>NC_084797.1:25902313-28402313 GCF_963169125.1 Humulus lupulus
ATGCTCTGTTTTTCTACTTCTTTCTACAGCCTTAATGGCTTATATCTATCCTAGGGGTGAAAAGACCAAAATACCCCTAGGTCTAATAAGGATTTCTAAAGGCTCCCAAGGGCAAAATCGTCATTTCGCACCTATTTCTTAATAATTAACACCCTCACATTCCCGCTATTCTCAATATTCTCCAACACCAAAAAATTATGTCCCATTACCCTTTAATTCCCGGTAATGTTCTAATCATTAAAATCACCCCGAACTCATTCCGAGCCCCGAACTTAAACCCGTTATGACCAGACCGAACACTTGCATTTCATGATCGTCTCATGCCAAAAGGCTCGAACAAATCCACATATAATGTGGTACCATTCATAACTCACCCACATGCACGAAAATACACAATTACGCCCTCAACGGGCCAAATTACCAAAATGCCCTTATAATTATAAATACACCCATATGCATACATTTATTATAATATAATAATATAATTCACAAAAACATGCATATAACCATTTAATATTATAATAAATCAATTATGGTCCTCCCGGCCTCCTAATCAAGGTCCTAAACCTTATTAGGAAATTTGGGGCATTACAACTATCCCCTCCTTACAGAAATTTTGTCCTCGAAATTTATCTAAATTGCCCGGAATAAGAATTCCGCACATTTGATTCCAATTTCTTAGGTCGCTCCCTCGACCTCACTGTTTCTGTAACATTACCTTAACTCAAGGTATACTTTGTTCCTCAGAACCTTATTACTTCTATTACAATCTGAACAGGCTATTTCTTACCGGAATACTTAACCTTAACCTTCATATTCCTATAACTCAACTCATGAGTTCCTTTAACCCATGTCCCCTGCATGGAATTACATAACACACTGTATTCAACTGACAATGCCAAAGTTAAGGCTGATCCAAAATCAACCTAACTAGTCCTATCCAGGACTCAACTGCCGAGATCATCTAGGGCTTAGCTTGCCCTCAATTCCTCACCCCTTTTCCATGGTGATACTCTAAGGAAGATATGATCCTCTGCCTGGAATTCTATGTTCCTGCTTTTCAATTCAGTAAAACTTTCCCACTTACTCTGAGAAGTGAGCGTCCAAGCTCTAACCTCTAATAATCTCAATGATCCCCCGAACCATCACATGATTGTTGATTCTGGACCCTTACTCATCTCATTCCAATGAACGAGTGATAAACTTTTCAATACTAGATAACTTTATTTTTCTCTCTTTGATTTACCATCGTTCTGAGAAGAATAAACTATACTGAATTCCATCTATATGTATTCATCGCCTTCCTTAATCCTTCCAAGACCTGGAAGTAACAATAGAGTCTTCATCTAATAAACTAGACCTTAAATTCTCAAGAAGGCACACTATCTCTCTCTCACAGAGAAATCTGAACATTGATCAGTTACATTACTTGTCCTTACTGATAGAAGTGAACTCACTTGGAAAAACTGGTCCATAATGACCCAATCCAGATCTCACTGATCCATCAACCTAGGCAACCCCACCGCGAAACCCATTGCGATGCTTCCTTATTTCCATTACAAAGCACTCAAAGTCTGCAATGGCCTTGCCGATTCCTGATACTCTGTCTTGACCTACTAATAGGTTAAGAACTTACCACACATTTCATTATGCCCCTCTCCATCTTAGGCCACCCCTATAAAGCTTTCATGTTCTGATACACTGACAGAATACCTGAATGCAAAGAATAGGAGAATAACCTGAGATTCATCCAGAATCTCCCATTTAATCCCAGTGTCCATCGGATTCCAGATCTGATCTCTATATCACAATAAATCCATATCTGACACTGCTTAATCCTTAGCTAATCCAGCTAAGACTTTCTCTTCAACCTTTCCCATCTATGGTTCACTTAATTATCTTTCCTTTTGACCTTCCCTAAGATAATTATCTCAAGCATAAACCTGGCCACCTGGCCCACCAGAAACTCTACCCCAGTTCTGGTCAAATCCTTTAACCAACATGTTGCATAAGCAATCACTTCTCCTGCTACCAAGGTGTCATAACAACCTACTAACTGGTTCTGATCTGCAAGAAGACTCATAACTATTTTCCCCTAGGCACTTGTAATAGTCTTACCACCCAAGGAAACTTCTGCCCCTAAGGCATTCCTTGACCTTGGCAAATCTCCGCAGAGAAAATACCACAATATCATCGTCTAAGACGATCACAAATCCCATTCAAATAAATCTTTGAATGCTCTGTTCATCCGATTCACCAACACTTGGCATTAAACAAGTTCTCAAATCATACTCAGCACTCCCAGTGCTCTTATCTGTTATAACAGCAGACTTCTGCATATTCTCTTTCTTGATTTCTAGCTGGTACTAACCAGATCCAAGATTCACCTTAAAGAATTCCATCTTAATCAATTACCGAGTCCTTTAATTCTTACAACTTTGCTGAGCCATTCAAAATAGTGCCCTAAATCTGATTCCATTCCTGGCACCAATTCAATCACCATACTATTTCTCCATATAAAAGAAACCCTGGCAAACCTCCTGGAAACATATCCAGAACCCACAGACTAATCCAGTCTGTCCTGATCCCACTGGCATAATCTAAGTGGTATCCACCACACTAGCTAAGAGTTCCATGCATCTCTCTGCCATAAAACTTTAGCTCTCAATACAGATGTCATCAACATACCAAATCTCTGCACAGTGCCAATTGCCACAAAACTTCCCACTCTTAACATAGCCATGTAATCTGCATACTAACTTTATGCTTCTTTATATGTAACAAACAAAGGAAAAACATGGCACCAAAGCCAATTAGCATAACTTAGAAATCAGAACTAGAAAACTGACATGTCACCCCTGAAGAACTAGTCTCGGTCTCAGACTGTGACTGCCTCGAAATAAACACTCAAGTTGGAAACGAGCTGTCTATCCCCTTTTGCTCATCCTTTCTTCGCATTGGGCAATCCTTTTTACGATGTCCAAACATTTTACATGAGAAACATGCCCTTGCTCGACATTCTCCTAGATGACGCCTCTTGCACCGAGTGCATACTGGATAAGTCTTCTAGCTTGCTCCAATAAGTGGAGATACCACTATCTGTGCTCCATGCTCTCTTATGCTCCCAGCGGCAAGAGCCTTCCCTACCACCTGAGCATAGGTAGAGACTTCATGCACTGGGGCAACTCTGATGCCCTGAGCTATTCCAGGATTCAATCCCTGAACAAACTTTTCCCTCCGAGCTACATCTGTGGGTACCATGTCTAAAGCAAACTTGGCCAACCCATCAAATCTGTTAACATACTCAACTACTAATGCATTTCCCTAAACAAGATTCACAAACTCATTCATCTTAGCCGTCTTAGCTGCATCGCAGTAATATCTTTCGTTGAACAACTGCCTAAATTATTTCTAGTCCATCACAGCTGTACCTCGTGTCTGGGATACTATTTCCCACCACGTCCGGACATCATCCCGCAGTACAAATGTCGCACAAGCCACCTTATCGTGACCTTCCAGCCCCATACTATCAAGAATGGAACTGATCATGCCCATCAATTGCTCAGCTCTGAATGGATCTAGGCCTCCCTCAAAGATTGGAGGGTAATACTCTTGGAACCTTCCACAGAGAAATTCTCATCTGCTCTCAACCCTAGGCTGAGCCAAAGCTGGTGCCACTCCTAGCACAACATAGGAAGAGGTGCTCCCCAACAGATTCTGCTGTTGCTTCAGACACCTGATCTCTTCCTCATGCCTCTGCAGTCTCAATTGCAAATCTGTGAATATCTGCTAAAAACTGTGAGGGGCAAATGAAGAACTCAACCCCTGGCTGAAACTCCCAGCCTCTGTATAACCATCACCAGGCCTCATTATCTGCCTTAACTATAAACCTGCTGATTGAATCTGCAGTCAATAACTTAACACATTAAACATGATGAGCATATCAAGAGCTTTCCCCACGGAAACAATCTTACCACACCACATTCATTAACCACTTGCAGCGCTAAAAACATGCCCATTGCATTCATACATCAATCATGATCCCTGCTCTTCCAACATTCACACCATGCTTCCAACTCCAACATGCAATTATTACAATTATATATTCATGGAGCAGGTAATCATATGATCACAATCATATATATATATTCACGGAGCATATAATCATTTAGTCAAGAGCCAGGCTCTATCAGAATCTCATGCTCCCTAATAAGATGTGCAGGTAAAGCATTTACATTCTATTTAAGCAGTTAAACACATAACTACAGAAATAGTTACCATTATCTGAGTGAAACTATCTTCAGTGACGTGTGTACATGCCCAGCTTGTCTTCAGGAACCCATTAACCTTAGCAGGCTCTGATACCAAACTTGTAACGCCCTAAACTCCAGGGACCGTTACGGTGCACATTACAAACAGTGCTAAACTCGCTAATCGAGTCATTTGGCCAAAAATGTGTAACTAAGTATGATTAGCGGTTTAGGGATTAAAATCTCGGTTAAGATGTAACGTTTCATTAGAACGTTTACTATATACATTGGGATCCCAAAAATATAATTTAAAGGTTTATTACAACAAAATATTTACAACTAGCCGATCTAAGCGGCAAAATAGGGTTTAACCCTAGTTCTTCTCCTTCAAACCTCGGTCGTGGCGGTCGAGCAGCTGCATATGTACACATCGTCATCTAAGCTCTCCAACTCAAGGATGGTCCAGCTTTCTTTTGCCTTTACCTGCACCACATAGCACCCGTGAGCCGAAGCCTAGCAAGAAAACTCAAATGCTCATGAACAATCATATCATGATATCAAATCATATCTTGCATGCCTAGCAAACATAGCTTTATTCAAGCATGCAAATAAGTTCAAATAATTTTGGGGAATCAAGGATCAGAAATCCTACCCTCCTGATTGGATGACTAACAAGTCAATCCTAATCAAATGAGTGATTTAACACTATAACTTCTGGTAAACCATACTGAGTGACCGACAAACAAGTCACTACGAGGCTCAGCACCCAAAGCCATGCAAATGATGATCAGAATGATCATACAGAGCTTATAGCTCTGAACAGATGAGTGAATATCACTTTGAGGTTCTGTTAAACCATAATGAGTGACTGTCAAACAAGTCACTATGGGGCTCGGTGCCCATAGTCGTGTAACGAAATCGTTACCTGGGCTTTCCTGCAATGGCTCTAACCAGATGAGTGACTAATGGGTAGTTACTAGCTTAAACAGATGAGAGACTGATGGGTAAGTCTCACGGGCTCAACACCCACAGCCATGCGACTAAATAGTCACTGTGGCTCTTAGTGACTAGCCTTTGGCTAGACAAGCGCTTATTGTATTCATCGAACTTGAGGTCGATCCGGCATTAATGCTCTTTGAGTCATCCAATGCAGATATCGATTAGATCTAATCTTTATTGGCTTGCGTTGGACACGCTAAGGTCATCCTGACTTATGAGTTAGCACTGTGTGACCAGCGCCCAGTACCACTGCCGAACTTGACTAATGAGTCACAACTTCACAGTTTATACTGACACCTTTGCCAATTTTGACTAATTAGTCAGTGCCATGCACAAGTAAGCAATGCTATCAATATATATCATATGTCAAATATCCAAGAGTAGAACATTCAGCATGCTTACTTAACAGTTGCTAGCATAATTATAATCATGTACAAACATAGAGACTCAAGCTCTGATCAATCTCATACTCAATATTCATGGCATGCCCTAAACACATGTTCCTCGTGCATCGCATATATTACAGTTAAACATCAAACATGCATCAAGAATAACCATGCATGTCACATATGGGGTGCAGTTTTCTTACCTCTGGTTCGAGCGAGAAACAACAATTAAACGACCCTTGAGAACGATCGATCCTTTAATCCTTTAGCGGTCACCTAGTCATAACCAAATATAACCTCCAATGAATGAAAATCAACAATGATAGGGTCTTGATCTAAACCCCACTCTCGGGACCTCGAAACATGCCAACACGGTGAGTAGATTCGATCCCGGGCCTTAAAGATTGAAACCCCGAGCCAAAAACCCTTAAAAACACTCAAAACAGGGTTATGAAGAAACAGGGTAGCGCTACAGCGCTACCCTCCTAGCGCCCCAGCGCTCAAGATAGAAGCAAAAACGCCCAACCTCCTCTACAGGTAGCGTTGTAGCGCCCTATACTGGGCGCTATAGCGCTACCTTCAGCCAGCAACAACCCAGAAATCTCTTCCTTCGATTCTACCATTTCCAACCCAAATCAAAAGCTTCCAAACATCAAATTATGTCCCAAATGAACCCAAAAACCATCCTCACATGCCCCAAGCATCACAATCCCAAGAGCCCTAGCCAAAACACCCATTGAAACTTAACTTTCCAACTCACAAACCAGCTGGAACTCAAATGGAAAAAAACAAAGCAAATACTAATGTTTTTATGGTTAGAAATTTACCTTAATCTTAGCAACGCACCTTCTTCAATGGTAGAACACAACCCTAACTTGGCAAAGCTTGGTTCCCTAGCTTGATTCCTCAAAAATAGCTTGAAAAATCCAAAGGAAAACAGGAAGGAAAAGGTACGAGAGAAGCTTTGAACTTATGCTTTGTTTTTCTACTTCTTTCTACAGCCTTAATGGCTTATATCTATCCTAGGGGTGAAAAGACCAAAATACCCCTAGGTCTAATAAGGATTTCTAAAGGCTCCCAAGGGCAAAATCATCCTTTCGCACCTATTTCGTTAATCATAATTAACACCCTCACATTCCCGCTATTCTCAATATTCTCCAACACCAATAAATTATGTCCCATTACCCTTTAATTCCCAGTAATGTTCTAATCATTAAAATCACCCCGAACTCATTCCGAGCCCCGAACTTAAACTCGTTATGACCAGACCGAACACTTGCATTTCATGATCGTCTCATGCCAAAAGGCTCGAACAAATCCACATATAATGTGGTACCATTCATAACTCACCCACATGCACGAAAATACACAATTACGCCCTCAACGGGCCAAATTACCAAAATGCCCTTATAATTATAAATACACCCATATGCATACATTTATTATCATATAATAATATAATTCACAAAAACATGCATATAACCATTTAATATTATAATAAATCAATTATGGCCCTCCCGGCCTCCTAATCATGGTCCTAAACCTTATTAGAAAATTTGGGGCATTACAAATTCATAATTTTGGTAATTAATAGTGTACTATCATTTGTTTTTTTTTTACTTGAACACTTTTACAGTTAAAAGCGAACCTATTTCTTCATTTTTTGGCAAGTATAACCAAAGGTCACTTGACTAATTGAATAAAAAAATTAGAAAAAAAGGAAAAATTAGATAATGTACATTGAAGAAAATATAGGCTGCCACTCACCAATCCAGTCCCCAATCAAAAAGACTCTTAAACTAAAACATTGATGATAAATAATCTACTGTTACAAATATATTATTATTGCTATTAATAAATAGAAATAAACCTCTAAAAAAATGGAAAGGCTCTGTCCGTTAAGAAAACTGTATTTTCATAAATATAAAATATATAAATTTGGCCAGTATAACCAAAGGTCTTTATATATTATATATTAATTAATATTTTGGTAAATAATAGTGTACTATCATTTAAGAGTTAAAAGTGAACCCATTTCCTCATTTTTTGGCAAGTATAATTATAACCAAAGGTCACTTGAAGAATTGAATAAAAATATTAGAAAAAAATTAAGATATAGATAATGTACATTGAAGAAAATATAGGCTGCTACCTCACCTCCTTAAAGCTTAACTTTATATAAGTATATAGATAGATAGATACTACATAAAATAGGTTTAAGTCTATTAACTAAAACTCTAGATATAACTTTATATAAAGTGGTTCAAAGACTAATAGGCCTAAAGTCTTTAAGTAAACAAACATTGGATTTCTTGGGAATAAGAACTAAAACAGTGGAATTAATAGTTGAAATATTAACTCCATCATTAAGAAAAGTTAAGACAACATTAGTTAAATCAGAACCCAAAATAACCTTTTTTTTATTTATAGAAATGAGCATCAAAACCTTCAACGCCCAAGAATTTACCACTAGAAAGTTGAAAGAGAGGTTTTTTAACTTCATCAGCGGAAAATATTTTATTTAAAGCATCACATTGATCACTAGATATTCTATTATTTATACCTGAAAGCAAATAAGATACATCATCATAGTTAATACCTTGAGAAGAAAAATAAGTAGATATAGCATTACTAATGTAAGAAAAAGAGGAAATAGTGGACCATCATGCAAAGAAAGGTATCTAATAATATATTTCTATTATTATTTTAAAAATTGGCAAAATTGATGTCCAAACTTTTATTTTACTTTTTCAAATGACAAAACAAAGTTTTAGGTGTAAATGTGACACTTTTGGACTCTTCTTTCCTTCTTTTTTTTCCTCTCTCTTTTCTTCAAATGCTATTTGTTGGTCCAATGACCTCAAACTCAAACAGTCAAACATAATTCACCTGAAAACGCAAAAATCAAACTACACAATCCGAACATGCTCAAGTGAGTATCAATTTTTCACTCTTCCAAATTCAAACTCAAAAATTAGCACATTGTTCTCCCCTAAAGTCATTTTTAATTTTTTATTTCAAAGGAACAAAATCCTTGAAAAAAACTATGGAGTAATATGTAATAATCTATTCTCCTTACTATTTGAGGCACATATTTGTGCTCCACTTTTGGCATGACGTGTTGGTCTGTATTGAAGCAACCATATATTGTTTTATTTTATTTATTATTGAGTATTCCATGTTGGGTCGGAATCATGATATTGATATCTAAACGTTACTTCAAATAGATTCATAAATATCATTTGTCTATAAATATACGAGGTAAATTATTGTAAATAAGTTGTTATTATAAATAAATACAACAAATTACACACGCCATACTAAGGAATATTTTAAATAATATTTTTCTTAATTAAAAAAAAATGATAGTGTGGGAATGAAGACCTATTCTCTTTCTCTTTCTCTTTCTCATTGTGGGTGTGTGTGAACTGTGAAGCCGCCAAGGTTATGGGTGGGAACGTTAGTTTGGTACCATTTCCTTCAATTGAGTCCAACTATTCGAGCCCATAATATTCAACGTGTGATGGGATTTTTTTTAAGCAGTGTGATAGGAATTTTATATATATAAAAGTTCTAATTGGAATTCTTTTTTTTTATTGAAAATGGAATATATTACAAAAAAAGAAGAAGAGAGATTTCCCTCATCTAAATAAGTTTATTATTTAGACAAAAAACATGCTAAGTAACAATATAATAATGAAATCGACATGAGAAATTTTTTATTATGAAAAATTAGATAATAATATTTTAATTAGATTTTATTACTATAATGTCTTCAATATCTTTATATATAGTAGGGAGAAGCAACGTGCAACACATATTTGCTTAATTTTAAAGTTGTAAATATATTTATTCAAATATGTATTTATTTTTATTATATTTTTTAATTATCATATAAATTTTAAATAAATAAAAAAAATCTTAAAAATAAATCAAAGATGTGTAATATAATATATGACATAAATGTATTGAAAAAACTAGGCCAAAATATTGTTATTAATTTTAATAAAAATTCATTCATTTTTAAATATATATATATATAATAGAATGAATTATAGTTCTATAGTATATATAAATGTTTATATCAATAATCTAACTATATATATATAATATCTAAATACAATATTGACATAAATATATATATATATATATATTTACATGACTCCATGCTATATATATATAAATTACAATGATATTTTTTTTTAAAATAATAGAAATAAAATAATAATAGATAAGTCATAATGTAGAGTAGTATACATGCATCAACTATTTTGATTAATTAATTAATTATTGTTTAAGTTTATATTTGTTCTAGTTTTTTAATTTGACAGTGATAACAAGAGATTATATAATATGCTTGATATAATATTAATATTATACGTGGATTTTAAAGTTAAGTTTGTTGTTAGTTGATAGTAGATTGTATTATATTATATGTTTAATATGATATTATTCTAATATGTAAAGTTTAAATTTAAGTTTAATTAAATTTTATTTAAGTTATAAAATGTATAGTTTTATTATTTTTAATAACTATCATTATAAAATGAGTAATGATATGTGCACTCAAAATATACACTCAAATATTACACACAGTGACGTGGCAGTTTAGCCTAGCCAACCACAATTATTAAAATTAAGACCCACTCTTTTAAAAACCAGTGACACGTCACTTTGTGTAATGTTTGAGTGCATATTTTGGGTGCACATATCATTCTCTTATAAAATATCTAAAAAAATATCTTATTTTAATTTGTTTAATTATTTATTTATTTAATTTTATTTAAGTTTAAGTCAATATCTCAAAAATATCCTATTTTAATTTGTTTAATAATTTTTATATTAAATTTTATTTAAGTTTAAGTCATGTTTACAATCTACTGTTAAATATAAGAATATTATGTTAAAGTTAGTAAAAAAATAAAATATTGTAAAAACCAAGAATTTCCATTATCTACACACTTTTTATATAGAAGATATATATATATATATACTAGATACAAACAAGGTCAAATGCACGTTTACTTAGTTTTATTGTGTTGACCCTGATTTTGGTCAACTGACACGGAGTCAAACTTGCTTGATGTGGACAAACACGTTGGAAAGAATGTGATGGCAAAACGATAAAGAACACAAGGGTTTATAGTGGTTCGGCCCTAGAATCTGGTAATAACCTACGTCCACTTGAATTGTTATTGATATTGGATTCAAATGAGTGATCAAAGAACTAGGGTTCAATGAGCTTCAACAACCTCTGAAGATAAATACAATATATCAAATAGGATAACTCTAATCTCTAATGATCTGAAAGCAAGAAAGAAGAAGAAGATCCCTTTGCCTTGAGCCCCCTTTCTCTATTTATAGGCTCAAGGAGGATTTACATTTTTTTGTTACAGATATGATTTCCTAAATAGTCGGATACTCAGGAAATCATGGGAGATTATTTCGGATACCATCATAACGGCATAAGATCTTTTCCGCGTATATCGTTCGTACGACCAGGCTGGTCGTATGAAGAGATCGAACATCGTCACACTAGATGTATTCTTGGTCGATAGTCGAGCACAAATTCTGCCAGATGTTAGCCACGTGTACTAAATATTTGCCATGTCATCCATGCTTGTTTTTTGGATAACATTTGCCCCCCAAGTTTGTTTAGTGCGACCAGCAATAAAGAAACTTTAAGAAAGCAACTGTTCATATCCCCACGATGCCTGTTAGCATCCCCGTGCGTTTTTTAAAATCGTGACATAATTATGTCTAATCAAGCCTTTTCAGTTTTCAAGAAACAAATTGACGGCTTATGCACTTCCCCACGTTTCGAGAATTAAAAAATAATGATTGTTACTTTTTAGCCATACATCGGTCTCCATAAATACCTCCTTTTTCTTCTCAAAAAGGTTTTTCTTACCGTCTTTGCCAAGAACTTCAAGAACTTTGCCTTCAGAGTTTCAAAACCAGATAGTCGCCTAGCTGAGGATCTTCCTGACTCGAACTTTTTCATCCTCTTCCGAACCTCCATCTTTGCTCAGGTAATCACTGTCTTTCTAAATTTATGCCATGCACGCCGTTTCTATTCTCTGTGATTTCTGTGTTCTCGAATAGGGTTTCATGAGGATTTTTTTTCTTTTGCATAAACCTTCCATTGCTAAGTACTATGGCGTCTTTATGCTTTATATAGGTTAGGACTTAGTTTGATAGTAAGGATCATAGGCTTAAGGCGTAAGATCAACGTAAAAATTCAACCTTTAAGCTAGGTGAAAAAACTCAGTTTTTTCCCACCCTTTAGGAGTCGAAGCAGTTCTCTTTCAGAAAACGGTTTATTTCCTCTTTGATCCATTTTTCAAACTATTAGTGCCGAATCTTAGTGTCGGAGTAGGATGCTGCTGGTTTTTTAGACGCGAGCAACGTTATCCCAATCTTCCACACTACTTCGCACATTGTGTCTTATCTCCTCCATTGTCTGTTTGCAGTTCTTATGCAAGACCCTTGGGGAGGAGAAAGACCTATTGAAGACGATCTCTTGGCCCAACTACTCGAAGGCGAAGAGAACCCATCTACCTTGATACAGGAAATCCCTTTCTCTCGCCCTAGTTCAAACCGTCCTCTAGTCCCCAACCAAAGAATGGCCCGAACCAAAACAAAAGCTCGAAAAATGAATAACCCTAACTCTTCAGACCAGCCCTTTGCTGATGCCCCCTCGACCAGTGGTCGAGGTGAATTTGCTCCAGAGACCGATGTCCAAAGGCGTGCCCACCCCCGCCATGTCGACCAGCCAGGCGTGGTGTGGCACGCCGTTCCTCAAAGTGCAGTGACACTGCGGATGATTGCCAACTATCTAAACAAATACAATCTGATGGGTGTGACCTTAGTCAAACCATCTATCGACCAGCGCGCCAACCTGCCAGGCGGGGCCTACAGCACCTGGTCGAGGTTCCACATTGAGGCAGGTGCCACCCTGCCTTTCCACTTGTTTTTTCAGGGGGTGGTTAATTACTTCGGAGTAGCCCCCTTTCAAATCACTCCGAACGGATATAGAATGCTGGCCACACTCTATATCCTTTATAAGCTCAAAAAATGGCCAGTACCTTCCCCCCATGAGGTCAATTTTCTCTTTGACCTTAAATCCAACCCCAACCAAGATGGTACGAGTTTTTTTCACTTCTGCCATCAGGAGTCCGGACGCAATTTTTTGTCCGATACCACCCATATTTCTAATGTGGGGAAGTATCACCACGAATACTTCCTCACACTTGACCTTGCTGCGGAAAACCTGGCTTTCACCTGAGGAGGTAAAAATTCTTACGCGAGCAGCTTCTTTACTTAGTGTCTTTCTGTCATAATATCTTGACATCTATCATGTTCCAGGCCCGTGGCTACGTCCAACCCCTACTCCAGGTATGGAGTCAAGGGCAACACTCTTAGCCAGCATGCCAAATGCTGATAAGAGTGTAAAAAACCTAGTCAACGAGGCCAACCTTAGACTGGTCGGCCTTTGGGGATCTCAATCTGCGACGAACGAACCCTCGGTGGGCGATGTTCAAGCTGACACGGAACCCGAGCAGCAACCTCATGTGCCTCCTTGGAGGCGGCCAACTGGAGTTACAATCAGGGAACCTGCCGTCCCCCCCCCCCCCCCCCCCCCGAGCAGAGGAACCTTCAGTCCCCAAGGGCAAGGGAAAACAAAAGGTTGTCGAGCCTACCAAACTTTCTGACGATTTGTCGGATGTAAACGGTACAATAATCTCGCTTTTAAATAATTTTCCAATTCCCTCTCATCTATTTGATGGGGACAGAAACTTTAGGAATGCTCCCTCTTTAAACTCAGATTTCTTCTAGGAACTAGGTAGTTCAGTAAATATTGCTACGACCAGTAGTTGTAGCTCGGGTACTTTGCTTGCAATCCTTTTACTTTTATCTATGTTCCCCCTATGACCACTTAATCTCACTGCTCGAGTTGTTTCCTTTTGTGCAGGTATGGACTCTGGAGATGTCTTCGCTCATTACGAGGCCGCCGCTGCTTCTTCTGTCCCGAAGAAGGATAGCAAGAGGGCTCGAGGGGAAAGCAGCAAGACCCCCTCGAAGAAGGCTCGAACAGAAGATACTCTACCCGCTGTCCCTTCTAAGGAAAACATGACACCTCCGCCCCCCACCGAACAGTCGACACCCACACCTGAGAATCCACAACCCTCCTCTAGGGCCGCTGGCAAGGAGACTTTGGACAACCTATCTGAAGGCTCCCTGTCCAGCCTCGTGGTCGGGTCGGCCAGGGAGAGGATATATAAGCTCTCGAAGCACAGACGTAGCCAGGCCACCATCAACGAAACTGCCTCAATGGAGGTCGACCAAATCATCAACAGAGGGTTGAATGAGATAGTCAGCGTAAGTCATCTTCTGCTACTTCATCATTTATGTCTGACTTCTTTTCCTTACTTTTTCATTTTTTGTCTTCAGGGGCTACTGCCTTTAACTACTAGCTGGCGCCGTGCTGGGGCATTGGTTTCTCGTGGACAGAACTTCGACTCCCGGCTTGCTCAGGCTAAGCAAGCACTTGAGGATGAGAACAAAAAGCTGCTCGAGGAGAACAAGGAGCTGTCCAAGCTGAATGAACAGCTGTGCGAGGACCAAGCCACTCTCACCCAGGAGCTTCAGAACAGCCAAAGGGCCTTGAAGAAAGCCAATGAGGAGCGGCATAAATGGAGGGAAATTTTTGTACTTATCACCCAAGAGTGTAAACACCTCAAACTTGATCTAACCGCCAGCAGGGATGAGGCGAAGAAGCTTGAAGAGCGGGTGCGAGAGCTCGAGGGGCGAGTGCAGAAGGTTGAGGAGGAAGGGGTCGCGAACTTGAAGAAGTATAAGGAGGCCACCCTCCTCTGCTTTTATGACTTCTGGAAGCACAACCGGGAGGCCAACTTCAACTATCTTTTCGAGCGGTTGAAGAGAACTTTGATGGCGCAGTGCGCCACCCAGTTGGAGGCAGAGGAGAAGGCTAAGGCTCCTGCTGCCAATGCTGAAGTTGGTCCTCCTGCCGACTAGGGCACTCCCCCAAATCCTCAAGACCCTCCTGCCCAGTCAAAATTTTCTTTTATTTTGCTTTTATGGCCCACGGGTCTGTTTGCAAAGACAATTTTTTTTTTATTGCTGCAAGGGCAGCTTTTTTACTTATAACTGAACAATTGTATCCGAGCAATACTACTCGCGATGCAAAAGCTTTTTACTTTTAATTGAACAATTACATCTAAGCGATACTTCTCGCGGTGTAAAAGATTGCTTTATTGATATTATAATTTCTTTATTATAATATCTGTTCGCATGACCGAACTTAGCATAGTACTTTGGTTTGATTTAACAAAACATAAATTTTGAAAAATACTCTAAGTACCGTAGCATGCTTTCACTCATCTTGTTCATGTGTTTACATACCCTTTGGTATGCTTTGTTATCGATGTACCTTATGTGCCCCCCAAGTGATCGAGGAGCTTTAGGTCCTTGGTCACTTTCCTTGACCACGACTTGTGCGAACATTACTGCTCGATAGTAAACAACATAATACATCAAAACAACGCACGTAATGAACAAATACTTGTAAAAGTAAATTTACAAAGTTTGGCAAGAATGACTGGCTGCGCACAGTCCCTTATAATCTCGTATAAAAAATGGACTAATCATGTCTTTACAAGTGATCTTAAAAAGATCTTACATTGTAAGCGATTAGCCATACAACGTGGCTAACCCTTTTTCAAAACTTGTAAAAAGTAAAAATTAATACAAGCCAGTCCTTTAGGAATGACTGTTCACTGATAATACTTGCGCAGGTGTTCTCCATTCCAATAGCGTGGAACGAGATCTCCATTTAAGCGTGCAAGTTTGTAGGTGCCCGGATGAAGGACTTCTTCAATCTGGTAAGGTCCTTCCCAATTTGGTCCGAGTACTCCAGCAATGGGGTCGCGGGTATTTAAGAAAACTCATCGTAGCACCAGGTCACCGACGTTGAATTTCCTTTCTTTCACCTTTGAGTTAAAGTACCGAGCGACCTTTTGTTGGTACGCAACAACTCGGAGTTGGGCTTTTTCTCGTATTTCTTCAATTGAATCTAGGGACTCCATCATCAGTTGGCTATTCTGGCTCTGGTCGTATGTAATGCGTCGATGTGAGGGGGGATCTAATTCGACAGGTAACATGGCTTCATATCCGTATGCTAAGGAAAACGGGGTGTGACCCGTCGCTGTTCGATGAGAAGTTCTATACGACCAGAGGACTTCAGGCAGCCGTTCTGGCCATGCTCCTTTAGCGTCTTCCAGCCTTTTCTTCAGGGTGTCCTTAAGTGTTTTATTCACAGCTTCGACCTGTCCGTTTGCTTGTGGATGCGCGACTGAAGAAAAACTTTTGATAATCCCGTGCCTTTTGCAGAAGTCTGTGAATAAGTCACTGTCAAACTGGGTTCCGTTGTCTGAGACAATCTTTCGAGGCAAACCATATCGGCAAACAATGTTCTTGATGACAAAGTCAAGAACTTTTTTGGTCGTTATGGTATCGAGTGGTTCAGCTTCGGCCCATTTGGTGAAGTAGTCGACTGCTACAACTGCGTACTTCACTCCGCCTTTTCCCGTTGGCAGGGATCCAATTAAGTCTATACCCCATACTACAAAAGGCCAAGGACTCTGCATCTGCTTTAACTCATTTGGGGCTGCGCGTGGGATTTTGGAAAATCTCTGACACTTATCGCACTTTCGCACAAACTCCATTGAATCTTCGTTCATAGTCGACCATAAATAGCCCTGCCTTAGAATCTTTTTTGCCAAACTTTGCCCCCCAGCGTGATCCCCACAAAAGCCTTCATGTACTTCCTTCATGAGCTCTTTAGCTTTCTCTGGTGTAATACATCTGAGCAAAGGCATGGAATATCCCCTTCGGTATAGAACACCATCGACCAGTATATACCTAGCAGCCTGTCTTTGAAGAGTTCTGGCTTTGTTTCTATCTGCTGGTAGTACACCATTTGTCAGATATTCCAAGTAAGGCGCCATCCATGTATCTTCCATTTGGATTTCCATACTGGTTTCATTTGCTCGTATGCTTGGCTCGCTCAATCTTTCTACTGGCACAATATTCAAAGTGTCAGCGTCTTTTGCGCTCGCGAGTTTGGCTAAGGCATCTGCATTCGAATTCTGATCCCGGGGGATTTTCTGGAGGGTATACTTCGTGAATTGGGCTAACATGTCTTTAGTTTTGTTCAAGTAGGCCACCATTTTCAGGCCTCGTGCTTGATATTCCCCTAGGACTTGATTCACTACCAGCTGTGAATCACTGTAAATATCCAGCACCTTTATGCTTATGTCTTTTGCCATTCTTAATCCAGCAAGGAGTGCTTCGTATTCGGCTTCATTATTCGATGCTGTGAAGTCGAACCTAATGGCGCAGTGAAATCGATGCACTTCTGGCGTTATCAAGATCACTCCTGCTCCTGCGTGAGATTCGTTTGACGACCCATCTGTGAATAACTTCCATGAGGGAGCTTCATCTTGAGGCTCAGGCGCTCTAGGCTTTTCGCACTGCTCGCTGTTCGGGAGTTCGGTGAACTCTGCAATAAGATCAGCCAAGACTTGTTCCTTTACTGCTGCTCGTGGTGAATATGTAATATCGAACTGCTCCAGTTCGACTGCCCATTTTAATAAACGCCCAGCCGACTCTGGTTTTTGGAGGACTTGTCGAAGGGGCTAGTCAGTTAAGACTGTAATGGGATGGGCTTGGAAGTAAGGTCGTAGCTTCCTTGAGGCCAAGATTAAACAGTATGCTAACCTCTCAATGGGAGGATACCTCAGTTCTGCTCTGATTAGCCTCTTGCTTACATAGTAAACCGCTTTTTGTACGCCTTCTTCCTCTCGTAATAGTACCGCACTAGCAGCAACTTCAGTGATCGCCAGGTAAATGAACAAAGTTTCTCCTTCGATAGGCTTTGATAAAATAGGAGGCTGTGCCATATGGGCTTTCAAGGCCTGAAAAGCTTGCTCGCAGTCTCCTGTCCATTCAAATTTCTTGTTGCCCCTAAGTAGATTGAAGAAAGGGACGCACTTATCCGTTGACTTTGAAATAAATCTACTTAGGGCTGCAATCCTCCCAGTTAAACTTTGTACATCTTTGATCTTCTCTGGAGATTTCATGTTGATCAGGGCATTTATCTTGTCAGGGTTGGCCTTGATTCCTCTTGAATTAACAATGAACCCCAAAAACTTCCCTGATCCAACTCCGAAGGAACATTTGAGAGGATTTAGTTTCATCTGGTACTTGTTCAATACATCGAAACACTCTTGCAAATCCTTCACATGTCATTCTGCCTTTTTCGACTTTACTAGCATGTCGTCCACGTATACCTCCATGTTTACTCCGATCAATTCTTTAAAACATATGGTTCACCAACTACTGGTAAGTCGCACCTGCGTTTTTTAGTCCGAAGGGAATTACTTTATAACAGTATAACCCCGTATCAGTCCGAAAGCTGGTGTGATCCTCGTCAGGGGGATGCATGCTAATCTGATTGTAGCCTAAGTATGCATCCATGAAAGAGAGGATCTTGTGTCCTGCAGTAGCATCGACCAACTGGTCGATCCTTGGGAGTGGGAAGCAATCCTTCAGGCAGGCTTTATTGAGATCTGTAAAATCCACACAGGTTTTCCATTTGCCGTTAGGCTTAGGAACCAGTACTGGATTAGAGACCCATGATGGATAAAACGCCACCCTGATGAATCCATTCTCCTTTAATCTCTCAACTTCTTCTTTTAAGGCTCTCGACCGATCTTTATCGAGCAGCCTTCTTTTCTGTTGCACGGGTGGAAAACTCTTGTCTATGTTCAGGACATGGCTGATAACTGCAAGATCTATCACAACCATGTCTTTGTGCGACCAGGCAAAGACTTCCTGGTTTTTCCGCAAAAACTCCACCAGTGCATGCTTTGTGGTTGGTTCTAAGTTTTTCCCGACCTTTACGACTCTGGTCGGGTCTTTCTCGTCAAGTCGGACCTCTTCCAGGTCTTCGACGGGTCCAACGTTTTCTTCAAAATCCCCAAAGCGAGGATCTAAATCCCTATCCTCACTTTGGGCAACACCCTATTTGGTGACTTCATCACCGGATTGGGCTTGTGTATCAATTGCCATCTGCAACCTATCTGGGGGAGTGCTCTTTGACGTTCCCTTCTTTGCCTTCGTGACTGAGGCGTTGTAGCACTCCCTTGCCTCCCTCTGGTTTCCCAACACGCGTCCTACCCCTGCGTCTGTCGGGAATTTCATGGCTAAGTGCCACATAGAGGTGACGGCCCGTAGATCAACCAGTATAGGCCTCCCAATGACGGCATTGTACGCCGAAGGACAGTCGACTACTATGAAAGTAGCGAGTAATGTCTTGGTAGCAGGCGTTGTACCTGCTGTCACTGGTAGTTTGATTGACCCTGCGGGGGCGAGTCCCTCACCAGAGAAGCCGTATATTGTTTGGTTGCAGGGCTCCAGGTCCTTAACGGACAACTTCATGCGTTCCAGTGAAGACATATACATGCGTTCCCTGTATCAACCAGCACTCTCTTCACCATCATGTTGGCCATTTGGATATCCACGACCAGCGGATCGGAATGTGGGAACCGGACATGTTGGGCATCGCTATCAGAGAAGGTTATTTCGCCCTCTTCTGATCGAGCCTTTTTCGGCGCGCGGTCATCCATAGTCATCATCTCGATGTCCAGGTCGTGGCGCAGAGTCTGAGCATATCGTTCTCTGGCCTTTCTGCTGTTTCCCACGAGGTGCGGGCCTCCACAAATGGTTAACAATGTGCCAGTCACGGGGTCAGGCTGCAAAGGTGGCGAGCGTTGGCGTGTGGGCGCTTGCTCGTTGCCACCTGGAGCTTCTCGTTGGGAATTTCCCGAGGCCCGTATATATCTTCTCAAGTGTCCTTGTCTAATAAGGAACTCGATCTCATTCTTCAACTGGTTGCATTTGTTGGTATCATGTCCGTAGTCGTTATGATAACGACAGAACTTGGTGGTGTCTCTTCTCGAAATATCTTTTCGAATGGGAGCAGGTTTCTTATAAGGCACGCTGGAACTCGTGGCCTGATAAACCTCTCCCCAAGATTCAATAAGGGCAGTATAGTTAGTGAACCGAGGTTCATAACGGTTACCCTTGGCTCGCTTATTGTCAGAGGTGGAAGGCTCATTGTGTGGCCGTTTCCCCCCATTCTTGCCATTGCTGTTGCCGTTGGGCTTGGACCCATTGGCAGCTTTGGCGGGCTCGGCGGTCCCCTTGTCCTTGCCTGGGGGCTTTCCTTCGTTGTCTATGGCATCTTCGAGCTTGATGTAGCGATCAGCTCGATCCAAGAATTCCTGGGTAGTTATAACCCCATGTTTCCGGAGGCTTTCCCAGAGAGGCGTGCAGCGCTTAACCCCTGCGGTAATGCCCATCATTTTGCCTTTGTCTCCCACTGTTTTTGCTCCAGCAACTGCTCGCATAAAGCGCTGGACGTAGTCCTTCAGTGGTTCTCCATCTTGCTGGCGTATTTCAACCAGCTGGTTTGCCTCAGTCCGGTGCACACGACCCGCGTAGAACTGTCCGTAAAACTCCTTTATGAACATTTCCCAGGAAACTATAATTGCAGGAGGGAATTTAAAAAACCACTCCTGTGCGGCATCAGAAAGTGTTGCAGGGAAGATCCTGCACCGAGCATCCTTGGACACTTTCTGAATGTCCATTTGTATCTCAAACTTGTTGACGTGAGACACCGGGTCACCATACCCATCAAAGTTTGGAAGCGTAGGAATTTTAAACTTGCTAGGAGTTTCTGCCATAGCTATCCTCTGGACGAAAGGAGTGCCTTTCCTCCTGTCGTGGTCGATGTATGATGTTCTTCCCCCGACCAACTACTGCATTGCCTGGTTGAGGGCATCTATCTGGGCCTGTACAGCGCTAGGAATCGCCGTGGCCTCTGGTGCTGGGGGGACGTACTCGCCGTGCTGCTCGCGGCGATCGTTGAGTACATCTCTTAAGTCCCCGTCTCTCCTCCGCTGCTCGCTAGCTCCGAGCCGGTTGAAGACGTTATTTTGTCTGGGCTGCCCCTCAGCGTCCCGTCTGTCGGGTTGGTCATCCTGAGGTGGCTGGCTCCTGCTTCCACCTCTTTCTTCATTCCTCCGACCGGCATTCCCTTTGCCTGAGTCAGCCTCATTATAACCATGGCCATCTCTGAATCTTGATTGGCTATGGTGGGATCGACTGTTCCCTCGATTGCCTTCCCGGGCTGGCACCTCCCGAGCATTAGAGGGTGGTCTGCGTTGGTCATTAGGTCCCCGTGCATTATCATGCTGTGGGGGGCCTCGGACCGCAGAGCCTAACTCTGAGTTCCTTCTGTTACCAGGAGGATGCTGTCCTCTGCTCGGAAGGTTTGGCTCGTCGCCCCTATGGCGTCTAGGACTGCGAGGCTGTTGCCTGGTCTTATTCTGCCTCTGCTGCGGGGGATTGCCGCGACCAGTTTGGGATGGAGGTTGTGCTTCAGGGTCTCCTAGAGGGACATTGTTCTGAGGCACCGGTGGCTGCTCGGGCCTTTGTGGGCTTGAGGGTTGGATAAGCGGGCTAGGATTGGGACCCCTGTGGGGTGGCCCATTCGTGGGTTAATCAGGCTGTGAGGCAGGTGCAACCTGATTCCTAGCCAATTGTAAGGCTGCCTCGAGGGCTGCCATGGCCTCCCTCTGGCGACGGTCCATCTCCGCCTGCCTTTCGCTCAGCTCCAAGCGATGCCGTTCAATTTCTTGTTGCTGCCGCGCCATGATTTCGGCAGCACTTTCCTGGCCGGCCCTCAGATTGGCCAGCTCCTCATGTAATGCCCCTAGGGTACTCTTCAGCGTCGCGTCGTCCATTTCTTCCTCATCAAATTCCAAATGTGGCTCATCCTCAGCCACGTTGGGAGGAGATGGGTTAGACGGTACTGCGCCGGCCGCCTGTCCAGTTTTCCTGGTAGTTTTCGCCATTGATCTTTCAACGATAATGTATCAAGCTCTCAATGAAAGCACCAGAATGTTGACCCTGATTTTGGTCAACTGACACGGAGTCAAACTTTCTTGATGTGGACAAACACGTTGGAAAGAATGTGATGGCGAAACGATAAAGAACACAAGGGTTTATAGTGGTTCGGCCCCAGAATCTGGTAATAACCTACGTCCACTTGAATTGTTATTGATATTGGATTCAAATGAGTGATCAAAGAACTAGGGTTCAATGAGCTTCAACAACCTCTGAAGATAAATACAATATATCAAATAGGATAACTCTAATCTCTAATGATCCGAAAGCAAGAAAGAAGAAGAAGATCCCTTTCCCTTGAGACCCCTTTCTCTATTTATAGGCTCAAGGTGGATTTGCATTTTTTTGTTACAGATATGATTTCCTAAATAGTCGGATACTCAGGAAATCATGGGAAATAATTTCGGATACAATCATAACGGCATAAGATCTTTTCCGCGTATATCGTTCATACGACCAGGCTGGTCGTATGAAGAGATCGAACATCGTGACACTAGATGTATTTCTGGTCGATAGTCGAGCATGAATTCTGCCAGATGTTAGCCACGTGTACTAACGATTTCCCATGTCATCCATGCTTGTTTTTTGGATAACATATTGATACAATTTTAATATTTAATTTTATTAAATTTGTATCATTGTCATATGGATTTCAAATAAATAAAAAATATTATATATAAAAGAATAACATAAACATATTAAAAAGAAAAATTAAACTAAAACATTGTGTTTGGTTTTTTAAAATATATATAATATGATAACTTTTTTAAATATAAATAATAATTTTTTTAATAAAAATTAAGATATGTATGCTATAATGATATTTTATAATATTTAAATTTATATTAATATAAGTATTAAATATTTAGTCTTGTATTAAATATATTATTATAATAATAATATTTTATAATATTTAAATTCATATTAATATAGTAAAAAAAAGGATAATATCAAAATAATATTTTATAACATTTAAATTTATATTAATATAATTATTAAATATATGATATTTTATTAAATATTATTATAATAATAATGTTTTATATTATTTGAATTTATATTAATATAATTAATAAATATGTATTTTTAATTAGTTCTAAATGTATTTTAGATTAAATATTTAGAATATTTCATTAAAATTAACAAAAAAATAAAAAAATTATATTATCTATACACTTTTTATATAGAAATATATATATAATATAACTATCAAATATTATTTCTCACCTTCACGCTGACAAAAACTTTTAGTTGCTTTACCCATTAACTAGGTAAATATTTCTTACATCTAAATCTATATAAAAGACAAAAAGTTGTATGCCATTCAGTTTTTAGCTATTGTTATACTTGATTATAATAATATTGAGAGTTATGAGAGCTGAACAAGAATTTCAAAGGAGATTTCTGAAAGAAAAAAAAATATCGCTGAGCTTACTATGAAGCTTTGAATCCATCTTGTATTTCTTATATTAGTTAATAACCTTGCTTAAATTTTGCAGAGTGAGTTCTCTTGTTTAATTTGTCGTTAACGCATTTCGGATAAAGTAACCCTTTTGGATGTACATGATATTCAATTAAATTCTCTAATCTAATATACTATTGTTTTTTAATTATAAATTTATTGATTAATAAATTATATTGATTCATTTTAGTGATAAAAGAAACTTATATATGTTCTTTTCTTATTATTATTATTATTATTATTATTATTATTGCATTAGTGATTATTTAAACAAAGAATGTTTCTAATTTTTGAGGAGCTATATATGTAAGACTATTGTTGCATAGAGATGCACATTGTTCCTATGAGGAAGAGCCCCATCGGGACGAGGGCAGTTTTTTATTCCTAAATGTTAAACGGGATAGGAGCGGGGATGGCATCTGATGGGGGTCGTTTAAACTTTTATTTAATTTTACGTATCTTTTATGTATTTTAATTTTTTTTTTATTATGTGTTACTATAGTATATTAGTAATTTTTTTAAAGATTTTAAATTTTATTTGGGATAATATTTAGCATCATAAATTATAAATATTTCATAATATATTTTTTTTTTATGTAATTTGCTATATTTTTTAAATAAATAAAATTATGTGGGGATTCTGTCCTGCCCCTGACGAGAAATAGACAATGACATATATTAAAATTGTTTACAGAGACATGCATGAGGAGAGTCCTACCCCGTCTGCATCCCTATCGTTGTATGCAATTGCCTGCTACCTAATCAAGTATAGACACTACATTTTATACAAATATTGAAAAATAATTTGGGATTCCAATTTTTTTTTTCCTTTTTTAATTAAAACTTCGTGGAGAGAAAGATGAGAAAATGGGAAAGTTGTTTGGGAGAAGAAACATTTTTTTTAAGAGAGTGTGACTTGATGGGGATTTTAAAGAGAAAGATTCATTCTAGTAAGAGAAACTAAGATTATCTAAAGAATAATTAACAATTTTGTCCCTCAAATTTATGACACTATCAGATCGTGTCCCCTAAAATATACGACCTGTTAAAAACTTTCTCTGAATTATATCGTTTATAGAAATCTAGTCATTCTGTTAGGTTCTGTTCTATTTTGTCGTTTAAACAACAACGTGGCATTGTAAATTTTGATATAGTATTGCCACGTGTAGAATAATTAACATTTTTGCCCCCCGAACTTTGACCATTACCAAATCGTACCCCTTTTTATTATAAAAATAAATTAAAAATTTTACTTTTTGTATTCATTCAAACCTAATAAATTTAAAAAAAAATAATTAAAAAATTAAATCAAAATAAAATCAAAATAAAATTAAAACAGTAACATTAAAAAAAATGTTAAATCTTTGAAAAAAATCTTAATGTATTAGTTCAAATTTATAATAATTTAATATAGAATAAATAATATTTTTGCCCCCGAACTATTAATACTGTCTGATTGTGCCCCCAAATAATTCGCGATGTTTTAAATTCCTCCCGAACTATTCCCGTCACTGAGTTGTGAGACTTCTGTTACTTTCTATTCTATGTGGCTAACGGAGAGCAAATTTGACATTTTTGGCACTAACGTGACAATGCCACGTGTATAATTAAAATTTTAAAAATATTTAATTTGAACATTTCAAGCACCTCCCACGTGTGCATAGGCCATGCACGCGTGCCATCTGTTATATTATTTTATAATATAATGTAATATTATATTATAATATAATATTTTAGATTAAATAAATGTGACAAAGAGTGTCACATATTATAATGGAGAGTTACAATATTTAGATATATGAGAAATATCAAAATATGTAACATATTTGGTGTTACAAATTCAGCTACAAATTTGTAACTTCCAAATATTACCATTTATTGTGTAAATTTGGTGTTACACAATATTGAGATGAATTTCATAAAGCTATATGTGAAATGGCTATTAGAGATATGATTTTAACCCCAATAATGTGTTTTGGGGGTTACAAAATCATTTGGGAAGGTTTGAAACCATTTGGAAAAACAACATAAAATTTTGTGCTGAAAATGGTCAGTGGCCGCGGCCTGTGGGACAGAGGGCAGTGGCCGCGGCCACAAGCCAAAAACTTACCATTTTTTCAGTTTTTTCAATCTTTGTTGAACGGCTCAAAAAATCCAAATAACTCCCAAATCTCATTTTTAATTCCATAATAATCAAATTAATCATTGGTAACAGCCATGGAGGTTGGTGGAATTTGAAATTCAAATGGTGTCTCTAAACTCTATAAATAGGAGCCTATTATTGCTCACTTGAAAGACACAATTTTTCTATCCATTAGAGCACTTGGCTAGAAACACCTTGAGGCTTGATAATTCCATAAAGCATTTCTTATAATCTGTGAGAGATCCCTTAGTGCTTGAGTTAGGGGGAAATAAGCTTTTGGACAAATGTGTCAAACCTTGTTCAAGTTGGTAATCCCCAACACTCTTCACTTTGGTTGTGTGAGTGAGAGTTTATTGTTTTTGTTCGTTTTCTTATTTTCTACTATTGCATTTCTTCTTGTTCTATTTACTTGTATTTTTGTTTAAAAGTTGTAATCATTTTATTTCCTTTGTTCAAACACTTCTAGTTTACTTGTATCTTTTTGTAATAGAGTTGTACTTCCTATTTCTATCATTTTCATCTCCTTCCCTTTTTATTTGTATTTTCAGTTATAGAGTTGTAACACTCTTTTTAATCAATCATTATTTATTTGTAATATATTGCATAGAGTTGTATTTCTTACCATTTCCATTGAGACAGATACATATTTTCCTAACATTCAAAAGCTTACCCTTGTTTGTTTCAATGGAAGGTGAAACCATTAAGACAATGAATCAAGACCTAGTGAGGTTGGATAGGCTTGATGGGTCCAATTTCACTAGGTGGCAAGACAAGGTGAGATTCCTTTTGACCACTCTCAAAATCACCGACATTCTAGAGTCCACTCTAGAACCCTCCCAACGCCATCCGACAAGGACACTCCCGAGGAGGTGGAGAAAAGAAGGAAGAGGGAGGAGGACAATCTCCTTTGTAGGGGTCATATCCTCAACGGCCTTTCCGATAGGCTCTATGACCTCTACACCGAGACCAAATCAGCCAAGGAGATATGGGATGCACTTGAGACAAAGTTCAAGGCGGAAGAGGAAGGTACCAAAAAGTTTTTGATATCTCAATACTTTGATTCAAATTTTTTGGTGATAAACCTATTCTTCCTCAAATACATGAATTGCAAATAATTGTTAAAAAATTGAAAGTGTTAAAGATTGAGCTTCCCGAGGCCTTTCAAGTTGGTGCTATAGTGGCTAAATTACCATCAACTTGGAAGAGTTATAGGAAAAGAATCCTTCATAAAAATTAGGAACATTCTTTGGAAGAAATCCAAAAACATATTCGAATCGAGGAGGAATCGATATGTAGAGATAAACTTGTGGAGGGGTTTAATGGAGAGACTTCCAAAGAAAATGTGGTGTCACAACCAAAACATCCTAAAAACAAAGGGAAAAAGGGTAATGAGAAATCCTTGGGTCCAAAAACCAATCCAAACAAGTTTAAGGGCAAGAAAGGTCCTTGCTTTGTGTGTGGGAAAAAGGGTCACTATGCTAGAGAGTGTAGGCATAGAAAAGACCAATAGGGACCTAAGGTGAATGCAACTCAAGAGGAAAACAAAGTTGCAACCCTTAGTGAGGTGAATGCGGTCCAAGGCAAGGTGAAATGGTGGTGGTATGATACATGTGCCACCGTCCATGTCACCTATGACAAATCATTGTTCAAGACCTTTGAAGAGTTAAAGGGCAACCATGAGATTCAAATGGGCAATGAGGGAAAATCCAAGGTACTTGGCAAAGGTACCATTGAAGTCTTTTTCACCTCCGGCAAGAAAGTTACGTTAGTGAATGTACTTTGTGTTCCCGAAATGAGTAGAAACTTTATAAGTGGTGATTTGCTTGGCAAGCCTGGCATTAAAGCCGTTTTTGAGTCCGGTAAACTTATACTTACCAAATCAAATGTATTTTTGGGAAAGGGGTACTCTTGTGAGGGTATGGTTAAATTGTGCACCAATGATGTAACTTTCAATGTTATCAATAAAGATGCTAATTTTGCCTATATTGTTGAGTATACTCATTATTTTTGTGGCATCTTAGACTATCGCATATAGGTTTTTCAACCATGAAAAGAGTAGTAAAATGTAGTATGATTGCATGCAATATTAAAAACTATAGTAAATGTGAAACATGTGTTAAGGAAAAAATGATTAAGAAACCATTTCCTAGTGTAGAAATATCATCTAATTTACTAGATTTAATCCATAGTGATCTTTGTGAATTAAATGGTGTTTTAACTAGATGTGGTAAAATGTATTTTCTTACTTTTATAGATGATTTTAGTATATATACCTATGTGTTTATTTTAAAGCACAAAGATGAAACTTTTGATTCTTTTAAATTATATAAATTAGAAGTTGAAAATCAACTAAATAAAAAGATTAAGGTGCTAAGAAGTGATAGAGGGGGAGAATACTTCTCTAATGAATTCAATACATTTTGTGAAGAAAATTGTATAATTCATGAGTGCACCGCACCTTATACACCACAACACAATGGTGTCGTCGAAAGGAAAAATAGGACTTATCTAGAGATGATAAATTCTATGTTGGTGTTTTCTAAGTTGAATTTCAACTTATGGGGTGAAGCGTTATTAACCGCTTGTCACATTCTTAATTGAATATCGATGAAGAAAAATGAGATATCTCCATATGAGTTATAGAAAGGAAGAAAACCCAACATAGGGTACTTCAAAGTGTGGGGGTGTCTTGCATATTGCAAGAAAAACGAACCTAATAGAACAAAGTTAGGTTCAAGAACCATAAAGTGTGCTTTTGTTGGTTATTCCAACAATAGTAAATCTTATAGGCTATTAGACTTAGAGTCTAATATTGTTATTTAATCTAGAGAAGTTGAATTCTTTGAGAACATGTTATGTGACAACAATTCTCAAGCTTCAACATCTCTAAAGGAGAATTTGTTATATGAGAACAATTCTCAAGCTTCTACATCCAAAGTTGATTTTCAAGAGGAGAATTCTCAAAAGAATGTAAAGCAACCCTTTGAACTTAGAAGAAGTCAAAGACTTACAAAGGAGAAAAGTCTAGTTGTGGATGAGATAGATTCTCAACGAATTTCATTCTACATGGTAGAAGGAAATAGAGGGGAAGTCATTAGGAAAATCCCCATCGTACTTCTTGTTGAGGATGATCCTAAGTCTTATAGAGAAGCTATGCAATCGAGAGATAGTGCATTTGGAAAGAAGCCATCAATGATGAGATGGATTCCATTCTTTATAACAACACTTGGGAATCGGTAGATCTCCCACCCAAGTCTAAGCCAATTGGGTGAAAGTGGGTATTTAGGAGAAAATACCACACTAACGGCACTATCTAAGCCTTTAAAGCTAGATTAGTAGCTAAATGGTTTAGGCAAAAAGAGGGTATCGATTATTTCGATACCTATGCGCCTGTTGCAAGAACAACTTCTATAAGAATTTTGTTCGCTTTAGCTTCTATACGCAACTTATATGTTCATCAAATGGATGTCAAAACGGCATTCCTTAATGGTGACCTCAATGAGGAGGTCTATATGGAACAACCCAAAGGGTTTGTCCTACCAAAATATGAACATAAAGTATGTAGACTTGTAAAATTCTTATATGGATTGAAACAAGCTCCTAAGCAATGGCATGAGAAATTTGATCAAGCCATCATGTCTAATTGGTTTAGACATAACAATGGAGACAAGTGTTTGTATTCTAAAACTTGTAAGGGATATGTGATCATTGTTTGCTTATATGTGGATGACATGCTTATTCTAAGTGATAGCATGAAAGGGATAGAAGAAACGAAGAGGATTCTATCATCAACCTTCAAGATGAAAGATCTTGGAGAAGTTGACACCATACTTGGTATCAAAGTAAAGAAACATAGTGGGGGTTTTACGTTGGGTTAAGCCCATTATGTTGAGAAAGTATTGAACAAATTTAACCATCTCAAGGTTAAAGATGCCAATACTCCATTCGATCATAGTGTAAAACTAGAGAAGAATGAAGGAAGAACGGTGGCTCAATTGGAGTACGCTAGTGCTATAGGGAGTCTAATGTATGCTGCCCAATGTACTAGACCTGATATAGCATTTGCGGTAAGTAAACTTAGTAGGTTTACAAGTAATCCAAGTTTGGATCACTAGAAGGCAATTGGAAGGGTCCTAGGTTATCTCAAGAAAACCAAAGGACTAAGCCTTCACTACTCCAAATTTCCTTTGATATTAGAAGGATATACAGATGCAAGTTGGATATCCAATCTTGGGGACAACTTGTCCACAACTAGTTGGGTATTTACACTTGGTGGAGGTGCAATTTCTTGGGGTTCCAAGAAACAAACCTGTATATCTCATTCCACTATGGAAGCAGAGTTCATAGCTCTAGTTGCT
The DNA here is from genome assembly GCF_963169125.1 of Humulus lupulus. Classification (NCBI taxonomy): domain Eukaryota; kingdom Viridiplantae; phylum Streptophyta; class Magnoliopsida; order Rosales; family Cannabaceae; genus Humulus; species Humulus lupulus. The sequence continues at coordinate 25,931,968 of NC_084797.1, forward strand.
ACCGGCAAAGAGGCCGAATGGTTAAGGGATCTGTTGATAGAGATTCCCCTAATCAAAGAGAATGTATCTACTATATCGATACATTGTGATAGCCAAGCGACATTGGGTAGGGCATACAGCGGAGTGTATAATGGGAAGTCTAGACACATTAGTCTAAGACATGGATATGTAAGAGAATTGATTCAAAGAGGAGTCATCTCAATATCCTATGTGAGAACAAGTGAAAATCTGGCGGATCCTTTCACTAAGCCACTAACGAGGGATTTAGTGGCTGCATCATCTCGAGGAATGGGACTTAAACTCCCTAAAGAGATTCACGATTGATGGTAACCTATCTTAAAACTAGTTATTCAACTAGTGTTAGGTTCAATAGGTAACAACAAGTCAATCAAGTGAATATTAGTTGTACTCAAAACAAATCCCATCTGAGATATTGAGTACTTGTGTGTTACCAAGTGGAGGGTTAAAACCGAAAGGTTTTTTAATAGAATTCAGTCTTGTAAAGACAAGTATTTTTTGTAACAAAATACTGTAAGAATTCTACCTATATGGACCTAGGAGTGGTGCCGCCTCTCATGACAATTGGGAGTATTCTCAAGAACGTCCATGAATGGAAAGTGCACATGGCCATTAACGGTGCAAAGCGAGACATAGAGGTCTCAAGTGAACATCGCAAATGTGTGTGTGTTATCACTGATTTGTTATCATGAAAAGATGGTTCAATGCCTAGTGCAACCTAATTTTCGACAAATTTTGTGATAATTACACTATAGTAAAGTTCAAACTTTGCTTTATGCACTAATGCAATGACTCCTATAAGAGAGAGTTCTTATTCAATCAAGTGAGGGAAATGTTATATTTCAAAATATAATGATTGATTAAATAAGTGTTACAATAGATAACTATTTAATCTAGTGGGGGAGTGTTATATTATTTTATAATATAATGTAATATTATATTATATTATAATATAATGTTTTAGATTAAATAAATGTGACAAGGAGTGTCACATATTATAATAAAGAGTTACAATATTTAGATATATGAGAAATATCCAAATATGTAACATATTTGGTGTTACAAATTCAGCTACAAATTTGTAACTTCCAAATATTACCTTTTATTGTGTAAATTTGGTGTTACACAATATTGAGATGAATTTCATAAAGCCATATGTGAAATGACTGTTAGAGATATGGTTTTAACCCCAATAATGTGTTTTGGGGGTAACAAAATCATTTGGGAAGATTTGGAACCGTTTGGAAAAACAGCATAAAATTTTGTGCTGAAAATGGTCAGTGGCCGTGGCCTGTGGGACAAAGAGCAGTGGTCGCGGCCACTAATGTCCCTGGCCGCGGCCACAGGCCAAAAATTGACCATTTTTTTTTTCTTTCAGTTTTTTCAATCTTTGTTGAACGGCTCAAAAACCAAAATAACTCTCAAATCTCATTTTTAATTCCATAATAATCCAATTAATTATTGGTAACAACCATGGGGGTTGGTGGAATTTGAAATTCAAAGGGTATCTCTAAACTCTATAAATAGGAGCTTATTGCTCACTTGAAAGAGACAATTTTTCTATCCATTAGAGCACTTGGCTAGAAACACCTTGAGACTTGATAATTCCATAAATCATTTCTTATAATCTGTGAGAGATCCCTTAGTGCTTGAGTTAGGGGGAAATAAGCTTTCGGACAAAGGTTTCAAACCGTGTTCAAGTTGGTGATCCCCAACACTCTTCACTTTAGTTGTGTGAGTGAGAGTTTATTATTTTTGTTCTTTTTCTTATTTTCTACTATTGCATTTCTTCTTGTTCTATTTACTTGTATTTTTGTTTAAAAATTGTAATCCTTTTATTTTCTTTGTTCAAACACTTCTAGTTTACTTGTATCTTTTTGTAATAGAGTTATACTTCCTATTTCTATCATTTTCATCTCCTTCCCTTTTCATTTGTATTTTCAGTTATAGAGTTGTAACACTCTTTTTAATCAATAATTATTTATTTGTAATATATTGCATAGAGTTGTATTTCTTACCATTGCCATTGAGACAGATAAATATTTTCCTAACACCATCTATCTCACACAAGTTGCACCACAATCTTAAACTCTAACAAGAATCCATACATCAAGTCATATTCGCAAGTCTCACATAAAGTGACAAAATGTCATTTACTCATCAATCCTCCATGATCTTTAAACAAGAACCTTTTACTTAATCAATAAGCATATAATTATGCGTAAAAGTGTACTTGCATGTAACATGCATATGTGAGACCATTCTCAAAAACTCACTCAAAGTTGGAATTATCATGTTTTTTATTTCTTGACAATTTTACAAAAATTCAGGAAGCATTTTTAAACTTAAAAAATAATTTCTAATTAGTTTCCTATGATGCTTGCTATTATTTTCCATTTTAAAATTATCCCAATAATATGCATAAAATTTATTTTTAAAGAGCTTATACAACTCACAATAATTCATAACTCAATTTGACAAAGGCATAGACTTGCTTATTAACCCGTAACTTATTTTGGAACTCATATTTCAAAATAAATATTTAACTTTTATTCATGCTTCTCAAATACTACAAAAGAAAAGCAAATTTTTTTTCTTTAACTAAATAAAATGTTACATATTTTATAATCTTTTTCTAGAACTCATAATTTCATAAAATAACATTATTTATAATTAATTAAATTTGGTAAAAAGAATCTCATAGCATACACATTATAAATTACCTTAGGCATTCATTATTCTCAATTTCACAACCTTTTAAAATAAAACTTTAGCACATGTTTTACTTAATTAATTGCCTTATCTTTTAAACATACATTCTCACATAAAATCATAGAGTTTCTTAAACATATATAAGAACAACATGTACAAAATTTATAGCTTTTCATTTTTAACATAAATCATGAAATCATAGCATAAAATTACTCTCTTTGAATCATATTGCCAAACAATATTTTAAATCAAATAAAAAATCTGCAAACACATAAAATCATAAAAATGCTTATACAATGCTTATTAATCTTTTAACAATTTAATAAATTGTCCTAACATGTTTCTACACTTTCAACACCTCAATATCATATTTAAACATGCAAAACTAACAATCAAAATCATTAAACAACCATAACCAAAACAAACACTTCATGGCTGAAATACTTTTTAGCATACTAACATGCAAATGCCACAATTATCAACGTGCTCATTATTCAATGTTTTAAAATACAAATAAAGAAACAAAACACAACTCACAACCCTTTTAAAATACCCTAGGCCGAAACACTATATGTTCTTTTACCAATTTAATTTTCCAAAATTTATCATGCATTTTTATCCAACCAAAAATACAATTGAAATAAAAAATATTGACACAACCATAGAACACCACATCTCCTCTTAGCCAAAACCTATATGTTCCAACAACAGCAAATCCCTTGCATGTTTCTAAAAATATAAAAGACAAACAACATCAACATATATTAGTAGACTTTTCTCTTGAAGGCAAAACAAAAAAGAATCAAGGTAACAAAACAATAACAATAAGGTTATAGATTCCCATTACATCTCTTGCTAGAAATCAAGTACCCAAAACAATGACCACCCTCTTTGAACAACCTAGGGATTTTGAAACCCACATCAAGAAAAGAGAAGAAAAATCTTAGGATTGAAGGGAAGGAACTTAGACTTAGAGGATCAAAAACAAAGAACCAAAACCAAAATAAGAACACATACCTAGAGATCCTTGAAACCCTTTCCTCTTCTCCTCCTTTCTCTCTTTCTTTCTGGATCTTTTTTGTGATCCCTTTTCTCTCTTTCTCTCCAAGTTTTGGCAGCCACCCAAATGGGTCTCCAAGGTTCACATTCTCTTCTGTCTATAACCCCTAGTGACCTAACCTTAAGAAAAATAACTCAAGTGTGAAAAGCTCAAATCCTGTCCCACAAATTAAGCTAAATCCCACCATTTCCTCTCCTTACACCTCACCCAAACCTTATCTACATGTAAACACAACCCAAAAGATAATCCTTGTCATCGTATCCTAAAAGATGACAACCCATTTTCCTTTCCTTTTTATCTTCTTAATTTAAAAAACATAAAAATAAAACAAACCCACACACACACACTCTTAATAAATAAAAATGCAACCTATTCTAATCACATAATGTTGTCACACTGAAAAAAAAATGTAACACTAATAATTAAACAAACATTGCACAATAATTCCAAAAATCAATTAAATCCTAATTCACACAAAACAAACATTTCAATTATTTTTCTAAAAATAAAACATAACAATTAAATAAATAAAAAAATTGGACCACTACACTAAAAGACTTTAAGGGTTGCTTCGACTAATCTTGGAAGCAACCTTGACATTGCACAAAGCGACTCTAAATACCGTGAGGGTCGTCTAGGCCATGGGTCCCTAAAGTTGCTCAAAGAAATTTCAAAATGAGACATTGACGGTCACATAGGGTCCCTTATAATAATATAATTAAATGATGAAATTGGGATTATATAATGTAATACAATGATGAATTCACACATATAGTAAAGTTAAATGATCATATTCTTAATAAAATGATTTATATAATGTAATCCAACGATGAAATTGCACATATAGTCTAATTAATTGGTCATATTCTTAGTAAAGTGATTTTTATAATGTAATCCAATAATGAAGTCGCACATTTAGTCTAATTAAAAAGTCATATTCTTAATAAAATGATTTATATAATGTAATCCAATGATGAAATCACACATATAGTCTAATTAATTGGTCATATTCTTAATAAAATGATTTTTATAATGTAATTCAATGATAAAGTCGCACATATAGTCTAATTAAATTGTCATATTCTTAATGAAAAGATTTTTATAATGTAATCCAATAATGAAGTCACACATATAGTCTAATTAAAGGGTCATATTCTTAATAAAATGATTTATATAATGCAATCCAATAATGAAGTCGCTCATATAGTCAAATTAATTGGTCATATTCTTAATAAAATGATTTATATAAAATCCAATGTAATCAAATTATTAATAAAAGAACTAATATACTGCAATTCACTCCTATAGTGTAGTTAAATAGTAAAATTAATGATAAAATGACTCTGAAATGCACTAAGCAACCATGAGAGACGCCTTGGGTCGCTTAGACCAATATTATGAAACATTTTAAAATGCACTAAGCAACCCTGATGGTCGCCCTGGGTCGCTCAAGGTTGCCTATGCCAATATTAGGATACACTTTAAGAGTCACTAAACGACGCTGATGGTCGCCCTAAGTCACTTAGGGTTGCCATAGGTTGCTCAAGATTGTTTGCGGTTTAATATGTGTTTTTTCCTTTCCATATTAAGTAGTTGATTATTAGAATAAATGTCAGGGATAAATTTCAACAGAGTTTACATAAATTAAAACAAGAAACTCTAACATGGTATTTACAACATTAATAAAAAATAAATCATACATTAGTTGTGCTTCTAACATCTGATGACATCTGTCGACTAGGAAATTTCTGTGCATTATGTCCTAATTGCCCACATGCTCCACAGTTATATTGTTTCTTATAAAATTCCCCTTGGGAAGGTATGCAATTGATTCTTGGTTTTCCTTTAGTCATGCCTTCAGGTGGTGCTATCCATTATAGTCCATACAAATAAATGTATAATCCATATTTGTCATAAAGTTAAATGTTATATAATTAACATGTATAAAATCAGAATACCATAGCAATTCTCTTATATTTACTTTAAATTCATTGAAGTTTGTTTTAAAACACAAAGCAACCCTAAACGACCCTAAGCGACCTTAAGCGACCCCATGAATCAGATAGGGTCGCTTAGTGTAATTTGGTCACTACTGAAAATTGCACTAAGGAACATTGTGCGACTCATAATGTAATAACCAAGTTTTTATTTTATTATGTAGAACCCAAGTAGCCTAGCTAACTGATTACTTGTCTGTTATTTGATTATGTTCTGTTCAGGAATTTCGGTAGCAATACTTTTAGTTGTGGTATTATTTCGAGTAATGTTAGAAAAATAAGATAATTGCATAAAGTTGTATAAAGTTAGTTTATTAGATAAATTAGTATTTATCTTAGTCTATAATTTATTTATTTATACTTCATTTTCTTAGTGGGTGTATAGATTGTTAATAATAGTGATAATTGCCTTGAATGTAATATTGTAGCCACACGTGTGTGTGGTGTTTTTTTTTTTTTTTTGAATAGATTAACTTGTTTTATTTTATGTATTAGATTATATAAAGATGATGAGTATGATAGTGCATGGTTGATTCGGTCAACTTTTGTGGGCTAAGATTTGAATGTTAGTTTTTTTTAAGTTTTGGTTAACAAGGAAGTAGGGAATCAGGTTGTAGTCAGATAGTTAGTATTTAAGAGATAAAGCAAGATACTTATTAGGTGAATATTTTAATAAGAAAATAATGGGGATAGTATTTATATATATGTTATAGGATTTTTAGAGTAATCTGTTTGAGGAGATATTTGGGTTAATGGATTGATATACGTGTATTCCTTAAATGGTGGTAAGTATTTAGACTTAAGTTTATTTAAAATTTATATAGTCAAATAGTTAGAGTTGATTGGTGATTCTCTTTGTTGACCAAGAGAAACAATGATGATAAGGTTGGTAGATATTTTAGGGAATTTCAAATAGATACTTTTCTAAGGTTGATACATCCTTGGTCTATATATATAGAGCTTTCAAAATAAAATGAGCTTTCAAGGTGATAAGAAATGAAGAGAACGTAAGTGACATTTTGGTGCTTCAGATTTGGCCTAGTAGAATATTCAAGGTACAATTTTGTTATTTTCGGTGATTTATAAAAATATTTCAAGAAAGTTACCGATGGTGCTATTTTTGCATTAGAGTTCAAGAGATTAGTAGCAAGGAATAATTGTGAGTATTTTGGTCACATTAAGACGAGAGTTGATCTTTGCAATCACTTGCGCTAGTTTTTGATTTCTTTGAGGTAAGGAAATTAGGTAGTTATTTATGTTAGAATATGCATGTGTGATATGTTTGTATGGAATATGTATGGCTAACGTTACAGGGACAGGAGAGATTTTTACGTGAGGTAATGTGGCTCTAGTTTGCCTATTACGGTTATCTCTACCCTCATAAACTATCTGTTTCGTTATTATGTATGAAGGGATATCCTTTGTATTTCTAGAATCATGTTTGGATTAAGCTATGATATTAGTAAGGTTATGTATGATTTTTTATGGCTATGTTAAACAGGAATATGAATATGATATAAAACTTGTTTAGAAACTCTCTGCTATGTGTTATATGATTGTTATGCCTATGTATTTGTTTGCATTTCCTTACTGGGCTTAGAAGCTCACTCCTTATGTTTTATATATGCAGATAAAGCCAGGTAGAATGTTAGAGTACAAGTTGATTCCAAGCAGCAATGTGTGTATCAGTGAGGATCATATAGCTGATGGTGGTCAAAAGGGGCACGCGCAGTTTTTTTTTAGCATTTATTATTTTATTTTCAAGGTTTAAATTATTATGTGATTTTATTGTATAAATACGGGTGTGACAAGTGGTATCAAAGCCACGGCTATATCGATCCCGGACGTTCTCACGAGATACACACAATGGCTGGAAAGAGGGTCAACTTGTTACTCTGTAAGTATGTTTAAGTTTTAAATAGTTTTTGTGTTGTTGGAAAATGTTAATTTTTTTTTTGTTTCAGAGAAAAAAAAAAGGAGGAGGAATACTTTATTTCAAATGGCTTTAAATGCAAATGATATCAGGGAGATTAAATCTTTGAGGAGAATTCAGATACCAGACCACGTCACAGATCCATTAGAAAGAGTATATCTAAAGATAATGAATATACACACTAAGATGCGGCAACTAGTAGAGACTAGGTTGATATTGTTAAGGGCATATGAGAAATTTATGGTCTTACTGCATTCACTAGAAAATGAACTTATAGCCAGCCTTAGACTAAAAGTGATATGGCAAAAACTGGAGGATGAGGGGTAGCAGAACATGAAGAATATCTGAGGTTGATAGATCGTTTTGCAAGAACAATTAGATACACAGTAATGCAGAAAGTAATAACAGTTGATGCTAATGGAGAGTATGAGACACTGGAGCCTAGAGAGCTATTTCTTGTTGAAGAGTCACAGTATATATTGATTAATAGTGTACCCACTACTCCTTGGCATATTCACGATCCAAATGGGGATTATTTGGAAATAACTTATGACATGCTGGAAGATGGGTCTGATTTGGAGGAAAAAAAAAAACTTCTAGAATAAATCGATATGCTTTAGTCTTAGTACAACCCTTTAAAGTTCCTTTTCAATATAAATAAAGATGCCTTTTCTTGGACGCTATTGTTTTTATTATTATTATTATTATTATTATTATTATTATTATCATTATATTTTTTTTTATGTATTGGACGTTATGTAAAAAGTTCCTTTTCAATATAAATAAAGACGCCTTTTCTTTTATATATATTTTAATGTCTTTATTAATGTATGTTATAGTTTTGAGATCTTTAAGAATTATTATTTATTTTTTTAAAGAAAAAGGAAGAGATTTATGGATCCTGAGCCTAGAAGGTCAGTTCGCATTAACGGTCGTGAAGTTGTTGGCCGAGGTGGGAGAGCAGGAGGTAGAGGTAAAGGCAGAGGCAGAGGAACACCTGTTGCATCAACAACTGAAGCGATTCCAGAAGTTCGAGCTGGAGATCCTGCACCTGGGCAAGTGGACCTAGAAAGAGAAAACATGCGACTGAGGGAGGAACTCAGAAGGAGGGAGGAGGAACTGCAACACCATCGGCAACCGGTTCCACACGTCCAAGAACAACAACAACTATACGGAGGGCTACCCTTGGCCCCATACATGCAAATATCAAACCACTCCTATGAGTTTGTAAGTGAACGATTTCGTAAGCAGCACCCACCAAATTTTGAAGGAAGTACAGATCCGATAGAGGCTGAAGAGTGGTTAAGATCCGTAGAGTCTATATTGGAACATATGAGGCTTAATGATGAGGACAAAGTGTCCTGTGCAACAAGTTTGTTAAAGAAGGATGCCCGCATATGGTGGGACGTAGTTAAGCAAACCAGAAATGTGGCTACTATGACCTGGGCCGACTTCATTCAGGTCTTTAACAAGAAGTATTACACTGCCGCAATACTTGCTACCCGAGTAGACGAATTCATAGCCTTAGTCCAAGGAAACTCCACAGTAACTGAATATGCCCAAAAGTTTGATCGGCTAGCGAAGTTTGCAGCAGATTTAGTGCCAACAGAGAGACTCATAATCCATAGGTTTATGAGAGGGTTGAAACCTATGATTGCTCGGGATGTGAAGATGACAAGCTTTGGGGTGACCACTTATGCTGGGACACTGGAAAAAGCCTTGGAAGCAGAACTCATGGAGGAAAGAGGGGGCCGCTCGGAGAGAAGCTAAGAAGGGAAATTCAGTACAAGGCGATAACAAAAGGAAGTTTCCCGAGAACAAGAGTAATGAAGCTGAAAAGAAAGGAAAGACGAATGCAAGTAACAACAGTGGTCAGAAGCAGTATGTAGAGTATCCCCAGTGCCCTAAATGCAATAAGAAACATCCAGGAGAATGTAGGTACAAGTCACGTGCGTACTACAAGTGTGGTCAGGAGGGTCACATAAAGAAAAACTGTCCACAGGTAACTGAGCAGAAGAAGGATGAAAAATTGGTTCCGGCTCGGGTATTTTCCCTAACTCGGGGAGAGGCAGAAACTAGCAACACGGTGGTAACAGGTCAGCTATCTATTTTTGGAAAGTTATGTACTGTATTGTTCGATTCTGGAGCTACGCATTCTTTTGTTTCTATAAAGATGATAGATAGGTTAGATAAACCTTATGAATACTTTAGAGATAGATTTGTTACGGAATTACCCTCAGGTGAGGTAATGATATCATCTAGAGGAGTGTGTGAGGCATCAGTCAGAATTGAAGATCGCGAGTTGCTAGCAAATTTAATAGAGTTGGATATAAAGGACTATGACGTGATCTTGGGCATGGATTGGTAAGTTAAATTTCGAGGACGAAATTTCTTTAAGAAGAAAAGATTGTAATAACCAAGTTTTTATTTTATTATGTAGAACCCAAGTAGCCTAGCTAACTGATTACTTGTCTGTTATTTGATTATGTTCTATTCAGGAATTTCGGTAGCAATACTTTTAGTTGTGGTATTATTTTGAGTAATGTTAGAAAAATAAGATAATTGCATAGAGTTGTATAAAGTTAGTTTATTAGATAAATTAGTATTTATCTTAGTCTATAATTTATTTATTTATTTATTTTTACTTCATTTTCTTAGTGGGTGCATAGATTGTTAATAGTAGTGATAATTGCCTTGAATGTAATATTGTAGCCACACGTGTGTGTGGTGTTTATTTTTTTTGAATAGATTAACTTGTTTTATTTTATGTATTAGATTATATAAAGATGATGAGTATGATAGTGCATGGTTGATTCGGTCAACTTTTGTGGGCTAAGATTTGAATGTTAGTTTTTTTTAAGTTTTGGTTAACAAGGAAGTAGGAAATCAGGTTGTAGTCAGATAGTTAGTATTTAAGAGATAAAGCAAGATACTTATTAGGTGAGTATTTTAATAAGAAAATAATGGGGATAGTATTTATATATATGTTATAGGATTTTTAGAGTAATCTGTTTGAGGAGATATTTGGGTTAATGGATTGATATACGTGTATTCCTTAAATGGTGGTAAGTATTTAGACTTAAGTTTATTTAAAATTTATATAGTCAAATAGTTAGAGTTGATTGGTGATTCTCTTTGTTGACCAAGAGAAACAATGATGATAAGGTTGGTAGATATTTTAGGGAATTTCAAATAGATACTTTTCTAAGGTTGATACATCCTTGGTCTATATATATAGAGCTTTCAAAATAAAATGAGCTTTCAAGGTGATAAGAAATGAAGAGAACGTAAGTGACGTTTTGGTGCTTCAGATTTGGCCTAGTAGAATATTCAAGGTACAATTTTGTTATTTTCGGTGATTTATAAAAATATTTCAAGAAAGTTACTGATGGTGCTATTTTTGCATTAGAGTTCAAGAGATTAGTAGCAAGGAATAATTGTGGGTATTTTGGTCACATTAAGACGAGAGTTGATCTTTGCAATCACTTGCGCCAGTTTTTGATTTCTTTGAGGTAAGGAAATTAGGTAGTTATTTATGTTAGAATATGCATGTGTGATATGTTTGTAGGGAATATGTATGGCTAACGTTACAGGGACAGGAGGGATTTTTACGTGAGGTAATGTGGCTCTAGTTTGCCTATTACGGTTATCTCTACCCTCATTAACTGTCTGTTTCGTTATTATGTATGAAGGGATATCCTTTGTATTTCTAGAATCATGTTTGGATTAAGCTATGATATTAGTAAGGTTATGTATGATTTTGTATGGCTATGTTAAACAGGAATATGAATATGATATAAAATGTAAAATCCCGATTTTGAGGGATTTGTTTCTATTTTTAGTTTATTGGCATTTTTGGTTTTAGTCAAAATTAATATTGTATTTATTAATTAAATCCTGTTTATTGTGTAATATTCTCTGCTGTAATGTCTCTTTCCGTATATAGAATAAATCTGGAATTATCTTGGAAATATTCTTGTCATTTATTCTTTTTGTCTCGGTTAGGAAAGTCTGGGTATTTTTGGTTCCAGCAGAATCCGGTTCTGTCTAAACAGGTGGATATTTACCCTATTTAGAATTATCTTGTGCATCAAGTAATCAATGGTGAATATTCTTTATTTATGCTTTTGTTTTTCTATAAAAGCTTCTGACCTAGACGATTAGGTTATCACTTCAGAGATTGATTTCATATTTTGTTGAAGTGCCGTTTTCATGTGCAAAGAGCTTTTGTTCTAGAGCTCTTTGTGTTTTGTTTTCTGTTTTTCTTGCATATGTTTTGTTAACTGTTTTGCAGGTAAAACTCTCAAGGACACCTTGTTTAAGAGCTTCGGGAGAAGCTTGTAGTGTGAGTCACTCTTCGGGATGATTAGTGCACGGACCAGAAGTTGAAGGGAGTTCAAGTTTCTGAGTCATTTGGAAGTGTTATTAGGAAGTGTCAAATTGCTGAGATTGCGACAATTTAAAGAGGGAGTCTTTAAGATTGTATAAGTCAATTGGTGATTGTAATTTGAATAATTCTTATCTAATAAACTTCATTCTCTGGGCGTGGCCCCGTGGATTAGTAACAACCTGCAAAGGTTGTTGATACCACGTAAAAATTCGTGTGTCCTTTATTTTTACGTTTCTGATTAAGTAATTCTGTTTACACATATCATACATCTGTTTAAGCATTTCCGCAATCTGTTAAAACGTGTTTTTACATACATCCTTGGATTAATTATTTGAATTAACCAATTAATTTAATCCAAATAAGAGAATTTCATAAAACTTGTTTAGAAACTCTCTGCTATGTGTTATATGATTGTTATGCCTATGTATTTGTTTGCATTTCTTTACTGGGCTTAGAAGCTCACTCCTTATGTTTTATATATGCAGATAAAGCCAGGTAGAATGTTAGAGTACAAGTTGATTCCAAGCAGCAACGTGTGTATCAGTGAGGATCATATAGCTGATGGTGGTCAAAAGGGGCACGCGCGGTTTTTTAGCATTTATTATTTTATTTTCAAGGTTTAAATTATTATGTGATTTTATTGTATAAATGCGGGTGTGACACATAAGGTCGCAAAGGGTCGCTTATTTGCAGGTCATCTTCAACCTAGAGTTGAACCTATTTTCACACCAAAAAAATCATATTTTTTTTACAGAAAAAACTAAAATTATGTTTAATACAGTTATATAATTGCAAATAATGAATACCCAATTATTAAACATGAGTTCAAGTAAATTATTACATTTATAATTGTTGAATATAACTTGATCTTCTTCTTTAACGGTGTTTTGATTTTCTTAGGTAATGTTGAATGAACTTCTTATAATTGTAGATGTAAAGATAAGTTGTATGAGTCTAATACAAATATAAGAAAATATAAATATTCAATGAAGAAGAGAAGTAACATGGAGATGAAGAAAGAATCGAATGAAGAGAAGTTGAGGAGAAATGGAGGGTGTTCAAGTGAAGTCTTTCTCTTTCTAAGATTTTTTATTATTATTATTTCAATCCCATTCAGAAAAAAAAAAAAAAAACCATTCAAAAGATGCTAATTAAGTTTTATTAAATTTCATTATTTTAATGTTATTTTAAAAAGATGGTCATTTGACTAATAAAACGTTTTGGGTTGTTAGTTTGTTAATAAAACTTTTCATTATGGTTATTTTTACAAATCGTTCATTAAATTTTGGACAAGGCAGTAACAAGTGGCTCAATAACATGTTGACACTAGGTCTTAGTTGGCACTTAATGCTCAAATTGAATGGTTGCAACAAAATAGTAATTATAGGGGTTTTACCACCAATTTTTTTTTCATTAGTAGTATATGTGCAACAAATGCTAAAAAACAAGGGGTTATGCCATACACATCCATTTAAATTTTCCTACTATCAACTCACAATCTCTTTTTGTTTTCTCTAATTCGTTCATCCATGGATAGAAGATTCTTCTCCTAGGTGTTTCAAGAAAGCTTCTCACATCTACAAAAATGGCAGCAAAAGATTCAAAACATACTAATATGAATATGAAAAATCAAAACAAAAAATCAAACTCCAAATCAAAAATAAAACCCAAATCAAAACATGATAATATTAAACATCTGTCCTATCTCCATTTTGTGTCCTTCATCCCCTTTCTCACTGTACACACCAAACAACATTGCTTAGACCAAACCAAGATTGAGATTTGACAAAAGTGTATTACCTTTGCAAATTATCCTAATAATCATTTATAATTCAAATCACCACAAGAACAAGCATTAATCAAGCCAATATAAAACCAAACAAATCTCAGATAATTAAAATATATATGACCAAAATCTCAGATGATAAATGACCCTAAACATAATTTATATATAAAAACTGTTACACTACAGACTCTCTTCGAGACAGAGCTAATCTCCCAAAGTAATTTTGCAATTTCATTCCACATTCCCCTGATTACAATAGTCTGAATATATATATATGCGTGTGTGTGTGTCAAATTCACAAGGCTATAGACTAACAGAAATTTGTTACAACTCTCACAGCTATCAACGCTCAAACAACATAATGTAATCTTGGAGCCAACGTGGCTTGACGTGCTCTCGCTTGTTACGCGCCTTCCTTTCAGCTGGGTTGCTGCTATCTTCCTCTTCCATTCTGTTGTCTTCGTTTTCTTCAAGAGCTAGTTTATCAGCTAGTTTCGGGTCTCCTACCCACTTCCTTATGTGATTTTGAATGGCCTCCTGGTCCAGCAATATTGGGCTTGGGCTTCCGTAACACTACTCTCCTCCCCGAAATCTACCTTGTCCTCAAGGTTGGGCAACTGATACATGGTTATGAATTCATCAAAATCTTCCCATGTAGCATCTTTTGGAGAGCTCAATGTCCACTGCACCAGGACTTGTAGTCTGGTTGTTTTGTTGATGGATTGAACTCGAGTGGCTAAAATGGCCTGGGGAATCATGATTGGATTGTTGGCAAGGCTCAACTCCGGGAGGGGAAAACAAGTGACTGGTTTGGAACCATAACACAGTTTGAGCAGGGATACATGAAAGGTGGGGTGGATTCTACTTCCAGCAGGGAGCTTAAGTGTATAAGCCACAAGACCAGCTCGTCCGATAATCTCAAAGGGACCAAATTATCGTCGACAAAGCTTGGAATTGAGTCGATGAGCCACTGTGGTTTGACGATATGGTTGGAGCTTGACTAGGGCTTGATCTCCCAACTGGAATTCGACATCCCTTCTCTTCTTATCAGTTTGTTGCAGCATTCGGTTCTATGCGCTTTGCAAATTTTGTTTCAGCTGATGCAAAATTTGATCTCTTGTCAAAAAATCTTCTTCCACTGCCTGAATCGTCGTAGTACCTCTTGTGTATACTGGAATTGTAGGTGGTGTCCGCCCATAAACCGCCTAAACTGGTGTCATTCCTATTGCCGAGTGATGGTTGGTATTGTAATGGTATTCAGCCCATGAGAGAAACTTGCTCCATTTTTTGGGATTGTCTGCTATAAATGCTCACAAATACTGCTCCAAATATCGATTTGTGACTTCAGTTTGGCCATCCGTCTGAACTTATCTTCAAAGTTGTTCCCATCAGTTCAAATAGTTTCCTCCAAAAGGCGCTGGTAAAAATGGGATCTCTGTCAGAGATTATAGTCCGGGGCATGCCATGAAGTTTAATCACCATGTGGGAAAAAAAATCAGCTACTTTAGTTGCTGAGTAGTGATTAGGCAAAGCTCCAAAATGAGCATACTTCGTAAGTTGATCAACCACCACCAAAATGTTTGTAAGGTCGTGCGAGTTCAGTAGTCCGACGATAAAGTCCATCAAAAAATCTTCCCACACCCTTTCTGGAATGTCAAGCGGCTGTAATTTACCGTAAGGTGTAGCTGGCGAATACTTGATGGTTTGATAAGTCAAGCAATCTCAAACAAATTTCTTAACATCCTTTCGCATACCAAGCTAAAAAAAATTAGCTCCCAATCGTAAAAAAAGTGTGTTTCACACCCGCGTGGCCTCCTACTAGTGAGGCATGAAATTCTTGAAGCAATTTTTGTTTCAAATTAGAATGTTTACTAATGAATAATTTGTGGTGGTAATATATGAGCCCATCTCTAACCGAGTAGTGTTCGTTATCCGTCGGGTTGTGCTGCATTGTGTCGTGGATGAGCCTTAGATCTGGACAAGTGATATTTTCTTGACTTAACTCCTCCAATACATCAAAGCAACCAACACTCATAGCCATGAGAGAGCATCCGCAGCCGAATTTTGAGCCCCTGCTTTATACTCAATAGAAAACTGGAAGCCTAATAACTTCCTGATGAAGTGTTGCTGCTCTGGGGTCTGAATCACCTGTGTTAACAACTCACGGAGACTCTTGTGATCTGTTCTTATCACAAAATGCCTACCTAACAAATATTGGCGCCACTTAGAGACCGCCTCAACCACTGCCCTCAATTCGCGAATGTAAGTGGAAGCTCTAGCAAATCGCGACCCTAACTTCTTGCTAAAATAAGCTAGACGGTGTCCTTCCTGCATCAAAACTCCTCCTATTCCAATATTGGAAGCATCGGTTTCAATAATGAATTACTTAGAGAAATCAGGCAACTTAAGAACGGAGGTTTCCGTCATGGCTTTCTTGAGATGTTCAAAAGCGGCAGCATCTGCTAGAGTCCAATGAAAATTATCTTTTTTTAAGAGCTCTGTTAATGGTGCGACAATGGAAGCGTAGTGAGAGACAAACCTTCTATAATAACCTGTAAGGCCAAGGAACCCTCTTAGTTGCTTAAGTGAAGTTGGTGTATGCCACTCCAACATGGCGGATATCTTGGCAGGGTTGGCTTGGACACCATTTGTAGACACCAAATGTCCTAAGTATTCAATTTTTTTCTGAAAGAATTGACACTTAGTTACTTTGGCGTAAAAATGGTGCTCACGTAATAGTTGTAATACCTTCCTGAAATGAGTAACGTGCTCCTCCTCATTGGTACTGTATACCAATATGTCATAAAAAAAACAATGACAAATTGTCTCAAGAAAGGGCAAAAAACTTGGTTCATGGTTGCCTGGAATGTAGAGGGTGCATTGGTGAGCCCGTATGGCATTACCACAAACTCATAATGTCCCTCATGGGTCCAGAACGCTGTCTTATGAATGTTCCTTCGATCCATTCTGATTTGATGATACCCTGCCCGTAAATCCAACTTAGAAAAAACCATTGACAAGCCCAATTCGTCTAGTAACTCCTCAATGGTAGGAATGGGAAATCTGTCCTTGGCCATGAGACCATTGAGAGCTCGATAGTCGACACAAAAACGCCAAGACCCATCCTTCTTTTTAACTAGTAACACCGGAGAAGAGTAAGGGCTAGTGCTTGATCTGATGAAACCCATTCCCATCATTTCTTCGACCAATTTCTCAATTATATCCTTCTAAAAATAAGGGTACTTGTAGGGACAGATATTCACCGGCAATGATCCGGGTTGGAGAAAAATCCTATGGTCCACGGCTCTGTAAGGAGGTAGCTGTTTGGGATCCTCGAATACATCTGCGTAGTCAGTGAGCAAACCCTTACCAACAGCAGGAATTGTCGACTCCACTAATGCCAGATTGGCGCTTGTGTTATTTCCCTCCGCCATGACTGCAGCGAGGCGATACACATCTCGGACTTCTCCCTCACGCAACAAGGTAGTAAATTGGTTGTACGAAACTTGCTGAGTTACTACCTCAGTGGAGCCAGCTAATTTTACCAAGCTACTGTTCCACGAGAATTCCATGGTTAAAGCCTTATGATCATGGATACACGGGCCCAAGGTTTGTAACCACTGCATGCCTAATACCACATCCAGACCACAAATTGGTAACACATACAGATCAACAACAAATGAATGGCCCTGCAAAACCAGTTCAACATCCCTGCAAATCTTAGAGCATAGTAGAAAATTTTTATTCCCCATATACACCTTAAAACGCTTAGTATCCTCCCACGGTAAGTTCAACTGAGAGGCTAATGATTCCTGTATAAAATTATTATTGTTGCCCGTATCAATTAACACCTCCAAGGCGTCACTCCCATGCTTCGCCATGATTCGAAAAATGCACGGATTCATCGGATTTGTTAGTGAATTGAAACTCACCTCCTCTTTAGTTGTATCCTCAGCCCCTGGAAACTTTAAAGTTGTAAATTCTTCACAGTCTTCATCTCCATATTCACAATACAACAACATCTTGTTTTTACACTTGTGACCATAAGTGAACTTTTCATCACAAGTAAAACACACACCCTGATCCCTTCTATCTTTCAATTCCACAGGTGTTAAACGTTTAATAGGTAACGAATGAGTACCGGATGGTGGTGGTCTGTTTGTTAGTGCTGCAAAAGAGAAAGCTTGTTTGGTTGTTGGCGGAGGTACCACCACAGTGCTCGAATTGGTGCCATTGGATCGAGGAATCCAAGTTGAACGACTGCCCTCACCTCTACTTCGAGTGGTCATATCATCATGACGATCCTCAAACAATTGAGCTTTCGCCATTGCATCCGCCAAGTCCACTGGTTTCAGCATCAATAACTCCCTCCGAATTTCCAATTTTAGACCCCACACAAAGAAGTTCAAGAACATAGACTCACTCACTCCTGAGATTCTGGGCATCAAAGATTCAAATTCAGCTCTATAATCTGATACTCGACCTGTTTGCATAAGTTTGGAGATGCGGCCCAGCGAATCATCATATATTGAACTACCAAAACGTTGTTTCAACGCCCGCAGAAAGGAGTCCCAATCAACAAATGCTCCTCCTTGTTCCATCCATTGAAACCAAGTAGATGGAGCTCCCTCCAAGTGAAATGCCACAACAGTTAGACGCATTGAGTGATCAACACGATGAAGATAAAAAATATATTGATCTTGTAAATCCAATCCTCAACATTGTCTCCATCAAATCTGGGTACCTTAACCCGTAATGTTTTCATCATAGCATTCACATCCCTGAAATCTGAAAGTGGTGTCGGAAGCGTACCCACTGATTTGCTAGCTTCGCCTGCCGCACTAGCAGCTCCATCCGTGCCCGGTGATGGTTGGGAAGTCACCTGAGCAAGGCGTTCCTCCGTCTTACCAACATGCTTGTCTAGAAGTGATTGAAAGTCTGCACGCTGTGCCTCCGTATATTGCTGAAACTTGAGGTCCAAAGCTTGAAGCATAGCATCTATCTCCTCATTCTTCATGGTGAAGGTAAAGGGTCAATGAAAGCACTAATGTTACACTACAGGCTCTCTTCGAAACAGAGCTAATCTCCCAAAGAAATTTTGCAATTTCATTCCGCATTCCCCTGATGACAATAGTCTGAATATATATATGTGTGTGTGTCAAATTCACAAGGCTATAGACTAACAGAAATTTGTTACAACTCTCACAGCTCTCAATGCTCAAACATCATAATGTAATCTTGGAGCCAACGTGGCTTGACGCGCTCTCGCTTGTTATGCGCCTTCCTTTCAGCTGGGTTGATGCTCTCTTCCTCTTCCATTATGTTGTCTTCATTTTCTTCAAGAGTTGGTTTATCAGCTGGTTTCGGATCTCCTACCCACTTCCTTATGTGATTCTGAATGGCCTCCTGGTCCAGCAATATTGGGCTTCCCACTTGGGCTTGTGCTTCCGTAAAAAAAAACCACTAAGCCCACCCTTGTCCAACCTACCCCTGCCAAGTAGGGGTGAGTATCGGTCGGTTCGGGCGGTTTTTTCACAACAAAAAATCCAGAATTCGGTTTTCGGTTTGGATTGGTGCAATCCAAAAACCGACCGAACCAAACCAATTTAAAAAAAAACCGACCGTTTTGGACCGCGGTTTGGTCGGTTAAACCGACCAAACCGAATTGATTATTGTTTTTTTTTTTTTTTAAAGTTTTAGTTAAAAAATTAAAAATTTTAGATTGTTAGAATCCATTTTTGTGTGTTTTTAAAACATAAATATATATAACATAATTACATTTACAAGTGCCCTAAGTTTTTTTTTTTTTATTAAAAATTTTAATAATTAATAATTATATTATTATTTTATTGTGTTTGGTCGGTTTCGGTTTTATTGGTCGGTTCACCCAAAATTTCTAAACCGCCCGAACAGTGGCGGTTTGCACCGTTGACGGTTTTTTCGGTTTTCGATTTAAATGGTTTTGGTTTTTTCGGTGTTCGGTAGGTTGGTGTACACAATTTTTTCAATTTTTCGAATTTTATGCTCAGCCCTACTGCCAAGCCAAGCCTTACCAAATATATTTTAAAGATTTTATAATAGACTTATTTTGGAGAAATTTACAAGATACACCATTTTTTATTTTAAAATATCTTTTATACGCTCGTATAGAACCTTTTTTTTTTCGTTTATACGTTTCAAATTCTATTATTACAATTATACGTTCTACTTGCCAGAGACGTTGAAAATTGCACTCCCTGACTGTCAGAGAAGAAGTTGGAAACCAGACCCCGAAGCACACTCCCTGGCCAGTACCGCTACCATCTCCATCAATGTCAATTGTTTCAAAAAAGGTGTCTGGTGGTAAAGTAATTGTGAGATGTGGTGAGCCTGTAAATTTCCCCGATAGATTGCGACGAAGAAAATGACTCTGGTACAAGGAGGATCAACAAATTCGTTGTGTTGATCTCTCACAAAAACTCCATTGTCTCTAATGCTCCAAGCTAAAGTTTCCTGAGCTTCGTTGCATTGCCTTTTCAAAGTAAAATATCCTTTGAGATTGATTTCAATGTGGTTGTCGTTAAACTGTGTAATGGAGTTTTTTGTAGTTGCTGCTTTTTTTTTTTTTCCCTTCCAGATACTCATACACTGCCTTTCTCATTACTTTGCATATTGATTCACTTCTGCACTTCGTTACATTCTATTTTCGAAGTCGAAAAATCATTATTTTTTAGCTTGGTTATTTAACTTTGTTCGAAGGGAGGTTAACTCTTGGGCCCATAATCTAGCTAGTTGGTCCTTCATTAGTTAGTATTATGGAGTGCATGAGGTTTCCAAAATGCCTGAGATATTTTTCAGCTATAGTTATCTTTCTTTATACTTTGTAATACTTAGGTCTCAAAAAATAATTTTGTATCAGTTAAATCATCAATATTTTCAAATCGTATCATTAGGTTCCTAAATGCTATTTTTATTTATTTTAATATCCATAAAAAAATACAAAATAAATGGTTAATTATTATTAAAATATTTAGACGTTTAATTTATGACAATAACAAATATGACATGAGAAAAAAATATTTTCATAATATTTTTATAAATTAAATTAATGTTTTATTAAAAAAAAATATCATTAGCAACATTGTTGTTTTATAATTAATATTAATAATTATATTATCTTGATTATCTTGATAGTATTAATTTTATTATATTTATCCTTATTTATTTCATACATTTTTTAAAAACTTAATAGTGTATATAAAATTATTTATGTGCATATATATGATTAGTTATAAGTTGCATTATTAAAAAAATTTACAAAATAAAAATAAATATGTACATGATAAATATTAATAATCTCATAATAATTTAGTTATAATATAAAAATATATATAGGTAAGAATTTTTTTTAATGAAAAATTAATTTAATTTGTAAAATTATTAAAATATTTTTTAAAATGTCATGAAAATATATCTTTTTTAATGTCATATTTGGTTTGTCATAAATTAAGTGATTCAATTTTTTTTTTAAGATTGATTCACCATTTTATATTTTGTTTATGTATTTTGAAAGAAAAAAGAAATAAAAATAACATTGAAGAACCTAAATGATACAATTTGAAAAAGTTGGAGACCTAACTGATATAAAATCAACTTTCGGAACTTAAGTGTTACAAAGTATAAAAATATTGCTGAACTAAAACCCCCAAAAAGTGTATAACTTTTCACTCTATACTCTTTGATTATCTAACAAACACTTTTGATGCCTTTAATAATATATATTTATATATATAATATAAATATATATCACTTTGAAATGTAAAATTAATTACTAGCCAAATAACTCTATTTCTCAAGTTTTACAAGGCAATATTTTAGATTAATAATACTAGTCAACTTGCCTTTGGTGTCAAATTTAACTAAGAGAGATATTAAGCACCGTAAAACTTGCTCAAATGCCTTATTCCACTGTCACATAGTCATCTCCAATAAAGTGCTATAAATGTGGTGTATAGTTATATTTTAGCTCATTTTTATAAAATTAAATTCTAAAATATGTCCTAAATTTGGCACATACTAAAAGTTGTGCCAAATTTGACACAAAATATAATATGGGTCAAATTTGACCCACAATAAATATCACTTTTTTAATTACTTTTTTGCGACTCATTAATACAAATTATTAATTTTTTTAATAAAAAAAATTAATTGTTTTTATATATTTTCAATAAATATTAATAATTATAGACTTTTTTTTAGCTAATTTTTACTTTATGCACTAGAATACAAATATAAAAAAATGGGCAAAATATATCATTGATATATTTTTGGGCCAAATTTAGCATAAATTATACCCATCCGTTTAAAATGGTTTCTAATATGTTTGCCATGGTGTGACCAAGACCAAAAGACTATGCTATCGCCTTTCGAACTTGACAGCAAACAGGGGAGCTTATTAAGGTAAGAGAGAGCTGTAAGTGATTTGGAAGTAATTATAAAAGAATGTTTAATTGTTTAATTTTTTAGTGTATCTGTGGTATTCTTTTAGTTTATTTGTCGCATTTTTTAGTTTATTTTTTGTATATGTGCAATTTAATTACATTATATGTGTTTTTTTGGCTGATAGTTTTTTCTTTGTTTATTTTGAGTATATGTGTAATTGTTCTCATGTATATTTTGACTATATTTTTGACATATTTTAATATGTAGTAGATTTAACTTTCTTTTAAATATATTTTTGGTATACTTTAGGTATAATTTTAGATTATATTTAGTATATGTTAAGTTGATTTTTGTTTTTTTTTTCTTAAGATTAATTAAATTGTATGTGTTGTTTTGTAAATTTTTTCATGGTTGATTTTGAGTTATTTGTGGTTTATTCTAGGTATATGTGTAGATGTTCTAATGTACATTTAGTGTCTTTTAATTTAATTTAATTTAAGTTTAATTTAGGTAAATTATTATTGTACTTTTAGTGTATTTTGGGTATTTATATATATATTTTTTGTCAGTGGATTTTTAATTTATTTCATTAGGTATATTTTGGGTTGATGTCTAATTGATTTCTAATTTTGTATATTTTTTGTATATGTTATGCACATTTTTAGTTGGGAAAATACTAGTTTGGCCCATGTGTTTTGCCCGAATATTCGATCGACCCATGTATTTTGTTAAATGACAAATCAAACCATGTGTTTTACAAAACTGATCAATTTAATACATTGAGCTCGATTTTGGTCAAACTATTTTCAAATATGACCAAAATACCCTTAATTATTATTAAATATTGAATTTAATTTTTAAAATTAAAACCAAATTTTAAAAATGTAATATTTAATTTTAAAAAAATCAAAATTATAATTTTAATCTCTATACTAAACTTAATTAAATAAACTAAAAATAGCAAACAAACTTAATTAAAAGTAAACCTAAATAAAATTAAAAACAAACAAAAGCCTAAAATTAAATCGTTTCCCCCTCCCATTCTTTTTCTTCTTCTTCTTCATTTCCTCTTGCTCCATTTGTGACAGATTTGGGCTGTTGGGCGACGAAGATCGGTCGAAGGTAGCTGCATTGCAGGGGGGAGGGAGCTTCACAATCCATGAGGGATGAAGGTTTGTGTGCGAGGGAGCTTCACGCTCGAAGAAGCTGGGCTTGCAGGGAGTCGCTCGGAGATAGCTGCGTTGCTAAAGAGGAGGCTGGGAAATTTGGGTTTCTAGGTTTCAAGCATGGTCAAGTTTCTGGATTTTTTATGGGGAATTATTCTAATTAGATTTTTTCATATGTTAATACCAAATATGAGATTTTGTTGTGATGGTATGAGATCCAATTTTTGTTTATAATTTTGGGTTTGTTGGATTGATAATTGTTGAGATTGTTTACATTGATATTGGTATTGTGTAAAAAAATTTGAATAGATTTTTGTTTTGAGATTTTGTTTACTGAAAGGTTTATTTAAACATGACTTTGATTCTTGGGTTGTTGTTGCATTTGATTTTACTAATTTCTGTTGAGAATACGAAGAGAGAGAGATTACTTTTTTTTTTCTTTTACACAAGTTTTTTATAAGTTAGACTAATGAAATTATGACACATGGCATTGTATTTTTTTTTTTAAATTGAGGGCACTTTAGTCATATTAAAAAATTATTTGACTAAAATTGGGTTCAGGGTATCATTTTGATCCATTTTGCAACACAGAAGTTTCAAAATATCATTTAACAAAACACAAAGGTCGATCGAGTATTCTGACAAAATACAGAGGTCAAACTGATATTTTTCTTTTTTAGTTTATTTGGGGTATGAAGTAAACTATATCACTATTTATGATAGAAAATATAATGAAAAATCCATCGTAAAAAACTTATCGTTTAGCCAAATGACATGCTAAATTAATCCATTGGTCGCATTGTAAAATAATGCAGCTAACATAAGAAATAGATGTCCTCGAAAATTTGGACAAAAAACTTAGTGAAAGAGAAACTATTAGTCCGCAACCTTGAACTGACTGTCCCACTAATATGTTGAAAATATACATGTACATCAAAAATCAAAGAATAAATAAAAGAGTTATTATATTACGAAGGGAAAAAAACTCGGTGAAAAAAAATCTAACCAAAGGGAAGGAAATTAGGTTTATCCTTTCCATATGTAAAGACTAAAAAAGGCTTCAATACACTAACGTATTAATATCTACATCACTACTATAATAAAATTTATAAAATTCATGATTAAAATAAAAGGTTGAACTTAATAAATTTTAATTAAAGAAATTTAAGAACTAACCTTAAGTTCTTAAAACCCTATTGAGATAAATCTAAATTAGTATCAAATTTAAAATCTTTTTAATAAATAAATATACTTAAGTACTAAAATATGAAAAATCAATATTAATGTAAACATTAAACAACCAACTTAAATAGTTGTAAATATAAATTAAAAAGAGGAAAGTGCTGTTTTTTAATATTCTTCAAATCCACCAAATAAAAACAATTTTATATGATAAAACGTTATAAAATTGTTACAAATTACGATTAATTTCTTATAGAAAAAAGTTGTAAAGAAATAAAAAAAATTGACAACAAGTGAGTGAATAATATGGAAAGGAATTAGAGTAGAAGTTATATGTATGTACCTATACATTGAGATGATAAAAACAATTGAAAAATGTTAAAGATTTAAGTTGAAAAATATAATAAATAAGCACACAAAAGAAGATAGTGAAACTCATAAAACTTTAACATAACCAAATATACTCTGACATAACAACACAACCAAAAATTGGCACAAAACCGACATAAGCAATAAACAAATTCAGAGTCAATATTTAAGAACTAACCTTTCAACTACACCCTGTAATGCTTATGAAATATAAATATGCATGATGCTTGTATAAAAATAAACATATACTTACCGATTTTTAGCTCATAATAGAGACCAAGAGGAAACCAAATTTATCAACCTAAAGAATTTATACTTTTTTAGACCTTGTATTTTATCTCATTTTTTATTTAGACCTTGTGTTTTAATAAATTATTTTTTGGATTCTGTGTTTTATTAAATGGTTCAAATAGGTTCATAAACCTGATTTTGATGAACAAAAAATTGAATATAACAACACAGTTCTTAGGCAGAATGACTGTATTTTTGTTCTGAGTTGTTAGTTTGATAAATTATTTGTGATTTTAGTTCAAAATTTTTGATCAAAATCGAATTTATGGGTCTATTTGAACTATTTTAGAAAACACAAGATCCAAAAAGTAATTTGTCAAAGCACAAAGTCTAAACAGGTAATGAGACAAAATATAGGGTCTAAAATAGTATAAACATTTTATAGAAATAATTAAAAATAGACTCTTGCTAACCTTCTAATAACTAGATTCAAATGACAAATATATATTTGGGGTATGTCTTGGGTATATATATATATATATATATATATATATATTTAAAAAATAATCTGTGTTTTTTTTATAATTATTTCTAGGTTGATTTTTAGTTTATTTTGAGTATAAATTTAGTTGTTTTGGGTGTATTTTTAGTTTGATTTTGACACATTTTTAAAATACATTGGTAATTTTTTGAGGTTACTGCTTTGTTGCTTTTTAGTTTATTTTTGGGTTGATATAACATGTAGATGTCTAATTAATTTTTAGTCATTTTTTTGATATTATATTGCAGTGAGTTGATGTTAATTGGTTTTTTGATAGCGTATTTTTGTAATTAAGAAATTTTGAAAACATTATTTTTGAAAGCTTTAGGTAGTATTTTTGAAAAAAAAAAGAACGTAATAAAGTAAAAACTGTGTATTTATGAAAAAATCTAATTTTTTTTCTTCATATTTGAACATATTTATAAATATTCTAAATTTTATAAAATTATATTAAATTTTACTATCATTTTATCTAAAAAAAATGTACTTAATTTTTATTTGAATCCAAACAAGACAAAATAATATACTTTAGAATTTTTTTCCAACCTAGAATTCATGCTCCAAACAAAGGAAAAAGTTGTAAGCTTTTATTGTTTCTATATTGAATAATAACATTAATAGAACACACCAATTTCAATCTTCTATGCTAAAAGACCTAAATGGGAAAGTAAATCAACAAAAAAAATATATAAATATTTAGCACAACGTAGTATGGTTAGCTCTAATGTAGTTACTGATTTTACTTTTTGGTCTAGTAACCAGTTATTGTAATATTATTTATTGGTTACTATTATTTGACTAGTTTATTGTTTAGTAGCAATGATATTTTTGGTTTTTGCTGTTATGTATAATTTGGTAATTGGTTACTAATATTTTTATTTCCTTAAGAGTTGTGGTTACTATATTAGTAACATATTATTGTCTCATTACTAAAATGCCTGAATGGTCCACCACCTTTAGGTGGGGTGGTGGGGGCTTTGGATCTTAAGCACAAGGTTGGGGGATCAAATCCCCCAAACACCTATTTGTACATATCTATATATAGGTATATATGTGTAATTATACTATACAGGTGGTATTCTTTGCTCGTTGAGTTAGTGGTGGTTACTACAACTGTTCCTATCCTCCCCCTTATTGTGAAGAGGCTTCGACACTTGTGTCGGGTTGGAGATTGTTCTTGTAAATAGGATGGGGATCATTCATTGACATGTATTGAGCTATAATGTATACATTTAAGTGTTACATATAATGGATTAAAAAAAAGGCTGAATGGTAGACTCCTGCTTGGGCCCTGTTTTTTTTCTCTTGAAACTACCTAGTTTTCTATATGATGAAGTTTGTTTAGGCTCATTAAAGCTAAATTGCCACTTCGGTCACATATACCACGCCATAATCATCCGAGGAAACCTTTTTTTTTTTTTTTTTTTAATGAAAGCTCAATTTGTGCATAAGCTTGAGGAACAACGAAACTCTCAAATGACAATACCAAAGCACAAATGTGTCAAAAGGTGATTAGGCTATAAGAAACGTAACCAGAAAGTTATGACCAACATCTCAATGACAAATCCTGTCAGTCATAACTGGAAAACCAGGTGAGCACTAGGGGAAACTTATAAAAAGGATCCCCCCTTGGGAGAGGGGGTTGAGAAAAAGGGATTAAAAGTACAAATCATATTTAAATAAATAATATATTTTAAGATAATTAACTTACTTTATCTTCATTTGTCTTTTAATTCAGGTACTACTTCAAATAAATTTAATTGTTGGATTTAGCCCTAACACTAGTTACCACACACCACCAATTACTATTATGTTACTATGTATATAATTTGTTACGAGTTAATGATTATGGTTATCACTACAACAAAAACGGTTATTACCGGCGGAGAAAACCGCCGGCAATAGTCAGGAAAGCCGCCAGCAATACTTTTACCGGCGGGCTCCATCGACAAAAATCCGCCGGTAAAAACCGGTCGGTAAATGTCGTTATTGCCGGCGGACATAGCCTCCCGCCGGCAATAATTTAGTCAGAATTCATGTCTGTACATTATTACCGGCGGTTTCCGCCGGTAATAATCCGCCGGTAATTGTAAAACATATTTTAAAAAAATAAATAATTTTTATAAATTATATATAATTAATATTAAATAACTAAACTTATAATTTAAAAAACATTAATAAAATTTAGAAATAAAATTAATATTATTTAAATTAATATCCAAATTAAAAATACAGCTTTAAAATACTAAAATTGTCTTTTCAAAATAAAAAAACATACACTTAAATTTAATAATAAATAATAAAACCTAAACTAATTATTATTGTCTTCATCAAAAGATTTATTTAAAAAATCTTCAACATTCGTGCTTCGACTCAAACCTTCATGAGACTGTGGTACTAGCGGCGAAGGATAATATGGCCGAGGCTGTGGGCGAATCAAAGGAGACTGCTACTGTTGTTGATTCAGAGAAGTGTAGTACTGCTGATTATAAACGGGCTGCTGTGTCGATCCTCCATAATGAGGATATACCGGCTGCTGCTGCATGAACGACCCAAATTGACCATACATAGGTTGTTATATTATATTATAAAACATTTAATAATTTTATATTATATTATAACACATTTAATAATTTTATGCTATTTTATGTTTTATCATAATATTTTATGCTATTTTATCTAATTTATCCTTAAATTATTTATTTATTTAGTAAATAATTAATTATTTGATTAATTAGTTATTTATTATCTAATTTTTCCTGTACTAAAAAATTAATTATTTAACTAATACTTAATTATTTATTTAATTAATTAGTTATCTATCATCTAATTTTTCCTTTACTAAAAAATTAATTATTTAATTAATACTTAATTGTTTATTTATTTATTTAATTATTTATCATATTAATACTTCACAGTTATCATATTATTAATTTAAATGTTTACTTATTATTTAATTAATTAGTTAATTATTATCTAATTTTTCATTTTTATATAAATTATTATTATCTAATGTTTACTAATTATTTAATTTATACTTAATTAATTATTTATTTATTTAATTAGTTATCTATTATCTAATTTTTCCTTTCCTAAAAAATTAATTATTTAATTAATATTTATTTATTTATTTATCAATTTATTAATCATATTATTAATTTAAATGTTTACTTATTATTTAATTAATTAGTTAATTATTATCTAATTTTTCCTTTATTTAAATAAATTATTATTATCTAATGTTTACTAATTATTTAATTTATACTTAATTAATTAATTAATTATCTATTATCTAATTTTTTCTTTACTAAAAAATTAATTATTTAATTAATACTTAATTATTTATTTATTTATTTAATATTCATTTAATTATTTATTTATCATATTATTAATTTAAATCTTTCCTAATTATTTAATTAATAATAAATTAATTAATTAATTACTTAATTAATTTATTATTTATTTAACATATTTAATTATAACTATTTTAAAAACTTAATAATTAATATGTAATTAATTGAAATTATTTTTATTTAATTAATCCTATAACTACTCTTTTATATAATTACTTAATAATTGTTTATATATATTATTTAATAATTACTTTTTAATAAATAAATTTTTAATTATTTAATTTTTATTATTCTCATATCAATTACTATCTAAGTTATTAAAATAACTTTTTTCTATAATTTAATATTTATTATATTATTTATTAATATTTTATTTCTCTACCATTAAACTATTTTTTTAATAATTAATAACAAATTTATTAAAATCTAAACTTCACAATATTAAAATAATTTTAATTAAACTATAACAAAAATACATTATAACATCCTAACAATATAATAACAATTTAACAATAATAAAAAATTATCCATCAATAATATCTAACAATATTTTAATATTCTAACAACTTAACAATAAAAAAAAAATATATTATCAATCTATCAAACAAAATATTATTATAAAATAACATATATTACTATATAATTTTTTTTTTTTTAGATTTACATTAACAATATTACTAACATATTAACCTAATAACCTAACAATATTATTATAAAATAACATATATTACTAATATAACAATAACATTACTAACATTAACTGCCGGAGCGGAGTCCACTGAGATGGGCAGAGAGGAATCCAAATGGCTAAAAAAAACAATAAAAGAAAATGGAGTTTTTTTTTATATAAACAATAACATAATCATTTTCTTTATATAAAACTATAACAGAACAATATATAGACGTACCCCTTCGCTATTGCAGTTGCCGACCACCGGAATAGATTTTGGAACGCCGGAAAACACCACGGGAGAGAGCACTCGGCGGAGAGAATCGGAAGAAAAAAAAAATGGAGGAGAAGGAAATGGGGGAGGGGAATCGGGTTGTAGAAATATATAGATTATTATTGCCGGCGGAGGTCCGTCGGCAATAATAATTCCGCCGGCAATAAAATATAACGGTTATATTTAATTATTATTACCGGCGGAGCCCGCCGGTAATAATCAAAATATTAATTGGGCGGTAATCTTTCCACGGTAATAAATTCTAATTATTACCGGCGGTTCGTCCGCCGGTAATAATAGATTTCTCGCCGGTAATAATTAAATAATTTTAAAAAATAAAAATAAAAAACGGATTAATGTCGGCGAACTTCGTTTTCTGCCGGTAAAGAGGGTATTATTACCGGCGGACTGTCTCCGCCGGTAATACTTCCGCCTGTAAAAACCATTTTTGTTGTAGTGTATGGTTCTTTTATTCATAGAAGTGGGAATGAAGTAGCTCACACACTTGCTAAATGTCGCTCATCATTTTGTTCTAATCTATTTTGGTTTAGGGATCTTCCGGCTTGTATGTCTAATTGGTCTTAACTAAAATCTCCATTGTTTCCTTAGAAAGAAAATAAAATCTCAAATCTCAAATATAAATATACAAAAATCTAATTACAAATGCAATAAACATATTTTTTTACTAAATGATTTTTTTAATAATAAAATTCTATTATTGTATTGTTCTAATAATGAATATTTAAGTTTAAGGAATTAAAATATAAAATATAAAGAAGAAAAAATAATTAATAATAAAACTAAAATTTTGTATAATAGAAATAGATTTTTTTGTACCTGAAAAACTCGAGTTGGCGTGTCTTGTTCGTGGTATAGCTAGCAAGCACTTAATGCAGATTACTCATAGTTCTGAGAATAGTGATGCACACGGGGCGGGGAATTGGCGGGGAGTGCTCCCCCCATCCCCGTCCCCATTTATATTTCTAATCTCCGTCTCTACTCCATCCCTGCTTATTCCCCGTCGAGGACGGGGTGGAGAATCCCCTATTGGAGCGGGGAATTCCCACGGGGAACACATTTATTTAAAAAAATAAATTTTAAAATAAAAATCGTAAATTATATGTAAATTAAAATATTGCACAATATTTATTATTTAAAATATTAAACACTATCCTAACTAAAATTTAAAATACTAAAAAAGTTACTACTATACTACAAAAACACATAAAGAAAGATATAAAATATTATAAAAATATATAAAAATTTAAATGGGGCCTCGTCGGGGCGGGAGTGCTATCCCCGTCCCCGCCCCATTTAACATTCGGGGATTGAAAGTTATCCCCGTCCCCGCCCCGTTCCCCATTTAGACGGGGATTCCCCACCCCATTAGGGGCGAGTCCCTGCAGGGTCCCGTCCCCATGGGGAAAATGTGCATCCCTACCTAAGAACGCAGTACATGTTCTTAAATGGGTAGATCGCGTCAAGCCCAGGTCGATTAGGGATCTAGGAGATCGCCTAGCTAGGTTGACTAGACGGTAAGGAGATCGCCTAGTCGGATCCTTAGTTCACGTAGTCACATCTCGAGCATCCCAATGATCAGGTCGGTCTAACCTAGAAACCTCTAGCACACATAGTGTGCATTTAACTTATTGTTGACTCTTGGAATGCACAAATTTGAATTCCTAAAGACCCAAGGACATTATATACATAATTAATATATTGTATCTCTTGCCTGATAAACGTATAATATCAGATAGTTAATGTATTTATGATATTTATTTGTACTTTGGGAAGTTACCCAAGCTCATACGTTACATGGTGTAAAACAGTCACCAAAATTTGTCCATTGAATCCCTTAAATAGAGAGGGAATGGATAGAAAAAAGGATTGAAATTTTGTACGCCAAAACTTGCAGAAATTGTCATAAACAATTTCTTCAAAGATAAACAACAGTATTATAGACTCATAGACTAGGTGGATTTTAACCACTGAACCACGTAAATTTCTTGGTGTTATTCTTATACGGTTTAGATTGAGCCTAACTTCTATTGCCGAATTTCTTAATTCACTGTTGGCGAAAAACCACGTCAACAAATTGGTGCTTTTATTGAGAGGAAAATTAGGCTTGCAAATTTTTCTGAAAATATTCATCCAGAAACCTTTTATGCAACCATGGTGGAAACCTGAAGATCAACACGTGAAGGCGAGCCCAAAAGGCCTGGAGACCAAAGGGAATTTCGAGCAATCAGCCCTGCTAGAGAGAGCATCGTGCCTAAGCTTCCTAGAAAACAACCCTTGGCCCAGACTAGAAACCATTAGGATATGTGCATTTCATCATCACGACTCCATCGTGAAAACCCGCATTCTGCCTATTACATAGGAATGGTCGAACAATACAATGCAGACCTCAAGAGTCACCTCTCCCACACCAACATGCATATTTATGAGATTCTGTCCCGAATACCACCTCCTGTAACTTATCCAAATGTCAAAAGGAGGGCAAGTGGGTCTCAAGGGAGTAGATTGCAGAGGTGTAGTCACGCCAATGTTAGTCTTTCAGTTCGAACTGCCATTCCAAGCACTGTGCTATTTGAACAAGTTCTCAGAAATAACTGACCTTTGCACACTCATAGGAATGAGCAAACTGCTCATGAATCTAAGAAACAACCTGATCAAACTGAGCAAGCAAGGACTACATCTAGGCGGACAAACAGAGACAGGATTTTATCGAATCCACCAGATCATGTCCCTTTGAACAACCAGGGTTAGGGAGATGGACCACCACCATAAAGGGAGATTGGGGTAGATAATGGGTGATCTCAGGCAGTATGCCTATATGGACGACATGTGGCATCTCCAATAAGGCACACACCATCACTAATTTTCCATCCATCATCTCCATGAGCTCGAGGAAATAATCCTCTCGTGGAAATAACAGAAGAAACTTTGTTCACATAGAAGTCACCTACGTCACTCGATCTCGCCAAAACAAACTCGATTTCACGCAAGCAACCCAACTCATCGACCTCATCAACAGATGGTGAGTTTTGTTGAAGATAGTTACTGAACGAAAAGTCATCACAAAGATAGGTCGAAGAGTGTTCACAACACTCACTCTCGAAGGCAGGAGCCCGACCTGAAACATCATCTAAACTATGCTCACAATTATCGTACTAACGACAGTCCAACCTACGTGAACCCTTAAACGCATAGCAGAGACAGCAAAGTCAGGATAATGAGCTGAGTTACACTCAGATCAGGGAAAACCCTCCTATGAGGCGTGATGATGGGAACGTCCCAGTGAACCAAGCTCAATATTGGAGGGACAATAACCTGGATAACATGCAACCCAGGTTGGGAGCTAATAATCAGCTCCCAAACAACCTCACAGTGAGAGATCCAACCCTAGAATGACTTGTTGTGATGGGGGAACATATGAGGCCCCTTCTATCAGAAAGAAACAAGGATGATTGTGATTATGATGAGGAGCTCAAGCCCTTTGCTCTTCATATTGCCGAAACTCCATACCAGCAGGGCTTCAAGATGCCACATATGGAGACCTACGATGGAACTACTTATCCGTCAAATCATATTGGGACTTTCAACACTTTGATGAGAGCCCATAACGTGAACGCCAACCTACGATGTGTTATGTTTCCTGCCACTTTGACCGGTGTGGCTAAAATGTGGTTCAATAAGTTTAATAGCCATGCAATCACCTCCTGGAATCAACTATCATTAGAGTACAAGAAGTAGTTTCGAGCTGCCAAGGAGATATGGGTGGAGTCCAATTCTTTGGCCAACATAACGCAGCAACCGGGTGAGTCCCTCAAGGCTTACATAAGCTGGTTCACCAACATTGCAGCTCGAGCAAGAGATGTTGATGACAGTGTCAAACTCATGGCCATGCGATTTGGAATCACCGTAGGAATGTAGTTATGGAAATAACTTCAAAGAAAAGGGGTTAAGAACACAGGAAAATTCTTTGCTCGAGCTCAAGAATGGATTAACCTCGAAGGGGAAGAATCCTCCATGGTTGGAACAAGTAGCACTCCCGTTCAACCCGTTGGAGTGGTGAAAAATGTTGTAGCGCCAGCTCAGCCAGTCACCCATAACAACCAGACGGGTAATAACAATAAGAGGAATGGGAATAATGAGGGCGACCAGACACGATCCAAGAAGAATAAAGCTGAGGATAGGTACACATCAAGTTTCACCGTGTATACTGATCTAACGGATACATAGAAAAATATATACGTGGCAAACTCTGCTTGCCTTCCCTGGAAGAAGCCCGAGCTCATGAAGAATCTGTAACGACCCTCAAAACATACAAGACTAAAACATGAGGAAATCTAAACTTTTACTTTAAATCATTGTACCAAAAATCCATATATTTTTTTTTAAAAAAAAGGTCCTGTGTGCACACTTTTAGTTTAGCAAATAGAAATACAACTTCTCTTCCACAGAGTTATAACAAAATAATTATCCCAAAAGAAATAACAAACTTTCACAATTTTCTTTTCAAAATGGTGATCCGTCAAAAACCTCCCCAAGTCAGGCCACATGTACATATCCACAAGCAGACTCTAACGCTTACTGCTCCACTTTGCTTTTGCACTTACCTACAACATGAAACAACTAGGTAAGCGAAAATGTTTAGTAAGAATAGCCTTGCACACAAATATACTAAACCCAGTAACGGGTTAACCTAAGGTAGATATCACTAGGGTATTGGATAAACTCCAACCCTATCATACAATTCCTAATAATAGAGATGCAGAAAATCAAGCACATTGGTTGCGCCCAACAACCCATTTTCATACAATCATATCAACATGCATTCAGAAAAATCCCCAAAACATAAAATATGAATAATCATCTCTGAACAATAACTTTGGTTATTTCTAGCAACCAAGTTCACACATAGCACGATAACCGACACTCAAAAAATTCCTAGAACATACAATATATCACTCATATCATAATATCCTACACTCAAAAGATTCTTATAATATTCAAATATATTTAACACACATCATGACTAAGAAATTAAATTCTCAACAAGGGAAATGGGCCTCAACCCGGTTCCACCGTTAATGTCCTGGCTCCAGCCTGAACTATATATTTACCATGTCCTGGCTCCAACCCGGACTATATATTCACCATGTTCTTGCTTCTACCCAGATCATATATTCTTACCGTATCCTGGCTCCAACCCAGACTATATATTCTTACCGTGTCCTGGCTCCAACCCATACTATATTATGCTAAGGTTCTGGCTTCAACCCGAACCTACTTACCATTTAGCCACAAAATGCAAAAGCATTGCAAGAGTAGGTATTAAGCATACCCTGGTCTTAATGACCCAAACAAAACTAGTGTAATCTACTACTACAAGCACACAATAGTATATTCATGTTGTAGCCAAGAAAGAGAAATGCTAACTTACCTAGAGTCCTTAGTTCCCAATTGTATCTTTAATACCGCTATTCATTTTTCCCTTTCCCAGTTACTATAATTAATACAATGTACTCGGATTAAACTATGTCATACCCTTATAGCTAATATTCTACGATAGCTACATGCAATAAAATTCTCTTAAAGACTCTATACTATAGCCTCTTATACACCTTACAATGTATAAGGTCGGATTTCATTTTAGTATTTATGGTATTATGAGAAAATCAGCCTCATCGCAACACACTTTCTGTGTTATGCATTTTAATATTCTTTAACACACTAAAGGCTCGAGAAGGATTTTACTACCCGGTTTAGTAAAATTCGAGGTCTCGGAGACTAGTAAGTAATTTTGAAGCTTTTAATTAGTTTAGATCTTGATGATTACCCATTATTGTGTTGTGACTAGGTTATACCATTAGGGCTCTTGAGTAAGGATTGTGCTTGGGATCGCTATACACCATCTGTTCAGGATTTGAGGTAAGAAAACCATCTCTTGCACCAAGTGTAGGGCGTGCGCCCCAATGATAGGGCACGGGAATAACCGCTTCATGAAACTATTTGTAGTTGAATGTCTGTTGTGTTTGAAATTATGTTGTTATACTTGTTAGTATTGATTGCTTGGTTGGGAGATCGTTAACGACATTACATGTGTACTGTATGCCATAGTGGCGAGTCCATAATGTGGATACGATATCTGCCACAGTGGCGGAGCCATTATGAAGATGGAATGTCCATCTACTCGACATGAGTCGTATGTTGTTTAAAAAAACTGTGTGAACCAATTGTGATTATAGATTATGAATACATGTTAATGTTTATCTGGTTATCTGTATGATTTGTATGGGTTTTCTTGCTTGGTCTTGGCTCAAGGGTGCTTTGTGGTGCAAGTAAGGGCAAAGGGAAGTTAGGCCAGCCATGAGCTGGAAAGCTATAGGGGCGGCGTGTACACACCCAGCTTGCTCGGCCGCCACAGTCGAGATATTTTGACAAACATGAATTTTTAGTTAAATTTTTTTTGCTTAGGTCGACTAAGTCTGTATTTTTACAAACTTGTATTTTATTAGAAACTTTTGGGATCCCATGTAGTTACTTAACCTTTTAAATGACAATTCCAACGTTTGACCAAAACTTTTGATACTTTAACAGTCGTTTAACTTGAATTACACTTTTAAGTCCAAATGAATCGCTTAACGAGTTAAGCACTATTTTTAACGCACGGTGTAAAAGTCTGACTTTTCAGGGCGTTACAGTCAACATCTTGAAGCAAGTAGGATATGGAGTTGTTGTAATATGAGGAGAAAAAGGCTCGAGATCATCATCATAATCATGGTCATCAATGTTCTTTTTAGACATGAGTCTTTTCATCTGCTGCTTCATTAAGGCCAGCCGCTCAAGGGTTGGATCCTTGGTCTCTCGGTTATTTTGGAGCTGGTTACCAGCTCCCATCCTGTTGTACATGTTAGAAACATTATTATCCCTCCAAGCTTGAGCTCAGTTTTGCGATACATTCCCATTGTCACGTACAATAGACAAATCTCCCTTGGTCTGAGTATAACTGAAATCATCATGGCGACCGGATGTCCTATTTGCGCGTTTAGATGATCACACAGGTCTGACTATGGGTTGGAGCAAAGACTTTGTGCGGAGCTTAACTGATTCCTTAGGTCGCTCTCGTGCATGTGGGGAATTCAGATTATGAGCATTCCCATACTTGCCTTCGCGCTGGCTTTCTGTCCTATAGCTCCCATCCGCGAACCTCACAGCTCGTGGTTGGAGTCAAGGAGTTGGATTATTGGCGCGAGACCATGGGACATAAGTGTCTTCTGAGGGGATAGGATTTCTCTTGTTGTTCCCTTGAGCTGGAGTATTCCTCTGTGGGCGAGGTGGTTTCGGATGTCGAATTGGCGATGGAGGATGCCTTATTGGTGAGGTTATCCTTGTTCCATTGGGGCACACTAGATTATATTTCCCTTGATCTAATCCAATTTCTCAAATTAGAGGCAGACTCAATCCTTCGTGCCTGAGCTGCTGGTCAAGGCACGGGTGGGTTTGCTGGGATGACTCTTCTCCTTGAGGCGGTTTCAGCTCGCCCTTTCTGGCCAGGCTAATTCCTGCAAGTGTGAGTTGAATTATTATTCCTACAAGGATTGGCAGGTTGATTATTTCACGGATTTCATTTAGAGGGTAAGGACTTGGGGTCGCAGTTCAGACAGAATGGCTAACATTAGGTCGATTATTCCTATGGGACATGTGGAACCCACTTTGCCTCTTTTCGATGTTAGCATTGGTTGTAGAAGGGGGTAATCGAGCTAAATTTTCCTCAATTTGCCTATTGTCTTAGGAGAGATGGCTCCTTAGCTACGCATTTTCCATCTCGATGGTTGTTAGGTACCCCGGATCTAGATTTGGGGGACATGACGCTGAACTTCCAGCATCGTCCATGTCCACGTGTTGTTTTCCTGGACGACATTTTATGGACGTTCCTTCTTCAGTGGGGATGGCCGTATGGTGATTTCCTTGATCATCAGGTTGATCGACTTCATTTTCATGAATAGAACAGGTGACCACCATGATGATTGTTGAGTTAAAACTTGTGTGGGAATTCAAGCCTAATATGCTCTCAATGAAAGCATCAATCTGTTGACATGGATTTTCAGCAACAAGGGATTTAGAAATTCGACAATAGAGAGACTAGGCTTTTGATAAACCGAATAGAAAGAAATGACAAAAAGCAAGAAAACAAAATACTCACACGATTTTACGTGGTCCAGTGGTTAAAATCCACCTAGTCCATGAGTCACTCTTATTGATTTGTTTAGGACTCTTGATGAAATTGTTTATGACAATTTTAGCAAAGTTTTGGCATACAAAAAGTCATTCCCTTTTTCTGTCCGTTCGCATTGTATTTATAGGATATTTTCATGGAAAATTTTGGGTAACCGTACATTAATATGATAACTTACAAATTTCGGTAACTTCCCATTTAAATAAATACATAACTACCTATAAATTCTATACCTGTTATGTCAGGTAATAAATACATAATAAAATCTAGGCATTTATTAGGTGTATAAGGAATCTTCGAGTCTTTTGGGATCCTTCACTGTGCGACATATTTAGGTGTCTGTGAGCTGAACACACTCCTTGAGCTAGGTGTTGTAGGACCAATACGAACTGACTCAAGTGATGTTCAGAGTTTCACGAGGGCAATCTGGGCAATGTGCACCTCGAACTAAGTTGTTGGCGTAATAGGCGATATGGAGACTCTCTGGTTGTCGTAGGATGTCAAGTAAGCTCGATCTGCTCACACCAGAGTTAACAAGTTACTCTTTATACGTACATTTTCTTCATACACTTGTTTGCAGCTGTACCCTGTGCTGAGTAATTCAGCTCATATTTTTAGGGTACAACAGTATATACCAACACATGCATAAATAAATCCACACATAATTGAAGACAAAACAAAAACAAACACATTTAACCAACATATATTCAATATCAATCATATAACACTTATACATATAACCTAACATATAAATTATAATCTAATCAACAATAAAAATAAAGCACACTATCTATGCTATATATATAAATTCATAAACAAGCAAAATAGTTATGTAGAAAAGAGAAAATATCTCACCAACATTAACAATTCCATGCTCCTTTATTAAAATTCAATAAACAATACATTCATCATCTAAATTTTTTAACATATATACAATCTAAAATTCAATATTTATTAGACTATTTAACATGAAATTAATTTTCTAACCTAGAACATATACATTCATCTATTTCATAAAGATGCACAAATTTGGGGAAAAAATACAATTTATAAAATTAAGAAAACCACAAATTATTAAATATCAAATATAATAAAAACATATAATACTAACACTATCATAAAACAAATTTATACATTTAAAAATTAGGAAACCTACCAACACCCAGTGGAAATCGAACAACATAGAAAGGAGACAACCAAAGGTTCAAAAAGTTCAATAAAAAAATCTAAAAAAAAATAGAAAATCAAACATAATACAAACATTATCATAAAATAAATATTTACAATTACAAAAAATAAAAATAATACCTAAAGAAATAAGTGGAGACAAAGCATTACACGCACAATACCTTGAATAAAAAATCGGAAAAATAAAGAAAAAAAAACTGGACTTTTTTAGTGGCACAAGACAATTACATGCACAAGGGAGCACCGGAGGCTCGTGGATGAGGCAGAGGGGAACTAGACTGAGGTCCCTTGCTGAAAATGGTGGATGGACGTTTTCTCGTCTCTGAAATTTAAGAGAAAATGGGAGAAAATGAGGGAAGAAGACAACCCAGCAGGGTTATATCTTGAAACCCTATAACGACGACATGTCGTCGCAATAGAACAAACAAATGTCGTCTCAGTAGATGAAACTAACCTATAGCGACGACATGCTATAGAGAGTTTCCAAAATGCAATTTTCAGTGTTAATTTTTTTTTTTTGGGGTGGGGGGGGGGGGGGGGGAGTTTCCTAGCATTTTTTAGGACCTCTACAGCAACAACAAATTTCATCACTCTAGGTTATTTGAGAAAAAAATAAACCATTAATAATAAATAATTTTGGTGTTGTATATTCCCTCTTAAAATTTTAGAGACCTATAGCAATGATATGTTGTCTCTATAGGTATAGATATTTTGAACCTACAACGACGTCTTCTATTGCGATGACATGTCCTCTCAGTAGGTCTTTAATCAAAAATAAAAATCTAAATTTTGTGGTTTTATGTGTTCTATAACGATGTCATGTTGTCTCTATAGATCAAGATATTTTGAACCTACATAAACGACGTCTATTGTGATGACATGTCCTTTCTGTAGGTCTATAATAAAAATAAAAAATTAAATTTTTTGTGGTTTTATGTGCTCTATTGCGACGACATCATTGTCGTCGATATAAGGTCATTTTATTATAGTGCTCCACATGAAGAGCTGGGATGGATGTTTGAGGATCAGGTTAGGGAGTTGGAGGAAGGGCATCTTTGACCGTGACCACGGTCTCCTATTGAGCTCGAGGCTTGCCCTTAGGCTGGGTCCCTATAGAAGAACCTCTGGCCCTAGATAATTTCTTCTTTAATATTCTTTGCCTTTTGATGGTTGGACCGGAGCTGGTGATGGTTGTTCTTAGGTCACTACTCTTGCTTTCCTCTGCAAAGTAATCAAGAGAGGGTTTGATAAACTTTAATCAAACTTAGAAAGTAACAAGTAAAGAAGAAAATCCTACCCTCTGAGCTAGAGGAGGATACTATAAGAATCGGATATGGATTGAGGATCGTGCTAACTAAGAAAGGACTGGCTAGTTCTTGGATAACTAGCTTGAAGCTGGCAGCAACCCGGTTAATATTAGTTCCATCATTACCTTGGCCAGAGGTGCTGGCTGCTGCCCCTAATTGAGTTTGACCTGGGTCATCACTTAGATTTCCTTGATAAGGGTTGATGCCCCCGAGGTCGAAACGCAAGAGATTGGTCGTACTCAATCAATTTGCAAGCCAACATATTGGCGTCTGTTATAATTACTCCCCAGTCTTTTTCCTCAGTGGGGATGGTTGCGAGCTTTAAGTATCACTCCTTCCGGACGATAAAAGTTTCAGACCTCTTATAGATAGTTTCATAAACAGATAACACAATCAGAATAGTGAATATTTTGAAGCAAACAAAAATTTACCAAATCATTGAGGTAAAAATACTTACGAGGCCGATTTAAGTATCTGTAGTCACAGGTAGCGAACCCATTCGACATGAAGAACAAGTCTTTCAAATTTCTTGGATGACTGGGGAACTCGATGATGTTGGCGGTCTTAGGAAACCTAGTGAGGTAATAAAACCCATCACCTCTGGTCTTGGTGTTAGGGTTTGGCCTTAAGGCAGAAAAAATAGAGGATATCCTTCCGGATAGGGTATTTCCACTCATATTTAAGAAATAAATATTTTAGCCCTCGAGGAGGAAATACACATTTGGGGGGAGCTGAAATGGAGCTAGCTTCACATAATTTAGAAAATCTGAAAAATACGTGCTCAAAGGAAGAAAGGCCCCCGCCTTCAAGTGCTTGTCGCTCCAAGCTCCGAAATTATCCTCTAGGGGGCTACAACTCTGCACTCCTTCAAATGTTGGGTGAGCATAAAACTTTGAGTCCATATGGATGCCATGGCCCTTAAATATGGTAATAACTTGGGGCATGGAGGATATCTTAGACATGATCCTCTCAACTTCATAAAAGCTATATGCGGTTACCTCGACCTCTTTTCCCACCACTGGCCCAAATTGGGGAATAGGGGTCTCCACGGATTTCTGGCCTTGGGAGGAAGAGCTAGCTACATTCTTGGGTTGACTCATTTTGATGATAATATAATTTAGCTCGCCTTGGCATAGAACAATACTAACTATTAATGGGCGACCTAAGGATATAGCTCTGGATAAGGTTCAAAAATATCTTGTTAATAACTACTAGTGGGTGACCTAAGGATATATCTCCAACATAATAACCAGAGGTAAACCACTGGAAAAATCGACCTAAATATTTGAATGGGAATCAAAATATATGAGTTGGAAATCCTATGAGAAGGGTTAAATTTTATGAGTTGGAAATATTACGAGCTAATGCGAGTATGGAATCCGTGTACATGATTTCACGTGTGCCCCTAATTCATGCGCCCTGATATAAGTATTGTCTCCTTGGAAATCGCGTGTCAGAAATCGGGTTTCGGGAAAGTAGTTATAGTGCAAAACTGCTTACAAAATGTGGCCTCTAAGATACCCAAATTTGGGGTTAGAAACCAAGAAATTGCCTTGAAAATAGCCTAATTCATTCCTGATTTGAATCCAAAAAACCCAGAAAATACTCTTCTATTTCATTCTCAGTACCCTTGCAATTACCAAACCTATACTCTTTCTTTGCCAACCACTAATTTACAAGCCAAAAATCTCGTATAGAGCCAGTGCGTGAATAAGTAATGGTACAGAGACATTAAGAACATAGCCAAA
This sequence comes from Humulus lupulus, assembly GCF_963169125.1. Classification (NCBI taxonomy): domain Eukaryota; kingdom Viridiplantae; phylum Streptophyta; class Magnoliopsida; order Rosales; family Cannabaceae; genus Humulus; species Humulus lupulus. The sequence continues at coordinate 25,974,559 of NC_084797.1, forward strand.
TTAAGAAAAAATGGATTCACAACGATGAACAAAAATCACTTACAATTTTGAAACTTGAATAATTGGAGAGATTGGGACGTTGATTCTAGAGAACAGCTACCAAAAGGTTTCTAAAAAATAAGGGAAAATGAAAGAGAAAGTTGGAAAGGAAAGAACGAGAAGGTGGCAAAGGGGTTGATCAGAGAAATGGCGTTTATATAGAAAAAGCCTGGGGAATAACTAGAGTCGTTTGATCGAGGAAATTTTAGATCGAATGTCCAAAATTAAATAGACAAAATGGAGGCAAAAAAAGTGATAAGACAACTGTCACTATAGTCGAGAACCTGAACAAATGCCCATTAAACTAAGGCATGTGCCCAATAATCAAGAGGGTAAGTGGCCACATTTTCCATCAAAAGTGGAAAAGCCTCTACTGTGTTTTGTTCTTTGTAAGGCTTAGTTATAAAAACTATTTCATTTTGGTCAAATTTGAGTAATAAAGGGTTGCTACAAGGTTGCTATGTATTTTAAACGTGGTACCAGTTTTTTCACTTTATTCTCGTAATTCAGTGTGAGTTGATTATGTAAAAGCGATATAGAATATTTATAAATTTTGATCGCTTGGGGGGCATATAAGCCTTGAAAAGTCTTTGAAAAATTCGGCAAATTTTTTGCAACTTAGAATTTGGAAAATTGGTCACTCTATGGCTTCTTAAAGCTCGAGTTTTCAAAGAAATCATTAATACGAACTAAGTTAAGAAAATTCAAAGCATAAGAAAAATCCTAGAACATTACAAGGTACAAAAATCTTGGAACTAAACTAGGTCCAAGGCCTGATCCATAATAGGTATACGTGAATAGGCGATCAAACTCCTGGAAATAACCAGGTCATCAACCAGAAATTAATTGGGCAAGCCATCAGGCAACAATACCTCAATCTCCTCCTATAACTATTTTGATGTATAAGGACGTTGAAGGTTCACAAACATAAATACTTGATAGAAAATGGGGTAAACAAAAAGATTATGGATGTACCAAAATATGTTAATTATATTGAGGGTAAAAATAAACTCGAATTAAAGGCCCAAGGGAAATTTTCTCAGCCTAAATGGCCTACGTACAAAAGGCTCCAGGCCTAAAATAATATATATATAAATATATAAGAGGTCCCCCTTCATCCCTTAGCTCCGGTTACTTGCCCCCCGGATGACACCTCTTCCTCCTCGGCCTCTGTCGCAGCTTTGGAAGCCTCGGTTGTATCCGCGGGCTCTTTTGATAATCGATCCTAAAACTTGGCGAGGTAGCGCCCTCAAAGCTCCATGTCCAGGAACGAGAAATCCCCTTCCTGGTTATATGCCCAACCTGATAAAACATTTCTTCTAAATAGCTCTCTGCTTCAGTAGCATCCTCCTTGGCCTTGGCTTTGACCTCCGTAAGCCTCTGCTTGAGATTGTCAACCTCCGCAAGCTTCTGCTTAAGATCGTTAACCTCAAGCTGAAGTTAGTCCCGCTGTCAGATTACCTCCAAGGTTTATGCTTTGGCATCTGCTCATTCTCTTGGGAGGTCTTTAGGACATTGTTGGCCTCGTCCCTGGAAGCCAACGTGGCATTGGCTTCCCCAAGGCGGCCTGGCCTAATCAACCTCAGCTCGGACCTGAGCGATGCCACAAATTTGAGCCATTCAGGATTGCAAACAATGAATAAAGAGGGGTCAGTTTCTAAAGGCATGGGACTTGAAGAAGAGGATGAGTATAGTACTAACTGTTAGAGTCATCGAGGACGGTCATTGATGGTCGCGACTCAAGAGCTTGCAACTCTTTGATGCTGAACACACTCACGTGCTTCATCATATGGCTCACGATTTCTTGGTATGAGCCACGCAGAGGCTCATGATATTTCTCCACCTCGAGGAAGGGAACGGCGATAGTGACTATCAGGGCCTCAGTTTGAGTGACCTACAGGACAAGAGTAGGGTCGCGAGGAGCTGGTGGAGAAGCTAGTAGGGTCGTGACTACTGTTGGCTAAGGTTGCTGCTGCTTCTGGGTGGAGTTGGCACCCTTATCTTTTGCAGGAGACCTGGTGGCGGCTCCAACTCCGGGAGTGGTTTTCTTCAAAACCCTCTGCCTCTTTACATTTGGTCCGGTTTTGAGGGCTTCCTTTAGATTCATGTCTTTGTCTGCAAAGGAGCGGGCAGAAAAGTCAGAAACTGGAAATGTTAGTGTAGATAAAACAAAGCAAAGAGTAACAGAACAAGAACCCTACCCTCCAAACTAGAGGAGGAAACTACTATGATTAGTTACGGGTTACAGACTGGGCTGGGTAAAACCTCTAACTCTTGGATTTTCGGAGGAGGGGGAGATTCTAGCATTACTACATTGTGGGACCTATGAGGTTCGGGTTCTTTATTCAGATTAGACTCATGCTTGGCCTGCCTAATACCCAAAGTAAATATACCATGACATAGGGAAGGCCATAACAAAAGGTTTGTATCATACTGTTAAAAAATAGTGGACCTAAAATGCAATGTATTTTCTACCACTACAGTACATCTGGGATAACCATAATCATGGTGTAAGACCAGATGGTCAACACACTGGAGTAGGATCACATCCAGGTCCAGATCAACCGGATGACAACTAGCAAACTGCCTCAGGTTGAATTGAACTAGCCTAAAACTGTCAGCAGCCCAGTTTATTTCTCTATATGGATTACCTTGGCAAGAGGTACCAACTGCTGCCCCTGATTCAGCATGGCCTTGACCAGAATCTTGTCCATTTTCAGAAACTTTTCTTTTATGCATCAATGGTGCAATCTCCTCTTCTTTGCCAACCTCCTTAGCAACTGGATGGAGCTTCTAGGGAGGAGGGAGCTCCAGGAGGGGACCTTAAGCCTTGATGGCCAGTGTCTGGTCCTTTCTGATCAGGTTATAGACCACCATGGTGGCATCATTCACCACCATCTAGAACTCTTTCTCCTTGGCAGGAGCACTGTCCAGAGTTTGGTATTGACCTCCGAGGGTCTCAGACCGCTTCGTTCTCTTATATATAACTGTACAAGGTAACAACTTGATCAAAATAAGGTTTAACTTGGTTTAGATAAAGAACTCAAGTACTAAGTTCAAAAAGCTAAAAAACTTATGAGGACAGTTGAAGTATCAGTGAGTGCAGTTCTTGAACCCGTTTGACATAAAGAATTGGTCTTTATAATCATTCGGGTGGTTGGGGAGGTCGATGACATTGTCAGATTTAGGAAACCAGATGAGGTAGTAGAAACTGTCACCTCGGGTTTTAGTGTCTAGGTTGGCTTTCAGGCAAAAAAAATACATAATGTCCTCTGGAGTGGGGACCTCACATTCGTTCTTGAGGAATAAATAATTTAACCTCGTGAGGAGGCGATATGAATTCAGGGGGAGCTTGAATGGAGCGAGCTCAACGTACTTCAAGAAATCTACGAAGTATTGGCCCAGCAAGAGGAAGGCACCTTCTTTCAGGTGCTCATCACTCCAGGCCACGAAGTCATCTTACAACGAGGCTCAACTCCGTTTGCCTTGCAAAGGAGGTCAGGGATAAAATTATGTAGTCATCTTTATCCCATGACTCAGCATATTCTTGTTGACCTTGTCCTGAGTTGTTATACGAGACACGATCAGCTCTACCTCATAGAAGCTATCAGGTCTTACCTCAGCCTCCCTCTCCACTACTAAGCCTAAGTGGTAAATGGGGGTCTCCGGGGCGACTTGCTTCTCTTTACCTCGAGAAGAGGAGACTGTCACAGTCTTTTTCTTAGGGGCCATGATAAAGATTTTAGCTCGCTTGATTACAAATTGATCCATTATAGGCGACTTGGGAATATAACCCAACTCTAAATAGTGGAAGAAATGGCGACCTAAAGTTATAAGGCTTCATTACTCCACCTAAGACATCTTATGAGTCAAGAACGGGTGCGGTGTCCCCGTGGGTGCTCTCACGCACATCTCTAGTTCATGCTCCTAAATCTCGGGGAGGTGCTAAAATTTCTAGATTCGCGTGTTAGACACAGTGGTTTCGAAGAGCGATTTAATGCAAAACTACCCCAATACCATAACCCTTAAGTTACCCAAACCTAAACCTGAACCCTTGAATCTTCAAACTCATAAATTCAAATATTCATCCTTTGAACCTAGAAAATCACCCATTTTTATGCATTATTTCTAATCGGGTCTAGTGCTATTATTTTTGGCCTAACAAAAACCCACACTAAACTCTTACTGAACCAAACTAAGGCAAAAACACTGAAGAAATTTCATAAAACTTGTTGAAAAATGAGAAAATGAAATTTAAACTAGGGATGAACATACTTACGAATTGGTTTCTTGATTGATGAGTGAAGTAAGAACAGAAAGTGCTTGAAAAATCAGAGCGTGGAGACCTGGGGATCCGTGGGAAGCAAATGATTTCAGAAAGTTTGAATGTTTTAAGAAGAAGAAAGGTAAAAGGAAGGTTTTGAATTCAAAGGTGGTTATGCTCAAATTCTGCTCTTCTATTTATACATAAACTTCTGAGCGAAATCTGAGCCACACGATTAAAGCAGGAAAAGATATGAGGGCCAGAGTTAAATAAACCAAACAGCGGCAGAAAGTTGTCAAGACAACTGTCACAGTACTCGAAACCCAAACATGCGCCTATGACAGACAGAAATGTGTCCCATACTCGAGTGAGTGTGTTAACAGAAGACAAAAATCCCCTACTGTGCATGTCAGAGGTGACGTCACGCACGAGCATGAGCTTGGGGGAAAATGTTGTACCCTAAAATTACAGCTGAATTACTCAGCACGAGGTACAACTGGCAGACAAGAGAATGAAGAAAATATACATATAAAGTATTTTCTAACTCTGGAGTGAGTAGCTCGAGCTTCATTAACAATCTGCGACAACCCAAGTTTACAGATCGCCTCTTATGAGAATAACTTAGTTCGAGGTATGTAACGTTAGGATCTCCCTTGTGAAACTCCAAACATGACCTGCATCAGTTCGCACTGGTCTTACAACATCCAGCTTTCTGCTCGCGAAATTCTAACTATGACGCACAATGAAGGATCCCAAAAGACTTGGGGATTCATTAAATGCCCAGACTTTACTATGTATTTATTACCCGATATAATGAATATAGAATTATCAGGCAATTATGTATTTATGTAATTGGGAGGTTACCAAAAAATTTCAGTTACCATATTAATAAATGGTTACCCAATACTATCCACCACTTTTTTTTTCCCTATAATTATAACGGGAATGGACTGTAAAAAGGACCGACATTCTATATGCCAAAACTATGCTGAAATTGTCATAAACAATTTCATCAGGGGTTCATAATCAGATGAATAACAGTGACTCGTGGACTAGGTGGATTTTAACCACTGAACCACGTAAAATTGTGTAAGTGCTTCGTGTTCTTGTTTTTTTTGTAATTTTCTAATACATTCGGTTTACAAAAAGCCTAATCTCTCTGTCTCGGATTTCTAAATCCCATGTTGATGAAAAACCGCGTCAACATATAGATATATTAAATCAAACACAAATAGATTAGAGATTACCTCTTGTAGCCTATCAAGAGTCCACAAATATTTTTTTTTTTATAAATCAACGATCTTCTTATCCTTATTCTGAAAGCTTACACATTGATTTTCCAGACCAATCCTCAAACATACAAAGACGTGTGTGGGCACGTAGGATTCAAATGTATGATTTAGAACTCTCTAGATGCACACAACACATGAGATATAGAGAAGTTTGATAAGAGAGAGGATGTTGTGAATAGGTTTTCGGGTTTAGAAAAATCTATCGCTTTCTTTTTCTGAGAGAGAGTCTGAAAGTCAAACAACTTTGATCTCTTAAAAATCTTCTTTCTAAAAAGTATCGCTCTTTCAGTTTTATAATGATAATTAACTTAATTAGTTAATCTTTATTTTATTTAAAACAAAACTGATCAGTTATAACCTATTTAATTATTTAATATAAATCATATTTAAAAAGAATAATTAAATAAACAAATAATTTTGAAATTCAAAATCCCAGGGATATTTCTATCCCTGAGTGGCGCCACACACTCACTGCACAATGAGTGTGTCGTCTGCCACTATTAGGGTTATCCCTAATTTTCTCATTTGTTTTATTTAATTAATATTTCAGATAATATATTTATCCCAAAATAAATATCAGTCAATTCAAAATTAACTTTATCTTAAAATATCAGTTTTAAATAAATATTTTATTATAAATAAGATAATTATTAATCTATCTCTATATTAGTCCAAACATGATTAATATTTATTTTAACATATAGTTTTTCAAAATAAAAACTATATAGTTAAATAATTATTAATTCATATTAATCAATTGGGCATAATTATCACATAATTATTTTATTGACCTGGAAAATTAATTCCTTTGCAGTTTAGCTCTTCTCTCTACAAATCTTTCTTTTGACATCCTTACCCTTGATAGTGTAGGACAGAGGTGAATTGGGGTCCATGTGTTCGGTTTTATGCCCTTATAAAACCGCATTTCTTATGTAATTCGTTCATTATCAATAAATTAGTGAAAATCATTTGGTTCAATTATATTGCGTTATTTACATGTTTTATTACATGATTGATTATTATTAATACAATCGTTTATAAAATCTCGAACATATGTACAGTTACAATTATAGTGACTCGGTCAAAGTGGATTATAATTGTAATTATATGTTCAAAAACATATTGTCCTAAGATTAAATTAGTACACTTGAATTTTACTGATTGGATAATCTACGATAAAATCTACTTACACATCTGGTGTGATGTCATATCCATGATATTGACCAAGTAAATAAGATCATATGTATTTTGTTACATTGGACTGGACCGATATTGATTATTGACAAGATAAGTAAGTATTGTTATTATCTAATCTAATCATATCACAATATTTACCATAGGTTAATTCAATCTTAATTATGAGTGATTAATATTCTGCTAATTGTATTATTCAAGTCTTTTGACTTGTTCGTTACCAGTTTACCCCACGGACTAGCTCATACTTCCATATTGGAGATTTGGTAGTATAATTGAATGGGAGTATTTATCATAGATATGAAATCTATAGCTTCTATTTAAGAAGTGAAACAATGATTTCCTTATAGCTTGGTTCAAGTTTTAAATGATAGAGTGCTCATTTCTATAATTAAATTTACGGAAATATCATTTACAAGGAACTTTGTGGGAGTTAAGGATAAAATAGCAATGAGGGATAAAATGGTAATTTTCACCCTTCTCATTAGTAGATCATCTATAGAGGATGAATGATGGTTATGGTTATAACAATGGATAACGTATTTACATTTGATGTAAAACGTTCTATGAATTCAAGAGTGCAATTCTGAGTCTATAGTGGAGTCACAAAGAAGGTGGTGAGATTATTTGTTATAAATATACTCACGATAACTTATTGGAGTTTGAGTTTATGGATCCATGGTCCTCATGTCATCTCTTATCAAAACGAACCCAGTAGTCTTGAATAATTAATTTAATTATTAATTATAAAAATATCATATTGACTAGGTCAATAAAAATAAATAATGTTAAATTATTTATTGATATTTTGTTAGAAAAGAAACAAAAGAAAATTATTTATTGCAAAGTCTCAAAGAGAGTATTATAGCCAATTGGGACAATTTTGTTAATATTGATAAATTGCTATTAATATTGCACGCCCTGATTTTCCCACGGGCTGATTAGCAAGCTGAGCTGTGGCCTAATCATGATTATCTCGTGGACCTCCCCAAGACCGGAGCTTCCGTCATAAGGTCGTACCTCCTTAGCTCGGGGCAACCCAAGGGTTCGCCAAGATTTCCTAAGACTTGAGCCTGGACTCTAAAGGCTGAAGGTCGAGTGAAGTATCCAGCTCGTGGTACGAGCAGAATATGGAGGCTATGACCCTTTGTAAAGTCAACACACGCAAGGTAAACGTGCATATATCAGACATCACGTGTCTGATATGTCCCTGACTTCTCGAACACGCAGCAGGAACGTGCGTATTCAGACACCCACGACTGGGTTGGGCCGTGCGGCCCATTATCTCCTTACCTATTGATTTGATCACACTTATGTGTTAGGTTTAGGAATTAATCATGAATGTCACAGAGTTGACATGATAGGTAAGAAGGTCACGGGATGACCTTACCAACTCCCAGGTGCCTTCTCCTATAAATATGGGGACCCTGGGAGTTGATAGGGGTTGGATGATCTCTTGTAAGAAATATCATGTAATCATATACCCAGAATAGAGCAATAATATTGACTAGTGGAGTAGAAGGATTTTAACCTTTGAACCACTTAAAAACTGTGTCTCGAGTCACCCTGTCATTTCGAAGATCATATATCTGTTTCGGTTCATTATTAGCACTAATCCCTTTCTCTTCTTTTCTTAAATTACCTGTTGGCGAAGAACCGCGTCAACAGTTTGGTGCTTTCATTGAGAGCAAGTTCGATTAGTGCTGTCACAAACACCCCCAACCATGGTGACTACTCGATCCAGGCACGGTAACGAGACAGAGCAACATGATGGGCAGGAGGCTCATCATACTGTCATCCCTGGTGAACAAATTCCTGAAGCCCCGCAGCGACCAGGAAAGCAGCCGGTGGGCCAAGATGACACCGGAAGTTCGGCCCCCCGGCCACCTAATTCAAACCCGTGTTATTACACGGCGATGGAGATGGAGAACACTCAGCTGAGGAGCCAGCTAGCAATAGCTAACCAGCAGATCAAGGATGTGCTGGCCCGACTACCCCCTCTCACAACCGACGTTAATGTCGGAGAAAGGCAAGGCGAGGCTCCTAAGTCTCGCCGGGGTAACCGGTCCTGGCATAGCCGATCGGATAGACTTTCGACAGCCGACTCCACTCCTTCAACACGTCACCAAAAGGCAAACTTCGAAGGAATGCCTGAAGCCAGACAACAGCAATACAGTCGTTCGGTCAGAACGTCAACTCCTAGCTCCCAACCATCCTCGAGAGCGCCCAGGGGAGCTCGAGGAAGTTCCCGAAGGAGATCCATGGAAGGCTCGCAGCATCAGCCCGTCCCCAACAACCGTCTTGCGCCTCGTCCAGATCGTCAGGCGCGGGACTAGCAGGTTGGTAGGGCCGAAAGGCTGCCACCAAACTTGATTCGTCCTGACGGAACTAGGATCGCCTCTCCAGTTAGGCATCCTCCTTCTCCAATCAGGTATCCGTCTCCTCCCCGGCCCGTTCGAGATATCCCAGCCTATGGGAGTAGTAGGAGAAACCCGCCGTCAGCTTGACCTTCCCGGCGTAACAGGGCGCCAAGGGAAAGCTCAGATCCTAACCACCAAAGGCGGACTCCAAGCCTATCCAGCAGGAGTCACTGGACCGACAATCGCCGAAGTAATCTCTCTGGGGGATACCTGCGTCAACATTTGAGTTCGGCACAAAGTCATCAAACCACCTGGGGAGGCGACCTGCGAGATCGCCACAAATCTCATAGAGGAGAACAGGCAGGAGGAGATGGCCATGCTCGCTCGGGGGGGGGGGGGGGGGGGCTCTGTCCGAAGTGCGTAACGGAGGGAATGCCCCAAATAACCTATCTCAAGATAGGAGGGGCAATAACCCACCAAATATGTACAATGGATCCGGAGCTGTTGAACAGCCCTGGAATAACCAAGGACATCAGGACCAAACCCTCGAGCGCCTGACTCAGATGGAGGAGCTGATGAGGAAGCTCCTGTCAGAAAAAGAAAAATATGAATATGATTCAGGGGACGAGATGGAACTCTTCGCCCCCAGTATAGCAGAAATGGTGTACCCATCTGGTTTCCGTATGCCTCACTTGTCAAAGTTCAATGGGGACGGAGACCCATCAGACCATCTAGGGATGTTCAACACCCTCATGATGGCCCACAACATTGGCCCCGAGCTGAGATGTTTAATCTTCCCTTCCACACTGACTGGACCTGCCAGGCAGTAGTTCAAGCAAAGTAAAAGACAGTCAATCAGCTCCTGGAAGACTTTCTCGGCAGACTTCAAAAGGGCATTCCGAGCCTCCCAGGCCGCCCGTGTTCAGGCCGACTCCCTGGCTAACGTGAGGCAGCAGCCCGGTGAGACTCTGAAGGCCTACCTGAGCAGATTTGCGAACATCGCTGCTCGAGCCAGAGACGCGGATGATAGCTCCAAGCTCATGGCCATGAGAACTGGAATCCTCGTTGGAGGAGATCTCTGGAAGGATATACAAAGGAAGGGAGTCAGCTCGGTTGACGAATTCCTTAACAGGGCCCAAGAATGGATTAACTTGGAGGAGGCTGAAGCCTCGGCTGCGGGAACCAGCTAGGCCCCCGAACAGCTCGTGGGGATGGAGGTCGTGGCAGCGACCCAAAACGTCACACAGAACAACCAGCCCAGTGGAGGCAAAAGAAAGGGAAATGGCGAAAACAGTCAGCACGGCCAAAAGAAGAATAAGTCCGTAGACAAAGTCAAGCCCGTCTTTGTGACTTATACAGAGCTCACCCAGTCTAGGGAGAATATCTTCCTAGCTAACTCTACTCGAGTCCCCTGGAAGAGGTCGGAGCCATTAAAGCACCACAAGGGGAAGAGAGACACCTCCAAGTTTTGCCGTTTTCATAACGATGTTGGCCATAATACCGACGATTGTAGGCATTTAAAAGACGAGATTAAGACTCTCATCAGAGCCGGCCCCTTGGCTCAATATGCATGGAACAGGGTTCCAGCAAGTCGACCTGCTCCAGAAGTCCTGGCCAGTCAGCCCGGGCCTCGAGTAGATCAGGACGTCCCTCCTCCCGTGGTTGGAGGAGAGATATCCACCATCTCTGGAGGTCCGCATATGGCCGGCACGAGCAGAGGCGCCCAGAAGAGATATGTGAACGAACTAAAGGCTCATAACGGAGTAGAATTCGTCCCGGAGTAGCGTCAGTCAAAGCAGCAGCGATTGGAGAGGCAACCGATCATTTTCATGGAGGAAGATGCGAGCCATGTCTAGTTCCCTCACAATGACCCTTTGGTCATGGCAGTTCAGCTCGCCAATCGGAGGGTGAGGAGGGTACTGATAGAAAATGGGAGCTCGGTGAGCCTCCTGTTCCGATCCACGTTGGAAAAGATGGGTTTGACCGTCACCGAGCTAAAGGCGACCTCCATGATGTTGTATGGTTTTTCGGGAGATGGATCAGCAGAAATAGGGACGATCGAACTGGTGATCACCTTAGGTGAAGGATCTCGGGCAGTCTCCAAACTTCAGACTCATACCACAAACATTCGAAAATCACAAACCCTCCCAACACATTTTATCGTTTCTTTTTCTCTCCCGTCTGCTTCTCCTCTCCAACCCCTTCCTAGAGTTCTGGACGACTGTCGTGAATCATTATACTTTTGGTCAGATGGTAGGTTGTGCTTCAAGGTTAAGACTCGCCTCAGCACCTATCTTCGCTTTATTTCATGTAAGTACCTTCAACCCATTTTTCTTAGTGTGTGCTAGGGGTTTTTCGATATACACTTAAGAATGGCAGTAGTGTGGACTTCTAGAGTCTATTCCTTGTTTTTACTAGTCGTTTTAAGGCATATTTTTACACTAGGCCTGTGAACGGAATCTTTGTCCTCTCCGGCTTGTCCTTGGGTGCCGGGGCCATCTCGCATTTAAAAAAAAAAGCGTCCTCTTTCCCGAGCAGTTTTCCCAAAGTCATATGTGTTTTGGCCATCTTTCTTTCAGTCAAAATACTAACTGCTTGGTTTTTTGTCTAAGATGTCCAAGGAACTCCACTAACTACACGAACATGGATTTTATCTCTTCGACCAAGAAATCTCTAAAATGACTTGCACATGAGATGCTTCCAAAGGCAACGCAAGGACGGGGGCCCGAGAGCAGAGCGGGGAACAAGTTGTCTATCCTAACCTCCAGGTGGCAGTGAGGCCTGCAATGTTCGAAGACTTGGGGCTCACCATGGAGGAGGTAAACGAAGCCCCCGCTCCACTTCCTTCACAAAAATATGAGGGTGAGGCATTTGAGGCAGAGGATTATCGCACTATGCTTCGACATCCCGATGCTCTAGAAGCGATCATGAGGTATTACTCAGTCGAGGACAAATGCCTCATTCGCCTTTATCGGGAGTCCGAACGGGCGCATCGGAGCGTCTATGGCCTGGGTGCTTGGAGGTAGGCCCATCTGATGGTAGGGGCTACCCTACCCGTCAAGCAGTACTTCATTAACTTCTTGAAGTACATAGGGATAGCCCCCTTCCATCTTTCCCCCAATGGCTATAGAGTGCTCACAGGGATGTATGTTCTGTTCTGGAAGCAGAATTGGTCGGAGCCTTCACCAGCAGAGATTCTGTATTTCTACAGTTTTAAGACCACCCCTCAAAAGAAGGGTTCCAAGCGGGATGGATATTACACTCTGGTGAAGTATCCAACCTCGTTGCTCAACTACAAGGCTCCCCACCATAACGAGAATCATGGTTGGGACTTCAAGGATGCCCTCTTCTTTACGGACGACTTGCTGACCCGTAGTAATCCGACCTTAATTCTCAACTTCGCTCGAGTAGGTGAGTATATTTCCAAATGTGCTTATTCTTTGCCTCACTAAGGACCTTACTGTATTCGATACTTAGTCACTTCCTTTTGAATAGGTCCTTTCTACTGAACTCCATAGATCCAGCTTTTCGAGGATTACCTCCAGGAGATGAAGGCTCTCTCCGACCGAGACTTGGATCTTAGCGTCCTGGTGACAGATTCGAATCTCCTTAGGTCAGTGCTTCTCAACGTCGAACAACAAATAAGCAACCTGGAGCTGATCAAATACCGCCAATCCAAAAAGTCTCGGAAGTTGGCGTCTCTCCATATCAACTACATAGAAGGGCTGGCCAAACCAACGTTTCACAGACGATTGGCAGAGGAAAGGCTGGTGAACGCTCGGGCCATAGAAGAGGTGTGAGAGGCCCAAGAGGACTAGGAGCTCAAGGAAGAGCTTCAGGCAGGGATGGAAGCTTCCCACCTGGACTCAGGTAACTCACCTCTCGTCGTGACGTCTGCTTCCCGATTAGGTGATAGGATGAGTCCCGAGCACGTCTGGGCTTCCCTAGCACTCCTTCGTTGTGGACAAATCTCACATCGACATTAGACTAGGGAATAATTCCAAGACTACCTAGATCTCGTAGATGTTTACCTCCACCACCCTAGGAGGCAACCTACCTCACGTGGGTTCGTACCCTTAGACCAAGTGACATCCTTGACCTCGAGCTGATTTTGCCAATATGGCACCAATATTAGCTGTGATGCAAGGAATAGGATAGTACACCCTCATTGTTTGCACCAAGGCTCAGCTCACGGTGAGCCTCCAAGTAGCTTATTTTATTGTATTATCCTTGTGTAGTATGTATACTAACTGTTTGCCTTGTTCCTATAGCTCACATGGGATTGACGAGCATTGCTCGGTCTGCCTTAAGGTTGGGAGCGCCCCTTGGCACTTCGGCAGGAGAGGGGTCGCCAAGCCCTTGGGAGCGACCCGATCCCTCTCCTCCGGCCAAGAAGCAGAGAGTTTCCACTCTAGGCATGGAGTCCTTTGTAGTTGACCTGCCCTCGGTGGTGGAGATCCCCTCCTCGCCCGGGTCAGATGAGGCGGCACACGATGTAAGGCTAGAGGTGGTACAATAGGTAAGGGCGGAGAAGGTACTAGAGCCGGTCCAAGGGTCGGTCCATGATTCAGAGTAGGAGGCGGTGCCACCCCAAATTTGTCTCCTTGTGTATCCTGAGAAGTATGAGGGGGACTTGTTGGAGCAGTATAAGAGGATGCTTCAACATTTCGAAGACAGGCTAGAAGAAGGTAACAAAGCCTTGCACGAGACAGCCGAGGCCCTTCGGCAATTCAAGCCACCCCGAGAGAGGCCCATGGTCCCCCCAATCGGCCGGGCTGAGCTGGAGACTCTGTTCTCCTCTAAGTTAGGAGACATAGTTGCCCCTCTCGCCGCCGAGCTCCTTCATGGGGTTAACTCCATCATGTGCGAGTTGATCGCCCGAAGCTTCTCCAAACTTGGCGATAGTAACGAGGCATCTCTCGTGGCCTCGTGTCGATACACTTCTGTCTGGGTAAGCTAATCACTCCCGTGCTTAGGTTCAACTTATCCAGATGTTATTGAGCTAACACATTTGCCTTACTCAGTTTTTTGTTTTGCAGTCTGCCTTAGCCTGCCAACGCCTGGGAGACATTATGATGGAGAAATCATATGAGCTTCAGAGATCCCAGGACAAGATTGCCTCTCTCAAGGAGAAAATGAAGGGTTCTCGGGAAAAACTTGCCCAAGCCAACGCTGCCCTCGAGGCTGAGCGAAAACACTCTCGGGAGCTCAAGCAGACCATCGAGAAAGCCTTCGAGGATTTTCAGCAAGCCAAAGGGGAAAAGCAAATGGTCGTTAACGGCATGCACTTAGCCCAGGAGGAGGCCAAGAAAGCTACGGCTAAGATCGCCCGAGTGGCCTTGGAGAATTCTCAGCTCCAGGAGCATGCTAAGGAGGCTAACGATCAGGCTGAGCTAGCCAGGAGGAAGACCCTCCAAGGCATGGAGATGAATAGGTATACCATGTGTCAGGTGGAGAAGCTTAAGCAGGAGACCGGGTCTATTGCCGAAGACGCTTTTTATGTAGCCTAGTATCACAATCAGGACATGAACCTGGACTTCACCGAGGATCCCGAGAAGTACAAGTTCCATTTCAACGAGCACCTCTGAGCTTCCCAAGCTGCTGAAGCATCCCCAACTGCCAAGGTGGCCTAGGTGAGTGGTGCCCCGAGCGTGGATCCAGTTATTGAACTGGTGGCGGAGGTTCCTGAATAGCGAGCATAACTTTTGTATTCGGGCCTGCGTGCCATAAACCTAGTGGGGTATAGACATACAATCGCTTGAACCCCAAGCATACTTGTAATTATCTACCCATTTAAGAATTATGTGACTTGCACTACTTTTTATTTGGCTTGGTTCTATGAATTCACCATAACTTAATTGTCACGCGAATAAGCACCCAAACCATTTTTAAACTCTTGGTTCTATAAATTCAGCATAACACGAAGGTCACAATAACAAGAAACCAAAGTCTTGGTTCTATAAGTTCATCATAATATGAGTGTTACGAGAACAAGAACTCAAAGTCTTGGTTCTATAAGTTCGACATAACACGAATGTTACGAGAACAAGAACGCATACCTGTTTCATAAAACTTGGTTCTATAAATTCAATGTAACACGAATGTCACGAGAACAAGAACTCACACTTGTTTTATAAAACTTGGTTCTATAAATTCAATGTAAAATGAATATCATGAGAACAAGAATTCATACTTGTTTTAAAAAACTTGGTTCTATAAATTCAACATAACACGAATGTCACGAGAACAAGAACTCACACTTGTTTTATAAAACTTGGTTCTATAAACTCAATGTAACACGAATGCCACATGAACAAGAACTCTCTTTTATACATCAGGCTACCGCGTTTAGTCCCTTGATGCAAAATTTACTGTGGGATTTTACTCATCGTCTCATGCCCCTATGACCCAAAGGCTCGGGCTTCCAAGGAGCATGGCATGCGAAAACAGCTGGCCCCTAGTGTGCATTACTCAAGAGGCTGGGGGTTTCAACACTACCCCCCAAGTGCATACCTACTTTCTAGGCTGTGTTCTTGGGAGGTGAGGTTATGGAGATGCCCAGGCATAGGTCGCCTGTGTACCTGTTTGTATCATATAGATTAGGATTTAATCATTACTTTCCAGGCCCGCGTTGTCCTCGGGAGGTAACCTAAATTCTTGCCTGTTATATTGGCTTTTCAAGATATGGGATATAGTGATACTAAGGGCGCTTCGCTCGTCGACTAGCCAAGCTTCCCATATCACGGATTTCCCGAGGCCAAGTATGGGTACTCGACCTTCCGTTCGCATCTCGAGATCAAGAGACTTGGTCAGAGCTCCTCGGTCTCGGTGTGTGCGAGAGATGACTAATCTATTCTCGCGCTACTTGGGTTATCTAGCTCTTAGGTACTAAGCTTAGTTCTACTTGGAACAAGCTACCTTCTAGGCTAGACCTGGTTAGTTTCCGAAGACTTTCTATTATGGGGATGGAGACACTAGGCTCACTCCTCTTGGCAATTTACAAGTTTAGTTTCCTAGGTCGTTCCTTGTGACGTGCAGTGCTACCCTAACTCCATGCCCCCAAGTGATCGGAGACTAGTTTGCGGTCACTTGTTTAGACGCAGGTGCTCTTTACACAACATTAATAGAAATATAACGGAAACTAAAGAAAAAGACATAAGCAAAACAAACAGATTTCTTATTGTGTTTTATTATATACACGATTTCCATTATATGTGCCCGGAGGCTACAGGGGGTGTTACAGAAATAAACAATGTTTGTTGCCAATGCTACTGGTAGTACCGACGAAGATGCTTGGCATTGTAGTCTTGGTTCATGATCTTGATTGTCTCCCCTTCCATTGAAACAAAAAAGGGTTAAGCTTTTGAATGTTAGGAAAAATTGTTTTGCCTCAATGGAAATTGATAATAATATTACAACTCTATGCAATATGTTACAAATAAATAATAATTGATTCAATAAGATTACAACTCTATAACTGAAAATACAAATAAATTAAAGAACAAGAAGAAGAAAAGAAGAATAGAATGGTGAAAATACAACTCAAAGCAAAATGTTACAAGTAAAGTAAAATGTTTGAAATAAAGAAAAGAAGATTACAACTCAAAACAAGAAATACAAATAAACAAAAGAGAAGAATATAAAGATGAAGAGAATTAGAATAGAAAGAAAGAACAAACAAACTAAAATAGAAGCAATTCTCACTCACACTACCAAAGTGAAGAGTGTTGGGGATCACCAACTTGAACAAGGTTTAAAACCTTTGTCCAAAAGTTTATTTCCCCCTAACTCAAGCACTAAGGGATCTCTCTCAGATATTGGAAAAGCTTTATGGAATTATCAAGCCTCAAGGTGTTTCTAGCAAAGTGCTCTAATGGATAGAAATGTTGTGTCTTACAAGTGGGCTATAGGCTCCTATTTATAGAGTTTAGAGACACCCTTTGAATTTCAAATTCCACCAACCGCCATGGCTGTTACCAATGTTTAATTGGATTAATATGGAATTAAAAAAGAGATTTGGGAGTTATTTGGGTTTTTGAGCCGTTCAACAAAGATTGAAAAAACAGAAAAATTGGTCAGTTTTTAGCCTGTGGCCGCGGCCAGAGACATTAGTGGTCGCGGCCACTGGTCTCTATCTCACAGGTCGCGGCCACCAACATTCAGTGGCTGCGGCCACCGACCAATTTCAGCACTTAAAAATGTGCTATTTTTCCAAACGGTTCCAAACCCTCCCAAATGACCTTGTAACTCCCAAAACACATTATTGATGTTAAAATCATATCTCTAACAGCCATATCACATATGGCTTTATGAAATTCATCTCAATATTGTGTAACAACAATTTACACAATAAAGGGTAATATTTGGAAGTTACAAATTTGTAACACCAAATATGTTACATTATTTGGATATATCTCATATATCTAAATATTGTAACTCTCTATTATATGTTACAATATGTGACACTCTTTGTCACATTTATTTAATCTAAAACATTATATTATAATATAATATAATTTTACATTATATTATAAAATAATATAACATTCCCCCACAAGATTAAATAGTTATTTATTGTAACACTTATTTAATCAATCATTATATTTTGAAATATAACATATCCCCCACTTGATTAAATAAGAACTCTCTCTTATAGGAGTCATTGCATTAGTGCATAAAGCAAAGTGTTTTTCAACTTGAACTTTGCTATAGTGTAATTATCACAAAATTTGTCGAAAATTAGGTTGCACTAGGCATTGAACCATCTTTTCATGATGACAAATAAGTGATAACACACACACCTTTGCGATGTTCACTTGAGACCTCTATGTCTCGCTTTGCACCGTTAATGGCCATGTGCACTTTCCATTAATGGACGTTCTTGAGAATACTCCCAATTCTCATGAGAGGTGGCACCACCCCTAGGTCCATATAGGTAGAATTCTTACAGTATTTCGTTACCAAAAATACTTGTATTTACAAGACTGAATTCTATTCAAAAAACTTTCAGTTTTAACCCTCCACTTGGTAACACACAAGTACTCAATATCTCAGATGGGACTTCTTTTGAGTACAACTAATATTCACTTGATTGACTTGTTATTACCTATTGAACCTAACACTATTTGAATAACTAGTGTTAAGATAGGTTACCATCAATCGTGAACCTCTTTAAGGAGTTTAAGTCCCATCCCTCGAGATGATGCAACCACTAAATCCCTCGTTAGTGGCTTAGTGAAGGATCCGCCAGATTTTCACTTGTTCTCACATAGGATATTGAGATGACTCCTCTTTGAATCAATTCTCTTACCTATCCATGTCTTAGACTAATGTGTCTAGACTTCCCATTATACACTCCGCTGTATGCTCTAGCCAATGTCGCTTGGCTATCACAATGTATCGATATAGGAGATACATTATCTTTGATTAGGGGAATCTCTATCAACAGATCCCTTAACCATTCGGCCTCTTTGCCGGTAGCAGCTAGAGCTATGAACTCTGCTTCCATAGTGGAATGAGATATACAGGTTTGTTTCTTGGAACCCCAAGAAATTGCACCTCCACCAAGTGTAAATACCCAACCAGTTGTGGACAAGTTGTCCCCAAGATTGGATATCCAACTTGCATCTGTATATCCTTCTAAAATCGAAGGAAATTTGGAGTAGTGAAGGCTTAGTCCTTTGGTTTTCTTAAGATAGCCTAGGACTCTTCCAATTTCCTTCCAGTGATCCACACTTGGATTACTTGTAAACCTACTAAGTTTACTTACCGCAAATGCTATATCAGGTCTAGTACACTGGGCAGCGTACATTAGACTCCCTATAGCACTAGCGTACTCCAATTGAGCCACCGCTCTTCCTTCATTCTTCTCTAGTTTTACACTATGATCGAATGGAGTATTGGCATCTTTAACCTTGAGATGGTTAAATTTGTTCAATACTTTCTCAACATAATGGGCTTAACCCAACGCAAAACCCCCACTATGTTTCTTTACTTTGATACCGAGTATGGTATCAACTTCTCCAAGATCTTTCATCTTGAAGGTTGATGATAGAAACCTCTTCGTTTCTTCTATCCCTTTCATGCTATTACTTAGAATAAGCATGTCATCCACATATAAGCAAACAATGATCACATATCCCTTACAAGTTTTGGAATACAAATACTTGTCTCCATTGTTATGTCTAAACCCATTAGACATGATGGCTTGATCAAATTTCTCATGCCATTGCTTAGGAGCTTGTTTCAATCCATATAAGGATTTTACAAGTCTACAAACTTTATGTTCATATTTTTGTAGGACAAAACCTTCGGGTTGTTCCATATAGACCTCCTCATTGAGGTCACCATTAAGGAATGCCATTTTGACATCCATTTGATGAACATACAAGTTGTGTATAGAAGCTAAAGCGAACAAAATTCTTATAGAAGTTGTTCTTGCAACAGGCGCATAGGTATCGAAATAATCGATACCCTCTTTTTGCCTAAACCCTTTAGCTACTAATCTAGCTTTAAAGGTTTGGATAGTGCCGTCAGTGTGATATTTTCTCCTAAATACCCAATTACACCCAATTGGCTTAAACCCCGGTGGGTGGTCTACCAATTCCCAAGTGTTATTGGAAAGAATGGAATCCATCCCATCATTGATGGCTTCTTTCCAAAATGCACTATCTCTCGATCGCATAGCTTCTCTATAAGTCTTAGGATCATCCTCAACGAGAAGTACAATAGGAATTTTCCTAATGACTTCCCCTCTATTTCCTTCTACCATGTAGAATGAAATTCGTTGAGAATCTGTCTCATCCACTACTAGACTTTTATGATTTTTAAGCATTTGACTTCTTCTAGGTTCAAAGGGTTGCTTTACATCCTTTTGAGAATTCTCCTCTTGAGGATCAACTTTGGATGTAGAAACTTGAGAATTGTTCTCATATAACAAATTCTCCTTTAGAGATGTTGAAGCTTGAGAATTGTTGTCACATAACATATTCTCAAAGAATTCAACTTCTCTAGATTCAATCATAATATTAGACTCTAATTCTAATAGCCTATAAGCTTTACTATTGTTGGCATAACCAACAAAAGCACACTTTATGGCTCTTGAACCTAACTTTGTTCTATTAGGTTCGTTTTTCTTGCAATATGCAAGACACCCCCACACTTTGAAGTACCTTATGTTGAGATTTCTTCCTTTCCGTAACTCATATGGAGATATCTCATTTTTCTTCATTGGTATTCGATTAAGAATGTGACAAGCGGTTAAAAGCGCTTCACCCCATAAGTTTAAGTTCAACTTAGAAAACACCAACATAGAGTTTATCGTCTCTAGATAAGTCCTATTTTTCCTTTCGGCAACACCATTGTGTTGTGGTGTATAAGGTGCAGTGCACTTATGAATTATACCATTTTCTTCACAAAATGTATTGAATTCATTAGAGAAGTACTCTCCTCCTCTATCACTTCTTAGCACCTTAATCTTTTTATTTAGTTGATTTTCAACTTCTAATTTATACAATTTAAAAGCATCAAAAGTTTCATCTTTATGCTTTAAAAGAAACACATAGGTATATCTACTAAAATCATCTATAAAAGCAAGAAAATACCTTTTACCACCTCTAGTTAAAACACAATTTAATTCACAAAGATCACTATGGATTAAATCTAGTAAATTAGAGGATCTTTCTACACTAGGAAATGGTTTCTTAATCATTTTCGCCTTAACACATGTTTCACATTTACCATAGTTTTTAATATTGCATGCAATCATACCACATTTTACTACTCTTTTCATGGTAGAAAAACCTATATGCGATAGTCTAAGATGCCACAAAAATAAAGAATCATACTCAACAATATAGGCGGAATTAGCATTTTTATTGATAACATTGAAAGTTACATCATTGGTGCACAATTTAACCATACCCTCACAAGAGTACCCCTTTCCCAAAAATACATTTGATTTGGTAAGTATAAGTTTACCGGACTCAAAAATGGCTTTAATGCCGGGCTTGCCAAGAAAATCACCACTTACCAAGTTTCTACTCATTTCGGGAACATAAAGTACATTCACTAATGTAACTTTCTTGTCGGAGGTGAAGTAGACATCAATAGTACATTTGCCAAGTACCTTGGATTTGCCCTCATTGCCCATTTGTATCTCATGGTTGCCCTTTGACTCTTCAAAGGTCTTGAACAATGATTTATCATAGGTGACATGGACGGTGGCACATGTATCATACCACCACCCTTTCACCTTGCCTTGGACCGCATTCACCTCACTAAGGATAGCAACTATGTTTTCCTCTTGAGTTGCGTTCACCTTAGGTCCTTGTTGGTCTTTTCTATGCCTACACTCTCTAGCATAGTGACCCTTTTTCCCACACACAAAGCAAGGACATTTCTCGCCCTTAAACTGGTTTGGGTTGGTTTTTGGACCCAAAGGTTTCTCATTACCCTTTTTCCCTTTGTTTTTGGGATGTTTTGATTGTGACACCGCATTTGCTTTGGAAGTCTCTCCATTAGACCCCTCCACAAGTTTATCTCTACATATCGATTCCTCTTTGATTCGAATTTGTTTTTGGATTTCCTCCAAAGAATAATCCTCATTTTTATTTTTATGAAGGATTCTTTTCCTATAGCTCTTCCAAGTTGGTGGTAATTTAGCCACTATAGCACCAACTTGAAAGGCCTCAGGAAGCTCAATCTTTAACACTTTCAATTTATTAACAATAATTTGCAATTCATGAATTTGAGGAAGAATAGGTTTATCACCAAAAAATTTGAAATCGAAGTATTGAGATATCAAAAACTTTTTGGTACCTTCCTCTTCCGCCTTAAACTTTTTCTCAAGTGCATCCCATATCTCCTTGGCCGATTTTGTCTCGGTGTAGAGGTCATAGAGCCTATCGGATAGGGCATTGAGGACATGACCCATACAAAGGAGATTGTCCTCCTCCCTCTTCCTTCTCTTCTCCACCTCCTTGGGAGTGTCTTTGTCGGATGGCTCGGCTAGAGGTGCCAAGGAAGACTCAAGGATGTAGGCGATTTTGAGAGTGGTTAATATAAACCTCACCTTGTCTTGCCACCTAGTAAAATTGGATCCATCAAACCTATCCAATCTCACTAGGTCTTGGTTCATGATCTTGATTGTCTCTCCTTCCATTGAAACAAAAAAGGGTTAAGCTTTTGAATGTTAGGAAAAATTGCTTTGCCTCAATGGAAATTGATAATAATATTACAACTCTATGCAATATGTTACAAATAAATAATGATTGATTAAATAAGATTACAACTCTATAACTGAAAATACAAATAAACTAAAGAACAAGAAGAAGAAAAGAAGAATAGAATGGTGAAAATATAACTCAAAGAAAAATGTTACAAGTAAAGTAAAATGTTTGAAATAAAGAAAAGAAGATTACAACTCAAAACAAGAAATACAAATAAACAAAAGAGAAGAATATAAAGATGAAGAGAAATAGAATAGAAAGAAAGAATAAACAAACAGACTAAAATAGAAGCAACTCTCACTCACACTACCAAAGTGAAGAGTGTTGGGGATCACCAACTTGAACAAGGTTTAAAAACTTTGTCCAAAAGCTTATTTCCCCCTAACTCAAGCACTAAGGGATATCTCTCAGATATTGGAAAAGCTTTATGGAATTATCAAGCCTCAAGGTGTTTCTAGCCAAGTGCTCTAATGGATAGAAATGTTGTGTCTTACAAGTGAGCTATAGGCTCCTATTTATAGAGTTTAGAGACACCCTTTGAATTTCAAATTCCACCAACCGCCATGGCTGTTACCAATGTTTAATTGGATTAATATGGAATTAAAAAAGAGATTTGGGAGTTATTTGGGTTTTTTGAGCCGTTCAACAAAGATTGAAAAAACAGAAAAATTGGTCAGTTTTTGGCCTGTGGCCGCGGCCAGAGACATTAGTGGCCGCGGCCACCAACATTCAGTGGTCGCGGCCACCGACCAATTTTAGCACTTAAAAATGTGCTGTTTTTCCAAACAGTTCCAAACCCTCCCAAATGACTTTGTAACTCCCAAAACACATTATTGGGGTTAAAATCATATCTCTAACAGCCATATCACATATGGCTTTATGAAATTCATCTCAATATTGTGTAACAAAAATTTACACAATAAAGGGTAATATTTGAAAGTTACATATTTGTAACACCAAATATGTTACATTATTTGGATATATCTCATATATCTAAATATTGTAACTCTCTATTTTATGTTACAATATGTGACACTCTTTGTCACATTTATTTAATCTAAAACATTATATTATAATATAATATAATTTTACATTATATTATAAAATAATATAACACACTATTTTCCTCGGAAGCCCATACCAGCAAATGATATTCTTTATGACGAAGTCCAAAGCCTTTTTGGAGGTGATTGTGGCGAGCGGCTTGGACTCAACCCACTTCGTGAAGTAGTCGACGACCATTATGGCGTATCTCAACCCTCCTTTCCCTATAGGCAGAGACCCGATAAGGTCGATGCCCCAAACGGCGAAAGGCCATGGGCTGGTCATTTGAGTAAGCTCATACGAAGGCACCCAGGGGATTTTGCTGAAGCGCTGGCATTTTTCGTTTTTCTTGATTTAATCCATCGCGTCTCCACTCATGGTGGGCCAAAAATACCCTTGCCTTAAGATATTCTTGTAAATGCTTTGCTCCTTGGCGTGATCACCGCAGAAACCTTCATGTACTTCTCGTAGTATTAAACTGGCGTTTTTCCTGGACACGCACCGAAGAAAGGGCAAAGAATAGCCTCGCCTGTAAAGCCTATTATCCATAATTATATACCTCGGTACTTGGTACAACAACTTTCGAACTGCCTTCTTGTCTTGGGGAAACTCCCCGGAGACGAGGTATTTAACTATTGGCTCCATCCACCCATCTTGGGGTTGTATTGTTTCCACCTTGTCTGGAGCTAAGATACTCGGAGAATCCAAGTAGTTGATGGGGACCACATTGATTAATTCAGCGTCTTTGGTCGTAGCCAGCTTTGCTAGGGCATCCACATTATAATTTTTCTCCCTCGGCACTTGTCGAATGGTGAAACTTCAAAAATTGTGCAGAATTTCTTGAGCCTTTGCCAAGTTTTCTTCCATTTTAGTTCCCCGGGCCTAGTATTCTCTGAGAATTTGGTTCACCACGAGTTGGGAATCGCTAAAGATCTCAAATCCTTCGGCCTTGAGCTTTAGTGCCACGTGAAGTCCAGCGATTAAGGCTTTGTACTCTGCTTCGTTATTAGAGGTGCTAAACCCGAAGTGGAGAGCACTATGCACTCTATGCCCCTCGAGGGAGACCAAAAGAAGTCCAGCCCTTGCACCATTCTCGTTTGAAGACCCATCCATGCTAGTCCGACCATTGGGGTGCACTCGGTTCTCTCCTGATTCTCGGTGCACTCGGGGATGAAATTGGCAAGTGCTTGACCTTTTAAGGAGGTCCTCGGGTGGTAGGTGATGTTGAACTGACTTAACTCCACCGACCACTTCAAGAGCCTTCCCGACGATTCAGGCTTCTAAAGGGTTTTTCTGAGCGGGTGGTTCGTGAGGACCCTAATTGGATGTGCCTGGAAGTAAGATCTTAGTCTCCGAGAGGCCACCACCAAGCATAAGGTTAACTTCTCCATCAGTGGGTACCTAGATTCTGCCCCGAGGAGTCTCTTGCTGATGTAATAGACGGGGTGTTGAATGTGGCTTTCCTCCCTAACCAAGGCGGCACTAATGGCATCTTCCAACACAACCATGTAGAGTAAGAAGGGTTCTCCATCCACTGGCTTGGACAAGATTTGAGGGTTTTCCATGTTCGCCTTGAGCTGTTGGAACGCCCGTTCTCACTCTTCTGTCCATTCAAATCTCTGACTCCCTCGGAGAATATTGAAGAAGGAGACGCATTTGTCCGTTGCCTTGGAGACAAAATGACTCAAAGTTGTGATCCTCCCTGTTAGGCTTTGAACATCTTTATGCTTATGGGGAGAAGGCATTTTGATTAAGGCCTTGATTTTTCAGGGTTCGCCTCAATCCCTCGAGCTCTTACGATGAAGCCTAAAAACTTACCAGAAGCTACCCCAAACGTGCACTTTTGGGGGTTAAGCTTCATTATGAATTAGCGGAGCACCGCGAAGACCTCAGTCAGGTCGCCTATATGATCTGGGGCGGTCCAGGACTTAACCAACATATCGTCCACATAGACCTCCATGTTCCGCCCCAATTGGTTCTTGAAAATTTTGTTGACCAGCCTTTGGTAAGTGGCGCAGGCATTCTTCAAACCGAAAGGCATCACAATGTAACAATAGACACCCTTGTCGGTTCGAAAGCTAGTGTGCTCATAATAAGTGACGTGAATGGATATTTGGTTATATCTCGAGTATACGTCCATAAATGACAGAAACTTGTAACCGGAGGTGGCATCGACCATCTGATCTATCTTGGGGAGTGGAAAACAGTCCTTTGGACAGGCCTTGTTAAGGTCTGACAAATCTATGCATGTCCTCCAAGTGCCATTCGACTTTGGCATGAGGATAGGATTGGACAGCTGCTTAGGATATTGGGCTTCTCGAATAAACCCATTGGAGAGGAGCGTGTCAACCTCGCCCTTGAGGGCCTCTTTTCGAGTTTGGTCAAACATTCATTACTTCTGCTAGACGGGAGCAAATCTAGAGTCGACATTCAAGGCATGGCATATGATATTTGGATCAATGCCAGTCATGTCAGAATGTGACCTTGCAAAGACATCTTGGTTCTCCCAGAGGAAGACCACTAACGCTTTGTGGACCTCCATTTTCAAGCCTCCCCCGACTTTCACCATCCTATCGGGGGTGGAGGTATCTAGAACTACCTCCTCTATCTCCTCTATTGGTTTGATGGAACTCTCCTCTTGAACCCTTGGGTCTAATTCGTCAGGCCCCAAGTCCTGCACAGCTTGTACCTCTTGGGTCTCGAAGCTCTCGGAGACTTCCTCCCTTACCATCATCATGGGAGACTTGAGGGAGACATTGTAGCATTGTCTCACCTCTTTTTGGTCACCGCAGATTGTGCCGATTTCGGGATCCGTGGGGAATTTCATGCACAGATGACAGATGGAGGTGACTGCCCTGAACTCCACCAGTGTTGGCCATCCCAAAATGGCATTGTATGCCGAGAGACAATCCACCACCATGAAGGTGCAGTATTTAAAGGCCTAGCGAGGTACCTCTCCAAGCGTCACTGGGAGCTTTATTTGCCCCATTGGGATGAGGGCTTCTCCCGAGAACCCATAGAGTGTCGAGGCGCACAGGGAAAAGTCAGTCGTACTCAACCCTATCTTTTCGAAGGCTGACTTAAACAAGATATTCACCGAACTCTCGTTGTCTACTAGAATCTGCACCACCATTTTGTTGGAGATTTGGCTCTCAATCACCAACGGATCGTGATGCGGGAAATGCACTCTCCGAGCATCGTCTTCGGAGAATGTTATGACTTAGTTAGTCATTCGCGGCATGGGACCAGAAGTGGTCGAGGCACGAAAAAGGGCGGACGCTTCGAACGCCCCGATCTGGGTGTCTTCCCAGCTGATGTATTCTTAAGCCTGACGAATGAAGTCGTCGAGGCGCCGGCATCCCCTTTGCTGGAGGTCATCCCAGAGTGGGGATCCTGCATGGATGCCAGCCTGCAATGCCATCAGTTGTTGGCCATCATCGACCCTCCTAGTTCTTATCGCTTCTTCTTTGAAGAATTTGATGTAGGCCTTGAGGGTCTCAAACGGTCCTTGCTTGATGTTGGCCAAGGCGTTGACCTCAAAGCTTACCTTCCAGACCCCTATGAACTATCTTCAGAAGGCGGATGATAACTGTTGCCACGTCTGAATGGACCCTGGTCGAAGCTTCTTAAACCATTCGACTGCTAGTCCTATCAGGGTGAGGGGGAACACGTGACATTTTGTGTTATCGGAGACACGATGCACCGACATTAGCCTGTTGAACTTGGACAATGGTCTGTGGGATCCCAACCACCATCATAAGTTGGTATGGATGTCATCTTGAATCTTGGAGGTAGCGGGGCCTCAACAAGGTAAGGAGCACATGGATCTACCTCATCATATTTCGAGTCAGACTCGTGACCTTGTCGCCTGGCCATTCATAGCATTATTTGCTTCAGACTTTCTAATTTTGCTCAGAGCGGGTCGCGATCCTGATTAATGCTCTGTGTCGGGCAATCTCTTCTTCGAGCATTGAGATTGTCTCGAAGATTTGATTGGCCTCTACCAGAAAGCTCACATACTCTGACCTTATTACACCTCCGAGCATTGAGGTTGTCTCGTAGGTCAGCGTGTCCTCAGAACGCACTGTTATCTTCTAAGTGGGCCACCTCAGTCTCTCCATCGGACTCATTTTCGTTTACCGAGATACTGATGCCCCGTTTCTAACTTTGTGGGCATTCCTCGGGCGATTATTCCTGTGGGACTGGTTAGGCCCCGAAGGGATATCAGCTCCAGGCTTCGTGCGGTCCGTATGAGCGCGTCAAGGCGGAGGGCCCCGAGCTCCACGAGTGTTGTTTGCCTGGAGGTGTCCTCGGGCCCTTGCTTCATTACCCTTACTAATTTTCTGTGGAGCCAGGTGGCCTTTGGGCTCTTGACGAGCCATCTTACGCTTCCAAGCAGAGTCATCATTGGCCTTTCCTTTACCACGGTCCTGTGGTGGCGCTGAGGCTCCAACTCCTGCTGGGTGTCTGGTGGGCACCCCAGCTAGCAGACCCTGCACTGCAGTCGCCGGGTGTTCAGGAGGCACATCAGCTGTGTTGACAGGTGGCACTCCAACAGGGTGTGCAGGTGGCACACCCGTTGGGTGCCCAGCTGTTGCGTTGCCTTTGGGGTCTACTCGCAACCCTTGGGCTGCAAGAGTGGCCTTCATGGCAAGCACCATCTCATGAAGGGCAACGATGTTACCTTCTTGAGCATCAAGTTTTTGCTATTGGGTAGCCACCTGCTCGCGGAAGGACAGAGCACCACCACCTCTGGCGTCTCTTCTGCCTCCATGGACTAAGGATATTCATCCTCATAATGCCCTTGGTCGGCATCATTACCCTCGCCGTCATACTCAGCATACTCATCGTAGTCCTCCATCATCTCAGGTACGTCCTAAGGTGGTTGCCTACTAGGTTCTCCTCCTTCAACTCCGGTAAGAGGGGGCACTTCATCCGTTAAGTTTTTTTCGTGTAGTCACCATGATCGTGATTGTCAAATGCTTCCTTCAAGCTCTCAATGAAAGCACCAAAATGTTGACTGCCTTTTTCTCTATCAACTTTTATAAGAGAGGTTAAAGAAATAGCTATAAGAACACAAAGATTTTTACGTGGTTCAGATTATAAAAGAACCCTAGTTCACGAGTCTCTAATATTAGGGATATTGCAAGTTTGTGATTGCAAGCTTTTATAGTGTCTTCTTAGGCATCATTTAGATTGCTCTGAGTGCAAGTAGTTTTCTCTCTCCAAAACCGAACCATTTACAATGAGACTCCCAGCCTTATTTATAGCGGTTGGGGTCATTAATGTTAATCATAAACAATTAATACACATTCTTTCCGTAATTGGGGTATTAATACACTTCAATGCATTGAGCTGCATTGAATAGAGACCACGGCCCAGGCGAGATTTGTGGGGCCCACTGCAGAAAGGTGGCCACTTTACGGGGAACATGCCCCTGGAACTGTCAGGCATGTTGTACATACTTTCGTGTTAGGCGGCGTAGTGGGTGTGCAAATTGTCGAGTCGTACACTCGACAACATTGTTGACGGATCGCCTATAAACTATAATGGTTATCAAACGATCCTCTAAAATCTCGCACCTACTGACACGTTGCTTCTGGTCTTAGGTTCGAGAACTAGAACCTCGAACCTAGGAGGCGATCGAGATACGAGACCCCTTGCCTCAACTGTCCAAGCTGGAGAACCTCCATCTTCGAGACCGATCATCGGGGAGTAACTCCCCAAGACTCCTACTGCCCCTTCCAAGGGTAAAACCTCATCTAGGAAGACCCTTTCTTCGACTACAGGCCTCAGATGGTAACATGCCCCGAGGATGTCCACAAACATCCTAGCCAATCAGTGGGGGTTGCTACGTGTCGATTGTGAAAAATATGGACAATATTATGGTATATTTACTAAATCTAAAATTTTATAAATGGAATTAAATATTTGAATTAGTATATTTTAATCATTTTATTGTAAGATAAATATGTAATAAAAAAATATATTTCTATTAATTTAAAATGTAAATATAATCCCTTACTATAAATATTAAAGTTATTTAATCTAGAATAAGTTGTGTTTTTTTTTTTTGTTGCAGGGGATGGAGTAAGTTGTATCACTGCGCGAAATTCGAAAGACAAAATTGGTGAAGTGTCCTAATTATCAACTCTATTCATGTAAAAAGTTAATAGAAAAAAAAAAGTGGCATTGATTGACACTAATAGAGATGTATTTTATAATATTTAATTCATATGTAGTAACCACGAATGTTATACTTAATTACAAATAGAGCACTTCAAAAACAAATAATGATTAGAAAAAATAAAATAAAATTATATGTATACTATTCTTTTTTATAATTTATACAAAGGTTGAAAATAAAAATAAATTAAAATTTTGGAAGAGTAAAATATTTATTATTTTGTGGTGATATATAATTGATTGGTATTACTTGAGAATGTCCAAAGTTATCCCCTACAAGCAAGGTAGGTAATAAACAATTGAATTTTTATATAAAAAATATATTGATTCTTCGGTCACATTTATTTATTTTCTTAGAAAGAAGAAAAATAAATAAATAATTTCTCACTTATTCATTCGTAATTTTGTCAACGCATAAAAGTAACATAAAAGAAGAAGTAATAAATACTTTTCTCGTGTTCCTCAATATTTCTGTCGAAACGGATATAAAATGTGCAACAACACGTGTAATAAATAAACAAAAATTAGAAAAGCTTTAGAAATGTAAATTTTTCCTCGATATTTCTGTCAAAACAGATATAAAATGAGCATCAACACATAGAACAAATAAGAAAACAAAGAATAGAAGAAAAGAGTAGAAAGCTTTATAATTGTAAGAACGATGAAAAAATTGTCAAAAAGATGCAGACACGGCTAAATGAGGTACAAAATAGTTTCATTTGGTTGAGTTTTTAAATTATAGGATTTTCAAGAGTTTATAGTCTTTTTTGTTGAATTTAAGTTTCCTATATTCACTTAAACCTTCAAAAGGCAATAGCTCTAACTTTTCAACATAATTCAGGTTATTGTGTTGTTCACCCAATTGATGGTCTCACAAGATATATGTCAATCTAACGAAGCAAAGAAGGTATGGGCAATTTCATTCATTTCCAATTGATGAATTGATTCTATTGAATTTAGCTCCATGTTCTTTTTCCTTTTTAATTTTATTTCTCCGATTGATGGTCATTTTATTTTTTAAAAAGATATATAATATGAGAATATAGGATGTATTAAAGGGGCAAAGTCTCTATAACTATGAACTTACCCAAAGGGGATCAATTTCTAATGATGCTAGTTTAGGTTACTTCAATGATTATAATGTTTCCAACACAACCAACAACACTAATCTATCACACATCGGAAACCTCCTCTCCTCATCGCTCATTTTTTTTTTTCAAACTCAATTCATTAACCCTTCACTTGGGAAACCAAATTTTAGATTGTGGAAGAAAAATATATAATTATTTTTAATTAAGTGAAACTTAAACAAAAGCCTAAATTCTTGAGGTGTTGTCCATTTAGTCTATATTTTAAAAAATAAATAAAGAATTTTAAAATCTCCCCTAAATTAGTGATTTCATAATCATAATTTATTTTCCATTACTATTATCTTCTAATCATAAAAAACCAAGTTTTAAGGCTTAAAATCTAGAAAAAAAATTATTATAAAATCTAAAGTAGGAATATAAATGACCATGAATAAGATTTATTAAATGCCATTCATTTAATTTATTTCGTTAATTTTACTTTATTATTACTAATTTATTAATTCAGGATATTTTTAGTTTTTATTTTCAATGATTTAATGGTCACCAATTAAATAATTCAAATATATCTGGTGAATCAAACTCAAAACAAAAACTTATTGTAAGTTTAGAGGATTTAAAATTATTTTAAAAATGGAATTATTAAATTTTTGAAATAATTGTTTTTCTGAAAAATTCACAATTCTCTCATTTTCCTTACATTATTAATTCACAGTTTTTTTTATTAAGCAAAAACTTCACAATCCTAAAACACATTAACATTTTCCACCTAAGATATTGGATATAAAACAACTTTAGTTTTAAAAAACTAATTTGTGACAGTGCTTATTATTATTATAAGAAAATAAATGGAATAATTAGTTAATTATGTATCATGTCACACCCCAAACATGATGACCCAATTGAGGTTGGTCTAGAGATAGATAGAGTCATCATTCCTTACAATGAAATATGGCATAATTAAGATAAGATAATCTAACAACTTGCATAATAAATCACATATCACTAATTGAATGCTAAGCACATTTTGGATTACCCACATTTATGAATGCCCCAAACCCAATTATATATTTATTTTATTTTATTTTAAAAAAAATTATTTATTTATTTCTAGGTTGTCCAAATAACAACTAACACCATTTAATTATAATTTTCCTCGTTCAAACTCAAACAATTTATTACCAAATGATAATTTCTCTATTAACCAACTAAAAAATTAAAAAAAAAATCAAATACAATATATTTGACCAACTCTTACATCAATGAATAAAAAATATTTGACCTCATAAGAAAGGCCTCACCTCATTGTGTTTTGTCTCGTGATAAAGGCGACTGAACCGGAGCCGGTCACGCTTTCTCTCGCTCTCTCTCTCTCTGACAACCGACAACTGTCACGCACCCACTTGATTATCCCAAACATATATTTTTTAAACTAAATTAAATAATTAAAACTATGGGTTTCTCTGTTTCGCACCCACAGTAGCTTTCGTGTTACTTGGCTTAGAGTTCTTTGCTGACGTGGAATGCTTAGCTGGGATTTAGACGAGAGCCGTCAATCACATCAAAACCACATAATTATCCCAATTATATTCACTTGAGTGATTGATTTCGAAACCCAATTTAACTCGAAATTTTAGAATAAATTCACATAATATTTTTTTTTCTTTGAGGGAAAAAATGACATAATAGTAATGCTCATCATTAATTATACAGTTATAAATAAGAAAATAATAATAGTAATAACAATAATAATAATAAAGTGTTGTAAACCTAAATAAAGAAAAAACAATATTGGAGTAATTTTGGCCATCATTTATGGGTGATATTGTGATAATATGCAAGACACTGTTCCACGTGGGAAAGAACAAATATATTGTCTGGCAGTTCGTGGTGATTGATGTTTGATACGTGTCACCTTAGATATTTGTATATAACTTGACAAAGTGTCACCTTATATTTTCAAAATAATAAAAGATTTAAATTTCATTATAATGTCATATTATGTAATTTGTTTGAAGCATGTAGCAACCCCCATTTTTCTTCTCAAGGAGAAACTCAAATCTTCTTAAAAGCAAAATATAAATATTTGTATATACGAGGCAACCTAGTTGGCACTACACCGTCTAGAATTTATTGTCATTGCAATTTTTTTTTCCCATTTATAATATAAAATATCTCGTAATATTTTTTTTCCTCATTAATATTGATTTAAACAAAATTTTCATAAACTATGAAAAAAACAATGCAAACTTCCCCAAACATTAGCTCAGCGGTATTGTTAATAGATTAAAAAGAGTAGTCTAAATACCATTATATAATACACAAATTTAGTCTCATCTTTTGTTTGCTTTGCTTAGGTAAATACTGGTTATATTTTTGTGTTTTAGTTTATATTAAAACAATAATCGTGTTATGAAAAATTATGTATAAAATTATCCATCAAACTTTAATTTGCTAGTCATTACAATCATTACATATTAGTAAACAATTTATGCTTTTTTACTTTTCTGTTTTCATAAATTAGATTAATAAAAAGTATGCTAAATTTGAAAAATTAGAATACAAATGTTTAATATTTTCCTACATATATGATTATTTTCACATACCTTTAAAAATATAGATAAAAATTGTCTTCACATTTCATTAAAAATATAGAAATAAAATAACATTATGACACTTTTTGAAGTGATAAATGTTCCCCACAAAAAAAAATGATAAATGTTGAACAAAATGAAAATAAAAATAAAAATGCATCAAATACTAATTTATTATGTAATGAAATACCATTCTTTTTAAGACCAATTTTCAGTAGAGTATTACTCAAAAACAAAATAGTTTATTTCACATTTGTTAGTCAAAGATTTTTCTTTAAATTTGTGAAAAATTTAAAATAAGTTTCCATAGTAGTTAATTTTACTAAATAAATTGAGAGGAAAAAAGGGTGAAACTTACCCGAATGGTAAATTTTAGAAACCCAATTTAGAGCATTTATTTTATATCATTAATATAAAATATATGATTTAACTTATTAGAACAACATTTATGTAATATTAACATTTATACAATATACACATACATATATGTATAAATATACAGAATTAAGTGTTGCGCAATGCCCCTAGTCGAGGCTGTGCCAACTATAGTGTTATTAAAATTTATTTATTTTAATTTTATCACACAATAATATACTATACAAAGTGACTTGGAATTTTTACTATCTAAAATGGTGGTGATTATTATTATTTTATGATTTGGAAAAATGGAGAAGTCAAAGTTGGACTGTTAACTATTCCATGCTTTGGTCATCATGAGGAAGAGATTTCATCACCACCAATGCCATATAACTTTCTAAAAATATTTTCAGATATCAGAAGATTTTTTTTAATTCAATTTTATTGTATTTTTTTTTTTTAAAAACTATACATATTATTAAAAAAAACTAGAAAAAAAAGCCTAATGTATTCTATTCTGTTTACAAAAATTAAAAAGGAAAAAAAACCCTATGATGATGTGGGTGGAGAGGGAGAGATTCCTTTCTATATCTTTCTATACAATCTTAGAATCTCACCTCTATTTCTATTTTTTTTTAATAAAAGAAAAAGTAAAAGAAAAAACCCTATTGGCTGAAGCCACCCGCTACGGTTGCTCCGACGAAATGCTATAACCGGAAGTAAAAAAGATTTGGACTTTAGTTAGATCAGCATGCAGCACCAGGTGGGCTACAACCCAATTCCTTAAGGCCCAAGAAAAAGTCTTCTGATAAGCTCATGTTTGGGATGAGAACATCGTCATCGTCGTCCTCGTCTTCTTCGTTTTCGTCAAGATCCATTAACTCCTCCTCCAATAAAATGTCATCGCTTTGCTTCTCACCTCCATCGCCTTCGCCACTTTCATTTTCCTCTAGCTGTAGCTTTGCAGCTGCGTATTCTTCCGTTTGCGCCACCGTAAGCTGTGTCGTCGGAGAGAGTTTTGAGGTGGATTGCGTTGGCGACGGCGAATGATCCGAACCCATAATATCCTTTTTTGTGATAGCAGTAATGTTTGGAGGCGGAGATAGTTTGTTCCGAGTGCTTCCGGCGAGTGAGTTCCGGTGAGTTGGACGAGGGTGAGTATGGTCTCCGGTGTAAGTGACGACGAACGATTCTGGGTCGGTGTTGCTACGCTCCACTTGTTTTCTCGCCGCACACCCTTTTGAGCTACTGCAACGGT
This sequence comes from Humulus lupulus, assembly GCF_963169125.1. Classification (NCBI taxonomy): domain Eukaryota; kingdom Viridiplantae; phylum Streptophyta; class Magnoliopsida; order Rosales; family Cannabaceae; genus Humulus; species Humulus lupulus. Next base: position 26,009,464 of record NC_084797.1, read on the forward strand.
AGTAGTTCCTAACAAAGAAAAACACAAATTTACTCGAGAAACAATCTTAAAATCATTGAAGTTTCTTTTTTTCTTTTGAAAAAACAAATGGTATACCTTGGATAAGGAGAACCTTTGATGGGTTTTTGGCCGTATTTACGCCAAGCCCATAAATCAGTGGAGAGATTTTCTGCAGATACATGGCACACCATTTTCTTCTGTTGATTCTTCCTGTGAAAAAAAGAAAGAAAGAAAAATAATCATTATACCAAATGAAATAATGGATTCATCTAAAATATTAAGAAGAAAATAAGAAAAACATCATGCAAAGTTATCACTCCTAAACCTTTTTCTCGATCTGGGTGTATGCGATATCGGCATGGTGGGCAATTGAAACGGAGGCAAAGGTAAAGTAGTAGTAGGAGTAGTGGCCTTGGCCCGATGATCAGGCTTGAGAAGCAGTACAGGTACTTGATTATTTCGGTCTAGTTCACGCAATTGGTAGTGTCGTCGTCCATGGAGTCCACCAAAACCAGAAATGTAGGGCTGTGGGTGCATGAATTGAGGCCTAACAGCGGCGTCGTTTGGAGTCCCTAAATGCTGCTGCTGCTGTTGATGATGTTGCTCTTGGTAGTGTAGCAGGTGTTGTCCACTAGATCCTCCAAAATCAGAAATGGGGGAATTTGGAATAATACCCTGAGCAGTAGTGGTGGTGGTGCCCGTTATAGTGGTGGGGCTATTATTTGAGAAAAAGGGCTTGTAGAATTGTTGCAATTCCTCGAAAGTGTTGGTTCTGGGCTCGGCCACCAGGTTAGGAAACGAAAACGGGTCGTTTTCCTCCTCAAATGTCAACGAAGCCAAGCAAGACAAAGTGTCCTCAGACGACGACGTCGTTTGACTACCTTTCATTGGGTCTGTGGTGGCAGCAGCGGCAGAGGCGGTGGATGAGGCTGAGACCGCCGCCGAAGACGACGTCGTAGTGGTCGATTTACAACTCCGAACCACTGCGTACAGATCCCAATCTTCTGCCATTCGAGCCAATATTTTAGGGGGGTTTGGGTTTATAGTATTGCCTAGAAATTCTCGCCTAAACTAACCTGATTTCTCTTGTCTGCCTGTCTTTTTTTTTCTACTGTTTTCTTTGCCGATTTGAATAAGAAGCTGGGTTACGAGAAGAATGGGTACAAAGGACGGCGCTGACTTTTTTTGGTGTGAATAAAATCACACCCAAAAAAAAAAAACAAAAGAAAGAGAGAGATTGTGGTGAGAGGAAATGGTGGAGCACTGACTTGGTAAATTGTTAATTATTTATACTAAAATTAAACATATAATTTTTTATTTAAAAAAAGAAAGTAATGGGTATTTGTACTTTTTTTAATTAAAAAAAAAAAAAGAGAAGGGCCGTTTTTCTTTTAAAGAGGGTGAGTATTCATTCATGGATTTGGAGGGTGAAGAATAGAGGAGAGAGACTTTCTTCTGGGGGAACCACAACCTTTTGCTTTGCCTTTAGCATTGACTTTGAGAAATTGTCAAACCGGGTCCCATCAAATTCTTGTAAAAGTGGCCTATCAATATGTGTAATAGATTAAAAATAAAAAATAGATTTTCTTTTATAAAATATATATTATGCTTAAGTGTAGTCGAGATGTGATTGGGTAATGGTGGAAAATTACTATTGTGGGGCTTGGGCCACGCTATTGTATAATCGTGAAAAGCACCACCCAAGCTCATAGTCATGGTACTTTGGCGCAGTATGTCTTACTAATGGCCTACATTCCATCTCCAGTGTCTCCAACAACCCTCTCTCCGCGAGTGGGCCTAATCACCTATATATATACACACATGATTTATTTATTTTTAACGGTGCTCTTTTAAAAATGTCATTCGTCACATGCCAACATCTATTATATTATTATTATTATTATTATTATTATTAACCAATAATGAAGTATCTTTGTTAAACTTATTAAAGACAGTTCGAAGTTATTCTTCACTAGACATGAGTTAAATTCTTAATTAACCTGAATTATTATTATTTTTAAAAAAAAAGACTATATTTGCACTACCCAATTGTCACGGGTCGGGTCGGGTCGCTCTGCGATGCTGTTTGACGCGGAAGTCAACGTCTGTACCCTACGCGCTTTGACAGTACAGTACGACTAACTATGGGCCCCACTCATATCCATTAGGTACAGGCAATACGAATACTTTATAATAATATTTTAAAAAAAAAATTAATTACCCAATTTTTTGTTTTTTTAGAAAAAAAAAAAAAAAGGAGAGAAAGTAATTCAATGGAAAAGCACTTCCTGTGGCACGCTGCACCCGAATGGCTCAGGGCTTTTAGAGCTAGTGCCACGTGTAAATTAAACCGAAAACAATCCTGACCGTAAAAATGTCATGGGGATTGGGGACGTTAGCCAAATTACACCCTTCCCTGATTTGGTGGGCCCCACTTTACTAAGATAGGGACAATAAGGGAAGAAAGAAATTTTGGTGTTCGTCCGCTCGAATTGTCCCATGTATTAAAAACAATTGGTTGATGAATCTGGAGCCGTTTATTTGATATGAACAAGTTCCCTTTAACTTTATTTTTTTTTCCTGGGAATCTTTTTTGGCATTTTTTAACGGTGATTGATTATTTTGGTGAGAGTGTTAGCGAAAGCTCCGTTACTTCAAGTTCGCCGAATTCGGAAAAGATCCAGTACACGGAAGACCATGTTGAGAATGGTGCACCGTTTAAAAGAGAAAACACTTGCCTAGTGGCTGCATCGGCACGTGCCTATCAACACGTGAGATTTTTGTTACTTAGAAAGCATCAATTTTATCTTCATAAAACTTGTCTGCTTTCTAAATAGAGGCAAAATCTGTCCAAATATTAGTATATTAAATGTAACTGCAAATAAATTAAAAGTACACTTGACTTTTGTTTTTTATTTTTTTTTCAATAATAATAAACGAAAAGTTCAGTTTAATTGACGAAGAGTATTTATTTGTTTTGGTTTTTTGTTCTTCAAAGTGTTTTTTTTTTTTTTTTTTTAAGTTGAACAAAACACAGAAAGTTAAACAAAACACTCAAAAGACATAAGTTTTAGGTGACAGTGTATTTATTGTATTGTAATTGGTGTTGGATGTTCATAATTGATGAGCACGTAGTAAGCATATCTGGTAAAGTTTATTCTCTCTTTTAAGAATTGACTGTTACATTCACACAAAATGTATTTTATATAAATTCTGATTCTATGAATTGCACTGACGAGATTGAAAGTGCTTAGGTAGATGGTTTATACGTTTTGGTAATACTAAAATAAAAAATATTCTTACTGTGTAAATTAAAATATTAAAAGAATGAATAAGAAGAAGAAGAAGAAAAGAGAGAAGCAGTTATAATAATAGTCACCAAAAATGTACCAATTGACATTCTCACTATTACTACTTGACTTTTCGTTATGACAAAAACAAATAATTGACTTGGGTTACCCATGTAACTAATATAAAAAGATTGATGATGGAGAAAGTGTCTTAGAAGTGCACCCAAAATAAATAAAAAGGGAGATTTAAAAAAAAAACAAAAAATTGTTCAGATTTAAAGTAAAAAGCATTTTTGAGAATCAAATAAGAGGAAGAACAAGAGAAACAGTAATATAATTATTATGCTTCTAGAAATAAAAGATGATGTTTGTGGTATTATAATTCCCACTTACTGATTTTTCCAGAGTTTCATCTGGCAGTTTGATAGTTTCATCTGTTATATCTGTTACAGCAGGGGCAATTTAGGTATCGTCAAAAAGGTTCTATTCCTAAACGCTATATATATAGTTTTAGAAGAGAGTTTTAAAAATGAGATGAGAACGAATTTTGATTGGGGTTTTTTGGGAAACACTTTGAGAGAACTTGTAAGGGTAGTGAGAGAGAGGTTTGATTCTTGGAGTTGTTTTCTTCAAGAATTTACATGTAAAAGTTTCCTCATCTCTAGACCGATTTGTTTTCTGGTTTGGAGTTTTGTAGATCAAGCTGTAACAGAGATTTTATCATAGTAGAACCTCAATCATGAAGGAACTGGATTAGGCTAACACATTGTTGGCTGAACCAGTATAAATTTTGGTTGTCTCTTTCTTTTTACTTGTTCTATGCTTTGTTGATTTTATTATTGTTGTTTGAATTGATTAAGTGCTTGATTGAGTTCTGTGTTGTGCATTTACAACAATGTTCTTATATAATGATGTATATTAACAATAAATAAAGTAAAAAAGATGGGTTTTGATATGTAAACAAAAATTCTTTAGGTAACAAAAACAATGAAATATATTATGGCATCAAATAATTAACATATTGTACTATAATTTACCGGATTATATAATTTGGTTTTAATTCATAGTCTATAAGCAGATTGACTTAATTAATGCCAAATTTATACCTAGTTGATAATATAAAGGGCAATGAAGTAGAAAAATTTAGCAAATATTGATGTTTCAGATGTAATCATGGGACCACTACTAACTAATCCTATGATGTAATAGAATCATAGGAAAGGTCCAAATTTCTTACTTATGGGAATAATATATATTTTTATACATCATATACATTATATTTCTTAATCCAAATTGATAATCTTGATTTTGTTTCTTTTTTTTTTTGCTTGGTCGGCTCCGAGTTGATTTTGATAATTTCAAACTTAGATACTACATAGTAATTTCCTTCTCTTTCTGATTTGTCAATTTTCAACCGAACCCACCAGAGAAAAATGGTTTTGAAGTCATAAATCATAATTTAATCTTTCATTATAACATTTTAAATTTGTATTGAGCTATTACTATGTTAATGTATTTCAGTGACTTGTGCATGAAAAGAGTAAATAGTACTCCATTTTTGACATTATTGTTAGTTTTTTTTTTAATGCGTGTCAATCAAATTTTGACTCATTGTGCGCCATGTCTTAGACTATAGGTTATTGTTTGGACTAGGTTATGTTCTTCTGGCCTACTTTCAAAGTTAGATAAGATTAGATTGATGTTGAAATAAAAAAAAAAAAAAAAAGAAGGTGAAGTTTATGGATGAACTTTTGCTTCATATGTATGTATGGTGTGAACGATTAAAATTTGGATAAGATGAATGATATATGATTGTCATTATCATGGGATCTTCTGAAGAAAAACAATTCTGTTTTTGATTAGTGATTTTATGAGATATATGAGAAAGAAAATAAGGAAAGGAGGGCCAAGTTAGTGTCATTAAGTTTGGCACGAGAACATGTTTAGTGATGGTCATGAAGATACCTTTTTCTTAAGTGTCATCAAACAAAAGCAAAGATTGTAATCTAGAGGCAACTAAGATCCCACTACTCTTTTCTTTCTTTAGCTTCTTTTGTTGAACACTTTATTTATTTATTTTTTCATTCATTGTTGTCAGAGAGAGAGAGAGAGAGAGAGAGAAACTGGGAGATTAGTAGAGGGCACTCACAGCACCAAGGGAACCATGTCCACCACCACGACACTAGTTACATTCATTGTACATTTGAATTTCATGCTTTGAATGATTATAAATTAACTTGGTTAGTAGGAGTTGTAGTACTGAACATCTCCATCATCTTATATCAGTCCCTATAGATGTAGTTGATGCAAAACCACAACAATTGGGAGAAACAAAGATCATATTATAGCGTATTATGAGTGTGCATTGTGTTAATTTATTAAGCAATAATGCATGGTAAGCTAAGCTGTCAAAAAGAAGACAGTATAACAATGAACTTCATAAAATTTTAATTAAATTTTTTCATTGCTAATAATAAAATATAATGAGGGGAAATTGTTTCCTAGTCACTCAATGTCTCTAATATTCAACATCTCTTTACAGCAAAGATCAGAGAGTAAATCAAGAAATGTAACAATCAGCCTGTATCCATGTTGCAGACCTTTCTTCTTCCATTTTCTATTTTGACAAATGAATATTCACACTCAAGCAAAAATGATATGCGCTGTTAGTAAGGCTCTTTAGTTGTTTGCTCCACGAACCCATCTAGCTGAACCAGTCTTCGCCACACCAGAATAGTAATCGCCCACATTAGCCACAAAGAGTGGATCTCTATCTTCGGCTGTGATTTTGTCATTCCAAGAAGTGTTACTACCGATGGGGTTTTCCTGATCTTGATGCTCCAGTTCTTTTGTTAGATCATCCATTGTCTTCTTTAAGTTTGCTTTGTTCATCTGCCCTGAGTCACCTGTCGAAATACCCACCATCGTAATCTTTGGAAGAAATGGATTTGGCTGCATCTTTTGCTTCATTTGTTCTTTAGATGATGCCTCAATATGGTGGCTCTGTTTTGAGAAGGGAAAATTAAACCAACTTCTAAAAGGAAGACGGAAGCCTGGTCTATTTCCTTGCTTGTTTTCAATATCACCATCGACCTGAAGCTCTGCAGTATGATCATGTTTAACTTGAAGCTCTGATAAACTATCATCTTTAACTTGAAGCTCGGAAGAACTGTCATTTTTAACTTGAAGCTCTGTAGTGCTAGGATGCAGAAATTCTGTACAACTATTTTCTGTCTCAGAGTTGGCTAAGCATGCCATTGACTCAGAGGCTCTCAGAAAAGAAGCAGCGCTCCTGCAATAAAGTTAACAAAATACGGTTCACTACGGCATAGGATAGGAATTGCAGGACAGACACTTTACTGTATGTTGTGCGTAGGCATTATCTTAAAATGAATACTAATATAAAAGCTGTACCTCTTCTCAAAGGAGTCGACCATATAAGGGAACTTCGGTTGAATGCCTGTTGCTTTCCGTAACCACCTATTGCCCAGAAGTACCTTATCAACAGCATAAAGAAGCTGCATTTCAGCAGCCTTAGAAATGACACTCAAAGGAATTCCAGGATTCCCCACCTCATCCATCACTTCTTGAACCTGTCCACAAAATTACAGATAAAAAAAAACTGGACCTGGTGTTATATAATAATATGTTGGAAGATGCGTTGTGAGTCCTATCTATATGAATGATGATAATATCCTTCCATGGAGGACCAAAAGGTTGTAATTCTAGAAAGGATATAACAACCAATCACACATATCCAAGTTTATGAAAAAACTTTAAAAGAGCTGAGTATTCTAAGTTATCCATAGAGATGCTAAATATATATTAAAGCGAAAAACCAAGTTCTATATGCTTAAGCGCTGTGAAAATATTGGCTTTTAACTTTTGATAGGATAAAAAAGTAATACTAGATTGGTGGTTTTATTACCTCTGGAGGCTCCCACAAGTTATCTCCCATCTCTTCAATCACCTCTGCTGCCAAGTTATCATCAATCACATCCCGCCGACGCTGCATGTGCCGAGTTTGAATTAAAGAATGGAAATGCTGATCAACAGATTCTTCAAGAATGTTATCAAGCATGCTTTTATCAAAAAAGTAGGGAGTATACCTGATGACATAAAGAATAATAAAAAAAGCATCAGATATCCCGAGATTAACCTAAAATTCATTGGTAAAAACTTTTCTATGAAAATTTGGAAGGACTTCATAAAACAGCTATTCACCGACCAAGCAAATAATTTACCAGAAAATAAAGTAAACCTAAGATAACCTAGAAAAAGGAACACACCATTTGATCCCATCTGTAGTTGCTATTGCAATATCTAAATTTTGGGCAGTGAAAACTGGAACCCCATCAACCTTTTTGCATCCAGAATTCTGTGGTATTGTTTTAAGAATTTTGTTTGCTGCCTTGATCTGAAGGAACAACATATTTTAAAGATAAGTTCGAAATATATTACAAGATTAACATTCTATAGTTTCTATTATACCTGTTTCTCGTTTGGAACAAACTGGAACAAGTGTGGTTTTTCCTGCATAAAACATGGACAGTTTTAAAAATATTCCAAAGAGTGTAACATGCGGTCATACACAGTAGTACACAAAGAATGGCAAAGAATTTTTAGATGTGGAAAATCCTGGATGGCATATGGGCATACTTTCAATAAATAAAAAAACAGTATTGAAGTAGCGACAGTTGCTACTTCTAGAAATTTAAGAAAGCAAGATGTCGTAGAGCTAATAATGAGAAAATGAAAATGCCCATCATTCAAACATTAGTGACAACTATGGTCTTCAAATAGTTCCTCCTTGCCTCTATTGCAAGCAGTTTGCAGCATCAATATGAGCACTAACACCACCAAACTAATAAGTGGAAAATGACGAATAAACAAGATGAACTGCCAAATGTACAAATGAAAACGACAATGAATGATGAGAAAATATTTGAGACAAATATAATCCAGCTATCAGACATGTACAAAATATCTAGAGATGTCCTTAACAACCAAAAAAGATCAATACCTTGAAATGCTCATATGCTAAATCAAGACGACAGGCACCCACCACGCCACTCGGAATATTCAGTCGTTTGACATATGAAACTAGAAAAATTTAAAGTCAAAACTCCAAGTCATTATACTATAATTAAAAGGAAGCATCAGCAGCTCTCTGAGAATCTCTATAAAACAAAAAGGGGGGAAAAGCAGGGGAAACAAGAGATAACTATTTTATTTCACTAAATGCACATAAATACTTGCCACAAAAATACTATCCAGTAATAACGAGTACATCTCGTTGGTGTCTATCAAAGAACACATAAAATTAATATAAAATTTTGTTTAGAAATGTAAATAGTCATATAGACATGGACATAACTAGAAAGGGAGAAGCAGAGGAGGCTCCATGGAATCATACCTGCATCACCTAAATCCAAGAAAAACCGGAACACGGGACCCTTTCTCTCACTCCTGGTAATTGTTGCAAACATCTTCTTAAGCCACTCGGGAGTTCTACAGGTCAAAAGTATCATTCGAAACAAGTAAAAATAAAATGTAGCACAACTCAGCTAATACCTCAAGTTCACATTCACGATACATGATTTTCAATTTTACAAATTTGGAACACGAAGCTGTTATCCAGTCTAGATACTAAGTTAAAACAAAACTTAATTACTTGCAAAAGCAAAGATAATGTTATACAATAAAGCACAAAGTAGCATAAGAATAGAGATAATTAAAAAGTATAATTTGCCCACATGAGAAAGGTATACAATTATATCCCCATACACAAAAATCTATCTTTAACACAAAATTGTTTTTTTTTTTAATATTATTATCATTTAAAAATAATAATAAGTTAAAAAAAAAAAGAAGAAGAATCGGATAATGAACCTTTGAGAAATGAAGGGTATGTCGAAATGGGTCGAGACAGCCATGAGACCAGTTCCAGAGAGGTCACACATACTGAAGACCTGACCCACAAAGGCAGGCCCTCCACCTTTGGAATTAGACTTGAGCCCAGAAATCCTGACCGAAGAAGGGAACGCCGAAGTGGAATCCGGCGCCGAGGCAACGCCTTTGACGGTCGATTTAGAGGGTGATGCCGAGTCGAGCGGAGACGATTCGAAGGCGAGTGGCTTGGGAGAGTCAGGGATGAGAAGAGGGACGCAGAGTCTAGAAGGGGCAGAAGGCGTCGTTTTCTTGGGGTTGAAAACAGAGAGAAGATTGGAGGTGGTTGAGTGGAGAATATGAGAAAGGGGATTCGATTGTCGGGTTGGTTCCGTTGGTGAGGCCATGAATGAACAAGAACGAGGTCTGTGTTGTGTTCTTGTTCTGGTTGTCGACGGATTTCGTTGTTCAAACTGTACGTGAGGCAAACGAGGCGAGAGAGTGTGATTGCGTTGAGAAATAAAAATTAAAATTAAAAATTAAAAATTAAAAGATAAGAATTATATCTAGATTTTTATTTATTTATTATTTTTTTAATAGATTTCTCTTTTCTTTTTCTTTTTTTTTTGAAAAAGAACTTATATTAACTTGAAGATAAATGCTAAATAATTCCTATATAACACTTTGAATTACACATACTCTCTTAAATTAATATTAAATTAATGAATATATTTTAAAAATAATATTAAAATATAAAAAAATTGAATAATATACACATGATATGCGTGAATAAAAAAAAATGTAAAAAAGAGTGGATATGAAATATCCTCTAACTTCTGGAGTTTTCTTAGCATTCCTCACACTTGAAACAAATTATATAAGAGTTATTAGTAGAGGTGAAATATCGTCCCACCAAATATAATTAGTATCCACCAGAAAAACATATTTGGTTAAATATATGAGCCTTGGTAACATGAGAGATTTGTGTTTATGGGAAATTGAATACAAGATGTTTAATATCAGTCAAAAAGGGATGAAAAGTTGTGAGATGAATGTGTGAAGATTACAATCCTTGAACAACCAAAAGAGAATATGTTTCAATATAATGCATCTGGAACTGCAATTCTTAAAGCCACTGCAAACTCAAAGCTATTGCTAGTGCTTCCATTTCCTCTGGTTTATAACAACGAGTGATTGGCTTTGACAAAGCAGCCACAATTTCACCTGACGAGTTCCATAAAACAGCGCCAACTCCAACAAGGTGCTTGGATGGATCAGTAGCTGCATCTGTATTCAATTTCTGTCAGCCCGACGGAGGAGCTAGCCAGTGTGGAATGGTTTTAAGGGATGGTGAGGCAAAGCCTTGCTAAGTAGTAATACTTTGGCGTTGATGCTGATTAGAAGGAATATCGCGGGCCTTTCGAAAATCCACTGAGTACGAAGAAGCAAAATCAAGTAATATGTGTTAGAAATAATATAGCGGAGAAGAACAAAATATATATTAATATATTTAATTGAAGAACAGAAATGAAAAACAGTACGATAGGAAGAATAAACCAAAGCCGAGGCACGCGAAATACGCTTTTCTTAAAGCAGATTTGCCCCCTCTACCTGAACGGTGCTAGAGGATTCGTGAGCAACCACTTCCCAGGATACAACAGGTATCAAGCAGGACGAATGCACCACTGCGTCTGCTTAGGCGAACTCGAAATAAACCTTCCCTCTATCACCAAAAATAACTACACAGACTGAAGAGAAAAAGAAAAAAAAAAGTGTGTGATGCTCTGTATCTGTGTGCCTAGAATGAAAGGAGAAGCTTCTTTTTATAGGCTTCATGGAGAGTTGAAAAATGTATGAATCAAATGCATTAATGCACAAATATCCAACAAATCTGGTATCTTAATATCTGAAAATCAATCAGAATTAAATACACTTATACTTGTAATATCAGCAATTACCCAAAGTGATTTTCTGATAATCAATCAGAATTAATCACACATATTCTGGTAATATCAGTTGTTACCCAAAGTGATTTTATGACAGTCAATCAGAATTAATTACACAATATTCTGATATCTTAATTTTGACCAAAGTGATTTGCCAAAATCAATCAGAATAAATCACATAATATTCATATAATATCATCTTCAATCAAGGTGATTTGCTGAATCATTTCCATTTTAGGCATCAAATTCTCATTCACTCAATTTTTTCCAACAATCCCCCACATGAGTGAAATTGATCAACATTAAGAAACAAAGACTCGACACAACAAGGTGATAGAGTTCTATGATTGATACCTGCATATGATAGGTGGGTGTTAGCCTTTGAACCTTCCCTTGTGAGAATATATTTACTTTACTAACCGATCAGTAGACGCAATGTCTTTGAACTGTTCTGTCATTTGTGTAAATGATGATATACCTTACACAGATATCTTTCCGGCATAGTTTCGGTTCTCATGGTTATGTTCATTTTGGCCGTGAACATCTGCCTGGTTCTGTGAGAGGTTTTAGAGAATTGAGCCCCCACAATTCTCCTTCGAAGCGGCCCCACTTCTCTCTCACATATGTGACCTCTTATCTAAGAGTAATCCTGCATTACTCTGCTCGAACTACCGACGCGTAAGGGTCATTAAAAGCTTGAGCTTAACCTCTTTTACAATGGGCATCACTGTTTCAGCATTGGAATGGGTAGGGGTAATCCCCCACAGTGATCCTACTCGGTCTCAATAACTAGGTTGCCCCATTGAACCTAGATCTTAGGATCTCCAGTCAACTTTGTTGGGTTTCCTTTATATCAACCTTAATTTCCTTTGGGCTTAAGTCTCATTCCTTCTGATGTCTTTTCAACTTGATCTCTGTTTAACCCTTTGGTTAGCGGATCCGCAATGTTATCTTTTGATTTCACATAATCAATCGAGAGTTGAGATCAGTTGTCTAACAGAATTATGTCGTCGACGTATGTGTCTAGACTTACCGTTATACAAAACATTTTGTGCCCGACCAATTGTTGCTTGGTTATCACAATATATGCATATTGCGAGCACAGGTTTAGGCCATTCTGGAATATCCTCCAAGAAATTACGCAACCATTCTGCTTCTTCACTACATTTATCCAGAGCTACAAACTCAGATTCCATCGTGGATCTAGTGATTACAGTTTGTTTCGATGATTTCCATGAAACAGCTGCACCACCTAGAGTGAACACATATCCACTAGTACCTTTCGAATCTTGGATGTCAGATATCCAACTTGCATCAGTATATCCTTCAAGAACAGCTGGTTCTCTGGTATAGTTCAATCCATAGTTTCGAGTATACCGCAGGTACCTTAGTACTCTTGTAATTTCCTTCCAGTGTTCAATACCTGGATTACTCGTGAATCGACTTAAAGTACTTACAGTGTAAGCAATATCTGGTCTTGTACAACTCATTAAGTACATTAGACTACCTATCACTCTAGCATACTCTACTTGAGAGACACTGTCGCCTTTATTTTTGGACAGATGATGACTTATGTCAATTGGTATTCTGGGCACACCAGAATCATTTTTACCAAGTTTGTCAAGAATCTTGTCCACATAGTGTGACTGACTCAAACTAAGTCCAACTAGCGTCCTTGTAATCTTTATTCCTAGAATTACATCAGCCAGTCCCATATCCTTCATGTCAAACCTTGAGTTCAACATATCTTTGGTAGATTTTACCATTCGTTGGTTGCTTCCGACAATGAGTATATCATCTACATACAAACAAAGAATAATATATCCATCATTTGTATTTTTGATATAAACACATTTGTCACACTCATTGATTTTGAAGCCACTGGTCATCATGACACTGTCAAATTTTTCATGCCATTGTTTTGGAGCTTGCTTAAGTCCACATAAGGATTTTACCAATTTGCACACTTTCCTTTCTTTTCCTAAAGCTACAAAACCCTCGGGTTGTTCCATGTAGATTTCTTCATCAAGATCCCCATTTAGAAAGGCAGTTTTTACGTCCATTTGGTGGACTTCAAGATTTTGCAATGCATCAATTGCCAAAATCATCCTAATGGAATTTATTCTCATCACAGGAGAATACGTGTCAAAGTAGTCATGGCCTTCTTTTTGTTTGTAACCTTTTATTACAAGTCTAGCCTTATACTTATCAATTGTTCCATCTGTTTTCATTTTTCGTTTGAAAATCCACTTGGACCCTAGAGGTTTACATCCGGGAGGGAGGTCAACAAGTTCCCAAGTATGATTTTGCATGATGGAATCAATTTCGCTTCTTATGGCTTCCTTCCATAAAGGACCCTCAGTAGAGCTCACAGCTTCTTTATATGTACGAGGTTCTACCTCTACCATATAAGTTAGAAAATCTGGTCCAAAAGAATTTTCTATCCTTGCCCTTTTACTCTATCTTGGCTCTGCTTGGACTTCTTCACTCTCCTCTTCTATTTCTTGCTCATGGATATTCTCATCCATGATCTCAAATGTTCATTTAGAAGAGCTTGGTTCACCCCCATTAGGTTTACAAGGAAATATATGTTCAAAGAACGATGCATTTTTGGATTCCATTATCGTATTCTTGTGGGTGTCAGGGTTTTTAGACTCGTGTACAAGGAATCGATATGCATTGCTATTTTGCGCATAGCCAATGAAAATACAGTCAACTGTTTTAGGACCTATTTTCATCTTCTTTGGCAATGGTACTACAACCTTTGCAAGACACCCTCACACTTCTAAGTACTTGTAAGAAGGTAGCCTACCTTTCCAAAGTTCATAGGGCGTCTTTTATTCTTTCTTATTGGGAATCTTATTTAAAAGATAGTTAGCCGAAAAAATGGCTTCACCCCACATGTTCTGTGGCAATCCCGAACTTATTAACATAGCATTCATCATGTCCTTTAGAGTGCGATTTTTCCATTCTGCCACTCCATTGGATTAAGGCGAATAAGGTGGTGTGACCTCGTGAATAATTCTGTGTTGTGCACAAAATTCACTAAAAGGTTGTACGTATTCACCACCACGGTCACTTCTTATCTTCTTAATTTTCTTATTAAGTTGATTTTCAACCTCTTGCTTATAGAGAGTAAACTTCTCTATAGCTTCATCCTTGCTTTTTAGCAAATATACATAACAATACTTTGTATTATCATCAATGAAAGTAATAAAGTACTTGTTACCTCCTCTTGTTTGAGCAAACTTTAAATCACAAATGTCACTGTGAATTAAATCAAGGGTTTCAGTGTTTCTTTCAACCGTTTGGAATGATGACCTGATTAGTTTTGTCTCTACACAAGTTCCACACTTATGTTTGGAATCAATATTAAACGTGGGTATGTGATTCAAGTTAATCATTCTACACAAAGTATCATAATTAACATGACCTAGTCTACCATGCCATAAATTTGAAGACTCAAGCAAGTAAACATAAGAAGTAGTAGTATTATTATTATTAATAGTCTTTGGCTTAACAACCATTACATTCATCTTCCACATTCCCTCTTTCACATAACCCTTCCCAATAGGAACACCAGCTTTAGTCAGTACAATTTTCTGGGACTCAAAAACCATCTTGAACCCATGTACACTCAGCAGCGTTCCAGAGATCAGATTCCAGCGAATGTCAGGCACATACAGCATATTCTGTAGCTTGACACTCTTTCCAGACGTCATCTTCAAGTACACAGTACCCTGCCCCTTTATCTCAGAGGTTGCCGTGTTGCCCATGTAGATCTTATCCCCATTTTCCACCAAAGTAAGGTCGGAGAAGGCAGACTTGCTCGCACAGACATGATGAGTAGCTCTAGTATTGAGCCACCATTCTTTTGGATTAGCATCGACCATGTTTATTTCAGAGACCACAACACATAGGTCTAGGACAGCGATCTCTTGGGACATGGCTTCCACAACATTAGCCTCATTTCCTTTCTTTTTTGGTAGTCTACAATTTGACGATTTATGTCCCGTCTTGTTGCAGTTAAAGCACTTCCCTTGGAATTTCAGCCCTTGGAATTTCGGCTACTTTGAAACTCCACCTTTTGGTCCTAGTTTGGACCATGGCTTGGCCTTATTAGCCTTCTTCCCCTTGGATCCTTTGTCATGCTCCACCATATTAGCCTTGGCAACATTGGGATTTGAGGATCGCCTCTCAGCACTTTTGTTATCCTCTTCAATGCGAAGTCTGCGAATGAGATCTTCAACACTCATTTCCTTTCGCTTGTGCTTGAGATAATTTTTGAAGTCTATCCATGCATGGAGTAGCTTCTCTATAATTGCAGCTACTTGGAAAGACTCACTCAAGACCATCCCTTCAGCATGTATTCCATGGATAATCAATTGAAGATCTTGCACTTGGTTTATCACATTTTTGGAATCCACCATCTTGAAGTTCAAGAATTGGCCAACCAAGAGTTTCTTGGCTCCAACATCTTCGGCTTTGTACTTGTGGTCCAAAGACTCCCACAGTTCCTTAGCCGTTTTCTTCACACTGTACACACTATACAGCGAGTCAGACAAGCCATTCAGAATGTAACTCCTACAAAGGAATTCAGCATGCTTCCATGCCTCAACTGCATGTTGAGTTTGCACATCTACTTTGTCCTCTCCAACAATGGGAGGAACCTCTTTCAAGAATCTCACAAGATTCAATGTTGTTAAGTAGAATAACATTTTCTGCTGCCAGGTCTTAAAATTCACACCAGTGAATTTTTCAGGTTTCTCATTATGGTTCACAGGAACCGTTGGAATCGAAACTTGCACAAGCTGGTCCCTTGAGGATTGGTTCTTTGTGGTCGAAGTTGAAGTTCGGGGAGATCCACTAGTGCTTTCAGTAGGAATAACATCCATATTTTCAGCCATATCTGAACGGTTACATAATATTTAAAGAAATAAGTACATATACATTTATATTGTAAAATAATATAAATTTGCATATGGAAACTAAATATCCATTAACCATAATATGTATATATAGTATGCATAATATATTTATTTATTTATATACATATATGAAATATATATGTAACTTATGTGTATAAATAAATATATATATTGATTAATCATATGCATAGATTAATTTTGCATACCTTATAAACAAATAAAATAGCATACACATGCATTAAAAAAAAAGTTCATTTATATACATATATATGATCTTATGCATATATATATAAAGTGTGCATTGAGTATATATATGATAGGTAGTATAGAATATAAACATAAGACATATAAAGAAAGAATCGGGAGCATAGAAAATAAAAAAAATTTATCAGCACTGATTAAATATCAAGAAAAAAATCAGAAATGGTTTCCACCCTTCAATCTTTTCGTCTTCTCCGAAGGAGTCCAAATTCTGCTTAAGATTGTTAGAAATAATATAGTGGAGAAGAATAAAATATATATTAATATATTTAATTGAAGAACAGAAATGAAAAACAGTACAATAGGAAGAATAAACCAAAGCCGAGGCACGCGAAATACGCTTTCCTTAAAGCAGATTTGCCCCCTCTACCTGAACGGTGCTAGATGATTCATGAGCAACCACTTCCCAGGATACAACAGCTATCAAGCAGGACGAATGCACCACTGCGTCTGCTTAGGCGAACTCGAAATAAACCTTCCCTCTATCACCAAAAATTACTACATAGACTGAAGAGAAAAAGGAAAAAAAAACTAAGTGTGTGATGCTCTGTATTTGTGTGCCTAGAATGAAAGGAGAAGCCTCTTTTTATAGGCTTCATGGAGAGTTGAAAAATGTGTGAATCAAATGCATTAATGCCCAAATATCCAACAAATCTGGTATCTTAATATCTGAAAATCAATTAGAATTAAATACCCTTATGCTTGTAATATCAGCAATTACCCAAAGTGATTTTCTGATAATCAATCAGAATTAATCACACTTATTATGGTAATATCAGTTGTTACCCAAAGTGATTTTATGACAGTCAATCAGAATTAATTACACAATATTCTGATATCTTAATTTTGACCAAAGTGATTTGCCAAAATCAATCAGAATAAATCACATAATATTCATATAATATCATCTTCAATTAAGGTGATTTGCTGAATCATTTCCATTTTAGGCATCAATTTCTCATTCACTCAATTTTTTCCAACAATATGTTTGCTGGTTTGGGTACTCTGCCATGAAGTTCAGCATTCTACTCTGTCCATATACACCATAGAATACTAAAAAATTCCTCAAAAGTTTGTTTTAACATTTGCTCAAATGGGTGAAATAGAAAATCTCGACAAGAGGATGAGCGTGCAGCTTGGGCATCAATTTGGATACTTGATAAGCGCCAAACATTCTTTGCTCGTTTGCAAAGAAATAAAGCATGGTTGATCGTTTCATATGGAGAAGAGCACAATGGGCAAGAGGAATCATTATAAATATGTTGTCGACAAAGAGTGGCTGCAACAGGCAAGACATCATGAATGGTCCGCCAAACAAATAATTTGAGCTTAGAAGGCAAAGTGAGGGACCAGAAAGTATACGACCTTTTGGTCGTGGAAGAAGAGGAGCTGGTATCATTACTAGTAGCTAGTTGGGTGGCAAATTTATAACATGTTTTCACTGCATAGAGACCTGTTGAGGAATGATGCCACATAAGAGTATCACCAGTTGGAAAGATGCTCAAAGGAATGGATAAGATACACTCAACATCTACTGGGCAGTAAAGATTATTCAAAACAGGCATATCCCATTGTCGAGGTTCAACAATTAGATTAACTACCAGCATAGTCGAATCTAACCCACAAAATGATAAAGGCTTGAAGTAAGTATGACCAGGAAGCCAAGGGTTAGTCGCACCTTTAATGTGCTCCCCAGTACCAACTCGCCACTACAAACCTTGTTGTAGTAATTCTCATCCCCAAAGAATGTTCAACCATGTCATAGATGGAGAAGTACTAGCCCGAGTGTTGAACCGTTTTTTATTTATTATTATTATTAATAAATAAATAAATAAATAATAAAAGAAAAAAAATCAGTTTGGAGTAAAGGAGAAAAAGTAAAAATAAATATCCCCATTATTCTCTCCACCTTCTCACTTCCCATTCTGACCACTCTCCACTTTCCCCACTTTATTTTCACTTTAACGTAAAATTAAGTCTACAAAATAGGAGAACAAAAAGTCAGACAGGGAGGAAGAAAAGAGAAGATCGACATTTTGCATCAGGAAAGAAACAGAGAAAAAAAAATCAAATCACAGTATTTCTTCAAATTGCTCAAGGTTTGACAGGTAAATATCTATCCCTAAATTTCTTCTTCTTCCTTGGCTTTCTCTTGCTCTATGATGGAATGCACTCATTTCTTTCTCTTCATCTAACATGGAATGCACTCATTCCACCCCCAAAAATTGACGGATGCACTCATCCAAAATTCTATGGAATGCACTCATTCCGCCTAAAAAAAAAAAATTAATGGATGCACTCATCCAAAAATCTATGGAATGCACTCATTCTGCCTAAAAAAAAAAATTAATTAATGGATGCACTCATCCAAAAAGCTATGGAATGCACTCATTCTATTCCAAATTTACAGAATGCACTCATTCTATCATTAATTTGTTTTTTCTTAAAATAAAGTTGGACTGTTATGCTATCAAAATTGCCACAAAATATTAATTTTGATTAAAAAAGCAGTTAAACAAACTTGGTTGAATATCTCATACCTCACTGAAAGTGCAAATAATCAAAGTATTTGTCTAATCTGATGCTGGGATTGGCTAGTCGATGGTTGTAAGATAAATTCTCTGATCAAGTTCAAAAGAGATTAAGTCATTCTGAAAGTATGAATGAATATTGACATATATGTGTATAGCTGCACCCCAAAAGAAATAAATGAAAACTAATGGGCTCATGGTTCTTAGAAGATCAGTTTGCAAATAAACCAATTCAAAATTTATATGATATACATATATATAAACGACCAAAGGAAATTGTCTGGTTTTGTATACATATATAAAAAAACAACAAATATTATAGATGCACATGTTATAGATACATTTGTTTTGTACGGCCAGTAAAAAAAAAGTACAATAATAGCAAAAAAAAAAATATTTTTGAGGAATGACCCACTATGAAATTATTATAGATGCATATGTTACAGATGCATTTTGTTTTATACAGCAAAAAAAAAAACTATAATAATAAAAAAGCAAAAGCAAAGTGGGTATCTCTACATTCCTTTTCAAAATATTCTGTCAGGGTGACCATATGCACATATATATGTTAAGTTTGAAAATATATATGTGTACAACAGTCAAACTATTAAAGCAAGATATATACATATGAGTATTAAATTTGGAACCCAGTCCCAACGTAGTGCTTTAAACAAAATATATATATATATGTTTTCAGGGATAGTCGAATTTATATAAGCGAAACTCAAAATATATATATATACATATATATATATTAGATTAAGTGGAGAAAGAGACTATGTATATATGATACCTTAAAAAATGTGTATCGTGCGTATACAATATATACATACAAAGGGGCTTACCTTGGGGATAAAAAATTGTGTGTATGCTTTGTCAAAGAATTGCAACTTATCATATTACTCTTGCTTTATCTCTGTAAAACTATTAAATCGACAAAGAGATATGAAAATAATCAAATAACATAAAAAAAAAAACAAACAAAATATCTCAAATTCGAAACCAAATTTGAATTCGAATTTTAAGATATTTATATTATTTGATAAATTCAAAATATAAAACAGTCAGATTTTATCTCAAAATTTTTAATTCAAATTCAAAAATATAAAATTTGAATTTTAAAATAATGATATTACCTGATATAAAATTTTAGATTATTCTCCACAAATTTTGGAATAATCAATTAAATTGATTTTTAATGATCTCTTTATATATCAAATAAATTATTGATAAAAAAATATATATAAAGAGATTTCAAGACATAAAATTGTCACCAAAATGATAAAATTCTAAAACCATGTGAAATGGTATGAAATTTCTAAATCACAAATGAGCTCATCAAAATCAATTCAAATGATGAAATATCATTCCAAAATTCAAAGAGGTCATTAACCTTACAAAATCTCAAAACTGGTAATTTTACCTCAAAATTAAAAGTTCACTGTAATTCAAAGTCATAGTAAATGGTATCCCAAAAATAGGTCATTTACTTCTTAACTTTCAAAGCATCACAAACGTACTCTTGAACTACGTTTGACTTGATTCCTATAAAAGGATACGTAGGCAACTTAGTTGCTGAAGCTAAGTGCAGTCACAAAATACCACAAAATGGTATAAGACACAAAATCTCAAAATTCCATAAATGGTCATTCACCTCGAAATTTTTTCCAAATTTTTGAAATGACAAGGAATTCCTGAAAATGGTCATATACTGGAATTCTTCTATTCAAATCCTAAATTAACTTATTCTGAACTACAAGTGGCTTGATCCTTCATAAAGAAGGTATGTAGGCAGCTCAGTTAACCAAAATTACCGAGTTCAGCTGCAATTCTAAATTCCTCAAAATTTTCCCAAAATTACACAAGTACTTAATATCATCATAATTGGAATCAAAAGGTTTTCCTTTTAATAAAAATGGTAGTAATTAAGAGGTTATTCTTATAATCTTGTATGGGCCGAACTCAAATTAATAAACTCTTATGCTATAAAATTGGCATATGTGAAATTGTGTTTGGCATTAATTTTAATATATTAAATTTTAAATTTTTGTTCAACATGATTTTTGGCATGCCCAGTGGGACCCATTCTCCTTTTCATCTCCAACTATGATGACTATTCTTGAAATTTAAAATTTTGGTGCTAATTGTGTTTACCATTTTCAGGAAAAATGGCACCACAAGTGACAGTTTACTTCCACAAGTTACCAACGACCTCTTCTAACCAAGGAGAGAAAAAGAATCGCTTCCTGGCGGCATTCTCTATTGATCGGGTACCCATTTCATATAGCATACCCAAACCTGTAGAGGATGTGAAGACAGCTACACCAGCTAGAAAGGCTAGAAAAGGAAAAGTTGTGAAGGATGTCTCTAAGACTCAGCAAGCCTTGAGAGGCAAAGCTGCAAAAGGCTTCAAAAAGAGGCAAACCCGGTCAATGAAGAGATCCATTTCAAAGGTTGGTAAGGTGGAAGAGAAGCCAACAACCAAAGGTTGTTCCATAACCACACAGAAGGAATGGAGCCAGGAGTGTATCATGATCGATTCCATCCTGATTTTCTTGCCCACTGTCGCTTCAGTGATGGTTATTGCTGCAAAGGAAACTGAAGTAAAGCCGGTTTCTCGAACGCTAGGAGGTAGGAAGGCAACAAGAGGCGGGAAAGGAACAAGAGACAAGAAGGCAATAACAATATTACCCTCGCCAAATCCTCTTGAAACACGGGAATTGGTAAGGGATGGGCTGATCAAACCTGCGATCGTGATGCATGCCAAACACCAAGGCCAACAGAGGGTATCTGTTGAGGACAATGAACACCCATTATTACGTCTAAGACTAGATGAAGGGTGTACAGTGTATCCTACCCTCTCAAAGAAGGCTAGAAGTGACAATGTAAGGTCTCCCAAAGCAAACCCTAATCTTTTCCTAAAACAACATGGTGACTGGGTGTTCCTTCAGGGATATCGACCAACAAGAGTCACTTCAAATATCGAGCCTACACCCTATACAGGACCCGTAACTCGATCGAGAGCCCGTGCCATGCGTTCAACTCCCGTTCAGGAATCTGTGAACCCCCTTGCTCAGGAAGAGAGGAGTGGCATATCTGAACATTCTCTAAAAGACACTCTTTGTACCAAACAAAGTAAGGAGGTGTCAGATGATCTCATTACTCAATTCGAAGCACTAATAATTGGCAATGATAAAAATATGCCAGTGTTAGTAACTGGGGCAATCAGTAGTGAAGAGAAAGTTCTGGAACTTCAAAGACTACTGCCCGAGAGGGATGAAGAAGTAGCCCGACTCTCAAAACAATTAGCTCAGCAAGTTAACATGAGACAAAAAGAGAGTGATATCGGGCAAAATTCTTCATCTTCAGCACCGCCCGTAGGAAATACACAACTGTCACCATCTGGTGTGCAACCATAACTAGCCGGTGTTCAACCACGACAAGACTTAAAGGCTTTTATCATGGAGAGTATCCGAGAATACCAAGCTGCGACAAGCATGACTATTCTAGGATATCATAAGCCATGCCCGACTTACTATGACTAAATCCCGTTTCCACCAAACTATGTCAGACAAAAGTTCGAAAAGTTTGATGGAATTAACGGTTCTCCTCACGAGCATTTGGCATATTTCACTTCTGCATGTGGTGAATCTTCCCAATCAGACGCACTATTGATTAGACAATTTGTGCAGTCACTAAAAGAGGCAGCGTTTACCTGGTACACTCAACTACCCCCAGGATCCATAAATACCTGGGATGACATGCAAAAAGCCTTTCTGGCACAGTTTGTGAATTAAAAAAAGACCATAAGCATCCATGATTTGGTGGAAACGAAGCAACAAGCCAGTGAAAATGCCAATGAATTCATAATGAGATGGAGAAATCTTAATCTTCAATGTCCAGAAAGGTAATCAGAACAAGTTGCGGTTTCGATGTGTGCTAGAAACCTCAACCCTGAGGTGGCTACCTTTGTGGGTACAGTAGAGCCCAAAACTTTCAACGAGCTTGTCTCAAAGGCATGCAATGTCGAAATACAAATTTCTCGGTAGAAGGGCGGCAGACCCTGCCCAAGATTCGACAATAAGATTCCATTGAAGAAGGGTGAATCAATGGCCAGTTTTGTCAATACTGGCAATAACAAGGACCAAGGGAAGGCACGAGAGCCACAAAAGAAATTGACTCTCAAAGAGAGAAAGGAGGTCAAATACTCATTTGATGATGATGATGTTGACCAAATTTTTGACGAGCTGTTAACAGCTAAGGCAATAAGACTGCCCGATCCTAAACGACCCAATGAAGTAAATATGACAAATGACCCAAATTATTGTCGGTATCATCGAATTGTGAGCCATCCATTGACGGATTTCTACATCCTCAAAACTATTATCGAAGGCATGATCAAGAGAAAACAAATCGAAATTGACTATTCTCTTGGAAAAGTGGCGACAAATACGACTTCCTTAACGGGAAATGACCAATTGCCAAATGATCCTACACAAAAGGACGTAATTTTTGTGGCATTTGAAGTTGATAAGGAAGTTACAATAGTTCAAGCTCACTCAGACATGCCAAAGCCAAGAAATTCAAATATTCCTACTTTGTATGAGCTCATGACAGAGCCCAATCTAGAAATTTGGGATGATTGGTATGACAGTGAAGAGGATTCAGAAAGTACATGGCAAACGTGTACTCGAAAAAAGTCCACAAAAATTAAAAGTAACTCTGGAGGAGTTTTTACCAGAGGAGTTACGAAAAAAGGCGGTTGTTAGTGACGACAGTGTGTCAGATTGCTGCATGGCCTTACTGGCAGAAGAAGGTCATGAATCTACCTCATCAGAAAATGAAAAGGAGGTAGATGAAATTACCTTGCAAGATATGCAGCGTAAAATCATCGCAGATAAGAAAAAGAAGGGAAAGAGCTTGAAAAAGCTAAACAAGACCTTCAAAAGCCTTCATCTTTAACCAATAAAGAATTCGTTAATGATGGTCGAAGAGACAAAAGCACTGGTGAAAACGAAATGACGCGAGCAAAATATGACATATTGGCTCATCCAAAGCGCTTCCTTGCTCTCTTGAGTGTTTACGATGCATTGCAAATGTCTCCTGAGCATAAAAATGCGCTTATTGTTGCATTGACAAGTTCTGAATTTTATACGGAGAAGATAGAGCCAATAAAACCTACATCACTCGAGACACATACCTCTTGTATGACATGTATTACCTTTGATGATAAGGATCGTCAGTTGGGAGCCGCTTTGCATAATAGGCCCCTTTACATGATAGGTATGGTTGCCAAGATTCGCGTGAGCCGCATCATGTTGGATTGTGGATCAGCTGTGAATGTACTTCCCTTAAAAACCTTGAGAGATGTTGGTTTACATCCACACCAATTGTCTCCGTCATCATTGACAATTCAAGGTTTTAATCAAGTCGGAGAAAAATTAAGGGGCTGTATTACATTAAAAGTTGAAATAGGCGAACTAAATTCTGAAGCTTTGTTTCATGTCATTGATTCATACACATCCTACAATATGTTGTTAGGGCGACCTTGACTTCATGAATATGGGGTCATTCCTTCAACACTTTACCAATGCTTTAAGTTTTGCAAGGAAGGAAAAGTCAGAAGTGTTAACGCAGACCCAAATCCATTTTACGGGGAATAGGTGAATTACGCTGATGCAAAATTTTACAAGTCAGCTAATGTCACGGTTTTGAAAGGGAAATTTGAGAAGGCCAAATGTCCTGAAAGCTCAACTTCACAAAAATCCCTTCAAGTTAAGCAACTACCCCCTGTGAAACCTTGTCAACCAAAAGAGGAGGATTTGAAGGTATCTAGTAAAAAAAAGAACCTTCAAATACATTCCTAAAAGTCAACGAGGAGTGGGGCAAAAAGCTTTGACACCGATTGAAGAGTCGATGACAACCCTTATGACAAGATTTACTTTACCACTAAGGAAAATTGATCAATCACTACCCAAGGGTAAAATGCAAATTTCAATTACTTTTGGTGAGAATAGCAAGAAAAATAAAAGGGTTGTTACTCTTAATAAAAAATCTTCAACTTCTGTAACTCCGAAATCCTTCAAAGTGGATAAGACAAAGTTCCATGTTAAGAAGCAAAAAGGAATCACAATCCATCAAAATAGTGATTATTTAAAAGCTTCTTTTGAACCCGATGAGTTAACATAAGAGGAACAAAATATGTTTCGCAATGAAGATGTACACACACCCATCCTGCGGGTGTCGGTGTTTGACAGACTTGAAGCAAGCACATCCACCCCACAAGTGTAAGCATTCGAGAGTCTTGTTTTCCCAAGCGCTCCACAACCAAAGGAAACTAAAAAAACAAAAGCAATGGGTGCCAAAACAAAAGAAACCCTTAAGAATTACTATTTTTCAGGGGCATGAAACACAAGAAGATGAAGAAAATATTGCTCAAGTCAATTACCTCTCTTTTGAACAAAAGTCTGGCCGTAGAATATGAAGGCTCAAGCTTAAACCCTTAAGAAGATTTTATAGATATTGTTCAACCGACACCCCAAGAACTTGAAGAAAAAGGACAATCAACAGTAGATGATTTAATAGAGATCAACCTTGGAACCGAAGATGATCCAAAGCCTGTATTTGTCAGTGCTCTATTAACCGAAGAAGAATTACCACAATACAAACAAGTCCTTCATGAATACAAAGATGTATTTGCTTGGGGGTATCAAGACATGCCAGGGTTGGATCCAAATGTCCCTGTACACAAGTTGGCAGTATCGAAAGACGCTACCCCTGTAAAACAATCTCAAAGAAGAATTCGACCAGAGCTAATTCCCAAAATTGAGGCGGAAATTGACAAGTTAAGAAATTGCTAGTTTATTCGGGAAGTTAAGTATCCCATTTGGCTCACAAACATTGTCATTGTGATAAAGAAAAATGGGCAACTCCGCATATGTGTGGACTACCGAGACCTTAATCGGGCTTGCCCAAAGGATGAATTCCCACTCCTCATCACTGAATTATTGGTAGACGCTACTACTGGTTTTGATACTTTATCATTCATGGATGGGTTCTCTGGATATAACCAAATCAAGATGGCACCTGAAGATGAAGAGCTCACCGCTTTTCGAACAACAAAAGGCATATTTTGCTATAAAGTTATGCCATTTGGACTCAAGAATGCAGGGGCAACTTACCAAAGAGCAATGGCCACGATTTTCGAAGACATGCTTCACAATACTATTGAATGTTATGTTGATGATTTAGTGGTAAAAAAAAAAAAGAAAGGAAATATCATCTTGATGATTTAAAACGAGTCTTTGATAGACTTAGAAAACATCAACTCAAGATGAACCCTTTAAAATGTGCATTTGGGGTAGCATCAGGAAAATTTCTCAGGTTTATTGTTAGACATCGAGGAATTGAAATTGACCCTGCAAAAATAAAAGCAATTTTGGAAATGCCTCCCCCACGTAACTTACATCAATTACGTGGCCTACAAGGAAGACTTGCATATATTCGAAGGTTCATTTCAAATCTTTCCGGTAGATGTCAACCTTTTTCGAGATTGATGCAGAAAAATGTCCCATTCATATGGGATGAGGCATGCCAAAATGCTTTTGAAAGTATTAAACACCCACCAGTGTTGAGAGCTCCAATTTTGGGAAAGCCATTGATATTATATATCACTTCACTTGACCGCTCTTTAGGGGCCTTGCAGGCGTAGAATAATGATGAGGGAAAAGAAGTTGCTCTTTACTACCTAAGTAGAACTTTAGTAGGGGCAGAACAAAACTATCCTCCAATCAAGAAAGTGTGTTTGGCTTTAATTTTTGTCGTCACAAAATTACGACATTATTTACTCTCACACCCTGTGACTTTAGTGTCAAAAGCTGATCCCTTAAGATATATCTTATCAAAGCCTGTATTGTCTGGACGACTGGCCAAATGGTCCATGATTTTGTCAGAATTTGAAATTAATTTTGTCCCGCAAAAAGCAATAAAAGGACAAGCGTTGGCTGATTTTCTGGCAGCACACCCAATTCCGAACAATATGGAGTTGCGAGAAGATCTTCCAGACGAAGAGGTTTTCACAGTCGAGACTTCATCATGGCAACTATTTTTTGATGGGGCAACAAGAAATAGTGGGGCAGGTGCTGGCATTGTCTTTTTCACGCCGTCAGGAGGACTGATACCTTACTATTTTCATATTCTGGCAATATGCACCAATAATGTAGCAGAATACAAAGCGTTAATTATCGGCCTCGAAATTGCACTCGAAATGAAAATACCGTCGTTGGAAGTATTTGGTGATTTGCTTTTGGTTATTAAACAAATGAGTGGCAAATTTGCAGTCAGGCATGAGAATTTAATCCCTTACCATGAAAAGGCTAAATACTCGCTTGCTTAATTTCAAGATGTCACCCTAAATCATATCCCTAGATCAAAAATCGATAAAGCTGATGCGTTAGCTAACTTAGCTGCATCGTTGACACTTCCTGAAGAAAGGGATATCCAAATTACAATAGGAGAACGTCATGTGCTATCTTAATCCATGGAACGAGTTAAAGAGGAATATACAGTCAACTTGATAACTTTCCTGGACAATGCAAATGAAACTGACTGGCGCCAACCAATCAAAGACTACATCCAAAAGGGAGTCTTGCCAGAAGACTTAAAACAAAGAGTGGATGTAAGAAGAAGAGCACCTCGATTTGTGGTCTTTAATGACACATTATACAAATGCTCATTCGATGGGATATTGTTGAGATGTCTCTCAAAAGAAGAGACGACACAGGCACTTCAAGAAACTCATGCTGGTACATGTGGCGCTCATCAAGCTGGCCCAAATTTGTCAGCTCAATTAAAGTGGCTGGGTTACTATTGGCCTACTAAGGTTCAAGATGCAATTAATTTCGCCAAATGCTGTAAGTTATGCCAATTACATGGAGATTTCATCCACCAACCCCCTCAACCACTCCATCCTTCTATAATGTCATGGCCTTTCGAAACATGGGGAATGGACGTCATGGGTCCCTTTACACCACCTTCTTCCAAAGCCCACAAATACATCCTGGCCATTACAGATTACTTCTCCAAATGGGCCGAAGCTATACCGTTAAAAGAAGTACGAGTAGAGGATGTCGCAGATTTTATAAGGACTCACGTAATTTATCGATACGGGGTTCCTTAAAAAATTATCTCTGAAAATGCCCTTTATTTCAAATGTAAGGCAATGGTCAAATTGATGGACAAGTACAAATTCAAGCACAGTTTTTCAGCTAGTTATAACCCATCTTCAAATGGTCAAGCAGAAGCATTTAATAAGGTGTTATACAAAATCATGAAGAAGACAATGACAAAGAATAAGAAGGGTTGCACGAACGCCTCCCAAAAGCTTTGTGGGCTTATAGAACCACTGTAAGAACTGCGACTGGTTGTACACCTTATAACTTGGTGTTTGGGTCTGAAGCAGTTTTATCTTTGGAGGTTCAAATACCTTCATTAAGAATTGCTACTCAACTAACGACCCCAGATGAAAATGTGCAAGTTCGTCTAGCTGAGCTTGAAGCATTAGATGAAAAACGACTTGATGTTCAACAAAAGCTCGAAATTCACCAAGCCCAGGTAGCTGGGGCATTCAACAAGAAAGTTAAATTTTGATCTTTTTCAGTTGGAGACCTAGTGCTTACTGTAAAAAGACCTGTTGTCATAACTAGAAGGATGAAAGGAAAATTTGAGGCAAAATGAGAAGAACTGTATGCTGTCACTAAGGTCTTCCTAAGAGGGGCATATGAACTTTCAGATTCAGAAGGTCGATGCATTTACCCATGCGTTAATGAGAAGTTCATCAAAAAGTTCTACACTTAAACAAAAGGGTCTTTACCCATGGTGTAGACCACACACGTAAAAAAAAAGGTGTACAATGAACTACGAAAGGCTTGATCCCACTTTGGGTACGTAGGCAATCTAGTTTATAACTAGGCCCAGCCACAAAAAATAAAACAACTCATATTCCCCTTAAAAAAAAAAAAGAGAACTACGGAAGGCTTGATCCCACTTTGGGTACGTAGGCAATCTAAAAAAAATATACATAGATGCATCCACAAAATCAAAATAACATAAACATCTCTTTCCAAATGAAAATGTTAATGTTCACATCGAAATAGCAAAGCTACTATCGGTCTCTAATACTGATAAAACAAAAAACAAAACAAGATTCTAAACGAAAAATGATGATGACTAAGGTCTTTAATCTGACTTGAGGAATAAAGTCATAGCATTGTGGACTTTATGGAACTCTTCTTGTTGAATCTTGATTGTGTCGTTCGCTCTTTCAATTTCATAGAATCGTTCCATGTCAACATTGAGTTTGGATCGCTTAATGTCTTCGTCAATCTGTTGATGAGCCTTTAAGGAGATTTTAAGACTAGAAAGGTATTTTTCAATGGATGCCTTTTCAGTCTCGTAATCAGTTCTTCTTCATTGTAACTCTAATTCAGCGGCGATAATATCTGCTTCCTTGGCCTTAAGATCCTCCAAAGCTTTTTGCTTGTTTTATACAGACATAGACAATTTGTCCATGGTAGCCAAATTTTCTTCGTTGCGACGAATTATATCATGGATGAGAGAGGAGTCGATATCTTTGCCATCTTCAATTACCTTGGTAGCTTCTAAACATTTTTCATTTAATCCAAATGAATTATGGACAGAACTGATAAACCAAGCAATCTCTGGTGGCTCAAAATCCATTTACTTACAAACATAACTCAATACATCAAGCTCCTTAATCACTTTAGCACTATGCTTCAAAATATCTTGTGTCGACTGAGAAGGAGATAGCAAGTGAAGTATCGTCCTCATGATACCAATTATAAAGACTTTGGTATGTTCTTCTAAGTTCGAGGTAGTGATCGCCGAAATACACATAGATGAGATAGAATTGGGTGGAGCATCATTCTCATCAGGTACTACTTCTTCAGAAAATTCAACATTGGCATGATCAGCGGATTCGTTAAAATCAACAGGAGGTGCATCAATGTCAAAATTAACATTATGAGGTCCGGTCTGAGAATTATGAGAGACCGAAAAAGTTACATCTTCGTAATGACTAGTTTCATCATGTCTGGCACATTTTTTTCTTTCTTTTAAAATGAACCTCTGAAGTATTGTCGCTATCTGATTCTACATCAGTGTAATTAGTGCTGACAAAATCATCAACCTGAGGAGTACTCTTCACCAAAACTACTTCCCGGGAAGAATAAACTTCACAGATGTTTGTGATCACATATTTCGATTCATCTTCCCTATAAGGTTGATTTGACAACATTGTATGGATATCTTTCACAGATCTTCCTAAATACAGAAGACAACTTCTCACCCACCAACGACAATACCACCACGTACATTGACCCATACGAGTAATCTTGGGGATATGAAAACGAATGCCAGTATTTCTCCTTAAAATCAAAACCCAAGCTTTGGCAATATCGCCTATCTCACATGGTGCCTCCATGCCGATGGTTAAACAAAAGTTATCTGATGGAACACCTTGGTCAAAACAAATTGGCGAGCAAATCTATTTGGATAGTATGGTTCCATATACATGACATTTCCTACTATCACAGGTAATAAAGAAGAGCGCATTGATATCAATAGCTCAAACCTTTCGTCAGACAAGTCTTCTTCATCCAAATAGTCTTGATCTTCTTCTGCCGGAAAAGAGTATGGTTGATGGATAACATAGTCTTCCTCTCTCAAAATACGCCTAGCTCCATTCAATGTTCGATGTTCAGCAGGAATGCCAGTGTACTTGCTTAAATGAGAAAAATTCGCAATGAGCCCCCAGTCGCTATAAAGATCACGAAAATGCTCAGCCAACCAACCTATCACATAATGCATAGGTAGAAAACTTTGACCCTCTTCTTGACAATGTACGACTGAATTGTGAAAAGCACGGTAAATATAACCAAGAACTGAAGGCGCAAGTGAAACTTTAGTTCCATGTGCCATTAATGAAGCCATATAAAAAGTTTTGGGTCTAATTTTATAACCTGGGGTAGGAAAAACAAAACGACTCAACCATAAAGATAAAAATGATGCAAGACCACACTCTTTTGATACATTTAGAGGAAGAGAACGAAGGTCGAACCCTTTGTCATTAATCTGTTGGCCAAATTTTTTAGGGGGTTTAGAATTCAAGCTCTCTTTAACACCTTCAAAAATCTTCGGCCCTCGATAAAAATATTCAATCCATTGACCCCAGGATACATCCAAAGTCTCTGAACGGTCATACGCACTCTTACCCTTCAAATACTCACAGATTCGGGCGTGGGTCCTCAAAAGTTCAGAAATGGTAGAACAATATGAATCACCCTTCATTAACTTCTCATTGAGAGGGATAAACTCCTCATAAGGTATACCTAAAATGGGCAAGCCACCAATAACTTTCAAATCATACAAAGAAATTCCCATTTCACCGCTACTATGATGGAAAGTATTAGATAAGGGACCCCAAAGCTCAGAGAAAGCTCGCCAAACAGAGAAAGATACATTGAAGGGGTATCTTGATATATAAACAGCTCCATAAATCTCTGCTTTCTTTAAAACACTTTGATTATGACGCAGAATGAGTTATGTCCACTCGAGGAGATATGACATGAATTGAACTTGCCCTCGACAATGAAATTTATTACAAGCTTTTTTATCTTTCAAGACATGATGAAGGCTTGGAAAGAAATTACTACTTACTTGGTGAGCTAAATCCCCATCATCTTTATTGTCAACATCTCCCAGAACTTTCTTGAAAATTGGAGCCATAGCCTCGAACATGTTTAACAACATGTTCGTTAGATGAAGAATAATATCGCAAATCACCTGAACAAACATCCTCAATCTTAAATAGAGAAACAAGATCCTGGTGATCATTTGATTCTTGAAACTTAGTCAATGATAAGGAGCGACGATAAGAGGGCCCGATCGTTATTTCTTTGCCAAATTCATCAGGAGCCTTTTGGGAGCCAATACTTCCAAGGTTAGACATATTACAGAAATCTTTCATTTTCCTAAAAAAAAAAAGGGGGGGGGGGGGGAAATAAGTCAGTATGTTTTTCCTTTGGGTACGTAGGCAATCTAAAAATGAAATATATTATTAATTTAGATGCAGCCACCAAATTAAAAGCTCAAAATGCTCTTCTTAAACTTAAAAAACAAATATCCCAAGTATTTGTCATTTCGAAATTAAGAGTGGTAAAAATAGAAGAGGCATCTACAAAGAGAGACAGAGAATTCAAAGATCAAAGATCAAATTCTCAAGCTAACTCGAGCATCACACATGTCCATAAATTACCACGTGCATGCTCGAGGGGGCATCTGTTGAACTGTTTTTTTATTATTATTATTAATAAATAAATAATAAAAGAAAAAAAATCGGTTTGGAGTAAAGGAGAAAAAGTAAAAATAAATATCCCCATTATTCTCTCCACCTTCCCACTTCCCATTCTGACCACTCTCCACTTTCTCCACTTTATTTTCACTTTAACATAAAATTAAGTCTACAAAATAGGAGAACAAAAAATCAGACAGGGAGGAAGAAAAGAGAAGATCGACATTTTGCATCAGGAAAGAAACAGAGAAAAAAAAAATCAAATCACAATATTTCTTCAAATTGCTCAAGGTTTGACAGGTAAATTTCTATCCCTAAATTTCTTCTTCTTCCTTGGCTTTCTCTTGCTCTATGATGGAATGCATGCATTCCTTTCTCTTCATCTAACATGGAATGCACTCAGCCAAAAATCTATGGAATGCACTCATTCCGCCTCAAAAAAAAAAAAATTAATGGATGCACTCATCCAAAAATCTATGGAATACACTCATTCCGTTCCAAATTTATAGAATGCACTCATTCTATCCTTAATTTGTTTTTCCTTAAAATAAAGTTGGACTGTTATGCTATCAAAATTGCCACAAAATATTAATTTTGATTAAAAAAGCAGTTAAACAAACTTGGTTGAATATCTCATACCTCACTGAAAGTGCAAATAATCAAAGTATTTGTCTAAGTCGATGGCTAGTCGATGGTCGTAAGATAAATTCTCTAATCAAGTTCAAAAGAGATTAAGTCATTCTGAAAGTTTGAATAAATATTGACATATATGTGTATAGCTGCACCCCAAAAGAAATAAACGAAAATTGATGGGCTCATGGTTCTTAGAAGACCAGTTTACAAATAAACAAATTCAAAATTTATATGATATACAGATATATAAACGACCAAAGGAAATCGTCTGGTCTTGTATACATATATATATATATATATTTATATATGTATACCATATATAAAAAAAACAACAAATATTATAGATGCACATGTTATAGATACATTTGTTTTATACGGCTAGTAAAAAAAAAGTACAATAATAGCAAAAAAAAAAAAAACAATTTTTGAGGAATGACCTACTGTGAAATTATTATAGATGCATATGTTACAGATGCATTCTGTTTTATACGGCAAAAAAAAAAAAACTATAATAATAAAGAAAGCAAAAGCAAAGTGGATATCTCTACATTTCTTTTCAAAATATTCTGCTAGGGTGACCATATGCACATATATATGTTAAGTTTGAAAATATATTTATGTACAATAGTAAAACCATTAAAGCAAGATATATGCATATGAGTATTAAATTTGGAACCCAGTCCCAACGTAGTGTTTTAAACAATATATATATATATATGTGTGTATGTTTTCAGGGATCAGTCGAATTTATATAAGCCAAACTCAAAATATATATATGTATACATATATATATTAGATTAAGTGGAGAAAGAGACTATGTATATATGATACCTTAAAAAATGTGTATCATGCGTATACAATATATACATACAAAGGGGCTTACCTTGGGGATAAAAAATTGTGTGTATGCTCTGTCAAAGAATTGCAACTTATCATATGACTCTTGCTTTATCTCTATAAAACTATTAAATAGACCCAGAGATATGAAAATAATCAAATAATATATTAAAAATAAACAAAATATCTCAAATTCGAAACCTAATTTGAATTTTAAGATATTTATATTATTTGATAAATTCAAAATATAAACAGTCAGATTTTATCTCAAAATTTTAAATTCAAATTTAAAAATATAAAATTTGAATTTTAAAATAATGATATTACCTTATATAAAATTTTAGATTATTCCCCACAAATTTTGGAATAATCAATTAAATTGATTTTTAATAATCTCTTTATATATAAAATAAATTATTGATAAAAAAAATATATAAAGAGATTTCAAGACATAAAATTGTCACCAAAATGATAAAATTCTAAAACCATGTGAAATGGTATGAAATTTCTAAATCACAAATGAGCTCATCAAAATCAATTCAAATGATGAAATATCATTCCAAAATTTCAAAGAGGTCATTAACCTCACAAAATCTCAAAAATGGTAATTTTACCTCAAAATTAAAAGTGCACTATAATTCAAAGCCATAGCAAGTGGTATCCCAAAAAGAAGTCATTTACTTCTTAACTTTCAAAGCATCACAAACGTACTCTTGAATTACGTTTGACTTGATTCCAATAAAATGATACGTAGGCAACTTAGTTGCTGAAGCTAAGTGCAGTCACAAAATACCAAAAAATAGTATAAGACACAAAATCTCAAAATTCCATAAATGGTCATTCACTTTGGAATTTTTTCCAAATTTTCGAAATGACAAGGAATTCCTGAAAATGGTCGTATACATGAATTCTTCTATTCAAATCTTAAATTAACTTATTCTGAACTACAAGTGGCTTGATCCTTCATAAAGAAGGTATGTAGGCAGCTCAGTTAACCAAAATTACTGAGTTCAGCTACAATTCCAAATTCCTCAAAATTTTCCCAAAATTACACAAGTACTTAATATCATCATAATTGGAATCAAAAGGTTTTCCTTTAAATAAAAAGGGTAGTAATTAAGAGGTTATTCTTATAATCTTTGATGGGTCGAACTCAAATTAATAAACTCTTATGCTATAAAATTGGCATATGTGAAATTGTGTTTGGCATTAATTTTAATATATTAAATTTTAAATTTTTGTTCAACACCGAGTATTTAAAAAGGAGCTGCTTGGAATATAATGGTGGTGGAGGATGCTACTCAATAAGGATTGAGGAAACTCATTTAATCACCAAGCTTGCTTTGCCAATAATGCTTGATTGAAATGTATAAAGCTTCTAAAGCCTAAACCACCTTGTGACTTTGCCTTACAAAGATAGTTCTAGGTCTTCCAATGAATAGAATTACCATTTGTCGTTGAGCCCCACCAAAATATGGCCATTAAACTTTCGATTTGGTTGCAAAGCGTGAATGGTAGATGAAAACAACTCATGGTATGGGTAGGGATAAATTGAACAACACCTTTCAAGAGGGCCTTTTTCCCACCAATAGAAAACAATTGATCTTGCCAGGCGTTAAGTAGCTTCGAAATATGATCCTTAATACCCCCAAAGAGTTGCACTTTATCTCAACCTGAAAAGGATGGTAATCCTAAATATCGTTCATGACAAGGTTGTATTGGCATGCCAAAGATCTCCTGGAAGAGGCGTTGATTGGATGTACTTGTATTTAGAGTAAAAGACAATACACTTTTGTCTGGGTTGATGGACTGTCCTGTAGCACGGCCGTAGTAGTCAAGTGATCTTTTAATGGCATAAGTTGAACGAGGTGTACTTTGGCAAAATAGTATGCTATCATCAGCGAAAAAGAGATGGGAGAGTGATGGTGTTGAGTGTGATACTTGTAACCCTTTTGGATCACCAATGTGTCTTCATATTGAAGTAACTATGATAATCCTTCTACACAACAGAGAAATAAGTAAGGCAATAAGGGATCACTCTGTTGAAGTCCTCGCTGAGGTACAAGTTGACCATGTACCTCACCATTCAATAAAAAAGAATATGAGACAAATCGCAAACACCGGGGAATAAGTTGCACCATAGTTGTCCCAAATCCCATTTTAAGCATCACTTGTTCAATGAAAGACCACTCTACCCTGTCAAAAGCTTTGCTCATGTCCAATTTAATAGTAGCATACCCTTTTCGACCACGCTAACTATTCTTAAGTGAGTGTAACAATTCAATGGCAATAAGGACATTATCTATAATCAACCTTTGCGATATAAATGCACTTTGAGATTCGGAAATCACTGAAGAGAGAAAATGTTGTATACAAAGGACTATTGTCTTGGAGATATGTTTGTATAGAGCATTACAGAGACTAATTGGCCAAAACTAAGTCATTAAGCAAGCTTCTTCACTTTAGGGATTGTTGGGAATTACTTATACATGGTCGTATTTATTTTCATGTAAATCATATATTAAACAAATTAATATAAGAAAATCTAGAACATGTTTCTATAATTGAATTTAAACAGAGATAATGATAAGGACACTTGCATTATATGCAGCAGAATGAATAAGTATTTCCTTCAATCTAACTCTTGTATCATTTCTGTCGCAGGATATCACCAAGAAACTGAACCGATCTTCAAATTCATTCACAGTATCCTTAGAATCACCTAAACTATAGTGGGTAATTTTCAACATATGAGATAGATACAAAGAGAAGAAGAAAAGAGAATATAGAGGCTTAGAAAATGACTTTTGTTGTAGAAAGAGTCTAAAACCCCAAAGTATCAAAATTAGATGTTCTTTTCTTTTCTTTTTTCAACTCTCACTTAGCATTCCTTTTATAGGCTCAATTAGGCCACTTATTTAATTAAAAAAATCAATAAAATAATAAGTAAATACAACCCTTAGGTTGAAATTCTCACGGGCTATAGGCCCGTGAAATTTCACATTTAATTATAAGGTTGTTGGACTTAAACTCAAAGCCCGTATTATTTTCTATTGATTTATTAATTAAATAATTATTTAAACCATTTATCAAATTAATGATTTATAATTTGAACCTTAATTTAAAATTATTTATTAATTTAGACACCAATTTTTCTTAATTAATAAATGTAACACCCCAACTCCAGGGACCGCTACAGTGCACATTACAAACAGTGCTAAACTCGGTAATCGAGTCGTTTGGCCATAAACGTGTAACTAAGTGTGATTAGCGGTTTAGGGATTAAAAATTTCGGTTAAGATATAACGTTTCACTAGAACGTTTAATATATACATTGGGATCCCAAAAATATAATTTCAGAGTCTATTACAAGAAAATATTTACAACAGGTCGTTCTAAGCGGAAAATCAGGGTTTAACCCTAGTTCCACTTTCAAACCTCGCCCAAGTATTGGTCGAGCAGCTGCATATGTACACATCATCACCTAAGCTCTCCAACTCAAGGATGGTCCAGCTTTCTTTTGCCTTTACCTACACCACAAAGCACCCGTGAGCCGAAGCCCAGCAAGAAAACTCATATGCTCATAAACAGTCATATCATGATATCAAATCATATCTGGCATGCCTAGCAAACATAGCTCTATTCAGCATGCAAATGAGTTCAAATGATGCTGGGGTATCCAGAATAAGAAATCCTGTTCTTTTGATTGGAGGACTATCAAGTCAATCCTAATCATATGAGTGACTGCTAAACAAGTCACTAATCAAATGAGTGTCGCAACACTTGTGGTTCCGATAAACCATGCTGAGTGACCAACAAGCAAGTCACTAGGGGCCTCAGTGCCCAAGCCATGCATATGATGATCAAAATGATCATACAGAGCTCATAGCTCTGATCAGATGAGTGAATATCACTTTGAGGTCCTGTTAAACCATACTGAGTGACCGACAAACAAGTCACTAGGGGCCCAGTGCCCATAGCAGTGTAACGACATCGTTACCTGGGCTTTCCTGCCATGGCTCTTATCAAATGAGTGACTGACAAGCATGTCACTAAGGGCCGGTGCCCATAGCCATGTGACCTAACAGTCACGGGGCTCGCTGGCCCTGGCTCTAAATGACTAGCCTTTGGTTAGTTAAGCGCTTGTTTATATTCATCGAACTTGGGGTCGGTCCTGCATTAATGCTCTTTGAGTCATTCAATGCAGAAGGTCGATTTGATCTAATCGACATGGCTTGCGTGGAACATGCTAAAGCCGTCCTGACTAATGAGTCAGTGCTATGTGACCAGTGTCCAGTACCACTGCCGAACCTGACTAATGAGTCACAGCTTCACAGTTGATACTAACACCTTTGCCAATTCTGACTGATGAGTCAGTGCCATGCACAAGTAAGCATTGCTACCAAACATATATTATATGTCACACTTCCAAAGATGAGGCATTCAACATGCTTACTTAAAAACTGCGAGCATAATAATGATCATGTGCAAACACAGAGACTCAAGCTCTGACCAATATCATATTCATCATTCATGGCATGCCCTAATCTCATGTTTCTCGTGCTTCACATTCATCACATTTAGCCAACCAGCATGCCTCAATAATAATCATATGCAAATGGGAAAAATTGCCAAGCGTTCATTATGCTATCAATGTTTACATTTAAACATCCAACATGCATCAATCATAGCCATGCATGTCACACATGGGGTGCAGTTTTCTTACCTCAGATTCGAGCTAGAATAAATAAAGGAATGACCCTTGAGAACGATCAACCCTTTAATCCTTTAGCGGTCACCTACTCATAACCAAATATGGAATCCCATCAATAAAATAAATCATAAAAAAGGTTTATAATCTAAAACCACACTCCCGGGATCCATCCCGCACTCTCGGGAATCTTAATATACTCAAACGGGGCAAAGGAACCAAACCCCAATCCTTAAAAGTCATTCCGAGCCCTAAAATAGGCTTGCTAAAAAATGGACCAACGCTGCAGCCCTATTTCCCAAGTCAGAGAGCCCAACTCTCTACCCTGCCTAGCGCTGCTGCGCCAATTACAGACTAGAAACTTTCTGGTTCTTCTTCCTTGCGATTTCTCTTAAAACCAACCCTCCAAATAAATCCCAAACATCACCCAAACATCCAATTCAACCCCAAATCATCATCTATATCACACCCTCATCAAAACCAACTCAAACTTACACAAAAACTTCCATGAATTCCCACCACTAACACCTCAAATTCTCAACTGAAAAACCATAAGGAAAAACAGAGTATGGCTTGTTTTCATGGATGAATTCCTTACCTCGAGCTCGATTTAGATCCCCTTCAATGATTGAACCAAAGTCCTAACCCCTCAAGCCTTGCTCTCCTAGCTTGTTACCTCAAATTGGCTCTCAAAAATCAAAAGGAAGAAGGAGGAGGAATAAGTACGGGAGAGAAAGAAAGATGAGGATGATGATGCTCTGTTTTCTTTTCATACATTTTCTACAGCCTTTAAATGATACATATCCTTTGCCAAATGACCATATTGCCCCTAGGTCAAATAAAGGCTTCTAAAGTCATCCCAAGGGTAAAACTGTCCTTTCCCGCCTATCTCGTTAATTATAATTAACACCCTCTAATTCCCGCTACTCTCAATATTCTCCAATACCAATAATTCATATCCCATTACCCTTTAATTCCCGGCAACATTATAATCATCAAATTATCCCGAGACTCACTCCGAGCCCCGAACTTAAACCCGTTATGACTAGACCGAAAACTTGCATTCCATGATCGTCTCATGCCGAATGGCTCGAACCAATCCACATATAATGTGGTAATATTTATAATTCACCCCCATGCATAAAAATACACAATCACGCCCTCAATGGGCCAAATTACCAAAATGTCCTTTGCAATTAAAATATGAACCCATATTCATGCATACACCATCATATAATAATATAATTCACATAAACATGCATATAATCATTAAATATCATAATAAATCAATTATGGCCCTCCCGACCTCCTAATCAAGGTCCTAAACCTTATTAGGAAATTTAGGGCATTACAATAAATCTGTCCTAATAATCTCTTTTCTTCTTTAAATTGCATAACTCTATGAAATTATCCAAAATTGACCTGGTCAACTTTGATAATTCTAATTGATAATTAAATCAATTAATTGAGACTGTCTAGATGATTTTATCCAAGGTACTGTGGCGACCATGGGCCTATGAAATCAAGCTTCAATAAGTTATCATAAATTTAACAAATAAGTTTACTAACTTATTAATTCCTCGTGACTCCACTAAAGACTCGAAATTGCACTCTTGAATTCATAGAACGCTTTATAAGAGATATAGATACACTATTAATACTCATTGTTACAACCATAATTATCACTCAATCCTCTATAGACAGTCTACAATGAGATGAGACTAAAAAATTGTTTTACCCTTAATTGTATTTTATCCTTAAAACACTTTGTTCCTTGTAAATGATATTTCAGTAAACTAATATTAATTACTGAAATAGGATCTCTATCATTTATCACCTTGATCCAAGCTAAAAGGAAACCATCGTTTTACTTCTTCACTAGAAGTCATAGATGTTCATATCTATGATTAACACTCCCACTCAATTATACTACCAAGTTCCTAAGATGTAAGTATGGGCTAGTCCGTAGGGTAAGCTGGTAACGAACAAGTCAAAGAACTCAAATAATACAATCAGTTAGAATATTAACCACTCAGAATTGAGATTGAATTGACCTATGGTCAACTATGTAATATGACTAGAATAGATAATAACAGTATGTTTACTTATCTATCTAAAGTCAATATCGGTTCAGTCTAATGTAAAAATACATCCGATCTTAGTTCTGGAAAGAACATAACACTACAATATATAAGTAGATCATATCGTAGATTCATAAGTTAGTGTAAATCATGTGCACTGACTAATCTTAGGACTAACTTATTTTTTGAACATATAATCATATTTATATTCCACTGTGATTACACCACTATAAATATGATTAGCTATATGCTCGGGATTTAATAGAAGTTTATATTAAACAAATAATCATGAAAATAAAACATGTGAGCAAAGTGATTGACCAAGTCAAAAATGATTTCTATTCTTTTATTTATAATAAAATGAGATTACAAAGAAATTGAGTTTTAATTAGGGCATAAAACCCCAAAAATACTCCCACTTGCACTAATTGAAACTAATGTCTTAATTCTACTAATCTCATTTCATTGATATGCTTATCAAATGTAGCTTTTGGTAGTATCTTTGTAAACGAATCTGCAAGATTGTCTTCAGATGCAATCTTTATAACCTTCACTTATTCCCAAGCCACATATTCTCGAATTATGTGATACTTCATTTCTATATGTTTACTCCTCTTGTGACTTTGAGGTTCTTTTGAGTTGGTTATCGTTCCTGTGTTGTCACAAAAAAAAAACATGAGTGGTTATCCACATTTGGAATAACACCAAGATTTGAATAGAACTTCTTTAGCCAAACTATTTCCTTAGCTGCTTCAGACGCAACTATGTATCCAGCCTCCATGGTGGAATCTAAGATTGCAGACTGCTTTATGCTTCTCCACATCACAACTCTACCCCAAGAGTAAACACCATTCCAGAAGTAGACTTCCTGTCATCGACATCAGTCTGAAAATCTGAATCGATGTAGCCTACAGGGTTCAGAATACCACCCTTGTAAAGTAACATATAATCCCTAGTCTGCCTTAAATACTTCAGGATATGCTTAACTATTATCTGATGTTCCGGTCCTGGGTTTGATTGATACATGCTCATTACTCCCACTACATAGCGGATATCTGGTCTAGTTCACAACATAACATACATCAGACTTCCAACTGCAAATGCGTAAGGAACTTTTCTCATTGCATCTTCCTCTTCAGGAATCTGGGGAGACTGCTTCTTTGAAAGATGAATTCCATGGCAGGACGGTAGACGTCCTTTCTTGGAATTTGTCATTGAGAAACATTCAAGCACTTTATCAATGTAAGCTCCTTGGGATAGAGCTATGAGTTCGTTATTTCTAACTCTAATGATCTGGATACCTAGAACATAACTCGCTCATCCAAATCCTTCATCTGGAATTGAGTGCTCAGCCAATCCTTCACATCTGATAATTTCTTAACATTGTTTCCAATGAGTAAGATATCATCTACATAAAGAACCAGGAATACCACTATTTGATTTGCCTTCAGATGGTAAACACAAGGCTCATTAATATTTTGTTCAAAGCCATAGGTTTTGATTATTTCATCAAACCTAAGGTTCCAGGAATGAAAGCTTGCTTAAGTCCAAAAATGGACCTATTCAACTTGAAAATTTTTCCTTCTTTTCCAGCTACTTTAAATCCTCCTGGCTGATCAATATCAATGACTTCGTCAAGATTCCCATTAATAAAAGTTATCTTGACGTCCATTTGCCAGATCTCATAGTTGAGAGCAACTGCAATGGATAGGAGGATGCGAATGGACTTGAGCATGGCTACCGGACTAAAGTTTCCTCATAGTCCACGCCTTCTCTTTGGGCATAACCCTTTGCCACTAATTGAGCTTTATAAGTTTCGATCGTTCCATCAACACCTCATTTTTTCTTGTAGATCCACTTGCACCCAATGGGCCTAAAGTCACTAGGTGCTTCCATAAGATCCCAGACAGAATTTGAGTACATGGACTCAATTTCCTGTTTCATGGCTTTAAGCCATAGTCATTTTCAGGGCTATCCATTGCCTGTTTGAAAGACAGCAGATAATCATCACCAGTGTCACCAACAACCATATTGTTTTCAC
This sequence comes from Humulus lupulus, assembly GCF_963169125.1. NCBI lineage: Eukaryota > Viridiplantae > Streptophyta > Magnoliopsida > Rosales > Cannabaceae > Humulus > Humulus lupulus. The sequence goes on from NC_084797.1 coordinate 26,051,981, forward strand.
CATCCAAACCATAGCAAATTGGGTTCCTAAAATCCCTCCCACTACGATGAGGCTCCATGACAGTAGTTTCAGGAACAATGGTACTTTATGCATTTAAATCGACTTGCGTTGATTGGACATGAAGAGTGGGAATTTCATCATCAACTTTCATTGATGACAATGGAACATTGGTTGGAGCCAATTCTTCAACCATCTCCTCTAAAACTACTTTGATGCACAGTTTGAAGTTTTGGACATAGTCATTTTCCAGAAAAGTGGCATTCGTCGAAGTAAATACTTTCTTTTTTGAATGACTATAGAAAATTCCACCTCGAATGCCTTTAGGATAGCCAACAAACAGGAAAAATTTGGTTCGCGGTTCTAGCTCTCCTTATTTTTTCCCCAGGACGTAGGCAGAACACCCCCAGATTCTATAATGACGTAAGCTAGGTTCACAACCATTCCAACGTTCTAAAGGTGTTTTGGGAATTGATTTTGACAATACGACATTTAGAATGTCATTTGCAGTTTCAATTGCATGTCCCCAGAATGAAGTTGGCAAAGTTGTGTAACTAAGCATGCATCTAACCATTCCAATATAGTTCTGTTCCGGCGTTCCGCTATACCATTTTGTTGCGGAGTACCCAGAGCAGTAAGTTGTGATAAAATCTCAAGTTCAATTAAATGATCATGGAACTGCATATCCAAATATTATCCACCCCTATCAACTTGCAAGATCTTTAACGTTTTACCTAATTGGTTTTGAGCTATTGCTAGAAATTCCTGATACTTCGAAAATGTTTCTGATTTCTTGTGCATTAGGTAAAGACATGAGTATCTAGAGTAATCGTCAATGAAAGTGACGAAATAATCAAAACCACCCCTGACTTTTACATTCAAAGTTCCATAAACATTTGAATGAACAAGTATAAGTGGTTCTTTGGCCCTATCACCCTTTGTAGAAAATGGACGCTTGGTCAGTTTGCCTTCTAGACAAGATTCACACACAGGTAATTCACCTAAGGTGATTTCCCTTAAAGGCTCATCCTTTGTAAGTCTTTGAATCCTATCATAGCCAATGTGACCTAGTCTCAAATGCCATAAATACGTCATGTTATCATTATCGGTCTTTTGACGTTTATTGAGAGCGAGGGGTTCGTTAGGTCGCAGAATATAAAGCCAATTTTCCAAACATGCAATACACAATTTGTGATCCATGGAAAGAAATAGATATATTACAACTTGTGAAATTCATAACAAATCGTTTTAATTGCAACATGGAAACTGAAATTAAATTTCTACTAAAATTCGGAATAAAAAAATACATCTTTCAAAATTAAATATTTATTTCGAACTTCAGGCGAGCTCTTCCTGTAGCTTAGAATGCAACGAATGCTCCATTCCTAACTCTAAGATTTAAGCCACCTTCGTCCACTTCCTCCCATGATCTAAGAAGCTTTGTTTTTCTCTGCTAAAACCTTGGGGCGATCCTGTTTCCAATGCCCCTTTTCATTGCAGTGAAAGCACTTACCTTTACCTTTCTTGTTCATCTTTTTCTTCCCCTTAGGCGTCTGTACACATGGTTGTGCACTCGTCTTTGCAGCCTTTTTAGGCCTAGGGTTGGTGTTTTGTCCACCTTTCTTTTTGTTTCCAACTTTTGAAGATGAAGCTAAGTTAGCTTCATCCTTAGCTGGATCAGCAGCAGCAGTAGCAGTCTTCTTTTCTCCTCCCTTACTTGGTCCACCCATGATAGACTCAAAAGTATGAAACTCGTTCATGAGCTGCATCAGATCATAGTTGAGTTTGTTCATCACATAGTTGGTGGTGAACGCCAAGAAAGCTGGAGAGAGATTGCTGAGGATTAAGCCTTGAGTCTCCTCATCTATTATTGCTATGTGCAGTTCAGCTTCTTGAAAGTAGTTGGTCATTTGGATCAGGTGATCGCGAACGTGTTGAGATGGTGCCATTTGAGCATTAGCATACTTCTTGGTGGCCTCAAAACGAGTTTGCATTGATTTTTCTCAAAGCATGTCTTGGAGTTGACCCATGATTTCGTAGGCCGTTTTGGCATTCTCCATCTTTGTCTTAAAAGTGTCTACAATACTAGTCAACATGTATTATCGTGCCATTTTGTTAGCCGCCTGCCAACACTTGTATTTGTCTTTAACAGTCTTGGTAGCTCCTTTAGTTGGAACTTCCGGGGATTCTTCAGTCATGACAAACTTGGAGTTGTCACCAATCAACACTATGTTGATGTTCTGCTTTCACTTAAGGAAGTTTTCTCCAGTGAGTTTCTCCATTGAAAGTTGAGAAAGGATGGGAGTAGACACATCCATTATAATACTACATATTATCAATAAAATAGAAATCAATCACATTTTCTCAATAAAAATTCTATTCACTCAAATTTCAAGAAATAACACAACTTATACTACAAAATATGTAACATATGGAAAAAAATACCAAAATAAGCATATCTATATTTCTTTAGGTGTTTGACTAATCTATGATATTGTTGTCCCATGTAACATCCCGTATTTTGAATACTGTTAGTAGCCGGTGAAGAATTTTATGAAATAATATTTTGATAAATAATATTATGTGAAATTATGTTATTTCGTGAATTTTATAGTCGTTGTGTTAATTTGATAAAGGGTTTAGGCATATGCAAAGAAAATTGGTCTTGGACCGAGGGGCAAATCCTAATAACGAAAAAATCTCGGATTAGATAAAATGAGGAACATTATGGCATAAAAAATATTTGGAAACTGGGAATGTATAGTCGAGCCAGTAAATTTAAAAAAATTTGATTGATGATTTAATTCCAATCTACCAGGTTTAAGAATGGAAATTTTTGCCCGAGCCTTTAAGGGCATTTTGGTCAATTTGAGTAAATTACCAAAATTATGTGTTATGTGACAAAATTATGTGTTATGTGACAAAATTTATTTTTGGTCACATTTATTTTATTTTAGCTTGGAGATATTTAAAAACTATAGGGTAAAATTTTGGTTAAATTTGGAGAGTGAAATTACCAAAGGACCCTTGAGTGCATTAGAAGTGAGTTAAAAGGGGCAAGGGTATTGTAGTCATTTCCAAAGGAGGAGAGAGGGTGTGATGGCTAGCTAGGCTATGCCCTAGTGTACTCAAGTGTATATGACACCTATCCAAGGAAGAGTAAGAGGCTACCTATCCCATTGGCTAACCCTCCAATCATTCCTCTTACACACCAATCATTATTATTTTTTATTTCCATCTTTTTTCTCAAGAAAACTTCATTTCCCTCCCCAAAATCAAGAGGCCTCTCTCTTCCCTTTCCATTTTTGCCATTTTATCTCCAAGGAGCAAGATCACTCACTCTCCATTGAAGGAAGGAAGAAAACCCAAGAACACACTAGGCAAGTGTAAGTTTCGAACCTAGTACATCTTTTTCCTTCTCTTTTTCTTTCAAACTCGAAATCCTAAGGAGTTTTACTATGCATGCATGAGATTCTAATAGCCATGCATGGCATGGATCTTGTGTTCTAGGTCTAAAAGGAAGTTGTTCTAAGAAGATCTCAAAGATTTGAAGCTTGTTGATGTTTTAGTGAGAACAAAGGTAAAGATTTTAGAGTTTTGGTAATTTCCCACTCATCTCCATCTTCTACCCTAACATTTCTTTTTAAAAATCTGCATGTGGAACCTTGGGGCTCAGCTTGAGTGTATAGAACACAAGGAGGAAGTTTGAAAGGCTAAGGGAACCTCATCTCCGAGCTAGAACCATCAAAGGCATATTTTTGGTTGGTTTGAGTTGTTTTTGGTTATTGATAGCCAAGACAATTAGACAATCTGTTTTATACATTAGTTAGTCTATTATTTCAGTCGTGTCTTAGCTTAATCATGTAATTAGTTACTAGATTAGCTGTATTAATTATGTTCTTGTTTTTCCTGTAACAAATTCATATATAAATAAGGTTTTACTCGATTAAGCAAACTATCAAATGCTTCTGAGTAGTTTTCATTCAAATCTCTCTAAATAGCTTTTTACTTCCTGAGTTTGTTCAGTTATTAATGTTAGATCTGGTTGTATAGGTTGTTTTGTTGGATTTTGAATTTTATTCTATGCTTGAGGGTAAGATCGATTGATTTGTTGTAGTGTCCCAGAATATTTACTTAGCTAGCTATATAGTAGTAGTTAGTATTAGTTTGTAGTTTGTTAGATTCTGTGGATTTTGGTTCAAGCAGGGACTTAGTTGGACACTCATCGCAATAGTTATGGATTTTATAAGTTTAACCTATAGTTTAAGAATATTAATTATAACATAAGGTTTGATTAATATTGCTGGTCCTAGAAATATATTTATTATAACCTAAGATTTATATAGAACCATTAAGAGCATGACACTTGTCATAATCATGTTTATTAATGATTTAAGTATTTTTAATGAATAGTTTAATTAAAAGAAGAATGTAGAAGCTCTAGAACCTTCTAGAAACTGTTAGGATCACATTGAGACTTAGTCAAAGTTGTTTTATCAATTCAAAATATGCTGAAAAAGTGCAAATACGTGTTTGATATATCAATGTATGCCGATATATCGCAGCTATAAGGGCCGATATATCGCCTACGGAAGATACGGAAAACACGTCAACTTTGCACGAACGTTCGAACGGGGCTTGGGATAAAGGACTAGCTGATATATCGCCCAGGGTAGGCGATATATCTTCCCTGGTGCTTTATTTTTGAATCTTGAGGATTTTTAAATTTAAAAAAATAGCCTTAATCACTTGGACTTGCCTTTGAATGATTTTGACTGAGTTCTGGGCATCTGTTGAACGAAAATTCAAATCTTTTTCTTTTTAAATTAATTTATTTATTCAAATTAAAAGGGGTTAGTTTCACTCCTTGAACTCTATAAATAGGACTGATAACTCTACAAAATAGAGTTATTTTACCACTTTTTATGTGTTAATTGTTGCTTAATTCTTGAGTTTTTAATTGATTTATTAAGTTTTAAAGTAATTTTGAATTTATTGGGTTTATTTTTTATTTTCTATATTTTTGTGTGATTTTATAATTATTTTGTTGTAGTTAATTAGTTGAATTATTATTATTTAGTTTGAGGTAAAAAAATGTTGTATTATTGAACTTAAATGTTAAATATAAATTAAGTTATAATTAATATTTTCGAAGAATTAACTTGATTTATTTTATAGTGATAATATTTTATTATGATTTATTTTATGTTTATTTTGTTAGGGAATTTGTGGTATTTTTGTGTTTGGAAAAAAGGATAAAAAGCTAAAAGAGAAAGGAAAATGTGGCATTTTTCCAAGTGCATTACTCAGCCCAGCAATTCAGGCCCATGCCGGCCCAGCACTTCCCAGAAGCTCTGCTAGGCCAGGCCCAGGCCCACGCCTGATGCTCCCAGCCGCCTGCCTCCACGCAAGGCCCACTGATTCAGCTCCTCCCAGCAGCTTCTCCACCACATGCCTGGAGCCACCAGCCAGCCTGCCTCCCAGCACTTGGGCCTGCTGCTTTTGGCCCATCCTTCCAGCCTAGCCTTCTGGGCCTGCCAGCACACTTCAGCCCCACACCACTCACCCACGGCTCGCTTCTCCACCTCACCCCTCAGCAACAGACCTGTAATGACCCAAAATTACTAATAAGGCTTAAGGACCTTGATTAGTGTGTCGGGAGGGCATAACTGGATTATGTGTGATTTAAATGATTAAATGCATGATGATATGCTAAGCATGCTTATATGATTATTTGGATAAATGTGATGCATGACTATGTGTACTAGTATGCATGTAGGCCCTGATTAGGTTATAAGGGCATATTTGTAATTTTGGCCTGTTGAGGGCATAAATGTAATTAATTGTGATTAATTGTTGTGACCACATTATTATGTGGATATATTTGTAGCTTGTGACTTGAGGCGATCCTAGTGAGCGGTTTAGCAAAAAAGTCACGGCGGGGATTTATATCTGGCTCAGAGTAGGTCTGGGGGTATTTCTGGGAATTTAGGATATATATTCGAGGCTGTTTGATATTGAGGAATATAATTGGTGATTATTTAGGTGTCGGGTAGTAAGCGGTAATTATTTGGGACACTCGAGGAATTAGCGGGAATTGAGAGCAATGACTAAAATGCCCTTAGGATGTTTAAATGCTTAGTTTTAATTGAAAGGGCAATATGGTCTTTTGATGTGTAAAATCAGAGATAAGTGTTATACTGCTTTATGGCTTTAGTGGAAGTTGTAGAAAGTCTTAGAAGTTAAAGAAAAGAAAAGAAGAAGGAAAAGGAAAAGGAAAGAAGGAAAAACAGAAGTTTCTTTTCTCTCTCTCGGTTAGGATTTTTTCTTCATTTCTTGGGGCCTTTTGGAGCTGTGGTTCAAAGGAGGATTAAGTAAAATCTTAGCAATTGGGTCCTTGGTGAAGCTAGGAGGTTTTACTAGAGTTAAGTTCAATTGAGGTAAGTTTCAAGGTTTTCTTCAATTTCTGGTTTTGGTGTTGAAATGGATTTTTGAGGTGAGTTTTACTGGGAATTCTAGGGAACTAAGGCTGAGGCTTTGAGGAGTGAAAGCTAAGGAGGTGTGGAGGATATCCTAAGGTCAAATTTCCCCATTGAAGGTAAGAAACTCTGGACTTGGTCACTTGAATTTTGGACTGTTATGGTTTTTGTTGAGTTTTTGAGCTCCAAGCTCAATCATGGCAATTTCTTTATTTTTTAGTGCATGTGTCTAAGTTTTATATGGTTGGGTCATATGGGGTGTGTTATAGATGATGGTAGGCTTGCTTTGGAGTATGGTTGAGGTTTGGAGGAGTTTTGGTTCAAGGAAAATCGAAGAAGAAAGCAGAGGGCATTTTGGCTCTTGAAATAGCGCTATAGCGCTAGCCCTTGGGCGCTACAGCGCTAGGCTTGGATGATTGGGGCGTTTTTGGCTCTGGTTGTAGCACCATAGCACCCACTTTAGGGCACTATAGTGCTACCCTATTTCTAGAAGAGGGTTTTTGGGTTGTTTCTTAGGGTTTTTTGCCCGGGGGCTCGGGGTTTGATTCCACCACCCCGTTTGGTGGAATTAAGGCTTCCCGAGGGCTCGGGATTAGTCCCGAAGGTAGGTTTTGGAATTGAAGTTTGGTATGGTTCTAGTTTGTGGCTGTGACTAGGTGTACGCTAGGGCTTGGGCGGGATCGTGCTTGAGGGTTGATTTCATTGAACAAAGCTAGCGGAATCAAAGGTAAGAAAATTGCACCCGGATATGTGATTATGTTGGGACTAAGAGCTCCCTATATCTGTATGATGTCATAGGTGGTATTATGCCATGGGACATGTGATAAATTGCCTAAGAGTGCTGGAATCAATATTTGTGCATATGGCACGGCTCAGCCACTGGTAGCTGAGGACAGCTTAATATTCACTAAGCTCGGTTTAAGCGGGCCGGAGTCAGTGGGATGATTAGGGGATGCGACCTAAGGGTGTCGACCCTAGTTATTATATGTGAATTGATTATTAACATGAATTGATGAGCTTAGTATGCTGAATGCCTGGTTATGTGAATGGTTTGGATTGTTGAGTGTATGGTTATACTGTACGAGCTATCTGATTGTTTGATTGTTGATTATACTCTGTTATTGTGTTTTCTTGCTGGGCCTTGGCTCACGGGTGCTACGTGGTGTAGGTAAAGGCAAGGGCAAAGTGGACCAGTCTTGAGTTGGAGAGCTTTGGGTTGAATGTACAAAGTCAGCTGATCGGCCGCCACGACCGAGGAGTGGTACAGGATGGGAAAAGCCTAAATGTCTGTTTTGCCCTTAGAGTGGCTAGTAACTGTACTTTTATCCTGAAATCTTGTAAATTGTCTTTTGAACATTATACTTTTGGGATCCCATGTACAAAATGTTTGGTTATATGAAATGTAACTTTTGTGACCAAAATCTTTTAACCCTAGTTCAATTATAGTTTCAGTGACACTTTTCTAACTAAATGACTTGATTAGCAAGTCTAGCACCTTTATAAACACAGAGTGTAACGGTCTTGGCTATCCAGGGCATTACAACTTGGTATTAGAGCGTCCTAGGTTGAAGGGTTCCTGAAGACTGGCTGGACATGTACATTCGCCGCGAAAGACAAGCTCGAATCAGGGTTTGGTAATTGTGCATATGTGTTTATATGCTTGAATGACTAGATTGGAATATGAATGTTGATATCTGTATGATAATAGGAAGCATGAGATACTGATAGGGCCTGGCCTTTGATTATTGTGTGATGATATTGAGGCATGTTTATAAGCATTGCTATGCATGTGAATGAATATATGGATGAATACTTGGATAAATTTTTATATCTTGATTGTTTGTGAACGTTTGAGTCCCAATGGTGGATCATGGAAGAATTATTAACCTGTCATCATAGTCTGATCGCCAAATCATTGATTGTAGATTAGCTTGGATAGCTATGCGTCCAAGACGATCTGTACGACTTACCGGTAGTAGGTCTGAGTCAAGGGCCAGACCCCTCTGCCAGTCCCTAAGAACTGGCAGCAACTTATGGTAGACATGCAAGCATGGATACAGAGCCAGGATGAGCAGATCAAAATTCTGCGACAGTAGGCTCCGTCAGGGAGTGTTGCCCCTATTGTTCCACCTGTAGTGGTACCAGTTGTGCAGCGAGCAGAGGTTGGGAACCGATGGGAGTCGTTGTATGAGCGGTTCAAGAAACAATAGCCCCCAATATTTGAGGGAGGACCTGATCCACTGAAGGGCAAACAGTGGATGACTATGATTGCTACTATCCTGGATTTCATGAGGATAGAAGGACATGACAGAGTGGCCTGTGCATATATGCTGAGAGAGGATGCCCGTATCTGGTGGGAAGTGGCATCACAGACCAGAGATGTTAATGTTTTAACTTAGGAAGGATTCAAGGATTTATTTAGTCAGAAGTACTATAATGTTGCCATCAGGGCAACGAAGGTAAATGAATTTGTGGGATTGGTTTAGGGCAGTATGACAGTCACAGAATATGCCCTGAAGTTTGACAAACTTGCAAAGTTTGCACTAGATCTTGTGCCTACTGATGCACCTAGGCAAGACAGATTTATCAGAGGGCTTAATGCTTTGATAGCCCGAGATGTGAGGATCACAACAGTTCTTGGGGGGAGAACTTATGCCCAAGCTGTGGAGAAGGCTCTTACCACCGAGGAAGCGGAGAATAAGATCTGGAGGGAGAGTGTAGTAAGGCGGGAGGGCTGCAGGGCGGTGCCTCCATACTCTGGGTCTGGTAGGGCCGGAGGCCCCAGTGATCTGAAGAGGAAGACCCCTGATACTTTGACTGCTCCTGGTCTAGATAGGAGAGGTCGAGGTACTCAGGGTGGCCATCAGAGAGGCAGTGATTCATGGAGAAGCTATCCTGAGTGCACGAGGTGCAGAAGGGGCCATCCGGGTGAATGTCGGGCTAAGGCCTGTTATGTGTGCGGGGTGGTAGGACACCTCAAGAAAGACTGCCCGACAGTGAAGAAAGCAGAAGCAGGGAAGGTGGACAGCTTGACTCCAGCTCGAGTGTTCACTCCGACGCAGGCAGAGGCCCAGGCTTGTCCCTCGGTAGTGACAGGTCAACTTTCTAGCGCTGGCTCTTCTTTTACTGTATTGATTGACTCTGGTGCTTTACATTCCTTTGTTTCTAGTAAGGAGATTGATAAATTGTGTAGACCTAGTAAGTACCATACTGCGGGGTTTGGGACTATATTTCCTACAGGAGAACTGGTAGTTTCTAGGAGGTAGATTAGAGCACTGCCAGTGATGGTTGATGGTAGAGAATTGTCAGTAGACTTGATTGAGTTGGGTATGGAGGACTTTGACATGATTTTAGGAATGGATTGGATGGTTAGATACGGAGCTACTATTGATTGTAGGAAGAATATGGTGACCTTTGAGGCGGAGGACGAGGATCCATTTGTCTTTGTGGGAGCATTAAGTGGACACTGCATACCCAGGATATCAGCACTGAGAGCCAGAGACTTACTATGGGGTGGATGTATAGGCTTCTTGGCTAGTGTGGTGGATACCACTAGAGTTTCGCCAGCAGGGCCGAAGAAGACCAGATTGGTTTGTGAGTTCTTGGATGTGTTCCTTGAGGACTTACTAGGGTCGCCGTCGCACAGGGAGATTCAGTTTGTTATCGAATTGGCACCAGGGACAGAGCCAGTGTCGAGGGCACCTTATAGAATGGCACCGCAAATAAGAAGGGTTGAAAATGCATAAAAGATAAGATGTGGAAAGATTTCGAATGAAAGGTGGTGAATCCTGGAAATTGCCAACCTTATTTATACTTAAAAGGCATAAAGCGACGTGGACCATCCGATCAAACTAGTGCAAGATCTGAGGATGGTGTTTCGAAAGACGAAACGGCGGCAAAAAGGTGGCTAGGCCATTAATGCAAACCTCGAAACTCGAACAGAAACCAATCGCGGCGTACCACGTGTCCAGTACTCAAGTAATGGACAAACATGGATAATAGTGACAGAAGTTTAAAATTCCCCGCCGTGTAAGTCAGAACATGACGTCACAGAACACGAGCAGGGACTTGGGGGGCAAATGTACGTCCTTAAATTCAACACGAGTCTTTCAGACAGCTCGGATATAGCTGTCTAGCCCAGAACTATAATAGATGGCCCACAAGTTCACCTTTCCTCTGTAAAGACAGTGTGATTCCCCAGGTAAATAGCACGAGCTGATGAGTACAAAGAAATAGGCACGAGCTAGGAACACTTATGAAGCATGGCATCCGAGACACGAGCTGATGCTACGCTCAGCTCGGGGTACGCTAACGATCTATCATGTCCATGGATCTTTATAAATATGGATACGTTATGTAAACGTGCGTGATCAGACATCACATGTCCGTTTATCCCTGAATTCTCAGACACATAATATAATCGTGCATGATCAGACATCACATGTCCGATTATGCCAGACGACCCATGATCAGTTTTACCTAATGATTAGACCATACCTTAATATAAATTGTAATATTCATCATTAGTGCGAGACAAGTCACATGAGGAATTGGTATTCACGCGATGACCCCAACGCCTACCCAGGGATCGTTTTTCTATAAATACCAAGACCTTGGATAGGGGGAGGGGTTGGGTTTTTCTCTGTAATGCAAATACTCTGTCAAAATATAGAGAGATATACAATAATATAGACTCGTGGACTAGGAGGATTTTAACCTCCAAACCACGTAAAAATAAACGAGTGTTCTTGATATTTCGTTTCTAGCATTTTTAAGTATCATTTTTCTTATTACAGTTTATCATTAAGCACTAATCTATCCCAGCTATTTACATAATTCACTGTTGGCGAAAAACTGCGTCAACAGTTTGGTGCTCTCGTTGAGAGCTGCAGATTAGTGCTATTGTGAAAGATTCAAATCAAAGTTCATCATGGTGGTTACTCACTCGAGACATGGTAATGAGACGGATCAGCCTGGTGGGCAGGAGGCTCACCATATTGCTGTTTCCGATGGAAAAAACCTTGAAGTGCACCAGCGGTCGGGAAAACAACCGATAGGCCACGGCGACACTGGAAGTTCAGCATCATTACCGCCGAACCCGAACCCGGATTATTTGACTACGGTAGAGTTGGAAAACATGCAGTTAAGGAGTCATTTATCCAAAGCAAACAAACAAATCGAGGAGGTTTTGGCTCGGCTACCCCCTCTTGCAACTGACGTTAACGTCGGAAAGAGGCAAGGTGGGACTCATAAGTCCCGCCGAGATAGTCGACCCAGGCCAAGTCAGTTGGTTAGAACCTCGACCTTGAGTTATGCGCCCATGTCGCAAGATCACCAGGAAACCCCATTTGGTGGCTTTCCCAGGGATCATCAGCGAATCAGCTGGTCGGTCAGAACCTCGACTCCAAGTTCAGCACCGCCGTCAAATGCACCCGGAAGTGCCCATGGCAACCCACGTAGAAGGTCAAGGGCAAACTCGCAAAGATGGCATGTCTTAACCGACCTCCCTGTGACGCGATCAGATCGCCAGACACAGGGAGTCAGAAATGGTGCAGCAGAGCGACCGCGGGCTAATTTGGTCTGACCTGATGGGACAAGAATTGCCTCGCCAATTAGACATCCCCCATCGCCCATAAGGCATCCAACACCACCTCGTTCTGCTCGAAATGTTCCTACTTATGGGGACAGTAGGAGGAATCCTCCTCCCGCTGCCCCTACTCATGCCCCATGAGCACGCAGACATATCCCAGATCCTCATCCTCGACCGCAAGCTCTGAGTTTCTATAATGGAAGTTATTAGACGGAGGGTCGTCGAAGTGGTAGGACCTTAAGAAATTAGCTGAGTTCGGCTCAGAGCCCTCAAGTTGATATCATAACGATCTACGAGATTGCCTGAATTCACAAAGGAGAAATCCAACTCGTGATGGAGTCAGTAGCACTCACCACAAGGGAAGTCCTTCCGAAGTACGTGATAACGGGAATGTCCCACCAAACCAAGCTCGAGCTTGGAGGGACAATAACTCGCGAAACGCGTACGATCGAGTGAGAGCTGTTGAACAGCCCCATGGAACCAAGGACCAAACCCTTAAGAGGTTAGCCCAAATGGAGGAGCTGATGAAAAGACTCCTATCAAAAAAGGAAAAAGATGAATATGACTCAGGGGATGAGCTCGAGCTTTTCGCCCTCAACATCGCAGCAACAGCATACCCGCCGGGTTTCAGGATGCCCCATTTATCAAAATTCGATGGAGATGGAGATCCGTCCGACCACTTGGTAATGTTCAATACCCTGATGATGGCCCACAATATCGGACCTGAATTGAGGTGCCTTGTACTCCCTTCGACTCTGGTCGGACTGGCTAGGCAATGGTTCAAGCAATACAAAAAGCATTCTATCAGCTCGTGGAAGATTTTCTCCGCTGATTTCAAGAGGGTGTTGCGGGCTTCTCAAGCGGCATGCATCAAGGCGGACTCCCTTGCAAATGTAAATCAGCAGCCCAGAAAGCCTCTAAAAGCATATTTGAGTAGGTTCGCCAATATTGTTGCGCGAGTTAGAGACGCGGACGAAAGTTCTAGGCTCATGGCGATGAGAACAGGAATCCTTGTTGGAGGCAACCTATGGAAGGAAATCCAAAGAAAAGGTGTCAACACTGTGGATGATGTAATGCACCAAATTTCCTAATAAGGTTTAGGACCTTGATTAGGAGGCCGGGAGGGCCATAATTGATTTATTATAGTATTTAATGATTATATGCATGTTTACGTGAATTATATTATTATATGATGGTGAATGCATGCATATGGGCTCATATGTTAATTATGAGGGTAATTTGGTAATTTGGCCACTGTGGGCGTAATTGTATATTTTGGGTGCATGATTGTGACTAATTAATATAGCCACACTATAAGGTGGATTGGTTCGAGCTATCGGCATGAGACGATCATGAGATGTAAGTGTTCGGTCTAATCATAACAGGTTTAGGTTCGGGGCTCGGGGTGAGTCTCGGGGTGAATTTAATGATTAGAGCATTACCGGGAATTAAAGGATAATGGGATATGATTTATTGGTATTTGGGAATGTTGAGATTAGCGGGAATTGGAGAGCGTTAATTATGATTAACGGTATAGGTTGAAAAGGACGATTTTACCCTTGGGAGTGCTTGGAAGCCTTTAAATGACCTAGGGGCATTTAGGTCATTTGGCTTGGATATACATGAGGTTTAGTAGGCTGTAGAAACAGAGCAAAACAGAGCCCAACCTCATCCTTACTTCCTTTCTCTTCCGTACAAACTTTCCTTCATCCTTTTCTTTGAATTTTGAGAGCCACCTTGAGGAGTTAAGCTTGGAGATCAAAGGGGGAAGCTAGGGAACTTGTCACAGCCATTAAAGGGGATTCAAAACCGTGTTTGAGGTGAGTTCTAGTTATAAATTTAATGGTGTGCTCTGTTTTTGAGTTAAGTTTTGAATTTCTTAAGTTTTTAAGCTTAGAATTGGACTTTGTGAATTGTTGAGTTTTTGGTTGGTTTGAGCTTCAGGTTTTGGTGGTTTAGGACCATTGGGAAGTTTGGTAACTTTGGTTTGGTGATTTGGAGATGTTTAGATGGGTTTTTGGAAGGTTTTAGAAGTGGAAAAACGAAGAAAAATGGCTGGTGCGAAGTTGGGCCGCGGCCCTGTTCTTGGGCGCCGCGGCCCTAGCTTGAAGAAGGTGGTGGAGGCTCTGTCAGGGGGGCACGCCGCGGCATGGTCCATGTAGGGCCACGGCCCTTAAGGGAAAAAAAATACTAAATGGTGGTTTTGTGATGGGAACTTAACTCTAAGGGCCTAGGATCGATCCTACTACCTAGTTGAGTGGGATTTGATTTTCCGGAGGCTTGGGTTGGGTTTGGAAGTATTTAATTACTCATTTTGATGAGGTTTTATATTTGGTTATGACTAGGTGACCGCTAATGGACTAGAAGTTGATCGTTCTCAAGGGTCGTTCTTTTAATCGTTCTCGCTCGAACCCGAGGTAAGAAAACTGCACCCCGTATGTGGCATGCATGGCTATGATTGATGCATGTTGGATGTTTAAATGTAAACATTGATAGCATAGTGAATGCTTGGCGATCTTGCCCATTTGCATATGCTTATTAATGAGGCATGCTGGATGATTAAGTGTGATGCATGTGATGCACGAGAAACATGTGATTAGGGCATGCCATGAATGATGAATATGAGATTGGCCAGAGCTTGAGTCTCTGAGTTTGTGCATGATCATGATTATGCTAGCAACTGTTTAGTAAACATGCTAAATGCCCTATTCTTGGATAATTTGCATATGATACATATTGATAGCATTGCTTACTTGTGCATGGCACTGACTAATTAGTCAGAATTGGCAAAGGTGTTAGTATCAACTGTGAAGTCGTGACTCACTAGTCAGGTTCGGCAGTGGTACTGGGCACTGGTCACGTTGCACTGAATCGTCAGACAGAATTGGCAAAGGTGTTAGTATCAGCTGTGAAGCTGTGACTGAATAGTCAAGTTCGGCAGTGATACTGGACACTGGTCACCCAGAATTGGCAAAGGTGTTAGTACCAGCTGTGAAGCTGTGACTGATTAGTCAAGTTCGGCAGTGATACTGGACACTGGTCACATAGCGCTGACTGATTAGTCAGAATGGTTTTAGCGTGGTTCACGCAAGCCAACGAAGATTAGATCTAATCGATTACTAGCATTGAATGACTCAAGGAGCATTAATGCCTGACCGACCCTGAGGGTCGATGAACAAACAGAGCTTGAAGGCTAGTGGCTTACCTATCAGCCACTCTCTTGCTAGAAAACAGAGCTTGGAGGCTAGTGGCTTACTTAACAGCCACTCTCCCGCTGAAAAGAGAGCTTGGAGGCTAGTGGCTTACTTAACAGCCACTCTCCCTCTTGAATTATGTGATGTTTACTCATTGGTTTGGAAGCTTTATGCTCCGTTTGATTATAACGATAATCATTTAATAATGCTTATGTATAGTGTTATGTTTTCTTGTTGGGCTTCGGCTCACGGGTGCTATGTGGTGCAGGTAAAGGCAAGAGGAAGCTGGACCATCCTTGAGTTGGAGAGCTTAGGTGATGACGTGTACATATGCAGCTGCTCGACCGCCACGGCCGAGGTTTAAAGTGGAACTAGGGTTGAACCCTGCTTTGCCGCTTAGAACGGCCTGTTGTAAATATTTTCTGTAATAAACTCTGAAATTTATATTTTCGGGATCCCAATATATGTATTAAACGTTCTAGTGAAAAGTTACATCCTAACCAAAGTTTTTAAACCCTAAACCGCTAATCATACTTAGCTACATGATTTGGCCAAATGACTCGATTAGCGAGTTTAGCACTGTTTACAAGGCACACCGTAACGGTCCCAGGAGTTGGGGCGTTACAGATGAGTTCCTGAACAGGGCTCAAAGGTGGATCAACTTGGAAGAGGCACGAGCTTCAGTCGCAGGAACCAGCCAAGTCCCTGCCCAACCCATTGGAGCGGTAAAAGATGTTGCAGCTACGGGTCAAACCGTTACCCAGAATAACCAGGGGGGGTAGCAAGAGGAAGGGAAGTGGTGAGGGCAGCCAGAATGGTTTAAAGAAAAATAAGCCCATGGAGAAGTTCAAACCGATCTATGCGACTTATGCCGACCTCACATATACTAGAGAGCGTATTTTCTTGGCGAATTCTGCCCGCCTGCAGTGGAAAAATCCGGAACCTTTAAAAAATCAAAGGGCGAAGAGAGACCCTTCAAAATTTTGTCGATTCCACAATGACATTGGTCACAACATCAATGATTGCAGGAACTTGAAGGATGAGATTGAGACACTCATCAGGGTCGGACCTTTGGCTCAGTATTCCCAGAGTCGAATCACTCCCAGTCAGCTCGCTAGGCAAAACATTCAATCAACTTCAGATGACCCCGCAAATCGGACCGGAGCTCAGGTGAATCAGGATACCCCTCCTCCGATAATAGGGAGAGATATAATAACCATCTCCGGAGGCCCTCATCTGGCAGGCATGAGCAGAGGTTCCCAAAAAAGGTATATCGATGAGCTGAGGTCTCACAATGGAGTTGAGTTTGTCCTGGAGCAGCGTTTATCTAAGCAACAATGATTGGAGAAACAACCAATCAGTTTTACTGAAGAAGATGCTAGTCATGTACAATTCCCACATAACGATCCTCTAGTCATAACCATCCATCTCACCAATCAGAGAGTTAGGAGGACACTAGTGGATAACAGGAGTTCTGTGAACCTACTATTCAGGTCCACACTGGAGAAAATGGGATTGTCTGTAACCGAGCTAAAGGCAACCTCCATGATGCTATATGGGTTTTCTTGTGAGGGATCGGCCACTATCGGAATGATTGAGTTAGTGATAACCTTGGGTGAGGGACCACGAACTGTTTCCAAGCTTCTTGAGTTTGTGGTTGTCGATTGTCCGACCGCGTACAATGCAATCTTGGGTCGACCTATGTCGATGGCATTCGAAGCCATAACATATGTCCGCCACCTTATGATCAAATTCCCCTCCTTTAAAGGAATATGCACTGTCCGAGGCGATCAGCTTGCTGCCAGGGAATGCTACATCATTTCCATGAAGGGAAAATCACAACCCGGGCAGCAAACGATGGCCATACAGGACGAAGGCGAGGAATCCCAAGAAGTAAGGACTGCTCCTGGAATGGAAGAACCTCAGAAAGCCAGTGGCAGGGATATTGCTCTGAGTGATGATATCGATCCACGAGTAGGCGAAGATAGATCTAAGCTCCAAGCCGTCGAAGAGCTTAAAGAAGTAAGCATCGATCCCAGAGATGCTTCAAAAGTCGTTAAACTCGGGAAAAATCTCGGTGAGAAAAGGAAAGCGGAGCTGATAAAATGTTTACAAGAAAATCTAGATGTATTCGCCTGGTCTCATGAAGACATGGTAGGGATAAGTCCGAGTGTGATCATGCATACCTTGAACTTGGATAAGAGCATGCCTGCGAAATCCCATAAACAGAGGCGTCTGGGTACAACCCGAGCTAAGGCCCTAGAAGAAGAAGTAGCTCGGCTATTAAAATGCGGGTTTATTCTCAAGGCTAAATACCTGATCTGGGTTGCGAATCCTGTCTTGGTCCAAAAGCCAAATGGAAAATGGTGAACTTGCATCAACTTCTCTGAGTTAAACAAAGCTTGTCCCAAGGATTGCTTCCCATTACCAAGGATTGATCAGTTGGTGGATGCCACTACGGGGCACGATCTCATGTCCTTCATGGATGCATATTCTGAATAAAACCAGATCGCGATGAACCCCACAGACCAAGAACATACTAGCTTTATGACTCCAACGAATGTTTACTACTATAAAGTCATGCCCTTCGGTCTGAAGAACGCTGGGGCTACCTACCAGCGATTGGTCAACGGAATGTTCGCTGATCAGATCGGGAAAAACATGGAAGTGTATGTTGATGATATGCTGGTCAAGTATAAAACTGCCGATAACCATGTTCCTGATCTAAAGGAATATTTTGAGATCTTAAGGAGGTATAGCATGAGGTTAAATCCCCAGAAGTGTACTTTCGGAGCGGCATCAGGAAAATTTCTGGGATTCATAGTCAATACTAGAGGGATAGAGGCGAACCCTGACAAAATCAGATTGCTACTAGAAATGCCATCGCTCAGGTCGCGTAAAGATGTCCAGAGTCTGATTGGAAGAGTGGCAACCCTTAATTGGTTCATTTCCAAGTCCACTGACAAGTGTTTGCCATTCTATAACTTGCTCTGGGGAAATAAAAAGTTTGAATGGACTGAGGAGTGCGAGCAGGCATTTCTCGATCTAAAAACACATTTGGCCGAGCCACCAATATTGTCTAAACCAACGGTGGGTGAGCCCTTTTTTCTTTATTTACCTGATACAGAAAATGCAGCCAGTGCCGTGCTGGTCCGGGAAGAGGACCGAGTTCAAAAACCAGTATATTATATAAGCAAAAGACTTCTCGGAGCTGAATCACGGTATCCCTTAATGGAAAAGATGGCGTTCTGCCTTATTACGGCCTCCAGGAAGCTTAGGTCGTATTTCCAATCCCATTCAATCCACGTCATGACCGACCAACCTTTAAGGCAGGTACTACAGAAACCTGAGGCATTAGGACGTCTTTTGAAATGGGCAATCGAGCTCAGCTAGTTTGAAATACTGTACATACCGCAGACTACGATCAAAAGCCAAGCCCTGGCTAATTTCATGGCTGAATGCACAAGATTCCAGGAAGAGCTTTTGAGAGAGTTGGTACAGGCATTGTGGAGAATCTTCGTGGACGGTTCATCTAACGAAAATGGGTCTGGAGCTGGGATCATTTTGATCTCTCCAGAAGGGCACCGGTTCAACTGCGCGCTACGGTTCGGGTTCGAGGCATCCAACAACGAAGCCGAATACGAAGCCTTATTGGTTGGGCTTAGAGTGGCAAAGGAACAGAAGGCCAGGGTTGTCCAGTGTTATAGCGATTCCCAACTCGTGGTAAACCAAGTGTCTAGGGAATACCAAGCGCGGGGGGCCAAAATGGCGACTTACCTAGCCAAAGTGAAGAAGGAGCTATCAAAATTTGAATATGGCCTATTCGTGCATATCCTTCGCGAGTAGAACACCAATGTTGATGCTTTGGCGAGACTCGCTACCTCAAAAGAAGCCGAGACTCTGAGCATAGTACCGGTGGAATTCTTAGAAAGCCTAAGCGTGGCAGAAAGCACGATGGAGGTCGAGATGATCGACACCAGATCGACCTGGATGACTCCCATAATAGAGTATCTTACAACAGGGAAGTTGCCTGATGAGCGGAAAGATGCGAGGAGGATACTCTATGAGACTCCAAGGTATACAATCGTGGATGAGGCGCTGTATCGACGTGGTCATTCCTTGCCTTTTCTACAATGTGTTCTGCCAGTTGAGGCCAAAACTATTTTGCAAGAGGTGCATGAAGGCTTCTGTGGGGATCATGCTGGGGGGAAAAACTTGGCCTTAAAAATATTAAGGCAGGGATATTATTGGCCCACTTTATCAAAGGATTCCATCTCCTATGTCCAAAAGTGTGACAAGTGCCAGCGGTTCGCCACAGTCTCCTGAGCTCCACCAGTCGAGCTGAAAATGATCTCATCTCCATGGCCATTCGCGGTATGGGGAATCAATTTAATTGGAGCTCTGCCCACGGGAAAAGGAGGAGTTCGCTATGCAGTGGTGGCCATTGATTATTTCACGAAGTGGGCGGAAGTCGAGCCCCTGGCGACAATCACCTCAAAAAGAGTCCTCGACTTTGTAGTCAAGAGTATTGTTTGCCGATTCGGACTGCCCAAAAAGATTGTATCAGATAATGGGACTCAGTTCGATAGCGACCTCTTCACCGAACTCTATGAAAGGCACGACATAATTAAAAGTTTTTCTTTGGTTTCCTACCCCCAAGCCAATAGACAGGTCGAGGCTATGAATAAGACCCTCAAAGCAAGCCTTAAGAAAAGGTTAGATGAGGCCAAGGGAGTCTGGACCAAGCAGCTCCCATAGGTACTGTGGGCGTATTGGACCTCCCACCGAACTTCTACGGGGCACACCCCTTTCTCCTTGAATTTCGAAAGTGAGGTCGTCCTTCCCGTCGAAACAAAGATAGCCACGTACAGACTCCAAACCTTCAACCAAGAGTGGAATGATGAGTTGCTCAGCACGTCCCTTGACCTAATTTATGAAAAATGAGAGGATTCGCAGCTACAGCTCGCGCATTACCAACAAAAAATCACTCGTTATTTTAATTCAAAGATTAGGAGGCGTATCTTTGGTTTAGGCGACCTGGTACTCCGAAGGGTCTTTTTGGCAAGCAAGGACCCCAAAGACGATGCTTTGGGTCCAAGCTGGGAAGGGCCCTATCAAATAGTGGAGGTCGTACATGAGGGAACCTTTAAATTGGCTCGGCTTAATGGAGAAACAGTCCCACAGACCTGGAATGCTATGCACCTAAAGAAGCATTATCAATGATCATACCACCTGTCTGTGTAAGGCTTAGTTATAAAAGCCGTTTAATTTAAGAAATAAAAGAATCATTGTGTATTTCTTGTCTTTTCATATAGTTTCATCTATGTGTTAGTTCGAATGATAGCGCTTGTCCAAAGCAACCAAGAAAGTTCATTTTTTGATTACTTGGGGGGCATATAACTCGAGAAGGATTAAAACTTGGAAGCTAGAGAAATTGATTAACTAGTGTTTTTTCTAAAAAAACGCGAGGTGTCAATAGATCTAGCATGAACTAAGTTTTAAATCATAAAAAACCCTGGATATAACCAGGTCCAAAAATATCCTGGATACAACCAGGTCCGAAATTTGGAAGTTAGTAAAATTGATTAACTAGTGTTTTTTCTAAAAAAAAATGCGAGGTGTCGATAAACCTAACACGAACTAAGTTTTAATTAAATATCTTGGATACAACCAAGTCCGAAACTTGGAAGTTAGCAAAATTTAAGATCCAGTGGCTTCCTTAGAAGCTCGGGATAACAATAAAACCTAACAAAAACTAAGTTTGGAATATTCAAAATCTCGGATACAACCGGGTCCATGGCCTGATACTTAACAGGTAGGATATAAATCAACATCAATTTTGGTTACAACCAAAATTAAAGTAGCTGTCTTGACCTAAGAGTCATTTCCTAAGATTTTGAATGTACAAGTCATGAACATAAGCAAAATTCAAGGAATAGATACAAAATTAGATACTGGAATTATAAATAAATTGTCTTGGGGAGAATAACCTCATACCGAGCCAAAACGACAAGTGTTTACAAAAAGAAAAGAAAAAATATACAAGGTAAACAAAGGCAAAAGAAAATTAAGCCCCTCCAGGGCACTCCGAGACATCACTTCCTCGATCTCCTGCTCGCCAGTGATGGAGGCTTCCCCAGTCTCGAACTGCTCTTGTTGAATCCGAGCCTTGAACTTCTCGAGATAGGGGTCCCACACTTCAAAGACCAGGAAGGAGAAGTTGATGTCCTGGTTGAAGGCCCAACAATCGTACAACATGCTCTCCATGGAGGTTATCAAGGCCGCCTTCTCCTCCTTGACAGCAGTCTCAGCCTCCAACCGCTTGGCTTTTTCCTCCACGAGCTCAGCCTAGATAGTAGCCAGAGCAGCCTTCGTAGCTTGCTCGCCCTCTTGAGATACTACAAGAGCAACCTTGGCGTCCAGCTCACCTTGTTGAGCAATGGAAAGGGCAGTCTGGGCAGCAATTAAGGCTGTCTGAGCAACCTGAAGCTCGGCCCAAAGCTCGTCATTCCTGGCCCTGGTCCGAGCTATGCTTCGGTGCTGAGCCAAGACCGCCTGCAAAAAAGTAAAGAATCAAGTTAGAAACACGTTGGAATAAAATCAAAAGAGTATATTTAGCTAAGGAAAATTGGCTTACTATAAGGTTCATCCCCAACGCGGACTCCATAACGTTCTCTGCGCTCCTCTCCTCGATCACCCTCAGGTCCTTCGGATTGGCCTTGTAAAAATGCTCCACCGTATTGTTAGCGTCTCATAGAGAGTCCCCCTAAAGGTGTCCGGGATCTGCTCCAGGTCCTGAGCATTGACCGGAATACGTACGGAGGCGGTGGGGACGAGGGGCGCTGGGGGATCAGCTTATGTTGCCTGAACCTAAGCAGAGGTGGGTTGAAACTGGGGAAGAGGTGGAGGTGGACCCTTTTTGTCTTGAGCAGCAGCAGTAGGAGCTGTTGAGCTCTGGCCTTTCCCCTTAGCTAAGGATTTGGAAGTCGTTCTTGCCGCAGGGGTCACGTTCTTCGCTGGAAGCCGGGGCTTCTTCACGAGTGGCCCCGAGCGAGATTTTCCCTCCTGAAAAATCGCGCGGATGTCAAGAACCCCTTATTGTGCCATCTCCTCGCCTGAAAAAGAATGGGAAGTACGTTAGTATGTGTACAAAGTCATCAATTTACATAAGAAAGTATATGCAATATAACAAAAGATCCTACCCTCCGAGCTAGAGGATGAGTCTATTGCCACGACCTCCGGCCTCAGAACCTCTACGGGAGAGGGAGAGCCTAAGTCTACAATTTCTTGGATTAGGGGAGGTTCAGGCTCAGGTTCTATCTCAGGGCTGGACTCCTCTACGTATTGCCTAAGTCCAGGGGCAAGGATACCCTGGCGCAGGGAGCCCCACGGCCTAAGGTTGGTCCCGTACTCTTCAAAAAAGACAGACCTAAAGGATAAGGTATTGTCTACAACTACGGTCCCCCTGGGATGGCCCATGTCATGACATAACACTAAGTGATCCACACATTGAAGCAGGGTTATGTTACGGTGGGGTCATTAGGGTGGCGATGTACGAGCTGGCTTGGGTTAAACCTAACTAGCCTAAGGTCGGCGACATCCCTATCTAAGTCCCTAAAGGGATATGGATTACCTTGGCCGAAGGGGCCAGCTGCTGCCCCCAATGAAGCTCACTCTACATCAGGGTCCCGAGTAGCCTTGGGAGCTCACCTCTTCCGCACGAGGGGCACCTCGTCTTCTTCTTCCTCTTCGCCCTCGTCGGCTTCAGCACCCCCTTTGGGGATAGGCGCTAGATAATGGATAACTGGGAAGTTAGCCAGAGTTCTTTTCAAGGCCAGAGTCTAGCCTTCGGTAATAAGCTTACACGCCAACATCGTGTCATTAGACACGAGCTGGCGGTAATCCTTCTCACTAGGCGGGAGCCTCGAGAGAGTATCGTATTGACCCCCAAGGGTCATAGATTTGGGTGCACGAAGATGGCTGTACGAAGATACTACTCAGTTAATATACACGCGAGAAGACTAGAAAAGATGAAAATAATTACACGAGCTAAGAAAGGAAAGAAGACTTACGAGGGTGGTTGAAGTATCGGTGTTCGCAGTTGCAAAACCCGTTCGACATAAAGAATTGATATTTAAAGTCGTTGGGATGGCTGGGCAGCTCGATGACTGTGGGCGAGTTCGGGAATCGGGTTAAGTAGTAAAACCCATCACCTTGCCCTTGTTGATCTAGGTTGGATTTGAGATAGAAGAAGTAGAGAATGTCCGCAGGGGTGGGGACCTCCCACTCGTGCTTCAGGAAGAGGTACTTCAACCCCACCAGCAGTCGGTACGAATTCGGGGGGAGCTAAAACGGTGCCAACTTCACATAATTGAGGAAGTTGGCAAAGTATTGATCAAGAGGGAGGAAGGCCCCTGCCTTTAGGTGCTCATAACTCTAGGTCGCGAAGTCGTCCTGAAGTGGTGCGCAGCTCCGCTCCCCTTCAAATGGAGGTCAAGCAATGAGGACGCCAGTCCTGACCTCAATGTTGTGTAACAACATTATCTTGTTGACCCTTCCTTGGGTCATGATTTTGGAGGCTATTCTATCTATCTCGAAAAATGCATCAGGTTCGACCATGACCTTTTTCTCCCCCGCGGGGCCGAATTGAGGAATAAGGGATTTTGGAGCGACCTCCTTTCCCTTGTTGACTTGTTGGGATGATGAGCTAGCTGCACTTTTCTTGGGAGCATTCTTCTTGGGTGCCATCAGATTGCCTGGCGAACAAGAGCGATGGAACACTTAGTAGGTGAGCTAGAATTGTTATAAAAGCAAGGAAACACGAAGGTTGAGGATTTTAACGCATGAGCTGAGGTAATCTCAGCCACGGTGCGATGCCACGCACTACCTACACTATACGCCTAGGTTTCCCAACAGACCCCTGATGTTTAGGGATCCGTGTGTCAGAAATTCAGGCCACTACCCTCCTTGGGGAGCGGTTTAGAGCAAAACCACTCAAGAAGCGTAGCCCCTAAGCAACCTAGTCTCGAACCCTAAAAACTTTTCATCTTCTATATCCTGAGTGGGTATTTCCTAAAATCCCCCGTAAGTTACCCAGGTTTACCCAAAAATTACCTAGTTTTATGAACATCACAATTCTAGGGATATTTTAAGGTCTACTCAATAAACCTAGGTCGAAGCCTATGTGCCAAAAACATTTGGGAAATAATCTAATATGGACTACGGAGGAGTGCGGATAGGCATGGTATATATATATATAAAAGAAGAGGAAGAAAACCCAGAAACCAGTAAATGAAAAAATTTCGGCAAAACCAAAAGACTTACAGTATGTCCTTCAGTTGAGAAAAGTAAACTTTGTAGGGGAGAGTTCCTGGAAGACTCCTGAGCGATTGGGTTTCTGAGGTTTTTTACCATAGATGGTTTTCGATTTCCTTTAAGAAAGAAGAAGGGTTGAAAATGCAAAAAAGAGAAGATGTGGAAAGATTTTGAATGAAAGGTGGTGAATCCTGGAAATTTCCAACCTTATTTATACATAAAAGGCATAAAGCGACGTGGACCGTCCGATCAAACTAGTGCAAGATCTGAGGATGGTGTTTCGAAAGACGAAACGGCGACAAAAAGGTGGCCAGGCCATTAATGCAAACCTCGAAACCCGAACAGACGCCAATCGCGACTGTTGTGATAAATTTAATATTTGATTTTAAATACGCAAGTGCACGTAATCACACAAGTAATATAATGATAAGTAAATCGTCTCCACATGGATTGCAAATCAGAAAAAAAAATAAGCAAAATAATTACTAAACAATTTTAAGAAATTAAAAATCAAGTGGGTTTTTTATAGGCTAAGCAAAATATTAAAATAAAATGAAAATATTGAAATTAAAAACTGAACTGAACAAGAAAATTGAGAGAAATATATGGATTGCAAAATGGACTTGGATTATTGAATTCCCATATATTATTCATCCTGAACAACTTGCGGACAGATTGCTGCAGCAATATTCTAGCAAAACTTTCAGGTTAACAAGAATTTATTTAAACACCCATAAAACTTTTCCAAATTTTATGACATTAATTCTTCTACATAATTAAACATATTCCTATGCAAAATCAGATTTAAGAATACAAATCAAAGTTTAATTCTCAAAAATTACACAAGGCAAATAACATATCCCTATGTTACTTACTAACATAACTTAACCTAGATTATGGCTTGTGTCATCCAAGTTTTTCCCATTACATTTAATCTTTCCAGCATTAAACATAATTAAATAACTTGCCATTGCTGGCCAAACAACAACAATAAATTAATATAAGCACACTTGAATGAACAAAGGAGATTTTACTAGAATAAAGTGCAAGAAATTTATAGACTATAACATAGGGTTCATCAACAATTCAAGCCACCTAAAAATTAGTTCATGGCTGAGTTCATAAACATTAATCCACAATCAAAACAGCCCATAATATTCAGATTTAGAATCCAACTCAGAAATTAATAAAATAAAGTTTAGGAAAAGAAGAAAGAACAAATCCAAAATGATGCTTGAGCTTTCTTTGTTTGTCCTCCTTCTTCCTTGTTGATATTCTGAGTTTTTCTCCTTTCTTTTTCTGGTTTTGTTTTCCAAAAATGGCTATTGCCTCCTCTTTACGGTCGAAACCCTCTTTTGTGTATATTAGGTTTTCTCCTCCCTTTCCCAAAAGTACCATAATGCCTATTTTTCTCCAAAAACATCAATTCCTCCTTTCTCTTTTTGTCTTTTTCTCCAATATGTTGACTAATTCTTTCTGCCCTTGCCACCTCAGGCAAAATTTCCAGCTTACTCATTGACTGCCATGTGTTCCAAGTGCCCAAAAGTTGCATGATCAAAATGCTTCTCTTTTGCTGCAGCAAACCTGATAATTCAGCCATCAACAACAAAATTAAATCAAAATAGTTTCACATGTTAGTTCATTCCTTGTGTGAATATTTATCCATGAAACTATCACCTTTAACCCAATAGCTATTAAAAACTAAAAAAAATAATTAAACTTAATTAAGATAATGAAAACATCAAGGTTAGCTACAAAAGCTAAAAATAAACTAACTTCACCCATGATTTTTTCACAATTATAAGTTCAAAAGCACATGAAATAACTCTTTATTCAAGAGTTATCAGCGGCATACCACGTGTCCAGTACTCAAGTAATGGACAAACATGGATAATAGCGACAGAAGTTTAAAAGTCCCTGTCGTGTAAGTCAGAAAATGACGTCACAGAACACGAGCAAGGATTTGGGGGGCAAATGTACGCCTGAAATTCAGCACGAGTCTTTTAGACAGCTCAGATACAACTGTCTAGCCTAGAACTATAATAGATGACCCACAAGTTCACCTTTCCTCTGTAAAGACAGTGCAATTCCCTAGGTAAATAGTACGAGCTGATGAGTACAAAGCAATGGCATCCGAGACACAAGCTGATGCTACGCTCAGCTCGGGGTACGCTAACGACCTGCCATGTCCATGGATCTTTATAAATCTGGATACATTATGTAAACGTGCGTGATCAGACATCACATGTCTGTTTATCCCTGAATTCCCGGACACGTAATATAATTGTGCATGATCAGATATCACATGTCTGATTATGCCAGATGACCCATGATTAGTTTCACCTAATGATTAGACCATACCTTAATATAAATTATAATATTCATCATTAGTGCGAGACAGGTCACATGAGGAATTGGTATTCACGCGATGACCCCAACGCCTACCCAGGGATCGTTTTTCTATAAATACCAAGACCTTGGATAGGGGGAGGGGTTGGGTTTTTCTCTGTAATGCAAATACTCTGTCAAAATATAGAGAGATATATAGAAATAATATAGACTCATGAACTAGGGAGATTTTAACCTCCGAACCACGTAAAAAAAAAAGAGTGTTCTTGATATTTCGTTTCTAGCATTTTTAAGTATCATTTTTCTTATTACGGTTTATCATTAAGCACTAATCTATCCCAGTTATTTACATAATTCACTGGTGGCGAAAAACCGCATCAACACTATTATTTTTTTTTCATTATATGACATTTTTTTATTCTAAACAAAAAAAAAAGTCACATTGACAAAATAGAGGGAGATAAGAAAAGTAAGCTTATGAGATTTATTTATAAAAGAAAAGTGTGTTTCTTAAGATTTAATCTATTTTTGTTTGCATAAGCTTGTCTAAATGTTCACATGATGATTTGATGATAGTTTTTGGTGTTTGCATGTTAAATATCTATTTTGAAAACAATTTTAACTTTTTAATTAATTACATAAGCTTTACTTTTATTTGTGATTTTCTTTGAACTATTTCAATTATGTAATTTTTTAGGTAAACATTTGACATCACCAATTTTAAAAAAAAAATGTGTGTGCTTTTAATTTTTCTTTTGCTTGAGGACTAGCAAAATATTAAGTTTGGGGGTGTGATAACTCTACAAAATAGAGTTATTTTACCACTTTTTATGTGCTAATTGTTGTTTAATTCTTGAATTTTTAATTGATTTATTAAGTTTTAAAGTAATTTTGAATTTATTGGGTTTATTTTGATTTTCTATATTTTTGTGTGCTTTTATAATTATTTTGTTGTAAAAAGTTGTAGTTAATTAGTTGAATTATTATTATTTAGTTTGAGGTAAAAAAAATGTTGTATTATTGAACTTAAATGTTAAATATAAATTAAGTTATAATTAATATTTTCAAAGAATTAACTTGATTTATTTTATAGTGATAATATTTTATTATGATTTATTTTATGTTTATTTTGTTAGGGAATTTGTGGTCTTTTTGTGTTTGGAAAAAATGATAAAAAGCTAAAAATGAAAGGAAAATGTGGCATTTTTCCAAGTGCATTACTCAGCCCAGCAGTTCAGGCCCATGCCGGCACAACACTTCCTAGAAGCTCTGCCGGGCTAGGCCCAGGCCCACGCCTGATGCTCCCAGCCGCCTGCCTCCACGCAAGGCCCACTAATTCAGCTCCTCCCAACAGCTTCTCCACCACACGCTTGGAGCCGCCAGCCAGCCTGCCTCCCAGTACTTGGGCCTGCTGCTTTCGGCCCATCCTTCCAACCCAGCCTCATGAGCCCGCCAGCACATTTCAGCCCCACGCCACTCACCCACGACCCGTTTCTCCACCTCACCCCTCAGCAACAGGCCCGTGCACCCCGTCCGGCCCACCACCGAAGCCCAACGCCACAACCGCTTGCCACCAGCAACCAACAAGCTGCCTTTTCCCTATTTTGAGCCCAACAATTGCATTTTTGTACCCTTGTCCCCTATGCCCAAAAATGCAAACTTTTTACCCAAACTTTTCCACAAATTTTACCCCAAAAACATCAATACACCTAGAATTTACCCCTATTTGCCATATTATTATTAATTTAATCAATTTAATTAATTTAAATTAATTATTTTAAATACTCTCATTTTGGCTATAAATAGGGAATTTTCAAGACCATTTATGTGCTTATTTTAGGAGAGGTTACACCACAAAATTTCTACACTTTCAAGACCACTCCATTCTCTTCATCTTCTTTTTTGTTAATTTTCTATGTATATTTAGAGGAACAATTTGGGGGTTTTCCGCTAAATTTTCCTAGTTATGTTTGTAATTTTTTTGTTTGTATTTTCTATTCTAGTTATGAGTTTATAATCTTTTTAAGATTATTAAGGTGATGATGAAACAATATGTATCTAGATAGTATTTATGTTGTGTGTTGATTTCCCATTTTGTGCAATAAAGTTTATGGTTTTTCTTCTTCAAATATTTTCTTTCATCTTAAATATCTTGTATTTTTTATTGTTAGAACATATTTACACTTTGTTCTTCATTAGTGCAAAATCATAATATTCTTTGATTAAGGTGTGCCATTAACTTGTGCACATCAAATCCTTAGTACAAAGATATTATATTTTGCCTTATAAATAATATTCATTGATTTATTTGTTATTTCATTAGATTGATTTACATTGAATATTTTGAAATTATAATTTTAAAAGTGAAGATAAATCCTAAAATTCTATAATAATTTGTGCTTAAATAGAATATCTAATTTGAATAAGTGATAGTGATTAATTTCTACTATTAAGTGAAACTTGGGAATCAATATACTTATAAATATAATTGAACTTATATTTTGTGGATTCTAATACCTTAATAATTTTACCATCTTGATTTCTACTATTAATTTATTTTTATATATTGTCTTTAATTTCTTTATTATTGTCTCTTATTTGATTTTCTTGTCACAAATTCTCATCAATCTTTGGAGCCAGGTTAGAATTTATTAATTCTGGTTTAAAATAGTTTTCTTTTTTTTATTTTAGACAACTCCTTTGGGTTCGATCTCGTGCTTACACGAACACTATATTTCATATACGATTCGTGCGTTTGCGAGTTATAAATTTTTAAAACATACTTGTTAGGAAAATATGTATTGCCTCAATGGAAATAGGTAAGAATATTACAACTCTAGGCAGTATATTACAAATAAATATAGATTGATTAAATAAGGTTACAACTCTATAACTGAAAGTACAAATAAACAAAAGAAGAAGAAGAAGAAGAAGAGAAGAAGAATAGAATAATGAAAAATACAACTCTAAGCAAAAAATTACAAGTAAAGTAAAGGTGTTTGAAACAAAAAAAAAGAAGATTACAACTCTAAAAAAAATTACAAGTAAATAAAACAAGAGGAATGAGAAGAAAAGCAATAGAAGAAATTGTAAGAACAAAACAAAGAAAACTCTTACTTACACAACCTAAGTGAAGAGTGTTAGGGATCACCAACTTGAACAAGGTTTAAAACCTTTGTCCAAAAGCTTATTTCCCCCTAACTCAAGCACTAAGGGATCCCTCTTAGATTAAAGGAAATGCTTTCTGGAATTATCAAGCCTCAAGGTGTTTCTAGCCAAATGCTCTAATGGATAGAAATGTTGTGTCGTTCAAGTGAGCTATAGGCTCCTATTTATAGAGTTTAGAGACACCCTTTGAATTTCAGATTCCACCAACTCCATGGCTGTTACCAATGTTTAATTGGATTAATATGGAATTAAAAATGAGATTTGGGAGTTATTTTGGTTTTTTGAGCCGTTCAACAAAGATTGAAAAAACTGAAAAATTGGTCAGAATTACACCTGTGGCTGCGGCCGGAGACATTGGTGGCCGCGACCACTACTCTCTTTCCCATAGGCCGCGGCCACCAACATTCTGTGACCGCGGCCACTGACCAATTTCAGCACTTGAAAATGTGTTGTTTTTCCAAACAGTTCCAAACCCTCCCAAATGATTTTGCAACCCCCAAAACACATTATCGGGGTTAAAATCATATCTCTAACAGCCATTTCACATATGGCTTTATGAAATTCATCTAAATATTGTGTAACACCAAATTTACACAATAAAGGGTAATATTTGGAAGTTACAAATATGTTACATATTTAGATATATCTCATATATCTAAATATTGTAACTCTCTATCATATGTTACAATATGTGACACTCTTTGTCACATTTATTTAATCTAAAACATTATATTATAATATAATATAATATTACATTGTATTATAAAATAACATAACAATACTTGTTTTGGGTACATCAAGGTTCTAGTACTCATCCATTTTCTTCATTCTTCAAGCAGTCTTCAGAGCCTCCAAGTTTGTAACGCCCTAATTTCTCAAAGATTACCGCGAACACAGCATTGGGTCATAATCGTAAATATTGCTCTTTTATTTAATAAAAGCTTAAAAATAAATACATGGATCCATGATTTTATAAAAATAAAATACTTGTCTTTAACATAAAAATGAGCAACATTTAAATAAAACAAACTTTAAAATAAACTTTAAAATAAATAAATAATTTGGCCCGCTTGATCTTGCTCGACTATATGGTCCCCAACGAATACATCACGAAGCTCTTAGGTCTCACTCGCCACCGGCATTTCTATCCTTAATTTCCTGAAATAACAACATCATTAAGAGTGAGCTTCTAAGCCCAGTAAGGAAAATACAAACAAGGGTTAGTCATATAATCAAACATAACATATATTCACCAAAGTCATACAAACACAACATCTAGATCATATCATATCTTAAGTCATAATTCTAAATCATAATCTAAGCCATAAATCATAAATCATACTCTAAGTCATAAGTCATAAATCATAACTATAGGTCATATATCATAATCATAACTAAAAATAACAAATCAGATATAATAAAAAAGATAAGTTCTTATACAAGGGTGGCAATTTAGCCCTGGACAAAAGTCTGTCATACACCGGACATAGGTCCGTCATAAAGTTTTGGCAACCGAGCCTGCCGGACATAATCTGTCATACATCATTGGACACCTTAGGTCCAGACACACTTACCCCTTTATTGTACCTAAAATGTTAGGTCATACAAACATAAACTATATCATACATTACATAAACTAGATCATAATACTAAACTATCTAATTTTCCTTACCAACACCGGGATAATTGAGAACAAATGCGGAACTTGGAACACTCCTAAAACAAGCAACATAAATAGTGAGTATTTCTAAAGGACAGAGATGAAAGGAATAGAACTAAACCACAAAGAGGAAACTTACCGAAAAGACACCTTAAGTTCAAAGAACTTAAAATCCTAACCACAAAACCATAACAAAAGTTAGAACCTGAATAAAAACTAAAGAAACTAAGGAATCAAACAGAATGAAACTTAAGAATAAGGGTACCTCAGTTGACCTTATGGATTAGTCTAACTCCAATGCCGAAACACTCTAACCTCACTTCCCAAAGTGTTTTATAAAGCTTAAGAATAGAAAAGCTTTTTCCCAACCCAAGTGTTTATCACTCTTATGGTCTCACTAGCACCTTGGAGTCTGATCACAGCTAAAGAGTAAGTGAAAGGGCTCGGTCCTAAGTCCTATTTATGGAGTTCTAGGAATAAAAATCTTCTTTGTGGCTTGAATAAAAATAATGAATTTTATTGAAGATATTTGAATATTCGTCAATCAGAGGCTGAAGACTCGGTCAAAACTATCAGAGGTTGGTCTAAGGAGTCAAAGTTAGTTTTTAAAAATTAAAAAAAAAATAGAATCCTAACTTCTAACTTCCTAAATCTCCTAACTCTAAAATCACCTATAGTAAAATTAACATAACTAGATTTTTACGACTCCGATTTAGACC
Organism: Humulus lupulus; assembly: GCF_963169125.1. Classification (NCBI taxonomy): domain Eukaryota; kingdom Viridiplantae; phylum Streptophyta; class Magnoliopsida; order Rosales; family Cannabaceae; genus Humulus; species Humulus lupulus. The sequence goes on from NC_084797.1 coordinate 26,084,452, forward strand.
ATCATTATACCGTTAGAAAGCTAATTCAATTATCTACAACTTTCTAGAAATATTATTTTTCGAAATTCATAACATAACTGGGTCAAAAATAGGTTGGAAGTTACAGTACCCTAAAGTTACGGAAAATCTATTTAATTATCTAAATATCAACCTAATCCACAAATAAATAAAATTGTGAGAAATGTCATGCTCCTAACAGATTCTGGTGAAAGCTAAATCTTATATTTCCTTTATTTTATCATTAAAATAATAATTCCTTTATAATCATGCATATGACAAGTGTCATAATCCTATTGGCTCTATCTAAACCTTAGGAATAACCATGCTCATGACAAGTGTCATATTCTTATTGGCTTCATCTAAACCTTAGGTTATAATAATTATCATATTAATAACCAACAATATTAATAAAACCTTATGTTATAATTAATATTCTAAAACTATAGGTTAAACTTATAAAATCCATAACTATTGCTAGGAGTTTCCAACTAAGTCCCGGTTTGAACCAAAATCTACGGAATCTAAAATTCTACAACTACTACTATCTAGCTAACTAAGTAAAATTCCAGGACGCTACAAAGTTGCTAGTGTTACTATAGAGATAAACACTTGGGTTTTTGGGTTAAAAGCTTTATCATTCTAAGCTTTTCTAAACACTTGGGAAGTGAGATATAGTGAGATTTCGGTATCGAGGTTTAGATCAATTCATAAGATCATTCAAGGTATTCTTATCCTTAATTTCAATTCTTTATGGTTCTTTAGTTTTCTTTATTTTCTTTTCAGATCCTAACTCTTGTTTATGATTCTTGGTTAGGTGTTTAAGTTTCTTGAAACTTAATGTTCTTTTCGGTAAGTTTCTACTTGGATGGTTTAGTTCTACTTTCATATTCATTATTTAGAAATACTCATGGTTTTGTTGTTGGCTTTTAGGAGTGTTCCAATCCCGTTCTTGTTCTCAAATATCCCGGTTTTTTGTAAGGAAAATAGGATAGATTATATGTGTTTATGCTATGATATGTTTTATATATATGTTTTGTAGTCCTTGGGCATATGACTTGCTTAGATAGCAAGCCCCAAGAATATGTTTTATAGTCTCTAGGGCATATGACTTGCTTAGATAGCATGCCCCAAGAATTTTTATCATTCTCATGGTTTAGAGTTATGATTTATCCTACCTCGATTAGTAGACAGAGGACCCAGATGGGTTATCATATACTACCATGTGATCTAACCTACCTCAATTAGTAGACAGAGGACCTAGATAGTTTATCACATGCCATGTTAATGAGTTAATGGCCATTAATATTGTAATCATATATGATATATGTTTTTATAGTCATATGTTTTATAGTATATGTATATGATATAGTCTTATGTTTATGATTTATGTTATATGTTGTTAGTAGATTTTTCTTGCTAGGCATTAGGCTCATTCCTTTATTTTTAGCTTGATGCAGGAAAATGATTATGGAAGGCGGAAAGATTCATGGCAGCTTGGCTTGTGTGTTAAGGATGAATGGATTGAATGGACTGCGTGACGATCGAGGATGACATTTTTTTTAGTCTTTTAAAATATGTTTTGATGTACTTCCGCCTTTGGTATTTAAACAATTAAATATTATGTTTTATGTTTTATAAACAATAATATCCCATACCATATCACAATTTAATTTATATTTTTTTACTTTATTTTGTATTGGTACAATATTTTGGGTTTTAAATAAAGTTATTTTATTTTTTATGTATGTTTCCCACAAATAGTAGTTATGTCTAGTAGTTTTAATGGTCCAAGGTCTTAGAAATAGTTGGGTCATTAGATTTGTTGATTTGCATGGATGCTTGTGGCTAGGGTTTTGCTAGTTGTGTTTATTTTTGCTAGAATGTGTAGAAATGCATGCTGTCAAGTTTTCATGGTCTGACTTCCAACAGATCAGATCGTACCCTACTACTTCTTTTTATGGAAATAATTTTAATGATTGCATACTTCTAGATGAGTACTTGAGTTTAGGATTTTGAAAATCGAAAAAATGTGTTTTCAAACCTAAGTTATGAACTTTTTGGCATCTTGACGCAATCTGGAAAAATTTTGGGCAGCAAGTACTGCCCAGATTGTTTTGAATATTGAACACATTTTACTGAGCCAAAAGCCATGAAATTAGGTAAACTGTTAGTTTAAATATGTATAAGGATTACAGAAAATTTTTAGAGGAAAATGCAAAATGGTTAAAGAGTAATGGTTTTTCAAATTTTGCCCTAATAATCTGAAAACGAAATTTCTGTGCAGCAAACATTCCCTAGATTTTCTTACATTTTGAATGGTTTTTCCTATCCCAAAAATTATGAAATTTTCAGAGAAATTAAATTAGATATGAATAAATATCATCGTAAAATTTTGGGAAAACTTGGGCTACGGTGTAAGAGAAATAGTTTTTCAAAGAACCTTAAAAATCTGAGAAAAACTCTTGGGCAACAGGTACTGCCCAGATTTCTTTAAATAGTTTAATGGGTTTTTTCCTTCCAAAAAATTATGAAAATTCGTGAGAAATTTTTTAAGATAGGTATTAAGGATCTGGTAATATGATAGATTAAAATATATCACGGTTTAAGAGTGATAATTTTTCTAATTTACCTAAAAATGGGGGAAAATAGTCATTTCTAACCTTAAACAAAAAATGAGTTTTGGGAGGTTAGTTCTCCTAACCTAAAATGAATTTTGATGTGAGCTTTGGCCTAGTTCCCGTCATAATACGTGAACGTGATTTTAAAGGGTTGTGGTTAGAGAACCTAACATTGAATATGAGCATAAAAGCAAGATTTTTATCACGTTAAAATGAATAGTGAAAAAGTTAGGTTCATAATTAGAAATGATGTTGTTTTCAAAAATAGCTAAAGTTTTGGATATCTAACAAATCTCAAATTAATTTAAGGTTATTGATAATTTATTTTTACCATTTTCTAGACACGGGGTCCAATTACCCTTTCTTTTCGAAAATGACGTAATAGAGATCCTAGGTTATGGATTTAAAGATGCTAACAATGGGAGTTAGGTTTTATAAAACCGTAAATTGAAAAGTATTGTCGTTAACGGATAATAAATTATAAAATGCTGAAATGCAGTATTTTTGGGTAAAGAATAGAAAACGATAAACTCCGTACTTGAGTAGAAAGTGTGTGGTTTTCTAAGATTAAGAGTCGTTTTAAACTCCTTTTATAAGTAACCAAAATATGCATAATACGATTGAGAGAGTCTTCTAGAGATAGAATATTAAAAGGCACAGGACGGAGAGCATGTTGCGCTAAGGACGATTTTTCTCAGGAAACTGTAAATTGATTTAAAGCGAAATATGGTCTTATACATTGTAAAGTGTATAAGAGAAATGTCAGTATAGAGTCTCTAAGAAAACTTTATTGAATGTAGCTATCATAGAATATTAGCTATACGAGTATGTCATAGTTTAATTCGAGTGCACTGTATTAATTACAGTAATTGCAAAAAGGGAAAACGAATAGCGGAGTTAAAAGATCCAACTGGGAACTAAGCACTAAAAGTAAGTTAGCCTTTCACTTTCTTGGATATAACATGAATATACTAGTGTGTGCTTGTAGTAGTAGATTACACGAGTTTTGTTTGGGTCGTTAAGACTAGGGTACCCATAATGCCTACCTTTGCAATGCGTATACATTCTACGGCTTAATGGTAAGTGGGTTCGGGTTGGAGCCAGAACCTTATTATAATATTGTCCAGGTTGGAGCCATGACATGGTGAAATTATAGTCCGGGTTGGAGCCAGGACATGGTGAAATTATAGTCCGAGTTTGACCCAGGACATGGTGAAATTATAGTTCGGGTTGGAGCTAGAACATTGTGACATTATAGTCCAAGTTAGAGCCAGGACATAGTAAGATAAAGTCCGGGTTGGAGCCAGGACATTATAAAATTATAGTCCAGGTTAGAACCAGGACACTAAGAGTGAATCCAGGTTGGAGCCATGATCCATTGTGTTTGTTTGAATTGATTCAAATTGTATAATTATAAATCTTGAATGTTCTGGGACTTCTGAGTGTAGGTCAATATGATATGTATGAACATTGGTTGTTGGGCGTAACCAATGTGCTTGATTTCTGTATGGATATTATTAAGAATTGTATGATAAGGTTGGAATTTATTCTAATACCCTAGTGATCGTTAGGGATATCTACCTTAGGGCAACCCATTACTAGGTTTATTATATTTGTGTGCAAGGCTATACTTACTAAGCGTTTTCGCTAACCTAGTTGTTTCATGTTGTAGGTAAGTGCAAGAGCAAAGTGGAGCAGTGAGCGCCGAAGTCTACTTGTGTATATGTACATGTGGCCCGACCTGGGGAGGTTTTTGATGGAACACCATTTTGAAAAGAAATGTTGGGAGCGTTTTATTTCTTTTATGACATTTATTTTGCTTTAACTCTAAAAAAAGAGAAGTTGTAATTCTGTTTGCTAAAAATAAAAGTGCGTGCACACGATCTTTTTAAAAGTTTTTTATATGGATTTTCGGTACAATGACTTAAAAGTAAAAAAGTTTAAATTTCGACATGTTTTGGTCTTGTACGTTTTGAGGGTTGTTACATCCTGGTTGGCGAGAGTAAAAAAAATATCATTAGTTAAATAGAGCTGTAAACTCATTTAATAATGGACACCATTATTAATAACCTACTATTCGATCAAAATAAGAAAACAAAATTTCTTATTTTATGTGCTAGGCTCACGATTTCGATAATCATAGATTTATTCCTAGTAGTCACCGTTGGGGTGAGTCTAGTAGAATTTGACCTATAATTATCTATCTTTTGAAATCTAACATTGTCAAAATAAATAACGAACACCTTCTGTAGGGGGACAAGTCGAAGTGTCTCGAGGGCCCATTAAGCTATCGACCTTGTTAAACCAACGGTGGAGATCTAATATAATTATTAAAATAAGCTCATTATTTAATTAAAAAATAGTATTTTTATTATTAATTTTTGAAAATTAATGACTATGGTTCTCCAAAAAATTGTAAAATTAAATTTTTAAAACCAAAATCCTATAATTTTCTATTATTTTTAAAGTGTTACATTGAAACAAATTCATTTAAATTAGAATTAATTTGTTGCTAATCAATATTTAGGTTTAACTATTATAATGGACATTTACAATTAAGCCCAACTGAGGCAAATGAGCCTTAACAATTGGGCTTGTACGGAAGAGAGTTGAGTCCAGTATGTCATTCTCACTACTAGGGCCTTCAAACTTCCATAAAAGGTCCAAAAGACCTGAATTTAAACCTTCATTTTATTAATTGTTTAGGTCCACTATAGTCATGCAAAGCAAATGAGCCTTCACAAGTAGAATCACACATAAAAGAGGAATTTAAACTTTACATTTGCTGATTGGCCCAAATAAAACCTATCATTTTTTTAATGTTTTATTTAGCAAAATACTATATATTATACAAACGTATGGGCCACTATATGCATCAAAGCCAAATTGCAAAAATATCACATATAGTGTAGACAGACATGTTATAATTTGATGGTCATAATCATGTTACTATATGAGCAAGTCTATGAATTTATGCAAAAATACCACAATTTATTTCATTTGCAAAAACACCACAATTAATTTTCCAGAAATTTTTGCAAAAAATAAATAAGTCAATTTAAATGAAATTTATCAACAATTAACAAAAGTTAATTTAAATTTCATTTATCAACAATCAACTTAGTTTAGGTCATTTTGAAAAATATTAATTTAATTTAGATAAGATTTATCAACAATTAACTTAAAGTTAATTTAAATCTCATTTATTAAAAAATAATATTTTATTTATTGGTTTGCAAAACGTAATATTTTTAAAATTTAACCAATTTCAAATTTTAAAACAAATATCATTAACTATTTTTCAAAAAATATCTTGTGTTGTTACAACTATCAGCAAATATCTTAACCATTTATTAAAAAAAATATTAATGGTTATAACAAACATAAAATATCTTAATCAATTAAACAAAATCAAATATCCATAAAAATATCTAGTCAACAAATTTTCAAATTTCAAATAATTTAAATATTAAAAACTATAGAATAATCAGATATTAATATTTTCAAATAAAAGATATAAAAAATAAAAAAGTATTTAAAAAAATATCTTTCATATCTCATAAATTAATTCTAATATTTTAATGTATTAAAAGATTTGAAATTTATTAGTTAACCTATTTTTAAATTTAAATTTGAAACTTTGTAGAAAATATCCAATTTTTAAATAACAAACAACAAAAATATCTTATTTTAAAAACAATTTTAAATGATAAAATAAATATGATATTTTGGGTTTGTTATTTAAAATTAATTTTATATTTTATTATCTTTAATTTTATTTTAAAAAATTAACAATATATATATGATGAGGGACGTGTGCGCAAGGGAGTGCTGTGACGAGGGACGTGCGCGCGAGTGGGAGCTGCGCCGAGGGACATGCGTGCGGGTGGGGAGCTATGCCGAGGGATGCGAGTGCGCAGGTGGCCTTTACAGCCCAATTTTTTTTTTTTTTTAAATTTGTGTAATTTTTTAACCCAAAAATATTTTCTAAATAATTTTTACACCAAATAAAGAATTTATAAAAATTAATTTCATAGACAACACCCCAAAATAACTCAAATTTGTTAATAATCACATAAAATTCAATATCCTTCATAAAATACATGAAATCCATCTAATTACTCAACACATCAAATAATTCAATTTTACCATGTTCATGCATGAAAATAAAAAATACCAGAGGCTTTGAGGCCAGTTGTTGGGAATTACTTATACAAGATTTTATTTATTTTCATATAAATCATATATTAAACAAATTAATATAAGAAAACCTAGAACATGTTTCTATAATTGAATTTAAACAAAGGTAATGATAAGAACACTTACATTATATGCAGCGGAATGAATAAGTCTTTCATTAAATTTCTCTAACCCGTATATCATTTCTGTCGTAGGGTATCACCTAGAAACTGAACCGATCTTCAAATTTCTTCCCAATCTTCCACAGTATCCGTAGAATCACCTAAACTAGAGTGTGCAATTCTCAACACATGAGATAGATACAGAGAGAAGAAGAGAAGAGAATATCGAAGCTTAAAAAAAGGCTTTTGTTGTAGAGAGAGAGTCTAAAACCCTAAAGTATCAAAACTAGATTTTTTTTTCAACTCTCACTTAACATTCTTTTTATAGGCTCAATTAGGTCACTTATTTACTTAAAAAAAATCAATAAAATAATAGGTTAATACAACCCTTAGGTCAAAATTCTCATTAGCTATAGCCCGTGAAATTTCTCATTTAATTATAAGCCTGTTGGACTTAAATTCAATGCTCGTATTATTTTCTATTGATTAATTAATTTAATAATTATTTAAGTCCTTTATCAAATTAATTATTTATAATTTGAACCTTGATTTAAACTTATTTATTAATTTAGACACCAATTTTTCTTAATTAATAAATATATCCTAATAATCTCTTTTCTTCTCTAAATTGCATAACTCTGTGAAATTATCAAAAATTGACCTGGTCAACTTTGATAATTTTAATTGATAATTAAATTAATTAATTGAGACTATCTAGATGATTTTATCCAAGGTAAAGTGGGGACCATAGGCCTATGAAATCAAGCTCCAATAAGTTATCATAAATTTACTGACTTATTAATTCCTAGTGACTCCACTAAAGACTCGGAATTGCACTCTTGAATTCATAGAACGTTCTATAAGCAATATAGATACGTTATTAGTTATCTATTGTTACAACCATAATTATCACTCAATCCTCTATATACGGTCTGCAATGAGATGGGACTTAAAAAACGTTTTACCCATCATTGTATTTTATCATTAAAACACTTAGTTCATTGTAAATGATATTTCAGTAAACTAATATTAATAACTAAAATGAGATATCTATCATTTAGCACCTCGAACCAAACTAAAAGGAAACCATCGTTTTACTTCTTCATCAGAAGTCATAGATGTTCATATCTATGATTAACACTCCCACTCAATTATACTACCGAGTTCCCAAGACGTAAGTATGGGCTAGTCCGTAGGGTAAGCTGGTAACGAACAAGTCAAAGAACTCAAATAATACAATCAGTTAGAATACTAACCACTCATAATTGAGATTGAATTGACCAATGGTCAACTATATAATATGACTAGAATAGATAATAACAGTATGTTTACTTATCTATCTAAAGTCAATATCGGTCTAGTCCGATGTAACAAATACATCTGATCTTATCAACTTTGTTAATGTTCTGGAAAGAACATAACACTACAATGTGTAAGTAGATCATATCGTAGATTCGCAAGTCAGTGTAAATCATGTGCACTAACTAATCTTAGGACTAACTTATTTTTTGAACATATAATCATATTGATATTCCACTGTGATTACGTCACTATATATATGATGAGCTATATGCTCGGGTGTTATCCCAAAAATTTGAAAAGAATGACGTGGCAGTAAAATTGGCACATGGCATGAGTTAGTGAGGTGATCTGGCTTAGCAATGGCCCAATACATCAGTTAAGAAATTGGACAGATAGTCAAGCCAAATACACCCGACAGAATAGAATATTTGGTTTGGGGGTTGCTTGGCTCAGACCTCAATTTGAAGACCCTAATAAATGATTTGAAGCCAAGTCCAAGAAGATTGAAGGAGAGATTTGGATTTTGGTTCAAGGGATAAAAACAATAGGTCCGATCGGACCTAAGCTTAGGGGACCTCTTGATATTTTGGCTCGAACGTGTCCAAAGAGAATGACTAAGGCTTAAGTTTTAGTCAAGGGGAAAGCCACATAATGGACGATCGGGTATGCCATGGAAGAGGTAGGCTTGGGCTTGAACGAAGTGAGAAGGAGGAGGAAAGTAGGCTCGGACCACCTTGGTCCGAGGAGAAGAGTACAAGGTCCGATCGGACCTTGGTTGAAAGAGAGGCTCGGACCACCTTGGTCCGAGGAGAAGGGCAGCATGTCCGATTGGACATGCCCATAGGAGAGGAGCCTTTGGGCCATTTTGGTCCGAGGAGATGGCATGAAGAGATGGTTCGGACCACCTTGGTCCGAGGAGGAGAGTACAAGGTCCGATCGGACCTTGATTGAAGGAAAATGAGCTCAGGCTTGACCGAGGTAAGATGCCAAAGAGGGTGGTTTGAACCACCTTAAGCCAAGAAGAAAACCATTGTGTCTGATCGGACACAATGAAGGAGTATACTTCGGACTTGCCCAAGGTAAGGAGCAAAGGAAGTGGCCTCGGACCACCTTGGTCAGAGGAGAGTCAAACTTACATGACCTTTGGTCCGAGGAGAGCCATGCACATACCACTTTTGACCCACGAAAAGCTTGAAGGAGTAATCAACATGCATGTGAGACTACGTCAAACTTCCCGAAACGACTTCAGTGAGAATTGGTCTAAGCATCCGGGAATCTCTCACTCCTCACTCGAATTTAGGATCAGTTGTATTTCAAACATTTATTTTGTAATATAAATATAAGGTGAATAATAAAATATCCCTATCTAAAGGGGATATCAGTTAAGAATCCCAGGTCTATAAATAGAGGGTTGGGAGGATCGTAAAAGGACTTTTGGAAAATTAAGAGTTAATCTGTGTTCTAGAGAGAGAAAGTGTGTTTTTCCTGAGAGAACCCTTTTTTTTGTATTTCTGGAATATTTGCACTGAAGAAACTCAGTTGACACTGGTTCATCTGATCTTGAGGGTGAATATAGTAATAAAATCTCTAAGTGGATTAGGCTATTACCGATTATCGGGGCTGAACCACTATAAAATCTCGTGTTATTTACTTTCATTGATAAAAAACTGTCTGTTGTCGTTTATAATTCTCTTGAAGGCTTGTCGTAGTTGACGTTCTTACGTCGTTGGCTAAAATCACAGTCAACATCGGGATTTAATATAATTTTATATTAAACAAATAATCATGAAAATAAAACATGTGAGCAAAGTGATTGACCAAGTCAAAAATCATTTTTATTCTTTTATTGATAATAAAATGAAATTACAAACAAATTGAGTTTTAATTAGAGTATAAACCCATCAATGTTTATTGAGCAAAGAAGGATCCTGGTCATGATTAAGAACATCCAAGATTACTGTAGTAGATAGAGGGCCAACAATATGCCAATAATGCGTATAAAACATGATTGACATTCTATCTAATCCGGGGCTTTTATCACTGCTCATTGTCTTTAAGGCAGCCAAAACTTCATCCTTAGTAATTGGTTCAGCTAAGGTATCACAAGAAGTTGCAGAAATTGTTGTTGGAATTTTTGAGATAATGTGGTCCATTGCATGGTGATCAAGACCCTGACTTTGAAAAATATTATGAAAATATGATTCAATAATATGAACAGTGTCTGGAGTTGTATTTTGTATACTCTCATATGCACCTTGCAATTGTTTAATGTTGGTGTAGCTTCTAGTAGATGCTCTTTGGTGGAAGAACCTGGTATTAGAATCCCCTGATTTCAACCATGATTTTCTTGAGTGCTGGTGCCAATAATCTTCTTCTTAGGCAAGGAGACTATCAAGGATGGCCTCTGATTGTTTTAGCGTAGCAAATGAGAATGGTATGTGGCCGGAGAGTTATGTAAGGTAGTTACCTTATCATGAGAAGCTTGGATACGCTGCTTCAGATCACAAAATTTGGCATAATGCCATGATTGAAGTTTCGTTGCACAACGAGAAAGATTAGTGAGAACTTGAGGAATGGTTACAGTTGATGATGGAGCCCAATTTTGCAAAATAAGATCGGTACACTCCTCTTCCTGAAGCCAGATTTTCTCAAAGCGAAATATGGATTTAAATGGTTGAATCTCATATTGTTGTCAAAGGATTTGAATGTTGACTTTGATAGCCCTATGATCTGAGTGGAAAAAAATACAAGTGGTGAACTGTGTTGGAGCATAAAAGTGACCGCCCGAGAGGAATTGACGAAACCATAATCTAGCCGTTCCTTCACATTACCCAAACCTTGACATATGTTGGTCCATGTAATTAGTTCACCATCAAAGGGCAAAGGAGAAAGCTGACAGTGGTCCAAGGTATCATAGAATGTATCAATTTGGGCTTGACAACGTGGTGGCCCACTAAGTTTGTCACTATGAGAGAGAATTTTATTGAAATTTTCATGAACAAGCCACATTGACATAGGTGAGACATCAAAGGACCTCTTTAAAACAACCCATGTGTGTGTGTGAACGCATGCTTATTTGAGGATGTCCATAAAAACCAGTGAAATGACAACAAGGGCCTTCATCACACCTAATGTAACTGAAAGAATGTAATGTCTTTCCTTTCTCATTAGTAACATGATATTATATACAATGTACAAAGAGTAATCTTAGCCAAGAAACTAGGAACTGATTAGCTAAGAATATGGGCAGAATATTTACAAGATAATCTCCTTAACAAATTAGGAGATAAATACAAATTATATACAAATATAGAATATATGTATCATATATTCTAACACACCCCCGCAGTCGAAACTGGAGGATCTCGAACGCTGAGACTGTCTCGAAAATCTTCAAATAAAATACGAGGTAGACCCTTCGTAAAAATATCGGCGATCTGATAACGGGAGGGAACATGTAAAACTCGTACTTCGCCCTTAGCGACCTTCTCCCTGACAAAATGAATGTCCATCTCAATATGTTTGGTACGCTGATGTTGTACCGGATTCCCTGATAAGTAAATGGCACTCACATTGTCACAATAAACCAGAGTAGCCTTATGAATAGGAAAATGTAGTTCAAGCAATAAATTTCGGATCCAACAAGAATCAGAAACAACATTAGCTACTCCGCGATACTCAGCCTCAGCACTGGAACGTGACAAAGTTGGTTGTCTTTTGGACGACCAAGATATCAAGTTGTCACCTAGAAAAACACAATAGCCGGAAGTCGAACGTCTAGTATCCGGGCATCCTCCCCAATCAGCATCAGTATAAGAAAGGAGCTTATTGATAGAGGATTTATACAAGTGTATCCCATAAGATAAAGTACCCTGCAAATAGCGCAGAATACGTTTAAGGGCACTCATATGCTCGCTCCCGGGATCATGCATATGTAAAAAAATCTGTTGAACAGCATAAGAGATGTCAGGTCTGGTAAAAGTAAGATACTGTAAGGCACCGGCCAAACTGCGGTACTTGGTGGGATCCTCATATGGTGAATCTGTCAAAGCACCCAGTTTTGGTTTGGTGTCAACCGGAGTCGGACAAGAGCTGCAATTAGCCATACCAGCTCTTTCAATGATCTCCGTGGCGTACTGTTTTTGAGACAAAAACATACCATTAGCATTGCGGGATACAGCAATCCCCAAAAAGAAGCTTAGAGGACCTAAGTCCTTCATAGCAAACTCGCCACCCAAAAGTGCCATAAAATGCTTCCTCAATCGATCTGATGAAGCTGTAAGAATAATATCATCAACATATAACAAAATATATGCCATATCCGAGCCCTGTCTGTAAATAAACAATGAGTTATCAGATTTACTGTGAGAAAAACCAATAGTGGCCACAAAATCGGCAAACCGCTGATACCAGGCCCGCGGAGCCTGTTTTAGGCCATATAGAGATTTCTTTAGTAAACACACATGATCAGGGCAACTTTTGTCGCGGAAACCCATGGGCTGATGCATATAAACTGTCTCAGTGAGATAACCATGTAAGAAAGCATTCTTGACATCTAACTGGTGAATAGGCCAAGATTTAGAAATAGCAATGCTAAGAACAGTACGAATAGTGGCCGGTTTGACAACCGGACTAAAAGTCTCATCACAATCAACACCCTGCTGCTGAGTTTTCCCATCACCTACAAGACGGGCTTTATGCCGCTCAAAAGAACCATCAGATTTCCGTTTATGGCGAAAAATCCACATGGACCTAATAACATTCACATCAGGTGGCCTAGGTACCAATTCCCATGTTTCATTAGCAATAAGAGCATTAAATTCATCTAACATTGCATTTTTCCAATTTGGGTCACGAATAGCACTAATGGGATCCTTAGGTAAGGGAGATATGTTAGTGGAAGTCATGGTAGCAAAGTTGGAAAAATATTTCGAATTTGGTTTGGAGATACCATTTTTCGCTCTTGTGGTCATATGATGGGGAGTCGGTTCTGGCAACGATGTTTGTGAGGGTGTTGGTTGGTCTTGGGTGGGTTGATGGGTTTGTTGTGGGGCTGGCCCAGTGTGCGTGGGGGTAGAAGGGTGCGAAATGGGCTGCTGTACGGGTACCTGCAATGTGACAGTACCGTGTGAGATGGGGGGGCCTGATGGTGATGACCCAGCGGGGGAATGGGGAGGCGATGTTGGGCTTGGTGAGGACGGCCCAGCAGAAGGATGGCTGGGCGTGAGTGGGCCAGCAGATCCCACATGCCCAGTAGGAGAAGTATGGTCAGTGTGTTGCTCAACATTTTGTGGGTTGGTGCTTTGAGTATGAATATGATGGAGAATTGGATTAACATCCAAAAAATTATAGTCGGCTGTGTGAGGAGTATGAAGTTTAGAAAATGGGAATTCGACTTCAAAGAATTTCACATGACGACAAATAATTATTTTTCCACTAGACATATCATAGCACTTAGAACCTCTATGGTTTGGAGCAGGACCAAGATAGACACAAGGAGTGGACCTTTCTTGCAATTTATGAATAGAAGTGGACGGAAACAAGGGAAAACATAGACAACCAAACACACGTAATTCTGAGTATATGGGATCACATTGATATAGAACTTGAGTGGGAGACTGAAATCCTAAGACTTTGGTTGGAAGTATGTTTAGAAGATATGTGGCCATTTCTAGAGCATGATGCCAAAAGGAGAGGGGCAAAGAAGCATGAGCAAGTAAGGTCCGAATGATATTGTTTATGGATTTTATGTGCCGTTCGGCTTTTCCATTTTGAGGTGAGGTATGGGGGCAAGAGAGACAAAATAGCATGCCATGTTGATCAAAAAACTCTTTAAAAGTGCCATTTATATATTCTGTGCCATTGTCACATTGGAAGGTTTTAATGTTACGGTCAAATTGTGTACGAATTAGACTATGAAAAGATTTGAACAAGTGTTTGACTTGGGATTTATTTGCAATAGGAAACGTCCACAAAAATTTACTGTAATCATCAAGAAATAGAACATAATAACAATGGCCAGAAGAACTCATGACAGGAGATGTCCAAAGATCACTATGAATTATATCAAAGGGAAAAGCAGTGTGCGACATAGAATCATAAAACGGTAATTTTGTGTGTTTTCCGAGAGTACACCAGGAACAAAAAGTCTGGCAAGCCTTATTACAATCAATAAAAAATTTACTACTAAGAGACCTAAGAACAACATCACCAGGATGTCCTAGACGATTATGCCAAAGATCAGATGATATAGCGGTAAAGGCTGAATTATTGACTGGAGGAATGGCGTGAGAGTTTGAGAAGAGAGGATAGAGGTCACCGATACTGTCACATCTCAGAAGTCTGGCCCCCGTCTGTAAGTCATTCACAGAAAAGCCAAGGGGGTCAAATTCAACGAAAACTGAATTATCAGTGGTGAATTTTCGGACAGATATTAAATTCTTAATTAATTTGGGAGCATGCAACATATTTTTCAAATTAAAAGGAGGGTATGGAGATGGTAAAGTAGTACTACCGTGACCGACAATTGGAATTAAATCACCACTACCCACAACAATGTTATTGTTTTTAATGCTCGAATTGTTGTAAGAGGAAAAAATACATTGATCCGCCGTCATATGCGAAGTTGCACCGGTGTCCATGTAAAAATTCCCGTCAGGCTGAGAATAGGAAAGAGCGTTCATCGCTGCCTCAATGTCTGTAGGAGTATAGCTGCTTGAGGGAGCTACGGCATTGTATGCCTGAGGTCGCAAGCCCAGAATGCCTGGCCCAGCTGGTCGAGGCCCACCCTGCGGAGCAGAGGCCTGTCTTGGAGCCCAGGTTGCAGCCGGGTATGGACATGGAGGAGGGTTGGGCCACTGAGCAACCCAGGGGGCGTAAGGGGCCCAAGTTTGCTGCTGCCAATTAAATGGCACATGCGGCCCAGAAAGTTGTGGGCTTGTTTGTCCATTATTATTGCGGCCCTTCCCAGAAGCTTTAGAATTAGATTTCTTTGGTTTGCCTCCTTTAGAACCTGAGCGGGACGATGAAGAAGAGGTGGAGTTGCTGTCCGTACTGTGGTGGCTGCCGGAGCTAGCGACGAGGGCCGTCTGGGAGCGGCTGCCTAAACCTCCTTCCTTGGATAGGCGGTTCTTGATAGTTCGTTCAGCAAGTTTAAGATGAGAGCGGCAGCTCTCGAATGAAGGTAGGGGCTCTTGGTTTTGGATGATATCCACCGTTCCAGCATAGATTTCAGGCAACCCAGCCGTGAGTTTGAGCACCAACCTGCTATTGGAAATAGGAGCATCCACATCGGCAAGGCGATCGGCCAAGGATTTGATGTGATTGCAATAGCTATCAATCGACGAGAAATTCTCGAAATCAAGATCCGCAAGTTCTTCGTCAAGATGAGTAGCCCGAGAAGCCTTGTTGTCTTGGAACATGGACTCGAGACGTGCCCATGCCCCTTGAGCAGTGTCGTCTTTGAGCAAAATAGCATGGAGAAGATCGGTGGATATAGTCCCATATATCCATTGAAGGACCGCGGCATCAAGACGCTTCCATAGGGCCGGGTCTGCGGCTTTGGAGTCGGCATTGGCAGTGACTTCTTTTTCCTCCGTAGGAGGGATTATGTGGTGATGCAAATCATGGACCCTAACAAGAACCTTGAACAAGGCCGCCCAAGAGTGATACATACCATGCTCCACATCCAATGTGATGGGGATAAGGGACTTGACATTGGTGATTGTGAGAGCAGGATGGAATTTTGTTTGTTCGGCCATGGAAAAGAGCAGCGGAAGAAGAGAAAAAGAAGAAGATAGGCGTTTGTTAGGGAAATTTGGATCGGTTTAGACTGATACCATGAAAGAATGTAATGTCTTGCCTTTCTCATTAGTAACGTGATATTATATACAATGTACAAAGAGTAATCTTAGCCAAGAAACTAGGAACTGATTAGCTAAGAATATGGGCAGAATATTTACAAGATAATCTCCTTAACAAATTAGGAGATAAATACAAATTATATACAAATATAGAATATATGTATCATATATTCTAACAGTAACAATCAATATAATTCATTGTATAACTATTAATAAATACATTCACAGTAGACTTCCATAACAACATAAGGCCTCCACCGAGACCATTCCTAGGGAATTCTATACCATTGGGAAATTTCAAAATATTACGAAACTTAGTAATACAATCAGACTTAAGTTTTGTTTCCATAATAAATAATACAGATGGATCTTGCTGTGAAACAAGCAAGCAGAGATGTTGGAATGTAATCGAGTTCCCTAATCCCATAGCATTGCAGCTTAAAACATTCATGGTGAATGGTGGAGTTGTCGAGCAACCACCACTGTGTTGGGAATTGTGCCCTTAAAACAATTGTAGTTGGCAATGATTTTAATGAAATAAACGAATAAATTGAATTATTGTATTTATGTAGCTTATGTACTATATTATTGTTAACAATATTAAGTAAATATCAGAAAATTCTCAAGTTCTTATATGTGTTCTCAATCTCATATTGATTTGAGGGGATCGAGATTGATATAATGAACTTAAATAGTTCACAGTAAAATAAAGTTATGGAATCTTTAGATTAATTATTGCTAATACGGTCCACTAGTATTATGAATACATGTGCCATAGATCCGGGTTACTAGTATAGTAGGACACTTTAGTGGAGGTACTTTGCATACTGAGAGTATGTAGAACTGGACCAGATGTGATTTAATAATACTTGTTTTCATATACCGTTTCGTAGTATTATAAAACACATTAATTAATGATCATATACAAACTGATCTTAATCCTCAAGTTACTATGAACTCTTATATATGTCATTTGATCATTTGATTCATGCGTTACTATTTGTCAGAATGATCAGGCTAAGAACTATTATTTTGGGGACTCGATGATGTATATGGCTGAGGACATAGCTTAACAGATATGGAATTTATACCTTCTTATAGATTGAATGATGGTTCCCAATTGGGTTGACATTTGGAACTGAAAAGATTATTGACGTCAAATTCATAATCAGATTATGAATTAAACTTCACTAGTAAAGTCAATGGTACACTAGGAATCAAAATATAATTAAAATGGTAAAACAATAATTTTATTCCCACTTAATTATGAATCATCAATAGATGATTAACTTTTATGTAATGATTATATCAATGGACACTTTGTGGTTACAATAAAGTACTTAGTAAATATGTCTTTAATTCTCAAGAGTGCAGTCTTGTACAGTGACTTTTGAATTGTAAATATGTCTTAAACAATATTTTGGGATCCCAATGTAACTCTTTTATGATTTTAATGAAAGTACAAATCTTTACATGAAAGTTTTATTAAATGAGTCTTTGTTTTAACTTAATTACACTTTTGGGTCTAACACCTCGATTAGCGAGTCAAATACACATTTTTAAACCACATGGTAATGACTCTAGGATAGCAGGGCGTTACACTTATGATGCTTATAGGAAAGAAAATTTCAATCTTAAAGCAGTGTTGTTGTGGACCATTAATGATTTTCCAGCCCTAGGTAATCTTTCTGGATTTAGTGTGAAAGGGTACAATGCATGTCCCATTTGTGAAGAGTGGAGTCATTCTGAATTTTTAAAACACTATAGAAAGATTTATTATGTGGGACACCGAGAGTTCTTACCCGAAGAACATGAATTTCGAAGTTGGACAGATGCCTTCAATGATAAACCTGAATTTGGAAAGACTCCACCACCTTTACTTGGAGAATAATTGTTAACAAAGTTGAACAAAGTCCAATGCAAGTTTGGTAAGCCTAGAAATTATACAAATAAGAGAAAAAATGTTAGACGTGAAAAAACAAAGGAGGTTGTAGATGGTGCGACAGGTTGTTGGAAGAAGAAATCTATTTTTTTGAGCTTGAATACTGGAGCTTTTGGTTTTACGACATAACTTGGATGTGATGCACATTGAGAAAAACATGTTGGATAGCTTAATTGGCACATTGCTGAATATTCCTGGTCGGAGTAAAGATGGAATTAAAGCTCAGTTGGATTTAAAAGTAATGGTTATACACAATAAGTTACAACCAGAGGTTGGTGAGAGACAAACCTATTTACCACCTGCGTGTTATATCTTGTCTAAAGAAGAAAAACAAATGGTATGTCATTCTTTGTCGAATGTGAAAGTACCGGAAGGTTATTCTTCAAATATTTCTTCTCTGGTAGATATGAAAATTTTGAATTTAGTTGGAATGAAGTCTCATGACCATCATACGCTACTTGTACATCTTCTACCGGTAGCTATCCGTTTCGTGTTACCCAAAAAAAATTGATATGCAATTACCAAACTATGCTTCTTATTTAAATCTATTTTTTGTAAAGTGGTAGATGTATCATAGTTGGACAATCTCCAAAAAAATCTCATGATAACTATGTGTGAGTTGGAGCAATATTTCTCACCTTCATTTTTTGACATAATGGTTCATTTGGTGAGAGAGGTAAAATTGTGTGGACCAGTATACTTGAGATGGATGTACCCATTTGAAAGGTATATGAATATTTTAAAAGGTTATGTTAGAAATATAAGTAGGCCTGAGGGTTGCATAGTTGAATCGTACATTGTTGAAAAAGCAATGAAGTTCTGCTCAGAATACTTATCAGGTGTTGCGAGCATTGGACTTTGTTTTCCTAAAATTGAGTTTGAAATAAGTAAAAGTGGTAGAGGTGGTGTTGTTTCTGAAGTAAATAAATCTGATAGAGATGAAACACATCGGCTAGTCTTATAAAATATTGATGACGTTCAACCATACATCAAGTAAGTTCCTACACATATGCATGGTCAATCTTATTTTGCTCTTTTATTATATTGTTAATGAATGTAGTTTCTTGATATAAATGGTTTTTCTTGAAGAGACCATTTCAATTGGATCAAGACTACTTATCATAATAAGTCTCTGAATAAAAAATGGGTACAAGATGAACATTATTGAAATTTCAGTACTTGGTTCGAGAATGAGGTAAAATATTTGTGTTGTTCTTGTTTGAGTTTTATTGTATTTTAACTTGTTACAATTTGATAGACTTAGTTTTATGTTGTCTATTCTAGGTTTTGAATAACACCACAAGCAAAGTCTCTGAAACACCAAAATGGATAGCACGAGGTCCTTCAATGAGTGTAATTAAGTATCAATGTTATTATATTAACGGTACTCAATTCAACACCATGGACCATGATAATATTAAAAAGACACAAAATAGTGGTGTTACTGTTATCGCCCATACTTTTCAAATATCTAGTTCCAAAGATAAAAATCTCATACAATGTGATATGACATTTTATGGGGTGATCAAAGAAATTTGGGAGCTATATTATGTGACTTTTTGAATTCCTCTCTTCTTGTGTGATTGTGTGAAAAGTGACAACGGGGTCAAAAATATGACTTAGGATTCACACTGGTGGACTTAAATCGAATAGCACATAAATCTGATCGCTTTATAGTGGTGTCACAATCTAGCAAGTATTTTATGTGAGTAATCCAGTAGACGCTCGATGATCAGTTGTCCTAACAAGTCAATCGAAAGATTATCTACTCGAAAAGTCTGGGACCGATGATATTTTACTTGAACAAGAAATATTTACAATTTTTTAACTGCCTATTGATGTCACCATTGATAATGATGATGACTATATACGCGAGAATGGTGAAGGGTTGTGGGTAGATAATTAAAGGTATATATATATATATTAATTTTGTTTTTTTTTTGTGAGGTTTATACATATACTATATAGTTGAGCATTGTGGTGATTTAAGTACACTAACATATACATTTCCTGTTCACTTAACTGCAGATTCATTTGTTATGGATCCACCATATGATGATGAGGGCAATCCGTTTGTTGATGATGATGGTAATGGTCCGAAGGGGGTTAATCCTACCGCACCAACAAATACACAAGATAAGAAGTATAATGGCAAATCGATTTGTAGTGATGTATTCAAAGCAAGAAGTGAGGGTCACAATTTTGAGGTCGAGTACAATCGTTTTGGTCGAGCGATGGGAAAAGGGAGGGGGGGGGGGCAAGATGAACAACACAATTGGTCTTCTATCACACACAATCCTTTCTTTAGATGTCGACAATTGGAATAAAAATGTCGAAGGATAAAAATGAGAGTTTATGGGGGTCAAATCTAGGTAAGTTTTAATATTATCTATTAAATTTATCATAACTGATTAATCTATTGAAAAAAGTTTAAAAAATTTGCATTCGTTTGTGCAAACTACGTTCAAACTTCCAAATTATGCTAAAAAAGACTTCCTCAAAGAAGCAGGAAAAACATGGAGAAACTAGAAAACAAGACTAACAAAAGATCTTGTTTATGTATATAAGAATGTAGCTCCTGAGATTCTTGCCAAGCCCCCATCAGACTACTTCGAGTATGTTGACCCAGATTTTGGTCAACTGACACGGAGTCAGAATATGCTTGATGTGAATGAATGCGTTGAAAGGAATCGAATGACAAAAATAATAAGAACACAATGTTTTATAGTGGTTCGGCCCCAGGATCTGGTAATGACCTACGCCCACTTAGATTGTTATTGATGTGAGAATCAAAGGAGTGATCAAAGAAGTAAGGTCCAATGAGTTTCACTAACCTCTGAAGAACAATACAATATTTCAAGTAGAATTACTCTAGTATCAAATAATTTGAAAGCCCAAAAGTCCCTTCCTTGAGCTATCATTCTCTATTTATAGGCTCAAGGGGGTTTACACAAGATTGTTACAGATATTCTCTCCCGAATAATCAGATATTCAGGAGATTGTGTGAGTTAATTTCGGGATTTACAAAGATCTTTACTGGAACATCATGCTGTATGCGGAACCATTGACCAAACTGGTCGCAGGAAAGACTGGGCCGCCTTCTACTTATAATGTACTTTCTGGTCGATACAATAGTAGAGTTCCTCCAGATGTCAGCCACGTGTTCAGGGATCACTTGCCACGTCATCAATACCAGTTTTTTGGATAACATTTTCCCCCCAAGTTTATTTATTACGAGCAATAAATAAACTTTTGAATGAACGACCCTTCGGTGACCCCGCCATACGTGTCAGAACCCTTCGTGTGTTCTTGGAAAAAGCAACCTACTCTTGTCTAATCATGACTTTTCGGTTCCCCAGTAACAATTCGACGGCTATCTCGCTTCCCCATACTTCGAAAAAGGGAAACTGATGATTACACCTTTTTAATGCCACAGACAAACTTATATAACATCTCCGAAGTTTTCTTTTTCTTTTTACGCACGCTATTACTCATTCCAGAAAACCTAAAACCAGAGCTTCCATCTTCTCCTGGAGACCGTTCTTCTACGCTTTCAAGACTCGGCCAGAGAGTTCCTCGATTTCCGAAGACCCTTTACCAATCTCCACGACCTTCTTTCTGGTAAGTTTTTGAATCCTCATGCTTCAAATTTTCGTAATGCATGCTTCTGTATGTTGACTGTTTGAGTTCATCTTCTGGGTTGAGATGTTTATCAATAGAATGTCTTGTAGGTGAAAAAGGTTACGAGTTAGTTTGATAGTTGGGATCATACTTTTAGGACGTAAAATCGAAGTAAAAATTCGATTTTTAGGCCAGTCGAAAAATAGGGTTTTTCCCGCCCTAAGGGGAGTTGAAAAAGCTTTTTTGAAAAACTTTTTGCTTTCACCCTTTGATCCGTTTCTCAAATTGTTCGTGTGGAAAAATTTAGCTTTTTGTTAGAATGCTGCTGTATAAAAGCTTGACTTTTATGCTCGATCAGCATTATTCTAAAAAGCCTTTAAAAATTCTCTATCCTTACCTCCCTATTCTTCTGTTTGCAGACTTTGATGCCAGATTTGTGGGGAGGTGAACGGCCCATCGACGACGATCTTCTCGCCCAACTGCTCGAAGGCGAAGAACAACCGACCAACCGAATTCACGAGATTCCTTTTTCACGATCTTCCTCCAGACCTCGTCCTTCTCCTCCTCAAATGGCTCGTTCCAAATCCTTAGGCAAGAAAAGACCTGAATCCGACGATAGTCCAAACCCTCCTGCCCAGCCTGATTCACAGGCCAGGGTTCCTTCGACCAGTGGCCAAGAAAATCCTGCTCCTGACCCTAACATCCAAACTAGAGCCCGCTCTCGCCATCAGAATCTGCCTGATGTCGAGTGGTATTTCTCCCCGACCAGCCTAGTGACTCCTAGGATGCTTGATAACTATCTTAGGAAGTATCCTCTCACAGGGGTCACTCTCAAAATTCATGCTGCAGACCAAAGGGCTAACCTCCCCGGAGGTGTATATAGTGCTTGGTCTCGATACCCCCATGAGGTCAATTACCTCTTTGACCTCAAGTCCACCCTCAACAGTATGGGACGGGCTTCTTCCATCTTTGTCACCAGGAGACAAACCGGACGTTCCTGAGTGCCACCACGCACATATCCAACGTGGGGCAGTATAGCAAGGAGTACTTCCTTACTCCGGACATAACCAGCAACAACTTGGCCTTCGCTCGAGGAGGTAAATGCTGCTTTTACTGGTCAATACTTTTCATCAGCGAATTTCCCTTCATTTTTCTTAAAGTACATTTTGTCTTTCAGGCCCATGGTTACGTCCGACCCCAACACCAGACATGGTGTTGAGGTCCAATGCACTGGCCAGGATGACAGACGCAGAAAAAAGCGTCAAGTCCCTGGTCACTGATGAAAATCTGAGGCTAGCTGGCCTTCTGGATCCTCGCCATGAAACAAGAGGACCTGTGGTAGCCGATGCCACTGCCGAGGGGGTTCCCGAGCAGCAACCTCCTGCGTCCCCTCCACGAAGGAGGTCGACAGGGGTTACAATCAGGGAACCCACGGGCAATCCTTCTACAGAAGGGCCTTCTGCTCCCCAAGGCAAGGGGAAACAAAAGGCAAAAGAGCCGATTGTGGACTTGGGGGAATCCTCCGATGAAAACGGTACAGTAATTTTGCTTTTAAATAGCTTGCCAATTTCCTGTCACTTGTTTGACTAGGAGGGCAACTTTACATATACTCCAAATCTAGGGCCAGACTTCTTCATGCCAGATAGTGAGTGTATGACTAATAGAGTCAATAGTGTAGCGACCAGTAGTTGTAGCTCGGGTATTAACTTTGTGACCTCTTTTCTGTTTTATCGAGAGTTTTTATCTGCCTTTATCATATCATTTGCATGTGTTTACTTGTATGCAAATATGGCCACTCCCAACATTTTTGACTTATACCAGGCTAAGGAGGAAGTAAAAGTTCCTCTGGTTCGGCGGAAGTCGTCTAGGAGACACAACGGCGAAACAAGCCAGGGACCTCCTGCCAAGAAGGGTCGAACAGAAGATCCTTCCAAGGATGTGCCAACTGGGCAAACTTCTGCTCAGCCTTCGGCTCCTGCTGAAAAGGAAACTCCACCTGCGACGACAACTCCTCAACCTGCAGCTGCCAAGGAACAGACTCAGTGGGACGAAGCCCTCGAGGCCAAACTCTTGAACCGCGCTCTTCGAGCAGCCAAGGACCGCCTTGCACACATCGTAAAGTACGACCATTGCAAGGAGGCGATGGCTGAGGCAGAGACTATGGGGGTCGATCAAATTCTGAACAGGGCATTAAATGAAATGGCCAGCGTAAGTGCTTCTTATCTCTTTGGCCTTAGTTTTTTTATTTTTTGCAACAGGTTCTAATTTTATCCTTTGTCCACAGGCTTTGCTGACTGCAACTGCCGCCCACACCCGTGCCCAAGCTACCATCGACCAGACTCGGGCGAAGGCTATCGAGAGGTACCAGGTGAAAGCAGTCGAGGACCTTTCGGCTGTAGAGGCCAGGTATGCGAAGGAGTTGGAGGCGGTCATTCAGTAGAGGGATGCTGCGGTGACAAAACTATCAGAGGCTGAAGCTTCGAAGGCAGCTATAAGGAAGCAAAGGGAGGAGTATCAGGAGTCCAGCCGAGTCCAATATCGAGAATGCAAGAGACTGGGTGAGGAGCTCAAGTCCAAGGACGAGGCCATCAATACTCTTGAGAGCCAAGTAGAGCAGCTGAAGCTTTCCAATGCCAAAGATCTGGAAAGGTACAAGAATGTGACGCTCTGGTGTTTTTATAACTTTTGGAAAAACAATCAGGGCGCCAACTTCGGTTATCTTTTAGAAGATGTTAGAAATGTTGAACTGGCCCGCTGCACTGCTCAACTGGCTGAAGAGGAGGCAAGAGCAAGGATCGCTGCTTCCCCAAGCATCGCTGGCGCAGAGGAAGAAAGAGTCGTTGAGGATGCGACCAATCAGAATGCTGATAAAGACCCTCCTGCTCCCAACGTCTCTTGAGCTTTTATTATTATTTTTTCTTTCTTTTGATTACACGACCCACGGGTCGTGATGTAAAGACAATATCTTTTTTGAATTTGATGTATGGGCAGCAAACTTTTCCTTTTATTTGAACAGTTACATCCAAGCAGTGATGCTTGCGGTGTAAAAGATTGCTTTATAATGTTATAATATTTTCATCTATTATAACATCTGTCCGTATGACCGAACTTAGCATAGTACTTTGGCTTGATTTATCAAAATATAAATTTTGAAAAAATACTCTAAGTACCTTAGCATGCTTTCCCTCATTTTTTTCATGTGTTTACATACCTCATGGTACGCTTTGCTATCGATGTGCCTTATATGCCCCCCAAGTGATCGAGGAGCTTTAGGTCCTTGGTCACTTGCCTTGACCATGACCTGTTCGAACATTTCTGCTCGGGTGGAAAAGTAATACTTGTTATACAGCAAAACAACACACATAATGAACAAATACTTGTAAATATAAATTTACAAAGGTTGGCAAGAATGACTGGCTGCGCACAGTCCTTTATAATCTCGTATTAAAAATGGACTAAACATGTCTTTAGGAGTGATTCTAAAATAGAATCTTACATATACGAGCGATTAGCCATACAACGTGGCTAACCCTCTTTGCAAAACTTGTAAAAAGTAAAATTTAATACAAGCCAGTCCTTTAAAAAGGACTGTTTACTGATAATACTTGCGCAGGTGTTCTCCATTCCAATATCGTGGAACGAGATCTCTGTTTAGGCGTGCAAGTTTGTAGGTGCCCGGATGAAGGACTTCTTCAATTTGGTAAGGTCCTTCCCAATTAGGTCCGAGTACTCCAGCAGTAGGGTCGCGGGTGTTTAAGAAAACTCATCGTTGCACCAAGTCACCGACGTTGAATTTTCTTTCTTTAACTTTGGAGTTAAAGTACCGGGCGACTTTTTACTGGTATGCAGCAACTCGAAGTTGGGCCTTCTCCCGTATCTCGTCAATTGAGTCTAGGGACTCCATCATTAGTTGGCTATTCTGGTCCTGGTCGTATGTTACGCGTCGATGTGAGGGGGGATCTAACTCGACAGGTAACATAGCCTCATATCCGTAGGCCAAGGAAAATGGGGTATGACTTGTCGCTGTTCGGTGAGATGTTCTATACGACCAGAGGACTTCAGGCAGCTGCTCTGGCCATGCTCCTTTAGCGTCTTCAAGCCTCTTCTTCAGGGTATCTTTAAGAGTTTTATTCACGGCTTCGACCTGTCCGTTTGCTTGGGGATGCGCAACTGATGAAAAGCTTTTAATAACTTCATGCCTTTCGCAGAAGTCGGTGAATAAGTCACTGTCAAATTGGGTTCCATTATCTGACACGATCTTTCGAGGAAAACCATACCGGCAAACAATGTTCTTGATGACAAAGTCAAGAACTTTCTTGGTCGTGATGGTAGCGAGCGGTTCAGCTTCGGCCCATTTGGTGAAGTAGTCGACTGCCACAACGGCGTATTTTACTCCACCCTTTCCTGTGGGTAGGGACCCAATCAAATCTATCCCCCACACCGCAAAAGGCCACGTACTTTGCATCTGTTTCAATTCATTTGGAGTTGCTCTTGGAATCTTGGAGAACCTTTGACATTTATCGCATCTTCGTACAAACTCCATCGAATCCTCGTTCATGGTTGGCCAAAAGTAGCCTTGCCTTAGAATTTTCTTTGCCAAACTCTGCCCCCCAGCGTGATCCCCACAGAAGCCTTCATGCACCTCTTTCATGAGTTCCTTAGCTTTTTCTGGTGTAACGCATCTGAGTAGCGGCATTGAATACCCTCTTCGGTACATAACACCATCGACCAATATGTACCTAGCGGCCTGCCTTTGTAGAGTTCTGGCTTTGTTTCTATCTGTTGGTAGCACACCGTTCGTCAGATACTCCAAGTAAGGTGTCATCCATGTATCCTCCATTCGAATCTCCATATTGGTCGCAACCGCTTGTATGCTTGGCTCACTCAGTCTTTCTACTGGCACAATGTTCAAAGTGTCAGCATCCTTCACGCTCGCGAGTTTGGCTAAGGCGTCTGCGTTTGAATTTTGATCCTGCGGAATTTGCTGGAGGGTGTACTCCGTGAACTGAGCTAGCAGGTCTTTTGTTTTATTCAAGTAGGCCACCATTTTTAAGCCTCGCGCTTGATATTCTCCTAGAACTTGATTCACCACCAGCTGTGAATCACTGTAAATATCAAGCGTCTTTATGCTCATGTTTTTCGCCATTCTCAATCCAGCGAGGAGTGCTTCATATTCGGCTTCATTGTTTGACGCGGTGAAGTCGAACCTAATAGCGCAGTGAAATCGATGCCCCTCTAGCGTTATCAATATCACTCCCGCTCCTGCGTGGGATTCGTTGGACGACCCATCCGTGAATAATTTCCACGAAGGAGCTTTCTCTTGAGGCTCAGGCGCACTAGGCTGTTTGCACTGCTCGCTGTCTGGGAGTTCGGTGAACTCTGCAATAAGATCGGCCAAGACTTGTCCTTTTACTGCTGCTCGCGGTGAATAAGTTATATCGAACTGCCCTAGTTCGACTGCCCATTTTAATAATCGTCCAGCCGCTTCTGGTTTTTGGAGGACTTGCCGAAGGGGCTGGTCAGTTAAAACTGTGACAGGATGGGCTTGAAAGTAGGGGCGCAACTTCCTAGAGGCCAGGATTAAGCAATATGCTAACCTTTCAATGGGCCGATATCTCAGTTCTGCCCCGATCAACCTTTTGCTTACATAGTAAACCGCTTTCTGTACGCCTTCTTCTTCTCGTGCTAGCACTGCGCTCGCAGCAACTTCTGTAATCGCCAGGTAAATAAACAAAGTTTCTCCTTCGATTGGCTTTGATAAGATAGGAGGCTATGCCATATGAGCTTTCAAGGCCTGAAAAGCTTGCTCGCAGTCTCCTGTCCATTCAAACTTCTTATTTCCCCTAAGTAGGTTGAAGAAAGGGACGCATTTGTCTATTGACTTCAAAATAAATCTACTTAGGGCTGCGATTCTCTCGGTTAAACTTTGTACATCTTTGATCCTTTCTGGAGATTTCATGTCGATCAGGGCTTTTATCTTGTCGGGGTTGGCTTCGATTCCTCTTGAATTTACAATGAACCCCAAAAACTTCCCTGATCCAACTACGAAGGAACATTTGAGGGGATTTAACTTCATCCGGTATTTGTTCAATACATCGAAGCACTCTTGTAAATCCTTCACATGTCCTTCTGCCTTTTTAGACTTTACCAGCATGTCATCCACGTATACCTCCATGTTTACTCCGATAAGCTCCTTAAACATGTGGTTGACTAGCTGTTGGTAAGTCGCACCTGCGTTTTTCAGTCCGAAGGGCATTACTTTATAACGGTATAAGCCTGTATCGGTCCGAAAGCTGGTGTGATCCTCATCAGGGGGGTGCATGCTAATCTGGTTGTAGCCCGAATATGCATCCATGAACGAGAGGATCTCATGTCCCGCAGTAGCATCGACCAGCTGGTCGATTCTTGGGAGTGGGAAGCAATCCTTTGGGCAGGCTTTATTGAGGTCTGTAAAATCCACGCAGGTTCACCATTTGCCGTTAGGCTTGGGAACCAGCACTGGATTGGAGACCCACGATGGATAAAATGCCACCCTGATGAACCCATTCTCCTTTAATCTTTCAACTTCTTCCTTTAAGGCTCTCGATCTATCCTTATCGAGCGGCCTTCTCTTTTGTTGCACGGGTGGAAAAGTCTTGTCTATATTCAGGACATGGCTGATAACTGCAGGGTCTATCCCAGCCATGTCTTTGTGCGACTAGGCAAAATCCTCCTGGTTCTTCCGCAAAAATTCCACCAGTGCGTGCTTCATGGTGGGCTCTAGGTTTTTCCCGACCTTCACAACTCTGGTCGGGTCTTTTTCATCGAGTTGGACCTCTTCCAGGTCCTCGATGGGTCCAACGTTCTCTTCAAAATCCCTAAAGCGAGGATCTAAGTCTCTATCCTCACTTTGGGCAACACCCTATTTGGTGACTTCATCACCGGATTGGGCTTGTGTATCAACTTCCATCTGCAACCTATCTGAGGTAGGGCTCTGTGGCGTTCCCTTTTTCGCCTTCGTCACTGAGGCGTTATAACACTCCCTGGCATCCCTTTGGTTCCCCAACACGCGTCCTACCCCTGCGTCCGTTGGGAACTTCATGGCTAAGTGCCACATAGAGATGACGGCCCGTAGATCAACTAGTATAGGCCTTCCAATGACGGCATTGTACGCCGAAGGACAATCGAATACTACAAAAGTGGCAAGTAATGTCCAGGTAGCAGGCGTTGTACCTGTCATCACCGGTAGTCTGATCAATCCGGCGGGGGTGAGTCCCTCTCCAAAGAAGTCGTATATCGTTTGGTTGCAGGGCTCCAGGTCCTTAACGGACAACTTCATGCGTTCCAGCGAAGAATTATACAGGATATTCACGGAGCTTCCTGTATCGACCAGCACTCTTTTTACCATCATGTTAGCCATCTTGATATCCACGACCAGCGGATCGGAGTGTGGGAACCGGACGTGTTGGGCATCGCTATCGGAGAAGGTTATTTCGCCTTCCTCTGATCGAGCCTTTTTTGGCGCGCGGTCCTCCACAGTCATCATCTCGATGTCCTGGTGGTGGCGCAGGGTCTGAGCATATCGTTCCCTGGCCTTTCCGCTATTTCCCGCGAGGTGCGGGCCTCCACAGATGGTTAAGAGTGTGCCAGTCACGGGGGCAGGCTGCAAGGGTGGCGAGCGTTGGCGCGTGGGCGCCTGCTCGTTGCTCCCCGGAGCTTCTCGTTGGGAATTTCCCGAGGCCCATACGTATCTTCTCAAGTGTCCTTGTCTAATAAGGAACTCGATTTCATCTTTCAGCTGGTTGCATTTGTTGGTGTCATGTCCGTAGTCGTTATGACAACGATAAAACTTGGTAGTGTCTCTCTTCGAAATATCCTTTCAAATGGGGCCAGGTTTTTTATAAGGCACACTAGAACTTGTGGCTTTATAAACCTCTCCCCGAGACTCAACGAGGGCAGTGTAGTTAGTGAACCGAGGTTCATAACGGTTACCATTGGCTCGTTTATTGTTGGAGGTGGAAGGCTCATTGTGCGGCCGTTTTCCACCATTCTTTCCATTGCCGTTGCCGTTCCCGTTGCCTTTGCCGTTAGGTCTAGACCCATTGGCGGCTTTGGCGGGCTCGGCAACCTTCTTATCCTTGCCTGAGGGCTTTCCATCATCGACAATGGCTTCCTCGAGCTTGATGTAACGATTAGCCCAGTCCAAGAATTCTTGGGTAGTTCTAACTCCATCCTTGCGAAGGCTCTTCCAAATGGGGGAGCGATGCTTAACTCCTACAGTTATGGCCATCATTTTACCTTCGTCCCCCACTGTTTTTGCTCCAGTTGCTGCTCGCATGAAGCGTTGGATGTAGTCCTTCAATGATTCTCCATCCTACTGGCGAATTTCAACCAGCTGGTTTGCTTCGGTCGGATGCACACGACCTGCATAGAACTGTCTGTAAAACTCCCTTACGAACATTTCCCAAGAAACTATGCTTGCTGGAGGGAACTTAAAAAACCACTCCTGCGCGGCCTCAGAAAGTGTTGCAGGGAAGATCCTGCACCGAGCGTCTTCGGATACTTTCTAAATATCCATCTGTATCTCAAACTTATTAACGTGAGATATCGGGTCGCCGTACCCATCAAAATTCGGTAGCGTAGGCATTTTAAACTTGTTAGGAGTCTCTACCATAGCTATCCTCTGAACGAAAGGAGTGCCTTTCCTCCTATCGTGGTCAATGTAAGATGTCCTTCCCCCGACTAGCTGTTGCACCGCCTGGTTGAGGGCATCTATCTGGGCCTGTACAGCAACAGGAATCGCTGTGGCCTCTGTTGCTGGGGGGACGTTCTCGCCATGCCGCTCGCGGCGATCGTTGAGTACGTCTCGCAAATCCTCGTCTCTTCTCCGCTGCTCGCTACCCCCGAGCCAGTTGAAGACATTATTTTGCCTGGGCTGCCCCCCAGCATCCCGTTTATTGGGTTGGTCATCTTGAGTTACCTGGCTCCCGCCTTTACCCCTTTCTTCATTCCTCCGACCAGCATTTCCCTTGCCTGAGTCGGCCTCATTATAACCATGGCCATCTTTGAACCTCGATTGGCTATGGTGGGATCGACTGTTCCCTCGATTTCCATCCCTGGCTGAAACGTCCCGAGCGTTTGAGGGTGGCCTGCACTGGTCGTTGTGTCCCCGTGCATTATCGTGCCGTGGGGGACCCCGGACCGCAGAGCCTAACTCTGAGTTCCTCCTGTTACCAGGAGGGTACTGACCTCTGTTCGGTAGTTTGGCTCATCACCCCTATGACGTCTAGGACTGCGAGGCTGATGCTCGGTCCTATTCTGCCTCTGTTGCGGGGGATTGCCGCGACCAGCCTGGGATGGAGGCCGTGCCTCAGGGTCCAGCGGGACATCGTCATGGGCACCTGGGGCTGCTCAGGCCTTTGTGGACTCGAGGGCTGGATTGGTGGGCTAGGATTAGGACCTCTTTGGGGTGGCCCATTTGTTGGGTTTCAGGCTGCGAGCCAGGCGCAGCCTGATTCCTGGCCAAATGTAAGGCTGCCTCAAGAGCTGCCATGGCTTCGCTCTGGCAGCGGTCCATCTCTGCCTGCCTTTCGCTTAACTCCGCACGTTGCCGTTCAATCTCCTGCTGCTGTCACGCCATGATTTCGGCAGCACTTTCCTGACTGGCCCTCAGATTGGCCAGCTCTTCATGCAACACCCCTAGAGTACTTATCAGTGTCACATCATCCATTTCTTCCTCCTCAAAGTCTAAATGTGGCTCATCCTCAGCCACGCTTGCAGGAGGAGGAGGTGGCGGGTTTGACGGTGCAGCGGCGGCCTCCTGTCCAGTTTTCCTTGCAGTTTTCGCCATTGATTTTTTCAACGGTGATATGTCAAGCTCTCAATGAAAGCACCAGAATGTTGACCCAGATTTTGGTCAACTGACACGGAGTCAGAATATGCTTGATGTGAATGAATGCGTTGAAAGGAATCGAATGACAAAAATAATAAGAACACAATGTTTTATAGTGGTTCGGCCCCAGGATCTGGTAATGACCTACGTCCACTTAGATTGTTATTGATGTGAGAATCAAAGGAGTGATCAAAGAACTAGGGTCCAATGAGTTTCACTAACCTCTGAAGAACAATACAATATTTCAAGTAGAATTACTCTAGTATCAAATAATTTGAAAGCCCAAAAGTCCCTTCCTTGAGCTATCCTTCTCTATTTATAGGCTCAAGGGGATTTACACGAGATTGTTACAGATATTCTCTCCTGAATAATCGGATATTCAGGAGATTGTGTGAGTTAATTTCGGGATTTACAAAGATCTTTACTGGAACATCATGTTGTATGCGGAACCATCAACCAGACTGGTCGCAGGAAAGACTGGGCCACCTTCTGCTTATAATGTACTTTCTGGTCGATACACTAGCAAAGTTCCTCCAGATGTCAGCCACGTGTTCAGGGATCACTTGCCATGTCATCAATGCCAGTTTTTTGGATAACAGAGTATTACCAACCTGAAGATTGGAAAAAAAATTGTTGCAAACAGACTAACCCCAGACTAGGAAGAGATGAGGAAAAAAATCAAGTTGCTCGAGTTCAGAACAAGTATCCACATCACTCAAGGCGTGGTGGTTATGCACTAGAAAAGCAACAAATAGAACAGGAATTGGGTCATGAGTTGACCAAATATGACAAATCTGAGATGTGGACACGAGCACGGATGAACAAGAAAGGAGAAATTATTGATGAAGAATCTTGAAAGGTGGTGAAGAGGATTGCAAGTGTTCTTTGACTTCTTTTTTTAATTATTTTAATGATTAATGTATGTGTTAAATTCTAATTGATTTACTAACTATGTATATAGGTGGAATACAGGCAAAAAGTAGTAGATGGCGAGTTGGTGGAGGAAGGTTCAAATGATATACTAACTATGGCATTAGGCACTCCAAAGCATGGAGGACGTGTTAGGGGGATCGGTGCACATGTCGTTCCCCGTACATTTTTTCATGTCCCACCGCCAAGAAGATTCAATCACAAACTAAAAGGTGTGGAAGATTCTCGTTATAAAGACATTGAAGAGAAATTGTATCAATCTGAATAAAAGGCACGTCAACAGAAGGAAAAGTTAAACAAGTTGATGACACATATTGCATCTCAACAGAGCAGTGCATTTGGATCATCAAATGCATCTGGTTCGGGTGTAGGAGGAGCCTCAAACACACCACACACACCATATGCCCCTCCACCACCAACACAGGCACCATATGCTCCTCCACCACCAACATGGACACCATATGCTCAACGACCACCCTCACATGTACCATATGCTCTTCCACCACCGACATAGGCACCATGTGCTCCCCCACCACCACAGTCAAATTTTCATGATGTGGTAATAGTTTCTTATTAAATCATTATTGCATATAATGGATAAAGTAAAAATAAACTAGTTTATCAAAAAAGCTAACTTTGATTGTTTTGTAATGTAGCATATTAATTGTAAGTTGTGTCTTGGTTCTACACAAAATATAGTTGTAGAGGGGAAACTTTTAAGTACCTGTTGCACAGAAAGACATAGTGTTCAACTGCCTCCAGGAAATTATCGTGTGAGAGTTGAGGTAGCCATTCAAGAGAATGCTAGTTTACAGCATTCACTTACAATGGAAGGTTATACATTTGTTGGAAAAGCAGTCGGGTGCGATGTTGGATGGCCACAACATTGAGTCCTTACTAATCAACAAATGAAAGAGCCACTTGTGCCCTCTACTCAACAACCAAGACAATCAAGGCAAAGAATAGATGTAATTCCCTGACTAATTCTAGACATCGGGCCATTAAAAACTACTAAACATAATTACTATTTTGGAATACATACATATATAAATTATTAGAAATTTATTAAAAATCCAAAATGCGGTACGAAATACAAAATAAGGTATGGGTACCCATTGTTTAGTACATAAAACATAAAAACATAAACTTTAATCAATCGTTTAAATACTAAGTGTGGAAATACATAAGAACATAAATTAAAAGACTTGAAAACAATGTCATCCTCGATCTTCCAGGAGTCCATTAAATCAATCCATCCTTAATACACATGCCAAGCTACCATGAATCTGTCCCGCCTTCCAAGTTCATTTTCCTGCACCATCTAAAATAAAATGAATGAGCCTAATGCCCAACAAAGAAAATCTAGTAAAAACATATATCATAAATCATAAGACTATATCATAAAACATATACTATAAAACATATGACGTAAAAACGTATATCATATAGGACTACAATATTAATGGCCATTAACTCATTACCGTGGTATGTGATAAAACCATCTAGGTCCTCAATCTACTAATCGAGGTAGGTTAGATCACAAAATAGTATATGATAACCCATCTAGGTCCTCTGTCTACTAATCGAGGTAGGGTAAATCATAACTCTAATCCACGATAATGATAAAAATATTGGGGTTTGCTATCTAAGCAACTATAAGCCCCAAGTGACTACAAAACATATTTATGCATATATACATAGCACATATCATAGCATATAAACATATCATAACACATCATATAAACACATATAATCTAACATATTTTCCTTACCAAAAACCGGGATATTGGAGACAATAACAGGATTGGAACACTCCTAAAACCAACAGTAAAAACCATGAAAAGAAAAGGAGATGAAAAAGAGAACTAAACCATCAAAGTAGAAACTTATCGAAAACCTTAAGTTTCAAGAAACTTAAACACCTAACCAAAAAGCCATAACAATAAGTTAGGATCTGAAAGAAAATGGAAGGAAATAAAAGAACTATGATGGATTAAACCTGAGGATAAGAATACCTTGAATGGACTATGACTTTGATCAACACCTCGATACCAAAATAACACTCTATCTTACTTCCCAAGTGTTTAGAAAAGCTTTTATCCCAAAATCCAAGTGTTTTCTCTCTAGAGTAATCTTAGCAGCTTGGAGGCTCTGAAGAATGCTTGAATAATGAGTGAAATGATTGAGTACTAAGTCCTATTTATAGAGTTAAAGGAGTGAAACTAACCCCTTTTAAAATGAATAATAATTGAAAAGATTTAAATTTTTCGTTTCAACAGATGCACAGAACTCGGTCAAAAACATTCAAGAGCAAGTCCAAGTGGTTGGGGGTTGTTTCTAATTTAAATCCACAAAGATTTAAAAATGGCTCCAGGAGCTGGTATATTGCCTACCCTAGGCGATATATCGCCCCTACCTATGTCCTGTGCTTTCATTCGTGCGAAGTCGACGTGTTTTCCGTATCTCTCGTAGGCGGTATATCGGCTCCTATAGGTGTGATATATCGGCATACGTTGATATATCAAACACATTTTTCCACACTTTCAGCATATTTGTAATTGTTAAAATAATATTGACTGAGTAAAACGTGATCCTAACAGCTGCTGGAAGGTTCTTGAGCATCTAGATTTATCCTTTATTAAAATATTCATCCAAAATGCTTAAATCATTAATAAACATACTTGTGACAAGTGTCACGTTCTTATTAATTCTATATAAACCTTAGGTTATAAATAATATTTCTAGGACCAGCTATATTAATCAAACCTTATGTTATAATTAATATTTCTAAACTATAGACTAAACTTATAAAATCTATAGCTGTTTCTATGAGTTTCCAACTAAATCCCAACTTGAACAAATATCCACGAAAACTAAAATACTACACTACTACTACTACTACTACTACTACTACTACTACTACTACCACTATCTAGCTAAGTAAAATTCTGAGACACTACAATTCTCCCCTACTTAAAAGAATTTTGTCCCCGAAATTTACTTACCAAACAATTCTGGATACCGTACTAAGATGTCTTCCTCCAACTCCCACGTTGCCTCCTATTCTAAACTATTACTCCACAAGTCCTTGACTATTGGAATACTCTTATACCGTAATTCCTTCATCCCCTTCTCTAGGATGCTAATCGGTCGTTCCTCGTAACTCAAGTCTTTCTGGAGTGCTATCGTATCGTACTGGAGGACGTGAGATGGGTCTGACACATATCTACGCAGGATCGAGATGTGAAACACATTGTGGCTTTCTACTAGAGCTGGCGGTAGGGCTAATCTATATGCAACTGTTCCCACCTTGTCCAATATCTCAAAAGGACCTATAAACTGGGGACTAAGTTTGCCTTTCTTCCCAAACCGCTTTACTCCTTTCATAGGAGATATCTTTAAGAAGACTTGATCTCCAACTTTTAATTCCACATCTCGCCGCTTTGCATCTGCATAACTTTTATGTCAGCTTTGAGAAGCGAGCATACGCTTTCTAATCAGCGCCACTACATTCTAAGCCTCTCTAACAGCTTCGGGTCCAAGAAGTTGTCTTTCTCCTACCTCGTCCCAATGTATCGGCAATTGGCACTTCCTTCCATAAAGTAACTCATAGGGTGCCATACTAATCGTTGACTGTTAGTTATTATTGTAGGAGAACTCTATAAGTGGCAAGTACTTACTCCACGATCCTTCAAAGTCTAGTACACAAGCGCACAACATATCTTCTAAAATCTGTATGGTACGCTCGGACTAACCGTCGGTCTGAGGATGAAATGTCGTACTAAGGCTTAACTTGGTACCCATGACTTGCTGCAAGCTTCCCCAAAATCTCGATGTAAACACTGATCCTATATATGATACTATGGTCTTAGGGATTCCATGCAGTCGTACAATTTCTCGAACATAAATGTCTGCATACTGGTTTGCAGTGTACGTAGTCTTGAGAGGCAGGAAGTGAGCTGACTTCGTTAATCTATCTACCACTACCCAAGCTGAGTCATGCTGCTTATTTGTTCGTGGTAATCATGTCACGAAGTCCATGGCTATGTCTTCCCACTTCCATTATGGAATACTAAGCGGTTGCAATAAGCCTGTGGGTCACTGATGTTCTGCTTTTACTTGCTAGCATATAAGACATTTAGACACATATTCTGCTACATCTTTCTCATTCCCGACCACCAATATAGTGCCTTAAGATCGTGAGTCATCTTGGTCGACCCCAGGTGAACTGAGTATGGGGTAGTGTGTGTCTCTTCTAAAATCTTCATCTTAATTCCATGGTCATTCGGCACGCATACCCGACCCTTATATCTCAAGAACCCCTGTCCTGATATAGACAAATCGGTGGCCTTGCCTTCTTTGACTGCAACCATATGTGTTACTAATGTGTCATCATGCCCTTGCCCGATACGTATATCTTCTAATAGATTTGGCTGGATGGACAAGTTAGCCAGTTGACCAAAGACTGCTTCTATTACGGCATTGATCAGCTCTTACTGTAGCGACTTTTCTATTCTGGATAATGCTACTAGATTTCCGTAACACTTTCGACTTAGTGCATCTGCAACTATGTTCGCCTTTCCTGGGTGGTATAGAATTTCGCAGTCATAATCCTTTACTCGTTCTAACCATATGCGCTGCCTCATATTGAGCTCCTTCTGTGTGAATAAATACTTTAAGCTCTTGTGGTCCGTATAAATCTCACATCGTTCTCCATAAAGATAGTGGCACTAGATTTTCAATGCGAAGACCACCCTGCCAACTCCATATCATGCATTGGATAGCGTTGCTCGTATACCTTCAGTTGCCTTGAGGTGTAGGCTATCACTTTGTCATTTTGCATCAGCACACAACTCAAACCTTGCTTCGACGCATCACAGTATACTACAAACTTATCGTTGGGTGTCAGTACACAAAGTACTAATGTTTAGCATAGCTTATCCTTGAGCAACTGGAAGCTCTCTTCACATTTATCCGTCCAGTTGAACTTTTGTTGTTTCCGGGTAAAGTTGGTAAACAGAGTGGCTATCTTAGAAAAGCCTTCTACAAATCTCCGATAATAGCCTGGTAGCCCGAGAAAACTTCTAACTTCTGACGCATTCTCAGGTCTTGGCCAATCCTTCACAACGTCTATCTTAGCTGGGTCTACAGCAACTCCATCCTTGGATACTATATGGTCGAGGAATGCTACTTGCGAAAGCCAAAATTCCCACTTCTTGAACTTGGCATAAAGTTGATGCTCCTTCAGTCCCAACATTGTCAATCTTAAATGTTCCTCGTGCTCGACTTCCTCCTTGGAGTACACCAAAATATCGTCAATGAACACTACGACGAATTTGTCCAAGTAATCCTTGAAGACCTGATTCATTAAGTCCATAAATGCAGCTGGAGTGTTGGTAAGACCAAAATACATAACTAGAAACTCATAATGTCCATATCGAGTTCTAAAAGTTGTCTTTGGTATATCCTCTTCCCGTACCTTGAGCTGGTGATAACCGGACCATAGATCAATCTTAGAAAACACGGTCGCTCCTCGAAGTTAATCAAATAAGTCGTCGATGCGGGGTAGCGGGTACTTGTTCTTAATCGTCACCTTATTCAGCTCACGGTAATCTATACACATCTGCATGCTTCCATCCTTCTTTTTCACAAATAGACCGGTGCTCCCCATGACGAATGACTCGGTCTGATGAAACCCAAGTCTAAGAGTTCTTGCAACTGCATTTTCAACTCCTTGAGTTCGATTGGTGCCATCCGGTATGGTTCCTTTGAGATAGGCTTAGTTCCCAGTACTAGTTCGATTGTGAAGTCAATTTCCCGAGTAGGCGGTAACCCTGGTAAGTCGTTAGGAAATATATCTGGAAATTCCTTTATAACGCGAATGTCTCCAACCTTTAGTGGTGTTTCTTTTGCCACATCTGTGACGCTTGCTAAGAATGTGTGACATCCTTTCTCTATCATCCTCTAAGCTTTGAGAGATGAGATAAGTGGTGTTCGTAGTCCTGAAACCTTTCTCATAAAACAGTCTCTGACCGTCAGTAGTTTCGAATGTCACTTGCTAACATCTACAGTCAATGGTTGTGCCATGCCTTGCTAGCCAATCCATGCCTAGTATTACATCGAAGTCTTTGATTTCTAGCTCTATCAAGTATCCTTCTATTTTTGTGCCCTCGATTTTGATCGGTACTCCTCGTACTACTCGTGATGATAAGACTACTTCACTCGAAGGCAATTCTATCACAAATCTAGTTCTAAATATTTCACAAGGTTTGTCTAATTTCTCTATCATTCCTAACGAGATATACAAGTGTGTCACTCCCGAACAAACAATACTTAACATATATTATTGAGGATAGGAATCTGACCTGTGACCACTTTGTTACTAGCTTTGGCTTCTCCCTGGGTTAAGGCAAAGACTCTAGCTGGAACCATCTTGTTGTCCCTTTTTTCTTCTTGTTTGAGTTGTGGACATTCCTTCTTTCGATGACCTTCCTGGCCACAATTGTAACAACCTTTGGTGTTTGCACGACACTCCCCAGGATGTCTTTTCTGGCATTTGGAGCATTGCGGGTATTCTACATAACCTGACCTATTATTTCCATTGCTATTTCATGCTCTTTTGTCACCATCGTCCTGCTTACTATCAGGATGCTTCCTCTTTTGGCCATTATTGTTGTGCTGGTGGTTGTTGTTGTGGTTCCGACCATTCTACGTTTGATTCTGCTACTTAGGTTCAGACTTGCTGGCCTCCTCCTTACTAACATTTTCCTGAAGCCTTTCCACTTCTATAGTCATTTCTAAAGCATTGGCGCAAGAAGTGGTTCTAGGATTTGCTAGCTTGAATCCTAGCTCAATCTTTGGTCTGAGTCCCCTGGTGAACTTGGTGACCCTAAAGAAATCAGTTGGGACCAACTCTGGTGCGAACTTGGCTAGTCGATCGAACTGTCGAGCGTACTCGACTACAGTTAAGTTGCCCTACTTCAGACTGGTGAACTCTTCTACCCTCGTAGTGATGACTGCCGAGTTGTAGTACTTCTTGTTAAAGAGCTCCATAAATCTAGTCCATGTCATGGTGGTGATGTTGTGAGTTTGCTGTACTAAATCCCACCAGATTCTGGCATCCTTCTTCAGAAGAGACGAAACGCAAGATATGCGATCCGCGTTGCTGAGGTTCATGTGTGCAAGTATCGGCTCTACATTCCTGAGCCATTCTTCCACCTCGAAGGGGTCGGTTGTCCCTTCAAAGTTTAGAGCATGCTACTTATGGAAACACTTGTAGATTGGCTCTATGTACTAAGCTAGATAAGGCGCATAGTTCGCCATTGGCCATCCCCCATATGGACCTACTAGCTGGGGTGCTTGAGCTGTTGGCTGAGGCTGCGGTTGTGGTTGTGGTTGAGGTTGGGGCTAAGTCTGAGGCTGTGGCTGAGTCTGCAGTCATTTTTGCTGCATCAATTCTTCCACTTGTTGACGTAGCCTGACAATCTCAGCGGTGTTGTCAACCAGAGGCGGTGCATTTCTATTGGCAACAACATTGGTAGCACGCGTTCCCCTTCCTCGAACTGGAGGGGCTTTGTTAATCTCGTTGGCAGTGCTGGAGGCATTGTTGGCTGTGCATGCAGACCTTCTGAGCGACATCTTCAGAAAAGTTCTAATAGTCGAGAAAACATGTTAGAACTTACCTGTACGCCCTAAATACTCGCACACTTTGGCGAGCTAGAGAAGGGCCTAATTTGATCTGCCACGTGTCAACCAGCCACCTGGAGCTGTTTATTACGGGCCTTTATTTAGCCAGCCCGAGCTGGTTAGAGAGTTAGCTGCTACTTGGAGCCATCGTGTCAGTAATATGAGTGTCACGAGATGGCACCGCATTAAGCTTGTGATGCGGCAGAGATCTGACACCCGAATCCTTGTAAAGTCAACCACGCAATATAAACGTGTGTGTATCAGACATCACATGTCTATTCTATTCCTAAATTCTTGGACATGCAGTATAAACGTGCGTGTTCAGACATCTCACGCCTGA
The DNA here is from genome assembly GCF_963169125.1 of Humulus lupulus. Lineage (NCBI taxonomy): Eukaryota > Viridiplantae > Streptophyta > Magnoliopsida > Rosales > Cannabaceae > Humulus > Humulus lupulus. The sequence goes on from NC_084797.1 coordinate 26,124,925, forward strand.
TTTGGGCCATGCGGCCCATTACCCATCCTTACCTATTGATTAGACCTCACTTCACTGTAAGGTTCAGGAATTAATCATCAGTGTCACAGAGATGACGTGAAGGATAAAGAGGTCACGGGATGACCCCATTACCAACCCAGATATCATCTTCCTATATATACCAAGACCCTGGGTAGTGCAAGGGGTTGGCATATTTTTGTAAAGAAGCACTTTGTAAGAAATAGTCAAGAGATATCAATAATATCGACTGGTGGACTAGAGGGATTTTAACCTTCGAACCACCTAAAAAAAAAGAGGAGTGACCATCTTCCCATGCTATTAGTTTCCCAAGTCTAGATTGCAATTCTTTTCATATTACGGTTTACCAATTTGCACTAATCCATCCTACTTATTCGTATAATTATCTGTTGGCGAAAAACCGCGTCAACATTACCCTAATAGGTGTAATGACCCGACTAATTCTAGACTTCGGACCATTAAAAACTACTAAACATAACTACTCATTTGAATACATATATAAAAATTAACATAACTTTATTTAAAACCCAAAATATTGTGCCAAATACAAAGTAAAATATGGGTACCCATTGTTATAAAACATAAAATATAAACTTTAATTGTTTAAATACTAAATGTGAAAATACATCAAAACATAATTTAAAAGACTTTAAACAACGTCATCCTCGATCTTCACGAAGTCCATTCAATCCATTTATCCTCAACACACATGCCAAGATGCCATGAATCCTTCCCTCCTTCCATGTTCATTTTCCTGCATCATTCTAAAAAGAAAGGAATGAGCCTAATGCCCAGCAAGGAAAAATCTACTAACAACATATATCATAAATCATAAACATAAGACTATATCATAAACATATACTATAAAACATATGACTATAAAAAACGTATATCATATAGGACTACAATATTAATGGCCATTAACTCATTAACATGGTATGTGATAAAACCATCTAGGTCCTCTGTCTACTAATCGAGGTAGGTTAGATCACAACTATAGTATATGATAACCCATCTAGGTCCTCTGTCTACTAATCGAGGTAGGGAAAATCATAACTCTAAACCATGAAAATGATAAAAATTATTGGGGTTTGCTAACTAAGCAAGTCATATGCCCAAGTGACTACAGCATAAATTCTTGGGGCTTGCTATCTAAGCAAGTCATATGCCCAAGCGACTACAAAACATATATATACATATACATATCATAGCTTAAAACATATCATAACATAAACATATAAACACATATAAACTAACATATTTTCCTTACCAAGAACCGGGATATGGAGACAAGAACAGGATTTGGAAAATTCCTAAAATCAACAGTAAACCATGAGTTTCTAAAGAAAAAGGAGATGAAAAAGAGAACTAAACCATCCAAGTTGAAACTTACCAAAAAGAACCTTAAGTTTCAAGAAACTTAAACATCTAACCAAGAATCATAAACAAGAGTTAGGATCTTAAAGAAAATAAAAGAAAACTAAAGAACCATGAAGAACAAAACTTAAGGATAAGAATACCTTGGATGAACTATGACTTTGATCTACACCTTGATACCAAAATAACACTATATCTTACTTCCCAAGTGTTTAGAAAAGCTTAGATTGGAAAAGCTTTTAACCCAAAACCCAAGTGTTTCTCTTTATAGTAAACATAGCAGCTTGGAGGCTCTAAACAAAGCTTGAATGATGAATGAAATGGCTGAGTACTAAGTCCTATTTATAGAGTTCAAGGAGTGAAACTAACCCTTTTTAACTTGAATAAATAAAAGAATATAAAATAAAAAAGATTTGAATTTTCGTTCAACAGATGCCCATAACTCGGTCAAAATCATTCAATGGAAGGTCCAAGTGGTTAAGGCTGTTTTTAAATTTAAATCCTCAAGATTCCAAAAATCACTCCCAGGGGCAATATATCACCTACCTTGGGCAATATATCGCCTAGACCTATATCCCGAGCCCCGTTCATTCGTTCGTGCGAAGTCGACATGTTTTCCGTATCTCCCGTAGGCGATATATCGGCCTCTATAGCAGATATATCAAACATGTATTTGCACTTTTTCAGCATATTTTTAATTGATTAAACAACTTTGACTGAGTAAAAATGTGATCCTAACCGCTGCTGGAAGGTTCTAGAGCTTCTAGATCTTTCTTTTCATTAAACTATTCATCAAAAATACTTAATTCCTTAATAAACATGCTTGTGACAAGTGTCATGCTCTTATTAATTCTATCTAAACCTTAGGTTATAATAAACAATATTTCTAGGACCAACAATATTAATCAAACCTTATGTTATAATTAATATTTCTAAACTATAGGTTAAACTTATAAAATCCATAACTGTTGCTATGAGTTTCCAACTAAGTCCCGGCTTGAACCAAAATCCACGGAAACTATCATACTGCAAACTACTACTAACAAATATCTAGCTCAGTAAAATTATGGGACACTACAATAGGTTCTAAGGCAAAACTTAGTCTAATAAAACATAACTCGGACCTATCAGTTATGATTTCTTATGAAAAATTATATAAGCCTTCTTTTATAATTAAGGTGTGTTTCTATACTTAGAAAATTTAGCCATCTTTATTATTTTCTAAGTCTGTTTCTAATCATCCTATATGACTTAATTCTTAGGCTCGAAACTCATCGTTGTTCCAAAGTTAACCATATTGAGGGAGGGCTAGGATCAGTAAAATCGTTCCCACTACTACGGCCTCCTAAACTCTCAATACAGAACTCGATCCACTGATTTGTATCCACCCTCACTGAACTTAGTCATTATTAATTGAATTTATTATTTATTATGATTGTAAAAACAAATCAAACTCATACATGTCATTCAAAAAATAACAATTTATTCATTTGGAAAAAGGTTTTCACTAAGTGCAATCATAAATGCAAAAATAAATAAAGAAATAAGTTAAACTAAAAAAAATATAAAAAACTATGGTAGATCTAAAAATAAGGATCTTCTACATCTGACCCTTCATCTAGCATATCATCATCTATTTCTTCATAATCATCATTATCTTGAGCCTCAAAACTACCTCGGGGAATATTCATCAAGATATTATGCTTTTGTTCATTTGTGGATTGAAATTCAAACTTATAGGTGAACCTTAGTATAAGAAAATAATATCTCATGGCTACCGGTAAATCATCCTCATCATCTATAGTCTCCCATATTTCTTCTAATGTTGAAACTACAAAAGGAAAATCTTTAAAAAGCTTAATTACTAGGACATATTGTTTTTTAGCTCTCATCATAATTTTCCTATTGATTTGAAGGTGAACTATCTCTTTGTGAAACAAGATCAATCTTTGAGTGATTCTTTCTAGCACTCATATTGTATTCCTTGGCTCTCTAATCCTTTTCAATGCCTTAATGGCTCGAATATCTTGATAGGTCAAAGCCCCATTCATTCTTAACTAAAAACATAATGACCAAAACGTTAACTATAAACATAAGCATACTATTCATAACATAAACACTTACATTGGCGGTTAGATCCAGAGCTTGTGCGTGTGTATCAAGGAGAACTTCATGCATATGAATTGTGGCTCTAATACCAACTGTAATGCCCCAACTAATTCTAGACCCCGGACCATTAAAAACTACTAAACATAACTACTATTTTGGAATACATACATACATAAAATATTAGAACTTTATTAAAAATCCAAAATACGGTACGAAATAAAAAATAAGGTATGGGTACCCATTGTTTAGTACATAAAACATAAAAACATAAACTTTAATCAATCGTTTAAATACTAAGTGCAGAAATACATAAACATAAATTAAAAGACTTTAAACAAAGTCATCCTCGATCTTCCCGCAGTCCATTCAATCCATCCATCCCCAATACACATGCCAAGCTGCCACGAATCTGTCCCGCCATCCAAGTTCATTTTCCTGCACCATCTAAAATAAAAGGAATGAGCCTAATGCCCAGCAAGGAAAATCTACTAAAAACATATATCATAAATCATAAGACTATATCATAAAACATATACTATAAAACATATGACGTAAAAACGTATATCATATAGGACTACAATATTAATGGTCATTAACTCATTACCGTGGTATGTGATAAAACCATCTAGGTCCTCAGTCTACTAATCGAGGTAGGGTAAATCATAACTCTAATCCACGATAATGATAAAAATATTGGGGTTTGCTATCTAAGCAACTATAAGCCCCAAGTGACTACAAAACATATTTATGCATATATACATATCACATATCATAGCATATAAACATATCATAACACATCATATCAATACATATAATCTAACTTATTTTCCTTACCAAAAACTGAGCTATTGGATATAAGAACGAGATTGGAACACTCCTAAAACCAACAATAAAAACCATGAAAAGAAAAGGAGATGAAAAAGAGAACTAAACCATCAAAGTATAAAATTACCGAAAACCTTAAGTTTCAAGAAACTTAAACACCTAACCAAAAAGTCATAACAATAAGTTAGGATCTGAAAGAAAATGGAAGGAAATAAAAGAACTATGATGGATTAAACCTGAGGATAAAAATACCTTGAATGGACTATGACTTTGATCTACACCTCGATACCGAAATAACACTCTATCTTACTTCCCAAGTGTTTAGAAAAGCTTAGATTGGAAAAGCTTTTATTCCAAAACCCAAGTGTTTTCTCTCTAGAGTAATCTTAGCAGCTTGGAGGCTCTGAAGAATGCTTGAATGATGAGTGAAATGGCTGAGTACTAGGTCTTATTTACAGAGTTAAAGGAGTGAAACTAACCCCTTTTAAAATGAATAAATAAATGAATAATAATTGAAAAGATTTGAATTTTCGTTTCAACAGATGCACAGAACTCGGTCAAAAAAGTTCAAGAGCAAGTCCAAGTGGTTGGGGGCTGTTTCTAATTTAAATCCACAAAGATTAGCCGATATATCGCCTACCCTAGGTGATATATCGCCCCTACCTATGTTCCATGCTTTCGTTCGTGCGAAGTCAACGTGTTTTCCGTATCTCCCGTAGGTGATATATCGGCCCCTATAGCTGCGATATATCAGCATACGTTGATATATCAAACATGTTTTTGCACACTTTCAGCATATTTGAAGTTTGCTAATGTTAGAGAATATATGTTATTGCTCAATGGAAAAGTGGAAAAACCAAAATACAACTCTATGCAAAAAATACAATAGACAAGGTAATTGATTAAATAAATATTACAACTCAATTGCTCAAAATACAAGTAAATAGAAATAAGAGAAGGAAAAGAATTATAAGAACTAAAACCCTAAAACAAAAGATACCAATGAATATGTAAATAGAAATATAAGTACAGGATTACAAACTCAATACACTAATAATACAAGAAGAACAATAGAATGAAAATATAAATGAAAAACAAACTCTCACACAACCAAAGTGTAGAGTAGTGGGGATCACCAACTTGAACAAGGTTCAAAAACTTTGTCCAAAAGCTTATTTCCCCTATTCTCTAAGCACTAAGGAATCTCTCTAGGAAATAGCTCTCTGGAATTATCAAGCCTCTATGGTGTATTTTCCAGCCAAGTGCTTTGTGGATGGAAAATGGTGTGTCTTACAAGTGAGCATCTGGCTCCTATTTATAGAGTTTGAGATACCCCTTTGAATTTCAAATTCCACCAACCCCCATGGCTGTTACCAATGTTTAATTAGATGTTTATGGAATTATAATGGAGATTTGAGAGTTATTTGGGATGTTGGAATCGTTAAATTTGGAAAAAACTAAAAAACCAAATAGGCTGTCAGCCTCACTGGCCGCGGCCAGGACTTTTCAGTGGTCGCGGCCACTGGCTTTTGTCCCCCAGGCCGTGGCCACAGGCCATTTTCAGCACAAAAAAGTCATTTTTCCAAAACGTTCCAAAACGTCCCAAATCTTTTCCCACATGATTTTGTAACCTCCAAACTCCTATTGGGAGTTAAAAACATGTCTCCAACAGCCATATTTCATCATGGCTTTGTGAAATCAAATCTCAAATGTGTAACATATAATATACACATTATTGGGTAATATTTAGGAGTTATAAATTTGTAACACCAAATATGTTGCATATTTGGATATATCTCATATATCTATATATTGTAACTCTATATTATATGTTACAATATGTGACACTTTTGTCACATTTATTTAATCTAAAATAATATAACAGTTAAAACAACCTTGACTGAGTAAAACGTGATCCTAACAGCTGCTGGAAGGTTCTAGAGCTTCTAGATTTATCTTTTATTAAATTATTCATCTAATGCTTAAATCCTTAATAAACATGCTTGTGCAAGTGTCAGGTTCTTATTAATTCCATATATACCTTAGGTTATAAATAATATTTCTAGGACCAGCTATATTAATCAAACCTTATGTTATAATTAATATTTCTGAACTATAGGTTAAACTTATAAAATTTATAACTGTTTCTATGAGTTTCCAACTAATTCCTGGCTTGAACTAATATCCACAAAAACTAAAATACTACTGCTACTACTATCTAGCTAAGTAAAATTCCAAGACACTACAATAGAGGCATTGACACAAGAGCCTATAGAAGTGCCTATGGCAAGATTGTTGAAGTGTTTGGTGAAGTTTATTGATCGATGGAAAAGTGACCATGTGGTAGAAATTTCAATTATAGAAAGGGTATTTGGATTCTCATACATGCTTCGTTTGGGAAAGATCATAACCTCCACTTTTGCAACTATGAGATGATTGAACAGAGTGAGCTAGCATTATATATGAGGTACCATGGTGTTTATAATTTTTTAGTTTAATTAGTGTAACTTGAAGCAAGAGCTAAAAATCTCTTCGATCGGTTTCTACAGATGGAGCTAGAGACAGTTTCTAATTTGTCCTTGGAACAACAAGTAAGTCAACTTAATTTTATATTCATATATTTTGATTATTGATAAATATCTTACACAAGTTTTTTTGGTTGTAGCTATCATTGGATGTTAGTATTAATTCAACCACACAATCATTCGGTAGCTATTTTAGATAATGTAAACTCACATTTTCGTCCGGAAATCAAGGAGATAATTATCATGTAAGTTATACGTATTACTTAATTAGTTTATGATTTCATTCGAAACTCATATTTGGGTAAATATTTATATTTTGTGCAGGGCATTGGATCAATATGATACACTCCGAAGACAAAAAGAGTCCATCAAACTAAAAGTTTGTGTTCCTAAAGTAAGTAAATTATTACTTATCGTATTAAAGTTTTTGACATATTTTTATTATAATAACTTGCTAAATATAATACTGACATTTGGATAACTATGTTGTAATAATATCGAAACCAAACTGGGCTAGTGGCTTTTACACTATGAAGTTTGTTAGATAGCTGATTTCACTGTAACATCCCGTATTTTGAACACCGTTAGTAGCCGGTTGGAGCTGGTGAAGTATTTTGTGAAATATTATTTCGATAAAAAATATTATGTAAAATTGTATTATTTTGTGAATTTTATAGCCATTGTGCTAATTTGATAAAGGGTTTATGCCTATGCAAAGAAAATTGGTCTTGGATCGAGAGGCGAACCCTAATAATGGAAAAATCTCAAATTAGGTAAAATGAGGAATAATGTGGCATAAAAATATTTGGCAACTGGGACTGTATAGTCGAGCTAGTAAATTTAAGAAAAATTGATTGAGGATTTAATTCCAATCTACCGGGCTTAAGAATGGAAATTCTTTCCCGAGCCTCTAAGGGCATTTTGGTCAATTTGAGTAAATTACCAAAATTATGTGTTATGTGACAAAATTTATTTTTGGTCACATATTTTTTAGCTTGGAGATATTTAAAAACTATAGGGTAAAAATTTGGTTAAATTTGGAGAGTGAAATTACCAAAGGGCCCTTTAGTGCATTAGAAGTGTGTTAAAAAGGGCAGGGCATTTTAGTCATTTCCAAAGGTGGAGAGAGGGTGTGATGGACAGCTAGGCTATGCCCTAGTGTACTCAAGTGTCTATGACACCTACCCTAGAAGAGTAAGAGGCTACCTCACCTATTGGCTAAACCTCCAATCATTTCCCTCTTACACATCCAATCATTATATCTTTTAATTTATTTTTTCCTCAAGAAAACAAAATAGCTCTCTCCCTTCTTCTCCCCAAAACCGAGAGCTCCCCAAGCTCCATGGCCGCCATTTTCTCTCCTCTAGCTTAGGCACTCACTCTCCATTGAAGGAAGGGGAGAGGCTCAAGAGCACACCAAGGAAGAGTAAGTTCGAACCCTACTCCATTTTTTCTTCTCTCTTCTTCTTCAGATCTAAAATCCTAAGGGGTGAATATGCATTCATGTGATTCTAATGGTCATGCATGGCATGGATCTTGTATTCTAGGGTTCAAGAGAGGTGGTTCTATTAGAATCTCAAAGTTGAAGCTTTTTGGTGATCTAGGGAAAACAAAGGTAAGGGTTCTAGAGTTTTTATGTTTTTCCGCTCATCTCCATCTTCTACCCTAACACTCTTTTATAAAAAAAAATCTACATGTGGAACCTTGGTGCTCGGTTTGAGTGTATAGAACATAAGGAGGAAGTTTGAAATGCTAAGGGAACCTCATCTCCAAGCTAGAACCATCAAAGGTAGATTTTGGTTGGTTTCTGAGTTTTTTTTGGTTATTGATGTTAGATCTGTTTGTATAGGTTGTTTTGTTGGTTTTGAAGTTTATTTTATGCTTGAGAGTTAGCTTGGTTGATTTTTTGATTTGCATGCATGCATGTGGCTAGGGTTTTGCTAGTTGTATTTATTATGCTAGAATGTGTAAAAATGCATGCTGACAGGTTTTCGTGGTCTGACTTCCAACGGGTCAGATCATACCCTAATACCTCTTTTTATGGAAATAATTTTTATGGTTTCATACTTCTAGATGAGTACTTGAGTTTAGATTCTCTGGCCAAATTTTGGCATCAAATTTGCCCAGATTCTCACGATCTCTAAGAATATAACACAGACACCCAAATACATGACAATAATTTACATTGGGTTTTCTACCTTTCCAGATTTCATATGGAGTTTTATTTGTACTTGGACGCAGAAAAACATGATTAATTGTGTAACAAGCAGTGTTAATTACTTCAACCCACAATTTCTTTGTGAGTTTTTTTCTATTTAGCATAACTCTGGCTATTTCCTGCAAAGTACAATTTTTCCATTCCACTACCCCATTTTGTTATGGGGTTTTGGGAGTAGAAAATTCATGCAAAATTCCAAAATATTTACAATATTCATCATAAACATAATTTTCAAACTCCTTACCATGATCACTTCGTATTCTTACAATCTTTCCAATGTTACAATTTTTTTCAACTCTTAGTCTTGTACATAGAGTTTGAAAAGCTTCAAATGTATCTGGTTTTGCTCTTAAAAAATCTACCCAAGTAAATCTAGAAAAATCATCCACACATACAAAAATGTATCTCATACCATTAATACTTTCAACCTGTATAGGACCCATGAGATCCATATGCAATAATTCTAACACATTTGAAGTATAGTGCTTAATGGGAAATTTTCAACTGTTTTCCCAATTGACATGATTCACACTTACCAAGTGATTCTTTACCCAGCTTGGGTATACTACGGATGAGACCTGCATTAGCAATCTTTTTCAAGTTTTTGAAATTTATATGGCCAAGCTTTTCATGCCACAAATCAGTATTATTACAACTTGATGATGATGCATGACATGTAAATTTTTGTGTGAGTATGTAACTATTATCCAAAGAACGAGAACCTTTAAGAACAATGTCACCACTTTGATTTACAACATTACACTCATCATGCGAAAAATTAACAAGAAAACCTCGGTCACAAATTTGGCTTATGCTAATTAAGTTGGCTTTCAGCCCATCAACAAAAAACACATTTTTCAGTTTTGGTAACCCTTCAATGCTTAGAGTACCTTTACCTAAAATATTTCATGTCATTCCATCCCCGAATGTTACTACTCCACACTTCAAGGATTTGAAGTTGGTGAGTATGTTGGCATTACCTGTCATATGTCTTGAACAACCGCTATCAAAGTACCATGAACTAGATGCATGCATTTTATGCAGGTAAAGGTAGCCAAGCAAACAGAGTTATCTTTCTTGACCCATATTGTTTTTTATTTTGAATTTCTTTTGGTCAAGAATTGATTCATGCTACCAATGTGTTTATCATACTTCTTTTTAAAAAAAATTAACAGAGAAAAACACTTAGGTCTTATGTGTCCTTTCATCCCACAAAAATGACAAAATGATACAAATTGTCCAATGCTTCTTTTTGGAGAAATTTTCTTTAGTTGTAGATCTGTTGGAACAGATGACAACTTCGTGGTCTCTAAAGAGTTACTTGTTCCTACAAAACGGTTAGTTAGCACAACAGTCGGATAATTCATGGATTTTACAAAAACTGTTTTTCTTGAGGATTCAGATCCATTAGATCATAATCCACTATAATCACCAGCCTTTTTTCCTACAAAGAGAATATCATCCAAAATTCCAGATCTTGGATTAAGAATTTTGACACCTTTTTGCGAAAGATCAATTTCTTTACTCAAAGAATTAACTTCATCATTTTTGGAAGCAATAAACATCTCAAGTTCTTTAATTTTTTTTCAACAGATTTTTTATTATTACTAGCCATTAATCGATTCTCAGAGCAAACTTTCAGCCATTGATCATACATTATTTTATAAGACTCTTTCAATGACTCCTCATCTAAGTCAGAATCATCAGAGTCAATGTCAGAATTCTCATTATTCAGAATATAATTATTAAAGCATAACAAATCATTGTAATCGACTGAAGAAAAAACCATACATTTGTGAACAGAGGTTAAGGCAACACTGTTTTCTTCCTCATCACTCTGTTCAGAGTCTTGATCACTCCACGTGGCTGTCATGACTTTCTTTTTCTTTAAGGTATTTGCACACTCAAATTGAATGTGTCCAAATCATTCACATTCCCTGCACTGAATACCCTTTTTATTAGTCTCAAAGGATTTAGAAAAATTACCTTTTGGGTTTTTGGATATGGCCTTTTTGTTTCCCAATTTCTTTATGTACTTTTGAAAAATTTTTGTTAACAAAGTCATCTCATCATCCGAACTCTCCTTCTTTTCTCTGGAAGATTTCAAGGCAATAAATTTTTTCTTGATTTCTTCTGTTTTACCTTTTTGTCTAATTTGTTGGTTTAGTTCAAAAGTTCGGAGTGAACCTATCAATTCTTCTACTTTTATTTTTTCCAAATCTTTTGCTTCTTCAATTGCAGTTAGCTTAGTTTGAAACCTGTCAGGAAGAACTCTAACAATTTTTCGAACCAAAACATTCTCTTCAAGTTTCTCACCAAGAGCAAAATATTCATTAGCAATATCTGACAATTTCTCATAAAATTAAGTGAGGGTTTCATTTTCATTCATTTTCAAATTTTGTTGTGAGCATAACAAGCCTAGAACGCTTGACATCAGCAACTCCTCCAAATTGAGTTTGAAGGATTTTTCAAGCATCTTTGAGCGAAACACATGAAGAAATCAATTTAATATAACATTCACCAACACCATTAAAAATAGCAAGTAATGTTTTATTATTGTAATTGGACAGTTTATCTTCAGCATCAGTCCAATCAAGTTCAGATTTTACCTTAGTTACATCATTGCTTTCTGCTAGAGGAGTCCAACCACTCAAAACAGCTCTCCAAGCCTTTTCATCTTGAGATTTGATGAAGGTTCTCATTCTAACTTTCCAGTATGGATAGTTCAAATCATTGAGTAAAGGGGGCGAGTTATGGAGCCTCCTTCTGTGAAAAAAGACATTGCAAGAACAAGAACAACAAACTGAATAAACCAAGATCACACTCAAAAGTGAGTGACCTGCTCTGATACCAATTGAAATTCCATTTTTAGTAATTACCAACTTAATTAAACCATGTGAATTAATTAAAGTGCGGAATGGTAATTAAATATTTAAACAGGTGTCTGTTTTGTCGAGACAGAATCCAAACTTGACACAACAAAAACTAAACACAATAAAAAGACAGTGCAAAAATAATTAAAGAACACAACCAATTTTTACAAGGTTCAGAAACTCTTTCAGATAACCTACTCCTTGGGGCCACGCCCAGAGAATAAAATTAATTAATAAAGAATCACAAGTACAAAATATTGACTTATACAAAACAAGATTCCCTCTTAAGATTTGCCGCAACTTTGTTGTACTTCTCTTCACCAATCTGATTTTGATTGAAACGCTCAACCACTTGAACTCCCTTCAATGGCCAGCGAGTGCTTGCATCCTCCCAATGCAAGGCTTGTAAAAATCCTCTCCCGAATATTATAAAAGTTGTGTTCAAATTACAAAGTGTATTCACTCATGAACGTGGTATAAACTCACCACAAATACTAGACACTCATTTTTTCACAAGATCACATAAATACTATGATCTTGAATACAAAGAAAGAAATCTCACAAATACTACAATACACTCACAAATTATGCATCTAAGAGTTCACTTTTTCTCAATGCCTTTAGAGACCTATTTATAGAGTCAATTTCGTGCTCATAAAGGGTGAGAAGAATCTCCTAATAAAAGCAAGAATATTTGAAGATATTCTTGATTGATGAAGAATTTCCTTTTTTAGAAGATTCAAATCCGATAGATACGATTTTGGTCGAGACAACTAATACCTATGTCGGATCAAAATGCTCAAGATAGAAATAACAATTAATGAAATCAAAGATCCAATTTCCTGAATTTTATAATCTTGAGCTGCACGAAAATTTAAAGTCAAATATTCCTGAAATGACTTTGAGTAAGTATTGAATATTTGCTTTAAATAAACAAGATATAACTTCCCTTTATAATCAAATTGTGATCAAATTAAGCTAAATAAGGAAGCTAAATAATCCAAAAACACAAGAAGGGGAAAGTGAATTCCGAAAATCACACTAAAGGGAAACAAAAATTGATCTTTTAATTAAAAAGATATTTCTATAAAATATGCCAATTTTAGGATTTACAAAAGGTGTTTTCAAACCTAAGTTATGAACTTTTTGGCATCTTGATGCAATCTGGAAAATTTATGGGCAGCATGCACTGCCCAGATTATTTTGAATATTGAACACGTTTTACTAAGCCCAAAGCCATGAAATTTGGTAAACTATTAGTTTAAATATGTATAAGTATCACAGAAAATTTTTAGAGGAAAAAGAAAAATGGTTAAAGAGTAATGGTTTTTCAAAGTTTCCCCTAATAATCTGAAATCAAAATTTCTGGGCAGCAAACACTGCCCAGATTGTCTTACATTTTTTAATAGGTTTCCCTATCCTAAAAATTATGAAATTTTGAGTGAAACTAAATTAGATATGATTAAAGGTCCTGGTAAAATTTTAGTAAAAAATGGGCTACGGTGTAAGAGAAATAATTTTTCAAAGAACCCTAAAAATCTGAGAAAAACTCGCTGCCCATATTTCTTTAAATGGTTTAATGAGTTTTGCCATCCTAAAAATTATGAAACTTGGTGAGAAAATTCTGAAGATATGTATCAAGGCCCTGGTAAAATTTTAGATTAAAATATATCATGATTTAAGAGTAGTAATTTTTCTAAGTTGCCCTAAAAATGGGGGAAATTAGTAATTTCGAACCTTAACAAAAAATGAGTTTTGGGAGGTTAATTCTCCTAACCTAAATTGAATTTTTGACGTGATTTTTCGCCTAGTTCCTGTCATTGGGATGCATAATACATGAACGGGATTTTAAAGGGTTGTGGTTAGAGAACCTAACATAGAATATGAGCTTAAAGTGGGATTTTTATCACGCTAAAATTAATAGAGAAAAAGTTAGGTTCAAAATTGGAAATGAATTTGTTTTAAAAAATAGCTAAAGTTTTGGATCTCTAACCAATCCTAAATTAACTTAAGGTTATTTAGAATTCATTTTTACCATAATCTAAACACGGGGTCCAATTGCCCATTCTTTTCGAAAATGACATAATAAATATCCTAGGTTATGGATTAAAGATGTTAAAAAAGGGAGTTTGGTTTTATAAAACCGTAAATATAAAAGTATTGCCGTTAACAAATAATAAATTGTGAAAGGTTGAAACGCGGTATTTTTGGGTAAAGAATGGAAAACGGTAAACTCCGTACTTAAGTAAAAAGTGGGTAATTTTCTAAGACTAAGAGTTGTTTAAAACTCCTTCTATAAGTAACCAAAATACGCGTAATACAATTGAGAGAGTCATCTAGAGATAGAATATTAAAATGCACAGCGCGGAGAGCATGTTGCGATAAGGACGATTTTATCAGAAAGTCATAAATTGATTAAAGCATAATCTGGTCTTATACACTTTAAAGTGTATAAGAGAAATTTTTAGTATAGAGTCTCTAAGAGAACTTTATTGAATGTAGCTATCATAGAATATTAGCTATACGAGTATGCCATAGTTTAATATGAGTACACTATATTAATTACAGTAACCTCGAAGGGAAAAGTGGATAGTGGAGTTAAAATATCCAGCTGGGAACTAAGGACTCCAAGTAAGTTAGCCTTTCTCTTTCTTGGCTACAACATGAATATACTAGTGTGTGCTTGTAGTAGTAGATTACACTAGTTTTGTTTGGGTCATTAAGACCAAGGTATGTTTAATGCCTACTCTTGCAATGCTTTGGCATTCTGCGGATAAATGGTAAGTAGGTTTGGGGTGAAGCCAGAACCTTAGCATAATATCGTCTGGGTTGGAGCCAGGACAATGGTAATATAGTTCGGGTTGGAGCCAAGACAATGGTAATATGGTCCGGGATGAAGCCAGGACAATGGTAATATGGTCCGGGTTGAAGCCAGGACATGGTAAGTATATAGTCCGGGTTGAAGCTAGGACAATGGTAATATTGTTAGGAACGAGTTTCCTAATACGCAGCAGAAAGGTGGTTTTGTTGGCCCAGTGTACAACAAAAATTTTGTAACATATTTAAACTACCTTTAAATATGCGGATCCATTAATATACATACATTAATCATAAACAAGATACTAATAGAAATCATACCTCTTGAAGTGTATCAAGTGTCCTTGCTATCTTTTCGTATTTAGAACGATCTTCCTATCCAAGCCGCTCCACGTACTCACACCAAGATCTTCCAAAGCGTTCTCTACACCTCAAGAAATGTGTGGGCACTTAGAGAATAAAGGATAGTTTATTTGTGATTCTTCTTGATGTACTCAACTCATGAGATCAAGAGAATAGGCCTGAGAATTGGTTCTTTATTTTCAGGGAGAGAGAAAACTATCGTTCTATTTTTCACAGAGCGAATGTTCAGAGTAGTCTCACTCTCTTCACTTATCTTATCTGAATAATTTTCTGATCAGTCATCCTTAACAGAAAAAATTCAAAATTTAAAAATTAAATCTGTAACAATTTTACAATTTAATTTTTAATTAATTAATTATTCCATTAATGAAAAAATCCAAAAACCAATTTTTGAATTATCCATTAATTAATTAAATAAATAAAATTGAAAATCTCATCCCTGAAAAACACTGGTCTACACGCCACACATAGTGTATAGACTGTGTGTGAACGTGTAGCTTCCTAATTTCTAGGGATATTAGTTTTTCAAATTTTATTTAATTATTTATTCAAATTTCTTTGTCAGATAAGATCTAACAACCTGATAGCTAATTCAAATTAACTATCTTTTTAATTAATTATCAAATATAATTAATTATTTGAATAAATATCAATCTTTTAAATTCAAATCCAATTTGAACTTATCAGATTATCATCTCCCACTCAAATAAAGATATTTAATTAATTCTACTAATTAATTAAACCCAAATTTTCGAAATTAAATATTTAATTTATTATAATTTCAAAAAATTATAATTAATTAATTATTTAATTAAATTTCGAAAATTAATTTAATTATTTAATATAATTTAAAAAATTATATAATAATTAAATATTAATTAATTTGGTTAACTACAACTAATTTGTAATTAATTAATTAATCACCATTATCATATAATTGCATATTTGGCCTGAAGAACAAATTTCTTCTTAAATATGTCTTTAAACTATTTTCCCTTCATATCAACTCTTACCTTGAACAGTGTTGATAGAGCCGCTATGGGGATCTATGGACCTATAATTCCAAGCTCCAATAAATTTGAGATTATTAATTAAACTCTTTAATTAAATAATCTTAATTTATTAATCTCATGATTATTCCACTATAAATATGAGATTGAACTCTTGTAATTATAGACATTTCATTTACTGAGTACTTTATAATCATAAAGCGTCCATTGATTTAATCATTGCATACAACTTGACCCTCTAATAATGGTTCATAATTAATCGGGAATAAAATTACTGTTTTACCCTTTTAATTATGTCTTGTTTCCTTAAGTACCATTGACTCTACTAGTGAAGGTTAATTCATAACTAAATTATGAATTTGAGCTCAATAACCTTTCAGTCCCAAAATTCAACCCTTAAGAGAACCATCATTCAATCTCTTGCGAGAAGGTATAGATTCCATATCTGTACACTATGTCCCCAGCCATCTATATTAATGAGTTCCCAAAACAAAAGTTTTTAGCCTAATCATTCTGACAGACCCTAACAAGTGAATCAAAGAACTCATATAACATAAACAGGAGTTCATAGTAACCTCAGGATTAAGATCTATTTGTATATGATCATCAGTTGATATATTTAATTAATAATTCGAAACGGTATTTAACTAAGTATTAATAAACATATCTGGTCCAGTTCTATATATTCTCTAATATATAAAGTACCTCCACTAAAGTGTCCTACTACAATAGTGAACTAGATCTAGATCACATGTATTCATAATACTAGTGGACCGTACTTGCAGTAATTAATCTAAAGATTCCATAACTTTATTTTACTGCGAACTATTCAAGTTCATTTATCTCAAACACAATCCTCTCGTACTAATACGTGTTTGAGATTACATTCATGAACTTAGGAATTTTCCTGATATTTACATGATATTATCATAGAATAATATAGTCCATAAAATATATGCATAACAAATTCAATTTATTTATTTATTTCATAAAAACAATGTCTACTACATATGCTTTCAGGACACATCTCCAACAAATATAGTTCGGGTTGGAGCTAGGATATGGTAAGTATATAGTCTAGGTTGAAGCCAAGATAATAGTAATATAGTCCGAGTTGGAGCCAGGACAATGGTAATAAAGTCCGGGTGGGAGCCAGGACATTAACGATGGAACCAGATGAGGCCCGGATCCCTTGCTGATAATTTAATTGCTTAGTCATGATGTGTGTTAAATATATTTGAATATTTTGAGAATCTTTTGAGTGCATGGTATTATGATATGAGTGATATATTGTATGTTCTGGGAATTTTCTGAGTGCAGGTTATCGTGCTATGGGTGAACTTGGTTGTTAGAAACAACCAGAGATTTATTTCGGATATGGTTATATATCTTGAATGTGTGGAAATTTATAAATGCATGTTGTTTTAATATGTATGAACATTGGTTGTTGGGCACAACCAATGTGCTTGATTTTCTGCTAGGACTATTATTGAGAATTGTATGATAGGGTTGGAAATTATCCAATACCCTATGACCGGTAATGGTAACTACTCTAGGGCAACTCATTACCAGGTTTAGTATACTTGTGTGCAAGGCTATTCTTACTAAGCGTTTTCGCTTACCTAGTTGTTTCATTTTGTAGGTAAGTGCAAAAGCAAAGTGGAGAAGTCAGCACCGTAGTGTGCTTGTGAATATGTACATGTGGCCCGGCCTGGGGAGGTTTTGATGGAACGCCATTTTGAAAAGAAATGTTGGGAACTTGTTATTTCTTTTATAACATTTGTTTTGCTTTAACTCTGTGAAAAAGTAGTTGTAATTCTGTTTGCTAAAACTAAAAGTGTGTGCACACGATCTTTTAAAAGTTTTTTTATATGGATTTTTGGTACAATGAGTTAAAAGTAATTTTTTTTTAAATTTCCGCATGTTTTGGTCTTGTATGTTTTGAGGATTGTTACATTCATAGCCTAGACCAAATACCTACTTGAAAAATGAGGTATTGTTTTACCTTTTAATTTTAATTTAAACTATCGCTCGTGATTTTATTTGGATGATTTCTAACTTATTGTTTTAAATATTTCATAATTAGTTTACGAATACGACACCATATTTGGCTGACGAAATCAACGAGATATGGGATGAGTGGACTGAATCAATTATGGAGTATCTCAGTTAGCAAATGAGCAAGTTGGTGAGGAAACTTTACTTTAAATAATGTTTAATACTACCCGGTTTAGTAGAATTCAACGTCTCGGAGGGTAGGACTCGGTCCAGAAGCCTTTATTCGCTTGTTTTTTATGAGATTCTATATTGGTTGAGACTAGGTTATCGCTAGGGGCTCGGAACCGGGATCGTGCTTGAGGGTCGTTCTTATATACATTGCACTTGGACCTAAGGTAATAAAATTGCATCCAATACGTGATATATGTGATTAAGGCTTGGCCTGGTTATTGGTTATAACTATGAATAGGGTTCGGCCCCTGAGAATGAACGTGATTAAGTAATGTTTGTGCTTGTTGATTAAACACACTTGAATGCTCCGTGTCTGACTAGTTGTTTATTGATCATATGCATTGTCTGGGTAGTTAGGGCTCAGCCCCATTAAGGAACATAGTTATTACTATGGTTGTATTTAATTGGCTGAGATGTATGATTACTATGTATGCATACTTGTATTATCTGAAGTATGTTTATATGTATCTGTATCTGTTTGTCTGGTTATCTGAATATCTGGTTAAGGCCTTGACTTATTAGTCAAGGGCGGCAATAGCACGTTGTGTGCTGGTCGAGAGGCTTAGGCCCAATCAGGGACGTACTATTATGTGGCCGACCCAATGGTCATTGGAAAACAAAGCGCTTGGCAAGCTCTATGGCTAGTTACTCAGAGCTAAGGGCAAGGGCCCCAGGTGACTCTATGGTCACATAACTAGGGCATAGGGCCCCAGGTTGGCTCTATGGTCATCTGTTCAGGGCAGCGGGCCCCAGAATGATCCAATGATCATTTATTTGTAATTATATGCATGCATGCAAGATATGTATTTGGAATCTGTATTTACTATTTATGCACATGTTTAAGTTTTTTTGCTGAGCCTTGGCTCACGGGTGCTATGTGGTGCAGGTAAAGGGAAAGGAAAGCTAGACCAGCCATGAGTTGGAGAGCTTCGGTGGCGACGTGTACATATGCGGCTGCTCGACCACCACGGCCAATGATATCTTAGAGGAACTAGGGTTGTATCCCTTATTTTGCCGCTTAGGCCGGCTGGTTGTACTTTTGATTTTTATATACCCCTTTAAACATTTGTCTATAACATTTTGGTATCCCATGTATGTATTAAACTTTTAAATGAAAAGTCAATGTTTCCTTTGACCAAAATTGTTAACCCCAACCCTTGACATTAACCTTAGTTACACAGTTATAACCAAATGACTTGATTAGCAAGTCTAGCACTATTTAAAGTACACAGTGTAACGGTCCTGGATTAGGAGGACATTACAGTTTCAGATATAGATGCTCTGGAAGTATGTGTCAGATGCAACTCATTGTTAGGAGTATGTCCTAAAAGCATGTAAAAGACATTTATTATTTCAATGAATAAATAAATACAATGGTCTATTATTGTTATATTTAGATTATTAAATTATTGTTTGAATAATTTTTGCAAATATCAGAAAAATTCCATATTCATTATTAAGGATGTGATCTTGTATTAGTACGAGAGAATTAAGATCACATGAATTAATAAAAATAGGCAACAACAAATTGAAGTTGTGGAATTATTTAATTGGGGTTGTAAGAACGGTTTACTGAGTATCATGTTGATACAAATAATCTAGAATCAGATTATTGATGTGGTAAGACATCTCGGTAAATGTGCTTTATATAATATGATTATATATGACAGGGACCGATATGAATAAAAGTCTTTATCCAAAAACCATTTAATAATAAAGATTTGTAATTCATATCATAACTGATGATCATTTATAGATCAACCTAAATCCTGAGTGTTCATGAACTCCTGTTTATGTTTATTAAATCTTTTAATTCATTTGTTAAGGCTAATGAGGCTAATGACTTTTGTTTTGGAGATTTAATATTATGAATGACTGGGAACATGTATCAACAATACGGAATCTAATCTTTCCTAACGGGTCGTATATTGGTTCCCTTAAGGGTTAATTCTGGAACTGAATGATTTTGAGATCAAATCTATAATTAGATTATAAATTAATTGTTCACTAGTGAATTAATGGTACTTAAGGAATAAGAAGTAAATTAAAAAGGTAAAATGGTAATTCTTCCATTCTAATTTATGAACTAATTAATTAGAGGATTGAACTATTGTAAGATGGTTATATCAATGGACAGCTTAAAATAAGATTTCTGTAAAAGTATATCTATAACATAAAGAGTTCAATTCTGAATTTATAATGGAGAAATATCATAATTAATAAATTAACTATAATGATTAAAGAGTATAATTATTTAGTTTTAATTTATTGGAGCTTAATGTTTGTAACGCCCTACTCCCTTAGAGCCGTTACTAAGTGAATTTTTAAGACAAAACAGTGCAATGAACTCGCTAACCGAGGTTTTGAGGCAAAAGTGTGACTAATAAAAGTTAAGGCTGTAATCCTTGAAAATGCGTTGACTCAATAAAAACTTCTAGTTTTAAACAATTGGGATCCCAAAAATAAGGTTTGAAAACCATTTTCATCTTGAAGTAAGTTTACAGTTGATCAGTTATAAAATCATAGATTATTACAGCCAATTTCAAATAAACCCCCAACCAAAGCAGTCGGGCAGGCCAAACATGTACGCGTCGCATCACGCTCTCCGTACTCATGGTTGGTTGACTCAGTCTTTGCCCTACCTGCAACACGGAGCACCCGTGAGCCGAAGCCCAGCAAGAAAACTCATGCAGAACATAACATATGCAGTTAATACAGTTTATCATAACAGATAATCCACAGATAAACAAGTCAATCAATAGACTAAGCAAACACGGCCATGCCGCCCCAGAGCCTTACCAAAGCCCTGGGGTATCGGTTCTCACCACGAGGATAACTCATGTATCCCTTGGGTCCCACCCTGAATATAGCATCCCATGTGCTAGGTGTTACTTTCGGCCCACGGCCGCCCCGGCCTACGCCGTTCTCGGCACTTGCCGTTCATTTCATCATAATCACACATATAGTACATTCAAAATAATCATTCACACATCATGATTCATTTAAGGTTAAACATTTGCACACAACACAATCTGGGGCCATGCCCTGCAATCATCTCATCATGCAACATGCAATATAGGGCCATGCCCGGAAATCACACTATGGGCCCATGCCCTATCCTACGGGTGTTATAGTTTTCTTACCTTAGTTCCAAATGCTTTAAATAGAAAATGACGGCCCCCGAGCACGATCCACTTCCCGAGCACTAGCTTAACACCTAGTCACAACCAAGATAATGGATACCAATAAGATTAATCTCAAATGAGTTTCTAAACCAAGTTCTAGTACTCGGAACGTTGAAATTCACCAAACATTGTAAAAGACTCAACCCCGAGCACCCTAGGTTAAATTCCCAAGCCCAAATTCTCAAAATCCCAAAATTCCTTAAGCGCCGCGGCATGGCCTAACCATGCCGCGGCATGGCTCCCAAACAGAGCCACAAAATGCCCAGAAACAGGTAAGGGCCGCGGCCCTACATGGACCATGCCGCGGCCCGCCCTCCATCCTCAGCACAACTAAGCCTTCAAGGGCCGCGGCCCTCCAAGAACCATGCCGCGGCCCGACCCTTCGAACCCAGAAAAACCCACCATTTTCAAGCTTAAAACCTCACCTTAAGCCATCCCAAAGCTCCCAAATCAAAACCAATTAATAATCACAACATTAGGATGGTTTAAACAACACAATTCCACCAAAAATCCAACCTAACACTCACCAAGATCCCAATTCCAAATTTCTGAAATTTCAAACCTAAAACTCAAAACCAACCATGGAAATTCTCAATTTCAACCATCAAACTTTAATTTAAACCTTACCTCAGTTGTAGAATCATTTCCCAAAGGATCCCATGACCTATCTTCAAAGTTTCAAGCCTCAAACTCCACCTTGAACATCAAAATCCATAAACATTCACAACCCAACAAAATCTCAGAAATTTAACTTGAGAAAAAGAATTAATTGCTTACCTTTACCCTGATTTGTTCTTGATTAACTCTTGAGCTAAACCTCCAAATCCCACAATCAATTTTCAGAAATTCAAGCTTGATTTCTCCTAAGATTTCTGTGGATTCATGAAAGAAAGAGGAAAGAAAGAAGAAGAAGAGAGGGTGGAGGCTGGGTCGGTTTCTCTAAGTCTCCAAATGGTTTATTTGTTTTGTTTTTTATAACTTAAGCTGGTTACCTCAAGGTTCGGGGTACCAAAATATCCCCGAGGCAAAAATGGTAAAATCCCCCAGTATTCCCGCCTAGACATCCTAACCTCAAATATATCTCCAATTATTTATTTTCATAACCCAACATCAAAATACTCCTTGACTCGCTCAAAGTCAAACGTAATGCCCCGTTGTGACTTTTCCCCGCTATCCAGCTCTAGGATCGCCTCGTGCCGAAAGTTACACATCACGGATATACCCACATACCACTGTGGTCTCAACAATCATCACATATTAATACAGTTATGCCCAACATGGCCAAAATTACAATTATGCCCTTCTAACACAATCCGGGCCTACATGCATACTAATATACATAGTCATGCATCTCAAATAATCAAATAGTCACATAACACGCTTTAAATCATAACCATGCATTTAACTCATAAAATCACACATAAATCCCAACATGCCCTCCTGGCACACTAATCAAGGCCCTTAAGCCTTATTAGCGAATTTGGGTTGTTACAATGTTATAGGTCAATGGTCCCTGAAATGGCTCAAACAAACACTGACAAAGATAAATACAAAAATGGGTAAAAGGACTTATTTGATAAGTAAAATATTTTTCTATGCACTAAACATAATTATTGTATGATTATGTGTAATTAATTAATTGAGAATTAATTAATTATTTTGATTTAGCAAAAATATAATTAATTTTGAATTAATTTATTTTGGGATTTTTTGGTATTTAAATAATGATGAAAATTGGGAAAAATCACATGCTTTCCCTGGTATGAGGTGGGCGTGTAGCACAGTGCACAGTCACTGTGCTACACGCACAAGAAGGTTCTAGAATGATTTTGGTTCAACAATTTTAGTTATTATTATTTAAACAAAAATATAATAACTGATTAGTTATTTTTAAATGGTTTAAAATAACTAATATTATTCCTGTTTAATATATTGGATATATTAAATATAGGAGATCAGTTTTTCAGAGCGAGACTTTTTCAGTGATAGAAAACATATCGTGAAATCTCCCTGAAAGAAAGAGAACAGTGCTACAAGTTAGGTCCAAACATTATCAGATCTAATGTGTTGAGAACATCATATAAATAGATTTTATCTATTTTTGTATAACGAGCCCACACTCGTTCTTTGTGTGTTGAGAACATTTTGGAAGATCCTGGTATGAGATCTCAAGGATTTTTACCGTACAAAAAGATAGCAGTAAGGAAGGACTTGAGGTAATTTTCTATGGGAAATTTGATAAATCATGCTTACATTAGCTTAATAATTAAAATTTGAACCAAAGTTAACCACCCTATGATACAAATGCTTATCTTTCATTTAATACCAAAAATACCCCTCTCATAACAAAATCTCATACCTTTCCTCTCTAAAATCTTGCAAAAAAGATACACATGGGTAAGTAATTTTCTTTGATTCTTGTTGTTGTTGGTTGTTTTTATGATTTAGATTGCTGTTTAGATGTTGGATCTGTAGTTTGTTGGTATTTTTTGCTGTTTTTTGGGTGAAAATCGTGGTCTGTGAAAATCTGCGTTTTTTTGGGTTCCTTGAATTTTTTTCTAAATGCCCGATAGTGTCCGATATAGGCCCGATGCAGGGACGATATTTGTTGGGTTTCAAGGTTAGTGATGAGGTCCGATGGCCACCCGATGCTTGCCCGATATGTTTTGGTTACCCGATGGTCATTAAGGTTCGATGGCTACCCGATGGTTGCCCGATATTTATTTTCATTCTACAAACCCTTTAAGTACGATAATGGATCGATACGAGTCCGATGCATGCCCGATAGTTGTTATTAAGTTAATGCAGACCTATTAGTACGATTGTACACGATGGTACCCGATAAGTGCCCGATGCTTGCCCAATAGTACGATGGTACACGATTTTACCCGATGGTACACGATAGTGATAAAAAAACTTGATAAAAACCGTACCTTTCGGCTTTTCCCCTGCCCATTTCCCGTTCCCTCCCAAATCCCAACTCTTCACTCCCACAAAACCATCGAGCAACATAAGTACTCACACCCGACGCTTCTCTCTCCCTCACCCACCATCACCCGACGCTGCTCTCTCCCTCACCCGACGGTCGGAAAAACCCCCACCGGAGACGTAGAAAAACCAAGCCCCAACCCCCACTGGAGACGAAGAAAAACCAAGCCCCAACCCCCACCGGAGACGAAGAAAAACCAAGCTCCAACCCCTCACCGGAGAAGAAAAACCGACACCCCATTGCGCAAAAATGTCTAGGGTATGTGTTTTTTTTAATCTCTTCTCCATTAAAAAATGTTATAGTATGTATTGTTGAATTTGACTGTGTTAAATCTGACTGTGTGACATCTGATAAACCGTAAAATTTTGAAAAAAATTTCTGGGTTTTTTTAGAGGTACGATAAGGTACGATAGTGGGTCGATATGGGTACGATAGTATTTGTGTTTCTCATAACTTCAGGTTGAAGATGAGTGTACGATAGGGGTACGATAGTGGTTCGATGGTGGTACGATAGGTTGTGTTTTCTGATAACTTGAGGTTGAAGATGGAGGTACGATAGGGTACGATGTTGGGTACGATGTGTGCCCGATAGTGGGAACAAATTGTTGTGTATGTTATAATACGATGGTGTACGATGTGAGGTACGATTGTGCATGATAATGTTATAGTTCCAGTTTTCCATTGGTGTCCGATATGGTGCGATAGATTCTGATAGTTGCTCGATAGTATATTGCAGAATATAAAATTTGATGTTTTTTTTTGTTATTCTATTTAATTGGGTATTTATTTGTTTTATGCAGAACTTAAGACCTCCACAACTGATAGTTCCAGTAGAGGAACATTTTACGGGACGTATCACTTGGCGCGGCAGTTGGTACTTTCCAAAGATTAAAGCAAAATTTATACAGTGTGGTTTATTGGATAGGGTGAAGGAATCCCCTTTCAAACAGTTCTTCATGGCGGAACCATTAAATTTTTCTGGTGCCTTAGTCCATCAATTGTTGTTGCACAAATTCAGAGGGGAGAAGACTGACGAAGTCCAGTTTTATATTGGGAAAAAAAGATGTAGATTTAGCCAATTGGAGTTCGCTTTAGTTACTGGTTTAAATTTTGAGGCCGGACCGTCTGAAGCTGAGATTAAAGCGAAGACCACTTCGGATCGGTTAATTCTTGAGTACTTCAATGGTCATTCCCAAGTGAGCATAGGGCAACTGCGCAGAACTTTTGAGAGTTGTCAAATAGTTTATGATGTGTACAAGATGGGTTTGTGCTTATTAGTTGAGGGTGTTTTGAAAGGTCATGAGGAGAAGTTGATGGTTTGGACTGACATGCTGAAGATGGTAGACGACGTTGACTTCTTTTTCCAGTACCCGTGGGGGAAGATATCATACCAGAAGTTGTTACAAACTTGTCAAAAAGACTTTGTTGAAATGAAGAAGCATTTACAGAAGAAGATTGAGAAAGGAAAGACTCAAAAGGAGGCCAAGTACTCTATTTATGGGTATGCTGCAGCATTGCAGTATTGGGCTTTTGAGTCCATCATTGAGTTGGGTCAGGATCATGCTGTGAGATTGGGCCAAGGCATACCAAGAATGATCAACTGGCAGAGCAAGGAGAAAGTAGAGATACACAAAGAGCAACTTATTAAGTTGTTTGCCAAAAAGGTGAGCTTTTACTTTACTTTTGAATGTTCTATATTTTTTTCTAGATATGCAATTTTATGGGTACTGCACGATAGGAATACGATAGAGTACGATTTGAGTACGATTATGGGGTTATTTTGTGGTTTTTTGTCAACTGTTTGAAAACTGACTAAGTGGTACGATTTGGTACGATGATGGTCCGATGGGGGTACGATATGTATTCTTTGTTAATGTAGTAGTAGTGGTACGATATTGGTACGATGTTGTACGATGATGGTACGATAGTTAGCAAGCAATTCTCACTTACGGGTACGATATTGTTATGTTATGGGTACGATATGGGTACGATAATTGCATGATATGGGTACGATATGGGTACGATTGGGGTACGATAGTTTACCAATTGACATGATATATTGTTTTACTTTCCAATCTAAATATGCATTGTTTTTTGTGGCAGTTGACAGTATACCCCTACCTGTGTGCCCGACCTGCTGAAGAACAGTATGTGAGGACCCTTACAGACAATGAAGCCCCATTGTATGTGGACATGGGGTTAGAGGAACTAGAGGTGGGTCCCGATGGACAGCCTACACAGGAAGCCTTACAGAGCCAGGCTGAAAAGCTTGCTGAAAAGTTAGCTGAGCAAGCAGAAGCAGCAAATATTTTTAAGGAGGTTCCACCAGCTCAACCTGAGGCACCTGAGGTTCCCCCATCAACACCTCATGCCAGCACCTCCTCCCAAGCTGAGCAACCAGGCTACTCTATGATTTTGGCCAGGTTGGAAAAGGTTGAAGGGCAACAAAGTGCCCTTATTAAAGGTCAGTCCGAGATCTTGGGTCAATTGCAGAAGCTTATGACAATGATGGAAGATCTTAGTAGGCCAGTTCCAGATCCACACCCTCAGTCCACTGAAGAAGGCCCTCAGTCTCCTGTAGATGAAGACATTCTCCCTAACGATTACAGACCTGATGATGTAGATGATCACATTTTTCGCACACCAGAGGATATGCAAATTACTGTAATCGGAGATACTGAAGATTCTGAAGTACAATTCTTAAACATAGCTCCACCAGCACCGGAGAAGAGGAGAGAAAGAAAGAGGCCTAGGTGGTTCGATGAGTACACTGCAATGAGGAAAAGGAATAAGAAATCGAAGACAGCAGTGAATGTGGATCCATTGAGGGTTGTTGATGGTAAATTACTTATGACCTTTCACAAGTGGTTGCTTGGCACCATTGGGAATAAATATCCGAGGGAATGCTTCTCAGGGATACACGATGCTGCTTGGTTCCTGAAACTGCATACTCCGAGGACATGGCTTTCTGACTCTGTAAGTTTTCTATAACTTCATAATTAAATAATGTTGAAAATTTATTTAAATGTTTCTATATATAGTGGTACGATATGGGTACGATATGGTACGAAAGTAGTACGATAATTATAAGTGTCAAATTATAAACTGTTTATGTCAATAGTACGATGGTGGTACGACATTAGCACGATAGTGGTACGATATAATTTGTTAAGTAGTTACTATTACCATCATAATTTTAGAATTTGTAGTGGGACAATTTAGGTACGATGGTAGTACGATAATGTACGATGATGGTACGACAGTGGGACGCTAGTGGGTACGATGGTGTATAATACTAGTTTTTGCCATAAAGGTACGATGATGGTACGACATTAACACGATATTGGTACGATAGAAGGTTTTATTGTTACTATATTCATGTACGATTGGGGTACGATAATGGTACGATTGGGGTACGATAGTTACTATATTCATGTCTGATAGTTTTTTGTTTGTTTATTTTGGTACGATATTGTGGTTACTGACTTAATTTTCCTTTAATGTAGCATTTAGATGCAGCATTCCATCTCATGAGGAGGCGTCTAGAATTTTATCCTAACGTGTACCCTCAGAAATGTGTTGTTATGCCTACAATTTTTCCCGAATCATTGAAGGGTCGGTGGGACGCTTTTCCAGGTTCTGACTACTCTAGATTTAGTTGGGATGACAGTATATTGGACCTGGTTAGGGGTGATGCAGTCCAGTTCTTACCGAGTTGGCAGAACAAGGAGTTCATTTATTTTGCCCTCTTCTTGAAAGACCAAATGCATTGGGTAGCTGTAGAGGCAGACCTGAATGGGTGGATGCTCAACATCTTTGACTCCAGTATTGGATCAATTTCCGAAAACGATTTGATCAGCTTGATGGTTGACTGGTGTACCATTTTCCCGTCGGTCTTGCGACAGTCCGGTTTATTTGAGAACCATGACGTTATACTCGCGCCTCAGTTGACAGCATCAGAGAGTCAGGTCAGACCCTTCGATTGGAAACTCATTCCACGTGAATTCGTACCGCAAACAAAATCCAGGTGAACTTTATTAAATATCACATATTAATTATTATTTCTTAATTACAAAACTTTATTAAATTATTGTTTATTTTCTAATGCAGTGGCGATTGCGGATGTTACGTAATTGAGCATATTGAACATAAGCTTCTACAACTACCATTTGATGATGTAACTGACAATAATATGAAACTTTTTAGGCAAAGGTGGTGTGTAGACTTATTTTACCAAAACTTATGTTGAACGGTCTTAATTTTTTTGAATTGTATAATTTTTTTTATTGCTCTTTTTGTAATTACTACATTTTAATGTGCTTAATCTTTGCATCGTACTATCATCGATCACTATCGTACTCTATCGTACCCTCACTTGCCTCACAAATTTCACGAACAGTCCTGAAACCATACCATCGTACCATTATCGGACCAATATCGTACATTATCGTACCATAATGTCGTACATTAACTATCGTACTACATCGAGCAACGTCGTACCATATTGTAAGATACATTTAAATAATCCTACAACAAACAATATCGTGCATTGTCGTACCGGCATCGTGCACTATCGAACCAACACTGGATTATTACATATTTAAGAGTTTCATAATGGAGAAAAAAACAGAAAAAAACTATATTTAAGATGCTAATATTTCGTTCTTGAGCAGCAGCACATGCATGTGGACAAGGAATCTTCATGATTTGGAATAGGCCGCAACTGCATTGTCGTGCCTCCAAATCAACTATACCACCGCTCTGAACTGTTCCTCCGGGGTGGACATTAAATGTATAAGGTCCAGCTCTGTCGACGCTTAAGAACCGAGATTTCTCAAATTGACATGACAAGTCCCCCTCCATAACTGGTGATAGAGTCGTGCTACACTTTTCAGCGTTTTCCTTTCGAGTAGCAAACCATGTTTGAATAGTAAACCTGATGAATTCAACAAAAGCAGTGATCGGGAAGGCTCTTGCGTCCTTAGTTTTGCTGTTGAAACTTTCAGCCCAATTACTTGTCATTACATTGTAACGGTCCCCTGGAAAGTACGCACGAACCCATCTTTCAAATCCAATGCCCTCAAGATATAGTGCAACTCGAACATCCATTGCTTTTATCTTTTCAAATTCTCTTTCAAAATCTGTCTTCTTATACGAGTATGCACAACTGTAAATATGATCCGTGAAGCAATCAGTCTTGAACTTGCTAGCCACGTTCATAATAATGTGGTGGTAGCATGCGCCATGGGGTGCATCAGGGAAGACAAGTTCCAAAGCATGAACAATGCTTTGATGCCTATCCGATACGAATGCTAAGTTCTCAACATCACCAATCGCTTGTTTCAACTTCCTCATGAAATAGGTCCAAGAGTCGTGGTTCTCACTGTCAACCATTGCGAAAGCAATCGGAAATATGTGGCTGTCTGAATCCAATGCCACGGCACACAACATTTGGCCACCATACCTAGTTTTCAAGAAGGACCCATCAATACATATAACAGGTCGACAAAACTTGAATCCCCGCCTACAAGCACCCAGAGAAAAAAAGCAATACTTGAAGCGACCCTCGTCTACCTTGAAATCAGTAATGGAATCGGGATTGTTCAACCGCAGCATGTGCAAGTACCCAGGTAACTTCGAATATGAAGCTTCAGGCGTACCCCTAACTATGTGGAGTGCTTTCTCTCTGCATCTCCAAGCCTTCTCATAACTCATTTCGATCCCGAAAGAATTCTTCATATCTTCTCTTATTTTGGAGGCTAAATAATCTGAACTGTTAACTGAGAATTTATCCTTGATCAGTTCGGCAACTACCAAAGGTGATGCTTGACGGTTATCTTTTTTTCGAACATCGAGGGAACATGTGTGTACATTTTCAAATGCTGTCACCTCGAACATGTTAGAAAGTTGCTTCTTCTTCCCTCTTAACCTCCACCCACAATCAGGATCCTTGCATGTAATATACCAAACATCAGTACCAGACTTCTTAACTATAAAGTTGAATCCCTTCTTCATTGCAAACAAGCCAGCAACCTTTTTTAAATGTTCCTTGTCTCTGAAAAACTTTCCTAAATGAATCTCCCCGCCCGATGTGCCACCCATAGATATATAGTGACTATTATCCTCAATGTCTTCTCTTGTAAACATCTGAGCTTTGAATTTACTATAATATGTCGAAGAAGAGAGTGGATCACTAAATTCTCTAGCATCATTTGTTCCGTCTGGACGACTACTACTAGTACCAGGTGTTTGGCGATCTTCTCTACGGGGTCTACTTCTACATGTTGTTTGCCTCGGTATTTGGTACGATAGTGGACTCAGGCTCAAAGCTTGAGAACGGACCTCTGTTTCTTGGTCGTCATTGCCCTCAAAATCATTTTCAGGGTCAGGACAATCAGGAAAATCATCATGAAATGGCATCTGTGCTACATGGTCAACTGTTGGTATGAAAGGGTTTGATTCAGGTATAGCAGTGGCTACCAGCACCTCCGGATTTGTTTCTGGAACATAAGTCCCAACCTCACTACGAGTATCCTTAACAGTACTTGGTGGAGGATTACGATCAACAATGATATTCTTCTCCACCAAAGTCACAAAAAGGGGAACAAATTCATCTGGCTTCTTCAAAAGCATTGACAAATATAAGCTTACACCCTTGTCATTCCTTATAAGTTCAGGCCGATACATTAACCCTTTCATGTACTTATAATTCACTTCTAATTTCAGGTCATACTGCACTTTGTCAACCTCCAGCTCTGAGTACAGAAGTTCAACAAGTTGTGAGTAAGTTATGTCCTTCTCCAACTCGAACGTTAAATTTTCGGCTCCATTAAAAACCCAATCTCTACCTTCACGCTCCCAAACACCATTATACATTAAGTACGCGAACAAAGTTGACCCTATCATGTACAAAGAAAAAAAATCAGTAAATGGCAACAAAATGTCGAAATTTAGTTCAAATGTTTGGGAATCGTACCAGTATCGGGCCATATCGGGCGGTATCGGGCAAAGTTTTATTTATGTTTTTTGATCTTAAAACACTAATATCGGGCAAGTATCGGGTAACATCGAGTACCATCGTACTATTAGGTCAGCAGTAACTTAATAATAACTATCGGGCATATATCGGACTACTATCGATCCATTATCGTACTTAAAAGGATGTGTAGATTTAAAATAATAATCGGGGCAACCATCGGGTAGCCATCGTACCCTTATAACCATCGGGTAACCAAACTATCGGGCAACCATCGGGTTGCCATCGGACCTTCATCCCTAACCTTGAAACTCAACAACTATCGTGCCTGTATCGGGTCTCTATCGGACACTATCGGGCATTTAGAAAAAAACTCAGGGAACCCAAGAAAACGCAGATTTTCACATAACACGATTTTCACCCAAAAAAACAGCAAAAAATACCAACAAACTATAGATCCAACATATAAACAGCATTATGAATCATAAAAGCAACCAACAACAACAAGAATCAAAGAAAATCACTTACCCATTTAATATCTTCACTATGAGCAAAAATAACACAAAGCTTGGTGTTTCTCCTCAAACAATCCACAATGTCTGAATGTGTATCTTTCTTGCAAGATTTTAGTATAAAAATCTTGTGTGTAAAACGTATGGTGAAGAGAGAGTGAGAGAGAATGTATGGTGAAGAGAGGTATGGTGAAGAGAGGTAGAGAGGAAGAGGGAGAATAGAGAGGAAAGGTGTTATGAGAGGGGTATTTTTGGTATTAAATGAAAGATGAGCATTGATATCATATGGTGGTTAACTTTGGTTCAAATTTTAATTATTAAGCTAATGTAAGTATGATTAATCAAATTTCCCTTTTCTATTTATCTCCTTGATTCAATATATATATATATATGAAGAAGTAGATCTAGAAATCTTTTGGGGTTAAATTAACAATTTTGATTGTTGTTCCGCTGCGTGTAATCTCTGATTAGATCTATAAAAACCAACACTCATATATTGAGTTATGAGGATCTTGTGCTAGATAGATTTGTCCTATGAGGAGCGTCTAGTACAAATCATACATAGAAAGGATAAAGTCTTGAGGAACAAGACTATATACTTTGTTAAAGTGTTATAGAGGAACAACAAGGTCGATGAGACAATGTGGGAATTAGAGCATATTGAACCCAGTCTTTCACTCAAGGATCAAACATATCAAAATAGATGTTCATTATGTTCATGATCTCGTCACTTCTAAGCGGCTTGATGTTTGTTACATACCTACTGAAATCCAATCTGCAAACACTTTTACTAAGGCTCTTACACTACCAAAATTTTAGTATTTGTCACAAGCTATCCTTAGAACCTTCCCAGTCCAGCTTGAAGATGGATATTGAGTATTCTCTCGAAGACAACACTTAGTCATCACTTTACTGTTTGTTAGAATTGTTAGTTCTGTTAGTATTACCGTTTGGTCTGTTAATATAGTCTCTTACTGTAACTAATTGTAGTTAGTCTACTGTGGTTAGTTGTTGGTCTAATTCTAACCTGTGTAGCTTTCTTGTATAAATTTCCCTCTTTCAATAACGAAGATACAAAGTTCATTTTTTGCATTTCATTCTCAGAAATACTCTTTATCGTGTTTCATTTTTCTCTAGTTTTCTTTTCATTTTTTCTGACCTGAAACAATTCTCAAGTTCATCGGTAGAAGTACAAGATATTGAACTGGTTTTAGAAATGATGCCTTGTATAACAGTTAAAGTTTACTGTGAGACTGAAGGTGAAGATGGTATTCAAGAAGGTGACATTGTCATAACCTAGGCTAAATGGCATGATTGGTACCCTTTCACATGCACCGTACTTTCCATTTAACAAGAAAGTTTCTGGTGTTTGCTAGTTTACACAAGTATCCAATAATGTATAGTTTTTTTCCTAAAAGGTTAGTTTCATGGATGAAGCAGCAACAATTACAGGTACTTTTAAGGCCATTGGGATGATAATAAAGGTTTGTTAGGATACGTTAGGGAGACTAGTGCTGCAGTTAGAAATGCAGTTGAGAAGGTGAAAGATGGGTCGAGATTGGTAATGGACAAGTTCCACGCACCAGCTACAAGAAAATTTTAACTCGACTTGTTATTGCTTGTGCGATTCTTGGATTGGTTGTGATAAAAAGATAACCTTGAAAGTAAAGGTTTTCAAGCACACTCGAGTTGGCCCTCGGAGCAGCATTGTAGTAGAAGAGAGGCCAGTTACTAAAGATGGAATTGAAGGGGAGGAAAACAATGACTATGAGAGCAAGTACAGTGAAGATGAGGAAGGTGAGCAACAAGATACGAACAAGAGAGAGGCCTTGTTGCCAATGGAACTTCACATGAACAAGGGTCAAGCTCAAAAAGTTCAGGTACATTTGAGCAATGATGAACTCATTAGGAAACAATAACCTCTTTGTATTTCTTCTTTTATCCTTATTTGGTGAAAAGAACTTGACCAACGCACCACAATAGCGATACTAAACTTTTTTTGCCCCACTTATTTATCATAGACCTTCATAGTTTCCAATTTGTTTTGAGCCCTTTGGAGATCCTACCCAAATTCTTATGTTTGGAATTATTAGCCACAATAATGCGGGACATCATAGCATTTCTTTCAAAGAAGTAACCGTAAAAAATGGAAAGAATCTGGTCAAATTCAAACCTAAAGAGAAAATGCACTTAATTCATGATATTCTAACCTAGCTTTACTTGTAAGATGATATCATTAAGTTGTGAGCATTACATTTTAATGGGATAACTTGAAAAATACCCCGTGTTAGGATTAGTTAACTAAAAATAGCTACTAATAATATTTAGTTGAATATTACCCACTTTTTTAAGCACATTTTCCATATTATCCTTAAAACACTACTAAAAGTCTAATATAAAAATCTCAATATTTGCATCTGTCGTGTCATTTACTTTCTACTAGACCACTGTATAATGGGTAGAGTCATTAATAATTTGGGTATTAATCAAAGAATTTTAAAAAGTGAGTAAAAATTAAAAATGTTAACTTAAATTGGGTACTAGGTGTAATTTTCACCATTTTAATTCTTCCAACCATAACTAGTGGCTGGCCCATCTAGAGTAGCCTAGGCCAAGCGAGGGAAATTAATCAAATATGTCCTCCAACATAAGATACATATACCACTTTTGATAATGAGAACTAAAAATTATTTTTTTAAAATAAGTAGGGATGATCCCCTCAAAGAAGACAAAGAAAGGAGGTAGATCTCGTTGAGCTCTTAATAATTATAATTTTTTATTTGTCTAAATGTTGAAAAAAAGATTTTTTTTTTTTCCTGATGTTTCAAAAAACTCTATTTTTGTTTTTTATGATATTTTTAGAAAATTAACTTAAATTAGTTTATTCAAAACATCTGTTCCTCGATAATATCCGTCCATACTTTAATTTATTCCATAAATCTAAAAAAAGATTATAATAAACCTAAAAAAATGAAAACTATGGAATGAATATGAATCTTTAACGAACGGAATCAAGAATGATTATTATTTCGACACAAGAAAGAGTTGTGAAAAATTCATTTTCTTGTGTCAAAGACTAGGCATAATTTTAGGGAAACAATTTTTTAAAACACAGTTACAAAAAATATAAAATTTTAAGAACAAAAAATTGTGTTTAGTTATTCTCAAAAAAAAAATTTGTCAATATTTTTTGTCATATAATATTTTAATTATTATTATTATTATTTCACATCACTTTCTCATTAATTTATCTCTCCTCATTTTCTATCACATCACTTTTGATCTTTTTATTTTCTCTTTCATAACTTATCTCATTATTTTATCGTGGTCATTTTATTTTCTCTCTCATAACTTATCTCATTATTTTATCTCTCGCCATTTTCTCATCAATTTCTCTCTTCTCAATTTATCTTCCTCAAAATTTATCTTCTTATTTTTCATCACTTTTTCTTTCACATTACTTTATCATTATTTATTACAAACTTTTAAAAGATATTTGTCCTTGTAAATATATTTATTAATTTTTTATTTAAGTTTTTTTTTTAAAAAATAAAACTAAAAAATTATTTTTCGAAAACAAAAAACAGTAGAAAAGTGCCAAACAAGCCCTACATTTTTTTATCTTACCGGCCATATGTCCTACAAGATTAATAAACTTTGTTGCCTTGCACAACCTCCACTCTAAAGACCAAAACCGAGATTATAGATTTGAGTACCTCAGTATGACAATCCAAGATCTGATTGGCTTAAGTAAATCTTAGGAATTCAAAGCTTCATTTGTCCTTGTTTCAGCTTCCTCTAACATATCACTTGAGTCATCGTTTACATCCTCAGATTCTAGTACAACACCATGTTCATCTGCACTTGATTCGTTTATTTCACCATGGACAACATTCTCGTCATCACTTAAACCTTGATCAGCATAATCATCATATTTATGAAAATCTTTTGCTTGAACCCTGATGCGCCTTCCTCGGATATATCGGTACTGCCATTTAGGTGGTGGATACTTCCTGTTTAATTTTTCATATTTGTCCAACATACCTAGCTGCTGAAAGACTTTTCCCATCATCGAAACAATTGCAACATTTGGTCGAATGCCAAGCTCCTCCATGTCAGCAAATATCTACGAAGGAAAGAATTTAAGATGTCAAATTAACATGTGAGCATATGCATAGAACTCGTAATAACCAACACAAGCCATAAGCTAAATGAGAAAGCTTTCAGAGACACATGTTTAGTCAAAGCTCCCCATAGCTCCATTGGGACAAGTCTGAACTATAGT
The DNA here is from genome assembly GCF_963169125.1 of Humulus lupulus. NCBI lineage: Eukaryota > Viridiplantae > Streptophyta > Magnoliopsida > Rosales > Cannabaceae > Humulus > Humulus lupulus. The sequence goes on from NC_084797.1 coordinate 26,161,236, forward strand.
TTTGCACACCAAATGACATAAAAGATTGTGGCTCAAGTGGCAGCAAAAAAAGGAACAAACATCAATGAATAAACACAAGGCATTAAATTACAATACCTCAAACATCTTGTCATGTAATCCCCTGTGGTAATAGATAGCAAGCATTTTGTTAAAGAACATTCGAGGTGTGCTTTCCAAGTTCTCTGAAAATAATTTTTCCCAAAGCTCCTCCGCCTCTTCAAGTCTTCCATCCTCTGCTAAAGCATTCAAGAGTCTGAAATAGGTTCCCATTGTTCTTCCTTGACCTTTGCTTAACATCCACTTTGTCATCTACAATTCCACAGTTAACTGCTACAATAAATTGGAAAGACTTCAAAAGAAAAAAAAGATGAACGAGAAAATTGGGATTGAATTTTACCTGAATTATTCTCTTCCATTCTTTTTGATCCTCAAGGGTTTTAATTGCCTTCTTTACTGTAATTAAAGGGAATTCTAATTCCCAAGCAATAAATGAATCGAGAGCCCCATAAACTTCCTCTTTGACATTTGACACTTCCTTAATCTAATTAAAAAAAACAACTCAAAAATTATGAATTTCCAATCATTATTTAAGAGAATATCATCCAATGTTCCAAATCAAGTATACAACTTCTAATTTCTCAAAAATGTAAGCACAAAGTAATTCAAATAGCATAGAAAAAGGGGGATAATAGAAGAAGAGGAAAGAGTAATTCAAATAGCTTACACTCTTAACAAGTTTTGCCGATTTGGAAATGGTCCCAATCCTTTTGTTGGTTTTCCAGACTCGAGCATATCTTGGTCTGGGGCCCTTTGCACCACAGACCTTCATTAAAATTAAAAATGGGAAATAAACATCAAGTTCTGCTCTTCTTTTTTCTTTTTTCTTTTTTTTTTTATTTGGTTCTTTTCCAAATTCATTTCATGAAGCTTACCACTACACTGCTTCTGCTACTTGTTGATGTTGATGTTATTGTACTCCAGGAAATTTTGACTGATTCAAGACCTCTAATGACAGGAGGAAAACATCTCAATGCAAGCATCTGAAAACAATTGTTTGAAATTGAATCTTCACATGCAGGAGCGGAGCCAAGGAATTGTGATTTGAGAACACATAGATAAGCTTATCAGTTCTTTGGGAAATCAACTCTACCAAAAATTGACTTCTATAGATAATCATTTCACTTCCACTGCTCAGTACTGCAACCCTAAAATTTGTAATTAAAACTTACATAGAAATGGAAAATAGAGAGTAACTAACACAATACCTGATAGCGATGAAGGGTAGAGAACCGGCAAAGTGGGTTGGCCGGAGTACCCAACTGTAGCGGCGGAAGAGACAGAATTTAGGGTTGGGCTTTTGTGTGAATTTGAGAAAGAAACAATAGGTTTGCCGGAGGAAGCACTAGCCGTTGATGGAATTGAAGAGAAGGAGAAGAAGATAATTGAAGATTTTTAGTTATATTTTCCGTGGAGATTGTGATAATTGATATATTTATTTGTGAGGCATATTTAATAGAAATATATTTTTACACAAACTTTTATATTATAATTAGTATTTTTAAATTAAAATAATTTAATTTTTTGTCAAAAAAATAAAATAATTTAATGGGTAAAATTTAAAGTCCCATATATATCACAATTTGTATTTATTTTTTTAATATTATTTATTATAATATAAAAAACTTTGTGTTAAAATAAATAAATCTATATTAAATTTTTTTTTATTTATATAAATAAATTAATTGCACATAGATAAAATTCTTAATTTTGTACCAAACATTCTTAATTTATTTATGTTGTTATTTATGGACTCCTTAAGTTTTGGTTTATAAATAAGTTGTTAAGGTCTTGCACGTGCTAATCTATATATTCATTCCGACATAATTTAGCTTTAAAAGATAATCTAGATTGATGAATATTGCTTAATACTTTTTTTTGTATTGATATATATTATACAACTTAAGTTTAAAATATTTATTTTTTTCTTTTTACCAATTTACTATTTCATTTCTTACATTTTGTTTAACTAGATACTATGATGTTTTTTTAAAGAAAAAACTAGATACTGTACTGAAAATAATATTCCAAATAATATTCTCAACCGTTTCTTTATTATCTCAACAATTAAATTTATTTCACAAATAATTTAAATATATATAAAAATATTTATATTATTAAAACAACTCATTTAATAAGTTAATTAAAAATAATAAATTTAACTAAGCAATTCCTGAAAACAAACACTACATATAATATATATATAAAAAAAAAGTGGTCGTATTATGATGTTAATATGAATAACTAATTAAGTAATTATATATCAATTAAAAAGTAATAGTATTAAGAAAATTAAATAGATAAAATTAAACAATATACAATTCATGCAACAAAAAAAGAGAGTAGTCACAAATAAAATATGTTTTCATGGTTTGTATTGTTTCAAAATTGTATTTAGCCTTTATTAAATAATGATATTTATTAGTTTGATTGAAATTATATGACTTATTTTATATTAAATGATATTTATTAGTTTCTTTAGTTAATTTAGTTTGATTGAAGTTACATTAAATATTCATGTGTAAAAAAATAAAAATGAATTAATATGAGAAAACTCATCATTCAAGCTCAACAAAATTAAAAAGAAAAATAAACATGTATAAATCCCATTCCAAACTATGATTATCTCCCTGTATTCCCTCCATTTCCAATTCCATAATAATTAAAATAAGAATAAATTATTTTTAAATATATTCATAGTTTTTAAACAGCAACTGGATTAATGAGAGGGATAGAGAAGAAATGTTGATAGTTTTGTGATTAAGAGATGTATAATGTATTAGTCCACCATATATGCTTATTTTTTGGAATGGAAAATACTATTTGACTCTATATGTATTTTAATGAATATGCAATTGATTCTATATGTATAATTATGCAAAATGGATTAAAATTGTACACTAAACTTGATTTTTGTTAAAATATTTTTAATTACAAGATCAATTCTTAGTTTATCGGAGATGAGATAAATTTATAGTAGCGGAAAAAGTAGGAGAAGAGCTAAGAATAAAATATTATATTTGAAAATACTTTGACCAAAATAGGGTGCAATTTCGATCCACTTTGTAAAAATACAGGGCCTAAATTATCATTTAACAAAACATATGGATCAATTGCATATGATTAATGATATGTACACCCAAAATATACATCCAAACATTACACACAGTGATGTGGTAGTTTAGCCAATTATATTTATTAAAACCGGGACCCGCTGTTTTAAAAAGGAGTGACATGTCACTGTATAATGTTTTGGTGTATATTTTAGGTGCACATATCATTACTCATTGCGTATTTAGGAAAAATACAGGATTAATCCCTATTATGAATAATATTTTTTTTAGATCATGTGTTTTGCCCAATTATTTGTTTAGACTTTGTGTTTTGATAAATTATTTTTTGAACCTTGTGTTTTGTAAAATAGTTCGAATAGCTCTTGAAATGTGATTTTAATTAACAAAAAATTGAATATAACAACACAGCTATTAAGTAGAATAATTGTGATTTTGCTCTAAGTTGTTAGTTTGATAAATTATTTATAATTTTAGTTCAAAATATTTTGATCAAAATCATATTTAAATATCTATTTGAAATATTTTCCAAAATATAGTACTCAAGAATAATTTATTAAAAGACGTATTCCAAACACTTAATATGATGGGCAAAATGTATAAACCCTTAATTATAAATAATAATGTAAAAAAATAAATATCTGAATAGGAATTGTAATGTAATAAAGTGAAATATGATTGGACCAACATATCCGGGTGGTTTTGTAAGAAATGGATTGAGGATAATCGGAGGGAATCCAAACCATATGCAGCCAAAGCCAAACACATACTACCTCATCCCATCTTCTTTCTATACTCATGTTCTTCATCTATTACACATATTAATATCTATCTAATAAATATATATACATACATATAATATATTCACTGCTCCTTATTATAATGATTGAGTCAGCCATGACCTTCCGATTCTCCGCCGCCATCGCCGCCGCACCTTGTAACTCCTCTCTCCACTTTTGGTTTCCGTTTCTATTTGTTTTGCTGTTTACCAATCAAAGCTTTTACTTTTTTGGTTTGAAATTGGTGTAGATTATCGGCCTATGTTGAGCTCCGACGATGTCAATGGACTTGTCCATGTAACCTCTTGCCGCGTTTCTCACGCCTCTGTATTCGACGTGCCGTGGTACTGAATCAATAACTCTCACTTACATATTTGAGTTTGTAGACCTAGGTTCCATTCAACTTTTGCTTGCTCCATGTTATTTTGACAAATTTGGGTTTTGTGGACTTCTTCATTTAGGTTTTGGAAGAAAAAAGAGAACAACTTTGCTTTAGGTAGTATACTTCGTATAAAGTTTACAATAGTGTGGTGACATTGTGGCTAAAGCTGAATGTTTTGAGTTTTTCTTTTTCATTCCGAGAGACGTTATTTGCGAATCAATGAAAATAATGTAGAGAAGCTGTGATTATTATGATAAAAGTAGGATGTTCTTTAACGAAATTCAATGGAACTTTACTAGGTGATGAACAAACTTATTAGCTTTTTCCTTTTCCTCCCCATTATACATAAAGAATCGGGAACTGTCTTATATTAAGGATTAATAAGTGGAATAGATTGTTCTGAATATGCAGGAGTAGATATCGAAGAACGAACAGTGCTTCTCCTAGAAAATGCCATATTATTAAGAACAGGATTCATGCTTCAACAAAGCATTTAGGGCCAGGTTCAGATCCTATAAAGCAGAATGGGAGGCCACAATATCACCCATTTGAGGACATTGCTAAATTAACACCAGAGAATGGTGCAGGTGCTCGACTTACATCTGCAGAAACCGCCAGGACAATAATTGAGGTATGAAATTCCATTCATTTTGTGATCAGTATATGTGATTCCCAGAAAGAACGAGTTAGAATGCCCATAATTGCATAACCAGTATTTAAATATCAATTTCTATGTAATCATGTAAAACTTGATCTCTTCAATTCTGCCTTTACTTCTCGCATGTGAACATTTTGGATAAGCTGTTAGGAAGTATTAGACTCAGGGGTACCTTGCAAAGTCTCTTCGTGGATACTATTAGATGTGATGCTATCAGATTTTGTATAGTTAATATTGGTCGTAGTTTGATTATTCAGGTAAACAGCAAGGCAACACTTATGTTTTCAAATTTGATGAATGATGAAATCAGTGAGAGTATGTTCTGGCCAGAGTTGCCTTATGTAACTGATGAGCGTGGAAGTAAGTGAAGACTTTCGAGTTTGTTTTATTAGTACTAGTGTCTGTTGAATTAAAGTGGGGCTTGGTAGCCTTGTCTTTCTTAGTGAAATGTTAATTTGTTATAGTGAATTGCAGATATATATTTTCATGTAAAGGAGGGTGGAGATACTATGCAATCCCTGACCTCAGAAGATAACTTCGTGGTATGGAATTTAATTTGATACTCAACTCAACAAGAAGTCTTTACTTATTGAATTTTTGTCACGAGTGCATTCAAATAGCCCTTGTTCTTAAATATTTATGGCTTTGGTCCTGTTTATGTATGCAGCAAGTTATTATAGGCTTGGACACTATGGAAATGATCAGTGAAATGGAATTATCAGGTCCATCAGAAATTGATTTTGGAATTGACGAGATTGAAGATGAAGATAGTGATGATGAAGATGAGGAGGATGAGGAAGATGAAGAGACTGATGATTATGATTCGGTCTGACTTCATTTGTTTATTTTTATTTTTTGGGTGGGAGTTGTCTCTCTATAAGATTACTTCATGATTATGATTTGACCATCAATCAATTCCATGACTTAATAGACATTCATTTTACAGGACTGGGTTGCTATTCTTGAGGATGATGATCCGGATGATTCTGATGAGGCGCTTGGAGACTGGGCAAAGTTGGAGACTATGCGTGCCTCCCACCCTATGTTTTTTGCCAAAACACTTGCAGAGGTATTTGTTTAGTGTAATATTTTTTGTTGTATAATGGAGTAACATGCAGGAGTTATTGGAATATTTTACATGATATTATTAGGTAGTTTATATTGTTGCATGATTGAACTATTATTAACTCTTGAGAACCAAACATTCTTCAGTTATACATGCTCAATTCAGATCTTCCCTTTAGAGTTGGTACTTTTTTCTGTTCATAGACAGATTTGTGGCCCTGTAATTTAGGTCGTGGGAACTTATTATTTATTTTGTTAATTTTTACTTTTTCTCCCCTGTAATTTAGGTTGTTTCAGATGGCTCCAAAGATTGGATGGAGCAGCCACCGGCTAGTCTAGCTATTCAAGGCCTTATAAGACCTGCCTTGATTGAGGAACATTCGGTCATTCGAAAACATCTATCCAACCTACATGGCAACGATGCTGCACCGGATAATAAGGATGGAGAATCTGTAGAACATAATTCAGAAGATGTTAGAATTAATGGTCATCGACATGAATCTGAATCTTCCAAGGATAATTCAACTGGGGCAGAAGAATCGGAGAAGGATGACATCACAACAAATGGGGCTACATTTTACAAGCTGGAGATGATAAAAATTCAGTTATTTTCAGCCAATGGACATCAGGTACATTTTTAGTGGTTTAAGGGAGTGTCATTTGACTATTTTGGCTTCTAGGAAAATTTCATTGGACTTGTTGCTTTGATTTTCATGATTTATGAAAACAAAGCAGAATGTATGCTCTTAAACTCTGATTTTAGTACTTAGTAAAATCAGTTGCAAGATAATTCTTGGAAAATATAGTAAAGATTGTTCGATAAAGAAGGGGACATTCTCTTCTACAGACTTGAACAGATTCTTTGATCAAGATAGTTTTTTTTTAATCGACTTTTGATATTGCATACAATATGATCATTACAAAGATTCAGCAATTAATGATAAGTTAGGTATAGCTTCTCATAGTAAACTCGTAAGTTCCATGGGTTTTAGTTTCAATAATTTTACCCTTTTTCTGACAGACGGTTGTTGAAGTAGAAGACTTTATGGAAGCTCAGCCTGATGCGATAGCACACTCAGCCGCTAAAATTATATCTCGCCTGAAAGATGGTGGAGAAAAGACTACACAAGCCCTCAAGTCTCTATGCTGGAGAGTAATGGGTATTCAAGTGGATGTAGGCATACTGTGCTTAATCAATTCCAATACGTTTTCAACTTTTGATCTACGATGGCTAAATTTATACTTAAGGAAATATGCTTAATACCTATATATAAACACCACTTGTAATTAATTATATGCCATGTATGGTAATTGCAGGAGGCTGTGATTATTGGTGTAGATTCCCTTGGTTTTGATATGAGAATTTGCTCAGAGAAACAAGTCCAAACATTGCGGTTTGCATTTGATACTAGGGTATGCTTACATATATATTCTTACTCTGCAATTTAATATATAGAATTCACACTAACAACCTAGCACCTTCTCCTAAATATTCACTTTCTTTTGTGTTTTTTCCATGTTCTATTGAACCATATCATGTAATAAGTGATAATCCCAATTGAGATTATTTTTTCTAATAAATGTTCTTTTCCAGGCAACTTCCGAGTACGGCGCTGAGAGGCAACTAAATGATTTATTATTTCCAAGGGTGCAACACAAGTCACAAAAGATGAAACAAACACAGCAAAATGAATGCTAATATAAACATTGTCCAGCGTTACTGTTGTGTATTGGTTCTACTAGATGGATTGTTTGGCCCTTTAAGCACCAATATGAATGTAAGTTGTAGGTAACTTAATTGGAAAGGGTTGCAAGGGAAGAGGGTTGGTTGGGTCATGAAGGGTCCTCAAGCTCACGTATCTGTTAGTTGCAATCAATGATCATGACAATTCATTCTTTTTCAAACTTCCCTTTGCTCTTTAACCATTTACATAGCAATACTGAAATTTTAGCTATCGAAGTAACACTCGTAGACACTAACCAACTAACTAAATAGGTGCCTCAGTTGCCAAAGAAACTCACTGTAAAAACTGAAACATTGTCCCAAGGGAAAAAATATGTCTTCATGAGAAGACGATATGTTATTAAGAGCTGCATTTATATGCCAGGAGATTAAAACGCAAGCTCATATTGGGGACGCTAAAAGATTAAAAAGATATCAAGAAATAGCAACAAAACAAATGATGTTATCTACTTGTGTTGCTGCATATAGGTCTCATAAGCCAATTGAGCTGCTAGAATATCAACCACAGCTGATCCAACAGACTTAAAAACAGTAATCTCTTCAGAACTGCTTCTCCCAATCTTCTCTCCTGTTATGAGTTCTACCAAGTCTCCTCCAATGTCTTTTTTCTCAATCACACCTCTCTCAAAAGCACCCACCAACTCACCTGCCTCCACTAAAGCAGCCTCATTGTCCACAAAGACTCGTCCTCTCTTTATAGCCTCATCATCACACTCCCTCATAGAGTGTTTGAATGAGCCAACCAAGTCAAGATGAGCCCCTGGTTTCAGCTTCTGGCCCTTCACAAGCGGAACCTCTGAGTTTGTTGCGCAGCTCACAATATCTCCCATCTCAATCACTTCATCCAAACACCCACTGCTCTCGAAACAAACCCCATCAAGTCCCACACTTTCTTTCATTTTCTCGGCCAATTTTCTTGCCTTTTCCACCGTACGGTTCCAGATTACAACTTTCTTCAAACTGGGTCTTGCCACGAGATGGGATCTAATCAGATGTGGTGCCATAGCCCCAGCACCGATCATCACCAGGACTTGGCTATCGCTTCTGGCCAAAATCCTCGAAGCTAAGCCTGAAACACATGAAGTTCTGATAAGGGTTAGTTCGGTTCCGTCCATGGAGGCCAAGGGTTGCCCATTTGTGGAGCTGAAGAGCACGTAACTGGCGTGTACTCCGGGTAAGTTCAGTGCAGAGTTATCTGGGAAGAAAGTCACTAGCTTGACCCCTATGTAAGGCAGAGAAGGAGAAGTGGACCAAGATGGCATGAGGAGGAGAGATGAAGTGGGTGAAACGTCATGGCTTTGGCGAATTGGGTTACAGAGGGAAGATGAGGCTTTGGGCAGAGAGCAATGAAAATGATCGATCAGACTGCGATGAGAGATGAGGGAGCGCAAGGAATCAGTGTTGATGAAAGTTGGGGCTGATACGGTCGACATGGATATGGAAGCCATTGACGAGGTCCAGTAAGAGAGGTCCTGGACTCCGGGTTATGGTTGGTGTGGATTGTGGAAATAATAGTGAGATGACAAAGACCTCTCTCTTATATCAAAGTTACAAAAGTAGACTTAAGTTAATATGGCGACAGGTGTCGTCCCAAAGTCATTATTTTTTTTAGATCGACTCTTATTGGTACAAATATTTTATTACATGAGTACTATTTGGCAACAGTCATCAGAACATGACCAACAAAATCGATTATATTAAATTTTATGGACGTTTATTTGTATATTTACATTCCTGTAATGTCAATACAAAGAACCTTGTTGGCAGTCTCAATCGGAGGCCTCACCCTCTTCTGTTATGCCCTTTTACAGTTGACCACAATGCCCTGGCATAAAATAGCACGAGTTGCTGCTTTACATGAGAAGATACGAATTCCCCAATTTCAGCAGCTGTACTTTACTCTGCGTTCCAAGAAAAGAGAATGCTGAACTAGAACTGTACTTTTTTTCTTAAGCATCTATGTTCTTTCTAGGCACTGACTGAGTAAGTATCCTCGAGCCAAAGCTGGAGTAAAGATTTAAACTATTAAGTGAGAAAGTTCGGTGCTTTCCACAGAATTCCACCAGTTGTCAAAACTTTCCTGTAACAAGATGGAATTGCATTATAACAAAATGAAGAACGACTTGTACTAGAGCCAAAGGATATCTGACAGTGACTTGGCCAGAGTAGAGTGGAGTCAACTAACCATCATACTCAGGTCTGACAGAGCCTACCTTTTTTCAACATTATCTGCAAGTCTCATGGCTTCAAGCCACCATGAATCTGGGGTGGAATTGGGGGCCATGGTTTTATCATTCTGCCATCCCAGTTCGTAAACTTCAGAACCCCCATGATCCAAAGTATCAGGTATAATATCCAATGGAACCGGACGCAAGGGAGAACGATAACCTGGTTCCAACAATGAGCTGAGAGTAAAGTTACCGTACAGTACATAGCTTTCGAGAAAAAAAACTTTAAAAACGAGACTATATTTCCCATCACCTCTGCAATCAGGATCATGACATTTCTGATAATAATCACCTCGTCTCAGGTCGACAACGTACATCACTAAGCAATAGAATAGTAATGCAGAGGAAAAAGATGACATCAGATGAAGAGTAAACGAAAAACATTACTGAATATGGACTCTCATGATCAATATATATACATAAATATTAGCTTACCATGATTACTTTTATGCTCTCTACCAATTCGCTCACAGTATCTGTTTCTTGACATGCTGTAGACCATCAGCGCGAACTCTGAAAACAAGTACCAAGAACGAATTTTGCCTGAAATTGCTATAAGTTAGCACAACTATGGAAAATGTCGTTGAAGGTTAGTGTAGTCATAAAGTAGCTAATAAATCAAAACAAAGCTAAGTAGAGTGAAAAAGAAAAGAAAAAAAACCACCTGATAAGTTTCCAGTAGTGGCAATAGATTCTATAAATGCATCCAAAGCAGGGAGCGGAGATTTTCCCATTAAGAATGTTGCTGAAGCATTAATTCCACAACCATTCAGTGTGTGTTCTTGAGGGCAACTGTAACGTTGTTCCATACTATGATTTACCTGTGTTAGGAAAGCATTGGCTAATGTTAAAAGATTTGTGACACAAAATGCATTTCTACTCCTACGAAGAGCGGGTTAATAGAATAATTCAAGAACACATTACCTCCGTATTAAATTGAAGGGTTTTCATACAGAGATGATCCATTTTGCAGACCAAAAACTTCTCACAATCAACATCCATATTGCAGATCAAGGATGCCATGAACATATCCTCTTCACTCTATAAGAGAAAACATGCAAAATACCTTTTCATAAAAAAGAAAATAGAATAGTTGCCACTAAAAACTAAAACTCATTATTCATCCTTCCACCTTGCAAGTTTCCAAACACATAAAAACTAACACCTCTTACAGGGTGAGAATTTCGAATTACAAACTATATGGGCCATTAGGCACGTATGATCTAAAAGATCAAAAAAGGGTACACACTAATACCCCACAAGATCGTCTCTTTTATGGTGAGAATTTGACATTTTTAACCAACTTTGCAAGAAAAAAATGGTAAATCCAAGCAAGGTCCATGCCCATGTATATGTATGGTTTAAGAGAATTCTGTAGAGCAAATAATGCCACCATATAACTTTGGTAAAGCATCTCAACAATCAAAATAACAAATCAAAATAGTTTGCTTAATAACAAATCAAAATAGTTGGACTAGTTAAAATTATTCATAGAAAGCTTATCATACCATATTCTTAGCTGTACAATGTTCTGTAGGTAAAAGCACAGAGTTCTTCCCAGCCTTTGATGATAGAGCTAGACGAAAGCAACGATTTCTGGAATAGACTGCAGTGTCCACAAACAGTTGGCTAGGAGAGTCAGCAGAATTTGACTCTTTCTTGATAAACAATTTTTCGAGTCGTCCATCCTTTTCCTTTCCACTAAATATCCGTGAGCATATCTGACAACATGTCATCAAATAATGACAACAATTGATATTTCTACAAAGGTAAGAAGAAAGAAATATGTTGCATCTTGAGCTAAATTTTGTTTGTGATGGAAAACTAAAGAGACTATACATACACATGGAAGTGTCATTTTACATGGGATTCCTGTGTGCATGGTTGGATTGAATTAATGGATTCAACCCAATTTTATGCTTAGCTTTTATCGAAAACAAAAAGGATTTATACACCATGAATTCTTTGTGTATGATATAATATAACAGCAAATTCCATTTTGTAGCTAAAGACTAATGTGGAAAATCAGTTCCCATATTATGTTCATGAAGTTACTAGCTAAAAGCTTTATTCCTTCTTCATCAATACATACCTCATTAACAAATGCACCGGCATGTGAGTTGTCTTTAAAAGCAGTCTTTGGTATGCGAATGATTAAATGCCGAGAGAACTTACCTGCAAATGCATATAAATTTATATATATATATAAATATATATATATATATAATATAGCAATCAATTCAAAGCAGGATTGATAATATTTTTTAAGAAGAAAGTGATAAGCATGTACGGAAAGTTTTGTTGCAAAATTGAAAATACTAAAGGTCCAGAATGAACAATGACCGTACATTATGCATCTTCTAGAAAAGAAAACCATACCCTCAGTAGAAGAATCAAGCTCTACTATCCATTCTTTACTTCCTTCAATTGAGAATTTATCACGTAAGGCTTCCCAGATTACAGATATCAGAAGATCAACCATTTCATCTCCGTCTTTTTCTTCATTTTCTTTCCTACTGAACTCCAAGTCAAAGTAAAGGTGGCATGGTAGACCCTGAAAGCAACACATATTCAAGCTTTAGCATACCAAAACCAAGGGGCGTCAGTGTTTTTCACAGTCCTACTTCTTTTTGGTTGATTTGAGACTATCTACAGATGTTCACCTCCTGAATCACTTCATAATGGTGACGAAACCTCGAATCCATATTTTTGTATCTGAAATTTGTAAATACACCGAAGCACGTTACGAAACCTAAATATATCATAACAACTTTTAATTTTTTTTTTTTTTTGATTTTGTTTAAATCATAACCTGGATAAAAGACAACCTTTTCCAGAACTCCTTGTAAGTTGAAACAAGGAACCTTCTTTGCCCATTAAAATGATCTTGGTAACTGAAAACACGAGCATGGTCATGGGCCTTGGCAAACTTCATTGCTTCCTCCTGCCTCGGAAATGTAGACCATATTTCTCTACTAAACATACAAAGAAAGACCCAAGTTACATCTCATTGGAATGCAACTATACAGAACTAGAGAAAGCAGTAGCAATAAAACTTAAAAGGAGAATATAAAAATAAAACAAACACCTTGAGCTCGATTTACTGTGTTCAAAAAGATCCACACGAATTTCATTCAACAGTCGCAATAACCACCGTGTTGGTCGTTTTGGAGGTACACCATGTGGTGAGCCATAGAATACGACAGGTGAAATCTGCTTCCCCTTGCCTGTCATCGAACCACACTGTCAAAAAGAAAAAAGAGAAAAAAAATGTAAATCAGTGGATTCCAGGAATGAATAGAGCATAAACAAATGTATTGAGAAGTGTTAAAAGTAAATACGTTGTCAATGGAAGACTGTATTTTGGGTCGTTTCTTGGGTTTTTGAGATTGTGATTCTGGAGAAAGAATAGCTGGGTGTGTAGAATTAGAAACCCCATGTCTCAATTTTCTTTTACTTCTCTTTCTTTCTACTGCAGCAGAATCTGAAATTGAAAGCACAAAGAGAAAACCACAGAAACGAGAATGAATTTGGAATACCCTTTTGACCTAACAATCTGAAGCTAAAGCCGTTGATGATTGAAGATGAAAAATATATTGAATAGTTTGAATGTAAGGATAATATAAAGAACTTACGAGGAGGAGAAATGCCGCACTTGAAGCACTGGAACAACCGATCAACGTAGTCCATGGAAAATACCTAATTCAATTTCAATTTCTCACTGTGAAAGGAATGAATAATATTATGCTTGTTTTATTTCTTATATATGAATAAATAAATAAAAACGGGTAGCGCGAAATTAAATTATTTGAATATTTGAAGGGAGGGAGCCAACGGTAATAGTAAAACCAGAGCCACCTTTCTAAAGAGTACTTACCACACTACGCCACAGCTTCAATTTCTCACTTAAATTTTTTTTGTTTATTTTTTTATATTTTTTAAAGTGATTTTGCAATCTAGTTTAATTTTAATAATTCTTTGCAAAATAGTCTATCATAAACGGTCAGTTGAAAATTTTAGATAATTGGTCAAAAAATTTAGATAACTAGTCGAATTTTAAACACAGACTATTTTACAAAAAAAATTATCAAAAGTAGGTCAGAGTGCTAAATCACTTAAAAAAAATTGTCATTTTCACCAATTTTATATTTTTTAAAGTCATTTTGCACTCTATCTTAGTTTTAATAATTCTTTGCAAAATGGTCTATCATAATTTAGATAGCTAGTCGAAAATTTAGACAGGTGGTCGAAAAATTCAAACAATCGGTCAAAAATTTTAGGCAGTTGGTCAAAAAATTTAGATAACTGGTCGAATTTTAGACACAGATTATTTTGCAAAAAATAAAGGTAAAATTACAAATAACACGATGATTTAAAAAAAAGTTTGATTTATACGGTAATCTAAAATATTTACTAAAATACGTTCTGTATGCAAACAGTGATACTAGTTTTCCAAGCAACTATAAATCTTTTTTTCTCATTTTTTTTATATTGTGATAGAATTAAATTAAATTATTTATATGAGATATATTAATTGAATATAAATACATCTTGATGGGGTTTTATTAATTTTCAATATTTGGATATTAGTATTCATATATATATATATATAATATTCACATATTTCTTTTTTATTTTATAACTTTCATATTATATATACAACATAAATTTATTTATTAATATTAAAAGAAATATTTATATAAATTATTATAGTTTATACGTTACAATATATAGTTAATTGAAATTAATATTAATAACTATATATTACAATATGCAGATAAGATAAGGATAATTACAATATCATTATTCTTTGAATATTTTTAAAAATGTTAGCTACAAAATAAATTTCTTACTTTCTAGTTTTAAAAACTTTTGTTACAAAAATGATTTTTTTTAGTTATAAAGTAGTCTATAATATTTTTTGTTGACAAAAAGCCATTGTTTTTTCTATAAATTGTTCACAAAAATCTAAAAGTTATTTTACTAAAATGTAACATATGTTTACTTGTTATAATGTAGTAACATTAGTTATTGGTTTAATAATTGTGTGTTACAATATAGTTGTTAATAGTCGGTATTTTAAATTTGAATATTTTTAGATTAGATTTGTAAATCTTTGTTACCATCATTTTGATGTTACAATTATAAATTATTTTTGTAAATGTTAGGTACAAAAATATATTTTTTAGTTATAAAACTAATTTTGTTAAATTTTGTTAATAACTGATCTTTGTAACAGATATTTACAAAAATGTAACATCTATTTACAATTGTAACAAATGTTTACAAGTTTGTAAACATTGTTCACAAAAACACTATATATAACTAGTTTTTGTTTACAGTTTTACTACTCCGTATTTACACTTTTGCCCTTCCATGTTTTTGTACAAAAGTTTTGTATTTTTGTAATGCACTGTATTTTTCATATATTTTTTAAGTTTTAGTGCATTTTTGTAAATTTCCAAAAAAAAAATTATCAAAAGTAACTTAAAGTGCAAAATCACTTAAAAAAAAATATCATTTTCACAAATCTCTCTTGATAAATACTAGTAAAGAATGTCACGTGCAAGGCACCTGCTAAGTATAGTTTCTAATTATAGTAGAAATATTGTAATAAAAAAAATATACAAATTGGCCAAAAAAATTATTAATCCGTATGGTGAGTTATTTGACAATATTTTTTTTCATTTAAATTTGACAATTTTTTTAATAGCTAAGAAAGTATCTAAATATTACTCTCAACTAAATTTTTGTTGTAATAATACAAAATTGTACATATCAGCAATCTTCAATCAAACCTATAATTTATAGAAAATATTTTAATGAGTTTAAAATATTAGATATTTTATCATCTTGTTTAAATATAAATTACATATTTTTCCATTATTAATTATTATCATCTCTTATTTTGTTAATTGTATTGGATCATGCTAATTTGAAAATTGTCTTTAAAAATATAAATATTACTGCCCATATGTCAATGTTAATTTTTGTATAATAATGTTTTTGATGTATTCTTGAATTTTTTTTCTAATATAATATTTCAAGATTTCTTATTTCAATTTTTGTAATACACTTTGTTATATATACTGTTGACATAGTTTTTCGCCAACAGTAGATTGAGATTTCAAACAAAAAATATATTAGTGTTTATTTGTAAACCATAATGAACTATGTGAACAACTTCTCACACGCACGATTTTATGTAGTTCAATGGTTAAAATCCACCCAGTCCACGAGATAATATTATTACTCACTCACAATTTCTTCAGAGTTTATGTATTACAAAAAGGCAATTTATTTTCCTGTACATTATCCCTGGTATTTATAATGGAGTTTATTGGACAGGTTTGGGTAACCGTGTGCATAAATATGGTAAACAATCAATCAAGATAATTTTCATTTACATAGGGATACGATTGCCTATCGAAATGACTCACGTTATCTCGAACAATAAATGTGTAATGCAGCCTGGACATTAATGAGCGTATAAAGAGTCTCCAAGTCTTTCGGGATCCTTCACTATGTGCCATGACCAGGTTTCCACAAGCTGGTGATTGAAGAGTATCTGAACCTTAGTTCGGACTAAGTTCAGAGCTCCCTGAAAGGGGATCTGGCCACTACATGTCTCGAACTGGATCATCATCCTGTGAGGCGATCTGATAATTATCTGCATGGCGTACTGCCAAGTCCTAACTTGAGTTGCTCACATCATCATTAGTTAGATGTTCTACTCACCTGCTTTTTTCGCATGTTTATCTGCCAACTGTACCCCTAGCTGAGTGGTTGAATCCATGCTAACTTTTAGGGTACAACATTTTCCCCCCAAGCTCATGCTCGTGCTTGACGTCATCATTTTATGACACACACAGTAGGGGCTTCTAGGCTTCTGTCATGTGAAATCGTGCCTACCCACTACTCGAGTGTTGAACACGTGGCCGCATGTAATTGGCATTTGTTCGGGTTTCGAGGATTGTGACAACTGTCTTGTCAACTTTTTGTTGCCGCATAGGTCATTCAATCTTGGCATTTGGATCCCGAGCTGACCCAATCGTATGGCCCAAATTGATTCCCAAAGCTTACGTATAAATATGAAGATCAGACCTGAACCTTACAACTTTCGCATTCAAAAACTTTCCTTTCAGAAACAAAAATTCCATTTTTCTCTCAAACTTTTTACAAAAACCTTCATCACCCTTCAGTCTCTCAGAAGCTCTCAAGCTCTTGCATGTGGAAGCATCAGTATTATCATCGAGCAAACATATAAACTGTAATTATTTCCTCATATGGTTTGAATCTTTCACTTTTTTTTTCAACGAGTTCTTTTTTCTTTGAAAAGTATTTTTTTTCATTACCGTTTCGTATTCTAGTCATGTCTAAGTTCAAATAGGGATCAGTTTAGGCTAAAAGAACAATATTAGACCTATTTAGAAATAAGGTGCTTGAAAACTAGGCAAATTTTATGGGTTTTGTAAGGAAAGTTTTGTTGATGAATCAATTAGGATGCTTGTTTGGACATAGAAGTTGAGAGGATTTTAGGTTTGGCTCTGGGTAGCTTAAGGGTCACAATTCCTTAAGCGGTTTTGCATTAAACTGCTTTCAAAAGAAAAGTAGTAGGTCTAACTGGTCTGACACGCAAATCTCGAAGTATCGGGGAATTTTCTTATTCTATAGCGTGTGGCCTAGGACTGCGCGTGGAAACACGCGTTGATACTAGGAAATTCTTAGCTCGTGTAATTTTTGAATCACCAAAAATAAAACCACACTCAAACCCTTGGTTTACCGTACCTTTATCGCCATAGCTAGTCATTATTTTAGGTCGTCACTAATAGGTCGCTTTGTCATCTGGCGAGCTAGATCATGGCCCCACCAAAGAAAACACTGCAAGCTCCTCTACCCAAAACAAGAATAAGAGCAAATAGATTGCGTACAAATCTCTTATTCCTCACTTTGGCCCAGTGGTGGAAATGGAGATTGTTGTCGACCCTGACACCTTTTTTGAGGCCTAGCACATCGTGTCCCGAATAACGACACAGGGGAAAGTGAAAAAGATACTGCTAAGCCATGAGATCAAGATGGGGATTGACGACCTTATTGCCCGACCTCCGTTGGAAGGAGAGCGGAGCTGCGCCCACTTCAAGATGACTTTGGGGCTTGGAGTGATGAGCACCTGAAGGCAGGTGCTTTCCTCCCCAGACCAGTACTTTGTAGATTTCTTGAACTACGTCAAACTGGCTTCGTTCCAGCTCCCCCCAAACTCGTATCGACTTTTGGGCGGGTGAAAATATTTATTCTTAAGGCATGAGTAGGAGCTAATATTATGTACTTCTTCTACCTCAAGGCCAGTTTGATCGAGAGGGGCGAGGTGACGGTGTAACGCCCTACTACCCAGGGACCATTACACTGTGTATTTTAAATAGTGCTAAACTCGCTAAACGAGTCATTTGGCCATAATCGTGTAGCTAAACATGATTAACGGTTTAGGGTTAAAAATTTTGGTCAAAGATCCAAATGTTTCACTAAAACGTTTACTGTACACATGGGATCCCAAAATACATTTAAAAGGTTAATTACAATAAAAGAGATACAACCTGCCAACCTAAGCGGGAAAATAGAGTTTGACCCTAGTTCCTCTTTAAACCCTCAGTCGTGGTGGTTGAGCAGCTGCATATGTCCACATCGTCACCTAAGCTCTCCAAATCAAGGATGGTCTAGCTTTCTTTTCCCTTTATCTGCACCACATAGCACCCATGAGCCGAGGCTCGGCAAGAAAACTTAAACATGCTCATAAGCAGTTAATAACATGTTACCAAATCATACTAAGCATGCCAAGCAGTAATAACCAACTCATGCATGCATACAGGTACAAATAAATGATTATGGAATCATTTTGGGGCTTGCAGCCCTAGTAAGATGACCATAGAATCAACCCGGGGTCCTCTACCCTGAATAGTTGACCATAGAGTCAACCTGGGGTCCTTTGCCCTGTCCTCTGTATAACCAGCTTTGGAGCTGATCTAGCATGCTCGACGCTAAGTTTTCTCCGACCAATAGATCGATCAAGCGTATGATGCGCTCCTGGTTAGGCTAAACCATATGGATCAGCGTTCTGCGCTATTTCCATGTTTGACTAATAAGTCAATGCCTTACGACTAGCACTCAACGTGCCAATGCCATCATTGACTAATAAGTCAATGCTTTACGACCAGCACTCACCGTGCTAATGTCGTCCTTGACTAATAAGTCAATGCTTTACAACCTGCACTCACCGTGCTAATTTTGTCCTTGACTAATAAGTCAGTGCTAGGATATGGGACTTATAAGTCTCCCCGGGTCCCTTAGCCTTATCCTCTGTATAAGCGCACCTGGCGCTAACCAGCACTCCACGTGTTAATGTTGTCCTTGACTAATAAGTTAATGCTTTACAACCAGCACTCAACATGCTAAGGCCGTCCTTGACTAATAAGTCAATGCTGGGGCCCATCCCTAGGATATGGGACTAATGAGACACCCCGGGGCCCATTGCCCTATCCTCTGTATAACCAGCTTTGGAGCTTATCCAGCATACGTGGCGCTGAGTTTTCCTCGACCAATAGGTTGGTCAAGCGTATGATGCGCTTAATGCGCTTCTAGTTAAGCATAACCATAACGACCAGCGCTCACCGTGCTATGTCGTCCTTGACTAATAAATCAAGTCTTTCTCAATAAGATAATGCAAACATGCATATATCATATGTCAAATATCCAGATACAAATCATTCAGCATGCTTAATCAATAATCATAAGCATGCACATACTCAGGCGTTCATGCCCTATTCATGTTCTTGATCAACAATTCAGAATCACAAGCATAATAATAATCATGCACATTTACAGAGACTCAGGCTCTAATCAATTCTATATTCAACATTTAGGTCATGCCATAATCACAAGTATCACATACTAGGTGCAGTTTTCTTACCTTTGGTCCAAGCACTGGTTACCAGTAAACGACCCTTGAGCACGATCCTCACTCTGAACCCCTAGCGATAACCTAGTCACAACCATAATATAGAATCCCATAAAAAATGAGTAAACACAAGCTTCCTGATCGAGTCCTAGCCTCCAGGATGTTGAATTCTACCAAACCGAGTAGTATGATCAATCTCGAGCTCTTAAGTTTAAGTTCCCATGACTAAAAACCCATTTTGGCCATTTTCTGCCCTTTTGGGTCACGGCCCCAAAAACCTGAGTTGCAGCCTACTAAAGAACATGAGCTAACCCCTTTCTCTGTCTGAGCCGTGGGCCGCGGCTTGCCAAAAAGGGGTCGCAGCCCAAGGTGCCCCCAACAGCAAAAAACCACCTTTTTTTCAAGCCTGGGTCACAGCCCAACCACAAACATAGCCCAAAAACTTCAATTTTCCCACTTTAAATCCTTCCAAAAACCTATCCAAACACACCCAAATCTCAAAAAACAAAGTTCCCAATCATCTCAATAGCACAAAATCCTCAAAACCCAATCTTCAAATCATTAAAAAACTCTTCAAAACGTATAATCCAAATTCAAAACTTAAGAAATTTCACGAAGTGGAAACTCAGAAATTCAAAGCTTAAATTACCTCTGATTATGTTGTTTCTCGCTAAATCCTCCGGCTAATAAGCTTCTAATCTTTCCTAGAATCGTTATGACTCAATCCTTGCTTGAATCCAAGTCCTAATACTCAAGTTTCCTTTGAAAATGCAACGAACGGTAAAAAAGGATAACGGAAGAGAGAGAACGTACTAAACGTTCTTTTTATGTTTCTAAACTCAAGCAAATCTCAATCCCAAAAATGTCCCCAGGGGCCAAATAGTCAAAACTCCCATAATTCCCTCCTAATCTCACTAAATCCCAATATATCATCAAATAATCATTCTCATTACCCAATATCCTGGTAATGTACTAAATACCCAAAATACCTCTTGACTCACACCGAGTAAAGTATGGGTCCCGTTATGAATTTCCCACTAGCTTGCTCCTTAGGATCTTCTCGTGCTGAGTAACCCAAATATATCCACATAATAATGTGGTCCCACACATATATCACATATATGTCAAATATACCCATAACGGGCCAAATTACTAAAATTACCCTTTTAATCAGATATGGGCCCACATGCATATTTAATACACCAAACACATGCATATCAAGTCATATTATAATATAACTCACATAATCACATATTGATATACATATATATCACATAATTTCCATAATTTTCTATCCTGACCTCCTAATCAAGGCCATAAGCCTTATTAGGTAATTTGGGTTACAACTATCCCCTCCTTACAGAAATTTCATCCTCAAAATTTTACCTAAATAGCTCGGGATATAGATCCCGCATATTTGATTCTAGTTCCTAGGCCGCTCCCTCGACCTTACTATTTTTGTATAATACCTTAACCAAAGGTATAGCTTTGTTCCTCAGAACCTTGTTCTTTTTGTCTCATAACTGGATTGGTTGTTCCTCACAGGATAACTCAGCCTCCAATTCCAGATCCTCATAACTCAACACATGAGTCTCGTCTAACACATGTTTCCTCATCCTGAAAACATGAAATACATTGCGTACGCCCGACAGTGCCAAAGATAAGGCCAATCTATAGGCCACCTGACCGATCTTATCCAGGATTTCAAATGGTCCTAAAAATCTAGGGCTCAACCTGCCCTTTTTCCAACTCTCCTCACCCCTTACCATGATGAAACTCTAAGGAAGACATATTCTTCCACTTGGAACTCCACGTTCCTACATTTCAAATTAACATAACTTTTCTGTCTATTCTTAGAAGCAAGCATCCAAGCTTCAATCTTTTTAACAACCTCAATGGTCCTCTGAACTACCTAATGACCCAATTAATTTTTCTCCCACCCATCTCATCCCAATGAATGGGCGATCTATACTTCCTACCCTACAACATCTTATAAGGTGCCCCTCCAATAACTGGATAACTCTCTCTAGTTTACCATCAGTCTGAGGATAATAAGATGTACTGAACTTTAGTTGTATGCTCATCGCCTTCTGTAACCTTCCCCAAAACTTGGAAGTAAAGATAGGGTCCCTATCCATCAGGATAGACCTCAAAGTCCCAAGAAGGTGTGTTATCTCTCTCTCACAGAGATCTGCATAGTGGTCAACTGTATTATGCATCCTCACTGATAAAAAGAGAGCTGAGTTCAAATACCTCTCCATAATAACCCGAACTGAATCACACTGGTCGATTAACATGGGCAACCCCATCACGAAATCCATCGTGATGTCCTCTCACTTCCATTTTAGGATACACAAAGGCTATAATGGCCTTGCTGATTTCTGATACTCTGTCTTGACCTGCTAACAGGTCAGGCACTTTGTCACGTATTCAATTACGTCTCTCTCCATCCTAGGCCACCACTATAAAGCTTTCAAATCCTGGTACATCTTTATGGTGCCTGGATAAAGAGAACAAGGGTAGTATGAGATTCATCTAGAACCTTCCATTCAACCCCAGTGTCCATCGGATCCCAAGTTTGATCCTTATACCTTACTAAACTCATGACTGACACTGCATAATCCTTAGCTAATCCAACTAAGATATTTCCCTCAATCCTTCCCATATGTGGATCACTCAACTGTTTTTCCTTTGATCCCCTCTAAAATAGTACACTCAAGCATAATGTTGGCTAACTGGCCAACCAGTAACTCTATTCCAGCTCTGGTCATATCTTTCAACTGTAATGATGCATAGGCAATCACCTTTTCTATCAACGAGGTACCAATTCTAAAAAACTCTTCCACAAAACACTTGTAATACCTTGCCAATCCAAAGTAACTCCTAACCTCAGAGGCGTTCCTTGGCCTTGGCCAATATCTGACTGAGAGTATACTAGAATATCATCGGTCAAGATGATCACAAACCAATTCAAATAATCCTTAAACACATTGTTCATCTGATCCATCAAAACAACTGGGGTATTAGTCAAATCCAAAAGACATGACTCAGTACTCCTAGTGCCTATATATGATGTAAAAGGCAATCTTCTGCTTATCCTTCTCCCTGATCTTCAGCTGGTAATAACTCGATCAAAGATCCACCTTGGGGAGTACCGTCTTACTCAATAACTGAACCTTTAATTTCCATAATTTGCCATTTTGGCCCCTTAATCAAGGCCCTAACCCTTATTAGGTAATTTGGGATGTTATGAAAGCTTTTATTACCTCACTCGTTTCTCCAGCACGACCTCCATCATTGACCTCCCCAGCCTCCCAAATGACTGTAAAGATCAGTTATTTATGTTGAATGGGTTTAAGAACTACAATCACTGATACGTCAACCGCCCTCATAAGTCTCCTAAATTTATGAACACAATACGTGAATTCCTTTATCATTTTTTTTTATTGAGTTTGTTTACCAAAAAATGGCTCCTGATGACGTGGCAAGATTGACCTACACGTGGCAGACACGTGGTGGCTTTAAGTGAATAATATCCTGATCGACCATCTACCAGAAACTTATTGGTTTATCAAGCATCATACTTATGTGCGACCAGCCTGGTCGCATACTTTCATTTACTTCCTTTATTCATGCAAATCTATAATTATGCATTAATTGTAATTTCTTTTATTACCTAGATACGCAAGTCTTAATTGTAATTAAGGCCCATTGGCCCATGTAACTTCCTGGAGCCTATAAATAAGAATAAAAGGGATCTAGGGAAGGGGATTTTTTCGAGCTTTGAATCCGAAGAGAAAATTGTAGTGTGATTATTCACCGAAGTGGTAATTCTCCCAAAGCTTGTGAAACTCATAAACCCTAGTTCATTGATCATAGTATTGGGACTCTACATCAATAAGAACACTAAGTGGACGTAGGTCATTACCATCTAATTAGGGCCGAACCACTATAAATCATTTGTGTCATTTACTTTTCCATTTGAATTTCTTCTTGTTTTCATCTCATTTTATATCGTTTATCTGACTTCGTGTCGTTGACCAATTTGAGGGTCAACAGAGTTTAATCCTCCTAGCTGAGTTTGTTCTTTGTGCAGCTATATTTAAAAGGACAGGCCGATCTAAGACCCTTAGAGGTCAATATGAGACGTTGTCCCGTCTTCCTTTGAAGGAGAAGTAATTCTGACAGGTAGTGAATGATGCTACCATGGTGGCCTGCAACCTGATACGCAAAGATTAGACACTAGCTATCAGGATCTGAAGTCCACCTCCCGTACTTCCCAAGCTTCCTCCTCCCCAAGAAGTCCTGTCCGTCATCGAAGACACCGAGGAGGAAGAGGATGTGGCATCGCTGGCGCGTAAGAGGAGAGTTCCTAAGGATGGGCAGGATCCTGACCAGAGCGAGTTGAGTCCGGGGTAGCAGCCAGCACTTCTGACCAAGGTAACCCATATAGAGAACTAGATTAGGTTGCTGCTAGTTTTAGGCTGATTCGTTCAACCCCCATCAGCTTGTGAGTTGACATCCTGTTGACCCGGACCTGAACACAACACTTCTCCAGTGCGTGGATCATCTGGTGGTACGCTATGACCATAGCTACCCTAGATGCACCATTGTGGTAGACAATATCCTCCACTTTAGGTCCACAATTTTTTAGGAATATGACACTAATTATTGTACATGGCCTTCCTTGTGTCGGGGTGTATTCTCCAGTAACGCCCTACTTCCTTAGAGTCGTTACTAAGTGAGTTTCAAAAAAACGTGCTTTCAACTCGCTAATCGAGGTTTTAGATCAAACCGTGTGATTAAGCTATAAAAAAAAGAAAAACTTTAGAAAATAATAATTTCCATAGAAAATCATAAAAGCTTTACACTTGGGATCCCAAAATATAGTTTAGAAATATTTACAACATATAAATTGAACCAAGTCGACTAAACGACAAAATCTAGGTTTACAAGCATCTCCCAAAACTCTCTGGCTGTGGCAGCCAGGCTGGCCAAACATGTACACGCCGCCTCACGCCTGCTGTACTCAAGGTTGGTTGACCTTCTCTTTACCCTTACCTGCACCACAGAGCATCTGTGAGCCGAAGCCCAGCAAGAAAACCCACAAACAGATAGCATATGCAACACATATATCAAGCATATAAACAGGCCACCAATGGGCTAAACACATACGACCTAGCCGTCCCAGGCATTTACCAAGCCATGAGTTCGCGGACCACGCCGTGAGGATATCCCAGGTATCCTTTTAGGGACTCGCCCTGGCAACTCGCACTCCACGTGCTCAACGCTGCTCCCGGCCCCTTGCCGTTCTCGGCCTTGCACTCAACGTGCCTAACGCCGTTCCCGACCCTTCGCTGTTCTTGGTCTACACCGTTCCCGGCTCTTGCCGATCATTCACATCATAAAATACATAGCATAGCAAACAAATACGGAATTCTAGCATATTTAGCTAAAGGGCTACGCCCCGCAGTTCTAACATATTGGGCTCAACCCTGCATACCAATTCTATTCAAGCACATTGGGCTCAGCCCTGCACACAAGCTCTATGGGAACAAGGGTTTTCTTACCTGAGTTCCGAGCTTTCTGAGCACCGAAGCCCCGAGCACAGTCCTCTAACGCGAGCCTCGCCGAAACCCTAGTCACAACACATTAACAATATCCATCTATCAAATTCTATTCCAATAAATAACTCCGATCCATAACCCTAACCTTCGGAACCTTGAATTCTATCAATCTGGGTGATAGAATCCATCCCGAGCCTTACCCACTGAGTTCCCAAGCCTAAATACCCTTAAAAACACAAATTGGCACCAAGAGCCGCGGCCCTACCCACAAGCGCCGCGGCTAGCCTCAAAACAGAGGCTAGCTTCCCACTGACACCCACACGGGCCGTGGCGCGCCCACCAAGCACCGTGGCGCGCTTGAATCTTCTCGGCCTCCCATGGCCGCGCGCGCACGGGCCGCGGCGCGCCCCTCCTAGGGTCGCGACCCTCACCTCCAAACCCAGATTTTTCACCATTCTTCCTGCGTTTTCTTCAAGCCAATCCTCACCAAAACCAAGCTAACAATCCTAGATAATTAACAACATCATTCCAGCTCAGTATCAACATCAAAACCCATCAAAGTCTACCCCAAAACTCAACTAGATCACTCATGAACAGTTCAAACTTGCTAACATGCACACTCTAACAACTAGCTGCAACTTTAAACATATTCTTATAATTAAAGCTTACCCCTTGCTGAATTCAATCCCAGAAGTTGATCTTCAATCCTCAAGCTCCAAGCTCCCCAAGATTTCTCAGCTGAAATCCTTCTAGTTTCTAGCCAATTCTTCCAAGTTCTCCTTAAGTCTCCAAAGAGAAAAACATCCTCTTGCTTAGAGAGAAAATGATTCGGTTCCTCAAGTGTTCTGATTAATTCTAAGATTTGTCTTATTCCACTTATATCTATATGGTCACCTCAAGGCTCGGGGTACCAAAACGTCCCCGAGGGCAAAATGGTAAATTTCCCCAATACTCCCGCCTAGACATTCTATCCTCAAATATATCTCCAAATATTTATTTTCATGTCCCGATAATCCCATAACACCTAGTACCCAAATTACCCCTCGACTCGCCCCGAGTCGGATTCTCAACCCCGTTGTGACTTCCTGGCTAACCGCTCCCCAGGACTGTCTCGGATCGTGCTGCACAGACATATCACATATATATAACATTTAACACATTTATCACACCCATGCCTCTAATACACAGACGGGGCCCACATGCACATTTAACTCATCTAAACATGCATCATTATCATATATACACATAAATCCACATATTAGCATATTAAATCACTTATTGCCCTCCAGGCACACTAATCAAGGCCCCTAAGCCCGATTAGCAAATTTGGATCGTTACATCTCCCCTGGTTTTAGGCAATCCGTAGATGAATCTAGCTAGGAAGAAGAACCTGAACCCCTTAGGACCCAAGATGTAATAATTCTAGATTCCCCCCCCCCCCCCCCCACCTCTGGTAGTCTAGGAGCTAGAGGTTATACCCAGTCTTGTTCATAACCCCGAGCTGATCGTAGTAGATTCCTCCACTAGCTCGGAGGGTAGGATTCTTGCTCTGTTCTTTTTTTTTTTTTTTTTTTGCATTATTTTGACTAACTATTCCTTGTATCTGAATCTTCTGCTCATTCCTTTTCAGGTGAAGAAATGGATTTGCCAAATGCCTCGAGTTTAAGGGGCGCCTTGAAGGCTGGCGGGGTCGGAGTTGGGCCCGTGGTAAAAAGGCCTAGATTTTCAAAGAAACATGCCTCTAAGACTGGGACTTCCACCGAGTCTTCGATCAAAGACAAAGGTGCCAGCTCCACTCGAGTGCAAGGACAACAAACTCAACCCCAACCCCAATATCAGCAGTCACCGTCCTCGAGGCTCCTCCTCCTCTTCCTCGACGTGTACCTCCCTTGGTTCCTCAAGTGATTCAAGGCAAAGCTCCCTCCACTCAGGTCTCATCTGTCCAGATCCTAGTAAATCCACACGAGCTGGCGAGGATCCCCGAAGCATTTCGAGGGATTGTATACGAGATGGCGAGCCATATGGCAGGCCATGCGTACAGAGCCAATGTCAAGGATTTGAGGGCCATGGATGAGCGTACTTCCGAAGATGTTCTTGAGTCTGCCATGGGGATGAAACTTACTGTGAGCCACCATCATTTCTCCTATAATACTTCTTTTTCTTTTTCCTCTCTTTGTTTTTCTTTACCTTGTCTTGCATTTTCCCTTTGCAGTCTATTATGGCTCAACTCCACAGTATTGCTCGAGTTCGAGTTAGAAGTGATGAGCTCCAAACTGTTCTGACTACTTCCCAAAAGGGTGAACGATCTGCCAAGGCTGCCCTGGCTACCTCCCAGGAGAGCGAGCGGTCTATCATGGCTGCTTCCCAGGAGAGCGAGCAGAATGCTAAAGACTAGGTCATGGAAGTGAGCCGACGATTGGACCAGCTGTAAGGTGAGAATGATAGCCTTAAAAAAAAGCTTGACAAGGTCGAGACCAAAGCCAAGGAGGAGGCCGAGAGGGCGAGGTTGGAGATCGCAGAGTCGACGACTTCTATGGAGGAGATACTCTACCAGTGCTGGGCTTTCAACCAGAACGAGGATTTCTCCTTCATGCAACCAGGGTTTTGGGAGCCTTATCTTACCAAATTCAAGATTTGATTATCACAAGAACCCTCTGAGATCATCGAGGCTTCTGATGCTGCTGAGGAGGTGACATCCTCTGAGCAAGTCGACAGATCTTAATGATGCATTTTCTTTTTTTTTTTGTAACTAAGTCCGTAGGGATTGAAACAATCGCCTTCGGGCTCAGATCGAGGTTTTTCCTCCTTGATATAACTATATACTTTAGAATACATGTTTGTTAATTTGTGATCTATATGTGCTCCCCTTAATCTATTGTTTTCTCATGTTTGTGAATCTTGAATTCTTGTACACTTGAAATCTTAAGGGTTGTCTTTAGATCGAGATAGGTTTTTTATGGCTCGACTAACTAATTTAGTCGATATCTTAGTTGTATCCAAGATTTTTCCCGCCTAATTGCGTTATACCTGTTAGGAATTAGGCCTCGGACCTGGTCGTATCCAGGGTTTTTCGTCTTCTTAATAGCATTGTACTTGTTAGGAATCAGGCGTCGGACCTGGTTATATCCAGGGTTTCCTAGTTGTCTTCTAGTTTTGTTTTGTATTAGAAGTTTCTCAACTTAATTCATCTTTGGAATTATTTTGAAAATCTACACTTTAAAAAGTCGTTGAATAATCATTTTTTGCAAATTCTACAGATGAAAAACTCTTGGTTATGTCGTATTTTTCACAAAATTTTGTGAAGAGATTACTATCGAAATGAGTTCCGTTGTCAAACATGATCTTATTTGGGAGCCCAAATCGACATATGATATTTTTTATGACAAAATCCAGGACTCTCTTCGAGGTGATGGTTGCCAGAGGCTCGGCCTCCACCCACTTCGTAAAGTAATCGATGGTGACAACAGCATAACGAACTCCTATTTTTCATGTTGGAAAAGAACAATCAAGTCGATTCCACATACTGCAAATGACCAAGGGGACGAGATCATGGTTTACTCAACGGGAGCTGCTCGGGAAATTATAGCGAAACGTTGGCATTTGTCACATTTATGCACGTACGAGATCGAGTCCTTTGTGAGTGTGGGTCAAAAATAGCCCTGTCTCAATACCTTCAGAGTCAGGTTTCGCCCCCTAGCATGGTCTCCACAGAAGCCTTTGTGTATTTCTTGCAAGATAGTCAACGCTTCCTCGGGCAAAACACACTGTAGGAGGGTTAGCGAATGCCCTCGTCGGTATAGAGTCCCTTTAACCATAACATACCACAGGGCTTGATATAACAACTTTCTTGCACTCTTTCGATCGTCAGGTATTTTACCGGTTGTGAGGTACTCCATTATGGGGGTCATCCATGTCGATTTTATGTCAATCATTCCCACCTCAACCGATTCTACTACTATGCTTGGTATTTCAAAGAACTCCACCGGAACTACGAAGTGTATCCGCCTCTTTGGTGGTAGCTAGTCGAGCCAAAGCATCAGCATTGGAATTCTATTCACGGGGTACTTGTTCCACAGAGATGAACTCGAATTCAGACAACTCGCCATTAACCTTAGCTAAGTGAGCCACCATCTTGATACCGCGAGCTTGATGCTCCCCCAATATTTGATTGACCACTAGCTGGGAGTCACTATAACATTGGATCTCCTTGACCTTTAGCTCTTTCGCCACCCTTAGCCCTGCCAATAGGGCCTCATACTCGATCTCATTTTTGGATGGTTCAAATCTGAACCTGAGAGTTGTATGGAATCGATGCCCTTCAGGTGAGATTAAAATTATCCCAGCTCCTGATCTATTTTCGTTAGAGGATCCATCAACGAAGATTTTCCAAAAATCCTGCACAGGTCCGCTCATCGGCTCGTCCTGAAAACCCGTGCACTCGGACACAAATTCAGCGAGGGTTTGACTCTTGATTGTTGTGTGTGGCATATATAATATCTCAAACTGGCTGAGTTCGATGGCCTACTTTAGTAAATGTCCCGACGTTTCAGGCTTTTGCAAAATCTACCTTAAAGGTTGGTCAGTTAAGATGTGGATTGTGTGGGACTAAAAGTATAAGCTTCCTTGAAGCCAAAATAAGATAGAACACGAGCTTTTCTATTAATGGATATCGGGACTCAGCTCCGAGAAGTCTTTTACTTACATTGGATTTTGTGCCTGATTTCCTTCTCGAACTAACACAGCATTGACCACATTTTTCGTCACGGCCAGATACAGAAACAAACATTCTCTAGATGCCGGTTTTGATAGTACCGGGGGTTCAGCTAGGTGAGCTTTCAAGTCGTGAAATATATGTTCGTATTCTTCGGTCTACTCAAACTTCTTGTTTCCTCTGAGAAATTTGTAAAATGGGAGGCACTTGTTAGTTGATTTTGAAACGAAGCGGTTTAGGGCCGCCACCTTTCCAGTTGTACTTCATTACGTGACTTAGGCGAAGGCATTTCTAACAATGATATGATTTTCACTGGATTTGCCTCTATCCCCCTTATGTTGACTATAAACCCCATAAACTTTCCTGACAAAACTCAGAAAGTGCACTTTTGTGGATTTAGCTTCATGTCGTACCTCCTTAGTACGCAAAAACACTCTTCTAGGTCGGACACATGGTTACTAGTAGTATTTGATTTAACAAGCATATCATCGACATAGACCTCCATGTTTTTCCCAATCAGGTTAACGGACATTTGTTGACTAATCGTTGGTATGTTGCACCGGCATTCTTAAGCCCAAATGGCATAACTTTGTAGCAATATACGTTATGCTCAATCATGAACCTAGTATGTCCTTGGTATGTAGGGTTCATTGCGATCTGGTTATATCCAAAATATGCATCCATGAAAGACATGAGCTCGTGACCGGCGGTGGCGTCTACCAACTGATCAATTCTAGGTAATGGGAAACAGTCCTTAGGACAGGACTTATTGACATCAGAGAAGTCAATGCAAGTTCTCCACTTCCCGTTTGGCTTCGGGAATAGAACAAGGTTAGCAATCCAGATCGGGTATTTTGCTTCCCTGATAAATCTGCATTTAAGTAGGCGAGTTACTTCTTCATCTATTGCTTTCGACCGTACTCTCCCTGTTGCGATATTTTTTTTCTATGCAAGTGCACACAGTCGCAATTTGTAATAAAATGGCAAAACCAAGTATCGTCCTCAAGGACTGATTTATCAATTACCAATCAATTAATTTATTGTTCTATTTGATAAATTAAAATTCTTGATTTTTATAAACACAGCAAAAGAAACTATAAAGTTCAGAAACAATAATTGAAAAGTAAATGGAATAACAACTAATAGTAAAACTTTTAATTTAACCACTGAATAAACAAATAGGATATTTAATCTCATCAACAATTCTCCCTATTATTCCCTAATGCAAAGTATGAGTTCTTCTTCTTTTTACCTAATTCAATTAACAAGTTGATACAACAGCCTATAATCATACTATGAATTATAAACTCAACCTAAGTGACAATTTCCTATATTTCTATGGTAAATTGAACCACAAAGGTAGCATTAATCTCGACAACTTAATAAACAGTTACGCAATTAATTCAGATACTTTCGTTCTAAATTAGAATTATGTCCAATATAACCACAGCAGATTTAAATCTCACTTCTCAGATTTTGACTTAAAAACATATGTATATGACTATAGATGGCCAATCAATAATCAATCTATAAGAACAGGTTATATGGAATTGAAGAAGATTGAAGAAGAAGAAAATTGAAATTGCATTAGTTCATAACAGGGGTTCAAGTGATTCAATTAAACATCCTAAACAGAAAATTAGTTCATAATCATAATGCTAATCACAACAAAAATTAAAGATAACATCAAGAAGAAGAAGAAAAACATGTAAAATACTCCAAGCCTCAACCTTCAAAACCAGAGCTCATCCACTGTCTGTACGCCCCCTTTTCTCTTCTCTTTTTCGCCATATTAAAACCTAGGATTGAATTTTTAAAAGAGGCGGGCCGCGGCTCTACATGCACCATGCTGCGGCCCGTGTCAAAATTTATGGGCGAAATGCTCTTTCCATGCTGCGGCCCGTGTTGCCGAATTCTGGGTTGATGCCCATCTATGCCGCGGCCCTCTCGAGCCATGCCGCGGCCCGAGGATCTCCTTCAAAACAGTGGTTCTGTTTCACCACCTAGCCGCGGCTCTAGTTTGCTCATGCCGTGGCTTTTAAGGGATTTCTCAAATTTTCAAGTTTTCATCCCAAAAATTCACCAATACTTCCAAATTATGTTGAGATCCATTATTTCTCAAAATATGTTGAAAAACTTGGTTATTTCTTCCCTTTCTTTGTCATTTTCCTCCAAGTGCTCAATTCTTCCTGATATTCACAAAGACAAAGAAACAAAGCATAAACCCGCACTAAATGAAAGAAAAACGAAATAAAAGACTACTTAAAACATCACCTAAACATGACAAAAACTAGACTCAAAACTCCCTAAAAGCCTTCGTTTATGGGACTTTGCAGGCACATTCTTGTCCAAAGTTCAAAGTATGCCTTATTATTCTTAGACTGATTTCCACCATATCTTCATGCGACCAGGCAAAGACGTCCAAGTTCTGCCTCAAGAATTCGACCAACTTCTTCTTCCTTTAAGCTCCAAGATTTTTCCAACTTTTACAACTCTTGAAGGTGTTTCTGGGTCGATACTGATTTCCTCGAGCTCAGATCTACCTTTGCCTATTCGCAGATCAATGTCGTCCTGTTGGGAGACCTCATTATCTCCTTCTCAAGGTTCTTCCGTCCCATGGGTAACTTCCATTATCTTGGACTCCTCTCCTTCTTCGACTATGACCATTGCCTGCTGCCCGGGTTATGACTTTCCCTTCATGGCAATGTTGTAGCATTCTTGGTCAGCGAGCTGGTCTCCTCTTACTGTGCATATACCCAAAGTTGAGGGGAACTTAAGTATTTTGGTAACAGTTTGTGTATCATCCCCTAGCGTGACCACCAGTCTGACTGTCCCTATGGCTGTTGTTCTGTAACGACCCAAATTCGCTAATAAGGCTTAAGGGCCTTGATTAGTGTGGCAGGAGGGCATTAATGGAATAATTGTGATTTAATGAGTGATTATATGTTTAATAATGTTTATATGATAGCTGAGTATACTATGTGGTAATATGATATGTGATATATGTGAGAACCACATTATTATGTGGACAGGTTTGTTGAGCACGACTCAAGACGATTCTGGGGTCAGATAGCGGGATAAGCCACAACGGGGTTTAAGATACGACTTTGGAGAAGTCGGGGATACTTTTAGATAGCGGATAGTGATTTGGGTTATCGGGACATTAAAATAAATATATGGAGATATATTTGAGGTTAGAATGTCTAGGCGAGAATATTGGGGGATTTTACCATTTTGGCCTCGGGGGCGGTTTCGGCACCCCGAACCTCGGGATTAACTTAACAGATAAGTTAGACTTGAGGAAGCCTTTAGAAAAACATAAACCGACTAACACTTAGGCTCTCTCTTTCTCTCTCACGCTCAAGGAAACACAAAAGAAACACACAGAAAATCAAAGGGGAAACAAGCTGGAATTCTGAGATTTGAGATGAGGAATTGAAGGTCTAGCTCAGGGATTTATCAAGCATTAGAACAGGGATTAAGGTAAGTATTTAATTCTGTTTTCTGTGGTTGAATTAAGAGTTTAAGCTGGGTTTTAGTTAAGTGCTGAAACAAGTTTGGTTGTGATATTCTAAGGCAGAATTAAGAGGGGAATTTAGGAGCTTAGCTTGGCCACAGCTTGGTGAAGTGATTCAACAGCAAAGGTGAGTCTCTACTCCTGGTTTAGAGGTTTTTCATTGAGTTTGATGGCTGGTTTGTGTGTGTTTTAACACTTGGGTTTCAGAAATTGAAAAGAAGAGATTGAAGTGTGTTGGGCTGTGTTTTGTTGGGAATTAATTGGTTAAGAAAACTTTTAAGAAAAAATGGTGTTTGATAATTCTCAGCTCAAAAGATTCAGAGTTGTAGCATTCCATTTATATTGAAAAGCAAAGGCAGTACATCCTCTTACATTTTGCCATCTGGCATTACACAAAAAGCAATATAACAAACTCTAACAAATTCGTACACCACTACCATTACACAGCAAAAAATCCTTAGCACTAATAACAACCCAATAACAAATCAGAAAACAACAAAGGAGGCTAAGATGTTATTCTCTGTATTGCAGAGTACTGTAGCGTGTATGTGGGAGCTAGGAAATATTCAGGTTCTTAACACCACCCCTCAAACGAGAGGGTGACATTCTCACACCGAGTTTGTCAATTAGAACCTGAAATCTTGACTGAGAAATACTTTTTGTTAAACAATCTGCAACTTGATCTGAACTTGGAATGTACTTGACTTTGAGCTCCCCTTTCAGCACCTTATCTCTCACAAAATGAATGTCAATCTCAATGTGTTTAGTCCTGGCATGATACACAGGATTAGAGGCAAGTGCACTAGCACTAACATTGTCACACCAAGTCACTGGTTTTTCTGGTAAAACAAATTGGAATTCTTTCAGCAATGATTCGACCCATGCAATTTCTGAAGCAACATGAGCAAGGGCTCTATATTCGGACTCAGTACTAGACCTTGACACCACAGCCTGTTTCTTGGAGGACCAAGAAATGAGTGAATCACCCAAATAAACACAATATCCAGCTATTGAGCGTCTGTCATCTGGGCAACAAGCCCAGTCGGCGTCCGAGTATCCCACAAGATTCAGTCTCTCACTGTAACTGATGTGCAATCCATGATGTAGTGTACCCTTTAGGTATCTCAGTACTCTTTTCACTCCACTCCAGTGACTAGTAGTCGGATGTTGCAAGAACTGGCTGAGTTTATTGATTGAGTAGGCAATGTCCGGTCGAGTATTACATAAGTACTGTAGAGCCCCAATTGCACTTCTATAAACTGTTGGATTTGGAAGTGGCTCACCATCATCTTTTGACAACATTTTCCTTGTAACCATTGGGGTTGGACATGGTTTGACATTCAGCATATCATATTTCTCCAAAATTTCGATAATGAATTTTGTTTGAGTCAAGTAAAGTCCTGTGTTATCTCGGTGAGCTTCGATACCCAAGAAGTAATGGAGTGAGCCGAGGTCTTTTAGAGAGAACAGCTTGTTTAACTTGACAATAAACCTGTTCAATTCATCCACATCATTGCCAGTGATTATTATATCATCTACGTAGATTAGAACAAAAATAATATCTGTATCTGTCATGTGAAAGAACAGAGAAGTATCGGCCTTGGAGTTTCTGAAATTCCACTGTTGCAGAGTAGTTTTCAGTCTATCAAACCAAGCCCGAGGGGCTTGTTTCAATCCATAGAGTGAACGGTGAAGTTTGCAAACATGTTCTAGTTTTTGAGAATCTTCAAATCCTGGTGGCTGAATCATGTATACATCCTCCTTTAAATAGCCATTCAAGAAGGCATTGTTTATGTCCAATTGCCTTATGCTCCAATTTCGTGAAACAGCGATTGTCAGAATTATTCTCATCGTTGGAGCCTTTATTACTGGGCTGTATGTCTCGTTGAAATCAAGACCTGGTCGTTGATGAAAGCCCTTCGCGACCAGTCTTGCTTTTAGTCTTTCCACGGTGCCATCTGCTTTCAACTTGGTCTTGTAAACCCATCTGCAACCCACTACATTGAGCTCAGCTGAGAAAGGAACCAAACTCCATGTTTTATTCCTCTGTAATGCGTTAATTTCATCATTCATCGCCTCAGTCCACTCTTTCAATTGCAAGGCTTCTGCAACATTTCTTGGCTCTTCTAAAATTGGATTCCACTTTGCTTTCCTTAAGTACACCTTGGGTTTAAAAATACCCGCTTTGCTTCTTGTTATCATCGAGTGGGTAGGAAATTTTTGAGCTGGTTCTGGCTGTTCAATCTCCGTCTCTATGCATTCTGCATCATTGTTAGTCAACCCAGCTAACCCAGAATATTCATTAGGTGCGATTTCTTGGCTACTAACCTCAAGATTGTCTTGATGATTGGGACTGTTGGACAGAGATGGTGCTGCTTCAGGGGATGATGAAGTGGTTGAGTCTTGAGTTGTATCAACTGGAGATTGCATTCTGGCTGCTGGATTAATCTGAGATACAGGCTGAAGAGGCAGATGAGACCAAGCATTTGTTTGAAATATAACCTCTTTTTCAGGAGCGTAATTGTTTAGAAAACCTTTCTTGAAAGGGAACTCTAATTCGTTGAAAGTTACATCCCTTGAGATATAGACTCTACCTGTTGAACTTAAGCATTTGTAACCTTTGTGAGAGGAACTATAACCCAAGTTTACACATTTTAGAGAGTGAAATTGAAACTTGTGTGTTTGATAGGGTCTAATGCAGGGAAAACAAGCTGACCCAAAGACTTTTAGGAAGGAGTAATCTGGCTTTTTGTGAAATAGCATTTCGAAGGGTGATTTTAATTTCAAGAGTGGTGTTGGCAGTCTATTGATCAAATACACAGCTGTTTGGAAAGCATCTACCCAAAATTTTAAAGGCATTTCTGCTTGTGCTAAAAGTGTCAAACCCATTTCCACAATGTGCCTATGTTTTCTCTCTGCTCTTCCATTTTGGGATGATGTGTGTGGGCATGAGTGTTGAAAATTGATTCCATTTGTTTTAATAAAATTGGTAAAAGCTTGAAACTCACCACCCCAGTCAGTCCTAAGAGTTTTAATTTTCTTCTCAAATTGATTTTCTACAAGTGCTTTAAACTGAGTGAAAACTTCTAATGCTTGGTCTTTGGTTTTGAGAGGGTATATCCATGTATATCTACTGAAATCATCCAGAAAATGAATGTAATATTTAAAATTTGTGTTTGATGCAATGGGGGCTGGTCCCCATAAATCTGTGTGTATAAGTTCAAGCACTTGGTTAGCTCTATTTGAGGACAATTTAAAGGGAAGAGCATGGGATTTTCCAAATTGGCAAGCATCACAAAAATGGAGAGTTTCATTTGTTGAAAAAGGTATGTTGGAGACCTCTAAAACATGCTTCAAGATTTTTTTGGAAGGGTGTCCTAATCTCATGTGCCAGATATCATTTTTTGAAAACAAAGATTCATTACTCAAAGGATGTATTACATCAGTTTTAGGGAAATTAGAAACAGCAACATTTTGACAACTTCGACTATGACTATGGCTTGAGATAGGGACTGACTTTGTTGATGTAGTGTCCAGTTGATACAACCCATCTCTAAGGATCCCTTGGAGCAGCACCATCCTTGTTTTCTTGTCCTTCACAAAACAACAATCAGAGTGAAATTCCACAATTACATCATTGTCAGCAGTTAGTTTTGATACACTAACTAGATTTTTTGCAATCTTAGGAACATGTAACAGCTCATTCAGACTTAAAAATGCATCAGTTTTTGTAGGCAAAGAACTTGAACCAATTAGAGAAATTTCAAGTTGAGTACCATCACCCACAGTAAGCTTTTCCTTACCACCATAATCTGACTTCTGAGTTAAATTGTTTGCAGCAGCCGTGACATGGTTGCTTGCCCCAGAATCTGCATACCAAATATCACTATCAACAATTTCGGGTGAGGCTATGAATGCTGAATGACCTCCGCCTTGTGTACTTCGATTTGCTGTTGGTTCCTGCCCCATGTAAGATTCATTGTACCTGTTGTAACAGTAAGCGGCTGAATGCCCATATTTACCGCACACTTGACAGGTTGGTTTCGAATTTGAGATTCTTCCTCTGCCTCGGCTTCTTTGTCCACCTCCTCTCTCAGATGTCTGTCCAAAAGGACCTCTGCCTCGATTAGGGACGGCTCCGCTCCGACCTCTCATGGAGCTATGATTTGGCTTTGAAGCAAAGTTGGCCGAAGGACCTGGAACTTGACCACCCATGCTTCCTGTCTTTGGTAGTTCTCCAAGTACCTGTAGCCTCTCAAGCTTACTGTCAAATGTGAGTAAAATATCTTGTACTTCCTGCCAGGACAACTTTGACCTCTCAATTTGAACAACAATGGGCAAATATTCAGCACCCAAACCAGAAATCACATTTGATATTAAGTGGGTTTCAGGATATGGGTCTCCAACTAGAGCCAAACTATCAGACCACATTTTCTTTTGTCTAAGATACTCAACCATAGAGGTATTACCTTTCCTTGTAGTCTGAATGAGTGTTCTGGTATCATCCAGCTTTGCTCTAGAATGGGCTCCATACAAGTTCTCCAGAGCACTCCACAGGGAAGCCGAAGAGCTGTATCCCATCACTTCAGTAGCTATAGATTCAGACATTGAACTGTAAATCCACCCCATCAGCAACTGGTCACTAACGATCCACTGTTCGTATTCTGGATTCAACCGCATTCCAAAACCAGGTTGGCCGTCAGAGGTAACTTCTGCTGGTAGAAACTCCGGTGGACAAATCCTGCTGCCATTCACGAACCCGTCTAGCCGATGACCTCTTATGATTGTGGAAACCATTGTTTTCCACAATATGTAGTTGTTCCTGTCCAGTTTGAGTGAGAACTGGTTGAGAGTAGTGAAAGGTTGAGTGTAGTTCTGAGCTTGAAGTTGCGATGTACTGCCACTTGTTGTAACCATCCCGCCTGCACTTGAGCCTGGAGCTGCTGGATTCGACGGTGGGGCATTCGCCGGTGTGCCAGGAAGAGGAGTCTAAGAAATTCCCGTTGACATGGGCAGGGTATGAACCTGGCTCTGATACCAAGAAAACTTTTAAGAAAAAATGGTGTTTGATAATTCTCAGCTCAAAAGATTCAGAGCTGTAGCATTCCATTTATATTGAAAAGCAAAGGCAGTACATCCTCTTACATTTTGCCATCTGGCATTACACAAAAAGCAATATAACAAACTCTAACAAATTCGTACACCACTACCATTACACAGCAAAAAATCCTTAACACTAATAACAACCCAATAACAAATCAGAAAACAACAAAGGAGGCTAAGATGTTATTCTCTGTATTGCAGAGTACTGTAGCGTGTATGTGGGAGCTAGGAAATATTCAGGTTCTTAACAGGTTAAGAGTTGGGGAGTCTTGGGATGGTTTAAGGTAAGGTTTTGAGCTCTAGAATGGTGAAAAAACTGGGTTCGAAGGGGAGGGTCGTGGCTCTATTCTAGAGCGCCGCGACCCTAGCATGCAAAGAAGGCAAGGAGGTTCAGCCAAGGGGGCGCGCCGCGGCGCCCAAGGCAAGGGTCGCGGCACGTGTGTGGTTCAGAGTAGGGATAGTTTCTGTTTTGGGGAAGGGTCGCGGCTAGGCTTTGGGGGCCGCAGCCCTTGGTTGCACACTTGGGATTTTGAGGGATTTAAGCATGGGAGAGTGGTCTTGGGTGCTCGGGTTTGGTTTCACCACCGTGCTTGGTGGAATTAAGAGTCCCGGGAGTTAGTTTTGTAATTGGGAACCTATATTTGATTATTTATGAAACCATATGCTTTGGTTGTGGTTAGGTGATAATAGCTTAGGCTCGGGAGCGAATCGTGCTTGAGGGACGTTGCTCGTAATTCGATAACCGTACAGACTAAAGGTAAGAAAACTGCACCTGGTTGAATATATCTGACGGGACTAAGGGCTCCCTATTGTAGATGCTTGAAGATATGGTATTATGCCATGCAAGCCATTTAGTGAGCCAACGGCCTAAGGGTGCCAAGGGTCTCACTAGCGCACAGGGCGCGGCTCGGACACTGGTATCCGAGGACAGCTTAATATGCACTGAGCTTGGTTTAAGCGGGCCAGAGTCAGTGGGTTAAACAGAGGGTGCGGCCTAAGTCGTCGGCCCTGAATAATATGTGAAACGAATGTTATATGAGATAGTATGGGTCTTGGATTGAATTGTATATGCTGATTATCTGTTGTGGAATATTCGATGAGTATACTTGCTTACTGAGCTATTTGTCTGTTGTTGTTGTTTGAGTTATCTGTGATGTTTTATTGCTGGGCCTTGGCTCACGGGTGCTACGTGGTGCAGGTAAAGGCAAGGGCAAGTTAGATCAGCCCTGACTGGAGAGCTCGGCGAGCGGAATGTACATAGCCAGGTGCTCGGCCGCCACGGTTGAGGTCTAGGCAAGGACATGGAACCTAAAGACTGTCTGTTTTGCCTTAGTATGGCTAGTGGATACTCATGTACTTTGGGAGTCTGTAAACTTGTTTAAACTTTGTTTTGTATGGGATCCCATGTTTACCTCAGTTTAAATATATGAAAAGAGTCTTTTGAGACCAAAATCTTTTAACCGTAGATCTTACATGTTTAGTGACACGTTTTCAAATTAATGACTTGGTTAGCAAGTCCTGCACCTTTATAAGTACACAGCGTAACGGTCTTGGCTATCCAGGGCGTTACATGTTCCTTCACCTAAAAATTGATACAGTGTCATTGAGGTCACCTTAAGATCGGTTACGGATAATCCCATCTTTTCTAGGCTGGACCTATAAAACACATTTATTGAGCTCCCATTATCCACCAATATTATTCGCACCCTTCGATTAGTGAGCTGAACGATTACCACCAGCGGGTCATTATGTGGGAACTGAATGTGGCTAGCGTCCTCTACCATGAAAATGATTGGTTGTTTTTCCAACCGCTATTGTTTTGATAACCGTTGCTCCGGGATAAATTCCATACCGTTGTGAGTTTTCAACTCCTGTATATACCTCTTTTGGGCTCCATTGCTCGTGCTCGCCAAATGAGGTCCTCCGACAATAGTAGTTATATCTCCTCCTACTATTGGAGGATGATCAACTCGATTCTCCTGATCCATTAGGCTGACCTACCGGAGTCTCCGGGGCTGGACGAGAATTCTACCAGACAAATTGATTGGGAGAAGCTCTATTTTGGGTGTACTGAGCTAACGATCCTGTCCGAATGAGAGTTTTAATCTTGTCCTTTAATTGTCAACAATCATCAGTGTTATGGCCGATGTCATTGTGGTATCAGAAAAACTTAGAGGGATCTTTTTTCGCCCTCTGGTGCCTTAATGGCTCTGGTTTTTTCCATGGAAGGCGATTAGAGTTCACTAGGAAAATACGCTCCCGTGTGTCTGTCAACTTAGTGTAGGTGGTATAAATGAGCTTGAATTTTTCCCCAGGCTTGTTCTTCTTTGTGCCGCTCTGGTCACCCTCACCATTCCCTTTCTTCTTATTGTTTCCCACTTGGTTATTCTGAGTAACAAGTTGAGCTGTAACTGCAACATCTGTCACCACTAGGGCTGGAAATTCATGTAAACGTGTCAGATTCGTGTCAACACGATTATGACACAACACGATTAAAGTAAACACGAACATGACACGATTATTAAACGTGTCCAAAATACGAACACGACACGATTATTAAACGGGTCAACAAGACATGAACACGATAACACGATTAATCATAACTATATGAAAAAAATCATAAAACCTATGCAAATTATTCGTGTTATCGTGTCTGACACGATTATGACATGACACAATTATTAAACAGGTCAACACGATTATGAAACGACACGATTAAGGTAAACACGAACACGACATGATTTTTAAACGTGTCGTGTTCGTGTTTACCTTAATCATGTCGTGTCGTGTCGTGACCCAAATTGCCACCCCCAATCACCACTCCAACGGGCAGAATAGGGACTTGGCTGGTTCTTGCGACAGCAAATCGTGCCTCCTCTAAGTTTATCCATTCCTGGGCCTAGGCCAAGTACTCATCTACACTTTTAACTCCTTTTCACTGGAGCTCCTGCCATAAATCGCCTCCTACCAGGATTCCCGTTCTCATTGCCATGAGCTTAGAGCTATCATCAGCGTCTCTAGCTTGTGCTGCAACGTTGGTGAACCTGCTTAGATATGCTTTCAAAGACTTACCAGGTTGTTATTTTATGTTGGCCAATGAGTTGGCCTCTACGTGTGTTTCCTTTGAAGCTCAGAACGCTCTCTTGAACTCAGAAGACAACTTCTTCCACGAGTTAATCGAATGTTTTTTGTACTTTTTGAACCATTGTTTGGCAGGTCCAGTCAGAGTTGTGGGGAACAAAATACATCTTAGGTCAAACCCAACATTGTGGGCCATCATCAGCATATTGAAAATCCCGAGGTGATCAAATAGATCTATGTTTCCATCAAACGCAGCCATGGTCGGCATCCTAAAGCCAATAAGATACGAAGCTGCTGTAATGTTTGGGGCAAAAGGTTCGAGCTCCTCATCAGAATCACATTCATAAATTCCTTTTCCAGATACAAGCTTCTTCATTTGTTCCTCCATCAAGGCTAGTCACTCTAGGGTTGGATCTTTGGTCTCTAGGTTAGTTGGGAGCTGTTCACAAGCCCTAATCCTATTGTACGTGTTTGATGGGTTGTTTTCCCTCCAAGTTCGAGCTTGGTTAGGCGGGACATTCCCATTGTCGCGTACTATAGACGGACCTCCCCCATGTTGAGTATAACTCATATCATCATTGCGAGGTGGATACCTCCTTTGTGAATTCAGATGATCACGCAGGTTGGGAAGTGGATTAGAATGAGGACTTTGCACTGAACTAAGGTGATTTCCCAAGTCACTTCCAGACCTGCCTCCACGCTTGCTCCCCGTACATTAACTTCCATTTGCGAAACTTACGGCCCGCGACTGAGATCGAGGACCTGGATTATCAGCATGTGCTCATGGGACATAAGTGTCCACTAACGGGGGAGGATTTCTCCTACTATTTCCACGAACTCGAGCGTTTCTCTGTGGGCGCGGTGGTGTAGGATGTCTAACTGGTGATGGTGAATGTCTTATCGGTAAGGTTATCCTCGTCCCATCAGGTCAGACTAAATTAGCTTGTCTCGGTTCTACCCCGATCTCTCGAGTTCTCTGCACTTGTGGTTCTGATCGCGGTGTAGGGGGATTTGCTGAGGTATTTTGTCTTCATGAATTTGTATTAGCTCGCCCTGCTGGGTTGTTGTGAACAATCCTTGGAATCTATGCGAAAGGCATGGAGCTGGGAGTCGCAGTTCTGACCGATCAACTAACATGAGGATGATGGTTCCTGTGATGATTAGCTTGCTGAGCACTCCACTGATTTCACTCTGAAGGTACAGAGCTCGGAGTTGCGGTTCTAACATAATGATTAGGATTTGGTTGGCTATTCCTATGGGACCTATGGGACTCACTTTGCCTCTTTCCGATGTTAGCATCGGTTGCAAAAGGGGGTAACCAAGCTAGGACCTCCTCGATCTGTCTGTTAGCCTGAGCGAGATGGCTCCTTAATTGGGCATTCTCCATCTCGGTGGCTGTTACATATCATGGATTATGATTTTGTGGGAGTGACGCTGAACTCCCAGCATCGTCTTGGTCCGCCTGTTGTTTCCCAGGACGTTGCTGAACGTCTGGGCTCTTTTTAGTGGGAACGGTTGTATGATGCGCCTCTTGCCCACCAGACATGTTCCATTTCATTGTCGTGCATCGATCGAGTAACCACCATGATGAATGTTGAATAAAACCTGTAAAGGATTAAGCACTAATAAGCTCTCAACGAAAGCACCAAACTATTGACGTGGTTTTTTGCCAACAGTAGATTAAGAAATCAAACAAGAAAGATATTAGTGCTTATTTGTAAACCGTAATGAACTGTGTAAAAAACTTCTCACACACACAATTTTATGTGGTTCAGTGGTTAAAATCCACCTAGTCCACGAGACAATATTATTACCCACCACAATTTCTGCAGAGTTTTTGTATTACAAAAAAGGCAGTCCATTATCCATGGTATTTATAATGGAATTTCTCGGATAGGTTTGGGTAACCATGTGCATAAATATGGTAACACAATCAATGAAGATAATTCTCATTTATATAGGGATACGATTGCCTATCAAAATTACTCATGTTATCTCAGACAATAAATGTGCAATACAACCTAAAC
The DNA here is from genome assembly GCF_963169125.1 of Humulus lupulus. Lineage (NCBI taxonomy): Eukaryota > Viridiplantae > Streptophyta > Magnoliopsida > Rosales > Cannabaceae > Humulus > Humulus lupulus. The sequence continues at coordinate 26,205,175 of NC_084797.1, forward strand.
ATTAATGAGCGTATAAAGAGTCTCCAAGTCTTTCGGGATCCTTCACTATGCTTCATGACCAAGTTTCCACGAGATAACGATCTTCATCGAGTTGGTGATCGAAGAGTATCCAAACCTTAGTTCGGACTAAGTTCAGAGCACCCTAAAAGAGGATATGGCACCACATGTCTCGAAATGGATCATCATCCTGTGAGGCGATCTGATAATTATCTGCATGTTGTACTGCCAAGTCCTAACTTGAGCTGCTCACATCATCATTAGCTAGATGTTATAACTACAAACAAATATTTTCATGTGTATAATTTTATATATTATAACTGTATTGCTATTCAAAAAATTAATATTATAAAACTCATTTATATTAATGACTTAATGTGTAATATCTAACTAATGTAAGATGTATATTGTTTTTTTCATCCCATACACCAATAAATTGCTATAAAATATTAATTTTAAATGAATAAAAGTATTTTGAGTAAATAAGAATATCATAATATTTATAACTTGAATTAATTCAAAGTCTCTATATGTATATATATATTTTCTTTATATTCTCATCACTTTTTTTAATGAAATAATAAATAAAAACTTTATTGAAAATCTGGAAGTGTTTTGGAATTTGTAGGAAATATTTTTTATTTAAAAAAAACAAATGTGAAAAATTGTCTTATTAACATAGATTGTAAGATTATATTTGTGGATTTAAAAAGCAAAAACAAAATTAAATAGACATATTATTTGAATAAAATTTCATATGTATATATGTGTACAAACTAAAAGCAAAATACAAATTTAAATATTGGTTTGAAAAAAAAAAAGAACCGAATAGTACAAAAAGAAGAAGGGGTACTTGGCTTGAGGATTCTTAGTACTTGGGATTGGGATGCTTGCCAAAAAAAAAAAACAGAATAATGCAAAACAAAAAAATATATAAATCTACTAAATTAATCCTTATTAAATTTAAAATTACATAATATCTAGATGTGATTATATATTATACAATAATATTAATTATTATTACTGAACAAATAACATATTTTTATTGAGCTTTACCATTATCTTGTTTTATTTTATTTATTAGAAATGTTTAAAAGTATTAGTTATCAAATTGTACGTTTTATTGTAAAAAAAAAACTGTCTTTTATTATTATATATATTTATCTTTTATTTATTTAGTTTTTTTTGTAGTTATCTTTTATTTAGTTAAGTATAAAGGGTTTTGAGTTTGGAGAGAGAAAATTAACAGACATAATTTTTTCCTAAAAAAAGTAATAATAATTAAAAGCCAGAACTTGTGAGGAAAAGGTAACACACATGGCAGCTAGCCATTGAAGGGGTAGAGAGGAGACAGAGTAATAGTGATAGAAGATTTTCATTTCAATACAATAGCTTTAAGAAGTGGGAGATGATAATCAGAAGCCAGAAATGTTATTATGACTCTAGGATATCCTGGAGTTAGTACGGAGGGATACATTTATCGACCGTAAGGGTGGATCACCTCATATTACAGGTAAGATGAGTGGATACAAAAAGTTGTGACTCAACAGATTGAGTTAACACACTTCGGTTCGTGTGAACGGGTATCACAAAATGTGTATGGGCGAAGGGAGACCGTATGTCTCCATGGGACACCGAAGTTGATGATGTTGGACTTAGACCCTTTATTTCCCAAGTTCTGAAAAGGGGATGTAAAGGGCAAGGAGTATAAAATTGGGACTTAGAATAATTGGATACCTTCAGATAGAATGACAATCTGAAGGAATGACTCAGACTTTAAGAATTGTACATCGAATGTGCAGGTTTTGGGGGCATTGAGATAAGTACGGTCCCTTGATTGAATAGTCACAGTGATGAATGTCGGTCAACGACTAGGGTGACTCTGAATAAGATGCAGTGAGATAGAAAGAGAGAAGTACTCGTTCCGAGTAATGAAATGAGAGACATGAAGTATTATGGTTAAGAATTGGTCCGGAGGACCAATGAAGTTATTAGGATTATTGGGGCAAGATTGCCTGCTAATTTGAAAGAACATGAGAGTTCACAAATTTCAATATGGGAGTGTGGAGTTCCAGGATGGGAGACTTGGTATTTCTCCGAGTATTGTGGATTAAAAAGATAAGATAGTTGGGAAAGAAATAAGAGTTTTGACTCTACATTTGATAGATTTTTTAGATCCTATTAAGGACTAGGCCAGGGGCCTGGGTAGTGGCTCAGAAGGTGTTACTGGTGCCAATGTCAAGAGAGGAAGTTTTAAGTATTACCGCGGATGAGTGAGGAGACCCTAGGATTTCAATGGAATTTTAGATAGGTGAGATAAAGTCTCGCAGAATAAGACTATCACTCTTGTGAGAGTGTTACATAGAGATATAGCAAGGTAAAGGACTAGATTCTAAGGATATAGTCAGATTCGCGGGATTGGAGTCCTGAGACGTTTGAATAAATTTCGAGAACGAAATTTCAATAAGGAGGGGATAGTTGTTGTTGGGGTTTTATGCCTTAATTAAAACCCAATTTATTTGGAATCTCATTTTATTATCAATAAAAGTATAGAAATCAATTTTTGACTTAGTCAATCACTTTGCTCACATGATTTATTTTCATGAGTATTTGCTCAATATAAACTTCTATTAAATCTTGAGCATATAGATAATCGTATTTATAGTGACGTAATCACAGTGGAATATAAATATGGTTATATGTTCAAAATAAGTTAGTCTTAAGATTAGTCAGTGCATAGGATTTACACTGACTTGCCAATCTATGATATGATCTACTTACACATTGCAGTGTTATGTTCTTTCCAGAACATTAGCAAAGTAGATAAGATCGGATGTATTTGTTACATCGAACTGGACCGATATTGACAGTAGATAAGATAAGTAAACATACCGTTATTATCTATTCTAGTCATATCATATAGTTGACCATAGGTCAATTCAATCTCAATTCTGGGTGGTTAGTATTCTAACTGATTGTATTACTTAAGTTCTTTGACTTGTTTGTTACCAGCTTACAGCTTACCCTACGGACTAGCCCATACTTACATCTTGGGAACTCGATAGTATAATTGAGTGGGAGTGTTAATTATAGATATGAACATCTATGGCTTCTAATGAAGAAGTAAAACGATGGTTTCCTTTTAGTTTTGTTCAAGGTGCTAAATGATAGAGATCTCATTTTAGTAATTAATATTAGTTTACTGAAATATCATTTACAAGGAACTAAGTGTTTTAAGGATAAAATACAATGGGGGGTAAAACGGTATTTTAGTCCCATCTCATTGTAGACCGTCTATAGAGGATTGAGTGACAATTATGGCTGTAACAATGGATAATTAATAACATATCTATATTTGTTATAAAGCGTTCTATGAATTCAAGAGTGCAATTATGAGTCTTTAGTGGAGTCACGAGGAATTAATAAGTTAGTAAATTTATTTGTTAAATTTATGATAACTTATTCGAGATTGATTTCATAGGCCCATGTTCCCCACTGTACCTTGTATAAAATCATCTAGTAGTCTCAATTAATTGATTTAATTATCAATTAGAATTATTAAAGTTGACCAGGTCAATTTTGGATAGTTTTATAGAGTTATACAATTTAGAGAAGAAAAAAGATTTTAGGGCAAGGGAGGAGAAAATAAGACTACTGTGTTGCTGCTGATCCAGCTAAGGCTGAAGCTAACCAAGCTTCGTCTTCGAAAGCTGGAAACAAGAGGAAAGATGGACAAAACAACAACCCCAAGCCTGCAAAGGCTGCAAAGACGAGTGCACAACCTAGTGCACAGACGCCTAAGGAGAAGAAAAAGAAAAACAAGCAAGGTAAAGGTAAATGTTTTCACTGCAAAGAGAAGGGTCATTAGAAATAGGATTGCCCCAAGTTTCTACCAGGGAAAAACATAGGTAATGATTATAGTTCATATATCTTAGAAACATGTATTTTAGAGAATGATAAATCTGTTTGGATTATTGATTCTGGATCTACTAACCATATTTGTAACTCTTTACAGCTTCTTGAATCATGGGAGGAAGTGGATGAAGGCGGCTTAAAGCTTAGAGTTAGGAACGAAGCGTTTGTTACGGTCCAAGCTAGAGGAACAGCTTGCCTAAAGTTAAGAAATAAATATTTAATTTTGAAAGATGTATTTTTTATTCTGGATTTTAGTTGAAATTTAATTTCAGTTTCCATGTTGCAATTAGAACAATTTGTTATGAATTTCACAAGTTCTAATATATCTATTTGTTTCAATGGATCACAATTGTGTATTGCATGTTTGAAAAACGAGCTTTATATTCTACGACCTAACGAACCCCTCACTCTTAATAATGATTTATTCAAAGTAGCTAAACCTAGGACCAATAAACGTCAAAAGACTGATAATGACAACATGACGTATTTATGGCATTTGAGACTAGGTCACATTGGATATGATAGAATTCAAAGACTTACAAAGGACGGGCCCTTGAGGGAACTTGTTATATTATTTCATATAATATAATGTTAGATTAAATAATGTGACAAAATGTGATTTGTCACACCTTGTAACATATTATTGAGAGTCACAAAAATTAGACACATGTGTGTGCCCAAATGTGACATATTTTGGAGTTACAAAATTAGTTACAAATTTGTAACTCCCAAATATTACCCAATAATGTGTATATTATATGTTACACATTTGAGATTGGATTTCACAAAGCCATGATGAAATATGGCTGTTGGAGATATGTTTTTAACTCCCAATAGGTGTTTGGAGGATACAAAATCATGTGGGAAAGGATTTGGGATGTTTTGGAACGTTTTAGAAAAATGAATTTTTTGTGCTGAAAATAGTCTGTGGCTACGGCCACTGGACAGAAGCCAGTGGCCGCGACCACTGAAAAGTCCTGGCCGCAGCCAGTGAGGCTGACAGCCTATTTGGTTTTTCAATTTTTTTTCCAAATTGAATGGTTCTAACATCCCAAATAACTCCCAAATCTCCATTTTAATTCCATAAACATCCAATTAAACATTGGTAACAGCCATGAGGGTTGGTAGAATTTGAAATTCAAAGGGTATCTTAAACTCTATAAATAGGAGCCTAATGCTCACTTGTAAGACACACCATTTTCCATCCACAAAGCACTTGGCTGGAAAATACACCATAGAGGCTTGATAATTCCAGAGAGCTATTTCCTAGAGAGATCCCTTAGTGCTTAGAGAATAGGGGGAAATAAGCTTTTGGACAAAGGTTTTGAACCTTGTTCAAGTTGGTGATCCCCACTACTCTACACTTTGGTTGTGTGAGAGTTTATTTTTTTCATTGATCTTTTCATTCTGTTGTTCTTCTTGTATTATTAGTGTATTGAGTTTGTAATCCTCTACTTCTATTTCTATTTACATATTTATTGGTGTCTTTTGTTTTAGGGTTTTAGTTCTTATAATTCTCTTCCTTCTCTTATTTGTATTTACTTGTATTTTGAGCAATTGAGTTGTAATATTTATTTAATCAATTACTTTGTCTATTTATTTTTTGCATAGAGTTGTTTATTGGTTTTTCCATATTTCCATTGAGCAATAATATATATTCTCTAACAATTAAAAGCTTAGTTTCCTTTTCAATGGAAGGAGAAACCATGGAGATCATATGAGGATCCAACTTTGAAAAGATGGTAAGATAAGGTAATGTTCTTCTTTGGTTTTCTTAGAAGATCTAATGGTTTTCATATAGTGATAGAAATGAGAAGAAGAAAAGTTAATAAATGAGATTCATTGTTTTCTAATCTCCTTTGTTTTATAGTGATTAGATTAGAAGATAATTTAATATCTTGAGTTTTTGTTATATGTGATCAATGTGTAAATAATCTAGTAGATTATTGGGTAATATGCTAGCATGTCATAGAATTGTCTTATTATGTGATAATGATAAATTATTAGAATGACAATTTTATGATTTTTATATGACATGCCTATACATTAATTTTGTGAATCAATAGAAATGTGGAATCATATGTGTATGCTATTTGTAATCGATGTTTTCATATTAATAAAGAGCCATATTAGTATGATATTAGTCATGTATATTGACAACTATGTGAAATTATAATCATGCAAATATTTGTGAGATGATAATAGGTTTTATCCTATATCATTAGAATGTAATAAGTTACCATTTATTTGGTGAATAAAGTGTATTATTTAGAAATTAAAATTCCCATTTAAAGTGTTGAGCATCTCAATTATGAGATAAGAAAAGATGAACCTAAGGGAGTTACATCTTTTGACAAGTGTCTTGCCATTGCAAGAAAAATGGATCAAAGTGGATTAAAAAATTATGGGATGACATATTGACTCAATAGACTTATAGTCTAGAGTGTGGTCAAATGAAATATATTTGAGAATTATATAGTGACAATAATTCTTAAATATTCAATGAGGAGACATTTCAAAATTGGAGCAATTTTGAATCTTTACATCAATGGTGAATAAAAGAGAACTTTATTCATTTTGGTTAAAGATGGTGATATGTTTAAATTGATCTCAATGAAGAGATAATTTAAAACAAAAATATAAGAAATCAAAGTGTTTAAATAAATCAATGATGGTTTATTTTCTTTGATTTAAAGTGTTTAAAAAAATTGGCATTTTCATTTTGATTTTGATGAGAAAATCAATGGATGTCGAATTGATGTTTTCAAAAGAATCTCAAAGAGACTCTTAAGAAATACACAAAAGTTGTTTAAGTGATTTTCAGATTATTTAGACAACTAAAAATGAAAATTTGTAATTATTTGTTTGAGAAATTCTCACATTACATTTGTGTTCACATTTTATTTTGTGAAATATATAAAAGAAAGCAACCAAGTGAAAGTTACTTTCAAATAAGTGTTTCTTGCTTTAGTAAGTAAATAAATCAAGATAAACATTGAGGTTTTATCTTGAGAGTTTATCATGTGGCATAGAGGACTCATGATGAACTTTGAGAATCATAGGTTTAGATTTATCTTGGAGGATAAATGACTTAATAGAAATGAAGAGATTTATATTTTAAAGTGATATTTTATTATCACTGTGTGAGAATTGTGGGGGTGATGCTGAAAGGTTAATCAATTTATTTTGTTGTTAATAAATTGATTAATTTGGTCATCCTATCAAATAGATGATTTAGAATTCCACATTCTAAATCACATTGGCTATATGTGTATAGAATAAACAAATCTAGACATGTTTGGTGTCTAAAGTCATTGTTTGTAATATTTTGATTAAAGAAGGAATCAATTTAAAACATAATGGAGAATTTTAGAAACAAAGAGGTTTCTAGAATTAATATTCAAGGAAAATGTTTATCTTGATATAAAACTATAAAATAGTGGGGGTGTTGACTATGGTTAAAATCACTATTTTAAAGAGGTAACTATTTTAATCAAACTCTGGCTAGCAACAAAGTTTGAATAAAATAATGAGAGTGTTTAAAGTATGCAAGCATGAGAAAAGAAATGACTCAAATGGAATCATTTCTACATCTCAAGGGGTGGGACTTAGACTCCCTAAAGAGATTCACGGTTGATGGTAACCTATCTTAATACTAGTAACCAAACTAGTATTAGGTTCAATAGATAATAACAAGTCAATCAAGTGAATAGTAGTAGTACTAAAAATTTTTCCCATCTGAGATATGAGTACTAGTGTGTTACCAAAATGAGGGTTAAAACCGAAAGATTTTTTAATAGAACTCACTCTTGAAAAGACAAGTATTTTAGGGTAACAAAATATTGTAAGAGTTTTACTTATATAGACCTAGGGGTGGTGCCGCCCCTCATGAGAATTGGGAGTTATTCTCAAGAAAAGTCTATGAATGGAATGTGCACATGGCCATTAACGGTGCAAAAGCGAGACATTGAGGTTTTAAGTGAACATAGAAAATGTGTGTGTTATCATCGGTTTGTTATCAAGGGATAGTGGTTCAATGCTTCGGCAACCAAAATTTCAACAAACTTTGTGATAATTACACTAAGGTAAAATTCAAGTCGAAAGACATTTTACTTTATGCACCAATGCAAATGTTTCTATAGAGAGTGATTATTTAATCAAGTGGGGGAATATTATATTTTAATATAATGTTTGATTGATTAAATAAGTGTTACAAAAAGTGATTATTTAATCTAGTGGGGGAATATTATATTATTTCATATAATATAATGTTAGATTAAATAATGTGACAAAATGTGATTTTTCACACAAATGTGATTTGTCACACTTTGTGACATATTATTGAGAGTCACAAAAATTAGACACATGTGTGTGCCCAAATGTGACATATTTTGGAGTTACAAAATCAGTTACAAATTTGTAACTCCCAAATATTACCCAATAATGTGTATATTATATGTTACACATTTGAGATTGGATTTCACAAAGACATGATGAAATATGGCTGCTGGAGATATGTTTTTAACTCCCAATAGGTGTTTGGAGGTTACAAAATCATGTGGGAAAGGATTTGGGACGTTATGGAAAAATGAATTTTTTGTGCTGAAAATGGCTTGTGGTCGCGGCCACTAACTTTCAATGGCCACGGCCTGGGGGACAGAAGCCAGAGGCCGCAACCACTGAAAAGCCCTGGCCGCGACCAGTGAGGTTGACAACCTATTTGGTTTTTCAATTTTTTCCAAATTGAATGGTTCTAACATCCCAAATAACTCCCAAATCTCCATTTTAATTCCATAAACATCCAATTAAACATTGGTAACAGCCATGGGGGTTGGTGGAATTTGAAATTCAAAGGGTATCTCAAACTCTATAAATAGGAGCCTAATTGTAGAGTCCAAGAACTTTACTTAGCTAGTAGTATAATAGTAATAGTAGTAGTATTTTTATGACTGTGGATTTTGGTTCAGACCGGGATTTAATTTGACACTCATAGTAGCACTTGTAGATTTTCTAAGTTTAACCTATAGTTTAAGAATATTAATTTTAACTTAAGGTTTGATTAATATTGCTGGTTATTAATATGATAATTATTATAACACAAGGTTTAGATAGAGCTAATAAGAATATGACACTTGTCATGAGCTTGGTTATTCCTAAGGTTTAGATAGAGCCAATAGGATTATGTCATTTGTCATATGCATGATTATTAAGAAATTATTATTTTAATAAGGGAAATATAAGACTTGTCTTCACCAAAATCTGTTAGGAGCATGACATTTATCACAATTTTATTTATTTGTGTTATTTAGATAATTAAATAGATTTTTCGTAACTTTAGGGTACTGTAACGTTCGACCTATTTTTGACCCAGTGATGTTATGAATTTTAAAAAATAGTATTTTTAGAAAGTTGTAGATAATTTAATTAGCTTTCTAACGGTATAAAGAGACTCTAAATCGGAGTCCTACAGCTCTAGATATGTTGATTTTACTACATGGGAGTTTAGAGTTACGAGATTTAGGGAGTTAGAAGTTAGGATTCTATTTGTTTTTATTATTTTTGTTTTAAAAATCAAGCTTTGAATCCTTAAATCTCTCTGAACAATTTGACCAATTCCTAAGCCTTTGGCTGAAGGATATTAAAATATTTTCAATTAAATTTATTATTTTTATTCAAAGCCAAAAAGAAGATTTTTATTCCTAGAACTCTATAAATAGGACCTAGCACCAAGCATTTTTCATTGATTCATCAAGCTTAGTTCAGAGGCTGCAAGTTGCTAGGTTATTGTGAGAGTGTAAACACTTGGGTTGGGGATTATAAGCTTAATCATTTTTAAGCTTACCAAACACTTGGGAAGTAAGGTTTTTAACACATTTCGGTTCAAGGTTTAGATTGGTCATAAAGCATTCAAGGTATTCCAAAACTCTAGTTCATTTGGTATTATTTTCTTCAAGTTCTTATAGTTTTCTACTCAGCCCCTAACTTTATTCTTTATTCTTGGATAGGAAATCTAAGTTCTTGAACATAAGGTTTTTGGTAAGTATATTCTTAATGGTATAGTTCTTCCATTCTTTTCATCTCATTCTCTTTAGTATACTCACCCTTCCATTTATGGTTTTTAGGAGTGTTCCAAAGTCCCAAAACTGTTCTCATATCCCGATATTTTTGGTAAGGAAAATAGGATAGGATTTATGTGTTATATGATTTATATGTTATGATAAATGTTATCTTATGATTATGTGTTATGTAATATGCTATAATATGTATAATTGTAAACTTGGGCATATGACCCGTACAACTAACAAGCCCCAATAAATTATGGGCATATGACTTGCTTAGCTAGCAAGCCCCACTAATCTAATGGGCATATGACTTGTTTAGTTTATGGGACCCCAAGTAATAATGGCCATTATAGTATGTATGTGACATATGTGTTATGATATGTTTTATGTTACATTATGAAATTTATGTATATGGTTTATGTGTTAGATTTTCCTTGCTGGGCATTAGGCTCACTCCATTTATGTTTATATGTGCAGGAAAATAGCTTTGATGGCGGGAAAGGTTCTTGGTAGTTTGGGCATGTGTATTGCGGCGGAATGGAATCGAAGGGCCGAGAGTTCGATTCGAGGATGAAGTTTCTTTACTTATGGTTTTATGTGTATTTTTCCGCACTTTATTATGTAATCCCTTTTAATTACAATTATGTTGTGTTTTGATTTTAAAACAATGGGATCCCATATCCTACTTTAAATTTTAAGTAAGTTTAACATTTATTTTTACAAGTTTTTAATAAAGTTATGATCATTTCGCTTGTAAGTTTTATTAAGGATTAGTGTCTATGGATAGTTTTCGTTAATGGTCCAAAGTCTAGAGTAGTTGGGTCATTACACTAATGCTCACTTGTAAGACACACCATTTTCTATCCACAAAGCACTTGGTTGGAAAATACACCATAGAGGCTTGATAATTCCAGAGGTCTATTTCCTAGAGAGATCCCTTAGTGCTTAGAGAATAGGGGGAAATAAGCTTTTGGACAAAGGTTTTGAACCTTGTTCAAGTTGGTGATCCCCACTACTCTATACTTTGGTTGTGTGAGAGTTTGTTTTTTTCATTGATCTTTTCCTTCTGTTGTTCTTCTTGTATTATTAGTGTATTGAGTTTGTAATCCTCTACTTCTATTTCTATTTACATATTTATTGGTGTCTTTTGTTTTAGGGTTTTAGTTCTTATAATTCTCTTCCTTCTCTTATTTCTATTTACTTGTATTTTGAGCAATTGAGTTGTAATATTTATTTAATCAATTACCTTGTCTATTGTATTTTTTGCATAGAGTTGTATATTGGTTTTTCCATATTTCCATTGAGCAATAATATATATTCTTTAACAGAACTCACCTTAGGTGAATTACCTGTCTGTGAATCTTGTCTAGAAGGCAAACTGACCAAGCGTCCATTCTCTACAAAGGGTGATAGGGCCAAAAAGCCACTTGGACTTGTTTATTCAGATGCTTGTGGACCTTTGAATGTACAAGCGAGGGGTGGTTTTGAGTATTTCATCACTTTCATTGACGATTACTCTAGATACTCATGTCTTTACCTAATGCATAGGAAATAAAAAACATTTTCAATTTTTTTTGGAATTCCTTGCTATTGCTCAGAACCAATTAGGTAAAACGTTAAAGATCTTGCGATCTGATAGGGGTGGAGAACATTTGGATATGCAGTTCCAAGATCATTTAACTGAACTTGGGATTTTATCACAACTTACTGCCCCGAATACTTCGCAACAAAATGGTGTAGCATAACGTCGAAATAGAACTTTATTAGAAATGGTTAGATGCATGCTTAGTTACTCAACTCTGCAAACTTCATTTTGGGGACATGCAATTGAAACTGCGAATGACATTCTAAATCAATCCCCAAAACACCTTTAGAACGCTGGAATGGTCGTGCCCCTAGCTTATGTCATTTTAGAATCTGGGGGTGTCTCGCCCATTTCCTAAGGAAAAAGGAAGGAAAGCTAGAACCACGAACCGAATTTTGCATGTTTGTTGGCTATCCTAAAGGCACTCAGGGTGGACTTTTCTATATTCATTCAGAAAAGAAAGTGTTTACTTCTACGAATGGTACTTTTCTGGAAAATGACTATGTCCAAAACTTCAAACCACACAACAAAGTAATTTTAGAGGAGATGGTTGAAGAATTGACTTCAACCAATGTTCCATCGTCATCAACGCGAGTTGATGATAAAATTCCCACTCTTTGTGTCCAACCGAAGCAAGTCGATTTAAATTAAGAAAGTACCACTGTTCCTAAGCAAACAGTCACAGAGCCTCATCGTAGTGGGAGGGTTTCTAGGAACCTAGTTCGCTATGGTTTGGATGGTGAAACCAATATGGTTGTTGGTGACATTGGTGATAATGATCTGTTGTCTTTTAAACAGGCAATGGTTAGCCCTGAAAAGGAACTATAGCTCGAATCCATGAAACAGGAAATGGAGTCCATGTACTCAAATTCTGTCTGGGATCTTATGGAAGCACCTAGTGACTTTAAGGCCATTGGGTGCAAGTGGATCTACAAGAAGAAACGAGGTGTTGATGGAAATATTGAAAATTATAAATCTTGATTAGTGGCAAAGGGTTATACCCAAAGAGAAGGCATGGACTATGAGGAAGCTTTTAGTCTGGTAGCCATGCTCAAGTCCATTCGCATCCTCCTATCCATAGCAACTGCTCTCGACTATGAGATCTAGCAAATGGACGTCGAGACAGATTTTCTTAATGGGAAGCTTGACAAAGTCATTCATATGGATCAGCCAGAAGGATTTAAAGTAGTTGGACATGAAGGAAAAGTTTGCAAGTTTAATAGGTCCATTTATGGACTTAAGTAAGCTTCGCGTTCCTGGAATTTTAGGTTTGATGAAATAATCAAAACCTATGGCTTTAAACAAAATATTGATGAGCCTTTTGATTACCAATGGAAGGCAAATCAAATAGTGGTATTCCTGGTTCTTTATGTAGATGATATCTTACTCATTGGAAACAATGTTAAGAAATTGTCAGATGTGAAGAATTGGCTGAACACTCAATTCCAAATGAAGGATTTGGGTGAAGCAAGTTATGTTCTAGGTATCCAGATCATTAGGAATAGAAAGAACAAACTCTCAGCTCTATCTCAAGCAGCTTATATTGATAAAGTGCTTGAACATTTCTCAATGACAAATTCCAAAAAAGGACATCTACCGTCTCGCCATGGAATACATCTTTCAAAGAAGCAGCCTCCACAGACTATGAGGAAGATGCAATGAGAAAAGTTCCTTATGCATCTGCAGTTGGAAGTCTAATGTATGTTATGTTGTGTACTAGACTAGATATCTGCTATGCAGTGGGAGTAGTGAGCAGGTATCAGTCAAACCCAGGACCGAAACATTGGATAGCAGTTAAGCATATTCTAAAGTATTTAAGGCGGACTAGGGATTATATGTTAGTCTACTAAGGTGGTCTTCTGAACCCTGTAGGCTACAACAATTCAGATTTTCAGACTGATGTCGATGACAGGAAGTATACTTCTGGAATGGTGTTTACTCTTGGGGGTGGAGCTGTGATATGGAGAAGCATAAAGCAGTATGCGATCTCAGATTCCATCATGGAGGCTGAGTACATAGCTGCGTCTGAAGCAGATAAGGAAATAGGCTGGCTAAAGAAATTTTATTCAGATCTTGCTATTATTCTAGATATGGATAAACCGCTTGTGTTGTTTTGTGACAACACATGAGCGATAGCCAACTCAAAAGAACCTCGAAGTCACAAGAGGAGTAAGCATATAGAAATGAAGTATCACATTTGGAGAGCCGGACTAACCATAAGTTGGAGAGCTTCAGGGGCGGTGTGTACATATGCAGCCTACCCGATCACCACGACTGGGATAGCCTCGGAGGAACTAGGGTTGAACCTTGTTTTGCCTCTTAGGACGACTAATTTGTATTCTACTTGTCTTTTGTAAGTCGGTAATTGATTTTTGGGATCCCATGTATAAACTTAATATTTTAATGAAAAATGATCATTTTGTTGACCAAACTTTTTAATACATAACCTTGACCTGGTCTTTAATTACACATTTAAGTTCAAATGAATATATTAGTGAGTTAAGCATTCTTTTAAACACACAGTGTAACGGTCTTGGCTATCCATGGCGTTACAATTTTGGTCGTCTTCTTCAAACAATCGAGGCATTTTGACCTGGTTTTTCTGCAAACGGGTCACGTCGACCCAATTCCGTACCCGGTCTAAAATTTCCATTTTTTACGTCGAATTTGAGATTTTAAAGCGCATATCAAATTGAAATGCATAGATATGAAGATTTATAGCTTTATTTTTCATAAACAACAACTCAAAATCGATCATGAATATCAAAAAAGAAAATTAGCCATTATTGTGTTCTTTAAGATTTCAGTGACTTTATGAGTTTGAAAACTCATTTTTAATGCATAAAATCATTAGAAAATCATCAACTTAAAGTTTTATAACCTTTATTTGTTAAAGAAACAACAATAAATCAAACTTTAAATTAAAAAAAATGATTGGCCATTAACTATTCTTTAAGGTTCAAAATCTGTTATGGGTTTCAAAAATTCATTTTAGATGCATCAAAACATTAGAAAACAAAGGATAATAGGATTTCTAATGACATTAAGAATGAAAAAATGATTATGAATTAAAAACCAAAATTTTGAACCATATATATACAAGTTTAGTTCATCAATTTTATTGCACAAAAACACACAAGGAATTTATCAAATAAAATGTTCCTAACACTCAAAAAGCAATAAAATTTGTAGAATGAAGGACAAAAATTTAGTTATATACCAAACATACACACAAAATTAATACAGAGTATATACATGATTAGATATGTGTATATATGCAGACAAAGCATAACGATATGTGTGTGTTGATGCGATTTTTCGCCAGCAGTAGATTTAGAAATCTAATAAGAGTATTAGTGCTTATTTGCAAATCGTAATGAACTTATATTGTGACACCTTGGTTAGCAAAGACCGTTAAACTGTGTATTTTAAATAGTGCTTAACTCGCTAAACGAGTCATTAGGCCATAAACGTGCATCTAAATGTGATTAATGGTCTAGGGTTAAAAATTTCGGTCAAAAGGAATGGATATTTCATTACCACATTAAACTGTACATGGGATCCCATAATAAATGTTTACAAGGTTGTTTATAGTTCCAAAATGGTCATTACAACTCAAAAGTTACAATCTGCCGACCTAAGCGGCAAAAATAGGGTTTAACCCTAATTCCTCTGGAAAAACCTTGGCCGTGGTGGTCAAGCGGCCGCATATGTACACGTTGCCATCTAAGCTCTCCAACTCATGGCTGGTCCAGCTTTCCTTTCCATTTACATGCACCACATAACACCCGTGAGCCAAGGCCCAGCAAGAAAACTTAATACAAGTGCATGAACAATATATACAGATTCAGATGTATATCTAGCATGTCCAACAGTAATAACCTACTCATGCATGCATACAAGTACAAATAAATAATTATAGAATCATTCTGTGGCCCGCAGCCTTAATCAGATGACCATAGAGTCAACCTGGGGCCTTTTGCCCTGAATAGATTACATAGAGTCAACCTGGGGTTCTATGCCCTAGCCATGTGACCATAGAGCCACCCGGGGCCCTTTTTCCCTAGCGCTGAGTAACTAGCCATAGAGCTAGCCAAGCGCTTTGTTTTCCAAGCGACCATAGGGTTGGTCAACGTAATAGTACATCCTTGATCGGGACCTAGCCTTTCGATTAGTGCGCAGTGCGCTATTGACTCTCTTGACTAATAAGTCAAGGCTCTAATAGGTATTCGAATATCCTGCGATAGATGCTTATACAAATACAGATATAGATAGGCATACTTCAGATAATTCAAGTATGCATACAAGATGATCACATATTTCAACCAATTAAATACAACCATAGTAATAACCATGTTCCTTAATGGGGTTGTAGCGTCTCGGAGTTTTACTTAGCTAGATAGTAGTAGTAGTAGCTTGTAGTATTTTAGTTTTTGTGATTATTGGTTCAAGCCGGGATTTAGTTGGAAACTCGCAGAAATAGTTATGGATTTTATAAGTTTAACCTATAGTTTAGAAATATTAATTTTAACATAAAGTTTGATTAATATAGCTGGTCCTAGAAATATTATTTATTATAACCTAAGGTTTATATAGAATAATTAAGAACGTGACACTTTTCACATGCATGTTTATTAAGGATTTTAGATGAATAAATTAATAAAGGATAGATCTAGAAGGTCTAGAACATTCCAGCAGCTGTTAGGATCACGTTTTACCCAGTCAAAGTTGTTTAAAAAAACTTCAAGTATGCAAAAACGTGTTTAAAATATCAGCGTATGCCGATATATCGCAGCTATAGGGGCCAATATATCGCCTAAGGTTGATACGGAAAACATGTCGACTTCACATGAACAAAACCACGAAGGCTCAAGATATAGGGATAGGCGATATATCGACTGCCTTTTGTGTTTTTGAAACTTTGTAGAAACCAAATTAGAAACAGCCTCAACAACTCAGATTTGCTCTTGAACATTTTTGATCGAGTTCTGGGCATCTGTTGAATAGAAAATTCAAATTTATTCAATTATTATTCATTTATTTATTCTTTTTTAAAAGGAGTTAGTTTCACTCCTTGAACTCTATAAATAAGACCTTTCACTCAACCATTTGCATCATCATTCAAGCATTCTTCAAAGCCTCTAAGCTGCTAAGTTTATTCTAGAGAGAAAACACTAGGGTTTTGGGATTAAAAGCTTTCTAATCTAAGCTTTTCTAAACACTTGGGAAGTAAGATAGAGTGATATTTCGGTATTGAGGTATAGATCAAAGTTCTAATCTATCTAAGGTATTCTTATCCTCAGGTTTAGTTCATTATAGTTCTTTTATTTCTTTTATTTTCTTCCAGATCCTAACTTGTTATTATGGCTTTTGGTTAGGTGTTTAAGTTTCTTGAAACTTAAGGTTTTCGGTAAGTTTCTATCTTGATGGTTTATATCTCCTTTTCATCTCTATTTCTTTAGAAACTTATGATTCTTACTATTTGGTTTTAGGAGTTTTCCAATCCCGTTCTTGTCTCCAATATTCCGGTTTTTGGTAAGGAAAATAGGTTACATTGTATGTGTTATGATATGTTTATATGCTATGTTATGTTTATGTATATATGTATGTATATGTTTTATATTGTAGTCACTTGGGAAATATAGTTGCTTAGATAGAAAATAAATCCCAAGATTTTTATCATTATCGTAGATTAGAGTTATGATTAAACTGTTGGGAATTGTGCCCTGAAAGCATATGTATTAGACATTGTTTTATGAAATAAATAAATAAATTGAATTTGTTATGCATATATTTTATGGACTATATTATTCTGTGATAATATTATGTAAATATCAGAAAAATTCCTAAGTTCATATATGTAATCTCAAACACGTATTGGTACGAGAGGATTGTGTTTGAGATAAATGAACTTGAATAGTTCGCAGTAAAATAAACTTATAGAATCTTTAGATTAATTACTGCAAGTACGGTCCACTAGTATTATGAATACATGTGATCTAGATCTAGTTCACTATTGTAGTAGGACACTTTAGTGGAGGTACTTTATATATTAGAGAATATATAGAACTGGGTCAGGTATGTTTATTAATACTTATTTAAATACAATTTCAAAGTATTAATTAAATATATCAACTGATGATCATATACATATAGGTCTTAATCCTGAAGTTACTATGAACTCTTGTTTATGTTATATGAGTTCTTTGATTCACTCGTTAGGGTCTGTCAGAATGATCAGGCTATAAACTTTTGTTTTGGGAAGTCATTAATGTAAATGGCTGAGGACATAGTATATAGATATGGAATCTATACCTTCTTGCAAGAGATTGAATAATGGTTCTCTTAAGGGTTGACTTTTGGGACTGAAAGGTTATTGAGCTCAAATTCATAATTTAGTTATGAATTAACCTTCACTAGTAAATTCAATGGTACTTAAGGAAACAAGAGATAATTAAAATGGTAAAATGGTAATTTTATTCCTGATTAATTATGAACCATTATTAGAGGGTTAATTTGTATGCAATGATTATATCAATGGACGCTTTATCATTATAAAGTACTCAGTAAATGAAATGTCTATAATTACAAGAGTGCAATCTCATATTTATAGTGGAGTAATCATGAGATTAATAAATTAAGATTATTTAATTAAAGAGTTTAATTAATAATCTCAAATTTATTGGAGCTTGGAATTATAGGTCCATAGGTCCCCACAGTGGCTCTATCAACACTATTCAAGGTGAGAGTTGATATAAAAGAAAAAATACTTAAAAGACATATTTAAGAATAAATTATTTATTCGGGCCAAATATGCAATTATATGATAATAGTGATTAATTAATTAATTACAAATTTGTTGTAATTAACCAAATTAATTAATATTTAATTATAATATAATTTTCAAAATTATATTAAATAATTAAATTAATTTCAAAATTAAATTAAATAAATAATTAATTATAATTTTTGAAATTATAATAAATTAAGTATCTATTTTCAAAATTATATTGGATTTAATTAATTAAATATCTTTATTTGAGTGAGAGATAATAATCTGATAAGTTCAAATTGGATTTGAATTTAAAAGATTGATATTTATTCAAATAATAAATTATATTTGATAATTAGTTAAAAAGATATTTAATTTAAATTTGAATTAATTATCAAGTTGTTAGATTTTTATCTGACAAAGAAGTTTGAATAAATAATTAAATAAAAATAGAAAAATCAAATATCCCTAAAAATTAGGGTGGTACACGACCACACACAATGGACTGTGTGTTGCATTTACTGCATATTTTCATGGACATATTTTTCAATATTTTTTAATTAATTAATGGATAATTCAAAAATTAGATTTTGGATATTTTCATTAATAAAATAATTAATTAATTAAAAGATAAATTGTAAGTTGGTTACATATTTATTTTTTAAATTAAATATTTTCTATTTAAGTAAGACTTATTAGAAAATATACAGAGATATTAAAACACAGTCATTCGCTCTCTGAAAAATAACGATACTTTTCAATCTCTCCCTGAAAAGATAAAGAACCAATTCTCAGGTCTATTATCTTAATCTCATGTGTTGAGTACATCAAGTAGAATCACATATTAACTATCATTTATTCTCTAAGTGCCCACACACTTCTTGAGGTGTAGAGAATGCTGTAGAAGATCTTGGTGTGAGTACCTGGGAGCAGCTTTGATAGGAAGATCGTTTTTATTACGAAAAGATAGCAAGGACACTTGATAGGCTTCAAGAGGTATGATTTCTATTCCTATCTTGCTTATGATTAATGTGTGTATATTAATGGATCCGCATATTTAAAGGTAGTTTAAATATGATACAAAATTTTTGTTGTACATTGGGCCAACCCACCACCATTCCGTTGCGTATTGGGAAACTCGTTCCTAACATAAACCTACCTTGAATAGTAGCAAAAGGACCTAGATGGTTTATCATATGCTATTTTGTGATCTAACCTACCTCGAATAGTAACAAGAGGACCTAGATGGTTTTATCACATACTACGGTAATGAGTTAATGGCCATTAATATTGTAGTCCTATGTTTATATGATATACGTTTTTACGTCATATGTTTTTATGATATATGTTTTTAGTCTTATGTTTTATAGTTTGTTTTAGTAGATTTTCGTTGCTGGACATTAGGCTCATTCCTTTTTATTTAGATGATGCAGGAAAATGAGCTTGGAAGGCGGGATGGATTCGTGGCAGCTTTGGCATGTGTATTGGGAGAAGACTGAATGGATGGACTGCTGGAAAAGATCGAGGATGAAGTTTATATTTTTAAGTCTTTTTAATTTATGTATTTATTTTTTCCACATTTTGTATTTGAACAATTAATTAAAGGTTTTGTTTTCCTTATGTTTTTATGTAATAACAATGGGATCCCGTATTTTAGATTTTTTTAATAAAGTTCTATTATTTTATGCATGTATTCCAAAATAGTAGTTATGCTTAGTAGTTTTAATGGCCCGATGTCTTAGAATTAGTCGGGGTATTACAGGGGCCAATCCCTAATTATGAAGACAATGTAAACAACCAGTAAACAATTATCCAGACACAGAGCATTCAAACATGCTTAATCAACTAGCACAAACATAACCTTAATCACGTTCATTCTCAGGGGCCCGACTCCTATTCATAGTTATAATCAACAACTGGGACAAGCCCTGATCACATATATATCACGTATTGGGTGCAATTTTCTTACCTTTGGCCCGAGCACAAGTTATATATTAACGACCCCTTGAGCATGATTCTGTCCCGAGCTGTAACGACCAAAAATTACTAATAAGGCTTAAGGGTCTTGATTAGTGTGCTGGGAGGGCATAATTGGAAGTTATGTGAATTTATGGTGAAAATACATGATTAAGTGAAATGCATGTTTATGAGTATTAGATAAGCATGCGAGCCCTGTTTAGCTTGTAAGGGCATAATTGTAATTTTAGCCCGTTAGGGCATAAATGTGATAAACTGTGGAGACCACATTATTATGTGGATATACTTATACTTGCAGCATTCGGCACGAGGCGATCCTAGGGAGCAAGTAGCGGGAAAGTCACAACGGGACCCAATACTTGACTCGGGGCGAGTCAAGGGGTATTTTGGGTATTAGACAGTTATTTGGGTTATCGGGTTATGAAAATAAATAATTGGAGATATATTTGAGGTTAGGAAGACTAGGTGGGAATACTGGGGAAATTTACCATTTTGCCCTTGGGGACGTTTTTGGTACCCCGAGCCTTGAGGTAACCTTAGAGACTAAGTTAAATAAAACAAAACATAAGAATCATCCAGAATTCACTAAACCGATCCAAACACTTCTCCCTTTCTCTTTCATTTTCTCTATAAGCCAAACCAAGGGAAAAGCTGGAAATTAAGCAAGAATTTGAGCTAAAGATTTGGGGCTTAACTCAGCATCACTTTGTGGATTCAAGTAGAGGCTAAGGTAAGCATTAAACAATGATTTTAGCTAGTTAATTCAGTGGTTATTGGCTGGTTTTCTTAGTTCTTTTGAGGTGTTGAAGTTGAAAATTGAATTATGGGTTTGATGAGTTTTAAAGCTAGAGTTTGTTAGGTGCTGCTGGAATCATAGTTGAACTCCTGGAATGATTAAACTAAGTTTTTGGGTTGATTTGAGGGGTAAATTGGCTTGGTTTTGGTAGAAAAATGGAGGATTTTTCTGGATTCGAGGGGTCAGGCCGCGACATTGTTCTTGTTGAGCCACGACCCTTTAGAACTTGGGCGCCCTACAGCCAAGGCCGCGGCGCATGTGGGCAAAAATGAGGTAGGGCCTCTGGTTGAGCTGGGGGCTGCGACATGGGTTCTTGGGGTCATGAAGCTTAGTTCCTTTTTCGACTTTAAGGAGGTTTTAGGCTCGGGAAACCAAAAGTTAAGGCTCGGGATGGATTTTATCACCCGGATTGATAGAATTCAAGGTCCCGGAGATTAGAATTATGACTCAAAGATATTTAATGGGCTAGAACTTAATCTAGAAACCCTTAATCATTTATTATTGATGGAATCCTTTATCATGGTTATGACTAGGTGTACGCTTGGGCTCGGGGCAGGATTGTGCTCGAGGGTCATCTTTCCTAATCAAAGCACTTGGAATTAAAGGTAAGAAAATTGCACTCTCTTATGTGGATTGGATGGGACTAAGTGTTCCCTATATTTGTATGCACTGTTATATGATTGTGATAACCCATGTGAATAAGTTGGGACTAAGAGTTCCCTATAACTATATGAATGTCATTGGTGGTATTATGCCATGGGAACATGTGATAAACGGCCTAAGAGTGCCGGAATCAATACTTACGCACAGGGCGTGGCTCAGCCACTGGTAGCTGAGGACAGCTTAATAATCACTGAGCTCAGTTTAAGCAGGCTAGAGTTAGTGGGGTGAACACTGGGCTTGGCCTAAGCGAGCCAAAGACAGTGGATTAAATAGAGGGTGCGGCCTACGGGTGTGGACCCTAGTTGTTGCTTGACATGTGTACTAATGTTAAAATTGATGTATATGATATGCTGAATATCTGGAAACTAGATCACTGGTTATTTACTGGTGTCCTGGATTGAATGAATGCTATGGATTGCTGGGTAATTGATTATGCCTTGTAAATCATTTGGTTGTGCTCTGTGAACTACTTGGTTATTGGTATTGATTGTGCTATGATATTATGTTTTCTTGCAGGGCCTCGGCTCACGGGTGCTGCGTGGTGTAGGTAAAGGCAAGGGTAAGATGGTTCAACCATGGGTTGGAGAGCTCTGGGGGCGAGGTGTACAATGTTAGCTGCTCGACCGCCATGGTGGAGGGTTTGTACACGGACGGAGACCTAAAACATGTATTTTGCCATTGGAGTGGCTTTGATTGTTTATAACATTTGGAAACCCTATAAATGTGTCATTTAAACCCTGATTTGGGATCCCATGTATCAAACATTTATTTTAATGAAAATTACTCGTTTATAACCAAAATCTTTTAAACCTAACCTGTTTATGTCGTTAAATTCACGTTTTCATTTAAATGACTTGATTAGCAAGTCTCGCACCATTTCAAACACACAGTGTAACAGTCTTGGTTATCCAGGGTGTTACAACTTTGTATTAGAGCGTTCTAGGTTTAAGGGTTCCTGAAGATTGACTGGACATGTACACTCGCCGCTAAAGACAAGCTCGACTTAGGGTTCTGTAATTGAATATATGAGACCATATGTCTAAGTTTTTGATTGAAATATGAATGTATCAGTTGTATGATTATAGGGAGCATGAGAAACTCATAGGGCATGGCCCTTGACTATTGTGTGATGAGATTGAGGTGTGCTGATCAGCATTGCTATTGCGTGTGAATGGATATTTGGACAATGGTTTGTATACTAATTATATATGGTTAACTGTCTGAATTGAATTTATATGTGGTACCTGTTTATTGGTATGTAGGAAGCATGGTAATGTGTGAATGTACCTGGTAGCAATGAAATTTGGTAGCTAAATGCATAGAATTATGGGTTAGTGTTTATTATGCTTTTGTGTGCATGATTATTGTGGTTATTTGGACCTGGTTGTGGATTGGTTCGGAGTGTGAACCTCAGGGCTGAGGAGTTTAGTCAGCAGTGGTGAATGAATTCAAGTTGTTTGCGCCCAGAATGGTTAAGTGGACTTGGTGTTGTATTATAGGGGGGTTGCAGATGATAGTTGGGGTTGGAAACCTCCATCTGCCCCTGAAAGTCGGAGTGGATGTTCGCTAGTTTATGAGTAAGAAGTGGGGTCTAGTAGCTGAGACTAGACGGAAGAACAACAGACTGTTCTGGGGAAAGAGCTGCTTTGTATACTTTGACAGTGATGTTACTAGTGTTGGTTTAATATAAGGATACATACAAATAAGAGCACTAAATGGAAGGCTTAGAAGGCATTATCCTCTGGTTTTGAGGAAATCTTGGGTTACCTAAGGACTGGTCAGTGGATGGGCAAAGCTAATTCTATCCTTGGTTATGTGAGGATGAGAGGTCATAACTAAGGGGTTGCGCTAAGTATTTGTGGCAGAAGGATGCCTGGGAAGGGTACTCAGACCGAGACATTGGCGTGATGAGTTGGGAGGAACTCAGATGGTGATTCGATAAAAAAGGTTATAAAAACATAGTTTGAGCTACGGAGACTAATAGGCTTATAAGCTTGATTTGGAATAATAAGGTAATGACAGTGTATGTCAATGAGTTTTGTGAGTTGGGTAACTCATTTTGGGAAATTGATACAGGCGGATGTAGCTGGAAATGATGACCTATTTAAGGATTAAACTATGGAACGGTCCAGGGCGTTAGGGCCTCTCCAATGTATGAGATCTTCATCTGTATTTAGGCAGTAGAGAGGGCCATGTTATTTGAGATCTGCGGAATGAGATATAGAGCATGAATGCCATAGGGCAAGAGATGCAAATGACAGTATTTCCATTGGTGGAGTTTAGTAAGGATATATTCTTGGTAATCAAAGTAAAAGAACCCCGGACAGTCCTATGGCTCCTGGTTTTGATAGGAAGGGGGTTTGATTTACAAGATAGCCATCAGGACAGTGATGGGAACCAGTGGGGTTATTTATTATGCACCAGAGGCAGGAGATATCACCTAGAAAGATGTTAGGTGAGGGCACGACTTCTACATGGAATGATTCCATATGTTAGGATGGATTTCCCTGATTAGGGATGGAAGACTGGAATGCCTTGTTACATTCGAAGCCCGAGGCTAGTTCCTCGGAGCTGATCAATTGATTGGATAGTTCACATTTGTGGTTATACAACGAGCTGGAAGAGTTCGAAGTTGAGAATGTCCCAAGAAAGATTCAGACATAGAGAATATGCCTCAAGGTACTTTGCGAGGGGCTAGAAATACTAGTACTTGTTGAAGAGGAATTAGAAACTTTTGGAAGAAGAATTGGGACACAAGTAATAGAGAGGTTCGTGGTGAGAGTAATAGAGCTTGTCATATGGAAGTCTTGACATGAGTCAGAGTGAGGGTTAAACTATAAAGAGATAACTGTGGATTGTGGGGGATACCACTTGGAGTACTTTAACTGGACTGAGTGGGAACTAAGCTGACTAGTAGGGATTTAGATGGGTATACAAGGAAGGATTGGGTACGCTTCAGGACTGGGTTACAGATAGGTTCAGTATTAGGGACATTATGGAAGATGGTAATGGTTTGACAGAAAGAATTACTGAAGCAGTCGAAGAAGTTTGGCCTCAGGGTGGATCAGACAGAGCATCATATTGTGGGAATTGTTGGCATCGTCTGTTAAGAATGAAGAGTTTAAAAGCCCGGTTACAAGACAGGATAATGTCTTTATAAATTGATCTACGATCTGGTTATTATCAGCTGAGGATCAATGAAAGAGACATTTTGGGAATTACTACTTGTACCGAGTAAGGTGTGATGAATTGGCAACAAAGGTTCTTAATTGACTCAAGCGTCAGCAACACAGGTAAGCTCTACAAGCAGAAGATATAGGAGCAATATGGACAAGTCTCCTTCAGGGTTGTTGGCGGTATGTTGGACTACTCTCTAGTTAGAAGTAGAATGCGAATGACTACTACGCTGATGATGTTAGTACTAAGGAAGCAGGATCACAGGTAAAGCACCATGAAGAGTCAGTTTGGTCTCGCCAGGGGTATTCAGAATAATGCTACAAGAAGAAGAGGGGACAGGTATGAAGAGATTTGACCTGAAGCCACAGAGAAGCTACTGAAGCACGTCTGAAGGATAGGGAGCACAACGAGACTGGTAAACACGTCATCTACTACGTAAGTATCTTCGCAGGCAACTACACCAGAGATTAGAAGGACAGTAAAACTTGAAGTTAGACTGAATGGATAGTGTCAGAAGTTCAGAAAATAGAGTGAGAACTGAATAACGCTTGGTGATGTAGGAATAAGTGTGTTATGGTTGAATACATAAGGGTAGCAAGAAGGACCTAATTTCTGATAAAGATGTGAGCTGTGAGTGGTACATCATAGGTTGAGATGCGTCCAGGCACAGACTGACGCAAGAATGGATAGAGCCTCGCGGGAGGTAAAAGAATGGGAACATGATCGATATACATGGAACGTTGAGTTGGCGGTGTATGCACAGCGTAAGGTATTTGAGCGTTTGATCATTTGTAAGAAAGATAACCTTGGAACCAAGATTTAGTGAAACATAATGAGTGGATGGTTGATATTAGAAATCCTCGACTGTACGAGGAGAGGATTTGAATTAAGGTAGATTTCTTATTTGGGAGGTGTGTGTCACTTGAACAGAACACCACGGGCTACAGTGGGAAGAACAAGGTAACGATTGATATTGGTATAGCATCGGTATGTGGTGATGAACAGATACGTATCCCTTTGGACAATAGAATCCAGAGTGATGGTTTTGTGGGGACGGGGAAGAACCCTATGAATATAATATGAGTTAAGGTACAAGGATCAGATGAGTGGTCTGATGGGAGTTTGGCGTGGAGATGAGAATTCTAAATGGATATCGTTCCACCCTCTAGGGTATATTGCACCGGGAGGTTTAAGCGGGTGACTGAATTTAATATACTTGGATATTGGAAGATAAAGTAATATGGTGGTGGACCATAGGTATGGACCACATTAGACTATAAGTAAGGGATTGGACAGGGAAGGTTATAACTCAGCTGAATGAGTTAATGTAATTTGGTTCATATGAACTGGTAATGGGGCAGAGCATTGATAATGCTGAGTTGGGACCCTATAGTTTTCCAAGTTTTGGGGAGGAATTAGAGAACGAAGAGAATAGAGTGGGAACTTGGAATTATTGGTTGGTTGCAGATGAAATAGCAATCTGAAGACTTAACAGTTATTTTAAGGGATTAAGCATTGAGTGTGCGAATACCTGAGATATTAAGGAAAGTGTAATCCTTGATGAAATAGTCACAGTGACGAATGCTGGAGTACAGCTAAGGTGACACGGTATAGGACATGGTAAGATAAAAAGCAAGGAGTACTATGCTAAGTAAAGAAATGAAAGGTAGTGGATACCACAACCCAGTATTGGTTTAGGGGGAAAACCAAAGATGTTGTTGGAATTCTTAAGGCAGGAATGATTGCCTATCTGAAAGGACATAAGAGTTTGTAAATTATTAACTTTGGAATACAAAGTTCCAGGATGGGAGATTTGTATCTCCCCAAGTAGTGCAGACAAGGAAGAAAGGGGAGTTCCGACTCCTGATTTGACAGGAATTCTGAGGTTGTATTAAGGGTTAGGCCGGGGGCCTATAAGTTGATCTCACCCTGGTAGGGATGACGACTCATAAGTATTTCTAGTATCAGTGATAAGACAATAAAGCGAAGATTAATGAAAGTATAGTTATCAGACAAGATCTTGTGGAACAATATTGTTACTTGCGTAAGAGTGTTATCAAAGAGTAAGAATAAAGGTGTTGGACCTTGGAAATTTTAGTCAAAGGTACAAGGTTTACTATCTGATGTGTTCGAGTAAATTTCGAGGACGAAATTGTTATAAGGAGGGGATAGTTGTAACGACCCAAAATTACTAATAAGGCTTAAGGGTCTTGATTAGTGTGCTGGGAGGGCATAATTGGAAGTTATGTGAATTTATGGTGAAAATACATGATTAAGTGAAATGCATGTTTATGAGTATTAGATAAGCATGCGAGCCCTGTTTAGCTTGTAAGGGCATAATTGTAATTTTAGCCCGTTAGGGCATAAATGTGATAAACTGTGGAGACCACATTATTATGTGGATATACTTATACTTGCAGCATTCGGCACGAGGCGATCCTAGGGAGCAAGTAGCGGGAAAGTCACAACGGGACCCAATACTTGACTCGGGGCGAGTCAAGGGGTATTTTGGGTATTAGACAGTTATTTGGGTTATCGGGTTATGAAAATAAATAATTGGAGATATATTTGAGGTTAGGAAGACTAGGTGGGAATACTGGGGAAATTTACCATTTTGCCCTTGGGGACGTTTTTGGTACCCCGAGCCTTGAGGTAACCTTAGAGACTAAGTTAAATAAAACAAAACATAAGAATCATCCAAAATTCACTAAACCGACCCAAACACTTCTCCCTTTCTCTTTCATTTTCTCTCTAAGCCAAACCAAGGGAAAAGCTGGAAATTAAGCAAGAATTTGAGCTCTAGATTTGGGGATTAACTCAGCATCACTTTGTGGATTCAAGTAGAGGCTAAGGTAAGCATTAAACAGTGATTTTAGCTAGTTAATTCATTGGTTATTGGCTGGTTTTCTTAGTTCTTTTGAGGTGTTGAAGTTGAAAATTGAATTATGGGTTTGATGAGTTTTAAAGCCAGAGTTTGTTAGGTTTTGCTGCTGGAATCATAGTGGAACTCCTGGAATGATTAAACTAAGTTGTTGGTTGATTTGAGGGGTAAATTGGCTTGGTTTTGGTAGAAAAAGGGAGGATTTTTCTAGGTTCGAGGGGTTGGGCCGCGGCATTGTTCTTGCTGAGCCGCAGCCCTTTAGAACTTTGGGCGGCCTGAAAGTAAAGGCGCGCTGCGGCGCCCTACAGCCAGGGTCGCAGCGCGTGTGGGCAAAAATGAGGCAGGGCCTCTGGTTGAGCTAGGGGACGCGGCATGGGTTCTTGGGGCCGCGACGCTTAGTGCCTTTTTGGACTTTAAGGAGGTTTTAGGCTCGAGAAACCAAAAGTTAAGGCTCAGGATGGATTTTATCACCCGGATTGATAGAATTCAAGGTCCCGGAGATTAGAATTATGACTCAAAGATATTTAATGGGCTAGAACTTAATCTAGAAACCCTTAATCATTTATTATTGATGGAATCCTTTATCATGGTTGTGACTAGGTGTACACTTGGGCTCGGGGCAGGATCGTGCTCGGGGGTCGTCTTTCCTAATCAAAGCACTTGGAATAAAAGGTAAGAAAACTTGTAACGACCCAAAATTACTAATAAGGCTTAAGGGCCTTGATTAGTGTGTCGAGAGGGCATAATTGGAAGATATGCGAATTAGTGGTAAAAATGCATGATTATGTGATATGTATGATCCTATGATTATATGGATATGTGGAGTGCATGTTTAGGAGTATTAGATAAGCATGCGGGCCCTGTTTAGCTTGTAAGGGCATAATTGTAATTTTGGCCCGTTAGGGCATAAATATGATAAACTGTTGAGGCCACATTATTATGTGCATATATCTATGTTTGCAGCATTCAACACGAGGTGATCCTAGGGAGCAAGTAGCGGGAAAGTCACAACAGGACCCAATACCCAACTCGGGGCGAGTTAAGGGGTATTTTGGGTAATAGATGTTTATTTGGGTTATTAAGTTATGAAAATAATTGGAGATATATTTGAGGTTAGGAAGCTTAGGAGGGAATATTGGGGGATTTTACCATTTTACCCTCGGGGACGTTTTTGGTATCCTGAGCTTTGGGATTGACTTAATTAACTAAGAGTGGATAAAACAAACTAAGGAAAACAGTAGAACTTGAGTAAAGCGACTCTTTTCTCTCTCTCACTTCAGCTCCCTCTAGACTTTCCATTTCTCAAGCTTACTCTGAGATCAAGGATGAATTATTGAGCTGGAATCTTGGGGGATATCTCAGTGGTAATCTGGAGGTTCAAAAGAGAATTTAGGTAAGCATTTAATTGTGGTTTAGTTGACTAAATTTTGTAATCTTTGCAGGGTTCTAAGGATTTTTGGGTCTTGATATTGAAGATCAATTTGAGGCTAAGGATTTGGGGTTAGCTCAGTGATAGCTAAAGGAATCAACCAGGAGCTGAGGTAAGCTTCGAATTATATTCTTGGTCAGTAAATTCTATGTTTTCTTTGACTGGTTTGAGTGTTCTTGAGCTTGTGGGTTAAAAGATTGAAATGTTGTTTTGATGAGTTTCTAGACTAGATTTCTGCTGGGTTTTGCTGCTGGAAGCATGTTAGAGAGTTGTGATAATTGAATTGTGTCATTGGGATGGTTTAGGGTGGATTTGGGTGAGGTTTGAATGTTAAAAATGGTGGTTTTTCTGGGTTCGAGGGTCTGGGTCGTGGCTCTGTTCTAGAATGTCGCGGCCCTACGGAGCAAGGAAGGGCCAGGAAGGCTCTGAGGCAAGGGAGCGCTTGACGCCACAGGGGCAGGGCCGCGACACGTGTCTGTGATAGGGGAGGTCTAGCCTCTGTTTCAAGGGGCAGGTCGCGACATGGGTCTTTAGGGCCGCGGCCCTTAAGGGCACTTTTGGCCTTTTGGAGGTTTTAAGTTCGGGAACCTAGTCTAGGATGCTCGGGATCGATCCTACTACCGTGTTTGGTGGAATTCGACATCTCGGAAGCTAGAACTTTAATCGGAAACCTTTTTAAAATTATTGATGGAACCCTTTATCATGGTTGTGACTAGGTGTACGCTTGGGCTCGGGACAGGATCGTGCTCGGGGGTCATCTTTCTTAATCAAAGCACTTGGAATTAAAGGTAAGAAAACTGCACTTGTTTATGTGGATAGGATGGGACTAAGTGTTCCCTATATTTGTATGCACTGTTATATGATTGTGATAAACCACGTGAATATGTTGGGACTAAGTGCTCCCTATAACTGTATGAATGTCATTGGTGGTATTATGCCATGGGGACATGTGATGAACGACCTAAGAGTGTCGGAATCAATACTTAAGCACAGGGCGTGGCTCAGCCACTGGTAGCTGAGGACAACTTAATAATCACTGAGCTTGGTTTAAGCAGGCCGGAGTCAGTGGGGTGAACACTAGGCTTGGCCTAAGCGAGCCAAAGACAGTGGATTAAATAGAGGGTGCGGCCTACAAGCATCGACCCTAGTTGTCACTTGACATGTAGACTATTGTTAAATTGATGTATATGATATGTTGAATATCTAGAAACTAGATCATTGGTTTTTGACTGTTATTCTGGATTGAATGAATGTTATGGCTTGCTGGGTATTGACTGATGTCTTGTAGTCATTTGATTGTGCTCTGTGGACTGCTTGGTTATAGATATTGAATGTGCTTCGATATTATTTTTCTTGCTGGGCCTCGGCTCACGGGCGCTACGTGGTGCAGGTAAAGGCAAGGGTAAGATGGTTCGACCATGGGTTGGAGAGCTCTAGGGGCGAGGTGTACATTGTCAGCTGCTCGGCCGCCACGGTCGAGGGTTTATACAGGGACGGGGACCTAAAATATTTATTTTTCCTTTAGAGTGGCTTTGATTGTTTATAACATTTGGAAATTCTGTAATTATGTCATTTAAACCCTGATTTGGGATCCCATATACCAAACAATTATTTTAATGAAAATTATTTGTTTATAACCAAAATCTTTTAAACTTAACCTGTTTATCTCTTTAGATTCACGTTTTTATTTAAATGACTTGATTAGCAAGTCTCGCACTATTTCAAACACACAGTATAACGGTCTTGGTTATCCAGGGCGTTGCAAAACTACACCCGCTTATGTGGATTGGATGAGACTAAGTGTTCCCTATATTTGTAGGCACTGTTATATGATTGTGATAAACCATGTGAATATGTTGGGACTAAGTGCTCCCTATAACTGTATGAATGTCATTGGTGATATTATGCCATAGGGACATGTGATGAACAGCCTAAGAGTGCCAGAATCAATACTTGCGCATAGGGCGCGACTCAGCCACTGGTAGCTGAGGATAGCTTAATAATCACTGAGCTCAGCTTAAGCGGGCCGAAGTCAGTGGGGTGAACACTGGGCTTGGCCTAAGCGAGCCAAAGATAGTGGATTAAATAGAGGGTGCGCCCTATGGGCGTCGACTTTAGTTGTTGTTTGACATGTGTACTAATGTTAAAATTGATGTATATGATATGCTGAATATCTGGAAACTAGATCATTGGTTATTGACTGGTATCCTGGATTGAATGAATGCTATGGCTTGCTGAGTAATTGATTATGCCTTGTAAATCATATGGTTGTGCTCTATGAACTACTTCATTATTGATATTGATTGTGCAATGATATTATGTTTTCTTGCTGGGCCTCAACTCACGGGTGCTACGTGGTGCAGGTAAAGGCAAGGGTAAGATGGTTCAACCATGGGTTGGAGAGCTCTGGGGGCGAGGTGTACGTTGTCAGCTGCTCAACCACCACAGCCGAGGGTTTGTACAGGGACGGAGACCTAAAACATGTATTTTGCCATTAGAGTGGCTTTGATTGTTTATAACATTTGGAAACCCTATAAATGTGTCATTTAAACCCTGATTTGGGATCCCATGTATCAAACATTTATTTTAATGAAAATTACTCGTTTATAACCAAAATCTTTTAAACCTAACATGTTTATGTCGTTAAATTCACGTTTTTATTTAAATGACTTAATTAGCAAGTCTCGCTCTATTTCAAACACACAATGTAACAGTCTTGTTTATCTAGGGCGTTACACGAGCCCTAGCAAAAACCTAGTCACAACCATAAACGGTGTTTCAATGAGTTTAAATTCCAAAATCCAATCCCGGGACCAATCCCACACTCTCGTGACCTCCAATCCTACCAAACAGGGTGGTGGAATCGCCCCCCAAGCCCTTGGGCCAAAACCCAAAAAAGTACAAAAATTCATGCCCTGAAAAATAGTACGACACTACGACACCGCCTACCAGGCGCTACGGTGCCACAGTCAGAAAATGTGAGCCGACCTCCCAACCAGCGCCGTAACGCCACCCACTTGGCACTATAGCGCCAAAGCCAGAGAGCCTAATTTTTGGGTTTTTCTCTTTGTGTTCTCCAAGTCTCAAACCTTAAAACTGACCCCAAAGGCCAACCAAACCCAGAAATGAGCCTTAAACTCACAATAATTCACCCAAAACAACAACATATCATCACAAATTCTACCAAAACTCTTTTAAACCCAAAATCAAGCTTTGGGCTTTAAAGCTCAAGAACACCTAAGACAAAGAGAAACTCAGAACAATTAATGGTCAAAATCATTACCTCAGTAGCTAAGAACGATCATATACTGCCCTTGACTTTAAATTCTAGCTCCAAATCCTTTTAATCCCCAAGCTTTCTCTTCAAAAAAAAAAATCAAAGGCTCCCCAAGTGTTCTAAGGGAACAAGAGCAAACTGAGATAGAGGAAAGTGTTTCTGTTTGAGTGACTGAGTGAGCTTTTGTTTTTTGGTTTCCTTCAACCAAGGGTAAGTGACTAAGTCACTAGATAACACCCAAAATGACCATATTGCCTTTAAGCCCTAATTTTCCACTTAATGCCCTTAAGGCCATTTTGGTCTTTTACCACCACAATTTACCATTTCTTTAAATAAGTCTCAACTATCTCCAAAAAAAATTCCCATTACCCAAAAATTTCTATTCATGCGCTAAATTACCAAATTACCCCTAGGCTCGCCCCGAGCTCGGTATTTGATCCCGTTATGACCAAACCGTTACTTTTCTCACTAGGATCGTCTCGTGCCGAATAATCCAAATATATGCACACAATAACGTGGTCTCATCATATATCACAAATATATAATCATATATTCAAATATACTCTTAACGGGTCAAAATTACGAAAATGTCATTCTAATAAGAAACGACCCACACGCATATTTAATACACTTAAACATGCAATATTAGTTATATAACTTTCTTACACACATAATTTTACGTGGTTCAGTGGTTAAAATCCACCTAGTCCATGAGACAATATTATTGCTCTCTCAAAATTTCTACAGAATTTCAGTATTACAAAAATGCAGTCCCTTTTCTTGTCCATTATCCATGATATTTATAGTGGAATTTCCTAGACAGGATTGGGTAACCGTGTACATAAATATGGTAAACATTTAATACAGATAATTCCCATTTACATAGGGATATGATTTCCTAACAGAATATACTCTTGTTATCTCAGACAATAAATGTGCAACATAGCCTAGGCATTAATGAGTGTATAGAGTGCCTCCGAGTCTCTCGGGATCCTTTAGTATGCATCATGACCAGGTTTCGACGAGCTAAACATATTCAGAGCGCCCTAAAGGGGATTCAGCCGCTACATGTCTCGAACTGGACCATCATCCTAAGAGGCGATGTAACGCCCTAAACTCTAGGGACCGTTACAGTGTGCATTTTGAACAGTGCTAAACTCGCTAATCGAGTCATTTGGCCATAATCGTGTAACTAAGTATGATTAGCGGTTTAGGGTTAAAGATTTTGGTTAAGATATAACGCTTCACTAAAACATTTACTGTATACATTGGGATCCCAAAAATATAATTTAAAGGTTAATTACAAGAAAATATTTACAACTAGCTGATCTAAGCGGCAAAATAGGGTTTAACCCTAGTTCCTCTTTCAACCCTCGGCCGTGGCGGTCGAGCAGCCGCATATGTACACATCGTCACCTAAGCTCTCCAACTCAAGGATGGTCCATCTTTCTTTTTCCTTTACCTACACCACATAGCACCCGTATTAGTAATAACATGTTACAAAATCATATTAGGCATGCCTAGCAATAATAACCCTATTCAAGCATGCAAATATGTTCATATAATGACGGGGGATTCATGATGAGGAATCCTGCCCTCCTGACTGGATGACTATCATGTCAATCCTAATCAGATGAGTGATTTACCACTTTGAGGTTCCGTTAACCATAATGAGTGACTAATGAGCAAGTCACTACGAGGCTCAGCACCCACAACCATGTGACGAAACAGTCACCTGGGCCTTCTGATCCTGGCTCTAATCAGATGAGTGACTGATGAGTAATTTACTAACTTAAAGCAGATGAGTGACTGATGAGTAAGTCACTACGGGCTCAGCACCCATAGCCATGTGACGAAGCAGTCACCTGGGCCTTCTGGCCCTTGCTCTAAGTGACTAGCCATAAGCTAGACAAGCACTTTTAGTTTTCATCGAACTTAAGGTCGGTCCGGCATTAATGCTCACGATGAGTCATTCAATGTAGATGTCGATTAGATCTAATCTTTGTTGGCTTGCATTAAACACGCTAAGACCTTTATTGACTCATTAGTCAATACCATATGACCAGTGCTCAGTACTACTGCCGAACTTGACTAGTGAGTCACAACGTCACAGTTAATACTGACACCATTTCCAATTCTGACTAATGAGTCATTGCCACAC
The DNA here is from genome assembly GCF_963169125.1 of Humulus lupulus. NCBI lineage: Eukaryota > Viridiplantae > Streptophyta > Magnoliopsida > Rosales > Cannabaceae > Humulus > Humulus lupulus. Next base: position 26,239,867 of record NC_084797.1, read on the forward strand.
ACAAGTAAGCAATGCAACCAGGCATATATCATATGTCAAATATCCAAATGTAGGGCATTCAGCATGCTTACTTAACAATTGCTAGCATAATTAGGATCATGCACAAACAAAGAGACTCAAGCTCTAATCAATCTCATATTCAACATTCATGACATGCCTTATTCACATGTTTCTCGTGCATCACGTGCATCACATACTAGGTGCAGTTTTCTTACCTCTGGTTCGAGCGAGAAATAACAATTGAACGACCCTTGAGAACGATCTATCCTTTGGTCCCTTAGTGGTCACCTAGTCATAACCAATTATAACCTCCATTAATGAAAATCAACAATAAAAGGGTCTTGACCTAAGCCTCACTCCCGAGACCCCGAATTGTACCCAAACGGTGAGTAGATTCGGTCCTGAGCCTTAGGAATTGAAACCCCAAGCCAAAAACCCTAAAAAATGCCCAAAATATGCATCAGAGAAAATAGGGTAGTGCTGCCCCCCTAGCGCCCCAGCGCTACAACCAGGGGAATTTTTCCCTGGCTAGCGCTGTAGCGCCACCCTTTGGGCGCTGTAGCGCTAGGACCAGGCAGAAATGTCCTGGTTCTTCCCTCCTTCAAATCCTCCTTTCCCAACCTGAAAAACAAGCTTCCAAACTCCATTTAAACCCCAAATTGAACCCAAAACCATCTACACATGACCTAGGCATCATAACCCAAGTAACCTTTGCCAAAAACCCCATTGAATTCCCAACTTTCCAACTCAAGAACCAAACTGAAAACCAAATGAAAACAGAGCAAAAACAAGAGATTCTATGGTTAAAAACTTACCCCAAGCTCAGAATTACACCCTCTTCAATGGTGGAACACAACCCTAGCTTATCAAGACTTCATTCCCTAGCTTGGTTCCTCAAAAAGAGCTTCAAAATCCAAAGAGAAATGAAGAGAAGAAGAAGATGAAGTGCTCTGTTTTCTTAAGCTTTCTATAGCTTTTCAATGATATATATCCTTAAGGTTAAAAGACCAAAATGCCCCTAGGTTATTTAAAGTCCTCTTAAGGCTACCAAGGGTAAAACCGTCCTTTCCTACATATCTCGTTAATCATAATTAACACCCTCAAATTCTCGTTATTCTCAATATTCTCAAATACTAATAAATCATATCTCATTACCCTTTAATTCCCGGTAATGTTCTAATCATCAAATTACCCCAAGACTCACCCCGAGCTGCGAAACTAACCTCGTTATGACCAGACCAATAACTTGCATTCAAAGATCGTCTCATGTCGAATGGCTCAAACAAATCCACATATAATGTGGTATTATTCATAATTCACCCACATGCATGAAAATACACAATTACGCCCTCAACGGGCCAAATTACCAAAATGCCCTTATAATTAAAAATGGACCCATATGCATGCATTTATCATCATATTATAATATAATTCACATAAACATGCATATATTATGGCCCTCCCAGCCTCCTAATCAAGGTCCTAAACCTTATTAGGGATTTTAGGACATTACAGGCGACTTGCTAATTACCTGATTGTCGTGCTGCCAAGCCCCTAACTCGAGCTGCTCACATCATCATTAGCCAGATGTTCTACTCGTCTGCTTTTTCCATATATTCATCTGCCAATTGTACTCCTAGATGAGTGATTAAACTCGTGCTAATTTTTAGGGTACAACATTTGCCCCAAGCTCTTGCTTGTGCTTGATGTCATCACTTTCTGACACGCACAGTAGGGGATTTTAGGCTTCTGTCATGTAAAATCGTGCGTGCCTACTACTTGAGTGTTGAACACGTGGTCATCTGTAATTGGCGTTTGTTCAGGTTTCAAGGACTGTGACAACTGTCCCGTCAACTTTTTGCCGCCTCACGAGTCATTTAATCTTGGCCTTTGGATCTCGAGCTGACCCAATCAGATGGCCCAAATTAATTCCCAAAGTTTACATATAAATAAGGAGATCAGACCTGAACCTTACTACCTTTGCATTCTCTCAAAAATTCCCTTCATCACCCTTTTTATGAGAATGGAAAGAGTTTCAGATTAGAAACAAAAATTCCCTTTTTCTCTCAAACTTTTTCCAAAAGCCTTCATTTCCCTTCAGTTTCTCAGAAGCTCCCTAGCTCCTGCATGTGGATGCATCGACATTCTCATCGAACAAATGTATAAACTGTAAGTACTTCCTCATTTGGTTTAAATCTTTCATTTCTTTATTTTCCAATGAGCTTTTACTTCGAAAAACATTTTTTGTTCTATATCGTTTTGTGTTCTTGCCATGTCTGAGTTTAAATAGGGTTAGGTTTAGGCTAAAAAAATGATACTAGACTTGTTTAGAAATAAGGTATTCGAAAACTGGGCAAATTTTCTGGGTTTTGTAAGAAAAATGTTATTGATGAATAGATTAGGATACCTATTTGGATGTAGAAGTTGTGAGTTTTCAGATTTGGCCCTGGGTAGCTTAAGGGTCACGATTCCTTAAGCGATTTTGCATTAACCATTTTCAAAAGAAAAGTAATGGGTATGACGGACCTGACACGAAAATCTCGAAGTATCACGGAATTTCCCGAATTCATAACGCATGGCCTAGGACTACACGTTGAACCACGCGTTGATGTTAGGACATACCTTAGCTCGTGCAAATTTTGAATCACCAAAAGTAAAACACTTAAACCCTTGGGTCACTGTACCTTTATCATCGTAGATAGTAATTGTCTTAGGTCACCACTAATAGGTCGCTTTGTCGTCGGGCGAGCTAGATTATGCCCCACCAAAGAAAAAGGTCACATGCTCCTCTACCCAGAACAAGAATAAAGACAAGCAGATCGCGTCTAAATCTCCAATTCCTCACTTCGGCCCAGTGGTGGAGAGGGAGGTTGTGGTCGACCTTGATGCTTTTTTCGAGGCCGAGCACATTGTTTCCAAATAACGTCACAGGGGAAAGTGAACAAAATACTGCTGAGCCATGGGATCGAAATGGGAATTGCTGGCCTCCTTGCTTGACCTCCATTGGAAGGAGAGTGGAGTTGCGCCCCTTTTAGGATGACTTTGGGGCTTGGATTGATGAGAACCTGAAGGCACGTGCTTTCCTCCCATTAGACCAGTAATTCATGGATTTTTTGAACTTCGTCAGACTGGCTCCGTTCCAGCTCCCCCCAAACTCGTATCGACTTTTGGCAGGGTTAAAATATTTGTTTCTAAGGCACGAGTGGGAGGTCCCCACCCCAGCAGATATTATGTACTCCTTCTACCTCAAGGCCAGTCCTAATCAGAAGGGGCAAGGTGATTACTTTTACTGCCTCACTTGCTTCCTTAACTCGGCATCTGTCATTGACCTCCCTAGCCACCCAAATGACTATAAAGACTAGTTATTTATGTAAAATGGGTTCAAGAATTGCGATCACTGATACTTCAATCGCCCTCGTAAGTCTCCTAACTTTATGAATTCTGTACGCAAACTCTCTTATCATTTTCATTTTTTTAATCCTTCTAACTGAGTTCGTTCCTTGTGCAACTATATTCAAGAGGACAGAGCGGTTTGAGACCCTTGGGGGTCAATACGAGATGTTGTCTTGTCTTCCTTCGAAGGAGAATGACTTCCGTCAGATAGTGAATGATGCTACCATGGTGGCCTGCAACCTGATGAGCAAAGGCTAAACGCTGGCTATCAGGACTCAAGGTCCACCTCTCATTCTTCTCGAGCTCCCCCTTCCTCAAGAAGTCTTTCTTACCATTGAAGACACCGAGGAGGAAGAAGATGTGGCACCGCTGGTGCGCAAGAGGAGAGTTCCTGAAGATGATCAGGATCCTGATCCAGAGCGAGCTACGTCCAAGGTAGTAGCTGGCACTTCCGACCAAGGTAACCCATATAGAGAACTTGATCGGGTTGCTGCCAGTTTTAGGCTAATTCGCTTCAACCTTCATCATCTCGTTAGCCGACATCCTACTGACCTAAACCTAAACACAACACTCCCCCAGTGTTTAGATCATCTAGTGTTACGATGTGATCATAGCTACCCCAGATGCACCATTGTGGTTGACAACAGCCTCCACTTTAGGTCCATTTTTGAGGAATATGGGACAAATCGTAGGACATGGTCTTCCTTACATCAGGGTGTATTCTCCCTCGGCTTTAGGTAGTATGTAGATGAGTCCAGCTTGGAAGAAGAGCCTGAACCCCTTAGGATCCAAGATGTAATAATTTTAAACTCTCCCCCATGTCCGGTAGTCCAAGAGTTATATGTTATACCTAATCTAGTTCATAACCCCAAGCTGATCGTAGTAGATTCATCCCCTAGCTCAAAGGGTAAGGTTCTTGCTCTTGTTCTTGTCTTTTTCATTACTTTGACTAACTATCCCTTGTATCTAGATCTTCTGCTTGTTCCTTTTCAGGTGAAGAGATGAACTTGCTAGACAACTTGGGTTTAAGGGGTGTCTTTAAGGTTGGCGGGGCCGGAGCTGAGCCTGTGGTGAAGAGGCCTAGATTGCCAAAAAAATACGCCTCCAAGACTAGAACTTCCACTGAGTCTCTAGTCAAAGACAAAGGTGCCAGCTCCACTCGTGAACAGCAACAACAGACCCAACCCTCAGCTCCGGTGACAACAATCACAATTCTCGAGGCTCCTCGTCCTCTCCCTCGACATGTACCTCCTTCAATTCCTCAAGTGATCCAAGGCGAATCCCCCTCCATTCAGATCTTGGTAAAGCCACTCGAGCTGGCAAGGATCCCTAAAGCATTTTGGGGGACTGTATACAAAATGGCAAGCCATATGGTGGGCCATGCGTATAGAGCCAATGTCAAGGATGTGATGGCCATGGAGGAGTGTGCTCCCAAATATGTTCTCGAGTCTGCTATGGTCATGAACTTTACTGTGATCCCCTTTCATTCTTCTAGCATTTCTTTTTCTTTTCTTTCTCTTATTTTGCTAACCTTGACTCGCCTTTCACTTTTGCAGTCTATCCTGGCTCAACTCCATGGAATTGCTCAGGTTTAAGCTAGGAATGATGAGCTCCAAGCCACCCTGAGCACTGCCCAAGAGAGCGAGCAGTCTGCCAAATCCACCCTAGTTTCCTCCCAGGAAAGCGAGCGATTTGCAAAGGCTGCTCTGACTGCTTCTCAGGAAGGTGAGCAGATTGCTAAGAATCAGATCGTGGAAGTGAGCCATCGACTGGACTGTAACGCCCTGGTTAGCTAAGGCCGTCACACTGTGTACTTTAAATAGTGCTTAACTCGCTAAATGATTCATTAGGCTATAAACGTGCATCTAGGTGTTATTAATCGGCAAGGATTAAAATCTTAGTCAAAAGGAATGGATATATTATACTAAAAACATTAAACTGTACATGGGATCCTATAAAAGTGTTTATAAAGTTATTTACAATCCAAAATGCTCATTACAGATCAAAAGTTACAATCCACCGACCTAAGCGGCAAAAATAGGGTTAAACCCTAGTTCCCTTGAGAAACACCTTGGTCATGGTGGTCAAGCGGTCGCATATGTACACGTCGCCACCTAAGCTCTCCACTCAAGGCTGGGTAAGCTTTTCTTTCCCTTTACCTGCACCACATAGCACCTGTGAGCCAAGTCTCAGCAAGAAAACTTATTACTACATGTATACAATATAAATAAATGATCATGAAATTATTCTGGGGCTTCAACCCTAATCAGATGATGACTAGCAAGTCAATCCTGGGGTCTCGCACCCTGAATAGATGACTAATGAGTCATTCTGTGATCCTGCGCTCTGAATAGATGACTAATGAGGCATCCTGGGGTCTTGCACCCTGAATAAATGACTAATGAGTCTTTCTGGGGTCCTGCGCCCTAAGCCATGTGACTATCAAGTCACCTGAACTTTTTTGGCCCTGGCTCTAGTAACTAGTCATAGACTAGCCAAGCGCTTTAGTTTTCTTCGACCAATAGGTCGGTCAAGCATCATTTCGGCCTGCATTAAAAATGCAAATGCCACTCTTGACTCATAAGTCAATTCCATACGATCAGCGCTCAGTACTATTGTCGATCATGACTGATAAGTCAGAGCTTCATGACCAGTACCAAACACCATTGCCGTTTCTTACTAATAAGTCAGTGCCATTCACAAGTAAGCAATGCTGCCAGGCATTTACAATGCAACCAGTGTCCATATATAGAGCGCTCAACATGCCTCATAAATAATAATGTATGTCACATACTGGGCGCAATTTTCTTACCTCAGACTTGAGCGTAAAATAAATAAAGAACGACCCTTGAGAACGATCATGTCCTTAGGCCCTTAGCGGTCATCTAATCATAACCAAATATTAAATCCCATCAATAAAACGAGTAATAAAAGGTTCATGGACTAAAACCTAGCTCTCGGAACCTCGAATCCTACTAAAACGGTTAGTAGATTCGATCCCGAGCCTTGAGATTTGAAAACCCATGCTCAAAACTGCCTAAAACCTAGCTTGTCATAAAAAGGATAAGCGGGTTGTGACCTGCCCCCTAAGGGCTGCGGTGCGCCCCCAAGACAGAGAGCCCCCTGCTTGGGTGCTAGGGGCGGGCTGCGACTTGCCCCTGAGGGTCGTGGCGCGCCTACCAGACAGAGCCCAGGGGAGGCTCTGGGGTTCATTCAAGTCACGACCTGCATGAACTCGATCGCTACTTTACCCCGCGAACCCAGCTCCCCTGCATTTTCTTCAATTCTAACTCAGTCAAATGTTCAACCAAACAATCCCAATATTAAAACCAAACATCAAAATCACATTATCACCAATCTAGCTATAAAACCTAAGCTTCTCAACACCTAAAACACCATCAAATACCCAATTACACAATCAAACTTTCAGCTTACAAACCACCTTAAAAACAGAGTAAAACCTTGAAATTTCCAGTTGAAAACCTTATCTCAAATATGAATTGAACCCCTTTCAGCTACTGATTATGATCCAAAACTCTCAAGCCTTAAATCCTCAAGTTTAATCTTCTAGTTTAGCTTTAAAATTCCAACCCGAGAGAGAGAGAGAGAGAGAGAGATGAGAAGAGAACTATTTTTTGCTGTAGTCTATTCCACTTCCTTCCCTTGGCTGAACTTATGTAATGGTCTAAATGACCAAATTGCCCCTAGGGCCATTTAAAACCTTCAAAGCCACCCAAGGGTATAATTGTCATTTTCCACCTATCTCGTTAATCATAATTAACGTCCTCCAAATCCTATTACCCCCGGTATTCACAAATAATTATTAAATCATATCTCATTACCCGCTCATTCCCAGTAATGTACTAAACATCAAATTACCCCTAGGCTCACCCCGAGCCCAGTAATTAACCCCGTTATGACCAAACCACTAACTTGCTTCCTAGGATCGGCTCATGCCAAATAGCTCAAACATATACACATAACAATGTGGTCTCACCCATATATCACATACATGCACATAAATATACAAATATTCCCTCAACGGGCCAAAATTACGAAAATGTCCTTCTTATAAGAAGTGGGCCCACATGCATGAAATTATCATCATATAATAATATAACTCACATAATCATGCATATAATCACATAATCGCTTATTAAATCAATGATGGCTCTCCTGGCCCCCTAATCCAAGCACTAAGCCACATTAGGGAATTTGGGACATTACATGGACCATCTGCAGGCTGAGGATGAGGGCCTCAAAAAGGAGCTTGCGGAGTCATCGAATTCAATGGAGGAGATGCTTTACCGGTGCTGGGCTTTCAATCAGGATAGGAATTTCACTTTCATGTAGCTAGGGTTTTGGGAGCCTTTTCTTGCCAAATTCAAGATTCAATTCTCATAAGAGCTCTTTGAGACTGTTAAGGCTTCTGATGCTGCTGAAGGGGATGGCAAGGAAGTGACATCCTCTGAGCGAGTCGACAGAGCTCAATGATTTCTTTTCATTATTTTGTATTTTGTAACTAAGTCCCTAGGGACTAAAACAATCGTCTTCGAGCTCATATTGATGTTTTTTTCCTCCTCGAGATAACTATATGCTTTTGAATATATATTTAACTTTGTGATATATTCATGTTCCCCTTACTCTATTATTTTCTCATATTTGTGAATTCTTGGATTCTTGTACACTCGAAATCTTAGGGGTTGTCTTTAGATCGGGGTAGATTTTTTATGGTTTGACTAACTAATGTTAGCTAATATCTTAGTTGTATCCAAGATTTTGCCCGCCTAATTGCATTATACCTATTAGGAATCAGGCCTCGGACCTGGTCGTATCCAGGGTTTTTAGTCTGCTTAATAGCATTGTACTTGTTAGGAATCAGCCCTCGGACCTGGTCGTATCTAGGGGTTTTAGTTTGCTTAATAGCATTGTACCTGTTAGGAATCAAGCCTCGGACCCAGTCGTATCCAAGGGTTTTGTTTTAGAAATTTCTTAATCTTAGTTCGTGTTCAGAATTTGAAAATCCGAGCTTTAAAAAGTCATTGAATAATCAATTTTTCCAAACTCTAAGTTTTAGATTTCATTCAAAGCTTTCTTCGGTTATGTGCCCCCAAGAAACCATAACTTATAAATGTTCTAGGTTGCTTTTACAAAGTGAGCCTGCGATAATAAAACAACAAAATTGATTACGTAATAATCCAACCGTTATTAAAATGAAACGTATTTTATAGATAAGCCTTACATAAACAACAATTCTAAAAACATTAAAGACAACAAAATTATTGATAGTACTTTTTGAGGTGTAGGGCATTCCAGGTCCGTGGAACTATTTATCCACTTAACCAAGCTAGCTTGAAGGTCCCTTCGCACAGGATCTCAACAATCTGATATGGTCCTTCCTAGTTCGGCCCTAACAAACTATTCTTGGGATCTTTACTTGCCAAAAACACCCTTCGAAGAACCAAATCACCCAATCCGAGTCTGCGTCCTTTTACCTTCGAGTTGAAGTAACGAGTGATTTTCTGCTAATAAGGGGTGAGTTATAATTGTGACGCTTCTTGTTTTTCCTCGATTAGATCAAGGGATGCATTGAGTAGCTCGTGGTTCTGATCTTGATCAGAGGTCTTCTATCTGTGGGTCGTCACCAGCACCTCAATCGGGAGCATAGCCTCGCTTCCAAACGTTAGGGAAAAATGGGTATGTCCCATGGAGGTTCGATGTGAGGTTCTATAGGCCCAGAGTGCTTGTGGGAGCAGCTCGGGCCATAGTCCCTTGGCTTCATCTAATTGTTTCTTTAAGCTCGCCTTTAGGGTCTTGTTTACGGCCTCGACCTGCCCATTAGCCTGTGGGTATGCTACCGACGAAAAACTCTTGGTTATGCCATATTCTTCACAAAAGTTTGTGAATAGATCACTATCAAACTGAGTTTCGTTGTTAGACACGATCTTTTTTGGGAGCCCAAATCGACATATGATATTTATTACGACAAATTCCAGGACTCTCTTCGAGGTGATGGTTGCCAGAGGTTCGGCCTTCACCCTCTTCATGAAGTAATCGATGGTGACAACAACATAACAAACTCCTCATTTTCCTGTTTGCAAAGAACCAATCAAGTAAGTTAATTCCCCATACTACAAACGACCAAGGGGATGAGACCATGGTTAGCTCAATGGGTGCTGCTCGGGCAACTATGGTGAAGCATTGGTATTTGTCACATTTATTCACATACGAGATCGAGTCCTTTGTTAGCGCGGGCCAAAAATAGCCCTCTCTCAGTACCTTCAGAGCCAGGTTTTCCCCCCAACATGGTCTCCGTAGAAGCCTTAGTGTAATTCTTGCAAGATAGTCTGCGCTTCCTCAGGAAGAACACACCGTAGGAGAGGTAGTGAATGCCCTCGTCGATATAGAATCCCTTCAACCATAACATATCGCGGAGCTTGATACATCAACTTTCTTGCACCCTTTCGATTGTCAGGTAACTTTCTGATTGTGAGATACTCCACTATGGGGGTCATCCAGGTCAGTTTTATGTCAATCATTTCAACCTCAACCATTTCTGCCATTATGCTCAGGCTTTCCAAGTATTCCACTGGAACTACATTCAGTGTATCCACCTCTTTGGTGGTAGCAAGTCGAGCTAAAGCATCAACATCAGAATTATGCTCATGGGGTACTTGTTCAACCAAGCTAAACTCGAATTCAGACAACTATCCTTTAACCTTGGCTAAGTAGGCCATCATCTTTATACCGTGAGCTTGGTATTCTCCCAATATCTGATTGACTATGAGCTGAGAATCACTATAAAATTGGATCGCCTTTGCTTTTAGCTCTTTCACCACCCTTAGCCCTACCAATAAGGCCTCATATTTGGCTTCATTGTTGGATGCTTCAAATCCAAACCTGAGAGCTATGTGGAATCGATGCCCTTCAAGTGAGATTAAAATTATACCAGCTCCCAATCCGTTTTCATTAGAGGATCCATCAACAAAGATTTTTCCACAATTCCTGCACCGGTTCTCTTATCGACTCGTTCTGAAAACCTATGCACTTGGCCATAAAGTCAGGGAGGGCTTGACTCTTGATTGTTGTCTGTGGCATATATAATATTTTGAACTGGCTGAGTTCGATGGCCCATTTTAGTAGACGTCTCGACATTTCAAGATTTTGCAAAACCTGCCTTAAAGATTGGTCGGTTAAGACGTGGATGGTGTGGGACTGAAAATATGGTCTGAGCTTCCTTGAAGCCAAAATGAGACAGAACGTGAGCTTTTCTATTAATGGAGGACTTAGCTCTGAGAAGTCTTTTACTTACATAATATACTGGTTTCTACGCCCAATTTCCCTCTCGAACTAACACAACACTAACCACATTTTCTGTCACAGTCAGATACAGAAACAAACATTCCCCAGACGCCGGTTTCGATAGTATAGGGGGTTCAGCCAGGTGAGCTTTCAGGTCGTGAAATGCCTACTCACATTCTTTGGACCACTCAAACTTCTTGTTTCCTCTGAGCAAGTTGTAAAATGGGAGACACTTGTTAGTGGATTTTGAAACGAAGTGGTTTAGGGCCACCACTTTTCCGGTTAAACTTTGTACTTCCTTACACGACCTAGGCGAAGGCATTTCCAGCAACGATATGATTTTCTCTGGATTTGCCTCTATCCCCATTGTGTTGACTATAAACCTTAGAAACTTTCCCGACGAAACTCCATAAGTGCACTTCTGGGGATTTAACTTCATGTCATACCTCCTTCATAGACCAAAACATTCTTCCAGGTCGGATACATGGTTACTGGCAATCTTTGATTTAACGAGCATATCATCGACATACACCTCCATGTTTCTCCCGATCTGGTTGGCGAACATTTTTTGAATAATTGTTGGTATGTAGCACCGGCATTCTTCAGCCCGAATGACATAAATTTGTAGCAGTATATGTTATGCTCAGTCATGAAGTTGGTATGCTCTTGGTCTGCAGGGTTCATCGCGATTGGTTATATCCAAAATACGCGTCCATGAAAGACATGAGCTCGTGACCGGCGGTAACGTCTACCAACTGATCAACTCTAGGTAATGGGAAATAGTCCTTAGGACAGGCCTTGCTGAGATCGGAGAAATCAATGCAAGTTCTCTATTTACCGTTTGGCTTCGGGACCAGAACGGGGTTAGCAACCTAGATCGAGTATTTTCTTCCTTGATAAATTTGCATATAAGTAGGCAAGCTACTTCTTCTTCCAATGCTTCTGATCGTACTTTCCCCAAAAGCCTTCATTTTTGGGACTTTGTAGGCACATTCTTGTCCAAGTTCAAAGTATGCATTATTATACTCGGACTGATTCCCTCCATACCTTCATGCAACTAGGCAAAAACGTCCAAGTTCTTCCTCAAGAATTCGACCAGCTCCAAGATTTTTTCCAACTCTTGAAGGTGTTTCTGGGTCGATACTGATTTCCTCAAGCTCCTCCATAGCTTTGAGCTCAAATATTTCTTTGCATATTCACAGATTAATGTCGTCTTATTGGGCGACCTCGTTATCCCCTTCTCGAGGTTCTTCCGTCCCACACGTAACTTCCATTTCCTGGGTCTCCTCACCTTCTTCGTCTACAACCATTGTCTGCTATCCAGGTTGTGATTTTCCCTTCATGGCTATGTTGTAGCATTCTCGGGCAGTGAACTGGTCTCCACGTACTGTGCATATCCCTGAGGTTGAGGGAAACTTCATTGCCAGATGTCTGATTGAGGTGATGGCTTCAAAAACCATCACTGTCGGTCATCCCAAAATAGCGTTATATGTAGCCAGACAGTCGGTTACAACAAACTCAAATATTTTAGTAACAATTCATGCCTCATCTCCTAGCATAACCACCAGTCTAATTGTCCCTATGGTCGCCGTCCCTTGACCTGAAAGTCCGTACAACATCATTGGGGTCACCTTTAAATTTGTCACAAATAATCCCATCTTTTATAGGGTAGACCTGAAAAGCACATTTACTAAACTTCCATTGTCTACCAATATCCTTCATACCCTTCGATTAGCGAGCTGCAAGGTTACAACCAGCGGGTAATTATATGGGAATTGAACGTGGCTAGTATCCTCCTCCGTGAAAATGATTGGTTGTTTTTCCAACCATTGTTGTTTTGATAACCGTTGCTTCGGCATAAATTCCATACCGTTATGAGTTTTCAGCTCCTTAAATATATCTCTTTTGGGCTCCATTGCTCGTGCCTGCTAAATGAGGTCCTTCGGCAATAGTAGTTATATCTTCTCCACTATTGGGGGAGGGTCGACTTGGTTCTGATTCATCTGATCCACCTGAGTCCTCGGCTGACCTGTCGAAGTTTTTGGAGCTGAACGAGAATTCTGCCCGGTAGATTGATTGGGAGCAACTCGGTTTTGGGTGTACTGGGCTAACGGTCCAGCCCGAATGAGAGTCTCAATCTTATCCTTCAGTTATCGGGAATCATCGGTATTATGACCGATGTCATTGTGGTATCAAAAAATTTGAGGGATGAACTTTTTCTTTCTTACAACATTTCTCATGGTGTTTTGTCCACACCATTTTCATTAAATAAGAGATAGCCCTGGGACATACATTACTTGAAATAAAAAATGTTAGAAAGAGCATAATTAAATCCTCCCGACTACTGATAGTACTGGCAGAGGTATTCTGTGTCCAATCCCTTGGGACCTCTTTTTCTGTCTAGCCGCTTTAGGCGATATGTTCTCAGACACACTTCGTTTTGGATCTCGTAGGGTCCTTCCCAGTTTGGTCCCAAAACCCCGACTCCTGGATCTTGAGATGCAGGGAAGACTCTTCTTAGGACTAGATCGCTGGTTCCGAACCTTCGACTCTTCACTTTCGAGTTAAAATGCCTTGCGATCTTTCTCTGATACATCTTCAACTACACTTGTGATTCTTCCCGGATCTCTTTGATGAGATCCAGAGATTCTTGGAGTAAGGCATGGTATTGGATGGGATCACACATGTCTCTTCTGTGAGATGGGACCACCGTTTCTACTGGGATGACTACTTCGCATTCATACACCATTGAATAGGGAGTATGTCCAGTCGATGTTCTGTTTGTGGTCTGATAGGCCCATAAGACGCGGGGCAACTATTCTGGCCACTTGCTCTTGCAGGCTTGTGGCTTTTTCTTTAATGTCCCCTTCAAAATCTTGTTCACGACCTCTATTTACTCGTTTTCTTGAGGCCTTGCGACCGCGGAGAAGCTTTTGATGATGCCATGTCTTTCACAGAAGTCAGTGAAGTGGATGCTATCAAATTGTTTCCCGTTGTCAGACACGATTTTGTGAGGGAGGTTGTATTGGCACACTATGTTGTTGATGAAGAAGTCTGGGCCTTTTTGGAGGTGATGGTTGTAGAAGTGATTTCCTACAATTGATTAGACGGGCACCAACATCCTATCAAGAACAAAGAGAGAGACGAGAGTTCAAATGGGAGCACTGGTGGGGTGTCAGCCGAAGGGACTCTGACGCTCAAGTTAGAAGAGTTGTAACGAAAGCTTAATTGAAAGTAACAAAACTATAACAAAAATAACGATATAATGATGGATGGATGAGTAGTAGGATGGTCAGAGTGACGACAGAGACGACGACGAAATTCAATGATCGGGTCAAGTACGGTTAGGTCAGACCAAGTTGACTGATTCAACTTGCCTGACTGGATCGCTTGGAGAGAGTATTACTTCGTTTCAGTAAGAGAGTAAAGTAGAGTAAAATGGTTATCAGATGTCTCGTTCTTAACCCTTGAGGGTCTTATTTATTGTCCTTCTTTTCGTTCCGCTCTCCTCCTCCCTATCAGCTCGTCTGACCCGTTCTTAGTGGTTCTTCTCCGATCTTTATGGGAAAAAGAATGTATACTTTGACTGCTTCAATGTCCCTGGCTGACTAAATGCATCCAGACTCGAATCTGGGTACCAACTGGCCCGTTGGATGGTTTATCCAATATGTGTGAGCCCATTTGCATTAGTTTGGGCCTTGTGAATTAGTCTGGCTGATAAGGCTTTAATTTGTAGACAAATTTTGTCCCTCACTCTTTAATTAGAATTCATTCTAGCTTGAGAGTTTATAATATCGAATTCTAGGAATCAAGAGACCTTTAAGGCTACCTGTCCAAGCGGGACGAATGTCAGAGTGGCCATAGTGGCTTAGTGGCCGGGAGAGATGGTCGAGTGGGTCGAGTGCTCCTCTGGGATGGCCGAGTGCTCCGCCGGGGTGGCCGAATGACTCGCATGCTTAGGCCGAGTGGCCTGCCGATGAGGCTGTGTGCCCGGGGGAGATGGCCGAGTGGGCCGAGTGCTCCTCCCGGATGGCTGAGTGCTCTGCCAGGGTGGCCGAGTGACTCGTGCGCTTGGGCCGAGTGGCCTGCCAATGAGGCTGTGTGCCCAGGGGAGATGGCCGAACGGGCTAAATGCTCCGCCTGGGTGGCCGAGTGAATGTCACGCCTGGGTCGAGTAACCTGCCAAGGAGGTTGTGCGCTCGGGAGAGACGGCCAAGTGGGCCGAGTGCTCCTCCAGGATGGCCGAGTGACTCGTGTGATTGGGCCGAGTGGCCTGCTGATGAGGCTGTGTGCCCAGGGGAGATGGCCAAGTGCTCCTCCAGGATGGCCGAGTGCTCCGCTGGGGTGGTCGAGTGACTCGCATGCTTGGGCCAAGTGGCTTGCCGGTGAGGCTATGTGCCCGGGGGAGATGGCTGAGCGGGCCGAATGCTCCGCCTGGGTGGCCGAGTGGCCTACTTCTCGCGAACTTCATCTGTCTCTGAAACTTTAGGTGTTCCCTAGGGGAACTTGAATCCCTTTTGGTAGGGCCACCCGATGGTTGACATTTGACACCCATTTGGTGGAGTTATATGCCTGTATAAGGGTAGTTTGTTTTTTTCACCCTTGCATTCATTTGAGGAAGGATTGGAGGGGAGGTGCAAGGTGTGGAGTGGAATAACTCTTCAAGAGGTAAGTTTTTACCTTTTTGTTTTCCTTCGAATGTTCTTATGCATGTTCTCCATGTTCTTCGTGTTAGGTTAGGTAATTCAAACTGTTATTTTTGTTTGATCCTGTAGATTTTCCGTTTGTGTTTGATCTGGTTGTAATGGCGAAAATTGCATTTCTATTGTTTATCCATTTTGGATTTGTGTATGTCTGATTCATGTGTTTTCGCTCCTCTAGCCAAGTGGTCTGTCTGACTGATTAGTAAAGACTCATAGGTTGACTGACTGCTGTCTAACTGATTACTTTGTAATTTGATTTGGTATAGTAGTCTGTTTGCCTTGTTTCATCGTATGTTTTTTATGTTAGGTCCGTTGGTATCTTGTTTTTTCTTAATTGAGCCTTAATGAGTGGTCCGTCTGACTAATTGATGAGTCATTTGGAGGTTCTTAATTGCGTATCTAGCTAAATGTTCTTCATGTATTTTTTGTGTTCCTTCAAGCTTAGTTGTTGTTTTGCTTTAGGTGATCAGCTCATTATGTCTAAGTAGGTGCGATAGTCATGCTAATTCAATCATTCGACTGTCCTGTTCGTTTAGTGGAGAAGATTTTAGTTCTCACTTTCAGAGTTCTGCTGAGATGGTTGATTGCAACTGAGTTACAGTAGTAGAATTGGGGGGTCATCCTTTAGGTGATGTTACTAGAAGGGGAATAGATTCTAACGAACCTATTGATGGTGGTATGCCAGGTTTTGGTAGTATGCTTAGTTCCAATCCTAGGTCTTCGATAAGTTTAGGTGAATTTCCCTATCTTCATCGTTAATTTGAGATTTTTGATACCATTAGTCTGCATGCTCCTGCTAAGGCAGAGCGGCTTGACTGACACTTACCTTGTTGGGTGTGTCTGTATGAACTTCCCTTTAGGGAAGGATTTTGGTTTTCTATCCCCTGATTAGTGGTTGACTTGTGATTTTTCCTGGACAACTAATGCCAAATTCATGGCGGGTTTTGATGTCTCTCGAAGTCCTCTGTGAAAGACACAACATAACGCTTAGGGTGGCTGACTTGTTGAGAGCTTACTATTTGAAGGCACATCTATATGACAAGGGTAGGTACCAGTTAACGACCTGGGGGAAGGACCCTCCTCTAATTATTAGTTTGAAGAGTGAAGATAAGAGGTGGAAGGACTGTTACTTCGTCCCTTTCATCTCATTGGGGTTACTTGCTGATAGTAGGATACCTTGTTCATGGTCTCCTACGTGTGAGTCTTTTATGCTTGCCTATTAATTCGTTTCGTTTCTTTTCATATTCTTGTTTTTTGCTGATACTTCTATTATTTTGTAGGTAGACTTCGAGTTGAGTACCTTTAGGATTCGAGGGAGTCTTCCAGTCGGCTTAAGAGTATTCTTGCTATTCCAAAGGCGGAGCGTGAGTGGAGTGATCTGTTGTCTGAATCGAGTCTCCGTCAAAGTTCTTTGTGGCATTCTGTTGAAAAACTCCCTGAAGGTATTCCTCTTCTCCAGAGTCCTGATAATCCTCATATTGTGTTTATCAAGAGAAGTTTAGAAGTCTTGGGATATAATCCCAATTTGTTGACTGAGTTGACGACAAATGAGCGGTTGGTTGCAGACATAGCTATGTCTCGACCCTTTACTCTTCCTCTAACTAGTTCCAATGCCTTGGAACGTTTACGTCAAGCGAAGAAATCATCTGTTGGGAGCTCTGATGCTGATAGAGAGGTCGTCACGCCTCTTGCTGATCCTCCTGTTTTGATGCGGAGTCGAACGAGAAAGAAGAAGAAGAAGGTTGTGCGAGCTGAGTCTTCTGACCCGTTCAGTGACACCGTTGCCCTTTCATTCCCTTCCAATGTTGTCGCTTATAGTGAGATTGGGCCTCACTTAGGAGAGATTGATAAGCTGCTGTGGCTTGAAGATGATCAAAGGATGGAGCAAGTCAGTATGGAAGGGTCAGTCGACACTACTATTTCCCATCTGTTCCAGGTATGGACATTTCCCTTAGTTTCTTCTGTGTCGACTAGCTAATATCTCATGTTGTCTTATGTTTTTGCTATTTTTCAGGGTTTGCAGGGGGTCATTTGGCTGAAGAAGAAAATCAAGTCCTTAATGACAACTCTGAAGGAAGTAAGAGGTCAAAGAAATGATCTTCGGGGTGAAGTTGGTCGACTGAAAGATTCTAAGAAGGAGTCTGATCAACTTATAGCTGACTTAAGGATTCAACTAGAATCCAAGGAAGCTGATGCCGAGAAGCTGAGGGCGACTCTTGGTCAAGTTGATGTCTTGAAAGCTGAGGTAGCTTTGTTGGAGAATCAGATGTTAGTGATTGGGTTGGAGGCTAAGATCCAGTGTCGTGGCGTAATGGCCAGGGAGTTCCAAGATGGTAAGACGGATAGTTGGGATGTTCCTAAGTACATTGCGGATTTCGAGGAATTGGAGAGGATGAGAGTTGAAGAGATGAACTGGGCCGAAGGGTTAGCCACTTCTTTTGGCGTCATGACTACTCATGACCTAGTTGTGGATGACTGACTCCTTCTTTGTTCAAGTTCTCCGTTGGGGGATGACTTAGTTTATCCATCTTATGTATTTTTAGTTGTTGTATGGACTTTTTCTATATATATATATATATATATTTTGTTGTATCCTAACTGGTTGTAGCTTATGTTAGCATTCAATGTTGTATCGGATGCCGGTTGGCTGTATGACTTATGAAGTATTAGTATCTTATTCCCCCAATCTAAGTATGAAGTTACTTAGTCAATTTATGCTTAGATTTGTTATTTTATCTGTTCGTAGTGTATGTAAAAAAAATGGTTGTGATAGGGGGCTGCGCTCCGTGGAGCTGCCTACATACCCTTTGCAAGGATCAAGCCCAAATGTAGTTCTGACACTTCCTGCATAATAGTGTCAGAATGTTGCTTTAATGAAGGTCTCATGAAATAAAATGAAAGGAAACTAGATTGAATTAAAAATGATACTAATTTAAGTGGATAGCATTCCAGTTGTTGTTGATTTCGCATCCCTCTTTAGTTTGTAGCTTGTATGCTCCATGTCTGACTACCTTTGTGATTAGGTAGGGACCTTCCCATGTCGGGGCGAGCTTACCTGCTCCTGCATCCTTAGTGTTCTGGAACACTCTTCGTAGTACCCAATCTCCTACTTTGAAAGTCCGAGTGCAGATGTTCTTGTTGTAATGTATGGCTATGCTTCGTTGATAGGCTGTGATTCTTAAGAGTGCTTTGTCCCTTCTTTCATCGATGGTGTCGAGTTCATGGCACATGTTTTCCCAATTTACTTTGTCTGTCGCCAGCTCATATCTGGCTTTCGAAACTTCACTCTCGGTAGGGATGACTGCCTCTATCCCGTAGGCTAATTAGAAAGGTGTTTCTCCCGTCAAAGTCCTGGTTGTGGTTTGGTTGGACCAAAGGACTCCTAGTAACTCTTCAGCCCATCTTCCCTTAGCTTTTTCAAGGCACTTATTGATGTTGTTCATGATAGTCTTGTTGGATGACTCTGCTTGTCCATTTGCTTGGGGATACCTTGGTGTGGAGAAGCTGAGCTTGATATTCCAAAATTTGCAGAAGTCTTGGAAGTCGAAACTGATGAATTGAGAGCCATTGTCCATTACGATCTCTTTCGGTACTCCATACCTGCAGATTACATTCTTCCAAATGAAGCCCTTTACTTATTTGTCTCTGACTTGGTGGAATGAGTCTACTTCGATCCACTTGCTGAAGTAGTCAGTTACTGCAAGCATGTACCCATTTTTTCCTAGTGCGGTTGGAAGCTTGCCTACTATCTCCATCCCCCATTTCATGAATGGCCAAGGGGATGTGATTGAGATGAGACACTCTGGAGGTTTGTGGGATATTTGAGCGAACTGTTGGCATTTGTCGCATTGTCTTGCATAGTCGAAAGAGTCGGCTCGCATAGTTGGCCAGTAGTAGCCTTGTGTTAGGGCACGGTGTGCCAAGCTTCGTCCTCCAGAGTGGTTGCCGCACTCTCCTTCATGCAACTCAGCCAATACGTATTTGGCCTCTGCAGGGTTAATGCATTTCAAATATGGACCAGAAAAAGAATGTTTATAAATTTTACCTTGTATAATAGTGAAGCGGGCTGATTGAGCCTTAACCCGACGTGCTTCGTTCTTATCTTCGGGAAGTATGTTATGCTCCAAGTACTCGACTATAGGAGTCATCCATGTTTGGTTGTTGGAGATGTCACTAACTTGCTTTTCTTCATCTTTCCAGAAAACTGGCCCTACAGGTATTGTCTTGGGGTCGGTTGTCTGGAGGGAAGATCCAAGGTTTGCTAATGCATCTGCATGACTGTTCTGCCCTCTTGGTACTTGGTTGATAGTGAACTCGTCAAAGACTGACGAACTCTTTAGTCTTGTTGAGGTAGGTTGTCATCTTGTTATCCCGGGCCTGATAGCTACCTTGCATTTGGTTGACTACCAATTGAGAATTACTGAAGACCACGATATTTTTTACTCCCATGTCTTTGGCTAGTCTGAGTCCAGCTATCATTGCTTCGTATTCGGCTTCATTGTTGGTAGCTTTGAACTCGCATCGGACTGCTTGTTCGATTACGTCACCTTGGGGTGAAGTCAGGACGAGTCCGAGTCCACTTCCTCTAGTGTTACTTGAGCCCTCTACTTGCAACTTCCATATTCTGGCTGACTGTCCCTCGGTCAGGCAACAAAATTCTTTTTCTGCCTGCACATGCATGTTAGGTGTAAAATCTGCAATGAAATCAGCTAATACTTGAGATTTGAGGGAAGTCCGTGGTTTGTATGTTACTTCGTACTCGCTGAGCTCTACCGCCCACTTGGTCAGTCTACATGACAGTTTCGGTTTATGGAGGATTGTTTTGAGTGGGAAGGTGGTCAGGACCGTTATTGGATGGCACTGGAAGTATGGGCGTAGCTTCCTTACTGCGTGGATGAGTGCTAGTGCAAGCTTATATAACTGGCTATATCGGGTTTCTGCATCAAGCAAGGCTTTGCTTACATAGTAGACTAGAGATTGCTTGCCTTCTTCTTCTCGGACTAGGACCGCGCTAACTGTTGTCTCAGATACTGCTAGGTAGATGAATAGTGTCTCATTGTCTTTTGGCTTTGAGAGGAGAGGCAGGTTGGTCAGGTACTGTTTTAGTTGAGCTAGTGCCTCTTCACATTCAGCTGTCCACTCAAAGGTTTTTGATTTCCTTAATGTGTTAAAGAAGAGGTGACATCGTTCTGATGACTTTGAGATGAATCGGCTGAGTGCTATGATGCGTCCAGTTAACTTCTGTACATATTTTATGCACGTTGGGGAAGGAATCCTTTGGATTGACTCTATCTGTGCTGGGTTAGCCTCGATTCCCCTTTGAGTTACTAGGTACCCAAGGAACTTTTCTGCAGTCACACCAAAAGAACATTTAGTTGGATTCAATTTCATGTTATATTTCCTAAGAATGTCAAAATATTGTTTTAAATGGCTGATATGGTCCTCTGTAATGAGGGATTTGACGAGCATGTCATCAATGTAGACTTCCATCGTCTTCCCCAGCAAGTTGACAAACATCTGGTTGACTAATCTCTAGTAAGTTGCTCCTGCGTTCTTCAATCCAAATGGCATGACCTTGTAGCAGAATATGCCCAAGTTGGTCATGAAGGTTGTCTTTTCCTGGTCGTCTGGATGCATCAGGATCTGGTTGTATCTTGAGTATTCATCCATGAAGCTTAGGAGTTCATGACCGGCTGTGGCATCTACTAGCATGTCTATGTGTGGTAATGGGAATGAGTCCTTTGGACACGCCTTGTTGAGGTCTGTGAAGTTGATGTAGACTCGCCATTTGCCATTCTTCTTCTTCACAATGACTATGTTGGTCAACCAGTCAGGATAATGCACCTCTCTCACGAACCCATTATCAATGAGTTTTTGAACTTCTTCATTAATGGCCTTGTTCCTTTCAAGGATGAATTTTCTTCTTGTTTGCTTCCTTGGTGGGGTAGTCTAGATGAACCTGCAATTTATGGACAATTACTTTGGGGTTAATTCCAGTCATGTCTGCATGGGACCAAGCAAAACAATCATAATGGACAGATAGAAAATCAATGAGTTTAGTTCTGATGTCAGGGTCCAATTGTGATCCGATTTGGACTTTGTGGTATGGGAAGTTCGGATGTATTTGCACTTCGTCCAACTCCTCAATGTCTGGTTGGTTCATATGGGAGTCAGTCAGTCTGTCTTCCTGTAATTGCTATAACTGAGCAGGTTTGGCCTTCATGGTAGTCTAGTAACATGCTCTTGAGTCTTTCTGTTGGCCTTTGATCTATTTTACTCCCCATTTAGTTGGGAACCTTAGAACTTGGTGGTATGTTGAAGGGACTGCCTCCATTTCATGTATCCATGGTCGACCTAGTATCACATTGTAAGCAAACGGAGAGTCTACTACCAGGAATCTTGTGCACAGACTAACTCCTTCGGCATAGACAGGTAGCTCGATCTCTCCTAGTGTGTTCTTTTGCTCTCCACTAAAACCGGTGAGGATTGTAGTCTTCTTTATGATCTTTGATTCATCTATCCCCATTTCCCTTAGAGCACTTAAAAATAAAATGTTAGCCAAATTGCCATTATCAATAAGTATACATTTAGTAAGACAATTACCAATATAAAGTGCAATAACAAGAGCATTGTGATGCAGGTTGAGGAGTTTGGTTGACTCTGTTGTTGAAAAACTAATGGTTTGAGCTGGTAGGTTGATGGTATTCTTCTCTGTCCTGCTGGACTCTTCGTTGATCTAGTTGGTCTACTTGGCATGTCTTTTGCTGCTGAATGGGTGACTCTGCTTACTTTAGAGCCACCAGTTATTACGTTCACTGTCTGTTCATGAGTAGGTGGCTTCGGCGGGGTTAGTTCTCTTCGAACAACTGACCTATCTGCCTCTTGCTGGAATGTTCTTTTGCCTTTGTCTGTGAGCAAGTCAGTCAGGTGACCACATCTTAATAGGTTGGATATTTTGAGTCTTAAGGCAATGCACTCATCCGTTCAGTGATCGTGGTCATTGTGGAACTCACACCATTTTGTTATGTCTCGCTGGTCAGATGGAGTCCTCATCCTTTCCGGCCATTTCACTTTGTCTCCGAGTCCTTTCAGTACACCAACGACTTCGGCTAGTGAGATTGACAAATTTTATTCTGGTATATTTGGTCCATCTCAGAGATGTGCCTCGGATGACTAGTTATACTCCCTCCTTCTGTTCTTTGATCTACTAGGGTACGGGTATGGCTCGGATCGTCTGTCTACCCTTGAGTCTCTAATAGAGTCTTTCCTTGGAGAAGAGTGATAATAGTTAGCTTCATCCTCCTCCCATTTGATCTGTGCCTAGGCCTTGGTGAGAACGTCTTCCATCGTCTTGCAAGGATACTTGGTAAGTTCTTTGTATAGGTATGAATCGTAGTGGAGTCTTTTGCAGAAGGCTAAGATGGCGGTGTCCTAATTACAATGGGTTATAGACACATTCTCTTTGTTGAAGCAGCCTACGTACTCTCGTAAGGGCTCACCCCGTCGTTGAACTATGATGTAGAGGTCTTTTGCAGACTTTTCAAGTTTCCTGCTACTAGCAAACTGCTCAACAAAAGTGTCAGTCAATTGTGCAAAAGTAGAAATATAATTATTAGGTAAATTAGTATACCACTGGAGGGCTGGTCCAATCAGACTAGAACCAAACCCCTTACACATGCATGCTTCCCTCATGTCGTGTGGGATGGCAACGGTGAACATTCTCTGCCTGTATTGTGCGATGTGATTATCGAGATTGGACGTTCCATCAAAATCTCCATGTGGGGGAAGTTGAACTTTTTCGACATTTTGACCATGGCTATATCATCAACGAAAGGTGAGTCAGCGTAGCAACTTGCTACACTCTTTCTAATAAGGACTGACATTCTAGGAATCTGCTGGATGAGTGCTTCCATCTCGGCCAATTTACGAGACAGCTCAGGATCTTGGATTGAAAATGAGCTTTTGGTTACTTGACGGGCTGGCTCGCTCATGACTGGGTGATTCAATTTGATTGTCTGCTGCTCAGGTATATTCTGACCAGCTCCAATGATGGTCTGGCTGGCTCCAACGGTAGGCTGACTAACACTTGGAACCTACTGATGTCTGGGTCCAGTGGCTGGCTGACTAGTGGCTAGCTGACTAGCTCCTGGAATCTGTTGTTGTCCAGCTGCCGAGGCTGGCTGGCTGACTCCTTGAATCTGCTGTGATCTGGGCACAGATGAATGTCCATGTTCAGTCATGGTTACCTGTTCACCTGTATTGACAATAGAATTTTGAATGTTAGACATGGTGAGTGGAGTTTGATAATTCCTCACCGAGGGTGATGGAACTGTCTGACTCGGTCCATCACTGTTAGAGATAGAAGTTAGGTCACCCAAAGGCTGGATAGGGCTAACTAGGCCTCTGAAGCGAGATGGATGAACCTCAGTGGCTTGAGAGGATATAGCCTCCATTCGTACGAGCAGGTCAGCATTCTCAACTTCGAGCCTCCTCATTTTCTCGTGTTCTTCATTCATCTGGGCAGTAAGAGCAACGAGTTGAGCAGACAGATCGAGTGTCTCAATCACGTCTGACATGGCTCTCAAGTGAACTCCTTGATCTCTTTGTCGATCGTCTGATTAATAGGGCCCGGGCCCCACGGTGTGCGCCAAATTGTAGATGTGATTTCCTATAATTGATTAGACAGGCACCGACAACCTATCAAGAACAAAGAGAGAGACGAGAGTTCAATTGAGAGCACCGGTGGGGTGTCAGCCAAAGGGACTCCGACGCTTAAGTTAGTCGAGTTGTAATGAAATCTTAATTGAAAGTAACAAAACTATAACGAAAAATAATGATATAATGATGGATGGATGAGTAGTAGGATGGTCAGAGTGGTGACAGAGACGACGGTGGAATTCAACGATCAGGTCAAGTCCGGTTGGGTCAAACCAAGTTGACTGATTCAACTTGCCTGACTAGATCGCTTGGAGAGAGTAGCACTTCGTTTCAGTAAGATAGTAAAGTAGAGTAAAATGGTTATCAGATGTCTCGTTCTCAACCCCTGAGGGTCTTATTTATTGTCCTTATTTTCATTTCGTTCTCCTCCTCCCTATCTGCCTGTCTGACCCGTTCTTAGTGGTTCTTCTCCGATCTTTATGGGAAAAAGAAGGTATACTTTGACTGCTTCAATGTGGACTCGGGTCTGGGTACTAGCTGGCCCGTTGGATGGTTTATCCAATATGTGTGAACCCATTTGCATTGGTTTGGGCCTTGTGAATTAGTCTGGCTGACTGAGCTTTAATTTGTAGACTAATTTTGTCCACTACAATGGTGCTCATTGGTTCCGCTTCAACCCACTTTGTGTAATAGTTGACGACTATAATGATATACTTTACTCCGCCCTTCCCGATCGGGAGGGATCCTGCCATATTAATTCCTCAAACTACAAAAGGCTAGGGACTGGTCATCAAGGTTATCTCCATTGGAGGAGCTCGCGGGATCTTCGCGTACCTTTGGCATTGTTCGCACTTGCAGACGTAATCTACACAGTCCTTCTTCATTGTTGGTCAGAAATATCCTTGCCTGAGGATCTTCTTGGACAAGCTGAGTTTGGTTGTGTGATCTCCGCAAAAGCCTTAGTGCACTTCGTGCATGATTGCGCTCATTTCGGTCCTGGATATGCATCGGAGATTGGGAATGGATAACCCCTTGCGATAGAGTATGTCGTCCATCATGACGTATCTAGGAGCCTAGTACTGAAGATTCCTGGCGGCGACCTATCTGCGGGCAATTCTTCAGTGGTTAGATACTGGATGAGAGGGCCCATCCATGACGCAGTGTAATCGATGGTGTTGATGATTGCGGGAGCTTGAATATTGGGTGTGGGTAGATTGTCGATTAGGACTACCCGGGAGAGTTCTACTTCAACATTCGTGGCTAATTTGGCCAGCGTGTCTACAAACACATTCTGTTCCCTGGGGATCTGGCAAATGAAGTATCTTTTGAAAGATTGAGCAACTCTCGGGTTCACGCCACGTAGGCATCCATCTTCTCTCCCTTCGTTTGGTATTCTCCTGAAATCTGCCTGACCACCAGTTGGGAGTCGTTGTGGACTTCAATGTTCTCTGCCCTTACCTCCCGGGCTAAGCATAATTCGGCCAGCATGGCCTCGTGCTTAGGCTCATTGTTCGATGCTTCGAACCGGAAGCGTAGGGCGCTTTGCAACTAGTGGCTTTGAGGGGATATCAGGATGATCTCGGTCCCCGCTCCATTCTCATTGGAGGCTCCATCCATGAAGATCTTCTAAAAGGGCACTACATGGTCAACAGGTTCTTCATCCTCGGTTATCCTGGTGCATTCCAAAATGAAGTCGGCTAGGACCTGTCTCTTGATAGAGATTCTGGGGACATAGGCGATATCGAACTAGCTCAGCTTCATGGCCCACTTCAAAAGTCTTCTCGATGACTCGATTTTCTGTAATACTTGTCGTAGGGGATGTTTCTTCAGTACCTTGATGACATGGGCCTGAAAGTAAGTTCTTAACTTCCTGGAAGTGTTCAGTAAGCAAAATGTCAATTTCTCGATTAAAGGGTATCTGGACTCCGCACCCAGCAACCTTTTGCTTACGTAATAAACTAGGAGTTAGACCTTTCCCTCTTTTCGCACTAATGCAGCACTGATGGTGTGTTATGACACTGCCAAATATAGGTACAGTGGTTTCCCCATCCACTGGTTTTGACAAGATTGGTGCTTGAGCCAAATGCTCCTTCAACTTTTAGAAGGCCTCTTTGCATTTGTCTGTGGACTTCAACACAAAGCGGTTATTCTTTCCCTCAGGCTTTGAACATATCTTTATGTTTTCATGGCGATGGCATGTCGATCAGTGCTTTGATCTTGTCCAAGTTGGCTTCTATCACTCTTGGGCTTACTATGAAGCCCATAAACTTCCTGGATGCCACGCCAAAAGTGCACTTCTTGAGATTTAGCTTCATCCCATACTTCCGAATGATGGCAAATGTTTCTGCCAGATCATCCGCATGTTGGGCCGATGTCTTAGACTTGACCAACATGTCGTCTATATAGACATCCATGTTCTTCCCCAGTTGGTTCTGGAATATTCTGTTGACTAGCCTTTGATAGGTGGCCCCAACATTCTTGAACCCGAAGGGCATGATGATGTAGCAGTATACACCCTTGTATTTCTAGAAGCTAGTGTGTTCCTGATCTGCTACATGCATCGAGATCTGGTTGTAGCCGGAGTATGCATCCATGAAGCTTAACAACTCATACCTAGATGTAGCATCCACCATCTGGTCAATTTGGGGTAGAGGGAAGCAATCCTTTGAGCATGCCTTGTTGAGGTCCGTGAAGTCGACGCAAGTCCTCCACGTTTCGTTTGCCTTTGGCACCAACACTGGATTTGCTAGCCAAACGAGGTACAGGGCCTCCTGGATGAAATTGATCGAGTACAACTTCTAGACTTATATCTTGAGGGCCTCTACCCTTTCCGCGCCTAGGGGACTTCGCTTCTGTCGGACGTTAGTTGCATTCTCGTCAATGTTCATGGCATGACATATGATGTTACGGTCAATCCCGGTCATATCTGAGTGGGACCAAGCCAGGACATTCTGGTTTTCTTTTACCCAAGCAATTATGGTAGCCTGGCCTCCGAGTTCAAGTTCCTCCCTACCCGGATCATTTTGGTTGGGTCGGTGTCACTGATGTACACCTCCTCAACCTCCTCCATGGGCTCTAATGCCTTATCCGCCTCTATTTGCAGATCCAATTCTTCGTCCTCATGGACCACCCTCCGTGCTGGTTGTGGTGGTGGGATTGGATTAATGTTTTCCCTTTCCCCATGCTCTGCGTGGACCATGAAGATTGGTTGGGCGGAGACATGATAATATTTTCGTGCACTCTTCTGGTCTCCCCGTACAGTTCCCACTCCGTCGTTGTCAAATGGGAACTTCATACGTAGATGGCGAATGGAGGTGATGGCGCCGAAGTCAACTAGAGCGGGGTGCCCAAAAATCATGTTGTACACAGTGGGGCAATCCACCACCACAGAGGTGCAGTACTTACGAGCTCTGAACCTCGTTCCCCAGCATCACGGGGAGTTGAATATTGCCCATCGGGAGCAACGAATCCCCATTGAAGTCGTAGATCTGCGTAGGACAGGAGGCTAGATATGCCTCTGTTAAGCCAATCCTTGTGAAGGCTGGCTTGACACTGAGGATACTCTCTTGTTGGCGATTTCAGCGTCACTAACCAAAGGGTCGTGATGCAGGAAATGAACATTCTAGGCATCTTCCTCCGTGAACGTTATGGGCAGGTCCATCAGCTTTGGGCATTGGGCCGGAGTCTGGACCAATGCGCACACCTCATGGTCGTGATCGAGCTCACTGAGGTATCTCTTTTGATCATTCAAGGATGATCCTCCTAAATCTGGGCCTCCCGATATGGTGGCCATGTGGCCATCTACTCGAGGAGGCGTAGTTTCGGGAGGATATGACATCCTGGCCTAGGAGCCATAGGACCTCCGGGTGATTGCACTATTGGGGCCCCCTGAGAGGCCTATGCTCTCGATCCCGGAGCATACCCTCCTTGAGAAGTTCAGTATGATCCCTGCGTGCCCTGGGCCAAAGATTGTCCAGAAGCTGTTGGCAGTCCCGGAACTCTTGTTAACATTCTGGATGTCCTAGTTTGATCAAATTCTCGATCTTGTCTTTCAGCTGATGACATTCTTCGGTTGTGTGGATTCAGACACCGCTGGACGTGCTGGATAGAGGTTTGCCAGGTACTGTGCTCCGTACCCGGGAAGGGTTTATGCTGTTGACTGGGGTGCTGGCTGCCATCCGAAAGCTTGGATTTGAGGCTCTTCCCAGTTGATGAAGCCTTGTGCCCTCCTTATAAATTTTTCAAGGTGGCCACCTTCCAGCGTTGCATGTCATCCCAGAGAGGGGATCCAACTCTAATTCTGAATTGGAGAGCTACCAGGCGTTGTCCATCATCCACTTTAGTCTTTGAGGCTTCCTCCGTGAAGCGTTGAATGAAAGCCCTAAGGGTTCAATAGGATGTTGCTTGATATTGGCCAGCGTACTAACTTCTATGTCCAGTTTTTGGGCGGCCACAAATTGTTTATGGAAAGCTGATTGCAATCCGGACCAAGACTGGATTGATCCTGTATTGAGCCTTTTCCACCATTCGTCGGCGGGTCCGGCTAAAGTGATCGAGAAGCACATACATTTGTCGTTGTCGCAGACATGGGCTACAGTCATCTGGCGATTATAGCGGGACAAATGATCTTTGGGGTCAGTGTTTTCGGTGTAGGCGAGTATGCCCGACATCTTGAACCCTTTGGGTAACACGACGTCTAGGATGTGTTTGGCGCACGACTCTTTCTCCTCATCTTCAGAATCGGAACCTCCACTTTCTTATTTTCAAACCAGGTGGTCCGTGACCTTTTTTACAGCGGCCAACTATTACATGAACTGTTTACCCATTCCATCATCTAGGGGAACTCTTTTGTTCCTCCTGTCGTTGAGGTTATTCCTCAAGTTGCCTCCTTGAGGACGAATCTTTTCTTTCCGAGCCCGTTCCTTCTAGGCGTTGAGTTCATCTCGCAAATCCACTCGAGATGTATCATCTCCCGAACTTACCATTTCCGGGTCCTCTCTATGTCTACACCCTCCATGATCCTTGTTTACGAAGGCACTGGGATAGAAGCGTCCTCCTTGACCATCAGATCTGGGGACGTTCCGGGGCTTAGTACCCTGCGGGCGCTTCCCTTGTGGATTGTTCGGATGATTCCGTCCTAGGACAAGATTCATCCATTCTTTCTTAGGGAATTGCCTTGAGTCAGCCCCAATTTTTTGAGCGAGAGAAGCTTTCTTGTGGGGGTTTGATTTTTCGACGGGATCGGCCACTTTGGCTTTCCCTTTTTCTTGAACTGGGATTGACGGACCAACTTCGGGATGTGGGGATTGTCCCGGAGGAGGGATAGGGGTTGCGTTGTTGGGCATGCCAGTCCCTGTAGGTGGGATAGGCGGCTGCGTTCCTGGGAGAGGAATGACTGAGAGATTGGCTATAAATCCTTGCGCAGCAATAAAAGCTTGAAGAGCCAGAAGGGACTCTTGCATATGGCAGGTGGTCTCCTGCTGTTCCACCATTCTTGCTTCTTGGTCTAGGACTTGTTGCCTTAGACGGACCAATTATGGATCCTTTTGCTCAGGTTCCACATCCTTCCCGTCAGGATCAATGGGATTCTCAGCTACGTGGTCTTCATATCCTTTTTCCTCCTCCTCGTAGTAATATTCATCGTAGTCACCCCCTTCTCCGAAATTCTGGGAGTCGTCAAGCAGGGGCCCATGATAAGGCACATCCTCTAGTTGATCTTGAGGAAGTGGTTGATTTGGCAATAGTTCTCCATTGTCTTGTTATCGCTGGTGAGCAGGATCAAATAGGGTATGCCTGGTGTTCACCATTTTCACAAATGATCAAGGTTGATTCAAGCTTTTTTCAGCTCTCAATAAAAACACCAAAATGTTTACCGAGTTTTTCAAAAACTATAAATATATTAAAAGATAAGAGCTAGAAAGAAATGCTAAGAAATAAATAAGATCACAATTTTTACGTGGTTGGAGCATTAATGAGCCTTAGTCCACGAGTCACTAGTATTATGCTTTAAATAGTTTTGACAATGGAGGTTTTTTGCAAGTTTAGCAGCGTGTAGCTTACAAGAGAAAATCGGGGATCCTCGCTATAGTGCACCACTAATTCTATTTATAGGCAGTCATGTCACTTGGGCCGGACTAATCTGGGCCTAATAAGGATATAATTATAATTGCTCGCTAATGGAGCCATAATACAATAAATGTAACATAATTAATGGTTGTTAATCTGGGTTCATTGAGCCGACTTAGGCGTGGTGAAGCCTTACAACTGTCCTTTGTACGTTAGCACAGACTGATTCGCGTGGGCTACCAAGGAGATCCTGGGGACATGATCTGTCAGAGTAGTGGCAGTACCGTTTCCTAGGAACAGTGTACGTTCCATGTGTACCCCATTCTGTAGTTTAGTTAGGGAGACCAACTGCCAGATTTCTTGGGGACACGTCAGTTGTAGGAAGGATTGGATTAGTTCTATCCGACTAGGTGATTCGGGTTCTTTTACCTAAGTTCCAGTTCGTTTACTAGGACCTGGGATCATTTACCAAGGCAGACATTGATGGTGATAACTTCTCTCGGATCCCACTCGACGGGATTTTTCTCCTAGAATAGATCATCCGCCATCATAGTTTACATCCCAAAGGATATAGACTGAATACTAGGGGTGTTCATAAAACGCCCACACCGTACAAACCGCCTACACCGCACCGCAATTTGCGGTTTAGAACCCTTCGCGGTGCAGTTGCGGTTTGTATTTTTGCCAAACCACGCGGTGCGGTTCTAAATTTTATAAATGTGGTTCAAACCATACTACACCACACCGCATCATTATATATATATATTAGTTTTACTACATTTAAAGTTAATGCATAAATATTTATATAGTATAATATAATATACACAATATCTAGAAAAAAAATATAATGTTTTATAGGATGCTAACACATATTCTACTTCAATATAAAAATATTCCTCCTTAATTAAAATAATATTTACTTTTATATTACATTTTTTATTTGTTATATTTTTATTGTTTTGCTTAAAGTTTATTAGCTTGTTGTACATTTAATTATTTTGTTAAACACTATATGATTATGAAATTTATTATGAATATTTCTTAATTATAATATTTAATTGTTAAATTATTTGGCGATAGGTATAAACCGCCCACACCGCACTGCACCACACTGCATTATGCGATTTGGGGTCTATGCGGTGCGGGTTGCGGTTTGAAAAATTGTTCAAACCGCATATGCGGTGCGGTAAAAAAAATTAGAGAAAAACCACACCACGAACACCCCTACTGAATATGATCAGGAGGGTGATTCGAGCCCACACCCCTTCGCTAAGCTCACGCTACTTGCCAGTAACTGGGTTTGGTATGGTCCTGGCCGACGGGGTTTACTTGTTCCTTGTTTACTAGACCCAGGTTGGGCCCGAGCCTCTTCAATGGGTCCATGGACCCCGTTTGCCCGTATCACGTGTCATAGGTGGAAAATATGGATAACATTATTATAAACAACTTAAATTTATTTAAAAATATTCCATGTATCTTTTTTAAAATAGATACTTTGGGATATTGTTTGATAACTTTTAAATAGAATATAAAAAAAAATTATTGTATAGTGTACTAAAAGTAACTAAGCTATATAGTAATTTGTTATATTTTATTATAATTCATTAGTTTCTAAAAAAATGACTAATCGATAACGTAAAAGTATCTTAAGTAATAAGATACCATAATATAATTTCAAAATGACTAATGAGTGTCTTAAGATAAAAAAGTTTTAAAAAATAAGTATTGGAAGTAACCAAAATGTATATAAAATAATATGCTATAAAAATAAAAAATTTAATGAAAAAGTAACTAATTGGTAACTTATTAACATTTTAAGTAACTAAAAAGTTACTTTTTTAAACCCAGAAAAACGAGAAATCAGGATTTCGGGAAATTTTAAATTCAGGTATATTACTTTTAGAATCTGGATGTGACAAGGTATTTTTGTAAATAAAATTTTGTAGTTAATTTTTGTAATTATTTTATAGAGGAAATTACATTTTATATGAGATTTTAATAGAGTGTGAAAAAATATGACTTTTTTTTAAAAAAAAAAGTTCATCTATGGCTTTTTTTTTAAGAATTTTCACTTTTATGGGTTTATTTTCCCATATTTTTGTATAAAAGTTGGTTTATGCCATAGTTGTACTCTTAATTAAGTTTTATTAATTTGGAAGGGTATGCTTGTAATTTTATTATTATTTTTTTATATTGTTTTTATATTTCCAATTTTATATTAAATTTTTCTTTGGTTGTATTGCAGTTTTTTTTTTTGTAACATGAATTATTTTTTATTTATTATAAACATGTTTTTTTTTAGAATGTACGTTTTTTTTTTCAAATCCTGGGTAAGGTAACCAGTTGATTGATTTTTGACAGTTATGTAAAAAAAAAATCCTAGAGCTAGGTTAAATAACATGCACCAGGAGGGGTAATCAATTATCCTGAGATGAGTAACTTTCTGTCGTAAGAGGGGTAACCAGTTACCTAAGAGGGGTGACGAGTTACTCGTATTAAATATGAAAAGAAACATCAAATTTGAAGGAAAAAAAAATAGAAGAGCACTTCATTAAAAAATGAAGAAGAAGTAACTATGATTTTAGTAACATAGGTAACCAGTTACTATAAAGAAACCATATATATACACACACCAGAATGTGAAGGTAACCAGTTACCCCTAGAAATATACACACAAAGAACGTGAAGGTAACTAGTTACCCATTCACGTTTTCATATTTTTATTAGTTCTCTTTCCAAATTTTGGTATTTCTATAAGTGTTGCAGTAAAAAGAAAATGCTGAAAAAATTAATTTGAATTTTTTTTACATATAGTGAAAAAAACTATAAAAAAATACAATAATAAAAGATAATAAACAAAAAAATAGTAAAATAATTATGTAATATTAAAATATATGTGTGAAAAAAATGAAAAAAAAAATGGAATGAGAAAAGAATAAGTACAAAAATGAAAAAAAAATAAAAGAAATGATGAATGAAAAAAAGATTAATAAATAAGAATGAAAAGAAGAAGAAGAAACATAATGAAAAAATGAAAAAAAAAAATGAATGAAAAAATTGGTAGAAAAAAAAGAAAAAAAAAAGAAAAAATAGAAGAAGAAAAAAAGAAAGAAAAAAGCTCATGTGTGTGAAAAAATCAAAAAATGGAAAGAGAAAATAATAAATACAAAAATGAAGAAAATATATAATGAAAAAAAATAAAAAATAAACTGGAAAAATATGAACAAAAAAACAAACAATACAAATGAAAGAAAAAAAAAATAGATAAATAAATAAAAATTAAAAAAAAAAGAAGAAGAAGAATGGAAAAATGGAAAGAATAAAAAATAAAGGAAAAAATTGGTAGAAAAAAAAAAGAAAAAAATGGAAGAAAAAATAAGTAAGTAAAAAAAAGAAAGAAAAAATAATTGAAAAAATAATAAAAAAAAAATAAAAAAAAAATAAATAAAATTACCTTCAAAATCAAAGAAAATATAATTATTATAAAAAAATATGACATTTTTATATTTTAGTTAGCTACTAATTGCGTTTTTATACTTTAACTTTTTCTTTAATAAATTTTTTCATATAAATTAAGAAAAATATAATTTTCATATTTTTGCACATTAATAGTATAAAAGTCATATTTTTTAAAGGTTCTCTACTTTATATTATAATATGAGATTTTTTCATAAATATGGCTTTTTAGCTATTAATATGCAAAAATATGGTAATTAAACTTTTTTTTATTTGAACGAACAAATTTAATTAAAAAAAAATCAAATTATGGAAAAAAAATGGCATAATAATGAATTTTTTACAAAAATATGAGAAAAAAATCTTATAGGAGGGAATACAAATTTTAAAAAGCCATAAAATAATATTTGTTAAAAAAAAACCATATTTTTTAAATCTTTATTAAAAGATCCATATAGAATGTAATTTTCCCCTGTAAATATCCATACTGATTTGGATAAGACTCATGGGCCATGGAAGTGCCAGGCCCAGGCCAAACATGATTAGGTCGTGTATCTGGCGAATTATACTAACCGTTTAATTTTTCAGAGTATTAACGGAGGGGTATTATCGTAAAAGTACAAATATGACCGTTGGAACCCAGATCACTCTTTATATAGATTCGGCTTTAGCAAGCCCAACCCAAAACTCTGCTACTGAAAATTTGGAATATCACCTTGTAAGAAAATTTGAAAAATCACGAGAGAAACAACGTCCGACCATTTCAAGATCGCTTCAGAGAAACCCATTTTTGTAAGTTTTCTTCTTCATTTTTCAGTTCATCTTTTATATTGGGAATGGAAATTTCTCATGGGATAACATTGATGTAGTTCCGAGTATAAGCCCGCTGATCTACGATCCAAGATCGGCCTGTTACGTCATCTTCGTTTTGGAAAAAGAAATCGGCGAAGAAGAAGAAGAAGAAGCAAATCTGCCTGATCTTCATCGTTTTGAAACGGAAGCAAGAGAGACTAAGCAACAGCAGGTATTGAAAAACCCTAAGCCTTTTGATAAATTTGCCAGATTTTGTGGTTATTTTTCTTCATCATTGAACAAAATCATCGGCTTCGTCTCTTCTCCGAAGAGGAATTAGAGATCTTGTGGCCTGCGGGTTGTTATTAATATTTTTATTCTCATTCTGAGTCATCTAGATTTGTGAAAAAAAAAATTATATAAAATTTTTGGTGTAGATAGCAATTTTGGCAGGTATTCTTGAATCTTCATACGAAAAGACAAATGGCATCTCAATTGGGTCACCTATTTCAAGACCAAAACTTTAATGTCCAATATACTGGTACTTTCTTTACCCATCTTTTGGGTTGATCACTTTAGAAATATATATATATATATATATATCTATATATATATAGGGTAACCTAATGTTAGAAATGCTTACTGCAATACTGCTGCAGGAGCTTCTGCTGGGGGAAAGATGAATGCAATCAAACCACGGAAGAATGGTGGAGGAGGAGGGCTTGGTGGGAGGAAGCCACTTGGGGAAATATCAAACTCAGTTAACTTTGCCCCACCTCTGGCACATGCTTCTAAAAATCACAACGCCAACAATTTTGCTTCCATTAAAGGAGTTGCCCATGAAAAGGGTACTGCTAAAACATCAGACAAAGTGCAGACTCGTAGTAGAAAAGCACTCTCTGACATCTCAAACTCAGCGAAACCGCATCTCCACCAGGTTCCTAAGAACAAGCAAAACGTGAAAGTACCCATTCTTGATGATCATTCCTTTCCCAGTTGCATTGCAGAGGAGCAGTTCCTTCATGACCATCGGAAATGCGGTAAAGCCAATGCTGCTATAGAAATGAATGAATTTCTAAATACAATTGGACTAGAGAATGGTATGTAAAGCTTTATATCAACTTCTTGCATTATCTTTGTTTTTTTTTTATTTGTTTGTTAATTGATGATTTTCTTCCCTTCTGCAGTTTCTTTGAAACAGGTTGATTCTCCCAAGGGTTTTTCCAAGTCAACGAAGGTGAGTGTTTCCATTTCCCCTTCTATATATCTTCTGGCAGTTACTCTATTATTTGTTCTTTCTCAACTAACAAATATTTTTACCTCAGAATCAGTTGGGATTGGAAGAGATACCTGAGTATCTTGTTGAAGATGAGTATCTTTGGAAACAGAACTCTCCACCAAAGACTCCAAAATCACCAAATTACAATACACTGTGGAAGGAGCTTGGGAAGGACTTTGACTACGTCAATTTTAAGTTGCTCTGAACTGTCTAAACTTGTCTTGATGTAAATGCTCATGATTTTCATGATACATTCATCCTTGCCTTCAGGCGTATCATTCTTGGTCTTGTCAGATTTTTTTTATTTTTTTATTTTTTCATGTCTTGATGTAAAGATTTTGATGTGTGGTAAGTGGGAAAAAAAACATCTTTGAAATTTGGATAGGCTGTCGAAGGTTCGTCCTTGTTCTCAAAGGTGAATCGTAAGTTGGTATTGATTATGAAAGAGCAGAAAGTTGATATTGCCTTGGGATTTTCTAAGGATTGAAATTGGTCCATTGGTCCATTTATCTCTTATCACACAATAGCAACTCTAATAATTAAATATCACCTTTCTAATTTGCTGTATCACTTTCTGCCCAAATCATATATGTTTAAACTGAAATAAAAAGAAAAGGGGATCAACTTTGAAATATTCTCAAATATCATGGACAAAAATGAGATTTTGGACTATATTCAAGCAATGAAAGAAGGGAATATCTAAACTTCATTGTTTAAATAACATTTTTTTTTTTTTGGAGCTGAAGATTAACTTCATGGAAGTTAATTTTTAGTGAACATTATTATTTTCTATAACACCCAATAAATTACATATTTTTTCAGAACAAAGCTTCACTTGTGTTTCTTTTTTTTGTTGATTTTAAATATATTCATGATAGCTATTGCCTAAAACTGGTCGTTGAATTATCAAGATGACCCTGAATTATGAAAGTTGTCGTTGACAATGGCAATGGACTATGTCACCTTTTAAATAAACTGGTCCTATCTAGCATGATACGTGCATGCAATATATGATCTGTGTAAACAGCTATCATAAACCATTAAAATCAACTTGATCACTTGAAGACTAGTCTTCCCTATTTTATGGTGTGACACTTGTCCTTGCTTCTAATATTCATTCGGCTTCCAATTTCCATCACCAGGTTCATTGATTTTTCTTAATCTCCTTTTGATCTGAGCCAAAGCCAAAAAAGCAACAAATCTTACCTAATCAAATTATTGTATTTTTTATTGGGTTAATTATTATTATTATTTTCTTAAGCTGCCATCATCAATCAGAGTATCCACATGTCACAAATCAATAATGTTCAGTCTAACGTATATGTTGTCATGAATTTCCCAGCATTCTCAAATGATTATTATTTAATGATTATTATTTTATGTTAGATACTTAATATATATATGACCATTTTTCTATATAAGTTTTACTTTGAAGCCCGGTACGGCTTTCAGTGTTTCTCGACCTGTGAACAGTTTTTGGTGCGACTTTTTTTTATGTCATGTATATTGTAGCTATTAAGAGCATCCTGCAAATTTTCAGAAAATTCCGAATAGTTTACAGTATCGAAAAATAGGTTCAAACATGTTTTCCACGCACATAAAAAAAATTAATTACGCGTGCAACAACATGTTTGAACCTAATTTTCGGTATTGTAAACTATTCAAAATTTTCTAAAAATTTGCAGGATGCTTTAAATAGTTACAATATACACGGTCATAAAAAAAAAATCGCGCCGAAAACTAGAGGGTCCTACCACTAGGGCTTAAAATGAAAGACCTTAAGGAGAATTCCCATATATATGTATATATATATATATAATATTACATTGCACGTTATTATTCAATGAAACATTTTCTTATTAGCAACGTTTATTTTCATATTAAAACTGAGAGAATAAGTTGATAACAGATATTCACAGCACCAGTTGAACATTTTTGTTTTGTGCATAGCAGAAGCTATCTGCGGCAGGTTGTAACTTGTAACACGCACTCAAAAACCTTTTTTAGTGTCATTTAAGACTAAAATCAACCTCTCGCTATCAATTCTACTTTTACTGGCGTGGCATTTTGATTTTGTTCCATTTGTTCTCCTCTTAAAAAGTTTCTCTTGCATTAATTTATTTTCTTAGAGGAATCAATCAGCTGTTCGGCAGAGGATTGTATGTGTATTTAAAATCATATTTGTCATTCTAATATTCATAATTTATAGCCCCTTTCCTCTCGTAGTTTATGATCACCTTTAATCTGTTTTTGTACCAAAATACTTTCTAGTCCAATATCAACATGATAAACGATGATATCCCATGTTGTGAACTGGATTTTTGGGTGTTTTTAGCCACAAGTTTTGTCCTTGTGTTATTTGCAGGCATTACTTCAGGCCTTGCTCTAGGACTCTTGTCCTTCAGCCAAGTTGATCTTGAGGTCCTTATTAAGTCTGGTCAGTTTCATGACCAGAAAAATGCAGGTTAACCATCATTTTCTTCCAGCTATAGTTGATTCAGTTTCTTTTTTTTTTCTTTTTAATTTTTTTTTTCTTAATGCAGCAAAGATTCTGCCTCTTATTAAGAATGAACACCTACTTCTATGTACTCTTCTTATAAGCAAATCACTGGCAATGGAGGTAGGAAGCCACTCATAGATTTTCAAATACTACACTCTGAAGTGATTTGATTCTAAGTACTTTTCTTTTTATTCAAGGCACTTCCAATTTTCCTGGACTCAATCCTTCCATCTTGGGCTGCTATTATTATGTCAGTCATCCTCGTTGTTGCGTTTACAGAGGTTTGTGTTAAAGAGAACAATTTAATATTCTTATGGTAAGACTTTAAGGTTGAATTATTCTCATTAAAAGCTCATTTGTTTCTTTTTAATTATTTTATTTGTAGGTAATTCCTCAAGCTGTGTGCTCTCGTTATGGACTTAGTATTGGTGCAAAGATGTCTAGCTTGGTTCGGCTGCTTCTCTTTATCTTCTTTCCTATAACAAAACCAATCAGCAAGGTGAATGATCCATGTTTCAATTATTTTGATAATGTCTTCTTAGATTTTGCTTTTGTATTGGCTATGTTCAGGACTAGTAGACTGTCCAAGATGACCATAACTTCTCTTTCTATGAGTTCAAAAGTTTCATCACTTATCTACACAAACTTTCTTTAGATAAACCAGTAAAGGGGGTCTCAGATATAACTTATATTCACTGTTAATATCTGTTTCAAAGTCTTCATAGAAACACTCTCTTTCATTTCTCTCAGTATTTAAAGTTTCTATCTGTATTTAAAGTGAATTCTGCAACACTTTCAAAGTTGAAATTTTCAGCAGAAGCAAGAATCTGGTTTAATAATGTTTATTGCCTAAGAAACAAGATCTTCGACTAAAGATCTCTATGTTCATGTCTAGTTGTACATGTTTTGTGCTATTAAAGTGTCCTTATTTCATAGCATCAATTAAGGAATAGTACTTTTCTTCCCTCCATATATTTGAAACTTTTCCTTTTGCAGCTGCTTGATTGGCTCCTAGGGGAACGGCATTCTGTACTATTGAGACGTGCCGAGCTAAAAACATTGGTAGATTTGCATGCAAATGAGGTTGGCATCTTCTGCATTTCAGAGACCTATAGTTTACTATAATTTGGCTGAATGTATACTTAGTTTTTTTTTTCACGTTTAGGCAGGGAAAGGTGGAGAATTGTCACATCACGAAACCATGATTATAAATGGAGCTCTTGATTTAACTCAGAAGACTGCCAAAGATGCAATGACCCCCATATCTGAAACTTTTTCCCTTGATATAAACTCCAAACTTGACATGTATGTCTCTAACTCTACAACTAGTTTTACTTCTTTTTCACCTTTTATCACAATCGCAGTACTCTTTCTACCCTTAGGCAAACAATGGGTTTTATAGCAAGCAAAGGTCACAGCCGCATACCTGTCTACTCTGGAAGCAAGACAAATATAATTGGCCTCATTTTGGTAAGAAACTCGTGCTTTAACACATATGACTAAGTTAGTATCTTTCATCTATAATATACTTGTCTCTTAAGTAGGTCAAGAATTTGTTTTTCTGCAACCCTGAAGATGAAACTCCAATCAAGCACATGACTCTCAGAAGAATTCCCAGGTATCTGACTACTAATTGCTTGTTCTTATTTTATTTTTTTAGAATACATTATGCCTAGAAATTTTTCATAACCCTCAATATATTATTATCTGTCTGTCACAGGGTTTATGACAATTGGCCTCTATATGATATA
Source organism: Humulus lupulus (assembly GCF_963169125.1). Classification (NCBI taxonomy): domain Eukaryota; kingdom Viridiplantae; phylum Streptophyta; class Magnoliopsida; order Rosales; family Cannabaceae; genus Humulus; species Humulus lupulus. The sequence goes on from NC_084797.1 coordinate 26,279,767, forward strand.
TTGAACCAATTCCAGAAGGGTCACAGTCACATGGCTGCAGTTGTGAGGAGTAGCGATATTAAACATGATCGTAAAGATAGTTCTGTTGACAAGCCTAGTTTAATAAATATAAATACTAAACTAAATTTAAATTTAACTACAGGAGCAACACAAGGTAACACTGCAAGATTATTCACTTATATAGCTGAAACTTAAGCCCAGTGTAGTCAAATTTGCTTTAACATTTTGGCTACATGGTTGTTGCAGCTCACAGTTCTATATTTTATAAGGAACATTTGACTATCTCCAGTGAGACATCACCTTCTTATTCATTTGACACACAATATTATACTCCACCCTCAAATTTTTCCATGGAGCAAGAGAAAGAAGATGGAGATATATGTTGTGGAGCTCAAGAACCTCTTCAAATCGACTTCAATGAAGAGGTTATTGGGATCATAACAATGGAAGATGTCATGGAGGAACTGCTGCAAGTTGTGTAGACTTCACATTCATTTTTTTTCTTCTTTATTATACGTGTGTGTGATAAAGTCCATGTTTGGCTGACCCTTTTATGTTTTGTGGCTCTGTTTTTTGTAGGAAGACATATTGGATGAAACTGACCAATATGTTGATGTGCACAACAAGTGAGTGACTATTCTGTTTTTTCACAAGCTAATGTAATAATATTCTGATTTTTTTGAGGCATCTTTGACATGAATTTATGTGTTGTGTTATTACAGAATCAAAATCAACCTGAGGCCTTTAAGAAGATCATCATCAAGATCTCCAAAAAGATGTAGTTCTCACCTTCATTGGAGGACTCCTGATCATTCTCCACTCTCTTCATACACTCCTATTGCACCATATACTAAACCACCTCTAATAAGATCAACTCTTTTATATGCTTCTGGAAAGTCCACACCAAATTCTCCAGCCCAATCTGAGGGTGGTTCTCTTTATAGCTAACCATCATCCTCATATCGAGTATGTCAAAACTCCAAGTTTGGTTACTCACCGAGTTACTGAATTTATCTATCTTTTGTCATGTTAATCTTCCTTTCTCATACCAAAACTTTGGCTTGACATGACAGGTTTCATCATCATCATCATCATCATCATATATATATATATATATATATTGCCATTGCCAATTCTTTAGTCCTTCACTGTGGAACCCACATATTTGATCATGAGTCAATTTAATAGAATTTTGGGATATAAGATTGACTTGCTATATCATGTTAGTGCAACCGGATGAAAAAAAGTTGGTGGATATTATTGAAAAAAATAAGGGTATAAATGTAACTTAACGTCCAAAAGTGTGTAGATGTAAGAGTTGTATTGTTAATATAGTATAAAGTTTAGATATATTTATGAAAGTAGCTACGTAAATATTTGGCTGCAACTAAATAGTTAAAATAATTTATTATGTAATATGAAATGAAAAAAACGTAATAAAACTGATGTGTATTATGATAATTTGGTAAATGAATTTTGTATTTAAGTTTTTTAATTTTTATTTCGGTTAATTGAATTACTGTTAATTGAGTTTAAGAATTTATTATATGGTAAAATAGGTCATATGAATTTGTATTCTATTTTTTTTTTTTAAAAAAAACTTATAAATGGTAAAATGTTAGTATTAATTACTTTTGCCATTGTATTTGACAATAACATTAATTAGATGTTACGGTAACAAAACAAAATTACAAATGATAGAATGTTTAACATTTATTAATTTCCTCAATGCATTTGACAATAAGATTAATTAGATATTTTATTTAAAAAAATGAATTAGATGTTTTTTTTAAAGGTGGATGGTAGAATGTTTAACATTAATTAATTTTGCCAATATATATATGACAATAAGAACAATTAGATGTTTATTTTAAAAAAATTATAAATGGCATAATGTTTAACATTAATTAATTTTACAAATGTATTTGAGAATAATAACAATTAACTTTTTTTTTAAATAGATGGTAAATGATTGGTACCAATACTTTTGCCAATGTATTTGACCATCATCTTAATTAAATTGTTGAATGTTTAGTATTAATTATTTTTGCTAATGTATTTGAGATTATGATTAATTAAATGGCTTAATGTTTAACATTAATTAGTTGTAGTACTTTTGTGATTATATTTTTTTTTACAAATATACTCCTTGTCAATAGTACAATATTGGTTAATTTGTATGCTAAGTGCATAGTGAAATCATGGTGATGACATATTTTTATAGTAGTTGGAAATTTGATTGTTGATTATGTTTAAAATTCCAGATAATTAGCCAAGATTGCCATGAATAACTACTTCAAGGTGGGATTGACATCGATTGAATAATTTTGATCATTAAAGTCAATATAAACACTCTTCATATGTAATAAATGTAACACCCTGATTTTCTGAAATATTACTTAGGGAGTCTGTTTAAAATAATAAACAAATAAATACTTTAAGACACTAAAAGAAAACATTTATTTAAAATTTAAACAGAATGCGGGATTTCATTATTTACAAAAAATGTTGGATGCTAAGTTCAATAATAACAACATAGAGAAAATAATCGTTCAAGTCCGAAAAGTAAAAACATGACATTTATTTCAAAATAAAACATAAAATAACTGTGCCTAGCCTCTAACATGTTCCGTCCATGCCTCAAGCCCGCACCACTCACTGATTTTCTTTGCTTTTACCTGCACACAGAGTACCCGTGAGCTAACGTCCAGTAAGAAGAGCTATGTCGGATATAATTCCCCAAACCAGAAAACATAAACTTTCAACTAAACATAAATAGACATCATAAACATAATAATCATCGTGTGATATATAAACATAATATCACACTAACATAATGTGTGTTATACTCACACACATAAATACTAACAAGTCATGTTGATCGGACATGAAATGTAACCTACCCTGCTTGCGCTGTTCTCACACTCAACATTCCCACGGTGGCACCTAGTCTAGCCTGCGTTGTACTCACACTCGGCCGTTCCCTCGAGACATCGTTGCCCTGCCTGCGCTGCACTCACACTCGAAAGTCCCGTGGTGACATTCTATTATCCTGAGTTATACACACCCAAGATAACTCCTGCAAATGCCATACTCACACATGCAACTAGAATTTGGTAGCACGCCTACTCTATCTTCTAAGCATATCTACTTACTAAAATCCCTAACACTATTCTCATGCTAGTCAATCTAATGCAACAATTCAAGTCACAAATATAATTACCTAATTAAAAAATAAGAAAACAAGGTTGTACGCATAACGTACACCCTATGCGCAGATGTCCACTCTTCTTACCTTAAGCAATGCGTTGTCTGCTGAATTGCCCCGAACCACTTGCTGTGTTACCTCGACGATCGCTAGTTCCTACACGTCCAATTACACAACGAAAATTTAGAATAAAGTAAAAAAAAAATAAGCGTTAGAGTTTTATTTCAAAACCCTAATTATCGAAATAATTTAACTTTGCTATTTTAATGTGCATGACACGTAAATTAAAATCATTTTTCACAAATGTTCGAACCATAATGTCACATGTACAAACAATGATGTTTTTAACTTAAAATATGAATTCATATAAATACTTTTTACGTAGAAAATTACCAAAATGCCCTTTAATATCATAATTACATAAAATACTCAATAATTTTCTTAAGATTATCACATGACAACAAAATTTAACAACTAATTTTCTAAAACCCTAAATAATCAGCAAAGGCTCATATAAGACCAGCAAAATAATTTTTAACATTTATAAATTATTTTCCCTCAATTTCCCAAATAAAACCCAAATAATCCAAAATAAATATACAACTACCCTAAAATTCAAACTAAGCATACAGAACTGTTCAAAAATCCAAAATAAACTTATAAAATTATTTTAGAATTTTTCGGGATAGAATAACTATTTTTCTTAATTAATTTAATACAAAACAAATTAATTCAAGAAAAATACATAAACAATTGAAAATAAAATATAACTGTACATACCGATTTCTACACCTTACAGTAACACAAAAAAATACTACCTAGGGTTCAAAACAGTAGTATTAATATTTTTCATAATTAAAATATAGAATAATCCAAATAAACCATGGAAATTACATAAATGATACAAATTAAAATTTAAAAATACAGAGAGCCTTAGAATCTTATTTTAAAGATACAAAAATATTTCTAAAATTTTTAGAATACTTTAAATAATTTTCCCACATTTATTTCTTTAATTCACATATTTAAAAGAAAATAGTTAAAATTTTTTATCAAACATGATCAAAGCTTAAATATAAATATTCAAAGCCATTCTAAATCATACATAGATCATTAACGCATAAACTCATTTTTTTCTGAACAATAAAAATATTTTTCATAATTAATCTCTACTTAAACTTCAATAAATCATAGTAATTCAAGAAAAAATCACAAAAATACCGAACCCATTGGAAAGTGCTCTAAAATTAATTTACTAATATTTAGGATTGAAAAAAAAAAGAAAAAAATGCGTGTTTGGAGATATTGTCGGAGCTCCGTCGTGGCTCTCCTTCTCCGCTACCAGCAGCCTCTTCCCAGCCTCCCCGACGGCATTTGAAGCCCCCTTTCAATTGGAAAATGATCCTATGACGTCCATCACTCCTTCCCCGACCAAGAACAGCCCAAGAAAATGGTTGGAAGCCATTCGTTCGAACTTGTCTCCCTCAAGTCCAGTACACAGATTTTAATGGTGCTTGGACTGTATTTTTCGTTTCTGTATGGTTTCTATTCTTTTATCTACGTCCAAGATGATCCTTAGGTCCTTAAAAATCAATCCAAAACATCCAGAATTGCCCAGAACTCGTATACACTCCAACCCGATGCTATTCTTTTTTTTTAAATGATAATGAATGTGTTGTTCTCGGCTTAGAGAGTCCTCCACTCTTTAAGGGGTCCCAAAATCGTGTCTTGAATGAAAGAATTAAAAAAAGAATCAATATAGATAGAAATCTTCACTTGCCCGATCCCTCCCCTCAAAAATAGGAAATTTTAGTTTAAATTATAAAAAAAAACAATAATGACCAAAGTGTTACCATTTTAATAAAGCTTAATAATTCGAAAAAGATTAGAAAAATAACATTTTAAATCTTAAAAATATCCATAAAGATAATTTTCCCTATGTGCAATTTTACCAAATCCAAAACAAGAGGTAAAATGGTCATTTCACGTAAAATGTAGAATTATTATTATTTAATCTTTTAATTAATAATAATATTCCAACTATGTAATAAAATAAATAAAAATAAAACTATATGATAAAAAAAATCTCAAGAATATTATTTCCCATTAATATGCTAATATTAATAATAATATTCTTTTAAATAAATAATTAATTTAATTCAAATAATTAACTATTTATTAGGCATAAACTCATACTGGGATTTAATTACCATAAAAAAATGTTTCACTGAAGAACTTCGAAATTTTATTGACATTAGAAGTTCATACATCTCCAATTTAAAAAAAATGCAAAAAAACAAAAATTCCCTCAGTGGAAAAATTACAAAATTACCCTTTTGGGAAAACAGATATTACAATTGTCCCCCTAAAAAAAAAGAAATTTATTCCCGAAATTTTACTCAAACAACTCAGGATGCTGCTGCTGCATATCAGACTATAATTCCCAGGTTGCCTCCTCAACAACACCGTTTCTCCACAATACCTTTACCAAGGAAATGGTTTTATTCATTAAGACATTGTCTTTTCGATCGAGTATTTTCACTGGACGCTCATTGAACGGCACAAATCCTCCTGCAAACCCAAGGTCTCGTAGCTTAGCTTATGCGATGGATCAGACACATATATTTGAAGTTATGACACATGAAATACAGTATGCACATCGGACAATGATGGCAGTAAAGCTACCCTGTAAGCCACATTGCCCACTCTATCCAAAATCTCAAAAGGTCCAAAATATCTGGGACTTAGCTTTCCCTTCTTGCCAAACTTCTTCACCGAGATTCCTTTCCTTGGAGTCACACGCAGAAATACATGATCACCAACTTCCAACTCAACATGCTTGCGCTTTAGGTCTGCATAAGAGTTCTGTCCACTCTGAGCTGTGACCATTCTAGCCCTAATTTTTCTGAATAGCTTCATTGGTGTGTTGCATTGCATCTGGCCCAAGTAGTTTTCTCTCTCCCAATTCATTCCAGTGAAGTGGAGACCTACAATTTCTTCCATACAACATTTCATATGGTGCTACCCAGATGGTAGACTTGTAGCGGTTGTTGTAAGAAAACTCTATCAGTGGCAAGTATCTACTCCAGGATCTCTGAAAATCAATGACGCATGCTCTGAGCATATCTTCTAAGATCTGATTTGTCCTCCCAGTCTGACCATTCGTTTCTGGGTGATATGTTGTATTGAACTTCAACCAAGTTCCCATTGCTCTCTGCAAACTCTCCTAGAATGTTGATGTAAACCAAGCATCCCGATCACACACAATAGAGTACGGTGTCCCATGTAAACGTACTATCTCATTCATGTACAACTCAACGAACTGATCTATAGAATAAGTCATGTGTACCGGTAGGAAGTGAGCCGACTTGGTATACCTATCCACGATTACCAAAATTGCATCATGCTGTTTTGTGGTCCTAGGTAACTGTAACGCCCTGCGTTTTGGGTACCTTTAAACGACTCGGGTCGAGATATTTTTTCCTCGAGTTGAGACTATTATTTTAAATAATATTATATTTGTTTGGAATTTATTTCCACGAGTTATTGCTAGCCAAATTATGAATTTTGTGATTAAAGTCAAGATAAGCATTTAAGTCTTGGACTGACACAAAAACCCTAATCAGGTAAAAATCTCAAAAAATAAAATAAAAAACTATGGAAAATATATTTTGGGCATAAAATACATTCATAAAAATTAAAGTTTGGTCAAAAATAATAAATGGAAGAGGAAATGAAAATTTTAGGGCGTTTTGTGTTAAATGCTTAATTTTACCGAATTGGGGAATTTTATTCCATGAATGGACCTTAGGTTAAATTTTATTGTGTGATTAATTAAATTAAATGTGAGACATTTAATTTAATTATTATTGTTTACCCAAAAACAGACTACTTGATGACGTGGCAAGATTGATCTACACGTAGGATGCACGTGGCAGTTTTAAGTGAGCGTTTCCTGATCGGCCCCCGACCAGGAGATCATTAGCTTATCAAGTATCATAATTATGGGCGACCAGCCTGGTCGCATATACTCAGTTATTCCCTTTAGATGTGCAATATTGTAATTACATATTAATTGCTATTTTCATTATTAGTTAGATACGCGTGTATTAAGGGTAATTAAGGCCCATTGGCCCATGTAGACCTCCTTGAGCCTATAAATAAGAATCAAAGGGCTCAAGAGAAGGGACTTTTGAACTTTCGCACTTTAAGTTTGAGAACACTTGAGCTAAGAGACTCTAAGAGAGAAAAAAAGTGTTGTTGTCCATCACAATTGTATTTATTTGAGATTTAGTGAAACTCATGAACCCTAGTTCATTGATCACTGTTCTTGGAATACTACATCAATAAGAACACTAAGTGGACGTAGGTTATTACCATTCTATTGGGGCTGAACCACTATAAATTGTTTGTGTCGTTTATCTTTTCGTCTGGAGTTCTTCTCATTTTCATATTACTTTACATCGTTTATCTGACTCCGTGTCGTTGACCAATTCGAGGGTCAACATTTTGGTGCTTTCATTGAGAGCTCAAACTCAAGATTTCCACTAAGATCAAATGGCGAAAACATCAAGAAAGACGAGACAAACTTCTAGTGCCGCATCAACCCAACCTCCTCCACAGAATGTGGCTGAAGATGAACCACAGTTGGATTTCGAAGAGGAGGAAATGGATTATGAGACCTTGAGGACAACACTGATTGTGTTGCAGGAGGAGTTAGCCAATCTGAGGGCTAATTAGGAGAATGCGGCTGAGACGATGGCGTTGCAACAGAAGGAAATTGAACGTCAACGTCAAGAGTTGAATGAGCGGCATGCTGACATGGACCGCAGACAGAGAGACGCCACTATCGCCCTGGAAGCAGCCATTCAGTTGGCCTGGGGACAACCTGTGCCAACTTCTCAACCAGATCAGCCACCAAGTGTACCACCACAACAAGGCCCAAACTCAAGTCATCCACCTCAACCGACAAGCCCTCTAAGGCCAGAGCAACCTCCTGCTGCTCAACAGGATATTCCATTTCAAGATCTTGAGCAACAACACCTTCTCGTGCTGGTCGAGATAATCCCCAGCATCAAAGGCAGAATAGGGTCGAGCAGCCTCCTCGAAGCCCTAGATGCCAAATTGCTGAGGAATCGAATCCTCTGAGCAGGGGACAGCGCCCTTCTGCTAACAAAAGGCATGTCGAGTCAGGCTCTACGGTCAGGGGCCCCCCACGACATAATAATGTCAGGGGACCCACTGACCAACGCAGGCATCCCCCTAACGCTTGAGAGGTACCAGCAAGAGGAGGAAATAGTGCGATCAGCAGGTCGCGCCATAGATAATGACGTTTTAGGGACGATCATGATTACAACGAAGCTGATTCTGGTAGAGGAAATGCTGGTCGAAGGCAAGGAGAGAAAGGTGGCGAAAGAAACCCCCCACCAAGAGAACATAGGCTTGCGAGCCAGAACGCTGGGTGCAACCTAACGTCTTTGATCGGTTGGGTGCTAGCGAGCAAAGGCATAGAGATGACGACTTAAGGGATGTGCTCAACGACAGGCGCGAAAGGCACGATGAGTATGCTCCTCCAGCACCGGTCGCCCCAACGATACCAGACGCAATACAAGCCCAGATTGATGCGCTGAATCAGGCCGTCCAACAGCTAGTGGGGAGCCGAACATCCCATCGAGTATGATCGAAGAAGAGGCACTCCATTCATACAAAGAATAGGAATGGCAGAAACCCCAAGCAAATTTAAGATGCCAATATTGCCTAACTTTGATTGATATGAGGACCCAGTATCTCATGTGAATAAATTTGAGATACAAATGGACATCCAGAAGGTGTTGGATGATGCTCGCTGCAGAATCTTTCCGGCCACCTTATCTGATACTGCTTAGGAATAGTTTTTCAAATTCCCTCCTGCTAGCATAGTGTCATGGGAGATGTTTGTAAAGGAGTTCTATGGGAAATTCTACGCTGGTCGAGTACATCCGACTGAAGCCAACCAACTAGTCGAGATTCGCCAGAAGGAAGGAGATTCTTTAAAGGAATACGTCCAACGTTTTATGCGAGCGGCAGTTGGACCTAAAATGGTTGGCGATGAGGGGAAAATGATAGGACTTACTACTCGAGTGCGGCGCCACTCACCCCTCTGGAACAGTTTAAGGAAGAATGGGGTGAAGAGTACCCAAGAATTCCTAGATCGAGCAAACCGGTACATCAAGCTCGAAGAGGCGATTGCTAACGAAGGGAAGTCTCCTGCGGAGACAAGGGACCAAAGGAAGATCCCGCCAAATCCGCCAATGGGTCAGAGAAACCCAACGGCAACGACAAAAACAACGGGAAAAATGGTGGAAACAGGGCAAACAACGAGCATACAACGTCTGAGAATAAGCGCCCAAAAAGTAATAGGTACGAACCAAGGTTCACCAATTACACGACCCTAGTCAACAGCAGAGCAGAAGTGTACCGGGCGACCAGCACTAGGGGTGTTCAGATAAACCGCAAACCGTGGTTTGGAACCAAACCGCACCGCACCAAACCGCAAAAAACCGTAACCAATGAAACCGTTTTTTGATGGTTCGGTTTAACCGGACCACTCAACTTTAATGGTTTGGTCACGGTTTCTAATTTTTTAAAACCAATTAAACCGGACCGGACCGTAATTTTTTCTAAAAAAATAATCTTTAGAAATGATAGTTCAAAGGATTGAACCCCTACACTTAAGTTAATATAAAGTGTACCAAACCATCCAAGCCAAACAATTTAATTGTTTATGATATGTTTTTAGTAGTATTTAATAGATGCACAAGTTTCTAAAAGTAAAAAAAAATGTAAAGTCCCACATGGTTTAGAAAGTAAACATTTCTTTTTCTCACTTCTATAAAATGATTCAAAATACTTAAACTTATAACAACAAAGACAATAAGCTTCTTGTAGACTTTTATGGTCTTAAAAGTAAAGCTAAAATTATTATTATTTAAATACAATTATTTAGTTAATTATTTTATAATAAAAAAGTTTTAAATTTTAATAATTTGGTTATATGGTTAAAACCAAACCAAACCGCACAAAACCGTTTATTTATGGTTTGGTTTTTTAATTTTAATGGTTTGGTTTGGTTTTTCATTTTGAAAAAACCGCATGAGTGGTTTGGTTTAAAAATTCTTCTAAACCGCACCAAACCAAACCGTGTACACCCCTAACCAGCACCAAATCCCTTACAAGCGTCCAGCACCGATAAGGAAAGATATCTCCAAGAAAGATACAACCAAGTTTTGTCATTTTCACAACGACTATGGTCATGACACCAATGAGTGCAACCAGCTGAAATATGAAATTGAGTTCCTTATCAGACAAGGACACCTGAGGAGGTATGTACGAGTCACTGGAGGTTCTCAGCGAGAGGCTCAAGGAGGCAACGAGCAGGCACCTGTACGGCAACGCTCTCCCCCTTTACATCCAACGATCGTGACGGGTACATTGCTAACCATCTGCGGTGGCCCACACCTAGCAGGAGATAGTGGGAAGATAAGGGAGCGATACGCCCGAAACTTACGCCACGACCAGGACATTGAAGTGCTGAATGTGGAGGAGCGAACTCCCAAGAAAGCTCGAACAAAGGAAGAACTGATAACTTTCTCTGAGCTTGATGCTCAGCATGTCCGGTTCCCTCATTCGGACCCTCTAGTCATGGACGTCCAAATCGCCAATATGATGGTTTAGCGGGTGTTAGTGGACACAGGGAGCTCAGTAAATATTCTGTACAAGTCTTCGCTAGAAAGGATGAAGTTGTCAGTGAAGGATTTGGAGCCATGCAACCAAACCATTTATGGTTTTTCTGGCAAAGGGCTCGCGCCAACAAGGTCGACTAGGCTTCTGGTCACAGGAGGAACCGCTCCAGTGAGCAAGACATTACTCACTACTTTTTATAGTAGTTGATTATCCTTCTGCATATAATGCTGTGATTGGAAGGCCTATTCCAGTCGACCTGCGAGCCGTAACCTCGGTCTGGCACCTCGCCATGAAGTTTCCAACCGACGCAGGGATAGGATGCGTGCTGGGAAACCAATGAGAAGCAAGGGAATGCTACAATTCCTCGATTCTCAAGGCGAAAAGGGGTGGTGTAACTCCCTAATCTCTAGGGACTGTTACAGTGTGCATTTTAAACAGTTCTAAACTGGCTAATCGAGTCATTTGGCCATAATCGTGTAACTAAGTATGATTAGCGGTTTAGGGTTAAAAATTTCGGTTAAGATATAACGTGTACGCCTTGAATATTCACACACTTTAGCGAGCTAGAAAAGGGCCTAACTCGATCTGCCACATGTCAACCGTCCATCTGGAGCTGTTTTTTACCATCCCCTAATTTAACCAGCCTGAGCTGGTTAATCATTTAGCTGCTCCCTGGAGCCATTGTGTCGACATGATGCAAGCCACGAGCTAGCATGACATTAAGCTCGTAGTGCATCAGAGGCCTGACACCCCCGAATCCTTGTAAAGTCAACCACGCAATATAAACATGCATATCCCAGACGTCACGTGTCTATTCTATTCCTGAATTCTCGGACACGTAGTATAAACGTGCGTGTTCAGACGTCCCACGCCTGATTTGGGCCATGCGGCCCATAATCCATCCTTACATATTGATTAGACCACACTTCACTGCAAGTTTTAGGAATTAATCATTGATGTCACATAAATGATTTGATGGGTGAAGAGGTCATGGGATGACCCAAATACCTACTCAGAGGTCAATCTCCTATAAATACTAAAACCTTGGATAGTGCAAACAGTTGGCTGATTCTTATAAAACAAACACTTTGTAAGAAATAGTGAGGAGATATCAATAATATTGACTGGTGGACTAAGGGGATTTGAACCTCCGAACCACCTAAAAAAGGAGTGACTACTGTTTCCTTGCAATTAATTCTCACATCCTAGATTACTATCATTTTCATATTACAGTTTATCAATTAGCACTAATCCATCCTATTTATTCATATAATTATCTGTTGGCGAAAAACCGTGTCAACAATTTGGTGCTTTCATTGAGAGTGTTTAGATTAGTGCTACCACAAAAAATTGATCATGGTGGTTACTCGGTCAAAGCATGGTAACGAGGCGGATCAACATGATGGGTAGGAGGCCCACCATGGGCCAGGACGACACCGGGAGTTCGGCGCCCCGACCGCCAAATTCGAACCCGGGTTACCTGACGGTGATAGAAATGGAGAACATACAGTTGAGGAGTCAGCTATCCAGAGTAAGTAAGAAAATCGAGGAAGTCTTGGCCCGACTACCCCCTCTTGCAACCGACGTTAACGTCGGAAAGAGGCAAAGCAGGACTCATAAGTCCCGCAGGGATAGTCGGCCCAGACCCAGTCGATCGGTTAGAATCTCAACCCCAAGTTCTGCACCCATGTCACTCCATAACCAGGAAGCTATGTTTGAGGAGTTTCCCAGGGCCAATCAGCAATTCAGCCGATCAGTCAGAACCTCAACTCCTAGTTCGGCTCCACCATCGAATGCACCCAGAAGGGCTCGTGGCAGCTCGCGGAGGAGGTCCAGGGAAAGCTTGCGCAGACAACCTGCTCCGGCCAGCCTTCCCGTGCCGCGGTCAGACCGCCGGGGGCAGGAAGCTGGAGACGACAGAGTAGAACGACCGCAAGCTAGTTTCATTCGGCCGGACGGGACTAGGATCGCTTCACCAATTAGGCATCCCCCTTCGCTGATAAGATACCTATCTCCCCCTCGTCTTGCTCGAGATATTCCGGTGCACGGGGGCAGCAAAAGGAATCCTCCTCCCACCGTTCCTGCCCATCGCCCACGAGAACGCGAGAATGTTTCGGATCCTCACCCCTAGTAGTAGGCTCCAAGCTTTTCCAACAGGAGCTACTGGACCGAGAGCCACTGAAGTGGCAGATCTAGTGGAGACCTACGTAACCGTTTAAGTTCAGTACAAAGCCCTTGAGCCACCTCGAGGGCCGACCTTCGAGATCGCCTCAACTCGCAGAGGGGGGATTCGGCCAGAAATGACAGTCATGCTCGCTGAGAGGATGGTCTTTCCGAAGTACATGGCAGTGAGAATGTCCCGCCAAACCAAGCTCAAGCTTGGAAGGACAATAACCCGCCTAACGCGTATAATGGAACTGGAACTGTTGAACAGCCCCAGAACAACCAAGGGACTAAGGACCGGACCCTAGAATGGTTAGCTAAGATGAAGGAGCTAATGAAGAAACTCTTGTCAGAAAAGGACAAGGATGAGTATGACTCGGGGGACGAGCTTGAGCTTTTTCCCCCCAGCATAGCGGCCATCGTGTACTCGCTGGGTTTCAATGGGGATGGGGACCTGTCGGATCACCTGGGTATGTTCAATACCCTTATGATGGCCCATAATATCAGCCCCGAGCTGAGATGTTTGATTTTCCCTTCCACCTTAATCGGGCCAGCTAGACAGTGGTTCAAGCAGGGTAAAAAGTAGTCCATTAGCTCGTGGAAGAATTTTTCTGCCGATTTCATGAAGGCATTCCGAGCTTCTCAAGCGGCCCGCGTCAAAGCTAACACCCTGGCGAACGTGAAGCAACAACCCGGGGAACCCTTAAAAGCTTACCTGAGCAAGTTCGCTAACGTTGCAGCCCGAGCTAGGGACGCGAATGATAGTTCCAAGCTCATGGCTTTGAGGACTGGAATCCTCGTTGGGGGCGAGCTGTGGAAAGAAATCCAAAGAAGAGGTGTAAGCACCATGGATGAATTCCTGAACAAGGCATAGGAATGGATAAACCTGGAAGAGGCGCGAGCATCGGTCATGGGAACCAGCCAAACCCTTGATCAGCCCGTTGGAGCGGAAACGGATGTCATGAAAATGACTCAAACTGTTGCCTAGAATAACCAAGGGGGTGGAGGCAAGAGAAAGGGGAGCGGTGAGGGCGGCCAACACAGCCCAAAGAAGAACAAACCCGCAAAAAAGTTTAAGCCAGTCTACGCGGCTTATACCGAGCTCACAAACACTAGGGAACACATTTTCCTAGAAAATTCTGCCCGCCTTCCCTGGAAAAAACCAGAGCCTTTGAAACATTAGAAGGCCAAGAGGGACCCTTCGAAGTTCTGTCAATTCCGCAACGACATTGGCCACAACACTGACGATTGTAGGCACTTGAAGGATGAAATCGAGACACTCATTGGAGCCGGACCTTTGGCTCAGTATGCGCGGAATCGGGTTCCTACTAGTCAGTCAGCTCCGGAAGCTCCGATAAATCAACTCGAGGCCCGGGTAAATCAGGATACCCTTCCTCCTATAATAGGAGGAGAGATAACCACCATCTCCGGAGGCCCTCATTTGGCAGGCACAAGCAGAGGTGCCTAGAAGAAGTATGTCAATGAGCTGAAGTCTCATAATGAAGTTGAATTTATTTCGGAGCAGCATCTACCCAAACAACGGCGATTGGAGAGGCAACCAATCAGTTTTACCAAAGAGAATGCTAGTCATGTCCAGTTTCCACATAACGATCCTCTGGTGATAACTGCCCAGCTCACCAATCAGAGAGTGAGGAGGATGCTGGTTGATATTGGGAGTTCAGTGAACCTGCTATTCCGGTCCACGCTAGAAAAAATGGGGTTGTCTATAGTCGAACTAAAGGCCACCTCCACGATGTTGTATGGGTTTTCCGGAGAAAGGTCGGCAGCGATAGGAACGATCGAGTTAGTAATAACCTTGGGAGAGGGACCCCGAACTGTCTCAAAGCTCCTCAAGTTCATGGTTATCAATTATCCCACCGCATACAATGCAATTCTGGGCCGGCCTACGTTGATGGCATTTGAAGCCATAACTTCTATCCGCCACCTCACAGTTAAGTTCCCCTCCTCTACGGGGATATGTATGGTCCGAGGTGATCAGCTCACCGCCAGGGAATGTTATAGCATTTCCATGAGGGGAAAATCACAACCCGGGCAGCAGACGATGACCATCTAGGGAGGAAGCAAGGAATCTCTGGAAGTAAGATCTATTCCTGGGATAGAAAAACCTCAGGAAGCCGATGGCGTAGGTATCACTTTGAGTGATGATATCGACCCAAGGATAGGCAAAGATAGATCCAAGCTCCAGGCCATCGAAGAGCTCGAAGAGGTGAACATCGATCCTAGAGACCCTTCGAGGGTGGTTAGGCTCGGGAAAAACCTATGTAATGAGAGAAAGTCGAAGCTGCTGAAATTTCTACAAGAAAATATAGACGTGTTCGCCTGGTCTCATGAAGACATGATAGGGATCAGCCCAATCGTCATCATGCATACCCTTAATTTGGACAAAAACATGTCGGCCAAATCCCAGAAACAGAGGCGCTTGGGCACGACCCGAGCTAAGGCCCTAGAAGAAGAAGTAGCTCGACCTTTAAAATGCGGCTTTATTCGCGAAGCAAAATACCCGATCTAGGTCGCAAATCCTATTTTGGTCCCGAAGCCCAACGGAAAAATGGCGGACCTGCATCGACTTTTCTGATCTGAATAAAGCATGCCCTAAAGATTTCCTCCCCTTGGTGAGAATTGACCAATTGGTGGATGCCACTGCGGGGCACGAGCTCATGTCCTTCATGGATGCATACTCGGGTTATAACCAGATCACCATGAACCCTACGGACCAGGAACACACTATTTTCATGACCCCAACCAACGTTTATTGTTACTAGGTCATGACCTTTGGGCTGAAGAATGCGGGAGCTACATATCAGAGATTGGTCAACAGAATGTTCGCTAATCAGATCAGGAAAAACATGGAAGTATATGTTGACGACATGTTGGTCAAGTCAAAAACAGCCGATAACCATGTTCCCGACCTGAAGGAATGTTTTTGAGATCTTAAGGAAATATGGTATAAGGCTGAATCCCCAAAAATGTACTGTTATACCCAAAAATTGGAGATCAATAACGTGGCAATAAAGGTGACAAGTGGCAGTGCATGATCAGTAAAAGACACATTAATAGTCAATAAATACATTGACTCCTCAGAGTTGTGATAAAGGGACTCGGTAGACTGTCGAAGAATTTGGACTGCTTGAAAGATGTCATAACCAAGCCAAGTGCACCTTGGTCCGAGGAAAGCTAAGGAAAATGCATTCTAGGAGAGCTAAGGAGAGTGCATCCTAGGAGGCTAAGGAGAATGCATCCTAGGAGGCTAAGGAGAATGCATCCTAGAGAGCTAAGGAGAGTACATCCTAGGAGGCTAAGGAGAATGCATCCTAGGAGAGCTAAGGAGAGTGCATCCTAGGAGAGCTAAGGAGAGTACATCCGAGGAGAACTCAAGAGAGTGGTCCTAGGAGACCCCAAGAGAGTGGTCCTAGGAGACCCCAAGAGAGTAGTCCTAGGAGACCCCAAGGATTTGGTCCGAGGAGAAACATGGCATGCTAGAGGAGAGTGCCATGTTAGAGGAGAGAAGTGCATGTCCTACCACCATGCATGTCCTACCACCATGCACGTCCGACCAACAAATGTTTGTCCTACCACCATGCACATGTCCGACCAGCACTTGCATGAGTGGTCAGTAGGAGAGGTGGATCAACTAGCTAGAGGAGAACTAAGTCAAGATTCCCAGAAACAGCTTCAACAAGATACGCGGGAATCTCTCATTCTTCCCACAAATGGGGGGTTTGTTACATTTTGAATTTTGAATGTTTCTTTGTAATTTAAATGTAATAAATATAATAAAATATCCCGGTTCTAGGGGATACCGTATGTATGACCCTAAGCCTATAAATAGAGGGCTTATGGGATGAGAGAGGGGGTTCTTCTGCTTCTTCTTTCTAGAGAGAGAAAATTTGGGTCTGAGTATTCTAGAGAGAGAAAGTGTTGATATTTGAGAGAACTCTTGTATTTTTGCAATCTATACTGAAGAAACTCAGTTGGCTCAGTCCATCTGATCTTGAGTACAGATCTATAAATCACAACTCTAAGTGGATTAGGCTATTACCGACAATCGGGGCTGAACCACTATAAAAATCTTGTGTGTTCTTTATTTTCTTTATTAAAACTGTCTGTTGTCATTTACATTCTCTTGAAGGCTTGTCGTTATTGACGTTCTCACGTCGTTGGCTAAAAACGCAGTCAACATGTACCTTAGGGGTTGCGTCAGGAAAATTTCTGGGTTTCATAGTCAACACCCAAGGAATAGAGGCAAACCCCGATAAAATCAGATCGCTACTCGAAATGCCATCACCCCGGTCGCGAAAGGACGTCAAAAGTCTGACAGGAAGGGTGGCAGCCCTTAATCGGTTCATTTCCAAATCAACTAACAAGTGTTTGCCATTCTTTAACCTGCTCCGGGGAAATAAAAAGTTCAAGTGGACCGATGAGTGCGAGCGTGCTTTCCTCAACCTAAAATCACATTTAACTGAGTCACCCGTGTTGTCTAAACCAACAACAGGAGAGCCTTTTTTTCTTTACCTGGCTGTCACGGAAGATGCGGCTAGCACCGTGCTGGTCCGGGAAGAGGACCGGTCTCAGAAGCCGGTCTATTACATTAGCAAAAGGCTCCTTGGAGCTGAATCTCGATATCCGTTGATGGAAAAAACGGCATTCTGCCTCATCACGGCCTCCAGAAAGCTCAGGCTGTATTTCCAGTCCCATTCAATCCACGCCATAACCGATCAACCTTTAAGGAAGATATTGCAGAAACCTGAGGCATCGGGACATCTTTTGAAGTGGGCCATCGAGCTCAGCCAATTCGAGATACTATACGTATCGCAAACTGCAATCAAAAGCCAAGCTCTGGCTGATTTTGTGGCAGACTGCACTGGATTCCAAGAGGAACCGATGGGAAGTCTTTGTGGACGGCTCATCTAATGAGAACGGGTCCGGAGCTGGAATCATTTTGATCTCCCCAGAGGGACACCGTTTCCACTCTGCGTTACGATTCAAATTTGAAGCATCCAACAACGAGGCCGAATACGAAGCTTTGTTGGATGGGCTAAGGGTGGCCCGGGAGCTGAAGGCCAGGGCCATCCAGTGCTATAGCGATTCCCAGCTCATGGTTAACCAGGTATCAGGAGAATACCAGGAGTGGGGAACCAAGATGGCGGCCTACCTGGCCAAGGTAAAGAAGGAGTTGTCCACATTTGAATACAGCGTAGTCGAACAGATCCCTTGGGAGCAGAACGCCAATGTCGATGCCTTAGCAAAGCTCGCCACCTCCAGGGAAGTCGAAACCTTGGGTTTAATACCGGTGGAATTCTTGGAAAGGCCGAGTGTAGATGAGACTACGAGAGAGGTCGAGATGATTGACGCCAGGCCAACCTGGATGACTCCCATAATCGAATACCTTACCACAGGAAAATTACCTGAAGAGCGAAGCGACGTGAGGAGAATACTTTTTCAGGCCTCGAGGTATACAATAGTAGACGGGACGTTGTACCGATGTGGCCTTTCTTTGACTCTTTTGCGATGTGTTCTGCCAAAAGAGGCCAAGGCTATTCTGCAGGAGGTGCATGAAGGCTTTTGTGGGGATCACTGTAACGACCCAAATTTGCTAATAAGGCTTAAGGGCCTTGATTAGTGTGCCTAGAGGGCATAATGGGAATTATGTGTGACTTTAATGAGTAAAATGCATGATTATGATTTAAAGCATGTTATATGACTATTTGAATATTTGAGATGCATGACTATGTGTATTAGTATGCATGTAGGCTCTGACTAGGTTAGAAGGGCATAATCATAATTTTGGCCATTATGGGCATAACTGTGTACATATATGAGATAATTGTTGAGACCACATTATTATGTGGATATATCTGTGATCTGTGACTCGAGACGATCCTAGTGAGCGGTTTAGCGGAAAAGTCATGGCGGGGATTTATACTAGGCTCGAGGTGAGCCTGGGGGTATAAATGGGAATTTAGTGAGTATATTGGAGTTTATTTTGATATCGAGGAATATAATTGGTGATTAATTAGGTATCGGGAGGTAAGCGGAAAATATTAGAGACACTCGAGGAATTAGCGGGAATCGGGTAAAATGACTAAAATGCCCCTAAGTGGATTAAAGGGTTTAGAATTAATAGGGAGGGCATTTTGGTCAATTGGCTTCTTAGAGATAAGTAAGTTAAGGCTTTACACTTAGTGGGAATTGTAGAGAAAGGTAAAAGGCTGTGGAAAGAAAAAGAAAAGGACGGGAAAACATAACAGCTTTTCCTAGGGTCGGTTTGTGGTTCTCTCATCATTTCTCTTCATTCTTCTTGGAGAAAAATTCAGAGGAGAGCTAGGTCAACTAAGCCATAAGGTTTCTGAGCTAAGCTTGAAGATTTGGCAAGGGTTTAGCAAGGATAGGCCATTTTCTTGAGGTAAGATTTTGTAGTTCCTTCAGTTCTGGTTTTGGTTTTTACCTAAGATATCTAAGTTGTGTTGATGGGGAATTCTAGGGAAGTTGGAGCCAAGGGTTGAGGAAGAGCAAGCTAAGGAGGTCTAGAGGCAACTTGAGGTCGAATTTCCATCAAAGGTATAAATTCTGAGCTTTTAACTTTGATGTTTTGACTGGTTTCTGCTGAGTTTTGAAGTCTAGTAGTGGCTTTGGTGGATTTTGAGATTAGGGATGCATGTGCTTGGGTTTTGAGTATTTAGGGTGCTTGGGATGAGTGGAATGTGTTAATAAGCTTGTTTTTGAGTTTGGTGAAGGTTTGGAGAAGTTTTGGTTGAGTTTGGTTCGAGGAAATCGCAGGAAGGAAAATTGAGGTGTTGCCTGTCTGTGACTAGCGCTACAGTGCTAGCCTTTGGGCGCTATAGCACTAGGCCATGCTTCCTGGGGGATTTTTCTTTTGCTTGTAGCGCTGTAGCACTGCCCTGTTTCTAGAAAGGGATTTTAGGGTTATTTACAAGGGTTTTTGACCAAGGGTTCGGGGTTCGATTCCACCACCTTGTTTGGTGGAACTAGGACTTCTCGGGGGCTCGGGATTACTCCCGAGGCTAGGTTTTGGACTTGAGGTTTGGTGATGACTTTGACCTATGGTTGTGATTAGGTGAGCGCTAGGGCTCGAATGGGATCGTGCTCAAGGAGTCAAGTGATCAAAGTTAGCGAATCGAAAGGTAAGAAACTGCACCCGGTTATATGTTTGTGATGGGACTAAGTGCCCTCGATATTTGTATTATGTCAATGATGGTATTATGCCATGGGACATGTGATAGTAGCCTAAGGGTTCCGTACACAATATTTGTGCACAGGGTGCAGCTTGGCCACTGGTAGCCGAGGACAGCTTAATATTCACTGAGCTCGGTTTAAGCAGGTCGGAGTCAGTGGGATAACGGAGGGTGCGGCCTGAGGGCGTTAACCCTAGTTATCATATGAGATTTGGTGTATGTTATGAATTGATATGTTTAGTATGCTGAATACTTGACTATTCTGAATGTGATATGATTAAGAATATGTGATGCAATACGAGATATTGATTTGTCTGTTGATTTCTTATGCTCTGTTGTTGTGTTTTCTTGCTGGGCCTTGGCTCACGGGTGCTACGTGATGCAGGTAAAGGCAAGGGCAAGTTGGACCAATCCTGAGATGGAGGGCTGCTGGGTGGAATGTACATAGCCAGCTGTTCAGTGGATCAGGACAAAGATTGCCTAATTATCTGTTTTGCCTTAATATGGCTAACACTGTATTTAGTCCTTGAATCTTTTGTAAACAGTTTCAAACTTAACATTTTTGGGATCCTGTACAAACAGGAAATGTTTCTTTATGAAAATGTGACTTTTGAGACCAAAACATTTTAACCCTAGTTCCTTTATAGTTTCAATAACACGATTTAAACTAAACGACTTGATTAGCAAGTCTAGCACTTTATAAACACACAATGTAACGGTCTTGGCTATCCAGGGCGTTACAATCACGCTGGGGGGCAAATCCTAGCCTTGAAGATATTGAGCCAAGGATATTATTGGCCTACTCTATCAAAGGACTCAATTTCTTACGTCAAAAAGTGTGACAAGTGTCAGCGGTTCGCCACGATCGCCCGAGCTCTGCCGGTCGAGCTGAAAATGATCTCGTCCCCGTGGCTGTTTGCGGTCTGGGGAATTGACTTAGTTGGTGCCCTGCCCATGGGAAAAGGAGGAGTTCGCTATGCGATGGTGGCTATTGACTACTTCACGAAATGGGCAGAAGCAGAGCCCCTGGCAACAATAACATCAAAGAGGGTCCTCGATTTTGTGGTTAATAATATTGTCTGCCGATTCAGGCTGCCAAAGAAGATCGTGTTGGATAACGGAACCCAGTTCAATAGCAACCTCTTCACCAAATTCTATGAAATGCACGACATAGTTAAAAGTTTTTCCTCCGTGGCCTACCCCCAAGGTAATGGGCAAGTCGAGGCTGTGAACAAGACACTCAAAGCGAGCCTTAAGAAGAGGCTGGATGAAGCTAAGGGAGTTTGGCCTGAACAGCTCCCACAGGTGCTATGGGCATACCGGACCTCACACCGAACTTTGACGGGGCACACTACTTTCTCCCTGACCTTCAGAAGTGAAGCCGTCCTTCCTGTCAAAACAAAGATAGCCTCGGATAGAGTTCGGGCGTTCAACTAATACCAGAACAATAAATTTCTTAGCGCGTCCCTCGAACTAATTGACGAAAAATGAGAAGATTCGCAGCTACAGCTCGCGCATTATCAACAAAAAATCACTCGGTATTTCAACTCAAGGGTCAAGAAACGCGTCTTTAACTTAGGCGACCTGGTTCTCCGAAGGCTCTTTTTAGCCGGTAAGGATCCCAAGGACGGAGTTTTGGGACCAAACTGGAAAGGACCCTATCAAATAATAGAGGTTGTGAAGGAAGGAACCTTTAAGCTCGCTCGACTTAATGAGGAAACAGTCCCATGGACATGGAACGCTGTGCACCTAAAGAAATATTATCAATAGTCGTGCTTTTGTAAGGCTTAATTATAAAAGCCACCCTGTTTTATTAAAAAATGAGAAGTATATTTCTTGTATCGTATGTTTCCATGTGCATATAGGCTTAACAGAGCGTGTGTTCAAAGTAACCGAGAAAGATCTCTTTCTGCTTACTTGGGGGGCATATATCCTGGACATAACCAGGTCCTAAAACTTAGAAGTTAGTTAAATTGATTAACCAGTATTTTTCCTAAAGAGCACGAGGTGTCGATAAAACTAACGCGAACTAAGTTTTTTAAATTAACATCCTGGACATAACCAGGTCCTAAAACTTAGAAGTTAGTTAAATTGATTAACCAGTGTTTTTCCTAAAGAGCACGAGGTGTCGATAAAACTAACGCCAACTAAGTTTTTAAATTAATATACTGGATACAAACAGGTCCTAAAACATAGAAGTGAGTTAAATTGATTAACTAGTGTTTTTCCTAAAGAGCACGAGGTGTTGATAAAACTAACGCGAACTAAGTTTTTAAATTAATACCCTGGACACAACCAGGCCCTAAAACTTAGAAGTTGGTTAAAAATGACTGGCAATACTTTGCAATCTCAAAGAAAAACGGTCAATAAGCTAACACGAACTAAGTTTTTACCAAACACATAAAAAATAAATAAATAATAACAATAATAATAAATAAAGTAGATTGAAATAAAATTCAGGGTAACTGAAACCATTTGTCTCGAGGAGGAAAAACCTCGTGGTAGATCATTGCAGGTAAATAAATAAATAAATAAAAATACAAAAGTACTAAGCCCCCCCAGGTCGCTCCAATGAGGTCACCCCCTCGGTCTCTTGCTCGCCGGCAGTGGAAGTCTCCCCAGTCTCAGAAGGCGGCTCCTGTTGAAGCCGGGCCTTGAACTTCTCAAGGAAGGGCTCCCATACCTCGGGCGCCAGAAAGGAGAAGTCGCCATCTTGGTTGAAGGCCCAACAATGGTAGAGCATGGCCTCCATGGATGAGCTGGAGGACGCCCTCTCTGCCACGGTGGCGGCCTCGACCTCCAACTGCTTAGCCTTGGCCTCCTCGAGCTCAGCCTTCGTAGCGGCCAAGGCGGCCTGTACAGCCTTTTCGCTTTCTTTGGTAGCTGTCAAGGCGACCTTGGCACTTTGCTCTTGTTGCTGGGCAGACACGAGAGCGGCCTGAGCAGTCTGAAGCTTGCCCCTGAGCTCGTCAATCCTGGGCCTGGATCGAGCTATGCTGCGGTGTAGAGCCAAAGTCGCTTGTAAAGACATAGATAGTAAGGCATGTGCTGGGAAGAAAGCAAAGAAATTTAACTAAGTAAACTTACCGTGAGGTTCATCCCCAGCGCGAAATCCATGACATTCTCGGGGCTCCTCGCCTCGATCTCCCTCAAGTCCCTCGGGGTGGCCTTGTAATAATGCTCCACCGTATAGCTCGCAGTCTCATAGACCATCCCTCAGAAGGTCTCGGGGATTTTCTCCAGGTCCTGGGCATTAACTGGGATGCGCACGATTGGGAGGGGGGACTGGCGGGGTTCCAGCTGGTGCCTCCTGTTCCCGAGTAGGGGCTGGAGGTCGCGAGGGAGGTGGGGGCATGTTCTCTGTAGCTGCAGGGACCTGGCTCCTCCCCTTGGTGGGAGACTTGGAGGTGGTCCTGGAGGCAGGAGTCTTCTTGGCCAATCGGGGTCTCTTGACCAGTGGCACAGACGATCCGAAAGGAGGATTCCCCCTGGAAGATGGATCGCAGGGTGTTGTCTCTAGGCTGTGCCATCTCCTCGCCTGAAAAAAAAAAAAAAAGGAACGTTAGTATACATGCAAGGTTATTTTATTACAAGAGAAATCTAAAGGTGTATTGAAAAAGTCCTACCCTCCGAGCTAGAGGAGGAATCTATTGCCACGACCTCCGGCCTCGGAACTTCTATAGGGGAGTCTAAGTTTATTACTTCACGGATAAGAGGGGGCTCTGGGTCCGGATCCGCCTCAAGACTGGACTCCTCTACGTATTGCCTAAGCCCTAGAGTGACTACACCCTCCAGAAGGGAGGGCCACGACCTAAGGTTGGTCCCGTACTCCTCAAAGAAGGCCGACCTAAAGGACAAGGTGTTGTCCACCACTACGGTGCCCCTAGGACGGCCTATATCATGGTGTAACACTAGTTGATCTACACACTGGAGTAGGGTTATGTTAAGGTCTGGGTCATCTCGATGACGATGTACGAGTTGGTTTGGGTTAAACCTAACAAGCCTTAGGTCTGCGGCAGCCCTGTCTAGGTTCCTAAACGGTTATGGGTTACCTTGGTCGGAGGGGCCGGCTACTGCCCCCGACTGAACCCGATCCACGTCGAGGCCCCGAGCGGCCTCAGGAGCTCGCCTTCATCGCATGAGTGGCACCTCATCTTCTTCTTCCTGCGCATCGCCGTCATCATCTACGGCATCCCCCTTGGGGATAGGCACCAGCTCGCAAGCTACTGGGTGGTTAGCCCGAGTCCTCCTCAAGGCCAGAGTCTGGCCCGCAGAAATTAACTTACACGCCAGCATCGTCTCATCAGACACGAGCTGGCGGTAGTCTTTCTCACTTGACGAAAGCCCCTCCAAAGTGTCGTATTGACCCCCAAGGGTCACTGATTTGGCCATCCTTGCAAAAATGGCTGCACGATGATGTTCAAGTTAGTACGCGCGAAAAGAAATAAAATAATATGGTGATTTCGCGAGCTGAGAATAGAGAGAACTTATGATGACGGTTGAGATAATGATGTTCGCAGTTGCGAAACCCGTTCAACATAAAGAACTGGTCTTTGAAGTCGTTGGGATGGCTGGGCAGTTCGATGACTGGAGGAGAATTCGGGAAACGGGTTAGGTAGTAGAACCCGTCACCTCGTCCCCGTTGATCCGGGCTAGCCTTGAGGTAGAAGAAGTAAAGGATGTTCGCAGGGGTGGGGACCTCCCACATCTGTTGCAGGAAAAGATACCTCAGCCCAGCCAGCAGACGGTATGAGTTCGGGGGGAGTTGAAATGGTGCCAACTGCACATAGTTGAGGAAGTCAACGAAGTATTGATCGAGGGGGAGGAAGGCCCCGGCCCTCAGGTGCTCGTCGCTCCAGGCTGTGAATTCCTCCTCAAGTGGCATGCAGCTCCTCTCCCCCTCATAGGGAGGTCGGGCAATAAGAGTGCCAGTCCCAATCTTGATGTTATGGGACAGCATAATCTTATTGACCCTCCCTTGGGTTGTAATCTTCGAGGCTATCCTCTCCACCTCAAAGAAAGTATCAGGTCCCACCTCGACCTCCTTCTCCACTGTGGGACAAAATTGGGGGATGGGAGACTCCACCTCGATCTCCTTCCCTTTGTTAGACTGCTGGGATGACGAGCCGACCGTGCTTTTCTTGGACACGTTCTTTCTGGGTCCCATCGGATCGCCTAGCGAACAAGAATGAGGAAAAGCTTAATAGGCAACCTAAAAAGTGAGAAAAAGAAACAAAAAAATAGCGCGAGAAGAAGCGATTTTCATACACGGGCTAAGGTAATCTTAGCCCGTGGTGTGTGAAGCCACGCGTTGCCATAGTCACGCGCCCACGTTTCCAACGGATCCCTGATCTCCAGGGATCTTTGTGTCAGGAGGGGCAAATTATTGCTTGCCTTGGAAGGGAAGTTTTGAGAGCAAAACCACCTAGGAAGCGTGACCCCTAAGCTACCTGGTTTTGCACCCTAAAAACCTCTCACCTTCCATATTCCAAATAGGCATTTCCTAAATTTACCCAGAAAATAACCCAGAAAGTTACCCAGAAGTCCCCTAGTTATGAACATCACATTCCTAGACATGTTTCTAAGTGTAATCAATATGCCTAAAATTGGAACCTATGTGCCAAAGACCAGCCAAAAACAACCTATTGTTTACGACTAAGAAATAAATTTGCCTATCAAAGAAACAGGGAAATCGAAACATGCAAACAGACAGGGAAATTACAGTGTATTTTTCAGAGTGAAAGTTGCAGAAAGCGTAAGGGTAGGAGTCCTGGTTGAATCCTTAAAGCTGGACTTCTGAGAGACTCTTGTGGTGAGAGCGTAGGGATTTATGGGATTATGACCGGAAGAAGAAGAACTTCTAAAACTCAAAAAGAGAAAATGAGGAAAAAATTTCAAACGAAGAGTGACTGGCACTGAAGATTGCCCACCTTATATATACGTAAGAGGCATGAGGAAGCAAGGACCGTCTGATCAAATTAATGCGAGATATGAGGGTCATAACTCAGGAGGCGAAACAACATCAGAAAGGTGGCTAGGCCATTTAATGCAATTCTCAGAATCCGAACAGTCGCCAACCACGACGTTCAACGTGTCCGGTACTCATGTAGTAGGCAGGATATGAAGAGTCGAAAGGGAAGTTTAAAAGCCTCCGCTGTGAAAATCAGAGGTGACGTCATAAGTCACGAGCAGGGGCTTGGGGGGGAAAATGTACGCCCTGAATATCCGCACATTTCGGCGAGCTAGAAAAGGGCCTAACTCGATTTGCCACGTGTCAACCGTCCATCCAGAGCTGTTTGTTACCGTCCCCTAATTTAACCAGCCCGAGCTGGTTAATCATTTAGCTGCTCCTTGGAGCCATTGTGTCGAGATGATGCGAGCCACGAGCTAGCACCACATTAAGCTCGTAGTGCATCAGAGGCCTGACACCCCCGAATCCTTGTAAGTCAACCATGCAATATAAACGTGCATATCCCAGACGTCATGTGTCTATTCTATTCCTGAATTCTCAGACACGCAGTATAAATGTGTGTGTTCAGATGTCCCACGCCTGATTTGGGCCATGCGACCCATTATCCATCCTTACCTATTGATTAGACCACACTTCACTGCAAGGTTTAGGAATTAATCATCGATGTCACATAGAGGATTTGATGGGTGAAGAGGTCACGGGATGACCCCAATACCTACTCAGAGATCAATCTCCTATAAATACTGAACCTTGGATAGTGCAAAGGGTTGGTTGATTCTTGTAAAACAAACACTTTGTAAGAAATAGTGAGGAGATATCAATAATATCGACTGGTGGACTAAGGGGATTTTAACCTCCAAACCACCTAAAAAAGGAGTGACTACTGTTTCCTTGCAATTAATTCTCACATCCTAGATTACTATCATTTTCATATTACAGTTTATCAATCAGCACTAATCCATCCTATTTATTCGTATAATTATCTATTGGCGAAAAACCGCGTCAACATAACGTTTCACTAAAACGTTTACCATATACATTGGGATCCCAAAAAAATTAATTTAAAGGTTTATTACAACAAAATATTTACAACCAGCCGACCTAAGCGGCAAAATAGGGTTTAACCCTATTTCCTCTTTAAACCCTCGGCCGTGGCGGTCGAGCAGCCGCATATGTACACATCGCCACCTAAGCTCTCCAACTCAAGGATGGTCCAGCTTTCTTTTGCCTTTACCTGCACCACATAGCACCCGTGAGCCGAAGCCCAGCAAGAAAATTCAATATGCTCATGAACAAGTAATAACATGTTACTAAGTCATAATAGGCATGCCCAGTAGTAATTACCCTACTCATGCATGCAAGCAGGTACAAATAAATGTTTATGAAGTCCTGCGCTCTGAGTAGATGACTAATAAGTCTCTCTGAGGTAGAAAACTAATAAGTCTCTCTGAGGTAGATGACTAATAAGTCTTTCTGAGGTAGATGACTAATAATTCATTCTTTGAACAATTAGCTAATAAGTCACTCTCTAAATAGATGACTGATAAGTCTAACTCAGTCAGATGACTGATAAGTCTATCTCGGTCATATGACTAGTAAGTTTGTCTCGGTCAGATGACTAATAAGTCTGTCTTGGTTAGATGACTAATAAGTCTATCTCGGTCATATGACTATTAAGTCTATCTCGGTCAGATGACTGATAAGTCTATCTCGGTCAGATGACTGATAAATCTATCTCGGTCAAATGACTGATCTAATAAGTCAATCTCGGTCAGATGACTAATAAGTCAATCCCGGTCAGATGACTAATAAGTCAATCTCGGTCAGATGACTAATAAGTCTATCTCGGTCAGATGACTAATAAGTCTATCTCGGTCAGATGAATATTAAGTCTATCTCGGTCAGATGACTGATAAGTCTATCTCGGTCAGATGACTGATAAGTCTGTCTCGGTCAGATGACTGATAAGTCCATCTCGGCCAGATGACTGATAAGTCAATCTCAGTCAGATGACTTCGGCCAGATGACTGATAAGTCAATCTCAGTCAGATGACTAATAAGTCAATCCCGGTCAGATGACTAATAAGTCAATCTCGGTCAGATGACTAATAAGTCTATCCCGGAGGTCCCATACCCTCCTAGCCATGTGACGTGTAGGTCACCTTAGCCTTTTGGCTTTGGCTCTAAATAACTAGCCTTTAGACTAGACAAGCGCTTTTAGTTTTCATTGAACTTGAGGTCAGTCTGGCATTAATGCTCATGATGAGTCATTCAATGCAGATGTCGATTAGATCTAATCTTTTCGGCTTACGTTAAACACGCTAAAACTGTCCTTGACTCATAAGTCAATGCCACAGGACCAGTGCTCGGTATTATTGCTGATCTTGACTGATAAGTCATAGCTTCACAATCAATACTGGCACCAATGTCGATCCCTGACTAATAAGTCAGTGCTTCCTCAATGAGGTAATGCAAACAGACATATATCATATGTCAAATATTCATATATAAGGCATTTAGCATGCTTAATCCATATTCAGAAACATAATTATAATCATGCACAAATACAGAGACTCAAGCTCTGATCAATCTCAATTTCAACATTCATGCCATGCCCTAATCTCATATATCTTATGCATCACATATTGGGTACAGTTTTTCTTACCTTTGGTCCAAGCACATGTTACAAATAAATGAGCTACAAGCACAATCCTGATTCCAAGCCCCTAATGATAACCTAGTCACAACCATAAACGGTGATCCAATGAGTTCAAGTTCTAAAACTCAATCCCGGAACCAAGACCTAGCCTCTGAGACGTCGAATCCCACTGAACCGGGTAGTAGGAATGATCCCAAGGGCTAAGGTTTGAGTTCCCATGATCAAAACATCACTTCAACCACAAATTCCCTTAAGCACCGCGGCCCTCAGGCCCTTCAGCATCACCGCCCACCTGCAACAAGCTCGGGCCGCAGCGCCCAAGAATAGGGCCGCGACCCCACCTCGAAACCCAGCCAAAACCTTCCAAAAACTTATCCAAACATATCCAAATCCCAAAATCAAAGTTCCCAAACATCCTAATCATCCAAAACCAATAAAACCCAAGTCTTAAATCATCCAAAAACTCATCAAAACACAAAATCCAATTCAAGCTTAAAAAATTTAAAAACTTAAAACTTAGATTACCTCTGATTGAGTTGTTTCCCAACTAAATCCTTCGGGTAATAAGCTTCTAATCTTCCCTAGAATTGCTATGCCTCGATCCTCGCTTGAATCTGAGTCTTAGAACTCAAGTTTCCTTCGAAAATGCAATCGGGTGTCGGAAATGGAACTTTGAGGGAGAGAGAACGTTCTGAATGTTCTTTTTAACAAATCCTAATGCTCGAGGTCCCGAAAACATCCCCGGGGGCAAAATAGTCAAAACCTCCAGAATTTTCCCATGATCTTACTAACTCCCAATTTATCATCAAATATTTATTCCCATTACCCAATATCCCGGTAATGTACTAAATACCCCTTGACTCACTCCGAGTCAAGTATAAATCCCATTGTGAATTTCCCACTAGCTTACCTCCTAGGATCGTCTCGTGCTGAGTAACCCTAGCATAACCAAATAATAATGAAGCACCACACACATATCACATATATGCCAAATATGCCCAAAATGACCAAAATATGAAAATCACACAATTAATCAGAAATGGGTTCACATGCGTATTTAATACACCTAAACATGCATATTATCATTTAATTACATAATAAATCAATTATGCCCCCCCCCCCCCCCCCCCCCCTCCTAATCAAGGTCCTAAACCTTATTAGGAAATTTGGGGCATTACAGGTGGATTGAGGGAAAGAGCCGAAAAAGGTTTGCAATTGGCCAATGAGATACAAGCCCAATCAGGTGAACACGTCGCCAAATAGGGTGTTGCCCAAAGTGAGGATAAGGATTTAGATCCTCACGTTGGGGATTTTGAGGAAGATGTAAAACTAGTCGAGTACCTCGAGGAGGTCCAACTCGATGAGGCAGATCCGACCAGGGTTGTGAAAGTCGATAAAAACTTAGAGACAACAATAAAACAAAAACTGGTGGAATTTTTGAAGTAGAACCAGGAGGTCTTTGCCTGGTCGCATAAAGATATGGTTGGGATTGACCCGGCATTTATCAGTCATGTCTTGAACATAGATAAAAGTTTTCCACCAGTGCAATAGAAAAGGAGGCTGCTTGACAAAGATAGATCGAAAGATTTAAAAGGAGAAGTCGAGAAGCTAAAGGAGAATAGATTCATCAGAGTAGCATTTTATCCTTCGTGGGTCTCTAATCCCGTACTGGTTCCCAAGAAAAATGGCAAATGGAGAACATGCGTGGATTTCACAGACCTTAATAAAGCCTGCCCAAAGGATTGTTTCCCACTCCCAAGGATCGACCAGCTGGTCGATGCTACTTCAGGGCACGAGATCCTATCATTCATGGATGCATACTCTGGGTGCAAGCAGATCAGTATGCACCCACATGATGAGGATCACACTAGCTTTCAGACCGATACAAGGCTTTACTGTTACAAAGTAATGCCTTTCAGTTTGAAAAAGGCTGGTGCGACTTACCAGCGACTATTCAATCACATGTTCAAAGAGCTGATCGGTTTAAACATGGAGGTATATGTTGATGACATGCTGGTAAAGTCGAAGAAGGCAGAAGAGCACATCGGGGACCTGCAAGAGTGCTTCAATGTCTTAAACAAATATCAGATGAAGCTGAATCCCCTTAAGTGTTCCTTCAGATCTGGATCATGGAAATTCTTGGGATTTATAGTGAACTCAAGAGGCATTGAAGCTAATCTCGAAAAGATTAAGGCCCTGATCGAGATGAAGTTTCCAACAAAGATAAAAGATGTTCGAAGTTTAACCAGAAGGATTGCCGCTTTAAGTAGATTTATCTCAAAATCTACGGACATGCGCGTTCTATTTTTTAATCTACTTAGGGCAATAAGAAATTCGAGTGGATGGAAGAGTGCGAGAAAGCCTTCCAAGCTCTAAAATCACATATGTCGCAGCCACCAATTTTATCTAAGCCGGTTGAAAATGAAACTTTGTTCATCTATTTGGCGGTCACAGAATATGCTGCTAGTGTTGTTCTGGTAAGAAAGGAGGAACATGTGCAAAAAGTTGTGTATTATATAAGCAAAAGGTTAATAGGAGAAGAACTGCGATATCCGCCCATTGAGAAATTAACCTACTGCTTGATCTTAGCCTCCAGAAAGCTACGACTATACTTCCAAGCTCACCCCATCGCAGTACTCACCGACCAGCCACTACGACAAGTCTTGCAGAAACCAGAAGCCGCTGGTCGATTATTGAAATGTGCAGTTGAACTTGGACAATTCGATATTTCTTACTTGCCACGAGCAGGAGTGAAGGGACAAGCTCTAGCAAACTTTGTCATGGAGCTCACTGGGCTCCAAGACATCGAGCCAATAGAAGAGCCTGAACCTCAAAGCCAAACTCCCTCTTGGAAGTTGTTCGTAGATGGCTCTTCTAACGAGCACAATGCTGGAACAGGTGTGATTTTGATCACGCCTAAAGGACATTGATTCCACTACACAATCAGATTCGACTTCACAGTGTCCAATAATGAAGCCGAGTATGAAGCTTTGTTCGCAGGATTAAGATTAGCCAAGGACATGAACATAAAGTCGCTTGAAATCTATAGTGACTCCCAGTTGATGGTTAATCAAATTACTGGAGAATATCATGCCCGGGGTCTGACGATGGTTGCTTATGTAAATAAAGCAAAGGATTTGTTGGCTCAATTCGAAAATTATACTCTCCAGCAGGTACCTCACAACCAGAACTCAAACGCTGATGCTTTGGCTAAATTAGCTAGCACAAAGGATGCTAACACCCTGAATATTGTGCCTGTTGAACGTTTATCCGTACCAAGCATCAAAATAGAAGAAACCTCCCTGGTAATCCAAGAAACAGACACATGGATGGCACCTTTCATTGAATACTTAGAGCATGGAGTATTGTCGTCAGACAGAAACAAAGCAAGAGCCCTCCAGAGGCAATTGGCTCGGTTCATCCTAAACGACGAAGTTTTGTACAGAAGGGGATACTCAATGCCACTCTTAAGGTGTGTTACAAAGGAAAAAGCCAAAGGATTAATGCGAGAAGTCCATGAAGGTTTCTGCAGGGATCATGCTGGGGGCAGAGTTTATCGAAAAAGATCCTAAGGCAAGGGTACTTTTGGCCAACAATGAATGAAGACTCTGTGGATTTTGTTCGAAAGTGAGACAAATGTCAAAGATTCTCCAAGATACTGCGAACAACCCTTAATGAGCTGAAACAAATGCAAAGCCCGTGGCCATTCGCAGTGTAGGGGATAGACTTGATCGGGTCTTTGCCCACAAGAAAAGGCAACGTCAAGTATGTTGTAGTTGCTGTTGACTACTTCATGAAGTGGGCCGAAGTTGAGCCACTTGCAATAATAACGACCAAGAAGGTTCTGGATTTTGTGATCAAGAACATCGTGTGTCGATATGGGTTTCCAAGGAAGATTGTCTTAGATAGTGACACACAGTTTGACAGTGATCTGTTCACATATTTTTGCGAGAAGCATGGGATTATAAAGAGTTTGGCTTCAGTAGCTCATCCATAAGCAAACGGACAAGACACTGAAGGATACACTGAAGAAAAAGCTTGAAGAAGCAAATGGGGCATGTCCAGAACAGTTACCCGAATTCCTTTGGTCTTATAGAACATCCCACCAAACAGCAACGGGCCATACTCCATTTTCTTTGGCATATGGATATGAAGCCATGTTGCCTGTTGAATTAGATTCACCATCACATCGAAGGTTGGCATACGTTCAAGATGTTAATAGTCAGTTGTTGATGGAATCTCTGGATTTGGTCGATGAAAGGCGCGAGCAAGCTCGACTCCAAGTAGCAGCTTACCAGCAAAAAGTCGCTCGGTATTTCAACTCTAAAGTACGCGAAAGAAAGTTTAATGTGGGAAATTTGGTACTTATAAGAGTGTTTCTTAATGCCCGTGATCAAGCCGCTGGAGTGCTTGGACCTAACTGGGAAGGTCAGTACCAAATCGAAGAAGTCCTCCAGCCAGGCACTTATAAACTTGCTCGCTTAAATGGAGATCTCATTCCTCGCTATTGGAATGGAGAACACCTGCGCAAGTATTATCAATAAAAAGTTATTTTTAAAGAATTGGCTTGTATTAATTTCACTTTTTACAAGTTTATGAACAAGGGTTAGTCAGTCACATAATTGATCGCTTATAGGTGTAAGATCAAATTTTTGATCACTGGTACAGACATGATTGTCCATTTATTACAAGAAATAAAAGGAACTGTGCGCAGCGAGTTATTCTTTCCAATTATTGTATTTATTACAAGTATTTTCTCATTACGTGTATTGTTTTGCTATATTGTCATTTTTACAAATGTTTATTATGAGCAGTAATGGTTGAACATATCTTGATCAAGGCAAGTGACCGAGGACCTTAAGCTCCTCAATCACTTGGGGGCACATAAGGTACTAAGTAAGCAAAGCATATCAACAAGTATATGTAAACACACGAGCAAAATAAGGGAAAGCATTCTACGATACTTAGAGTATTTTTCAAAATTTTATATTTTGTTAAATCAAAACAAAGTGCTATGCTAAGTTCAGTCATGCGAACAGATGTTATAATAAAATGCAAATATTATAATATCAAAAGTACAATCCCTTACACCGCGAGCATTTTTCACTCAGATGTAATTGTTAATTAAAAGGAAAAGCTGCCCATGCAGCAAAAGATAAATTGTCTTCACATCACGAACCGAGGTTCGTGTGTCCCAAGTTACAAATTAAAAAATAAACAGGAGAATTTATGGAGCAGTCGGAGGATCTTGTGGGATCTTCTGGTCGATAGAGGCTCTAACTTCCTCATCTACATCGTCAATACCCGTAGCTAAAGAGATTTCAGGGGTTGCTTGAACTTTCTCCTCCTTTTCAAGGCGAGCAAGGCACCTGGTCAGTTCAAACTGCCTCATACGCTCTGGTAGATAGTTGAAGTTCGCCTTGCGATTGTTTTTCCAAAACATATAAAAGCATTTAAAAGTGGCCCCCTTGTACCTCTCCAAGTCTTTGGCGTTAATCTCCTCGAGCAGTTTGTCTCGCTCCTTTAGTTCGTCATTTTCTTTTCTGCTAATGACTAGCTCGTCTTGAAGCTTAGAGGCCTCTTTGAATTTAATCAATGAAGCCTCCTTATACTTTTCTTTGGACTCAGTGACTCTGGTCAGGGCATCCTTATGTTGTTTCAGCTCTTCGGCCTGCTTGGTGTTCTTCTCCAGCAGTTCAACATTCTTCTCCTCGGCCGCCTTGAGTTGCTTGACGTGTATAGCCTAAACTATTTTGAGCTGATCGACGTGTCTAGCCTCAGCCATTTTGAGTTGCTCGCCAAGCCTCTTCTCATACTTAGCAGTCAATGCCTCCGAGTGACGCCAACCAATGCTCATGGTTAGAACTCCCTGCGATCAGAAAAGAGATAAAATTGTTAGTGGAAATAAAATGACGAGATAAACAAATAAAGCTCAGCAAGAATGACAACTTACGCTGAGCACTTCGTTCAGCGCGCGGCTGAAGATCTGGTCAACTTCCAGGGAGTCAGTGTTACTGCTGGCTTCTCAGTTGTGTCAGTGCCTTGATAGCTTTGTTAGTCTATCTTTGGCCGAGCTGAGAGCTATGTTCATAAGGGCCTCTCCTGGAGTATTTCTTGTCTGATCAGGAAGTGTCTGGTCGGCGGGAGTTGAAGGAGGAGTCTGGTTGACGAGAGTTGGTGGAGATGTCTGGTCGATGGGAGCTGGAGGAGGTGTTGTTTCCTTGGAAGGAATTGGTATAGGAGGATCCCTGATGGTCACTCCTATAGCCCTCCTCCTTAGGGGTTGTGACACATCCTGGTGCTGCTCGGGAACTTCTCGCCCAGTAGCGTTTCCCGCTGTCGATTCCCTCACATCTTGGTGAGGTGCAAGAAGGCCGACCAACCTTAGCTTATTCTCCGTGACCAGCTCTTTCACACTCTTTTCGATGTCTGTCATGCTGGTCAGGGCTGCTGCCCGTATCTCCATGTCTGGAGTGGGGACTGGTTGATGCCATGGACCTGAACGACATTGAAGTTCTAAAATACGTATAGGAAAGCTAAAAGAAACTAAACGACTAGTAAGTAAATGATTTACCTCCTTCAGTGAAGGCCAGGTTGTTGGCAACCAGGTCGGGTGTTAAAAAGTACTCCTGGAAGTACTTCCCCATATTGGACTTGTGGGTAGTTTCATTCAGGAAGGTGCGAGCAGATTCCTGGTGGTAGAAATGGAAGAACCCCGTGTTGTTGTGGTTGGGGTTAGATTTGAGATCAAACAAGTAGTTGATCTCGTATGGTGTAGGAACGGGCCACTTCTTGTGATTGTAAAGGATATAGAGAGCAGCAAGTACTCTATATCCGTTTGGGGTGATTTGAAAAGAAACGATCTCGAAATAATTGGCCACCTCCTGGAAAAATGGATGTAGAGGCAAGGTTGCCCCTGCATCGATGTGATACCTCGACCAGGCGCTGAAGGCGCCCCCAGGCAGGTTTGCCCGCTGGTCGATCGAAGGCTTGATGAGGGTTATCCTAGGAAGGCCGTACTTCTTGAGATAATTCCCTACCATCCTAGCTGTAATAACACTAGGAGGTGCCACGTACCATTCGACCTCAGGTTGGAGGACGTCGCGAGGTTGGGCTTTGGTTTGAATGTCTGGCGGGGAAGTGTTTGCAGGTTAAGGGGTGGTCGAAGGAGTTTCAGCCCAAGGAGCATGCTGAATAGTAGAAGGCTTGATTGTATTCTTTTTTCTTTGAGCGATGGACTTCACACGACCCGTATTTATGGGCTGGTTGGTGGTCTATTTGCGGGGTTGTGTTGAGAAAAAGGAATTTCTGAGAATTTCAGCGATGACTCTTCTTGATCTTCGAACAGTAGTGCGAGTAAATCGTCATCAATCGGCCTCTCACCTCCCCACAGGTCATGCATGAAAATCTGCGAACAAAGAAGGGGAGATGAGAATCTACGGCCAATAGACTAAAGAAGTGGAAGCGTTGGGATAACGTTGCTCGTGTATAAAAGTTAAGCTTTTATACGTCCAGCAACATTCTAACGTAAACACTAAATAACATGCGAACAACTTGGAAAATGGATTAAAAAGCAGAAGTGAAAAGTTTTTCGAGGAAAACTTTTCGACTTTGAAAATGGGAGGGAAAAACCCAGTTTTTTCCGAGTGCTTAAGAATCGAATTTTTACTTCGATTTTGTGCCCTAAATCAGTAATCCCTTACTCCAAAACCAATTCCTAAGCCTTATTTAGTGTTTTATCCTTATCCTATCATGTTAACACCTACATGCCCTATTACTCCAAATCATTTCTTCAAGAACATTCGGGAACTCAGAATCCAAAACACACCAAAAAACTCAAGAGATGGTTATTGCATGGCATATCAGAAACAATGAAGCTTAGGAAACTTACGTGGATAAAAAATTGGTGCGAATTCACGAGCGTTGATGCGTCGACAGGACAGATACTCCATAGATCTCAAAAGTTGTTTGAGTTTCTGGGAACTTCAGGCTTCGTTCTTCAGTTCGTGCTTCGTTCTTCAATATTCTTGAGGAAAAAAGGGAGAGTAAATAGTAAAAAGTGAAACTGAGGGGTTATTTATATTGGTCGAGGCACAGTTAATAAGGTAATGATGGGGGATGATTTTTTGAGGCATGGAAAGTGTGATAGCCGTCGAATCGCCTTTTGGGAAACTGCAATGACATGATTGGTTACCTTTTCCGAAAAGGCACTGGCGGCTCTGACAGGTCTAACAGGTCACGCGAAGGGTTGATTGTTTAAGTTTACTTTATGCTGGTCGCTGTAAAGTAAACTTGGGGGGCAAATGTTCACCCAAAAATAGACTACCTGATGACATGGCAACATTGATCTACACGTAGGATGCACGTGGCAGTTTTAAGTGAGCGTATCCTGATCGGCCCCCGACCAGGAGATCATTAGCTTATCAAGTATCATAATTATGGCCGACCAGCCTGGTCGTATATACTCAGTTATTCCCTTTAGATGTGCAATCTTGTAATTACATATTAATTGCTATTTTCATTATTAGTTAGATACACATGTATTAAGGGTAATTAAGGCCCATTGGCCCATGTAGACCTCCTTGAGCCTATAAATAAGAATCAAAGGGCTCAAGAGAAGGGACTTTTGAACTTTCGCACTTTAAGTTTGAGAACACTTGAGCTAAGAGATTCTAAGAGAGAGAAAGAGTGTTGTTGTCCATCACAATTGTATTTATCTGAGATTTAGTGAAACTCGTGAACCCTAGTTCATTGATCACTGTTCTTGGAATACTACACCAATAAGAATACAAAGTGGACGTAGGTTATTACCATTCTATTGGGGCCGGACCACTATAAATTGTTTGCGTCTTTTTTCTTTTCATCTGGAGTTCTTCTCGTTTTCATCTTACTTTACATCGTTTATCTGACTCCGTGTCGTTGACCAATTCAAGGGTCAACAATTATATCTTAAGTTTTGTTTTTAAAACTTTATATGAGTGAAAAAGGTTATAGAAAGTCATTTTGGATTTTTCTTAGGAAATATTTATTAACCATTATTATAAAAAAAATAATAACATAAATAAAGAAATAGTGGCCAGCCATGTGAAGGAAATTAATTGGGTGGACCAAATTGCTTTAGTTTTAATCCCCATTTAAATTAGGGTAAATGTCATCAAGTGGTCAAAGTAAAAACACTCAAGTGTTTTAGATATTTTAGAGTTGTCTAAGCTCTTCCAACCTCCCCAAAATTGACCCCCCTCTCTCAAATCACTCTCATCTTGTTAACAAATTCTCTCTCAAGTTTTCTCTCCATTTTCAACCATCAAGAACACTAAGAAATCTTGGAAGCTTAAGCTTTGGTCTAGGAAGAGTTTCCCTAAGGTAAAGTTTCAAAAACTTGACTTTTGTAAAGTTTTTAACCATAGATATTTCAATAGCTAACTATATATGTTGTTGGGGGAGTTGTTTAAGGTTTTGAAAGAGTTTTGAAGGATTCAAAGCTAGTAGAAACATCAAAACCTAAAGCAAGAACAACAAGAGGTAAAAAGTTTACTTTTTATGGTTGTTATTGTATTGTTTTTTATTTTTAAGCATTATTTTGTATATTTAATACTTAAAGTTTCTAATTGGTGATGTAATAAGGCTATGGTAGTTGCTTTATAATTTTTATGATGTGTTGGTTTTTGAAAATAGGGACTAGAATCCATAAGGGTTTTGTTGAAAACCCTAAAACAAAAATACATGTTTTGAGTTGTGACTTCTAAGGGGTCAGGCATCCACTATATACTAATTTTGTAAAAATA
Source organism: Humulus lupulus (assembly GCF_963169125.1). Classification (NCBI taxonomy): domain Eukaryota; kingdom Viridiplantae; phylum Streptophyta; class Magnoliopsida; order Rosales; family Cannabaceae; genus Humulus; species Humulus lupulus. The sequence continues at coordinate 26,318,489 of NC_084797.1, forward strand.
AATTATACTGTGATTTTTTTGAGATGGAGTACATAAATTTGAGCTTTTGAAACACTAAAAAACGTTTAGAAATGAGTGAGTTATGCTATTTCAAAGTTTAGGTAAAAAAACTGTTTTTTTTTCGTATTCTTAAATTCGGGACCAAGTTTGGACAGCCACTTTATAAGTCAAATGGACCTAGTTTTTTCTAAAATTTGGTGGAAATATTATTGGCATAACCTAGTATTCCACTGTAAAATTTGGTACCAAAATAATGAACATTTTGAGAGTTATTAAGATCCAAAGTTTGGAAAAAATAAGGACTTGAAAATAAGGTCATTTTTACCTCAATGTTTGGAAAATATTTTCACCAATAAAAAATGCTCCTTTTGACCTAAGATTTTACAAAGACCTAAATGGAATACCAAATATGGAATTGAAAAATTTTGGTAGCAATTGGGTAAGTAAATTTCAAGTTATAATCTAACAAAGTATGTAATTAAAAATGTGAAAAATGGGGTTTTCACACCTCCTCCTCCACGTTGATTCGCACCTCCTCAGGCCCAAGTAATACAAGCTGAGCCTTCAGCCCCCACCATCCTTGAAGCATTTCGGGGTATCATTTACGAGACGACGAGCCATATGGTGGGGCACGCCTATAGGGCCAACTCGAGGGATCTGAGGACCATCGAGGAGCGAAGCCCAGAGAATGTCACGGAATCAGCTATGGGAATGAATCTTACCGTAAGTTTTCCTTCCTTGGTGACATTTTCCTTCTTATTATGATCAAGGGTATATCTCTGACTTGTTTTGTTGTTTGGCAGTCTGTTCTGTCCCAGTATCGCAGCATAGCCCGGGCTAGGGCTAGAAATGATGAGCTCCGGGCCGAACTAAACGCTGCCAACATTACCCTGATAGCTGCTCAAGAAGGCGAGCAGGTCGCCAAATCTGCCTTGGTGACTGCTCAAAAGAGTGAGCATGATTCCAAGGTAGCTCTCGCCTCGTCCTAGAAAAGTGAGTAGGCTACAAAGACTGCCTTGTCTGCTCTCCAAGCTCAAATGACACAACTTCAGGCTGAGGTTGATGAAGCCAAAGAAAAACTGCTCGAGGCCGAGGCCACAGTCAAAGAAGAAAAGGCGACCTCATTGTCTTCCATGGAAGAGATGCTATACCAGTGCTGGGCCTTCAACCCAAATGGGGACTTCTCTTTCATGGGGGCCAAGCTGTGGGATTTGTACCTTGCAAGATTCAAGGCTTGGCTCTTGCAACAGCCGTCAGAGACTGGTGAGGCTTCCGGAGCAGCTGAGCAAGATGGCGAGGAGGTCACCTCGGCTGGGCGAATTGGTGGTTGCGTCCAGGGTTTTAAATGATTTAAACTTAGTTCGTGTTAGGTTTATCGATAACTCGAGCTTTAACAAGCCCTTGATATTAAACAATTTTCCCAACTTTCCAAGTTTCGGACCTGGTTGCGTCCAGGGTTTTAAATGATTTCAACTTAGTTTGTGCTAGGTTTATTAAAAATTCGAACTTTGAAAAGCCTTTGAATAATCAATATTTCCAAGCTTCTAAATTTTGGACCTGGTTACGTCCAGGATTATAAATAATTTCAACTTAGATTGCGCTAGGTTCATTGAAAACTCGAACTCTTAAAAAGTTGTCGAATAATCAATTTTTCCAAGCCTCTAAGTTTTGGACCTGGTTGTATCCAGGGATTTTAATGATTTAAACTTACTATCCAATCTTGGGTTATATGCCCCCCAAGTACCAGAATGTAGTAACTTTTCTGGTTGCTTTTACAAAACTAGAACACGTACTCATACTATCTTAAAGATTATTTAATAATCCACCTATTATTTAATAAAATGGATTTTATAAATAAGCCTTACATTGATGGTGGTGCTACTGATAATATTTTTTTCAAATGTAGGGCATTCCAGGTCCGTGGGACTACTTCCCCATTCAGTCGAGTTATCTTGAAAGTTCCTTCTCGCAAAACCTCAACGACCTGATATGGTCCCTCCCAATTCAGGCCTAAAAAACCATCCTTGGGATCTTTATTTGCTAGAACTACCCTTCAGAGAACCGGGTCGCCCAATCCAAATCTACGCGTCTTAACTTTAGAATTATAATAACGAGTGATTTTTTTGTTGATAATGGGCGAGCTGTAACTGCGACTCTTCTCGTTTTTCTTCAATCAGATCGAGGGATGCGTTAAGTAGTCTCTCATTCTGCTCTTGGTTGAATTTCCTTTGCCTGTGAGTGGCTACTATGACTTCGACTGGAAGGACGACCTCGCTTCCAAAAGTTATGGAAAAAGGAGTATGTCCTGTGGAGGTTCTGTGAGAAGTTTGGTATGCCCAAAGTACTTGCGGGAGCTATTCGGGCCATAATCCTTTGGCCTCTTCTGACCTCTTCTTCAGGCTCGCCTTTAGGGTTTTGTTCACAGCCTCAACCAATTCATTGGCCTACGGATACGCTACTGAGGAGAAACTCTTAATAATGCTGTATTTTTCACAGAAGTCAGTGAAGAGATCACTGTTGAATTGTGACCCATTGTCTGACACGATCTTTTTAGGAAGCCTAAATCGACATATAATACTCTTCACCATGAAGTATAGGATTCACTTTGAAGTGATGGTTGCCAGAGGTTCGGCTTCTACCCACTTCGTGAAATAGTCCATCGCCACCACCGCATAAAAAACTCCTCCCTTTCCCATAGGTAGGGACACTATTAGGTTGATTCTCCATACTGCGAATGGCCACGGGGATGAGATCATTGTTAACTCAACTGGAGCAGCTCGAGAAATTATGGTGAAATGTTGGCATTTGTCGTACTTCTGGACATATGAGATTGAATCTTTTGTTAGAGTGGGCCAAAAATAGCCCTGCCTCAGTAATTTCAGTGCTAGGTTTTGCCCCCCAACATGATCTCCACAAAAGCTGTAACGACCCAAAAATCACTAATAAGGCTTAAGGGCCTTGATTAGTGTGCCAGGAGGGCATTAATAGAATAATTGTGATTTAAATGGGTAATTATATGTCTAGTAATGTTAATATGGTAATTGGTGATATTATGTGTTATTGGGATATGAAATAAATATGTGATATATGTGAGAACTACATTATTATGTGGACAGGTTCACAGAGCACGACTCAAGATGATTCTAGGGTCAGATAGCGGGAAAAGTCACAACGAGACTTAAGATATGACTTTGGATAAGTCGGGGGTATTTTTAGATAGCGGGTAGCGATTTGGACTATCGACTCATGAAAATAAATATATGGAGATATATTTGAGGTTAGGATGTCTAGGTGGGAATATTGGGGGATTTTACCATTTTGGCCTCGGGGATGGTTCTGGCACCTCGAGCCTCGGGATTAACTTAATGAGTGAGATATACATAAGGAAGCCTTTAGAAAACACAAACCGACTAAAACTCTTACCTCAGCTCTCTCACTCTCAAGGAAAACAAAGGGAAGGAAAAAAACACAGAAAACTTAAGGGGAACAAGCTGGAATTTCTGAGATTTTTGGTGAGGATTTGGAGGTTTAGCTCAGGAGTAAATCAAGAACTAAAACAGCGATTAAGGTAAGCATCTAATCTTCTTTTCTGTGGTTGAATTTTGAGTTCTAGCTGGGTTTTGGTCAAGTTTTGAAGCAAACATGGTTTTGATGTCTTAAGGAAGAATTAAGGAGGAAACTTGGAGATTTAGCTTGGCTTTGGCTTGGTGAGGTGATTCAACAGAAGAGGTAAGTTACAACTCATGGTTTAGAGGTTTTAAATTGGGTTTGAATGGCTGGTTATAGTGTTTATAGCTCTTGAGTTTCAGAAATTGAAAAGAGAAGATTAATGTGTGTTGGGTTGAGTTTTCTATGGAATTAAGTTGTTTAAGTCATGTTAAAGGTGTTGGATTTGTTGGGTTTTGAAGTAGGGAGCTTAAGGGTGGTTGTGGCTAAGGTTTTGAGCTTTGAAATGGTGTAAATTCTGGGTTCGAAGGGGAGGGCCGCGGCTCTGTTCTAGAGCGCTGCGGCCCTAGCATGCAAAGGAGCCAAGGAGGCTCGGCCAAAGGCAAGCGCCGCGGTGCCCAAAGCAAGGGTCGCGGCGCGTGTCCTCCTTCAGGGGTGGTGTTGGTTCTGTTTTGGGGAAGGGCCGCAGCCCTTGGTTGCACACATGAGTCTTTAAGGGTTTTAGGCACGGGGAAGTGGTCTAGTGTGCTCGGGATTGGTTTCACCATCGAGCTTGGTGGAATTCGGATTCCCGAGAGTTAGTTTTATAACTAGAAACCTATATTCGAGTATTAATGGAACCTTATACTTTGGTTGTGACTAGGTGATAAAGGCTTAGGCTCGGGAACGGATCGTGCTTGAGGGGCGTTGCTCGTAATCAATAACTGTACATACTAAAGGTAAGAAAACTGCACCTGGTTGAATATATGTGATGGGACTAAAGGCTCCCTATTGTAAATGCTTGAAAATATGGTATTATGCCATGCAAGCCATTTAGTGAACCAACAGCCTAAGGGTGCCAAGGGTTTCATTAGCGCACAGGGCGCGGCTCGGCCACTGGTAGCCGAGGACAGCTTATTATGCATTGAGCTCGGTTTAAGCGGGCCGGAGTCAGTGGGTTAAACAGAGGGTGTTGCCTAAGTCGTCGGCCCTGAATATTATATGATATGAGTGTACTATGTGATAGATTGTATCTTGAATCTAAATGTATGTGCTGAATATCTGTTGTGAGTTATCTGATGGGGATTACATGCTTAATAAGTTGACTGTCTATTATTATTGACTGAGTTGTATAAGATGTTTTCTTGCTGGGTCTTGGCTCACGGGTGCTACGTGGTGCATATAAAGGCAAGGGTAAATTAGACCAGCCTTGACTGGAGAGCTCAGCGAGCGGAATGTACATAGCCAGGTGCTCGGCCGCCACAGTTGAGGTCTAAGCAAGGACGTGAAACCTGAAGACTGTTTATTTTGCCTTAGTATGGCTAATGAATACTCATGTACTTTTGGGAGTCTGTAAACTTATTCTAACTTTATTTTCTTATGGGATCCCATGTTTACTACAGCTTAAATATATGAAATGAGTCTTTTGAGACGAAAACCTTTTTAAACCTAGCTCTTACATGTTTAGCGACACGTTTTTAAAATGCTGACTTAATTAGCGAGTCTTGCACCTTTATAAGTACACAGTGTAACGGTCTTGGCTATCCAGGGTGCTACAAAAGCCTTCGTGCACTTCTTGCAAAATGGTTTTAGCTTCCTTGGGCAGAACACTTCGTAGGAGAGGCAATGAATGACCACAATGGTATAATGTCCCATCCACTATCACATACCTCGGAGCTTGATATATTATTTTTCTTGCATCCTTTCTATCCTCAGCTAGCCTTCCTATTGTGAGGTATTCCATTATTGGAGTCATCCAGGCCGGTCTTGTGTCGATCATTTCGACTTCTACCATTTCTATTACACTTGGATTCTCCAAGAATTCCACTGGCACTACATTCAATGTCTTAGCTTCTTTGGTGGTGGCAAGCCTTGCCAAAGCGTTAGCATTAGAGTTTTGCTCGCGAGGTACCTGTTCAACAGTACTGTACTCAAATTTGGATAACTTTCCCTTCACTTTAGCTAGGTAGGCCGCCATCTTGGTACCTCGAGCTTGATATTCTCCCAACACCTGATTAATCATGAGCTAAGAATCACTATAGCATTGGACGACTTTTTCCTTGAGCTCCCTTGCCACTCTCAGCCCAGCTAGTAAAGCCTCATATTCAGCTTCGTTGTTGGATGCTTCGAATATGAATCTTAGAGCTGTATGGAATCGATGCCCTTCCGGGGAGATTAAGATGATCCCTGCTCCTGATCCATTTTCTTTCAATGATCCATCCACAAAGATTTTCCATAACTCCTGCACTGGTTCCTTCAAGAGCTCCTCCTGAAATCCAGTGCATTTAGCCACAAAATCAGCAAGGACCTGACTTTTGATTGAGGTCTGTGGCACATACAGTATCTCAAACTGGCTAAGTTCGATAGCCCATTTTAACAGACGTCCTGATGTTTCAGGTTTTCGCAACACCTGCCTTAAAGGTTGGTCAATCAAGACATTGATTGAATGGGATTGAAAATATGGCTGGAGCTTCCTGGAAGCCAATATCAGACAGAATGCCAGCTTCTCTATCAGTGGTATCGTGACTCAGCTCCGAGAAGTCTCTTACTTATATAATATACTGGCTTTTGAGCATGGTCTTCTTCTCGGACTAACATGGCACTGGTTGCATTTTCTATCACAACCAAATAAAGGAACAAAGGTTCTCCAGACATAGGCTTAGATAACACTGGGGGCTTGGTCAGGTGCCTTTTTAGGTCGAGTAATGCCTGTTCGCATTCCTCAGTCCATTCAATTTTCTTGTTTCCCCTGAGCAAGTTGTAGAATGGCAAGCATTTGTTAGGGGATTTTGAAATAAAACGGTTCAAAGCTGCCACCTTTCCAGTTAAGCTTTGAACTTCTTTGCGCGACCTGGGTGAGGGTATTTCTACCAGCGACTTGATTTTATCAGGATTCGCCTCTATCCCCCTCGTATTGACTATGAATCCCATAAATTTTCCTGACGCCACTCTGAAAGTACACTTCTGGGGATTCAGCCTCATATCATACCTCCTTAAGATCTCAAAACATTCTTTCAGATTGGATACATGGTTATCGACAGTCTTGGATTTGACAAGCATATCGTTGACATACACTTCCATATTTCTCCCATTTTGATCAACAAACATTTTGTTGACTTAGTGTTGATATGTAGCTCTGGCATTCTTTAGTCCGAAGGGCATGACTTTACAACAATATACGTTATTTGGAGTCATGAAGCTAGTATGTTCCTAGTCCATAGGATTCATCATGATCTGGTTATATCTAGAATACGCATCCATGAAGGACATGAGCTCGTGACCTGCCGTGGCATCTACCAACTGATCAATCCTTGGTAGTGGAAAGCAATCTTTGGGACATGCATTGTTCAAATAGGAGAAGTCGATGCAGGTCCTCCATTTCCCATTTGGCTATGGGACCAGCATGGGATTGGCAACCTAGATCAGGTATTTTGCTTCATGAATAAACCTGCACTTTAATATTCGAGCTACTTCTTCCTCAAGAGCTTCAGCTCAGACTGTTCCCAAGCGTCTCCATTTTTGGGATTTTTCAGGCACATTCTTGTCCAAATTTAGAGTGTGCATGATTACACTTGGGCTAATTCCCACCATGTCTTCATGTGACCAGGCAAAAACGTCCAGATTCTCTTGTGAACTTGATCAGGTCCTTCTTCCTTTTATCATTTAGATTCTTCCCAATCTTTACGACTCTTGAAGCTTCATTGAGGTCAATGTTTACCTCCTCAAGCTCCTCTATAGGCTGGATCTTTGACCTATCTTCGCCTATCCGTGGGTCAATGTCATCGTGTTGGGCATCATTACTGTCCTCTTTTTGCTGAGGTTCTTCCGTCCCACAAGTATCTTCTACTTCCCGGGACTCCTCGCCTCCGTCATTTATGACCATAGCTTGCTGCTCGGGTTGTGATTTTCCCTTCATAGAAATGCTATAGCATTCTCTGGCAGCGAGTTGATCACCTCTGATAGTGCATATTCTCACAGCTGAGGGGAACTTTATTACTAGGTGGCGGATAGAGGTTATGGCTTCAAATTCCATCAACGCAGGTTGGCCCAAAATCGCATTGTATGCGAGTGGACAGTCGATTACCACGAACTCAAGTAACTTGGAGACAGTTTGTGAGCCTTCTCCCAATGTTACCACTAATTCAATCATCCTAATGGCAGCTGACCATTCGCCAGAAAATCCGTACAGAGTCATTGAGGACGCCTTCAATTCTGTTACAGACAACCCCATTTTTTCCAAGGTGGACCTAAAACGTAGATTCACAAAACTCTCGTTATCTACTAGTGTCCTCCGGACCCTGCGGTTGGCGAGCTGAACGGTTATGACCAAGGGATCGTTATGTGGGAACTGGACGTGGCTAGCATCCTCTTCTGTAAAAATGATTGGTTATTTTTCCAATCGCTGTTGTTTCGATAATCGTTGTTCCGGGACGAACTGCACTCCATTATGGGTTTTCAGTTTGTTAATGAACCTCTTCTGGGCCCCTCTGCTCGTGCCTGCCAGATGAGGTCCTCCCGAAATGGTGGCTATATCTCCCCCTATTGTCGGAGGAGGATCGTCCTGATTCGCTTGAGCTCCGGTTTGACTTACTGGAACTTCGGGGGCTGACGGAGGATTCGGTTCAGCGGGCTGATTAGGGACCACCCGATTTTGGGCATACTTGGCCAAAGGACCCGCTCTAATGAGAGTTTCGATCTCATCCTTCAACTATCGACAATCATTTGTGTTATGACCAATATCATTATGAAATCGGTAAAACTTTGAAGGATCTCTCTTCGCTCTTTGATTTTTCAACGGTTCTGACTTCTTCCATGGAAGGCGAGAAGAATTTGCCAAGAAGATGCGCTCCCTAGTATCCGTGAGGTCCGTATAAGTGGCATAAACATGCTTGAATTTCTCCCCAGACTTATTTTTCTTTGTTCCACTCTGGTCGCCCTCGCCATTTCCCTTCCTTTTGTTACTCCCCCCTTAGTTATTCTGGGTAACGGTTTGAGCCGTAACTGCAACGTCTGTTACCGCTCCAACGGGCTAGACAGGGATCTGACTGGTTCCTGCGATGGAAGCTCGCACCTCTTCCAGGTTAATCCATCTTTGAGCTCATGCCAAGAACTCGTCCACACTATTAACTCCTTTTCTCTATAATTATTTCCATAGGTCGCCCCCAACAAGGTTCCTGTTCTCATTGCCATGAGCTTATAGCTGTCATCGACATCCCTAGCTCATGCGACCCATTGGAAAATCTACTTAGATATGCCTTCAATGTTTTGCCAGGTTGCTGCTTTACATTGGCTGATGAATCAGCCTTAACTCGAGCTGTCTGGGAAGCCCAGAATAATTTTTTGAAGTCAGAAGAAAACTTTTTCCACGAACTTATTGAATGTCTCTTGTATTGCTTAAACCACTGCCTAGCTGGCCCGATCAGAGTTGAAGGAAATAAAATGTACCTTAGATCGAGTCCCACATTGTGGGCCATCATCATGGTATTAAACATCTCGAGGTGGTCTAACGAATCTCCATCTCCATCAAACTTTGACAAGTATGGCATTCTGAAGCCTATCGGATATGTGGCCACTGCAATATTTGGAGCGAAAGGCTCGAGCTCATCCTCTGAGTCGCAATCATCTTTATCTTTTCCAGATAAAAGCCTCTTCATTTGCTCTTCCATCAGAGCTAGCCTCACGAGGGTTTTGTCTCTGGTTCCTAGGTTATTTGGGGGTTGTTCAATAGCTCCCATCCTATCGTACACATTTAATGGGTTATTGTCCCTCCAAGCTCGATCTTGGTTTTGTGGGACATTCCCATTATCACATACTATGGAAGGACCTCCTCTTGCTGAGTATAACTAACATCTTCATTCCGATCTGGATTTCTTCTCTGCGAATTCAGATGATCACGCAAATCAGGTTGTGAATGTTATATTATTTTATAATATAATGTAATATTATATTATATTATAATTTAATGTTTTAGATTAAATAAATGTGACAAAGAGTGTCACATATTGTAACATATAATAGAGAGTTACAATATTTAGATATATGAGATATATCCAAATATGTAACATATTTGGTGTTACAAATTTGTAACTTCCAAATATTACCCATTATTGTGTAGATTTGTTGTTACACAATATTGAGATGAATTTCTTAAAGCCATATGTGAAATGGCTGATAGAGATGTGATTTTAACTCTCATAATGTGTATGGAAGTTACAAAATCAAGTGGGGATGAATTTGGAACGTTTTGGAAAATTGGTTGTTGGAAAATGGCCTTGGGCCGCGGCGCATGTTTGTCAGGCCGCGGCCTAAGAAGAAAAAACACTCTGTGGGCCGCGGCGCACGTTTGTCAGGCCGCAGCCCAAGTGGCTGACAACATATTCCAATTTTCGGTTTTATCCAATTTTGAATGTTTCCAACAGCCAAGCAACTCCCAAATCTCTATTTTAATTCCATAAACATCCAATCAATCATTGGTAACATCCATGGGGGTTGGTGGAATTTGAAATTCAAAGGGTGTCTCAAAACTCTATAAATAGGAGCCTAATGCTCACTTGTAAGACACACCATTTTCCATCCACAAAGCACTTGGCTGAAAAATACACCATAGAGGCTTGATAATTCCAGAGAGCTATTTCCTTGAGAGATCCCTTAGTGCCTAGAGAATAGGGGGAAATAAGCTTTTGGACAAAGGTCTTGAACCTTGTTCAAGTTGGTGATCCCCACTACTCTACACTTTGGTTGTGTGAGAGTTTGTTTTATTTTCATTCTTTTGATCTTGTTGATCTTATTTACTTGTATTATTATTGTTTTGAGTTTGTAATCTTCTTCTTCTTCTTCTACCTCTTTATATTTACTTGTATTTTGAGCAATTGAGTTGTAATGTTTATTTAATCAATTACCTTGTCCATTGTATTTTTTGCATAGAGTTGTATTTTGGTTTTTCCATGTTTCCATTGAGTATAAATATATATTCTCTAACAGTGAATCGTACCGAGGGCTTTGTGCCGAACTCAGCTGATTTCTCAAATCGGCCTCAGACCTACCACTTCGAAGACTTTCGGTCCAGTAGCTCCCGTTTACGAAGCTTACAGCTCACGGTTGGGGCCGAGGATTTGGGTTGTCAGCACGTGTCCATGGGATGTAGGTATTGGCAGATGGAGGAGGATTTCTCCTACTGTCTCCATAAGTTGGAATGTCCCGTGTAGTACGAGGTGGCGTCAGATGTCTTATAGGTGACGGGGGATGCCTTATTAGTGAGGCAATCCTTATCCCATCAGGGAGAACTAGATTAGCCTGCCTTTGTTGTCCCCCATTATTTCTAACTCTCTACGCCTGACGATCCGATCGTGACATAGGAGGGTTTGCTGGAACATTTTGTCTCTGTGAGCCTGTCCCAGCCCCTCATCGTGGGTTGCCATGGCCATTCCTAGGTGCTTGTGAAGGAGGCACCAAACTTGGGTTTGCGGTTCTAACTGATCGACTGATATGAGCATTCTGACTGGGATGAGCATTCTGGCCCTCGCCCTGTAGGCACAGAACTTGGGGTTGCAGTTCTGACTGATCGACTTGGTTTGGATTGGTTATTCTTGTGGGACTTGTGAGACCCACTTTACCTCTTTCCGACATTAACGTCGGTTGCGAGAGGGGATAACCGAGCCAAAACCTCCTCAATTTGCTTGTTTGCCTTAGCAAATGACTTCTTAACTGCATATTTTCCATCTCGACGACAGTTAAGTAGTATGGGTTTGGATTTGGTGGCAATGACGTCGAACTCCCAGTGTCGCCATGACCCTCCGATTGTTTTCCTGGACGTTGCTGGACTTCAGAGCCATGCTCGTTCGGAACAGCGGTATGATGGGCCTCCTACCCACCAGGTTGTTTGATTTCACTGTCGTGCATTGAGCGAATGAGAACCATAATGAAATTCGACTGGGATTTTGATGAAGCACTAATTTCTCTCTCAACAAAAGCACCAAACTGTTGAGCCGGTTTTTCGCCAACAGTGTATTAAGAAATAAAAAGATAGATTAGTGCTTAGTAATAAACCGTACTGAAAAATGAAATGAATTCACAAGAACACAAATCTTTTATGTGGTTTAGTGGTTAAAATCCACCTAGTCCATAAGTCTATATTATTGCTGTTTTTTTCTCTATTTTGGCAGAATTTTTAGTATTACAGAATAATGGTCCCCTTCCCTATCCTACATTCCCAATATTTATAAGGGAATTCCATAGACAGGTTTGGGTAACCGCGTGAGTCAATCACACATATACATATTTATTACATTTAATACATATATTTCCCATTTATAATGGGATATGATTTGATCATACAGTAAATGTTCTCCTAATATCTAAGACATTAAATATGACAGCCTGGTCACAAATAAACGTATAAGAGGACCCGAGTCTCTGGGGATCCACAGATGTGCAATATATTTGAATTACCCCGAGCTGAATATCTCCTCCAAGCTCGTACTTTGACTGCTGTTTGAATATTATGAGCTCGCGCTTCACAGCCTTCGTGTCTGTAGCTCGGGTGAAACCCAGGACGCCTAATACCACACGTGTCCACATGAAACTGGAGTTGTCTACATGGATAAAGCAAATATCATTCCCTTGTTTATTTCTCCGTATATTTATTTGCTAGTTGTACCCGAGCTGAGTGAATGAACTCGGGCTAAAATTAGGCTACAACAAATACAAATAAATGCATATAATTATATAATATGTGTATAAATCCCATGATATTCGATATTTAATAACAGATTACAACCAATCCCTTAGATATAGGGATTCTCAAACAGTAACTATGTTCACACTTGGCTATCGACCTCGAATATTTGAATGCCTTCGAGATCAACAATCATCACGAGCTTGCTAGCTCGGTTTGCCTCGGTCTTATCAAGTAACTTTGTCGAGACCATCCTCTCTGAGCTCACAATGCCCAAACTCGAACCATCTTGTCTGATGGTAAAAGATGAACCAAGAGATTTATACAAGTGTTGAACCTTTGTCATTGTAGCTTCGAGCTCGACTTGTAACCTCTGAACACCTTCGAGCTCACCAATTCCGACGTCGTCATTTTAATACTCAGTGAGACTATCCCTGATATTCTCATTAATGTTGATTATATGACGAATCTACTTATTTCGAGCTTACACCTTACGACCCTGGCTTTCGAGATCAAAATTTACATTCTCGAAATTGGGTGTAACAAAAGTCTTACATTCCATTTTAAAACATTTTTCAAAATGTTACTAATTAATAAATAAAATAAAAAACCAATAACTGATCATTATCAGAAGTGGTACACGCATATGGCAGTCCGGGAAACCCTATGAGTGTAACACTTCCCTAAAATAAGGGGAATTGATTTTTTCATACATATTTATTTTATTTAATTAATAATTTTAAATTCAAAAAAGGAATCATATTTTTAAGGAAAAAATAACAATTTGAATTTCAAATTTAAAATTTAAAATTCAAAATTCAAAATTTGAATTTTCATTGTCATCTTATTATTAATTAAATAAATATGATAATCAAAACTAATTTTGACAATCCATATTTATCATTTCTCACTTAAATAAAATAATTGATTAAAATCAACTTCTTTTATTTCTATACAATTTCAAAAATTGCATTAATGCAATAATAAATTGTGCAACTTCAATGATCACATAATTGTATATTTATCCCGAAGAATAAATATTCTCTCAAATAGCTCATTCACAGTTTGACCCTTGTATCAGCTCTTACCTTGAATGGTGTTGATAGAGCCGCCCGAGGACCTATGGACCAATAATTCCAAGTTCCAATAAATAATAGATTATTAACCAAGACTCTTTGATTTAATAATCATATTTATTAATTTCATGATTACTCCACTATAAATATGAGACCACACTCTTGAGAATTAAAGACATATATTTATTGAGTACTTTATTGTAATCATAAAGTGTCCATTGATATAATCATTACATACAAATTAATCATCTATTGATGATTCATAATTAAGTGGGAATAAAATTATTGTTTTACCCTTTTAATTATATCTTGATTCTTAGTGCACCATTGACTTTACTAGTGAAGGTTAATTCATAATCTGATTATGAATTTGACGTCAATAACCTTTTCGGTTCCAATAGCCAACCCAATAGGGAACCATCATTCAATCTATAAGAAGGTATAGATTCCATATCTGTTAAGCTATGTCCCCAGCCATATACATCATTGAGTCCCCAAAACAATAGTTCTTAGCATGATCATTCTGACAAACTGTAATGCATGAATCAAAAGATCAAATGACATATATATGAGTTCATAGTAACTTCAGGATTAATATCAGTTTGTATATGATCATCAGTTGATGTGTTTTATAAACTACGAAATGGTATTTAAACAAGTATTATCAAATTACATCTAGTCCAGTTCTACATACTCTCAGTATGCAAAGTATCTCCACTAAAGTGTCCTACTATACTAGTAACCCGGATCTATGTCACATATATTCATAATACTAGTGGATCATTCTAGCAGTAATTAATCTAAAGATTCAATAACTTTATTTTACTGCGAACTATTTAAGTCCATTATCTCAATCTCAATTCTCTCATACCAATATGAGATTAAGACCACATAGATGAACTTGTGAATTTTTTGATATTTACTTAATATTATTAACAATAATATAGTACATAAGCCACATATACACAATAATTCAATTCATTTATTCATTTTATTAAAACCATTGTCAACTACAATTGCTTAAGGGCACTATTCCCAACAATATTAAATTAAACTTTGCATTAAATCATAAAATTAAGAACCATATAGTAAGAGATCCATTTACAACTATAAAATAAGAAAACTAGCCACACATCATGTGGTTCATAATCTCAAAATATTGTTTAATATCTAAGAAAAACAAAAGGAAGAGAAAAGATGAAGAATAATGTTGAAAAACTCTTGAATCTTGCCCTCTATGCTTCCAATGTGTTTCTCCCCTTCAAATTATGTTTATTTTTCCTTTTATACGTCTTTTGGGTGTGCCCTAGCCTCTAAAACCGTCCTTGACCAACATATGGTTGAATTTGAGTGACAACGTGTGAAAATATAAATATCTTGAAAATTATGCGTAACTAGGCGACGTGTTGCCTCATACTCATTTTTTTTCTCCCTATTTGCTCTTGCTCAGTAAACATGCATAACTTTTTCACCTGAACATCAAATGTGACAATTCAAAATGTTGTAGAAAGTGGAGAAAGAGAACTACCACTTTTTATTTCACAAGCTCTCCAAGAAAATGATGGAAATATAGTCAAATTTTGGTTTGTAGATCTTCCAAATGATCACAAAATCATCAATTAAAGTCATTCCTACACACTTAAATGAAACACATCAAATCCAACCAAAAACTTAAGAAAAATTAGCCAAAACAAGAATAAAAAATGGTAAATGAGCGCATAAAATACGCACGCATCAATTACCCAATATTTATAAATTAAAATATTAAATATATCCCAAATAAAATTTAAAACATTTTTTAAAAAATAACTAATACACTACAATAACACATAAGAAAGATATTAAATATATACAAATATTTTTAAGAAATAAATAAAAAATTTAAACGGGCCTCGACCAAAGAAGGGGAATGTCATTCCCATCCCTGCCTCATTTAAAATATGAGGACGAAATATTATCCACATCATCGCATCGTTCTCATTTAGATAGGGAATCCCTGCCCCCATTAGGGGTGGGTCCCGAGAGTCTGCTCCCATAGGAAAAGCATGCGTCCAAAATCTCCTTACTATAACTAAATTTTATGCACAAAGCCTATTCCATTAAATGCCTCACATAATTATTTTTATATTTGATGAAAATTTAAAATATTCTTCGATTGGAATTTGTATTTTGATGCATCATTAGAATTATTAAGTTCAACAATACAAGAAAATGGCAATCAAATGGAAGGTGGAAGCGACCAAATCATCAATTCTAACAGTCAACTTAACCAATGATAATATGGTTTATATTTTTTTAGACCTTGTGTTCTGTCTCATTATATGTTTGGATTTTGTATTTTGATAAATTACTTTTTGGACCCTGTGTTTTGTAAAATTGTTTAAATAGAACCTTAAACTCAATTTAGGTCAAAGTTTTTTAAACTAAAATCACAAATAATTCACTGTGGATGCCAAAAAATTGACCAAGGAAAAAACCTCTGGTCCCTGGTTAGGCCACGTGATTAAAGGTTGGGCATTCATGCTATTGGGCTCGGACCTATGGGTCTTGTGAATATGGAATAATTTCTCTTAAAGCTTTCCTTGATGGAAGTATGGAAATTATAGGTGAGCATTTCCCTAGGCCAATGGCCTCACGCCATCAAGGTGTTTCATGCCTCGGATGGGTCTCATGCCTAGAAGGGTGTCCCGCACTATGCCACACCCAGCCTTGCGTAGCGAGGCCCTCCGTGCCTCGGCCAGGCGTCACCTAGCCTCGCGTAGCGAGGCGCCCTACGCTTCACCCAGCCTCGCGTAGCGAGGCCCTCCGTGCCTCGGCCAAGCGTCACATAGCCTCGCATAGCGAGGCCCTCCATGCCTCGGCCAACCACGCCCTCACGCACCCAAGTGCCTCGCGAGACATCACGCCCCCGCGCACCAAAGGGTCTCGCGAGATGTCATGCCCTTGCACACCTAGGTGCCTCGCACCACCAGCCTCACGCACCTGGGCATCAAGGCCTCGCGCACTCATGGTCACGTGGCCCCCTAAAGCGTCTCGCCCCCTTAGGGGCCTCGCGAGACATGGCCTCCACTAAACACCCCTCGGCCACGCACCAAGGGCCTTGTGCACCCATGTGCTAGGGCCTCGCGTGCTCATGGTCACGCGCCCCCCTAAAGCGTCTTGCGCGCCTAGGGGCCTCGCGAGGCATGGCCTCCACTAAACACATGTCGGCCACACACCAAGGGCCTCGTGCACCCATGTGCAAGGGCCTCGCGCACCTGGGCATCAAGGCCCCGCGCACCCATGTGCAAGGGCCTCGCGCACCCATGTGCAGGGGCCTCACACCACCATGGTCCCGTGGTCCCCCAAGACGCCACGCACCAACATATTCATCAGATACAAAGTACCCGTACGTGTACGGGTGCAGGACATATGACCATGAGGAGGACAGAAGCGTGACCCTGACATCTATATCATGCACGTGGTGAAGGTACAGAGAATGGAAGTACTATGTGCACACCTCTGACCACATGCCAGGCCGACACCATGACTCTCTGCTCCACCACGACCTGTGCCACTACCCAGACAATGTACCTATGTATAGTCTTGTCCCCTGGGACCACAATGTATGAGGAGCCATTAGAGCTCCAGTATAAATAGATCCTTACCCCTCCAGAAAAGGGGTTGGAAAAACTCATTGTACACTCAGGCTATTGAGCAATATACAAAGGCTTACTCCATTGTTGATCTGTGTTTTACCTTTCCTTAAGCTTATTCTAAGTTTTTATCTAAATCTAAATATCTTCATACTTATCTTTGAGTTTTCCGTCCTGATTTCGTTGACGAGATTTCACCGTCAACATTCACCAAACTAACAATTTACAACAAAAACAAAATTATTCGGTCTAACAACTGTTTTGTTATATTCAATTTTTTCTTTATAAAAACTAAGTTTATGAGTCTATTTGAACTATTTTATAAAACAAAAGTTCTAAAAATGAATTTGTCAAAACACAGGTTCAAATAAATAATGTGACAAAACACAGACATAATCCAAAAGAATATAAACCCACGATAATACTACACTTTTTATACTTATATGAATACTAAAAAACTTTAAGCAATGCTAAATCTTATGTACTTTTATTACTTGAATGCATATAAAGAAAAACTTATATGTATGCATAAAAAAAGCTTATATATATGCCAATACTTATTTAAATACGTATAAGCATTAAAAAATTATTTTCTTTCCTACATACATCATCTCTATTTTATGTCCGACCTTTTAGATAAAAAAATATTTTGTGTCCTACTTTATTTATTTTCTTAAATATAAAATTAAACAAAATAAAATTTAATTACGTGGGACGTGCATGCGTCACGTGTCTCCAACTAGTTTTCAAAAATTATAAAAGTGGAACTTACATTTTTACTTAAGGGGCTCATTAACTATATTTCCTCAAATTTGCCAAATTTGATATTTGATATTTTCTTTCTCCTTTCTTTGTTGTCTTGCACCCTATTTGATAAAGGTTTTACTTTTGTTTATATTAAAAGTATAAGATAAATAAAAGTTTAAGTTTACTTATTCTATTTGGATAATTATAATATAATATTATTTTAATAAAAAATTATTTTTAAAATATTTGGATAATCAATAAAAATGTTCCTTTATGAGTTAGTAAATTAGTGTTGCCTCATATTTTAGTCAAAATTAATTGAAGTGATAAGAATATTGACACACTTTAGAGAATAATAAATGCGAAAAAATAGAATTGAGAGTTTATAGTGTTTAGATCCTAAGAATTGACCTACATCCATTTTAATTACTTTTATTATTATTAACTCCACAGCCACCAAATCAAATGAACTTAAATCAACGGAATAAATGGTAGCTGAATGACTTTAAATACAGAGAGAATGAATGGTTTTGGCTAGAGAAGTAATCTAAAAAATAATCAAATCTTTACTCCCCCTAGTTATAGTGGATATTGGAGTTACGTAGAGTGGTTAAATCACTTATTACTTGTAATGGATAAATCCTACAAATCTCGAAGTTATTTTGACATTCGACTAGACTAATAAGTAGAAATATAGAATTACACCCTAACTACGTGATCCATTGGCGACCAAGCGATATGTCACGCAACCAGACAAGTCCTTCAGAGGTGCGAACAAGCTCGGGTGACCAAGTGTTTCTGGGTGGCGAACAATGCCTCCTTGGGTTTTGGTCATCATATTTTTGTCACATTATTACGCTAAAAATGAGTATAATTAGGAAAATAGTTTCTCACAAGATCGTTTGGAATAAGATAGAGAACCCTAATTCTCCAAAAGAACTTTTGAATAAACACTTTCAGAAATCTTCTTTTTAGTTCCAGAGCTAAATTACAGTTTAAAAAAAAGCTCAGTCAAATGAGGTCTTAATTATTTGTGTCATCTTCGACTTTGTAACCCAGTGTCGAGATTTTAATACCCACCTACTTGCTTTAGGGCTGTGCAAAAAAAATCCAAAAACTGATAAACCGTTCAAACAGACTGCCCAAACACTGAAAAAACTAAAGCCGACAGAACCAAAAACCACTGAAACCGCCTTGGCAAAAACTGATATTAAATCGGTCAGTTTATAAGTTGGCTGCAAACCGACCGTACAAACCGAAACCGACCCAATATGCTTAGGTTCCAAATTTGTGGATGAACCATTGTAACCATGTGTTTAAGTTTTCAAATCTTAAAGTTAAAATATTCAAGTTAACAAATTAAATGGTTCAATTTCATATTAAAAAAAAGATAAAAAAAGATTCCAATAATCTACATTTTCTTTAACTTAAATTTCCTAAAAAATTAATCGACCAAACCGCGATCTAAATTGGTCGGGTTTTTTGGTATTGTAAGTAGGTCGGTCAGTTTTTGGATCGCACCAATCCAAACAAAAAATCAAAATTTGGATTTTAGAATAGAAAAAAACCACTCAAACCGATCGATGTTATGCCCTAACTTGCTTATTTGATACATATTTGACTGTATTTTTCTTTATATGGGCTTTGTTTTTTTATACACTTTTAGTGAGTTTCATACCATTTCTCTTCTTTCCATTGTGAACTTGTGTTTATATTTGGATTGGGTTAATATTTTAATTCTTTATACTTCAACTTGAATTAATGAAAATTGTAATACTTGTACTATATATAAAAAAAACATTCGTGTCGTTATTATATTTGAATGCCGTTTATATATGTTTGGTCGTTTTGGTCTGTGTTGTTATGTGTTTGTCGATAAGTCAAATCCCCGTTGAGAGTCGAGTAATGGACGAATCCTGATTCCGTTTCCACCAGAATTAGAAACAATAGAAACCAACCAGAGACTGATTTGCCTAAGAGAAAATCTCAGATTGAGAGAAGAGAGAGACTGAGAGAGTGTGTGTGTGCGCGAAAGAGTGAGACCGCCGTGCGCGAGGACGAAGATGCTCCGGAAATGTGGAGGGAGATCGGAGACAGAGAAGAGGGCAAAACTCGCCCAAATCGGTTCGCGAATCGCATTAAGTGGAACCGCGTTGAGAAGCTCAAATTATCCAATCACAAAGATATCGTCTCAGCTCATAGAGGTTCTATCAATTCTCTTCAGGTAAACTATTTTTTTTCTTCCCTTTTTTCTATTGTCACCATTTGTGCGGACCCATCAAGCTTTTTCCTTTCCTTTTCAATAAGAACATTCTGGTTTTGTTGAGGAAGGCAAACCTTTGATGCCCAGCTCTTTTGAATCATGAAACCAGGTCGATTTGACTGAGGGCCGATACTTGTTGTCGGGTTCTTCGGATGCTTCAATTGCCGTTTACGATATCCAACGTGCTACCGAGTTTGAAGGAGGTGGAGTTATAGCGAAGCATAAGTGTTTATTCGTGGTTGACAAGAGCCATGAAAATGGTCACAAGTATGCTGTTTCCTCGGCCATATGGTATCCTGTGGACACAGGGTTGTTCATCACTGGTTCTTTCGACCATCATATTAACGTTTGGGATACAAACACCACGCAAGTAGTCAATACTTTTAAGATGCCTGGAAAGGTTTATAGGACTGCCATGTCTTCTTTATCAACATCCCACATGTTGATTGCTGCTGGAACTGAAGATGTTCAAGTTCGTCTTTGTGATATTGCTTCAGGGGCATTTGCTCATACACTTTCCGGTCACCGTGGTATGCTTAATTCGTTTCAGTTTCTTTCACTTTTGCCCTATTCGTACCGTAATCTTTGTATATAGCTTGATCTCTTTCATTCTAATGACTAACGTAAGATAATTCAAAGTTCACATTTCATAACTATGAAAGTTTTCTTACATGGATTTTTTTTTTTCTTTTGAAAGAAAGTTCCATTACTCCATTTGGGTTTTTCTTGCGTTGGAAAGTTTTGCTAGTTGTCACAAATCTTCATCTTTCCTTGGCTGTTTTCGTACTTTGAGACAAATGCTTTATTCACTGACATAATGAAGTAGCTAAGATCAGCTCAAAGTTTATGATAATGAAACCCTGTTGCAAGCTCACCACTAGGCTAGTAGTTGGCTGGCCTAAAGTGTAGTTGTGTGAATTATATTCTTTTTATAGCTTCTGAACTTCTCTGTATCTATCAAACATATGTTTAACTATATAATTCTTGCATTCATGAGCGGATTCTATTATTTTTTTAACTGTAGATGGTGTGATGACGGTGGAATGGTCTACTTCAAGTGAGTGGGTTTTGGTTACCGGGGGGTGTGATGGTGCAATACGGTTTTGGGACATTAGACGTGCAGGATGTTTTCTTGTTTTAGATCAGTCCCAGTCTCAGCTTGGGAGACGCCCACCCATATTGGAACGTTCTGCTGCTAATAAGGTGTTCATTCTCTCATGTTTCTTTTGTAGCCCAAACCTATCTTTCTCGCTTTTGTTTCCGGTGCTAATCAATCATGTCAACTTTCTATTACTTTTTTTGGGGGATGGGTTCTCCTCAAAAATTGTTTTTTTTTTTGTAAATTATAACCTTTTTGTTTATTAGGTTGGGCATAACCATTTATCACCGGAGAAAATTTTCTAGCCCTTTTCACCATGCTCTTGCATATATCATTATTCTAATGTTTACATTTGCTGCTTTTTATTAAGTATTAGCTTTTATTTCAATTGTGAGAGCTGTGCTCCAAAAATGAAATAAATTTATTGATAGTAAATAAAGAAGAAAATAGTTATAATGTTTTTTTGTATTTCTTTTAAGGTTTCTACATCAAAGTCCACCATAGTTCCAAGTTCATCAGTAAAAAGCCGAGCAGCACAAAAGAAAGCTGCCAACGGTAATAGTATGAAGCTGTCACCTATTAATAAAATTTCTGCGAAAGGACCATTAAGGCAGAGATTACATCCTGGAATGTTGTCGACTCAGGATCGTGCCACTGCTCATTACGGTGCTGTAACTGGATTAAAAGTTACTGAAGATGGCATGTATCTTCTGAGCGCAGGTTGGGTTCACTTTAGTGCTCAACATTCGTATTTATATTAGTGTGTTAAATATCATTTGATATGATTTAGGTGTTTCAGTTTTGGTTTGGAGAAATGACTAACTAGATTCATCTAGTTAATTTTTTCCTACTTGTTAATTTGACGGAATATGGAGTTCAATTTATATACCCTTTTTACACATGTATTAGTTCCTTTCGCTAGTAGTTTCATACTCCCATATCTAATATCTTGTTTTCGAAGGAAAAAAAAAATATATAGAATATTAAGTGATGTCGTAGACAAAATATATAGTTGTTTGATTGTTTCACAGTGTGAGCTAAAGATGCACTCATCTGAGTCCGCATTGCAAACTGCAGAAGATTTTCGATAATGGTATTTGCGATGGTGAAAATTTTACATCAGTGATGCTTATAAAACTCATTATTGCAGCACTACTTCTTAATTGTTTCACACGTGTACAATTTTATGTATGGTTGTTGGAGCAACTAGAATGGATTGACATGAAATTTCATTTTACTTCAGGTTCTGATTCAAGATTAAGGTTGTGGGACGTTGAATCTGGCCGTAATACACTAGTGAACTTTGAAACTGTACGCCTGCAAACCAGCAAGCCAATACAGTTAGCTACAAGTCAGAATCCATCCCTTGTTTTTGTTCCATGCATGAAAATTGTGAAGGTCATTTACTCCAACTGATTTTTTAAACAATTCTACTTCAAGCAATATGAAAATATTCTCAAATACCCATTTTTCTGCAAATTATAAGTTTGAGTTTTGGATTTTGGATTTTCAGGCATTTGATATGTGGTCAGGTACGACATCCCTGACGTTTTGTGGTCACTATGAATCCGTAAACTGTTGCTGGTTCAGTTCTCAGGATCAGGTAAAAGCTTGGCACTCTTAAATTATTTTTTGTTCTTTATGAAGTAGAAGGGCAGTGAATCTACTACATATGTTTTTGACCATCATGAATAAGATCGATGAACGCATTATTCTCCCTTTGGAAACATTACTGATGCTTTAGTAAACATTTCATGAAATTGAGAAAGAGTAATGGGAAGAAGGAATAAGACTTCAGAAAAATTAAATCTGATCCTGATTTGTAGAGTTAGAATGATACATTTCCTCGGAAAGCTTACTGGAATTTTTTCCACAATACTTCCATGCAGGAGTTGTTTACAGGTGGCAATGATAGGCAAATTCTTGTCTGGTCACCGTCTAGATTGCTTCCTGATGAAATGGTACACCAAATAATATTTTTACTTCTCTATTGTTTGTTCTGTATCATAGCTTTATCATTCTTGTTAACTGCTTAGTGAGTATCATACAATTTGTTGGTTTTGGGATCGAAATGCAGGATGAAGGACCTGTTGAGGACCAGGATAATTGGAGTGACTGACATTGCTTGCTCTGTTGTTGCCTCTTTCACCAAAACAAAGCTCTTTGACAGTCAGACAACTTCAAACATCATGCGTTCCAGTCAAAGTGCCGTCAGTGAAATTTTTCTTTAGCATGTGGAAATAAACACGTTCCATTCAAAGTTTTCCCCCTTTGCTGGATTTTACGTAAATATATAATTATATACCCATTCTTTCTATAATATTCCATGTTCTTTTTTTTTTTTTTTGCCACAAGTCATCGTAGTTCCCGGATTAATACTCTATGTTTTGTAAAACTTAACACTTATAATATAGAAGTTTGATTGTGCACTTGAGATGTTGATTCATGCATTCTTCTACATACAAGTGTTCTTGTGAAAGAGTAAAACATGGCTAGCATGAGTTTCTCTTCCATTGGGAAAGTTTCATTGCCATCTAATAAAGGGGCACATTCATCCACAAGATTAACTTGGACAATAAAACAATATAATAGGGCGTGCATTCACTTGTTTTCTATGTAAAATAAATAAATCAAATCTTATATTACTAAACTGCATTCGTGAAATATTATTAATTTTAATAAAAAATGTTTCACTATTTCTAAAATATATATATAATAGAATGAATTATAGTTTTATAGTATCCATAAATATTTATATCAATCATTTTTACATACATGACATCTAAATACACAAGGTTAACATATATATTTACATGATTACATAATATATATATAAAATACAATAATATTTAAAAAGAAATTGACAATGGAAATAAAATAAAAATAGAAAAAATAATTGTGTAGACAGTAGTATACATGTCTCAACTATTTTTAGTTTCTAATGTATTTCACAATGTCCTTTGGTGAATTTGATGAAGAAAAAGAGCTCATATCACTTGAAAAAAACAACAAACTATCACACAAATTTATAAGATAAAAAAAATGATATGTATGCATTTATTATTTTTAAATAAATATGATTCAATTATTTAAATTATCATAAAATATCTTAAAAATATCATACTTTAATTAATTTATTTATTTATTTTTGTTTAAGTTTATGTTTATTCTAGATTTTGAATTTGGTAGTGATAACAAAAGATTATATATTATATGTTTATTATAATATTAAGTTTAAGTTTAATTAAACTTTATTTAAGTTATAAAATATATGGTTTTATTATTTTTAAATAATTATCATTGTAAAAATATCTTATTTTAATTTACTTATTTAAGTTTAAATCATGTTTACACTCTACCGTTAATATAAGAATATTCCGTTAAAGTTAACGAAAAAAAACTGTTAAAACCAAGAATTTATGTTATTTACACACTTTTTATATATATATATAATAACTTGTTTACCTAGTTTTAAAGTTGCAAACATTATCTATAATTTTAATAAAAATTGGTTCACTATTTTAATATATATATATTTATAAATATGATAATTCTCCTATAGGGGCTTCACTTTAAGCCCTACCGGTGAGGCTCTTAGTGTTCTCGACCCGTGAACAGTTTTCAGCGCAATTTTTTTTATGACCGTGTATATTGTAGCTATTTAGAGCATCCTGCAAATTTTCAGAAAATTCCAAATAGTTTACAGTACTGAAAACTAAGTTCAAACGTGTTGTTGCACGCGTGACTAATTTTTTTTATGCGAGTGGAAAGCAACACGTTTGAACCTAGTTTTCGGTACTGTAAACTATTTGGAATTTTCTGAAAATTTGTAGGATGCTCTAAATAGCTACAATATACATGGTCATTAAAAAAAATCGCGCCGAAAACTGTTCACGGGTCGAGAACACTGAGAGCCCCACCTATAAGGCTTAAAGTGAAGCTCCTATAGAAAAATTGTCATATATATATAATAAAATAAATTATAGTTCTATAATATATATAAATATTTATATCAATAATATCTACACATCTAAATACAATGTATAAATATATATTTACATGAATACATGACATATAAAATACAATAATATTTAAAAATAAATTAATAATAGAAATAAAATAAGAATAGAAAAAGTCATAGTGTAGACAGTAGTATACATGTATCAATTATTTTTAGTTTCCAATATATCTCTCAATGTCCTTTGGTGAATTTGACGAAGAAAAAGAGATCCAATCACTTGATAAAAAAACAAAATATCACACAAATTTATAAGATAAAAAAATGATATGTATACTTTTATTATTACTAAATAAATATGATTTAATTGTTTAAATTATCACATAATATCTTAAAAATATCCTATTTTAATTAATTTATGTTTGTTCTAATTTTTTGAATTTGGGTGACAATAAAAGGTTATATATTATATGTTTAATATAACATTAAGTTTAAGTTTAATTAAATTTTATTTAAGTTATAAAATATATGTCTTTATTATTTTTAAATAATTATTATTGTAAAATATCTTATTTTAATTTGTTTAATTATTTATTTATTTAATTTTATTTAAGTTTAAATCATTTTTACAATCTACCAATAAATATAATAATATTTTGTTAGATATAAGAATATTCTGTCAAAGTTAATGGAAAAAAAAACTTTAAAACCAAGAATTTCCGTTATCTACACATTTTTTAAATAGATGAGATATATACTAGATACATGCAACGTGCAATGCACGTTATCTTAGTTTTATTTATAGAATTTATTAATTATTTTTATTAAATTTGTATCATTGTCATATAAATTTCAAATAAATAAACAATATTATATATAAAAGAATGACATAAACATATTAAATGAAAAATTAAATCAAAACATTGTTTATGATTTAAAAAATATATATATATATATATCATATAATAACATTTTTAATTACAAATGATATATTTTTTAATAAAAATCAAGATTATGTATTATATATTATTATAATAATATTTTATAATATTTAAATTTATATTAATATAAATATTAAATATCTAGTCTTGTATTAAATATTATTATCATAAGAATATTTTATAATATTTAAATTATATTAATATAATTAGTAAATCATAATAATATTTTATAACATTTAAATTTATATTAATATAATTATTAAA
Source organism: Humulus lupulus (assembly GCF_963169125.1). Classification (NCBI taxonomy): domain Eukaryota; kingdom Viridiplantae; phylum Streptophyta; class Magnoliopsida; order Rosales; family Cannabaceae; genus Humulus; species Humulus lupulus. The sequence goes on from NC_084797.1 coordinate 26,344,791, forward strand.
TATCTAGTCGTGTATTATATATTATTATAATAATGATATTTTATAACATTTGAATTTGAATTTATATTAAAATAATTAATAAATATTTATTTTTAAATGTATATTCCGTTAAATATTTAGAATATTTCATTAAGGTTAACAAAACTGTTGACGCGGTTTTTCGCCAATAGTGTATAAAAAAATAATAAGGTTGATTAGTGCTTAGTAATAAACCGTAAAGAAAGATTAAATGAACTCACAAGAACACAAATATTTTATGTGGTTCAGTGGTTAAAATCCACCTAGTCCATGAGTCTATATTATTGCTGGTTCTCTCTATTTTGGCAGAGTTTCAGTATTATAGAATAATCGTCATTTTTCCTGTCCAATATTCTCAGTATTTATAGAGAAATTCCATGGACAGGTTTGGGTAACCGCACGAGTCAATCACGGATTTACAAATTTATTACATTTCATACAAACAATTCCCATTTATACTGGGATATGATTTGATCACAAAATAAATGCTCTCCTAATATCTGAGACGTTTAATATGACAGACTGGTCATAAATAATCGTATAAAAGTACTCGAGTCTTTGGGGATCCGCGAGTACACAATATATTTGAATTATCACGAGCTGGATATATCTCCTAGCTCATATGTTGACAACTGTTTGAATACTCCAAGCTCGCGGTTCTCAACCTTCATGTTCGTAGCTCAGGTTAAACCCAGGACACTTAACACCACACGTGCTTATGTGAAACTGGAGTTGCTTACATGGATAATAAGTAGATATCATTCCCTTGGTTATTTATTCGTATATTTATTTGCCAGTTGTACCCGAACTGAGTGGATGACTCGAGCTAAAATTAGGGTACAACATTTGCCCCCCAAGCTCCTGCTTGTGTATGACGTCATCTTATCTGACCTACATAGTAGGGGCTTTTAGTTCTGTTACACAAAATCATGCTTGCCCACTACTCGAGTACTGGACACGTGGTGTACTGCAATTGGCATCTGTTCGGGTTTCGAGGACTACAATAATTTTCTTGTCACCTTTTTGCCACCGTTTTGTCTATTTAACCATGGCCTTTGGATCTTGTACTAACCAAATCAGATGTCCCAAATTAATTTATGTCGTTTACGTATAAATAGGGTAGGCAATTTTCAGGCTTCACCACCTTTCATTTGAAATTTTTCTATATTTTCTCTCTTCTGTATTTCTGAATCCTTCTTCTTTCTTAGAAAACCCCAAAAACCGTTCGTTGCACCCAGTTACTTAGGAGTCTTACAGGAACTTTCCCCTGCAAAGTCTACTTCTTTTTATCGAAGAACATACTGTAAGTACCCCGTCTTTTATTTTTGAAGAAAATTTTCTTTTACTGGTCTTTTTTTTTGTTCTTCACCATGCTCATCCGCACTATTCACTGTAATCAATATTAGGTTATTTCCCGAATGCCTTTAGCGAATAGGCCTCGACTTAGGTTCAATGGGTAGGTCCTAAAATATCTTTAGAACTACGACATTCATAAAACTAGGTAATTTCTGGGTAAACTTGGGTAATCTCTATGGTGAATTTAGAAAATACCCATTCGGGATATAGAAGATGAAAAGTTTTTTGGGTTCAAACCATGTTGCTTAGGTGTCACACTTCTTGGGTGGTTTTGCACTAAACCGCCTCCCAAGGAAAGTAGTGGTCTGATTTTCTGGCACACGGATCCCTAAATATCAGGGGTCTATTAGGAAACTGAGGTGCGTAACTTAGGGTAGCGCGTGACATCACGCGATGGGGCCGAGGCTAACTCAACTCGTACATCAAAAGTAAATCATTCCCCCTTCGTAGTTCTGCGTCGTAACCTTTAAATCCTCTTAGGTCGCCTATTAATTAGGTCATTCTGTTCGTTAGGCGATCTGATGTCTCCCAAGAAGAACGCAACTAGCTCGTCCTCTCAGCAAAAGAAAAAGGGGAAGGAGGTCGCCCCTGAGTCTCCCATTCCCCACTTCAGTCCAGTGGTGGTTGAACCGAACGCCTACTTCGAGGCTGAAAGAATTGTATCCAAAATTACAACCGAGGGGAGGGTAAACAAAATCATGCTGAGCCACAACATTGAGGTCGGGACCGGAGTTCTCATTGCCCGGCCTGCCTTTGAAGGGAAACAGAGCTGCTCCCCTTGCTAGGACGACTTCGCGGCCTGGAGTGACGAACATCTGAAGGCAGAAGCCAACCTCCCATTGGACCAATACTTTAACAGACTTTTTGAACTTCGTGAAGTTGGCTCCATTTCTGCTCCCCCCAAATTCCTATAGGCTTTTTGCGGGGCCGAAATATTTATTTTTGAAGCATGAGTGGGAGGTCCCCACTCCGGCAGACATCCTCTATTTTTTCTGCCTCAAGGCTAGCCTGGAACAAAGAGGTTGAGGTGACGAGTTCTACTATCTCACCAGATTCCCCAACTCTGCTCCCGTCATAGATCTTCCCAGCCACCCCAACGACTATAAATACTTTTTCTTTATGTCGAATGGGATCCGGAATTGCGAACACAGTTATTTCAACCGTCTTATTAAGTTCTTTATTCTCTGACGTCAGCTCATGAAATTTTATTCTTACCAAGATATTTTCCTTGTACATGTATTAATTGAGTTTATTTATCGTGCAACCATATTTGCGAGGACGACGAAGTCCGCGAATCTTGGGGGTCAGTACGAGAGATTGTTTGGACTGCCCCCAGTGAGAAGGATTATCGCCAGGTCGTGAACGACATCACGATGCTGGCATGTCAGTTGATTGGCGAAGGCCAGACGTTAGCCTTAAGGACCTGGGCTACCCTCCTTGTAATCCGAGAGCTCCCATCCTCTCAAGAGGAAGCCTTGCCAGCCACCGAAGGCGAGGGTGAGGAAGAGGACGAGGTGCCTCTTGTGCGGAAAATGCGGGTTCTCGAGGCTTTTCGGGAACCTGATTTTGACCGTGCTGCGTCAGGGGCAGCAGTCGGCCCCTCTGGCCAAGGTAACCCATACCCCTATAGGGAACTAGATAGGGTTGTTGCCAATTTCAGGTTAGTTAGGGGAAAGGCCCAGATGTACGAAGAAGGCCACTTCGGCAGCGAGAAATGTCTCAAAATCCCCTGCTAAGGGGAAAGGCACGAGCTCGAAAGCTTCGGTGTATTCCATTACTGAGAGGAGGATTCCTCCTCCTCCTCCTCCTCCTCCACCTCGCTTCGTGCCTCCTCGGGATTAAGTCACAAGCTGATCCTCCAGCTCCCCTTGCCTCAACTGCGACCGTCCAAATAACAGTAGATCCCCAGGATCTAGAGAAAATTCCTGAAGCTTTTCGAGGAATCCTTTATGAGATGGCGAGCCACATGGTGGGGCACACCTATAAGGTCAGCTTGAGGGACTTGAGGACTATCGAGGAGCGGAGCCCGGAGAACGTCCTGGAGTCAGCCCTGGGGATGAACATTACAGTAAGTTATCCTTCCTTGGTGACATCTTTCTTTTTATCGCGTCTAAGAATATATCTGACTTGCCTTCTTATTTTGTAATCTGCCCTGGCTCAATATCGCAGTATAGCCTGGGCTAGGGCTAGAAATGATGAGCTCCAGGCCGAAATAAATGCCGCCAAGACTGCCCTGACAGCTGCTCAAGAAGGCGAGCAGGCCGCCAAAGCTGCCTTTGCGGCTGCTCAAAAGAGCGAGTATGATGCCAAGTTTTCCCTTGGCTCATCCCAGGAAAGAGAGTAGGCTGCAAAGATTTCCTTTGCTACTCTCCAGGCTCAAACTGCACAACTCCAGGCCGAGGTTGATGAAGCCAAAGAAAAACTGCTCGAGGCAGAGGCTGCAGTTAAAGAAGAGAAGGCGGCCTCATTGTCGTCCATGGAGGATATGCTGTACCATTGCTGGGCCTTTAACTAGGATATGAACTTTTTCTTTCATGGTTCCCGTGCTGTGGGATCCGTACCTTGAAAAATTCAAGGCTTGGATTTTGCAAGAACCATCAGAAATGGGGGATGCTTCTGTGGCGAGCGAGCAAGATGGCGAGGAGGTTACATCCTTAGAGCGACCTGGAGGAGCTCAGTGACACCCTTTTTCCTTGATTTTTTTTGGGCTTGTAAACAATTGCCTTTGGGCTCAGTTCGAGGTTTTTCTCCTTGGGATAATTTTTCAATTTCTATATCTATCTTTTTATCTATTTATCCTTCCTTTATTATCTCTCATGTTTATGACTCTTTAGACTTGTACATTCGAGATTTTAGGAATCGATTTTAGATCGAGATAGATATTTTGAGCTCGGTTATATCCAAACTTTATGTGTTGATTTATATCATACCTGTTAAGAATCAAGCCTTGAACCCGATTATATCCGGAATTTTAAATAATTTAAACTTAGTTCGTGTTAGGTTAATTGATAATTCGTACTTTAAAAAACCCTTGATTTTAAACAATTTTCCCAACTTTCCAAGTTTTGGACCTGGTTGTATCCAAGATTTAAATGATTAAAACTGAGTTCATGCTAGGTTTATTGACATCTCGAGCTCTTAAAAATCCATCGAATACTCAATTTTCCAAGCTTCTAAGTTTCAGACGTGGTTATATCCAGGGTTTTAAGTAATTTAAACTTAGTTCATGCTAGGTTTATTGATATCTCGAGCTCTTAAAAAGCCATTGAATAATCAATTTTCCAAGCTTCTAAGTTTCGGACCTGGTTGTATCCAGGGTTTTAAGTACTTTCAACTTATCCAGTGATCTTACTCTGACCCATCTTGGGTTATATGTCCCCCCAAGTAACCAGAATGTAGAAACTTTCTTGGTTGCTTTTACAAACATTAATTCACGAGCTAATACACCTTTCACAAGAAAAATTATTTAAAACCACCTTAACAAGAAAAACTATTTAATGATCCATCTGTTATTTAATTAAATGGCTTTTATGATTAAGCCTTACATGGATGATGGTACTATTGATAATACTTTTTTAAATGCATGGCGTTCCAGGTTCATGGGACTATTTTTCCATTCAGCTGAGCTATCTTGAAAGTTCCTTCACGCAGAATTTCCACGATCTAATACGGTCCCTCCCAGTTCGGGTCCAAGACATCGTCCTTGGGATCCTTATTTTCCAGAAAGACCCTTCGGAGAACCAAGTCGCCCAATTCGAACCTACGCGTATTGACTTTAGAATTAAAGTAACGAGTGATTTTTTGTTGATAATGAGCGAGCTGTAACTGCGAATCCTCTCGTTTACCATCAATCTGGTCGAGAGATGTGTTAAGTAATTCATCATTCCATTCCTGGCTAAATGTCCTTTGCCTGTGAGTGGTTACCATGGCTTCGAATGGAAGGACGACCTCGCTTCCAAAATATAAGGAGAAAGGAGTATGTCCCTTGGAGGTTCTATGAGAAGTTTAGTATGCCCAAAGTACTCGTGGGAGCTGTTCGGGCCATACTCCTTTGGCCTCGTCTAACCTCTTCTTAAGGCTCGCCTTTAGGGTTTTGTTCACAGCTTCAACCTGTCAATTGGCCTGCGGATACGATACTGAGGAGAAGCTTTTAATAACGTCGTATTTTTCACAGAAGTTAGTAAAGAGATCACTGCTGAACTGTGTCCCATTGTCCGACACAATATTTTTAGGAAGCCCAAACCGACATACAATATTCTTCACTACAAAGTACATGACTCTCTTTGAAGTGATAGTTTCTAAAGGCTCGGCCTCTACCCACTTCGTGAAATATTCGATTGCCACCACCGTGTAATGAACTCCTCCCTTTCCCATTGGTAGAAACCTTATTAGCTCGATTCCCTACACCACAAATGGCCACGGGGATGAGATCATCGTTAGCTCGACTGGAGCAGCTCGGGCAACTGTGGAGAAGCGCTAGCATTTGTCGCATTTATGAACATACGAGATGGAGTCTTTCATTAAAGTGGGCCGAAAATAGCCCTGCCTCAATATTTTCAATGCTAGGTTTTTCCCCCCAGCATGATCTCCACAAAAGCCTTCATGCACTTCTTGCAGAATGGTTTTAGCCTCCTTAGGCATAACACACCATAGGAGAGGCAATGAATGACCATGTCGGTATAATGTCCCATCCACTATCACATACCTTGGAGCTTGATAGAGTATTTTTCTTGCATCCTTTCTTTCCTCAGGTAGCCTTCCCGTTGTGAGGTATTCCATTATAGGGGTCATCTAGGTCGGTCTTGTGTTGATCATATCAACCTCTACCATTTTTTCTGTCATGCTCAGACTCTCCAAGAACTCTACTAGCATTACATTCAAGGTCTCAACTTCCTTGGTGGTGGCAAGCCTTGCCAAAGCGTCAACATTAGAGTTCTGCTCGCGAGGTATTTGTTCAACAATATTGTACTCAAATTCAGATGGCTCCCCCTTTACCTTAGCTAGGTAAGCTGCCATCTTGGTGCCTCGAGCTTGATACTCCCCCAACACTTGGTTAACCACGAGCTGAGAATAACTATAACACTGGATGACCTTTGCTTTGAGCTCCTTACTCTCAATCCAGCTAGTAAGGCCTCATATTTGGCTTCGTTGTTAGACGCTTCGAATTCAAATCTTAGAGCTGTATGGAATCGATGCCCTTATGGAAAGATTAATATGATCCCAGCTCCAAATCTGTTCTCGTTCGATGATCCATCTACAAATATTTTCCATAACTCTTGCATCGGTTCCTTCAAAAGCTCCTATTGAAATCTGGTGCATTCAGCCACAAAATCAGCAAGGGCCTGACTTTTGATTGAGGTCCGTGGCACGTACAATATCTCGAACTGGTTGAGTTCAACCGCCCATTTTAAAAGACGTCCCGACGTTTCAGGTTTTTGCAACACCTGCCTTAAAGATTGATCGGTCATGATGTTGATTGAATGAGACTAAAATATGGTTGGAGCTTCCTGGATGCCAATATTTGACAGAATGCCATCTTTTCTATCAGTGGATACCGTGACTCAGCTCCGAGAAGTCTCTTGCTTATATAATACACCGGTTTTTTAGCACGGTCTTCTTCTCAAACTAGAATGGCACTGACTGCATTCTCTATCATGGACAAATAAGGGAATAGAGGTTCTCCAGACAGAGGCTTAGACAATACTGGGGGCTTGGCCAAGTGCGTTTTTAGGTCGAGGAATGCCTGCTCGCACTCCTCAGTCCATTCAAATTTCTTGTTTCCTCTGAGCAAGTTATAGAATGGCAAACACTTGTCAATGGATTTTGAAATAAAACGGTTCAAAGCTGCCACCTTCCAGTCAGGCTTTGAACTTCTTTGCGGGACCTGGGCGAGGACATTTCTAACAATGATATGATTTTATCAAGATTCGCCTTTATCCCCCTCGTATTGACTATGAATCCCATAAATTTTCCCGATGCCACTCTGAAAGTACACTTCTGGGGATTCAACCTCATATCATACCTCCTTAAGGTCTCAAAACATTCTTTCAGATTAGATACATGGTTACCTTTGACAAGCATATCATCGACATACACTTCCATATTCTTCCCGATCTGATCAACAAACATTTTGTTGACTAATCGCTGATAGGTAGCTCCGACATTCTTTAGCCCGAAGGGCATGAATTTATAACAATATACGTTAGTTGGGGTCATGAAGCTAGTATGCTCTTGGTTCGCAGGATTCATCGCGATCTGGTTATATCCAGAATACACATCCATGAAGGACATGAGCTCGTGATCTACCGTGGAATCTACCAACTGATCAATCCTTGACAGTGGGAAGCAATCCTTGGGGCAAGCTTTGTTAAGGTCAAAGAAATTGATGTAGGTCCTCCATTTCCTATTTGGCTTTGGGACCAGCACAGGATTGGCAACCCAGATCAGGTATTTTGCTTCATGAATAAACCCACACTTTAACAGTCTAGCTACTTCTTCCTCCAGTGCTTCAGGTCGGACTGTTCCCAAACGCCTCTGTTTTTGGGATTTTGCAGGCACATTCTTGTCCAAGTTTAGAGTGTGCATGATTACACTCAGGCTTATTCCCACCATGTCTTCATGTGACCAGGCAAAGACATCCAGATTCTTTTGTAAGAAATTGATCAGTTCATTCTTCCTTTTATCATCAAGATTTTTCCCAATCTTAACAACTCTTGAAGCTTCTTTGGGGTCTATACTTACTTTCTTGAGCTCCTCAATGGCCTGGAGCTCTGACCTATCCTCTCCCATTTGTGGGTCAATGTCATCACGTGGGGTGACATCGTTATTCTTTGTTTCCTGAGGTTCTTCCATTCCACAAGTAATTTCCGCTTCCTGGGACTCCTCACCTCCGTCACTTATGGCCATAGCTTGCTGCCCGAGTTGTGATTTTACCTTCATAGAAATGCTATAGCATTCCCTGGTAGCGAGCTGATTTCCTCTAATGGTGCATATTCTCGCAGCTGAGGGGAATTTGATTGCTAGGTGGCAGATAGAGGTTATGGCCTCAAACGCCGTCAACGCAGGCCGGCCCAAAATTTCATTGTATGCGGCTGGACAATCGATTACCACGAATTCAAGCAGCTTGGAGATAGTTCGTGAACCTTCTCCCAATGTCACCACTAATTCAATCATTCTGATGGCAGCCGACCCTTCACCAGAAAACCCATACAAAATCATTGAGGTCGCCTTCAGTTCTGTTATAGACAACCCCATTTTTTCCAAGGTGAATCTAAAAAGTAGATTCACAGAATTCCCATTATCTACTAGTGTCCTCCGTACTCTCCGATTGGCGAGTTGAACGGTTATGATCGTTATGTGGGAACTAGACATGGCTAGCATCTTCTTCTGTAAAAATGATTGGTTGTTTCTCCAATCGCTGTTATTTTGATAACCGCTGTTCCGGGATGAACTCCACTCTGTTATGGGATTTTAGTTCGTTAATGTACCTCTTCTGGGCACCTCTGCTTGTGCCTGCCAGATGGGGTCCTTTCGAAATGGCGGCTATATCTCCCCCTATTGTTGGAGGAGGGTCATCCTAATTCGCTTGAACTCAGGTTTGATTAATTGGAGCTTCAGGAGCTGACGAAGGGTTTTGTCCAGTGGGATGACTAGGGACCACTCGATTTCGGGCATATTGGGCCAAAGGTCCTGCACTGATAAGGGTCTCGATCTCTTCCTTCAGCTGTCTACATTCATCAGTGGTATGACCGATATCATTGTGAAATTGGAAAAAATTAAAAGGATCTTTCTTTGCTCTTTGGTTTCTCAGTGGTTATGGCTTCTTCCATGGAAGGCAAATAGAATTGGCTAAGAAGATGTGATCTCTAGTATCCGTGAGGTCGGTACAGGTTGCGTAAACAGGTTTGAATTTCTCCCCGGACATATTTTTCTTTATTTCGCTCTGGTCACCCTCACCATTTCCCTTCCTCTTGTTATTTCCCTTTTGGTTAGTTTGGATAACGGTTTGAGTCGTCGCTGCAACATCCGCTGCCGCTCCAACAGGCTGGACAAGGATCTTGCTAGTTCCTACGATAGAAACTCATGCCTCTTCCAGGTTAACCCATCTTTGAGCTTGTGCCAAGAACTCGTCCACACTATTAACTCCCTTTCTCTGTAATTCCTGCCACAGGTCGCCTCCAACAAGGATTCCCATTCTCATTGCCATGAGCTTGGAGCTATCCTCAGTATCTCTAGCTCGTGCAGCGACATTGGCAAACCTACTTAGATATGCCTACAATTGTAATGCCCCGGAATTTCTATTATGGTTTAATGGTTGGATTAGTAGGCCGGGAGGTCCATAACTGTTTAATTATGCCATTAAATGAATTTATGCATGTTTAAGAGAATTATATTATAATATGATGTTAAATGCATGCATGTGGGTCCGCATTTGTTTATAGGGGTGTTTTGGTAATTTGGCCCGTTGAGGGCATAATTGTATATTTGTTGGCATGTCAATTAAATATTGTGAGGCCATATTATAATGTGGATTGGTTCAAGTTAATCGGCATGAGACGATCTTTAAATATAATTTATCGGTTTGGTCATAACAGGCTTAAGCTCGGAGCTCGGGGTGAGTCTCGGGGTGTTTTCAATGATTAGCGCGTTACCGGGAATTATAGGGTAACGAGATATGAATTATTGGTATTTGAGATTATCGAGATTAGCGAGAATTGGAGAGCGTTAATTATGATTAACGAGATAGGTGGAAAGTACCAATTTTACCCTTGGAATGACTTTAGAAACCTTAAGTGACCTAGGGGCATTTAGGTCATTTGGTTTGGATGTATATGGAACTTTAGATGGTTGTAGGAAAACAAAACAAAACAGAGCTTTACTTCTCCTTCCCGTACATCATTCCCTCACATTTCATCTTTGGAGTTTTTGAGCTCAAATTGAGGAATCAAGCTAGGAAATCAAGGGGTTGAGTTCTTAGAGTTGGTTCAGCCATTGAAGGGGATTTAATCTCAAGTTTGAGGTGAGTTTCAGCCATAAGTTTCTGGTTTTACTCTGTTTTGGTTTAAGATTTCAGTTTGTGATTTTGTTGAGGATAGTTTGGATTAATGGAAGTTTTGATTGGTGTTTAACTTGGGTTTTGATGAGGGTTTGATATAGATTATGTTTAGGGGTTGGATTGAGTGTTTGGAAGAGGTTTGGAACTGGTTTGAAGGTTTGGTTTCGAGGGAAAACGCAGGGGAAAGCAAGCTGGTGCTTGTTGGTTTGGGTAAAGGGCCGTGGCATGGCTATGGTGAGCCGCAGCATGGCTATGGTGAGCCGCGACCTACGTTGGTTCCTGGGGTAGAAATGGCTCTGTCAGAGGGGTGAGCCGCGGCCCATAAGGGCATTTTTGGTCAGAAATGTGTTTTTAGCTTGGGGATTCAAGCCTTAGGCCTCGGGATCGATCCTACTACCCGATTTAGTAGGATTCGATGTCTCGGAGGCTAGGTTTTGGTTTGGGAACCTTTGCTTATCATTTTCATTGATGAATCCTATATTTTGGTTATGAGCAGGTAACCACCAGGGGAATTAAAAGATTGATCGTTCTCAAGGGTCGTTCTTATATTAATTTTCACTCGAACCAGAGGTAAGAAAACAATGTATGAATACAGTTGCACCCTGTATATGTATATGACATGCTTGTTTTGTTATTGAGGCACGTTGGTTGGTAAATGTGGACATGGATTGCATATTAAATGCTAGTGAATGTTGATTACTTGTATATGGCACTAACTAGTCAGGGACACTGACCTAAAGGTCAGAAACGGCATAAGCATTCTAAACGCAGGGTCGAATAAAGATTAGATCTAATCGATATCAGCATTGAATGGCTCTATGGCATTAATGCTAGACCGACCCTAAAGTCTATGAACTTACAAGCACTTGACTAGTCTAAGACTAGTACTCAGAGCCAGGGCATAAGGCCCCGGTGACTGTTGTCACGTGGCTAGGGAACAATGTTCCAAGGTTATGACTCTATGGTCATGAGGAAGGTTATGTTGGTGACTATTCACCATACACCTATCCTGATCAAGCTTATGAAAGGATAACCTATCAGTTAAGCCCTGGTGACCCTATCGTCACATGGCTAGAGGGAGCTGTACCCACTTTTGTGACTTTTACTGTTGTCACCTATCTGTTTTGGACTGATAGTCCTGAATGATTGTTATAATCATTGTTGATATTATATCATGCTTTATTGTGTTTTCTTGCTGGGCCTTGGCTCATGGGTGCTATGTGGTGCAGGTAAAGGGAAAGAGAAGCTCACCCAACCTTGAGTGGAGAACTTAGGTGGTGTTGTGTACATATGCGGCCGCTTGACCACCACGGCCAAGGAGTTCTCAGAGGGACTAGGGGGTTTACCCTATTTTTTCCGCTTAGGTCGGCGAGGATTGTAATTTTAAAAAGTAGCGACCATTTTGTACTTTAAACAACTTGTAAACGTTTTGAATGGCTCATGAGCAGTTTATATACTTAATGAAGTATATCCTTCCCTTTTTACTGGTTTTTCACCTTAACCTGATAATAACACTTAGATCACGTTTTTAACCAAAGGACTCGGGTAGCGGGTCAAATTTTTGGTTCACTGTTCACCGTAACTATTCTGGGGTAACCAGGGCGTTATAACAATGGTTCGCCAGGTTGCTACTTTACATTAGCCAATGAATCAGCCTTAATCCGAGCATTTTGGGAAGCCCTGAATGCTCTCTTGAAATCAACAGAAAACTTCTTCCACGAGCTAATTGAATGCCTCTTGTATTGTTTAAACCACTGCATGGCTGGCCCAATCAGAGTTGAGGGGAATAAAATGCACCTTAGATCGGGTCCGATGTTGTGGGCCATCATCATGGTGTTAAACATCCCAAGGTGATCAGATGGATCCCCATCTCCGTCAAACTTTGACAAGTGTGGCATTCTGAAGCCCACCGGATATGTGGCCACCGCAATATTTGGAGCGAAAAGCTCGAGCTCATCCTTTGAGTCACAGTCATCTTTGTATTTTTTAGATAGAAGCTTCTTCATTTGCTCCTCCATCTGAGCAAACCTCTCGAGGGTTTGGTCCCTAGTCCCTAGGTTATTTTGGGGCTGTTCAACAGCTCCCATCCTATCGTACGTGTTTGATGGGTTGTTGTCCCTCCAAGCTCGAGCTTGTTTTGGTGGGGCATTCCCATTATCACATACTTTGGAAGGACCTCCCTCTTGATGAGTATAAATAACACCCTCATCTCGAGCTGAATTTCTTCTCTGTGAATTTAGGCGATCACGCAGATCAGGTTGTGGATCGTATCGAGGGATTTGTGCCTAACTTAGATGATTTCTTAGATTTCCCTAAGACTACCACTTTTGATGACTTTTAGTCTAATAAATTCCATTTGTGAAGCTTACAGCTCGCAGTTGAGGCTGATGATCTGGATTTTTGACACGTGTCCGTGGAACATAGGAATGGGTAGACGGAGGAGGATTTCTCCTGCTGTCTCCATAAGCAGGAATGTCCCATGTAGGATGAGGTGGCGTTGGATGTCTTATGGGTGACGGGGGATGCCTAAATGGTGAGGCAATCCTTGTCCCATTAGGACGAACTAAATTAGCCTGCCTTTGTTCTGTCCCATTATTCCTAGCTCTTTATGCCTGACAATTCGATCGTGACGTAGGAGGGTTTTCTGGAACATTTTGTCTCCGTGAGCCTGTCCCAACCCCTCCTCGTTGGTTGCCATGGACATTCATAGGTGCTTGTGAAGGAGGAACCGAACTTGGGGTCGCAGTTCTAACCGATCGACTGACGTGCTGATGACCCGTATGAGGGCCACTAGGTTGAGAATTTTGGCGATCTCGTGCTGTAGGCACATAATTGGGGTGGCAGTTACCGACTTGGTTTGGATCAGTTATTCCTGTGGGACTTATGAGACCCACTTTGCCTCTTTTCGACATTAACGTCGATTGCAAGAGGGGGTAACCGAGCAAAAACCTCCTCAATTTTCCTGTTTTCCTTAGCAAGATGGCTTCTTAACTACATATTTTCCAACTCAACTGCAGTTAAGTAGTCTAGGTTTGGATTCGGTGGCAATGAAGTCGAACTCCCAGTATCGCCGTGACCCGTCAGTTGCTTTCGTGTATTATTTTCTATTGATTTAATTAATTAAATAATTATTTAAATCCTTTATCAAATTAATTATTTATAATTTGAACCTTGATTTAAATTTATTTATTAATTTAGATACCAATTTATCTTAATTAATAAATCTGCCATAAATTCTCTTTTCTTCTCAAAATTACACAACTCTGTGAAACTATCCAAAATTGACCTGGTCAACTTTGATAATTCTAATTGATAATTAAATCAATTAATTGAGACTATCTAGATGATTTTATCCAAGGTACAATGGGGACCATGGGCCTATGAAATCAAGCTCCAATAAGTTATCATAAATCTAACAAATAAATTTACTAACTTATTAATTCCTCGTGACTCCACTATAGACTTGGAATTGCACTCTTGAATTCATAGAATGCTCTATAAAAAATATAGATACGCTATTAATTATCCATTGTTACAACCATAATTGTCACTCAATCCTCTATAGAAGGTCTACAATGAGATAGGACTAAAATACCGTTTTACCCCTCATTGTATTTTATCCTTAAAACACTTAGTTCCTTGTAAATGATATTTCAGTATACTAATTTAATTACTGAAATGAGATCTCTATCATTTAACACCTTATTGGAATTGCGCAGGTGCCATGAATCACGACCTCGACGCTGTGCTCTTTAACGATGAGGGAGCTGGTGCCCAAAAGAGCAAACGTCCGAGAATACCACGGAGGTCCGAATGACCATCCAAGGTACCCAGACGCCACGAGACGACCCCCACGGCCCAGACTACTGTGAGCACAGCCACGGAACCGACTGTCTAGGTTGATGCGTCTGGCTCGACCGCGCCCATCTCGCTTCCTCCGACCGAAACTCAAATAACAGTTGTTCGGCCCCCGAAGAAACCTTCTATCTCCAAGGTTCAGCTACCGACGACTCGAACTCATATTGAGGAGTTCGTGCTCGATGGTGCCGCTGGGACAAAAGGGGCTGTGCTCAGCTCGGATGTCCTTTCTCGAGTGGGTCAGAGCTTTTCTGGCTTCGGCGCCGACCACTGGGACCTTGTGCGCAAGGCCTCGGACTGCAATACTCTTTATGATAAGAGTATCGAACTCACCGCCGCGGTAGCCTTCGCAACTCTATTTTAAATATTTGTGCCTCAGTTCGCAATTCTGATTCGTTCTTTGTGTTTCAGGCCCTTGTCGTTTCAGCACAACTCAACTATAAGCTGACCAACAAGGTGCAAACGAGCATGTCTCTGGCCCAGAAGTCGAAGGATCTCGAGCTTAAGATGGTTAACGAGCTCAAAGACTCAAAGTCTGAACTTGAAAAAATGAAGACCCGTCTTGAGGAGCTGGAGAAGTCGAATGCCGAGCTTGAGCAGGCGAAGACTTGTCTTGAGAAGGCCAATGCCAAGCTCGAAGAGGAGAAATCTGCCACCTTCGACTTCATGGAGAGCGAGAAGGCCCGCCTCCTGGACGAGTATAAGGAGCAGAAGGAGAAAGCGGTCGACCAAGCCATGTACAAACTTTGGGCTGATAATGCCAACCTCGATACCAGCTTCCTGGGCCCTCTCGAGGCCACATATGTTGAGCGGTGGAATGCCCGTTTTGAGGCGAGTGAAGCTACTCGAGAGGCGGCTCAGAAGGATAGTCATGCTATTCGTCCTGGGGGGTCGGTGCTACTGATGCTGAGAAGGCCAAGGAGGCTCCTCTTCCTTAAATCTGATCTCGGGGAAATCATTTATTGGGGCTGTGTCCCCCTATTTTTGTAACTATCTTAATTTATGCCCACGGGGCTGATACAATTTCTTTAAATATTACTTACATGTGCATTACATTTCTTGGCTCGAAATATTTTGCACATTTTTTATGGATGAATCATTTATGTTTATTTATTTATACAAACATATCGTGGATTTAGGTTCGAAGCTCAATGCATTCATGCATAGTTTGTTCAAATTATCCGCTTCCGACCTCGTTATTTTTCAAAGTCGGGTATTACTTTAACCATGAACCCAAAAGTACTTATATGGTATGTAATGTGAATGATTTGGTTATATCTTTTTTTGTTTAGTCACTTTTACTCATCCTCAGTTTCTGCTCCGAGGTTAAGAGTTCGAAACTATTTTTCTTTAAGATATTCTAGCCTCGATCTCGACTTGTTTCGCAATAGGTTTAGGTTCCTACTTATCATCGATTAATTTTTTGGCTGGTTTGTTCCAAACCTGTTAAGTTTGCACATCTGGTTAACTCCAAACGTTTTAGGTTTTTGGTAGTTTGGTTATGTCCGAACTATCTAAGCTCGCATACTTGGTTATCTCCAAGTACTTTATGTTTTTGATAATTCGGTTATGTCCGAACTATCTCAGCTCGTGTATTTGGTTATATCCAAATACTTTATATATTTTTGATAATTCGGTTATGTCCGAACTATCTAGGCTCGCGTATTTGGTTATATCCAAATACTTTATATTTTTGATAATTCGGTTATGTCCGAACTATCTCAGCTCGTGTATTTGGTTATATCCAAATACTTTATATATTTTTGATAATTCGGTTATGTCCGAACTATCTAGGCTCGCGTATTTGGTTATATTCAAATACTTTTTATATATATTTTTTTTGCATATGTTATTTTATTTTTTAAGCTGATGGTATATGTACCAATGATGCCCCCTTAATATTCTATGAGTGTGACCATAGGTTATTAAATTAAGAGAGATTGCAAAAATGAAAAGAAATAACATATTTGAACGAAATGGAACTTTTATTTGATGACATTCAAAAACAAATAAGCTAATACAAATAGAAACTCATGGTTATAGGCAACACTTTTCCTATACTACTGATAGTAAGGTCTAAGGTGTTCGCCATTCCATGCTCGCGGTACTAGGCTCCCGTCCAATCTCGCAAGTTTGTACACACCAGGTCGGATGACTGACTCTATCTGGTATGGTCCTTCCCAGTTCGGCCCGAGCACTCCAGCTGCCGGATCTCGAGTAGCCAAGAATACGCGTCTTAACACCAGATCTCCCATTCCGAATTTTCGATCTCGAACCCTCTTGTTGAAATATCTGGTAGTTATGTGCTGGTAGGCAGCATTTCTCAGCTGGGCCTCTTCTCTTTTTTCTTCGATCAAGTCTAAGGTTTCCTCGAGCTGAGTATGGTTTGAACTTTGGTCGTAGGTCTGAGTTCGGATCGTTGGGATTTCGACTTCTATGGGCAACATTGCCTCACAGCCGTATGCTAGGGAGAACGGGGTATGTCCTGTCGAGGTTCGAGCCGTTGTCTTGTATCCCCAAAGGACTTGGGGCAATTCTTCGGGCCACCGTCCCTTCGCTTCCTCCAACTTTTTCTTTAGTTTGAAAGCCTTCATTGTATGAAGAAAGGTAGGTTTGGCAATGGGAAGAAGATGACTTTTATGCTTGATATGTTGAAAGCCTATGACAGGGTGGAATGGACATTTATAGAGGCAGTGATGACTTGTTTAGGGTATGATGCGAGGTGGATAAAGAAGATTTTGAATTACATCAATTTCATCTTTTTTTTTCTTTCAGTTTTGATCAATGGTGATATTAGAGGTAAGTTTACCCCTCAAATAGGCTTAAGACAAGGGCCCCATTTCACCTTATATTTTTCTTCTTTATTTGGAAGGGTTGTCTTGCCTTATTCATGAAGTGGAAAGGGAAGATAAAATCCATGGCATTACTTTTAGGCGAAACGGTCTTAAAGTTTCTCATTTTTTCTTTGCAGATGATAATTTTATCTTCCTTAATGCTTGTTTGGAGGAAGGTAGGAAAATGTCAGTGGTGTTACAGGAATATACTAGCCTTTCTGGTCATTGTATTAACCTTGATAAGTTTGAGTTATGTGTTGGGAGGAGGTTCAAGAAGGAAGAAAGGGCAGCTATTGCTAATGTTATTGGTTTTAAGTTGGTTCATTTTCATGATAAATATTTGGGAATGCCAACCTTTATTGGCCGAAGGTAAAAGGAAGTGTTTTCCTTGATTAAGAAATTTTTTTGGCATTAGCTTAAAGGTTGGAAATCTATTCTCTTTTCTCAAGAGAATAGGGAAGTACTTATTAAAGCAGTTATTCAAGCTGTTCCCTGCAACATTATGAGTTGTTTTAAGATGCCTCAAATTATTATTCATAACCTTCACTCTACGGCAGATATATCTTGGTGGGCTTCTTCCTAAACTCCAAAAAAGATGCATGGGGCAATTGGGAGAGTTTATGTCAGCCTACGGAGCAAGGTGGTTTAGGATTTAAAAAGTCAAAAGAATTTAACAAGGCTCTTTTAGTGAAATAAGGTTGGAAGCATATTAATAACCTGGATTCTTTGTTGGCTTGAGTTCCTAAGGAATGCTATCATGTTAATTGTGATTTTATTGAAGCTAAAAATAGTACCTATAGTTCTTAGACATAGCATAGTCTGCTTTGGGGGTCATGTGCTCATCTTGAAAGGAGCTAGATGGAGGATTAGTGTAACGCCTCGGTTACTCCAGGACCATTATTTTGTGTACTTTAAATAGTGCTTAACTCGCTAATCAAGTCATTAGGTTATAAACGTACTTCTAGGTGTTATTAATAGGCCAGGGTGAAAATCTCGGTCCAAAAGGAATGAATATATTTTATTTAAAACAATAAATTGTACATGGGTCTATAAAAGTGTTTACAAGTTATTTGCAATCCGTAATGGTCATTATAGTATAAAAGTTACAAGCCGTCGACCTAAGCTGGAAAAATAAGGTTAAACCTTAGCTCCCCTGAGAAACACCTTGGCTGTGGTGCTCAAGCGGCCACATAAGTACACATCGCCACCTAAGCTCTCCACTTAAGGCTGGGTGAGCTTTTCTTTCCCTTTACCTGCACCACATAGCACCTGTGAGCCAAGTCTCAACAAGAAAACTTATTACTGCATGTATACAATATAAATAGATCATTATGGGGGTTGCAGCCCTAATCACATATTGACTAACGACTCACTCTCTGGATAGGTGACTAATGAGTCACACTCAGGATAGGTGACTAATGAGTCACACTCTAGGTAGGTGACTAGTGAGTCACACTCTGGATAGGTGATTAATGAGTCACACACTAAATAAGTGACTAATGAGTCACACTCTAGATAGGTGACTAGTGAGTCACACTCTGGGGCTCTGCACCCTAAGCCATGTGACGATTCAGTCAGCTCTAAGTAACTAGCCTTTAGACTAGACCAACGCTTTAGTTTTCTTCGACCTATAGGTTGGTCAAGCATTTAATGCTCATATTGATTAGATCTAATCATTTCAGCCTGCATTAAACACATTAACGCCGCTCTTGACTCATAAGCCAATACCATACGACCAGTGCTCAGTACTACTGCTGATCATGACTAATAAGTCAAGACTTCACGACAAGTACTAACACCAATGTCATTTCTGACTAATAAGTCAGTGCCATTCACAAATAAGCAAAGTTGGTAAGCATTTACAATGCAATTAATGTCCATATATAGAGCACTCAATATGCCTCATCAATAACCATGCATGTCACATACTGGGTGCAGTTTTCTTACCTTTGGTTCGAGCGTGAAATAATGAAAGAACGACCCTTGAGAACGATTGGTTCGAGCGATCACCTAGTCATAGCCAAATAAGAAATCCCATCAATAAAATAAGTAATAAAAGGTTCCTAGACCAAGACCTAGACTTCGATACGTCAAATCCTACCAAACCGGGTAGAAGAAATGATCCCAAGGCCATATGTTTGAGTTCCCATGATTAAAAAACCAATTATGGCCAAAAATGCCCTTAAGCGTCGCGGCCCCACACCAAACCTGCGCTATGGCCCACCTCCAAACAGAGGCCGAACTCATCTCTGCATGTACCTAGTATTGTGGCGCTCCTACCTTGCGCCACGGCCCTAACTGCCCAGACAACAAGCCTCCTCCTTCATCAAGCCTGGGCCACGGCGCTCAAGAACAGGGTCACGGCCAAACCACGAACCCAGCTGAAACATCCATTTTCTCCCATTTAAAATCCTCCAAAATCCTATCTAAACATATCTAAATCCCAAAATCAAAGTTTGCAAATATCCCAATGATCCAAAACCATCAAAACCCGAGGCTCAAACAACTCAAAAACTCATCAACACATAAAATCCAATTCAAAACATAGAAACTCGAAAACTCAAAACTTAAAGCTTGGATTACCTCTAATTGGGTCGTTTCCCTCTAAATCCTTCGGTTGAAAAGCTTCTAATCTTCCCTATAATTGTTA
The DNA here is from genome assembly GCF_963169125.1 of Humulus lupulus. Classification (NCBI taxonomy): domain Eukaryota; kingdom Viridiplantae; phylum Streptophyta; class Magnoliopsida; order Rosales; family Cannabaceae; genus Humulus; species Humulus lupulus. The sequence continues at coordinate 26,364,562 of NC_084797.1, forward strand.
TAATTTGATCCTCGCTTGATTCCAAGTCCTAAAACTCAAGTTTCTTTCGAAAATGCGACGAACAATAAAAAGGGATAACGGGAGAAAGGGAAAACTAGTTTGAATGTATTTTCTTTTTGACAGGTTACTTCAAGCTTAAGTAACCTCAAGGAAATCCTAATGCTCGGGGTCCCAAAAACGCCCCCGGGAGTAAAATAGTCAAAATTCCCAGAATTTCCTCCTCATCTCACAAACTCCCAATATATCATCAAATAATCATTCCATTATCCAACATCCCAATAATTGACCTCGTTATGACAAAACCGCTAACTTGCATACTAGGATCATCTCATGTCGAATAGCTCAAATATATCCACATAATAATGTGGACTCACCCATATATCACATACATGCACATAAATATACAATTATGCTCTCAATGGCCAAAATTACAAAAATGCCCTTCTAATAAGAAGTGGGGCCACATGCATGCCATTATCATCATATAAATAATATAACTCACATAATCATGCATATAATCACATAGTTGCATATAAAATCAATTATGGCCCTCCTGGTCCCCTAATCCAGGTGTTGACTACGATTTTGGCCAACTGCGAGTAGACGCAAAAACGACAATAAACCTTGAACAGAAAGTAAATAACACATGTAATTTTTATAGTGGTTCAGCCCCAATTTGTTGGCAATAGCCTAATCCACTTAGAGTTGTGATATATGTAACCTATACTTAAGATCAGATGAACCTTAGTCAACTGAGTTTCTCAAGTATAAGAAGGAAAATACAGTGTTTCTCTCTGAACACTCAGAGAATGCTCCCAAAATACCTCAAGTAATGGTCCCAAAGTCTCAAAACTAGATAGCTTTCTTTTCAGTCCCTAAAATCTCCCATCCCCAAAATGATAGCATGAGCCTCTTATTTATAGACTCATGGATCGTACATGAGAAATATCCCTTTAATGGGGTCCTTGGTTGTTCCAACCAACTTTAATTAAGAAAATATAAATAAATTCAAATTATAACAATAAAACTATTACTCCGGGATATCTGAGAGATTCCTGCGGCAGTTACGAATGATTCAAGTTGAAGTTGTTACTGAGGCTTTACTGAAGAGTCACTAGACTGTTAACTTCTGAGATTCTGATTCGTCGATCGACCAAATCCATCCCCCAAAGTGACTGGTTGGCCAAGACATCTCACCGTTCGGCCAAAGGAGACCACTGGTGGGGCATGGCACGTCACTGGTCGGCTAAATTTATTTCCTGACCAGTAATATCACAACTCCCCAAGTCAATTCTCAACCTTTTCACTTCTTTAAGTAACACATTTATTGACTATTAATGTGTCATTTACTGACCATGCATTGCCACTTGTCTGTTCGATTTCCACGTCATTGAACAAAATTTTTGGGGATAACATTTTCCCCCCAAGTTTATTAAATGATTTTATCATATGATAAACTTTTCCTACTCCTCGCAATGATCCACAGTAAATTTAACAATTACTGTGTCCTAAAATTCCAAAAATGACCTTTGACATTTTTCCTGCCTTTTGCAAATAAAAGTATAATTAAAATTTTCAGCCATGAAAATGGCAGTTATTCATGTCCAATCATGGGAGAGAGAATACCAAGAGCCTTCAAGGTAAGTGGGAGTCTCCCTTTCTCTCCTTTAAATACACCCACGGATGCCCACTACTCATAAGCACAAATTTCATCTTCAACAACACTCTTACTTCCTCTTGGCCGAAACCTCCACAAACTTCCAAGGTATTTCACCTTCTCCAAGCAAATGCAAGCTTTCTCAAGAAATCAAAGGTTCTTCAATACATTTGGGCAAGCTTCTCCTTCTTCATCTTTATCTTTAAGCTCTGTAAACTTAAAAATCTACACAAAAAACTTGTTAGAATATACAATGCCGAAACCCCCATTTTGAAACATATTCTTGGATTTCTTCGTGATAAATATTTGTAGGATAGAGACTTTGTGGTTGATATATTGTACTTTAGGCTTTGGGTTAGTCAAATTTTCTTTCAATTTCATGAAATTCTACAAGAAAAATGATTTCCCACTTCACATTTTAGTTTTGGGTTTATGGGTTTAAGAAGAGCATATGATATTTCCTTGAGACTTGTTGAACTCTTAGAATTCCAATTTTTGATCTTGTTTGCATAGTCCAAGATTAAGGAAATATGTTTATACATCATGCTATGCTCTTTACCCTTTATCCCATCAAACTCGTGCCCTTTGCCATACCTAGCTGATCGGACCCTACTTGGCCCTCGAGTATTTTGTTTCCAGCAGCTCAGACACACGTCCTTGCTCCTCAGATACCATTCCAACACCATGGACACACCAGCTCCTCAGACATGCCCAACTCCTTGGATGCCCAGCCCCTCGGACACACAACTCCTCGGTTGTCCATCCCTCGGACACGCAACTCCTCGGACGCCTAGCCCTCGAACACGCAGCTCATCAGACACGCATCCTCTTGGGCATGCTCCCAGCCGCTCGAGGCACCACACAACCGCTCGGATGCACACCCTTTGGACACGCAGCCCCTCAGAAATTCATCCCCTTGGGCATGCTCCCATCCACTCGGGGAACCACACAACTGCTTGGACGGACACCCGAATCACTCGAAAGTGCCCAACTCCTCGAGCACACATCCCCTCGGGCATGCTCCCTGCCGCTCAGGGCACCACACAACCGCTCGAGGGCACTGCATAGCCGCTCGTTCATGCATCTGAATGCTCGGACACGACCTTAGGCCTTAGTCCTCCGAACACCACTCGACATTCAGAACTATCTATTTGAATCTCTCAAAATTACTATTGTTTCCCAAAAAAAATGAATGTCTTTATCTGGGGAAAATCGACTTCTCTTCTCATAGAAATTCTTTTCGCAGAGCATCGTATATATATATATATTTGTTTTTCATTCACTTTATGTTTGGTTTACTCACCTCCCATTATCTTTTATAAATGAATCGCTTCAACTACAGGGGAGGTGACAACCAAACAGACTCTGATTCCTCAGTTCCCGCTTCAAGGGACACTTTTTCGAGCAGTGATTCTTCTTCCAAATCCCCCAGTAGACGAACTCCTGAAGACCGTCTCTGTCATCTCAAGAAAATCCTTTTTTGGTCAGCTTCATATTTCCTTCACGAAGATCAATTCCTTAAGAAACAACACCAGCACCAACCGATGAGGGTGAAGAAGTCTAATCGACTCCCTCAAGAATAAGATCCCCAGGTTGCTTATAGAGCAACACAAAAGATGGTAGAACGGGTACCCTGTGTGGGAGAAAATTTATTAGGAGAAGCCGAGACTGAAGCTTCTTCAAAACCACCTCACCAAGCTCGAAATACTAGAAAACCCAAGAGAAAGGTTACCCAAACATTCACCATAGAAATCCAACAAACTGCTACACTCAGGCAGAGGAAAGAAGAAGAGGGTGTGCCTTCTTGGTTTGTAGCTAAGCCCTCTAAGCGACATTGCATAATGTTTGATAAGCATATCAAGACTTTGGGTCTCGAAGGAGTGAATGTGATATGTCCACACCCTTACCAAAGAGCCAATAATCCTGGTGGAGCCTATTGTGCCCGATCTAAGTATCACATATATGCAGGAGCCACAATCCCCTTGCATCCCTTCTTCAGATCAATAACAAATTACTTCAATGTTTCTCCCTTCCAGATTGCTCCAAATGGTGTACAAGCCTTGTCTGCCCTATACATTCTCTACCACTTCCAGGGCTGGAACCTGCCTATTCCTCACGAGGTACATTATTTGTTTGATTTTAGGACTAACCCCAACCACAGGAATACATGTTTTTTCCACCTCTTTCATAGGAAAAAAAGGGTTAAGTACCATCATGGTATAGCCCATAAATTGAATCCTGGGAAGTATTATATGGAATACTTTCTTACTATAGATATTAATGCCAACAACCTGGCTTTTACACATGCCAACCCTTTTGATCAACCTCTCCCAACCAGGGAAATGTATGCTCAAGCAAAAGAACATGCCAACATGCCTCTAGATGAAAAGGACGTTGAACAGTTGGTCTCCTTGGAGAATCTCCGACTGGTGGGATTGTTACCGAACAACCAAGATATTGTTGTGGGTAGTATGACCAATGAAATAGACACGATTGATTAGTCCAATGCTGACACCGAAGTAGTGACCAACCAATTTACTCCTATTCCATCCCCTCATCCACGCTGACCAGGTGGTCCCATTATTAGAGAGCCTCCTTGTGAAAATCCTCACCGACCCGCCTTCCCCATCAGGCCAGGCAAAGGCAAAAGTATCGAGCTCTTTAGAGAAGATAGCTCATCGTCGGAGGACGAAGACGAGATTTTTAACGAAATTCTGAACTCAGGTTTTGCTGACAGTGGCCATAATTGGATTTTGTGATGAACCTATTGAATGTTATTTTTTACCTATGTTCATTTATTGTTTCTACTAACCCAATTTTTGCTTTACTTTTTTGTAGATTCGACCATGTTCTAGAAATTCAACACCCCCTCTGCCCAAAAGAGGAAGACTGGTGAAGATAGCAACTCAAATCCTCTGAGCAAGGTTATAAAGACCACGCCACATAGCCAGGGAAAATTGCTCGACCAGTTAGCCATTCTCCCACGCTTGGCTCCTCCGTCAATTCCCCTTTCTGCTAGTCTATAGTCTACCTGGTCAACTTGCTTAAGTGAGCCTCTTCGTGTCATTGGTGAATATGACAAAGAGTTACTAGACCATACTCTTCACCATGCAACTACAACTCAGACCTTTGAGTTTCTATCCCGACAAAGCGTCGAAGTTGTCCTCCACAAAGGCCTTGCTCAAATCATGAGTGTAATCATTTTACCAGAAACATTTACTTTCTTATAGATCACTCGTATTTTAATAATTCCTGGTTATTTATTCCAGAGACTTATCGTTGTTTGTCAAGCCCAACACCGAGCAGTCCACTATAAGGAGTTGATCAAGGTCTTGAATGATCAGTTGGTGGAAGACCAAGCTAAAATTGAAAGTTTGACTAACTCTGAGAAAGATCTTCAATCCAAGGCTGAGCAGGCAGAGAAGACAATTGCCGAATGAGATGGATCTCTAAGGGAGTTGGCTGGTGAAAATAAAAAATAGATCCAAACCAACAAGACGTTGACCGATCAGTGAGAGAAAATGGCTCATGAGAATGAAGAGTTGAAACAAGCCAAAGAAGCTGATCTTGCCCATTATGAGGAGATATTTTTCAACTGTTTCTATCAAATATGGAAGCTAAACAAGCCTCTCAACCTCGACTTTCTCTCAGAAAAGGCAAGAGCGGAAGATCTTGCCAAATGTAAGGTCAAGGTTGCCGAGGAGGCAGCTAATCCAGTTGGTGTTGTGCTTGCTTCTCCTGCTCTATCATTTCGACTAGAGGAGGTTCCAGATGCTGATGATGATGTTAACCAACTAGAAACTAGTTTACCTGACCAGTAAACATGCTTTAACCGACCAGAGGGCTTCCCATCCGACCAGCAGAAACTTTATATATGGCCAGCAGTGGATGCCAAAAATCCACCAAGAAAGAAAATCCCCAGAACATGGAGAAAATACAAGGCTAAAGGTCACTTAGTCACATTATCAGGCTCAGACCTATAAGTCTTGCGAGACCGGGAGATTGTCCCAAGGGAAGCATCAATTAGTGAGCCATGAACCCTCAAATTAGTGCTCAAAATGACCCTGCTCCAAAGGACCCTGCTCAAATTGACCACTCCACCTTGGGCACTAATAAAGAGCCCGCGCGCCCCGCGCGCCCCGCGCGCCCCGCGCGCCCCGCGCGCCCCGCGCGCCCCGCGCGCCCCGCGCGCCCCGCGCGCCCCGCGCGCCCCGCGCGCCCCGCGCGCCCCGCGCGCCCCGCGCGCCCCGCGCGCCCCGCGCGCCCCGCGCGCCCCGCGCGCCCCGCGCGCCTCGCGACATCACCTGAAGACAAGCGTCTTGCAGCCCCCAAGATACCACATGCAACAGTCGTGCCATGGACCTCGTGGTGGCCTCCTCTCACACACCAGCCTCATCTTTAGGGGTGTCTACGTGGTGATCTTGGAGCACGAAGAGTTTGAATACGGATTGTACGGTGTCCACGCCAGGCTGGTAGTGGCAGTACAAGAGTGGTATATGTCCAGGACTCCCTCAGCACGCTTATGAGGTCAGTACCTGGCAAGTAGTGGGGACATAATATGGTACCAAGACAAGAGTACTTTTGCAGGCTCCTGACATGTACTAGAGAGGACCACCACTCTTCCAACACCACTACCACCTGTACTGCTATCCTGACATGTACTAGAGAGGACCACCACTCTTCCAACACCACTACCACCTGTACTGCTATCCTGACAGTGTACTCATGTACTATTTTGCCCTGAGGGACCACTATGTATAAATGAGCCATTAGAGCTCCAATATAAATAGATGACCACCCCTACAGAAAGGGGGTTGGAAAATTCATTGTAGGCAGAGGCTATTAAGAAATATACTAAGGCTTGCTCCATTGTTTATCTGTGTTTACTTTTCCTTGAAGTTTATTCTCAGTTCTTATATAAACTTCACCTGACTTACCTTTGAGTTTTCCGATCTAATTTCGTTGATGAGATTTCACCGTCAACAGTTTGGCGCCGTCTGTGGGAAGAACAAGCATCAAGCCAGTGTTCTTCCATCACTTCCAAAAAAGAAAGATGCTAAGACGTTCAAAACGCCTACGGCAAATACAAGAGGTTGAGGCTCACCGAGACGAAGTAGAGCGAAGGGCCTCCAACAAAGACTCCCCTCCGCCCGGGCATGGAGGTGGGCCAGAAGAACCTCTTCCCCCAGGGGAGGAGAGGGAAGCATCGTCCCCATCTATCCAGCCCGACGGAGGTCATTCAGAGCCACTAGTGTATCCACTTAACCGGCCCCGGTTGACCCCGCGCTCAGGCCACCAGGACCCCGGTCCCTCGACGCACTGGCCAGACAAGGGTCCCGGGGTACGCTCAGTAAGTGCCAGCTCAAGGACGCGCTTCTACAAGGATGAGATTCACGAGTTGCATAAAAAGACTCGAAGGCTGGAAACCATGATAGAGAACATGCAGGAGGTTTTAGACGACCTACTGCAAGGGAAGTCAGCACACCCCTCCCTAAGCGTAAAGGGAAGGGGCATGAAAAAGGGGAAAGCACCGTCCCTGTAGACGATGGGAGGACCCAACTTTCCACCAGTAAAACCCCCCAGGGAAAGTACCAGGGGGGACCCAGGCCAACGAAATGTCCCCAGGAGCAAAGGCGGAGGGAAGGTGATGGTCGTAAGAATGAGGCCGAGGTCCCCTCAAAAGAAGCACCCCCTGGCCTAAGAAAAGAGCCCCATGGAGAGAGGTCAGAAGTAAGAGACGTACCCCCCGTGGATCCCCCGAGGGACACAACCAAGGCAAGGGACCAGCCCGAGAACCCGCAAAACTCCTTATGCAAAAAGAGGAGGGGACTAGACACCAAAATGCGAAGCCCGCGATGCAGGATCACCACTACACTTGGGGGGCACATGGATGACGAAGAATTCGACCGTGATTCACCCTTCACAAGGGAGATTCAGGCTGAGCAAATGCTCACTGGCTCCAGAGAGCCACGCATGACCCCGTACGAGGGAACTACAGACCCAAAATATCACTTAGACTCCTTCAATAACTTGATGAGGTTAAGAGGGGTCAACAATATGGCAAAGTGTCATTTCTTCGTCGTTACGCTTAAAGGAGTGGCGTACAAGTGGTTCAAGAGGTTAAGGCCAGGAACAATCAAATCATGGCAGCAACTCTCTAATGAATTCCTTCAGCAGCACCATGCAGCCTGTGACTACGTCATGCAGACTACCATAAAACAAGGCGAAAATGAAAGTTTGAGGGACTACATCCATAGGTTCAATATAGAAGCAACAAAGGTGGGAGATTTAAACAAAGCGGAGCTCAAGATGGCTATTACAGCCGGAGTTCGTCCAGGAAGCAAGTTATGGAGTAACATGCTCAAAAGGGAAGTTTCAGATTTGGACGACTTCTTCGAGAGAGCACAGAGGTACATACGTGTGGAAGAGGGCCATAAGAACTTCCAGGTTGAAGAAAGCGAACCTTCCTTCAGTGGCCATACTCCCAATATGTCTGGGGATTCCATATAGAAGGGGGGCATCGTGCTAGAGGGGTCGCTGGCCAAGTTGGAGATCGAACGAAGACCCTCTAGCCGTGAAAGTCCCCACCTGAGGGGAAACCACCTCAAAAGCAAACGCCTTCAAAAAGGGTCTCTAAAGTAGACACCTCCAAAAAGGGTCTCCAACGTAGACACCTCCAAAAAGGGTCCCCCAAAGTAGACGCCTCCAAAAAGGGTCTCCAAAGTAGACGCTATCAAAAAGGGTCTCAAAGTAGACGCTTCCAAAAAGGGTCTCAAAGGAGACGCTTGCAAAAAGGGTCTCAAAGAAGACGCTTGCAAAAATAGTACTATGCCTAATGACGAGAAGGACGCTTCTCGCAAGATATAACAAGCACGCGCAAAAATATATAAAAGGATAACTAGAACCCAAGGGGTCAATATATCCTTATAGGTACAATCAAGATGCACCAAAGAGAGACCTACCGAACCCCCTTTCGCGTGGGCTCCAAAGGACCTCGAACGTGATTTAAAAAAAAAAAAAAAAAAAAAAAAAGAGAGAGAGAAAAAGAAGAAGAATAAGAGAATGACAAAAATGATGAGAAGAGTCTACAAGAACGCCTAAAGGCCTCCCTATAGACTGGGGGGCAAGTGTGGATGCCAAAAATCCACCAAGAAAGAAAATCCCCAGAACATGGAGAAAATACAAGGCTAAAGGTCACTTAGTCACATTATCAGGCTCAGACCTATAAGTCTTGCGAGACCGGGAGATTGTCCCAAGGGAAGCATCACTTAGTGAGCCATGAACCCTCAAATTAGTTCTCAAAATGACCCTGCTCCAAAGGACCCTGCTCAAATTGACCACTCCACCTTGGGCACTAATAAAGAGCCCGCGCGCCTCGCGCCTCGCGCTCCCCGCGCGCCTCCCACGCCGCGCGCCCCGCGCGCCTCGCGCCCCGCGCGCCCCGCGCGCCTCGCGACATCACCTGAAGACAAGCGTCTTGCAGCCCCCAAGATACCACATGCAACAGTCGTGCCATGGACCTCGTGGTGGCCTCCTCTCACACACCAGCCTCATCTTTAGGGGTGTCTACGTGGTGATCTTGGAGCACGAAGAGTTTGAATACGGATTGTACGGTGTCCACGCCAGGCTGGTAGTGGCAGTACAAGAGTGGTATATGTCCAGGACTCCCTCAGCACGCTTATGAGGTCAGTACCTGGCAAGTAGTGGGGACATAATATGGTACCAAGACAAGAGTACTTTTGCAGGCTCCTGACATGTACTAGAGAGGACCACCACTCTTCCAACACCACTACCACCTGTACTGCTATCCTGACATGTACTAGAGAGGACCACCACTCTTCCAACACCACTACCACATGTACTGCTATCCTGACAGTGTACTCATGTACTATTTTGCCCTGAGGGACCACTATGTATAAATGAGCCATTAGAGCTCCAATATAAATAGATGACCACCCCTACAGAAAGGGGGTTGGAAAATTCATTGTAGGCAGAGGCTATTAAGAAATATACTAAGGCTTGCTCCATTGTTTATCTGTGTTTACTTTTCCTTGAAGTTTATTCTCAGTTCTTATATAAACTTCACTTGACTTACCTTTGAGTTTTCCGATCTAATTTCGTTGATGAGATTTCACCGTCAACACCAGCAATTTACTTATTTTGCTTATACTTTTGTTGAGACAATTACTACTCAGTAGCTTTTATATTTTGCTCTTACGGTCGAGCTGTTTGACACTTTACTTTACTTTTCTTAAAACATCCCAAGTCTTTTGTAAATAGTAAAGTTCTTTTGATCTATGCCATGGTTTTTCACATGAGTACTTAGTTTTCTAACTTAGGAATTACAAACATTTCATAAGTCCCTGCTAAGTATACTTTCTCACACTCTTATTTCTCTAAAATTTTATGAGCTTAACGTTTTATTTCACACGAATATTTGCTTTTAACTTGGTGGAATTTTGAAAGATGCGAAGTTACTTAAGCTTTGATAAACAAGTTAGCTCAATGGCCCTTTTCGACTTTGTTGACACCGTTTTTCGTCAATCAGTGAAAGGAGAGCACGTAAACAATAACTGATTATGGACAATTAAAATATAACAACACAAACATAAGATTTTTACATGGTTCAGCAGTTAAATCTGCCTAGTCCACGAGTCTCTGTTATTAATACTCAAGATTATCTCTGAAAATTCTTCAAGGATGAATTCTTCAGAGTTTTCTCTCAAGGATCAGAATTTCGGTCCATTACAATGGTGCATGACTTCTCTATTTATAGAGAAGGCTGCGGAATACTATCCCACATATTTTGGGTAGTTACTCTTTTTGTGTAAATAAAATAAATGGCTTTAAATGCCTATAATCAAATATAAAAGGAAACGTCCCCTGAAGACCAGGGGACGTATAACTGACCAAATAATATCTCACGATTCTAGGGGATTTACAGCAATAAATGGGGATTACATCTCGTATGGACAAAACTTATAGATATTCAAGGTTTTTATCATATATGTCCAAGGCCTTAGCTTCCCAGGTTTCTCGTCAACTTTCGAGCTAGAGACATCTCCCGAGGTCACATGGCTTTCGAGATCGTCTGTGCATCGAGCTCGGGACCTCTGATCCGAGGTCATCCCTGAGGATGGATGCATCTCCAGAGTTACCTTTCGAGATCATGAACACTTCGAGGTCACCATATTCGAGGTCATCTATGTCTTGCAGGCTCGATACTTAATCCTGGAACATACTTCCAACTATATGAGTTCATTTGCTGCGAATCCAACTTTCGAGGTCATATTTAACATAGCTCGAAATCTGGGTATAACAGACTTCGAAAACTTACAAGTCAGTCTAAAACAAATATATTAATTCGTGCTCTCATTGCATGTGTTGAATTAATTACCAGTATACCCCATGTGACCCCCAAGTGATCGAGGGTTGTAAGATCCTTGGTCACTTGCGACTTGACCGAATCTGTTCGAGCAATTACTACTTGTGAAACACATTGAATATAAATAAAATATTCAAGCAGTTGAACATTGCCCAATTTACCGATCAGTTAAACATTGTTCGAAAAATTAACACATATGCATATTTATAGTAAGAATCGATCATGCTGCGCATAGTCTCTTTTATTACTCATTAATTTGAAAAGGACAAAAAATGTCTAATATTGAGTCTCAAACAAACAAAAATTATTTAAAAACAAATGATTGGTTAGCAAATAACCAGATCATAAACTTACTTAAATAACAAGTAAAACACTTGAATCTAAGCTACCACTGTGTAAGTGGTATTTATTGATAATATTTCCTAAGGTGCTCTCCATTCCAGTAGTTTCTAATCAGCTTACCATTCAGCCTAGAGAGTTTGTAAGTGTCAGGTGGCAAGACTTGCTCGATCTGATATGGTCCTTCCCAATTTGGTCCCAGCACTCCAACTCCTAAGTCTTTGATGAACACTCTTCTGAGAACTAAATCTCCAACCAGGAACTTTCGATCTTTAACTCATGAATTGAAATAGCAGGCCACCTTTTGTTGATGAGCAACAGTTGATGAGCAACAACTCCCATGCTCACCTTTTCTCGCTTTTCCTCAATAAAATCCAAACATTTAGCCAGTAATTGATTATTCTCGTCCTGGTTGTAAGTGCTTCTTCGATGGGACGATGGGTTGATCTCAACCGGTATCATAGCTTCATAACCATATGCCAAGGAAAAAGGAGTATGGCCAATTGCTGTCCGAGTAGTGGTTCTGTACGACCAGAGAACTTTTGGCAATTCTTCCGCCCGACATCCTTTAGCTTGCTCGAGCTACTTCTTTAGGGTGTCTTTCAATGTTTTGTTTACTGCTTCTACCTGCCCATTTTCCTGTGGATGGGCCACCGAGGAGAAGCTCTTCGTGATGCCATGCCTAGCACAAAAATCAGTAAATAGATCACTATCAAACTGTGTACCATTATCAGACATGATCTTTTTCGGCAGGCCATAGTGACATAGGATATTTTTCACCACAAAATCTAACAGTTTCTTTGATGTGATTGTGGCTAATGGTTCAGATTCAGTCCACTTAGTGAAATAATCCACAACAACTATCGTGAACTACACTCCTCCTTTTCCTTTAGGTAGCCTACCGATCAGATCAATTCCCCATACTGCAAAGAGCCTGGGACTTTGCATTTGTTTAAAATATTTGGAGGTGCTCTGGGTATCTTAGAAAATCTCTGACACTTATCACATTTCTTCACATATTCCATGGAGTCCTCGTTCATTGTAGGCCAGAAAAATCCTTGTCGCAAAATCTTTTTATAGAGACTTTTCCCCCTAATGTGGTCTCCACAAAATCCCTCGTGTACTTCGACTAACAGGCTCTTCGACTAGTCGAGCGTCACACACCTGAGTAGCAGCATAGAGTACCCTCTTCTATATAACACCCCTTCCATCATGACATACCGAGCAGCCTGTCTCATCGTCCTCTTGGCATCATTGCGGTTATCGGGTAAGGTCCCTTGCTCGAGGTAGGTGCTGATGGGTGTCATCCAAGTGTCAGTTACAGTAATTGGCATTGTCTCCTGCTCGATAATACTTGGGTTTGCTAAGTATTCAACTGGTATTATATTCAGAGTGTCAGTATCCTTTGCACTGACTAATTTTACCAAGTTGTCTATGTTGGAGTTCTACTCTCGTGGCACCAACTTTATCGTTTACTCTTCAAATTGTGCTAACAAGTCCTTAGATTTATTTAAGTATGCCACCATACACAAAACACTTGCCTGATATTCTCCCAAAATTTGGTAAACCACCATCTGAGAATCACTATTAACTTCAACCGACTGGGCATGTACATCTTTGGCCAATCGTAACCCTGCTAACAAGGCTTCATATTTTGCCTCATTATTGGAGGCATTGAATCTGAACCTTAACGCGCAATGAATTAGATGTTGCTCTGGTGTGATCAAGATAAGCTTTCCACATAAAGATAACCCGGCCCCCGCATGATGTTCATTTGAAGATTCGTCCACATAAAGTTGCCAGGCAGGAAAATCTTTCCTCTGCCCAGCTACATTTTCTGTCTCGTCGAGAATATCAGGAATTCCAATGCATTCAGTATTGAAATCCACTAGCGCTTGTCTTTGATGGCTGATCAGGGTTGATACTTGATCTCGAATTGGCCCAATTCGACAGCCCATTTAAGTAAACGACCAGTGGTTTCTGGTTTTTGCACCTTTATGGGATGTGTGTTATCAGCATGAATAGTAGGCCGGGAGGGCCATACTTGCTTAATAATGTTATTAATTGATTAAATGCATGTATATGTTGATTATATTATGACATGATGTGAAATGCATGCATATGAGTCCATATTTACAACTACAGGGGTGTGATGATAATTTGGCCCGTTGAGGGTAATTTGTGTATTTGGGTGCATGATATGATTTGTGAATGAGATTCCATTATTGTGGAGATATATTCGAGCTAAGCAACATGAGACGGTTATTTTTAGTGGATTAGCGGTTTTACCATAACGGGGTCAATTTTGGGGTAATAGAAATGTTCATTTGATGATAGGTTGGGAATATTTGAGATTAGGGTGAAATTCTGGAGGTTTTGACTATAATTTCCCCGGGGGTGTTTTCGGGACCCCGAGCATTAGGTTTTATTTGAGGTTACTTAAGGTTGAAGTAGCTTATTAGATAGAACATACGATAGAAAACCTCTCGTTTCCCTTCGTTAGTTCGTTTTCGCCACCCGGAGCATATTTGACAAAATCTTGAGTTCTAGAAGTCGGAATCAAGTGAGGATCGAGGCATAGCGATCCTAGGAAATATTAGAAGCTTCTTAACCGAAGGATTCGACAGAAAACAACCCAATTGAAGGTAATCGAAGTTTAAGTTTTGAGTTTTTCTGAGTTTCTAAGCTTTGAATTGATTTTGTGAATTTTTGAGTTTCCGATTCGCTTGAACCTTGGGTTTTGAGGGTTTTGATGCATGGGGAAGCTTGGGAACTTTGATTTGATGATTGGGGAATGTTTAGGTATGATTTTGGAGGCTTTGGAGTGTTAAAAGCGCGGTTGGGAATGGCCCAGGGTGAAGCGCCGCGACCCTGTTCTTGAGGCGCCGCGGCCCTTCTTTGAAGAAGCAGGTGGAGCCTTTGTGCTTACTGGGCGCCGCAGCCCTTGATGAAGGGAGCCGCAGCCCTAGCCTCTGGGAACCCTGGGGGACGCGGCCCAAGGTGCTAGGGCCGCAGCCCTTGCCCTGTTTTAGCCCCGTTTGCTCGTTTTGACCCCGGGAACCTAGTTTTAGGCCTTAGGAGTGTCCTTACTACCTGGATTAGTTTGGATTGATCTCTTGGAGGCTAGATAATGGTTTGAGAACCCTTGATTATCTTGATTATTGATGGTATCCCATATGTGTTGTGATTAGGTAACCGCTAAAGGACTAAAAGCTAAACCGTTCTCAAAGGTCGTTCTTTTGTTCATTCTAGCTCGAAACAAAGGTAAGAAAACTGTACCCAAAGTGTGAAATGCATGGATATTTGTGAGGCATGTTGATTGTATAAATATGGACATGGATGGAATACAGAATCGACAAAAGTGTTGGTATCAACTGTGAAGCTGTGACTCATTAGTCAGGTTCGGCAGTGATACTGGACACAGGTCAGGTAACACTGACTCATTAGTCAGAATAAAAAAAAGTGTTAGTATTAACTGTGAAGTTGTGACTCATTAGTCAGGTTCGGCAGAGAAACTGGACACAGGTCAGGTAGCGCTGACTTATTTGTCAGAACGGCCTTAGCGTGAATCACGCAAGCCAACAGAGATTAGATCTAATCGACTATTAACATTGAATGACTCAAGGAGCATTAATGCCTGATCGACCCTGAGGGTCGATGAATGAAAAAAGAGCCTGGAGGCTAGTGGTTTACCTAACAACCACTCCCCCGCTAGAAAGAAGAGCCTGGAGGCTAGTGGCTTACCTAACAGCCACTCTCCCGCTAGAAAGAAGAGCTTGGAGGCTAGTGGCTTACCTAGCAGCCACTCTCTCGCTAGAATCTTGTGATGATCATTCACTTGTTTTAAAGCTTTATGTTCAGTGTGATTATAATGATAATCATTTGATAATGTTTATGAAAAGTATTATGTTTTCTTGCTGGGCTTTGGCTCATGGGTGCTATGTGGTGCAAGTAAAGGAAAAGAAAAGCTCACCTAGCCTTGAGTGGAGAGCTGATGTGATGTTGTGTACATATGCGGCCGCTTGACCACCACGGCCAAGGTGTTCTTAGAGGAACTAGGGGGATTACCCTATTTTTGCCGCTTAGGTTGGCGGGACTGTAACTTTAAAACAGTAATGACCTTTTTGTACTGAGAACTACTTGTAAATGTTTTGCTTAGCTCTGCAGAGCAGTTTGTAATGAAAATCTCCATTTCCTTTTTATTGGTTTTATGCCTTAACCTGTTAATTACACTTAGAGCACGTTTTTGACCAAAGGACTCGGGTAGCGAGTCAAATTTCGGGTCCACCATTCACCGTAACTGTTATGGGGTAACCAGGGCGTTACAAATTGGTATCAGAGCAATGCCAAGGTTAAGGTTCCTGTAGACTGGCTGGGCATGTACACACATCACTGAAGTCAAGCTCGACTCATGGTTTGGTAACTCTTTATGTAGCTATGTGCATAAATGCCTAAATGTGGTGCAAATGCTTTACCAGTATGCCTGAAATACTATGAACTGTTATGTGATACATGCTGAGTGCCATAAACATGTATCTGTTTGTGAATATTGAATGATTGTGGAATATGATAATTGTCTGCTTGTTCTTGGACCGTGAGGCGGTAAGAGGTTTAGTTATGACTACCTGACTGGCCGTATTGATTATTGTTTCAGTAAGGTATCAGTGATAGAATGAACCCAGAACAGACAGACACTACAGCTGGCCAGAGTGGTAAGGATCAGAATAATGACAACAGTCAGGGTCAAGAGAATGACCAATCTCAGATTCCACAGCCAGCACCTGCAAACTGGCAGCAGTTGTTTAATGATTTGCAGGCTATAGTGTTAAAACAGGGAGAGGAGCTTCGTCTCCTGAGACAGCAACAAGTTCCTGCAGTGGTTAATGTATCAGAGGCACCTTCTGTGTCACTACCAATTACTGGGCAACTGCCTGGGGTTGAAAACAGGTTGGAACCTCTTTATGAGCAGTTCAGGAAACAACAACCTCATGTTTTTTAAGGCAGTGCTGATCCTATCAAAGCTGAACAATGGATGAGCATGATTACCACTATTCTTGACTTTATGAAGGTAGTTGGTAGTGAGAGGGTGGCCTGTGCTGCCTATATGTTTCGGGATGATGCCCGGATTTGGTGGGAAGTGGTTGGCCAGACCAAGGATGTTAATCTCCTGAGCTGGGAGGAGTTTCAAACCTTGTTTTATGAGAAGTACTATAATGATGCTATAAGAGCAGCAAAGGTCGATGAATTTATGAGGCTATTTCAGGGAAGCTTATCAGTAACTGAATATGCCTTAAAGTTTGACTGTTTGGCAAAGTTTGCCAAAGAGCTGGTGCCCACTGACGGGACCAGGAGAGAGAGATTCCTCCAGGGGCTACAGCCCAGGTTAGCCCGTGACGTTCGCATCACCACTGTGGCAGGAGTCACTACTTATGCACAGGTGGTGGAGAAGGCACTCACAGCTGAGAGTGCACAGACTAAGATCTGGCGTGACAGTGTAGCCAGAAAGGATTTCAAGAGGCCAGTTCCTCCATTTGTTGGTTCTGGTAGGGGTGTTGGCTCCAGTGATCAGAATAGGAAGGTTCCTGATACCTTCCCAGTTCCAAGTCCTGACAGGAGACCTCATGGTATTACAATAGGTCGTCCTGGGAGCAGTGAAGCCTGGAAGGCTCGTCCTGAATGCCCTAGGTGCAAGAGGCGCCATTTGGGAGAGTGTAGGGCAAAGGCCTGCTATTTGTGTGGAGTAGTGGGTCACCTTAAGAAAGATTGCCCTCAGATAGGGAAAGAGGTACCCAGAAAGGTGGACAGCTCGGCCCCAGCTCGAGTGTTCACGTTGACTCAAGCAGAAGCTAAGGCTTCCCCCTCAGTTGTTACAGGTCAGCTTCTTAGTGCAGGAACCCCTTATCATGTGTTAATTGTTTCTGGTGCTACACATTCCTTTGTTACTAGTAGCATTATTGATAGGTTGTGTAGACCTTGTGATTTCTATGCTGTGGGGTTTGGTACTTTGTTACCCACTGGAGAGATAGTGGTATCCAGAAGGTGGGTCAGATCTTTGCCAGTGACAGTGGAGGGCAGAGAGTTGTCGGTGGACTTGATAGAGTTAGTTATGACTGACTTTGATATGATACTGGGTATGGATTGGTTGGCAAAGTATGGGGAAACCATTGACTGTAGACGGAAGATGGTCACCTTTGAGCCTGAAGGTGGGGATCCTTTTGTGTTTGTTGGTGCTGTGCATGGACCCCGTATTCCTATGATTTCTGTATTGAGGGCCAGGGATCTTTTGCAGAGAGGATGCATTGGATTCTTAGCCAGTGTGGTTGACACCACACGGGTCATGCCAGTGAGACCAGAGGACACTAGACTTGTATGTGAGTTTCTGGATGTGTTTCCAGAAGATTTGCCAAGGTTGCCACCGCACAGGGAAATTGAGTTCGTTATAGAACTGGCACCAGGGATGGAGCCAGTGTCTAGAGCACCGTACAGAATGGCCCCAGCTGAATTGAAAGAATTGAAGGTACAGTTGCAAGAACTGCTAGATATGGGTTTCATTAGACCTAGTTTCTCACCCTGGGGTGCGCCAGTTCTGTTTGTAAAGAAGAAAGAAGGTTCTCTGAGAATGTGTATAGATTACAGGGAACTGAATAAGTTGACAATTAAGAACCGATATCCTTTGCCAAGGATAGATGACCTGTTCGATCAGCTGCAAGGTATGAAGGTATTCTCTAAGATCGACCTTCGTTCTGGTTATCATCAGTTGAGGTTCAAGGAGGGGGACATATTGAAGACTGCCTTTCGTACCAGGTATGGGCATTATGAGTTTCTAGTTATGTCATTTGGATTGACTAATCCCCCTGTTGCTTTCATGGATATGATGAACAGAGTGTTCAAGGATTACTTAGACCAGTTTGTGATCGTCTTCATCGATGATATTCTGGTATATTCTCAGACTGAGTTAGAGCATGAGCAGCATCTGAGGTTGGTTCTACAGAGATTGAGAGAACACAGATTGTTTGCAAAATTCAACAAGTGTGAATTCTGGTTGTCTCAGGTATCCTTTCTTGGACACATTGTTAGTAAGGAGGGGATTAATGTAGATCCAGCAAAGATCAAAGCGGTCAGAGATTGGCCAAGGCCAAAGAATGCTTCTGAGGTTAGAATTTTCCTTGGATTGGTAGGTTATTACAGGCGGTTCGTGGAAGGGTTCTCGAAGATTGCTAGTACTTTGACTGAGCTGACACGCAAGAGCCAGAAGTTTGTGTGGTCAGATAAGTGTGAGAACAGCTTCCAGGAACTGAAGCAGAGATTGATTACAGCCCCGATTCTAAGTCTTCCGACAAATCAGGAGAAGTTTGTGATTTACTGCGATGCTTCTCATCAGGGTTTGGGCTGTGTTTTGATGCAATCAGAGAAGGTTATTGCCTATGCTTCTCGTCAGTTGAAGGAGTATGAAAAGAGATATCCTACTCATGATCTGGAGTTAGCGGCTGTGGTTTTTGCTTTAAAGATATGGAGGCACTATCTCTATGGAGAGAAGTGTGAGATTTATACAGACCACAAGAGCCTGAAGTACATCTTCACCCAGAAAGACTTGAATATGAGACCAAGGCGTTGGCTGGAGTTAGTAAAAGACTATGATTGCAAGATTTTGTATCACCCAGGAAAAGCCAATGTGGTAGTTGATGCTTTGAGCCGGAAGGGTCCGGGTCAGATTCATGGTATGAGGCTGTTAGCCAGAGAGTTAGCAGATGATATGACCAGGGCCGGTATAGAGTTGCTGGTGGGCCAGTTGGCTAACATTACGCTACAGTCTACATTGTTAGAGAGGATCAAAGAAGGCCAGTTGAGTGATCCACAGCTGATCAAGATTAGGGAGGATGTTCTGGCTGGAGTATCCAGAGATTATACAGTGTCTGAGGTAGGCTTGTTGAGATACAAGGGACGAATATGTGTTCCGTTAGACACTGCATTGAGGCGAGAGATTCTGGATGAATCTCATACTACACCTTACTCTTTGCATCCAGGCACCACGAAGATGTACCAGGATGTGAGATCGTTATATTGGTGGCCGGGGATGAAGAGAGATGTAGTGGAATATGTGGGAAAGTGCTTGACATGTCAACAGGTCAAAGCTGAGCATCAGAGGCCGGAAGGGACACTGCAGCCTCTGGATATTCCAGAGTGGAAGTGGGAAGACATCACGATGGACTTTGTGGTGGGCTTGCCCAGGACTACTGGTCAGCATGATTCTATTTGGGAGATAGTGGATCGCTACACCAAGTCAGCTCACTTTCTGCCAGTGAGGACTACATATACGGTTGATCAGTATGCAGATCTCTATGCGTGAGAGATCGTGCGGCTCCATGGTGCACCTAGGTTGATCGTGTCAGATCGGGACCCCACTTTTACTTCCAAGTTCTGGGGGAGTTTGCAGAAAGCCATGGGGACAAAGTTGAAGTTCAGTACAGCTTATCATCCTCAGACAGATGGGCAATCTGAGAGGACGATCCAGATTTTGGAGGACATGCTGAGAGCATGTGTGCTGGATTTTGGTGGGTCTTGGAGTAAGTATCTGCCTTTGATAGAATTCTCCTACAACAACAGTTACCAATCTACCATTGGAGTAGCACCTTATGAGATGCTATATGGTAGGAAGTGCAGATCTCTCATCCATTGGGATGAGACAGGAGAAAGGAGATACTTAGGTCCTGATGCAGTCCAGAGGACCAGTGAGGCTATAGAGAAGATTAGAGCTCGAATGCTTGCTTCTTAGAGTAGACAGAAGAGCTATGCAGATCCCAAGCGCAGGAACGTAGAGTTCCAGGTAGGAGACTATGTTTTCCTCAGAGTCTCACCATGGAAAGGGGTGAGAAGGTTTGGGAAGAAAAGGCAAGCTGAGTCCTAGATTTGTAGGTCCATTTGAGATCCTGGAGAGGATAGGTCAGGTGGCTTACAGATTGGCTTTGCCTCCGGCGTTGTCTGCCATGCATAATGTATTTCATGTATCAGCTCTTCGGAGGTATGTATCTGATGTGGGCCATATTCTGAGTTATGAAGATCTGGAGCTTGAGCCAGATCTCTCCTTTGAGGAGCAGCCGGTTCAGATACTTGATAAGAAGGATAAGGTCCTCAGGAATAAGACAATACCTTTGGTTAAGGTATTGTGGAGGAACAACAAGGTCGAGGAGGCGACCTGGGAGCTGGAGTCAGACATACAGAGTCAGTATCCCGAGCTGTTCAGGTAAATTTCGAGGACGAAATTTCAGTAAGGAGGGGATAGTTGTAATGCCCCGAATTCACAGATGTGTTTATCGGCATGAATAGTAGGCCGGGAGGGCCATACTTGCTTAATTATGTTATTAATTGATTAAATGCATGTATATGTTGATTATATTATGATATGATGTGAAATGCATGCATATGAGTCCATATTTACAACTACAGGGGTGTGATGATAATTTGGCCCATTGAGGGTAATTTGTGTATTTGGGTGCATGATGTGATTTGTGAATGAGATTCCATTATTGTGGAGATATATTCGAGCTAAGCAACATGAGACGGTTATTTTTAGTGGATTAGCGGTTTTACCATAACGGGGTCAATTTTGGGGTAATAGAAATGTTCATTTGATGATAGGTTGGGAATATTTGAGATCAGGGTGAAATTCTGGAGGTTTTGACTATAATGTCCCCGGGGGTGTTTTAGGACCCCGAGCATTAGGTTTTATTTGAGGTTACTTAAGGTTGAAGTAGCTTATCAGATAGAACATACGATAGAAAACCTCTCGTTTCCCTTCGTTAGTTCGTTTTCGCCACCCAGAGCATATTTGACGAAATCTTGAGTTCTAGAAGTCGGAATCAAGTGAGGATCGAGGCATAGCGATCCTAGGAAATATTAGAAGCTTCTTAACCGAAGGATTCGACAGAAAACAACCCAATTGAAGGTAATCGAAGTTTAAGTTTTGAGTTTTTCCGAGTTTCTAAGCTTTGAATTGATTTTGTGAATTTTTGAGTTTCCGATTCGCTTGAACCTTGGGTTTTGAGGGTTTTGATGCATGGGGAAGCTTGGGAACTTTGATTTGATGATTGGGGAATGTTTAGGTATGATTTTGGAGGCTTTGGAGTGTTAAAAACGCGGTTGGGAATGGCCCAGGGTGGAGCGCCGCGACCCTGTTCTTGAGGCGTCGCGGCCCTTCTTTGAAGAAGCAGGTGGAGCCTTTGTGCTTGCTGGGCACCGCAGCCCTTGATGAAGGGAGCCACGGCCCTAGCCTCTGGGAACCCTGGGGGCCGCGGCCCAAGGTGCTAGGGCCGCAACCCTTGCCCTGTTTTAGCCCCGTTTGCTCGTTTTGACCCTGGGAACCTAGTTTTAGGCCTTAGGAGTGTCCTTACTACCTGGATTAGTTTGGATTGATCTCTTGGAGGCTAGATATGTAGGAAAAAATAATTGCAGGATCTTTATTTATTTTCATGCAATTTACATATTATCAAACAAACATGCAAATTCCTAGAACATGCTCCTATGAAATTGATACAAATACAAAGTAAAGTAAAAACTTACATTACGTAGCGGAACTGGAACAACTCCATCCTTCAATCTCTCTAACTCTTGATTCCTTTCTGTAGCAGAGTATTATCAAGAGATTGAACAAGATCAGCAACACAGTCTTCCTCACCAAGCATTTGATCAACCTAGAACTAGTGTGGGCTGGTTCTCAACACATGAGATAGAAATCTTGAAGAGAAGAAGAAGAGATTGTGGCTAAGAAAGGATTTGAGTGTCTAGGTTTTCACTTACTCAAATCAACTGAGACTGACTTGCTTCAGAAAACCCTAGATATCATATTCCTTATATAGGCAACTTAATGGGATTTATTTAAATTTAAATTAATTAAAAATAATAAACAAAAATAAAAGCATTGGGCTGCCATAAATGGACTTGGGCCCAATCTCTTTGTTTTGAATTTAAATCCCAACTGGGCCTAAATTCAAAACCTTTTATTTATTTATTTTTAATTAATTAATTAAATCCTTATTCAAATTAACTAATTATAATTTGAAACTTGATTTAATATTATTTATTTATATTGATACCAATTTATCAATATTAATAAATTTACCCAAAAATTCTCTTTTATTTTCTAAATCTCATATCTCTGTAAATTTTCCAAAATTGACCTAGTCAACTTTTAAAAATCCTAATTGATAATTAAATCAATTAATTGAGACATTCTAGATGATTTACTCAAAGGTGATGCGGGGACCATGGATCCATGAAATCAAGCTCCAACAAGTTACCGTGAATTTATTTACGAATAATTTCACTACCTTATTAATTCCTCGTGACTCCACTATAGACTCGGAATTGAACTCTTGAATTCATAGAACGTCTTTTCAAAACCATAAATACGTTATCCATTGTTATAACCATTACAATCAGTCAATCCTCTATCGATGACTTGCTAACGAGCTGGGTGCAAATTACCGTTTTACCCCTCATCAGTATTTTATCCTTAACTCCCACTAAGTTCCTTATAAATGATATTTTCGTGAACTTAATCACAGAAATGAGATCTCAATCATTTAACATTTTGAACAAAGCAATTAAGGAAATCATCTTTTCACTTCTCATACAGAAGTTATAGATTTCGTATCTATGAATAATACTCCCACTCAATTACACTAATAAATCTCCAAGATGTAAGTATGGGCTAGACCGTAGGGTAAGCTGGTAACGAACAAGTCAAAAGATTTAAATAATATAATTAGTAGAATATTATCACTCAGAATTAAGATCAACTTAATATATGGTCAACGTTGTGACATTGATTAGATTTGATAACAACGATACTTATTTATCAATCAATAATCAATATCGGTCCTAGTCCGATGTAACTAAATACATCTGATCTTATCTACTTGGTCGATGCCTTGGACAAGACATCACACTCTGAATGTGTAAGTAGATCATATCATAGATTGCCTAATCAGTGAAAATCCAATGCACTGATCTAATCTTAGGACTCGTTCTTTTGAACATATAATTACAACTATAATCCGCTGTGACCTAGTCACTATAATTGTAACTATCCATATGTTCAGGATTTTATAAATGTTTGTATTATTTCAATAATCATGTAATAAAACAAGCAAGCAACACAGTTGTCAAACTAAATGATTTCTACTACTTTTATTGATAATATGAAATCGTGCTACATGTCCGACATGGTTTTATAAGGGCATAAAACCCAACAAGTAATGGTTTGAGAACCCTTGATTATCTTGATTATTGATGGTATCCCATATGTGTTGTGATTAGGTAACCGCTAAAGGACTAAAAGCTAAACCGTTCTCAAAGGTCGTTCTTTTGTTCATTCTAGCTCGAAACAAAGGTAACAAAACTGCACCCAAAGTGTGACATGCATGGATATTTGTGAGGCATGTTGATTGTATAAATATGGACATGGATGGAATACAGAATCGACAAAAGTGTTGGTATCAACTGTGAAGCTGTGACTCATTAGTCAGGTTCGGCAGTGATACTGGACACAGGTCAGGTAACACTGACTCATTAGTCAGAATCAAAAAAAGTGTTAGTATTAAGTGTGAAGCTGTGACTCATTAGTCAGGTTCAGCAGTGATACTGGACACAAGTTAGGTAGCACTGACTTATTTGTCAGAACGGCCTTAGCGTGAATCACGCAAGCCAACAGAGATTAGATCTAATCGACTATTATCATTGAATGACTCAAGGAGCATTAATGCCTGACCGACCCTGAGGGTCGATGAATGAAAAAAGAGCCTGGAGGCTAGTGGCTTACCTAACAGCCACTCTCCTGCTAGAAAGAAAAGCCTGGAGGCTAGTGGCTTACCTAACAGCCACTCTCCCGCTAGAAAGAAGAGCTTGGAGGCTAGTGGCTTACCTAGCAGCCACTCTCCCGCTAGAATCTTGTGATGATCATTCGCTTGTTTGAAAGCTTTATGTTCAGTGTGATTATAATGATAATCATTTGATAATGTTTATGAAAAGTATTATGTTTTCTTGCTAGGCTTTGGCTCATGGGTGCTATGTGGTGCAGGTAAAGGAAAAGAAAAGCTCACCTAGCCTTGAGTGGAGAGCTGATGTGGTGTTGTGTACATATGCGGCCGCTTGACCACCACGGCCAAGGTGTTCTTAGAGGAACTAGGGGGATTACCCTATTTTTGTCGCTTAGGTCGGCGGGACTGTAACTTTAAAACAGTAATGACCTTTTTGTACTGAGAACTACTTGTAAATGTTTTGCTTAGCTCTGCAGAGCAGTTTGTAATGAAAATCTCCATTTCCTTTTTATTGGTTTTATGCCTTAACCTGTTAATTACACTTAGAGCACGTTTTTGACCAAAGGACTCGGGTAGCGAGTCAAATTTCCGGTCCACCGTTCACCGTAACTGTTCTGGGGTAACCAGGGCGTTACAATGCAGATCCTCCACTTCCCATTGGACTTGGGCACTAACACTAGGTTAGAAACCCAGGCAGGGTAATAAGCTTCCCTTATGAACCTGTTTTCCTTCAGTCGCTCGACTTCTTCTTTTAGAGCTTTCGCTCGTTTCTTGTCAAGCAGCCTTCTCTTCTGCTGCATTGCTGGATAGTTTTCATCCACGTTGAGCACATGGCTAATCACAGTTGGTGATATACCCACCATATCCTTGTGAGACCAGGCGAAGACATCTGGATTCCTTCGCAAAAATTCTACCAGTTGTGCTCTCACCTCCATCTTTAACTTCTTCCCAACTTTGACCACTATGGTCGGTTCATTTTCATCTATTGGGACCTCCTCTAAGTCCTCCATAGGTCCTACTTCACTCTCCAAATCCCCAAAGTGAGGATCAATATCCACTCCCTCGCTTTGGGAACGCCATATTTGGTGACTTCATCATTGGATGGGGCCTATTGCTCATTAACACTAGAAGTACTTTCCTGGTTGATAACCTTTAAAACTTTCTCTAGGTCGACTAAATCCACAATGCTATATTGGTTGATGTCCATCTCGTCTACTACCTCTTCTCTCTCTCCACACATAGTCATATTATTCTCCTTGGCTCCCCTTCGTGCCTTAACCACTGAAGCATTATATCATTCCCTAATTTCTCTTTGGTCTCCCCAGACACAACCTAGGCCTGTACTGGTCGAGAATTTCATGGAAAGGCGCCATATAGACACTGTTGCATGTAAAGCCGTGAGTAGTGGTCGACCAATCACCACATTGTAAGCCGACGAACAATCTACTATCAAAAACTCTGTCATGGTTGTCTCGTGCGTAGGAGCGTCTCCTGCTGTGACCGATAATTTGATTGTCCCTGCTGGTGACAATCCTTCTCTAGTAAACCCGTAAATAACTTGAGAGCAAGGTTTCAAGTCATTGACGGACAACTTCATCTTTTCAAAAGATGACTTGTAGATAATGTCCACAGAACTTCCTGTGTCAACTAGGCATCTCTTCACTTTCATATTTGCAATTTGGACTATAATGATGAACGGGTCATTATGAGGATACCTCACATGTCTAGCATCATCCTCCGTAAAAGTAAGAGACTCGCTTTCGTATGGTGGATTCTTTGGAGGCCGCTCCTCTACAGTCATGACTTCTGATGTTGATGTTGCATCCAACTCATGTCGAAGTGTCTGGGCATATCTTTCCCTTGCCTTATTACTATCCCCAACCAAGTGTGGACCTCCACATATAGTGTCTAAAGTGAAGTCCACAGGCTCGGGTTGCAAGGGTGGAGACCGCTGCCGTTTGAACCCCGAATTGTTGTTGCTTCCTTCTCCTTGGGGTTTCTCTGCCTGGTACTTTTTTTAACTCTTCCGACCGGAGAAGAAACTCTATCTCGTCTTCGAGATGATTGCATTTTTTTGTATCGTGACATAATCTCCATGGAAACGACAAAACTTATGCATGTCTCTTCTACTCATCTCCTTCCTGATGGGTGGGGGTTTCCGGTAGGGAACCTCTGAATGACTTGCGAGATATATTTCCGCCCGGCTGGCCGAAAGAGTGGTATAATTAGTGAACCAAGGTTCATACTTGGTTGGCTTATCGTTTGAACCCGACTTTTCTTCATGGCGGCCAGACTCGTTGTTCCCACGTTTCTTTCCACCATTCTTAGGAGGGTCAGTTGATCCGCCCGGATTGTTTATGCATTTCTCCTCTTTCTTGATCACGTCATCCAATTATAGATACTTGTCCGCT
This sequence comes from Humulus lupulus, assembly GCF_963169125.1. Lineage (NCBI taxonomy): Eukaryota > Viridiplantae > Streptophyta > Magnoliopsida > Rosales > Cannabaceae > Humulus > Humulus lupulus. Next base: position 26,391,169 of record NC_084797.1, read on the forward strand.
CGGTCAAGAAAATTTTGAAGTGTTGAAATTGGATTTTGATGTATACTATCCCACAAAGGGCTCTGATAAGTTATTCCAGAGGATATGGCAACCATCTTCCCTCATCTCCGACAGCAGTTTCTTGGTTGGCTTCTCTCATGAACCTCTGTATATAGTTCTTTAGAGACTCATCCTTTCCTTGTTTGATGTCTGCCAAGTGGTTGGCATAAACTGGTGGAGTCCGAGCAGCGCTAAACTGTCTACAAAACTCATTCCTAAAAGTTTCCCAAGAGGTAATGGAATTCGGCTTGAATTTCCAATACCATTCCTAGGCAGTATCGGATAATGTAGTCGGGAAAACTCTACAACGATAATCGTACTCACCCCGAACAGCTCCATTTGGTCCTAAAATTTCCTGACATGTCTAATGGGATCTGCCTTTTCTGTATATACTGGCAGCATCAGTGCTTTATATTTTGTCGGCGGCTGGGATGCTCTAATTCAGGCACAAAATGGACTGCCACTCCGGTGGTCTACCGCATCTATCCCGGAAGGTCTTTTTGACAAACCTTGCACTACAGCCATTAGCATGTCAAGCTGGGCTTGGATTACTGGTGCAACCGATGGGGTTCCAAGATCTTGGCCGCCTGGTCGGGCATTTCCATCTGGTGCACTGTCGTCAAGTATTTTTACTTGACTGGCAGGGCGATTCAGATCTTGCCCTTTGACTGGGACGGTCCTTCTCTTGTCGCTGATAGCGTCCCTTAGATCCTTTCGGGAAGTGTGTACTCCTAACCAATCAAACACTGCGCACTTAGACTTTTCAGAAGGCTTACCGCGCGGGACTTGCTCTCTCCCACTACACTACTGGTCGGGATGTAACAGAGGCTTTTTGGTACGTCCTCGGCAGTCTTTTCCTCCTTGTGGGTCGTTGCCCTCTTTATCCTTTGACCGATCGGTGTGATGACTATCATCCTTACCACAACCATATCCATCTTTCAACTGTGAAGTTTTCTTATCTCGAGGAGTCTTAGTCTAATTATGCCTGGGTGGAATCTTCTTACCGCCTGAGCAGTGACTCCCTGATATAGAATTTTCTGATCGGTGACTCCTAGAAGGGGTTCTAGAGTTCTCCCTTTGCATCGAGGCAGTTTCGGAGCGGGCCCCATCATCCTCCCGACCAAAGGGATTACTCCTACTTCTGTCCGGCCCCCGAGAATTGGTTCTGCTAGCGATCCTTTGACCATCATTATTATTCCTTGCTCCCTAGGTGGCTGCTCCTTATGCTACGGTTTGGGCATTGGCCTGGGTCAAGTGAGTAGCCGCTTCTAGAGCAAGTGCAGCCTCACGATGTCGTTAGTCAGCCTCCTCCAGCCGCTGCCTGGTCTCTTCACTTCTGGCATCCATGTCTGTTTTTGCTGCTCGAATGCAGCCTTCTGCCCGGCCATTTCCTCAGCGAAAGACTCCTATCGAGCATTGAATTGCATAATTTCCTCTTGGAAAGCGCCTATTGCTTCCTGGAGTTGTTAAACATCCAGAATTGTCTCCTCGAGAAAAACCCTGGGCTCAGTCTCAAGGTTTTGAGGTCCAGGACCTTCTGGTCTAGCATGCTCTTTTGATGTACCTGGCTTCTTGGATGCCATATTGGTATTCTTGGGCGACACATTGGTAGGACAGTAGTGTATTTCCTCTGTACATGCTCTCAATGAAAGAATCAAAAATGTTGACCACGATTTTGGCCAACTACGAGTAGACGCAAAATCGACAATAAACCTTGAATAGAAAGTAAATAACACAAGTAATTTTTATAGTGGTTCAGCCACAATTTGTTAGTAATAGCCTAATCCACTTAGAGTTATGATGTATGTAACCTATACTTAAGATCAAATGAACCCTAGTCAACTGAGTGTCTCAAGTATAAGTAGGAAAATACAGTGTTTGTCTCTGAACTCTCAGAGAATGCTCCCATAATACCCCAAGTAATGGTCCCAAAGTCTCAAAACTAGAGAGCTTTCATTTCAGTCCCTAAAATCTCCTATCCCCCAAATGATGCCATGAGCCTCTTATTTATAGGCTCATGGATCGTACATGAGAAATATCCCTTTTTCCAACCAACTTTAATTAAGAAAATATAAATAAATTCAAATTACAACAATATAGCTATTACTCTGGGATATCTGAGAGATTCCAGCGGAAATTTCGAATGATTCGGGTTGAAGCTGTTACTGAGGCTTTACTGAAGAGTCACTAGATGGTTAACTTCTGAGATTCTGATCTGTCAATCGACCAAATACATCCCCCAAAGTGACTGGTCGGCCAAGACACCTCACCAGTCGGCCAAAGCACACCACTGGTCAGGCATGGCACACCACTAGTCGGGCATGACACATCACTTGTCGGCTAAATATTTCCTGACCAGTAATATCACAACTCCCCAGGTCAATTCTCAACCTTTTCACTTCTTTAAATAACACATTTATTGATTATTAATGACCATGCATTTAATGTGCCTATCCGATTGCCACGTCATTGAACAAAAATTTTGGGGATAACACCAGGCATTAAGCCACATTAGGGAATTTGGTCGTTACAATTAGATCTAGTACAGTAGCTCGAATTAATGAGGATAGGTGGCTTCCAAGGACTTCCACTTTCAATCTTTGTACTAGAGCTATTGTTCATGCTGAGACATGCGTTTGTGAGTTGAAGAATGTTTTCCATAAGGATGATATCCCTTGGATCCTTGGGCTTGCTCCTTGTTCTTCTTCTATAGATGATGTTTTAATTTGGGGCCACACAAAAGATGGGAAGTACTCGGTGATTATTGTTGGGGTTTTATGCCTTGTATAAAACCAATTTTCTATGTAACCTCATTTCATTATTAATAAAGAATATAAATCAATTTTGACTTGTCAATCACATTGCTCACTTGTTTATTTATACAATTATTTATTTAATATAAATATTTATTATATCCTAAACATATGGATAATCACAGTTATAGTGACTTGGCCACAGTGGATTATAATTATGGTTATATGTTCTAAAGCATTAGTCCTAAGAATAAGTTAGTGCACAGGATTTACACTAACTTGTTAATCTACGATATGATCTACTTACACAATTTGGTGTGATGTCCTATCCATGACATTGACCAAGTAGATAAGATCAAATGTATTTTGTTATATCAGATTGGACTGATATTGATTACAGATTGATAAGTAAAGTATCGTTATTATCTAATCTAGTCATATCAAAAAGTTGATCATAGGTCAATTCAATCCCAATTCTAAGTGATTAATATTCTTATGATTATATTCAAGTCTTTATATTTGTTCGTTACCAACTTACCATACGAAATATCACATACTTACATATTGGGGAGTTAGTAGTATAATTGAATGGAAGTATTTATCATAGATATGAAATCTATAGTTTCTATCCAAGAAGTGAAATGATGATTTCCTTATAGCTTAGATCAAGCGTTAAATGATAGATCTCATTTCTGTAATTAAGTTTACAGAAATATCATTTACAAAGAACTTAGTGGTATTTAAGGACAAAATACAAATGGGGGCAAAACGGTAATTAGCACCTCTTTCATTAGTATATCATCTATAGGGGGTTGAATGGCGGTAATGGTTGTAACAATTGATAACATATTTACATTTGGTGTAAAACTTTCTATGAATTCAAGAGTGCAATTCCAAGTCTATACTTGAGTCACAAGGAATTAATAAAGTAGTGAAATTATTCTTAAATAAATTCACGGCAACTTATTGGAGCTTAATTTTTTGGCTCCACGGTCCCCACATCACCTTTGAATAAATCATCTAGAATTTCTCAATTAATTTATTTAATTATTAATTAGGATTTTTAAAGTTGACTAGGTCAATTTTGAATTTTTTTTACAGAGATATGTGATTTAGAGAATAAAAGAGAATATTTGGCATATTTATTAATAATGACAATTTGGTGTTAATTTTAATAAATAAAATTAAATCAAGTTTCAAATTATAAATAGTTAATTTGAATAAGGATTTAATTAATTAAGAGGATTTAATTAATTAAGAGTAATTGATGAAAATGACCTATTTTTTGGAGTCATTTTGCACTTTGGTCTAGTTTTGACATTTTTTTGCAAAATGGCATCTGTCTAAAATTTCGACGAGCTGTCTAAAAATTTCAACTAATTTGTCTAAATTTTTCAGACAGGTGTCGGAGGCCATTTTGCAAAAAATCATCAAAGCTAGGCCAAAGTGCAAAATGACTTCAAAAAATAGGTCATGTTGCCAAGGGTCCCATTAATTAATTATAAAATGTATAAATAAAAGGGTCTTCAATTTGAGTCAATTGGGCATTAAATTTAAGACACATCAAGAGCCCAACTCAAATGGTGTGGGCTAGCCATGATAGGGCTTAATTTACATTTTATTTTTTAATTAATTTAATTAAGAAAATAAGCCCATGGATGTGTCTATAAATAGAATGTTATAACTAGGGTTTTCATGAGAGAGATTTTGACAGAAGACAAGTTTTGGTAAGTGCTCAGTCATAGAAAACCCTAGAATCACATTCTTCTAGCCAGTCTCTCTTTTTCTCTTCTCTATTTCTATCTCGTGTGTTGAGAACCAGCCCACACTAGTTCTAGGTTGATCAAATGCTTGGTGAGGAAGACTGTGTTGTTGATCCAGTTCAGGTTCTTGATTATACTCTGCTACTGCCAGGATTCAAGAGTTAGAGAACCTCAAGGAAGGAGTTGTTCTAGTTTTGTTGCATAATGTACGTTCCCAATTACTATACTCTATATATTTGGATCAATTTCATAGGAGCATGTTCTAGGAATTTGCATGTTTGTTTGATAATATGTGAATTACATGAAAATAAACAAGAACATGTTATATGTATTTCCAACAATTATTTCGAGGTGGATTCTCGACGTGAATCCTAATTCCTATACCTCGTGACCTGGACATATGATTGGCTATTTGTTGCTGAGGTTGTCTTAATTGTTGCCCAGATTCGTGATTTTCCCCTTGGGAGCATTATTGTTGGACCTTTGTCTTTGTCCCATTCCAGGATTCCTAGGGACATCGACAATGGCACTTCTCGCACTTCGTGCAGGCCTTTGCAGTACTCTATCACTAACTCTCCTTCCATCATGGGTTGGTCCCCTACTTGGCGGGATGTCCTGAGCTGGAGAATGGTGCCTTATAAGAGGTGGATGATGTCTAATAGGTGAAGGTGGCGATCTTTCATTATTCTGAGTAGGATCTGGGTTATTTGGCTGAGTTGCTCCTTGAGGGGCTCGGTTAGTCCCAATGTCTACTGATACTTCCCCAGTTTGGTTGGCAGCCCTAGTGGGATTTTGAGAAGAGTTCCTTTGTTGATTTGCCCTCGCATTATTTTTTGTATTTCCTCCTGTTTGGGTTGGCGAGTTCTCTACTTCGCCATTTAAGTTGTGGTACTTCCGCGTGGTCGTCCCCTTGCTCTCCTTGAGGCTGCCTTAGTCGCGGCGGCCTTTCTATCCATTCCTTCAATGTGCAAGTTTGCTTCAGCAAGTTGTTCCCTAAGTTGGAAATTTTTGAGCTCCACCATAGGAATATACCTTGTCGGATCATAGTAGTCTTGTTCTGGTTGTCGAGAAGATTGTCTCAGATTCGAGGGGTTGTTGAGGAGCTCCCTTCGTCATTACCTAGCCTTTCATTTTTTGGCCAATTATCTACTCAACAAGGATGTTCCTTTGTCTGAGGCATTGTTTCAAGTTCTTTTGGTATACTAGAAAGAGGATTACCACTTCTAGGGAGTGGAACATTTCTAGTATGGGCAGCCATTGCAACAACAAATGAAGCATTATAGGGAGGAAAACTTGAATCGTGTAATGCTCTCAATGAAAGCACCAAACTGTTGACGCATTTTTTCGTCAACTAAAAAATGACCGAGAATAAAATGCTATAAAGAACACACAAAATTTTACGCGGTTTAATAGTTAAAATTTATCAACATCCATGAGTCACTTTTATTGAGTATTCTGAGTTAAAGCTTAGAAAGCAATTTCCCATAGCTAGATTATAATAATTGAGTGTGTAAAAAAATAAATGAATACAACCAACCTATTTGTAGGACTGGTATCTGATTCCCTCCTATAGAGGGAAGTTACAAAATATCTTTATTCAAATTTTAATTACAAAATTGTTATATCAACATATATATACAGTCGGTTTCCTATAAAAGTGGAATCGTTTATCCAAATATACAAATATTATGTTATTTCCAAGCTTTTCAACGCGCATTCGAGTTTACTTGGTTGACATTCATTCGAGCTGAAAAGTGAATTCTTTTCGAGGTGACCCATTTGTCTTCTTTTGGGAAACTTCTTGCCATTTTTCTGAGCCAATACAACATCTTATTAAATAACAAGATATTATTTATGAGATATTATTTATTTGTCATAAATAATAACTTAACTTTCGAGTTCATTATCTATCTATTCGAGCTAATATTACTCGCCTCGAAAATCGAGTATATCTATAATTAAGAGCAATAAATGGAACAAGGAGTTTAGCCACTATTAATCATAATTTTTATTATATTATTGTTTTTAAAAAATAAATCCAACAATCTCATTAATATTTCTCATATAGGATAACTAAGTTTTATTGAAAAATTTAGGATAATTTTATCATATCTAATTCTCGTTTTCATGTATTTTTTTCTTATATTTTTAATCCAATACAATATTATTCCACTTCTGTATCCAAACATAAACCTAAATTCATACAATATGTAGTTTGCAACCATCTTTCAAGTTTCAAGTAGTTGTTTTTTGTGAGGGAGAATCTATATGTTTTATATATCGATTCGATGACATCAATAGTGGCCCATACTTCATTGGGGACAATTTTGTCTTAAAAAAAACTTGGAAAATCTATCAATGAAAAGAAAAAATATCTTATGATATATATGCAACGACCATCCGATTTTGGATAAGATATACAGCCATAAGAACGTAAGCTACAGTTAATAGTAATGGCACTAAATTATTAGACTATAACAGAAGCCATGAAATCTCTACTTTCAATCTCACCACCACCGTCGTCTCTTTACTTGCCAAACTCTTCTTCTTCACCATGGAAACCCAAGAGCCCAACAAGGCTCTTCCGCACCATAATGGCCTCAAAAAGCCCAAACCAAACCAGAGGAGCTCAAAGAAAATCTTTAGCCAATGCCAAAGGCTTTACTGGTACACCGGTGCCGTCCGCGAAAGAAACTCCGGTGCCCCAAAACTCCGGTAAGCGTACCAGCAACGCCGGACCCGAGGAAGAAGTCCCACAAGTTGTTTTCAATAGAATGATGGTAAGGATTTTGGTGTCGGTGGGGGTTCCCATGGCGACTGGTTTAGCGTTGTTGAAGATTTTTGAAATAGGGAAGGAGCAAGGATTATTGGTTGTACCGGTTTGGGTAGCGTTGTTGACTACGTTTTTGACTTTTGGGGTTTCTTCTTTTGGGATTGCTTATGGAGCTTTGTCTACGAGTTGGGATGCGGAGAGTGATGGCTCTTTGCTTGGGTTTGAAGAAGCACAGAAGAATTGGGTCGATATGTGGAGGGAAGAAGATGAGAGCACTGGATGATATCATGGAACTTGTTGTACCTGATAAGAACCTTTTTCTCGCTTTCTATAATGTCTAATTAGTGTACAAATGCTTAGGAATAAAATTCTATTTTTTTTCTTTTCATCATGTGCACAATTTTTTTTTCTTATTGCTAATCTTAATTTTTTGCATTTATACATTTTTAGACTTTGTTTTGACTCATTACTTGTGTTGGACCCTGTATTTTGACAAATTATTTTTTGGACTCTGTATTTTTTAAAATTATTCAAATAGGTCCATAACTCTAATTTTGATGAACAAAAAAAATGAATATAACAACACAATTCTTAGGCAGAATGACTGTATTTTTATTTTGAGTTATTAGTTTGATGAATTATTTTTGATTTTAGTTTAAAAAAAATTTGATTAAAATCGAATTTAGGAGTCTATTTGAACTATTTTAGAAAACACAGGATCAAAAAAATAATTTATCAAAACACAGGATCCAAACAAATAATAAGACAAAAACACAGGGTCTAAAGAAAAAGCATAAACCCTAATTTGTTTTTTTTATCACTAATGGTTCATTTACTGTATAAAAACTTACATTTCTTTACACTAATAATTAACATGATATTATGTAAATAATAATAATAAATAAACAAGAACAAATAATTGTTCGAAGGCAGATACTATGGTGCAGATCAACACCACAATTCTAAAAAAAAAGTTCAAAATTTTGAATAGAATTTTTTTTTAAATTATGTTTACGAATTCGATTTTACTTACTAACCAATATATAAAATGCATTATTTTCAAAAAATTCTTTTTAACTTTAAAGATTAGAATCATTGACTAGAAAGCATGTGGATCGTGAAAAATTATTAATATTTTAAAGGGAAATATAAAACTTATTAATCCAATTCAACTTTTAGTGAAGAAGATATAAACAAATTAAGGCAAGATTAATTTAATTCTATTTTCTAAAAGAAGAACAAGTAACATAAATAGTTAGTGTATGAACCACATGTTATAATATTTTATCTGGATTGACATAATTATGCGTTGCTTACTCACTGTCATTATCATGTTACGATAACTATATATTTATATGCAAAGTATTATGATTAGGCTATAATAGGATGAACATAACATACTAACATGCTTGGGGCCCATTGACACATGCTCAATGTCTTTCGACCAGACCATTAGGCCAAGACATCTATCTCTCCCTCTCTTTATGTATCAAGGCCCACTAAGGTCATTTATGTTCATACAAAAGAGAGAGACACTCCTTGCTCCTCTTGTTATTTTCGGCTTCTCTTGGCGGGTAGTATGCAGTCATGAATCACCTCATGAACGATGATGTTGGAGGTAATTTTCTAACCAAAATTCCATTGAAGACATGCCTCAATATTCTATGAGATTAGATATATTGTGATTGATATTGATGAGTATGATTGTTAATTTTTCTACTCATCCCTCTTAAATAAGTTTAACAATTGGTATCAAGAGCAAACTCATAAGAATTTGGGGTTGCCAAAATAGATTTTTTGAATATTTTGACTATTTTTCGGATTTTTGGGTTTTTTGTTGATTCTATAAATCCAAATTTCGAAATGCATAGTTTTATTTCAAATAAATGTTACATTGAGTTTGTACATCATGAGTGTGACTTGTGGGTGATATTTTTTATGATTATTGGACCCATATTTGGCCATTTTTTGACTAATCTTCAAGCTTTTTGATTTAAAAATGGGTTTGATTTGGTACATTTTTTTAAGCCTTTTTTGGTCAAATAATTGATATGGTTCAAGAGATAATGAAATTTGGAAAAAAAATCCCCTCAAACGACGTCGAAAATGAAGTACTGGAGGCCAAAATCTGACCGGGTCGGAGTCGTGGGTCCGAAATGGGTTGAGTCGACCCGGTTCAGAGATCAAGGAAGACCCCCAAACGACACGTCTTTCGGCACTAGCCACTAGAAAAAATGACACATCGTTTATTGAAGGGTTTAGAAATTTTCAAGGCTTCAAACGACACGTCGTTTTTCTCATTATTGAGTAAAAACGACATGTTTTTTTTGGGTATTAGGCCGTGAGTTCCCAGGGAAAATGATGCGTCATTTTCGCTCAATCATGAGAAAAATGACATGTCGTTTTTATGTAACGACCCAAAATTGCTAATAAGGCTTACGACCTTGATTAGAGTGTCGGGAGGGCATAATTAGTTTATATGTATGTTTAATTGGTTAAATGCATGATTAATATGATTATGTGAGTATGTTATATGCACGTTTATGAGTACTAAATACGCATCATGTGGGCCCTTTATAGCTTATAAGGGCATATTTGTAATTTTGGCCCATTGAGGGCATAAATGTAATTATAAGTGATAAATGGTTGAGACCACATTATTATGTGGATATATTTGCAGTATATGGCTCGAGACGATCCTAGTGAGCGGATTAGCGAAATAGTCACATCAGGGTTTAATACCCGGCTCGGGGGAGCCTAGGGGTATGTTTTGGGAATTTAGAGAATATTTTGGGATTTATTAAGTATTGAATAAGTATTTGGTGACTAATTGGACATGACAGGATTAATTGGTAGATATTAGGAATACTTGAGGAGTTAGCGAGAATTGGGGAAAAATGAATGTTTTACCCTTAGAACAATTAAATGGCTAAGTAAATTCAAGGGGGCATTGTGGTCATTGTGTTTGTTGAGGATATGATCAGTTAAGGGCCTAGAGGCACTTGAGAGTTCACTAGATACAATAGGAAGACCCCAAAATCACTCTCTCTTTCTCCCTCTTCCCTTACACGATTTTTTTTCACTATATCTCCCATTACTCTTGAAGAACTTTGAGGAATTGAGGCTTTGAAACCAAGGGAATTGGCTGGGAATTTCGGAAGAAATTATGCTGGATCTAACCAGAAGAGTGCTGAAGAGTTAAGCTGTAATTGAGGTAAGGTTTCAGACTTTTGAATATGAAGGTTCATCTTGTTCTTGTGCTAGGAATTGAGGATGTTAAGATTGGAAATTAGACTGGGTTTTGGGGTAATAAATTGTAGTTGAATTGGGGGTGGTAGCTTCAGTATTATTGTTGTGGTTTTGTGTTTAAATTTGGTGATTAAAAATCCTAAACTCATAGTTGAGTTTGGTCTTGGTTGGGAGGTTTGTTTAGTTTGAAGTGTTGAGGTTTTTGGTTGGAAAGAGATGGAGCAAACCCAAAATTTTAGGTTCATAATGGCGCGCCGTGACCCACCTCAGGGGCACCATGGCTCGCATACCCAGAGGGGCTTGGGTGGCTCTCTGACTTGAAGGCGCGCCATGACCCTAGGGGGAAAGTCGCGGCCCGCTTCCCCCTGAAGCTTAAGGATTTGATCTCTAACTTGAGGGTACGCCGCGACCCTTAGGGTCAAGTCGCGGCCCTCCTAGGGGTTTTTCCCTTAAGATGGTTTCTAGAATTGGTAAGGCTCGGGGATTTGAACCTAAGCGCTTGGGACGATTTCTACTACCCGGTTTAGTAGAAATCGAGGTCTCGGAGGCTAGTTTTTGTCTCCTAAGTATTTATTTGGATTATAAATTGATGTTACCCATTGGCCACCGTGACTAGGCTTATCGCCAAGGCTCGAGACTGAGGACCGTGATGGGATCATTCTGTATCCTACACTCGGATCTCAAGGTAAGAAAACTGCACCCTTGTGTGTCTGTGTTGGGACTGAGATTCCCTATATCTGGATGTATGTGTTGTGTAACTGTGATATGGTTATACGAAATATGAAGTGATCGGCCTAAGAAATTCGGGGTTGATACTTGCGCACAGGACGCGGCTCGACCACTGTGAGCTGGGGTCAGCTGAATAAACAATGGACTCGGCCTAAGCGAGCCGTAGTCAGATGAGTAAACAGAGGGCTCGGCCTAAGGGTGCCGACCCTGAGTATTTTTTTATTGATTAATATATATCCTTGAAATAACATGCTTAATATTAATTGTTTGGTGCTTATGATTTGTTAAGCTTTTGAATGGTTGTCTTATGTTTGATTGGATATTATAACGGGCTATGTATTTGCTGTTATAGTTTTCTTGTTGGGCCTTAGCTCACGAGTGCTATGTGGTGCAGGTAAAGGCAAGGGAAAGCTGAACCAACCATGAGTTGGAGAGCACTGGGGGCGAGGTGTACATTGTCAGCTGCTCATCCGCCACGGTCGAGGGAAAGTTCAAGGCCAGAGCCTAAAATTTGCATTTTTCCATTAGAGTGGCCACTAGTTGTATATAACTTTTGAGAATTGTAAATTGTTTCTTAAACCTTGTTTTTGGGATCCCATGTACCAAATATCTATTTTAATGAAAATTAACTGTTTACGATCAAAATATTTTAACCCTAACCAGATTGTTGACTTTAGGATCACATTTTTATTCAAATGACTTGATTAGCAAGTCCTGCACTATTTTAAATACACAATGTAATAGTCTTGGTTATCTAGAGCATTACAACTTGGTATCAGAACGGTCTAGGTTTAAGGGTTTCTGAAGACTGGCTGGACATGTACACTCGCCGCTAAAGACAAGCTCGACTCAGGGTTTGGTAATTGTATATATGTGATTACATTCTTAAGTGCTTGAATGGAATATAAATGCTTTACTGTATGATTAATAGGGTGCATGAGATACTGATAGGGCTTGGCCCTTGACAACTGTGTGATGATTATGAGGCGAGCTTATTAGCATTGTCGCTGTATGTGAATGAATATTTGAATGATTGTTTGCATCTTGATTGCTTATGGTTGGTTGAGTTTCAATGGTGGACTATGGAAAGACTGTTAACTTATCATCATTGCCTGACCGCCGAGTCATTGATTGCAGATGAACTTGGATAGCTATGCATCCAAGGCGATCTATACGACTAGCTGGCACAGGGTCTAAGGCTAGAGATGATGATCAAGGCTAAAACCCTATGCTAGTCCCTGAGAACTAGCAACAAATACTTGCAGATACGCAAGCCCGATTACAGAGTCAAGAAGAGCAGATCCGCCTCTTGAGACAACAGGCTCCGTCAGGGAGTGCTGCACCTTTCGTGCCACCTGTTGTGGTACTAGTTGTACAGACACCTGACGTTGGGAACAGGTGGGAGCCACAGTATGAGCGATTCAGGAGACAGCATCCTCCAACCTTTGAGGGAGGACCGGATCCACTGAAGGTCGAACAGTGGATGAGTATGAGTACTTCCATTCTGGATTTCATGAGGGTGGAAGGTAATGATAGGGTAGTCACTATCCTATGCCACCTATATGCTTAGAGAGGAAGCCCATATTTGGTGGGAGGTGGCATCACAGACCAGGGACATTTCTACTTTGAGTTGGGATGGGTTCAAAGATTTGTTCAGCCAAAAATACTATAATGTTTCCGTCAGAGCAGCGAAGGTGAATGAGTTTGTGGGGTTGGTACAGGGCAACATGACAATTACTAAATATGCCCTAAAGTTTGACAAGCTTCCGAAGATTGCACCAGAGCTAGTTCCTACTGATGCAGCCAGACAAGATAGGTTCGTCCAAAGGATTAATGCTATGATGGCCCAGGATGTGAGGATTACATCAGTACTTGGGCATATGAGTTATGGTCAGGTTGTTGAGAAGGCTCTTACCACTGAAGAATCAGAGAATAAGATTTGGAGGGAGAACGTTGCGAGATGGGAGGTTCGCAGGACGGTTCCTCCATTTACGGGGTCCAGTAGAGGCGGAGGCCCCAGTGATCGGAATAGGAAGACCCCTGACACTTCAACCTCTGCTGGTCCTGATAGGAGGGGTCGAGGTGCTCAGGGTGGCCGCCAGGGAGGCGGTGAGACATGGAGAAGTTACTCAGAGTGCACGAGGTGCGGAAGGCACCATCCGGCAAATGTTGCGCAAAGGCTTGCTATCTGTGTGGAGTGGTGGGACACATCAAGAAGGACTGCCCAATAATGAAGAAAGAGGAATCAGGGAAGGTGGACAGCTTGAATCCAGCTCGAGTGTTCACCATGACGCAGCTAGAGGCCGAGGCTAGCCCCTTGGTAGTGACAAGTCAGTTTTCTAGTGCTGGATTTTCTTATACTGTATTGATTGACTCTGGTGCTACACATTCGTTTGTTTCTAGTAAGGTAATTGGTAGATTGTGTAGACCTAGTGAGTATTATACTGCGGGGTTTGGGATTATACTGCCTACAGGGGAACTGATAGTTTCTAGGAGATGGATTAGAGCACTGCCAGTGATGGTAAATAGTAAGGAACTATCAGTAGACTTGATCGAGTTGAGTATGGATGATTTTGATAGGATTCTAGGGATGGATTGGTTGATCTGATATGGGGCTACCATTGATTGTAGGATGCAAATGGTGACTTTTGAGCCTGAGGGAGAGGATCACTTTGCTTTTGTGGGTGCTGTGCATGGACCTTGCATACCCATGCTATCAACATTGAGAGCTAGGGACCTATTGTAGGGAGGTTTTATAGGTTTTCTAGCCTGTGTGGTGGATAACACCATGGTTGTGCCAGTAGGGCCGGGAGAGACCAGATTGGTACGCGAGTTCTTAGATGTGTTTCCTGAGGATTTGCTAGGACTGTCACCATAGAGGGAGATTCAGTTTGTCATCGAGTTAGTGCCAGGGACAGAGCCAGTTTTGAGGGCACCATATACGATGGCTTCGACAAAACTGAAAGAGTTGAAGATACAGTTGCAAGAACTCCTTGATTTGGGATTTATCATGCATAGCTTCTCACCATGGGGTGCTCCAGTTTTGTTTGTGAAGAAGAAGGATGGGACTTTGAGAACGTGCATAGACTACAGAGAATTAAACAAGTTGACCATCAAGAATAAATATCCCTTACCAAGGATCGATGACTTGTTCGATCAGATACAGGGAAAGACGGTATTCTCGAAGATTGATCTTCAATCTGGCTATCACCAGCTAAGGATCAAAGACGAGGATATACCGAAGACGGTCTTCCGAACGAGGTATGGGCATTATGAGTTCTTGGTCATGTCGTTTGGTTTGACTAATGCCCCAGCAACATTCATGGACTTAATGAACAGGGTGTTCAAGGACTTCCTAGACTAGTTTGTGATTACCTTTATCGACGACATTTTGGTTTACTCCAATTCAAAGGCGGAGCATGAGAAGCATCTCCGACAGGTATTGCGGAGATTGAGAGAGCATCAATTGTATGCCAAGTTTAAGAAGTGGGGGTTCTGTGTAATGACCCAACTAATTCTAGACCTTGGACCATTAAAACTACTTATACATAGCCACTATTCTTAAGAAAACATACATACGAACTAGTCATAACTTTATTAAAAACTATAAAGCAAAGGTTAAAATACATGAAATTCAGGGAATGATATGGGATCCCATTGTTTGAAAAATAAACTTAAATCTTAAATAAATTCGTTACAAAATCAGGTACGGAAAATACATAGAAAACATAATTGAAATGACTAAAAACAACTTCGTCCTCGAATCATTCACGCAGTCCACCGAATCCATTCTTCCTCAATACACAATCCCAAGCCGCCAAGAATCTTCCTGCCGTCATAACTATTTTCCTACACATATAAAATAAAGGAATTAGCCTAATGCCCAACAAGAAAAATCTACTAAAAGCATGAAACATAAACATAAACATATATCATAATTCTAACCCATGTACATGGTAAACATTGGGGTTTGCTAACTAAGCAACTATAAGCCTCAAAAAACAATGAGGTTTGCTAGCTAAGAAACTACAAGCCCCAAGAACATAAAAGTTTTGGGGTTTGCTATTTAAGCAACTATAAGCCTCAAAACATATATATATCATAACATATAAAAACATATTATAACATAATCATATAAGCATATAGTAACTATCATATTTTCCTTACCAATATCGGGATGTGAGAACAAGGTCGGGATTTTGGAACACTCCTAAAACCAATAATAGAAAGGTGAGTACTTCTAAAAGAAAAGAGATGAAAATAAATGAATTAAACCACCGAGAAGATACTTACTGACAAGAAACCTTAAGTTCAAAGAACTTAGATGCCTAACCAAGAATGGAAAATAGCAAGTTAGGATTTGAGTAGAGAAAAATTATAAAAACTAATGAAACATACAGAAATGAACTAGGAATAGGAATACCTTTGAATGCACTATAACCGAACTACACTTGATATCGAAAAACACACTATTAACCTTACTTCCCAAGTGTTTAATAAGCTTAAGATGATAATGCTTATAACCCCAACCCAGGTGTTTAACACTCAAAAGTAAACCTAGTTGCTTGAAGGCCCTGAACTCAGCTTGAAGAATGAAAGAAATGGCTAGGTACTAGGTCCTATTTATAGAGTTCAAGAATGAAAAGATATTTCTTTTAGCTTGAATAAAATAATGACCATTTAATTGAAAAACATTTGAATAATCGTTCAACAGAGGCTTAAGACTCGGTCAAAAAGTTTCTGAGGCTAGCTAAGAGGTTATGGGTTGAATTGAGCTTGGTTTCAAAATTATTCAAAAACCTTGCCCTAGAGCCGATATACCGCCCATGGTAGGCGATATATCACATGGGCTTATATTCCCGAGGCTCGTCGAAGTGTTCGTGCGAAGTTACGTGTTTTTCGTATCCCCCAAGTGGCGATATATCGGCATACACGTAATTGCACTTTTTCAGCCTAATTTGAATTGAGTAAACAGCTTTGACTGAGTCCTATAATGATTTCAAAGTTGTTGGCAGACTCTGGGGTTTTCAAATATTCCTCTTATAAAACTATTCCTCAAAAATACTTCATTTCTTAATAAACATGCACACGACAAGTGTCATTCTCTTATTGGGTCTATCTAAACCTTATAGTATAATAAATATCATCTCCAAAATCAGCTATATTAATCAAACCTTGTGTTATAATTAATATTCTTAAACTATAGGTTAAACTTATAAAATATATAAGTGTTGCTACGAGTGTTCAACTAAGTCTCGGCTTGAACCAAAATCCACAGTAATAAACATACTATAACTACTACTAGCTATTACAACTACTACTACTACTATCTAACTAGCTAAGTAAAGTTCTTGGACTCTACATTCTGGTTTCCATAAGTGGCATTCCTTGGACACATTATTGGTGAAGATGGGATCAAGGTGGATCCAGCTATGGTGGAAGCAGTGAGAGATTGGTCGAGGCCAAGGAACGCCTTAGAGGTTAGGAGTTTCCTTGGATTAGAAGGTTATTACAGACAATTTCTGGAAGGGTTCTCGAAGATTTCTGTACTGATGACAGAATTGACACGGAAGAATCTGAAGTTCGTTAGGTCAGACAAGTGTGGCAATAGTTTCTAGGAATTGAAACGACAGCTAATTACTGCCCTGGTGTTGAGTCTTCCTTCGGAGGGAGGGAAGTTTGTGGTATATTGCGACACATCGAGGTTGGGGTTAGGATGTGTGTTGATGCAGGATGAGAAGGTTATTGCTTATGCATCATGATAGCTGAAGGAGTATGAGCAGCGGTACCCTACCCATGATCTAGAGTTGGCAGCGATGGTATTCGAACTGAAAGTTTGGCGACATTATCTGTATGGGGAGAAGTGCGAGATATACACCGATCATCAGCTTGAAGTATTTCTACACCCATAAGGATTTGAATATGAGGTAGAGGCATTGGGTGGAGTTAATAAAGGACTATGATTATGATATCCTTTACCACTCAGGGAAAGCCAATGTGGTGGCAGATGCGCTGAGTCAGAAAGGCCCAGTACAGTTATTTTTCTCTGCACAGATATCAAAGGAGTTGGCGGAGGAGATGACTAGAGTGAAGATAGAGTTGGTTGTGGGCCAGTTGGCCAATATTACCTTCTAGTCTACCCTCCTAGAGAGGATAAGAAAGGGTTAGATGGTTGATTCATCATTGCAGGAGGTTAGAGGGAATGTCTAAGCTGGAGTGGCTAAGGACTATTCCATTTTAGAGACAGGTTTGCTACAATATAAGGATCAGATCTATGTTCCAATGGATATGGGTATTAGGTGAGAGATACTTCATGTATCCCATACCACATCGTACTCACTTCATCCAGGCACCACAAAGATGTATCAGGATCTACCGACAATATATTGGTGGCCTTAAATGAAGAAGGATGTGGTGGAGTACATGGCCAAGTGTTTGACCTCCTTGAATACAACAATACTGAAATTCAGAATTTACAAAACTTTATTAAAAATACAAAAAAACTATTGTTCACAACTTCAAACTATACAGTACTCACAACCAAATAAAAATTTTATCTTACAAACAAATCTTAATACTTTTAGAAATAATTTACATGGCGTTATTACACCTATAGATGTGTCCTACCAATAGATTTAAAAGCTTTATGTAAATTAAAAAGTTCATGAAATACCTTTAAAGCTTTATGTAAATTATAAAGTTCACAAAATACTTTTAATGAAATATAGAAATAAAATCAAGTTTATCATTTATTTATAATATAGCATAGCAGAACTCCACTCCCTTCAGGTCAGCCCCATATGTACAATCACGTTGGCTCCACGTATACTCATCAACAATTTATATTTGGGGCATCTTACCTACAACACAAACATTATCTGATGAGCTAAGGCTCAGTAAGCAGAATAACTTCCTCATATGCATTAAAATAAACATGCAACACGTTATGTATTTTCTTTCTTTCACTTTCCTTTCATTTGGCCCCTAAAGGATGCTGTTGCCGGCATTACATAAGGAATCACATTCCCACCTGAACATAAACATGATAATAGGGAATTTCTCTCTCATAAACATTCATTATATAGGGAAGTACGTCTCCCGTATTACATTTTGGGACATAGGTTTCCCAAGCAACACCTCTACTTTAACGCTTTCAATAAAAATTTATCTGTAAACATTAAGCGTGCTTATTCATAATAAATATAACATGCTTGAAAATAACTTATGCATAAATACAATATGGCAGAATAACATGTAAAGCATATAATTTCACATAAGACACATAAAAGACTTGTGTTGTAGATGAGGATTCTACTTACCTTGCATCTTGATAAAACAACTGAAATTGTTAGCTTCCTGATAAAAACACAAGCTATTAACTTACATAAAATATACATGATGTAATTTTAGTTTATAATTGTTATTATTCCATTTTTCCTATTTTTATTGTTTATTTTATGTCCAGGCGTATGCTCATACTATAATTGTCCATGACAAGATCCCAGTCTAAAAGTCGTGGTCATGGTCATACGGAAATGTTCAGGTCATAATATCAGTCTATAATAGTAGGGAATAAGGTCATATAATAAAAGTGTGACCATAGCCTATATAAGTTTAGTATTATAATGACACAAAAAAAAATAGTTTATATTTCAATTTCGGCATTGAAAATTATAACAACATGGTAAAATAATCTGCATATAAATTTTGCCATTATAACAGCATAGTAAAATAATCTATATATAAATATTGGCATTATAACTGCATAGTAAAATAATCTATATATAAATTTGGCATTATAAAGGTATGGTAAAATAATCTATAGATAAATTTTGGCATTATAATAACATGATAAAATAATTTATATATAAATTTTGGCATTATAACGGCATAGTAATATAATATATATAAATTTTGGCATTATAACGGCATAGTAAAATAATCTATATATATAATAGTTAAGTAACTGAATTGAAAGGCTCGGTAAGGAGCTTACCTAAAAGGTTTTCGTAGGCTAGCGTTACAGACAGAACTTCTCCTAGATCTTAGAGATTTAGAACTTTAAAAGAGTGTTAAGAAGATTTTTAGGCATAGTGAGAGAAAGAAAATGAGGTTTTGTAATTAAAAATGAGTTTTGGAAGAGCTTATTTATAGGAAAACATTAGGTTACTATGCTAATAAAATATTTAAAATATCAAGCATAGTGGAATAATAAAATATTCAAAATATCAAGCATAGTGGTTTGCTAAAGTCATCATTGTATCACTACTGCATCAACATGTGGGACCCATGGGGTGGACCCCGCTGTGGGACCCAATATGAATAGTAACCCAAAAATGAAAACTTCTCAATCTTCTTATATTACTTAGTCCAACATTTTTTACTCACAAACTTTTCTGAAAAAGTTTCTCTAACATCCATAAATTAATTATTCTCATGTGTTAGTTACTTCAACAACTTAGAATTGTTAAAAATCTCACAGTAGAATACATCTATATTCCTAACGGTCAGATTACTGTTTCGAACGATTGGATCACTATTCACCAACGGTCATAACAGCTAGTTTTTGTTCTATAAATACTTGTTCCTTCAACCATTTACTTGCAACAACTTCTTCATCTCTTACCCTTCTAGATAAAATTCATCATCTAATCATGAATTTCTCTTAATTGCTTATAACTTTAGTGATTGTTTGCTTGTACTTTTCATCATTCTATTGGTATTATACTAATGAAATGCCCATGGATATTATAGTTGTGTATTCATTAGTTATTCTTCCACTTTACTTAATAGCTCTAGCTTTTGATTAACATTGTAATGCACTCAAAAGTATGAATAAAAAATATCTTCTCTTATTTTTCATAATTGTTATAATGCATTTGTAGAAAGAAGTGGGAGTTACAATCTACCCTCCTTACAAATTTTGGTCCCTGAATATCTAGAGTAAATTGGGATATTTAGCTTTCATCTCATCTTCATGCTCCCACGTAGCCTTTTCTATTGTCTGGCTTCTCCACAATACCTTGACCAAAGGTATTTCTTTATTTCTTAAGACCTTATTCTTTCGATCCAAGATTTTGACAGGTTTTTTCCTCATAGGTAAGGTCTTTGTCCACCTGGATAACTTCATGTTGCAACACGTGATTGGAATCAGGAATATATTTCTTCAACATAGACACATGGAATACATCATGTACATCCGAAAACTCTGGTGGCAGTGCCAATTTATAGGCCACTTTTCCAATTTGGTCCAATGAACCTTGGATTTAACTTTCCTTTTTGTCCAAATCTCATAACACCTTTCATTAGTGTTCTCCGTAGAAATATTTTTTCTCCGACTTGGAACTCTAATTGTCTTCTTCGTTTGTCTGCATATCACTTTTGTCGACTTTGGGCTGCTGCTATCCTCTGTTGAATTTTTCGAACGACTTCTGTTGTCGACGTCACAATATCTGGTCCAATTTGTTGCTCTACGTACTTTCTTTCACCCACCTCATGCCAATGGATATGAGATCGACATTTCTGCCCATATAACGCTTCATAGGGTGCAATCCCTATTGTTTCCTGATAACTGTTGTTATAGGAAAATTCAATCAACAGTAAATATTTACTCCACGATCCTTGAAAGTCCAGGACACACACTCTTAGCATATTTTCAAGAGTCTGTATAGTCCTTTTTGTTTGGCCATCTGTTTGTGGGTGGAAAGATGTACTAAATTTCAATCTTGTCCCCATAGCCTTCTGCAAGCTTTGCCATAACTTCGAAGTAAATTTTGAGTCTCTATCTGACACTATGGAAATTGGAATTTCGTGTAATCGTACTATCTCTTGCACATAAGCTTCTGCTAACTGGTCCCCTGTGTACGTCACCTATACTGGAAGGAAATTAGCAGATTTTGTTCATCGATTGATGATGACACATATCGAATCATATCCTTTTCTTGTTTGTGGAAGTCCAATAACGAAGTCCATTACATTCTTCTCCTATTTCCATTCTAGTATTTCTAAGGGCTGCAGTTCTCCTCCAGGTCGTCAGTGTTCTGCCTTAATCCTTTGGCACATAAAACACTGAGCTACATATTGGGCTACATCTTTCTTCATGCCAGGCCATCAAAAGTGTTCCTTCAAACTTCTGTACATATTTTTTGAGCCTAGGTGTAACGTGTATGGAGTGTTATGAGCTTCATTCATAATCTTTTTCTTAAAGTCCTCTCTTGAAGGTACGCAAATTCTTCCTTTAAATTTTAATATTCCTGAGTTAGAAACATTAAAATTCTTCACTTTTTCTTCTTTAACTTCTGCTTTGACCTTGGTTAGGTGAGGATCTGATTCTTGACCTTCTTTTATTTCCTCCAACAAATTCGACTACAACGTCAGATTGGACAATCCTCCGATTACTACTTCTATGCCTAACCTTACTACTTCATGTTGTAGTGGTTTGGAC
Organism: Humulus lupulus; assembly: GCF_963169125.1. Lineage (NCBI taxonomy): Eukaryota > Viridiplantae > Streptophyta > Magnoliopsida > Rosales > Cannabaceae > Humulus > Humulus lupulus. Next base: position 26,412,919 of record NC_084797.1, read on the forward strand.
AAGGCTTGAAGGAACATCAAGCTTGTCGACGTCTTTCTACTTAATGCATTTGCTACTTTGTTTGCTTTACCAGGGTGGTATAAAATTTCACAGTCGTAGTCTTTAACTAATTCTAACCACCTTCTTTGTCTCATATTAAGTTCCTTCTGGGCAAAGAATTACTTCAAACTATTGTGATCAGTAAATTTTTTACATCTTACTCTGTAGAGATAATGTATCCAAATTTTCAACTACTGCAGCTAACTCTAGATCATGTGTGGGTAGTTTTTCTCGTAATCCTTTAATTGTGTGGAGGCGTGTTAACCCTTGATTTGGCCAATGACACGGAGTCAAAATAACGACAGGAAATGAGATGAAAATAAGAAGAGAATCAAATGAAAAGCAAATAACACAAATGATTTATAGTGGTTCGGCCCCAATTGGATGGTAATGACCTACGTCCACTTAGTGTTCTTGTTGATATTGAATCTCAACACTGTGATCAATGAACTAGGGTTCACGAGTTTCACAAGCCTTGAAAAGGTTACAATTTCGGTGGATAATCACACTATGTTCTTTCTCTCTGAGTACAAAGATCGAAAATTCCCAAAGGTCCAAAAGTCCCCTCACTTGAGCCCTTTGCTTCTTATTTATAGGCTCAAGGAGGTTACATGGGCCGATGGGCCTTAATTACAATTAAGATCAGCGTATCAAGGTAATAAAAGGAAACATAATAAATGTATTTATTACAAGATTGCGTATCCCAAAGGAAGTAAATGAAAGTATGTGTCCAGACTGGTTGCACCTAATCGCGAGACTTGACGAATCAATACTTATCTGGTCGATGGTCGAACAGGATCCCTTTACTCAAAACTGCCACGTGCCAGCCATGTGTAAGAAAATCTTGCCACGTCATCAGGAACCATTTTTGGGGTAAACATTTGCCCCCTAAGTTTATTTTATTGCGACCAACATAAAGTAAACTTAAGTGACCGACCTTTCGCATGCCTCATCAGATCTGTCAGAGCCGTCCGTGCCTTCTCAAAAAGGCAACCAATCACATCATTGCAGTTTCCCAAAAGTAGTATGACGGCTATTACACTTACCCATGCCTTGGGAAGTTACCCCCCATGATTGCCTAGGTAACTGCCCCTTACTCAATATAAGTACCCCCTCAAAATTACTTTTTATCTTTTACTCTTTCCTCAAGAACTCTAAAGAACAAGACACGAAAGTTCAGGAATTCGGACAATCCTTCACGATTTGCGGAGCTTCTAGCCAGAGACTTACCTTAACATTTCAAACATTTACTTCGACATTCATCCAAGTAAGTTCCTTAAACCTTTCATTCTTTGAGATACCATGCACATCCTGTTTCATGTCTGTTGTTCTTGACTATTTTTTTAAAAAATTACTTCGGGGTAAATGGGTATGTTGATCCGATTTTAATGTGGTAGGAAAATAACACATTGCTGGGGTTAGGAACCAGTTTAGTAGTTTGGAATATTAAATTAGGGCGTAAAATCGAAGTAAAAATTTGATTTTTAAGCTTGTAGAAAAAGCTAGGTTTTTCCCGCCCCTTTAGAGTCGAAAAGTTTTTCTTGGAAAACTTTTCACTTCTGCTTTCTAATCCATTTTCCAAACTGTTTGCATAGAATGTAGTGTTTTTGTTAGAATGATGTTTGTCGTATACAGCTTAACTTTTATACACGAGCAACGTTATTCCAACTTTCACACTTCTTGGTCTTTTGGTCGTAGATTCTCATCTCCCCTTCTCTATTCACAGATTTTCATGCACGATCTATGGGGAGGTGAGAGGGTGATCGACAACGACTTACTCGCCCAATTGCTTGAAGATCAGGATCAGTCGTCGCTACTTATTCCGGAGATTTCCTTTTCTCGCAACCCTTCAGATAATCCCTCGACCAAAACTGCAAAACATGGGCCAAGTAAAATCCACTGCCCAGAAAAAGAAATCAACCAACCTTTCTGCAAATCAACCTGCTCCTCGGGCTGAACTTCCTTCAACCAGCAGTCGAGCCGAAAACACTCAATCAGAGATCCAAACACAGGCGCAACCTTGGGACGTCCTTTGACAAGACGTCGAATGGTATGTTGCTCCTCCTAGAAACATTACTACTAGGATGATAACCAATTACCTCAAGAAGTACGAACTTCCTGGGGTAACTTTATTCAAACCCACCACCGACCAATGGGCAAACCTACCTAGCGATGCCTTCAGCGCCTGGTCGAGATACCATATTGAGGCAAGAGCCATTTTTCCTCTCCATCCTTTTTTCCAGGGAGTGGCCAATTATTTCGAGGTCGCTCCCTTGCAAATAACTGCAAAACGGTATAGAGCGCTTTCTACTCTCTATATCCTTTATATCCATAAAAAGTGCCCTGTTCCTACGCCACATGAGATCAACTACCTGTTCGATCTTAAGTCCAACCCCAACCAAAACAACATGGGGGTTTTTCATTTCTGTCACGAGGAATCGACTCCCATCTTCTTGAGTGAGACTACCTACAAGTCCAATGTAGGAAAGTACTTCCAAGAGTACTTTTTAACCACAAATCTGGTTGCCAACAACCTGGCCTTCGCCAAAGGAGGTAATTTCTTTATTCTCTGGTTGTTCATTTCTCTTTATTTTATCTGCATCCTCCTTAGAAAATTAGTACTCTTCAGGTCCATGGCTACGACCAGCTCCTACTTCAAAAATGGATATTCGAGCATCATCCCTGGCCAGCATGACCGTCGTAGAGAAAAACGTCAAAGACCTGGTCACTGAGGCCAACCTAAGGCTGGTCGGTCTTCTGGCACCTCACCAGGATGTGAGGGAATCAACGACAGGGAGTGCTACTGGTGGAGAAGTTCCCTAGCAGCACCATGACGTGTCATGACCTCCGAGGAGGACAACTGGGGTGACAATGTAATGACCCACTACTCTAGACTTTTGGACCATTAACGAAACTATACATACAAAACCTTAATAGAACTTACATTTGCGAAAATACCATAATTTTATTAAGTAACTTGTAAAAATAAGAGTTACTTCCAAAATAAATACCAAGAAGGAATATGGGATCCCATTGTTTGAAAAACAAAACATAACATGATTTATAAAATAAAAGGATTACATAGTAAGTGCGGAAAATACATATAAGGACCATAAGTAAATGACTACATCCTTGAAATCGAACTCTCGACTCCTTGAATCCGTCCATCACCGATACACATTCTCTAAGCGTCCACGAATCTTACCGCCTCTAAAGCTATTTTCCTACACATAAAACAAAAAGGAATGAGCCTAATGCCCAGCAAGGAAAATCTAACACATAGTCATAAACATAAATTTCATAAGAAATGTAAAGACATAACATAACACTTATTACATACACATACTATAATGGCCATTATTACTTGGGGTCCCATAGACTAAACAAGTCATATGCCCATGAGATTAGTGGGGTCCTACTAGCTAAGTAGGTCATATGCCCATAATCTATTTGGGGTCTTGTTAGTCATATGGGTCATATGCCCAAGCCTACAACATACATATCATAACACATATCATCATAACATAAGAAACATAAGATAACATATAAGACATATAACATATGCATTTCTATCCTATTTTCCTTACCAAAGTTACCGGGATATGTGGACTGAGTTGGAACTTTTGGAACACTCCTAAAATCATATATAAAGGGTGAGTCTAATTAAGAAAAAGAGATGAAATGAAAGGAATGGAAAGACTAAACCATTGAAAGTCACACTTACCAAAACTTATGTGCTCAAGAACTTAGATTCCCTAACCAAAATAAGAATGAGGTTAGAAGACTGAGCAGAAGACTAAGAGAAGGGAAACATAACATAAACCAATGAACTAGAGTGTGTTGAATACCTTGAGGACTTGTAGATCAATCTAACCCTCGAACCGAAATACTATGAAATCTTACTTCCCAAAGTGTTTGATAAGCTTAAGATGATTAAGCTTATGATTTCCCCACCCAAGTGTTTAACTCTCACACTCTCCTAGCACTTGCAGCTTCTGAACTTAGAGTAAAAGGTGAATAATGGCTGGGTACTAGGTCCTATTTATAGAGTTTGGGAATGAAGGAATCTTAATTTTACTTGAATAAAAATAATAGCTTTTTAGGTGAAAATAATTTGAATAATCGTTCAGCAGAGGCTGAAGACTCGTTCAAAAGATGCTAAACTTATGAAGAAGTAGAATGGCTGAAAGGAAAAAGAATTCAAAAACATTTGAATTATGCTGAAGGAGGCGATATATCGCCTGGGCCAGTATGCCCAAGGCGACCGTGCATCGTCTCGTGTTTTCCGTATCTACGTGCTGCGATATATCGGCACACGCTGATTAATTAAACACGAAATTACACATTTTTAGCTAAGTTTGAATGGAGTAAACAGCCTTGACTAAGCCCTCAACGTATTCAAAGCTGCTGACTGACCCTATTGCATTCAAACTTTACTCCTTATTAAATTTAATCCTCAAAATACTTAATCTTTAATCACCCATTCATAACATGTGCTTAAAATCCTATTGGTTGATATCTAAACCTTATAGTATAATAAATATTATTCTTAATATCAATAATATAATCAAACCTTAGGTTAAAATTAATATTCTTAAACTATAGGTTAAACTTAGAAAGTCTATAAGTACTACTATGAGTGTCCAAATAATTCCCGGTCTGAACCAAAAATCCACATTTACAAAGATAATACTATACATACTATAATACTACTAAATAATTAGCTAAGTAAAGTTCTTGGACTCTGCAGACAATCAAGGAAACTCCCAGCACCACACGAGCAGCCGCTCCCCCTGCCCCTTTGGGAAAGGGAAAAAAGAAAGTTTTCAAACACCTTGCACCCATTGAAGAATTTTCATATGAGAACAGTACTGTCTTCTCACTCTTAGACAGTTTGCCCATTCCCTGACATTTATTTGACGGGGACGACAACTTTAAGTACACACCCAATTTAAATTTAGATTTCTTCCAGGCAGTGAGTGAGTGTAGCAGTAGTACAGTAAATAATGTAGCGACCAGTAGTTATAGCTTGGGTATTTTACTTATAATTTCCTTGCTCTTAACTTTTTTGACGTAGTAAATACATATATACATATTGTCTAACTGCTAGCAATGTTTCCTTGCTTGCAGATATGTCATCTGGAGATATGTTCGACCTCTACAGCGCACCTGCTGCTCCTTCGAGCAAGAAGAATGAGAGCAGTCGAAACCGTGGAGAGAGCAGCAAGGCTCCTTCGACTAGAAAGGCTCGGACAGGGGATCCTCCAGCAGTTGTTCCTTCAAGGGAAACAACACCTATTCTGACCCCCCCCCCCCCCCCGACCAGACGTCTCCCTCCGCACCAGATGACCAACAACCTCCTCCACCAGCATCCGCCGAACAGACACCTCACGACTAACCTTGGGATGTCTTGACGAACACCGTGGTCAGCTCAGCCAAAGAGAGAATATACAAACTCTCAAGGCGCAAACGCAGCCGAAAGGCCATCATCAGCACATATTCTATGGAGGCCGACCAGATGACTGCTGGCTGGCACCGTACGGGGGCTTTGATTACTCAGTCCAAAGAATCTGACGCCAAGCATGCTAAGGAGGTCAAGGTGCTCGAGGGGAAAAACACAGAACTGCTCGAGCAGAACTCCAAGCTGGCCGAAGAGCTTCAACAGTTTCAGACTGCCTTGACCAAGGCCAATGAAGACAAAGAAAAGTTTAGGGAGTGTGCTAAACTTAACTTTCAGGAGGCCAAACAGCTTGAAGCTAAGTTGGTCGCTAGCAGAAAGGAGACTAAGGAGCTGGAGGGGCATGTCAAGGTGCTCGAGGAGACCAATGCCAGGAACTTGGAGAGGTGTAGGGGAGCCACCTTCCATAGTTTTTATGAGTTCTGGAAGCACAACCGTGAGGCCAACTTCAAATATCTTTCCGAGCGCATGAGGCGAACTGAAATAGCCTGGTGCATTGCTCGCCTAGAGGAAGATGAGAGAGCGAAAATCCCATCTTGCCCATAAATCTCTTTGACTACGGGCATTAAAGGCGCGGAAGTGGAAGCTGGGGCCTCTGTCGACCAGCCAACACCTCAGGATCCTCCTGCTGCTTCCTAATTTTTCTTTAATGTTATCCTTTAGTCAAGACAGTTTTTATTTTTATTTTTATTATTGCACGAGCAACTTTTCTTTTAATAGAAAATTACATCCGAGCAGTAACTGCTCGCGGTGTAAAGTATTTCATTTTTGATATTATAATACTTGCATTATATTATAACATCTTATCTCATGAACGAACTTAGCATAGTACTTTGGTTTGAATTCACAAAATAAATTTTTTTGAAAAATACTCTAAGTACCGTAGCATGCTTTCACTTATTTTGCTTGTGTGTTTACATACCTTTTGATAAGCTTTGCTTACTAGATACCTTATATGCCCCCCAACTGATTGAGGAGCTTTAGGTCCTCGGTCACTTGCCTTGACTAGGACTTGTTCGAACATTTTTACTCGTAATAAAGACATGCATAAACAATGAAAATATAGCAAAACAACACATGTAATGAGCAAATACTTGTAATAAATACAATAGTTGGCAAGATTGACTGGATGCGCACAATCCCTTTTATTTCTCGTAATGGATGGACAATCGTGTCTGTACGAGTAAATTAATCACAAGAATGACTAACCACTTATAAGTAATTAATCACAAGAATGACTAACCCTTGTTCATAAACTTGTAAAAAGTAAATTTAATACAAGCCGATTCTTTAAGAAGAATTGTTCATTGATAGTACTTGCACAGGTGTTCTCCATTCCAATAATGAGGAACAAGATCTCCATTTAAGCGAGCAATTTCATACGTGCCTGGATGGAGGACTTCTTTGATTTTGTAGGGTCCTTCCCAGTTAGGTCTGAGTACTCCAGCAGCTTGGTCGCGGGTATTAAGGAAAACTCTTCTAAGTACCAGATCTCCCACATTAAATTTTCTTTCATGTACTTTAGAGTTGAAATACCGGGGGACCTTTTGCTAGTAAGCTGCTACTCGGAGTTGGGCTTGTTCACGCTTCTCATCGATCGAGTCCAGCGATTCCATCAATAACTGACAGTTAGCGTCTTGATCTAATGATATCCGTCGATGTGATGGGGGATCTAATTCAACAGGCAACATAACCTCATATCCATAAGCTAGGAAAATTGGAGTATGGCTCGTTGTTGTTCGATGGGATGTTCGGTACAACCAGAGGACTTCAGGCAACTGCTCTGGCCATGCCCCCTTTGCTTCAAAGCCTTTTCTTCAGAGTATCCTTAAGTGTTTTATTGATAGCCTTGACTTGCCTGTTTTCCTGCTGGTGAACAATTGAAGAAAAGCTTTTGATAATTCCATGTCGCTCGCAAAATTCGTGAACAGATGCCTATCAAACTGGGTGTCGTTGTCTGAGACAATTTTTCTTGGTAATCCATAGCGAAACACTATGTTTTTTACCACAAAGTCCAGTACTTTCTTGGTCGTTATTGTTCCGAGTGGCTCAGCTTCGGCCCACTTTGTGAAGTAATCAATAGCCACCACGGCGTATTTGATGCCGCCTTTCCCTGTGGGCAAATATCCAATCAGGTCTATACCCCATACTGCGAATGGCCACAGACTTTGCATCTCTTTTAGCTCATGAGGGGATGCTCACGGAATCTTGGAGAATCTTTGACACTTGTCGCATTTTCGAACAAATTCCATCGAGTCTTCATTCATTGTTGGCCAAAATTATCCTTGTCTTATGATCTTTTTCGATAAACTCTGCCCCCTAGCGTGGCCCCCACAAAAACCTTCATGGACCTCTCTCATTAATTCCTTGGCCTTTTCCTTTGAAATACACCTAAGGAGTGCCATAGAGTATCCTCTTCAGTACAAAATTCTGTCGACCAGGATAAACCTAGCAGCCTGCCGCTGAAGAGTCCTGGCTTTGTTTCTATCCGTCGGTAGCACCATGCATCAAGTACTCAATGAAAGGTGCCATCCATGTATCCGCCGCTTGAATCACCAGAGAGGTTTCTTTTGCTTTGATGCTTGGTGCGGACAGCCGTTCAACAGGTACTATATTCAGGGAGTCAGTATCCTTGGCACCGCTAACTTGACCAAAGCATCAGCGTTTGAATTCTGGTCGCGAGGTACTTGCTGGAGAGTATACTTTTCAAACTGTGCCAATAGATCCTTTGCTTTGTCCAAGTAAGCAACCATCTTTAGCCCCTGGGGTTGGTACTCTCCAATAATCTGATTAACCACCAACTAGGAGTCACTAAAGATTTCAAGCGACTTCATGTTCATGTCCTTGGCTAACCGTAAACCTGCGGGCAGTGCTTCATACTCGGCTTCGTTGTTGGACGCCATGAAGTCAAATCTAATCATGTAGTGGAATCAATGCCCTTCAAGCGTTATCAAAATCACTCTGGCTCCAGCGTGATGTTCATTAGAAGAACCGTCTGTAAACAACTTCCAAGTGGGAGTTTGGTTGTGAGGCTCATGCTGTAGAGTCCCAGAATGTTTAGTTAGTTAGCTAGATAGTTAGTAGTAGTTATAGTATTTTAGATTTCGTGGATTTTGGTTCAAACCGGGACTTAGTTGGAAACTCATAACAACAATTATGGATTTTATAAGTTTAACCTATAGTTTAGGAATATTAATTATAGCATAAGGTTTGATTAATATTGCTGGTCATAGATACATTATTATAAACTAAAGTTTAGATAGAGCCAATAAGAACATGACACTTGTCATAAGCATGATTATTAAGGAATTAAGTATTTTGATGATAAAGTAAAGGAATAGAAGCTTTAGTACCTACCAGAAATTGTTAGGGTCGTATTATGACTCAGTCAAAGTAGTCATCCCATTCAAATTATGTTGAAAAAGTGCAATTACGTGTTTAAAATATTCACGTATGCCGATATATCGTAGCATGGGAACCGATATATTGCCTAACGGAGGATACGGAAAACACGTTGGCGTTCCACGAACGTACGAACGGAGGCTCGGGACTAAGGCAGAGCCGATATATCGCCATATAGGGGCGATATATCGCCCTTAGTGTGATTATTATTTTGAAACTTTTGTTTTTAAATTTTAAAAATAAGCCTTAACTACTTAGACCTGCCTCTGAACGTTTTGACCGAGTCTTAAGCCTCTGGTTGACGAATATTCAAATATTTTCAATTAATATTCATTATTTTTATTCAAATAAAAAAGGGGTTAGTTTCACTCCTTACCTCTATAAATAGGACCTAGTACCCAACCATTTCTCTCATTCTTCAAGCTGTGACAAGAGCCTCCAAGGTGCTAGTATTACTATAGAGTGATAAACACTTGGGTTGGGAAAAAGCTTTGTCATTCTTAAGCTTTATAAAATACTTGGGAAGTGAGGTTTAGTGTATTTCGGTATTAAAGTTAGACCAATCCATAAGGTCAACTAAGGTATTCCTATTCTTTAGGTCCAATTCTTTAAAATTCTTTAGTTTTCTTAGTTTCTTTTATTCAGATCCTAACTTTTGTTATTGGTTCTTGATTAGCTTCTTGAAACTTAAAGATCTTTCTGGGTAAGTTTCTTCTTGAAGGTTTAGTTTCCACATTTATTCTTTACTCTTTAGAAATAATCAACATTCTTATTGTTGGTTTTAGGAGTGTTCCAAGTCCCGCATTTATTCTCAAATACCTCGGTTTTGGTAAGGAAAATAGGATAGTTTTTATATGCTTATATGTTATGATTATGCTATAATATGTTATGTTATGATATGTTATGATATATATGTTTTTGGGGCTTATAGTTGCTTAAATAGCAAACCCCAATACTTTTATGTTTCTTGGGGCTTTATAGTTGCTTAGCTAGCAAACCTCAATGTATTTTGAGGCTTATAGTTGCTTAGCTAGTAAACCCCCAATGTTTACCGTGTACATGGGTTAGAATTGTGATATATGTTTTTTTGTTATAGTTGTATGTTTATGTTTTATGTTATATGTGTTAGTATATTTTTCTTACTGGGCATTAGGCTCACTCCTTTTTCTTTTAGTGTGATGCAGGAAACTAGATACGGAGGCAGGAGGATTCTTGGTGGCTTGACTTGTGCATTGGGGATGAATGGAATGAATGGGCTGCGAGTCGATCGAGGATGACATTATTTTTAGTTTTTTTTAAATTATATTTCTGTGTATTTTCCGCATTTAGTTTTGTAAACAATCTTCTTTAGTTTAAAATTATGTTTTATGTTAACAATGGGTACCCATACCAAAATTCTATTTTACCTTATAATTTCCACAATATTATGTTGAAGTTTTAATAAAGTTATTATTATCTTATGTATATGTTCTTCAAATTAATAGCTATGTTTAGTAGTTCTAATGGTCCAAGGTCTTAGAATAGTTGGGGCATTACACATGCTCCTTTGCTTGTTCACCATCTGGAAGCCCAGTGATCTCTGCGATAAAATCGGCCAGAGCTTGTCCTTTTATCGTTGGTCGTGGCAAGTAAGAAATTTCAAACTGTCCAAGCTCAACTGCCCACTTCAACAATCGACCAGCGGTTTCTGGCTTCTGCAGAACTTGCCGTAGGGGCTGGTCGGTTAGTACAGTGATGGGGTGTGCTTGAAAGTATGACCGCAAATTTTTGGAGGCTAAAGTCAAGCAGTAGGCTAATTTTTTTATGGGTTGATACCGCAGCTCTACTCCTATTAGCCTTTTGCTTACATAATATACGACCTTCTGCACATTTTCTTCCTCCCTTACCAAGACAGCACTTGCAGCATATTCTGTGACCGCCAAATAGATGAACAAAGTTTCCTTTTCAACCGGTTTAGATAGAATCGGTGGCTGCGACATATGAGACTTCAAAGCCTGGAAAGCCTGTTCGCACTCCTCCCTCCATTCAAATTTCTTATTGCCTCTAAGTAGATTAAAAAATGGGACACACTTTTCTGTCGATTTGGAGATAAATCTACTTAGAGCAACGATTCTTCCAGTTAAACTTTGAACATCTTTAATCTTCGTTGGCGATTTCATATCGATCAGGGCCTTGATCTTCTCGGGATCAGCTTCAATTCCTCGTGAGTTTACTATAAATCCAAAAACAATCCCTGATCCAACTCCGAAGGAACACTTGAGGGGATTCAATTTCATTTTATACTTGTTCAAGACATTGAAGCACTCTTGCAAGTCCCCTACGTGTTCTTCTGCCTTCTTCAACTTAACCAGCATGTCATCAACATATACCTCCATGTTTGTACTGATCAACTCTTTAAACATGTGATTGACCAATCGCTGGTAAGTTGCACCAGCATTTTTCAAACCGAAAGGCATTACCTTGTAACAGTAAAGTTTTGTATCGGTCAGAAAGCTATTGTGATCCTCATCAAGTGGATGCATACTATTTTAATTGTACCTAGAGTACACATCCATGAATGACAGGATCTCGTGTCCTGCAGTGGCATCGATCAGCTGGTCGATTCTAGGGAGTGGGAAACAATCTTTAAGGCAGGTTTTATTAAGGTCTGTGAAATCCACGCATGTTCTCCATTTTCCATTTGGCTTGGGTACTAGTACAGGATTAGAGACCCACGATGGATAAAACGCTACCCTGATGAATCTGTTCTCCTTTAGCTTCTCAACTTCTTCCTTCAGAGCCTTTGATCTGTCTTTGTTGATGAGCCTTCTCTTTTGTTGCACTGGTGGATAACTTTTGTCTATGTTCAGGACATGGCTGATAATTGTTGGGTCAATCCCAACCATGTCTTTATGCGAACAGGCAAAGACTTCCTGGTTTTTCTTCAGAAATTCTACCATCTTTTATTTTGATGTTGCCTCTAAGTTTTTACCGACTTTCACAACCCTGTCTGGATTTGCTTCATTGAGTTAGACCTCTTCGAGGACCTCGATGGGTCCTACTTTTTCATCAAAATCTCCCAAGCAAGGATCCAAATCTCTATGCTCACTTTGGGCAACACCCTATTTGATGATTGGGAATTTCATGGCAAGGTGCTAAACCGAGGTCACAGCTCGCAGGTCGACCAGAATAGACCTTCCAATTACAGCATTGTACGCGGAAGGACAATCAACTACTATAAAAGTAGTGAGAAATGTTCTGTTAGCGGGCGCAGTTCCTGCTATAACTGGAAGCCTAATCGACCCCATTGGCACGAGCCCATCGCCGAAAAAACCATATATGGTTTGGTTGCACGACTCCAAGTCCTTCACGGATAACTTCATCCTTTCTAACGAAGACTTGTACAAGGTGTTGACTGAGCTCCCTGTGTCAACCAACACCCTCTTAACCATCATATTGGCAATCTGGACATCCACGACCAGGGGATCTGAATGTGGGAATCAGACATGTTGAGCATTGTCCTCAGAAAAAATTATCAGCTCTTCCTCCGTACGAGCTTTTTTAGACGCTCGATCCTCCACACTCATCATCTCGATGTCCTGGTCGTGATTTAAGGTCCGAGTATACCACTCCTTTGCCTTCCCACTATCTCCTGCAAGGTGTGGGCCGCCGTAGATGGTGAGTAATGTACCTGCCTCAAGAGCTGGCTGTAAAGGTGGTGAGTGTTGGTGTGCAGGCGACTCGCACGTATCTCCTTAGGTGTCCTTGTTTGATATGGAACTCAATCTCGTCCTTTAATTGGTTACACTCATTAAAGTCATGACCATAGTCATTGTGAAAACAACAGAATTTTGTTGTATCTCACTTGGAGATATCCTTCCTTATAGGTGTTGGTCGCTTATAAGGGACATTGGATTTGGTCGTCTGGTAAACCTCCGCCCTGCTTTTTACAAGGGTCGTATAATTGGCGAATCTTGGCTCATAACTATTTCCTTTAGGGCGCTTATTTTTGGATGTTGATGGCTCATTGTTTGCCATTCTTCCACCATTTTTACCATTCCCGTTCTCGTTGCCTTTTCCGTTGCCATTGGGTTTATCTTACCCGTTGGCGGCTTTGGTGGTGATTCCTTTGGTCCCTTGTCTTTCGCAGGCGATTTCCCCTCGTTGGGAATCGCATCCTCGAGCTTGATGTATCGATCAGCTCGATCAAGAAACTCCTGGGTACTTTTTACCCCACTCTTTCTTAGGATGTTGCAGAGAGGATAATGGCGCCTTACTCCAGTAGTTAAGGCCATCATTTTTCCCTCGTCGCCCACTGTTTTCACTCTAGTAGCTACTCGCATGAAATGCTGGACGTATTCCTTTAAGGGCTCTCCCTCCTTCTGTCGTATCTCGACCAACTGATTGGCCTCAATGGGGTGTACGCGACCAGTGTAAAATTGTCCGTAAAATTCCTTCACGAACATTTCCCATGATACTATACTCGCAGGAGGGAATTTAAAGAACCACTCCTGAGCAGTGTCAGATAGGGTGGCGAGGAAGATCCTGCAGCGGGCATCGTCCGACACCTTCTGGATATCCATCTGTATCTCAAACTTGTTTACATGAGATACTGGGTCCCCATACCCATCGAAGTTCGGCAATACCGGCATCTTGAACTTGCTGGGAGTTTCTGCTACAGCAATTCTCTATATAAACGGAGTGTCCCTCCTCTGATCGTACTCAATGTGGGATGTCCGGCTCCCCACCAGTTGTTGTACCGCCTGATTCAGAGCATCAATTTGGGCCTGTACAGCGTCGGGTATCACTGGGGCGACTGGTGCCGGAGGAGTGTACTCATCATGCCTCTTGCGCCTGTCATTGAGCACGTCCCTCAGGTCATCATCCATGCGCTTTTGTTCACTAGCGCCCAGTCGATCAAAGACGTTATGCTATCTAGGCTGTCCCCCAACGTTTTAGCTCGTAGGCCTATTTTCTCTTTGTGGGGGGGGGGGGGGGGGGGGGGGGGTTCTTGTCTCCACCTCTTCCTTCATGACCTTGACTAGCATTTCTCCTGTCGGAGTCGGCCTCCTTATAATCATGGTCGTCCCTAAACTGCGACCGACTATAGCGCAACCGGCTGGTCACGTTGTTTCCTCCTCTAGCTGGCATCTCCCGAGAGTCAAGGGGAGGCATGCATTGGTCGATGGGTCCCCGTGCATTATTATGCCGTGTGGGTTCCCAGACCGTAGAGCCTCACTCAGTGTGCCTTCTATTAGTAGAAGGACGTTTCCCCCTACTCGGTAGATTTGGCTCATCAGCCACTGGGCGTCTAGGGCTTCGGGGAGGCTGCCCAGCCCTATTTTTCCTCTGGCCCTGGGGATTGCCTCGACCAGCTTGAGAATGTGGCTGATACTCAGGATTATGAATTGGGATGTCCTGTTGAGCGGCTGGTGGTTGCTCCGGCTTTTAAGGGCTTGCCGGCTGAAGTGGAGGACTCGGGTTTGGGGCCCGGTTTGGTGGTGTGTTCGGTGGCTGATCCGATTGAGAAGCCAGTGTAGCTTGTCCTCGAGCCAACTGAATGGCTGCTTCTAATGTGGCAGTGGCATCTCTCTGCCGGCGGTCCATGTCCGCCTGCCGCTCATTCAGTTCCTGAACCTGACGCTCGATCTCCCTCTGCTGTAGCGTCAAGGTCTCCGCTGCATTCTCTTGATTGGCCTTCAGATTGGCCAACTCATCCTGCAACACAATCAGTGTTGCCCTCAGCATTTCAGAAACCATTTCTTCCTCTTCAAAATCCAAGTGTGGCTCATTTTCAGCCACATTTGGAGGAGGAGCTGAGTCGATGCAGCGCCAGAAGTCTATCAAGCTCTCTTGGATTTCTTCGCCATTTGATCTTCTTGAAGTCTCAAAACAATTCTCTCAACGAAAGCACCAAAATGTTGACCCTTGATTTGACCAACGACACGGAGTCAAAATAACGACAGGAAATGAGATGAAAACAAGAAGAAAATCAAATGGAAAGCAAATAACACAAACGATTTATAGTGGTTCGACCCCAATTGGATGGTAATGACCTACGTCCACTTAGTGTTCTTATTGATATTGAATCTCAATACTATGATCAATGAACTAGGGTTCATGAGTTTCACAATCCTTGAGAAGGTTACAATTTCGGTGGATAATCACGCTATGTTCTTTCTCTCTGAGTACAAAGATCAAAAATTCCCAAAAGTCCAAAAGTCCCCTCACTTGAGCCCTTTGATTCTTATTTATAGGCTCAAGGAGGTTACATGGGCCGATGGGCCTTAATTACAATTAAGATCAGCGTATCAGGGTAATAAAAGGAAACATAATAAATGTAATTATTACAAGATTGCGTATCCCAAAGGAAGTAAATAAAAGTATGCGTCCAGACTGGTCGCACCTAATCGCGAGACTTGACGAATCAATAATTATCTGGTCGATGGTCGAATAGGATCCTTTTACTCGAAACCTCCATGTGCCAGCCAAGTGTAAGAAAATCTTGCCACATCTCAGGAGCCATTTTTGGGGTAAACAAGGCGTAAGCTACTATTCTCCCTTCTTGCATCAACACCGCTCCTAATCCCATCTTTGAAGCGTCACAGAAAATTTCAAACTCGTCTGTACTATTCGGGATGGTGAGGATTGGAGCATTAGTTAGTCGATTCTTTAATTCCATAAAGCTCTCCTCACAAGCTTCCATCCATATGAATCGACTATTCACTCTAGTGAGCGTCGTAAGTGGGGTTGCAATTTTGTAAAATCCTTCTATGAATCATCGATAATAACAAACTAAGCCCAGAAAACTTCTTACTTCAGTTGCATTCCTTGGCTGGGACCATCCTTTTACTGCTTCTACCTTAGTTGGATCCACCAAAATCCCACTTTTTGACACAACATGTCCCAAAAAGTTAATTTTATCGAGCCAAAATTTACACTTCTTGAATTTGGCATATAGACTTGTTCCTTTTTTAGAGTTTCCAACAAACATCTTAGATGTTCCTCATGTTCTTTTTCTGACTTTGAGTATATAAGGATATCATCGATAAAACAACGACAAATTTATCCAAGAAATCTTTAAATACTCTATTCATGAGGTCCATGAAAGTTGCAGGAGCATTAGTTAGTCCAAATGGCATCACCAGGAATTCATAATGTCCATAACGAGTTCGAAACGTCATTCTAGGAATATCTTGTTCCTTCATCTTGAGCTAGTGGTATCTCGAACGAAGGTCTATCTTTGAAAATACTTCCGCTCCTTGTAGTTGGTCGAATATATCATCAATCCTGGTTAGTGGATACTAATTTTTTATTGCCACTTTGTTAAGCTCCCTGTAATCAATGCACATTCTCATTGTGCCATCCTTCTTCTGCATAAATAGTACTGGAGCTCCCCATGGTGAAAGGTTGGGTCTTATAAACTTCTTTTCCAAATGTTCCTCCAATTGAGTCTTTAGTTCCTTTAGTTCAATAGGTGCCATATGGTAAGGGGCCTTTGAAATCGGAGTTGGACCAGGTAACAACTTGATCTCAAATTCAATTTCACGATCGGGAGGGATTCCAGGAAGATTTTCTAGAAATACTTCCATAAATTTGCGTACAATATGAATGTCTTTAAGTCTCGCAAGCTTCTCTTTGAGTTGCTTCCGCTTCTTCCCAAGTCAAGGCAAAGACTCTGCCATTTGTTTTCTTTTCTTTTCCTCCTTTATATTGTTCGTTACGGTTGGAACATTCCCTTGCAAAGTGCCCCGACTTCCCACATATGTAACAAGTGTTAGTCCCAACCCGACATTCACCAGGATGATATTTGTTGCATTTTGGGCATTAAGGAAATACTAGCTTTTCTTAGGACTGATCCTTTCCTCTCTTGTGTTTGTTGTTAAAACTCCATTGGTTAGGCTGCTTCTTGTCATTATTCTTCTTACTTGGACCACCTTTCACGAAATGGTTATTTTGCCGATTTTGGATGTTTCTTGCGCCTTGTCTTCTGTTTTCAACTTCTTTCTCCCATTCTTGCATCAATATCGCTCTTTCGATCTTCAAAGCTTTGTCAGCTACTTTGGAAAAAGAAGCTCCCTCCAAGCCTGCTACCTTGAGATCTTTATTAATGTCAGGATGAATAGCATTTTTGAAATGCTTGATTTTTAATTCATCAGTGCAGACCATGTGTGGTGCATATCTTGAGAGTTCATTAAATTTTTGGATAAACTCCTCCATCAACATCTTTTTCTGCCTTAGGTAAGTGAATTCTCTTGCTTTCTCATCTTTCAAGGCAGTTGGAAGGTATCTCTCTTCCAATAAGGTTCGAAACTGTTCCTAAGTCATCGTGTCAACTCCATGGATGGCCGCCATAGTATCCCACCAATAGCTAGCATCGTCCCTCAATAAGTATATTGCTAGAGGAACTTTGTCTACTTGTGGGACCCGAGCTAAATCAAAAAGTCTTTCGATCGTGTGAATCCAATTCTCTGTTACTTTCGAATCAATGCTTCCATAGAATTCAGGGGGGTGGAACTTCATAAAGGTCTCCGTACAGTAATTGGTTGTTGCAATTATGACCTTTATTGGAGGAGTCGGAGGTGGTGCGTGTTGTTGTGCTCCATTTGTTGGTGGGTGGTCTGCACTATCTTGTGGTGATTCTTCATTTCCTTGTGATCGCCCTTCATTTCTTTGTTTCCTTAGGAATTGCTCTAATAAATCTTCTAACCATCGGTTTTTCTCTCTTTCCTCTTGAAATTTCTGCATTAGCTCAGCGACATTTGGAACAGTTTGCTCTGCAGTAGGCTCTCCAGCTGCATGCCCTTCCATTCTTCAATTCTAAAAGGTCATGAATTGGGATGATTACCATGAATAAAATTTTCTTGAAAGTAAATGACCATATCACTTATTTACACGTCAAGTAGCGCTAGATATAACTTTTCTAAGGGATTAAATTTCACGCTAATAGATTTTTTTTAAGGACTTACTTGATGAGTACCAAGCTTATCATTAAGCTTGTACATATGGGATTGTCTTCAAAACTGATCCACTCTGATACCACTCTGTAACGACCTCCTTACTTAATATACATATGTATAGTGTAAAACAAAGTTTATCCTTGAATACAACAATACGGAAATTCTGAATTTACAAAAAACTTTATTAAAAATACATAAAACTATTGTTCACAACTTCAAACCATACAGTACTCACAACCAAATAAAAACTTTATCTTATGGACAAATCCTAATACTTTTAGAAATAATTTACGTGGTGTTACTACACCTATAGATGTGTCCTACCGATAGATTTAAAAGCTTTATGTAAATTACAAAGTTCATGAAATACCTTTAAGGCTTTATGTAAATTATAAAGTTCACAAAATACTTTTAATGAAATATAGATATAAAATCAAGTTTATCGTTTATTTATAATATAGCATAGCACAAAGTTCATGAAATAGCTTTACGGCTTTATGTAAATTATAAAGTTCACAAAATACTTTTAATGAAATATAGATATAAAATCAAGTTTATCGTTTATTTATAATATAGCATAGCAAAACTCCACTCCCTTCAGGTAAGCCCCATATGTACAATCACGTTGGCTCAATGTATACTCATCAACAATTTATATTTAGGGCATCTTACTTACAACACAAACATTATCTGATGAGCTAAGACTCAGTAAGTAGAATAACTTCCTAATATGCATTAAAATAAACATACAACATGTTATGTATTTTCTTTCTTTCACTTTCCTTTCATTTGGGCCCTAGAGGATGCTGCTGTCGACATTACATACGAAATCACATTCCCACCTTAACATAAACATGATAATAGGAAATTTCTCCCTCATAAACATTCATTATATAGGGAAGTACGTCTCCCTTATTACATTTTGGGACATAGGTTTACCAAGCAGCACCTCTACTTTAACGCTTTCAATAAAAATTTATCAGTAAGCATTAAGCGTGCTTATGCATAATAAATATAACATGCTTGAAAATAACTTATGCATAAATACAATATGACTGAATAAGATGTAAAGCATATAATTACACATAAGACACATAAATGACTTGTGTTGTAGATGAGGATTCTACTTACCTTGCGTCCTGATAAAACAACCGAAATTGTTAGCTTTCGGATAAAAACACAAACTATTAACTTACATAAAATCTACATGATGTAATTTTAGTTTATAATTGTTATTATTCCATTTTTCCTATTTTATTGTTTATTTTATGTCCAGGCGTATGGTCATACTATAATTGTCCATGGCAAGATCTCAGTCTAAAAGTCATGGTCATGGTCATACAGAAATGTCCAGGTCATAATATCAGTCCATAATAGTAGGGAATAAGATCATATAATAAAAGTCCATAATAGTCCAAAGTGTGACCATAGCCTATATAAGTTTAGTATTATAATGTCACATAAAAAAATAATTTATATTTCGATTTTGACATTGTAAATTATAATGATATGGTAAAATAATCTATATATAAATTTTGGCATTATAACAGCATGGTAAAATAATCTATATATAATTTTTTGCATTATAAGTGCTTATTAAAATAATCTATATATAAATTTGGCATTATAAAGACATGGTAAAATAATCTCTATATAAATTTTGGCATTATAACGGCATGGTAAAATAATATATATACATATATTTTGGCATTATAATGGCATAGTAAAATAATCTATATATAAATTTTGGCATTATAATGGCATAGTAAAATAATCTATATATAAATTTTTGCATTATAACGGCATAGTAAAATAATCTATATATATATAATAGCTAAGTAACTGAATTGAAAGGCTCGGTAAGGAGCTTACCAAAAAGGTTTTCGTAGGCTAGCATTACAGACAGAACTTCGCCTTGATCTTAGAGATTTAGAACTTTAAGAGAGTGTTAAGAAGATTTTTAGGCAGAGTAAGAGAAAGAAAATGAGGTTTTGTAATTCAAAATGAGTTTTGGAAGAGCTTATTTATAGGAAAACCTTGGGTTACTATGCTAATAAAATATTTAAAATATCAAGCATAGTGGAATAATAAAATATTCAAAATATCAAGCATAGTGGTTTTCTAAAGTCATCATTGTATCACTACTGCATCAACATGTGGGACCCATGGGGTGGACCCCGTTGTGGGACCCATGTGGACCTTACTGTGGGACACTTGCAGACCCCACTGTGGAACCCACTATGCATAGTACCCGAAGAATAGTAACCAAAAAATGAAAACTTCCCAATCTTCTTATATTACTTAATTCAACATTTTTTACTCACAAAATTTTCTGAAAAAGTTTCGCTAACATCCATAAATTAATTATTCTCATGTGTTAGTTACTTCAACAACTTAGAATTGTTAAAAGTCTCACAATAGAATACAGCTATATTCTCAACGGTCAGGTTATTGTTTCCAACGGTCGGATCACTATTCACCAACGGTCATAACGGCTAGTTTTTGTCCTATAAATACTTGTTCCTTCAACCATTTACTTGCAACAACTTCTTCATCTCTTACCCTTCTAGATAAAATTCATCATCTAATCATGAATTTATCTTTATTTCTTATAACTTTAGTGATTGTTTGCTTGTACTTTGCATCATTCTATGGGTATTATACTAATGAAATGCCCATGGACATTATAGTTGCGTATTCATTAGTTATTCTTCCACTTTACTTAATAGCTCTAGCTTTTGATTAACATTGTAATGCATTCAAATGTATGAATAAAAAATATCTTCTCTTATTTTTCATAATTGTAGAAAGAAGTGGGAGTTACATGAAGGCTGAGCATCAGCGACCAGCGGGGTTGCTACAGCCTTTGGGTATTCTCGAGTGGAAATGGGAGGATATTACCATGGATTTTGTTGGATGTTTACCTAGGAAAGTGGGGCTACATGACTCGGTGTGGGTGTTAATTGACAGATACACCAAGTCAGCTCACATTTTGCAAGTGAAGACGACCTATAGTCTATATACTATGGATCAATACGCGAAGCTGTACGTGAGGGAGATTGTGCGTCTCCATGGGGTTCCCAAGTATATAGTATCAGATCGGGATCCTATATTTACCTCCAAGTTTTGGTGTAGTTTGTAGAAGGCTATGGGGACTCAGCTGAAGTTCAATACGACCTTTCATCCTCAGACTAATGGACAGTCTGAGAGGACGATTCAGGTATTGGAGGACATGCTTAAGGCGTGTGTGCTAGAATTTGAGGGGTCTTAGAGTAAGTATCTCACGTTGATGAACTTTCATACAATAATAGTTATCAATCAACTGTTGGAGTAGCACCATACGAAATATTATATGGAAGGAAGTGTAGATCGCCCATTCATTGGGATGAGATGGGTGAGAGGAATTTTTGGGACCGGAGATGGTTCAGAAGACTAATGAGGCTATCGAGAAAATTCGAGCTCGAATGCTCGCAGCTCAGAGCAAACAGAAAAGCTACGCTGAACCTAAGTGTAGGGATGTTGTAATGACCCACTAATCTAGACTATTTGGACCATTAACGAAACTATACATAAAACTTACATTTTTATGAAAATACCATAATTTATTGAGTAACTTGCAAAATAAGAGTTATTTACAAATAAACAGAATACTAAGAAGGATTATGGGATCCCATTGTCTTTAAAACAAAAGATGATTTAAAATAAAAGACATTACATCATTAATGCGGAAAATACACATAAAACCATAGAAAACATAAAATGAGACTACATCCTCGAATCGAATAACGCTCGGACCCTTGACTCCATTCATCATCGATACACATCCTCCAAGCGTCACGAATCTTACCGCCTCTAAAGCTTATTTTCCTGCACATAAAACAAAAAGGAATGAGCCTAATGCCCAGCAAGGAAAATCTAACACATAGTCATATACATATTTTCATAAGAAAACATAAAGACTTAACATAATACATATAACATACACTTATTATAATGGCCATTATTACTTGGGGTCCCATAGACTAAACAAGCATATGCCCATGGGATTAGTGGGGTCCTACTAGCTAAGTAGGTCATATGCCCATAACCCATTTGGGGTCTTGTTAGTCATATGGGTCATATGCCCAAGCTTACAAACATATATACATATCATAACACATTTAATAACATTAAACATATAGATAACATAAGCACATAACATATTGATTCTAGCCTATTTTCCTTACCAAAGTTACCGGGATATAATGGACCGAGTTGGGACTTTTTGGAACACTCCTAAAACCATAAGAAAGAGTGAGTCTAAAGAAAGGAGATGAAATGAAAGAGATGGAAAGACTAAACCATAAAAGAACATACTTAGCGACTTATATGCTTAAGAACTTGGATTCCCTAACCAAAATAAGAATGAGGTTAGGGGACTGAGTAGAAGGTTTTGAGAAAGGAAATAACATGAAATAAATTAAATAGAGTTTCGGGTTTACCTCAAAGATTTGCAAGATCAATCTAACCTCCACCGAAATACTATAGAACTCACTTCCCAAAGTGTTTGATAAGCTTATGATGTTTAAGCATATAGTTTTTCCCCAAACCAAGTGTTTACACTCTCACACTCACTTAACACTAGCAGCTTCTGAACTTAGAGCAAATGGTGAATAATGGCTGGGTACTAGGTCCTATTTATAGAGTTTGGGAATGAAAGTATCTTGATTTTACTTGAATAAAAATAATGGCTTTTTAGGTGAAAATCATTTGAATAATCGTTCAGCAGAGGCTGAAGACTCGTTCAAAAGATGCTGGACTGTTGAAGGAGTTTGAATGGCTGAAAGGAAAAGAATTCAAAAACATTTGAACATATGCTGGAGGAGGCGATATATCGCCCCCTATAAGCGATATATCGCCTGGACCATTGTTCCCGAGGCGACCGTGCATCGATTCGTGTTTTCCGTATCTACGTGCTGCGATATATCGCCCCCTATAGCTGCGATATATCGGCACACACTGAATATTTAAACACGAAATTACACATTTTTAGCTAAGTTTGAATGGAGTAAACAGCCTTGAATAAGCCCTCAACGTACTCAAAGCTGCTGACTGACCCTATAACATTCAAACTTTACTCCTTATTAAATTAAATCCTCAAAAATCTTTAATCCTTAATCACCATTCATAACATGTGCTTAAAATCCTATTGGTTGATGTCTAAACCTTATTATATAATAAATATAATCCTTAATATCAGTCACATTAATCAAACCTTAGGTTATACTTAATATTCTTAAACTATAAATTAAACTTAGAAAATCTATAAGTACTACTATGAGTGTCCAAATAATTCCCGGTCTGAACCAAAAATCCATAGTAACAAAGATAACACTAAACATACTATAACACTACTAAACAATTAGTTAAGTAAAGTTCTTGGACTCTACAGATGTGGAGTTCCAGGTAGGGGACCACATGTTTCCACGAGTCTCACCACTACGAGGCATGAGAAGGTTTGGGAAAAAGGGCAAGCTGAGCCCTAGATTCATAGGACCATTTGAGATCTTGGAGAGGATCGGGCAGGTGGCCTACAGATTGGCTCCGGTACCATCGTTGTCAGGAGTTCTTGACGTATTCCACATTTCTATGCTTTGGAAGTACGTCTCAGATACGACTCATGTGTTGATGTATGAGGAATTGGAGTTGCAGATAGATTTGTCTTATGAGGAGCGATCGGTTCAGGTCTTAGACATGAAAGACAAGGTTCTATGGAACAAGACAATTCATCTAGTCAAAGTATTGTGGAGGAATAGTAGGGTCGAAGAAGTGACCTGGGAGCTTGAGTCATCGATGTGGGATCAGTATCCCGAGTTATTCAGGTAAATTTTGAGGACGAAATTCTCAGTAGGAGGGGATAGTTATAACGACCCAAAATTGCTAATATGGCTTAGGGCCTTGATTAGTGTGTCGGGAGGGCATAATTGGTTTATATGTATGTTTAATTGGTTAAATGCATGATTAATATTATTATATGAGTATGTTATATGCACTTTTATGAGTACTAAATATGCATGTGGGCCCTTTATAGCTTATAAGGGCATATTTATAATTTGGCCCGTTGAGGGCATAAATGTAATTATATGTGATAAATGGTTGAGGCCACATTATATGTGGATATATTTGCATTATATGCTCGAGATGATCATAGTGAGCGGATTAGCGAAATAGTCACAGCAGGGTTTAATACCCGGCTCGAGGGAGCCTAGGGGTATTTTTTTGGGAATTTAGAGAATATTTTTGGATTTTTTAAGTATTGAATAAGTATTTGATGATTAATTGGACATGATGGGATTAATTGGTAGATATTAGGAATACTTGAGGAGTTAGCGGGAATTGGGGAAAAAGGATTGTTTTACCCTTAGAGCAATTAAATGGCTAAGTAAATTCAATGGGGCATTTTGGTCATTGTGTTTGTTGAGGATATGATCAGTTAAGGGCCTAGAGGTACTTGAGAGTTCACTAGATACAATAGGAAGACCCCAAACTCACTCTCTCTTTCTCCCTCTTCTCTTACACAATTTTTTTCCCCATATCTCTCTATTACTCTTGAAGAACTTTGAGGAATTGAGGCTTCGAAACCAGGGGAATTAGCTGGGAATTTTGGAAGAAATTAAGCTGGATCTAACCAGAAGGGTGCTGAAAAGCTAAGTTGTAATTGAGGTAAGGTTTTAGACTTTTGAATATGAAGGTTAGGAATTTAGGATGTTAAGAATGGAAATTGGACTGGGTTCTTGGGTAATGAATTGTTGTTGAATTGGGGTGGTAGTTTCAGTATTATTGTTGTGGTTTTGTGTTTAAATTGGGTGATTAAAAGTCCTAAACTCGTAGCTGAGTTTGGACTTGGTTGGGAGGTTTATTTAGTTTGAAGTGTTGAGGTATTTGGCGACCCTAGGGGGCAAGGCGTGGCCCGCCTCCCCCTGAAGCTTAAGGATTTGGTCTCTGACTTGAGGGCACGCAGCGACCCTTAGGGTCAAGTCGCAACCCACCTAGGTGTTTTTGCCTTAATATGGTTTCTATAATTGGTAAGGCTTGGACGTTCGAACCTAAGCGCTCGGGATGATTTCTACTACCCAGTTTAGTAGAAATCAAGATCCCAGAGGCTAGTTTTTGTCTCCTAAGTATTTATTTGGATTAGAAATTGATGATTACCCATTGGCCACCATGACTAGGTTTATCGCCAAGGCTCGGAACTGAGGATCGTGCTTGGGACCGTTCTGTATCCTCCACTCGGAACTCAAGGTAAGAGAATTGCACCATTGTGTGACTGTGGTTGGACTGAGATTCCGTATATCTGGATGTATGTGTTGTGTAACTGTGATATGGTTATGAAAAATATGAAGTGATCGGCCTAAGAGAGTCGGGGCTGATACTTGCGCATACGGCTCGGCCATTGTGAGCTGGGGTCAACTGAATAAACAATGGACTTGTTCTAAGCGAGCCAGAGTCAGATGAGTAAACAGAGGGCTCGGCTTAAGGGTGCCAACCCTGAGTATTTATGTAATTATTAATATATATCCTTGAAAGAACATGCTTAATATTTATTTTTTGGTGCTTATGATTTATTGAGCTTCTGAATGGTTGTTTTATTTTTTATTAGATGTTATTACGGGCTATGTATTTGCTGTTATAGTTTTCTTGTTGGGCCTTGGCTCACGAGTGATATGTGGTGCAGGTTAAGGCAAGGGAAAGCTGGACCAACCATTAATTGGAGAGGTCTGGGGGTGAGGTGTACATTGTCAATTGCTCGTGCGCCTTAGCCGAGGGAAAGTACAGGGACAGAGCCTAAAATTTTCAATTTGCCATTAGAGTGGCCACTGGTTGTATATAACTTTTGAGAATTGTAAATTTTTTCTTAAACCCTGTTTTTGGGATCCCATGTACCAAATATCTATTTTAATGAAAATTAACCGTTTACAATCAAAGTCTTTTAACCCTAACCTGGTTGTTGACTTTAGGATCATATTTTTATTCAAATGACTTGATTAGCAAGCCCTGCACTATTTTAAATACACAATGTAACGGTCTTGGTAATCCATGGCATTACATTTTAGGAGCATATTTAAAAAAAAATGAAAATAATTTTGGGCATGTGGGGCCGCATGCATGGATATTTTTTGTCCATTTCTTTCAACATTTGCTCTATTTCTTATTTTCCCACTTAATTTGTGATTATATTTTAGTTTTGATCAACTTAAATGATTAATTGGCACATAATCACACAACTAAATAAAAAAAATTCTAATAATTATCATCTCACAATTTTGTATTCTATTGTCATAATTATATTTTAAATATATGAATTGACATCATTAATTGTATTTTATAATATTTTGCATTATGTGAAAATATAATAATGTTCTTGAGCATAATTGAGTACTTATGTGCTCACCAATCATGAGTCTAAGTATGTTAATTTTCAATTATGATGATTGTGAGATTAATACAATATTGAGTGTGTATGTACCACGTGTCGTGAGCCTAAACATGTCAAGTTGTTAAGTGAGACATTATAATCTCTAATAAGACCCAATAATTAAGCAATATGTTGTACCTATTTACTTGTGCATATGACATTTAACTATGTGAGGATTCATGATTATTAATGGATTATGGTTGGCATATATTTGGTTTATTTACAAAATTATTACCTATTTGATTTATGCTCTCGGTAATAAATTCTTTGATATTTATGGATGCTTAGCTGGGATTATTTAACGATTATGATATTATAATTTATGTTGAACATGAAATAGAGTGTTCTATGGATATTTATTTAGTGATTGTGATTACCATTGATTAATTTTATATTTGCTCTAATTACAATTAATACTAAGATCCATATGGATGATTTTATTATCATGTCGATGATTTTATCGTTTGGTAGGATGCTTAGATGGTGAAGAAAACACATTACATGTCATAAACTGCACAATCTTTTCTATCCTATCTTTAGTGGATTAATGAAATTGGTTATGACATTTGAAGTAGTTGTCCTTACCCGCGAATGAGTCATATGTTTTGTTTGAATGACTCTAGGATGATATGATCATTTCTGTTGATAGATAATTGAGAGAGCTAAGGAAACGAGCACATAACATAATCTTTGTTCTTACACACTTATTGCTATTGCTCTTGAATATTTCATTTAGCTTCAACCAATCTTAAAATATCTACCATTTTGATTATCGAACAGGATAATAATTCATATGTTTTTGACATATCAATCTCTCATTAGAAAAATGGACTAGGCCTTAGAATTGATTAATCTTGATGTCACAGTTGAAATTTAAAAGATGTCAAGTTACTCCATGATCAGTGGGAGTATTGAGATGGGTGTCATTTGGTTATGGTGAGGTATATATGTGTCCTACTATGACAGATTTTATGAGAAAGAGATCACTTAGAGATTTTGCGAGGTTTTTTTAAGTGAAATTCTTATGCTTTACCATAATGATGAGTTCAGGAGACTAGTACATTGGTTTTATGTTGTGGAATAATTTTGGTGGAACTAGTGAATCATGTTTTATGATTTTCCTTATACTTGAGGCTCAATTTATGACATAGATCATAAGTAGAAATTTTTTGGATGAATATGACAATAGATGTGTGATGGTCAATATCTATTTGTGAGGTAATAATTGTGTTAATTGTGGATGTCTGTAAACACGATGAATCTAAATTTAATGGTATAATGCACGTGTACTCAATATCATATCGTTGCTGCTGCTGACTTTTGAGGATATATTGATTTATTAAAGTATAAAATGATAGAAAGTTTTCACATAGTAACATTGTTGTTTTAGTCACAACTTTGGAGGAAAGGTGAAGAAGATTAGAGAGCATTAGGCTTTAACTTATTCAAAGTTAGTACACATGTTCATTACGAAATGACCACCAATGGCTGTCAAAGTTGGTGATAATGGATTTGTTACTTGTTTGTTCATAAAGATTGATCTATAATACCATGTACAAGTTTTGAGAGAGATGTAAAATATGATTATTACTTTTGATGAGATCTCTCAACATGGCTATCTTGGGCACAGTCTTCTCAAAGTTTTGACTCATTAAGGTTTTAAAAAAAAAAGTTTTTGTGTCTTAGAAAACTTCAAAGGAAAACACCTAAAGCGATTAATCCAAACATGCATAATGATATGCAGTCACTTATTATATGTATTGTTTGACGAAGTGACAAGTACAAAACAAGATGTGTATATAGTCTCAATTGTTGTACTACATGCGTATTGTTTTAATGGTTGTTATTATATTTGAATATCTCCCAGGCCAAATCATGTATAATATATGTATCCTATCGGTATGATATTATACATGATTTATATGATTGCCTATTGGATAATGGAGATTAGTATGGTGTTTGTTGATTATATTAGTCCAAGTGGGAGAGATATTGAAATTTTGTATGGACTAATATAATCACAAACATAATTCTATATTTACAACCATGTTAGGTGCATTGAAGAGACAATACGGGTCAAGTGCTTAAAAATGATTTAGATTAAGTCCTTCATTCATAATAGCCTCATATAGGTTGTGATTGAATATGATTTCGTTATTATGACTTTTTTGGGAGTTTTAGAATTATGAGGCAACATAGGACCTTGTGTTTGGAAATCTCAAAGTGTAATCATGTAAGAGAAAGTGATTACTTTAGAGATTACTTTTGAGAGCACTAAGTTTTATACATCTATCTCTTCTAGCCACCATCGATAACAATTAAATAAAGTTGTCCAAGTTGGAGTTTTATACTGGTGTTAGTGAGGGTTCAAAAGATTATGTAATTGTTATTTATTTGGCTTTCGTTGTTACTATTGTTGACCCTTAGCCAGAATATGATAAGAAACTCCATATAAAGCATCAAAATAGTTTTACAGAATTGCAATTCTAAGCAGGAAATAAGGTTGATGGCATATACCTCTAAATTTTTAATCAAGAGTCATTAGTAGTTCTTAATCCTTATTGGTCAGATTATATAATAATATCACGATTTCCAAACTATGTTCAAGCATGAAAGTTTAAGCTTAATTACATGGTAATTGAGATTTTTTATTCTGATGGAAGTTCATGTTAAGAACATAATATTTGATAATCAGATTAAGGTGAATTAAAGCCTATAGCTAGTCACTATTCTGATAGAAGGGACTTATTCATTTTGCACTATTATTTTAGGATGACTTGGAAATCAATGCACGAGGATGTGAGAACCAAATTCTTATTTAAGAATATCATATGGCTTAACTAAACGTTGAGATGGTGACCGAAAAAGACACCTGAGTTCAATGGATTGAATCCATTGTATGGAAAGGCATCAAGACAGTGACTATTAAATTCTCAAAAGGGTCAATTCGAAACATTAACATTAGTCAATATTATGTGATAGATCAGTGGGAGAAATGATATTGTTCTATTCAAGAGAAAAATAAATCATTATTAGATAATCTCTACCAAATGAAGAATCCTTGAGAAACCTCTCATAAGCTAAGTATTTAGATTCTTCATGATGAGATCAATGATAGGTTGAATTTTCTCATAGTTTGCGTTGACTAACTTTTGTTGAGATTAATGTTTTGATTTCATTGAGAATCTTGGAATAGTCTAAAATGTGTTGCATTATAAAAGGCCTAAAGTCCATGTGTATTGATAATGACGAGAGGTCAAATTTGAGATTGTCCCATATATGCTTATTGAAGGCAACCTCGTGTTTACTCAAGTACACGCACCCCTAGTAAAATTTTGTTGCGGGCATACTAGATTAGTACTTGAGTTACCATCCTTATGGCACCAAGGATGTGTTGACATACAATAATTGGTTTTTTTTTTTTTTTGTGATATCGATTAGACAGGTTGCATGGAAGATAAAGTTCATTAATAAGCAT
Source organism: Humulus lupulus (assembly GCF_963169125.1). Taxonomy (NCBI): domain Eukaryota; kingdom Viridiplantae; phylum Streptophyta; class Magnoliopsida; order Rosales; family Cannabaceae; genus Humulus; species Humulus lupulus. The sequence continues at coordinate 26,442,690 of NC_084797.1, forward strand.
TCATGATGGTAGGAGGAGCTATTTTGTGATTAAGTGTCAAATTAAATGAACACCTACAACTTCCTCTCTCATACATAGAGGTATATTGGTAAGATGAGTTATTTTGTGATCAGGTATTGTATGGACACTTACACCATCCTCATTCATAGAGGTAGAGTGGGTGGCATGTTACGAAGACATTGATTATATAGAGTAACCGCGATATTTCATTTCATGATTAAGAGTTGCTGACTCTATTATGAATTTACTGAACGTATGTGATAAATGTCGCATAATATCTTTCTCTCATAACTTGAGAAGTCTTGTTACTCATATAGTATTGATGACATTCCATTTGTGATGAGAAAGTAGTAGAGTCCTCTATTAGCATTATGATAAGCACTTATAGATTACATATCAACAACTACACTGACAAGACTTACCTAAACGTGTGTACTTGTTGCGAAAATTATGTACGCAAGTATACGCAATTGTAAACAAGTAATAAAGTGATAAATAAAGTATCGTTCCCACGAGGATTGAATTTCAAGAACAAAATAACTAAATTAACAATTGAAAATTGAAAGAAACAAATAACTCAATGGATGAAAAACCTAAGGAATTTAATTTCATCATTTATCCACTTTATTATATCTCAATACAATTTTTATTATTCTTTCTCTCCTTGTGATAGCAGGTTTACTAAAGCAATCTATATCCTTATTAGGATATATAAATCTCACCCTATATGCAAACTTTCTACATCTCTCTGATAAGTTTCAACATACAACAGGCATTAAACATAGAAACATAAGAACTACACAAACCATACATGTACTCTCATCCAATATCGAAATTTGTGTCTAAACAACTATAGCATATTTAACTCTGACTTTGCAAATTTTATATTAAAATCATATAAATCCTGCAAATGGTGATCAAGCATTAAACACAAATTGAATAGATCATAAGCATGAATAAGAAATCATAAAACTTGCATTGAATAATAATTTAGTATCAAAAGACTACATTAAAACCGTAGAAAAGAAAATTAGTTCATGAAAAAGAATAGAAAAAGAAGTAAGAGAAGAAAGGGAGGAAATACAGAGAGGTCCAGAAGAAAGAGAGATATCTAAAATAGTCTAAAGCATTCTTTTTATAGTGATAAGGTTTTGAAAAGAGTTTTCTAGATGTTTCCATTTGTTACTTGATAATGCTCCAAAATATCTTTATTTGAATTTTAAATCTCGTAACTCAAGTATGCGTAATCTTGTTGCTCAAATATCACCAAGTAAACGTCTGAATTTGACTTATCTTATAAAACAAGCTTTCGTAGGTCGTTGAATAAACTTTCCAACACCACCAAGAACACGTAAATTAGATAAGTGAGTCGGAAGATATGGTATAAACACTGAAATTGTCTCAGATTCAAAATATCTCAGATTTTTCCAACAATTTAAGTTTGAATTCTCCTTTATCTTCTCCAATCAATTCAACTAAATATATTTTTATTGTTTTTCTCTTAATTGAAGATAATATTTCAAATAAATTTTGAAAATTTCTCAAATATCTATTTAACAAATGACAACCTGAAAAATACAATAATCACACATAAAAAGAACTAAAAATATAAAATAATAATAATAAAACTAAGAATAAGACTAAAAAGTATTAAAAATTTATCCTATCAAATTTTTCCAAACTAAACATTTACTCGCCCTCGAGTAAAGAACACAAAAGACAAACAAAAACCAAAATAAAAAACTAAAACAACCAACAAAAATGAATCAAGCCAACAACAAAAATTTAAGCCTCAAAATTCTATGAATAACATGCTTATATCATCTTTAGGAAAATCAACCAATTATCCAGAATTTCAGTCAAAATATTTTTCCAATTCACTTACGTCCAAACAAAAAATAAAAGCTCTTCTAATCATGATTAATAAATAAAATATAATTGAATCAATTTATGCTCACCAAATTTTGAATTGCAGTCAATCAATCAATTATTATCCCATAAGCTTGCTATACTTACTAATCTCCACTAATGTAGAAAACACATGCTCATAAATCAATAGGACTTTCACAGCTTATAATTGAATGACTTAGGTAAAGGTAGATGAAAAAGTCATTTAGGCTCAAATATACCATAAGCTTACAAGCCAATCTTATGACAAACTTACAATCCCAAAACAATCCCAAATTTCTCAATCTTTTTGCTTTGAGAGAGACTTTATTTTTTTTCTAATGATGCTACACTACCCCAAACTTATTTCTTTGTATTTTCAATTGGAGTGTAGTTCATTTTCAATATTTTTTTTTTCCTTATTTCTCTCTTAATTTGTCTTCTTCTATTGACATCAATTTCTAAATATAAACTCCATTACAAACCATCCCCCAATCACTTTTCATATGCTCGTGGTATATTAAAGGGAATTATTTTTTTTTTAAGAATTCAACTAAGCTTAATATTGGTGTCAAACAATAAAAAAAATCATATTAGGCTTAAAATTGGGTAACTAGGGATTTAATACATCAAGGTTGGCTTGAAAGGCTCAATCGTTCCAAAGAATTTCCTAAATCATCTTCCTAAGCATGCATAATCTAGGATTTCGTCTCAAAAAACAAGCAAACAAGTTCTAAGATAAAATCAATTTCAATATTAATTTTTATCTTAAAAATTCAGCAACAATAAATATTATTCAATCACACAAAATTTATAAAAATCATGATTAAGCTCTCAATTATTTAAGTGGCCAAAGTAAAAATGGAAAGAAATATTCAACCAATCACACATGTTTTTATAGCTTTATTCCCATTCAATTTATACATCATATCATTCAATATATTATCATTGGTTAATCATTGCCAACTTGATTCACACTAACACCCTAAACAAAAACAAAACAAAACATAAAATAAATATAAATCTAACAAAACTTAAACAAACTAAGATATCTACAATTAGCAAAGCAATAAAAATCAAATCCCTTCCCCCAAAATTAATCTAATCATTGTCCCCAATGTATAAATAAAAGAAAATGAAAAGAAAACTTCCCGTAATCCAATGTGTTGCTTTGTTATATTAACTCTCATCTATGTCCTCCTCTGTGTTTTATATGTTGAAACACATCAATGAGTGGTCGACGCCCATAATAAGTGTCGTAAAAGACAACTTGAAGGTTGTCATTGCAAATGCCCTCAAGATTGGCTGGATATGAATATGTTCGGCACGTCACACCCACAACACAAGACCTTGAGTGATGATCTTGGGTAGAAAACTTTGGTAGCTCATAAAGGATGTAGAATAGTGAAGGTGTCATCAATTTAAAATATGGATCCACTGGCGAAGTATATGATTGAAGCATTGATGAACTCAAATCAATGATTGCAGGTGCTTCCTCATCCTCCAAAGACATATTTTCTCAACTTCATTTGTGAATTCCTCATATAACCCTTTTGATTGTTTTTCACTCTCCACACGGATATCCATAAACATGCTTGTGATGTGATCTTCAACAACTTCATGATCATGGATGAAATTTACTTCATTCACCACACTATAATCATTATCTACCAAGCAAGTATCCAAATTAGCAAAATTTTGAGTGAATATAACTTTGAGGGTCTCTTGTTCATCAAATTTATATTCAATCTCTTCTAATGGCTCAACCATTGGTACTTCTACAGTATTCGAATAACTCTCACAACCTTGATTGTTTGAGTAGTTGTCCTTAAAACACTCCATACTATCCACCATTAAATCTAAAGCGTTCTTCAATTGAGCCATTACTACTTCAATTTCTGATTTATGCTCTTCATGCTCGAATGGTTGCGGTATAATATTAGAATCTTGAAATGATGGAGGATATTGGTGACTCCAACCTTGTAGTGAAGGATCCCAATGCCAATGGTAATCAAAATATGTCATATCATTCAACAAATCCATTATATCTTCAAGACATCTTCTTAATAAAGGTTCACCAGTTACCTCTGCTTCATAGTTTACCCAACATCTTGTTGCATCATTTAATCCATTGTAAAATAAAAGTGTAAGACACCCCCTTGAGAAATTGTGATGACATCCTTCCACCAATTCATTAAATCTCCTCCAAGTGGAGTAAAATGGCTCCATGTGTTCTTGGGAAAAACTCACGAAGTAATCTTGATAGAACATTTTTTGTACCTCGCAAGTCAAACAAAGAAAAGAAACATAAGTTAAATAAAAAAACCAAGTTATAATAAAAATCAACTATGTTGATATTAATAATAAAGTCCCCGACAATGGTGCCAAAAACTTGTTGCGAAAATTATGTACGCAAGTATATGCAATCATAAATAAGTAATAAAGTGATAAATAGAGTATCGTTCCCATGAGGATTGAATATTAATTACCAATGAATTAATTTCTTAGTTCTATTTGGTTACTAAAAATTGGATTTCAAGAATAAAAAGAAAAAGAACAAAATAACTAAATTAACAATTGAAGATTAAAATAGCCAAATAACTCAATGGATGAAAAACCTAGGGTATTTAATTTCATCCTTTGTCCACTCTATTATATCATCAATACAATTTTTCTTATTCTTTCTCTCCTTGTGATAGCATGTTTACTAAATCAATCTTTATTCTTATTAGGATATATAAATCTCAACCTATATGCAAATTTTCTACATCTCAGTGATAAGTTTCAAAGTACAGTAAGCATTAAACATAGTAACCTAAGAACTACACAAACTATACATGTACTCTCGTCCAATATATAAATTTGTGTCTAAACAACTATAGCATATTTAACTTTCACTTTTCAAATTTTGAATTAAAATCATATAAATCACGCAAATGGTGATCAAGCATTCACAAGCATTAAACACAAATTGAATAGATCACAAGTATGAATAAGAAATCATAAAACTTGTATTGAATAATAATTTAGTATCAAAAGACTACTGTTGACGCGGTTCTTCGCCAACAGGTAATTAAGAAAAGAAGAGAAAGGGATTAGTGCTTATGTTGAACCGAAATAGATGAATGATCTTAGAAATGAGGTGGTGACACAAAATACATTTTTGAGTGGTTCAAAGGTTAAAATCCTTCTACTCCACTAGTCAGTATTATTGCAATATACTGGATATTTGATTACAGGGTATTTCTTACAATAGAGAATCCAACCTCTATTAACCCCCAAGGTCTCCATATTTATAGGAGAAGGCACCTGGGAGTTGGTAAGAAGGTCATCCCATGACCTTCTTACCTATCGTATCAACTCTGTGACATTCATGATTAATTCCTAAACTTGACACATAAGTGTGGTCAAATCAATAGGTAAGGGGATAATGGGCCGCACGGCCCAACCCAGTCGTGGGTGTTTGGATGCGCACGTTCCTGCTGCGTGTCCGAGAATTTAGGGGTATATCAGACACGTGATATCTGATATATGCACTTTTACCTTGCGTGGTTGACTTTATAAAGGGTCATAGCCTCCAACTCTAGCTCGTACCACGAGCTGGATGCTTCCCTCGAACTGTGGTCCTCAGAGCCCAGGCTTAGTCCTTAAGCAATCTAGGCGAACCCTTAGGTTACCTCGAGCTAGAGAGGTAGGACCTTACGATGGCAGCTCCGGTCTTGGGGACGTTCACATGGTAATCATGATTAGGCCGCACCTTAGCTCGCTAATCAGCCCATGGGAAAATTAAGTCGTACATCTGCCCCCTAAGCCCCTGCTCGTGGTACACGACGTCGTATAAGGCCACAGTAGGGGCTTTTAGGCTTCCCCTTTAACTCTTCACATTCCACAGTTTATGCAGGCGCCCTATACGTGGAACATCGTGGTTGGCGACGGTGCGTCTTCCGAGAACCGCATTTAATGGCCTAGCCTATGCACAGCCGTCATTTTGTATTTCGAGTGGAGGGCCTTGGATCCCACATCAGGGCCATCCAATGGCCCTCTTTACGTGACCCTTCACATATATAAAAGGGGTGGCCACCCTACGCATGGGCCACCCTTTCATTTGAAATTTCTCAGAAATTCTCTTCTTCTTCTCTCTTCATCTCAGAAGAAAAACCCTCTTCTTTTCGTCTGCCATCTTCAGCGTCCAAGAAGCTCAGGCGTAAGGACTCCTTCGAAGCTTTGGAAAAAAATACTCCGACGATGCTCCAACCTAGGCGATACCTTCATCCACTTCCCAGCCAAACACTCTGTAAGTCTCCTGACTGTGCATGTTTTGAAAATACTTTTCACTGTAGCTTAGGTAAATATTTACTGTAGCCGCATGCAAGGGTTTACTGGTTTTTGTGGGTATGAAGGGTGAAAGCCTTATAGGTTAGGGTATTTTTGTAGTAGGAAAACACTTAGGAGTATGGTTTAAAGGGTGCCTTTTCTGGGGAAAATTTCTGGGTAGGATTTTTGGCATTTTGGGTGCAAAACCAGGAAGCTTAGGGGACACGCTTCACAGGTGGTTTTGCCTTCCTTGCCTACTGAAACTTTCATTCCAAGGAAAATTCTATCCTGACCCTCCTGACACACGAATTTCGAGTAATCGGGGATCTGTTGGGAGCACAGGCGCATGTTCATAGAACTGTGTGGTCTCACTCTCCACGTGCTAGGCTTACCTTAGCTCGTGCAAGACAAAGGAAAAGCGATGATGCTAGAATCCCCGATCCCCAACTTTGGGCTGGCAGTGGAACAGGAGCTCGAGGTGGCTCCTGACGCGTTCTTTGAGGTGGAGAGGATCGTCTCAAGGATTACCGACCAGACGAAGATCAACAAAATATTCCTCTCCCACAACATCGGGCTGGGGAGAGCATCAGTGATTGCCCGACCTCCCGTGGAAGGCGAGCGGAGCTGCGCGCCGCTCGACGAGGCATTCACGGCCTGGAGCGGCGAGCATTTCAAGGCGGGGGCCTTCCTCCCGTTGGATCAGTATTTCTCTGACTTCCTCAATTACGTGAGGTTGGCCCCATTTCAACTCCCCCCCAACTCTTATCGGTTGTTGGCGGGGTTAAGATATTTATTTTTGAAGCACAAGTGGGAGGTCCCCACTCCTACGGATATTTTGTACTTTTTCTGCCTCAAGGCCAGCCCAGAGCAGCGGGGGCGAGGCGACGGGTTTTATTACTTAACCCGATTCCCCAACACGGCTTGGGTCATCGAGCTGCCCAGCCACCCCCAACGACTTCAAAGATCAATTCTTTATGTCGACGGGGTTCAGAAACTGCGAGCTCCACTACTTTAATCGCCCTCGTAAGTGCTTTTCAACCTTAGCTCGTAAGTTAAGTATCATACAGCTCCTCCTATATCCCTTTCTGATTTAGATTAATCCTGCAGCTATCTTCGCGAGGACAGAGAAATCTGTGACCCTCGGGGCCCAATACGAGACACTGGCGGGCTTGCCTCCTAGTGAAAAGGATTACCGCGTGCTCGTGACAGACGAGACAATGGTGGCCTGCAAGCTGCTTTTCCCAAATTAGACTCTGAACCTAAGGAGGCCCCAGGGGCTTCCCCCAGCCCGCGATACCATGCCCATCATCGTGGAGGAGGTTGCGGGGAATGAAGATGAGGAGGATGAGGAGGACGAGGTTCCCCTCGTGAGGAACAAGAAGCAGGCGTTGGAGGACGCCCAGACAGCGGACGAGGAGCGGATCCTGTTTGGAGCAGCCGCAGGTCCTTCTGGCCAAGGTAACCCTTATTTATTTAGGAATTTAGATAGAGCCACAGCAGACCCCCGGCTAGCTAGGTTCAATCCTAGACAGCTCGTCCATCATCACCGAAGTGATCCGGACCTGGACACAACCTGCTCCACTGTGTCGATCGGCTCGTGTTGGACTACCAAGATAGCCGGCCTAGGGGTACCGTAGTAGTAGATAACACCCTGGCCTTTAGGTCGTTCCTATTCGAGGAATATGAGACCAACCTTCGGTCATGGCCATCACTACGGAGGGGTGTCGTAGCTCCGGGGCTTAGGTAATATGTAGAAGAATCTAGCCCTGAATCAGCCTCGGACCCAGAACTTGCGCCAGCTCGGGAAGTAATTGACTTAGATTCTTCTTCTAGCTCGGGGGGTAGGATTCCCTTTAGTATACATATACTTGAATTTCTCTTTTTCCCCCTTTGTTTTTATTTCTGCATGACTACTAACTTTTGTGCTAACCATATCTTTGTTTTGACCGAAGAGATATCTCAGCCCAAAGAGAGTCTGCGAGGTACGTTCGCTGGGGGGAACCCCTCAGCTGGGGCCTCTAGGCCAAGAATGAAGAGGCTCCGAACGTCTAAGCACGCCGCTGGGACCCCCGCCAAGTCTCCTACAAAGGAGAAAGAGCAACCCCCAGCCGCCCAGGTCGTGGGAACGGTTCCTCCTGCTGCAGGGGGGAGCAGCATGCCCCCACCTCCCCCCCTAGCTCCGGCCCTTGTCCGAGACGCAGGGGTGGAGCCCGGGGCTTCGGAAATTGTACCCTCCGAGGTGCGCATCCCAGTCGACCCTCAGGACCTGGAGAAGATTCCCGAGGCCTTCCGGGGAACGGTGTATGAGTCAGCGAACTACGCCGTCAGCCACATATACAAGTTCAACGAGAAGGAGCTCAGGTCCATCGAGACAATAAACCCGGTGGGCGTGATGGAGTCTTCATTGGGCATGACCCTAACGGTAAGCTGACTTTACCCTTTTATGGCTTTTTATTATCATGCTTTGCCCTGTGTTTCTTTTCTCCTTTCTCTTTTTTTTTCTAAGGCAATTGTCCCTCATCTCTCGCAGGGCGCCGTTGCCCTTCACCGGAGCATAGCCAGGGCCAAGGTTCAGCTCGAGGAGATGAGGAGCGAGCACCAGGTGGTTGTGGCTACTCACCAAACTTCTCTGCAGGCGGCTAAGGATGCCTTGGTGGCCTCGCAGGCCGAGCTGGAAAAAACTCGCCCAAAGATTCAAGAGCTCGAGACCGCCCTCGCCACCGCGCGGACAGACCTAGATTTCGCGAAGGCTGAGGCCAAAGCCGCCCTGGAGGCCGAGCGGGCAACTTCGGACAAGGCCATGGAAGACATGTTCTACCATTGCTGGGCCTACAACCCGGACGCTGACTTCTCCTTTCTGGCAGCGAACATCTGGGAGCGCTTGCTGGTGAAGTTCCAAGCTCGCCTTGATAAAGAAGCGCCCTCCGAGGCCGGGGAAGGCTCCGGCGCAGCTGAGCAGGGCGAGATGGCAACCTCCAAGGGGCCACCTGGCGGAGCTTAGGGCCTTCCTCTCTCGTGCCCTTTCCTTCAATATTTTAAAAAAAAAATTGTGTAACCTTTGCATGATGTGCTTCCACCTCGAGACAATTTAACTCAATTTCATTTTTAATTTATTTACCTCCCTTTGCCTCTATGCCTTTTAGTTATTATTTTTGAAAAACTCAGTTCGCATTAACCTTTGCAATGATCAATAGATTTAAGTTAACTTCTAAGTTTTATGACCTGGTTATATCCAGGAACTTAATTTGAAAACTTAGTTCACGTTAATTTTTATCCATATCTCGATCTCTTTAGGAAGTACAACGATCAATAGATTTAAGTTAACTTCTAAGTTTTATGACCTGGTTATATCCAGGAACTTAATTTGAAAACTTAGTTCACGTTATTTTTTATCCATATCTCGAGCTCTTTAGGAAGAACAACGATCAATAGATTTAAGTTAACTTCTATGTTTTATGACCTGGTTATATCCAGGAACTTAATTTGAAAACTTAGTTCGCGTTAATTTTTATCCATATCTCGAGCTCTTTAGGAAGAACAACGATCAATAGATTTAAATCAACTTCTAAGTTTTATGACCTGGTTATGTCCAGGAACTTAATTTGAAAACTTAGTTCGCATTAATTTTTATCCATATCTCGAGCTCTTTAGGAAGTACAACGATCAATAGATTTAAATCAACTTCTAAGTTTTATGACCTGGTTATATCCAGGAACTTAATTTGAAAACTTAGTTCGTGTCAATTTTTATCTATATCTCGAGCTCTTTAGGAAGAACAACGATCAATAGATTTAAATCAACTTCTAAGTTTTTTGACCTGGTTATATCCAGGAACTTAATTTGAAAACTTAGTTCGCATTAATTTTTATAGATATCTCGAGCTCTTTAGGAAGAACAACGATCAATAGATTTAAATCAACTTCTAAGTTTTATGACCTGGTTATATCCAGGAACTTAATTTGAAAACTTAGTTCGCGTTAATTTTTATCCATATCTCGAGCTCTTTAGGAAGAACAACGATCAATAGATTTAAATCAACTTCTAAGTTTTATGACCTGGTTATATCCAGGAACTTAATTTGAAAACTTAGTTCGCGTTAATTTTTATCCATATCTCGAGCTCTTTAGGAAGAACAACGATCAATAGATTTAAATCAACTTCTAAGTTTTATGACCTGGTTATATCCAGGAACTTAATTTGAGAACTTAGTTCGCGTTTATTTTTATCCATATCTCGAGCTCTTTAGGAAGAACAACGATCAATAGATTTAAATCAAATTCTAAGTCATTAAGGCGACCTGGTTATATCCAGGTACCATATGCCCCCCAAGTAACTGGGAAAGGGTCTTTCGTGGTTACTTTAGACTACACTTGAAAACATGTGCAAATATAAATGAAGAGTTAATTCTCATTGCATAATACATGAAAAATGGCCTTTCAGGCCTTACAAGGGAATCATTGATAATATTTCTTTAAATGGATGGCGTTCCAAGTTCGTGGGACTATCCCTCCATCGAGCCGAGCTAACTTGTAAGTTCCCTCTTTAATGACTTCGACGACTTGATATGGCCCCTCCCAGTTCGGTCCCAAGACTCCATATTTGGGATCCTTACTGGCCAAGAAGACTCTAGTTAGGACCAGGTCGCCAATGCTAAAAGCACGCTTTTTGACTTCGGAGTTGAAATAGCGAGTGATCTTCTGCTGATAATGGGTGAGCTGGAGTTGCGAATCTTCTCGCCTTTCATCAACTAGGTCAAGGGAAGTGCACAGTAGCTCGTGGTTGCGGTCCTGGTCATACGACTGGACCCTATGAGAAAGCACCTTAATCTCCACAGGGAGGACTGCCTCACTACCAAAGGTCAGGGAGAAAGGAGTATGACCCCTAGGAGTCCGATGCGAGGTCCGGTATGCCCACAGGACCTGGGGGTGCTGTTCCGGCCAGACCCCCTTCGCATCATCTAATCTCTTCTTGAGGCTCGCCTTGAGAGTCTTGTTGACAACCTCGACCTGGCCGTTCGCTTGAGGATAGGCCATGGAGGAGAAACTTTTCACAATTCCGTACCTTTCGCAAAATTCGGTAAACAGGTCGCTGTTGAACTGAGTTCCATTATCAGAAACGATCTTCTTAGGCAGGCCGAATCAGCAGATAATGCTCTTAACCACGAAGTCAAGCACTTTTTTTGGACGTTATTGTGGCCAAAGGTTCTGCCTCAGCCCACTTCGTAAAGTAGTTGATGGCTACCACGGTGAAACGGACCCCGCCTTTGCCAGTAGGGAGGGCGCCAACCAAGTCGATCCCCCAAACTGCGAACAGCCACAGGGACGAGATCATCTTCAGCTCGACTGGGGGAGATCAGGCAACTACGGTGAATTGTTGGCACTTGTCGCACTTCTTCACGTATGAGATCGAGTCTTTGGACAGAGTTGGCCAGTAATATCCTTGCCTCAGGACCTTTAAGGCCAAGTTTTGCCCCCCAGTGTGGTCTCCGCAGAAACCTTCGTGCACCTCCTGCAAGATGGCCTTTTCTTCGTCTGGAAGAACACACCGTAGGAGAGGTAGGGAGTGCCCACGTTGGTATAACACCCCATCTACCATCTTATACCTGGGAGCTCGATAGAGTATTCGCCGTGCATCATTACGTCCTTCAAGTAACTTTCCCTCGACGAGATACTCAAGGATGGGGGTCATCCAAGTCGGCCTGGCGTCGATCATCTCGACCTCCGTCCTGACTCCTTCTATACTTTGTTTCTCCAAGAATTCTATTGGCACTAACCCCAAGGTCTCCGTCTCCCCGGAGGTGGCGAGCTTGGCAAGAGCGCTGCGTTAGCGTTCTGCTCCCAAGGTACCTATTCGATCGAGCCTCGCTCAAACGTGGATAGCTCAACTTTTACCTTTGCTAGATAGGCAACCATCTTGGGCCCCCGTGCTTGATATTCGCCCAGCACCTGGTTTACCACGAGCTGGGAGTCACTGAAGCACTGGACGGAGCTCGCCTTTAGTTCCTGGGCTATCCTCAGCCTGGCCAACAAAGCTTCGTATTCTGCCTCGTTGTTGGAGGCCTTGAATCTGAACCTCAGCGCCGAGTGGAATCTATGTCCCTCAGGGGATATTAAAATGATTCCAGCTCCGAAGTCGTTCTCGTTGGATGAGCCATCCACGAAGATCCTCTACGACGCCTGGGACGAGGTGACCTGGGGTGAGTCTTCTGCAGGATCCTCCTGGAATCATGTGCATTCTGCTACAAAATCAGCCAGGGCCTGACTTTTTTAGCAGTTCGCGGAGTGTACAAAATCTTGAATTGACTGAGTTCGATTGCCCACTTTAACAGACGTCCCGATGCTTCAGGTTTTTGCAAAACCTGCCTTAAAGGCTGATCGGTCATGACGTGTATTAAGTGGGACTGGAAGTACGGCTTGAGCTTTCACGAGGACGTGATGATGCAAAATGCCAATTTCTCCATCAACGGGTACGGAGCTTCAGCCCCGAGAAGCCACTTGCTGATGTAGTAGACTGGTTTATGAACTCGGTCTTCTTCCCACACTAATACGGCACTAGCTACATCTTCCGTGACAGCCAAGTAGAGGAAAAGAGGCTCTCCTACTTTTGGTATGGATAATACGGGCGGCTCGAACAGATGTGCCTTCAGGTCGAGGAAAGCACTTTTGCACTCTTCTGTCCATTTGAACTTCTTGTTTCCTCGGAGTAGGTTGTAGAATGGCAAGCATTTATCGGTGGACTTGGAAATAAACCAGTTGAGGGCTGCCACTCTTCCTGTCAGGCCTTGGACGTCTTTGCGCGACCTAGGTGAGGGAAGCTCGAGTAATGATCTGATCTTTTCGGGGTTTGCCTCGATTCCTCGGGTATTGACTATGAACCCCAGAAACTTCCCTGATGCAAATCCAAAAGTGCACTTCTGTGGATTAAGCCTCATGCCATACTCCCGTAGTATCTTAAAACATTCTTCCAGGTCGGAAACATGGTTATCGGCAGTCTTTGACTTAACTAGCATGTCATCAACGTACACTTCCATGTTTTTTCTGATTTGGTCTGCGAACATTCTGTTTACTAACCTTTGGTAGGTAGCACCGGGGTTCTTCAGCCCGAACGGCATGACCTTGTAACAATAAACATTAGTCGGGTACATGAAGCTGGTGTGTTCCTGGTCTGCCAGATTCATGGCGATCTGATTGTAGCCTGAGTACGCATCCATAAAGGACATGAGCTCGTGCCCCGTTGTGGCATCCACCAACTGGTCAATCCTTGGCAAGGGAAAACAATCCTTGGGGCAGGCTTTATTCAGGTCGGAGAAGTCGATGCCGGTCCGCCACTTCTCGTTCGGCTTTGGGACTAGCACGGGGTTGGCGACCCAGATCGGAAACTTGGCTTCACGAATAAAGCCGCATTTCTTGAACCGGGCTACTTCTTCTTCTAGGGCTTCAGCCCGGGTTGTTCCTAAACATCTTTGTTTCTGGGACTTTGCCGGAACGCTTTTATCCAGACGAAGCATGTGCATGATGACACTGGAGCTAATTCCCACCATATCCTCGTGTGACCATGCAAATATGTCCAGGTTATCCTGCAGAAACCTAGTCAGCTCCTCCTTCCTCTTGCTGCAGAAGTTTTTCCTGAGCTTGACCTTCCGTGAAGGGTTCTGCGGATCGATGTTCACTTCCTCGAGCTCCTCAATAGCCTGGAGCTCGGACCTGTCTTCGCCTATTCGGGGGTCAATATCCTCACTTAAGACGATGTTTTCCCCCTCGGCGCTTTGAGGTTTTTCAATCTCAGGATCAGCTAAGGGTTCCTGAGATTCCTCCTCACTACCTTGGACGGCCATTGCTAGCTGCCCGGGTTTAGACTTTCCCTTCATGGAAATGCTGTAGCATTCCCTGGCAGCAAGCTGATCGCCATGGACAGTGCATATTCCTATGGAAGTAAGGAATTTCATTGCGAGGTGGCAGATGGAAGTGACGGCCTTAAAAGCCATGAGTGTAGGTCGTCCCAAAATGGCGTTGTAGGCAGCGGAGCAGTCGATGACTACGAACTCGAGGAGTTTGGAGATCGTTTGAGGTCCTTCTCCTAGGGTGATCACCAGCTCGATCGTCCCTATTGTTGATGATCCTTCTCCCGAAAAACCATATAGCATCATGGAGGTCGCCTTCAGATCGGCGACTGTCAAACCCATCTTCTCCAACGTGGACCGGAATAGGAGGTTAACAGAGCTCCCATTGTCGATCAGCACCCTCCTAACTCTCCGATTGGCGAGCTGAACTGCCACAACCAGAGGGTCATTGTGAGGGGACTGGACATGGCCCGCATCTTCCTCTATAAAAATGATCAGTTGCCTCTCCAATCGCTGCTGCTTTGGCTGACGCTGCTCCGGGACGAACTCTACTCTGCTGTGCGCTTTGAGTTCGTTCACGTATCTCTTCTGGGCACCCCTGCTCGTGTCGGCCATATGCGGACCTCCAGAGATGGTGGATATCTCCCCTCCTACCACGGGAGGAGGGACGTCCTGATCTACCCAAGACCCGGGCTGACTGGTCGGGACTTCCGGAGCAGGTCGGCCTGCTGGAACCCTGTTCCACGCGTATTGAGCCAAGGGGCCGGCTCGGATGAGAGTCTCGATCTCATATTTTAGATGCCTACAATCATCAGTATTGTGGCCAAAATCGTTATGAAAACGACAAAACTTGGAGGTGTCTCTCTTCCCCTTTTGGTGCTTCAATGGCTGCGGCCTCTTCCAGGGGACTCAAGTAGAGTTAGCTAGGAAGATATTCTCCCTAGACTGGGTGAGCTCTGTATAAGTCACGAAGACGGGCTTGAACTTATCCATGGATTTATTCTTCTTTTGGCCGTGCTGGCTGTTTTCACCATTTCCCTTTCTTTTGCCTCCATCGAGCTGGTTGTTCTGTGTGACGTTTTGGGTCACTGCCACGACATCCGTCCCTACTCCAGCAGGCTGATCAGGGACGTGGCTGGTTCCTGCAGTTGAGGCTTTGGCTTCCTCCAAGTTGATCCATTCCTGGGCCCTGTTGAGGAATTCGTTAACCGAGCTGACTCCCTTTCTTTGTATGTCTTTCCAGAGATCCCCTCCGACGAGGATTCCAGTTCTCATGGCCATGAGCTTGGAGCTGTCATCCGCTTCTCTGGCCCGAGCAGCGACGTTCGCAAATCTGCTCAGGTAGGCCTTCAGAGTTTCGCCGAGCTCCTATCTCACGTTAGCCAGAGAGTCGGCCTGAACGCGGGCAGCCTGGGAGGCTCAGAATGCCCTTTTGAAATCAGCCGAAAAAGTTTTCCAAGAGCTGATTGACTGTCTTTTGCCCTACTTGAACCACTGCCTCGCTGGTCCAGTCAGAGTGGAAGGAAAGATTAGGCACCTCAGCTCGGGGCCGATGTTGTGAGCCATCATCAGGGTGTTAAACATCCCCAGATGATCGACGGATCTCCGTCTCCATTGAACTTGGACAGGTGCGGCATACGGAAACCAGGTGGGTACGTCGTTGCTGCTATGCTGGGGGCGAAGAGCTCCATTTCGTCCCCTGAATCATACTCATCTTTCTCCTTCTCCAACAGGAGCTTCCTCATTAGTTCCTCCATCTGGGCCAGGCGCTCGAGGGTTTGGTCCTGATGTCCTTGGTTATTCCGGGGCTGTTCAACAACTCCAGATCTATTGTACATATTTGGTGGGTTATTGCCCGTCCTATCTTGAGATAGGTTATTTGGGGCATTCCCACAGTTAAGTACTTCGGACAGAGCCCCCCCTGAGCGAGCATGGCTGTCTCCTCCTGCTGGCTTCCCTCTATGAGAGTTAAGGCGATCTCGCAGGTCGCCCCCCTGGGTGGTTTGTGGACTTTGTGCCGAGCTTAGACGCTGATGCAGGTCTTCGCCAGAGGGGTCACTCCGGCGACTGCCGGTCTAGTAGCTCCTGCTAGAGAGGCTCGGAGCTCGCCTTTGGTGCTGAGGATATAGGCTTTCCCTTGGCGCCCTGCTACGCCGGGAAAGTCCAGCTGATGGCAGGTTTCTCCTGCTGCTCTGATAGGCTGGAATATCTCGGACGGGCCGAGGAGGAGATGGATATCTGATTGGAGACGGAGGATGCCTGACTGGAGAGGCGATCCTAGTTCCGTCAGGATGGATCAAGTTTGGTGGGGGCCTTTCGGCCCTGCCAACTTGCTGGTCCCGCGCCTGGCGATATGGACGAGGCGCAGGATGGCTGTTGGGGACGGGCTGATGCTACAAGCCCTCCTCGGATCTCCTCCGGGAATTTCTTCGAGCTTCCCTGGGCACGCTCGAGGCTGTTTGGGAGCTAGGAGTCGAAGTTCTGACCGAACGGTTGTATTGCTGTTGTCCTACTCTAGGCATTTCTTTGAAGTTTGCCTCTCGATGGTGTGATAAAGGAGTGGAGTTGACTTTTGGAAGTCTGTCCGAATGGCTATGCCTGGACTGGTTACCCCGGCGAGACTTAGGAGCCTCGCCTTGCCTCTCTCCGACGTTAGCGTCGGTTGTGAGAGGGGGTACTCGGGCCAGTACATCCTTGATCTGCTGGTTAGCTATTGCTAGTTGGCTCCTCAGCTGAGCATTCTCCATCTCCACCGCAGTGTAATAGCATGGGTTTGGATTAGGTGGCCGGAGCGGCAAACTTCCGGTGTCATCTTGGCCCGCTGGCTATTTCCCTGGCCGCTGCTGGACTTCAGGATTTTGTTCACCAAGGATGGCAGTATGATGAGCCTCCTGCCCATCATGTTGTTCTGTCTCATTACCATGCCTGGATCGAGTAGTCACCATAGTTGGATGTTTGCGACAGCACTAATCGAACTTCCTCTCAACGAAAGCACCAAACTGTTGACGTGGTTCTTCGCCAACAGGTAATTAAGAAAAGAATAGAAAGGGATTGGTGCTTATGTTGAACCGAAATAAATGAATGATCTTAGAAATGAGGTGGTGACACAAAATACGTTTTTAAGTGGTTCAAAGGTTAAAATCCTTCTACTCCACTAGTCAGTATTATTGCAATATACTGGATATTTGATTACAGGGTATTTCTTACAATAGAGAATCCAACCTCTATTAACCCCCAAGGTCTCCATATTTATAGGAGAAGGCACCTGGGAGTTGGTAAGAAGCTCATCCCGTGACCTTCTTACCTATCATATCAACTCTGTGACATTCATGATTAATTCCTAAACCTGACACATAAGTGTGGTCAAATCAATAGGTAAGGGGATAATGGGCCGCACAGCCCAACCCAGTCGTGTGTGTCTGGATACGCACGTTCCTGCTGCGTGTCTGAGAAGTAAAAGGTATATCAGACACATGATGTCTGATATATGCATGTTTACCTTGCGTGGTTGACTTTATAAAGGGTCATAGCCTCCAACTCCAGCTCGTACCACGAGCTGGATGCTTCCCTCGACCTGTGGTCCTCAGAGCCCAGGCTCAGTCCGTAAGCAATCTAGGCGAACCCTTAGGTTACCTCATGCTAGAGAGGTAGGACCTTATGATGGCAGTTCCGGTCTTGGGGACGTCCACATGGTAATCATGATTAGGCCGCACCTTAGCTCGCTAATCAGCCCGTGGGAAAATCAGGGCGTACAACTACATTAAAACCATAGAAAAGAAAATTAGTTCATGGAAAAGAATAGAAAAAGAAGTAAGGGAAGAAAAAGAGGAAATAGAGAGAGCTCCAGAAGAAAGAGAGAGATCTAAAGTAGTATAAAGCATTCTTTTTATAGTGATAAGGTTGTAAAAAGATTTTTCTAGATGTTTCATTTGTTACTTGATAATGCTCCAAAATATCTTTATTTGAATTTCAAATCTCGTAACTCAAGCATGCGTAATCTTGTCTCTCAAATATCACCAAGTAAACATCTAAATTTTACTTTTCTTATAAGACAAGCTCTTGTAGGTCTTTAAATAAAATTTCTAACGCCACTAAGAACATGTAAATTGAATAAGTGAGTAGGGAGATATGGTCAAAATACTAAAACTGTCTCAAATTCAAAATATCTCAAATTTTTCCAACAATTTAAGTTTGAATTCTCCTTTATCTTCTCCAATCAATTCAAATAATTATCTTTTTATTGTTTTTCTCTTGATTAAAGATAATATTTCAAATAAATTTTGAAATATTGGATGAAAGTACATGTATGACTTGTGTCGTAATTAGGTTTCCATACTTAATGCCTTCTGTATGTTTAAGTTTATCACAAAGATGTAGAAAACCTGCATATAGGTTGAGATCTTATATCTTGAAAAATAATAGAAATCGATTTAGGTTAACATGCTATTAGAATAGGAAGAAAGATATCTAGAATTGATTCATAAAATTAGTAGAATGAAAAGTTGATGAAATTAACACCCTAGGTCTTTTTAATAGTGATTTCAAATCTTGTAATTAATTGTTTTTGTTCAAAGTTATTTTCAATTTTAAAATTAAATTCAAAAATCAAAATTTTAGTTGCCAAATAGAAATTAAAAAAACAATTGTTGGTAATTAGAAAACAGTCTTCATGGGAACGATACTCTACTTATCATATATTACTTGAATCGATTGTGTGCACTTGCGTGTATATATATATATATATATTTCGTGATCACAAATACATATGATCTTATCTACTTTGCTAATGTTATTGGAAGAACATAACACTACAATGTGTAAGTAGATCATATCGCAGATTGGCAAGTTAGTGTAAATTATGTGCACTGACTAATCTTAGGACTAACTTATTTTTTAACATATAATCATATTTATATTCCACTGTGATTACGTCACTATAAATATGATTAGCTATATGCTCAGGATTTAATAAAAGTTTATATAAAACAAATAATCATGAAAATAAAACATGTGAGCAAAGTGATTAAACAAGTCAAAAATGATTTATATTATATTATTGATAATAAAATGATATTACAAAGAAATTGAATTTTAATTAGGGCATAAAACCCCAACAATAACACAAATCGAAACGCGCACGAAATTAACGGGTTTGGGTTTACAGTAATGCCCCAAAATCCCTAATAAGGTTTAATGGTCGAATTAGTAGGCCGGGAGGACCATAATTGATTTATTATGCCATTAAATGATTATGTGCATGTTTATGTGGATTATATTATAATATGATGTTAAATGCATGCATGTGGGTCCACATTTCATCATAGGGGCATTTTGGTAATTTGGCCCGTTGAGGGTGTAATTGTATATTTGTATGCATGTTGATGAACCATTGATGAGGCCACATAATAATGTGGATTTGTTCGAGCCATTCGGCATGAGACGATCTTTGAGTGCAAGTAGTGATTTGGTCACAACAGGATTAAGTTCAGGGCTCGGGGTGAGTCTCGGGGTAATTTGGTGATTAGAACGTTGCCAGGAATTAAAGGGTAACGGGATATGAATCATTGGTATTTGACAATTTTGAGAATAACGAGAATTAGAGGGTGTTAATTATGATTAACGAAATAGGCAGGAAATGACAGTTTTACCCTTGGGAGCCTTTAGAAGACTTTAAATGACCTAGGGGCAAAATAGTCTTTTCACCCTAGGATACACTTAAGCCATTGAAGGCTGTAGAAGCTTGCCAAAACAGAGTGTCCTATCTTTCTCTCCCGTGCATCATTTCTCTTGATTTTCTTTTTGGATTTTTGAGCTCCTTTTGAGGATTCAAGCTAGGAAAGTGGACCTTGAGGGCTTAGGATTGTGTTCCACCATTGAAGAGGGTTCTAAACTGAGCTTGAGGTAAGTTTCTAGCCATTAAAAACTCTGGTTTTCTCTGTTTTCATTTTGGATTTCAACTTAGATTTCTAGGTTGGATGATGGGAATTAATGGGAGTTTTTGGCTAGGGTTACTTGGGTTATGATGCCTAGGACATGTGTAGATGGTTTTTGGGTTCATTTGGGACTTAAAATGAGGTTTAGAAGCTTGTTATTTAGGTTGGAAATGGTGGTGTCGAAGGAGGGAAAAACCAGGGTTGAAAACCTTGGTTGTAGCGCTACAACGCCCATCAGTGGGCGCTACAGCGCTAGCCAGGCGCTTTCCTTGTCTGCCAAGAGCATTGGGGCGCTAGTGGGGTAGCGCTACAGCGCTACCCTGTTTTTCTAAATTCTTGTTTTGGGCATTTTTAAGGGTTTTTGGCTCGGGGTTTCAATTTCTAAGGCTCGGGATCGAATCTACTCACCGTTTGGGTACAATTCGGTGTCCCGGGAGTGAGGTTTAGGTCAAGACCCTTTTATTGTTGATTTTCATTAATGGAGGTTATAATTGGTTATGACTAGGTAACCACTAAGGAATCAAAAGGTCAATCGTTCTCAAGTGTCGTTCTTTTACTATTTCTCACTCAAACCAGAGGTAAGAAAACTGCACCCCATATGTGACATGCATGGTTATTCATGAGGCATGTTGAGTGTTTAAATGTGGACATTGATTGAATATAAGTACTTAGAAAATCTTGCTCACTTGTGCATGGAACTGACTAATTAGTCTGAATTGGCAATGGTGTCGGTATTAACTGTGAAGTTGTGACTCACTAGTCAAGTTCGGCAGTAGTATTGAGCACTGGTCATATGGTATTGACTAATAAGTCAAGAAAGGTCTTAGCGTGTTTAACGCGAGCCGATAAATATTAGATCTAATCGACATCTGCATTGAATGACTCATCATGAGCATTAATGTCGAACCGACCTCAAGTTCGATGAAAACTAAAAGCGCTTGTCTAAGCTATGGCTAGTCACTTAGAGCCAGGGCCAGAAGGCCCAGGTGACTGCATCGTCACATGGCTATGGGTGCTGAGCCCCGTAGTGACTCTCTCATCTGGTTTACGTTAGTAACTTGCTCATCAGTCACTCATCTGATTAGGGTTATAAGCCCCATCAGGGTTAACAGAACCTCAAGTGTTAAATCACTCATCTGATTAGGGCTATAAGCCCCATCATGGTTAACAGAACCTCAAAGTGATATTCACTCATCTGTTCAGGGCTATAAGCTTTGTATAATTATCATGATCATCATTTGATATTATTTACATGCAGTAATGAGTTTTCTTGCTGGGCTTTGGCTCATGGGTGCTATGTGGTGCAGGTAAAGGGAAAGAAAAGCTCACCCTACCTTGAGTGGAGAGCTTAGGTGGTGATGTGTACATATGTGGCCGCTTGACCACCACAGCCAAGGAGTTTCTCGAAGGAACTAGGGGGTTAACCCTATTTTTGCCGCTTAGGTCGGCGGGTTGTAATTTTTACACTGTAATGACCATTTTTTATTGTAAATAACTTGTAAACGTTTTTATGGGCCCATGAACAATTTCATGTTCTAAATAAAATATATCATTTCCTTTTTTATTGGTTTTCACCTTAACCTGTTAATGACACCTAGATGCACGTTTATAACCAAAGAACTCGATTAGCGAGTTAAGCACGGTTCAAAGCTCACAATAATGGTCTTGGAGTAACCAGGGCGTTACATTTACCGTAAATGGGTTTGGGTCATTTTTAGGTTGACCTGTATAACCCTTTTAATAAGCGAGTCGGGTTCGGGTTAAGATGCTTAACATGAAAATGACCCATTAATGACTTGTTTAAAATCACACTTATTTATCTATCATATTTGTGTATTTAAAATAGGCACATAATTTAGAAATATGCTAATTTGTTTATATTAAACATGTTCAGTAAGTCAAATGTGTCATAAACATTTTATAAATGTGTTAAACATGTTAATTGGTTGATAGGTTGACCCAAATTTAACACGATCTTTATATAAACAGGTTACATGGGTTATGTCAGGTCAACCCGTTTATAAACAGGTCGGGTTTGGGTTTGGGTTTTCAACACGATTAATAAATGAGTTTAGTTTGGGTTCATCATTTTCTTATAATACAGGAGCATCGACACGACACGAACACGACCCATGAACATGAATTGTCACCCCTACACCTAGCACCATATTTTGTGTTGGTATTAAATGAGAAAAATAAGAATACGCAACAGAATAGATCTTTAAAAAATTTATTAATACTAGCAAGGATCATACATATATAGATATATTGAATGACACATAAAGAGATAAGAGATTACTTCTAGTAGTCTATCAAGTGTCCTTGAATCTTTTCGTATAAATCAACGATCTTCCTATTATTTCTGAAAGCTCACACCTTAGCTTTCCAAGCCAATTCTCTAACACACAAGGACGTGTGTGGGCATGTAGGATTCAAATGATGATTTATACTCTCTAGATGTACTCAACACATGAGATCTAGAAAAGATTGAGAATAGATAGGCTATTGAAATTAGAATATGAGAAGAGAGCGACTATTGAAATTATAATTTAAGGTTTAGGAAATTCTATCATTTTTTTTCTTTGAGAGAGTCTGATAACCAAGAATTAACTTCTTAAAACTTCTAAAAAGTATTGCTTCTTTTCAGGTTTATAAAGATAATTAATTAATTTAATTAATATTTATTTTATTTAAATCAAAATTGATTAGTTACAACTAATTTAATTATTTGATTCAAATCATATTTAAAAAGAATAATTAAATATAATCAAATAAAAAATAATTCAAATTCCAGGGATAGAAATATCCCTGAGATAGGCGCCACTCACTGTGCAGTACTGTAACGCCCTAAACTCCAGGGACCGTTACGGTGTGCCTTATAAACAGTTATAAACTCGCTAATCGAGTCATTTGGCCAAAATCGTGTAACTAAGTATGATTTGCGGTTTAGGGATTAAAAATTTTGGTTAAGATATAACGTTTCATTAGAACGTTTATTATATACATTGGGATCCCAAAAATATAATCTAAAAGTCTATTACAAGAAAATATTTACAACCATCCGATCTAAGCGGCAAAACAGGGTGTAACCCTAATTCCTATTCAAACATCGGCCGTGGTGGTCGAGCAGTTGCATATGTACACATCGTCACCTAAGCTCTCCAACTCAAGGATGGTCCAGCTTTCTTTTTCCTTTACCTGCATCTCATAGCACTCGTGAGCCGAAGCCCAGCAAGAAAACTCAATATGCTCATGAACAGTAATAACATGTCATCCAATCATAAGGCACACACCTAGCAAATATAGCCTTATTTAAGCAGGCAAATAAGTTCACGTAATGATGGGTATCTAGGATAAGGAATCCTGCCCTCCTGAGTGGATGACTATCAAGTCAATCCTAATCAGATAAGTGATTTAACACTGGTGGTTCTGGTAACCATACCAGGCTTATAGCCCTAAATAGAAGAGTGACAGTTGTACAAGTCACTAAGGTGGGTTCCGTTCCCTTTAGCCATGTGACGATAGGGTCACTGGGGCTTTGCAAATAAGTGATCCTTTCACTAGCTTATCAAGATAGGTGTTTTATGAACTAGTCACCAATATATCCTATCGCACGACCATAGAGTCATAACCATGGGATTCCGCTCCCTAGCCACGTGACAAACCGTCACCTAGGCCTTTGGCCCTGGCTCTAAGTAACTAGTCCTAGACTAGTCAAGCGCTTATCATTTTCATCGACCATAGGATCAATCCAGCATCAATGCTCCCAGAGTCATTCGACGGTGATATCGATTAGATCTAATCTTTTATCGGCCCTGCGTTGATGACGCTTATGCCGTTTTCGGCTCTTAGGTCAGTGATGCACGACCAGTGTTGTCCCTGACTAGTCAATGTCATACACAAGTAAGCAATGCTACCAAACATATATCATATGTCAAATATCTAAATACAGGGCATTCAGCATGCTTACTTAACAATTGCTAGGATAATTAGGACCATGCATAAACACAGAGGCTCAAGCTCTGAACAATCTCATATTCAATATTCGTAGCATGCCCTAATCACATGTTTCTCGTGGAACACATGCATCACATTTAATCACTTGGCATGCCTCAACAATAACCATGCATGTCACATTTAGACATTCAACATGCATTAAGAATAACCATGCATGTCACATATACACAGGGTGCAGTTTTCTTACCTTTGGTCCAAGATCAGGTTACCAATAAACGAACCACAAGCACGATCCCTACTCCAAGCCTCTAGTGATAACCTAGTCACAACCATGAACAGTGATCCAATGAGTTCAAGTTCTAAAACCAATCCCGGAACCAAAACCTAGCCTCCGAGACATCCAATCCCACTAAACCGGGTAGTAGGAATGATCCTGAGGCCTAAGGTTTGAGTTCCCAAGCTTAAAACATCATTTCGGCCATAAACACCCTCAAGCGTCGCAGCCCCCAGCCAAAACAAAAACACCAGGGGCAAGCGCCACGGTGCCCTATACCTAGTGCCGCGGCCCCCAGAACTCACAAAACCCTTCCACCTGCTTCATCGAGCTTGGGCAGCGACGCCCAAGAACAGGGTCGCGGCCCAACCTCGAACCAGCCATTTTTCTCCAACTTTAACCTTTTCAAAACCTCCCAAAAACCTATCCAAACATCTCCAAACTCAAAAATCAAAGTTCTCAAACATCCCCGTCATCCAAAACCAACAAAACCCAAGTCTCAAATCACCCAAAAACTCATCAAAACACAAAATCCAATTCAAGCTTAAAAACTTTAAAAACTTAGAATTTAAAACTTGGATTACCTCCGATTGAGTTGTTTTCAACTAAATCCTCCAGCTAATAAACTTCTAATCTTCCCTATGATCGCTACGCCTTGATCCTCGCTTGAATCCAAGTCCTAGAACTCAAGTTTCCTCCGAAAATGCGATCGGGAGACGAAAATGGAACTTTGGGGGAGAGAGAACGTTCTACACGTTCTTTTTATTTCTTTTAAAGGTTACTTCAAGCTTAAGTAACCTCAAACAAATCCTAACAATCGGGGTCCCGAAAACATCCCCGGGGGCAAAATAGTCAAAACCTCCAGAATTTCCCCCTGATCTTACTAACTCCCAATTTATCACCAAATATTCATTCCCATTACCCAATGACCCAGTAATGCTCTAAATACCCCTTGACTCACTCCGAGTCAAGAATAAATCCCGTTGTGACTTTCCCACTAGCTTACCTCCTAGGATCGTCTCGTGATGGGTAACCCTAGCATAACCAAATAATAATAAAGCACCACACACATATCACAGATATGTCAAATATGCCCGAAATGGCCAAAATATGAAAACCACCCAATTACTCATAAATGGGTTCACATGCATTTTTAATATACCTAAACATGCATATTATTATTTAATAACACAATAAATCAATTATGGTCCTCCCGGCCTCCTAATCAAGGTCTTAAACCTTATTAGGAAATTTGGGGCATTACAAGTACAGTGAGTGAAATCCCTAATTTTCTCATTTGTTTGTTTAATTAATATTTAAGATAATATATATCTCAAAATAAATTTCAGTCAATTCAAAATTAACTTTATCTTAAAATATTATTTTTAAATAAATAAACATCTTATTATAAATATCTCATAATAAAATAATAACTAAAGTCTCTCACTATTAATCCAAACATGATTAATATTTATTTTAACGTAGAGTTTTTCAAAATAAAAAATATATCGTTAAATAATTAATTAATTCACAATTAATCAATTACCCATAACTATCACATAATTATATTCTTGCCCTAGAAAATTAATTCCATTGTAATTTAGTCATTCTCTCTACAAATTTTCCTTATAACATCCTTACCCTTGATAGTGTAGGACAGAGGTGACATGGGGATCATGGACCTATAATACGAAGCTCCAATAAATCAGATTATTAATTAAACTATTTAATCTAATAATCTTATTTATTAAATCCATGATTACTCCACTATAAATATGGAATTGCACTCTAAGTATTTATAGAATTATGGAGTTTTCTCTTGTAGTCCATTGATATAATCAATAAATGTAGTTTTGTCCTCCATTTATTGGTTCATCAATTAGAGATGGTCAAAATTACCATTTTTCCCTTCTAATTACCTCTTGATCCTTAAGTACTGACAATTAACTAGCAAATCATTAATCTATAATCAAATTATAGATTTGAGCTCAATAACTATTTAGTTCCAAAATCAACCCTTAAGGGAACCAATATTCATTCCGTTAGGAAAGCATGTATTCCATTATTATAAGTTATGTTCCTAGCCATTCATGATATTGAATCTTCAAAACAAAAGTCACTAGCCTCATTATATTAAGAGACATTAATGAATGAATCAAAAGATCCAATAAGCACAAGCAGGAGTTGATGACTACTCAGGATTTAGACTGATCTACAAATGATCATCTACTATGATAAGAATTAAATTTTTAGGGCAAACGGTAAGTTTATAAAGATAATTAATTCATATCGGTCCTGTCATATATAATCACTATTATATATTGTACATTTACCAATATGTTTATCTACATCAGTAATCTAAATCTACACTACGTGCATCTCGTATGCTCAATAAACCGTACTTGTAACCATTCATTAAAGACTCCTTACTTTAATATGTTACTGACTATTTTATTCATTGTATATGATTTTACTTGTCTCGTACTAATACAAGATCATATCTCATAAATGAATATGGAATTTTCTTGATATTGTATATAAATTATTCAAATAATAATTATAACATTCAAATATAATAAAATTGTACTTTTATTTAAATTAATAAAATGTCATGATTTTAGGGCATAAATCCTAACAATTTTGTATCTTATTTACACAAATACCGTGACTTATTTTAATTACACCAATACCGTTTTTCAAGTTTTGGCTACCCTTTTTTTTCCTTCATGTTTACTAAGTTCTCAATTCTTTCTCTTCTCCTTAACTTCAAAAGATTTTTCCGACCACACCCTAGTCGGTTGGGCTCAAGAGTGGTACAATTTCGACCTACTCATCAACGTGATTATTTTGATATGTGGGAAGCATATGTTTTCTCGTCGTCGCCGGAAAAGATGACCAAAATAAAAAATCAACATTTTAGTTTCTTTTTTATATTTTGTTAACCAATAACTAATTAAATTTTAAACTTAAACAAAATTTAATATACCAAAAAGTGGTCTTATTTTACATTTAAAAGACATCATATGTTATTCTAAACAAATTTAAAGCTATTTTAGAAATATTTCAATTAATTGTTTAAAATATTATTTAGGATATTGTTCGGTAACTTTTAAATAGAATATAAGAAGACACTTTTTGGTAACTCATTAATTTCGTTGGTTACTTTAAATTTGTGGCATACCTAAAAGTATAGTAATATATCAAAAGGTAACCAATTGGTATCTTAAATGATTTTAAAAGCAACGAAAATGTAGCTTTTAAAAGTAATTATGCACTATAATAAATATTATTATTTTCTAATAAACTATTCATGGTAACTAGGAATTATAGGAGTAACTTTTTATACTGTATGATAACTGATTAGTTTATAAAATAGACTTGAAAGTAACGTAAAAATATCTTAAATAATAAAACATGTAAACTACATGAGTAACTAAAAAAGTCTGTTAAAAGTTACTGTGTAGTATACTAAATTAATTTTATTAACAAACTATAAGGTAACTTGTTATACTATATGTCAACTCATTAGTTTCAAAAATAAGCATCAAGGTTACCAAAATATATCTTAAATAATAAGATATCATAATATAACTTAAAAATAACTAAATAGTACATTAAGATGTCTACAAATAAGTTTTGGAGGTAACCAAAAGGTTCTGAAATAATATGATCTAAAAATAAAGTTTTTTATATATTAAAAAAATGACAAATTGGTATCATATCGGTATCGTAAGCAACCAAAAAGTAACTTTTTACAACGTAGAACAAAACAAAAAAAAATCGAGAAGTGGGATTTCTCAATATTTTTTTTCAAAATTCAGTATACTATGCTGATGTAGCAAGGTATTGTGTAAATAAGTCGCTTTAAGGTATTTTTGGAATAAATTTGCATTTCTAAGTTATTTGTGTAAATTTCTCCTTCTTTTATCTTTTTTTTAAATAAAAAAAACTATCACTATTTTACATTATTCATTATAGGTGCTATCAACACAAACCTCATATTAATCCTAACAAACCCTTCAACCGTCACAAGATAATAATAATAATAGCAAAGTTCAAGTTACGAATAAAAATGATTTAGATCCATGCATGACTTATTTTTACGAGTGTCCACAACTAATACAAATATAAAATTTAACACTAATTAATTCGAGTCATTTATAAAAGTAAAGTAAAGTCGACTCAAGTACTAATGAGTCAACCATATGTCCAAATCTTCACCATATGTTTAAATATGAGAGGCCAATTATTATCTGTTGATATTGGAGCATGGTGCATGCATATTGAAGAAAAATACGTAACCCTTAATGGGTAAGTGGAAAAGGAAAAGGTTACTTGAACAACATGATATTATATGGTAAAATTACTATAAAGTATTATGTAGCAAAGTTGACCTCTCAAACACAATGTTAGCATGATCTTTAATAATCTTCTCAAATTAATATTATTTACTCTTGGGTTAAGGGTCACTTCATTACCCCTTTTTACCCATATCACTGAAGATTGTTTATTATTATTATATTTGATTGAGGAGTGCCAGTTGAGATAGCAGATATAATAAGTCAAGATATTCTGAATCAAAGTAGACTAAATTTCAATAACTAATCTATAATTTATCATTCATTAATATATATTAAATAACTAAACCTCTTTACATATATTTAAAAATTTAATATTTAACGAATTTCGCGTCATTGCAATCTGGACTGATTCCATCTGCACATTGATATTAGCATAACCTAATTTATTATATACATAATAAAACTATATAACTAAATTAACTTTCATTAATCACAAGTTACTATCGATGGGCCACATTATAATAATAATAAATAAATAAAATTAAACACAATTAAAGAACCGAAAACAGAGTAGGCAGTGGCTTGGCCCTAGTAGTGGGGAACGTTTTGGAATCCATTGCCTAAAAGCAGAGTCACAAAAGAAAATGACTACTGGAATGGATATGCATTAAAATAAGTTGAACCGTCTAAGCATACGTCTCTTGCTAATATATATAAATATATATATTTATATTTTAGGTTGTACAATACAACAGAGTAAATTTACTTGCATATCAATACAAATCTAAATAACACTTAAACATTAAATACATCATATAATACACCGTTCAAACCAACACCAATACTTCGAAGAAGAAGTTAAAACACCAACACCGCCATCATAGGGGACAGGAAATACCACCTTTAAGAATAAAAAGGCAAATATAAATAGGTTTTGGTTGGGTAAGCTTAAATGAGCACTTTTATAGCCAAGAAAAAATTAAAAATCATTTTTAAATCTTGGTTGGTTTTATTATCTATTTTAGTTTTTTAGTAGAAAAATGCCAACCAAAGTCATTCATACATAAAAAAAAAAAAAAAAAAGGACAGAACTCCCTTACAGAGAATTCTATACACCACATGTATTTGGATTGTGGGTCTAGCTAATTTATATTTTATTAAGACAGGTTTAACCATTTTTTTAAATATAAAGCTTTGCTGAATACAATGACCACATTTTGATGTCCTATACCAAAAAAAATAAGATATATAGTGATATAAAAAGAAATGAGCATTTGTTTTCACATTGCTGATTAAGACCTTTTATTATTCTTTTGTGAGTGCATTTTGACAAAACAACACCATGAAAACCTTGTCCTAAAATGACACTGGTGGCCCTGTCATTTGCAAACAAACAAAGATTACCTCAATTATTTTTAAATAACAAAGTAAAAAATTAATCTATAGGATGACCACTCTTTTTTAGAAAAATATGTCTCTATCTCTAAGAATAAATTGGATTACGCCACGACTCTTTACATAGAGAGAAGAAAATCTCTAATTTAAGTATATAAATAAAAAAAAAGTTATAAGAAAACGTAAGATCATCTTTTAAAAAAATGATAATGATATATGTTTTATTTTAATATAATGTTTGGTTGATTAAATAAGTGTTACAAAAAGTAATTATTTAATCTAAGTGGAGGATTGTTATATTATTTTAAATAATATAATGTTAGATTAAATAATGTGACATAATGTGATTTGTCACACTTTGTAATATATTATTGAGAGTCACAAAATTGAACACATGTGTGTACCCAAATGTGACATATTTTGGAGTTACAAAATCAGTTACAAATTTGCAACTCTCAAATATTACTCAATAATGTGTAGATTGTATGTTACACATTTAAATTGGATTTCACAAAGCCATATGAAATATAGTTGTTGAAATTCCATTTTTTAAGATTACCAACTGAATTTAAAACAATTTAATTAATGTGGAACTGTTGAATAATTATTTGATCAGACAGACTTTCTGATATATCAGGATAGAATGCTGATAGACCAGAATATACGAACAGATAGTAAATAAACTTAAAGTAACATGACACAAGAAGTTTTTTACGTGTAGTCCACGAGGTCATGCCTATAGATAAAATCAATCATTAAAGTCTCAAAAGTACAAAAAGTAATTGACTTATACAAGTTTAGACTCCATCTAAAACTTTGTCAAAACCTTGAAGTACTCCACTTTAATAATATGATTTTGATAATCACCAAGAGCACGAAATCCCTTCTGATCTTGATGAGTGCTTACTTCATCCCGAAGTAAGACTTATGGAAATCTTCTCAAGAAGACTTGAATGTCACGTACACAAGCTTTATGCCCTGTTCAAGAATAAACAACACAAAGCACAACACAAACAAAGAGATAGTATACCAAAAACTACTCTTTACAAATAAAATAACTCTTCAAAAGCATAAAGAATTATAAATGGTGAAGAGGTTAAGAATGGTTGCTGGTTAGGCCTAGTATTTATAAAGTTTAAAAACCTCTAAGCCAGCTGATCTCGCTAATGGCCTAAATCATACCAAATCGAGAAGTTACTCAAAATAAATTCTCATTTCATTTACTACAGGAATTTCCAGATGTGACAGACAATCATTTTGTAGCATCGGGAAATGGACGAACCTGGTCTTAAATCCCAGCCAGGTTCATTTCGAAATTTCCTTCCTTGGGCATCAAGACTCACTCAGTTTCCTCTTTTTAAATAAATTAGAATCAAGTAAAATATTCCGAGAATAATCCTATAAAAGGCCTTCTTAATATAGACAAGTTACCATAAATAAATTAGGAAACTTAACTATGAATAAAATACACTTTAATAGAGAAAATTATTCTTACCAAAAAGAGGCACTTACCCAAAATACAATTTCGAAAATACCAATTAAAAATGATAAAATAGATTAAATAAAAAGGCAGCCAATTTAGGACTTTACAGTTGTTGGAGACATATTTTTAATTCACATTAGGTGTATGGAGGTTACAAAATCATGTGGGAAATGATTTTGGGCGTTTTGAAAAAATGGAAATTTTTTAAGCTGGAAAAGGGATGTGGCCACGGCCATTGATATTCCCTGACCGCGGTCTGGGAGATAGAGGCCAGTGGTCGCGGCCACTGATACTCCGAGCCGCGGCCAGTGAGGCTGACAACAAATACCACTTTTCAGTTTTTTCCAATTTGCACGGTTCTAACATCCCAAGTAACTCCCAAATCTTCATTTTAATTCTATAAAACATTCAATTAAACATTTGTAACAGCCATGGAGGTTGGTGAAATTTGAAATTCAAAGGGTATCTCAAACTCTATAAATAGAAGTCTAATGTTCACTTGTAAGACACACAATTTTCTATCCACAAAGCACTTGGCTGGAAAATACACCATAGAGGCTTGATAATTCCAGAGAGCTATTTCCTTGAGAGATCCCTTAGTGCTTAGATAATAAGGGGAAATAAACTTTTAGACAAAGATTTTGAACCTTGTTGAAGTTGGTGATCCTCACTACTCTACACTTTGGTTGTGTGTGAGTTTGTGTTCTTATTATTGTTCTTTTCATTCTTTTGATCTTGTTGTTCTTATTCTACTTTTATTATCATTGTTTTGATTTGTAATCTTCTTCTTCTACATCTTTCTATTTACTTGTATTTTGTGCAATTGAGTTGTAACATTTCTTTAATCAATATTACCTTGTCGATTGTATTTTTTTGCATAGAGATGTATTTTGGTTTTTCACATTTCCATTAAGGATAATATATATATATATATATATAACAATCAAAAGCTTAATTTCCTTTTCAATGGAAGGAGAAACCATAGAGATCTTGTGAGGATCCAACTTTGAAAAGATGGTAAGATAAGGTAATGTTCTTTTTTGGTTTTCTTAGAAGATCTAATGGCTTTCATATAGTGATAGAAATGAGAAGAAGAAAATTTTATAAATGAGGTTCATTGTTTTCTATTCTCCTTTGCTTTTGCAAATATGGTAGTTGGATTATAAGATAATCAACATCTTGAGTGTTTGCTATATGTGACTAATTAACATATTGTGTAAATAATATAGTAGATTATTGGGTAATATGCTTGCATGTTATATAATTGTCTTATTTTGTGATAATGATAAATTATTTGAATGATGATTCTATGAGTTTTATATGGCATGTATATATATATATTGATTTTGTGAATCAATAGAAATGTGAAATCATATGTGTATGATATTTGTATTTTATGTTTACATATTAATAAAGAGTCATATAAATGATTATTAATGTGATTAGTAACTATTTATTTGGTAAATAAAAGAATTATTTGAGAATTTAAAATTTTCTCATTTAAAAGATGAGCATCTCATTTTATGAGAAAAGAAAATATGAACCTTAGGGGGTTACATCTTTTAATGGTTGTGTCTTGTTATTGAAAGAAAAATGGATCAAGGTGGATCCCAAACTTGAGATTGCATATTGTCTAGTAGACTTAGAGTATAAAGTGTGGTAAAAAAGTAAAATATTTGAGAATTATGTAATGACAATAATTCTTAAATATTCAATGTCTCAATGAGGAGACATTGCAAACTTGGAGAAGCAATTTTGAATCTTTACACCAATAGTGAATAGATTAAAGAGAACTTTATTCATTTTGGTTAAAGATGGTGATATGTTTACATTAATCTCAATGAGGATAGAATTTCAAACTAAAGCATAAGAAATCAATGTGTTTAAATAAATCAATGAGGGTTTATTTTCTTTGATTTAAAGTGTTTAACAAATTGACATCTTCAAATTGATTTTGATGAGAAAATCAATGGATGTCAAAGTGGTGTTTTCAAAAGAATCTCAAAGAGACTCTTAGAAAATACACAAAAAGTTGTTTAAGTAATTTTGAGATTATTTAGACAACTAAAGGTGAAAATTAGTGATTATTTGTTTGAGAAATTTTCACATGATATTTATGTTAACATATTTTATTTTGTGAAATATATAAAAGAAAGAAACCAAGTGAAAGTTACTTTCAAAGAAATGTGTCTTACTTTTGCAAGTAAACGAGTCAAAATAAACTAACATTGAGGTTTTGTTTATTTTGATCTATTGTGAGCTTACCAGGTGGCTTGAGGACTCGTGATGAACTTTGAGAATTATAAGTCTAGATTTATCTTGGAGAATAAAGGACTTAATAGAAATGAAGAGATTTCTATTTTAAAGTGATATTTTATTATCACTATGGCAAAAATGTGGGGGTGATGCTCCAAAGTTAATCAATTTATTTTGTTGATAATAATTGATTAATTTGGTCATCCTATCAAATAGGTAATTTGGAATTCCACATTATAAATCACTTTGGCTATATGTGTATAGAATTGATAAATCTAGACATGCTTGGTGTCTAAAGTTATTGTTTGTAATATTTTGATTCAAGAAGGAATCAATTTAAAACATAAAGGATAATTTTAGAAACAAAGAGGTTTCTAGAATTAATATTCAAGAAGAATATTTATCTTGGATATTGAAGTATAAAATAGTGGGGGTGTTGACTATGGTCAAACTCACTATTTTAATGGTGTAACTATTTTATTCAAACTATAGCTAGCAACAAAGTTTGAATAAAATAATGAGAGTGTTTAAGTATGCATACATGAGAAAAGAAATAACTCAAATAGAATCATTTCTACATCTCAAGTGATGAAACTTAGACTCCCTAAAAAGATTCACGATTGATGGTAACATATCTTAATACTAGTAACCATACTAGTATTAGGTTCAATAGGTAATAACAAGTCAATAAAGTGAATAGTAATAGTACGCACAATTTTTGTCCCATTTGAGATATGAGTACTAGAGTGTTGCCAAAATGAGGGTTAAAATCGAAAGGTTTTTTAATAGAACTCAGTCTTGAAAAGACAAGTATTTTAGGGTAACAAAATATTGTAAGAGCTCTACCTATATAGACCTAGGGGTAGTGCCGCCCCTCATGAGAATTAAGAGTCATTCTCAAGAAAAGTCTATGAATGGAATGTGCACATGACCATTAATGGTGCAAAAGCGGGACATTGAGGTCTCAAGTGAACATAGCAAAGGTTTGTATGTTGTCACCGGTATGTTATCAAGGGATGGTGGTTCAATGCTTCGGCAAACAAAATTTCAACAAACTTTGTGATAATTACATTAAGGTAAAATTCAAGTTGAAAGACATTTTACCTTATGCACCAGTGTAAAGGTTTCTATAGAGAGTAATTATTTAATCAAGTGGGGAACTTTTATATTTTAATATAATTTTTTATTGATTAAATAAGTGTTACAAAAAGTGATTATTTAATCTAAGCGGGGGAATGCTATATTATTTTAAATAATATAATATTAGATTAAATAATGTGATTTGTCATACAAATGTGAATTGTCACACCTTGTAACATATTATTGAGAGTCACAAAATTGAATATATGTGTGTGCCCAAATATGACATATTTTGGAGTTACAAAACTAGTTACAAATTTGTAACTCCCAAATATTACCCAATAATGTGTAGAATGTATGTTACACATTTGATTTAGATTTCACAAAGCCATTATGAAATAGGGTTTTTAGAGACATGTTTTTAACTCCCATTAGGTGTATGGAGGTTACACAATTATGTGGGAAAGTGTAACGTCCCAAATTCCCTAATATTGCTTAGTGCCTTGATTAGGGGGTCAAAAGGGCAATATTGGTTTATGGTACTTTTATGTGATAATATGCATGATTATGTGAGTTATATTATTATATGACTAATATTGCATGTTTAAGTGTATTAAATATGCGTGTGGGTCATTTCTTATTATAATGGTATATTTTGAACCACATTTTCGTAATTTTGACCCGTTAGGGGTATATTTGAATATATGATTATATATTTGTGATATATGATGAGATCACATTATTATGTGGATATATTTGGATTATTCCGTACAAGACGATC
The DNA here is from genome assembly GCF_963169125.1 of Humulus lupulus. Taxonomy (NCBI): domain Eukaryota; kingdom Viridiplantae; phylum Streptophyta; class Magnoliopsida; order Rosales; family Cannabaceae; genus Humulus; species Humulus lupulus. The sequence goes on from NC_084797.1 coordinate 26,478,191, forward strand.
CTAGCGAGCAAAGTTGCGGTTTGGTAATAACAGGGTTAAAAATTGGGCTCGGGGCGAGCCTAGGGGTAATTTGGTAATTTAGAGCATTATCGATTTTTGGGTAATGGGAATTTTATTTGGAGGTATTGGTGATATTTAAGTAATTAAAGGGATAAGTGGTAAAAGACTAAATTGCCCTTGGTGGCATTAAATGGGTTATATTGGACCAAGGGGCATTTTGGTCATTATCCTAATATGATGACTTAACTAATAGCTTTCTTCAGCCAAAGGAAACCCAAAATAGAGCTTCCTCCCTCTCGCCTCTCGGTTACTCTCTCTCTCCTCTCTTTCGACTTCTTTGAGGAAAAAGCTTGGATTTAAGGTTTTGAGCTAGGGAATTGTTAGGGTAAAGCTAGGAAGTTATCTCAACCATTAAGGTATGGTTTTAACCCTTGATTCTCTCTAATTTTTCTAAGTTCTTACTTTGTTCTTGGTATTCTTGAGTTTTACAAACTCAAGACTTGGATTATGAGTCCATATGGAGATTTTGGGTATTTGTTGTTGTTTTAATGTTGCTAAGCTATTGGGTAAATTGTTTGGATGATTGAAATGTTTATTTGAGGAGATGGGGACCTGTTGGGGTCGGATTTGAAGCTTTGAGGTTCCCATAAATTATGGGAAAAATCCACAATTTTTGTTCTCTGTCATTGGCGCTATAGCGCTCAATAGGTGGCACTACAGCGCCATTGGGTCTATCTTTGGCACTGTAGCGCACAGTAGATAGCGCTACAACGCAGGTCGAGTTGTCAAGTTGGCGTTTTTTACTTTGGCGCTGTAGCACCTGGTAAGCAGCGTCGTAGCGTCGTACTGTTTTTTAGGGCATGAATTTTTGTACTTTTTAGGGTTTTGGCCTGAAGGCTTAGGGGACGATCCACCACCCTGTTGGTAGGATTGGAGGTTCCGAGAGTGCGGGATTGGATTTTAGAATTTAAACTCATTGCAACATTGTTTTTGGTTGTGACTAGGTTATCGCTAGGGCTCGAGATAGGATCATGCTCAAGGGGTCATTTATATATATAACTTGTGCTCGGACCAAAGGTAAGAAAACTGCACCCAGTACGTGATACATGTGATTATGGTTTGGCCCGAATTATAGAACAGGGATATGAATAGGGGATGAACGCCTGAGAATGTGCATAAGTATGATTATGCTTGTGAATGTTGATTAAGCATGTTGAATGCTTTGTATTTGGATATATGATATATGATGTATGCTTGTTTGCATTATCTTATTGAGAAAGGCTTGACTTATGAGTCAAGGACGGCAATAGCGCGCTGAGCGCTGGTCGTTTTGGTTAGGCTAACCAGGAGAGCATCATACGCTTGTCCGACGACCCAATGGTCGTGGAAAATGTAGCGCCAAGTAAGCTAGGCCAGCTCCAAGGCTGGTTATATAGAGGATAGGGCAATGGGCCTTGGGGTGACTTATTAGTCCCATATCCTAGGGTTGTGCCCCAGCATTGATTTATTAGTCAAGGGCAGCCTTAGCACGTTGAGAGCTGGTCGTAAATCATTGACTTATTAGTCAATGATGGCCTTCGCACGTTGAGTGTTGGTCGTAAAGCATTGACTTATTAGTCAAGGACAGCCATAGCACACTAAGTGTTGGTCGAAAAGTATTGACTTGTGAGTCAAGGACGACAATAGCGCGTTGAGTGCTGATCGGTATGGTTATACCTAATCAGGAGCGTGATATACGCTTGACCGACATATTGGTCGTGAGAAAACTAGAGCGCCAGGTACGCTGGGCCAGCTCCAAGGCTGGTTATACAGAGGATAGGGCAAAGGGCTCTGAGGTGACTCATTAGTCTCATATCCTAGGGCCCCGAGCCCCAGTATGATTTATTAATCATGTACTAGAACGTTGAGCCCCAGTATGATTCCATAATCATGTATTTTAGGCATTGGACCCCAATATGATTCATTGATCGTTTATCTTGGGCTATTGGCCCTTATGACACTATAGTCATTTATATGAATGGTATGCATGCATGAGTAGGGTTATTATTGCTAGGCATGCTTATTATGATTTGGTAATATGTTATTAACTACTTACAAGCATATTTAAGTTTTCTTTCTGAACTTTGGCTCACGGTGCTTTGTGGTGCAGGAAGGGGAAAAGAAAGTTGGACCATCCTTGAGTTGGAGAGCTTAGGTGACGATGTGTACATATGCGATTGCTCGACCACCACGGCCGAGGTGTTTTAAAGAGGAACTAGGGTCAACCCTGTTTTGCCGCTTAGGTCGGCAGGAGGTAACTTTTTCATTATAATTAACATTTAAAATATGATTTGGGATCCCATGTATGAAGTAAACGTTTTAGTGAAACGATGGTACCTTTGACTAAAAATTTTAACCATAAACCGTTAATCATGTTTAGTTACACGATTATGGCCAAATGACTCATTTGGCGAGTTTTACACTATTTAAAATACACAGTGTAATGGTCCTTGAGTAGTAGGGCGTTACAACTTGATATCAGAGCCTTGACCTAGCCGGAAGTGTGGCCAACGAGGACGTCAGACCCCTAAAAGGGTGAGTATGACAGTCAGAATCTCGTGATTTGTAGGGGGAAAGACCGGGTAAAAGCTGTGCAATCCCGCATCGCCTGGGGAAGGTCAAGTGTGATGATTCTAAGATTGTGTAGGTATGGGACTACATAATTGAAGAGGGTTTAAATGTATTGATGGGTACTACCTATGCCAACAAGATGCATCTTCTTTTCGGTAGCCCATCACTTGAGAACTCCAAAGTTAAGTGTGCTTGACCTGGAGTAGTCTCGTGATGGGTGACCTCCTGGGAATTTTTTCCAGGAAGCGTGCGAGTGAGGACAAAATGCTAGAAAGACTCATGTTGGTTTGCAGAGCCATTCGTCATTACAAGATGCAGCCATAGTGGCGTGGGGCATTACAAATGGTATCAGAGCATGCCAAGGTTAAGGGTTCCTTAAGACAAGCTGGACATGTACACTCGTCACTAAAGACAAGCTCCACTCAGGGTATGGTGACTATTTATGTGGTTATGTATTTAACTGTTTAAATAAGATATAAATGCTTTACCTGCATGAGATATTCTGATAGGGCCTGACCCTTGACTGTTGATATGATTATGTGATTACTTGCTCAATGAATATATGAATGTGTTATCTACACGCTAGAGTAAAGAACATGATATTTTGTTGGCAAGAGCAGGGGTTATTGATTGATGCAAGAATTTTATGGGCATGTATTTTAGCACTACAGTGGTATGTGAATGTGGTGCTGTTTGGTTTCCCGTGGGGAAGGTTTTTGGATTACTCATCATGCTTAATGGGTCAATTTATTGACTGCAGACTAATTCGAAGGTTATGTACCCAAGGCAGTTAATAGGACCTGGTGGTGTTTATGTTGAGGCTGGGAATTACAGCCAGGGCCTGAGCCCTTCGCCTACCCCTCAGAATTGGCAGCAGGTGCTTACAGATATGCAATTAAGATTGCAGAGGCAAGAGGAAGAGATCAGGTGTTTAAAACAGCAGGTTCTGTCAGGGAACACCCCTTCCTTTGCTATGCCAGGAGTGGCACTAGTATTGGCTCAGCCTAGGGTTGAGAATAGGTGGGAATTTCTATGAGAGAGATTTCAGGAATATTACCCTCCATTTTTTAGGGAGGCCTAGACTCATTCAGAGTTGAACAATGGATGGGCATGATCAATTCCATCCGCGACAGTATAGGGCTGGTAGGTCACGATAGGGGTGATTTGTGCTATATATGTGCTACAAGAAGATGCCTGGACGTGGTGGGAAGTGGTATCTCAAACACGAGATACAGTTGCAATGAACTGGAAAGAATTTAGGCAGTTGTTTAATGAAAGATATTATTGTGATGCAGTTAAGACTGCTAAGACAAATGAATTTATGAACCTGGTTCAGGGAAATGCAACGATAACAAAGTATGTTAACAAATTCGATGGGTTGGCCAAGTTTTCTTTTGATATGGTACCCACATATGTGGCTTGGAAGGAGCGATTTATCCAGAGATTGAATTCCAGAATAGCTCAGGGCATTAGAATCGCCCCAACACATGAGATCTCTACCTATGCTCAGGTGGTAGGGAAGGCCCTTATTCTTGAGGGCACATGAAATGAGATTTAGAGGGAGAGTTCCAGAGAGCGCGAAGCTCAAGCAGTGATACCTACGTTTATTGGATCAGGTAGGGGCAGAGGCCCCAGTGATCAGAAAAAAAAAAATTACAACATTTTCAGTACCCCTGGACTAGATAAGGGGTTCTGAAATGTTCAGATAGGCCATCAGGGCGAGGATGAGTATTGGAAACTCTATCCAGAATGCACTCGATGCAAGAGGTGTCATTTGGGAGAATGTTGAGCAAGAGCATTTTCTTGTGTGGGATGGTTGGGCACTTCAAGAGAGATTGCCCAAGACTAAGGAAGGACGAACCAAAGAGGGCAGATAGCTCAACCTCAGCTCGAGTATTTGCTCTGACGCAGTAAGAGTCAGAGACTGAGACTGAGGCTGGTCCCTCAATAGTGGCAGGTTAGCTTCCTTGTTTTGATTCTTATATTATGCTGATTGGTTTTGGTGCCATGTTGTTCTTTGTTTTGTTGCATTTAGTAGAGGCATAGACTTAGTATGTGGATTATGTGGTTATGTTATGATGAGAATTTGGTACCCTGTTAGTATCTTTTAAGAGATGGATTAGATTATTGTAAGAAAAGATTCATCAGTTGACTTGATGAAGTTGATTATGACCGACTTTGATATGATTTTGGATATGGATTAGTTAGACAAGTATGGGGCAACGATAGATTGTAAGAAAAGATGGTAACCCTTGGGCTGAGAGTGAGAAACCCTTATTATTTGTTGGCACTGTGCATGGATCCCATATACCTATTATATCTGTACTTAGAGTTAGAGACCTATTGCAGGAGGGATGCACAGGATTCTTAGCTAGTGTGGTGGATACCACTCAGGTCGTGACAGTGGGACCATGACAAATTAGATTAGTCTGTGAGTTTCTAGATGTGTTTCCAAAGGATCTGCCAGGGTTACCTCTACCTCGAGAGATAGAATGGTGATTATGTTGGTGCCATGGAAGGAACCAGTATTTAGGGCACCGTATGGAACGGCTTCAGCAGAGCTGAAAGAACTAAAGGTTCAGTTATAGGATAAGATGGTATTCTCCAAGGTAGATCTTCGATCTGGTTATCACTAGCTGAGGATTAGGGAGAAGGATTAGGCAAAAGACTGCCTTTTGTATCAAATATGGGCACTAGGAGTGTTGAGTCATCCTTTTGGGTTTGATTAATGCCCCAGTTGTTTTGATGGATCAAATGAACAGGGTGTTCAAAACTTAGTTGAATTGGTTTGTGATTGTCTTTATCGATGATATTGTGGTATACTCGTGATTAGAGATTTTCCAAGGCCAAGGAACGCCTCAGAGGTCAGGAGTTTCCTTGGATGGGTAGGGTACTACATGTGTTTTGTGGAGGATTTCTATCTCATTGATAGAGTTGACACGCAAAATCATAAGTTTGCATGATCAGATGAGTGTGAGAACAACTTCCAGGAACTGAACCGGTGATTGATTACAACTTTAGTTCTGAGTCTTCCTACAGATCAAAACAAGTTTATGGTTTATTGTGATGCCTTCAGACAGGATTTGGATTGTGTTCTTATACAGGCAGAAAAAGGTTATTGCCGCATCATGTTGGTTGAAAGATATGACCAGAGCTAGAGTAGAGATACTGGTGGGCCAGTTGGCCAACATTAAATTTACTCTTTTAGAGAGGATCAAGGAAAAAAATTAAGTAACCCGCAGATGGGAAGGATTGGAGGGGATGTCTTAGCTAGAATAGCTAAGGATTATACAGTGTCAAGCATGTGTTTATTGAGGTATAAGGATCGGACTTGAGATTCGATGGACACTAGGATTAAACGAGAGATTCTGAAAGAATCTCATACTACCCCTTCTTATTCTTTTCATCCAGGAATCATGAAGATGTAACAGGATCTAAAAACTTTATATTGGTGGCCTGGGATGGTGAGGGACGTAACTGAGTACGTGGCAAAGTGCATGACCTGTTAGCAGGTCAATGGAGAGTATTAGAAACCAGTAAGGCCATTACAACCTTTGTGTATTCCATAGTGGAAGTAAGAGGACCTCACGATGGATTTCATGGTGGGATTTCCCAGGATAGTGGGCTAGTATGATTCAGTCTGGGTCATTATGGACCGGTATACAAAGTCAGCTCACTTTTACCAATGAGGATGAATAATATAGTTGACAGTTATGTAGATCTCTGTGTGAGAGAGATAGTACGCCTTCTTGGGACTTTGAGGTCTATCATGATGGATAGGGATCTTATCTTTACTTCCAAGTTTTTGGGAAGGTTATAGAAGGCGATGAGTATACTATTGGAGTTCAGTACAACTTTTTATCCTTAGGCTGATGGTAAATCAGAAAGGATTATCTAGATAGTAGAGAAAATGCTGAGAACATGTGTATTGGACTTTGAAGGGTCTTGGAATAAATATTGCCTCTAATAGAGTCTTCCTATAATTATAGCTACTAGTTGATTATTGGAGTGACACCTTATGAGATGTTGTATGGTAGGAAGTGTAGATCGCCCATTCACTAGGATGAGATGGGTGAGAGGAAATATTTGGGTCCTGAGGTAGTTCAGAGGACCACTGAGGCTATTGAAAATTAGAGCTCGGATGCTTGCTTCTCAGAATAGACAGAAAATTTATGTTAATTTGAAATGAAGGAACGTGGAGTTCCTAGTGGAAGGATACGCCTTCCTTAGAGTCTCACCATGGTAAGGGGTGAGGAGATTTGGGAAAAATTACAAGTTGAGCCCTAGATTTGTAGGACTGTTTGAGATCCTAGAGAGGATCGGTCCAGTGGCCTATAGATTGGCCTTACCGTCGGTATTGTCGGTCGTACACAATGTATTTCATATTTCCATGTTGAGGAAACATGTATTAGATAAGACACATGTGTTGAGTTATGAGGATCTGGAAATGGAGGCTGAGTTGAGGAACAACGAGTCTAGATATGAGACATAAAGGATAAGGTTCTGAGGAACAAAACTATACCTCTGGTTAAGGTATTATATATAAACAGTAAGGTCGAGGGAGCGACCTGGGAATTGGAATCAGATATGCGGGATTTATATCCTGAGCTATTCAGATAAAATTTCGAGGACGAAATTTTTTGTGAGGAGGGGATAGTTGTAACGTCCCAAATTTCCTAATATGGCTTAGTGCCTTGATTAGGGGGCCAGGATGACAATAATTGATTTATGGTATTATTATATGATAATATGCATGATTATGTGAGTTATATTATTATATGACTCATATTGCATCTTTAAGTGTATTAAATATGCATGTGGGTCGTTTCTTATTAGAATAACATTTTCGTAATTTTGATTTGTTATGGGTATATTTGAATATATGATTATATATTTGTGATATATGATGAGACCACATTATTTTGTGAATATATTTAGATTATTCGGCATGAGACGATCCTAGCGAGCAAAGTTGCGGTTTGGTAATAACGGGGTTAAAAACCAAGGTCGGAGTGAGCCTAGGGGTAATTTGGTAATTTAGCGCATTACCGAGAATTTTTGGGTAATGGGAAATTTATTTGGAGGTATTGGTGATATTAAGGAATTAGAGGGATAAGTGGTAAAAGACTAAATTGCCCTTGGTGGCATTAAAGGGGTTATATTGGACCAAGAGGCATTTTGGTCATTATCCCAATATGATGACTTAACTAATAGTTTTCTTCAGCCAAAGGAAACCCAAAATAGAGCTTCCTACCTCTCTCCTCTCGGTTACTCTTTCTCTCTCTCCTTTCTTTGGATTTCTTTGAGGAAAAAGCTTGGATTTAAGGTTTTCAGCTAGGGAATTGTTAGGGTAAAGCTAGGAAGTTTTACAAACTCAAGACTTGGATTATGAGTCCATATGGAGATTTTGGGTATTTGTTGTTGTTTTAATGTTGCTAATGTTGGAAATGTGCCCTGAAAGCATATGTAGTAGACATTGTTTTTATGAAATAAATAAATGAATTGAATTTTTTATGCATATATTTTATGGACTATATTATTCTGTGATAATATTAAGTAAATATCAGGAAAATTCCTAAGTTCATATATGTGATCTCAAACACGTATTGGTACGGGAGGATTGTGTTTGAGATAAATGAACTTGTATAGTTCACAGTAAAATAAAGTTATGGAATCTTTAGATTAATTACTGCAAGTACGGTCCACTAGTATTATGAATACATGTGATCTAGATCCGGATCACTAGTGTGGTAGGACACTTTAGTGGAGGTGCTTTATATATTAGAGAATATATAGAACTAGACCAGATATGTTTATTAATACTTAGTTAAATACTGTTTCGAAGTATTAATTAAATATATCAACTGATGATCATATACAAATAGATCTTAATCCTGAAGTTACTATGAACTCCTGTTTATGTTATATGAGTTCTTTGATTCACTTGTTAGGGTCTATCAGAATGATCAGGCTATAAACTTTTGTTTCGGGAACTCATTAATGTAGATGGCTGGGGACATAGTATACAGATATGGAATTTATGTCTTCTCGCAAGAGATTGAATGATGGTTCTCTTAAGGGTTGACTTTTGGGACTAAAAGGTTATTGAGCTCAAATTCATAATTTAGTTATGAATTAACCTTTACTAGTAGAGTCAATGGTACTTAAGGAAACAAGAGATAATTAAAAGGGTAAAACGTAATTATATTCCCGATTAATTATGAACCATTATTAAAGGGTCAAGTTGTATGAAATGATTATATCAATGGACGCTTTATAATTATAAAGTACTCAATAAATGAAATATCTATAATTACAAGAGTGCAATCTCATATTTATAGTGGAATAATCATGAGATTAATAAATTAAGATTATTTAATTAAATAGTTTAATTAATAATCTCAAATTTATTGGAGCTTGGAATTATAGGTCCATAGGTCCCCATAGCGGCTCTATCAACACTGTTCAAGGTAAGAGTTGATATGAAGGGAAAATAGTTTAAAGACATATTAAAGAAGAAATTTGTTCTTCAGGCCAAATATGCAATTATATGATAAAAGTGAGTAATTAATTAATTACAAATTAGTTGTAGTTAACAAAATTAATTAATATTTAATTATTGTATAATTTTTGAAATTATATTAAATAATTAATTGATTATAATTTTCGAAATTATAATAAATTAAATATTTATTTTCAAAAATTTTGGATTTAATTAATTGGTAGAATTAATTAAATATCTTTATTGGAGTGGGAGATAATAATCTGATAAGTTTAAATTGGATTTGAATTTAAAAGATTAATATTTATTCAAATAATTAATTATATTTGATAATTAATTAAAAAGATAATTAATTTGAATTCAAATTTGAATTAGTTATCAGGTTGTTAGATCTTATCTGACAAAGTAGTTTGAATAAATAATTAAATAAAAATTGAAAAACCAACATCCCTAAAATTAAGGAAGCTACATGTGCACACACAGTCCATGGACTGTGTGTGGCGTGTAGGGTAATTTTCAGGGATGGGATTTTCATTTTTATTTATTTAATTAATTAATTAATGGATAATTCAAAATTTGGATTTTGGATTTTTTCATTAATAGAATAATTAATTAATTAAAAAGTAAATTGTAAAATTGTTACAAATTTAATTTTTAAAATTTGAATATTTTCTTTTAAGTATGACTAATCAGAAAAATATTGCAAGATGTAGATGTGAGACAACTCTGAACATTCGCTCTGTGAAAAATATAACGATAGTTTTCTCTCCCTGAAAATAAAGAACCAATTCTCAGGTCTATTCTCTTGATCTCATGAGTTGAGTACATCAAGTAAAATCACAAATAAACTATCATTCATTCTCTAAGTGCCCACACATTTCTTGAGGTGTAGAGAACGCTTTGGAAGATCTTGGTGTGAGTACGTGGGAGCGGCTTGGATAGGAAGATCGTTCTAAATACGAAAAGATAGCAAGGACACTTGATATGCTTCAAGAGGTATGATTTCTATTATTATCTTGATTATGATTAATGTATGTATATTAATGGATCCGCATATTTAAAGGTAGTTTAAATATGTTACAAAAATTTTGTTGTACACTGGGCCAACCACACCACCATTCCGCTGCGTATTAGGAAACTCGTTCCTAATAGCTAAGCTATTGGGTAAATTGTTTGGATGATTGAAATGTTGATTTGAGGGGGTGGGGACCCGTTGGGGTCGGATTTGAAGCTTTGAGGTTCGGAGAAGTTATGAGAAAAACCCAGAATTTTTGTTCTCTGTCATTGGTGATATAGCGCCCAGTAGGTGGCGCTGCAACTCTATTAGGTCTCTGTCTTTGGCGCTATAATGCCCAGTAGATGGCGCTATAGCGCGGGTCGAGTTGTCAGGTTGGCGTTTCTGACTTTGGCGGCGTAGCACTTGGTTGGCGGCGTCGTTGCGCGCATACTATTTTTCAAGGCATGAATTTTTGTACTTTTTGGGGTTTTGGCCAGTGGGATTGGAGGTTCCGAGAGCACGGGATTGGTACTGGGATTATATTTTGGAATATAAACTCATTAAAACAATATTTTTGGTTGTGGCTAGGTTACCGCTAGGGCTCAGGACAGGATTGTGCTCAAGGGTTCATTTATATATATACTTTGTGCTCGGACCAAAGGTAAGAAAACTGTACCCAGTACATTATACATGTGATTATGGCTTGGCCCAAATTATTGAACAGGGATATGAATAGGGCATGAATGCCTGAGAATGTGCATAATTATGATTATGCTTGTGATTGTTGATTATGATAACGCCCAGTAGATGGCGCTACAGTGCGGGTCGGTTTGTCAGGTTGGCGTTTCTAACTTTGGCTTCGTAGCACTTGGTAGGCGGCGCCGTTGCGCCGTACTGTTTTTCAGGGCATGAATTTTTGTACTTTTTGGTGCTTTGGCCCGTGGGATTGGAGGTTCCGAGAGCATGGGATTGGTACCGGAATTAGATTTTGGAATTTAAACTCATAGAAACACCATTTGTGGTTGTGATTAGGTTTACGCTAGGGCTAGGGACAAGATTGTGCTCAAGGGTTTGTTTATATATATAACTTGTGCTCGGACCAAAGGTAAGAAAACTGCACCCAGTACGTGATACATGTGATTATGGCTTGGGTCGAATTATTGAACAGGGATATGAATAGGGCATGAACGCCTGAGAATGTGCATAATTATGATTATGCTTGTGATTGTTGATTATGCATGTTGAATGCTTTGTATTTGGATATCTGATATATGATGTATGTTTGTCTGCATTATCTTATTGAGAAAGGCTTGGCTTATGAGTCAGGGACGACAATAGCGCGCTGAGTGCTGGTCGTTTTGGTTAGGTTAACCAGGAGAGCATCATATGCTAGTCCAACAATCCAATGGTCGTGGAAAATGCAGCGCCAGGTACGCTAGGCCAGCTCCAAGGCTGGTTATATAGAGGATAGGGCAATGGGCCCCGGGGTGACTTATTAGTCTCATATTTTAGGGCTGGGCCCCAACATTGACTTATTACTCAATGATGGTCTTGGCATGCTGAGTGTTGGTCGTAAAGCATTGACTTATTAGTCAAGGATGGCCTTAGCACGTTGAGTGCTGGTCGTAAAGCATTGATTTATTAGTCAAGGACGACCATAGCACACTGAGTGGTGATCGAAAAGCATTGACTGATGAGCCAAGGATGGCAATAGCACGCTGAGCACTAGTCGGTATGGTTATACCTAATCAGGAGCGTGATATACGCTTGATCGACCTATTGGTCGTGAGAAAACTAGAGCGCCAGGTACGCTAGGCCAACTCCAAGGCTGGTTATACAGATGATAGGGCAAAGGGCCCCAGGGTGACTCATTAGTCCCATATCCTAGGGTGTCGAGCCCCAGTATGATTTATTAATCATGTAATAGGACGTTGAGCCCCAGTATGATTCCATAATCATGTATTTTGGGCATTGGAACCCGATATGATTCATTGATCGTTTATCTTGGGTTATTGACGCTTATGACACTGTAGTCATTTATATGAATGGATGCATGCATGAGTAGGGTTATTACTACTAGGCATGCTTATTATGATTTGGTAATATGTTATTAACTGCTTACGAGCATGTTTAAATTTTCTTGTTAAGCCTTGGCTCACAGGTGCTTTGTGGTCCAGATAAGGGGAAAAGAAAGCTGGATCATCCTTGAGTTTGAGAGTTTAAGTGACAATGTGTACATATGCAGCTACTCGATCACCACAGGTGAGGTGTTTTAAAGAGGAACTAGGGTCAAACCCTGTTTTTTCGCTTAGGTCGGCAGGTTGTAACTTTTTAATTGTAATTAACCTTTCAAATGTGATTTGGGATCCCATGTATGAAGTAATGTTTTAGTGAAAGGATGGTACCTTTAACCAAAATTTTTAACAATAAACCGTTAATCATGTTTAGTTACACGATTATGGCCAAATGACTCGTTTAGCGAGTTTAGCACTATTTAAAATACACAGTGTAACAGTCCCTGAGTAGTAGGGCGTTACTGAAAGCGTTTGGGACGTTATGGAAAAACTGAAAGCTTTAATGCTGAAAATGGGCTGTGACCGTAGACACTGATATTCCTTGGCCACGGCCTGGGGGACAGAGGCCAGTGGCCGAAACCACGATACTCCTGGGTGTGGCCAGTGAGGCTGACAACCAATACCACTTTTAGGTTTTTCCAATTTTAATGGTTCTAACATCCCAAGTGTTGACCCTGATTTTGGGCAACTGACACGGAGTCAAAATACGCTTGACGTGGATGAATGCGTTGAAAAGAACGTGATGACGAAAATAATAAGAACACGATATTTTATAGTGGTTTGGCCCCAAGATCTGGTAATAACCTACGTCCACTTAAATTGTTATTGATATAAGATCAAAAGGAGTGATCAAAGAACTAGGGTTCAATGAGTTTCACCAACCTCTGAAGAATAATACAATATCTCAAATAGAATTACTCTAGTCTCCAATAATTCAAAAGCCAAAAGTCCCCTCCTTGAGCTATCTTTCTCTATTTATAGGCTCAAAGGGGATTACATGAATTTGTTACAGATATTCTCTCCTAAATAATCGGATACTCAGGAGATTGTGGGAGTCAATTTCGGGATTTACCAAGATCTTTATAGAAACATCATGAAGCATTCGGAACCTGCGACCAAGCTGGTCGCAGGTAAGCTTCGGCTGTCTACTGCTTATAATTTGTCTTCTGGTCGATATCCTAGCAGAGTTCCTCCAAATGTCAGCCACGTGTCCAAGGATCACTTGCCACGTCATCTACGCCAGTTTTTTGGATAACACCAAGTAACTCCCAAATCTTCATTTTAATTCCATAAACATCCAAATAAACATTGGTAACAGTCATGGGGGTTGGTGGAATTTGAAATTCAAAAGGTATCTCAAACTCTATAAATAGAAGCTTAATGCTCACTTGTAAGACACACAATTTTCTATCCACAAAGCACTTGGCTGGAAAATACACCATAGAGGCTTGATAATTCTAGAGAGTTATTTCCTTGAGAGATCCCTTGGTGCTTAGAGAATATGGGGAAATAAGTTTTTGGACAAAGATTTTGAACCTTGTTCAAGTTGGTGATCCTCACTACTCTACACTTTGCTTGTGTGAGAGTTTGTGTTCTTATCATTGTTCTTTTCATTCTTTTGATCTTGTTGTTCTTATTTTACTTGTATTATCATTATTTTGAGTTTGTAATCTTCTTCTTCTACATCCTTCTATTTACTTGTATTTTGTGCAATTGAGTTGTAATATTTTTTAATCAATATTACCATGTCTATTGTATTTTTTACATAGAGTTGTATTTTGATTTTCCACAATTCCATTGAGTATAATTTATATTCTCTAATAATTTATGCACACAAAATGTGCATCAAATTACATGGTATATTATTTAACCAATTACATTTTGTTTAAAATAAACTCACCATGTTAAAAAGACATGTCATGTAATGTAAAAAATTATACATAATTTATGTAACCCATGACAAACCACACTAAAATCAAAAAACAAAACTCAATGAAAAAAAAAAGACAATTAGGTAAATATTCATTTAATATCTTATATTTTCAATAATACTTATATGGTATCCTGTAATTTAAAATTGTACATATTTGATACTTTGAAATCAAATTTGATTAATAAAATTTTATCAATATGACCAAACTGCTCTCAATTATACAAGTTTCAAATTTAAATTTAATTACTTAGATCATCTCCAATGCAATATGTAAATTTTATGTCAAATTTAGCACAAAAAATGAGTTAATGATATATTTGGCCTAATATTTGTAATTGTGCTCCAATGCACAATATACAAATTAACAAAAAAAAAATCAATAATTCATTTAATATATATTGAAAACATACAAAAATTAATTTTTTATTATCCAAATTATGTACTCCAAGAAATTTATCATTAAAAAAATAAATCAAAAATGATATATGGTTGATCGTTAATCATTAATTATAATAATTAGTGACAATATGGTAATAAAAAATTAGCATTTATCGATGTGCCAAATTTGGCACATGCTATATTTTATGTCAAATTTGTCATACTTTTTGGAATATCATTGAAGTTATACTTTTTGTAAGATGTGCTTAATATAGAATTGCACCAGTTTTTTGGCACTTCATTGAATACGCCTTTGTTTACATATAATTGAGGTCAGTTTAATTATATTGATTAAATTTAAATTTATGGGTATCAAATATATATAATTTTAAATTACATAATTTTAAATAAGCATTATTAAAAAAATATGGAATGAAGTCTATATTTTAATAATGATAAAACACAAGATACCATAAGATCATTTAGCCCGAGACAAAAATAACACATAATCACTCTTTCAAAGAATATGCATCTAAAAGTGAATTGTCTTTTTTTCAAAAGAAAAAAGTGAATTGTCTAAGTATATTTGTTTTTATTTGAAGACTATTTTTTTAGCTCCTCGGGAATTCAATTAACTGTGTACTAATTCATTGGATTTCGAATATATATGTTTTCTCCTTATTAATAGGACAATGAGGAAATAAAGGTCATGTTAGATTTAGTTGTGAAACTATATTTAAACTGATGGGGTTCTAATTTAAAATTATTTCGCGGTGAGTAAAATAAATTAGATTTATAAAAATAAAATGGGCTAATATTATCTTGCATATAGAGTTATGCACTCATTTTTTACGTAAAAGCATTGTTTTGATTTTAATTTCTTTCATAAGCCAATATTTTTGCATTTTACTTTTACGGTTAAAAAAAAAAATTTACAACACTATAACACAATTACGCTAAGCTCAAGAAAAATGATTTTTGTTGGAGGCTTACATTATTTCATCAATGGTTTTAAATTTTACACCATCCACATCCACTTGAGAATCAAGACAAAAAAAACTAGTCAGGCCAGCATGGATCTGATTAGAACTATTAAATTGTCCTTATAGATATCAGTCTCAAAACATCATGAAAATAATATTCATTGAAGAACAACTTGCAACACTCAGTACTGTACATTGTACTTACCAATACTCTTCTAAAAACAACAAATTTTAAGTACCAAAAATGAAAACACCTCTTCTTTTTTTTTCTTTTCTTCTTTTTTATAATTTTTTTTTTAAAAAGAATCTAAAAAGCTTAGCAGATTACACAAGCATTGGGATCTTCCTCAACACTTCTGACATAATACTGTGGAACTGGAACCATTTGAGGATTATGAGCCCTGTATATCTTTAGAAGCTCAGCCAAATCATCTTTATCTTTCTTTGGGTCTTCTTTTTTAGGCTCTTCTTTCTTCGGTTCTTCTTTCTTCTTCTCTGGTGCTTTGGGTGGTCCTACTGAGAGGATATCAGCATTACAAAGCTTCCTCA
This sequence comes from Humulus lupulus, assembly GCF_963169125.1. Classification (NCBI taxonomy): domain Eukaryota; kingdom Viridiplantae; phylum Streptophyta; class Magnoliopsida; order Rosales; family Cannabaceae; genus Humulus; species Humulus lupulus. Next base: position 26,494,218 of record NC_084797.1, read on the forward strand.
ACTTGCTTACCAAAGTTACTGGATCTATGTCCCCTGTTACTGTCAATTTCATGTCCTTGGAATCCATGGAAATTGAATCAACGCCTGAGAAAAAAAAAAATTGAATTCTATTAGATCATCATGTTTTATGACCTGGGTTTTCTTTATTTTATCTAATAAAATGTGTAAAAATTGAAACTTTTTAGAATTGAGACAACAATATACCTGAATGGCCAGAAACTGTCTTCATAATCTTCTTCCTGGTCCTCTCATCATGAAAGTCCAATTTCAACACCACTTGCTGTAACAAAACAGTCCCATATCAGTTTTGATGAGGAAAAAAAATCATAAAACAAGAAAAATTATTACTAATAGGAAAGTGAAATTAGTAGTGAACCTGAAAATATAAGTAGTACTAACCTTCATTATGAGTATGTAAGCTTTTGTGAGATCAGAGCTTGAAGTTTCTAATTATAGAAACAGTCGACAGTGTTACTTAGATAATAATAAGAGAGAGAGAGAGATGATGATGAGTAATTGCTTATGGATATCTAATGCTTTGGTGAAATGAAAGGTACCTACGCATGTTGGTATTTATATTGGAGTGAGTTAGTCAGTCAACTTTGAGGTCAATGAGCATAGTAGTCGTTTGCAATTTGGTCAAGAAAGTCATCTGAGCGGACCATGAGAGCCCACAAGTTTGCAATTTCGCAGAAAGAAAGAGAAACAATTTGGACAAAGACAATAATTTCAAACGACGCCGCTTTAAAGTTTTTGAACTTTTCTTTTAAATAAAGGTTTTTTACTTTATTATCCAATTTCTTGGAAGCCACGAAATGATTCTATGTATGTGTGGTTTTGGTTTTGGTTTTGGTTTTGGTTTGTGAGGGAGTCCCTCCCAATCTCAGTCGTACTCGAGGGATGCCAACGTGGCCTTCTGGAAGTCTCTTTCGTCGAACACATCTCTAAACGCGGTTACGGGTTTACCCCACTTCGACAAGACTTGGTCAGTTCGGATCAGTCTGCTTCATTTAATTTTGTTTAATTGTACAATAAAAAGTAATTGATGCATATAATATTTTTTAATGTAATTTTGTAAAATCGACTTTTGTTTCTAGAATTTTTGACAAGTTATCAATAAAATTTTTATAGGAAATTGAACGTGTCTGCGACACTATTTTATAAAAATAAATGGTATTTTTAATTGAAGGAAAGATTCACACTTGTTAATAATGTTTTTTTGAGTACAACACTTACAATACATGATAGAATTTTTTCCATTTAAATAAAATTGTGTTTCTGTCACAAATGTATATTCGATTATTTCATATTTGCACTCATAGTAGATTATCTAAAATGGCTAATTAGTTAAAATAGTAAAAAAAAATGTCTAAAAAATGCCTCCATAAGTTGAGGTATTATTGCTTTTTATTTTATATAATGAATAGCGCATAGCAAAATGTAGCTACAACTTTAGTTTTATTTTTTGTTTTTATAAATAAAATATATTAAAATGTATAATATTTAAATAATGTAAAAAAAATATAGAGAAATTGATGTATTATAAAAGTTTGAGATAAAATAGAAAAAATATGATTTTAATAAGATATTTTGAATAATAAAATAAAAAATTTGATGTGAGTGCTGTTAAGCAATTAAATAAATAAAAGAAGACCTTAATAAATAGTAGATATTGAATTATTGGTAGAGTAAAAAACGTTTTAGAACTTCCCAAGTCCTGACTCAGTGACTGAATATTATGGTAGGCAGACTTGAATCTATATCTACTCGTTAACTTATTAGTTGATTCAACTCTTCATAATAATCAATGCCCAATCACGATTTCCCTTCTAATTTCTAATTTCAAGTGTTGGCTTTCACGAGTAATGATATGTGTACATATGTACTCAAATATTACACATAGTAATGTGTCACTGTTTTTTTAAACAGTAGCCCTAATTTTAATAAATGTGATTGGTTAGACTAAACTTTCACATCACTATGTTGTAATATTTTTGTGAATATTTTGATGGCACATATCACTACTCCTAGCTCCACATTGTAATTTATCTTTTCAACTCTTTTTTTTTTTAAAAAAAATCTCTTTAGTCTATTATTACCTGAAAATGACATGAAAATAATTTTATGATTTAAATTAAACATTATTTAAAAGAAAAGAAAACTCTTATTTTCTTTTATTTTTATATGAGTATTAATATGTGCACACAAAAATTATATAACACTTAGAGCCGTAGCAACAACTCATTCAAAGATTGTTTTCTTTAAAATTTTAAAGAAAGATAAAAATGCTTCCCACGGATAATGTATATAATTGATCTATTCTAGAAGAGCTTAAAAAAGGTTAATGGCTCTACTAAATGTAGAGATGGTTTAAGAGCTCTTCTAAACATTTATTAATTATTTTTCTTTCTCTCTCTTTCCAAATTAAATAAGTTTTATTTTTTTATTTTTTCTTTCTTATTATTTAATTAATAAAAATGTTCAAAAATATAATATTTAAAAGATGTAAAAAATAATATAAAGAAGCTGATATTTTGTGTGTTGTAAAAATTCGATGAAAATGAGGTTTTAATAATGTATTTTGAATGATAAATTAGAATAGCTACTAGGAGTGCTCTTATGTAGCAAGGGTCTCTCTAAATAAATGTGAGATCCGCATATATTATAAATGCGAGTTTAATGAAAATTGTTGTTTTTCTAAATTCGCATATATTATAAAAGTGTCAGTTTGCTAAATAAATGAAAGGGTATTAAATTCTATTTATACTATTTCTTAAATGAATCTTGGCTATTCGCACCCTTCAACTCCCCTAGACTAGACTTTTAGGTCTTTCAACCAAAAAATTTCCCTTTTTTTGATCTATGAAGTATTAACATTTTCTTTTCGTTTACATATTATACTTTATATACATTTTATATATTATACATTTACTTTTTACTCATCTTTTGCTAAAAAGAAAAATTAGGTCAGTTTGCTACAGTGAAAAATCGGTGCACTCGATTTTTTCTGTTTTTTGGATTTTATGCTCAACCCTACTGTTGACGTGGTTCTTCGGCAGCAGATAATTATATGAATAAATGGGATGGATTAGTGCTAAATGATGAACCGTAATATGTGAATAATCTCAAAGGAAGGTTATAACTCGTGTACTCTTTTTAGGTGGTTCGAATGTTAAAATCCCTCTAGTCCACCAGTCAATATTATTGATATATCTCTGATATTCCTTACAGGGTGTTTCTTTACAAATTAGAAGCCAATCATTTGCAACACCCAGGGTCTCCATATTTATAGGGAGAGGAAACCTGGGTGTTGGTAAAGGGGGTCATCACGTGACCGTCTTACCCATCATGTTACTTCTGTGATATTCATGATTAATTTCTAAAACCTGACAATGAAGTGTGGTCTAATCAATAGGTAAGGGGGATAATGGACCGCATGGCCCAAACCAGTCGTGGGGTGCCTGAACACGCACGTTTATGCTGCGTGTTCGATATTTCAGGAATGGAGTAGACACGTGATGTCTGATATGCGCACGTTTACATTGCGTGGTTGACTTTATAAAGGGTCGGGCGTGTCAGCTCCAAGTCTTACCTCGAGCCTGATGTAGTCTCAGCTCGTGGTGTCCACACTGCTGACCCGATGCCTTTGTGTTCTTACTAAACCTTTGGCTACCTCGAGCTGAAGAGGTAGAGACTCGTAACAGCAACTCCGGGTAGGTAGCTTCCACGTGGCTGGTAAGATTATGTCTTTTTCCAGCTCGCTAATAACCCGTGGATATTTAGGGCGTACACCTACAGGGTACCAACCAAGTATATTCCCTATACTATGTAATGAAGATCTAGAAGACTACAAATACTTTATAAGTAATCCTATGGGCATGAAATATAAGAAAACAATTATTGTGAGATGAGATGAGACAAACATATAATTATTTTATCTTTTTATATGAGTTATTATAATATTAATCAACTTAAATCTATATATAAAATATTAAGTTGAAAAAAATTTGGCCGGTGGAAAGTCCATCAACATTCTATGCATAGAAGAAAGTTATAATTCGTGTTATGACTTGCTAAATTCTATTTATACTATTTCTGAGATGAATAAACTTTCTTCCTCTCTCACGGTAGCAAACTGACCTAATTTTTCTTTTTAGCAAAACCATCCCAAATATTTTAAAAAAAATTAAATAATAATAAGGATAAAAGTACTTTGCGTCAATGATGTCTATTAATTCTTTACATTTTAATAATATCTTGGATTATTGCCAACGTTCAATTTTCCTGAATTGACGAAAACGTTTCTGAATTATTTTTTATTTTTATGAATTTTTATATACATGCAACAATATAATAAAATGTCTTACCCTATGTTTGGTAGAGATAGAAAGTATGAGTGATAAATAAATGTTAATGAGAAAGAAATTGTGAAGGGAACGAAAGAAAAATGTAATCCTTGTTTTTGAGATTTTACAATTTTTTATTTTGTAAATATATATAATTTTTAAACATTAAGTACTGTATTATTATCATAAATTTCGAAAATGATTCACACTTTGAATAGTTGATTTGTTAATGATATTGTGTAATAAATATAGAGAGAATTTTGTTGAAAAAATATGCATTAGTTGTTTAGTGTTATGAATATATATTGATCGTATTAATTAAATATACAAATTAACAATTTAGGCAATAAATATGCATTTTACTTATTAGACATTACATGAAATAAATGCGTATATACTATAACAAATACGAAATTTGAAAAAAAGAATTAAAAGTATAACAAATTTCTATATAAAGAATAATATTTCTATATAAAGATTAATTGTGACAAAAAAAATAATAACTAAATTTAAAATTAATGTACTAAAAAAAATTACATGTTGGTGACTTGCTATACCAAGTCACTATATTGGCTCATCATCATAATTATTAGAACCTATCTTTGGATAGTAACTATTGAGAACTATTTCTTTTATTTATATATATATATATATATATATATATATTCATATGCAAGAAGGAAGAATTAAGCAATTCCATGCGGAGTTTTCTTTGTTGCTCTTTTAGAAAGAAAAAGATATGCATGTCAATTTATTGAGTCTATTTCAGGGAAAAAATGCATGTCAATTTATTGAGTCTATTTCAGGGAAAAAATGCATTTATAATTAGTTGAAGTCATCGTCTGAGTCTTTTTCCTAATAAGCTAATCCAGCTATATATGTGGAATATTCTCTTAACTAAGAAAATATTAATCAAATTATATATATATCTCTTTTATATAAAAAATGTGTAGATATCAGAAATTCTTGATTTTAGCGATTTTTTATTTTTTTAATGTTAACTTTAATGAAATATTCTCATATTTAATAAAATATTCTTATATTTAATTATAGTTTGTAAATTTCATTTCAGCTTAAATAAATAATTTTAAAAAATTAGGATATTTTTTTTAGATATTTTACTATTATAATTATTTTAAAATAATAAATAATTAAGCAAATTAAAATATGATATTTTTAGAATATTTTACACTGATAATTATTTAAAAATAATAAATTATTAACCAAATTAAAATATGATATTTTTGAGATATTTTACAGTAATAATTATTTAAAAATAATAAAATCATATATTTTATAGTTCAAATCAAATTTAATCAAACTTAAACTAATATCATATTAAACATATAATATAATTTACTGTCAATTAGCAACAAATTAATTTTTTTTTTTAAAATTAGCAAAAAATTTATATTTAAAATCCATGTATAATATAAAATAAATAATTAAAAAAATTAAAATAGGATATTTTTGAGATATTTTACAATGGTAATTATTTAAAAATAATAAATAATTAAACAAATTAAAATATGATATTTTTGAGATATTTTACAATGATAATTATTTAAAAATAATAAAATCATACATTTTATAACTTAAATAAAATTTAATTAAACTTAAACTCACTTATTAGAATCATATCATATTAAACATATAATATAATCTACTATCAATTATCAACAAATTGCTTTTTAAAAAAGAACTAGAAAAAAACTTAAATTTAAAATTCACGTATAATATTTAATATTACATTAAACATATAATATATAATATCTTATTGTCACTCTCATATTCAAAACCTAGAACAAACATAAACTTAAACAAAAATAATTAGATTATTTAATTAAAATAAGATATTTATTTGAAATTTATATGACATTTATAAATTTAATAAAAAAAATTAATAAATTATATATGTTGACGCCATTTTTCGTCAACATTAAATATAGAGCACATAAACAATAAATAGTTATGGCCAGAAAAATACAATAAAACAAGTAGGATTTTTACGTGGTTCAGCAGTTAGCTCTGCCTAGTCCATGAGTCTGTATTATTAGAACTTAGGAAATTTCTGGAAATTCTTCAGAGATTAATTCTCCAGAGTTTCTCTCAAGATCACCAAAATTCGGTCATTTACAAAGGTACAAGACTTCTCTATTTACAGAGGAAGTCTCATGATACTATCCCACACGTCTCTGGGAAGTTCTCATTTACATTAATAAATTTAATGGCTTTAAAAGCCTGTAACTTCTATATACAAGGAAACGTCCCCTGAAGACCAGGGGGCGTATAACTGACTAATAAATATCCCTTTATTATAGGGAAGTTACAACAATAAATGTAGACTGCGTCTCTCCAAGTGATTCACTAAGATGTTCGAAGTCAGCAATCAACATCGTTAGCATTGTACCAGCCTAGGTCTCTGGGTGACTTTCGAGTTGTATTATTTTCTCAAAATCAACTTAGAATGAAACACCGAGCTCACACTTAAGCCAAGCTCGGGCCACTTGATCCGAGGTCACACGACAATGGACGTATCTCGATGTTCTGTCTTCCGAGCTTGCAAGGACTTCGAGGCTACCCAACTTCGAGGTTGCTACCTGCTTTGTAGGTTCGGCGCCTAGGTTGTGAACATGTATTCTAGATATTGCGAGCTCACACCTGACGAATCCAGCTTTCGAGATCCCAATTCTCAAGGCTCGAAATCTGGGTGTAACAATATAAATAAAACTAAAGAAACGTGCATTGCACATTACTTATATCTAGTATATCTCTTCTATATAATAAGTGTATAGATAACGAAAATTATTGGTTTTAACGGGTTTTTATTTTTTTAATGTTAACTTTAATAGAATATTCTTATATTTAACGGTAGTTTGTAAACACTTAAACTTAAATAAAATAAAATAAATAATTAAAAAAATAAAATAGGATATTTTTGAGATATTTTACAATGATAATTATTTAAAAATAATAAATAATTAAACAAATTAAAATATGATATTTTTTAGATATTTTACAATAATTATTATTCAAAAATAATAAATAATTAAACAAATTAAAATATGATATTTTTGAGATATTTTGCAATGATAATTAATTAAAAATAACAAAATCATATCTTTTATAACTTTAATAAAATTTAATTAAACTTAAACTCACTTATTAGAATAATATCATATTAAACATATAATATAATCTACTGTCAATTAGCAACAAATTATTTTTTTAAAAAGATTAGCAAGAAACTTAAATATAAAATTCACGTATAATATTTAATATTACATTAAACATATAATATATAATTTCTTTTTGTCATTCTCAAATTCAAAAACTAAAACAAGCATAAACTTAAACAAAAATAAATAAATTATTGGGAAATTCCCTGGTATACTAACATTTACTATAAAATTCTATTTATATGAATAAATGAAAGGGTCTCTCTAACACTTTTTTTATTGTTTTTTTTATCACTGTTAGTTTTAAAGTCATCTAAATAAGGTAAATACATTTAAAAATATAAAATAAAAGTAATGAATGAGCCATAATAATTTCACATCACATATTTTAAAATTTCATATTAAAGTATTTAAATTACTATATTTTCAAAACTATAAGGAAAAATTATTTATGTGCTTAAATTTATTATTATTATTATTTTTAATTATTTATTTTATCATTTAACGTATTTTTTTTATCCAAACATTTATGTAATAGTGAAATAAGATATAAATATATATATTTTCTTATTTTTCCATTTAGTTTTTTTAATGAGAAATTACTTATTTTGATTGCTTTAGCTATTAATTAAATAATATATATTTATACATATAACTTTTTGTTGGCTTTAAAAAAAATTTAATTAAAATTTGACTGAATAAATTTTTTAAATTTATAGTTTTAATTTAGTATTTTTTTAATATTTTATTATATTGAAATTCATATGTACTTTTATAAAAGAAAATTATAAAAAAAATATATTTAATTTTAAAACTAGAATGAACAGTATCTTTATATATAAAAAGTATGTATATAATGAATTCTTGATTTAATAATTTTTTTTTTTTAAACATACAAATAGTGTCTTTTTTATTTTTTTAAATTTATTTATGATATTATTTTATAATATATGATATTATTTATATATTTAAAATTTATATGAAAATTAGAAAATAATAAAAATAAATTAATAATTTTTAAAAAAAAACTATACTTATAATATTTATGTGCATATATGATTACTTTTTCTTAAGATAATAAAATTTAATTTATTTTGGTTAAATAATTCCACGTATTGATTATATTGATAACATGTATTTTTTTATTACTTAAGTAAATTTATAACTTTAAAATATTAAAAATATAATTAAGATGTTACATATCATCGTGGAGAGAATAAACCAACAAAATTAATAAATATGAAGGAAAAAGAAAAAGAGTGAAAATACATTACCGTTGTGTTTGCTGTTGCTACCATCCTATAAAATATAATTTTAATTGATTTGTAAATGAGTAAGTAAATGTTAAATTATGACATACAATCCCTAAATTTTAAAATAATTGGGAAATACTATTGCTTAATAAATAACTCAAATTAACTAGCTTGCATAAAAAATGTCTTTCATCGTAAAAAATAACTATTTGTAAAGTGTTGCTTAGAGCATCTCCAATCTATTACCCCATTATGGTGTTGCACCAACACCAAAACTAAATAATCTTAACACCATATTTTTTTTCCATTCCAATCACAACACCAAAAATTACACCAAAAAATATATTATTTATTATTATATTATTTTTTAATAAAATAGAATATTCTTTTTATTATTTTATTATTTAATTAATCAATTAAGTAAAAATGTCATTATTAATTACATGAAACTTATTTCATAAATATTAAAACTTGAAAATTATAATAACACATTATATTTTCCTATTTAAATATTACACTACTACAATAAAATATATTTAATTAACCCTAAAACATAACACACTCTTGAAATATTAATTAAATTAAACTAATTTCCCGATACTATATTCGTCCCACAAGTATTCAATTATTAGAAGTATGTCTTAGTTTGTCTTGTGTTCTATATATATATATATTGTTTTCCATTTTATGTTTGGTGTATTTGATTTTAATATTAGAATGTAAGTTTGTAATATTTTAATTATCTTTTATATATTTAATCAATTTCAATGTTAATTTTATTTTCTTATAGTGTAAAGTAAGAATTTTCACACAAATTAAAATAAATTATATAAAAAATTAATTATGAAATATTTGAAATTTTATTTAAAAAATTAAATTATATGTGTATTTATCATTTAAAAAACCCAACATAAAATATAAACCCACATAATACTCATATGTTTATATATATAAATATGTATATAAGATATAAATGTATTTATTTTAAAAAAAAATGCCGTGTGAACAGTGCACGACATATATGCCGTGGCACTGTTCATCAACGGGTAAATGGGGACACTTTTGGAGTTGGGTTGGAGATGGATTTGTGCTCTCCACGGCATATATTGCCGTAATCCCGTCTGATTGCATATGGCCTAAGGCCATATGCAATCAGACGGGATTATGGCAATATATGCCGTGGAGAGCTCAATCAGACGGTATTACGGCAATATATGCCGTGAAGAGCTCAAATCTATCTCCAACCCAACTCCAAAAATGCCCCCATTTACCCGTTGATGAACAGTGCCACGACATATATGTCGTGCACTGTTCACACGACATTTTTTTTAAATTAAAATAAATATATTTATATTTTATATATATTTATATATATAAACATATGAGTATTATGTGGGTTTATATTTTATGTTGGGTTTTTTAAATTATAAATACACATAATTTAATTTTTTAAATAAAATTTCAAATATTTCATAATTAATTTTTTATATAATTTATTTTAATTTGTGTGAAAATTCTTACTTTACACTATAAGAAAATAAAATTAACATTGAAATTGATTAAATATACAAAAGATAATTAAAATATAATATAATATAATAATAAATAATATATTTTTTGGTGTTGTGATTGGAATGAAAAAAAAATATGGTGTTAAGATTCTTTAGTTTTGGTGTTGGTGCAATACCATAATGAGGTAATAGGTTGGAGATGCTCTTAAAAGTGTCCATCCTTTCGTGTGACTCATCTACTGGATTGTGACAATTCTTTATATATATCTTTAAAGCTTAAAGACAAATACGAATATAAATATATATATATATATATATACATATATGACGTAAAATAGAGCCAATTCGCTCTCTAATAACCCAAATCTGATTATGTCATATTTATTGGAGATACTCTTACTATAGCTTAGCTCACTAGTCATAATGCTAAGGATGAAGTCATCTTGAAACTATCCCAATAATGTAGAGCTGAAAATCTTTGACCAGCCCAATTCAAAATATATTGACGTGCTTTCATTCATAGTCTTATATTAGATGACTTTATTTATTTTAAAACATGGTTAAATATCCTCTTAAGAAATACATGGAATATTTATTTTTATACATATATATATTTGTTTAAAATGGTTGCATGTCACAATCGGATTAATGAAAAACAATAGAGCGATTTAATTAATATATACCTTATTATACATTACTTAACTCCACTTATAATTGATCAAACCATTATATAATTTTGGGGAATTCTCCGGTGCACCCGCAAAAGGAAGTACACTGGTGCACCCTCTTAGTATTTTGGCTCGGAAAATATTTTTAGTAAATTTTATTTTTATAATCCTGTATATTGTAGTTATTTAGAACATGTTACAAATTTTTAGAAAATTCTGAATAATTTACAGTGCTGAAAATTAGGTTCAAAATAGGTTGTTGCACACATGACTAATTTTTTATGCCCATAAAAAGTAACATGTTTGAACATTATTTTCAGTACTGTAAATTATTCAAAAATTTATGAAAATTTGAAAAATCCTCTAAATAACTATAATATACATCATCATAAAAAAAAAAAATTCGCCGAAAATACTTCCAAAACTAAAAATACTAAGGTGCACCGATGTGCCCTTTAGAGAGTGTACTCATAATTTTCCTATAATTTCAGTAAGTTGTGGTGGTTATGTTATGTTTGAGAGTCAACTCAATAATCAATGACAAGATGAGACATTAGTCGACAAATGTATTTAATCAAAATAAAATTTATTTTTAGTATAAAAAAAATAAATACTAATAAATAGATATATAAATAATCACAATTATATATTTTGTATTTTTTTTAATTTCCAATTATTTTAGTGGCTTTGCTTTTTGTTGTTACTAATAATTTTATTTTATTTTCATCAATTGCCAGACTATATCATTATTGTATTGGCATTAATCAATATTCTTGGATCAATAATTAATAGTGGCTTAAAATTAAACTATTCAACTGCGCACTTCATCTAAGGCTGAAATTGGTAAATTTCTCTATTCTAATAATTTGTCTACTACACGATCATGTGGTTTGATTCTACAATTAATTTATTTAAAATTAATATATATTCTAATGAACTGATTAGTGTATACACTTCTCATGAGCAATGGATATGCTTAAATTTTACGTATAATAATACTATTTAATATATATGAAAAGACTTTGACAACGGTCCAGTACTCCAAGTCCAAGGTACTTCTCATGATAAATTTCAGTACACGCATACTCTTATGTATTAAAAACTGCGCAGCTCATTATCCCCTTTCTTTATTCAAAATCCACGTTACATCTTCCTTATTCCATCATCACTAAACATAAGTTCTTGACTTGATTTAATATCACCTTCAAACACAAAGATTCCAATTTTTTCCTTATCATTATTTGCTATATATATTTTTGCACCCAACACAACGGTTTCCTGCCCAATTATGCGAGTAGGAAAAAAGCTAGCAATGTTACACCAAAGAGAAATATTAATGGACAGTAACGGTGTCCAACACCATAAAAAATTAACATACTGTGATTAGTACAATGTATCACATATTTGAATTTAATAATTATTATGAGATATTGCTAATTAATTATAATGTGTCATCTCATATAGTGTTAGACACCTTAAAGTACTAAATAGTAATACTTTTCACCAAACCTTTAACCATACCACTTGCTTGAGTACATAACTAGTTTGGTTTGCTGGTTTTAGCTTAACTTTTAGTTTCTCAAAAATAATTTTTCAAAAAATTGATGAGACTACTTTTAAAATAAATTTTTAGAGCAAAAATGTACATTAAAAATCCAACCACTGTTAAAAGTGCTTTTAGCAGTTAAAAAATTGCTTTTAGAAAACCTGTAAACCAACCTCATCATGTTCCCAGTAAAGTGCTAATGCAAACGAAAACAAAACATACTCTTATGTGACGGGCTTTAGCGGGTGTTTTGCTCGAAGCAAGAGAAGTGTTCTTCGTAGAATTGCTCATAATAGCGGAATTGGAGAGAATGAATCAGCTATTAATTTGAAAATATTTTAGCAAATAAGAAATCTATTATTCAAAACTAATTGATCGACTGGCTAAATTAGTAGACTAAGTATATATTTATTTTGAATATCCCGTTTCCTTCTTTTAATATTTTGGCAAGAAGAGTTCCAGGCGATGAGAACATTACATGAGCTGCTCTACAACAAATTATGCAACGCATAGGACAAGCACTGCTTTCACAAGTAGTGCCTATAGCCCATTTGTACCAGTTCAACTTTTAGATGTGTGCGAGTCTAGAGACTTATCTAGGTCCGAAAAAGGGGCACAAAACGCGCAAACTCACAATCAAGATGATCGACAAGGGAAAATTAACGTGCAACAGCGAGAAAGACTCCATAACAGAACGTCGAATGGAGGAAATAAATTATAAAGGTTCTCGGTTGGAAGATTACAACAACTAGCAAAAATCAAAATGCCTTTCTTTTTTCAAAAAATAAATATATATCCTTAAAAGCTTAGCAGATAACACAAGCATTGGGATCTTCCTCAACACTTCTGACAAAATATTGTGGAACTGGAACCATTTGAGGATTATGAGCCCTGTATATCTTTAGAAGCTCAGCCAAATCATCTTTATCTTTCTTTGGGTCTTCTTTTCTAGGCTCTGCTTTCTTTGGTTCTTCTTTCTTCTTCTCTGGTGCTTTGGGTGGTCCTACTGAGAGGATATCAGCATTACAAAGCTTCCTCAACTTGCTTACCAAACTTACTGGATCTATGTCCCCTGTTACTGTCAGTTTCATGTCCTTGGAATCCATGGAAATTGAATCAACCCCTGAGAAAAAAAAAATGAATTCTATTAGATCATCATGTTTTATGAGCTGGGTTTATTTTATTTTAGAAAAAAAAGTAAAAGTTGCAACTTTATAATTGGTACAATAATATACCTGAATTGGAAGAAACTGTCTTCATAATCTTCTTCCTGGTTCTCTCATCATGAAAATCCAATTTCAACACCACTTGCTGTACCAAAACAATTCCATATTAGTTTAACAAGGAAAACAAATCATAAACAAAAAAATTACTACTTACAGAAAGTTAGAAACGTGAAATTAGTTGTGAAACTCAAAACATTAGTACTAACCTTCATTATGAGTAAGTAAGATTTTGTGAGATCTGAGCTTGAAGTTTCTAATTATAGAAACAGTCAACAGTGTTACTAAGAAATAATAAGAGAGAGATATGAGAAATTGCTTATGTGGATATTGAATGCTTTGATGAATTGAAAGGTAACTCCACATGTTCGTATTTATATAGGCGAGGCGAGTGAGTAGGTCAGTCAACGTTGAAGTCAATGAGTACAGCTGTCGAAGTCATCTGAGTGGGACCCATAAGCCCACAAGTTTGCAACCTTCGGAGAAAGAAAGAGTAACACTTTCTGGACAATGGCTTCAAACGACGCCACTTTAAAGTTTTTAAACTTTTCTTTAAAATTAAAAAAATAAAAAAAGCTTTTTTACTTTAATTTTATAATTTCTTGGAAGCCATAAAACGATTCTTTGAGTGGTTTTGGCTAACAGAGGAGTTCCTACCATCGATCTCATTTATGGCATGATCGGCTTTTGGAAGTCTCTTTCCACGAACGCATGTCTAACACTATGTTTGGTTTGGTAGGGAGGAAGGAAGGATGGGTGGAGGGAGGAAAATTAAGGAAAAGGTAGAATTCTTTCTTTGGCATGTGGGAAAGAGTCAAAGAGGAAGGAAGAAGAAAGAAAGAGGGAGACTACAAACTTCTAAAATTTAAATACTCCATTTTTGGAAAGATTCAACAATAAAATAAATTAGAGTGGGTACCTTTTATTACCCTTGTCTCATACCTTATGTTTGGTAAAAAATGCTTGTTTGGTTGAAAAGAAAAGTGAATGAAAGAGAAAAATATATTTATATTATGCATTTAGCTAAAATTACTTATTTACCCTTTATTCAATTCAAAATAATTAATATAAAATTATAATTTCACTTTTATTTCTATTTTATTTCCATCCTATAAACTTGTTTTCCCTAAAAAATCACTAAGATGACGTGACATTTCTTGAGTTACACGTGGCAAAGGAAAGTTCCAATGACAATAACAAAGCTAGTTGATGATCACGACGAGTGAAAGCAAATGTGCAACAAAAGACCTATGGCCATGATACTATTGGTCGTTAAAGATGTAACTAATTGCATAATAAGTAGTTGGTCGAGGATTAACAAAGACATGAATTTCTCGAGCAAATTATTACGAAAATATCTAATTTGAATGTATATTTTAATCATATATATGTACATTACGTGATAAGCAAGCCATTCAAGGCCTAAGACTAATTATGTAAGGTCACTAAGCCTATAAATATCACGCTTAGTGTTCCATATTTTCCTACAACCTTGAGGATCGAGTTCAAAGCATCCAACAATGAAGCAGAATACGAAGTTCTATTGGCAAAGGAATTGAAACGAAAGGCGATCCAGTGTTATAGTGATTCTCAGCTCGTGGTTAATCAGATATTGGGGGAATATCAAGCTCGAGGTACCAAAATGGTGGCTTATCTAACTAAGGTTAAAGATGAGTTGCCTGAATTCCAATTTTGTTCCATCGAGCAGGTACCCCGCGAGCAGAACTCCAATGTTGATGCCTTAGCTCGACTCGCCACCACCAAAGAAGTGAATGCATTAAACGTGGTCCCAATAGATTTCTTAGAACAACCAAGCATAACGAAAGAACCAGTTGAGGTCGGAGTGATTGACACAAAACCGACCTGGATAACCCCCATAGTGGAATACCTCACAACTGGTAAATTTCCAAATGACCGAAAGAACGCAAGAAAATAGTTATATCAAGTCCCACTGTATATTATGGTTGAGGGGATTCTCTACCGACGAGGGCATTTGCTACCCCTCCTGCGGTGTGTTCTACCCGAAGAAGCACAAACCATCCTACAAGAGATTCATGAAGGATTCTGTAGAGAGCATGATTAGGGGCAAAACCTAGCTCTAGATATTGAGATAGGGGTATTTTTGGCCTACACTCAAAAAGGATTCGGCCTCGTACGTACAAAAATGCGACAAGTGCCAACGCTTTGCCACGATTGCTCGGGCAACGCCCATGGAGTTAACCATGATTTCATTCCCCTAACAATTTGCAGTATGGGGGATCGACTTGATTGGTTCATTACAAACAGGAAAATGAGGAGTTCGCTATGTAGTTTTCGCCATTGACTACTTTACAAAGTGGGTCGAGGCCGATCCTCTGACAACCATAACCTCGAAGAGAATCCTGGGTTTCATCGTGAAGAACATCATATGCCGTTTTGGGCTCTCGAAAAAGATCATTTCTGATAATGGAACTCAGTTCGATAGTGATCATTTCACAAAATTTTGTAAAGTACAACATAACCAATAGTTTCTCTTCAGTGGCGTAATCGAAAGCTAATGGGCAGGTCGAGGCTGTAAATAAAACCCTAAAGGCGAGTTTAAAGATGCGATTAGATAAAGCCAAAGGATTATGGCCCGAACAGCTCCCGCAAGTACTTTGGGCCTATAGGACCTCACATCGCACCTCCACAGGACACACTCTGTAACGCCCTAATCTCCAGGGACCGTTACGGTGTGCATTTTAAACAGTGCTAAACTCGCTAACAGAGTCATTTGGCCATAATAATGTAACTAAGTATGATTAGCGGTTTAGAGTTAAAATTTTGGGTTAAGATACAACATTTCACTAAAACGTTTACCATATACATTGGGATCCCAAAAATATAATTTAAAGGCTAATTACAACAAAATATTTACAACCAGCCGACCTAAGCGGCAAGATAGGGTTTAACCCTAGTTCCTCTTCCAACCCTCGGCCATGGAGGTCGAGCAATCGCATATGTACACTGTAATGCCCCAAATTTCCTAATAAGGTTTAGGACCTTGATTAGAAGGTCGGGAGGGCCATAATTGATTTATTATGCTATTTAATGATAATATGCATGTGTTAGGTGTATTAAATATGCATGTGAACCCATTTGTGATTAATTGGGTGATTTTCATATTTTGGCCATTTCGGGCATTTTTGGTATATATGTGAAATGGGCGTGGTGCTTTGTTATTATTTGGTTATGCCAGGGTTACCCAGCACAAGACGATCCTAGGAGGTAAGCTAGTGGGAAAGTCACAACGGGATTTAAGCTTGACTCGGAGTAAGTCAAGGGGTATTTAGAGCATTGCCGGGTTATTGGGTAATAGGAATTAATATTTGGTGATAAATTGGGAGTTAGTAAGATCAGGGGGAAATTCTGGAAGTTTTGACTATCATGTCCCCGGGGGTGTTTTCGGGACCCCGAGTATTAGGTTTTATTGGAAGCTACTTAAGCTTGAAGTAACCTTTTAAGAAAATAAAAAGAACGTTCTGTACGTTCTCTCTCCCTAAAAAGTTCCCTTTTCGTTTCCCGATCGCATTTTCGAAGGTATCTTGAGTTCTAGGACTCGGAATCAAGCAAGGATCGAGGCATAGCAATCCTAAGGAGAATTAGAAGCTTATTAACCGGTGGATTTAGTTGGAAACAACTCAATCGGAGGTAATTCAAGTTTAAGTTTTAACTTTTTAAAAGTTTTTAAGCTTGAATTGGATTTTGTGAATCGTTGAGTTTTTAGTTTATTTGAGCCTTGGGTTTTGGTGGTTTTGGACCATTGGGGAGTTTGGGAACTTTGATTTGATGATTTGGAAATGTTTGGACGGGTTTTTGGAAGGTTTTAAAATGGAAAAAACGAAGAAAAGTGGCTGGTGCGAGGTTGGGCCGCGGCCCTGTTCTTGGGCGCTGCGACCCTAGCTTGAAGAAGATGGAGGAGGCTCTGTCAGGGGGGGCGGGCCGCGGCATGGCCATGTAGGGCCGCGGCCCTTAAGGGAAAAATTGCCCAAAAGTGTGTTTTTGTGATGGAAACTTAGCTCTAAGGGCCTGGGATCGATCCTACTACTTAGTTGAGTGGGATTCGATGTCTCGGAGGCTTGGGTTGGGTTTGGAAGTATTTATTTACTCATTTTGATGAGGTTTTATATTATGGTAGTGACTAGGTTATCACTAGAGGCTTGGAATCGGGATCGTTCTTGTGGCTCATTTGTTGGTAACCTGTGCTTGGACCCAAGGTAAGAAAACTGCACCCCATATGTGACATGCATGGCTATGATTGATGCATGTTGGATGTTGAATGTGAACATTGATAGCATAATGAATGCTTGGCAATCTTGCCCATTTGCATATGATTATTATTGAGGCATGTTGGATGATTAAGTGTGAGGCATGTGATGCACGAGAAACATGTGATTAGGGCATGCCATGAATAATGAATATGAGATTGGTCAGAGCTTGAGTCTCTGTGTTTGTGCATGATTATAATTATGCTAGCAACTGTTTAGTAAGCATGCTGAATGCCCTATTCTTGGATAATTGGCATATGATACACATTGGTAGCATTGCTTACTCATGCATGGCTCTGACTAATTAGTCAGAATTGGAAAAGGTGCTAGTACCAACTGTGAAGCCGTGACTCACTAGTCAGGTTCGGCAGTGGTGCTGAGCACTGGTCACGCACTAACTAATTAGTCAGATTTGGCAAAGGTGCTAGTACCAACTGTGAAGCCGTGACTCACTAGTTAGGTTAGGCAGTGGTGCTGAGCACTGGTCTCGCACTGACTAATTAGTCAGATTTGGCAAAGGTGCTAGTACCAATTGTGAAGTCGTGACTCACTAGTCAGGTTCGGCAGTGGTGCTGGACACTGGTCACGCACTGACTAATTAGTCAGGTTTGGCAAAGGTGTTAGTATCAACAGTGAAGTCGTGACTCACTAGTCAGGTTCGGCAGTGGTGCTGAGCACTGGTCACGCACTGACTAATTAGTCAGATTTGGCAAAGGTGCTAGTACCAACTGTAAAGCCGTGACTCACTAGTCAGGTTCGGCAGTGGTGCTGAGCACTGGTCACGCACTGACTAATTAGTCAGATTTGGCAAAGGTGCTAGTACCAACTGTGAAGCCGTGACTCACTAGTCAGGTTCGGCAGTGGTGCTGGGCACTGGTCACGCACTGACTAATTAGTCAGGTTTGGCAAAGGTGTTAGTATCAACTGTGAAGCCGTGACTCACTAGTCAGGTTCGGCAGTGGTGCTGGGCACTGGTCACATTGTGCTAACTCACTAGTCATGACAACCCTAGTGTGTAGTGCAAGCTTTGTCGATTGGACCTAATCGACCCTCTGCATTGAATGACTCAAAGAGCATTAATGCAGGACCGACCTCAAGTTCGATGAATATAAACAAGCATTTATCTAGCCAAGGGCTAGTCATGTAGAGCCATTGCAGGAAATGGGCACTGGGCCCCTAGTGACTTGGTTGTCAGTCACTCAGTATGGTTTACTAAAACCTCAAGTGATATTCACTCGTCTGATCAGGGCTATGAGCTCTGTATGATCATTTTGATCATCATATGCATGGCTTGGGCACTGAGGCCCCTAGTGACTTGCTTGTTGGTCACTCAGCATGGTTTATCGGAACCTCTAGTGTTACGACACTCATCTAGTTAGGATTGACTTGATAGTCCTCCAATCAGAAGGCCAGGACTTCTTGTCCTGGATACCCCAGCATCTGTTTGAATTCATTTGCATGCTGAATAGAGCTATGATTGCTAGGCATGCCAGATATGATTTGATATCATGATATGACTGTTTATGAGCATATGAGTTTTCTTGCTGGGCTTCGGCTCACGGGTGCTTTGTGGTGCAGGTAAAGGCAAGAGGAAGTTGGACCATCCTTGAGTTGGAGAGCTTAGGTGATGACGTGTACATATGCAGCTGCTCGGCCAATACTTGGGCGAGGTTTGAAAGTGGAACTAGGGCTGAACCCTGTTTTGCCGCTTAGAACGGCCTGTTGTAAACACTTTCTTGTAATAAACTCTGAAATTATATTTTTGGGATCCCAATGTATACAGTAAACGTTCTAGTGAAACGTTATATCTTAACTAAAGTTTTTAACCCCTAAACCGCTAATCACACTTAGTTACACGTTTATGGCCAAATGACTCGATTAGCGAGTTTAGCACTGTTTGCAATGTGCACTGTAGCGGTCCCTGGAGTTAGGGCGTTACATACACATCGCCACCTAAGCTCTCTAACTCAAGGATGATCCAGTTTTCTTTTGCCTTTACCTGCACCACATAGCACCCGTGAGCCGAAGCCCAGCAAGAAAACTCAATATGCTCATGAACTAGTAATAACATGTTACTAAGTCATAATGGGCATGCCCAGTAGTAATAACCCTACTCATGCATGCAAGCAGGTACAAATAAATGTTTGTGAAGTCTTGCGCTCTGATTAGATGACAAATAAGTCTCACGCTCTAAGGTAGATGACTAATAAGTCAGTCAGAAGTAGATGACTAATAGGTCATTATTTAAATAAATAATTGAAAAGTATATCTCGATTAGATGACTGATAAGTCCATCTCGGTCAGATGACTGATAATTCTGTCTCGGTCAGATGACTGATAATTCTGTCTCAGTTAGATGACTGATAAGTCTATCTCGGTCAGATGACCGATAAGTCCATCTCAGTCAGATGACTAATAAGTCTATCCCTGAGGTCCCATACCCTCCTAGCCATGTGACGTGTAGGTTACCTTAGCCTTTTCGGCTCTGGCTCTAAATAACTAGTCTTTAGACTAGACAAGCACTTTTAGTTTTCATCGAACTTGAGGTCGGTCCGGCATTAATGCTCATGATGAGTCATTCAATGCAGATGTCGATTAGATCTAATCTTTTAGGCTTGCGTCAAACACACTAAAACCGTCCTTGACTCATAAGTCAATGCCATGTGACCAGTGCTTGGTGCTACTGATAATCTTGACTGATAAGTCACAGCTTCACAATTAATACTGGCACCAATGTCGATCCCTGACTAATAAGTCAGTGCTTCCTCAATGAGGTAATGCAAACAGACATATATCATAAGTCAAATATTCAGATATGAGGCATTTAGCATGCTTAATCAATAATCAGAAGCATAATTATAATCATGCACAAATACAGAGACTCAATCCCAACATTCATGTGATGCCCTAATCTCATATACCTTATGCATCACATGCATCACATATTGGGTGCAGTTTTTCTTACCTTTGGTCCAAGCACAGGTTACCAATAAACGAGCCACAAGCATGATCCTGATTCCAAGCCCCTAGCGATAACCTAGTCACAACCATAATATAAAACCTCATCAAAATGAGTAAATAAATACTTCCAAACCCAACCCAAGCCTTCGGGACGTCGAATCTCACTCATCTGGGTAGTAGAATCGATCCCAGACCCTTAGAGTTAAGTTCCCACGACCAAAAAGCAAATCTGGAAAACTTTTCCCTTAAGCGCTGCGGCCCTCCAAACACCATGCCGCGGTCCACCTCCGGACAGAGCCCGCCTCCTCCTTCTTCAAGCCTAGGCCGCAACCCAACCACGAACCAGCCTAAAAACCTCATTTTTACAATTTTAAAACCTTCCAAAAACATACCCAAACATCTCCAAATTCTGAAATCAAAATTCCAAAACATCCCCATGATCCAAAAGCAACAAAACCCACGCTTTAATTCAATCAAAAACTCATCAAAACACAAATCTAATTCAAGCTTAAAAACTTTAAAAACTTAGAACTTAAAACTTGAATTATCTCCGATTGAGTTGTTTCCCAACTAAATCCTCCAGCTAATAAGCTTCTAATCTTCCCTAGAATTGCTATGCCTCGATCATCGCTTGAATCCGAGTCCTAGAACTCAAGTTTCCTTCAAAAATGTGATCGGGTGTCGAAATTGGAACTTTGAGGGAGAGAGAACGGTCTGAACGTTCTTTTTATTTCTTATCAGGTTACTTCAAGCTTAAGTAGCCTCAAACAAATCCTAATGCTCGGGGTCCCAAAAATGCCCCCGGGGGTAAAATAGTCAAAATTTCCAGAATTTACCCCTGATCTTACTAACTCCCAATTTATCATCAAATACTTATTTCCATTACCCTATATCCCAGTAATGTGATAAATACCCCTTGACTCACTTCGAGTCAAGTATAAATCCCGTTGTGACTTTCCCACTAGCTTACCTCCTAGGATCGTCTCATGCTGAGTAACTCTAGCATAACCAAATAATAATGAAGCGCCACACATATACCACATATATGCCAAATATGCCTAAAATGGCCAAAATATGAAAATTGCCCAATTAGACATAAATGGGCCCACATGCATATTAATACACCTAAACATGCATATCTAGTCATATTATAATATAACTCACATAATCATGCATATTATCATTTAATTGCATAATAAATAAATTATGGCCCTCCCTGCCTCCTAATCAAGGTCCTAAACCTTATTAGGAAATTTGGTCATTACACACTCCCTTCTCTTTAACCTTTGAAAGTGAGGCTATGCTCCCACTAGAAGCGCTAGTGACGACGCTGTTGTGGGGAATTGTGCCCTGAAAGCATATGTGGTAGACATGGTCAACATATCCTTACAAGTAATCAAGGTGCACCAACAGACACGAATCACAAGCAGTAGAGGGGGCCCAAAGGGAACCCCTTCAAAATAAAGATATTGACCATGAGGACTTGAAAATCTCCGCATAAAAGGGGGGGGGGGAATAGTGGCTTCTCAAAGTCCTAGACTAATGAAAACAAGGCTTCTCAAGGTCCCATACTAAAGGAAAGAGTGGGCTTCTCAAAGTCTCACACCAATGAGAGAAGGAGGCAAGCCTCACCATGTGAGAAGGTCTCGCTAGGTGAGACCATCTTGCATAGCGAGGCTTTCATCATCCAATAATGTTGAAAGACATGTTTTGATGTCTTATATGCCTCCAAGTATAATGCAAGTATCATAGTCATGAAAAAGGTGACAAACAAAGGCCTTCATGTGTTGACAGATGAAGGTTGAAGACTCGGAGGCAAGGAGAAAAGACACCCTAGGCTCGAGGCTCCCGAATAACTTTTTTATGGCCTCACGTGTCCATGCTTAGTCCTTTTCATCCAGCACTTGATCATGCCCTCTAAAGCCTGATCTTGAGTGCCATACTATTTCATCTATACCTAGTCATCCCGAGAGATCTCACGACATAATAACAACATGCCATGATGCTCGACAACTCCCCCATGGATGTAATGCATGCATGGATATCGATGAGTTGTCTTTGCACTCACATGACCATGACAACCCAAAGTGTGCCACCATTGTCACTAGCATCACAAACTTCGTTGACAAGTTCTCACTGCCAATAACTTGGTTTACAAGAAATCACACAGCAATACCACTAGAGCATAGTAAGTGTAGCCTTATGATGAGTCTACAAGGACGCCTAAAGACCTTCTTATAGACTGGGGGCAAGTGTGAATGCCAAAACTTGGACATGATCTTGAGAGATCCATAGTCAACACTCAAGAGAAAAAGTGAGGTTTACCCTTAGTGACCTCGGGCAAACCAAGCAACCCAGTGTCTTGCCCTACGCGAGACCCATGTCTCGCCCCACGCGAGACCCATGTCTCATAAGAGGCCTTCATGAAAGTGCCCATCTCACCTCACCTCGCAAGGATGGAGGTTTGAAAGGCCACTCTTCGACATGTGTCTCGCGCGCCTGCACCACCAGGCGCCTCCTTCACGCCTCAGACGTGGTCAGTTACATAGGGCCCCGTTGAAGAGGCCTTATCCTCCTCACTAGGATAAGTGCCACCAACGGGGCACATCATCACTGGCCATCCTAACATGGGGACGAAGTGGAGGTCCTCCTAAGCATTAGTGCGAAGAGAACTAGAAGAGATCCCAAAGTAAAAAATAAAGGGACTAAGCAATCCACCCATAATAACCATTAAAGACTTTGATACTTAGAACATGTAGGAACAAGGGATATTTGAAGGGTTAGAGTAAAAACATAATATCATGCCAAATAAGTAGTGGCAGTGCAAGGTACATGCCAGAGCCTCCTCCAACATGTACCTGACATTCGTACAAAAGTAGTGGTAGGGGTATGGCATAGCACCATGACGGAATGCTTTTCCGAAACCACTGACAAGTACTATAGACTGACCACCACTCCTTCAGCATCACTACCACCTGCTCCACGATCACCTGCGGCTTGTAGGTGAACCATTCTGTCCTCTTGGGACCACAATGTACCTAGAGCCACCTCTCTAGGAAGGGGTTGGAAAATTCATTTTGTGCTGAGGCTATTAAGCAATATATGAATATTTAATCCATTGTTGATCTACATATATTTCTCCTTAAGTCTATTCCAAGTTCTTATCCAACCATCTTCTTACTAACCTTTGAGTTTTCCGACCTAACATCGTTGACGAGTTTCTGCTGTCAACAATTGGCATTGCCACCATCGTTTTTGGGAGTTCATAACGTATTCCACATTTTGATGCTTCAGAAGTACATCTAAGATACGCCTCATGTTGAAGTATGAGGACTTAGAACTGCAGACAGAGTTGTCTTATGAGGAGCGACCGGTCCAGGTCTTAGACAAGAAAGAGAAGGTTCTACAGAATAAGACGATTCCTCTAATCAAAGTGTTATGGAGGAATAACAAGGTCGAGGAAGTGACCTGGGAGCTTGAGTCAGCGATGCGGGATAAGTATCCCGAGTTATTCAGGTAAATTTCGAGGACGAAATTCTTAGTAGGAAGGGATAGTTGTAACGATCCAAATCATTAATAAGGCTTAAGGGCCTTGATTAGCGTGCCAGGAGGGCATAATTGGTATATGTGTGATTTAATGGTTTAATGCATGATTATGTGGCATGCATGATTAATTTGATTATATGACTATGTTACATGCATGTTTGTGAGTATTAGATATGCATATGGGCCATTTTTAGTTTATAAGGGCATCTCTAAAATTTTGGCCTGCTGAGGGCATAAATGTGATTATATGTGATAAATTGTTGAGACCACATTATTATGTAGATATATTTGCAGCATATGACTCGAGACGGTCCTAGTGAGCAGATTAGCAAAATAGTCACAGTAGGGATTAATACCCGGCTCAGGGAAAGCATGGGAGTATTTTTGGGAATTTAGAATATATCTTGGGCATTATTAAATATTGAATAAATAAATGGTAACTAATTGGATGACGGGATTGATTGGTAAATATAATGAACATTTGAGGAATTAGTGGGAACTAGGGGAAAATGACTATTTCACTCTTTAATACCCTTAAAAGATTAGAAGGCTTGAGGGGCATAATGGTCTTTTGATAGGCAAGGAATATACTCAGTTATTACTTAGGATTAATTTAGAAAGTGGTAGAAACTTCAGTACACTCTCTCATCTCTCTAACGGTTTCACTCTCTCATTGTGCTTTGAAGCTAGGGGAAAAACATAAGGAAAGCGAGGGGGTTCAAGCTGGGAATTTAGGCTGGAAAACAGAGAAGAATTGAAGGATTAGACTGGGTTTGGATTGGCTCAATATGAGGGGAAACTAAGTTAAAGATAGTCAATATTACTAAGGAGTTGGGATCATCAATTTAGGTAAAACTCTTGTTCCTCACCTTTGAAATTCTAGTTATTTGGACGATGAATTGCTACTGAGTTGAGGTATAGATCTTAGTATGTATTGTTGTGATTTTGTGTTTGAATTGGGTGATTAGAATCCTTAAATTCGTAGCTAACTTGATTTTGGATGGGGAGGTTTGTTAGGTGAAATTATGGGAAAAATTGGCTGGGAGGAGCATGAGAAAAACCCATAATTTCTGGGCTCGAAGGGGGCGCATCGCGACCTAGCCCTGGGGTGCCGCGGTGCATGTGGCCAGTTGGCCTGGGTGTGCTCTCTGAGATGGGGGCGCGCTGCGACCCACTATGCCAAGTTGCAGCCCGCCTCCCCTTTGGCTTGGGTCCTTGCTTTCTGACTTGGGGGCAAGTCGCGACCCACTAAGCCAGGTCGTGACCAACCTAGGGATTTTAGTCTTAGAATGGTTTCTAGAGTTGGTAAGGCTTGGGGGTTCGAACCTAGGCATTCGAGACAATTTCTACTACCCGGTTTAGTAGGAATTGAGGTCTCGGAGGCTAGTTTTTATCTCCTAAGAATTTATTTGAATTGAAAGTTAACAATTACCCATTGGAAACTGTGACTAGGTTTATCGCCAAGACTTGGGACTGAGGATCGTGATTGGGACCATTCCATTATCTTCGTTCAGAATTAAAGGTAAGAAAACTGCACCCTTGAGTTGTTGTAATGGGACTGAGTTTCCAAATACTTGAACAAGCTTATTGTATGGATAAATGAATAATTTGGCATATGAAAATGAACAGCCTAAGAGAGCCAGGGGCTGACAATTTTCTCACAGGACGCGGCTTGGCCACAGAGTCAGTAGATTAAACAGAGGGTACGGCCGTGAGTATTGCATGTTGATTGAGATGAATTGTTGAATATAATTATTTACCGTTGTTAGTTTAATGCTATGGCTTGTTGAATATCTGGTTAACTGTCTTGTGAGTTAATTGATTATGTTTTATTGCTACAGTTTTCTTGCTGGACCTTGGCTCACGGGTGCTACGTGGTGCAGGTAAAGGCAATGGTAAGTTGGATTAGCCATGAGTTGGAGAGCTCTGGGGGCGAGGTGTACATTGTCAGCTACTCGTCCACCACGACCGAGGGAAAGTACAAGGACAAAAGCCTAAAACTTGTATTTTTCCATTAGAGTGGCCACTAATTGTATATAACTGTTGAGAGTTTGTAAATTGTTTTTTATACCCTATTTTTGGGATCTCATGTACTAAACATCTATTTTAATGAAAATTAATCATTTATGACCACAATATTTTAACCCTAACCTGATTATGAATTTAGGATCACATTTTTATTCAAATGACTTAATTATCTAGTCTTGCACTATTTCAAATACATAGTGTAACGGTCCTGGTTATCCAGGGCGTTACAGACACAGATAGAAAACCTTCGTTCAAGATCAAAACCATGAATTGCTCAACGCATCTCTAGATCTGATCGAAGAAAAGTGGGAAGAGTCACAATTACAGCTCACCTATTATCAAGAGAGAATTACATGTTACTTTATCTCAAAGGTAAAAGGACGTAGACTCGAACTAGGTGATTTGGTGCTTCGAATGGTGTTTTTGGCGAGTAAGGATCCTAAAGATGGTGCATTGGGACTGAACTGGGAAAGCTCATACCAGATCATGGAAATTTTATGTCAAGGAACATTCAAACTAGCTCGGTTAAGTGGAGAGTTGGTACCACAAACTTGGAATGCTCTACATCTTAAAAAATATTACCAGTAATAGGACGGGTTTGTTAATTTTTTGATGTTTTCGGTATTTTTCCATGTAAGGCTTATTTATAAAAGTCATTCTATTTAAATAACACGGGATCACTACGTGTGTATCTTATTCTCGCGATGTATCATGTACTCATTTTGTAAAAGCGACCTAGAATATCCATAAATTTTGATCACTTGGGGGGCATATTACCCTCGACGAGTCTTTAAAAATATTTAGTGTGATTGGATAAATTTTAAAACTTAGAATTTGAAAATTTGATTATTCAACGAATTTTTATAGCTTGCTCAAATTTTTAAAGAAATTCCAGATACGAACTAAGTTAGGAAAATTCTAAGAAACAAAACCAAGAATTCAACTAGAAACTTCTAGATATAACCAAGTCCGAGACCTGATTCCTAACATGTATAATGCTATTAGGAGGACAAACTCCTGGATATAACCAGGACCGAGGCCTAATTCCTAACAGGTATAATGCTATTAGGCGAATAAACTCTTGGATATAACCAGGTCCGAGACTTGACTCCTAACAGGTATAACACTATTAGGCGGACAAACTCCCAGATATAATCATGTCCGAGACCTGATTCCTAACAGGTATAACGCTATTAGGCAAACAAACTCTTGGATATAACCAGGTCCAAGACCTGATTCCTAACAGGTATAACACTATTAGGTGGGAAAATTCTTGGGTATAACTAGGATATCGACCAGAATTAATTGGTCAAGCCATCAGAAATCTATCTCGATCTAAAGATAACCCCTACGATTGCGAGTATGCCAGGACTTAAAATTCATAAGCATAACAAATAATAGATTAATGGGAACAAAAATAGATCATAAAGTAATGAACATGTACTAAACAAGTATATGAATACCATGAGGAGAAATAACCTCTAAATAAGCCCGAAGGCGATTGTTTCAGCTTGTGACAGCATAGTTACAAGGGATTTAAAAAACCCGAAATAAAAAAAAGGAGATGAGGGAGCCCTAAATATCACTGAGTTCTATTAACTTTCCCTTGTGATGCCACCTAATCGTCACCACCCTCAGCAGCTCTAGAAGCCTCCATGGTCTCAAAGGGCTCTTGCAAGAGTTGGCTCTGGAACTTAGTAAGATAACGTCCCCAAAGCTCCGCATTCAGAAAGGAGAAATCCCCTTCCTAGTTGTATACCAAGCATCGGTAAAGCATCTCCTCCAGGGCGTTCATTGTTTCGACAACATCCAGCTTTGCCTACTCGACATCCTACTTTGCCTTCTCAGCATCCTCCTTGGCTTTGACTTCGACCTCAGACAGCTTATTTTTTAGCACATTGACATCCTCAAGTTTCTTGTTGAGGCTATCATCCTCGACCTATAGCTGGTCTCGTCGTTGGCTCACCTCAATAACTTGGTCCTTGGCTATTTGATTGTTGTCTTGGGATGCTGCCAGGGTGGCCTTGAGCTCATCTCTTTGAGCTTGGAATGGGGCGATGCCACAAATTTAAGCTAAACAAGACTGCAAAAGAAAAATGCATGATAGGATTAGCTCGCGAACGTAAAAACAAAAAGGGAAATATAATAGGAGGAAGAAGGATAACTCACAATCAGGTTCATCGCCAAGGCTGACTCCCGAACGTCCCCTGGGGAACGCTCCTCTATGGCCCTCAGATCCTTGACATTCTCATGGTTGGCATGACCCACCATGTGGTTCGTCATGCCATGGAGGGTTCCTCAAAGCACTTCTTGGATCCTTGCAACCTTGATTGACTTGACTAGGAACTGCACTGATGGGGCTTCGCCTAGAACAACTTGAGGAACCAGAGCAGGTTCGCGAGGATGAAGAGGAGGAGCCTCATGAATGGTAATTGTAGTTACCTGAGCTGGCAGTTGTGTTTGTTGTTGTTGTTTTAGAGTGGAGCTTGCACCTTTATCCTTTCAGGAGATTCGGTGGCAGCTCTAGTTTTGGAGGTGCTTTTCTTTAATATTCTTGCCTTCTGGACGAGGGGTCCAATCCTGGCCCCACCAGATTGAAAGGTGCCTTTCAGGTCCATATCTTCTTCTACAAAAGGACGAGTAATAAATTCAATTCCAAGAAATGATTAGTCAGGGTAATACAAGGCAAATAATAGAGCAAGAACCTTACCCTTCGAGCTAGACAAGGAAGCTACTATGATTGGTTTTAGATTACGAACTGGGCTGGGTAAAACCTCTAACTCATGGACTATCAGAAGAGGGGGAGACTATAATATTATTACATTTTTGGACCTACAGGGTTTAGGCTTTTCATCTGAACTAGACTCTTGCGCGACCTGCCTAATACCCAGGGAAAAAACACCCTGACGGAGGGAAGGCCATGACAAAAGGTTTGTACCGTATTCCTAAAAAATGGTGGATCTAAAATGAAGGGTGTTATCTACCACTACAGTAAAGCGGGGGTAGCTATGGTCGTAGCGTACAACCAAGTGATCCACACACTAAATGAGGGTCACGTTCAGGTCCGGATAAACCAGATGTCGACTCACGAGCTGTCGTGGGTTGAATCGAACTAGCCTAAAACTGGCAGCAACTCAGTTTAATTCTCTATATGGGTTACCTTGGCTGGAGGTTCCAGCTGCTGCCTCTAATTTAGCTTGGCCTTGGTCAGGATGTTTTCCACCTTCAGAGACCTTTCTTTTGCGCATTAGTTGCACGACCTCCTCATCTTCTTCAACGTCTTCAATGGTCGGGGTGAGTTCTTGAGGAGGAGGGAGCTCGGGGGGAGGACCTCGAGCTCTGATGACCAGTGTTTGATCTTTCCGGATCTATTTGTAGGCCACAATGGTAGTGTTAGGAAAACTTATACATGATCTTTATTTATTTTCATGTAGATCTAATATGAAACAAGTTCATACAAGACAGCCTAGAACATGTTTCTAAAATTGAATTCAAAGAGAAATAATGATAAAATACTTACATTATACACAGCGGAATAATAGAGTCCTTCCTTCAGTTTCTCTAACCCTTGTATCCTTTTTGTCACACAGTATTACCAAGAAACTGAACCAATCTTCAATTTTCTTCACAACCTTCCAAAGTATTCTTAGAATCACCTAGACTAGAGTGGGCAATTCTCAACACATGAGATAGATACAAAGAGAGAAGAGAAAAGGAACAATGAGGCTTAGAAACAGACTTAAGTTTAGAGAGAATCTAAAACCTATCAGAAACTTGTGGTTCAACTTATGATTTCAACTATGAGTTGGAGAGCGTTAGAGGCGACATGTACATATGCAGTCTGCTCGACTAGCAAAGGAACTAGGGTTGGACCGTGTTTTGCCACTTAGGTCGGCTTATTTTGTAATCCTTGAGTTATAAATGATTTTTAAACTTGTATTTTGGGATCCCATGTAAAGACTAAGAAATTCTTTTATGGAAAGGTTTGTTCCTTTGACCAAGATTTTTAATCTCTGAACCATTAGTCACTTTATCACATATTTTGGTCCAAATGACTTGTTTAGCGAGTCCAGCACTAATTCAAACTCACATCGTAACGGTCCTTGATAGTGGAGCGTTACATACCTATTACAGATTGACACGTGTTTCACACTCATGTAGTGGGTGGGCACGATTTCACATAACAGAAGCCTAAAAGCCCATACTGTGCGTGTCAGAGGTGATGTCATGCACGAGCAGGAGCTTGGTGGGCAAATGTTGTACCCCAAAATAAATATGAAGTGAATCACTTAGCACAGGATACAGCTGGTAGGTAAGCACATGAAGAAAGCGTACACATATGAGTTAACTCTTGAGTGAGCAGCTCGAGTTCAACTTGATAGCTTGCGATAACCAGTTAATCTTCAAATTACCTCTTTGGATGATGACCTAGTTCAAGATGGATGATGGCCTGATCACCTTCTTTGGAACTCTGAACTTAGCCTTTGTTAGGATAGGTTAGTTTTGAGGCATTCAGTTCGAAGGAAGTGACTAGCTTGCGGAAGCTTGGTCATGACGCACTGGGAAGGATCCCGAAAGACTCGGAGATTCTTGATACGCTCATTAATCCCCATATCTTATTACACATTTATTACCCGAGATAACAGATGTAAATTACACAGGCAATCATATTCCTATGTAAATGGGAGGTTATCTGAATTTATTATTTACCATATTTATGTACGCGGTTACCCAAAGCTGTCCAGGAAAACCCTAATACCAGGAGAATGGATAGAAAAAAGGACCGATTCTTGATATACAAAAACTCTGTTGAAATTTTCAGGAACAATTTCACTCAGAGCCCTAAAGAGATTAGTAAGACTGTCTCGTGGACTAGGTGGATTTTACCAACTAAACCACGTAAAAGTGTGAGTGTTTGTGATATCTCCCATTTATTCCATTACAGTTTAGTAAAAAAAGCCTAATATCTTTATTTTCATATTTCTTAATCCACTGTTGGAGAAAAACTGTGTCAACAACTCATTATGGTTTGTAAGAATTATCAGGTTGAAAACTTTTGTTTTGGGAACTCATTGATCTAGATGGTTGGGGACATAATATATAGATATAGAATCTATACATTTCTGATAGGAATTGAATAATGGTTATCTTAAGGGTTGGCTTTTGGAATTGAAAGGTTATTGAGCTCAAATTCATAAATCAGTTTATGAATTAACCTTCACTAGTAAAGTTAATGATACTTAAGGAAACAAGTGTTTAATAACGTTGTCATGCATTATAACATGTCATTCATATTACCCACACAATATATCTAATTCAAGCATACATCTTGTTATCCAAAAAATAGGCATGGGTGACATGGCAGGCGCTTAGTACACGTGGCTGACACCTGGCAGAAGTCTTGTTCGACCATCGACCAGAAAGATTTCCATGGCGCAACGCTCAAGTGTTATGCACGACCAGCTTGGTCGTATACTCACTATATTTGGAGAAAATCTTGTGCAGTTATGATCATATCCGAGATTGTCTCCCATGATATCCTGAGTATCCTATTATTTAGGAAATAATATATGTAACAGATTCCTGTAACCCTCCTTGAGCCTATAAATAAGGAATGGGTAGATCAAGGGAGGGGACTCTTTTTGGCTTTTTGATTACTTGAGAGTATTGATTTACGAGAGAATTAGAGCTAATACATTACGATATATTGTTTGTTCTTGAGAGGTTGGTGAAACTCAGAGAACCCTAGTTCTTTGATCACTCCTTCGAGATCTAATATCAATAATAGCTCAAGCGGACGTAGGTTATTACCAGTTTCTGGGACCGAACCACTATAAATTCTTGTGTGCTTTATAGTTTTTGTCATTATATTCATTCCAACATATCTGTCCACATCAAGCATTTTGACTCCGTGTCAGTTGACCAAAATCAGGGTCAACATTCTGGTGCTTTCATTGAGAGCTTGATATGATATTGTTGAAACAGTAATGGCGACAACCACAAAGAAAACTGGGCAGGCGACTGGCGATGCAACATCTCAACCGCCTCCTCCTCCAAACGTGACCGAAGATGAGCCACATTTGGAATTTGATGAGGAAGAACTGGATTCTGAGATGCTAAGGAATACCCTGGGGGTATTGCAAGATGAACTGGCCAATCTGAGGGCCAGCCAGGAAAGAGCTGCTGAGATTATGGCCCGGCAGCAACAAGAGATTGAGCGACAGTGCCAGGAATTGAGTGAAAGACAGGCGGAGATGGACCGTCGTTAGAGGGAGGCCATGGCAGCCCTCGAAGCAGCCCTAAAATTGGCTAGGAATCAGGTTGCACCTGCCCCACAGCCTGATCAACCTTCAAACGGGCCACCCCAACGGGGTCCCAATCCTAGCCCGCCGATCCAGCTCTTGAGCCCCCAGAGGCCCGAGCAACCACCAATGCCTCAGGATGATGTCCCACTAAGGGATCTTGAAGTGCAGCCTCCATCCCAGGTTAGTCGTGACATTCCCCCGCAGCCAAGGAAGAATAGGGCTGGGTAGCAGCCCCGCAGTCCTAGATTCCATAGGGGCGAAGAGCCGAACCCACTGAGCAGAGGGCAGCGTCCTTCTGGTAACAGAAGGAACTCAAAGAAAAGATCTGCGGTCCGGGGCCCCTCACGGCATGACAATGCACGGGGATCTACCAACCAGCGCAGGCCACCCTCGAACGCTCGGGAAGTTCCAACCCGAGGAGGCAACCGAGGGAACATTCGATCCCACCATAGCCAGTCGAGGTTCAGAGATGGCCACGGTTACAACGAGGCCGACTCAGGCAGAGGAAATGCCGGCCGGAGAAATGAAGATAGAGGTGGGGGCAGAAGCCCACCACCTAGAGAAAATCAACCCGAGAGACGTGATGTTGGGGGGCAACCCAGGAAAAATAACGTCTTTAACCGACTTGGAGCTAGCGAGCAGCGGCGAAGAGACGAGGACTTAAGAGACGTACTCAATGATCGCCGGGAACGGCACGACGAGTACGTTCCCCCAACACCAGAGGCCCCAATGATTCCCGAAGCCGTGCAAGCCCAAATAGATGCCCTGAACCAGGCGGACAACAGCTGGTTGGGGGAAGAACGTCTCATATCGAGTACGACAGGAGAAGAGGCACTCCTTTCATTCAAAGGATAGCTATGGCAGAAACTCCTAGCAAGTTTAAGATGCCCACGCTTCCGAACTTTGACGGGTATGGTGACCCAGTATCTCACGTCAACAAATTTGAGATACAAATGGACATTCAGAAAGTGTCCGAAGACGCTCGGTGCAGGATCTTTTCTGCAACACTTTCTGATGCTGCACAGGAGTGGTTTTTCAAATTCCCTCCTGCAAGTATTGTTTCTTGGGAGATGTTCGTAAAAGAATTTTACGGACAATTCTATGCGGATCATGTGCACCCAACTGAGGCGAATCAGCTGGTCAAGATACGCCAGCAAGAAGGAGAGCCACTGAAGGATTACGTCCAGCACTTCATGCGAGCAGCGGCTGGAGCCAAAACAGTGGGAGATGAGGGCAAGATGATGGCCCTAACTACAAAAGTTAGGCGTTGCACGCCTTTATGGAGTAGCCTCAAGAAGAACGGAGTTAGGACTACCCAAGAATTCTTGGATCGAGCTGATCGGTACATTAAGCTCGAGGACGCTATCGCCAACGAAGGAAAGCCCCCAGGTAAGGATAAGAGGACTGCCAAGCCCGCCAAAGCCGCTAATGGGTCAAAACCCAACGGCAAAGGCAACGGGAACGGCAATGGCAATGGAAAGAATGGGGGGAAGCGGCCGAATAATGAGCCTTCCACCTCTGAAAAATAAACATGCCAAGGGCAATCATTATGGACCATGGTACACTAACTACACTGCCCTTATCGAGTCTCGAGGAGAGGTGTATAAGGCCACGAGTTCTAGTGTGCCTTATAAAAAACCCGCTCCCATTCGAAAAGATATTTCGAAGAGAGATACCACCAAGTTGTGTCGTTATCATAACGATTACGGACATGATACAAATGAATGCAACCAGCTGAAGGATGAAATCAAGTTCCTTATCAAACAAGGACACTTGAGAAGATACGTACGGGCCTCGGGAAATTCCCAACGAGAAGCTCCAGATGGCAACGAGCAGGCGCCCACACTCCAACGCTCGCCACCTTTGCAGCCTGCCCCCGTAGCTGGTACTTTACTCACCATCTGTGGAGGCCCGCACCTCGCGGGAAGCAGTGGAAAGGCAAGGGAACGATATGCTTGGTCCCTACGTCACGACCAGGACATCGAGATGATGACTGTGGAGGACATGGCATCAAAGAAGGCTCGATCAGAGGATGGTGAAATAATCTTCTCTGATAGCGACGCCCAGCATGTCCGGTTCCCACATTCCGATCCGCTGGTCGTGGACGTCCAAATCGCCAACATGATGGTGAAGAGGGTACTAGTTGATACAGGAAGTTCAGTAAACATCCTGTACAAATCTTCGCTGGAACGCATGAAGTTGTCCGTCAAGGACTTGGAGCCCTACAACCAAACAATTTACGGCTTCTCTGGTGAAGGACTCGCTCCAGCAGGGTCAATCACACTTCCAGTAACAGCAGGTACAGCGCCTGCTACCAGTACATTACTCGCTACTTTTATAGTAGTCAATTATCCTTCGGCGTACAATGCTGTCATTGGAAGGCCCATACTGGTTGACCTTCGGGCCGTCACCTCAGTATGGCACTTGGCCATGAAATTCCCGACAGACGCAGGGGTAGGACGCATGTTGGGAAATCAGAGGGAAGTAAGGGAGTGCTACAACGCCTCAGTCACAAAGGCGAAGAAGGGAACGTCGAAGAGCACTCCCCTAGATAGGTTGCAGATGGCTATTGATACATAAGCCCAATCCGGTGATGGAGTCACCAAATAGGGTGTTGCCCAAAGTGAGGATAGGGATTTAGATCCTCGCTTTGGGGATTTTGAGGAAGATGTTGGACCCGTCGAGGACCTGGAAGAGGTCCAACTTGATGAAAAAGACCCGAACAGAGTTGTAAAGGTCAGGAAAAATTTAGAAGCAACAACGAAGCATGCACTGGTGGAATTTTTGCGAAAGAACAAGGAAGTTTTTGCCTGGTCACACAAAGACATGGCAGGGATAGATCCTGCAGTTATTAGCCATGTCCTGAACATTGACAAGAGTTTTCCACCCGTGCAATAGAAAAGGAGGCTGCTCGATAAGGATAGATCGAAAGCCTTAAAGGAGGAAGTCGAAAGACTGAAGGAGAATGGGTTCATCAGGGTGGCGTTTTATCCATCGTGGGTCTCCAATCTAGTACTGGTTCCCAAGCCTAACGGCAAATGGCGAACCTGTGTGGATTTCACAGACCTTAATAAAGCCTGCCAAAAAGATTGCTTCCCACTCCCAAGGATCGACCAGCTGGTCGATGCAACTGCAGGACATGAGATCCTCTCCTTCATGGATGCATAGTCAGGGTACAATCAGATCAGTATGCATCCCCCTGAAGAGGATCACACTAGCTTTCGGACCGATACATGGTTATACTGTTATAAAGTAATGCCCTTCGGACTGAAAAACATTGGTACGACTTACCAGCGATTGGTTAACCACATGTTTAAGGAGCTAATCGGAATAAACATGGAAGTGTACGTGGACGACATGCTGGTAAAGTCAAAGAAGGCAGAAGGCCATGTAAAGGATTTACAAGAGTGTTTCAACGTTCTGAACAAATATCAGATGAAATTAAATCCTTTCAAATGTTCCTTCGGAGAAGGATCAGGGAAATTTTTGGGGTTCATTGTTAATTCAAGAGGAATCGAGGCCAACCCCGACAAGATCAAAGCCCTGATCGACATGAAATCGCCGGTGAAAATCAAAGATGTGCAAAGTTTAACTGGAAGAATCGCCGTACTAAGTAGATTTATTTCCAAGTTGACGGATAAATGCGTCCCTTTCTTTAATCTACTTAAAGGAAACAAGAATTTCGAATGGACCAGAGACTACGAACAGGCTTTCCAGGCCTTAAAGGCCCACATGGCACAGCCTCCTGTTTTATCAAAGCCCATAGACGGAGAAACTTTGTTCATTTACCTGGCGATCACCGAATTTGCTGCTAGTGCGGTACTAGTACGAGAAGAAGAACGCGTACAAAAGGCAGTTTACTATGTAAGCAAGAGGTTAATCGGGGCCGAGTTGAGGTATCCTCCAATCGAAAGATTAGCCTATTACTTAATCTTGGCCTCAAGGAAGTTACGTCCTTACTTCCAAGCCCATCCCATCACAGTCTTAACTGACCAGCCCCTTCGGCAAGTTCTGCAAAAACCAGAGGCAGCTGGACGTTTATTAAAATGGGCGGTCGAACTCGGGCAGTTTGATATCATGTATTCACCGCAAGCAGCAGTAAAAGGACAAGTCTTGGCTGACCTTATCGCTGAATTCACTGAGCTCCCAAACGACGAGCAGTGTGAAAAACCTAGTGCGCCTGAGCCCCAAGTCGAAGTTCCTTCGTGGAAGTTATTCACAGACGGATCGTCCAACAAATCTCATGCAGGAGCAGGAGTGATATTGATACCGCCAGAAGGGCATCAATTTCACTGCGCTATTAGGTTCGATTTCACCGCATCAAACAATGAGGCCGAATATGAAGCACTCCTCGCAGGACTAAGGTTATCCAAAGACATGAGTATAAAAGTATTTGATATCTACAGTGATTTACAGCTTGTAGTGAATCGGGTCTTAGGGGAGTATCAAGCATGGGGCCTTAAAATGGTGGCCTACTTAAACAAAACTAGAGATTTGTTGGCGCAATTCGAGAAGTATTCTGATGGACCCAAAACGGGTATGTTTTAAATATTTATACTCGCAAGCGCACGAATCGTATTTATAGAATAGTGTATCGTGTAAGCACGAGATCGAACCCAAAGGAGTTGACTAAAATCGAAAAAGAGAAACTTATTTTAAACCAAAATTAATAAATTCTAACCTAGTTCCAAAGATTGATGAGATTTTTTAATAATGACAATACAATAAAATACAATAATATAAAAATGAAATACAATATATATAAATATAAATTAAAAGTAAAAATTAAGATAGTAAAATAAGATTATTAAGATAATAGAATCCACAAAATATAAGTTCAATAATATTTAAAGGTATATTGATTCCCAAGTTTTAGTGATAGTTAAAATAAATCAAGCTATCATTTTCCAAATAGATTTATAATTTTAAGCACAAATTACTTCTTAAAAAGATAAGATTTTTCTTCACTTTTCAAAATTATAATTTCAAAGCATTTAGTGTAAATCAATCTAATGAAATAACAAATAAATCAATGAACATTATGTATAAGGCAAAACATAATATTTTTGTTCTAAGCATGGATGTGTACAATTTAATGACACATCTTACACAAAGAATATTATGGTTTTGCACTAATGAAGAACAAAGTGTAAATATGTGCTAACAATCCAAAATACATGATATTTAAGATGAAAGAATATATTTGAACAAGAAAAATCTATAAACTTTGTTGCACAAAATGGGAAATCAATATACAAAATAAAAACTATCTAGTTACAAATTATTTCATCATCACCTTAATAATCTTAAAAAGATTAGAAACTCATAACTAGAATAGCAAATACACACTAAAAATTACAAACATAAATAGGAAAATTTGGAGGAGAAACCCCCAAATATTTCCTCTAAAAATACATAGAAAATAACTAAAAAGAAGAAGAAGAAGAAGATAGTAGAGAGGTTTTGAATGTGTAGAATTTTTGGTATAGTAACCTCTCTCTCCATTGGACACCCTAAATGGTCTTCAAAACTCCCTATTTATAGCCAAAAATAAGGTATTAAAA
Source organism: Humulus lupulus (assembly GCF_963169125.1). Lineage (NCBI taxonomy): Eukaryota > Viridiplantae > Streptophyta > Magnoliopsida > Rosales > Cannabaceae > Humulus > Humulus lupulus. Next base: position 26,532,634 of record NC_084797.1, read on the forward strand.
TAATCAATTCAAATGAATTAAATTGATTAAATTAATTTAATTAATTATAATATGGAAAATAGGGATAAATTATAGGGTGTAATAATTATGTTTTGGGGTAAAAAGTGTAGAAAGTGAGGTAAAAAATGTGGTATTTTTGGCAAAGGGAACAAGGGTACAAAAGTGAGCCTTTGTTGGGCTCAAGGAAAAAATGGCATGCAAATGGGTGGCTATTGTGGCTGCTGCATGGCTGGTTGGTCTGGCGTGGGCCTGGGCTCTTTTGGGCTTGGAGCAGCTGAAGGGAAGAGTCATGTGTTGGCTGGCAGGTTGATGTTTTGGAGTGGCAGGCGTTGGAGGCATTGGTGCATTGGCTGAAGGAATTGGTGGTCAGCTGAGTGAAGGCAGGAGGCAGCAACTGAACGTGGGAGTTGGCTGAATGAAATGGCTGAATTGATGCTTCAGCAAGGAGGTGGGCCCAAAGTGATGGGCTGGGCAATTTTCGTGGGCCTTACATGGGCCAACTTGGGCTGGCTGAAAGTGGACTTGGAAAAATGGCACTTGTAACTCTTTTCTTTTCAGATTTGCCACTTTTTTCCTTTATTTTCTTTACTTTTCAAGAGCATAAATTCCCTACAAAATAAATATAAAATAAATCATAATACAATATTTTTAACTATAAAATAAATCAATTTAATTCTTTGAAAATATTAATTATAACTTAATTTATATTTTACATTTAAGTTCAATAATACAACATTTTTTACCACTAACTTAACAATAATAATTCAAATAATTAACTACAACATTTTACAACAAAATAACTATAAAAACACACAAAAGTATAGAAAATCAAAATACCCCAATAAATTCAAAATTACTTAAAAACTTAATAAATTACTTAAAAACTCAAGAATTAAGCAACAATTAGCACATAAAAAGTGGTAAAATAACTCTATTTTGTAGAGTTATCACACCCCCAAACTTAATATTTTGCTAGTCCTCGAGCAAAAGGAAAATTAAAAACATTTTTTTTTTTTTTTTTTAATTGGTGATGTCAAATGATTTCGTCAAAAATTATATAATGGAAATAGTTCAAAGAAAATCACAAATAAAAGTAAAGCTTATGTAATTAATTTGGAAAGTTAAAATTGTTTTCAAAATATATATTTAACATACAAACACAAAAACTATCATCAAATTATTATGTGAACATTAGATAAGCATATGCAAACAAAAATAAATTAAATCTCAAGAGATAATCAAGCAAATTTTAGGATTTTTCAAATATATATATATATTAGAGATTTAAAGAATTTAATGTTTAAATAAACTATATTCAAATATCACAAATTCAAATAGAATAGAAAAGTGACATTATGAAAAATATATATTTAAACAAAGCTAACTTAGAAATTAAAAATAAAGCTTAATAATTATTTATATTTTTCTAAAAACTAAGAACAATTTCAATTTATAATTCTTATAATTAGAAAATGAAAATCACCAATTTTTTTTCAAACAAAACAAAGAAAATATATGTATATTTTTTTAACATTATATAACAAATGAAAATCACATAAAAACAAAAAGAAAAACAAATAATTTTTTTTTTGAATTTTACAACAAATGAAAAACATGCATAAACATAAAGAAAAACACATAACAAATGAAAAACATGCATAAACATAAAGAAAAACACATAACAAATGAAAAACATGCATAAACACAAAGAAAAACACATAAATACAAAGAAAAATACATACACACTACCCCCAAACTTAAATGAAACATTGTCCTCAATGTTTAATAAAATAGAAAAGATTAAGAACTACTCCCTTTGAGGTATGCTTCCTTGATTTGGCTCATTTGGTTTCTTCTCTTCTTTTCTTTTTGGGCAAGAAGTTTCCTTGAAGCTTTTTGAAAAACAAAAACACACAACAAAAGTGAAATATAAAATGAAATATTAAAGTATGGGTTGCCTCCCACAAAGCGCTTTAATTTATAGTCTTTAGCTCGACTATAATTTTTTTTTCTTTTTAACCTACACCCAATCGATGGTGTAGAATTTCATTAGTAGGGTGAGTTATAACTTTGATGCAAATGCCATAAATAAGAATTGATAACATCACACCTACAAGAAAGTTAGAAATATGCAATTTTAATGGAATATCAACAAAATAAGAAAATTGCATATTTATATTAGACTCATTTTCATTTTGAGTAAATATACAAATTTGTTCAATTATGGGTTCTTGAAATATAATTATATCTTTTTTATTTTCCTTATAAGCCTCGAAAATTATTTCATCCAACTCTTTTGTTTCATTAGGGGGTTGGATGCAAATTACAAGTTCTTCAACAACTTCATTCTCTTTTTCATTTTGAATTTGACTATTTGGATTAGGAATGGGTTGGTTGGGATAAACTTGTTTTTCCGACTCTATAACAGTTGTAAGTTGTCCTACTATTGTTTCAATTTTTGAGATTGAATGAGATTGGGCTAATAAGATTTGGTAGGTTGATTGCATAAACTGTTGTAGGGTATCCTCTAAAGATTGGCTCGTTTCTTGTTCAATGGGATATGATAGGTCGGATTGGGCATGACTTTGATTATGCATGTTGAATTCATGCCCTATTGGAGACTGGGTATGACTCCATGAAAATTTTGGATTATAGGTGGGGGCAAATGGGATATCAAATGATTCATGCATATCATACATATTATTAGTTTCTCCATAATTTAAATTTGAATGCTCATAATAGTTGTACTCAGAATTCCAACTATAATTAAAATGATCAATATGGAAGAAACTAAATGAATATATATATATATTTTTTAAAGATGACAATTAAGGGAAAAAAAAACAAGAAAATAAAAATTAAGAGAACAAAAAAAACAATGTTAAGAAAGGAAAACAAGAGCTAGGACAAGATTTAAGTTTTTTTTTTTTTTTTCTTTTCAAGAATATAAATATTTTTTTTCACAATAAAATGATAAAGGATAAAGAGAAATAAAGCAAAATTAAATAAGACTATCCAAATTTAAGCAAGAGTAGGGAGGCATAGCATGCCATCAACCATAACAAAAATAAGGTAAAAATTAGGAGGCACAAGTGCCATCAACTCAAACATAAGATAAAAGACTAGGAGGCAAAATTGCCATCAACTAGTAACTTGCGGAAATTAAATAAGATAAAAATTACAACAAGATAAATAAAGAAAATTAGGAGGCACAAGTGCCATAGACTATAAAAATTAGAAGGATAGATAGGAGGCACAAGTGCCGTCACTAGAAAAAAAAACAATAAATATAGAAATATAAGTATATTTTTTTTTTATGGGTGGTTGAACCGTCCCAACTTTCTTTTTATCTTTTTTATTTTTTATTTTTTTAGTTTGTATAGATATATATTTTTTTAGTTTTTTTTTTAAGTGCAAAAATTAAAATAACTAGTAGAAGAATTTACTAACCTTGAGATAATTTTCGTTTCTTTTCTCTTGCAACTCCCCGGCAACGGCGCCAAAAACTTGATGGACCCAAAACGGGTATGTTTTAAATATTTATACTCGCAAGCGCACGAATCGTATTTATAGAATAGTGTATCGTGTAAGCACGAGATCGAACCCAAAGGAGTTGACTAAAATCGAAAAAGAGAAACTTATTTTAAACCAAAATTAATAAATTCTAACCTAGTTCCAAAGATTGATGAGATTTTTTAATAATGACAATACAATAAAATACAATAATATAAAAATGAAATACAATATATATAAATATAAATTAAAAGTAAAAATTAAGATAGTAAAATAAGATTATTAAGATAATAGAATCCACAAAATATAAGTTCAATAATATTTAAAGGTATATTGATTCCCAAGTTTTAGTGATAGTTAAAATAAATCAAGCTATCATTTTCCAAATAGATTTATAATTTTAAGCACAAATTACTTCTTAAAAAGATAAGATTTTTCTTCACTTTTCAAAATTATAATTTCAAAGCATTTAGTGTAAATCAATCTAATGAAATAACAAATAAATCAATGAACATTATGTATAAGGCAAAACATAATATTTTTGTTCTAAGCATGGATGTGTACAATTTAATGACACATCTTACACAAAGAATATTATGGTTTTGCACTAATGAAGAACAAAGTGTAAATATGTGCTAACAATCCAAAATACATGATATTTAAGATGAAAGAATATATTTGAACAAGAAAAATCTATAAACTTTGTTGCACAAAATGGGAAATCAATATACAAAATAAAAACTATCTAGTTACAAATTATTTCATCATCACCTTAATAATCTTAAAAAGATTAGAAACTCATAACTAGAATAGCAAATACACACTAAAAATTACAAACATAAATAGGAAAATTTGGAGGAGAAACCCCCAAATATTTCCTCTAAAAATACATAGAAAATAACTAAAAAGAAGAAGAAGAAGAAGATAGTAGAGAGGTTTTGAATGTGTAGAATTTTTGGTATAGTAACCTCTCTCTCCATTGGACACCCTAAATGGTCTTCAAAACTCCCTATTTATAGCCAAAAATAAGGTATTAAAATAATCAATTCAAATGAATTAAATTGATTAAATTAATTTAATTAATTATAATATGGAAAATAGGGATAAATTATAGGGTGTAATAATTATGTTTTGGGGTAAAAAGTGTAGAAAGTGAGGTAAAAAATGTGGTATTTTTGGCAAAGGGAACAAGGGTACAAAAGTGAGCCTTTGTTGGGCTCAAGGAAAAAATGGCATGCAAATGGGTGGCTATTGTGGCTGCTGCATGGCTGGTTGGTCTGGCGTGGGCCTGGGCTCTTTTGGGCTTGGAGCAGCTGAAGGGAAGAGTCATGTGTTGGCTGGCAGGTTGATGTTTTGGAGTGGCAGGCGTTGGAGGCATTGGTGCATTGGCTGAAGGAATTGGTGGTCAGCTGAGTGAAGGCAGGAGGCAGCAACTGAACGTGGGAGTTGGCTGAATGAAATGGCTGAATTGATGCTTCAGCAAGGAGGTGGGCCCAAAGTGATGGGCTGGGCAATTTTCGTGGGCCTTACATGGGCCAACTTGGGCTGGCTGAAAGTGGACTTGGAAAAATGGCACTTGTAACTCTTTTCTTTTCAGATTTGCCACTTTTTTCCTTTATTTTCTTTACTTTTCAAGAGCATAAATTCCCTACAAAATAAATATAAAATAAATCATAATACAATATTTTTAACTATAAAATAAATCAATTTAATTCTTTGAAAATATTAATTATAACTTAATTTATATTTTACATTTAAGTTCAATAATACAACATTTTTTACCACTAACTTAACAATAATAATTCAAATAATTAACTACAACATTTTACAACAAAATAACTATAAAAACACACAAAAGTATAGAAAATCAAAATACCCCAATAAATTCAAAATTACTTAAAAACTTAATAAATTACTTAAAAACTCAAGAATTAAGCAACAATTAGCACATAAAAAGTGGTAAAATAACTCTATTTTGTAGAGTTATCATATTCCCTCCAGCAAATCCCCCGAGATCAGAATTCAAACGCAGATGCTTTAGCCAAACTCGCGAGTGAAAAAGACGCTAACACTTTAAATATAGTGCCAGTAGAGAGATTATGCGAGCCAAGCATACGAGCAGACGAAACCAATATGGAAATCCGGATGGAGGATACATGGATGGCACCGTACTTGGAGTATCTCACAAATGGTGTACTACCAGTAGAAAGAAACAAAGCCAGAACTCTTCAAAGACAGGCTGCTAGGTATATACTAGTCGATGGTGTTCTTTACCGAAGAGGATACTCCATGCCACTGCTCAGATGTATTACACCAGAAAAGGCTAAAGAGCTAATGAGGGAAGTACATGAAAGCTTTTGTGGGGACCACGCTGGGGGGCAGAGCTTGTCGAAAAAGATTCTGAGGCAGGGTTATTTCTGGCCGACTATGAACGAAGACTCAATGGAGTTTGTGCGAAAATGCGATAAGTGTCAAAGATTTTCCAAGATCCCACGCGCAGCTCCCAACGAGTTAAAGCAAATGCAAAGTCCTTGGCCTTTCGCAGTATGGGGTATAGATTTGATTGGATCCTTGCCAGTGGGAAAGGGTGGAGTAAAATACGCAGTCGTAGCAATCGACTACTTCACCAAATGGGCCGAAGCTAAGCCGCTCGCTACCATAACGACCAAGAAAGTTCTTGACTTTGTCATCAAGAACATTGTTTGCCGGTATGGTTTGCCTCGAAAAATTGTCTCAGACAATGGCACCCAATTTGACAGTGACTTATTCACAGACTTCTACGAAAGGCATGGAATCGTCAAAAGCTTTTCTTTAGTCGCGCATCCACAAGCAAATGGGCAAGTCGAAGTAGTGAATAAAACACTTAAAGAAACCCTGAAGAAAAGGCTCGAAGACGCTAAAGGAGCATGGCCATAACAGCTGCCTGAAGTACTGTGGTCGTATAGAACTTCTCATCGAACAGCGACAGGTCATACTCTGTTTTCCTTAGCATACGAATATGAAGCTATGTTGCCCGTCGAGTTAGATCCGCCCACACATTGACGAATCACATACAACCAAAACTAGAATAGCCAACTGATGATGGAGTCCCTAGACTCACTTGAAGAGAAACAGGAAAGAGCCCTACTCCGAGTAGCTGCGTACCAGCAAAAAGTCGCCCGGTATTTTAACTCAATGGTGAAAGAAAAAAAGTTCAACATCAGAGACCTAGTACTTCGACGAGTTTTCTTAAACACCCGCGACCCAACTGTTGGAGTACTCGGACCAAACTGGGAAGGACCTTACCAAATTGAAGAAGTCCTCCATCCAGGCACCTACAAGCTTGCACGCTTAAATGGAGATCTCGTTCTGCGCTATTGGAACGGAGAACACCTGCGCAAGTATTATCAGTAAACAGTCCTTTTTAGAGGACTAGCTTGTATTAATTTTTACTTCTTACAAGTTTTGAAAAAAGGGTTAGCCATGTTATATGGCTAATCGCTTATAAGTGTAAGATCTTTTTTAGATCACTCGTAAAGACATGCTTATAAGTGTAAGGAACTGTGCGCAGCCAGTCACTCTTGCCAACCTTTGTAAATTTATTTTTACAAGTATTTGTTCATTACGTGTGTTGTTTTGCTGTATTATAAGTGTTGCATTTCCTACCGAGCAGTAATGTTCGTATAGGTCGTGGTCAAGGCAAGTGACCAAGGACCTAAAGCTCCTCAGTCACTTGGGGGGCATATAAGGTACACCGATAGCAAAGCATACCAAGAGGTATGTAAACACATGAACAAAATAAGTGAAAGCATGCTACGATACTTAGAGTATTTTTCAAAATTCATATTTTGTCAAATCAAGCCAAAGTACTATGCTAGATTCGGTCATGCGAACAGATATTATAGTAAAGAGAAAATATTATAATATCAAAAGGATTTCTTTTACACTGCGAGCAGTACTGCTCGGATGTAACTGTTCAAATAAAAGAAAAAGTAACTGCCCTTGCAGCAACAAAAACAAATTGTCTTTACAGCACGGCCTGTGTAAATGAAATAAAAAAGAAAAAATTCTTAAGGAGCTGGAGGGTTGTGAGGAGTGCCTTGGTCAGCCGAAGGACCAGCTTCAGCATCTGCACCATCAATCCCCCCTGCTAGGGAGATCTCTGGAGAGGCAGGCACTTTGGCCTTTTCTTCTTCTTCCAGCCAGATGGCACACTGCGCCATCAGAGTCCTCTTCAGACGTTCAGACAGGTAGTCGAAGTTAGCCTCCTGGTTATGCTTCCAGAATTCATAGAAGCAAAGGTGAGTAGCTTCCTTGTACTTCTTCAAATTCCTGGCCCCGGCCTCCTCGAGCTCCCGCACTCGTTTTCCAAGCTCCTCCGCCTCCTGCCTGCTGGCGATCAGATCAAGCTCAAGCTGAACACATTCTTGATGGTTGAGCTTGGCACTTTCCTTGAACTTCTCCTTGGTTTCGTTGGCTTTCCTCAAGGTCTCCCGAGTTTCCAGCAGGTCCTGGGTCAGATTAGCTTTGTCCTCGCACAATTTTTCTTTCTGTTTGGACAGCTCCTTATTCTCCTCGAGCAACTCGTTGTTGGCAGCCTCGAGTGCTTGCTTACTCTCAGCGAACCTGGAGTCAAAGTTCTTTCCTCGAGAAACCAACACCCCAATACGGCGCCAGCCAGCAGTTAAAGTCAGCAGCCCCTGAAGATAGAGAATAAGATAAAATAAGGACAAGGAATCAAAAATAAATGCTAGGGCAAAAGGAGTTAACTTACGCTGACTATCTCATTCAGTCCTCTGTTGACCACTTGATCAGCCTCCATGGAGACAGTTTCGGAAATGGCTGCCTGGCTGCGTTTGTGCTTGGAGAGCTTATATATCCTCTCCCTGGCTGAGCCGACCACAAGGCTGGGCGGGGTGTTCAATGCCTCCCTGTTAGGAGCCTTAGAAGAAGGCTAGGGATCGACAAGAGTGGGAGTCGGCTGCTCAGGGGAGGGCGGAGGTGGTGAGTTCAACTTTGAGGGGGCGGTGGCTGGAGCATTGTCTGTTCGAGCCTTCTTCGAGGGGGTCTTGCTGCTTTCCCCTCGAGCCCTCTTTCTATCCTTCTTCAGAACAGAAGAGGCAGCGGCAGCCTGGTAGTGCTCAAAAACATCTTCAGAGTCCATATCTTCACAAAAGGAAGCAACGCGAGCAGTGAGACTAAATGGTCACGCAGGGTAAAAGAATGAAAGTAAAAGGATTACAAGTAGAGTACTCGCGCTACAACTACTGGTCGTTACATTATTTACTGAACTACCTACTGCCTGGAAGAAATCTGAATTTAAGGAAGGAGCATTCTTAAAGTTGCCATCCCCGTCAAATAGATGAGAGGGAATTGACAAATGGTTTAAAAGCGAGATTTGTATACCATTTTCATTTGACGAGTCGTCAGAGAGTTCGGTAGGCTCAGCAGCATTTTGTTTTCCTTTGCCCACAAGAGCCAAGGGTCTCTCTGTTCGGTGAGGGATGGGGGGTTCCTTGATCGTAACCCCAGTTGTTCTCCTCCGCGGAGGAGACGCTTGGGGCTGCTGCTCGAGTTCCACTTCGACATGAGCATCTTCCACCGAAGGTTCACTCGTCGTTGGTTGGAGATTCCAGAGGCCGGCCGGCCTAAGGTTAGCCTCTGTAACTAAATTTTTGACACTCTTATCAGCATTCGGCATGCTGGCTAAGAGTGCCGCCCTTGACTCCATCCCTGGAGTTGGGATTGGACGCAACCATGGGCCTGAAACACATTGAAAATTCAGGACATTGTGGAAGAAAAACACCAAGTGAAGTGTTAGAGAATATATATTATTGCTCAATGGAATTATGGAAAAACCAAATACAGCTCTATGCAAAAATACAATGGACAAGATAATATTGATTAAATAAATATTACAACTCAATTGCTCAAAATACAAGTAAATAGAAAGATGTAGAAGAAGAAGATTACAAACTCAATGCTATAATAATACAAGTAAATAAGAAGAACAAAAGAATGAAAACACAAACAAACTCTCACACTCAACCAAAGTGTAGAGTAGTGGGGATCACCAACTTGAACAAGGTTCAAGACCTTTGTCCAAAAGCTTATTTCCCCCTATTCTCTAAGCACTAAGGGATCTCTCAAGGAAATAGCTCTCTGGAATTATCAAGCCTCAAGGTGTATTTTTCAGCCAAGTGCTTTGTGGATGAAAAATGGTGTTTCTTACAAGTGAGCATTAGGCTCCTATTTATAGAGTTTGAGATACCCTTTGGATTTCAAATTCCACCAACCCCCATGGCTGTTACCAATGTTTAATTGGATGTTTATGGAATTAAAATGGAGATTTGGGAGTTATTTGGGATGTTAGAACCGTTCAATTTGGAAAAAACTGAAAATTCACATAGGCTGTCAGCCTCACTGGCCGCGGCCACTGAAAGTCAGTGGCCGCGGCCACAGGCCATTTTCAGCACTAAAAATTCATTTTTCCAAAACATCCCAAATCCTTTCCCACATGATTTTGTAACCTCCAAACACCTATTGGGAGTTAAAAACATGTCTCCAACAGTCATATATCATCATGACTTTATGAAATCCAATCTCAAATGTGTAACATATAATATACACATTATTGGGTAATATTTAGGAGTTACAAATTTGTAACTGATTTTGTAACTCCAAAATATGTCACATTTGGGCACACACATTAGTCCAATTTTGTGATTCTCAATAATATGTTACAAGGTGTGACAAATCACATTTTGTCACATTATTTAATCTAATATTATATTATATGAAATAATATAACATGAAGAAGCTAGCAACATGAGAATTTTTACCTCCTCGGGTGAAGGCTAGGTTGTCTGCAACCAAGTCGGGTGTAAGGAAGTATTCCTGGTGATACCTCCCCACATTGAAGATGTGGGTGGTGTCAGTCAGGAAGGTGCCCCGGTTTCTTGGTGGCAAAGATGGAAAAACCCTGTGCCTTCTTGGTTAGGGTTGAACTTAAGGTAAAAAAGGAAGTTGACCTCGTGGGGGGTGGGCTCTGGCCATTTTTTAAATTTGTAAAGGATATAGAGTGCGGCAAGCATTCTATATCCATTTGGGGTAATTTGAAAGGGGGAAACTCCAAAATAATTTGCCACCCCCTGAAAGAATGAGTGAAGAGGCAAAGTGGCACCTGTCTCAATGTGAAACCGCGACCAGGTGCTGTAGGCCCCGCCTGGCGAGTTGGCCCTTTGGTCGAGGGAAGGTTTGACCAGGGTCACCCCTGTCAGATTATATTTATTTAAGTAGTTGGTAATCATCCTGATCGTCACTCTACTCTCAGGAACAACATGCCACTCGACATCCGGCTGAGCAGCGTGTCGAGGACGGGCATGCCTTTGCACATTGGCGTCAGGAGCATTTTTGCTTCGACCATTGGTCGATGGGGCATCAGCAGTAGGATGGGGGGGTGTTAGGGATTTTTCTTTTTCAAGCTTTGGTTTTGGTACGAGCCATCCTTTGGGTTGGAATTGGAAAGGTATTTGGGCTAAGGCGAGTGAGAGGAATATCTGGTATCAAAGTAGAGGGGTGTTCTTCACCTTCAAGCAGCTGAGCTAGGAGGTCATCTTCAATGGGTCTTTCTCCTCCCCAAGGGTCTTGCATATGAACTGCAAACAGACAAAGGAGGAGATAAGACACGTAGCCTGGAGATTTATGTGGGAGATTGGGATAACGTTGCTCGCGTCTATTGACCAGCAGCATCCTATCCATACACTAAATTTGGTGCTAGCAGTTTGAAAAACGGATCAAAAAGGAAATAACACGTTTTTTGAAAAGAAATTTTTTTAACTCCTAAAGGGCGGGAAAAAACCCAGTTTTTCGACTAGCTTAAAGATCAAATTTTTACATCGATTTTACGCCCTAAATCTATGATCCTTACTATCGAACTAACTCCTAACTTATATAAAACAGAATTACATTCTCTTATTAAGCATCAGACGGCTTATATAAGATCCTCACAAATTTCTACTCTAGAACGCAAGAAATCACAGAAAACAGTAACAACATGCATGGCATCATGAAGAGTTAAAAAGACAAAGAGATTACCTGGGTAAAGGTTGGAGATTCAGAAAAATAAAAGCTTTGATACAGAAAGGTCTTCGGTAGGACGTCTGGATTTTTTGAAATTCTGGGCTTCGGAGCAAAGCTCTTGAAAACGTTCTTGGCCGAAAATAGTGAGTAAAGGATTATAAGAGAAATGAGGAGGTTACTTATAAAGGCTGAAGTATAGCAAAAAGTGGCAATCATGACTTTCCCTTTTTCGAAGCGTGGGGGAGTGTACAAGCCGTCAAATTGGTTTCTTGAAAACCGAAAAGGCTTGATTAGACATAATTAAGTCACGGTTTTAAAAAACGCATGAAGACTCTGACAGATTTCATGGGGCACATGAACGGTTGTTTCCCTAAAGTTTCTTTATTGCTGGTCGCACTAAACAAACTTGGGGGGCAAATGTTATCCAAAAAATAGGTTTGGGTGACATGGCAGGCATTTAGTACACGTGGATGACACCTGGAGGAAGTCTTGTTCGACCATCGACCAGAAAGATTTCCATGGCACAACGCTCAAATGTTATGCACGACCAGCTTGGTCGTATACTCACTATATTTGGAGAAAATCTTGTGCAGTTATGATCATATCCGAGATTGTCTCCCATGATTTCCTGAGTATCCGATTATTTAGGAAATAATATCTGTAACAGATTCCTGTAACCCTCCTTGAGCCTATAAATAAGGAATGGGTAGATCAAGGGAGGGGACTCTTTTTGGCTTTTTGATTACTTGAGAGTATTGATTTACGAGACAATTAGAGCTAATACATTACGATATATTGTTTGTTCTTGAGAGGTTGGTGAAACTCAGAGAACCCTAGTTCTTTGATCACTCCTTCGAGATCTAATATCAACAATAGCTCAAGTGGAAGTAGGTTATTACCAGTTTCTGGGGCCGAACCACTATAAATTCTTGTGTGCTTTATAGTTTTTGTCATTATATTCATTCCAACATATTTGTCCACATCAAGCATTTTGACTCCGTGTCAGTTGACCAAAATCAGGGTCAACACATCTCATATCGAGTAGAAACGTGTTTGAATTAGGAACGTCCTCTTTGATTATATGCATTAAAGGAATCATATAATTAATCTAGATTAATCTAGAACAAAGTGGTAAATTGATTTTTTAAGTGTTAATTTCAAAGACTTATTTAATAATTAATTTTATTAGATAGCAAGTGATATTCTTAATAATTAGAGCATTTATTGACTAGATATTTAAGGGCCCACTTAGTGATATGTTTAAATCTTGTGTTAATGATTAATGAGATCAGTAATTATTAGAATATCATTTGGTAAATTAATTTGGCTAATTTAATTAATTATAAAACATAAGATGTTTTGAGAAAGCACATATTCTAAAATAGTGAGTGGGAGCAGGAGTCATAACAATAACTCATATGGTCTCAATTATTAGTTAACACCGATGTTTCATGGAATGGGCCTCGAGGCGCCTTTGTTCGAGTCCCCCTAAGGAAGGTTGTTGACTGTGTTATTATTCAAGGTTAAATTCTTTTTAAGAATATGATTGAATGATGTATTTCAAGTTTGATTGACCCTAAGGCACACTCTTGAGTTAAGCCATTAATCTAAAATAATGGGTTACACTCACAAAGGTTAACTAGGCATTCGAGCGGACTAGTTAATCTTGACCAAACTAGCGGTTGTTCGTAAGTCAAAAGATAAAATAGTTTATTTTAAGTTTTCACTTATAGATTTGAGAATTGTCTCAAAATTAATTTGAGATTAGTCTGACCTACCCTAAGGCTGGTCCATTAATTTTTACATTAATTTATCGGGGAATTAGTAATAATTGTTTTTATGTGTTATTTAATTTTTTTGCATTCATGCATCATATTTACTATTCCAAAGTCTTACCGATATTCATAATATGTGATGAATTCATTTTGTGATATTATTTACTTATTTCAGTATTCATGCCATCTCCTAAGCATACCCTTGATGTCTTCCTAAAAATTCTCACATTTAATCTAAATGACATGCATTGTTGGTTTTCGGGAATGATGATCGTTCTCAAAACTAAAAAGTTAATGAATGCGGTTGTTGAAGAGCCCCCATCAGTTCCATCCTTTTCACATGGCTATGAAGAACATGAAAAATATAGTGATTGGAGTAAGTCCAATAATTTGGCTCGTTTTTGCTTGCATTATAGCTTGTGTGACAAAATGATAGGAAAATATATACATATCGGGAACACCTATGAAATATGGCACTCGATAATAGACGAAGGTAAAGAAGATGCTATGTCTAATCTTTTGAAAGAAACAAAGGTAAATATGATTTACATATATTTTTCTGGAGATTATTGTACTTACATATGCTACTAAACTATATTTTTGTTGTTTGTTCTTCATCACAGGTTAAGAATCTTTCCACAGAGAGGTTAACTGTGCGCCATATGCTGTTCTTATTTTAGAAATTTTAGATTTCTATTTAGAATAAGAAAATTAATGTTTTCAAAATTTTTAGTTTATGATTAGTAATGTGATAATTAATTGGGAACTTTATTATTTATATGTTGCATGAACAAGGTTTCGATATTTCTTTCAATAATAATTCGATAGTTATCTCAAGATGTGGTATTAAAATATATCATGCAAAATCTGATGATGGGCTGTATAAACTTAAGGCAAAAGAATGATATGTATACAACTTTAAAATGTTTAAAGTTGCAAACCCAAGGTCTATTAAACATTAAAAGACTGATTCCGACAGTGAAACATAACTATGGCATTTAAGATTGGGGCATATTGGTTTGGATAGAATTAACAGACTAGCAAAGGAGGGACCTTTAAGAGAATTAACTATTGGTTCTCTTCCAGTCTATGAATCATGCCTAGAAGACAAGATGACCAAAATATGTTTCTCTGCAAAAGGTTCAAGAGCCATAGAATCACTCCAACTCATACACACTGATGTGTGGGGACCACTTAATGTGCAAGCGAGAGGAGGGTTTGAATATTTCATCACCTTCATTGATTATTATTCAAGATATGGTTACCTATATTTGATGCAAAAGAAATCTAAGACTATTGGAAAGCTTAAAGAATTTCAAGTTGAAGTTGAAAAGAAATTAGGTGAATCACTGAAAGTTCTTCGATCTGATCGAGGAGGAGAGTACCTGGATTATGAATTTGAGGACCACTTGCGTGAGCATGGAATTCAATCCCAACTCACTGCAATGTACATATTGAATGTTGTTCCATCCAAGTGTATCAAGAAGACGCCGTTGGAATTATTGAATGGTACTAAACCTAGTTTACACCATTTTCGTATTTGGGGGTGTCCAGCACATGTGTTGAAAGGAAATAATGGAAAGTTGGAATCTCGCACTCAATTGTACATGTTTGTGGGATATTCAAATGATACTAGAGGTGGTATATTTTATAGTCCTATAGAAAACAAAATAAAATATTTGTCTCATCAAATGCTACTTTTCTTTAATATGACTATATTAACAACCATAAACCTTGCAGTAAGGTTCTACTTGAGGAGATGATCTCAAATTAAGTAATAAAATTACCAAAATTTTCCAATGAACAATGACAAGAGGAACCCACAAGTTCTAGTCAAAACAATAGAGAGCTTCGTCATAGTCGGAAAGTTGTTAGGCAGCCAACTTGCTATGAACATGAAGTTCAGATGCTTGTGTGTGACACAAAAAAAGATGATCCATTGACATACAAGGATGCAATGGACGATTCTAACAAAAAAAATGGCAAGATGCCATATTTGTCATTTTCCTGATTTTTCCCAATTTCAACTCTTACCTTTAGTAGTGTTGATAGAGTCATCTTGGGGACCTAAGAACCTATAATTTCAAGCTCCAATAGATTTAGATTATTAATTAAAACTCTCTAATATAATAATCTTAATTTATTAATCTCAATATTATTCCACTAAAAATATGAGAGTGCACTCTTGTAATTATAGACCTTTATTTATTCAGTACTTTTAAAACATTAAAGTGTCCATCGATTTAATCGCTATATACAATTCAATCATCTATTAATGGTTCATAATTAAAGTATGAATTAATCACCATTCAACCTCTTTAATTATATCTTATTTCATTAAGTACCACTAACTTTACTACTGAAGATTAATTCATAAACTGATTTATGAATTTGAGCTCAATAACATTGCAGTTCCAAAAGCCAACCCTTAAGAGAACCATTATTCAATTCCTTTCAGCCTGATCATTCTTACAAACAATAATGAGTAAATCAAAGAACTCATATGACACAAATAGGAGTTCATAATAACTTCAGGATTAAGATTGATTTGTATATGATCATCTTATTGATATGTTTAATTAATACTTATAAAGTAAACGATATTAATAAGTATTAAAAACATATCGGGTCCCGTTAATGTATAATCATTTTATACAAAGTACCTCCACTAAGATTTCCAGATCTAGATTACATGTATTCATAATACTAGTGAACCATACTTACATTATTTAGTCAAAAGAATCCATATAACTTTGTTTTACTGCGAACTGTTTAAATTCGTTCCCTACAATCTTAATCCTCTCATACCAATACAAGATTGTAGTCATAATAACGAATTTGAGAATTTTCTGATATTCATTAATATTACTCTAATAATAATAATAATAATAATAATAAAACAATATATGAAAAATTCATATCATAAAACAATGTTCAAAACATATGTTTTAAAGGGCACTAATCCCAACAATCTCCCACTTGCCCTAAAACAAATGAGACATCTCCCTCAAACCCATATTCCTAACATGATCTTTAAAATAATTGGTAGACAAAGTCTTAGTCAAAGGATCAGCAAGGTTATGTTCTGAAGCTATCTTCATATCCGCTACATATTCTATGTGAACAATATCCTAGATCAAGTGGCATTTCCTTTCAATATGCTTTTCCCTCTTCTGACTCCTTAGTTCCTTCGAGTTAGGGACTACCCCACTGTTGTCACAGTATAGGACAATTGGCTTATTCATATTTGGAATGATTTCTAGAACGGAATAGAACTTCTTTAGCCACACAACCTCCTTAGCTGCTTCACAAGCTGCTATGTACTCGAATTCCATGGTAGAATCTGCAATACTGGTTTGTTTAATACTACGCTAGACCATAGCTCCTCCACCAAGTGTGAACACTAATCCAAAAGTATATTTCTGACTATCTCAATCTTATTGAAATTCAGAATCAGTGTATCTAGTAGGGTTTAGGTCACCACCTGAACATACAAGCATATATTCTCTAGTTTTCCATATATACTTGAGAATATTATTTACTGCAATCCAATGACTCAATCCAGGATTTGATTGATAACAACTGACTATTCCTACTGCATAACAAATGTCAGGTCTTCTACACAACATGACATACATTAGACTGCCTACCGCAGAGGCGTAGGGATATTGTCTCATATCCTCTTCTTCTTGAGGTTTTTTAGGACACTGCTCTTTAGAAATGATAATTCCATGACGGGTTGGCATATCACCCTTCTTGGAATTTCGCATATCAAATCTCTCCAGTACCTTATCTTTTTAAGTAGCTTGTGATAGAGCCAAAACTTTGTTGTGACAATCCCGAAGGATCTTTATGCCTAGAACATAGTTTCATCTCCCAAATCTTTCTTTTGGAATTGCTCGGCTAGCAATTTCTTTACTTTTGTCAATGTTTCCACGTCATTACCAATCAGTAGGATATCATCAACGTAAACAACCAGGAATAACACAATGTCATTTGTGATTTGTTTGTAGACACGAGTGTAACGCCCTAATCTCCCGGGGCTGTTACGGTGTGCATTTAAACAGTGCTAAACTCGCTAACCGAGTCATTTGTCCATAATCGTGTAACTAAGTATGATTAGCGGTTTAGGGTTAAAATTTTTGGTTAAGATACAACGTTTCACTAAAACGTTTACTATATACATTGGGATCCCAAAAATATAATTTAAAGGTTAATTACAACAAAAGATTTACAACCAACCGACCTAAGCGAAATAATAGGGTTTAACCCTAGTTTCTTTTTAAACCCTTGGCTGTGGCAGTTGAGCAGTCGCATATGTACACATCGTCACCTAAGCTCTCCAACTCAAGGATGGTCTATCTTTCTTTTGCCTTTACCTACACCACATAGCATCTGTGAGCCGAAGCTCAGCAAGAAAACTTAATATGCTCATGAACAAGTAATAACATGTTACTAAGTCACAACAGGCATGCCTAGCAATAATATCTCTGAGGTCCAACATCAACACCCCGTGCTTTCCGCTGCGCATATGGTATACCAGTTTCCAATAGCTACACACGATGAAATGCCCTATAGGAAGCCAAATCCTATCAAGAAGGATATAAGTAAGAGAGACACCAACATGTTTTTCTACTTTCATAACGATTATGGACATGACACTAATGAGTATAACCAACTTAAAAATGAAATTGAGCTCCTCATTCATCAAAATCATCATGCCATGAGAAGATATATTCAATGACCTGCTGAATAAATTCCAGCTGCTGCAGGAACTCCTAATGCACCAGCCTTATCAAAGTTGGTTAGATATACATAAACAACTCAAATGTGGAATTACACCATTTATTATGAGTTAATGTAAGGCTGGTCGTAAGGCACGATTTGCCCATTTTTCTATGATCAGCCATTTTTATTGTATTTACTGGTCGTAAGGCACGAATCACCCATTCTTTAAACAACTAGTCATATTTTATTTTTCTAAGAACTGTGTTTACCCGTTGTAAGGCACAATTTCGCCCCTTTTGTAAACGACCAGTAATTTATCAATTTCATCAATGTTTTGGTTGCAAGGCACGTTTTTCCCATTGAATAACCACTAGTCATTTTTATTTTCTTAAAAGTGCTGGTCGTAAGGCACACTTTTTCCCATCTTCACGCGACCAACTACTTTTCTCTTGTCTGTGTTTACTAATTGTAAGGCACACGTTTCCCATTTTCAAACAATCAATTACTTTTTCTATGATCTAGACTTTGTAAAGTTGGTTGTCAGGCATGACTTGCCCATTTATAACAACCAGTTTTTTTAATTTTATTTTTTAAGACTAAGATTACTAATCGTAAGGCACGTTTTTCCCACTTGGTAACTGATTAGTTATATGTATATCTTTTATTTTGAGTTTTATGGTCGTAAGGCACGATTTTGCCCACATCAAAATGACCAGATATTTATCGTATTTACTAAACTAGTCAAAAGACAGAATTGTCCATTTTATATGGACCAACTATTTTTATGATTGTTAACTGATCGAAAGGCACAATTTTCCCATTTTAAAATGATAAGTTATTTATAAGGCCAAAACCAATTTTTGGTTGCTCGTACAGACATGATTTTGTCTAATTTATTACGGGTTATGTACAAGGGAGCACACTCCCTTGTACATTCAAGAACAGATGGAGCGTTTTCTCCTTCAAGCACACTCCCTTGTACATAACCCGTAATAAATTAGACAAAATCATGTCTGTACGAGCAACCAAAAATTGGTTTTGGCCTTATAAATAACTTATCATTTTAAAATGGGAAAATTGTGCCTTTCGATCAGTTAACAATCATAAAAATAGTTGGTCCATATAAAATGGAAAATTCTGTCTTTCGACTAGTTTAGTAAATACGATAAATATCTGGTCATTTTGATGTGGGCAAAATCGTGCCTTGTGACCAAAAAACTCAAAATAAAAGATATACATATAACTAATTGCCCACATCAAAATGACCAGATATTTATCGTATTTACTAAACTAGTCGAAAGACAGAATTGTCCATTTTATATGGACCAACTATTTTTATGATTGTTAACTGATCAAAAGGCCCAATTTTCCCATTTTAAAATGATAAGTTATTTATAAGGCCAAAACCAATTTTTGGTTGCTCGTACAGACATGATTTTGTCTAATTTATTACGGGTTATGTACAAGGGAGTGTGCTAGTACATTCAATTTTCCAATTACTTTGAATATCACAAGTATTGCATAAAACGTATGGTTCCACTGTCTTTGTATATTTTCTATGTGATATGTTCCGAGCAGTTGGGTTAAGTTCGAACGGACTTTGGTTATTTGGCAAGTGACCAAGGACTTACCTCCTTTATCACTTGAGGGTCACATAAGGTATACACCGCCATGACTTATGCAAAAGAGTAAAAAGCACAACTGGGTAGTAATTAGAAAAAAATTCAAAATATATAAAGTGTTGGTGCTTCGTTTGTTCGTTCAAACACTAAAGAGAAAAAAATGACAAGTATGACATGAAAATGTTGTACCTATGAACACATATGTATCAATTATCTTCTAGTCAAATTAATGAGAAACATATTGTATGTAATGCAAGAAAAATATTACAATAATACCTGAGATTAAACATTGCTCTGTCAGCTATTGTCTTTGCACCACGAACCTTAAACAACCAAAATTGTTCAAAAATAAAATGACTGGTTTGCAAATAACCAGCTCATACACCAAACTTAAATAACAAGTCTAAAAACTCGAAATCAAGCTACCACTCTGAAAGCAGTATTTAAAAATAATATATCCTTCGATGCTCTATGTGCACGCCACTCCAGTGATTCCTGATCCTAGCACTCCTGCTCAGCATACTTCTCCTTTTGCTTCGTTGCTCTCCTCAGCCAAGTGTGGACCTCCACATATAGTGTCTAAGGTAAAGTCCACAGGTTCGGGCTGCAAGGGTGGAGATCTTTGTCTCTTGAGACCAGAGTTGCTGCTACCTCCTTCTCCTTGGGGTGTCTCTGCCCGGTACTTCCTTAACTTGCCCGACCGGAGAAGAAATTCTATCTCGTCCTTGAGGTGGTTGCATTCATTCGTGTCGTGACCATAATCTTCATGGAAACGACAAAACTTGTTCATGTCTCTCTTCCTCATCTCTCTCCTGATGGGTGGAGGCTTCTTGTAGGGAACCTCTTCATGACTAGCAAGATATATCTCTGCTCGACTGGTTGAGAGAGTGGTGTAGTTAGTGAATTGAGGCTCATACTTGTTTGGCTTTTCACTTGAACTCAACTTTGCTTTCTTTTCCTCATGGTGGTCAGACCCATTATTTCCACGTTTCTTTCCACCATCACTAGGAGAGTCAGTTGATCTGCCCGGATTGTTTATGCCATTCTCCCCTTTCTCTATTGCATCATCCAATTTCATATATTTGTTCGCCCGGTCAAGAAATTGTTGAAGTGTTGAAATTGGATTTCTATGTATGCTATCCCACAAAGGACTCCGATAAATTATCCCAGCAGATATGGCAACCATCTTCCCCTCGTCTCCTACAACAGTTGCTCTATTGGCTTCTCTCATGAATCTTTGTATATAATTCTTTAGAGACTCATCTTTTCCTTGTTTGATATCTGCCAAGTCATTGGCATAAACTGGTGGAGTCTGGGCAGTGCTGAATTGTCTACAAAACTCCTTCCTGAATGCCTCCCAAGAGGTAATGTGTAATGCCCCACTACTCTAGACTCTTGGACCATTAACGAACTATACATACAAATTCTTAATAAAACTTACATTTGCGAAAATACCATATCTTTATTGGAAACTTGTAAAAACCAATGTTAAAACTTACATAAATTTAAGTTAGGATATGGGATCCCATTGTTTTAAAAAGAAAACATATCTTAATTGAAATGAAAAGAAATTACATAAATAGTGCGAAAAAATACATGTAAACCATAACTAAAAGACTACATCCTCAAAATCGAACTCTCGACTCCTTGAATCCATTCATCACCGATACACATTCCCCAAGCATCCACGAACCTTACGGCCACTATAGCTATTTTCCTGCACATATAAACAAAAATGAATGAGCCTAATGCCCAGCAAGGAAAATCTAACACATAGTTCATATACATAATTTCATAAGAAGCATAAGAACATAACACTACATAACGTAACATAACATAACATAACATAACATTACATTTATATCATACACTTACTATAATGGCCATTATTACTTGGGGTCCCATAGACTAAACAAGTCATATGCCCATGAGATTAGTGGGGTCCTACTAGCTAAGTAGGTCATATGCCCATAATCTATTTGGGGTCTTGTTAGTCATATGGGTCATATGCCCAAGACTACAAACTACATATCATAACATATTTTATAACATATTTCATAACATAAAACATAAGGTAACATAAGCATAAAACATATAGATTCTATCCTATTTTCCTTACCAAAGTTACTGGGATATGTGGACAACGTTGGGACTTTGGAACACTCCTAATAACCATTATGAAAAAGAGTGAGTCTAATGAAGAAAAAGAGATGAAAAGGAATGGGAAGACTAAACCATTGAGAAACATACTTACCGAAACTTATGTGCTCAAGAACTTAGATTTCCTAACCAAAATAAGAATGAGGTTAGAAGACTGAGTAGAAGGCTATGAGAAAGAAAATAACATAAAACCAATGAACTAGAGTTTTGGGTTACCTTAAAGACTTGTAAGACCAATCTACACCACAAACCGAAATACTATAGAACCTTACTTCCCAAAGTGTTTGATAAGCTTATGAGGATCAAGCTTATAATTTCCCCAAACCAGGTGTTTACTCTCTCACACTCACTTAGCACTTGCAGCCTCTAAACTTAGAGCAAAAGATGAAAAATGGCTGGGTACTAGGTCCTATTTATAGAGTTTAGGAATGAAAGGATCTTGATTTTACTTGAATAAAAATAATAGCTTTTTAGGTGAAAATAATTTGAATAATCGTTCAGCAGAGGCTGAAGACTCATTCAAAAAGATGCTGGACTTATCAAGAGGTTGAATGGCTGAATGGAAATAGAATTCAAAAACTTTCAAAACATACTGAAGGAGGCGATATATCGCCCCCTGTAGACGATATATCGCCTGGGCCAGTATGCCCGAGGCAGTCGTGCATCGTCTCGTGTTTTCCGTATCTACGTGCTGCGATATATCGCCCCCTATAGCTGCGATATATCGGCACACGCTGATTAATTAAACACGAAATTACACATTTTTAGCTAAGTTTGAATGGAGTAAACAGCCTTGACTAAGCCCCTCAACGTATTCAAAGTTGTTGATTGACCTTATAGCATTCAAACTTTACACCTTATTAAATTTAATCCTCAAAATACTTAATTCTTAATCACCCATTCATAACATGTGCTTAAAATCCTATTGGTCCTCATCTAAACCTTATAGTATAATAAATATTATCTTAATATCAGTCATATTAATCAAACCTTAGGTTAAAATTAATATTCTTAAACTATAGGTTAAACTTAGAAAGTCTATAAGTACTACTATGAGTGTCCAAATAATTCCCGGTCTGAACCAAAAATCCACAGTTACAAAGATAATACTATACATACTATAATACTACTAAATAATTAGCTAAGTAAAGTTCTTGGACTCTACATAATGGAGTTTGGCTTAAACTTCCAATACCATTCCTGGGCAGTATCCGTCAAGGTGGTGGGGAAGACTCTACACCGATAATCATCACTCACTCCGAGCAGTTCCATCTGGTCCTCAAACTTCCCAACATGTCTGATGGGATCTTCCTTTTCTGTATAAATTGGCAGTATCGGTGCTTTGTACTTTGTTGGTGGCTGGGCTGCTCTAATTCGAGCACAGAATGGGCTGCCACTCCGGTGGTCGATCGCATCTATCTCGGAAGGTCGTTTCGACAAACCTTGCACTGCAGCTGCTAGCATGTCAAGTTGGGCTTGGATGGCTGGTGCAACTGATGAGGTTCCAAGGTCTTGATCGCCTGGTCGGGCATTATCATCTGGCGCGCCTCCGTCAAGTATTTCTACTTGACTGGCAGGGCGGTCTAGATTTTGCCCTTCGACCGGGGCGGTCCTCCTTTTGTTGGTGATAACATCCCTTAGATCCTTCTGAGAAGCATGCTCTCCTACCCGATCGAACATCGTACTCTTCGATTTCCCAGAGGGCTTACTACACGGGACTTCCTCTCTCCTGCTACACTGCTGGTTGGGGTGCAGTGGAGGCTTCTTGGCGCGCTCTGGGCAGTTTTCTCCTCCTTGCTGGTCATGGCCCTCCTTTTCCTTTGACTGGTCGGTGGGATGACTATCAGCCTCATCCCGACCATGCCCATCTTTGAACTGTGAAGTCCTCTTATCTCAAGGAGCTCTATTTTGCTCCTGCCCAGGTGGAGTCTTTTTACTACCCGATCGGTGACTTCCTGATCTTGAAGTTTCTGATCAGTGGCTCTTGGAGGGGGTCCTAGAGTGCTCCCTTTGTGTTGAGGCAGTGAGCGATCGCACTCCATCTTCCTCATGACCAGGTGGGTTATTACCACCCCTCCTTGGTCTATCATTGTTCTTACCACCAGCTTCTGTGGTCCTTGCTCCTGGAGGGGGTCCTCCTCGTGCTGCAGCTTGGGCATTGGCTTGGGCCAACTGGGTAGCTGCCTCTAAAGCAAGTGCTACTTGACGATGTATCCGGTTGACCTCCTCCTGTTGTTGTCTGAGCTCCTCGCTTCTAGCCTCCATATCGCGTCTTTGCTGCTCTAACACAGCTCTCTGCCTGGCCATCTCTTTAGCAAACGCCTCCTTCCTGGCGTGGAATTGTGCCATCTCCTCCTGGAAGGCCCCCATGGCCTCTTGGAGCTCTTCAACTTCTGGAGTCACGTCCTCGAGCATGACTCTAGGCTCATTCTCATGGTCTTGTGGGCTAGATACTTCTGATCTAGCAGGCTCTTTAGAGGAGCTTGCCTTCTTGGAGGCTGCATTGGTGTTCTTAGGTGCCATATGACTTCAGGGACTGTCTGTATTTCTCTTCAGGCTCTAAATGAAAGCACCAAAATGTTGACCGCGTTTTTGGCCAACGACGTGAGAACGTCAAAAATGATAAATCTTCAAGAGAATTCAAACGACACAGACAGTTTAATAAAGAAAATAAAGAACACACGCAATTTTTATAGTGGTTAAGCCCCAATATGTTGGTAATAGCCTAATCCACTTAGAGTTATGATTATAGATCTGTACTCAAGATTAGATGAATTGAGCCAACTGAGTTTCTTCAGTATAGATTACAAGAATACAAGAATTCTTTATGATACCAGCACTTTCTCTCTCTAGAAAACTCAGACCCAAAATTTCCCAAAAAGTCTAAAAAGAAGAAGAGGCCCCTTTTTGATCTCATAAGCCATGTATTTATAGGCTTAGGATCATACATCTGATATCCCCTAGAATCGGGATATTTTATTATTCTTATTATATTTAAATTACAAAAATATTCAAAATTTAACAGAACACCCAATTTGTGGGGAAAATGAGATATTCCCGTGTGTGCCAAGACCGGTTCTTGTTGAAGCCATTTCTGGGAATCTTGACTTAGTCCTCCTCTATCTGGTCGACCCATATCTCCTATTGACCATTCATGCAAGTGTTGGTCGGACACATGCATGCTGGACATATGCAAGTGCTGGTAAGACATGCACTTGCTGGTAGGACATGCGCATGGTGGTAGGACATGCTCCTCTCCTCTAACATGGCACGTTCTCTGGCATGCCATGTTTCTCGTCTAACATGGCAATCTCCTCTAGCATGCCATGTATCTCGCCTAACATGGCACTCTCCTCTAGCATGCCAGTGCTGGTAGGAAATGTGCATGCTGGTAGGACAATGTCACTCCTGGGCAGCAATGTCAGTCCTGGGCAGACAAACACGTGACTGGTCGAACAAGGTCATGCCTGGTCGGTCATGACACTTCTCAAGCAGTCAAAACTCTTCATCAGTCTACCGGGTCACTTTATCACAACTTTGAGGAGTCAACGTATTTATTGACTATTTAATGTGTCTTTTACGGAGCATGTACTGCCACTTGTCACCTCTATTGCCACGTCATCGATCTCCATTTTTTGGGGATAACAGTGGCCATAAACCTTACTTTGATCAACCATGCCTTGAACATTGACAAGGAAATTTTCAAACCCATACAGCAGAAAAAAAAAGGTTGCTCGATAAAGAAAGGTCAAAAGCCTTTAAAGAAGAAGTTGAGAGGAAAATGGAGAACAAGTTCATAAGAGAAGCCTTTTACCCTGAGTGGGTTTCAAACCCTGTTCTAGTGCCAAAGCCCAATGGAAAATGGAGAACCTGCGTTGACTTCACAGATCTAAACAATGCATGCCCTAAGGACTGCTTTCCTTTACCAAGAATCAACCAGTTGGTCGATGCTGCTGCAAGGGATGATGTTCTTACGTTTATGGATGCCTACTCAGGGTACAATCAAATTAGCATGCACCCTCCCGATGAGTATTATACATGCTTCAGAACTGACATAGCCTTGTACTATTACAAAGTAATGCCATTTGGACTCAAAAATACTGGAGCGACGTACCAACAGCTGGTAGACATGATGTTCAAAAACCAGATAAGTGATAACATGGAGGTTTATGTTGATGATATGCTGGTCAAATCAAAAAAGGATGGGGGGCATGTTAAAGATCTATTGGAATGATTTACCATTTTTAAGCATTAAAATATGAAGCTTGACCCCTTAAAGTGTTCGTTTGAGGTAGGCTCGGGCAAGTTTCTTGGTTTCATTGTTAATTCAAGACGAATAAAAGCTAATCCAGAAAAAAAAAAATTAAAGCCTTGATTGACATGAATTCCCAAACAAAGATAAAGGATGTGCAAAGCCTAACTGGACAAATACCTGCTCTCATCAAATTCGTCTCAAAATCAACAGATGAATGTGCTCCATTCTTCAACCTATTAAGTGGAAATAGCAAGTTTGAATGGACATAAGAATGTGAAAAGGATTTCCTGACATTTAAATAGCATTTGGCGCAACCACCAATTTAGTCCAAGCCAATTGATGGGGAGACTCTCTATTTGTATATAGCAGTTACTGAACATGTTGTTAATGCAACACTTATCAGAGAAGTAGAGAAAGTTCTGCATCCAGTATATTACATCAACAAGAGGTTGATGGGGGAAGAAACAAGATACCCCTTGATCGAAAAATTGGCGTATTGTCTGCTACTTGCTGCAAGGAAATTTAGCCCACACTTTCAAGCTCACCCAATCACAGTTCAAACTGACCAGCCCCTCAGGCAAGTGTGCCATACTTTCAAGCTCAACCAATCATAGTTCTAATTGACCAACCCTTAGGCAAGTGTTACAAAAACTAGAGGCATCATGCCGACTACTCAAATGGGCAGTAGAGCTAGGGCAATACAAGATCTCATACCAGCCATCAGCTGCTATCATGGGACAAGAACTGACAAACTTCATTGCTGAGTACACATGAGTATTAGAGGAAATCGAGCAACAAGTAGTACTAGAAGAAAATGGAGAGACCTTGCCAACATGGAAGTTGTATATAGATGGGTCCTCAAATGAATACAACTCTGGAACTAGAATAATTTTAATCGCATCTGAAGGCCATTGCATTCATTGGGCCATAAGGTTTGAATTCAACACCTCAAACAATGAAACTGAGTATGAGTCCCTGCTTGCTAGATTACGACTTGCTAGAGACTTTAAATCCATATCAATAGAAATCTACAGTGATTCATAGCTGGTCATGAACCATATATTAGGCGAATACCAGGCTCGAGGCATAAAGTTGGCTTCCTAACTAAGCGAAGCTAAAGATCTTCTGGTGCATTTCAAGAAATTGACTATACAGCAAGTGCCACGCAACCAGAATTCCAATGTTGATGCCTTAACCAAACTAGCAAGCGCCAAAGATTCAGATACTCTAAACATAATACCAGTTAAGCACCTTGCCCAACCAAGTATTAATGAAATAGAGATGGTGCTACTGCACGATAACACCCCTTCTTGGATGACTCAAATTCCTGCTTATCAAGAACACAGAACTTTGCCCCAAGACGGAAATGAGGCCAGAAAAATATCAAAGCAGGCTTCTAGATATGTCATCCTTGATGGAGTAATGTATAGACAAGGGTACTCGATGCCTCTACTTCGATGTGTGACCAAAATAGAAGTAGAGTTGTTAATGATATAAGTGCACGAAGGATTTTGTGGCAATCACGCTTGGGGCAAAGCCTAGCCAAAAAGATATTAAGACAAGGGTATTTCTGGCCAACTATGAATGAAGATTCAACAAAGTGCTTGAAAAAAAAGTGATAAGTGTCAAAGATGCTGTAACATCCCAAATTTCCTAATAGGGCTTAGTGCCTGGATTAGGGGACGGGAGGCAATAATTGAGTTATAATGTGAATTATATTATAATATAATCTTTCTTGTATGTTAGAGATATTAAATATGTGTTTGTGTGATTGAGACCACATTATTATGTGAAAATATTTTAGTTACTCGATGAGAGGCGGTCTCGATGAGCAAGTTAGCGAAAAAGTCACAACAAGGTCTTAATACCCGGTTCGGGGTGAGCTTAGGGGTATTCTAGTAATTTAGTACATTACCGGGAATTAGTGGGTAATGGGAATTTATTGGTAACCGTGTGAGAATATTGGGAGTAGCGGGAATTATAGGATGCAAATTGTGGATAGCGGAATTTAAGGCAAAGGAAGAAATTGCCCTTGTGAGCACTTGTTGAATAGGCTAAGGGCAAGGGGCAAGTTTGTCAACTCCACTTGGGGTTTAGGACTTGGCTAGCTGAATTATGTTGAGAAGGTTTGAGAAATTACAGGGAATTAAAAAGAAAAGACTCCAGCAGCCCTCTCTTTCTCTCTCACGTTCTCTTTATGCTCCATGGATGTTTGAATAGTTTTTGGAAAATTGAAGAGGAAGCTTGGGAAATCAAGGTGTTAGGCTTGGGGGAAAACAGAGGCTAGGCTCAAGTGTTTCATCACAGCTGAGGTAAGAATTCTGAACTGAAATTGTATGGTTAGTTTTGCTGAATATTTAGAGTAAGGATGTCTATGCATGCTTGATAATTGAGAGGTTGGGTTTGGTAAGTTTGATGAGCTTTACTGTGATAACTAGTTGAGTTTTATTGGTGAGAATGAGTATATATGTTTTTGGAATTGAATTGGAGGTGTGGGTGGGATTTAGTTAAGTTTTGGCTGCCATAAATTTATGGGTTCGTGGGGGTGCGCCGCAGCTCTTTTATGGTGAGTCGCAGCCTGCGAAGAGAATTTTGAGCCAGCAGGGCTCGGAGGCAGGGGCGGGCCGCGGCGCCTCAAGGGCGTGCCGTGGCGCGCGTTGGTTTCCAGGGAGGCCGAGTCTTTGGAATTAGAGGCGGGCTGCGGCTCGGGTGTGAAGGGTCGCGGCTCTTAAGGGGAATTTTGGCTTAAATGAGATTTTTAGATTGGGAACCTAACCATTTGAGCTCGGGATCGATTCTACTTCCTTGCTAAGTGGAATTCGATGTCTCGGAGGCTAAGAGTTGGTCTGGAAGTTGTTATTTACCCGTTATTGATGGGAACTTCCTTATCGCGGTTGTGACTAGGTTTTCGCTAAGGGCTTGAATCGGGGATCGTACTCAGAGGGTCGTCGCTAATAACCCGTATATGGACCAAAGGTAAGAAAACTACACCTGTTATGTGAATGCATGGTTAGAGCTTAGTTAAGGTGATGAACATGATTATAATTATGTTGCGAATATCTGATTAGGTACGCTGTAACGTGCATAATTATGATTATGCTTATGACTATTGTGTGATTAGAAAACTACACCTGTTATGTGAATGCATGATTAGAGCTTAGTTAAGGTGATGAACGTGATTATAATTATGTTGCGAATATCTGATAAGGTACGCTGTAACGTGCATAATTATGATTATGCTTATGACTATGACTATTGTGTGAATGTATTATAATGTATTGTGTGATTATTTGATAAGTATGCTATATGAAACATGTGACTGTCTGTTATGACTGTGAAGCTTAGTTTATAAACTAGGGTATTATTAGGGTGTTAAGCGAGGATCAACTTATTAGTTGAGAATATGATGGGCTCTAGGAAACTCGTCTTATTAGCTGAGAGTCCCAAGGCTTCAGCTTATAAGTTGGAGGCACGTGGTGATTTGACTTATAAGTCAAGGGCATAAGGAACTTAGTTTATAAGCTAAGATTGGCATAATGCATGTCGAGTGCAGGCCACCATGGATGGGCCACCCTGGGAGTGCAACATGCACTTGACTGGCTCGGATGCCAACAACTTGAAAGAAAGTGCAACATGCACTTGTGTGACTCTATGGTCTCCAATTGGGTTTGATGAATGTACTGGTTTCAGTTATTACTATTTGATAGTTGTTTTATTCAGTGAACTGTGGATTATGTTTTCTTGCTGAGTCTTTTGGCTCACAGGTGCTTTGTGGTGCAGGTAAAGGTAAGGAGAAGCTCAACCAGCCATGAGTCGGAGGGCATTAGCAGTGGTATGTACATATGCAATCCGCTCAACCACCACGGCCGAGATGCTTAAAGGAACTAGGGTTAAACCCAGCTTTTGCCGCCTAGGTCGGCTTATTGTGTAATTTGAGTATTGTAATTAGTTTTTAAACTGATGTTTTTGGGATCCCATGTAAAGAACTTGTTTTTAACTTAATGGAAATGTTTATGAGATGATCAAAAGTTTCTAATACCCAAACCTTAGTGGCTTAATCACGTGTTTAGTCCAAATGACTTATTAGTAAGTCCAGCACTGGTTTCAAAACACACCTGGTAATGGACCCTAATTAGTAGGGCGTTACAGATTCTCTAAAAAACCTCGAGCAGCTCCTAATGAGCTTAAAAAAATGCAAAGTCCCTAGCCTTTTGTTGTATGGGGAATAGACTCAATCGGAGAATCACCTACAGGAAAAAGAAGGGTCAAGTTTGCAGTAGACTACTTCACTAAATGGATTGAAGTAGTATCGCTAGCAACTATTACTTCAAAGAAGATGCTCATGTTTGTGACTTTTGTGCATGGCATGGTATCACAAAAAAAATTTCAGCAGTTGTTCATCCCCAAGCTAATGGACAAGTAGAAGCTGTTAATGAAACTTTAAAAGATACAATGAAGAAGCGCCAGCGTAGTCGTAGCATACAAGTTTATTCAGTGCTGGTCGCAATAGGATAAAGTTGGGGGGAAATGTTTAACCCAAATTTGGACATGGTGATGTGGCATTTGAACAAGACACGTGGCAATAAGTGACATCAAACTTTGAGAGCTAGTCGAAATGAGATAGCTGCTCGAGGAAACCATATCAGAATAATGATTCATAATTTGTAACGCCCTAATAATAAAGGATTGTTACACTGTGTGTTTAAAGTAGTGCTTAACTCACTAAGCGAGTCATTTGGACTCAAAAGTGTGATTAAAGCTAATCAAAGGTTTAGGTATTAAAAATTTTGGTCATAGATATAAAATTTTCATTTAAAACTTAAATAATTACAAAGGGATCCCGAAAAGAGTTAATTAAAACTTAATTATAAACAAAGTTTACAAAATAGTCGGCCTAAGCGACAAAACTGGACTTATACTCTAAGTCCCTCATAGTAACTTGACCGTGGCGGCCAAGCAGGCCGAACATGTAAGCATCGCTCCTAAGCCCTCCAACTCATGGTTGGTCGACTTTTCCCTTGCCCTTATCTGGACCATAGAGCACTCGTGAGCCTAGGCCCAGCAAGAAGAGTCCCACAAGACATACATAATAACCACTGCAAGAACATATAACAATTCATATAAGTAACAATTCACATAACTCATAAGTCATAGCCATATATATTCAATAATCATTTTAGCATTCTATATCAACTATACCAAGTAAATTCGCATCACTCACACCATATGTACGGTCGATGCCTAGAATAGTGCATCTCTCTGCACTAAGAATACAGTAATAACCGCATAACTCGCATCACCATCACAATATGTACGGTCGATGCCTAGTAAAGTGTGTCTCCCAGCACAGGGCTTACGGTAATAACCGCATACTCACAATCAATCAATTACTACCAAGCACAACAACCAAAGTATGCAATAATGATACACAACCCTAGTTCATTTCAATTTATACGGTCATAACCATTTCTAGATACGATGGGGCCAATGCCCACTCTATGTGCAATGCCAACTCTTCTTACCTCAAGTCTTGTGCAGATGTCAGAATGACCCCGAGTGTGATCCTTTCTCCGAGCCTTACGGAAACCCTAGTCACAACATAAGTGGTATACTTATCAAGAACTATAACAGATAACTAGCTCAAAGACTAAACCCTAGCTCTCAGAACCTCCAATTCCACCCCAGCCGAGTAGTAGAATCGTCCCTTGAGCCCCCCGAGCCTAATGCCCAAAAGCCTAAAAAATTGCACCATGAAAATGCATTAGTGTCGTGGTAAAAATGAAACTGCATTAGCATCGCAACGCCCTCCTAAAGGGTCGTGGTGCCATGAGGTCAAGGAAACTCATTTACGCCGCGCCGCTCACCCACAGGTGTTGCAGCGCCACCGAGAAAAACCCAGAAAATGCGATTTCCCCTGTGATTTCAAACCCCGAAACCCAAACTAAACAGATTCCAGCCAATTTTTACACAAAAATTCGACCTCAAATCATTAATATAACCCACATACAATATTAAGGTACCATTAAGCACACCAATTACACATCAAAATCACAATTTGCAAACTTAGAGTTCTAAACCCAAACTTTTCTCCAAAATCCAAGAATTGAACTAAAATTCCCAGTTTCCATTCTAAATTCAATCCCCAATTCAACTCCTAAAAATGTTTCTATACCCATCTAACTCATCTAAACAACCTAAACACATCAATTTGAGATTGAACACCGAAATCCCCAAATTTCCAACACATGATAACTTAAAAAAATAGAGTAAACAAGCTTATACCTTGCTGTGATTCCAAAATTATTGTGCTAAAGGCATTCTTGGCAGCTCTGAACTCCTTCCTTGCTGCTTAATCCCTTCTAAAATCCTCAAAATCAAAAGCTTGGTCTTAGGGGGGAACCTTGGTGAAGGAGGAAGAAGAGACTTGATGGTGAAAGAGAGAGTTTTCAACGTGAATGGGAGGGAAATTCCAACACATAGCATATTTGTCTAGTTTTAGGGTCAAAAGCAATTTCTACCCCTCCCTTTACTTAGTCCTTTAACAAACTTCCCTAGGGCAATATCATCATTTGCTCATAAAATCATAATTACACCACTAATCACCAAATTAACCACTAATCCATCACAACAACTATTTTACCAATTGTCCCGGTCTGTAGAAAGGCACAGAATCGAAGTGGTGATGAAACTCTTCTTCAATTTATGGAAGCTATCTTCACACTTGTCTGACCATATGAACCTCTGATTCTTATGTGTCAACTCTGTTAGTGGTGACACAATCTTGGAAAACCCCTCCACAAAGCGTCTGTAATACCCTGCCAATCCCAAGAAACTCCTGATCTATAATGCCCTACTAATAAGGACTGTTACACTGTGTAGTTAAAATAGTGCTTAACTTGCTAAACGAGTCATTTGAGTTTAAATCGTGTAATTAAACTAACCATAGGTTTAGGTACCCAAAATTCCGGACGAAAGTCAACAATTTTATTAAAAGTGTTTAACTTCCATGCATGGAATTCCATTGTAATGTAAAACGATTACAAACCCAAAAATGAATATAATAACCAACCTAGGTGGAAAAACCAGGGTCCAACCCAAGTTCCAACTGACAATCTCGGCCATGGAGAACGAGAAGGCTGCATATGTACGCTTGATAACTCTATATTTTAGAGTTATTAATTGAGCTTTTGGACTTAAAAAGTTAGGTGAAATTGAGTGTTTGTGCTGTTATTGTGTGGTTTTAGTCACTTTGTCTCTTAACTTTGTTTGTGTAATTTGTTTTAATTAATGATAACTCTTGTGGAAAATAATGGAATTATGTTCTAAAAATGTGGTATTTATTTTGAAGGCATAGCAAGAGGGTGCTTGGAAAGCTTAGTGAAGCATGTGGAAGGAAATCATATTAGAGCTGAAATTCTGGCTGTTGTTGCAACATCAGTCAACTTTGCTGCAGCAAAGTATGGACAGTCAGCAACATAAAGTCTGTACACTTGGCATGTACTTAGATGAGGTGGAAAGGAGCTGCAACTTCTGAAAAGGAACAGAATTTTGTCCCCCACGTGTAGAGAGAGAAGGAGAGGGTTTATACCCTTTGTGAGCCAAAAAAAAGGGATTATCTTCTTCACCCAAGAAAATAGAGAAAAGAGGAAGAGAACCAGCCGCCCAAAGCTCCATTAAAGGGATTTATTTCTGAATTTCTTGGGGCTGAATCATCAAGAAGAGAAGAGGAAAGAGAAGGAAGCTAGAAGAAGAAGAGGATTAAGAGTTAGAAGACAAGAAGAGAATATCTCTATCAACTTGGCTTGTTTTTCTAAACTCAACTTTCATAAAATTTTCTTTTCTTTTTCTTCCTTCCTTGAACTCTTGAGATAATGCTGAATATTTATTGTGGTGATTTGGGTATTTTTACTATGACTTAAGTTATTTGTGTTAGGGATATTGATGAACCCTAATTTGCAATTGCCCCCAAATTGTTGACTATTTTATGAAATTTTTCTCTTGTTCAATTGAGCTATTTTATTGTGCAAATCTCTTGCTAGAGAATGATCAACTTATGTGAGAGACAAGCTAGTTTTAATTCCGGAAGGGTAAAAATTAGTGGAAATGCTTGATTGATGCATGTTGATACTTTTGTATTGATTAGTGAATAACTTAGGAATATTTTATTCACCTTGCAAACTTGAAGGATTGATGCTAGGAATTATGTTCTTGAAAATAAATTTAGCATAGGAATATGTGAATCTAATTGATGGAATTTTAACATGAGCATTTGGAAAAATGGCATGTGCATTAAATTGGAAATCCTAGTTACAAGAGAACTTTGCTATGAACTTTGTTGCAACATCAGGGGCAAAACTACAAATTAGGGGGATTTAATATGCCTAACTTTATCATCATAGTAATCGAAATTTGTCATTTTCTAACTTTATTGTTAAACGCCTAAATTAATTATCTTGTTTAGTTCTTTTTTGTCCTTTAGTTAATTTGATTAATCATAAAAAAAAAGGGATAATTAATTGCACCCCAAATTGTTTGATGATGATTTTTACAATACTTGTTTGGCAATCCTTGAGGAGAAGATAAAAATTACTTTCATTATATTACTTGTTCAACGACTGTGTACACTTGCACACACTTAGGAAAATCCGCAACAACGCTCCACCCCTGAAGCTCTCCAACTCATGGATGGTCCAACCTTTCATTTTCTTTACTTGCACCAACTAGCACCTGTGAGCCGAGGCTCAGCAAGAAAATATAATCATACTTATAAGCAGTACATTGTCATATCATAGAGTTACAATTAACACGCCTAGAAATAATAATCCTACTAATACATGTTGTTGACGGTGAGAATTCGTCAATGATATAAGGTTAGAAAACTCAAACTATATTGGAAAAAATATCTTAGAAGAAGATGGAGAGGACTTGAAGGAGTAAATATGCATAACTACAATGGAGTAAAAATTGTATATTCCTTAATTTTCGGTGCGTACAAAGAATTTTCCAACCCCCTCCAATGATGATGTGAATCCCTATTTATAGGAGAGCTCTAATGGCTCTTAGTACATTGTGGTCCCAAGGGACAAGATTGTACACATGTACACTGTCAGAGTAGTGGCGCAGGTTGTAGTTGTTGCAGAAGGTTGTGGTATCTACCTTGTTACATGGTCAAAGATGTGCAGGTAGTGCCTCCACTCTTCGTACTAGTTTGTTCCACCACCACTTACCTGATATGGATGTCAGGATCACGCCTCCGTCCTCCTCATAGTCGTACATCCTGCACCTGTATACGTACAGGTACCTTGTACCAAATGGTTATTCTCACTCCTCCGAGACATGTATTTGCTTCCAAGCTATTTCGTATTATTTTGGGTCTCTCTTATTGTTCCTCATACGCCCATTCAGGAGGTCTTAAACTCCATATGTTCCAAGACACCCTCACGATGTGAGGCTTCCACGAGGCGCGAGGCTCCATCCGCAATGCGAGGCTTCCCCTGGGTGCGAGGCTTCATGTGCAAAATACCCTCGTGGTGCATGTGCATGGGTATGGGTGCATGTGTCTCGCATGTGTCTATGCATGCGGGGAGACAACCCTTGGAGACTCGCGTATGGATGCATGTGTCTACGCATGCAGGGAGACAGCCCTTGGAGACTCGTGTATGGATGCATGTGTCTATGCATGCAAGGAGACAGCCCTTGGAGACTCGCGTATGGATGCATGTGTGTATGCATGCGGGGAGATAGCCCTTGGAGACTCACGTATAGGTGCATGTGTCTATGCATGCGGGGAAACAACCCTTGGAGACTCGCGTATGGATGCATGTGTCTATGCATGCGGGGAGACAACCCTTGGAGACTCGCGTATGGATGCATGTGTCTATGCATGCGGGGAGAAAGCCCTTGGAGACTTGCGTATGGATGCATGTGTCTATGCATGCGGGGAGACAACCCTTCGAGACTCGCGTATGGATGCATGTGTCTATGCATGCAGGGAGACAGCCCTTGGAGACTCGCGTATGGACGCATGCGGGGAGACAGCCATTGGAGACTCGCGTATGGATGCATGCGTCTATGCATGCGAGGAGACAACCCTTAGAGACTCGCGTATGGATGCATGCGTCTATGCATGCAGGGAGACAGCCCTTGGAAACTTGCATATGGATGCATGCGGGGAGACAGCCCTTGGGGGGCTCGTTCAGGCTGAATTTTGGCGTCCACACTTGCCCCCATTCTATAAGTACACTTTTAAGTGTCCTTGTAGACTTCTTTTTCCCCTCTTGTTTGACATGGATGGCGAGGAGGTTTCGACCTGGGTGTGTCATCCAATGTTGCACCTTTTGTGATGATCCAAGTGATTCCCTAAGAGTGAATAAGGGCCAACCATTTCCAAATGCAGATCCCAAGGTTGCTCATGCTCTTGATCCCCACCAGTCATCTATTGTGATGATCCAATGGTCAGGAAGCCATGACTTTCCCTATAAATACCCCAAGACTTGAACTCACTTCACACCAAAACTTGATTAGTCCTAGTGGTATCCCTTCTAAGTGATTCCCAAGGTCTCCAAGGTTCGATCCTCCATAGAAGCATTCTTGTGGTAATATTTGTTTCTTGTTGTAACTCTTAGGTGATGCTCAGCTGCCTGTACGTGTTGTATCAACAGGTGCGTTCCAGAGGGCCTTCCATGAGCGAAGTCCATCACCATTATACCCTTAGGGAGAATTCCTCTGCCCCCAGCTTCTATCAGCTTCAGAAAGCCATGGCCCATAAAGGGTCTTCCCTCGTCGAGGGTTCTATTTCAAACAGGGGTTCGTGGAAGACTGACTACTTCTTCACCCATAGTGTGTCCACCCGACATACTCAATTTAACACTTCAAGTGAGTCAAATCCTCTTTTTCTTCGCATTTTTTTGGTTTATCTAACTATGGTCATTTCTTGTCCTTTGGTTGCAGGTCTCGTAGGGGTCGTTGGCCCTCCCTTGAAATTGGCAGCTCGCGATCGTGTGTTGAAGATCTTTGACTTGTCGGTTCAATGCAAACTGTCTGTGCCCTTTTTA
Source organism: Humulus lupulus (assembly GCF_963169125.1). Taxonomy (NCBI): domain Eukaryota; kingdom Viridiplantae; phylum Streptophyta; class Magnoliopsida; order Rosales; family Cannabaceae; genus Humulus; species Humulus lupulus. The sequence goes on from NC_084797.1 coordinate 26,569,802, forward strand.
CCGAGGGAAATCTTCACTTGTACAAGCTATTATCCCCAAACCAAGCCGTCCTTGTGCTCCGTCTCATCTGAATCCATAGATCCTTGGATGTACAGCCATGATAAGGACAATTATGATGAGTCAGCTGACGAGGAATACGTTTATCCGGGGGGATCATATGGACACCGAAGAGGAGGTAGAGTCTGAGAACTACTCATGCCTTCAATCTTTGGCCGGCGGGGTTAGGGGCATATCCGACGACAGGCATCTTGACAGTGCTACTTCTTGGATGCCTCCATCAATGCCCAGTGACGGACTTGACTTCCCAGCCCCTGTCCCCCGCCCTGCCATGCCTAAAAGGAACTTTGTCATTCCTTCTTTTGGCAAGGCTTCTTCACCCTCTGGGGGACATTCTCGGCGAGCCTCCTCTGCGGATGGACGAGGACCTTCTCGGTCTCCTTCCCTGTTAAAGCGTGCCTCGGCTGGTGTCCACTCCACCCCCTGTCGAGTACACTTCCACTTCGGGAGGTCATCCTCTGGCAAGCCAGTACGGAGAGGCCATGAGCCATTGTCTGGGAAACATTCCCGAGGATGAGTGGGGATCCATGTATAACATTCCCGATGTTGAACTAGGAGAGGCTTACAAACGAGCCTCCTTGCAGGTATTTATTGATTCCTTCGATGTATGTTTTCTTTTTCTTTGGTTTTGATGTGACTTGACCCCCGAAGCTTTATTCTATGTATTTGTCCTTACTTAGGCTTCTATCCTGGGTCACCAGCTTATCGCCTCAAGCTCTTCATCAACACAACGGCTTCAACACCAGCTCAAGGAAGCCATGGGGAATCTTTCGATGGCTGAGGTAGAGAAGTATACTTTGTCTACACGGGTCCGTGACTTGGAGGTTCAAGTGGTCGAGGCAATTCGACAGAGGGATGCTGCTTTAGACCAGGCTGCATCGACCTCTCGCTCCAACACCAAGCTAGAAGCTACCATCCATACCCTGAATGAGAGGATTGCTACGCTGGAGGCCAAGCTTATAAATGCTGAAAACGGCATAGTTGAGCGTACGTTGCATGCCGTATGGAGGACCAACCCCGTCGTTGACCTATCTCCCTTAAGGGATTATGTAGTCGAGAGAATCTCGAAGTAGAAGGGTCGGGATGGAAACTTGTAGATCCCCCTGCAGCTGGTTTATCTGTACACCTATGTGTTGTTGCTATGTTACCCCCCATGTCATTTTTCTTTTTTTTTTTCTTTTTTGTTAGCATACTTAGGGGTCTTTGGTAAGTTCCTCTTATTATTATTTTTCGAACTTAAGGGACTTTGGTAAGCCCCTCTTATTATTATTTTGTTTATCAAACCTAAGGGACTTTGGCAAGTCCCTCTAATTATGACTTTTCGTGGATTATGTATCTCTTCCTTGATTCGATGATGATAATCTTTTAGGTGCACCTTGACTATACTTGTAAGGACATGTTAACCCTTTGGGTTTTTAGGGTCATTTTATATTCTTTACGCGTGCTTGTTATTTCTCACGAGAAGTGTCCTTCTCATCGTTATGCATAGTACTATTTCTGCAAGGGTCTCTTTTAGGACCATTTTTGGCTAGACAACTTGGTGGCCGTTCTAGGCTTATTGATGGATGCTCTTCCTGAGACCTTTTCTCTCGTGGAGGTAACAACCTTTATTAGGAGGCTCTTTCTGTAGGACCTTTTGACCCTCTTGATTTTCATAAGGGTAGCAAATCCTTGTTAACTCAAGAGATGCCTTGCAAGGTTTACTTCCTTATTTCCTTCTTTTTTTTTTTTATAGGAGTCTCTTTTGGGACCCTTTTTGGCTGTATACTTGATAACTCTACCAAATAGAGTTATTTTACCACATTTTTTATGCTAATTGTTGCTTAGTTTTTGAGTTTTTAATTAATTTATCAAGTTTTTAAATAGTTTTGTATTTATTAGTCTTATTGTAATTTTCTAGATTTTTATATGTTATTATAGATATTTTTTGGAGTTTAATTATTTATAATTAATATTGTTAAGTTAGAAGTTAAAAATGTAATTCTTTTGAACTTAAATGCTATATTAAATTAAGTTATAATCAATATTTTCAAATAATTAATATGATTTATTTATAATTGAAAATATTTGATTGTTATTTAATTTATATTTATGTTGTAGGAATTATGTTGTATTTTTGGAAAAAAAATGTAAGGAAATCAAAAGTGGTATTTTGTGAAGAAAGAAAAAAATGGCAAATTTCAAAGAAATGGCTTTCACCATCAGCCTGGCCCAGCCGGCCCATGACTTCAACAGCCTCCAACTGCCTTCATTTGGGCCGCTGCCTCCTCAGGCCCGTTTCTCTCCTCAGCCCACAGCTCCAGCAGCATACCCCAACACCCAACGCCCTAGCTCACGCCAAGCACTCCACCTCCAGGTGCATCAATGAAGCCTCCAGCCAACATTCAATCAACCATTCGGCTGCTCTAATCCGCCTACCTCCTGAAGCATTTCCTTCACGCCTGATGCACCTAGCAGCTGCCTCCAACTGCCCCCAACGCCCAGCAGCCCAAGCCCAATCCCAGCCACCTGCCTCCAGCCATGCAGCAGCCACAAGCAGCCCCTTTTGTGTTTTTTTTAGCCCAACAAAAGCACTATGTACTATTGTCCCTTATGTTCAAAAATGCAAATTTTTACTCCACTTTCTACACATTTTATCCCAAAACATCATTATTACACCCTATAATTTACCCATATTTACCATATTATAATTAATTTAATCAATTTAAATTGATTATTTTAATACCTCATTTTGGCTATAAATATGGAGTTTTGAAGACCATTTAGGGTGTCAAAATTTTAGAGGAGGTTACACTACACAAAGTTTCTACATTTTAAAACCTCTCAATTTTCTTCTTCTTATTTTTCTTCTTCTTTTTGGTTATTTTTCTATGTATTTTTAGAGGAACAATTTGGGGGTTTCTCCTCCAAATTTTCCTAAGTTATGTTTGTAATTTTTAGTTTGTATTTGCTATTCTAGTTATGAGTTTCTAATTTTTTTAAGATTATTAAGGTGATGATGAAACAATATGTAACTAGAAAGTATTTATTTTGTATGTTGATTTCCCATTTTGTGCAACAAAATTTATGGAATTTTCTTCTTCAAATATCTTCTTTCATCTTAAATATCATGTATTTTAGATTGTTAGCACATATTTACACTTTGTTCTTCATTAGTGCAAAAACATAATATTCTTTGTGTAAGATGTGTCATTAAATTGTACACATCCATACTTAGAACAAAAATATTATGTTTTGCCTTATAAATAATATTCATTGATTTATTTGTTATTTCATTAGATTGATTTACACTAAATGCTTTGAAATTATAATTTTGAAAAGTGAAGAAAAATCTTATCTTTTTATAAGTAATTTGTGCTTAAAATTATAAATCTATTTGGAAAATGATAGTTTAATTTATTTTAACTATCACTAATACTTGGGAATCAATGTATCTATAAATATTATTGAACTTATATTTTGTTAATTCTAATCCTTAATAATCTTATTTTACTATCTTGATTTCTATTATTAATTTATGTTTATATATTGTCTTTAATATCTTTATTATTATCTTTTAGTTTATTTTCTTGTCACAAATTTTCATCAATCTTTGGAGCTAGGTTATAATTTGTTAATTTTGATTTAAAATAGTTTTCTTTTCGATTTTAGACAACTCCTTTGGGTTTGATCTCGTGCTTACACGAACACTATATTCCATATACGATTCGTGCGCTTGCGAGTATAAATTTTTAAAACATACCTGTTTTGGGTTCATCAATACTCTGCCCCCAAGTGGTTGGCGAGATTTATCTCGTCAGGCACTTTGATCATTTTGCTCATGCACTTTGAGAATTCTAATTGGTGATAAGTACATGGGAGTTATATATGTGCTCACGTAAATGAGAAGTGTGTCATGCCAATAAGAAACATATTCATTAAAAATAAGCAGGGTACAAAGGTATCTATGGCAACATTGTTTTTACTACATATCAGGGCATCTAGGTTACCCCTCTAATTCATAGCTGCTTTTAAGGGGAGGACTTGCAACTATGTTGGGGGGGCTAACTATGGTAACCCTTTTGATTTAGCGTACTAAAAGTGAAGCTTTACCTGATGCTCCCCTCCAAACGTGTATGCCCACCCATCGGTTCTGATCTCCTCGGTAACTTTGGGGTTGAACTCACGTGGGTTTGTGCTCCCATGCACTACCATCACCATAGGTTCTAGCGACTTCATGACTGTGCGAAAGGACATGTTATAACATTCCCTTGCTTCTTTCTATTCCCCTTTCACGCTTGCTACTCCCCCAGGAGTTGGGAATTTTATGGCCAAGTGGTATACCGAGGTGATCGCCTTCAATTCTCTCAGGGATTAACCCTAGATTCTTGCACTATTTAAAATACAAAGAGTAACAGTTTTGGCTATCCAGGGTGTTACTAGAAGATTACTAATTTTTTTTTATATTAGTTAAATCACATAATAATTATATTGGTTGGTTTTATATCCTAATTTTAATAAGAAAATTAAACAAGAAGGTTACTCTAACGTCCTAAGAAACCAAGATCGTTACATTGAGTGTTTAAAAGTATGCTCAACTCGTTAAGCGAGTCATTTGGACTAAAACGTGCAATTAGGGTTAATTAAAATTTGGTATTAAAAGTTTTCGGTCAAACGAATACTATTTTTCATTAAAAGATTTAGTATATGCATGGGATCCCAAAAAGAGTTCATAACTGATACAAAGGAAATAAACAAGGTACATAATAACCGAACTAAGTGGCAAAACAACTAAACCTTAGATCTCCAAAAGAAGTCTCGATCGTGGCGGTCGAGCAGGCCGCATATGTACGCACCCCCGCAAAAGCTCTCCAACTCATTGCTGATTCAGCTTCCACTTGCCCTTACCTGCACCACATAGCACTCGTGAGTCAAGGCCCAGCAAGAAAAATCAATTAAGCATACAGAAAATCAACAAATTACAATTATAAATAGCCTTCTTAGTAATTATAAACAACACTCAAGTATATATTCAATCTATTTATGCGACCATAGAGCCACCCAAGCGCGCACCGCACCTGCCTTGTTCAACAACTATAGAGCTGGACAAGCGTAACTCACGCTCCAATCTCTTTTCAAGTGGCAATAGGGTCGTACAAGTGCCACTGCACTTCCAGATATAACTAGACATACATTGCATGCATACACAATGTAAATCACATATATTCATACTCAAACAAACATTTCCAAACGATATTATATCCACATTCAATCATAGGGGCTCAAGCCCTAATTTCAACACGGGTACAATTTTCTTACCTCGAGTTTCATGCAAATGACGATACAGCCTCAAGTGCGATTCCGATCCTGGGCCTTGTGGAAATCTAGTCACAACATAAACATATTATTATTAGGGATTGAATCCAAATCTCGAGGCTCACTCCGAACCCCAACTTATAGATTTACTATTCCCGAACTCCCAGAGCTCTAATCCTAAAATCAACAAAACCACTTTTCGGGGCACCTGGCGCGGTCGCGCCCACAAAATTTTTGATGTTTCTGCGGCACTAGTGTGGTCACACCCCAGGCCTCGAAACCTCGAACCACATTAAAATGTCTTGGTTTTTGGGACCTTATCGCGGTCGCGCTAGGTCGCCAAAAACCAAAAAATATGTCGAGAATCAATGTGTTCTTCCCCAATTCATGGACCACGATTTCCCCTGTGTTCACAGACCCATAAATAAACCCAAACCCGACTTTCCAACAAGTTTATGACCACAAAACACCTAATATAACCTAAACAACCTACTGCCAACATTAACATACCACCAAAAATTCACTAAAACTCATAAAAACACCAAAATTGGCAAGTTTGAGCTAAAGGTTTAGAAGCTTACCCAAATTCGAAAATTCAAGTCTGAAGTGTAAATTTTAAGCTCAATTCCAAGCTTGGCACAACCACCAAAACATGCCTCTACAACACTGAAACCCCAAATCACCTAGAAGCTCCAAACCAACACAATTCAATCCTAAACTCAAAGTTGCCAAGAACCCTTCAAGCATTAATGAAAACAGAACAAAAAGTTTCCTTACCTCCTCTGAATTCGAATCCCTAGCTGGTTGTTGCTTCAAGTTTCCTAACATTCTCACCTTGCAGCTCAATTCCCCAAAGATGGCTTCCAACTTCATAAATTTTCTTCCAATCCCAAGGTCATTCCTCAGCAAAATGAGAGAAACAAACAAAGGGAAGAGAAAGAGAGAGAGTAATGTGAGAAGAGGCTGCAAATTTTTTGGGCCTAAACCGATGGTCAATTGACCATTCCACCCTCAACCCATAATTCCTCTCCAAAGCATCCTGAAGGGTACAATAGCCATTTTGCCATAATGTCCACTAAACCTCAATTAACACCCTAAATTCCCAATTAAATCACTAACCTTCCAAATACTAATACTTCCCTCAGTAATGTTCCAATAATTCCCCACATATGCAAAAATTACCAAAATACCCTTGGCTTACCCCGAGCCGAGTATAAATCCCCGTATGATTTTTCCGCCAAATTGCTCCAAAGGGTCGGCTCAAACCGAATATCGCAAATATATCCAAATCATAATGTGGTTTCAATTACATAACACATATAATTACAATTATACCATCAACATGTCAAAATTACGAAAATGTCATTTTTAACGAAAACGGGCCCGCAAGCATATTTAATACACATAAACATGCATAAATAGTCATATTATAATATAACTCATATATTTCACATAATCACACATATATTTAATTAAATTCACATAGTTTACATATAAATTAAATTATACCCTCCTGACCCACTAATCAAGGCTTAGCCTTATTAGCAAATTTGGGACGTTACAGTTACGAATTGATTTTGTAGCGCTGTGTCATTTAGAAAATCAAACATGAAGGTTACTAGTTGTTTTTTTTCCCCTTTTAATAGCATTTTCAAGAAAGAAAATCATACAAAACAATTTACTGGCTAGTTGTGTATAGCAGTTTTAGGAGAGAAATTAGAATTTAAGTTACTAGTTGGTTAAGTACATAAATTTCAGCAAGGAAATCAAACAAGAAGGGAAGAAAAATTGAGATCTAAGTTATGTTTACCTTGTTTTGTACAATTGAGATCTAAGTTATATTTACCTTGTTTTGTAACAATCAAATTTTGTTGAAGAATAATAAATTGCCACCTAAGATGGTGGTGGAGATGAAGTGTCCAGTCAATCAGAGTTAACATTACTAACGAAAAACGTAAGCGGCAGAATCTTGTATTCTTGTTGGCTTAATTTTAGAGGGAGAAGCTTGAAAAAATAATGAGTGATTTGTATTTAGATTTTTGCAGGAGTATAAGGTTCCAAGTTTTAAACGTGTTTTGGATCTTGCAAGGTTTTTCAAAATCTTCTAATTTCTCATATGTTTTGTTATTTGATTGCATTATACCATCTTCTTAGTAGTTTACCGCAAACATGTTTAAATAAATTAAAAATGGTATAAATCATTGTGTAGATAGTGGCAATAATCTATTTAAAGACTAAGATTACGAGGTTGGTATAAAGCTTGTTGGGATGTTCAGACTAATATACATATAACATAAAATAATTACAAAAATCACCTACAAAATTATATTATCATGTCATAATAATATACCAAATTTCAAAATTAATATACTTGAATTGAAAATATTTTCGAAATCCCAAATTTTCTATTTTCCCGGGTTTTCAAAAGTTACATTTTAGTTACTTATAATGATGAATTACCAATTGATTAGTTTTTCACAAAAAAAAATTATTTTTAGAACATATTATTTCATATACATTTTAGTTACCTTCAAAATTTATTTGTTGAAACTTTTTAAAAATATTTATTAGTTTTTTTTTTATATTATATTATAGTATCTTATTATTTAAGATATTTTTACGTTACTTTCAAACTTATTTTAGGAAATAATGAGATTTTTTCCCCCGAACTATTACCACTACCAAATTGTGCATCCTGAATTTTTTAGCTTGTTAAAAATTCCCCCTAAACTATTCACGAACTGAAATGTGGGACTTCAGTCCAATTTTGCTAACAGAATAGTGATATGACAACACTAGATCGCTGATATGGATTGCCACGTGTATAATATAAAAAATAGATAGGATTTTACCCCCAAACTTTTACTGTTACCAAATTATGCCCCCTCGAATTCTAAAATTTAAAATGTAAACAATATTTTGAATATTAAAAAAAATATAAAAAACATTAAACAAAAAATTCATTTAAATTAAATTAAATCAAACAAAATAAAAACTTAAGGCGACATAGGCGACACCAAAGTCGAATGTCGCCAGGGACCCACATGAGCCCAGTCTATCAACGATGTCGCTACCTAACCAACTTTGAGCTCATTCTGACACATGCCCAACACCCAAGCCAATTTTGTGTCACCATCAATTTTTTAAAAAAAAATTAATGGTTTTTTTTCCTTTTTTTTAATATTCAAAAGATTGTTTAATTTTAAATTTTTAAAATTTGGGAGGCACAATTTGGTAATGGTAATAGTTCAGCGGGCAAAAATCATATTTATTCTTTATATTATAAACGAGGCATTGACATGTCAATTCTTTATATCACATCGACCGTCAAACTGCCACATCACCATTCCGTTAGTGAAATTGGACGGAAATCCCACATTTCAGTAACGTGAATAATTCAAGAGGAATTTTTAACAACTTGAAAAATTCGGGGGGTACGATTTGGAATGGTGATAGTTCGGGGGGGGGGGGGGGGGAATCCTAATAAGCCAATATTATATAACTTATCATCAAAAGTTATTTATAGTATACTAGAAAGTAACTTTTTTAATGAAAAACTTTATTTCACTTTTTAGTGACTAATGTAATTTACATGTAAATAATAGTGTTTCTTTTATTAATCAAACAAAAAATAAACTTAGAAGTTACTTTCGTATTATAATAAAAAATACACTTTTTAGTATTTTATTATGAAATTTGTTTAACCAAATTAAAAAGCAACTCCATAGTTACTTTTTAAATACAACAAAGAAATAAACTTTTTGTTAAACCAAATATAAAATAAACTAAAAGATTGCTCATTAAGGGTCAAAAATGCACATTTATTGTTTTTAATTGTCAAAATAAATTAAGTTTTAATTATTATTTTCATAGAATGAATGTAATATATTTTATAAATGAAAAAAAAATCATTTGGATTTAATTTTTTTTCATTTTGTAGGAACACAATTTTGGTTGAATAAAATAAAGCAAAAAGAAAATGAAGTAAAAGTGGAAGAAAATGAAGAAAGTTGACATTTTGAACAAGTCAAGCCCAAATTGAAAAAACTCAATCCAATTCATGAAGATGTCATGTCACCAATCAATGCAATTTATTATCCACCAATAAGAGATGACAATTACAACTCATTCCAACAAACATTGGCAATCCATGTGCTTCATTTTCAACCAATAGAAGTGTCTTCTTTTCAACAAAAATTAGCAATCCATGTGATTCCCTCTCAACCAATAGTAGCTTGCCACATGTCATTTTCACCATAGTTTATTTGTATTCTACACCTATAAATAGGATGTAGTTTTCATTTGAAAAACACACATTTTCTACACACTTCTCTCCCTACCATCTTTTCTCTCTATTTCCTCTTTTCCATTTTATCTCTAAGCCTAGTCTTCTCACATTTTCAATGGAGAATGTGCGAATGACTTTTAACTTAGGCAAGAGCTTTCTTTTGGTGAGGATAGGGGTGGAGTTTTGTATTTTGTAATATTTTTATTTTGAATTTATAAAAGTGTTTTAATGTTCAAATAGTTGAGTTTTATTATTTCTATCATTATTTATGCAATTAATATTTATTATTAATTTTATATAGATTCAGTCAAGCTTTTTCTATGTAATTTCACTAAAATAATTTATATTAATTTTATTATTTTGTGGGTAGTCTTTTACTGCATTATCGCCAAGATGGTATATTGTCGCTTGTAGATTTCTCATAACAATAGTATTAGCATGAGATATTAGTTTGTTATTTTGTGAGTAGTCTTTTACGACATATTGTCAATGGTATTATGTCGATTCTAGGTTTCTCATAATAATAACATATGCATGTACTTCAATTAAGAGATTTTATTACTCAAATATATTTGCAAATTATCAAAGTAAATATGTGACCAAAATATATTGTGGAACCTTGATGCCTCACCAAACCCCTTTTATCATTATTTTCCTTTCATTTCAATTCTTCAAAACCACAAAAATATAATTTATTTTACTGCTTTCACATTACTTACCTTCTAACCGTTTTATTTGTTATTTGTTTCTTTACCTCCTTGTGGAATCAACCACACATCTATACTACGACTACCGCTCAGTGAAAATCACGTTTGGGCATTAAACAAATTTTGGCGTCGTTGCCGGGGAGGCGCCACTTGTCGCGGTTGGAGCAAAAGGAGGACCCTGTTTGACCGGGTCAATGCGCGGGTCAGGATGGGGGGGGGGGGTGCTAGGTCAAGCGCAGTTCTGGGTCAGGCATGTCTGGCCGTGGGGTTGTTGGGGCGCAGACAGGTGGCGCGCTGGGACTGTGCCATGTGACGGGTTGGAGCTGGAGAACAAGACAAACCTAGGCGGGCCTATTCCTCTTGGGTTTGGACCACGAAAATGCCATTTTTTCATTTTTCATTTTCAGTTTTAACTATTTCTTTCTTCTCTCTTTTTATAAATGTCCAAATGAAATTTATTTTCTGAAAATTAAACACAAATCAAATTAAAATTAATATTTTCAGTTATAAAATATACTACAATAAATTTATGAAAATATTAATTAAAACTTAATTTATTTTACACTTTCAAACTAATAAATTGACATTTTTTAGCACTAATCACAACCCCCAACTAGCTTATTGCTAGTCCCTAGCAATTCAAGTGAAAAATAAAATTATCAAGTTGAATAATCAAGTCAAATCAACACAAAACCATCTAAACGTTTTCAAAGTATGAGCAAGAAGTCAAAGATTACTATCGAAGCTACTTTAGTTGCAATCAAGAGATTATATATTTTTTTATATGGAAGGTTTAACTATGTAATAATGCAAGTATATTTTAAGAAATATTCCTATATGTATTGGGAAGGTTGCCAAGGAATCACTCGTCCTCCACTCATTAGAACTCCCCGAGGTTCAAAAGTGAAGAGGGAACGCTAACACAGACCTTGAAGCCAATTAGGAATAAACTTTTGGTTTCTACTTTTAATATTATACGATTATTCCTAAAAACAAATTAAGTTTCTTTTTTTTTTTTTGTATTTTTTTTGGAGAAAAAAAAAAGATAGAATTACTTACCTCTTTACCTTTTTAAATGAGAACATTTATTTATTATTACCTCCCAGACAACGACGTCAAAATTTGATTAACGCCAAAACGTGACTTCCACCAGGCGAGGATATTAAAACTGAGGTATCTTCGATAGTAATCTCTGACTTCAATAGTAGCTTCCAAGAAGTCAGTAGAGGATTTCTTTTCTTCTTCATTCATTTTTTTTTTCAATTTTTTTAGGGGAAAACAAATCAATAATATAACATAAATTAAAAAAAATAATACCAAAATAAAATAAGTGACTAAAAAAATATGAATGATAATCTCAAGAAATCTTTTTTGATGAGGAAGATCAGATAAAACTGCAACCTCAGAGGATACTTCGAGTTTCAAAAGTTTTTTTTTTTTTTGACAAACAATCTCAAGAAATCTTTTCTAATGAGGAAAACCAGTTAAAACCACAACCTCAGAGCATACTTCGAGTATCAAGAGATTATATATATTTTATATGGAAGGTTTAACTATATAATAATGCAAGTATATTTTAATAAATATTCCTATATGTATTGGGAAGGTTGCCAAGGAACCACTCGTTAGAACACCCCGAGGTTCAAAAGTGAAGAGGGAATGCTAACACAAACCTTGAAGCCAATTAGGAATAATCTTTGGTTTCTACTTGTAATATTATACAATTATTCCTAAAAACAAATTAAATTTAATTTTTTTTTTGTATTTTTTTAGAGAAAAAAAGATAAAGATAGAATTACTTACATCTTTACCTTTTTAAATGAGAACTTTTACTTACTATTACTTCCTCGGCAACGGAACCAAAATTTGATTAATGCCCAAACGTGACTTCCACTAAGCGAGGATATTAAAACTGAGGTGGCTTCGATAGTAATCTCTGACTTCGATAGTAGCTTCCAAGAAGTCAGTGAGCATATTCATGCGTTGAAACTAATTTTATTACAATTTTGAAATTTTGAGTTAAAGTTTGCTCAAAATTCATGTCAGGTGGTGCATGGTACTTGTACTCAGACTTCTAACTAAAATATACGGGGTTGTTCCAACTAGAATTATGATTCCTATGGTCGACTCTTTAAGGGTCACAATAACCTTCATCATAATCTACCTCGGGAGCCTCGTACTTTCTCTATCAAACTTAGTTTCTAAGACCTCAAGTTCGCGGTACTCTCTTACACTAAGTTTGTATGCACCTCTAAAACGGCTAGTACCCTCAGTAGCACTAGAATTATGATTGTTTCCGAATAAAGAATAATACATTGAAAAATAAAGCTTGAAACGTTTCTTTTCTTCTTCATTTATTTTTTTCAATTTTTTTAGATGAAAACAAATCAATAATATAACATAAATTAAAAAAATAATACTAAAATAAAATAACTGACTAAAAAAAGATGAATGATAATCTCAAGAAATCTTTTCTGATGAGGAAGATCAGATAAAACCATAACCTTAGAGCATAATTTGAGTTTCAAATTTTTTTTTTTGACAAACAATCTCAAGAAATCTTTTCTGATGAGGAAGATCAGTTAAAACCACAACCTCACAGCATACTTCGAGTATCGAGAGATTATATAATTTTTATATGGAAGGTTTAACTATGTAATAATGAAAGTATATTTTAAGAAATATCCCTATATGTATTGGCAAGGTTGCCAAGGAACCACTCGTCCTCCAATCGTTAGAACTCCTCGAGGTTCAAAAGTGAAGAGGGAATGCTAACACAGACCTTGAAGCCAATTAGGAATAATCTTTGGTTTCTACTTGTAATATTATACAATTATTCCTAAAAACAAATTAAGTTTCTTTTTTTTTTGTATTTTTTTAGAGAAAAAAAATAAATAAAGATAGAATTACTTACATCTTTACCTTTTTAAATGAGAACCTTTACTTACTATTACCTCCCTGGAAACAACGCCAAAATTATTAGGAACGAGTTTCCTAATACGTAGCGAAATGGTGGTGGGGTTAACCCAGTATACAACAAAACTTTTGTAACATATTTAAATTGCCTTTAAATATGCGGATCCATTAATATATATACATTAATCATAAGCAAGTTAAGAATATAATTCATACCTCTTGAAGCCTATCAAGTGTCATTGCTATCTTTTCGTATTTAGAACGATCTTCCTATCCAAGCCGCTCCCAAGTACTCACACCACGATCTTCCAAAGCATTATCTACACCTCAAGAAGTGTGTGGTCACTTAGAGAATAAAAGATAGTTTATTTGTGATTCTACTTGATGTACTCAACACATGAGATCAAGAGAATAGACCTGAGAATTGGTTCTTTATTTTTCAGAGAGAGAAAACTCTCGTTCTATTTTTCACAGAGCGAATCTTAGACTTAGTTTTCTGAGATATGTTATTTGTATATTTTCTGATTAGTCATACTTAAAAGAAAATATTCAAATTTAAAAATAAATATGTAACCAACTTACAATTTATTTTTTAATTAATTAATTATTTTATTAATGAAAATATCCAAAAACTAATTTTTGAATTAATTAATTAATTAAATAAAAATAAAAATCCTATCCCTGAAAATAGCAAAAAATTTGTGTATTTTTATTTATCTAATTTTGTTTTGTTCTTTATTTTGGCTCTTGATATCATTTCGTAAAATTCCGAAGGTTCCCATGTCATTTAGATTTCAATTAATTGATTAACCTATATTTTGATCAATGCCTTTTAAATTGATTGTCCTAAAGCGATAATATTCATTTTGAGCATTCATTGATATATTTTCGACTCGAAGAGTGTCAACCTTTTCCTAAAAATATTTTCAATACCTTTGCGATGATTTGGAGTTGAGACTTTATTCATTGGTGATTTTTTCAAAAACTGTGTGTTATAAATTATGAAAAGATTGATATTGTTTGGTGCACACACACACAAAACTCTTGATTACAACTTTAATAGTTTTAAATAGCATTTTCTACGTTCTCACTAAACATTCTGTTAAGTAGTTTTAAATGATTTCATTCATTATTTCAACTCGGTAATAATTTTTATCCGCTTGAATTGCTAGAAACTAGCAATAAGCTAGTTAGAGGTTGTGCTTAAGGGTCAAAAATGCACATTTATTATTTTTAATTGTTAAAATAAATTAAATTTTAATTAATATTTTCATGGAATTAATGTGATATATTTTATAAATGAAAATATTTAATTTGGATTTAATTTGTTTTCATTTTGTGGGAAATGAGACAATTTTGGTTGAATAAAATAAAGCAAAAAGAAAATGAAGTAAAAGTGGAAGAAAATGAAGAAAGTTGGCATTTTGAAGAAATTAAGCCCAAATTGTAAAAGCTCAATCTAATTCATGAAGATGTCATGTCACCAATCCATGCAATTTATTCTCAACCAATAAGAGATGTCAATTACAACTAATTACAACAAACATTGACAGTCCATGTGCTTCATAGAAGTGTCTTCTTTTCAACAAAAATTAGCAATCCATGTTTTTCCCTCTTAACCAATGGTAGCTTGTCACATGTCATTTCCGCCATAGTTTATTTGTATTTTACACCTATAAATATGATGTAGTTTTCATTTGAAAAACACACATTTTCTACACACTTCTCTCTCTACCATCTTTTCTCTCTATTTCCTTTTCTCCATTTTATCTCTAAGCCTAGTCTTCTCACATTTTCAATGGAGAATGTGAGAATGACTTTTAACTTAGGCTAGAGTTTTCTTTTGGTGAGGATAAGGGTGGAGTTTTGTATTTTGTAATCTTTTTATTTTGAATTTATAAAAGTGTTTTAATGTTCAAATGTTTGAGTTTTATTATTTCTATCATTATTTATGCAATTAATATTTATTATTAATTTTATATAGATTCAGTTAAGCTTTTTCTATGTAATTTCACAAAATTAATTTATATTAATTTTATTATTTTGTGGGCAGTCTTTTACTGCATTATCACCAAGATGATATAATGTCGCTTGTAGATTTCTCATAACAATAATATTAGCATGAGATATTAGTTTGTTATTTTGTGAGTAGTCTTTTACGACATATTGCCAATTGTATTATGTCGATTCTAGGTTTCTCATAACAATTACATATGCATGTACTTCAACTAAGAGATTTTATTACTCAAATATATTTGCAAATTATCAAAGTAAATAGGTGACCAAAATATATTGTGGAACCTCGATGCCTCACCAAACCCATTTTATCATTATTTTCCCTTAATTTCAATTCTTCGAAACCACAAAAATATAATTTATTTTACTGCTTTCACATTACTTACCTTCTAACCGTTTTATTTGTTATTTGTTTCTTTACCTCCTTGTGGAATCAACCACCCATCTATATTACGACTACTGCTTAGTGAAAGTCGCGTTTGAGCGTTGAACAATTACTTTTAATTCTGGTCTTCTTGTCTGGAATCGGCAAAAAAACCTATGGTTCCCACATATCAAATGACCACCTCGAAGAGTAGATCACAATGAAACCACACTTGAGCCCAAACAACCAGCGATGTGGCCGTAAAATTTGCTTAAAGTCGCGGAGAGAGAAAGAAAGAAGAGAGAATTAGTTCAAAAAATAATTTCTAGAATTTCTTTTATTATAAAATGGTCAAAAGATCAAATTAAAAAAATAAGGTTGCACAATTGCATCACAAATAACGGAATACAAAAACAAAAATTTATTAAAAACGATATTTTTGTAAATATAATGTTACACGATATTTTTAAAAATAAAATTAAAAAAAATATCACCACATGTAAATTTTATAAGCTTGTGTGGGCTAAGGGCTAAGGCCCTATGCATCAAAGTAAGATCAATCCATAGATTTTCATATGAGAGTTTTTGTTTCCAACTCATAATTGTTTAATATTTATATATCTACTAGATACAAGCAACCTGCAATATATGTTTGATTAATTTTATATATAGAATCTATTAATTATATTTACTAAATTTATATTATTGTCATATAAATTTCAAATAAATAAATAATATTATATATAAAAAAATGACATAAACATATTAAATGAAAAAATAAACAAAAACATTATTTATGATTATATATATAATATGATAACCTTTTTAAACATAAATGATAATTTTTTTAATAAAAATTAAAATAATGTATTATATATTATTATTATAATGATATTTTATAATATTTAAATTTATATTAGTATAAGTATTAAATATATAGTCTTGTATTAAATATTATTATAATAATAATATTTTATAATATTTAAATTCATATTAATATAATTAGTAAAAAATTAGGATTATATATTTTTATCATAATAATATTTTATAACATTTAAATTTATATTAATATAATTATAAAATATCTAGTCTTGCATTATATATTATTATAATAATGATGTTTTATAATATTTAAATTTATATTAATATCATTATTATATATGTGTGATATTTTATAATATTTAAATTTATATTAACAAAATTAATAAATAACTATTTTTAATTAGTTTTAAAAATATTTAGTTAAATGTTAAGAATATTATGTTAAAGTTAAAAAAAATCATTAAAGTTAAGAATTTAAGTTATTTACAAATTTTTTTTATATAAAAGAGAATATATCTATATTTTGAAAGAAAATAATTGTTTATTATTTAAGAAGTAATATAATAATGCATTATTATTTTTCTCTTTTTCTAACTTTCACATCCAATTACCTTGTCCTTTTGGCACAAAAAGGAAAATAAAGATATACATACACATATATGGCCAAACATATAGTCATAACCATATCCAAGAAGGAAGAAACTCGTATTATATTACTTTGCATCATGGTCAAATTCTTATATATATTAAAATAATATAACTGAGTTAAACTCAATCATCTTTCGGAGAAGCTATTTCAAACGTTAAACTGAGAGATAAGAATTAAATTTTTAACTTATTCCCATATTTATTTATCTATTTTAAGATTACTCTATTCTATGCAAATTATTGTTCTGGGTGTGCCTATGAGGAGGGAAGAATAAGACATTCCCATCTAATCCAACTTTATAATATTGGAAATCAAAATATTGATTAAAAACAAAATAACTAAAAGAGAGAAACACATGAAAATAAACAAAAAAGGAAAGAAATGTAAAAAGTCATGAAGGTCTCCCCACAAGAAAATATCAATGGAGAGCCACTTTAAAATATCAGTATAACCTTGCGACAAAAATAAAAATAAAATATCAGTGTAACCTCGACAAAAAAGAAAAATAAATAAAATATCAGTGTAACAGTTGCAATAGGCCTTGTGATCGTGTGGTGGATGATGTGTCCACGTGGAAAAGAGAAAGCAGAAGACCATAGATTTTGGTGTCTAGAAGATGTGTCTGTCCACGTGTCGACCCCTAGTTTGAAGGGCTATCTCTTATCATTGTCGTTTTCTAGTTTTCGTCGGCATTCGCCTGTACCCCAGACAGGACAGGTCCACAACCGACTCACTGAGTCACTAAACTCGATAAATTATCTGCTGTTTCCGGGTTCACCCACTCACTCCCGTTCTACCAAACACAATTAAATTTTATTTTACTTTTTAAAAAAAACAAATTATTTTAAATAAAAAGAAGTAAAAATAATACTAATAATAACATGTATTTTTCCTTTTACTTTCTTTCATTATTGAAAAAAAAATCGGAAATTTAAAGTATGTAACCACTTATTTATAAAATAAAATAAAAGTTTGTGACCACTAAATCTAAACATGAAATACAACCTAAAAATTAGTAATAATATTATGTGGTTTAATTTAACCTTAAAGTTAACGTAATTTTATATTTATACATTTGTAAAAGCTATGCAAGCTTAATTATAAGTGCCCAGCATGAAACTTCAATCCAATGCAACTTTTTTTTTTTGGTAAATAGAAAATATCAGTTTTTTCTTCATTAAATAAATTATTATTACCCTTTAGCAATTGTTACATTGATAAAAGCATAAACTTATTAAAATTTTATTTTGGGCTATTATAAAATTAAAATGTTCCCCTCAAAAAATCAAAAATAAAATATTAAAATTATCTATGAAGTTGTATTACTCGTGTATTTATTTTTTATTCCATATTTTTAGTGTGCCATACATCAACAATAAAATAAGAAAAAAATGTTACAATTGATAGACATAAAATGAAATCACATTAAAATTTGCTCTAATTAAACTTGTCTCTACATATATTTTAGAGATTTATATAAATTAATGAAAAAAAGGAAAATATTGCTAATTGGCGCGGCACATAATGATTGGGTAACGGTCAATCTTACCGGTACGCTGCAGCGCAGGGGATATTCCCAGGCCCCTAGATATATAATAGCATCTAATGCCTCACAAAAAAGGTAAGTAATTGTAATTGGGTTTCCATTTTCATTCATTTCTAAGCGAAGCTTTACTGTGTCCTTGTGCGTGTTTTCTTCTGTATGGTATCCAACAACCCGAACCCGTCTGAGAGCTTTTACTTGGACCCGACTGGAATGGCTTTACCGGGTCTCGGACCCTTCGCGGCGGCGGTCACCGCTACGGCCACTACAACCTCCACCACTTCGTCGTCGGAGGATCTGTCTAAGAAGATCCGAAAGCCTTACACCATTACCAAGTCTAGAGAAAGCTGGACCGAGCCCGAACACGACAAGTTCCTCGAAGCCCTCCAACTGTAAATCAATACTATCTCACAATTCTACTTTCTCTTTTAATATTTGTATAATTTCATTTGTGGTTTTGTAATTTTAGAATGCCCTGAGAATTAGGGTTTTAGGGTTTGTAATTGGGATTGATGGGTAGGATTTTTTTACATGCGAGAGTATGAAGAAACGAAAAGGTTTGGAGTGAGTGGAAATTATTAGGATGCTTTACTTGGTTGTGAAGAGAAAATGTGTAATGCCCAGTTTACTAAAATGCTTCTGAAAATGATTCAGAAAATGTTGGTTGTCATCTGCTTCTGTACTTACTATCCATAAGGAAAACGTTAAGGTTAATATTTGTCATAAAAGTTAATTCCAAATCCTGAATTGAAGACCTTTCAAGTGTTTGTAGTTTTTCTTTTAGTATTTAGTGATATTTGGAACCTGAATGGAAGACTTTTAACAGAATTTCTAGATTTTTAGAACAAAAGAAAGTTTTTAAAAAAAATAGTAGATCCGTTGCTGGTATTTCAAGTGGGACAACTTTTCTCACCCTCTCGAACTGTGCTTTGTGGTTTAAGCTCCTTATTGGTTCTTACACCAGCTCTGAGTGTTGGCCTAATTGTGAGTTAGTATTATCATCACAGTATAAGAGGAATAATATTGAGTGTTTCATCCCCAGTTCAAACTTTAAAAATTACAATCTCTAATACAAGAAAAGAGATGAAAAGTTTGGAGTGAAAGAGGAAGAATTTTTTTTCTTTTTCTTTCCAGCATTGGGATTCAGACATGAACTTTAGTTATTGCCTGTTTCAATAATTTCTAGTGGAATTATGCTTAGGTATGTAGATTGTCCATTTAATGGCGGGGTAACTCTATCTTTTCAATTATAGATTTTTTTTTTTTGGTTTCAATGTTAGAAATTAATTGAAACTAAATGTTATAAATGTGAAAAATAAGGATCTGTAATTTATAAATGCTAACCTCCTCCTGCCATGGCACTTCTAAATACTAGAGATTTTCTTTATGGGATTTCAAATGACTTGATTTTAAACTAAATATTTGAAATGTAAAAGCTAATATTCGTTGCTATGACACTAGCTGGGATTTGTAAGAAGGCTTGATAAGGCTGTTGATAGGTGTTTTTTCATAGATGCTATATAAACACTGGTGTAAGTGTTTTATTGATGTAAGTGAAGTTAGGAGTGCTGTGGTTGGGAGTTTATTTTCAAGGATTTTTCTAAATTTATGCCTGGCAAGTATTTATTTTTGTTTTTCTGTTGCCTACTTGCCGTTATGATCTTTTGGATTTTTTGCGACCTTACTCATTTACCTTTTTTTTTCATCCAGCTTTGACCGCGATTGGAAAAAGATTGAAGCATTTGTTGGATCAAAGACTGTTATACAGGTATGCATTATTGCGTATACAGTGCACTATTTTCATGCATTTAGTGCAAGATAACTAACTTTTATTATATTCAATGAGTTGGTTGATTTTCATTTGCTTAAAATGTCTGCCCATGGCCATCTTTCATAATTTTAATTTCAGTAGGCTATTTAGGAAGTCATTGGGAAGAATATGCCTGCAAGAGATATAAGTCGTACGATATAAAATTGATTGGCAATAAAGCATTCACTTGGTAGGCGCTATTAACTTTTGATAGAATATCAAGTTTGGACTGATCCTGACTTATGAAAGCAGTTAGAAAAACCTCATTGTGTCTCATATAATCTGATCTGATCTCCATTCAGTACTCTTGATTCATTTATTTTAATAGTTAAAAGGAGAAATGATTGATATCTTAACTTATCAAGTCATGTATTCTATTATTTAATAGCAAAATCAACAAATAATAGTAATGTATATATATATATATCAATACCGATGAGATTTTTTTTCCTCTGCAGATACGTAGTCATGCACAGAAATATTTTCTGAAGGTTCAGAAGAATGGGACAAGTGAACATCTACCTCCGCCTCGGCCAAAGCGGAAAGCTGCTCATCCATATCCTCAGAAAGCTTCTAAAAATAGTCAGGGTATATCTCCAGCATGACAAATTGTAAACTCACCAACTTTGCAATCTATCTTATTAAACTTTTTTCTTTTCTTTCAGTACCACCACCCATACAAGTTTCAGGAGCTTTTCAGTCTTCATCTGCCTTACATGAACCAGGTTATATCCAAATGCCAGATTCATCACTTAGGAGCCCCCTCGCTGGTGCTGCTATCTCGTCATGGAATAATAATTCTGCACAGACAGTCAACTTGTCAAATGAAACAAAAGGTATAATTTTATTTGCATAGACCTCAATAATTCTGTATGTCAATGTTGTTTGTTTTACAATTTCACAAACATGGCATCTTAAGTCATTATGCATATGCTTGCAGCTCCAAGTGTGGCAAATAACTGTTGCAGTAGCACTGAAAGCACTCCAAGAGCACGGCCCATTGTTGAAACAACTGATCTAGGAAATCATAGTCATCAATTGAGAGGTAACGCTTAAATTCATTGATAGCTTTTCTTCCCCAATAGACTACATAGTCACCTAACTGGTTTAGTAATCTAATATTAGTTTCAAACCCACTTAACTTGAAACTCATGATAAGTGCCAGCCGAACAAGCATTTGGATTTTTATGTAATATATTGATTGCATGTGGAGAGAGGACATAATATTTCTCACAACTGAGCACACCACATTCTTAAAGATAGATATACTTGTATCTTTTTACGTCATTGTATGTGGTCCCTGATGAGCCTTTTTAAGAGGAATAAATTAGTGTTGGCGTTGCATACTATCAATATCTTCATTTCTTTAGCTTTTGGTATTGGATTGCTATTAAATGTGTGTAGATGTTATATGTTACTTGATCTTAGTGTAGGTTAGAATTGACAGTAGTGCTTGCATCATTTTTCTAGGATTTACTTTTAATTTAAATATCCCGCAGCCATTTAATTAGGTTGGTAATCAGAATTTCATGGTGAACTGGGTACCATATGTAGTCTCATATTGAGCAAATATGCTTGTCTCGCTCATCTTCTTGATTTTATTGCTTGATTCTATACTTGGACTTAAGTCTCAATGATATCTATACATCTTCTGCAGTTCTTCCCGACTTTGCCCAAGTCTATAGCTTCATTGGCAGTGTCTTTGACCCAAATACTACAGGTCATGTGCAAAAACTAAAAAAGATGGACCAGATCGATGTTGAGACGGTATGTTTTCTTCAAATGAAATGTTGTAAGGTTGCTTAATATTAATAATGTGATAACAATGTCAATGCCTGATCTTGGAGCAAGCACCTCAGATTTTGGTTACTATATCTCGTTGAGGATTATAGCTAAACAGCTAATGGCTGTTTCATATACAGATTGTTCTGTAATATGAATGTTTCACAAGTCCAGTATGCTTCGATGGAATGCGTAATATTTCTTTTGTTGTTGGCTCTTATTCAGGTGTTACTTTTGATGAGAAATCTATCCATCAATCTAACCAGCCCTGATTTTGAAGATCATGTAAGTATTTATTTCAGTGAGCTTTAGGGCATGGTTTGTCTGAAAACATGCCCTTTTGTTTCTGCAAGACCTTTAGCACATGTATGCTTAATATAATCAGAATGGTGCTCTTGGCATATTTAACTGACCAAATTATATAATGTTGTTTCCCATTATTGATACAGCGAAAGTTGCTTTCATCCTATGAGATTGAATCAGAGACCATAAATCAGAGTGATGCAATCAGGTCATTTAATGACGACCAACCCAAGAATGTCGCCAAGATTGTATAGTGCATAAGATTGATAAGTTTCCTTCTATTGACTGTGCCTGCAAAGTTTCTCAAGGTGCAAATACTGGAAAGCGGGTAGAGATTAAATTCTCGGAAAGGTGTGAAGAAGATTACAGAGCTTCTAAGGCCCACCCCAACTCAATTCGATTTTATGTTCTACATGAAATTGTTGCAAGTGTTGTCAGACTACTTGACTACACATTATGTTGATAAATTTTGCCATTCCATTCTAGTTTATGTATATATAAACGAAAGGAGAGGGAAAAAAAAAACTTTGCATGTATAGTTAGTTGGTCATTCGTGTTGTATTTGTGGCTATTTTTGTACAGCACAAGCTTTTTGTGTAGTCAAGTTTTGACTTAATATGTTTACTAGCGTTGGTTTGATTAGTCTGTTGTAATGTTAAAATAATGAGATATCTACTAATATTACATTCGTTATAGCAGACAAAGAAGTGCATACATGGTATGACTATGTATTTGGCTGGGGCAGCAATTGAATCTTGATTGACAGAACGCGGGGGGGTGGGCAAGTCTCTTTTTCATATTAGTCATTTTATTTTATACAAGGGGGTATTAGTGACAAAAAAAAAAAAAGCAAAGTAGATCAATATACTTTGGACTTTTTCTTGTTAGTGGGAAAAAAAACTAGAGTTCCCATACAACTTGAAACGAAATAAGACCCAATTAGTCCATAATGGATAATTACAAAGAAAATGATTTAGACATGTTAAGACTAATTTGATGATTGGATTAATGTTTTAAATAACATTTAATTATTATATAGCCAAGACATAATGGAAAATTTATATTTCAAACTGTTTTTTTTATCGTACTAATTCCAATGATAACGTAACTTATTTTATTTACAATTATACCGTTATATTATTCAATATTTAAACTTGGTTCTTCCACTATACAAGTTTACCGTTTTTACGTTTTTTTTAAACGTTTCTCATTCTTCTCCTTAACTTCATTTTTTTTTGCCACATTGAGAAGCATATGTTTTTTCGTCGTCGCTTGGAAAGATGTCAAATAAAAGATAACATTTTAGACTCTTTTTATATTTTGATAACCAACAAATAATAAATTTTAAACTTACACAAAATTTAATATACAAAAATTATATTCTTATTTTATATTTAAAAGATATGGTATTCAAAACAATTTTAAAGCTATTTTAGAAACATTTTAAATTGTTTTTTAAAAATAGATTCTTTAGGATATAGTTTGTTAACTTTTAAGGAAAATTCTTTAGTCCTTCGTAGGACTAAGACTTTCATTGTGGGACCCAGGTTTTGACCAAGTGTCCAAATATGAGTATAGTTGGAATCTTTTATATATATGTTTTTGACTTGGTATTATCAGTTATGTGTACCATTTGGAAAAATATGGTTGATGTAACTTAAAAAATAAAAGCAAAAATGTAATTCAATGTCCAAAAATATATATAATTGAGGGTTTTATAGTAAATTTTATATGAAATTAGGACTTATTTACAATACTGGTAACATAGACAATGTGTTTCTGCTAAGTAATTTAAATGATGTTTTTGAGTAACATGAAACAAGTAACACGTAACTAAAACTGATAATTTAAAAAATGTAATCTTACGCTTTTCAACCAATAACTATGTTTGAGAATGTATATTATATACATGGTTTGAGAATATATTATATGGTAGAATGAGTTATATAATTTTTTTCAAGTAGTGTTTTTTTAAAAAAAAAAAAAACTATAGATGGTAAAATGTTATATATTAATTATTTTTTTCCTAATATATTTGACACTAAGATTAACCAGATCTTTTTTTTTTAAATAAAATTTTATAGATAGTAGAATATTTAACATTAATTAATTTTGCCATTATATTTGATAATAGAATAATTAGATGTTTATTTAACAAAAACAAAATTATAAATGGTAGAATGTTTGATAAAATGTAGTAATGGCAAAAGGGAGATAATGAAGTGTGGATGCCAAAAATCCACCAAATAAAAACTCTTTAGTCCCGGGTTGGAACATAGGGACACAGGTCACTTATTCATGCTATTGGGCCCGAGCCTGTAGGCCTTGTTGAAGAAACAACACATTATGAGCCACAAGGTTTGGCCCTGCTAAGCTAAGGGGCCACAATGAATACTGCAAGAGGATAGCTGCACAAGGCCCTCACATAGTGAGGTTCGACGTGCCCGCGCAAGGCTGACATGCTCACGGGTCAAGATGCACTCATACGCGTAAACGCTGCCAAAGACACCCGGGACATACCCCCGTGGATGTTCAATATTCCATGCTTATAAAAGACCCAAAGAACGCACTTAGACCCCCATACGCCTACACTCTCATTGGGTCCTCGAGCCATCAGGCATGCGCCTCCTATCGAGGCCATCAGGCATGCACCTCCTAGCGAGGCCATCAGGCATGCCCCTCCTAGCGAGGCCATCAGGCATGCCCCTCCTAGCGAGGCCATCAGGCACGCGCCACCAGTGAGGCCCGTAGGCCACCATCTTCTCGGGAGGCCATTGCACCATCGCGTCGCTAGTCTGGATCCATGCCACAAGGAGGGAAGTATAGCTAGGCCCTTCGCCACTAGGAGCCTTGCAAGGCACGGCCAGTGCATGGGCCATTACCACCTCGAATTTATGCCTTGCAAATGAGGGTCACATGGCATTGATCTCATGAGGTACGGAGTCCACTGACAAACTGAAAGGAGTTAGAGTACGGACATAGTACCCACGTCAGATAAGTAGTGGAGGTACGAACAAAGTACCATCTGTGGTCCTCACCAGCCACTCCTCTGACACCCGTACCAGGCAGGTAGTGGAGGCATGACCAGGTACAGGATGTGAGGTGCTCCCATGATCTCTGACCTTGCACCAGAGCCGACATCACGACCCCTGGAACAACTTTCCTGTTAGTGTACTTATGTACCATCTGGTCCCCTGGACCACCATGTACCCAGGGCCATTAGAGCCTACTATAAAAGGAACCCCACTTCCACAGAGAGGGGGGTTGGAAAATTCATTGTATGTAGAGGCTATTAAGCAATATACATTTTTCACTCCATTGTTCATCTGTGTTTATCCTTTCATAAGTTAATTCTAAGTTCTTATCTAAACATCGTTGCATTTACCTTTGAGTTTTCCGACCTAATTTCGTTGACGAGATTTCACCGTCAACAATTTGGCGCCGTCTGTGGGAAGAACAAGCATCAAGCCAATGTTCTTCCATCATTCCCAGCAAAGAAAGATGCTAAGACGTTCAAAACGCCTATGGCAAATACAAGATGATGAGGTTCTCCGGGATGAAGTAGAGTGGAGGGCTACCCAGAGCGACCCCCCTCCGCCTAAGCATGGAGGCAGACCGGAGGAGTCTCTTCCCCCAAGGGAGGAGAAGGAAGCCTCATCTCCGACCATCCGGCCCGACGGAGGTCATTTGGAGCTGCCAGTGCATTCACTTCACCGGCCTCCGGTAGCACCACGCTCAGGCCACCAAGACCCAGGTCCATCAACGCACGGGCCAAGCAAGAGTCCCGGGGTACGCTCGGTAAGTTCAGGCTCAAGGACTCGCCTCTACAGGGATGAGATTCAAGAGTTACATAAAAAGACTCGAAAGCTGGAAACCCAGATAGAGGACATGCAAGAGGTTTTAAATGGCCTATTGCGAGGGAAGTCAAGCACACCCCCTCCTGCGCGTAAAGGGAAGGAGCATGAAAAATGGGAAAGCACTGTCCCCGTAGACGATGGGGGAACCCAACTTTCCGCCAGTAAAACCCCCCTGACGAGGTATCAGGGGGGACCTAGGCCAACGAAACGTCCCCAGAAGCAAAGGTGGAGGGAAGGTGATGGTCGTAAGAACGAGGCCAAAGTCCCCTCAAAAGAAGCACCCCCTGGCCTAAGAAAAGAGCCCCATGGAGAGAGGTCAGAAGTAAGAGACGTACCCCCCGCGGTTCCCCCGAGGGACACAACCAAGGCAAGGGATCAGCCCGAGAACCTACAAAACTCCTTATGCAAAAAGAGGAGGGGACTAGACACCAAAATACGAAGCCCTCGAGGCAAGGTCACCACTGCACTTGGGGGGCACATGGATGACGAAGAATTTGACCGTGATTCACCCTTCACAAGGGAGATTCAGGCTGAGCGGGTGCCCATTGGCTTCAGAGAGCCTTGCATGACTTCGTACGAGGGTACTACTGACCCAAAATATCATTTAGACACCTTCAATAACTTGATGAGGTTAAGAGGGGTCAACAACAGGGCAAAGTGTCATTGCTTCGTCGTTACACTTAAAGGAGTGGCGTACAAGTGGTTCAAGAGGTTGAGGCCAGGGACAATTGAGTCATGGCAACAATTCTCTGATGAATTTCTTCAGCAACACCATGCATCCTGTGATTACGTCATGCCAACCACCAACCTCGCTAACATAAAACAAGGCGAGAATGAAAGTCTGAAGGACTACATCCATAGGTTCAGTATAGAAGCAACAAAGGTGAAAGGTTTAACCAAAGCGGAGCACAAGATGGCTATTACAGCCGGAGTTCGTCCAGGAAGCAAGTTGTGGGGGAGCATGCTCAAAAGAGAAGTTTCGAATTTGGACGACTTCTTTGAGAGAGCACAGAAGTACATACGTGTGGAAGAGGGCCATAAGAACTTCTACGTGGAAGAAAGCGAACCTTCCTTCAGTTTCCCTACTACCAATACGTATGAAGATTCCATATAGAATGGGGCATCGTGCTAGAGGGGTCGTTGACCAAGCTCGAAATTGAACGAAGACCATCTAGCCATGAAAGTCCCGACCCGAGGGGAGATCAACTCAAAAGTTGCAAAAAGGGCCTCCGAAGTAGACACCTCCAAAAGGGGTCTCCGAAGTAGACACCTCCAGAAAGGGCCTCCAAAGTAGACGCCTCCAAAAAGGGTCTCCGAAGTGGACACCTCCAAAAGGGGTCTCCAAAGTAGATGCCTCCAAAAAAGGGTCTCCGAAGTAGACACCTCCAGAAAGGGTCTCCAAAGTAGACGCCTCCAAAAAGGGTCTCCAAAGTAGACGCTATCGAAAAGGGTCTCGAAGTAGACACTTCCGAAAAGGGTCTCAAAGAAGACGCTTGCAAAAAGGGTCTCAAAGAAGACGCTTGCAAAAATAGTACTATGCCTAATGACGAGAAAGACGCTTCTCGCAAGATATAATAAGCGCGCGTGAAAATATATAAAAGGATAACTAGAACCCAAGGGGTCAATATATCCTTATAGGTGCAACCAAGGTGCACCAAAGAGAGACCTATCGAACCCCCTTTCGCGTGGGTTCCAAAGGACCTCGAGCATGATGAATACCAAAAAAAAAAAAAAGGATAATAAAAAGGAAGAGAAGAGTCTACAAGAACGCCTAAAGGCCTCCCTATAGACTGGGGGGCAAGTGTGGATGCCAAAAATCCACCAAATAAAAACTCTTTAGTCCCGGGTTGGAACATAGGGACACAGGTCACTTATTCATGCTATTGGGTCCGAGCATGTAGGCCTTGTTGAAGAAACAACACATTATGAGCCACAAGGTTTGGCCCTGCTAAGCTAAGGGGCCACAATGAATACTGCAAGAGGATAGCTGCACAAGGCCCTCACATAGTGAGGTTCGACGTGCCCGCGCAAGGCTGACATGCTCACGGGTCAAGATGCACTCATACGCGTAAACGCTGCCAAAGACACCCGGGACATACCCCCGTGGATGTTCAATATTCCATGCTTATAAAAGACCCAAAGAACGCACTTAGACCCCCATACGCCTACACTCTCATTGGGTCCTCGAGCCATCAGGCATGCGCCTCCTAGCGAGGCCATCAGGCATGCGCCTCCTAGCGAGGCCATCAGGTCAGGCATGCCCCTCCTAGCGAGGCCATCAGGCATGCGCCTCCTAGCGAGGCCATCAGGCATGCACCGCCTAGCGAGGCCATCAGGCATGCACCACTTAGCGAGGCCATCAGGCATGCGCCTCCTAGCGAGGCCATCAGGCATGCGCCGCCTAGCGAGGCCATCAGGCATGCCCCTCCTAGCGAGGCCATCAGGCATGCCCCTCCTAGCGAGGCCATCAGGCACGCGCCACCAGTGAGGCCCGTAGGCCACCATCTTCTCGGGAGGCCATTGCACCATCGCGTCGCTAGTCTGGATCCATGCCACAAGGAGGCAAGTATAGCTAGGCCCTTCGCCACTAGGAGCCTTGCAAGGCACGACCAGTGCATGGGCCATTACCACCTCGAATCTATGCCTTGCAAATGAGGGTCACATGGCATTGATCTCATGAGGTACGGAGTCCACTGACAAACTGAAAGGAGTTAGAGTACGGACATAGTACCCACGTCAGATAAGTAGTGGAGGTACGAACAAAGTACCATCTGTGGTCCTCACCAGCCACTCCTCTGACACCCGTACCAGGCAGGTAGTGGAGGCATGACCAGGTACAGGATGTGAGGTGCTCCCATGATCTCTGACCTTGCACCAGAGCCGACATCACGACCCCTGGAACAACTTTCCTGTTAGTGTACTTATGTACCATCTGGTCCCCTGGACCACCATGTACCCAGGGCCATTAGAGCCTACTATAAAAGGAACCCCACTTCCACAGAGAGGGGGGTTGGAAAATTCATTGTATGTAGAGGCTATTAAGCAATATACATTTTTCACTCCATTGTTCATCTGTGTTTATCCTTTCATAAGTTAATTCTAAGTTCTTATCTAAACATCGTTGCATTTACCTTTGAGTTTTCCGACCTAATTTCGTTGACGAGATTTCACCGTCAACATGAAGAAAGATAGATTTTTTTGGGGAGGTCTATTAAAAAACCACACAAACTGGTTACAAGTTAGTAAGAGGTTGATAGATTTTTTTGGGGAGGTCTATTAAAAAAACACACAAACTAGTTACAAGTTACTAAGGGGTTACTAAGGGTGAAATGGCATTTTAACATGATTTTGTAAAGAAATTATCATCCAACCACTCAAAATGTATTTTATATATTCCAATGGCACACATCTCATGAAGGACTAAATCCTTTAAAAGCAAGTGAGAGACTAAATTTGTAACTCATCAAGTTCGTTGGTTGCTTTAAATTTGTGTCATACAAAAAAATTTAGTCATATATCACAATATAACAAATTGATATCTTAAATGATTTTAAAAGCAACAAAAATGTAGTTTTTTTTAAAGTAGCTATGTAGTATACTAAATAGTATAATTTTCCAATAAGTTATTCATGGTAACTTAGAATTATATAAGTAATTTTTTATACTATATGATAACTAATTAGATTTTAAAATAGACTTGAAGGTAATGTAAAAATATCTTAAATAATAAGATACCATAATATAGCATAAAATTAATTAATTGATATATTAAGATGTCTACATATAAGTTCTGGAGGTAACCAAAATGTATATGAAATAATATAATCTATAAATAAAATTTTTTATAAATAAAAAAAGTGACCAATCAGTATCTTATTGTTATTTTAAGGTACCAAAATGTAATTTTTTTACAAACTAAAAAAAAATTGGGGAAGCAGGATTTCTCAATTTTTTTATTTATATTTTTGGAATAAGTTTGCATTTTTAAAGTATTTGTGTAAATTTCCCAAACATATTTCATAAAATGTATTGCGTAAATTTTCTTTTTCATTAATATATGTAAAGCATTAATTTTTTTTCACTTATACAGTGTGTAGATATATATATTTCATTTTTACAATTTGTACATGTTTTATGTTCTTGAAGTTTTTTTTTCAGCTTCTTCTACAATCACAACATTCCACAACTAGTATGGAGCTTTGTTTCTGCACTTCCATGGTGGACTACGTAATGAGTATAAGAGTGAGGGAGTTTAATTGTCATGTTGCATGTGTATGTAGGCATAAAGTAACTAAATCAACAAAAATACTGAGTTGCATATATTGATGTTCAATTTCGAACTAAATTTGAACAGGGCAGCTGGTAAACATTGGGGGCCTAAGACAAATTTTGTTATTTTTATAATATATATATAATATGGTATTTTTATAAAATTAGAGGTCTTTTGTATACAATACAATAATATTTTTGAAAATTATGGACCTTTCTTAATTACGGCCCTAAGCACAGGTCTGGTCCACTTATGCTTAGGGCGAATCTTGAATTTGAACAATTTGTTCACAGCCAGATATTCAAATTTAATTTTAAGACAAGGTAACAAATATTAGTTGAATCTACAATTAAAGATCTAGAAAATTAGTTGATGTAGTAACAAACAACAAGACAAAGCTAATCTAATTAATTTAATGTTGTCATTTATAAATAAAACTACACTATAAGACTTATAGACGATGAAGTTGATGCTATCACTTTTATGTTTGTATATGATAAATGTTTCAAAAATACATATTAATCATATTGATATACATTAGTTGATGCTTTCATATAGGATGAGCAAATTGTATTAGTGAAAATATGGACTTAATAAAGTCGTATTAATAAAAAAAAATACTAAGAATAATTCAAAAAGTAGCAATAGTAAATACGAAAAATAAAATGTAAAACATTTTAAAAAAATAACACATAAAACAAAATGTAAAGAGTCATACTCTCGACTAACAAATCTCCTTTCTTTTGTTAATGTTGTTTGCGAGGTTTGAGTAGAAGTGTCTAAATTATGGGCTAACAAGCAAATTAGCTCTCAAATCAGACATTATTTAGATAAATGTTATTCTTTAAAAAATAATTAATAAATGACTATTTCCAAAAAACTAATACAGTAAAATTTCATATGTGTCATTTCCTCTTTACTGGAAAAAATAGAGAGAAGTAGATTGAGATTCAATTGCCGGCGACCATAGAAGTAAATAGTCGACTTCTCCCTCTCCTTCTCGTTGTTTTTTTTTTTTTGCTGAGAAATTTTTTGATAATATCACTCTCATTCACATTGTTTTGCTAAGAAATATGATAGAAATGATGCAGTAAAGATAATTTAGTACATTAATGATTTAAAAGGCTATTTTTTTTACAATTTTTAAAATAAGAATATTGTGCTTCAAATACACTTAATTTGGACCATCTGTTATAAATTCTCATAAATTATTATTGTGATTGGGCCTAACAACCCGACTCAATATTGTGATGGCTCACAAATAAGAACCCGAACCTCATTTGCTAAATAATTAAACAAGGGTACTCGTGGGCTGATTTTGCTGGTGAAAATGGAGGACGGACTTTTCGGCCGTGCGTTCAGTTTTAATTGATAGTCAGCTGGAGAGCTCCTCACCCAATACCAGCTGGACCTGCTCTTCCCAGTCAACCAACTAACCAACGCCGCCGGCGTATTATAGTGGCCATTTTGGTCTCTGCAATCTCTGGGCGCTGTACGCACCCCACTTCGAAAGCTTCACCTCTTGTCCTCAGTGACCGTGCGTGGATCCATGACTAAATCCAAACACCATGTCCAAAGTATCGCTTAGAAAGAGGAATCTCAATAAACGCTTCAATTCCAATTCCAATCCCAACTCTCCCATGGCTTCTGTACCAATTCATTCCAGTTTCAGAAGAGGCTCTCTGATATTTGCCGTTTTCCTCATGCTTTGCGTGGTTGTTCCACTGGGCATTTCGTCGAACATGTGGACCGTGCCCAAGTATGGTGCCGGTTCTCCTACAATTTACTCGATCGAGGTTGTCAATGAGTTCCCTCATGACCCACAAGCATTTACTCAGGTAAAGTCTATTGCGAAATTTAGATCATTTACTTGGTTATTAGAATTTTTGTTTTGTTCTCATTCTCTATGTACAGTATAAGATTTCATATCATTTTGAAACTTTGGGTATTGATTCATGCAGTAGTATTACACCTTCATGAATAAAAAACTAGATTCCAGGACTCATAATATTTTATGGGTTTTGTTTTTCTGACTGAGTTAAAGCTTGAATATTTATATGGTAAACTTATGTTATGCCTATTTTGGTTTTCAGGGGCTTCTCTATGCTGGCAATGACACCCTGTTTGAGTCAACTGGCATGTATGGTAAGGTGAGCTATGCCATTCAATTTTTCTAAGATTTAAACTTGTTTAAGGGGTTTTTAGTGGCAAAAGCCTAATGTTGTTTTGTAATTACCAACATTTGGAAAGGTTTAAAGATTTTTTTTTCTTTCCCCTTTTCCTTAGTTGTTGTAAACCCAATACCTAAATAGGTAATTTCCAAGGTTTCCTGAACTTTGTAGTTGGTTTTAAATCTATTCTTGTACCGAACCACCTTGTGGTCGGCCTCACAACTAATACACCTATGCAGATAGAGATTAATTCATACGTGTGTGAATGCATTTATAATTAGGCTGTATATTTTGCATTACATCAAATTACATTTATCCTTTTTCTAGTGGAGTTACTGTGGATGTTTCACCATTTGACCTTATTCTTTTCTACTGTTCCACTTCCAGTCATCTGTGCGAAAGGTTGCTCTTCAAACTGGGAAGGTATTTTATTTAGTCTTCTAACTCTTTCTTGTTCTCTAAATTAAATGAAATAATTAACTTTGTGAAATAATGCAGCCAGAATTTGTTGATTTATTAATGACAGTGAGATTGATGGTTGCTGCTGTTAGATATAATCAATAA
This sequence comes from Humulus lupulus, assembly GCF_963169125.1. Lineage (NCBI taxonomy): Eukaryota > Viridiplantae > Streptophyta > Magnoliopsida > Rosales > Cannabaceae > Humulus > Humulus lupulus. The sequence goes on from NC_084797.1 coordinate 26,603,216, forward strand.
TTTATTTCTGTTGGTAGATTTTAATTCACCAATGAGATTAACTTACTATTGCAATGATCCAAAATTTTAAATCTAAAAGTGATCTTAATTTTGTATGACAGGTCAAGGTTCTTCAACAGATGGATAGTTCCTATTTTGGTGAGGGTCTGACTCTAATTGGCCAAAGGTCTGTGAAGAGAAAGTTTATTGCATTCTTTTCAACTAAAAAAATGGAGAAACAAATGTCAATAATTAGTAGCACTGCCTTCCATTGTTTTATCATACAAATGTTATAGTTGAAGTCTGACAAATCCTGAAGCAATGCTGATGAGAAATTATCTGTTCTTTTGTAGGCTGTTCCAAGTAACTTGGTTGACAGAAACTGGTTTCATATATGACCGTTATAATCTAAGCAAAGTTGGTGCTTTAACTCGTTACTTCCCACAGTTTTTTTTTTCCATACTTTTGTTTTGGATTGACTGTTGCCATTATTTCAATAACATGAAGAAAATAACAGCTTCCTAGTCTTTTGTTTTAAATTACTGTTGTAGTTTTCTTTCCTTGTTAGAAGCATTTAGTAATGTAGAGATTGAATCGAATTATTCTTTTCAGAATACCTAAAAATTGATTTCCAGGTTGTTATCTTGATGAGTTTCATGGCTTTGTGTTTGACCCAGTTCAAGAAATTTACTCATCAAATGAAAGATGGTTGGGGACTCGCAACTGATGACAAAGTGTTGTTTGGAAGTGATGGGACGTCAACATTGTACAAGATTGACCCTCAAACACTGAAAGGTTTGTTTTACTATAAAATTTGATTTCAGTTCTTTCTTTTCTTCCTTCCTTTTTCTTTTTACTCCCATGCTAGAAACTTAAGCGTAATTTTCTCCACTATATAATATATATATATATACATATATATTTCCTGCCAGTAATTAATCCTAGTTTCTTTCACATATCTGATTTCCTCCATTTGATGGTAATCGTTCAGTTGTTCAATTAATTGTGTACTGGTAAGTTCATGTCCTTTGTTGATTGATTTTCCTGTCTTCCATGCCAGTCATAAGTAAAAAGATCGTCAAATTCAATGGTGATGAAGTACATAACATTAATGAGCTGGAGTTTATAAATGGCGAAGTTTGGGCAAACGTTTGGGGAGTAAGTTTTTGCATCACTTACAGTTAAATTTGTGTGCTATTTAACTTTTTCTTATATTAGGATGTTGAACTCACTTGCAATGAAATTAATGAATCAGAAGTGCTACAATTGCTTTTACTTCTAGATCTCAGTTTGCTTATATGTCGTGATCTTAGGTGTCAAAAGTAGCTGGATTCCAATATTTCAGCTAAATATAATGTGTTCATAAATTATACTTTAACTTCTGTGTCTTGTGCATGTGTTTGTAGGATGCATGGGAACATACAATAATATCAGTAGTATCCAGTTTGGTGTAGGGAGTGTCTGATAAGCATTTATAATGTTCTCTTTTTTTTAATATTGTCATTTCTGACCAAGATAAAAAAATGTCTTGAGCTGTTCTGTAGTGCCTTTCTTAATGAAATTTCTTTTTAATGCGTATTGTGTAGACAGACTGCATTGCTAGAATCTCGTATGGGGATGGTAGTGTGCTTGGATGGATTCTCCTTCCAAAGCTGAGGTTGTTCTTCTCAGTTTCAATTTCTTTATTATTGTTCGGACACCATTAAAATTCTATGCTTGGAATATCAAAGGGTTTTTTTTACTGAGAGTCCATGGCTTTTTTTTCCCTTAACAGGGATGAGCTGATACGTGCTGGGCATCAGGTAAGCTGATAGAACCAAACTATATCTTGTGTAGTGATCAAAATTATATATATGACAACAAGAACCTGAATTTTATTTTAACAATTTTTTTCGTAACTTATTTGCTTATTTACTTTTCTTTTTTAGGATATAGATGTTCTAAATGGCATTGCTTGGGATAGGAACAAAAACCGCATTTTTGGTAAGTACTTTAATGTGGAGTGTGGTCTTTTATCTCAAATTATTAATAATCACTCCGCCTAACAATACTGAGATAAGTTTATAATCTCTTTAGTGAGGTATGACAATTGTTTAATATCTCAGACCTTGTTACATTTTTATCGAGTAAAAGCTTAGCTTTCTTTTATCTCAGTTTTTTGAGAGTTCTTAACTCAACCAGCGTTGTGCTGCCTAATCACAAAAACTAATACATGTTTGCAGTGACTGGAAAGCTATGGCCGAAGCTTTATGAGATCAAACTGCAGCCAATAAAGAAACAACTTAGTCCCGGGGCCATTGAGCAGCTGTGCATGCCACCTCCACACAATTTTCGGAGGCCGTAGACATTTGTCCCAAGATCTTGTTATATCCATCATTGCCAAGAGCAGGACAGGCTTCTCTAGTCTAGTTTCTGTATTACATCATTACATCCGGCAAAGTATGGAGAAACTGCACTCGGTTGCTCTAGTGGTGGCTGATATTTTGTAAAAGTCCCATACTAGCATAAATAGGAGACATTACTTGATTGTACAGACTAATAATAAGTTGTATTGGGACACTGGATGGCCTTAGCAGAGCTACATCTCCATCGCTACATCTCCATCTTTGGCTTGCTATTCTATGAATAAATTTCAAATTTATTATAATATTATAGATTTTGTTTTAGAAATGTCCATACCATCTCAAATTGTGTGCTGTTTATGCTTTTGCTGTATTTATGATTCAGTTTCACACACGTACATATATACTATCTATTGGTTTTGTTGAAGTGGCATAAGACTATTGATTGGTTACTTGATTAGTTTAGCAGAAGTACAATGATGTCCTCCAAACTGAATCCTGTTAATTTCTAGCTTATTAAAAAAGATGCAACTAAACTCATTTATACGTATAAATATATGTATTATGTATTTTTTCAAAGAAATATATCAATTGTTATAACTTAAATTTCTATTTTATGGCCCTTTTTTTATAACCCAAATGCCTCCGTAAAGAAAACTCAATTTGGTAATTTCTTATACTTCATTCAATAGAATGTTTCCATGAATACAAACTGGCTTAGAAGTAGGAAACAAATAAACTAAATGCCTAAACAGAAGCAATAAACTACTTAAATAAAATGAGTCATACTAAGACTAATTCAAAGTGAGCCACATTGCAACATCCCATGAATCCAAACTAATTTTCTTTTCATCAAATACCTCTGATCTCTGATTCTCTAAGCTCCCTCACCCAAGAATATCATGTCTTCCAAAGTATCATCATTAGGAGTGGAAAGTCTCTTCAAGCCAACCTCATTCTTTCATATCAAGCTATGGATTTTGGTTCTACTCATTTTCTCCTTAGCAACTGTCATTATCATCATCATATATCTCTACTTGATTCTATGTGGTAGGCACAAATCTTACAAAGCTAGATATCGTATCTCATCTCCCAACGTTGGCCAAAGTGCTTACAACAACACTTCATCCCTTGATAGAAGACTACTCTCTCGTAACCTCTCAGAGTGTGAAACGATGGGCTTTAGATATGGGCCGGCTATGTCAGGCCAATGGAGTACTCGGACTAGTTGTGTTGCCAGTGATGTAGAATCGTTGGTGGCCCGGCCCAGGGATGCAGGGAAGAAAATGTTTAGCATGAATGAGATTGATGTGGCAACAAATGGGTTCGCTAGAGAAAATGTCATTGGTAATGGAGATTATGGAACTGTTTATTGTGGTGTTTTGTTTGATAATACTCGTGTTGCAGTGAAGAAGTTACTGACAAACAGGTACTACTAGTTGAATGTTTGCTATTAGTACTTGTGGATTGCGTAGTTTAATATGAGAAAATCATTTGCATTAGCTCAATTTTACGATTGATGATGTATGTGTGGCAGAAAAGGAGAAGGGTTCCAATTTATTTGCATGGAGATCTATTGCTTGAATTGAAGAAATAAATCCCAAATTAGCCACTGATTTGCATGTCTATGTTGAGATTGAGCTAAAGAGAATTTCTTTTGAGAAGTATAAAATTACACAAGTAACAATAATTGAACTATGGCATACACAAATTAACCATGTCACAAGGTAAACAACTTACATCATGTTCTTCTAGCCACCTCTTATATAATGGTGTTCATTATTCAACAGTTGCCACCTCGAGGAATTTATAGCACAAGTGGAGGCAATTGGACATGTCAGACACAAAAACCTTGTGAAGCTGCTTGGTTACTGTCTAGAAGGAGTTCACAGGTATCACTTTTCTTATTTAACATTAAAACTAATAAACCTTTAAAGTCGACCTTTATAACACTAGAGAAAATATTTCTTATTTATGAATAGTTTCTTGCTGGTGTTAGGATACTTGTGTACGAATATGTAGACAATAATAATTTGCAGCATTGGCTTCATCAATGCCCTCAACAAATCAGACTGAGTTGGAGCATGAGGATGAACATAATACAAGGAATAGCAAAAGGGTTTGATTTGAAAACCCTTAATTTAAGCTAATTTAATCCTTGAGTGGATTAATTAACTTCCTAGACATTAGTATTACATTAAGAGTGGTATATATATTTATGCAGATTGGCTTACCTTCACGAGGGCATCGAACAAAAAATCCTCCACAGAAGCTTAAAATCGAGTAACATCATGCTTGATCACCAATTCAATCCAAAGATTACTGATTTTTCACTTGCAAACCTCTTTGGGCCGCGGTGGGGATATTCAATCATGGAATCATTAGGGTTAGTTCATCTTTTGCTTCTTTCATGCATACACTATACTAGACATTATAAAACATAATATATTTGTGTATACAATGTATGCATATGGTTCACTTACTAACTATGTGATATTTTTGTACATATAATATATATATATATTATATTCAGTTACCTAGCTCCGGAATATGATGATGTATCATCTCCTATAACTTTCACTGAGAAACATGATGTTTATAGCTTTGGAATTCTTATCATGGAAATCATAACAGGGAGGCTCCCAATAGATCACCATGAATCTCATGTATGTTACACCTTGCTTTGACTCATCTGGGCTTTTGTTTTAATAAATTATTTACACAAATATACATATATATATTTAAAATTTTCACTTATTTGTAGCCATATCTGGTGGAGTGGCTAAAGTCAATGGTTGCAATGGAAAGAACTGGTGATGTGTTAGACCCAAGTTTGCCTGAGCTGCCTTGTTCAATAGAACTCAAAAGAATTCTATTGATAGCTCTTCGTTGTGTTGATCTTGATGAGGATCACAGGCCTAATATGGGAGATGTTATTCACATGCTTCAGCCTCGTGACTTGTTACTTCAACCTACTCGGTGATGATGATGACATTGATGAGTATATATAGTTACTGTTATAAGAGCAAAATTATTGTTCTTCAACTATAAGAATGTCCTTTAATTGTTTTTTTCTTTTTCAACTGGTGTCAATTATTTGCTCCTATAACATGAGAATTGTCAGCTAAAGTGAGGGACTTCTCAAACCAATGTGGTCCACAAGACAGTCAGAATGCTACAATAAAAGTTCAAGGAAAAGACATCAATACATTCATTCATCATGCAACAAAAGAAAATTCATATTCTATGTTACATATTTATTAGTCTCACATAATAGTGGCGTATCAACTAATATACATATACATATATATATATATATATCAGTATCTAGATAAAGAAAATTTATAGTTTTAACGATTTTTTATTTTTTTTAATACTAACTTTAATAGAATATTCTTATATTTATTAGATTATTCTTATATTTAATATTAATTTGTAAACACTTAAACTTAAATAATTAAAAAAATTAAAATAGGATATTTTTGAGATATTTTACAAATATAATTATTTAAAAATAATAAATAATTAAACAAATTAAAATATGATATTTTTTTAGAGATCTTACAATGATAATTATTTAAAAATAATAAATAATTAAATAAATTAAAATAAGATATTTTTGAGATATTTTACAATAATAATTATTTAAAAATAATAAAATCATACATTTTTTTAACTTAAATAAAATTTAATTAAATGTAAACTCACTTATTAGAATAATATCATATTAAATATATAATATAATTTACTGTCAATTAGCAACAAATTACTTGTTAAAAAAACTAGCAAGAAACTTAAATTTAAAATCCACGTATAATATTTAAATATATAATATATAATCTTTTGTTGTCACTCTCAAATTCAAAAACTACAACTAACATAAAATTAAAAAAAAATTATTTAATTAAAATAAGATATTTATATGAAATTTATATAACATTAATATAAATTTTTAAAAAATAATTAATAAATTCTATAAATAACACAAAGCAACCGGCACGTTGCTTTTATCTAGTATATTTTTATATATATATATATATATAAAGTTAAGGACAAAAGAGGTGAGGTGGCAGCCTAAATGAACTATTTTCTTTATTATTTATTTTCTCAAATTTTCACTATTATCTATCTATAATAATTATAAATGATCATCTAAGAAATTGTAACTATAATTGTTTTATATAATAATAATTAATTATTTAAATACACTAAAATAATAAATGGAAACAACCATATATAATGGTAACTAATCTAAAAAATTACCATAGATTATATATATGATCATAATAATGGTAATTGTTATATATATATAGATTATAGATTATAATGGTAATTGTTATATATAATATAATGGTAAATATATTATATATATGGTCATAATAATGGTAATTGTTATATATATAAATTATAGATTATAATGGAAATTGTTATATAATATAATGGTAACTAATCTATTAAATATATATATATATATATATAGATTAGATAATTATAAATGATCATCTAAGAAACCGTAACTATAATATTTTTTTGCATTAATTTTTTTTATATAATAATAATTAATTATTTAAATACACTAAAATAATAAATAGTATTATAGATTATAATGGTAATTGTTATATATAATATAATGGTAACTAATCTATTAATTAATTATATATATAGATTAGAAACCGTAACTATATTTTTTTTGCATTAATTTTTTTATATAATAATAATTAATTATTTAAATACACTAAAATAATAAATGGAAACAACCATAATTGTTAGAATAAATAGCATTTTGCTCCCAGAACTATGATCACTATATGATTGTGTACCTTGAATGATTCGTGATGTTAAAAATTCCCTCTGAACTATGCACGTTACTGAAATATGAGATTTCTATTAGATTTTGTCCTAGGTAGCTAACAAATTGATGATGTGGTATTTTGACTGTTGATGTGGCACTGCCATGTGTAGAATAATTACCAATTTTTCCCCTCAAACTTTGAACACTATCAAATTGTGTCCTTTTTATTAAAACTAATTTTTTTTTTTTAAGAAAACCTCATTTTTTCTTAAAAATAATAATTATATCCTTCAAAATTAAAAAAAAAAAAATTATTTTACAAGATTAAGAAAATAAACAATACTAAAAGTTTCAAACTAATTAAATAAATTTTTAAATACTCAAAAATTAAAAATCTAATTAATAACAAATATCTTTTTTTTTTTTTTACTTTTTCTTTTCTTTTACAATATAAAGTAAATATATCTTAAAATAAAAATAAAAAATAAATCCTAAAACAAAGTTTGTTCCCTTGGTCCTCCTCCTCTTAAATTAAAAGTTTATTTTATTTTATTTAAGTCATTCATCATTCACCATCCTCTTTAATTACATAATTTTTCTTTGTTTTAGTATTTATTTTAAGTTCATTCTAAAATAGATTTATTTTATATTATAAAATAAAAGAAAAAGTAAAACTAAAAACAAGTTATTTGTTATTAATTAAATTTTTTATTTTTTAAGGATTTATTTATTATTTTTAGAAAAAAAAATTAAATTTTTTTATTAAAAGGGGTATTATTTGGTAACGATCAAAGTTCGGGGGGAAAAATTGCTAGTTATTCTACATATGGCAGTGCCACATCAACAGACAAAATGCCACATTATCAATCCGTTAGCCACCTAGGACGAAATCTAACAGAAGTCTCATATTTCAGTAACGTGCATAGTTCGGGGGAAATTTTCAACTTGGTGAATCATTCAGGGGGCACGATCATATAGTGGTCATAGTTCGGGGGGTAAAAATACAATTTATTCTAATTGTTATATAATGGCAAACCTCCTCTTTACATCATGTGTTTTTATTTTGCAGTTTTTTTAAACTTTAACTATTGTTTGCTTCATGGAATGCTACTCTAATCTCCAAGATTTGAACAATGATACAGATAGTTTGATGATAATGATTAGGGTTTGTAGGATGTGGGAGTCCACTAACACCAAGAAGAATGGAGAATTGATAAGCATGGATGTGATTGTCATTGATGAAAATGTTATAATTTTTTTTCCATCATATTTCTTATTTTTCTTCAATTGTTATACTTAATGTACCAATTTCTTCTGTGACAGGAAAGTGTGATGCATGAAACAATTAGAAAAAATGTAGTGCCTAAGTTTATGCACCTTTTGAGTGAAGGTTCTTTATAGTGTGAAGAATTTTAAATTTGTTGCAAGTTCAGGTCAGTATAGACCTATTTCAAATCAGTACAAGATTATTTTTTTTATTACAACTTCACTTAAGAAGTTAGAAGAAGGAATGGTTAAGATACCAATCAATGGATTCCAATTTGTATCTCCCGAATTAGTTGATTCACGTGTGAATGATAACACAATTCTATTCGGTATGTATATTTAATGTTTGTTAATCTTAAAGTTTGTATGTGATATTTTTAATTTTGATATTCTAACATATCTAAATAATTTATCTTTCAAATATTAGATGTTATCGGATGTTTACGTGGTGTGGGTGACATTGACATTGTTGGAGATGGCTGGCGAAAAAGGGACATAAAAGTCATAACAAATTAGTAAGTTCAAATAATTAACAATGCTAAAACTATTTATATATATGTGTTTCTTATTGGACGTTTATTTTTTGGTAAATCTTTCATTAGTTTTTTTCCTTCTCTTTTTCACTTTCATTTTTTTTTAAAATAGTTCTGTGACATCCAAGATTACTTTGTGGGGAATGCTGGGAGAAATGTTTGATCTAAGACTTGTACAATAAAGATGATGGTCCCTTCATTATCATAGTGACTTCTACAACAATTAAAAAATTTCAAGGTGATTATTTTATTAATTAAATAATAATTTAAGAGTTAATGAATGAATATAATCAGGATAATGTTATTAATAATAATTTTTTTGTAAAATATTATTAATAATTTGCATTTACTCTAAATAGGTGAAGTGGGTTTCTCTACCACAAGTGCAAACAAAATATACATAAATTTTGATTTGTAACATATTTTTTTTCATTTGGTATTTTTACAAAATTTTATACTTTTCACTATTCTTAATTGGTTGTTCCTAAATTATGCAATAACCACATCATCTTATTTAATGACCAATGTTTCATATTGTAGGAATATATTGTTACTGTGAGAGGGAAGATCAGTGAAATAGACAATTCTTTTGGATGGTATTATGTATCATGCAAATCATGTTTGAAAAAAATGGTATATAGAAATGGTGTTTACATGTGTGGCACTTGCAAAAAAGAATGCAACTATCATCTTGTAATGTAAGATTTGTATTATATTTTATCAAGTTTTATTTTAATTGTCTACACAGAAGTATTTCAGAACATTCATTCAACACTACCCTACAAAAACAAGGTATCACATTTTCAGATTAATTTCTAAACTTATAATGATACATTGCAACCTGTAAATCCTATAATCGGCATTTTTATAGAAATATCTTTTTCTTAAAAGATATATTGGTTGTTTCCTTTTATTATAATTTTCGGAAATCCACTTTCCCATTTTGTGAATTTTGGATAATTATGAGCTTCCTTATTTAACTTATATTGTCTCAATTTGTTTATAAAGGGAAGATTTATATTGCAAATATTCAGTACTTACCAAAGTTGTTTCTGGTTTATTTGCTTATATATTTTCGTGCAGCTCAAGAATTAATAAACAGGAAACTGAATCCTCAATGTCATTAATTCCTGTTTCCTTTTTGAGCTTGTTTTTTATCCGACACAGGTCTGAGCTGTCCCCACCAAAATCGTATCTATCGGATCATCATCTTCTAAAAAAGGCAACTCTTCATCAATCAAGAATATCTTCAATTATTCTTGCCTTTATTAGAAGAATTCTTTCTCAGCCTTTATGAGCACGAAAAAGGACTCTATAAATAGGGCTCTAAAGGCAGTGAGAAAAGGGAACTCTTTTGTGCATTATTCGTGAGCATTATTGTAATATTTGTGAGAGTTCCTCTTTGTATTCAAGATCATAAGTATTCACGTGATCTTGTAGAAATATGTGTGTTTAGTTTTTAGTGATGAGTTTATACCATGTTCATGAGTGAATACACATTGTAATTTGAACACATCGTTTATAGTCTTCGGGAGAAGATTTTTACAAGCCTTGTGTCGGGAGGATGCAAGCACTCGCTGGCCATTGAAGGGAGTTCAAGTGGTGGAGCGTTTCAATCAAAATCAGATTAGTGAAGAGAAGTACAACAAAATTGCGGCAAATCTCAAGAGGGAGTCTTGTTTTGTTTAAGTCAATATTTTGTACTTGTGATTCTTTATTAATTGGTTTTATTCTCTGGGCGTGGCCCCAAGGAGTAGGTTATCCGAAAGGGTTTCTGAACCTTGTAAAAATTCACTGTGTTCTTTATTGTTTTGCACTGTCTTTTTATTGTGTTCAGTTTCTGTCGTGACAAGTTTGGATTCTGTTATGACAGAACTGTAATATGTGTAAACAGTTAATTACCATTCCGCACTTTAATTAATTCACATGGTTTAATTAATTTGGTAATTACTAAAAACGGAATTTCACAACCTCATTCTAAAATGATGATTTCCATTATGCATTTCACTCATTCAACAGGAAAATCAATAAATCAAACAACCTGATTATTTTGGATTATGATCGTTTGCTCAATCATGTTCTCACTCCTCATTCTTATTTCATAAGGTACAATTTTTACAATCCCACAATTTATTAATAAAAAATTCTTAGTTATCACTATTGAATAGAGATTAATTCCATTTCTAACAAATTCATCCAATATTTTCTTGCAGATTGTATTTGTTTATGTTGTAGAAGCCTACCATGCATGTCAAGGTTTTTGGGCTTCTTTGTTTTTTTTTTAAAGAATCCTACCATGTCAAGTTGATTACAAAAATATATTATTAAATACAAAAATGAGGAATCTTTCATAGTTTCAACCTTATTTCTTAACCTATTTGTTTTCTTATGTATCAAATACATAATTTAAGTGGTCATCTCATATATGTATGTATATATATATATATATATATATAGAATTTCAAGCAAAATCAAATCATTAAACAAAAATATAGGAATTCAAAATGCATATATTCCTCACTCAAATTATTATTTAAAAAAAAAATCACAAAACAAATAAATACACAAAAATTTGTTAAAAATATGTAATTTTTTATTATTACATAACCACGTGAAGCGCGACTACATTTCCTAGTTAATAATAAATATCGCGGTGATTGAGGTGATATAATTAAATAAGTTCAAAAGAAAAAGATAAAAATAGCCTGATTTCTAATTTTATTTGTCAACAAAATTAATAGTAAACCAAATTCATGTTAAATATATATATAGTTATCTTAATTATATTTCTTTTTGTAAAATTTGAACACTTATTAGTACAAGGACAATGTATTTTTTTAAGATATTTATTTATTTATTTATTTTTGTAAATGTTGAGGACATTCTCTCAACTCCATTTGGTACTCTTTTATAATTTATTTTTTGGTGGTGCTTTTACATTATTTTTCTCTCTCTCTCAAATAGTTTTTCTTAAAAAAAAAAAGAATCTCTCATAAATTTAAAAATTTATTTTCACACACTTTTTTTTTTAGCATAAATTGATTACCTATTAGTAATAATTTTTCATTCACAAAATATTTCATGCGTTTAAAAAAAATTAAAGCACTTTAATATATCTTTTTACTGATTTAATATAAAAAATACAAAGAATTTTTTTTAGAGAAACTTGAGCCCCAAACATTATGTATAACTCCAACATTACTTATAAATGATAAGATAATTATAGTGTGAAAGATGTATGCAGATGATAGGTTTTATTTCTTAATATTTAACAAGAACATATATATATATATGTTAATTTACTATTATAATAAATTTTGTAAGAGTTAATGAATTAAATGAGATTGAGAAGAGATAAAAGTGGACACATGACTGTACTAAATATATTTTTTAAAAACTATAATGGTTGAAATATTTTATAATTGGAAAAATTGATTTCTCTAAATGAGTTAGAATCAATTAGGATTCTATTTGAGGCATCCACTGTCTTATAAATTGTAACACTTCATAGTGAAATGAAAAATATGAAACCATTTTGACATGGTATGAAAACCAAATTAGAATTCCGCAACACGAATAAAAAACCTAAACCCAAAACTAAATCCCAGAGATTCAATCCAAACCCTTCAAATCACAACTAGAAAACCATTTTTATTTAAACCCACATAAATTTTCTAAACGAATCATATATCCAAAACCAATTAGAAAAAAAAATTCAAACCAAACATAATCGTGAGCCTGTCACACCATCGTCGTCAAGGAAATCAACTACACCTCTGCCCATTCTGTCTGATTGGGATGTACGTTAGAGCACTTCAAAGCAATATTGGTGGTGAAATGGTACACTCAAACCTATAGGATTTGATTACATAGAGACATTTTCACTAGTAGCCAAGATCAACGTAGTACGAGTTTTATTGTCTCTGTTAGCAAACCTTGATTGGCCATTGCAATAATTTGATGTGATTAATACTTTTTTTTGCATGGAGAGTTGTTTGAAAAAGTCTATATGGATTTACTGTTAAAATTACATTACTATGAACATATCAACAAAACCTCATTAACACATTCAATGCTCATCTTATCATCCAAGATCAAAACATTTATTTAGAGCATTAATTACACAATGAAGAACATACCTCCAAAGTTGTGCATTCCATCCCCTTGAGCCATCATGACCATTCCAAATCTCCAAATCTGAGAATACACAAGAACAACTCACAAAGATAACAAATGCAATAAAGAAAGCTTATGGAGAGCAATCCTTACCAAAATACCACCACCCTCTCAAAATTACAACTACATGCCCCATATGTCTTATGCCTTCTTACCCTAAGGGGTATTAGTGGGCTAATTTGGTTCATTATGATAGTGGTAGTGGACTATAGTTTAATGGGCCAACACATAGTCATTAGGGTGCCACCATGTGCCTCTAATGCAATTAGTAATTGTGAACCATCCCATTATGGTTTTTGGAAATTGATAGGCACTTTAGTTAATGGTTGTGATTATGGAATAGTGTTTGTGATTATATTAGTCCATATGATAATTATGACATTCTCCCATTTGGACAATATAATCAAACCACCACAATATTTTTCAACACATATATGACAGTCAAATAAATCATACATAATATTATAATGATAGGATACACATATTACATATGACTTGGCCTTGTAGACATTCAAATACAATAATAACCACTAACTATCAAACCGAACATGCATGAGGTGCAACAAATTGAGACTATGCACATTCATCTCCTTTTGTACCTGTCACTTCGATATACAATGATATATATATATATAACAACAATGAGAAGTGACTTTAAAAATCATTATGCATGCTCAGAACAAAACACAAGCTATAAGCAATCCATACAAAATACTAGCATGTTCAATACATAAATAACAAAACTCCCACTGAGCTCAACGAGCTTGTAGCATCCCAAAATTGCTAATAAGGCTTAGGGCCTTGATTAGCGTGCCGGGAGGGAAATAATTGATTTAATTACGTTAATATACGAATTTTATGATTATGTGATTAGAAATGCATGTTCAGGTGAATTAAATATGCATGTGGGCCCCATTTGGCTATTAGAGGTATATTTGTAATTTTAGCCCGTTGAGGGCATAAGTGCAATATTTATGTATATTGTGATTGATACCACGAGTGAGTGGTGATATGTTTGTGATGCACGATCTGAGACGGTTCTAGGGAGCAGTTTAGCTAGATAGTCACAACGGGGTCAAATACCCGGCTTGGGAGGAGCCTAGGGGTATTTTGGGAACATAATGTGTGTTCGGGATTTATCGAGTAACGGGTAGTAATTATTTAGACATGTCGGGATTAAATGGAGATTTATAGGAACATTTGAGGAATTAGCGGGATTTGGCAAATGACAGAATTGCCCTTGGTGGCACTTGAAGATTTGGGTAGACTTAAGGGGCATTTTAGACTTTTGACTAAGGCTGGATATGCACTTAGATAGCTTGAGAAACCACTAGAACTAAGTAAGGGATAAACAACAACTCTCAAGTCTCTCTCTCCTTCGATTCTCACTTTCTCTCCCTATGGTGCTTGGTGTTTGAAGAAATCTCTGAGGAATTTTGGACTAAAGGCTTGAAGGATTAGATTGGCTGGGCTTGGGGATTAATCCAGGGCTGGGCTATTCAGAGGTAAGCTCTTAAACTTGATCATCATGTTGAATTCTGCTGGATTTCTTATTAGAACCTTAGGCTTGCATGAAAGTTGAATTTTGGTTTGATTTTGAGTATAAGGGGTTGTTTATGGATTTAATGTGATATTAGGGGTATGTGGATAAGAATTCTTGGCTTAATTCAGAGATTGGCTGAAGTTTAGGGGGTGTGAATTATGGGTTTAGACTCGGGGAAGACTTGAGAAATTGGCTGGTTTTTGGGACTTGCGCAACATCTCTATTCATTAGGCACCGTGACCCGTACATGCGAGAAGGCCTGGGGAGGCCTCTATCCTTCAGGCGTGTTGGGACCCTGGTGGTGCAAGTCGCAGCCCGTCTCCTCCATAGGGAGGGCCTAGCTCTCTGACCAGGTAGTGGGCCACGGCTTTAAAGGGCATGCCGCGACCCTAATTGAGAAAAAGGGAGAATACAGCTTTAAGGCTCGGGAACTCAAATGTTAAGGTTCGGGACGGATTTTACTACCCGGATTGGAGAATCCAAGGTCCCGAAGGCTAGTTTACATTCCAAAGTTAATTATTGGTTTAAATTTGATGGTTGGTTATTTAAAATACGTTGTGACTAGGATTTCATAAAGGCTCATGATAGAGGACTGTGCTCGTGATCGCAGTGCTCAAATAGCTCGGGACACAAGTAAGAAAACTTTTGTACCTGTAGAGCAGGGCGTTGTATTGCGGGGCGTAACCCTATTGTTTGTATTGCGGGGCGTGACCCTATTGATTGAATTGTAGGGCTTAGCCCTAGTGTTTAAGTTTAGTATATGTTTAAATATCTGTTGTTATGTTATGTGATGCATATTTGTGAGTGAATGACGAAGGTCGAAAACGGAAAAGGTCGGGAACAGTGAAGGGTGAGAATGACAGGAAGCCGTGTATGGCAAGGGGCCAAGATCGGTGTTGAGCATGCGGAGTGCAAGCCGTTAGGGCGAGACCCTCCTAGGGTGCTGAAGCCACCCTCTTGGTGAAGAAAATGAACCCAGGGCCTAGTAAAGCGCCTGGGACGGCATGGCTGCTATGTGTTTTAGCCTATTGGCTGTTTTGTTACATGTTGTTGATAGATATATGTATGTTATTTGTTTGTGTTGAGTTTTCTTGCTGGGCTTCGGCTCACGAGTGCTCTATGGTGCAGGTAAGGGCAAAGGAAAGGTCGACCAACCATGAGTACGAAGAGCGTGGAACGACGAGTACATGTTTGGCCTGCCTGACCGCCACGGCTAGGGCTATTCTTGGAAAATGTATTGTATTGGTAGATTTGTCGCCTAAGTCGATCTTAAATGTATTTTGAGATGTAAAATATTTTCTAAGCAATATTTTGGGATCCCAAATGTATAACTCTTTATGTTTTCAATGAATGACCACATTTTTGTATTAAATGCTTTTAAATGAATTTTATCATAGTTTAGTTACACTTTTAACCTAAAAACTCGATTTGCGAGCTGATGGCACATTTTTAACTCACTTAGTAACAACTCTAAGGAAGTAGGGCATTACAATTTGGTATCAGAGCGAGCCAAGGTTTATGGCACCTGGAGATCGATTGAACATGTACGCTCGCTGCGAATGACAAGCTCGACTCAGGGTTGGTTGGTATTATTGAATTATATGCTTAATTGCTTGTTAAAGTGCCCTGCCTGAGTGCTTATTTAGAGCATGATGAATGAGTTGGTATATGCATGATGCTAGGGCATGGCCCCCTTGATTGTTGTATGTTGCTTGTGATATGTGGATTTGCTGGTTGTGATTGGTTGATGAATTTGGGAGGTGGTTTTGGATGTTGTTATCATGCTTGATGAGCGGTGTCATTGATTGCAGGCATATTGTTGTGATGCCTCGGCGATCAATCAGAATCCGCGACAATAGGGCCGAGGATGACAACCAGGGTCAGGACCCTCCACCTGCCCCACCAAATTGGCAACAGTTATTTGCCAAGATGGAAGCTAGACTTCACCGAACAAAAGAAGTGCTTCGACAGTTAAGGCAACAAGCCCCTTCTCAGGGCATTGGGTTGCAGGTTCCACAGGCTGTGGCACCAGTGCCAGCCCAGCCTGCTGTGGAAAATAGATAGGAACATTTGTATGAGAGGTTCAGGAAGCAACATCCTCCCACCTTCAATGGTGGACCAGACCCACTGTGGATAGAGCAGTGGATGAACATGATTTGTTCCATCATAGATTTCATGAGGGTGGAAGGGAATGAGAGAGTAGCTTGTGCTAGCTACATGTTGAGAGAAGACGCCCGCATCTGGTGAGATGTTGTGTTGCAGAGAGGGAATGTTGCAGTTATGACCTGGGAAAAGTTCATAAACATTTTTAATGAGAAGTATTACAGTGTCGCAGTTCGAGCTGCGAAGGTTGATGAGTTTACCAACCTGACTCAGAATCGAATAACGGTTACTGAATATGCTTTGAAGTTTGACCAATTAGCGAAGTTCGCGTCGGATCTGGTGCCAACTGATATGGCACGAATGGATTGGTTTGTGCGGGGATTGAATGTCATGATCACCCGTGACATCAAGATAAATTTGGATCCATGGACTACCACTTATTCACAGGTAGTGGACAAGGCCCTTACAGCTGAGGGGCTCGAGGATCAGATATGGAGAGAGGGCACTGCTAGGCGCGATGCTCGGAGGATGGTTCCTCCTTTCATTGGATCTTGCCAGGGTAGTGGCCCCAGTGAGCAGAAGAGAAAGGTCTCAGACTCTTTTGTTCCTCCTGGCTCGGATAGGAGGGCACGAGGTGCTTTCAGTGGCTGTCAGGGCAGGGGAGACAACCGGAAGAGTTTCCCAGTTTGTCCTCGGTACAGACAACGACATCAGGGAGAGTGCAGGATCAGGGCCTACTTTACTTGTGGGAGTATCAGTCATTTGAGGAAGGATTTCCCACAAGAAAGGAAGGAAGATCCGAAACAGAGTGATAGTCTCACTCCTGCCAGAGTATTTACCTTGACCCAGACTGAGGCTAGGCTAGCCCCTTGGTCGTGATAGGTCAGATTTCTAGTGCTGGTTATTCTTTTACTGTAATGATTGATTCTGGGGCTACTCATTCATTTGTTTCTGCTAGAGTGATAGATCAGTTGTGTAGACCTAATGATTTGTATGCTAGGGGATTTCAGGCTTTGTTTCCAATGGGAGAACTGGTAGTCTCTGGGAGATGGGTTGGAGCATTGCCAGTAGAGATAGACAATAGGGATTTGTTTGTTGATCTGATTGAGTTAGCGATGGATGACTTCGATATGATCCGAGGGATGGATTGGTTATCGAGTACGTGGCGACGATTGACTGCAAGCGCAGGATGGTGACCTTTGAACCAGAAAAGGAGGTACTATTTGTATTCTTGGGGACAGTGAGTGGAATGCGAGTACCTATGATTTTAGCACTGAAGGCTAGAGACCTGATGTAGGAGGGTTGCGTAGGATTCCTATCAAACATTGTGGATACCTCTAGAGTTGTGTCGGTTGGGCCGAGTGAAACCAGAATGGTATGTGAGTTTCCTAATTTGTTCCCCACCGACTTGCCAGGGTTGTCACCACACCAGGAGATTGAGTTCGTCATAGAGTTAGTGCCAGGGGTGGAGCCAGTATCTAGGACACCTTATAGAATGGCTCCGGCAGAGTTGAAGGAACTGAAGATTCAGTTGCAGGAGTTACTGGATTTGGGGTTCATCAGATCGAATTTCTCACCATGGGGTGCTCCAGTGTTGTTCGTCAAGAAGAATGATGGATCTTTAAGGATGTGTATTGATTACAGGGAGCTAAACAAGTTGACCATTAAGAACAAGTATCCACTACCTAGGATCGATGACTTGTTTGACCAGTTGTAAGGAAAGACAATATTCTCTATGATTGATCTTTGGTCAGGCTACCATCAGTTAAGGATTAAAGAGGAGGACATACCAAAGACCACTTTCTGCACGAGGTATGGACACTATGAATTCCTGGTTATGTCCTTTGGATTAACCAACGCCCCAACAACCTTTATGGATTCGATGAACAGGGTCTTCAAAGACTATTTGGACAAGTTTGTGATCGTGTTCATTGATGACATACTGGTGTACTCTCAGTCAGATACAGAACACGAGCAACATCTACGCTTAGTATTACAACGGTTGAGGGAGCATAGGTTATATGCTAAGTTCAACAAGTGTGAGTTTTGGCTACCGCAAGTAACATTTCTGGGTCACATTGTCAGTAAGGAGGGGATTCTGGTTGACCCAAGTAAGATTGAGGTGGTGAGCGATTGGCTCAGGCTGAGTAGTGTACCGGAGGTTAGGAGCGTTTTGGGATTGGCAGGGTACTATCGACGGTTCATCGAGGGATTTTCTAGAATAGCCACACCATTGACTAAATTGACGCGTAAGAAGACTAAGTATGTGTGGACAGAAAGGTGTGAAAACAATTTCAAGGAATTGAAGCGGCGACTGATCATCGCTCCAGTGTTGAGTCTGCCATCAGACAATGAAAAGTTTGTAGTCTATTGTGATGCTTCCAGACAGGGTTTAGGGTGTGTATTGATGCAGGTCGGAAAGGTAATAGCCTACGTGTCTAGACAGCTGAAGGAGTATGAGCAGAGATATCCCACACAAGATTTGAAATTGGCGACGGTGGTTTGCGCTTAAGGTTTGGAAACATTATTTATATGGAGAAAAGTGCGAAATATACACCGACCATAAGAGTTTGAAGTACTTCTTTACTCAGAAGGATCTGAATATTCACTAGAGATGTTGGCTGGAATTGGTAAAGGATTATGATTGTGATATTCTGTATCATCCTAGGAAGGCCAATGTGGTGGCCAACATGTTGAGTTGGAAGGGCCCAGGACAATTGTTCAGTTTAAGGCAAATATCAGACAAGTTAGCTGAAGAGATGACTAGAGCGGGTATAGAGTTGGTGGTTGGTCAGTTAGCCAACATCACTCTTCAGTCTACGCTCCTTGAGAGGATCAAGGAGGCACAGGGGGAGGATCCCCAGTTGAGAGAACACAAAGAGAGCATCCTAGCCAGAGCGGCTAAAGACTTCTCTATTTCAGAGATGGGATTACTAAAGTACAAAGGCCAGATTTGTGTTCCGATGGATATCCAGCGAGAGATTTTAGACGAGTCTCATACCACTCCCTATTCTTTACATCCGAGTACGACAAAGATGTACCAAGATTTGAGAACTCTGTATTGGTGGCCGAGAATGAAGAGGGATGTGGTGGATTATATGGCAAAGTGTTTAACTTGTCAGTAGGTAAAGGCTGAACATCAGAGGCCAGCAGGGTTGCTGCAGCCTCTAGGGATTCCGAAGTGGAAATGGGAGGATATCACCATGAACTTCATGATTGGATTATCTAAGACCGCAGGACAACATGATTCCGTGTGGGTGATTGTGGATAGGTATACCAAATCCGCCCACTTTTTGCTTGTGAGGACGACTTATACTGTGGAGCATTATGCTGAATTGTATGTGAAGGAAACCATGCGACTACATAGGGCTCTGAGGTCGATAGTATTTGACAGGGACCCCACCTTCACCCCCGAGTTTTGGGAGAGCCTGCAGAAGGCTATGGGTACATAGTTGCAGTTTAGTATCGCTTATCATCCTCAGATGGAAGGGTAGTCTGAGAGGACGATTCAAATACTGGAGGATATGTTATGAGCCTGTGTGTTGGATTTTGGAGGATCTTGGAGTAAATATCTCTCTTTGATTGAGTTTTCATACAATAACGGTTATCAGACGACTATCGGAGTGGCTCCATATGAGATGTTATGTGGGAGGAAGTGCAGATCACATATCCATTGGGATGAGACACGTGAGAGGAGATATCTAGTTCTTGAGGTTGTTCAGAGGACCAATGAGGCGATTGAGAAGATTAGAGCTCGAATGCTCACCTCCCAAAGCCGATATAAGAGTTACTCAGACTTGAGACGCAGGAGCGTAGAGTTTCAAGTAGGTGACCATGTGTTTCTTAGAGTTTCTCCTTTAAGAGGGGTGAAACGGTTTGGTGTATGGGGCAAGCAGAGCCCTAGGTTTTTTGGCCCCTTTGAGATTCTGGAATGGATTGGAGAGGTAGCTTACAGATTGGCGATGCCTCCAACTCTATCAGGGATTCACAATGTATTTCATGTATCCATGCTCCGGAAGTATGTATCAGATTCTGTGCATGTGCTGAGTTATGAGAATTTGGAGCTGGATAAGGATTTATCGTATGAGGAGAAGCCAGTTCAGATTCTCGACCAAAAGGATAAAGTCTTGTAGAGCAAGACCATCGCCTTAGTGAAAGTGCTGTGGAGGAACATCAAAGTGGAAGAGGCGACTTAGGAACATGAGACAGATATGCGAGGTCGCCTTATTCAGGTAATTTCGAGGATGAAATTTCTATAAGGAGGGGATAGTTGTAGCATCCCAAATTTGCTAATAAGGCTTAGGGCCTTGATTAGCATGTTGGGAGGGCAATAATTGATTTAATTACGTTAATATACAAATTTGATGATTATGTGATTAGAAATGCATGTTTAGGTGAATTAAATATGCATATGGGCCCCATTTGGCTATTAGGGGCATATTTGTAATTTTAGCCCATTGAGGGCATAAATGAAATGTTTGTGTATATTGTGATTGATACCATGAGTGAGTGGTGATATATTTTTGATGCTCGATCCGAGATGGTCCTAGGGAGCAGTTTAGCTAGATAGTCACAACGGGGTCAAATACTCGGCTTGGGAGGAGCCTAGGGGTATTTTGGAAACGTAATGTGTGTTCGAGATTTATCAAGTAACGAGTAGTAATTTAGTAACTATTTAGACATGTTAGGATTAAATGAGGATTTATAGGAACACTTGGGGAATTAGCGGGATTTGGCAAATGACAGAATTGCCCTTGGTGGCACTTGAAGATTTGGGTAGACTTAAGGGGATTTTATACTTTTGACTAAGGCTGGATATACACTTAGATAGCTTGAGAAACCACTAGAACTAAGTAAAGGATAAGCATCAACTCTTAAGCCTCTCTCTTCTTCGGTTCTCACTTTCTCTCCCTATGGTGCTTGGTATTTGAAGAAATCTCTGAGGAATTTTGGACTAAAGGCTTGAAGGATTAGATTGGCTGGGCTTGGGGATTAATCCAGGGCTAAGCTGTTCAGAGGTAAGCTCTTAAACTTGATCATCATGTTGAATTCTGTTAGATTTCTTATTATAACCTTAGGCTTGCATGAAAGTTGAATTTTGGTTTGATTTTGAGTATAAGGGGTTGTTTATGGATTTAATGTGATGTTTAGGGTACGTGGATAAGAATTCTGGGTTTAATTCAGAGGTTGGCTGAAGTTTGGGGTGTGAATTATGGGTTAGACTTGGGGAAGACTTGAGAAATTGGCTAGTTTTTGGGACTTGCGCCGCGACCTGTACGTGCGAGAAGGTCTGGGGAGGCCTCTGTCCTTCAGGCGCGTTGCGACCTTGGGGGTGTAGGTCACGGCCCGTGTCCTCCATAGGGAGGGCCTAGCTCTCTGACCAGGTAGCGGGCCGCGGATCTAAAGGGCATGCCATGGCCTAATTGAAAAAAAGGGAGAATAGGGCTTTAAGGCCCGAGAACTCAAATGTTAAGGCTCGGGACAGATTTTACTACCCGGATTGGTATAATCCAAGGTCCCAGAGGCTAGATTTACATTCCAAAGTTAATTATTGGTTTAGAATTTAAAGGTTGGTTATTTAAAATATGTTGTGACTAGGATTTCATCAAGGCTCGGGATAGAGGACTGTGCTCGTGATCGCGATGCTCAAATTACTCGGGACACAAGTAAGAAAACTGTTGTACCCGTAGAGCAGGGCGTGGCCCTATTGATTGAATTGCAGGACGTAGCCCTAGTGTTTAAGTTTAGTATGTTTAAATATCTGTTGTTATGTTATGTGATGCATATTTATGAGTGAACGACGAAGGCCAGAAACGGCAAAGGCCAGGAACGACGAAGGCCGGGAACGACGTAGGCCAAGAACGGTAGGAAGTCGTGTATGGCAAGGGGCCGGGATCAGTGTTGAGCATCTGGAGTGCAGGCTGTTAGGGCGAGATCTTCCTAGGGTGCTGGAGCCACCCTCTCGGTGAAGACCGCGAACCCAAGGCCTGGTAAAGCGCCTAGGACGACATGGATGCTATGTGTTTAGCCTGTTGGCTGTTTTGTTATATGTTGTTGATAGATATGTGTATGTTATTTATTTGTGTTGAGTTTTCTTGCTGAGGTTTGGTTCACGGGTGCTCTATGGTGCAAGTGAGGGAAAAATAAAGGTCGACCAACCATGAGTACGAAGAGCGTGGAGCGACGGGTACATGTTTGGCCTGCCTGGCCGCCATGGCTAGGGCTATTCTTGGAAAATGTATTGTATCGGTAAATTTGTCGCCTAAGTCGATCTTAAATGTATTTTGAGATGTAAATTATTTTCTAAACAATATTTTGGGATCCCGAATGTATAACTCTTTATGTTTTCAATGAATGACCACATTTTTATATTAAATGCTTTTAAACGACTTTTATCATAGTTTAGCTACACTTTAAACCTAAAACCTCGATTATCGAGTTGATGGCATGTTTTTAACTCACTTAGTGACAACTCTAAGGAAGTAGGGTGTTATAGAGCTAGGCTCCTGACAATCCCATTCGGGCAACGTGCTCTAAAAACACACATATATGTAAGCCTTTCGTTAGTGGGTCTGCCAACAGGCTAGTGGTAGGCGTATACTCAATAGAAATGAGGGACTTAGAGTCTTTATCTTTAACAAAATAGTACTTTATAAATATGCTTTGACTGAGAAGTACTCTTAGTGTTCTTAGAGAAAGCTACTGCTGCAAAGTTGTCACAATATAATTTCAGCGACCTCGAAATAGAGTCTACAACACTCAATGCTGAAATGAAATTCTGCAGCCATATTGCTTGACAAGTAGCCTCATAACATACCATATACTCTGCCTCCATCGTAGAGGAAGCTGTGTGTAACGCCCCAACTCCAAGGACCGTTACGGTGTGCCTTGTAAATAGTGCTAAACTCGCTAATCGAGTTATTTGGCCAAAATCGTGTACTAAGTATGATTAGCGGTTTAGGGATTAAAATTTTTGGTTAAGATGTAACGTTTCACTAGAACGTTTAATATATATATTGGGATCCCAAAAATATAATTTCAAAGTCTATTACAAGAAAATATTTACAACAGGCCGTTCTACGCGGCAAAACAGGGTTTAACCCTAGTTCCACTTTAAACCTCGGCCGTGGCGGACGAGCAGCTACATATGTACACGTCATCACCTAAGCTCTCCAACTCAAGGATGGTCCAGCTTCCTTTTGTCTTTACCTGCACCACATAGCACCCGTGAGCCGAAGCCCAACAAGAAAACACAATATAACATGATATAATATCAACAGTAATTGTATTGATTATTCAAGACCAACAGTCCAAACAAATAGGTGACTAACACAAGAGTCACAAATGTGGGGTCAGCACCCTTTAGCCATGTGACGATAGGGTCACCAGGGCTTAACTGGTAGGTTGTCCTTTCATAAATTTGATTAGGACAGGTGCATGGTGAATGGTCACCAACATAACCTTCCTCCCGACTCTAGAGTCGTAACTAGGGACAGCGTCCCCTAGCCATGTGACAAACAGTCACCGGGGCCATATGCCCTGGCTATGAACATCTGGTCTTAGACCAGGCAAGCGCTTATAAGTTCTTCGACCCTAGGGTCGGTCCAACATTAATGCCATAGAGCCATTCAATGCTGATATCGATTAGATCTAATCTTCATTCGGCCCTGCGTCCTCGACGCTCATGCCGTTTCTGACCCTCAGGTCAGTGAAACACGACCAGTGCTCAACCCGTTGTGAACTTAACTAATAAGTCACAGCCTCACAGATGGATCTGACACCATTGCCGATTCTGACTAATAAGTCAGTGCCATACACAAGTAAGTCATGCCACCAAACATATGTCACATATCCAATATCCATAAACAAGGTATTCAACATGCTTACTTAACAAGTATTAATACAATTAGGACCATGCACAAACCCAGAGGCACAGGCTCTGAACAATATCATAATCAGTACTCAAAGCATGTCCTAATCACATGTTTCTCATGCATCACATGCATTATACTTAACAATCCAACATGCACCAATCATAGCCATGCATGTCACGTTCAATAGTTAACCAACATGCATCAAGAATAGCCATGCATGCCATACTCAATAATCAACCAATATGCATCAATAATAGCCATGCATGTCACATACTCAATAATCAACCAACATGCATCAATAATAGCCATGCATGTCACATATACACAGGGTGCAGTTTTCTTACCTCAGATTCGAGCTAGAATGATTAAAAGAACGACCCTTGAGAACGATCAACTTTTAGTCCTTTAGCGGTCACCTAGTCATAACCAAATATAGGATATCATCAATAAAAATGATCAACAAATAGTTCCCAAACCAAAACCTAGCCTCCGAGACATCAAACACCACTCAACCGGGTAATAGGTTCGACCCCGAGGCTTAAGGCTTGAATCCCAAAGCTAAAAACACATTTCTGGCCAAAAAGCCATTAAGGGCCGCGGCCCTCCCCAGCTGCGCCGTGGCGCGCCCCTCAAACAGAGGCAGCCTTCTCTGTCACACGCCAAGGGCCGCGGCGCACCACAGCCATGCTGCGGCGCTTAACCCAGACTAGCCAAAAACTCAGCACGCACCAGCTCGACTTCCCCTGCGTTTTCCCTTGAAACCAGCCCTTCAAACCTGTCCCAAACCTCAACCTAACATCCAATTCAACCACCAAACATCATCTAAAACTCACCCTCATCATAACCCAAAGTAAACATCAATCAAAACCTCCACTAATCCAAACTATCCTCAACACAAACATAAGCTGAAAAATAAGAGAAAAACAGAGTATGGCTCAAACTCAGGTTCAATACCTTACCTTAAGCTGATTTAAATCCTTTCCAATGGCTGAACTCAAACTATAATCCCCAAGCCTTGACTCCCTAGCTTGCTTCTTCAATTTGGGACCTCAAAATTCAAAGGAAGAATGAAGGGAAAAGCTTGTACGGGAGAGTAGAAGAAGATGAGGATGAAGCTCTGCTTTTGGTTCTGTTTTCCACAGCCTACTAAACCTCATATATATCCAAGCTAAATGACCTAAATGACCCTAGGTCATTTAAGGTTCCTAAAGCCACCCCAAGGGAAAAATTGTCCTTTTCAACCTACACCGTTAATTATAATTAACGCTCTCCAATACCCGCTAATCTCAAAATTATCAAACACCAATAATTCATATCCCATTACCCTTTAATTCCCGGTAATGTTCCCGAACTTAAACCCGTTATGACTAGACCGAACACTTACATCCCATGATCGTCTCATGTCGAATAGCTCGAACCCATCCACCTTATAATATGGCTATATTAATTAATCACAACCATGCACCCAAAATACACAATTATGCCCACAGCGGCCAAATTACCAAAATGCCCTCATAATTAACATATGAACCCATATGCATGCATTCACCATCTTATAATAATATAATTCACGTAAACATGCATATAATCATTAAATACCATAATAAATCAATTATGGCCCTCCCGGCCTCCTAATCAAGGTCCTAAACCTTATTAGGAAATTTGAGGCATTACACTGTGAATGTTTGGTTGACACTTTTCCATGAAACAGCTCCTCCAGCCATCATATAGATGTAGTCTGAACTGGACTTTTTTATCATCCATGCATCCTGCATAATCGGTGTCACTGAACCCAACTATATCAAGAGTGTCAGCTCGCCGGTAAGTCAACATATGATTCTTAGTACCCTGAAGATACCTCATGAATTTCTTAGCCTCTTTCCAATGGCTAAGTCTAGGATCACTCAAGTATCTAGCCAACACGCCGACAACAAAGGAAATATCAGGGTGTGTGCATACTTGAGCATACATCAAGCTACCAACTAGCGATGCGTAAGGAACAAATTTCATTTAATCTCTTTCTTTATCATTTTGTGGACATTGAGCCTTTGAGAACTTGTCACCCTTCACTATTGGTGCCTTCCCAGGAGAACAAGCATGCATATTGAATCTTTTCAAGATCCGATGAATGTATGTCTTCTGAGACAAACGAAGAATACCATTAGCCCTATCCCGAAGGATTTGAATCCCAAGCACATAGGAGGCCTCACCAAGTTCCTTCATATCAAAGTGGCTAAACAAAAATTGTTTTGTCTCAGAAAATAGGTCAGAATTATTAGATGCAAGCAGGATGTCGTCAACATACAATACTAAAAAAATAAAGCTGCTTCCACTGACCTTCATGTATATACATTGATCTACTACATTCTCCTTGAAGCCATTTGCAGTGAAAATCATATCAAACTTGAGATACCACTGACTTGATGCTTATTTAAGCCCATAGATAGACTTCTTGAGCTTGCAAGCCATGTGTTCTTTGCTAGACATCTCAAAACCAACAAGTTGAGTCATGTAAACATATTCAAACAGATCTCCATTCAAGAAGGTGGTCCTCAAGTCCATTTGATTGAGTTCTAGATCAAAATGAGCCACTATAGCCATAATGATTCTCAACGAATCTTTGGTAGAAACAGGTGAAAAAGTTTCTTTGAAATCAATACCTTATCTCTGGCTATAGCCTTTAGCCACAAGCATAGCCTTATACCTTTCCACTTGCCCATTCGAGTCACATTTGATCTTATACATTCATTTGCATCCAATGGGTCTACAACCTTTGGGTAGTTCAACCAACTCCCAAACTTCATGTAGTGACATAGAACTCAATTCTTCTTTCATTGCATCCATCCACAGCACAAATTTAGGACTACTCATGACTTCTTGATAAGTGACTGGCTCAAAGGTGTCTCCCACATCAAACTCATGTTCCTGCATATAGATAAGGAAGTCATCAGGAATAGTAGGTCTGCGGGCTCTCTGTGATCTTCTCACCATAACTTCATAATCCCTGTAATGACCCGGATTTTCAAGACTCGATAATGCGGAAATATAGACGTCTTCATTTAACAAAAGGCCTAAAAAACCCGTATAAAAAAACTTTTTAAGAAGTCGTATGGCCATACTTAACATTTATTTACAAACATATTTTATAAAGAGTAGAGTGAGCCTAGTTTAGGAAAATTACACAACATTTCCAAAGATAAAACGGCTTCCCAAAAGATCGGTCCACATGTACATTTGCAAGGTAGACTCCAGCGCTCACTGCTCTACCTTGCCCTTGCTCTTACCTACAACATGAAACAACTAGGTAAGCAAAAATGCTTAGTAAGTTCAACCTTAAAACAAAGCATGTAGAGAATTAGGGTTTTAGATCCATCCGGACCCTACACAATAAATTTCAAGAACGCAAAAGCGTCCTGGCAAACTTATGGTCATGCCTGATAACCAATGATAAATTATTTCCTATAAATAGATAAAACCCTACACGTAGAAAATCCTAGAACAAGCAGATATATTATATCACAACTATATCTTATCAACAAATATATCACTGCACTAAGAAAATCCCAGAGCAAGCAGATATATTATATCACAACTATATCTTATCAACAAATATATCCTTGCACTCTGAAAATCCCAGAGCAAGCAGATATATCATATCACAATATAATTCGAGACCAACGCTCGACAATTTCCAACAATTCAGGCGTAACAAACCCTCCAACATAATTGTTAATCTGTAAGAGAGAACCGAGTCTCAACACTAAGATCTAGCCAATAAGTATCTCCATCAAGGGTAACTATCGCGTTACCTAGGGCATCACTACTTATCCAAGAGTGAAATCAAATTTACACAGTTTTACAGAGATTTCTATGCTAATCAGTGGTGCTGGTGAGCAGTTGCCCCTAGGGTGTTCAGCCTCACTCAATCTGGCAACCCCTAGTATCTCTAGGCACTCTCACTAAATGACCAATATTCACGGCTGCTATCCGGGAATAACTTATCAGAGCACTTGCTTGGGTTCTAACCGTTCACTGATTAAGTAAGCATGAGGGCCCCTAGGTCCCATTTATTTTGGCAGCCCTAGGTTTAACCAGCTAATCCTCACCTCTTGGCCACTCGTCGCGGTAATGAGCCGAACATAATAAAATCAAGCAGTGCGACGGGGATCAGCTGTATAGGATATGACGGATATCTACCGTTCATATTTTCTAAATCAACACTCAATAGACTAACGTCTCTAAGAAACTTTCTACGACAATCTATATATGTGCATGTATCCCTATACTAACATACATGACAATAATCGTTTCATGTTGCAGCCATACAATATAAGTTGACTTACTTGGAGTCCTTAGCACTCAGCAGGTTTTCACCCTCCAACGTTCAGTCCAGTTACGCTTAGCCAATAATGTAGTTATCCATACAGTATACTCGGATTAATTATGGCACATAATTCATTATTATTATTTTGGGCAGTTTGGTCATTTTCAAAATCATTTGTAAGGATTAATGATCCTTATTTGGTTTTAAACCCATTAAGGAAATTCATACAAAAATATTTGAGACTAAACTCTAAGTCTCGGGGAGACCTATCCTATGGTCTCGATATCTAGGCTCGGGTATCACAATAGTATTTTCCCACAATCCGCTAAAAATCTTATTATTTAAAGGTATCGCTATTAATCCGCACTTTCGACAAGTCGGTTAAAATATGTAAGATTTTAGCCGGTATTATATCTAGAAAATACTAATAAATTCCTTAATTATTTTTAAAGAAAATAAACTCTTAATTTTCCTTTTATTTTTCTTAAGGTTTTAATCTCTAAAAACCATTTAAAGAAAATTTCCTAATTTGACTTAATTAGGAAAACCGTTAAAAATTTCCATTCTTGACTAGTTAATTTTCCAAAATCAATTAATCAATTTTAATTACTAGAAAAATAATTCACTTAATTATTTTATCAAAATATAGGGTTTTAAACCCTCTTTTAATTTATTAACTATTAATAAATTAAATCTCTTATTTTTAAAAAGAATAAAAATTCTTTAATAAAAATAATTCACGCTAAACTCAAAGTGGTAATTTTAGTGAAAATATGTTTTCAAGACTTATCAAGTTTATATCTTGAAATTTACTTACCCAATTGTTACCAAAATTTCCCAATTCCATTTTTGGTATTCCATATAGGTCTTTGTAAAATCTTAGGTCAAAATGAGCATTTTTGATTGGTGAAATCATTTTCCCACAATGAGGTAAAAATGACCTTATTTTCAAGTCCTTTTTTTTTTCTTCCAAACTTTGACAGTTAATAATTTTCAAAACTTTCAATATTTTCTTACCAATTTTTACAGTGGAATACTAGGTTATGCCAAAAACATGTCCACAAAATTTTAGAAAAAACTGGGTTCATTTTCCATATATAGTGGCTGTCCAAACTTGGTTCCGAAAATAAGAATACGAAAAAACAGTTTTTTACCTAAACTTTGAAATTGCATAACTTACTCATTTCTAAACATTTTTGAGTGTTTCAAAAACTCAATTTTATGTACTCAATCTCAACAACATCACAGTATAATTTAATTTTACAAAATCAATATACAGTGGCTTCTTGACCCCTTGGAAGTCACAGCTCAAAACATGTTTTGTTTTAGGGTTTCCTACAAAACCCTTGGGGGTTTTGGTTCCTATTTTCAAAAATCAATACACAAGCATCATAAAAATTATAAAACAACTACCATAACATTATTACATCACCAACAAGAAACTTTAAGCATTAAATGTACAAAATAATGCTTAAAACTAAAAACCCTACAACAAAAATGATCAAAAGTAAACTTTTTACCTCTTGTTGTTCTTGCTTAAGGTTTGGACCTTCCTATTAGCTTTGGCTCCTTCAAAACCTTTCAAAATCCCTAAACCAACTTCCCCCAACAACATATTTAATTAGCTATTTGAAACTCTATGATTAAAACTTTAAAAAAGTCTAGATTAATGAAACTTTGCCTTAGGGAAAACCCTTCCTAGACCAAGACTTAGCTTCCAAGTTTCCTTGGTGTTCTTGGGGTTGAAAATGGAGAGAACACTTGAGAGAGTCTTCAAAAATCAGATGAGAGTGAATGGGAGAGAGGTGTGGTCGGTTTGGGGTATAGAATGGCTCACAAAACTCTTCAAAATATCACAAAACACTTAAGTGCTTTTCTACCCACTTGCCCACTTGACTTCTTAATTTAATGAGATTCAAACTTAATTAATTTTTTGGTTCATATCCTTTTTAACACCCCACATGGCCGTCCACCTATCCTAAAATACCCATTTATATATATTTTTTATAATGGTGAATAATTAATTCATGAGAAGAAAAGTCCAAATTGACTTTCTATACCTTTTTCATTCTTATTAAGTTTTAATCACAAAAATTAATACTAAATAATTAAATTAAATGTCTCTCAAATTTAATATAATTAATCACACAATAAAATTTAACCTAAGGTCCATTCATGAAATAAAATTCCCCATTTCGGTAAAATTAGGCATTTAACACAAAATGCCCTGAAATTTCCATTTTTCCTTAGGTTTATTATTTTTGACCAAACTTTAATTTTTATGAATGTATTTTATGCCCAAAATATATTTGCCATAGCTTTTCATTTTATTTTCCGAGATTTTTACCTGATCAGGGTTTTTGTGTCGGTCCAGGACCGAAAGTCTTATCTTTGACTTTTAAATCACAAAATTCATAATTTGGCTAGCAATAACTCATGGAATAGTTTCCAAAAAAATATAATATTATTTAAAATAATATTCTTAACTCGGGGACAAAAATCCCGACCCGAGTTGTTTAAAGGTACCCAAAAATACAGGACGTTACAATCCCCAACATCAAGATTTTCACCTTGTTCTTGATTCTGAGGTTCATCATTAGTTTCTACTAGAATTTGTCAAATCATAGGGTCATCAATGGGAGTGGAAACGATAGGTACAATGATGAAAATGCGTTCTTCCCTGAAAACGATTTCTCTTGACCCTTTACTTGAACCAAATTCATCTTCAAAATAAACAGCTCTATCTGATTCTATAACACTGGTGGTGTGGGATGGGAAATAAAATCTAGACCCCCTTGATCCAATGGTGTAGCCTACAAAAATAGACACTAATGATCTTCAGATCAAGTTTCTTAGATTGTGGATTGTAGGGACTCACTTCTGCTTTGCAACCCAAAACATGAAAATGACGCAAGCTTGGTTTCTTACTTGACCATAGCTCATAAGGCGTCTTTGGGATATACTTGCTGGGTACTTGATTCAAGATATAAGCTGCAGTCTTTAATGCCTCACCCCATAAAAACTCTGGCAAACTAGAATGAATCAACATACATCGCACCATGTCAAGAAGGGTGCGATTTCTCCTTTCAACGATTCCATTCTGTTGGGGTGAACCTGGCATTGTATATCTTGCATCAATGCCACATTCCTATTAGTACCTAGCGAAAGGCCCTGGGTTCCTTCCATTTTCATCATAACGCCCATAATACTCTCCACCTCTATCAGAATTATTTGCCTTGATCTTCTTCCCTTTTTGTAGCTCAACATTCGTCTTAAAAATCTTAAATGCATCCAAAGATTCAGATTTTTTACGAATGAGTTCTACATGTCCATACCAGGAAAAATCATCAATAAAAGTGATGAATTATCTATAACCACCCATGGTAGGTGGAATAAATGGTCCACATATATCAGTGTGAATCAACTCCAACAATCATGTGCACCTGTCTGTTTTACTCTTTCTAACCTTGGCAATTAACTTTCCCTTAATACAATCAACACAGGCAGTGAAATCTGAAAAATCTAGATCTTGAAGTGCCCCATCTTTGACCAACATTTCCATTCTGTCTCTAGAGATATGATCTAAACGTTTGTGCCAGAACATAGAAGATTTCAAATCTAATCTTGCACATTTAGAACCAACAACAATATTAAGAAAAGAAGTAGAAGAAACAGGAGCAACATCATGAAAATCAAGTTTATATAAATTTCAACATAAAGTTCCATTTCCAACCAAAAGAGAGTCACGATATAAAGTAAGTTTTCCAGTTCCAAAAAGAAGACTATAACCTAGTCTATCCAACATAGATACAGAAATCAAATTCCTCCAAATAGAGGGTATGTAAGCAACATCCTGTAACTCCAAAAAATGTCCTGTATTAAACTGTCCTAAAAAATTCAACTTGGACTTTTGTATCGTCTCCCATGTACACATGCTGCTCCAGACTACTCGGTCTTCTTTGACTTGTCACTGCCTGCAAGGAATTCATAACATGAATTGTGGCTCTAGTATCTAACCACCAAGAATTTGAGGGCACATCAATAATATTGGATTCTAAACAAACCATCACAAGACAATTACCTTTCTTCTCTATGTGAGCTTCGAGCTTTTGACAATCAGCTTTCTTGTGCCCAAAGTTCTGGCAAAAGTTGCACTTTCCTTTGAAAAAGCTTTCTTCTTAGGAGGCTTTTGGTCACTAGAGTTGTCGGGAGTGAACTTTCTTTTGTGAGGATTGTTAGGATTTGTCACCATAGAGATGCTTCTTGCCCTACCTTTTCTCATGTCCTCCTCTTCCTTGGAAAGAATAGCAGACATCTCCCCAACAGTCCATTGCCCTTTCTGAGCATTGTAGCTTGATCTGATCGCATCAAACTGAGATGGAATGGTCTCCATCACCAACCATACCATGTAATCCTCACCAAGGTCCATACCCATGACCTTAAGTTTGTGATAATATCCCATGAGCTTGTCAATGTGAGCCCTGATGTCACTTGAACCATCATAAATAGTGTGATGAAGCATGTTCAAGTGTTCATTATTCTCATTCTTTGAGAATTTCTTGTACTTTTCCTTAATGGCAGCAAGAAAAGCCTTTGCATTTTTAGACATAGGAATACTATCACGAATGGATTCATCCATGTGATATCTCATGAGCATCAAGCAACAATGATTGGAGTGTTCCCAATCCTCATAGAATTTCTTATCCTTCTCAGTAGCATCATCAACAGGCTTAGATGGTGCATCAATTCTCAAGGACAAGTCCACTTTCATGAAAGTCAAATTCATCGTGATAGACTCAACCTACTGCTTGTGGTTGGTCGCATTCAGTGTCAAGACAACGAAGGCTTTAGGATAGCTTAGAGATGAGTGAGAAATAAGAGCAATAACTATTAAATGCATGTTATAACAAAATCATGTCATTTGTGCTCTTTTCTCATAGACAAATGATCGTAAAATAACAAATGATCATTATGTATGCTAGAGTTCTTAAATAAAGAAAAGAAAGAACTCATTCACATGTAAGAACAATATATTAAACATTACATGAATTTACTATCTAGAGGATAGACAAATTGTGGCATAAAATTCAAAAGATTTTCTTCACCACATTAAGCATCATTACCAAGAAATTACTATCGATAGGATAATTAATTACTCATATGGATCTTAATATAATATTGGAAGAAAAATAAAAAATTTAAATAAATAAATATTTAAATGTTCCTCATCACCAAATAGTTTAGCATGCTTAATCTTATGACGTGCAAGAAAATAAACATTCACTATTGTCAACAAACAATCATGTTTATGCCACAAAAGATTAAATAGAAATACAATTATGAAATAAAATTCACGGATTAATCTTGTGCATAAACATATGAAAATAATAGGATATTAAAAATAGAGTGAAATGGTGAAAAATTGGCCCAACATGGACCTCCCACGCGCCTAAAGAAACTATTTTTTTGAAAAATTATTTTGTCTATACGACATGTCGTTTTGGAAAAAACGACACATCATTTGATGAAAACGACAGCCTCCAGCCCATGGAAAACGACATGTCATTTTCCCTGATAGAGGCAAAATGACTTGTCATTTTTCGTCGTCCTTGACCTCAGAATTTTGGGCGCGCGGGTCGCGTTCAACCCGGTTTACACCGCGGGTCCGACCCGCCTGGAACTAGCGTCTTCGGCCACCGTTCAAGCCGTCGTTGTCTGGGTTTTCATCCCCTCTCCATGGCCATTTGATCCATGACCTCCATTTAATCCATTTTACCCAAAAACTCAATGATACCATGAAGCCCGAAAATGGGTTTCCGCCATTGTTATGCACCAATAAAGCTCAATATTTCAGCAGCCAAACACAAAGGAAAAATCCAAAACCAAGTTGAAACCCATTAAACATTATCAAACCCAATTTATAACACCATCATAACATTATTTCGATTTTTTTTTGCAAAAATCAGATTTGAAAAAAAAAAGGTTTTTGTCAAAATTAAGCCCTAAAATCAATGACCTTGGCTCTAGATACCAATTGTTAAAATTACATTACTATGAGTATATCAATAAAACCTCATTAACACATTCAATGCTCATCTTATCATCCAAGATCAAAACATTTATTTAGAGCATTAATTACACAATGAAGAACATACCTCCAAAGTTGTGCATTCCTTCCCCTTGAGCCATCATGACTATTCCAAATCTCCAAATATGTAGAATACACAAGAATAACCCACAAAGATAACAAATGCAATAGAGAAAGCTTATGGAGAGCAACCCTTACCAAAATACCACCATCCCTCTCACAATTACAACTACATGCCCCATATGTCTTATGCCCTCTTACCCTAAGGGGTATTAGTGGGCTAATTGAGCTCATTATGATAGTGGTAGTGGACTATAGTTTAATGGGCCAACACATAGTCATTAGGGTGCCACCATGTGCCTCTAATGCAATTAGTAAGTGTGAACCATGCCACTATGGTTATTGAAAATTGATAGGCACTTTAGTTAATGGCTGTGATTATGGAATAGTGTTTGTGATTATATTAGTCCATTTAATAAGTCTAACATTTACAAGCGGGATGCATGATGCGAGAGAAGCATAATAAAAGGGTATTCAATATACATATTAAAGCGATACCCTAAGAGCTTGGTTAGGATGATTCACAAAAGCCATGAAAACCTTTGGCTATCAACAAAGCAACTCTAATCGTAAGATGTTCTTGAAGAAACATAATGGGAAAATAAATGCTCTCATTGCTTAGATGACATGATATTGGCAAAAAAAGATTATGATGAATGAAAGGAATTGTAGGAATACTTGTCTAGAGAATTTGAAATGAAAGACTTAAGTTCCTTAAAGCATACTTTCTTGGAATAGAAGTGTCATGGTCAGTCAAGATATTTTCTTATACCAAAGGAAATATGCCTTAGATCTACTTCACGAAGTAGGTATGTTAGCATGCCAACCAACATATACACCAATTGAACCTAACTTGAAGTTATTTGCTAAAACTGATCAAGTTCTAGTTGACAAAGGAGATTCTAAAGACTTGTTGTTAGATTAATGTACTTAGCTCAAATAAGACCAAAATCTTGCAAACGCATTAAGTATTATCAACCAATTTATGCATAATCCAGGTGAACAACATATGGGCGCAGTCATACGCATTTTTAGATATCTAAAGTTTCCTCATAATAGGAATTTTTTTTTCTAAGAAAACAATGAAACAAGCTATATATATACTGATGCAGACTAAGCTGGAAATAAGAGTAATATTTGTTTTACTTTTGGGTACTTCACTTTTGTCAGTGGTAATCTTGACACTTACGGAAGCAAGAAGTAAAATGTTGTTGCTTGCTCGAGTGAAGAATCAAACTTAGAGCCATGGCTCTTGGCATTTATGAAAGATTTTGGCTTAAGTTTCTCTAACAGTATTTGGGTTATTCATTAAA
The DNA here is from genome assembly GCF_963169125.1 of Humulus lupulus. NCBI lineage: Eukaryota > Viridiplantae > Streptophyta > Magnoliopsida > Rosales > Cannabaceae > Humulus > Humulus lupulus. The sequence goes on from NC_084797.1 coordinate 26,639,609, forward strand.
TAAACCAATTCAGTAGTATTGTGACAACAAGTCTGCTTATGATATGCATGGCTTAAAATATAATTCATCATGATCGAACAAAACATGTTGAAGTTGATATATATTTTATCAAGGAAAAGTTGGAAAATAATTTTCAGGAGTTACCAAAGATTCTATTAGAATATCAACTGGTAGATATTTTCACCAAAGCAGTGATAAATAAGATATTTTCAAAATTTGTGGTTAAGTTGGGTATGAGAGATATCTATGCACCAACTTAATGGAGAGAATTGATTTTTCTAAATCAATTAGAATTAAATCAAATTTATTAGTAATCTATTATGATTAACACTTTCTCATATTGACATGAAAATATACAAAACACAAGTTAATTAAAAATAACAAACTAGCACAAATATATTATTTTAGCACAATTAAAATTACAATGAAAATGTATCCCACACAGAGAGAGAGAGAGAGAGAGAGAGAGAGAGAGAGAGAGAGAGAGAGAGAGAGAGAGAGAGAGAGAGAGAGAGAGAGAGAGAGAGAGAGAAATGCAACTTTCTTGATAAATTCTTGAAGAAAATGATTGATCTTTGAGAGCTAAATGTGATGGAATATGGCCAAATGAATTTTAAATTATTTTTATGAAAACTTTTTTTATGATCCATTTCATACATGTCTTTTTTATATAAAAAAATGTGTAGATAACGAAAATGATTGATTTTAACGGTTTTTTTTATTTATTTTTGTTAACTTTAACGGAATATTTTTATATTTAACATAATATTCTTATATTTAATGGTAGATTGTAAACATGACTTAAACTTAAATAAAATAAAATAAATAATTAAACAAATTAAAATATGATATTTTTGAGAATTTTACAATAATAATTATTTAAAAATAATAAAATCATATATTTTATAACTTAAATAAATTTAATTAAACTTAAACTTAATATTATATTAAACACATAATATATAATCTTTTGTTGTCACTGCTAAATTTAAAAACTAGAATAAACATAAACAAAAATTAATTAATTAAAATATGATATTTTAAAGTTATTTTATGATAATTTAAATAATTAAATCATATTTATTGAAAAATAATAAAGGCATACATATAATTTTTTTTCCTATATGTGATAGTTTGTTTTTTTTTATCAAGTGATGAATGAATCTCTTTTTTTTCATCAAATTTACCAAAGAATATTGTGAGATATATTAGAAACTAAAAATATTTGATACATATATACTATTGTCTAAACTATGATTTTTTATATTCTTATTTTATTTTTATTATCAATTTTTTTTAAATATTATTGTATTTTTTATATATATGTCATGTAACTATGTAAATATATATATATCTATGTCAATATTGTGTTTATATATTATATATGTAAAAATTATTGATATAAATATTTATATATACTATAAAATTATAATTCATTCTATTCTATATATATATTAAAAAAAAACAATCCATCAATTTTTAAAATTATAAATAATATTTATAATTTTAAAACTAAACAAATGTGCATTGTACGTTCTTTTACCCAGTATATTAATAATTTTAAGAAAAATAGAGAATATACATAAATGATGAATAGATCTTGACACACACGATCTTATACTAGCTTTCTCGTATTCCAATTCTATCATGGTCCTAATACTCTTATAGATCAAACCACCGATCTTCTAAGCTGATTACAAAAGGATCGATACGTATGGTTCATATGAGTTTAACGGATAAGTTTAGGATTTTCTTAGTATTCTCCCGGTAATTTTTAAAAAATATGGCTTTTATATTATTAATGTGCAAAAATATGAGAGTTATATTTTTCTTAATTTGTATGAAAAATTTATTAAAGAAAAAGTTAAAGTATGAGAAACACAATTAGTAGCTAACTAAAATATGGAAATGTTATATTTTTTATCATAGTTATATTTTATTTGATTTTGAAGATAATTTTTTTTCCATCATTTTTTATTATTTTTTCTCTTTTTTTTTTTACCATTTTTTTCCTTCATATATTTTTTTTTTTTTCATTCTTCTTCTTCTTTTTTTCATTTTTATTCAGTTATCTATTTCTTTTCTTTCATTTGTATTGTTTTTTTGTCCATATTTTTTCAGTTTTTTTTTATTCTATTTTTTATTCATTTTTGTATTTATTATTTTCTCCTTCCATTTTTTTTTCCACACATATGAGCTTTTTTTCTTTTTTTTTTCTTCTTCTATTTTTTTTTTCATTTTTTCTACCAATTTTTTCATTCATATTTTTTTTTTCTTTTCATTTTTCCATTATTTTTCTTCTTCTTCTTCTTTTCATTCTAATTTATTCATCTATTTTTTTTCATTCATCATTTCATTTGTTTTTTCATTTTTGTACTTGTTCTTTTCTCATTCTATTTTTTTTTTTCATTTTTTTACACATATTTTAATATTACATAATTATTCTATTTTTTTTATTCTATTTTATTATTGTAAATTTTTTTATAGTTTTTTCCGCTATATATAAAAAAAATTCAAATCAATTTTTTCAGAAAAAAACTAATAAAAATATGAAAACGTGAATGGGAAACTGGTTACCTTCACATTCTTTGTGTGTATATTTCTGAGTGTAACTGGTTACTTTCATGTTCTGGTGTGTGTATATTTATGGTTTCTTTATGGTAACTAGTTACTTATGTTACTAAAATCATAGTTACTTCTTCTTCCTTTTTTAATAAAGTGTTCTTCCATTTTTCCCTTCAAATTTGATGTTTCTTTTCATATTTAATATGATTAACTCGTCACCCCTCTTAGGTAACTGATTACCCCTCTTGTGGCAGAAAGTTACTCATCTCTGGATAACTGGTTATCCCTCCTGGTGCATGTTATTTAACCTAGCTCTAGGATTTTTTTTAAGATCAATCAAGTAACTGGTTACCCTACCCAGGACTTGAAAAAAACGTACAATCTTAAAAAAAACATGTTTATAATAAATAAATAATAATTTTAAAAAAAATTCATATTACAAAAAAAAATTTGCAAAACAACCAAAGAAAAATTTAATATAAAATTAGTAATATAAAAACAATATAAAAAAATAAATAACCTAAAAAAATAATAATCAAATTACAAACATACCCTTCCAAATTTGATTAAGAGTAAAACTATGGCATAAACCAACTTTTATACAAAAATATAGGAAAATAAACCCATAAAAGTGAAATTCTTAAAAAAAATCATAAATTAATTTTTTTTTGAAAAAAAATCATATTTTTGCACACTCTATTAAAAATCCCATATAAAATATAATTTTCTCTATTCTCAAAATCCATGAAACTAATAAGAAGCTTTTGTTCAATAGAAAGGAAATAATTTTTCTATTATCTCATTTCGTCTATCTTTTATTTTATTTTTCTTTTAAAAAATGGATAAAAAATACGTTGTATGACAAAAAGTCAACTATGATTTTCTAGTCTCATTAGCAAGAGTATATGCTACTATAAGGTTTCTAATTTCTTTAATCAAATTTTTACTTAAATTAATTATTTGACAAATTAATATAATTACAATTAACTATATATAATTAGAAAATTACACTATGCTAGGTATGTGCCAATCACTGTGCAATGTCACACACTTTCAATCATTATCTACTATTTTATTATTTTTCTAAAAAAAATATAAATATATCTTTTAATATGTAGATTTCTCAAATTTGAATTTAAATTAATTTATCATATTAATCTAAATAATCAGATGACTAACTTATAATTTAAATCACACGTGATTCATAAATACTTATTTAAATTATAAATATCAATTAATTATTTATTTCATAATGACTATATAATTGATTATAATTTTTTTCTTTACAACAATGTCCATCAATTAACCTTGTACTATGTTTACAAAGGTGACTCTCGGCAAGTTTCAATAAATTAAAGTATTAATTAAAATCTTTAAGAATATTTGGCATAAATAGCCACAGTTTGGAGTTTGTTGTCAGTATATATACTCTTTTTTTTTTCACGATAAATACACATATTCAGTAAAATAGTAATTCTGTTATTTCTCTTTCATTAACCTTTGTTAAGTGTTGATCGCCACAATATGTGTCACAAACTGATTGGTCGATCTCATAATTTAAAAAAAAAATTAATTTAATTGATTTTAAATTAAAAAAATAATTAAAAATACATTTTAAAGTTTTAAAATTATTTAAATTGAATTTAAAATTTAAAAAGTAATTAAAATCGAAAAAAATACCAAAAAAAAAAAAAATCTAAATTAAAACAAAAAAATTTAAAAGCCCTAAATTCTTTTTTCCTCTTCTTCTTCTTCGGTATTGCCAGTGTTTTGGTCAATGACATTAAGTCAATTTGAATGACATTTAATAATTTAAAAAGCTAAAATCAAATAAAACGACACAAGAAATTTATAGTGGTTCGACCCCAAGAGTTGGTAATGACATCCGCCCACTTGCACTTTTATTAATCAAGAAGGCCTTAGACTCAAGATCAAGGAGAACAATGTTCAATTGAGTTTCCTAAGCCTAAGAGAAAAACAATCGATAGGGGTGTTGTATGTAAAGTGCGCTTCCTCCCATAATGACTGTGAAAGATCTCTATTTATAGAGTCTCTTAATGGGCTATGAGCCCTACAAAATGATCTAGGCCCTACACGTGTAGTGTGAGATTGTTACAACTAATTACATATTCAAAATAATACGAAAAATACATTCAAATATCAGTTACATAAATATCTAGTGAAATTCGGGTCATTATGGTTGAATGACTTGTTCTTCGAGCAGGTCCTCCTTCGAGCAACTTTATGAGGTGGTTGTTGTGCCTTCGACCAGCCCCTTTCCACTCGAGCAACGAGATTCGTGGAAATTCAATCTCTGCAATGAAAATAGCTTCATTCATGCTCACGGAGCACACTCGAGCAACTCTTTCATATCGACCAGATCTTGGGAGTTTCGATATCGTTTACTACTACGTGTCCTCTTCATACATCACGTCATTATGTCCAATTTTGGGTTAAATATTTTCCCCCAAGTTTATCTTAGTACGATCAGCACTGGATAAACTTGTATGTTTTGACCAGGTTAGTGCCTTTTCAAATTCTGACACACTAAAAAATGTAGTACCACTTTTACACACAATGATGATACTTTTTTGATAAGGCAAATGATAGTCTTGGGTTCTCAAGGCAGTCTCACATTACTTTTTAGAAAGCAATGATGGTTTCCTTTCAAAAAGAAGCAACGATTCAATTTTCCATGCAGCTGATGTCACATCATCTCAAAAATTCATGATGAATTTTTCTTTGATGACGTCAGCTGCTTGCATGCGGGTAGGGGCTATATATATAGCCTTGCTTCTTCCCCTTTATTTTTCACCTTCTTCAAAAAATTTCAAACTCTTTCTCTCTCAAACTCGAAGCCTATGTTCTTGATACTTTGCTCCTTCAATCCATCTTCGCATCCAGCTTTTCTTCAAGATCATCGAATAAGTAAGTTTTCGCAATCATCTACATGTTTCCCTCTGTAATTTCTTGCATAATTTGTGGTATTTGTGAATAATTTACTTTTGTGTTTTTGGTGTTCTTGAGCAAACAGAGAAAAGTTTGAGTTTTTTCTTGAAAAATTGTTGATTTTCTAGGAAAATGTGTGTATGGGAAGTAGAAAAATGAACTATAGGATTCAGGTATGCTTGATTGTATGTTTGATGCTAGAAAAATCAATCGAAATGAAGAAAATTTCGATTGCTCACCTCTGAAAAAATAGTGGGAATTCCCATCCCCCCAAAAAGGTAAGTGAAAAAGTTCATGAAAAAACTTTTCAGCTGCCTTTTGGATCCACTTTTATACGTGGTCGAATAAATGTCGTGTTTATTCGAGAGCAGCACACTTCGTTTAGGCACACATATGCTGGTCGAGTAATTCACTTCCCCTTTCCTTGTTATCAGATGTATGCACGCGATCACTGGGGAAGTGATTATTCAATTGTCCCAGATTTACTCCAAATGCTGGTTGATGAAGTGGATTGGAATCGACTACACACTCCTGAAACTCCTACTTGTCTTGGGGAGAAGTCTCATCAGTGTGACTTTTAATTTGTCCCTGGCCGCGAGTATTGTCGTAAGGTTGACGAGTTGCACCAAGGAATAAGGAAATACCTTCCAAAAGATTGAACCTATGTTGTCCAGATACACTCCCGGTTGGAATCCCGACTAGTGGGAGGGCAACGAGCAGGATTGCATTTGTTGGAGAGGTTGTAATTGTTGCTTTCTGTTCTCCAAATATGACCAGGGTAAAGCAAACAACAAGGAAATGAGCAGTTGCAGACCCACAGGTTGCAAGGAAAATGATCAGTGGGAATAATGGTACGTAGCAAAGGCAGAACGAGTAGCTTGTAGTGGCTGCACCATCTGTGGAGGTAACCAACACCCTAAGACTCTATGCGAATCTCAAGCCTCAAAAGAAGAAACCTATAACATGGCACATCGTCCCAGCTAGTACTCTTTTGAGCAATGCTCTTCAAGACTATCCCGAGAAATATGGTATTCGAGGGATAAACATGGTGACTCCTCGAGCCTGCCAGCGCGCTAAGTTTCCTGGTGGAGCCTTCAACACTTGGTCGCTCTTCCACATTCAGGCTGGAGCCACACTACTCCTTCATGACTATTTCAGGGGTGTAGCTAAATATTTTTGCATTTCCCCATTCCAGATTACTCCTGACAGATATTTAATGATTTTAACATTATATATCCTCTACCATCTTCGCAAGTGAACTCCTCCAACTCCCCACGATGTCCATTACCTACTGGTCCTTAAGTCTAATCCAGGTCAACACAGTATTGGATTCTTTTATTTCTGCCAGAGGGACACGAGCAAAGAAATGAGCCAAGTGTTCCTAACTGACCCCACATTTAGGAGCAATGTGGGGGCTTATTTTAAGGAATACTTTCTGACGACTAACCTGGTCACTGAAAATCTCTCCTTCCAGCAAGGAGGTAATGAGCCATTCCTTATTTTTCTTTTCTTTTATTTCTCTTATAAATTAGTACTTAGCTTATTGTACTTCACTATTTAGGCCCATGGGAAAGGCCTCCCCCTACTTCTGACATACTCACTCGAGCAACCATGCTAGACAGTTTCACTCATGACGAGAAAATTTGTAGGCTTCTAGTAAAAAATGCAAACCTTAGATTGGTTGGATTGCTCGAGCCCCATCATAAAAATAATGATGCCACCATCGAAAGTGCAACTGGTGAAAAAGTTGTCGAGCAAGAAGGCAGTGAGAAGATGGGACAAAACGAGCAGCCCAAGGCTACCCCTACTCCCACGAGGAGAAGAGAAACAAGGATAAGCATTAGGGAGAAGGAAGATGCTCCTCGAACCAGAGCTCCAGCACCTCCCAAAGCTAAAGGGAAGGGGAAACATATGCTGGTCGAGGATGAAGATCTCCTCAACATATCTTTTTCCTCTTCTGATGACGAGGAGGACTTCTTAAGTAATTATTTAAGAAATTACATTAATTCTTCAGTGGCTAAATGTAGACGTAGGCTTTTGATTCACCTTATTCAAGTAGTAGTGTAGATATGGATCTTTTTTCTAACCGCGTTGCTCGTTTTCTTTTATATTCTACTGGATTTTTTTTCTAACATATCTGCTCTTGTATGCCTTAACTTCTCCTCCCGCCTCAAGTTCTATATATCACTATATATAAAGTACCTTCACTAAAGTGTCCTTCTACACTAGTGACCCGGATCTAGGTCACTTGTATTCATAATACTAGCAAACCGTCCTATTAGTAATTAATCTAAAGATTCCATAATTTTATTTTACTGCGAACTGTTTCAAGTTTATTATTTTAATCTCGATCCTCTCATACCAATATGAGATTAAGACCACATAGTTAAACTTTGGAATTTTATGATATTTACTTAATATTATCAACATAATATCAAACATAGTCTATATATATAATAATTCAATTAAATTATTTATTTCATTTAAAATATTTGTCAACTACAATTGCTTTAAGGGCACTATTCCCAACATTGACAAGACTAGTGGTTGCGCCAGGTACTCCTTAAGTGCTTGAAAAGCTTTCTCACATTATTTCATCCATTAAAACTTGCTATTTACTCTTAGCAGGTTGAAGAATGGAATGCATTTATCTGTTGACTTTGAGACAAATTTACTAAGAGTTGCGATTCATCTAGTGAGGCTATGCACATCCTTTGTCTTGGATGGGTACTTCATGTCAATTAAAGCCTTGATTTTCTCTAGGTTGGCTTCTGTGCCTCTTGAATTGACGATGAACCCCAAAAATTTTCCTGGGCCCACTCCAAACAGGAACTTTAACCGGATGAGCTTCATATTGTAATGCTTTAAAATAGCGAAGCATTCTTCTAGATCTTGAACATGCCCCCAACCTTTTTTTTACTTAACCAACATATCATCGACATATACTTCCATGTTATTGCCTATCTTATGCATGGACATCATGTTGACTAGTTGTTGGTACGTCGCGCTAGCATTTTTGAGTCCAAAAGGCATTACCTTGTAACAATATAAGGTCCTGAAGCTGGTATGCTCCTCATCGGGAGGGTGCATGCTAATCTAGTTGTACTCTAACTAGGCATCCATAAATGTAAGGACCTCATGCTCTGCAGTAGCATCAACTAGCTGGTCAATCCTTAGTAAAGGACAGCAATCCTTTGGGCATGCTTTGTTTAATTATGTGAAATTAACACGTGTCCTCCGTTTGCCATTGGGATTTGGCACTAGAATAGGGTTTGCAACCTATTCAGGGTAAAATTATTCTCTCATAAATCTGTTTTCCTTCAGCCTTTCAACTTCTTCTTTTAAGGCCTTAGACCTTTCTTTGTCGAGCAGCCTCCTCTTCTACTGTATGGGCTTGAAATTCTCCTTGTAAATATTCAAGGCATGGCTAATTATAGTACGGTTGATATCTACCATGTTCTTGTGTGAGCAGGCGAACATATCTTGGTTGTTTCTTAAAATACTTATACGTTTAGATTTGACTTCCTCTGCTAAGTTTTTTCCAATTTTCACAGTTTTGGTTGGTTTTTCCTGGTTGAGTGGAAGCTCTTCGAGGTCCTCATTTTGTCCCACTCTAGTATCATAATCTTGAAAGCAAGGATCAAAGTCCACTTCCTCACTTTGGGCAGCGCCCTATTTGGAGGTGTTCTACTCATTTGGGGAAGGTTGCTTTTGTGCTTCTAATGTGCTCATCTCCATTACTGTTGTTGGCTTATTTTCAGTTGGTCTAGTGAAAATCATGATGGTCGTTACTAAGCCTTTTTTAACAGTTGTAATGGAAGAGTTGTAGCATTCTTGAGCTTCCTGTTGATTCCCTTTGACACATCCAATTCCAACATTGGTTGGGAATTTCATTATTAAATGGAATATGGACGTGATAGCTCTCTAATCAATAAGTATTGGCCTTTCAAGCAAGGCATTGAAAGTTGAGGGAAGATCGACCACAACAAAAGTGGCCATGACTGTGCTGTTCGTTGGTGCAATTCTAATAGTACAACTAGTCTAATTGTCCATACTGGATGTTGGGAATAATGCCCTTAAAGCAATTGTAGCTAACAAATGTTTTAAATGAAATAAATAATTGAATCAAATTATTATATGTATAGACTATGTTTGATATTATGTTGATAATATTAAGTAAATATCAGAAAATTCCAAAGTTTATCTATGTGGTCTTAATCTCATATTGATATGAGATGATCGAGATTAAGATAATAAACTTAAAACAATTCGCAGTAAAATAAAGTTATGGAATCTTTAGATTAATTACTGCTAGTACGGTTCGCTAGTATTATGAATACAAGTGACCTAGATCCGGGTCACTAGTGTAGTAGGACACTTTAGTGAATGTACTTTATATATAGTGATATATAGAACTGGACCAGATGTGATTTGTTAATACTTGTTTAAACACCGTTTCATAGTATTAATCAAACACATCAAATGATGATCATATACACGATGATCTTAATCCTGAGGTTGCTATGAACTCCTATATATGTCATGTGATTCTTTGATTCATGCGCTAAGGTTTGTCATAATGATCAGGCTAAGAACAATTGTTTTGGGGACTCAATGATGTATATGGCTGGGGACATAGTTTAACAGATATGGAATCTATACATTCTTACAGATTGAATAATGGTTCCTTATTGGGTTGACTTTTGAAACTAAAAAGGTTATGAGCGGTCACATCGCAAACTTGTTGTGACACAACCTTCACTAGTAAAGTCAATGGTACTCTAGGAACGAGATATAGCTAAAAGGGTAAAACGATAATCTTATTCCCTTTTAATTATGAACCATTAATGGAGGATTAATGATGTATGTAATGATTATATCAATGGACACTTTATTCTTTAATAAAGTACTCAATAAATATATGTCTATAATTATCAAAAGTTCAATCTCATATTTATAGTGGAGTAATCATGAGATTAATAAATATGATTATTTAACCAAAGAGCTATAATTAATAATCTAATATTTATTGGAGCTTGATATTATAGGTTCATAGGTCCCCAGTGTAGCTCTATCAACACCATATCAAGGTAAGAGTTGATACAAGAGTAAAAATGTAATTTGGGAATTTGAGAAGAATTTTATTCTTCGGGACAAGTGTGCAATTATATGATAATTGGGGTTGAATAATTAATTTGGAATTAATTATTAATTTTTGAAAATATATTTATTAATTTAAATATGTAATATATTGAAATTCATATATATATAAATAAATAAATTTTTGAAATTAATTATTTTATTTGAGTGGGTAAAAATAATATTGGTAAGTCAAAAATAGTTTTTTGATTTATTGAATTTTAAAAGATGATGATAATGATGATCATCAATTTGAATTTTGAATTTAAAATTTAAAATTTAAAATATGGTTGTCATCATTTCCTTAAAAAGATAAATACATTATTTTGTGGAAGATTGATTTTAGTTAATGTTGACCCTTGATTTGGAAAACGACATGGAGTCATATGTACGACAAAAGATAAAACGACAATTAAGAATTTAATCCAATGGGAAAGAAGAAAACACCAAGGATTTATAGTGGTTCGGCCCCAAAGAATGGTAATGACCTATGTCCACTTAGTGCTATTATTAATATTGAATCTCAAAGCCGTGATCAACGAACTAGGGTTCTTGAGTTTCACAAACCTTGGAAGAAATACAATAAAACGATGGATAATTGCACTATAACTCTCTTTCTCTCTCTATCTTCTCAAAAAGATTCAGGGATCAAAAGTCCCTTCCTTGAGCTATTTCATGCATATTTATAGGCTCAAGGAAGGTTACATGGGCCAACAGGCCATATCTTTCCTTAATAACCGCGTATCAAGGTAATAATGAGGAAATATTCAATGCAATTATTATAAGATTACAATCTTACAAGGAAACAAATCAAATTATACGACCAGCCTGGTTGTATCTAAAAGTTAAGCCTTGACGAAGCGATGTGCCTCTGGTCGATAGTCGAACAACACTTTCGCCACGTGTCAACCACGTGGGAGAAATCCCTGCCATGTCATCAGCAACCGTTTTTTGGGTAAACATTTGCCCCCCCAAGTTTATTTATTGCGACCAGTAATAAGTAAACTTAAGAAACTGACCCTTCGAATACCCCACGAAATCTGTCAGAGCCACCCGTGCTTTCTTGAAAAAAGTGATCAATCATGTCCAATCAAGTCTTTTTAGTTTCCCAATAACTTGTTTGACGGCTATTACACTTCCCCTTACTTTGAAAAAGGTAACTCATGATTACTTCTTTTACCGTGTCGCAGTCACTATAAGTAATACCCCAAATCCACATTTTTACTTTTTACTTTTCACTTGCCATCTCCTCTCCAAGAACTTCGAAGAACTTCCGTCTTCAGAGCCCATAAATTCCCAGTGTTGACCGCGTTTTTGACCAACGACATGAGAACGTAAAACACGACAAACCTTCAAGAGAAATAAAACAACACAAATGGTTTTTGAACAGAAAGTAAATAACACAGCAATTTTTATAGTGGTTCAGCCCCAATATATTGGTAATAGCCTAATCCACTTAGAGTTGTGATTATAGATCTGTACTCAAGATCAGATGGACTGAGCCAACTGAGTTTCTTCAGTACAGATTGCAAAAATACAAGAATTCTTTCAAATACCAGCACTTTCTCTCTTTAGAATACTCAGATCCAAATTTTCCCAAAAAGTCTCAAAAGAAGAAGAAGCCCCTTTCTAATCCCATAAGCCATATATTTATAGGCTTAGGATCATACATCTGATATCCCCTAGAATCGAGATATTTTATTATATTTTATTACATTTAAATTACAAAAAACATTCAAAATGTAACAAAACCCCCAATTTGTGGGAAGAATGAGAGATTCCCGCGCGTGCCAAGACTGGTTCTTGTTGAAGCCGTTTCTGGGAATCTTGACTTAGTCCTCCTCTATCTGGTCGACCCATATCTCTTACTGACCACTCATGTAAGTGCTGGTCGGACACATGTATGCTGGACATATGCAAGTGCTGGTAGGACAAGCATTTGCTGGTAGGACATGCATTTGCTGGTAGGTCATGCACTTGTTGGTCGGATATGTGCATGGTGGTAGGACATGCACTCCTCTCGTCTAACATGGCACTCTCCTCTAGCATGCCATTTCTCTCTTTGGACAACTATGCACTTGCTGGACATATGCATAAGGACCACATTCTTGGGGTCTCCTCGGACCAAGGTCCCTTGGGCTCTCCTCGGACCACTCTCTTGGGTTCTCCTCGGACCAAGGTCCCTTGGGGTCCCCTCGGACCAAGGTCCCTTGGGCTCTCCTCGGACCACTCTCTTGGGTTCTCCTCGGACCAAGGTCCCTTGGGGTCCCCTCGGACCAAGGTCCCTTGGGCTCTCCTCGGACCACTCTCTTGGGTTCTCCTCGGACCAAGGTCCCTTGGGCTCTCCTCGGACCAAGGTCCCTTTGGCTCTCCTCGGACCAAGGTCCGCCCTCACCTTGGCCTTTCATCGGACCAAGGTCCGACCAGGCACTTGGACTGCTCCTCGAATGTACTTGGCTTGGACGTGACACTCTCAAGCAGTCAAAACTCTTCATCAGTCTACCGGGTCACTTTATCACAACTCTGAGGAGTTAATGTATTTATTGACTATTTAATGTGTCTTTTACGGACCATGTACTGCCATTTGTCAAATCTATTGCCACGTCATCAATCTCCATTTTTGGGGATAACACCCAGGAACTCACATCCGGACACTCGAAAGCTTTTGTGTTCAGACTTCGCTCTTCATCTAAGTAAGTTTCACGAACTTCTTAGACATTTGAGTTTCCATGCAAAACTGTTTTTTGTGCTTATTTTTATCTCTGAACCTTTGGATGCTCTTGGCTGAAAATGTTATGGGGATTGTGTGTATATCAATAGATGATTGGTATGGTAGTGAATTAATGTTTCGTAGGAGTTAGGGGCCTGTTTGGTAGTCGAGATTATAGATTTAAGGGCATAAAATCGAAGTAAAAATTTGATTTTTAGGCTAGTTGAAAAACTGGGTTTTTCCCGCCCCTTCGGAGTCGAAAAAGCTTTTTTCCCAAAAAACATTTTTACTTTCGCTTTTCAATCTGTTTTTCAAACTGCTCGTATAAAACTTAGTGTTTTTGCTAGAATGCTGCTGGCCGTATAAAAACTTAACTTTTATACGCGAGCAACATTATTCTAACTCTCAACACATATTTTTAAGCTTTATGTTCTCACCTCCCCCTTTCTCTGTTCGCAGCTTTTCATGCAAGATCCATGGGGAGGTGAAAGGCCTATCGACGATGACTTGCTTGCCCAATTACTTTAAGACGAGGAGCAACCGTCGTTGTTGATACCAGAAATTCCTTTTCTCGAACCCCACCTAATAGACCTCAGTCAAACCTTCCAGCCATGGGTAGAGTAAAATCCACTGCCCAGAAAAAGAAACCTTCCAACCCTTCAAATCAGCCTGCTCCTCAGGCTGGAATTCCCTCGACCAGTGGTCGCGACAGAAATATCCCTGACCCTAACATTCAAACTCGCGCTCAGCCTCGAAATGCCATTCAACTAGACGTTGAATGGTACGCACCCCTCCTAGTCGAGTTACGATTAGGATGATCGCTAATTACATTAAAAAATATGGACTTATTGGGGTGACACTATTCCAACCCACTAAAGACCAACGGGTGAACTTGCCTGGAGGCGCTTTCAGCGCCTGGTCGAGATATCACATTGAGGCAGGAGCGATCTTGCCTCTTCATCCTTTTTTCCAGGGGGTGGCCAATTACTTCGGGGTCGTCCTTTTTCAAATAACTCCCAACGGATATAGAATGCTTGATGCACTCTATATCCTCTATAGCCATAAGAAATGGCCTATCCCCATGCCACATGAGGTTAACTACCTGTTCGACCTAAAATCTAACCCCAACCAGGAAAACACGGGGTTTTTCCACTTCTGTCACCAGGAACCAGGTCGCACTTTCCTGACTGACACCACTTATATCTTGAACGTGGGGAAGTACCATCTGGAGTACTTCCTAATGACTGATATGGTCGCGAACAACTTGGCATTCACACAAGGAGGTAAAGTCTTTGTACCACTGGTCGTTTATCTTTCTTCAATTTTTTGTTGCATTTCCCTTAGATATTTAATGTGTTTCAAGCCCATGGTTGCGACCAGAGCCTACTCCGGACATGGAGATCTGATCAGCCCTCCTGGCCAGCATGACCGACATAGAAAAAAGTGTCAAACAGCTGGTCACAGAGGCCATTCTGAGACTGGTCGGCCTTTTGGCCCCTCACCAGGATGTGAGGGAGTCAACAGCGGGAAGTGCCACTGGTGGAGAGGTTCCCGAGCAGCATCCAGACGTCTCACAACCCCCTCCGAGGAGGGCAACTGGAGTGACAATCAGGGAACCCTCCAGCACCCCGCGGGCTGCTGCTCCCCCTACCCCAACGGGAAAGGGAAAAAAGAAAGCCACCGAACCTCTCGAGCCCCTCGATGAATCTTCGGATGAGAACGGTACTGATCTCTCGCTCTTAGATAGTTTGCCAATTCCCTGTCACTTATTTGACGGGGACGAAAACTTTAAGTACACTCCCAATTTAGATTCAGACTTCTTCATGCCAGAGAGTGAGTGTAACATTAGTAGAGTATATAATGTAGCGACCAGTAATGATAGCTCGGGTATTTCACTTACAATTTTCTTTGTTTCTTTTCCTGACATAACATACTCAATCGTTTATATTATCTCACTATTCGTGTATTTTTTTTTCTTACAGACATGGAATCCGAGAATGTGTTCGACATATACAGTGCCCCCGAGGCTCCTGAAGCTCCCTTGAGCAAGAAGAAAACGAGCAAACAGCATCCCGGGGAAAGTAGTAAAGTGCCTTCAGCCAAGAAAACCCGTACTACAGACCCTCCGGCAGACGGACCTTCAACAAATGTAACACCACCTCCTTCTCCTCTCGAGCAGCAAACTCCTCCTGCTCCTGTCGGGTCGACACCTTCTCCACCGGCCCCAACCGACCAGACTCAGCAGGCTGCTCCTGCTTTCGAAGGGGGCGACATATCAAGTCGTGCCTTAAGATCGGTCAAAGATAGGGTGGGCAAAATTTTGAAGCACGAACGTTTCCGAGAGGCGATGGCTTCGACGGAGACGATGGACGTCGACCAGATCTTAACCTGCGCATTAAATGAGTTTGCCAATGTAAGTTATCTTCTTCTGTGGAGACAACCCTTTTATACTCTACAGTCAGTTTAACTTTCGCTCTGATCACAGGCAATGCTGACCCTTACTACCGGTCGGCTCCACTCGGGTGCTATGATCGAGCAGTCCAGGGCTTTGGAGCAACGACACGCTGAAGAACTCAAAGCTATCGAAGCGAAATACACTGAACAACTTGAGGCAGTGCTTGAGGAGAAGAACAAACTAGCTGAGGAGTTAAGGGAGAAGCAGACTGCTCTGGATAAGGCCGTCGAGCAAAGAGACAAGTTCAAGGAGTCTAACTGCGTCAACTACCGCGAGGCTAAAAAGCTCGAGGAGGACTTGACCACGAGCAGACAGAAGACCGCAACATTGGAGGGCCGGATCGAGAAGCTTGAAAAAGCTAACACCAACAATTTGGAAAGGTACAAGAACGCCACAGTTAAGTGTTTCTATGACTTCTGGAAACACAACCAAGAGGCTGATTTCAGCTATCTTCCCGAGCGTGCAAGGCATGCTAAGATAGCCCGTTGTGTTGCTCGATTGGCGAAAGAAGAGAGAGCAAGGGTACCTGCCTCGCCCGAAATCTCCTTGGCCACTGGCGTGGACGGGGCGGACAATGAAGCTACAACTGTCGTCGACCAGGGCACCCTTCAAGATCCTCCAGCCTCGTAGTCTGCTATTTTTATTTCTCTTTAATCTTTTAAGTACACGGCCTACAGGTCATGATGTAAAGACACTTTTATTTTCTAGTTGAATATTTATTGCTGCACGGGCAGCTTTTACTTTTAATTGAACAATTACATCCGAGCAGCAACTGCTCGCGGTGTAAAAGGATCCATTTTGATATTATAATATATTTGCATCTTATTATAACATTTGTTCGCATGATCGAACTTAGCATAGTACTTTGGTTTGATTTAACAAAATAGAAAATTTTGAAAAATACTCTAAGTACCTTAGCATGCTTTCACTTATTTTGCTCATGTGTTTACATACCTTTCGATATGCTTTGCTTACTAGATACCTTATGTGCCCCCCAAGTGATCGAGGAGCTTTAGGTCCTTGGTCACTTGCCTTGACCAAAACCTGTTCGAACAATACTGCTCGGAGCAAAATAATTAAAATTGTAATATAGCAAAACAACATACGTAATGAGCAAATACTTGTATAAAATACAATAATTGGCAAGAATGACTGGCTGCGCACAGTCCCTTATATTTCTCGTAATAAATGGAAAAAACGTGTCTGTACAAGTGATCAAAAAGATCTTACACTTATAAGCGATTAGTCACATAAAATGACCAACCCTTTTTCATAACTTGTAAAAAGTAAAATTAATACAAGCCAATCCTTTAAGAAGGATTGTTCATTGATAGTACTTGCGCAGGTGTTCTCCATTCCAATAGCGAGGAATGAGATCTCCATTTAGGCAAGCAAGTTTGTAGGTGCCTGGATGGAGGACTTCTTCAATATGGTAAGGCCCTTCCCAATTAGGTCCAAGTACTCCAGCAGCTTGGTTGCGGGTGTTTAGGAAAACTCTTCGAAGTACTAGATCTCTGACATTGAATTTCCTTTCTCGCACTTTAGAATTGAAATACCGGGCGACTTTTTGCTAGTACGCAGCTACTCGGAGTTGGGCTTGTTCACGTTTCTCATCGATCGAGTCTAGGGATTCCATCAATAGCTGGCTGTTCGAACCTTGATCGTACGTTATTCTGCGATGCGAAGGCGGATCTAACTCAACAGGCAACATAGCCTCATACCCATAAGCTAAAGAGAATGGAATATGGCTTGTTGCTGTTCGGTGGGAAGTTCTGTACGACCAAAGGACTTCAGGCAATTGCTCTGGCCATGCCCCCTTAGCTTCTTCCAGTCTTTTCTTCTGAGTATCCTTTAGCGTTTTGTTGACTGCTTTGACTTGTCCATTTTCTTGGGGATGAGCGACTGAAGAAAAGCTCTTGATAATACCATGTTGTTCGCAAAAGTCTGTGAATAAATCACTATCAAACTGAGTGCCGTTATCCGAGACAATTTTCCTTGGAAATCCATAGTGACAAACGATGTTTTTGATCACGAAATCCAGCACTTTCTTGGTCGTTATGGTTGCGAGCGGCTCGTCTTTGGCCCATTTAGTGAATTAGTCAACGGCAACCACAACATACTTGACACTGCCCTTTCCTGTGGACAAAGATTCGATTAGATCTATGCCCCAAACTGCAAACGGCCATGGACTTTGCATCTGTTTAAGCTCATTAGGGGCTGCTCGTGGGATTTTGGAGAACCTTTGGCACTTGTCGCACCTCCGTACAAACTCCATCGAGTCTTCATTCATCGTGGGCCAGAAGTATCCTTGCCTCAGGATCTTTTTTGACAAGCTTTGCCCCCCACCGTGGTCTCCACAAAAGCCTTCGTGTACCTCTTTCATCAATTCTTTGGCCTTCTCTTTTGAAATACATCTGAGGAGTGGCATTGAGTATCTCCTTTGGTACAAGATTCCATCGACCAAGATATACCTAGCAGCTTGCTGCTGAAGGGTCCTAGCTTTGTTTAAGTTCGTTGGTAACACACCTTGCATCAGATACTCTATATATGGTGCCATCCATGTATCCGCCATCTGGATCACCATAGTGGTCTTCTCTGCTCGGATGCTTGGCATAGACAGCCACTCAACCGGTACTATATTTAGAGTATCAGCATCCTTCGCACTTGCTAACTTGGCCAAAGCATCAGCATTGGAATTCTGGTAACGAGGTACTTGCTGGAGGGTGTATTTGTCGAACTGAGCCAATAGATCTTTTGTTTTGTTTAAATAGGCAACCATCTTTAAACCTCTCGTCTGGTATTCTCCCATGACTTGATTTACCACCAGCTAAGAATCACTGTAGATGTCGAGCACCTTTATATTCATGTCCCTGGCTAACCGCAACCCAGCAAGTAATGCTTCATACTTGGCTTCATTGTTAGAAGCAGTGAAGTCAAACCTGATTGCGCAGTGAAATCGATGCCCTCCCAACGTTATCAATATCACTCCTGCTCCAGCGTGGCACTCGTTAGAAGAACCATCTGTAAATAATTTCCACGAGGGAGCTTGGTCTTGAGACTCAGGCTCATTACTCTCTTCAGTCTGCTCGCTATCTGTAAGTTCAGTGAACTCTGCAATGAAGTCAGCCAGGGCTTGCCCTTTTATTGCTGCTCGTGGCAAGTAAGATATATCGAACTGCCCAAGTTTGACTGCCCATTTTAACAATCTACTCGCAGCCTCTGGTTTTTGCAAGACTTTCCGTAGAGGCTGGTCGGTCAAAACGGCGATTGGGTGAGCTTGAAAGTAAGGCTGCAGCTTCCTGGAGGCCAAAATTAAGCAATAGGCTAAATTTTCAATAGGTGGGTACCGCAACTCCACTTCAATTAGCCTCTTGCTTACATAATAAACAACCTTCTGCACGCCTTCTTCCTCCCTTACTAAAACAACACTAGCAGCATATTCTGTGATCGCCAGGTAGATGAACAAAGTTTCCTTATCAACCAGTTTCGATAGGACCGGTGGTTGCACCATATGAGTTTCAATGCTTGAAAAGCCTGCTCGCACTCCTCCGTCCATTCAAACTTTTTGTTGCCTCTAAGTAGATTAAAAAATGGAGCGCACTTATCTTTTGACTTTGAAATGAATCTACTAAGAGCGACAATTCTTCCGGTTAAACTTTGAACATCCTTAATCTTTGCTGGCGATTTCATATCGACCAGGGCTTTAATTTTCTCAGGATTGGCTTCAATTCCTCTCAAGTTAACTATAAATCCCAAGAACTTCCCTGATCCTACTCCGAAGGAGCATTTAAGGGGAGTCAACTTCATCTGATATTTGTTCAAGACGTTGAAGCACTCCTGCAAATCCTTTATATGCCCTTCTGCCTTCTTTGACTTGACCAGCATGTCGTCGACGTAGACCTCCATGTTTGTGCCTATCAGTTCTTTAAACATGTGGTTGACTAGTCGCTGGTAAGTCGCACCAGCGTTTTTCAAAACGAAAGGCATTACTTTGTAACAGTAAAGCCCTGTATCAGTCTGAAAGCTAGTGTGATCCTCATCAGGGGGATGCATACTAATCTGATTATACCCGGAGTATGCATCCATGAATGAGAGAATCTCATGCCCTGCAGTGGCATCGACCAGCTGGTCGATTCTTGGGAGTGGGAAACAATCTTTGGGGCAGGCTTTATTAAGGTATGTGAAATCCACGCACGTGCGTCACTTGCCATTTGGCTTGGGAACAAGCACGGGATTAGAGACCCACGATGGATAAAATGCCACCCTGATGAATCCATTCTCCTTCAGCTTTTTGACTTCTTCTTTTAAGGCCTTCGATCTATCTTTGTCGAGCAGCCTTCTTTTTTGTTGCATCGGTGGAAAACTCTTGTCGATGTTCAGGACATGGCTGATGACTGCAAGGTCTATTCCGACCATGTATTTGTGTGACCAGGCAAAGACTTCCTGGTTTCTCCTTAACACTCCACTAGTGCTTGTTTTGTTGTTGTCTGTAAGTTTTTACCAACTTTCACAACCCTGGTCGGATTTTCTTCATCGAGTTGGACCTCTTCAAGGTCCTCGATGGGTCTTATTTCTTCCTCAAAATCCCCAAAGTGAGGATCCAAGTCTCTATCCTCACTTTGGGCAACACCCTATTTGGTGACATTATCACCTGAGTGGGCCTGAGCATCCATTTCCACTTGCAACTCTTTTCTGGGAACATCTCTCGATACACCTTTCTTAGCCTTGGTGATCGAGGCGTTGTAGCACTCCCTTGATTCTTGCTGATTTCCCAATATGCATCCTACCCCTGCATCTGTCGTGAATTTTATGGCAAGGTGCCATATTGAAGTGACGGCCCGTAGGTCGACCAGAATTGGTCTCCCAATTACAGCATTGTATGCTGAAGGACAATCAACTACTATGAAAGTAGTGAGTAATGTCCTAGTAGCAGGTGCAGTACCTGCTGTAACTGGAAGCCTAATCGACCCTGTTGGCCGGAAAAACCATAAATGGTTTGGTTGCATGGCTCCAGGTCTCTGACGGACAACTTCATTCTTTCCAGTGAAGACTTGTACAGGATGTTGATCGAACTTCCTGTGTCGACCAACACCCTCTTCACCATCATGTTGGCAATTTGTACGTCTACGACCAGCGGATCGGAGTGTGGGAATTGCACGTGTTGGGCATCATCTTCAGAGAAGTTTATCAATTCCTCCTCTGTTTGACCCTTTTTCGGTGCTCGGTCCTCCACACTCATCATCTCGATGTTCTGGTTGTGGCGTAGGGTTCAAGCGTATCGTTCCCTTGCCTTCCCACTGTCTCCTGTAAGATGTGGGCCTCCACAGATGGTGAGTAAAGTGCCTGCCATAAGAGCTGGCTGTAGAGGTGGCGAGCGTTGGCGTGCAGGCTCCTGCTCGTTGCCACCTCGAGCTTCTCACTGAGACCCTCCTGCGGCTTGCACATATCTTCTTAAATGTCCCTTCCTGATCAGGAACTCAATCTCGTCTTTCAATTGGTTGCATTCATTGGTGTCGAGCCCGTAGTCGTTGTGAAAACGACAGAACTTGTTGTATCTTTCTTGGAGATATCTTTCCTTATAGCTGCGGGTCATTTGTAAGGCACACTTGAGCTGGTCACCTGGTAGAATTCAGCTCGGCTTTCGACAAAGGCCATGTAGTTGGTGAATCTCAGCTCGTATCGATTTCCTTTGGGGCATTTACTCTCAGAAGCTGAGGGTTCATTGTTCGCCCGTTTTCCACCGTTCCTACCACTGCCATTCCTGTTGCCCTTGCCCTTGCCATTGGGCTTTTCCGACCCGTTGGCGGCTTTGGTGGGTTCTTCCTTGGGCCCCTTGTCTTTTGTTGGCGATTTCCCTTCATTGCCAATTGCGTCTTCGAGCTTGATATATTGATCAGCCCGATCCAAAAACTCTTGGGTACTTCTTACCCCACTATTTCTGAGGCTACTCCAAAGGGGTGAATGGCGCCTAACCCTAGCAGTTAGAGCCATCATCTTACCCTTATCGCCCACTGTCTTGGCTCCAGCTGCTACTCGCATGAAGCGTTGGACATATTCTTTCAAGGGCTCTCCCTCTTTCTGGCGTATCTTGACCAGTTGGTTGGCCTTTGTGGGGTGTACGCGACCCGCATAGAACTGTTCGTAAAATTCCTTCACGAACATTTCCCAAGATACTATACTAGCAGGAGGGAACTTAAAGAACCACTCTTGGGCGGTGTCAGACAGTGTCGCTGGAAAGATGCGACAGCGAGCATCTTCCGACACTTTTTGTATTGATGGACCCAAAACGGGTATGTTTTAAAAATTTATACTCGAAAGCGCACGAATCGTATATGGAATATAGTGTTCGTGTAAGCACGAGATCAAACCCAAAGGAGTTGTCTAAAAAAAAAAGAAAACTATTTTAAATCAAAAGTAATAAATTCTAACCTAGCTCCAAAGATTGATGAGTTTTAATATTATGAACATAAAATAAAAGATTGAAAAATAAAGCTATTTAAGAGAATAAAAATAAAGCAATAATGATTTGAAAATAAGTGTTAAAAGAAAAGATTATTAAGATACTAGAATCCACAAAATGTAAGTTTAATAATATTTATTAGTATATTGATTCCCAAGTTTTAGTGATAATTAAAATAATTCAAACTATCATTTTCCAAATAGATTTATAATTTTAAGCACAAATTACTTCTAAAAGATAAGATTTTTCTTCACTTTTCAAAATTATAATTTCAAAGCATTTAGTGTAAATCAAACTAATGAAATAACAAATAAATCAATGAACATTATTTATAAGGCAAAACATAATATTTTTGTTCTAAGCATGGATGTGTACAATTTAATGACACATCTTACACAAAGAATATTATGTTTTTGCAAAATGAAGAACAAAGTGCATATTATCTAACAATCCAAAATATGAGATATTAAAGATGAAAGACAAATATGAAGAAGAAAAATCCATAAAATTTGTTGTATTACAAGGGAAATCAACATACAACATAAATATTACCTAGTTACAAGTTGCTTCATCATGATCTTAATAATCTTATGAAAAAGATTAGAAGCACATAACTAGAGTAGAAATTACAAAATAAATGACATACATACTTGCAAAATGCTCTTGAAAAACCCAAAATGGAAGAGAGAATGGGAGAAAAGAAGATGGTAACCAAAAATTAAGCACCCTAAAATGGTCTTGAAACTCCATATTTATAGCCAAAGTGAGGTTATTAAAATAATCAATTTCAATTAATTAAATTGATTAGATTAATTAAATAAAATAAATATGGTATGTAGAGGTAAATTATAGGGTGTAATGATGATGTTGTGGTGAAAAATGGGTAAAAAGTTGGCATTTTAAACAAGGGGACAATATGCAAATTGATGGGCTCAAGAGGTCTGATGGCAGCACTTTGGCTGCTGGCTGCTTCAGGGCTGAATTGGGCTGGGCCGAATTACTTGGGCCTGCTGTGTGGGAGTAGATGGTCACAGCTGGGGAGGCTTGAGGCAGTTGGGCAGTTGGGGAGTGCTGGGCTCGTACGGCTGGAGAAGGAGATGTGGCCAAAGGGATGCAAATGAAGAGGAGCCTGAAGGGAGAGGCAACATCTTACTGCTTCTTGGAGGCTGAAGGGAGGCAACAGCTGGTGACCTGGCAGGGAGCTGGAGTGGGTCTCGGCAGGCAGCTAGAGAGGCAACGGGCTGGGCCGGGTTGTTGTTGGGCCGGCTGGGACAAGGCAAGGATGTTTTCAAAAATGCCATATTTCTTTTGTTATTTTCTTTTCTTTCAAAACTACACTTTTCTCTCTTCAAGCATACAAAAAAATGCAAAGCTCATCCTACAAAATAAGTAAATATTAAATTATAACAAAATATTTTCAATTACAAATTAAGCCATATTAAATCCAAGAAAATATCAATTAAAATTTAATCTACTTTGGCAATTAAGTTCCATAAAATTACATTTTTTAAACTTTTAATCTAAAAATACTAATTTCAAATAATTAAACTACAACATATTTGTTGAGGCTCAAAATCTCACCAAGGGAAAATATGAGATCAATGCCATGAAGTCCCCATTTACACGACATAGAAGCCATGGCCTCACTCGGCCACGCCCGCGCGCACCAGATGGCCTCGCTCGGCCACGCCCGCGCGCACCAGAGGGCCTCTCTCGGCTGCGCCCGCGCTCACCAGAGGGCCTCGCTCGGCCACGCCCGCGCGCACCAGAGGGCCTCGCTCGGCCACGCCCGCGCGCACCAGAGGGCCTCGCTCGGCCACGCCTGACACCAAGGGGCTCGCATGGAAGTCATCACACTGCGTACCCATCTGTCAAGGACCCGAGAGCCTCGCCTCATGCCATCACCTTTACGCACGCCAAGCGCCCCGTTCCTTATGCCTTGAGGGCTCCGATGCTCAGGGGCCCGGGTGCGAATTGAATGGAATGTACCTGTACGACCTTATAATGGGTACGGCCCTTAAGACCCTGTACGTCGAAATACAGACGCCCGTACTAGTGGGGGAATGGGGGCACTGTAATAGGAGCGTGGCCCGTACGTCTACGACCCGGGGTCAGAGCCGACACCACTACCACCTGCGCCACTATTCCTGCCACCACTCATAAGACATGGGTACGGACAGGTAGTGGAGGCATCCTCCTGACATCTGCCCCTGTACTGGATGTACGACCACGACCTCTGAAGCCATTCTCCTGGCATAGTACGTATGTACCATTTGGTCCCCTGGACCACCATGTACCTAAGGCCATTAGAGCCTACTATAAAATGAACTGGAACACCACCTAAAAAGGGGTTGGAAGTTTTACTGTAGCAAAGGCTGGAGAGTTAATGAAAGATTGATTGATTTCTCCATTATTATTCTGTCATAATTCTTGAGTTATAGCTTTCATTTCTATAGCTTTTTTATTGACGATCCTAACTTGATAATTTCTTCCAACTCATCTTAGTTGACGAGTTCTCACCGTCAACAGTTTGGCGCCGTCTGTGGGAACATTAGTTTCAAGCTACTGTTCCACCATTGTTTCCGGCAAGAATAAAATGCCAAGACGTTCAAAGCGACTGAGGGAGCCACGAGAGGTAGAGGTTCACCTGAGCGGAGTCCAGCTGAAGGCCTCCATGAAGGACGCTCCTCCACCCAGAGACGTGGAGCCCCCGAAGGACCCTGAGGTTCACGGAGGTGATAGAGTGGCCTCGTCACTGACCGCTCCACCTGGATAAAGTCCTCCAAGAGCACCACCGGGAAATGCTGATGAGTTCCCTCCTCCAAAACCACCGCAGGTACCGAACTCCGGCCGGCAGGACCCGGGCCCTTCTGCCCGTAGGCATGATAAGCACCCCCGGGTCCATTCCGTGAGCTCGAGTTCGAAATCCCGGTTTTACGAAGAGGAAATACGTGAGCTCCACCGTAAGAACCAAAGGTTGGAAACCACCTTGGAGAACATGGAAGAGGTCCTGAACGGCCTGTTGCAGGGTAAGTCGAGCGTGACCTTGCCTAAGAGGAAGGAGAAGGGCAAGGATGGGGTGGAGACCACTGTACCGGTAGATGATGGGAGGACCCGACATTCAACCAGTAACACCCCCCGAGCGAAGCAACGTGAGCACCCTGAACCGCCTAAGCAGGCCCAGAAACCAGCGCCGAGGACCAACGCTGCCCCTCGCAATGAGGACGAGGTCACCTCTAAAAGAGCACCCTCAGACTTACGGGAGGAGCTCAATAAAAAGAGGGCGGGCAAAGGGACCACGCCCCCTATGGCGCCCCGGGAGGGCAAGGGAAAGGTGAATCTTAGCCCGTCAGCTCTGAGGGACACTCTAAGTAAGAGGAGGCAAGACCTGGACAAGGAGATGAGGAGCCTACGAAGCAAGATCGTCACCGCATCAGGTGGCCAGGTCTTTGAGGAGGAATTCGACCATGAGTCACCCTTTGTGAGAGAAATTCAGGCGATCCGGCTCCCTGCCAACTTTAAGGAGCCCAATATGACCCCCTACGAAGGGAACACGGATCCAAAATACCACCTGGATGCGTTTAATGATCTGATGAAACTGAGGGGGATTGGAAGTGGTGCCAGATGCCATTGCTTCGCTGTTACTCTGAAAGGACCCGCCTACAAATGGTTCAAAAGATTAAGGCCGGGGTCCATCAGGTCCTGGCAGCAGTTTTCTGACGAATTCCTCCAACATCATCATGCCGTGCGGGACTACACGATGCCAGGTACCAGCCTGGCCAACGTGAAGCAAGGGGAGAATGAGAACCTGAGAGCTACATTCACCGGTTCAATATGGAGGCCGCAAAAGTGGGGAGCCTAACGCACCGAGAGTTAAAAATGGCCATTACCACTGGAGTGCTCCCAGGAAGCAAGTTGTGGGACAACATGTTGAAGAGGGAAGTCACCGATTTAGATGACTTCTATGAAAGAGCGCAGAAGTACATCCGTGTGGAGGATGGCCACACAAACCTAAAGGCGGGGAAGGAAGAGCCCCACGCGAAGCCCCCAACTAACGACGGGTCGAATGTAGCGAAGAAGAAAAGGACGTACGATGGGTCAAGAGATGACCAGCAGAGGAAAACCAAACGAGGGAGTGATCATAGGCAAACGGTTTATACTTACTATACGAACCTCACAGATACCAGGGAGCATATTTACATCACCAACGAAGATCGAGTTCCCTTCAAAAAGCCCCCACCAATGAGAAAGGATCGGTCCAAAAGGGACCCCAGTAGATACTGCCAGTACCACATGGACATCGGTCATACCACGGCAGAGTGTATCCATTTGAAGGAAGAAATTGAGGAACTCATCCGCCGGGGGCACCTGGGCCATTATGTCAGGAGAGAAAGGCAAGGGCCAGAGGACGAGCCTGCGGCACCCTAGGCACAAGAACGAGCCCCAGAAATACAGGGGGAGGTCCGAACCATTTTCAGAGGTCCAGGATTTGGGGGAAACTCTCGGAAGGGGCGAGATAGATATGCAAGAGAGGCTCGGCGAAGTCCGCCCCCCTGCGTCATGAGTTTAGAACAGCGACCCCCAAAAAGTTTCAAGGGGGAAAACGACTTGATAACGTTCACTGAGGAGGATGCGCGGCGGGTACACTTTCCCCACAATGATCCGCTGGTGTTGACAGTTCAATTGGTAAACATGCGCGTGCATCGAGTCCTAGTGGACAACGGAAGCTCGGTAGACATCCTATATCTCCTTGCCCTGGAAAAGATGGGACTGGGCATTTGTCATCTGAAGCCCTGCCAGTCGTCCCTATACGGATTCACGGGGGACTCAGTGCAACCCCTAGGAATGATCGAATTGGCACTCAACATGGGGGAACAGCCCCGACAGACTATAGTCATGGCTAACTTTGTTGTAGTAGATTGTGCATCAGCTTTCAATGCGGTATTAGGGAGACCATCCCTAAGAGAATTGAAAGCCATAACTTCAATATATCACTTGGTTGTCAAGTTCCCAACACTAGGAGGAATCGCTAGTATGAAGGGAGAACAGAAGGAGGCAAGGGAGTGCTACAACACCTCACTCCGCGCGCCTGTGAAACCGCAGAAGCCAATGGCCATGGTAATACATGAGGCGCTACATACGCCCACGGGGGGTCCGCAGGAGCTGGACCCTCGGGTCGTGGATGAGTCAAGAGCAGAACCAGTGGAAGAAGTAGAGGAGGTTACGGTGACGGAGGAACCTCTAAGGAAATTGAAGATAGGGAGAAGTCTACAAAGTGACGTGAAGGAGGAGTTGATAAGATTTTTGAAGGATAATCTGGACATGTTTGCATGGAGTCATGAGGATATGGTGGGTATCGACCCCGATGTGATGTGCCACCATATAAATATCTCCCCAGAAGCGAGGCCCATCAGGCAGAAGAGGCGGGCGCTAGACCCAGAAAGATACGCAGCATTGAAAGAGGAGGTTGACAAGCTGAAGGCCAACGGGTTCATCCGTGAGTCTTTCTACCCTGTATGGGTGTCGAACCCAGTACTCGTGCCGAAGCTAAATGGGAAATGGAGAACCTGCGTCGATTTCACGAACCTGAATAAAGCTTGTCCTAAGGACAGCTTCCCACTTCCCAAGATAGATCAGCTAGTAGATGCGACGGCAGGACATGAGTTACTGAGTTTCATGGACGCCTATTCAGGATACAACCAGATCCCAATGAACCCAGCAGATGAGGAGCACACATCATTCATTACAGACAAAGGGCTCTACTGTTACAAGGTGATGCCCTTCGGGCTGAAGAACGCGGGTGCCACTTATCAAAGGTTGGTGAATAAAATGTTCGCTAACCAGATAGGGAGGAATATGGAGGTGTATGTGGATGATATGTTAGTAAAGACCAAGGAAGCGACAGAGCTCAACAAGGACCTTGGTGAGATGTTCGACACACTTAGGAAATACCGGATGAAGTTGAATCCCGTCAAATGCACCTTTGGTGTATCCTCGGGAAAATTCTTGGGCTTCATGGTCAATTCCAGAGGCATCGAGGCCAATCCTGATAAGATAAAGGCACTAAAAGAGATGAGCCCGCCAAAGAATAAGAAGGAAGTGCAGTGCCTGACGGGAAGGGTGGCGGCCCTTAATAGGTTTATCTCAAGGTCCACCGACAAGTGCCTCCCATTCTTTGACATCCTCAAAGGGAGAAAAAAGTTCGCTTGGGATGAAAAATGTGAGGAAACATTTGTCAAGCTGAAAGAGCACCTGGGGAAGCCACCCCTGTTGGCAAAGCCAGAGAAGGGTGAGAAGCTGTACCTGTACTTAGCAGTGTCTGAGCATGCCATCAGCGCAGCCTTGGTTAAAGGAGAGAAGAAGCAGCAACAACCCGTATATTATATCAGCAAGCGTTTGGTAGACGCGGAGAACCGGTATCCGGAGATCGAAAAATTGGTCTATGCGTTACTAGTGGCTTCGAGGAAGTTGAGGCCTTACTTCCATGCACATACAATTGAAGTCCTGACAGATAGTCCTTTGAGACAGGTTTTACATAAACCTGAGACCTCGGGGAGACTGATGAAATGGTCGATCGAGCTAAGTCAATTTGACATTGTATACACCCCAAGAGCTTCCATCAATGGACAGGTGCTGGCAGATTTTATAGTAGAGCTCACCCATCAGCCGAATGAAGGAAGGAATGAAGAAGGGGAGCAGCCTGTTATGGAGGAAGAGCTAGGAGGTTTAGAGGAGTGGAGTTTGCATGTTGATGGAGCATCTAATGAAGGAGGGTCCAGAGCGGGCATCATGATGACCAGGCCCGAAGGACACAGAATGTATTGCGCAATCCGATTTGGGTTTGAGGCCTCCAATAATGAGGCAGAGTACGAGGCACTCCTGGCTGGCCTGCTTTTAGCCCAGGAACTGAGAGTGACGCGCTTTCATATCTTCAGTGACTCTCAATTGGTAGTGTACCAAGTAAAGGGGGAATACCAGGCGAGGGGACCCAAGATGGCAGCCTACTTGGAGAAGGTGAAGGGCTATCTGGGACGGTTGGTGGCATATAATATAGAGCAAATCCCCAGAGAAAAGAATACCCATGCCGATGCACTCGCAAAGCTGGCGTCTACCAAGGATGGTGATATCTTGGAGTCGATACCCGTGGAGTACTTACCCAAGCCCAGCATCGAAGGCGCGTACGTGCATATGATTAGTGTCCCAAGGGAGTCATGGACTGAGCCAATCAAGAGGTACCTGGAAGAAGGAACCTTGCCTGCAGACAAAAACGAGTCCCGGAGGTTGGTGTACAGGGCCGCAAGATACACCCTGGTAGATGGGGTCCTTTACAAAAGAGGATTCTCAATGCCACTCCTGCGGTGTGTAGAAGAAGAGGAGGCGCTGAAAGTGTTACATGAGATACATGAGGGAGAGTGCGGGAACCACGAGAGCGGACCCTCCACAGCCAGGAAGGCCATGAGACAAGGATACTACTGGCCCTCCATGGAGAGAGATGCGCATGACTTTGCCACGAAATGCGACAAATGTCAGAGGCACGCCAACTACCCTCGGAAACCCCCAAGTGAACTGACCAGCCTCTGGCCCTTCGCTATCTGGGGGATAGACTTGATCGGCGCTCTTCCTACGGGCAGGGGTGGAGCGAAATATGCGGTAGTGGCAGTGGACTACTTCACTAAGTGGGTAGAAGCAGAAACCCTTGTGAAGATAACCGCCAAACACATCACCTCTTTCGTCAACAAATTCATTGTTTGTAGATATGGAGTACCCTACAAAATTATTTCTGACAATGGTACCCAATTCGAGGGAGGAGCTTTCGAGGAGTATTGTAGGGAAAGGGGCATAAGGAGGAGTTTCTCCGCGGTCGTGCACCCACAGGCCAATGGACAGGTGGAGGCCATAAACAGGGTCCTTAAGAAGAACTTGAAGACAGAGCTAGAAAAGATGAAGGGAGCCTGGGTAGATGAGCTACCAAATGTGCTGTGGGCTTACAGAACCACCCCACGCACGACTACTGGGGAGTCCCCATTCTCCTTGGCTTACAGATGCGAGGCCGTGCTCCCGGTTGAGATGCGAGTTGAGTCCCACAGAGTACAGGCATATGGAGACGAGGCCAACCGCATAGCCTTGGCCGAAAGCTTAGACATGCTTGAAGAGAAGAGAGAAAAAGCGCAAATGAGGGTGGCAGTATACCAGCAGTGCGCCGCAAGGTACTACAATTCGAGGGTGCGAGAGAGAACTTTCAGAGTTGGCGACTTGGTGCTAAGGAAGGTACTCCCTAACACACGAGACCCAGGAGCAGGAGTGATGGGGGCAAACTGGGAGGGGCCCTACCAGGTTGCTCAGTGCATACCCCCGAACACTTACAATCTGGCGCGCATGGACGACACCATCATACCCCGAGCATGGAATGCGGAGCACCTAAGGAAATGCTACCATTAAGGCGCCCACGTCCGATGATAAAAGGGCAAGTATTGCACGCTGTCTTAATATGATAGGGAGAAATCAAAGAGGTTACTTAGATAGCCTCCTGAGTAGGTGTGAGTCTTTTTATTTTATTTTCTATGAAAATCTCCTATGTACTGTTACAACTGTTTGTATGAGACTGTTTGTTACGAATGTGATGAATGAAACTGCATGATTATGGGTGAATCTGTTTGCGACCTCATGTGTTATTTTCCTTCGCTACGTGGGCATCAGCCAAAGTGTCTGCCGAAATAAATTTCACCAGACACTTGGGGGGCAGGATAGGAGGCGACAGCATGCGGCTAGCAAAGGGAACCTAAAAAGGGCCCTATAACGAAGGATCCTAAAAAGGACCCCTTGCCCTCCTAAAAAGGAGGCCCCTAAAAGGGACCCTCTACCAAGAGGACCCCTAGCCCTTCTAAAAAGGAGGCCCCTAAAAAAAAGGACCCTCTACCAAGAGGATCCTAAAAAGGGCCCTCCATCATGAGGAAGTGACCCAAAAACAAAGGGACCCCCTATACTAGGGCCTTAAACGAAGTCCTCACAAGGCATCCCTTGGGATCACAAGGATTAGATACCCTGGTGAACACCAAGGGAGGCCATAGGGACTTACAAAAAATGTATGGTGATGATAATAATAATAATAAGTCTAGAGCGGCCACCAAGCCGCCTAGCCAAAAAGGGTCCCAAAGGAGACCCTTGCAAAAATAGTACTATGAATAACGACGAGAAGGACGCTTCTCGCAAAGAAATAATAAGCACGCGCAAGAATACATAAAAGGGTAACTAGGACCCAAGGGGTCAAAATATCCTTATAGAAGCAACCAAGAGGCACCAAAAGAGGTCCCAATGAACCCTCTCGCATGGGCTCCAAAGGACCTCCAGCCTGGTAGATAAAAGAGGGGAACCAACCAAACCCCATCATACAGGCTTAAAAGGGCCTCAAATGCAGTAGAACAAGAAATAAACATCAACACATGTATTTATACATTAGAAAAAAAAGAGTTCTTGAGATAGTACAAGAGTTACCAAAAGAAAAGTAGCAGTGATAATGGTATTACAAAGCTAAAAGAAAAGAAAAAAAAGCAAGACTACTTCAAGGCCTCCTACTATGGGCGCTCCACAGGGCCGCTCGAGCAACGGCATGCTCGCCAAAAGAAGAGAAGTCGAAGTTAGGGTCCTGCCTCCACACATTGTAGAGGGCACGGTCTATAGACCTGCGCTCGGTGGTAGCCCTCTCCGCCTCCAAGGAAGCACTCCTCTCCTGCGCTGACTGAAGTTCGGCCCTGAGGGCCTCGACTTCGGCCTCCAACAGGGTAACTCTCTGCTGTGAGGTGGCCGCGACGTCCTTGGCTTCCTGGAGTTCACGCTCCAAGCGAGTAACCTTGCCTTCAAGCCTCTTGGTCTTGGCCCTAACTTCCTTCCTCTTCAATGACAAGTTGGAAAATTTGGTCTGGACCTCTGACAACTTAGCATTGGTTTCATTAAGCTCTCCCTCAAGCTCCTGCACTTGGGCTGTAAGGCAGTTCCTCTCAGCAGCAGAGGCGGAGAGGTTATTAGACGAGTCGACAAACCGCATAGCCAACGTATAGGTCTGCACAAAAAAAAAAAAAAAAGAGTTAGCAACAGCAGCAATAAGTGACAAAGAAAAAAAAGAATATATGCATAAACACCTATACATAATAGGGCCGACGCGAAGAGCAGGGACTCACCCAAGCCATGGAGCACCTTAAGTTCTCCCCAAGGTCCGTCTGAGCCACGTTCCCAAGGCCATTCCAGTCGGATACGGGGAGGCCCGAGGCAAGCTGGATGTATCGCTGTCCGAACGACGTTGCCATCCGAGTCACCCAGGGCTCCCCATCCGTACCAGTGGCACCTGGCTGGATGGGGACAGACGACCCGCTTGCCGATGCGGGAGGGGGCGCGGTGAAAGTGGAAGGCCGAGGCTCTGATAAACCAAGGGGGGGGAGGTCCGTAAGGCTGACGTAATCAACCCCCGGCGATCCAAGGTCGAGAGGAGCCTGAGGGAAGGCGTCATGGCCCTCAGGGTCAGGGTAAATACTACACCTCGGAATGTCCTGCTGGTCTTGTGAGGGAGGGGCTATGTCCGGATCATAAGGAGCACATGGAGGACACCCCCCAGGAGATGGAGGCAGCTGGTGGAATCCCCCGCGGTCAAGGGGGGCTTCATCCGGCCCCTCCTCATCCTCATCGTCATCTGGGCAAGGCTCAGCCAAGGCCTCCTTCATCTTCGTGGACCCAGAGATGGTCCACAGCAACTTGGGGTCAGAGACGGGAGATAGCTTGTAGCGTTTCAGATTCTTTACGGTGAAAAGGCGCGCTGCCTCTTTCCTGGCAGAGTCAGCGTTGAGGAACCGTCTCATGTCTTTTGCTTCAAACCCGACGACGGAGGGTTCGGCGAATCGCTCTGCACAATACGAGTCATAGTCAGTGTGAGCGTAAGGCATGAAACCATAAGTTGCACAAACAAACAGGGAAGTGATGCTCATAATACTTACTGGGAGTGGTCTGAAAACCCTCGCGGACAGAGAGTGGGCCTTCCACGAAGAAAAAGTCCCGCTTCCAAGCCCCCGGGTTAGACACCGAACCCTCTATCAAAGAGGCCCCGTTGTTGGCTTTTTGTAAATAGTAAAAGCCTTTTGAATTGTGGAGGGGCATGAGGTTGTAGAGGAAATGTACCTCGGTGGCCGTAGGGGCGCGTTTCAACAGTTTCATATATGCAATGAAAAGACAGCTCAAAGTCAGCCAACCATTGGGTGCCAGCTGAAGCAGGGCAATGTCGAAGTAGTTGAGGACTGCAACAAAGAATGGGTGCAGCGGAATGGTACCACCCGCTTTTAGAATTTGCTCGCTGAGGGCCACGAAACCGAGTCTAGGGCGGTCGACCTGGCATGCCTCCAAAGGGGCGTATAGAGCATAATCTGGAGGGACGCGATAGTCATTCACGATGTCCATCAGTTTGTTGTCGGACACGTGCGACACCAGCTCGAACGCTAGTAAAGGGGCGTCGTCCTCCTCATGGGTAGATACCTGTCGGCGTGCCATCGGCATATCTGCAAAATCAAAAGAAAAAGGTGAGGAAGAGACAGAACACTTGACCTTCCATTTTTTCTTCCTAGCAAGAGTCTTCCATCGAGGGAGCGACTGCGGAAGTGCTAAGCTAGGACAAACTGAGACTAGGGGCTGAGGAGAAACAGAAGCAGCCCCCTGACAGTCATCAAGCGAGGATGGGCTGGAAGGTGCCCCTCCATAAACTCTAACTCCCATTGCAATTCAAAAAGGGTCATCCTAAGGCTCGCTACGTGATCACTAAGGTCTGGGGGGGAAGGTCCTTCGTCTCCTCTCGACACCGAGTCAATTTCGCTCTCCACCACCCAAATTTTACGCCTAAGTTCGGCCATGTACTCAAGGTGGCGAATGCGGGCCTGCCTTAAGGAGTCATAGTCCTGGTGAGGGATCCCCTCAGGGGACTCTGAGTCTGAGGACAGGTCAATAAACTCAGCCCCTGGGGGTATTTCAGATGGGCCGTCACTGGCCATGAAACCACGTCCCAACAGCAAAAAGGGGTTCACATATAAATGAGGGAAAGGCTACAAAACACAAAGGAATAGGCTTAATATCTCTAGATGCAAACGCCCTAAATGGCCCACTACAGGGTATAAAAAAAAAGAGGAGGGGCGTGCATATGGTCAAACTCACTACAAGCTCAGGCCAAGGTACCCCATCCCGAGTAACGCTTATGTGAACCTAACAAAAACCAATGAAAAAGAGAACATACCTCAAGATGTAGAAATTGGGGGCTGTCGAGACCAAAAAAGGAGGGCGAGAGCCGAAAGCACCAAAATGGTAGAAAATGCACGTCTGCAAAGATAGGAAAAAAGGATGTGTTAGTCACTAAATAGACACACCATAAAACTAGCTCATATGTAAAAAAAAAAAAAAGAAAAAAGAAAAGAAATGAAGTGAAAAAATAAAACAAATGAAACTATGGAAAAAATGGGGTTGTGGAGGATTGAACCCCTTACCTCTTGAAAAAGGAAGGGTTCTCCAAACCACTAGGCCAAGGAAGTAAGGTGGATATATTAAGCCATGCATGAAGGCCTATTTATAAGAACCAAGGTGAATAGTCTACAAGAGCACCTAAAGGTACTCTCCTAGACTTGGGGGGGGGGGGGGGGGGGGGAGTGTTGAGGCTCAAAATCTCACCAAGGGAAAATATGAGATCAATGCCATGAAGTCCCCATTTACACGACATAGAAGCCATGGCCTCGCTCGGCCACGCCTGCGCGCACCAGATGGCCTCGCTCGGCCACGCCCGCGTGCACCAGAGGGCCTCGCTCAGCCGCGCCCGCGCGCACACCAGAGGGCCTCGCTCGGCCGCGCCCGCGCGCGCACCAGAGGGCCTCGCTCGGCCGTGCCTGCGCGCACCAGAGGGCCTCGCTCGGCTGCACCTGCGCGCACCAGAGGGCCTCGCTCGGCCACGCCCGTGCGCGCACCAGAGGGCCTCGCTCGGCCACGCCCGCGCGCACCAGAGGGCCTTGCTCGGCCACACCCGCGCGCACCAGAGGGCCTCGCTCGGCCACGCCTGACACCAAGGGGCTCGCATGGAAGTCATCACACCGCGTACCCATCTGTCAAGGACCCGAAAGCCTCGCCTCACGCCATCACCTTTACGAACGCCAAGCGCCCCGTTCCTTATGCCTTGGGGGCCCCGATGCTCAGGGGCCCGGGTGCGAATTGAATGGAATGTACCTGTACGACCTTATAATGGTACGACCCTTAAGACCCTGTACGTCGAAATACGGACGCCCGTACTAGTGGGGGAATGGGGGCACTGTAATAAAAGCGTGGCCCGTACGTCTACGGCCTGGGGTCAGAGCCGACAGCACTACCACCTGTGCCACTATGCCTTCCACCACTCATCAGACATGGGTACAGACAGGTAGTGGAGGCATCCTCCTGACATCTGCCCCTGTACTGGATGTACGACCACGACCTCTGAAGCCATTCTCCTGGCATAGTACGTATGTACCATTTGGTCCCCTGGACCACCATGTACCTAAGGCCATTAGAGCCTACTATAAAATGAACTGGAACACCACCTGAAAAGGGGTTGGAAGTTTTACTGTAGCAAAGGCTGAAGAGTTAATGAAAGATTGATTGATTTCTCCATTATTATTCTGTCATAATTCTTGAGTTATAGCTTTCATTTCTATAGCTTTTTTATTGACGATCCTAACTTGATAATTTCTTCCAACTTAACTTAGTTGACGAGTTCTCACCGTCAACAATATTATAATAAAATAGCTATAAAAATACACAAAAGTATATAAAATCATGATAAGACTAATAAATTCAAAATTACTTAAAAACTTAATAAATTAATTAAGAACTCAAGAACTAAGCAACAATTAGCAAATAAAATATGGTAAAATAACTATATTTTGTAGAGTTATCATGTATATCCATTTGTATCTCAAACTTATTAACGTGAGATATTGGGTCTCCGTACTCGTCAAAGTTTGGCAATGTTGGTATCTTGAACTTACTTGGGGTTTCAGCCGCAGCAATCCTTTGTACAAAAGGGATGCCCCTCCTCCTATCGTACTTAATATGGGACGTTCGTCCCCCGACCAGTTGTTGTACTGCCTGGTTCAGAGCATCAATCTGAGCCTGAACAGCTTCTAGGACTGCTGGGGCCGCCGGTGCCGGGGGAGCGTACTCGTCGTGCCTCTCATGGCGGTTGTGAAGTACGTCCCTTAAATCATCGTCTCTACGTCTCTGCTCGCTAACTCCTAGTCGATTAAAGACGTTCTGCTGGCTGGGTTGCCCCCCAGTGTTGTGGGCTAGCTGGTCTATTTTCTCTAGGTGGGGGGCTTCTGCCTCCACCTCTTTCCTCATTTCTCCGACCAGCATTTCTTCTGTCGGAATCGGCTTCATTATAGTCATGGCCATCTCTGAATTGTGGCTGACTACGGCGTGACCGGCTGTTCACGCTATTTCTTCCTCGGGCTGGCATTTCCCAAGCATCAGGGGGAGGCCTGCGCTGATCGTTGGATCCCCGTGCATTGTTATGCTGTGGGGGAGCCCTGACCGCAGAGCCTGACTCGGTGTTCCTGCTGTTGGCAGAAGGACGCTGCCCCCTGCTCGGTAGATTTGGCTTTTCATCCTCGGGGCGTCTAGGGCTGCGGGGCAGTTGCCCGGCCCTATTATGCCTCGGGCGCTGGGGATTGCCTCGACCATCCTGAGATAGAGGCTGCTGCTCAGGATCCTTAGGTGGGACATTATCCTGAGCCACAGGCGGCTGCTCCCGCCTTTGAGGGCTTGCCAGCTGGAGCGGAGGGTTTGGATTGGGACCTCTTTGAGGTGGTGCATTCGGTGGCTGATCTGGCTGGGAGGCTGGCATAGCCTGACTCCTAGCCAGTTGGATGGCTGCTTCAAGGGTGGCCATGGCATCCCTCTACCGACGATCCATTTCCGTCTGCCGCTCACTCAGCTCCTGGCGCTGGCGTTCTATTTCTCTTTGCTGCAGCACCATCGTCTCCGCAGCACTCTCCTGATTGGCCCTCAGATTAGCCAACTCATCTTCCAGCACTCCTAGTGTTGCCCTTAGTGTTTCAGAATCTAACTCCTCCTCATCAAACTCCAAATGTGGTTCATTCTCAGCCACATTTGGGGGAGGAGGTTGGGATGGTGCAGCGCCAGCAGCCTGTCCAGTCTTCTTGGATGTTTTCGCCATTAGATTTTTTCACAGTTTTTTGTCAAACTCTCAATGAAAGCACCAGAATGTTGACCCTTGATTTGGCCAATGACACGGAGTCAAATGTACGACAAAAGATAAAACGACAATTAAGAATTTAATCCAATGGAAAAGAAGAAAACACCAAGGATTTATAGTGGTTCAGCCCCAAAGAATGGTAATGACCTACGTTCACTTAGTGCTATTATTAATATTGACTCTCAAAGCCGTGATCAAAGAACTAGGGTTCTTGAGTTTCACAAACCTTGGAAGAAATACAATGAAATGATGGATAATTGCACTATAGCTCTCTTTCTCTCTCTATCTTCGCAAAAAGATTCAGGGATCAAAAGTCCCTTCCTTGAGCTATTTCATGCATATTTATAGGTTCAAGGAGGGTTACATGGGCCAACGGGCCATATCTTTCCTTAATAACCGCGTATCAAGGTAATAATGAGGAAATATTCAATGCAATAATTATAAGATTACAATCTTAGAAGGAAAAAAAATCAAATTATACGACCAGCCTGGTCGTATCTAAAAGTTAAGCCCTGATGAAGCGATGCGCCTCTGGTCGATAGTCAAACAACACTTCCGCCACGTGTCAACCACATGGGAGAAATCCCTGCCACATCATCAGCAGCCGTTTTTTGGGTAAACAGTTAAAGAAAAAAATAAAAAAATGCAATATCCCTGAAAAGAGATATAGCAGTACACGCATGACACAATCTAAGGACTGTGCCATGTGTGTATCAATATACTGAAATTGTATCAGTGTTGTTTTTATTTTAATTAATTAATAATTTAAAAATAATTTTTCAAATTTGGTAAGTTAGATATTTACCTCAATCAATTCCTATCATCATTATGATATTATTATATTACTACTATTATTAGGAATAATAAAGTAATAGAATTATCTCTATATATATGATATAGAATAATAAGAAGAAGATATAATATACAAAACACAATTCTAAAAAGGTTTCAGTTTTTGTCAGAAAAAATATTTTCTACTTCTTCTTTATTCTAACCATTCTCAGACCATAATCCAAGTTTTCATGTGTTGAGAAATACTTGTGATTCCTAAAATACAAACCCATGTTCTCTATGTGCCCACTCACATCTTGAGGTGTAGAGAACATTCTAGAAGATCGTGGTTTGAGTACTCAAAGCATTGGATAGGAAGATCAATAAATACATAAATATACTCAAGGACACTTGATATGCTTCAAGAGGTAAATGTTTATGTTCTTGAATATTGATATGTTTATGTGTTATTGTATATTTATATATATTGCATGATTAATAATATTGTATGTTAATGGTTCTGTCTGGATGTTTTCTTGTTCATATAAACTGTTTATATGAGTAATGAATTTTTTTTTATTGTGATATACAATGGACCCACCACGCCCATTTCACTACGTGCTCTGAATGTTTTTCCAACACTAGAGTCATTTCTTCTCCAGTAAAACCATATAAGGTCTACGTGCAAGGCTCAAGATCTCAAATAGAAAGTTTCATCCTTTCAATAATGTTCTTAAAAAGGATGTTAATTGAAGAACCATGATCCACCATGGTTCGTGCGAAGATCATATTGGCAATTTGAGCTTCTATTACCAAGGGATCATTATGTGGGAACCTGATGTGTGTGGCATCATGCTCAGTGAAGGTAATAGGCTTACACTCGTATTGAGATATTTTGGGAGTACGCTCCCAGATGACTAACACTTCTTCTACTGGTTCATGTCGTAGCGTTCGGGCATATTGTTCTAGGGCCTTTCTGCTTTCAACAAGCAGGTGCAGTCCTCCGCAAATCATGTCCAGTCGACCTACCACATGGGCTGGTTGTAGTGGTTGAGCTGGTGCATTAGGAGTTACTGTAGCAATTGGATTCTGTTCGGAAGGTCGTCGAATGTGTCTTGTCATGGCTTGATGATTTTGAGGAATTAAGAACTTGATTTTGTCTTTGAGTTAGTTATAGTCATTGGTGTCATGCCCATAATCGTTATGAAAATGGCATAATTTGTTGGTGTCTCTCTTGCTTATGTCTTTCGTAATAGGATTAGGTTTCCTATAAGGTACTTCAGCTTGTGTAGCTTGAAAAACTTTTGCTCGTGACCCTAAGAGCGTAGAGTAGGTGGTGAAACAAGACACATATTCTTGTGGCTTATCATTGGTCTTTTGTCGTTATTATTGCCACTGCTAGAATTTTTGTCCCGTTTACCACTGTTCTGGTTATTCTTGTTACCATTACCATTGGTTGTCTAGTTCTTGTTAGTTGCACCAACTTGGTTAACTTTCCGAATAGCTTCTTCCAACTTTATAAACTCGTCTGCTTGATCAAGGAACTCTCTGGTCAACCTTTGACCTGGATCCCAGCCATGATGGCCATCCTTTTTCCATCATTACTGATTGATTTGGGGTGAGCAACTTCTTGCATGAAACACTACACATAATCTTTGAGGGGCTCGTTGGGTCCTTGTTTAATATCAACAAGGTCATTGAGCTCGGCTAACAGAGTTCGAGCAGCGAAAAATTATGAGCAGAAGAGTCTCACAAATGCGTCCCAAGAGTTAATTGTTCCAGACTCTAGTTTGAAGAACCACTATTGGACGGAGTCAATGAGAGTAGTAGAAAAGATCCTCCAACATACATCATCACGCACCCCTTGGAGATCTGTTTGTGTTTCAAAGTTATTCACATGAGACATTGGATCTTCCTTGCCAGTATACATCTTCCAAGTTGGCATCTTGAACTTGGGAGGATTAGTAAGTGCATTGATTCGATCAGAAAAATGAGAGCCTTTCATTCTCTCTAAATCTATGTTAGTTAGTTTCAGAGTTGTTAACTCCCAAACCATCTGAGTAAGGGCATCAAGTTGTGCTTGAATAGCAGGAGCGACCAGTGGCACAACTGTTGGGGCAACGACTGAGAGTGTTTCAGCTTCATTTCATGGTGCTGGAAGGATTACTGGTGCAATGGGTCCCACAACATTAAACCCATTGCCTTCCTGAAGCTGGTCAAGGACATCTCGCAAGTCACGTCCTTGGTTTCCAATTTTGTTAAAGACATTGTTTCCTCTAGGTTGCCCCCAACATTTTGGCTATATGCCCGAGGAGCACCAGGAGGTGGTCTAGTTGACAATTTGTAGACTTGTGCTGTCTTGGTGGGACAAACGATCCTTCAAGCTGTACATTATCCCTAGCAGGGATGTATTGAGGCCAAGTGGCCTTGGCAGAAAAAATTGTCCTCTTGGATGCACAAGTCCACAACATTAAACCCATTGCCTTCCTGAAGCTGGTCAAGGACATCTCGCAAGTCACGTCCTTGGTTTCCAATTTTGTTAAAGACATTGTTTCCTCTAGGTTGCCCCCAACATTTTGGCTATCTGCCCGAGGAGCACTAGGAGGTGGTCTAGTCGACAATTTGTAGACTCGTGCTGTCTTGGTGGGACAAACGATCCTTCAAGCTGTACATTATCCCTAGCAGGGATGTATTGAGGCCAGGTGGCCTTGGCGGAAAAAATTGTCCTCTTGGATGCCCATCATTATGACGATCTTAGTGTTAGAGATATTTGTATTGTTTCAATGGAAAATAAGAAATACTATTACAACTCTATGCAAAAATACAATAGACAATGTACTTGATTAAATAAGATTACAACTCAATAAACAAAATACAAGTAAATGTAGAAATAAGAGGAAGAAGAAAATTATAAGAACTACAACTCTAAAATAAAGGATACAAATAAATACGTAAATAGAAAATAGAAGAAGAGAAGACAAAATCAATAGTAGAAAAAATAACAAGAACAAAAAAGTAAAATACTCTCACTCACACAACCAAAGTGAAGAGTATTGGGGATCACTAACTTGAACAAGGTTTATAACATTTGCCCAAAAACTTATTTCTCCCTATCTCAAGCATTAAAGGATTTTCTCAATATTGGAAATAGCTCTCTGGAATAATCAAGCATTTTAGT
Source organism: Humulus lupulus (assembly GCF_963169125.1). Lineage (NCBI taxonomy): Eukaryota > Viridiplantae > Streptophyta > Magnoliopsida > Rosales > Cannabaceae > Humulus > Humulus lupulus. Next base: position 26,681,098 of record NC_084797.1, read on the forward strand.
GTATTTCTAGCCAAGTGCTTTAGTTGATAGAAATAGAGTTATCTTACAAGTGAGCATTAGGCTTCTATTTATAGAGTTTTGAGACACCCTTTGAATTTAAAATTCCACCAACCTCCATGGATGTTACCAATGATTAATTGGATGTTTATGGAATTAAAAAAAAGTTTGGGGAGTTACTTGGGATGTTGGAACCGTTTAAAGTGGAAAAAAGGGTTGAAAAATGGTTGAACACATCTCTGGCCGCGACCACTAGCATGCCGGCTCGCTGTCCCCCAGGGCGCGGCCACCAATGCTCCTGGCCATGGTCATAGGCCATTTTTAGCTGAAAATTGTCATTTTCCCAAAACGTTCCAAAACGTCCCAAATCCTTTCCCACATGATTTTGTAATCTCCAAACACTTAATGGGAGTTAAAAACATGTCTCCAACATCCATATTTCATAATGTCTTTGTGAAATCCAACCTCAAATGTGTAACATACAATCTACACATTATTGGGTAATATTTGAGAGTTACAAATTTGTAACTGATTTTGTAACTCCAAAATATGTCACATTTGGGCACACACATGTGTCCAATTTTGTGGCTTTCAATAATATGTTACAAGGTGTGACAAATCACATTTTGTCACATTATTTAATCTAACATTATATTATATGAAATAGTATAACTTTCATCCAGTAGATTAAATAAACACTTTTTGTAAAACTTATTTAATCCATCAAACATTTTATTAAAATATAATATTCCCCCACTTGATTAAATAATCACTCTCTATAGAAACCTTTGCATTTGTGCATAAAGTAAAATGTCTTTCGACTTGAATTTTACCTTAGTGTAATTATAAAAAAGATTGTTGAAATTTTGGTTGCCGAAGCATTGAACCACTATCCCTTGATAACAAATTGGTGATAACACACACACACATTTTCTATGTTCACTTGAGACCTCAATGTCTCACTTTTGCATCGTTAATGGCCATTTGCACATTCCATTCATAGACTTTTCTTGAGAATGACTCCCAATTCTCATGAGGGTGCGACACCACCCCTAAGTCTATATAGGTAGAACTCTTACAGTATTTTGTTACCCTAAAATACGTGTCTTTTCAAGGCCGAGTTCTATTAAAAAACCTTTTGGTTTTAACCCTCATTTTGGTAACACACTAGTACTCAAATCTCAGATAGGAAAAAATTTGAGTACTACTACTATTCTCTTGATTGACTTGTTATTACCTATTGAACCTAATACTAGTTTAGTTACTAGTATTAAGATATGTTACAATCAATCATGAATCTCTTTAGGGAGTCCAAGTCTCATCCATTGAGATGTAGAAATGATTCCATTTGAATAATTTCTTTTCTCATGTATGCATACTTAAACACTTTAATTATTTTATTCAAACTTTGTTGCTATCTATAGTTTGATTAAAATAGTTACCCCTTTAAAATAGTGAGTTTGACCATAGTCAACACCCCCACTATCTTCAATATCCAAGATAAATATTTTCCTTGAATATTAATTCTAGAAACCTCTTTGTTTCTAAAATTCTCCTTTATGTTTTAAATTGATTCATTATTGAATCAAAATATTACAAACAATAACTTTATACATCAAACATGTCTAGATTTATCCATTCTATACGCATATAGCCAAAATGAGTTAGAATGTGAAATTTCAAATCACCTATTTGATATGATGACCAAATTAATCAATTATTGTCAACAAAATAAATTGGTTAACTTTGGAGCATCACCCCCACGTTTCTCACATAGTGACAATAAAATATCACTTTAAAATAGAAATCTCTTAATTTCTATTAAGTATTTTATCCTCCAAGATAAATCTACACTTGTAATTCACAACTTTCGTCATGAGTCCTCTAAGCCACATGATAAACTCTCAATAGATCAAGATAAAAAAATATCAATATTTATCTTGATTTATTTACTTGTTAAAGCAAGACACACTTATTTGAAAGTGACTTTAACTTAGTTTCTTTCTTTTATATTTTTCACAAAATAAAATATGTGAGCACAAATGTCATGTGAAAATTTCTCAAATAAATAATCACTAATTTTTACTTTTAGTTGTCTAAATATTCAAAAATCACTTAAACAACTTTTGTGTATTTCTTAAGAGTCTCTTTGAGATTCTTTTGAAAAGACTATTTTTACATCCATTGATTTTCTCATCAAAATCAATTTGAAGATGTTAATTTTTTTTAAACACTTTAAATCAAAGAAAATAATCCCGCATTGATTTATTTAAACACTTTAATTTCTTATGTTTTAGTTTAAAATTATCTCCTCATTGAAATTAATTTAAGCATATCACCATTTTTAACCAAAATGAATAAAGTTCTCTTTAATCTATTCACTATTGGTGTAAAGATTCAAAATTTCTTCTCCAATTTTGAAATGTCTCCTCATTGAGACATTGAATATTTAAGAATTATTGTCACTAAATAATTTTCAAATATATTTCATTTGACCACACTCTAGACTATAAGTTTATTGAGTCAATATGTCATCCCACAATTTTTGAATCCACCTTGATCCACTTTTCTTGCAATGGCAAGACACTTCCAATAAAAGATGTACCCCCTTTGATTCATCTTTTATTATCTCATAAGTTGAGATGCTCAACACTGAAATGAGAAATTTTAAATTCTTAAGTATTTATTATTTACCAAATAAATGGTTACTAATTACATTAATAATCATATTATATGGAAAAATATAAAATCATGATAATTCACATCAATATATTTTTTATATTAACATAATTATGTCTCTATGTAAATTCACATAATTTGTCAACATATGTCTATCTTATTAGCATGCCTTTTGAATCACATAATTAATTGTAAGTATATCACAAATATCATACAATAATTCTCCTATCCACATATTGATATAATCTATTGATTCACAACATCAATATATAGGCATGTCAAAACTACCAAATTATCATGCTTTATAAAATCTCAAAACATAATTTTCATATCAATGCAATACTATCTCACCTATAGCATATACATATAAGTTTTATAGTCCCTATATTATGAAAATCATGTCAAAAGTTCACTTCTAAGGATCACACATTAACTTTCACAAAACAATGTGTCAACTATGTCACAATGTATCTCATATTGTGTTAACATGTTAACAACTACACACTTATTCATATAAGTTTGCTTATTTCTATCACCACATAAGAGCCACTAGATCTTTTAAGAGAAACAAATAAGAATATTACATTATCTTACCATCTTTTCACAAGATCTCTATGATTTCTCCTTCCATTGAAACAAACAAGGGTACTAAGCTTTTATTGTTAGAGATATATGTATTGTTTCAATGGAAAATAAGAAATACTATTACAACTCTATGCAAAAATACAATAGACAAGGTAATTGATTAAATAAGATTACAACTCAATAAACAAAATACAAGTAAATGTAGAAATAAGAGGAAGAAGAAAATTATAAGAATTGCAACTCTAAAACAAAGGATACAAATAAATATGTAAATAGAAAATAGAAGAAGAAAACAAAAGCAATAGTAGAAAAAATAACAAGAACAAAAAAGTATAATACTCTCACTCACACAACCAAAGTGAAGAGCATTGGGGATCACCAACTTGAACTAGGTTTACAACCTTTGCCCAAAAGCTTATTCCCCATATCTCAAGCACTAAGGGATTCTCTCAATATTGGAAATAGCTCTCTAGAATAATTAAGCATTTTGGTGCATTTCTAGCCAAGTGCTTTAGTGAATAGAAATAGAGTTGTCTTACAAGTGAGCATTAAGCTTCTATTTATAGAGTTTTGAGATACCCTTTGAATTTCAAATTCCACCAATCTCCATGGTTGTTACCAATGATTAATTGGATGTCTATGAAATTAAAAAGGAGTTTGGGGAGTTACTTGGGGTGTTGGAACTGTTTAAAGTGGAAAAAAGGGTTGAAAATGGCTGAATTGGCCGCAGCCGTGGCTCGCTGTCCCCCAGGGCGCAGCCACCAATGCTCCTGGCCGTGGCCATAGGCCATTTTCTACTAAAAATTGTCATTTTTCTAAAACGTTCCAAAACGTCCCAAATTCTTTCCCACATGAATTTGTAACCTCCAAACACCTAATGAGAGTTAAAAACATATCTCCAAGAGCCATATTTCATAATGGCTTTGTGAAATCCAATCTCAAATGTGTAACATACAATCTACACATTATTGGGTAATATTTGGGAGTTACAAATTTCTAACTGATTTTGTAACTCCAAAATATGTCACATTTGGGCACACACATGTGTCCAATTTTGTGACTCTCAATAATATGTTACAAGGTGTGAAAAATCACATTTGTGTGACAAATCACAATTTGACACATTATTTAATCTAACATTATATTATATGAAATAATATAACACTTAGTAGTATTCATTGTCGTGGGGTTGGTAGTTTCGACTGTCCTCTTCATCATCATCATCATAACCATCCTGGTAGGATGTTTGATAGCTGCTACTTGCTTCTTGGTCAGTTCTCTACCTATTTCTTCTTGGAGGGAGACCATGATTGCACCTAGCAGAATGATTACGTCGAGGTTGTTGGCCTCGATTTTGACTTGCTAGTCATTCGTTCCTTGGTTGTCGGAACTGTTGACCAGATCCTACATTCTGTGGATTAGGAGGTTGCTTGCCTTAATTGCCCATCAGCAGGCCTTCCAACTCTAGATACTTGCCTACCACAGCCTTGACCTTGGTCACAATTGGGTATCACTTGTTCATCTTGGTGGAGTTGACGTTATACTCTTGGTTGAGCTCTCCTGTTCGAGTGATGACTATGAGTTTGCCCAGGGGGAACTACTTGGTCTCGGGACCTTACTGTTTGAGCATGCTCTGGGACTTGACCACCTGGCTTTTGTGCCTCAACATTTGTTCGACCAATATTCTTAGGTTGATGGTTTATTTTCCGAGGTTTTACAGCTTGAGTTTGTTGCAAGACATCCTTTAGCAGCCTTGCTGCTTTAGTATTACGACGGTCAACTTCTTCTTGATGAGCTTCAAGGGCTCACTGCTGTTGATCCATCCAAGACTTAAAGTCTTTCCTCTGCTTGTTAAGGGCTTCAACTACAACTTCTTGGGCCGCTGTCTGATTTTCATGCATGGTAACAAACTGCTCATGCATTTTTCCCACGAAATCTTTCAGTTGTTCAATATTGGGGTTGAGGTCTTCCCCTAAGTCCACGTGGGCTCATCACACCCAAATGCTCCTCATGGAGGAAGGTATCCAGGTGGAGGAATCTGCTGACTAGGGTGCTGAGGGGGAATTTGACTGCTCGAAGAGCACTTATATGGTCCAGTGGTAGTGTTTCTCCCTTGTGGTTCCTGGCTTTGAATTTTAGTAGTGTTAGCCATTGATTCATACAGATATGGTAGACTGTGATTTTGGATTTTAGCTCTCAATGACAGTACCAAAATATTGACCATCATTTTGGTCAACGACACTGGGTCAATTTGAATGACAGTCAATAATTTAAAGAGCTAAAATAAAATAAAATGACACAAGGAATTTATAGTGGTTCGTCCCAAGAGTTGGTAATGACCAACGTCCACTTGCACTTTTATTAATCAAGAAGGTCTAGACTCAAGATCAAGAAGAGCAAGTTTCAACTTAGTTTCCTAAGCCTGAGAGAAAATATAATCGATAGGGATTTGTATGTAAAGTGCACTTCCCCCCATAATGATTGTGAGAGATCTCTATTCATAGAGTCTCTTAATTTCTCTGGGCCCTACAAAATGATCTAGGCCCTACATGTGTAGTGTGAGATTGTTACAATTGATTACATAAATAAAATAAATACAAAAAATACATTCAAATATCAGTTACATAAATATCTCGTGAAATCCGGGTCATTCTGGTTGAATGACTTGTTCTTCGAGCAGGTCTTCCTTCGAGCAGCTTTATGAGGTGGTTGTTGTTCCTAGGACCAGCCCCTTTCCACTCGAGTAGCAAGCTCTGTGGAAATTCAATATTTGCAAGGAAAATAGCTTCCTTCATGCTAACGGAGCACACTCAAGAAGCTTTTTCATCTCGACCAGCTCTTGGGAGTTTCAATGTCATTTACTGCCATGTGTCCTCTTCATACGCCATGTCATCATGTCCAATTTTGGGTTAAACATTCAACGTCTTCTTCTTCTTCTTCGGGGGAAGACCACCGTGGTCGAGCTGGTGCTAAGGTTGAATTTGAAATTTTTAAGCAAAAAAAAAAGTTTAAATATGAGAGTTTTTTAATTTCTGGGTTTGTGTCTAGAGGTGGTCTTGAAGAGTTCTTTTATTAATATCTGTGTTATTTTATTAAGTTGTTGGGGCTATTGATGGATGTGTGATGGATGACATCAAGGTGTATTGCTAGAGCTCGTAGATCTAGATCGTGCACTTCGACAAATTTGGTTTTTTTTTTATTTTTAAGATTGAATGTGTTTACCGAGTTTTTCGAAAACTAGAAATATATTAAGAAATAAGAGCTAGAAAGAAATGATCAAAGATAAACAACCAAAGTTTTTACATGGTTGGGGCGTTAATGAGCCTTAGTTCACGAGTCTATTGTATTAGATTTTAGAGAGCTTTTGACAATGGAGCTTTCTGCAAGTTTTAGCAGAGTAATTGCTTACAAGAGAAAATCTGGGATCCCTACTACAGTGCACAATTGATCTTATTTATAGGAAATCAAGTGCAATGGGCTTGGGTTGGACTAATTTGGGCCCAATAGGGATGTAATCATAGTTTGCTTGCTAATGGAGTCATAATACAGAGAATGTTGCTTAATAAAACATAGTAATCAAGGCCCATTGGGCTGGCTTGGGCATGGCCAAGCCTTACAACTGCCAATAGTACGTACTCTTAGACTGGTTCGCGTGGGCTTCTAAGGGAATCTTGAGGACAGTATCTGTCAGAGTAGTGGCAGTACTGTTTCCTAGGAGCAGCGTACGTTCCGTGCGTAACCTCTTCTGCACATGGCTATCACTCTCTACATGCCACAAAACCATGTATTGAAATATACATAATTTTATTTATATAATTAAGGATAGTGGGCTTCGATGGTAAAATGAGGTTTGAATAATTAGTAACTCATTAGTGCTCAAAAGGTCATTTTAATAGTTTTACATTTTAAAATAAACTAAGTTTTAATTAATATTCTCTTGGATTTATTGCGATGTATTATACAATTGAATTTTTTTTTATTTTAATTTAATCTATGTTAATTTGTAGGGATTAAAATGTATTTGACATAAATAAAAAGAAAGAAAGAAAGAATTAAATCTGAAAAATGAATGGGAAAAATGGCATTCTTGAAATAAAGTTTTCCAAGGCCCAAGTGTATAACCGAACCCATTGTTCCTCTACCCAGTCAATTCCCCATCAGCGCCCAATTGGTGCCAACTCTCTAACAACAACACACCACAAGTGTGCTCTGCCTAGTCAATGCCTACGTGGCACTCTACAATTGGCTTCTGCTTGCCACCTGATGCAACTACCTTTTGTGTGTGCCTCGGTCTGCGTGCAAGCCATTTGTTAGAAACAAATTTTCCGAGTGCACAACAGAATGCAATTTATGGCCCCAGTAGATTTAAAAAAAATTGTATATAAAACAATTTTACATAAACGATCTTATGATTTATATATATTAATCTAACAGAAGAAGATTTACCTCTTGAAGCCTATCGTGTGTCATTGTTATCTTCTCGTATAATTTCAATCATCCTATCCATGCATATAAGACTCACACCAAAGTCTTCCATATCGTAATCTCAACACAACAGGACATGTGTGGGCATGTAGAGATTCAATGGGATAATCTAGGACTCCATTGATATTGTCATCACATGAGATCAATGTAGTTTGGGTAAATATAATGATTGAAACAATTTATTTTTCTCTTTATTTTTCTCCCTGAGAAAACTCTCTCTGTTTCAGTCAGACTGAATATTATGATCTGTATCTTGTTAAGAGAAATATAATAATATATATTTATATCAGTCATTTAGGATTTTATTAATGAAAACAATTTTAATTAATTCAAATAAAAATATATAGTATCTATTATTATATTCAAAATATATTAATTGAATTTAAATTGATTCAAAATCAATCTAACAACCCATTTAAGAAATCTGATTTATTTCAAATCAACTATCTCAATTTAAATTTCCGAAATGTAAATATTAAATAATTTCTCAAACTAATTTAAAATAAGATGACACAACTAATTAAAAACTAATTATTTTATTTAATTAATTAATAATTACGAAAATTACAATTAATTAAATAATAAATATGTTTTCCATAATTATCTCATAATTACGTATTTTTCCATAAACTAATTTTTGTTTTTTTTGACAAATATACCTATATCTGTTCTATTGTTGTTCTTACCCTGTACAATGTTTATAGAGCTGATCCGAGGACCTATGGACCTATAATTTCAAGCTCCAATAAATTTAGATTATTAATTAAATCTCTTTAATATAATAATCTTATTTATTATTTCCAATATTAATTAACTAAAAATATCGGATTGCACTCTTGTAATTATAGACTTATATTTACCGAGTACTTTATTAAGTGTCCATTGATATAATCATTTAATGCAATTCAATCCTCCAATAATTGGTTCATAATAGAGCTAGGTTAAATTACTGTTTTACCCCTCTAATTACCTCTTTATCCTTAAGTACCATTAATTCACTAGCGAACATTTAATTTATAAACCTTTTATAAATTAGAGGCCTCAAACTATTCAGTTATAGAATTAACACTTAAGGGAACCATTATTCAATCTTTTTATGAAGAAGGCTTGGATTCCATATCTGTAAATCATGTCCCCAGCCATCTACGTCAATGAGCCCCCAAAACAAAAGTTTTTAGCCTGATCTTCTGACAGACCGTAATGAATGAATCAAAGGACCCAAATAACAGAAATAAGAGTTCATGATAACCTCAGGATTTAGATCGATTTGCATACAATCATCAAGTGATATGATTATAACTCTTTATGGTAAACAATATTTTAATAAAGAGTTAAATACATATCTGGTCCAGTCCTATACAATCTTATTGTATAAAGTACCTCCACTAAGATGTCTTACTACACCAGTGATCCGGATCTAGATCACATGTATTCATAATACTAATGATCGTACTAGTAGTGCTTAATTGCATATTCCATAACTTTAATATAAATTGTGGACTATTTAATTAATTATCTATTATCTTAATTCTCTAGTACCAATACAAGATTATAGCTACATTAATAAATTACCAATTTTCTGATATTTATCTAAATATTATTCAGTAATAATAAACATTAATTATATGTAAGAATATTTATTTTTATAAATTTCATAAATAATGAACAACTTTCATTAATTTAAGGGAACTATGCCCAACACCATTTGTAGCACTCCAAGCCTCCCACGCCACTTGCATACAAAAGTATACAACATAATAGTAATGATAACACTAAAACTAATATTAATAATAATAATAATTAGGATTTATAATAAGATTTTATTACTAATGTTGTCAATGTTTTCACCACCCGACATGTGGCAATTAGGAGTAATTTGCGACAAGGCAAGTCATGAGGTTTTTAGAGTGTGAACTCCTCGAGGAAACCCAATCCAGCCAAGTCATGGATGTCTCCAAGTGAGGCCGCGCCCCGAGGTCTATCCTCGAGGCGAGGATGTCTCCAGGTGGGGCTACGTCCTGAGCCAATCTCCAAGTCATGGATGTCTCCAACTAAGGCCACGCTCCGAGGATTTTCCTCGAGGCGAGGATGTCTTGAGGCGAGGCCACATTCTGAGAGGTTCTCTTCACTCGCTCATCTCTCAGGTCTATGATTTTGTTCCTCGAACCTGGAGTAGATGCCATGTGTCAGTCATTGCGGGTATGGGCAACCAGAAGATCATCTGACAATCTCCCAACATTTTATGTAGATTATAATTTTTGTGGTGGTTTTATCTCACTCTCCCGTAACATTCTTATACTCTAAAATCTGAGATAGCATATCATGGAAGAATCTAACTCTCTTTCAGCTTTGAGATTCATGACACAAGATTTTGTTAGAATAGATAGATTTGATGGGACTAATTTTTTGCGTTGGCAAGACAAGATTAGGTTCTTGCTCACTACTTTGAAGGTTTTCTATATCTTGGACAAAGACCTAAAAGCCTTGAAAGAGCCCAAGGAAGATGAAACTCAAGAAATCGTCAAGGAAAGGAAGAAGCGCGAAGAAGATGAATTGATTTGTAGGGGTCACATCCTCAATGCTCTATCAGATAGGCTCTATGATATCTACAACAACACCAAGATTGCCAAGGAGATTTGGGAAGCCTTAGAAAAGAAGTACAAAGTGGAAGAGTAAGGTACAAAGAAATTCCTTATTACTCAATATATGGAGTTTAAATTTTATGATGATAAACCCCTCTCCCTCAAATTCATGAGTTGCAAATTATTGTGAATAAATTATCTACTCTTAAAATTGTATTGCCGGAACAATTTCTTGTTGGTGCCATTATAGCCAAATTACCTCCTTCATGGAGAGGCTATAGGAAAAAGATGCTCCATAGAAATGAAGAGATTTCTTTGGAGGAAATTCTCAAACACTTGAGAATTGAGGAGGAATATTGTTCTAGAGATTTGAATGATGAGAAGTCCAATGGAGAGACTTCTAAGGTCAATGTTGTGGCAAATCCTCCTAACAAAAGCAAAGGAAATGGCAAGAACAATGGCAAAGGCCGAAAACCCTTGGGGTCCAAGAAGAATGACGGTCAATTCAAAAGTTCCAAAGGACCTTGCTTTGTGTGTGGCAAGAATGACAACTTTGCTAGAGATTGTAGGTTCAAGAGGAGCCATAACAATGAATCAATGGTTAACTCGGCTCAAGAGGAGCTAGTGGCTACACTAAGGGAGGTCAATGCCATTCATGGAAAGGTGAGTGGGTGATGGTATGATACTTGTACCACCATTCATGTAACCTATGATAGATCTCTATTCAAGACCTTTGAATGTTCAAAGGAAGGGAATGAAATCCAAATGGGCAATGAGAAAAGGTCCAAGGTTGAAGAAAAGAGAACTAATGACTTGTTCTTCACATTCGGCAAGGAGGTTCTACTCACCAATGTTTTGTATGTACCGGAAATGAGTAGAAACCTTGTGAGTGGCAATTTACTTGGAAAACTAGGAATCAAGGTTGTGATAGATTCCGACAAGCTTCTTTTATCTAAAGACAATGTTTTTGTTGGAAAGGGATATGCTTGTGATGGCATGTTTAAACTTTGTACTTCCATTGACAATGTGAACAATAAAGTTTCTTCTTCTTGTTATATGCTTGACTCAAATTCTATTACTTTTTGGCATGTTAGACTTGCACATATAGGATTTAGCACAATTAAAAGGGTTGTCAAATATGGATTAATTGATTGTGATAATGTTGAGCATGAAAAATGTGAATTATGTGTTAAATCTAAAATGGTAAAGAAACCATTTCCTAGTATTGAAAGAAACTCTAAGTTGTTAGATTTGATACATAGTGATTTATGTGAACTTAATGGAATGTTGACTAGAAGAGGAAGTAGATATTTTATTAATTTCATTGATGATTGCTCTAGATTCACATATGTATATTTGCTTAAAAATAAAGATGAAGCATTTGATGTGTTTAAAGTGTATAAAGCAGAAGTTCAAAATCAACTCGAAAGGAAAATTAAAATACTTAGAAGTGATAGGGGTGGTGAATATTTTTCAAATGAATTTAACTTGTTTTGTGAAGAACATGGAATAATTCATGAATGTACAACCCCTTATACTCCACAACAAAATAGTATAGCGGAAAGAAAGAATAAAACATTTATTGAGATGCTTAATGCTATGCTATTACACTCTAAATTAAATTTTAGTTTGTGGGGTGAAGCCTTGCTATTCTCTTGTCATATTTTGAATCGTATTCCCATGAAGAAAAATAATATGTCTCCATATGAGTTATGGAAAGGAAAGAAACCAAACATTTCTTATCTTAAAGTGTGGGTGTGTCTTGCTTATTGCAAGAGCACCGATCCAAAAAGGACCAAGTTGGGTCCAAGAGCTATAAGATGTGCATTTGTGGGTTATGTCCAAAATATCAAAGCTTATAGATTATTAGACTTGGAGTCTAATGTAATAATAGGTTGAGTTCTTTGAGAACATGTCATGCGATGACAACAAGTTGGAACCAACTCAAACTAGAGAGCCTCAAGAGGAGACTCCTAGAATAGTTGGTGAGAAATCTCAATTGCCTAGAAGGAGCCAAAGGCTAAAAGATTTGGGATCAAATGAGGAGTGTTCTCCAATAGAGACACTATACCTTGTTGAAAGTGATAATGAGGAGGTTACTTGGAAACATCCAATAGTACTTCAAATAGAAGATTATCCCAAAACCTTCAAGTAAGCAATGTCCTCAAGGGACTCCACTTTTTGGAAGGAGGCAATTAATGATGAAATGGATTCAATTATCTTAAACCACACTTGGGAATTGGTTGTCCTTTTAAAGGGGTCCAAACCAATTGGGTGCAAATGGGTATTTAGAAAGAAATACCATACCGATGGCACCATACAAACCTTCAAGGCTAGGCTAGTAGCCAAAGGTTTCAAACAAAGAAAAGGAATAGATTACTTTGACACATATGCACATGTAGCAAGAACTACTTCTATAAGATTGTTGTTTGCCTTATCATTTATATACAACCTTTATGTTCACCAAATGGATGTCAAAACGACATTCCTAAATGGGGATCTCGAGGAAGAGGTCTATATGGAACAACTGGAAGGTTTTGTTCTTCAAGGAAATGAACATAAAGTGTGTAGACTTATCAAATCATTATATGGTTTGAAACAAGCTCCAAAACAATGGAATGAGAAGTTTGATAAAGTCATTGTTTCTAATGGATTTAGACATAACAATGCCGACAAGTTCTTATACTCTAAGACTTATGGTGACTATGTCATACTTGTGTGTCTATATGTAGATGATATATTGATTTTGAGTAATGACATGAAAGGAATAATGGAAACGAAGATGTTTCTATCTTCTAACTTTAAAATGAAAGGCCTTGGAAAGGTGGATACCATTCTAGGTATCAAAGTTAGAAGGAATAGTGGGGGTTTTGTGTTGAGTCAAACCCACTATGTTGAGAAAGTGCTCGACAAATTCAGTCATTTCAAAATAAAAGAGGCACATACACCATTTGATTCAAACATGATGTTTGAAAAGAATGAAGGAAGAGCGGTGGCTCAATTGGAATATGCAAGTGCAATAGGTAGCCTAATGTACGCCACTCATTGCACAAGAGCGGATATTGCATATGCGGTTAGTAAACTTAGTAGGTTTACTAGCAATCCGAGTATCAAGCATTGGAAAGCTATTGAGAGAATACTTGGTTATCTTAAGGGTACCAAGGAGTATAGTCTTCACTATACAAACTTTCCAAAGATATTTGAAGGATATTCCAATGCTATCTGGATATCAGGAATTAGAGATAATCTCTCCACAACCGATTCGGTGTTTACTCTTGGAGGAGGTGCAATCTCATGGGGCTCCAAGAAGCAAACGTGTATTTCACACTCAACCATGGAAGTGGAGTTTATAGCTTTAGAGGAAACTGGCAAAGAGGCTGAGTGGCTTAGGAATCTCATGATAGATATTCCTTTAACCACGGATATGGTATCAACAATTTCAATACACTGTGATAGCCAATCTGCACTTGCTAGAGCATATAATAGTGTGTATAATGGAAAGTATAGATACACTAGTTTAAGACATGAATATGTGAGACAATTGATTCAAGGTGGAATTGTATCGATCTCATATGTTAAAACAAGTGAGAACTTAGCGGATCCATTTACAAAACCTCTTGTGAGAAGGTTAGTAAGTTCTACTTCAAAGGGGATGGGATTGAAAACTCCTAGAAGAATAGATTCACCAATGATGGAAACCCAACTCTCAACTTGTACAAATCAATGGAAAGAGTTCAACGGGTAAGAACAAGTCATTGATAAGTGAATAGTTTCAACACTAAAATTTATGATGAGTTCCATCTGAGATGGTTAGTGTTGGTTGCTACCGAGTTAGGGTTAAGCCTAGAGCTTTTAATGAAGTTCAGTTGAGTGTAACAAGCATCTATAAAGGCAGCAAAGATGATGTAAGAACTTCACCTATGTGGACTTAGAGGTAGTGCCGCCTCTCATGGGACTTGGATTTTCTCCCCAGAAAGTCTATGAAGAGATGGGCACATGGCCATGATAGTGCTAAGTGAGAAAGTGGAAAAAAAAAAGATGTGGTGGAGGTGTGTGAGGTATCACCGGTGTTATCATATTGAATACTTGGTTCAAGCTCTAAGCTACTAATAATTTCAATAATACTTTGTGGTATTTTAACTAAGAAAAAGTTCAATCCGAAAGGCACTTTATTTTATGCACCAAAACTGTTTAAGCTATAGAATATGGCTTGTATTTAACCAAGTGGGGGATTGTTATGATTGGTTAAATACAAATGATAAAGTGTTAAAATATAAGCAAGGTATAAACACTTAGTAGAATTCACATAGTGAAGATGTGAATTTGAGTTTCAAATTATAGGCACTTATAAAATAAAAATTTGGGTCCAAAGTGATACATAAAAGTAAATAAGGGTTCCCAAAAATTTTGGTGGCATTTGGAGAATTTTTTGGACCTTTGGAAGTGTCCAAAGTCAAAGGGGGTGGCGATACATCGCCACCCAGGAGGCGACACATCGCCTAAAGGCTTCGCCTGTTGTAAAATGCGGACTTACGTAAATGTTCCAAATTATGTGTTTTACAAGTCTAATCCTATTGGTTGGACTTAATGACGATGCCTACTCTATATATGGGTCAAAAATAGTGATTTGGGAGACTTGATTAGTCTCTCCAATATCTCTCTACCCTCTCTCTCTCTAGCTTCAAGAATCTCTAGTTTTCTCCAAGAAAGTGCTTGACTTAGAGAGTTAAAGGCGTGTTCAATCTCAATCCTCATTTCCTCAAAGAGAAGGCCTCACGCAACAATGGTGGTTGGGAAATAGGGTATTAGGAAAGTGTTTCTCAATGTGTATAAGCCTTGGTTTGTGGTTTTGATTTGCTCAAAGGATTTTTCTCAAAGAAAGTGGTGGTCTTGCCAATGGTTTTTGAAGCTTCATGAAATATTGAAGAACTCCATTGATTTACTTGGGTTTGCAAGTTCTTTCTCAATCTTTTTTAAGTCTCTGTCAATCCAAATTTTGTGTAGGTTCTAATTTTTGTTGTGGTGTTATCTCACTCTCCCCCAACAACATTAACTTCACTCAAGGTTGCAATGATCTCAACATCAAATGTATTGGCCTTGGTATCTTTACTTAGGCTTGCAATGATCTCAGCATCAAATGCATCAACCTTAATATCTTCACTTTCTTTTGCAATGATCTCATCATCAACTGTATTGACATGTTCACATTCTCTTGAGGTTGCATTAGTCTCATCACTACATGCATGAACCATGTCAATTCTCTTTAGGGTTATCATAAATTCCTTATCGAATGTATTAAACTCAATTGTATTGACCCCAATCTCATTATGATTAATTTTACAATTACCATATCTCACATAATGATCAATAACTTTACAAACAAAACAAGTACAACAATAACCCTCGAATTATTTATTAGCATGCACCATTGTACTCTTAATATAAACAATGATCTCAAACTCACAAAAATATGGCAGAAAACACATTTCACTCAAATTCTTGAAATCTACACATTTAGAAATAGGGAACTGTATGATACCATTCTCCTTAAGCATGTAATCTCATTGAGTTGTCTTATCCTTTGTTGATGAAGACTGTGAATCCATATCCACATTCATGTAGAGCATTTCCAAATAGAACTTTCTTTGATCTTTCATGGTTATGTGTCCAACACAAACCAAATTTGGGAACAAGGATTTGAAGGTTGTAGAAGATGAACTAATTTCCCTCATTGTTGATTATGAAAAACATAAAATGAAAGTAATTAGAAATAGAGATTTTGATTGTTGGGAATACATGGCTTTACTCTTTGCAAATCAACAATGAATAATGATAATAATGCAATATTCCAAACCCTAGATGTTAATAAAGATTCAAATTTAAAGTATGAGTGCAATTCTTGATAATCAAATAAACATGTTCACGATATGAATGTTAATCGTGAATATAAGAAACTAAATGATTAAATGATGATAGAATAAACTTAGATACAACCTTTGTATTAAGTAACAATGAAAAAACATAATAGAATAACAAAATACAAGATTAGGGTTAGAGAGATACAACCTTTGTATTGAGAAACTTGAATCATCAAACTTGGAGAACTTCTAAGACTTTTACACAATATCAATATTGTTGTCCAAAATCTCTATTCCAAGCCTTCCCAATTGCTTGAAGCTTCAACTAAGTAGAATGAGATTTGGGATTGAACAAGCCTTGAAACTCATGTAAGTCAAGCAAGCTTGATGAGTTTCTTGGAGAAAACTTTGGTCTTAGAAAGCTAGCGAGAGAATGAGTTTTAAAGAGAGAGTTGGAAAGTGTGATCAAAGCTTTTCAACTCTAATAACTCATATATATAGTGTAGGCGACATCATTAGTCTAACTAATAGGATTAGAACATTTAAAACACATAATTTGGAGCATTTTACGTAAACTGTACGACCCTAAAAGACTGCCTAGGCGATACGTCACCTACTAGCAGGTGATGCATCGCCTACTAGAGCTTTTGAAGCCCTTCGCATTTAGGCGATGCTACGCCACTTAGGGGGCAGCGTATCGCCACCCTCTCTGAATTTGGACCACTCCAATGGTTCTAAAATTTCTCCAAATGCTACCAAACTTTTTGGGAATGTTTGGATACCTCATTGTATCAATTTAGACCCATAAAGTCACTTTTAGATGCCTTCTACACAATCTCATGTTTCCACTTCTCTTTAAGTGAATACCGTTAAGTGTTTTGCACCTCAACGTGTAAAAATCTTAACTATTATATTTAACCAATCTCAACAAGGCTGTTGTGGCCAAGGCATTAGCGAAGAAGGCTGCCAACGGCCTGACCAAGAAGAAGATTGGGGACTCAGAACCATCCACGAAGGCTTTAGAGGGAGTTCCAGCTACCGCCTTGGCCCTTATGGCGTCTGTGAGCAGCATCTATCTCATCCTGGTCCTCTCCAATCACAAATGTGGAGAAGGAGCCTTCAGAAGGAGGTGGGGCAAATAAAAGGAAGACAGACTTTGCTGCCACTGGGTCTGCAAATCGAGCAAAGAATGTCAAAACAAAAGAGGACTTCACCTTGACTAAGGAACATTCCTCTGGTGAAAGTCTTATTGTTACGTTTGGAGATCAACAGGATGAAAATGCTCCAAATGTCTCGAGTCAGAATGAAGCCCAGGTCTGAGCCTTTGTAATTTTGTTTGGGGCTTCCTTTCTCCTTTTTTTTTGTGAACATATTTTTTATGGGCGCGGATGCACTTAAGACAATTGTTTATCTTATCATCTTGTTATTATATTGGTTAAAAAAAGAGTCACTAAGTGTTTTACCACTATGCACGAATTCTTTAGACGTGGAGGCCTGTATCTAATGGCTAGGAGCATTAGGGGAAATATTGTGGAAGTTGACTAACTTATCCTGTAACTAAGGTCCAGGTTTCAACAGCTAGGACCGTTTTGGACTTACAAAATTTAATTTAATTGATTTACCCTAAATCTATGGTTCAGGTTCCAACGACTTGGACCGTTATGGACTTTTCAGATATGACTTAGTTTTAATGGTCTGGACCATTAAAGATATGACTTAGGTAGAAATTAGTTGATTAACTTATCTCGAACCCGAGGTTCAGGTTTCAATGGCTTGGACCGTTATTTAAACCTAACATTCAAGTTCCAACGATCCTGGACCGTTATAGGGAAGCAATTAATAAATGTTACTATCTTGGACCATGTTAGGTCTGGACCAATATTTTGGGAGTTGGGTTATGAAACCACCAGACCTTACGAATCTGGATTTGGACTGGGTTTTGTGCCTTGCATCCTTTTTTGTTTTTAATCTTGGACTGTATAGATGGTCCTGCCCCCAAAGTGACCAAAGAGTGTAGTCTTAGGTCACTTGTTCGGGTAAAAATTAAAGACGGACGTGAACTTTTTTTTTCCTGAAAACATTCCCTGTGGTGTTTTGTTCACACCACTTTCATTAAATAAGAAATGGCCCTGGGGCGTACATTACTTGAAAGTAAAAATGTTAAAAAGAGTAGGGCTACATCCTCCCGACTATTGATAGTATCGGCGGAGGTGTTTAGCGTTCCAGGCCCTTGGGACCTCTATTCCGTCTAGCCACTTTAGGCGATATGTTCCTGGACATACTTCATTTTGGATCTCATATGGTCCTAGAACCCCCACTCCTGGATCATGAGATGCAGGGAAAACTCTTATCAGGACTAGATCGCCGGTTCCGAATCTTTGACTCTTAACTTTTGAGTTAAAATGCCTTGCAATCTTTCCTTGACACATCTTCAGTTGCACTTGTGATTCTTCCCGAATCTCTTCGATGAGATCCAGGGATTCCTTGAGTAACGCATGATTCTAGATGGGATCGTATGTATCATGTCTGTGGGATGGAACCACAGTTTCTACTGGGATGATTGCTTCACATCCGTAAACCATTGAGTAGGGAGTATGTTCAATCGAAGTTCTTTTTGTGGTCCGGTATGCCCATAGGATACAGGGCAACTCTTCGGGCCATTTGCTCTTGCAAGCTTGTAGCTTTTATTTTAGTGTCCCCTTCAAAATCTTATTCACGGCCTATGTTTGCTTGTTTGCTTGAGGTTGTGCGACTACGGAAAAGCTTTTGATGATTCCATGTCTTTAACAGAAGTCGGTGAAGTGGATGCTATCATTTTGCTTCCTGTTGTTAGACACGATTTTATGAAGGAGGTCGTATCAGAACACAATATTATTGATGATGAAGTCCAGGGCCTTTTTGGAGGTAATGGTGCTCATTGGTTCCGCTTCGACCCACTTGGTGTAATAGTCGACGGCTACAATGACATATTTCAATCCGTCGTTCACGGTCAGGAGGGATCCTACCAAATCAATTCCCCACACTACAAAAGGCGGACTGGTGATCAAGGTTATCTCTGTGGGAGGAGCTTGCGGGATCTTCGCGTACCTTTGGCATTGCTCACATTTGCGGACATAATCTATGGATTCCTTCTTCATTGTTGGCCATAAATATCCTTGCCTTAGGATCTTCTTGGACAAGCTGAGTCCGACTGTGTGATCTCTGGAAAAGCATTCGTGCACTTCATGCATGATTGCCCTTGTTTCGGTCCCGGATACGCATCGAAGATACGACATGGATAACCCCCTGTGAAAGAGCTTTCCGTCCATCATGGCCTAGTACTGAGGCTTCCTGGTGGCGACCCTGTTTGTGGGCAATTCTCTAGTGGCTAGATACTGGATGAGAGGTCCCATCCAGAACATTGTATAATCAATGGCGTTTATGATTGCGGGGTCTTGAATACTGGGTATGGGTAGATGGTTGATTGGGACTACCCTGGAGAGTTTTGCTTCAACATCCGTGGCCAACTTTTCCAGTGTGTCCGCAAACACATTTTTTTCCCTAGGGATCTAGTGGATGACGTATCTATTGAAATATTGGAGTAACTCTCGGGTTCGTGCCACGTAGGCAGCCATCTTCTCCTCCTTTGTTTGGTATTCTCATGAAATCTGTCTTACCACCAACTAGGAGTCGCTATGGACTTCGATGTTTTCTGCCCCCACTTCCCGAGCTAAGCGTAATCCGGCTAGCATGGCCTCATGCTTAGCCTCATTGTTTGACGCTTTGAACTGGAAGCATAGGGAAATTTGTAACTAGTGACCTTGGGGGTATATTAGAATGATCCCAGCCCCACCCCTGTTCTCATTGGAGGCTCCATCAACAAAGATCTTCCAAAAGGGCACTACAAGGTCAATTGGCTCTTCGTCCTCAGCAATCCCGGTGCATTCTATGATGAAGTCGGCCAGGGCCTATCCCTTGATAGAGATTATGGGGACGTAGGCAATAATAAATTGGCTCAGCTCCATGGCCCACTTCAAAAAGTCTTCACGATGATTCAAGTTTTTGTAATACTTGTCATAGGGGATGGTTTGTTAGTACCTGATGGCGTGGGCCTGAAAGTATGGTCTTAACCTCCTAGAAGCAGTCAGTAGGCAAAATGTCAATTTCTTAACCAAAGGGTATCTGGACTCCGTGCCCAGCAATATTTTGCTTACGTAATAGACCGGGAGTTGGACCTATCCCTCTTTTCGCACTAATACAACGCTTATTTCATGTTCTGACACTACCAAATATAGGTATAGCGGTTCCCCATCCATCAGCTTCAACAAGATTGGTGCTTGGGCCAAATGCACCTTCAAATTTTGGAAAGCCTCTTCACACTCGGCTATCCACTCGAACCTCTGGTTTCTGTGAAGTATGTTGAAAAATGGGATGCACTTGTTCGTGGTATTCGAAAAAAAGCGGCTCAAAGTTGTTATTCTTCTCGTCAAGCTCTAAACGTCTTTGTGTTTCTGTGGTGATGGCATATTGATCAATGCTCTGATCTTATCTGGGTTGGCTTCTATCCCTCTTGAGCTTACTATGAAGCCCGGAAACTTCTCGGATGCCACACCAAAAGTGCACTTCTTGGGATTTAGCTTCATCCTGTATTTCTAGATAATGGTGAATGCTTCTGCTAAGTCACTTGTGTTTTGGGATGATGTCTTGGACTTAACCAACATGTCATCTATGTAGACTTCCATGTTCTTCCCGAGTAGGTTCCGACATTCTTTAGCCCGAAAAGCATGACAATGTAGCAATATATGTTATATTATTTTATAATATAATGTTTTAGATTAAATAAATGTGACATAGAGTGTCACATATTGTAACATATAATAGAGAGTTACATTATTTGGATATATGTGAAATATCCAAACATGTAACATATTTGGTGTTACAAATTCATCACAAATTTGTAACTCCTAAAATATCACCCATTATTGTGTAGATTTGTTGTTACACAATATTGAGATGAATTTCTTAAAGCCATATGAGAAATGGCTGATAGAGATGTGATTTTAACTCCCATATTGTGTATGGAAGTTACAAAATCAAGTGGGAATAAATTGGAACGTTTTGGAAAAAACTGAAAAAATGTGTTGCTGAAATTGACTGAGGGCCGCGGCGCCTGGAACAAGCGCTGCGGCCCTAATGGCTGACAGCTTCATATAATTTCGGTTTTTATCCAATTTTGAACGATTCCAACAGCCAAGTAACTCCCAAATCTCTATTTTAATTCCATAAAACACCCAATTAATCATTGGTAACAGCCATGGGGGTTGGTGGAATTTGAAATTCAAAGGGTGTCTCTAAACTCTATAAATAGGAGCCTAATGCTCACTTGTAAGACACACCATTTCTATCCACTAAAGCACTTGGCTAGAAACACCTTGAGGCTTGATAATTCCATAAAGCATTTCCAAAAATCTGAGAGAGATCCCTTAGTGCTTGAGTTAGGGGGAAATAAGCTTTTGGACAAAGGTTTTAAACCTTGTTCAAGTTGGTGATCCCCAATCCTCTTCACTTAGGTTGTGTAAGTGAGAGTTTGTTTGTGGTTTATGTTCTTCCTTTTATTCTATTGTTCTTCTTCTTATTCTCTTGTTTTATTTACTTGTATATTTTTTTTAAGAGTTGTAATCTCTTCATTTGGTCCAAACACTTTATTTTATTTGTAACTTTTGTTTTGAGTTGTATTTTACTATTCTCTTCTTCTTCATCATCTTCTTCATTTCCTTTGTTTTATTTGTATTTTCAGTTATAGAGTTGTAACACTTTATTTAATCAATCTTGTCCATTGTAATATTTTGCATAGATTTGTAACATTATCTTACCATTTCCATTGAGGCAATATTATTTTTCCTAACAATATACACCTTTGTCAGTCTAGAAGCTGGTGTGTTCCTGGTCTGTGACATGCATTGAAATCTGGTTGTAACCAGAGTAGGCATCCATGAAGCTTAGCAACTCATACCCAATCCTTTGGGCATGGCTTGTTGAGATCCGTGAAGTCGATGCAAGTCTTCCACGTCCTGTTTGGTTTTGGCACCAATAAAAGAATTGCCAGCCAAACAGGGTACAAATCTTCTCAGATGAAGTTAACCGAGGATAGTTTCTCGATTTCCAGGTTGAGGGCATCTGCCCTTTCCACGCCCAATGGTCTTCGCTTCTACCAGACAGGAGTTGCATTCTCGTCGATGTTCAGGGCATGACATATGATGCTGAGGTCAATCCCGGTCATATCCGAGTGGGATTAGGCCAGGACGTCTTGGTTTTCTTTTAATTGGGAAATTTTGGAAGCCCTGACCTCTAGATTCAAATTTCTTCCTACCCAACTGCTCTGGTCAGATCGGTGTCACTGATGCACACCTCCTCAATCTCCTCCATAGGCTCTAACACCCTGTCTGCCTCTATCTGAGGGTTCAATTCGTCATCTTCTCGGAGCACCCTTCGTGCTGGTTGTGGAGGTGGGATTGGATCGAGGTTTTCCTCTTCGAGAGGTTCTTTGCAGACCATGAAGATTGGTCGGGTGGAGACGTGATAACACTTCCAGGCGCTCTTTTGATCTCCCTGTACTGTCCCCACTCTATCGTTTTCACACGGGAACTTCAAGCATAGTTGGCAGATGGAGGTAACGACACCAAAGTCGACTAGAGCAGGGCGCCCAAAAATCACATTATACGCAGTGGGACCTCCACCACTACGAATGTGCAGTATTTGAATGAGTTTTGAACATCATTCCCTACACATGACAGGGAACTGTATCTTGCCCATCGGGAGCAATGGATCCCCATTGAAGTCATAGATCTGCGTTGGACACGATGCTAGGTCCGCCTCTGTTAGGCCAATCACTGTGAAGGCCAGCTTAAACAGGACATTGACGGAACTCTCATTTTCCACCAACACTTAGGATACTCTTTTGTTGGCAATTTGGGCGTCGATGACCAAGGGATCATGATACGGGAAGTGGAAATTTCGGGCATCTTCATCCGTGAACGTTCTCGGATGATTCATCAGCTTAGGGCATTGGGCTAGAGTTTGGACCAATGCGCACACCTCATGGTCTTGGTCAAGTTCACTGAGGTAACTCTTTTGATCATTCCGGGATGGTCCTCCCAGGTGCGGGCCTCCTGATATAGTGGTTACGTGGCCGTCTACTTGAGGAGGTGCAGTTATGGGCGGATACGACATCCCGGGTCCAGGAGCCATAGGGCCTCCGGGAGGTTGCACTATTGGGGCTCCCTAAGGGGCATGCGCTCTCAGTCCTGGAGCATACCTTCCCTGAGGAGTTATGAATGGTACTTGTACTCCCTGGGCCAAAGGTTTTCCGGGAGCCGTGGGCAATCCCGGAACTCCAGTTGGCAACCTGACCCATTGGTGGAGGTGCCCCAGCTTGATCAAATTCTCGATCTCATCCTTCAGTTGACAAAATTCCTCAATTGTATGGCCTATGTCCTTGTGATAGGCACATCTTTTGCTCGCGTCCCTCAAGTTCTTTCGCCCTTTAAACATGGGGCTTGGTTTCTGGTAGTGGACTATGTTGCCCGTTGCAGGGTAGATATTCTCTCAGGTCTCCACCAAGTTTGTGTACTCTGTGTACTGGGGCTCGTACCCCTCTTTCCCTTCTACGAGGGCTCGCTTCGGCTCTAATTTTTGCTGGATCGTTTTCCTCGGGAAGGGTTTATGCTTGCCTTGGCTGCTTCAGTTTGGGATGGTTGAATAGCTCCGGGAGCTACACTGTATCCAGTTGGTGCCACTTCGTATCCAGAGAAAAGGACCAAAGAAGTTGGAGCATATCCCGATGAAGCGAGCGCATAGACGATCGGGGTCATGAACTGCATCCCGAGAGCTATAGTGTGTCTGGACATCGCTATAGATACCTGATAGAGATTTTTCGGGTAATGCGCTTCGTACCCGGGAAGGGTTTGTGCTGTTGGTGGTGGTGTGGCTACCATCCACAAGCTTGGATTCAAGCTTCTTCTCAATTGATGGAGCCTTGATCCCTCCTTATAAATTCTTCAAGGGTGGCCACCTTGCTGCGTTGCATGTCTTCTCAGAGAGGGGATCCATCTCTGATTCTGGACTAGAGGGCTACTAGGCACTGTCCATCATCCACCTTAGTTATTATAAGCTTATTTTGTGAAGCGTTGGATGTAAGCCTTAATGGTTTCAGTGGGATGTTTCTTAATGTTGCCCAGCGCACTGACCTCTATGTCCAGTTTCTGGGCGGCTATGAATTGCTTACGAAAAGCTAACTGTAATTCGGACCAAGTTTGATCGATCCTGTCTTGATCCTTTTCCACCATTCTTTAGCGGGTCCGGCCACAGTGATAAAAAACACAGGAATCTTCCGTTGTCACAGACATGGGCTATAGTCATCAGGTGATTGTAGCGGGATAGATGGTCTCTAAGGTCGGTGTTTCCGGTGTAGGCGGGTATATCCGACATCTTGAACCCCTTGGGAAACACAACATCCAAGATGTGTTTTTCACATGGTTCCTTTTCTTCATCTTCAAAATCAGAACCTCCACCTTCTTGTTTTCGGACCAAACGGTTTGTGACCTTTTTGAGATCGAACAACTACTCCATGAACTGCCTGGCCATTCCATCATCAAGGGGAACTATTTCATTCCTCCTGTCGTTGAGATTATTCCTCAAGTCGCCTCCTCGAGGGCGAATCTTTACTTTTCGGGTTTGCTCCTTTTGAGCATTGACCCAGTCTTGTAAATATACTCAGGATGTGTCATCTCTCGAACTAACAGCTTCCGGCTCCTCTCTGCGTTTACGCCCTCCGTGATCCTTGTTCACGGAAATGCTGGGATAAAAATGTTTTCCCCAGTCCTCTTGTCTCAGGACATTCTGGGGCTTAGTACCTTTTAGGCGTTTCCCCTACGGATTGTTTTGGTGATTCCGTCCTGGGACAGGATTCACCTGTTCTTTCCTAGGGAAATTCCCTGGGTCCACCCTAGTTTTTGGAGCAGGAGGAGTACTCTTTTGGGGGTTTGATTTTTCTATGGGATCGGTCGCTTTGGCTTTCCCTTTTTCTTGATCTAGGTTTGAAGGAACGACTCCAGGATGAGTGGATCGTCCCAGAGGAGGAGTAGGGGTAGGAGTGTTGTTGGGAGCGCCAGTCCCTGTAGGTGGGACAAGTGGCTGAGTTTCTAGGGGAGGAATAGTTGAGGGAATAACTGTAAATCCCTGAGCAGCAATAAAATCTTGAAGAGTCAGGAGGGACTCTTGCATCTGCTGGGTGGTCTCTTGTTGTTATGCCATCCTTACTTCTTGGTCGAGGACCTGTTGTCTCAGACAGACCACTTCCAGATCCTCTAGTTTAGGTTCCACATCATTCTTGCCGGGATCGACGGGATTCTCAGCCTTATGGTCTTCATACCCATATATGTCTTCCTTATAATAGTCTTCATCGTATTCACCTACTTCTCTGAAGTTTTGGGAGTCATCAGGCAGGGGCCTGTGATAGGTATGTCCTCTGGTGGATCTTGAGGAAGTTGTTGGTTTTGCAATGGTTCTCCATTTTCCTGTTGCTGCTACTGAGCGGGATCAAACATAGTGTGCCTGGTATTCACCATCTTCGTAGATGACGAAGGCTGGTTCAAGGTTTCTTCAGACTCTCAGTGAAAGCACCAAAACGTTTACTGAGTTTTTTCAGAAACTATAGATATATTGAGAAATAAGAGCTAGAAGGAAAGGCAAATAAATGAACAAGATCACAGTTTTTACGTGGTTGGGGCGTTAATGAACCTTAGTCTACAAGTCACTAGTATTGAGCTTTAGAGAGTTTAACAATGGAGGTTTTCTGCAAGTTCAACAACGTTTATGCATACAAGAAAAAATCGAATCCTGCTACAGTGCACGAATGACCCTGTTTATAGGCTGCCATGTGACTTGGGCCAAACTAATCTAGGCCCAATAAGGATATAATCATAAGTGCTCTCTAATGGAGCTATAATACAAGAGTGTAACATGTAAATAGGTCATTAATCTAGGCCCACTGAGCCGGTTTAAGCGTAGTAGAGCCTTGCATCTTCCCTTTGTCTGTTAGAGCGGACTAGTCCGCGTGGGCTGCTAGGGGGATCATAGGAACACGATCTGTCAGAGTAGTGACAATACCGTTTCCTAGGAACATCGTACATTCCGTGCATACCCCAACCTGCGGGTTAGTTAGGGAGATCAACTGCCGAATTTCTCAAGGACACGTCAACTGTGGGAAGAACTGGGCTTGTCGCACCCGGATATATGGTCCAGGTTCGTTTACCAATGTATAGGTTCATTGACCAAGACCCCAGTTCATTTACCAGGATGGATATCAGCTTGCAATGATGGATCGAAGGACATCCTGATGGTGAATTAGAATGTTGAGGATGGACCTGAAGACTTCATCTGGATCCCACTTGATGGGATCCGTCTCTTGGAATGGACCGTCTTCCACCATAATCTAAATCCCATAGGATAGAGGGTGCACTTGGGAAGGTGGTTCTGGTCTATATCTCTTTTCCAACCCCTTACTATGCTCGTGCTACTGGCTAGTTATTGGGCTCGACATGGTCCGGGCCGATAGGGTTTGGTTGCTCATTGTTCGCTGGGCCCGGGCCTTTCCCGAGAGTCCATGAAACCAGTTTGGTCGTGCCACGTGTCCATGGTGGAAAATCTTGGTAACATTCTTAAGTACCATTAATTCACTGGCGAACAGTTAATTTATAAATTATAGGCCTCAAACAGTTCAGTTCCAGAATTAACACTTAAGGGAACTATTATTCCTTCTTCTTATGATAAGAAAGCTTGGATTACATATTTGTAAATCATTCCCTAGCCATCTACGTTAATGAGCCCCCAACACAAAAGTTTTAGCATGATCATTGTAACGTCCTCCTAATAAGGACTGTTAGATTGTGTAGTTTAAATAGTGCTTAACTCGCAAATCGAGTCATTTGAGTTTAAATCGTGTAATTAAACTAACTACGGGTTTAGGTACTAAAAATTTTGATCAAAGTAAACAATTTATTAAAAATGTTTAACTTCCATGCATGGAATTCCACTGTAATTAAAAACAGTTACAAACCCAAAAACAAATACAACAGCCGACCTACGCGGCAAAATCAAGGTTCAATTCTAGTTCCAACAGACAACCTCGGCCGTGGTGGACGAGTAGGCCGCATATGTACACTCCATCCCTGAAGCTCTCCAAATCATGGCTAATGCAACCTTTCCTTTTCTTTACCTGCACCAACTAACACCCGTGAGCCGAGGCTCAGCAAGAAAACATAATCATACTTATAAGCAGTGCATTATCACATCATATATTTACAACTAACATGCCCAGTAACAATAATCCTACTAACACATGCAAATAACTTAGTTGAGAGGCTACAGAGCCACACTAGAGCCCATCTCCATCTTTCGTACAATCGGCCCTAAAGCTGGCCAGGAGAATGTGATGTTAACATTTCCGGCGACCTTAGAAGCGTTCAGGCGTGAGTCTCGCTTCTTGATTGGCTTCACGCTATCGGTCAACGTTTGGCACGTTACCACCACCCTCAACTCCTGGGTCGAGCCTTTAAACTCTCGACTAATAAGCTAAGTGCATCAGCCATTTGACTAGTAAGTCAATTCCTTTAGAGTTCAACTGGTAAACTAAGTCCTTTAACTTTCAACTGATAAATCGAGTGCTTTACCTTTGACTAATAAGTCAAGTCTTTGTTTTTCGACTGATAAGCCGCATTTGCATCCTCAGACTAATGAGTTGGATCCGTAATCTTCGTCTGATAAGTCGAGTCCTTAAACTTTCGACTGATAAGTCAAATCCTTTCATCCTTTGACTGATAAGTCAAGTCTTTCAATCTTCGACTGATAAGTCAAATCCTTAAACCTTCGACTGATAAGTCGAATCCTTTATCCTTCGATTGATAAGTCGAATCTGTAGAGCATGTTAAAACCTTGACTATTGAGCCAGTCCCTTTATCAGATAACACAAACAAATCTTTAACTTATAAGCTGAACTTTCCTAACCCGATATACAAATTAAAAACCATAGGGTTACACAAGTGCGTGTCACACTCCTTCTTGTTTGTATGGCATCCGAGCCAGTCAAGTGCACGTTGCACTCCCAGGGTGGCCCAGCCATGGTGGCCCACACTCCATGTGTATGATGCCAATCTCAGCTCATAAGCCGAGTCTTACTGATCCTCGACTCATAAGTCGAGCCTTACAAGCCTTCAACTTATAAGTCCAAGCTTTAGAACCCTCGACTTATAAGACGAGTCTTTCGAAGTCCAATGTGCCCTTGACTAATAAGTCGGTCCCCATTTAACATCCTAATAACCCTCTGGTTTATAAATCGAGCTTCCCAGTCACAACAGACAATCACATATCTCATATAACGTACACATCAACAATTACAATGCATTATAATACATCCAAACAACAGTCATAGGCATAATCATAATTATGCGCATTTCAGTGTACTTAACCAGATATTCACAACATAATTATAATCTTGTTCATTAACAGGGACGAAGCCTTAATCATATCTATATTCAGCATTGACTACGCTCTAATCACACATTAACATACTGGGTGCAGTTTTCTTACCTTCTATCCAAATGCAAGTTACTAGCGATGCCCTTTGAGTACGATTCCTGATCTGATCCCTTAACGATGACCTAGTCACAACCATAATAAATAATTCCATCAATATCAAGTGATTAAAGGCTTTCAGACCGAGTCCCAGCCTTCGGGACATCGAATTCTACCCAACACGGAAGTAGAATCGATCCCGAGCCCAAAAGGTTAAGTTTCTGACCTAAAAACACTCCTAGGGCCAGAAATCCCCTTAAGGGCCGCGGCCCTAGGGACCCATGCTGTGGCCCGCCTCTAAATCAAAGGCTCGACCTCCCTGGAAAACCAACACGCGCCGCAGCGCTCCCCTGAGGCACCGCGACCCACCTCTGCCTCCGAGCCCTCCTGGCTCTTTCTTGCTCCATAGGGTCGCGACACTCCAAGAATAGAGCCGCGGCCCAGCCCTTCGAACCCAGATTTTTTGGGTTTTCCCTTAGCCAAACCCAACTAGAAACCATGTAATTATACCCCAATCTTCCAATTAAATCCCCAAAGTCAATACACTCATTTCCAGCAGCAAAACCTAGCAATTACTAGACTAAAAACTCATCAATATTCCAAAATTCAAACTCAAACCTAAGGTTCTAGAAAAGCTTCAACTAACTGAACTTAAACTTAAAATTCAGAGTAATCCTTACCTCCAATAATTGCCTTATGATCCCAAACTGCTCCTAGCTTGATCTTAGATACCAAATCCTCAGCTTCCTATGCTTTGCTCCTTCAATTACACAAAGTCCCCAATTCACCATAGAGAGAGAGAGCTACAGGAGAGAGAAAGCTTATCCTTTTGAGTATTTCTTTCTTTCTGCTTGATCCTAAGGTCATAGTTGCCTAAATCATGCCTATCCTCTTTTTGCCAAAATGTCCAAAATGCCCTTACAACTAACTTAAATCCTTTAGTAGCATCAAGGGAAATTTCATCAATTACCACTTCCCGTAAATACTCAAGTGTTTCTCTAAGTCCCCAACTACCTCAAAATAATAACCATTTAGTCTCCATTACCCGATAAAGTCCGGTAATGTACTAAATTACTAAAATACCCCCAAGCTCACCCCGAGCTGGGTATTAAACCTCGTTGTGACTCTTCCGCTAACTTGCTCATCAGGATCGCCTTACGTCGAGTAACCCAAATATATCCACATAATAATGTGGTCTCAATCACACAAACACATATTTGCATTTATACCCTGAACGAGTCAAATTACTAAAATACCCTTCTTATAAGAAACGGGCCACATTCACAAATTTAATATTCCTAACATGCAAGCATGATTATATTATAATATTATTCACATAATAATACAATTATTGTCTCCCGCCCCTCTAATCCAGGCACTAAGCCACATTAGGAAATTTGGGATGTTACAATCATTCTGACAGACCCTAACGAGTGAATCAAAGGATCCAAATAACATAAACATGAGTTCATGATAACTTCAGGATTTAGATCGATTTGCATATGATCATTGAGTGATATGATTATAACTCTTTATGGTAAACAATATTTTAATAAAGAGTTAAATACATATTTGGTCCAGTCATATACAATCTTATTGTATAAAGCACCTTCACTAAGATGTCCTACTACACCAGTGATCTGGATCTAGATCACATGTATTCAGAATACTAGTGGACCATACTAGCAATGCTTAATTAAAGATTCCATAACTTTAATATAAACTGCTGACTATTTAATTCACTATCTATAATCTTAATCCTCTCATACTAATACAAGATTATAGCTACATTAATAAATTATGAATTTTCTGATATTTATCTAAATATTATCCAATAATAATAAACAATTATTATATGTAAGAATCTTTATTTTTATAAATTTTATAAATAATGAACAACTTTCATTGCTTTAAGGGTACTATGCCCAACACCATTTGTAGCACTCCAAGCCTCCCACGCCACATGCATACAAAAGTATACAACATAATAGAATGATAACACTATAATAATAATAATAATGATAATAATAATAATAATAATAATAATAATAATAATAATTAAGATTTATCATCAGATTTTATTACTAATGTTGTCCGTGTTTTCACCACTCGGCATGTGGTAATTAGGAGTAATTAGCATCGAGGCAAGTCATGAGGTTTTCAGAGTGTGAACTCCTTGAGGAAACCCAATCTGGCCAAGTCATGGATGTCTCCAAGTGAGGCTGCGCCCCGAGGTCTGTCCTCGAGGCGAGGATGTCTCTAGGTGAGGCCACATCCCGAGCCAATCTCCAAGTCATGGATGTCTCCAACATTGACCACGTCCCAAGGATTGTCCTCGAGACGAGGCCTCGTCCCGAGAGGCTCTCTTCACTCACCCATCTCTCAGGACTAGGATTTTGTTCCTCGGACCTGGAGTAGGTGCCAGGTCTTAGTCACTGCGGGTACGGCCACCAGAAGATCATTTGACAACTTTTGGTGAGCCTCTATTAGTAGTGTCAAGTTCGTACCCTCGACAATTGACATTTCCCACAACACCGTCTGACATGGGCAAAAGTGCGTCACACCCTGGCTGTCAGAGATATGTTTCCCATAAAGTTGGTATGCGACTTTCTACAATAGGCCCCGTGCGATCCCCATGGATCGTAGTCTCTATTTAGTGCAATCCTTTTTCTATTAATTCAGCATTAATAACCTAGAATGGGGGAATTTGTATTAATGATAGATGATTAACATTAATGACCACAACCTCTATAAATAGGACTGAGGTATCTCCTTGTAGGGAGTTCAGATTTTTAGAGAGAGAAATTATATAACTCAATGAAATATATATGTTGTCTGGGAACCACCATTAAAGCTTGCTCAAACAAGCTTCAAGCTCACTAAATATCATAGACTCGTGGACTAGAGCTCTTTTATAGCCTGAACCACATATGTTATTGTCTGTTATTTTCTTTAAACTCCCAGATTAGGTTGACAGGGGAAAAGACTATCAACAACTAATATTTTAGTTTTCTTTTGTAAACCCCAAATTTAGATTAAAATTTTATTTTAACCCGTTTTTAGACTCTATAAAGTAGCTTATTTTCTTAGTTTGGAATATAATTTTTAGAGTAGAAAAATTATAGAAATTTTTTATCTCACTTTTTCTTCATATTTTCTCTTTATATTATTGTGAGAATGATGAGCATAATTGGCTAACTCTCCTTGGAGGGTTGGAGATGACCCTATATGCAAAGTGAAATTATTTGTAACTTTTGATTTACTATGGTTTAATTGTTTGAATATTTATGTAATATATGTTCTTTCTCCATTTTCTCCATGTTACTATCTATATCTAAATTAACTAAAATATATATATATATATAGAATTAGTCATACTCTTTTTCTATATATTTTTAATTAGTAAAAATAATATTGATAGTTAATTTTATGATCAATCTTATATTGCATTATTGCCTATGGGTATATTGTCATTTTTAGGTCTTTCATAAGATTAATATGTGCTTCAAAGGAAAGGAACTTTGTTACTCAAATAACATTTTGGTGAAATATATACATATGCTCCAATAGTAAATCTCCTAAACTAGTTATTTGAATATATTTTGTGGATCAAAAATCAAATAAATAAACAATGCATATAGGGAATTCCATATATATTTCTACTCTCACCATTCAATTAAATCTTATATTTACTTGTTTTATCTATTATCAAAATTCTTAAAAAACAAAAAATCAGAAATCCATTTCCATTACTTTGTACTAATTTTTTGTGTTTATTTTTCTTCTAATATTTTTATTCTTAGTTACATTCTTATGGAATCGACCGCCCATCTATGCTATAATTAATGCTAGTGAATGTCACATTTTGGGCGTTAAACAAATTTTGGCGTCGTTGTTTGGGATGTAGTTTTTCAAGAGTTTAGTAGAATTTTTACTAAGATATTAGTAACTTTAATTGTATTTTTTTGTCGGTATTAATGTTGTATTATCTTAGTGTTCTTCCTCTTTTGGGTATTGTACTATTTGTTTTTTTTCTTCATTTTCTTTTTTTTTTCCTTCCATTTGATAGGTTTGCTTAATTTGAATATTGTTATTAAAAAAGCTTATTTATATATTTGATTTTTTTCGGTTTTAGAAAACAAAAAATATATATTTATTAGAATTTTTTTTCATTTTTCTGGATATATAAAAAAAAACATATATATATATATTTAATTTTAAAAAAAGTTATAATTTCCTGAAACTAAAAATAATCATAAAATTCAAGTCTTGAATTTTTGCAAGTTATTTTTATAATTTTAATCTTTCAAAAATGATAGTTTTTTAATTTATTTTTATTCTAAAATTAATATTTCAATTTTAATTATATATGTGGCACTAATGTGGCATTACTAAAGTACCAAATCAGCTTTTTGTTAGCCACGTGGGACGAAACCTAGCAGAAGTCCCACAACTCACTAACGTGCATAATTCGAGAGGAATTTTTAACCAACACAAAATTCAGGGGCACAATTTAAATGTCATAATAGTTCAGGAAAAAAATCATATTTATTCTTATTTATATATTATTACAAATAGAATGCTAACATCAAATGATAAAGAATAATTAACATTTTTGGCCCCCAACTTTTGATACTACTAGATCGTACCCCCTAAAATATACGTGTTGTTAAAATTTTCCCCTGAACTATACCATTTACAGAAACATAGTCCTTCCATTAGATTTTGGTCTGTTTTGCTGTTTAAATACTGATGTGGCATAAAATAATTAACATTTTTGTCTCTCGAACTTTTGCCACTACCAAATTGTGTCATTTTTATTTAAAAAACTTAATTTTAAAGTTTTAAAAATATATTTTTAATTAGCTTTAAAAAAATAATTAAATCTTACAAAATTAAAGAAATGTTTTTAAAAAATCAAAAAATTATTTAAAATTCATTTTTTTTTAAAAGGTAAACTAAAAAATTCAAGTGCACTTAAACAAAACAACACTCAAGTTTGTTCATATTCATAAAATCATTTAAATTAAATATTTGGTCAATATAATCCACTAATTCATCATTTGATATAATCCCATTCACTTAAAAAATACAAATACAAATTTCTCTTCTAAAATCAACAATATGATCCATATATTTATCAGTTCACAAAATATTAATGCAGAAGCCAACATGGACTTAAGAAGATCTGAAACACTAGAGAGAAAAGTGTCTGTCTATTTGATTTTAATATTGGAATTAGATTTTAAGTTTAAAAAGTTTTATTATTTTATTTCAAGGTATAATTTTAATATATAATAGAATGAATTATAGTTCTATAGTATATATAAATAATCTCTATATATATGACATCCAAACATAACGTTGACATAAATATATATTTACATGGCTACATAACATATATATAAAATACAATAATATTTAAAAATGAATTAATAATAATAGAAATAAAATAAGAATAGAAAAATTCATAGTGTAGAGAGTAGTATAGATGCATAAACTATTTTTAACTGTTAATATATCTCACAATGCCCTTTGGTGAATTTGATTAAGAAAAAGAGCTTCAATCACTCGATAAAAAATAAAATATCACACAAATTTATAAGATAAAAAAAATAATATGTATGCCTTTATTATTTTTAAATAAATATGATTTAATTAATTAATTTTTGTTTAAGTTTATGTTTGTTCTAGTTTTTGAATTTGACAGTGACAACAAAATATTATATATTATATGTTTAATATAATATTAAGTTTAAGTTTAATTAAATTTTATTTATGTTATAAAATATATAGTTTTATTATTTTTAAATAATTATCATTGTAAAATATCTAAAAAATATCTTATGTTTGCAATATACCGTTAAATATAAAAATATTTTGTTGAATATAAGAATATTTCATTAAAGTTAACGGAAAAAAATAAAAAAAATTATTAAAATCAAGAATTTCCGTTATCTATACACTATTATATAGAAGAGATTTCATTTTTAAAATTTGGATTGAATTTTTAAATAAAAAATAAATGAATTGTTAATTAATTTAAAAATTTTAGTATTTTTTTTATTTTCTTAATCATTCATGATCTTTTTATTCTTTGAGGTTTGAATTAATATTTTAAGAAAAATAAAAAGTGATTTTTTTTAATATTTAATTTTATTTAAAGATGCACAATTTAATGGTGGTCAAAGTCTTGGGTAAAAAATACAAATTTTTATGCCACATCATCATTTAAATGGTGAAATGGAACAAAAGTTAACAAAATGACTTTGTTTTTGTAAATGTAATAGTTCAACGGAAAATTTTAACCCTATATTTTAGAGATACGATTTGATAGTGTGAAAATTCACCAGAAAAAATGTTAATTATTTAAAATGACAACAGAGACATCAAATTTAATGAAATGAAAGAATATTTCAATTCATTCAAATAAATGAGTATTTTATGTAGATAGCCGTCACAACCATGCATGCATTTTTCTTCTTTTGGATCATATATATCATTCTATTTAATAATGATAGGCACTCCCACACTAATTAATAGAAACATGCATGTTATGTAAAAAGCAAGCTAGGAATAGTACGAACAAGTCTTTAAAGGAACATCTTCAATGGGCAACTTATCCTCAGGAAATGGACAATCAAACTTGGTTGGATTCTCAGGCAACAAACTGCATGGCTTAGGTGTAACATTACTAGTATGCCCCTCCACATTGCTGCAATTCCACAACAGCTTCTTCACCGGTTGTGCCAGTGTCATCGCCATGTTCGATATGCAGATCCCCTTAAACGGGTCTCCATTGATTCCGTCCAGTCTCGCCGGATAAGTCACGTTTTCCGCCACCCAATCTCTGTAGTTTATGGCGCTTATCTCCGGCATAGCTTTCGGGTCGTAACCCTTGTCAGGGTGGGAGTTGTACGAGCCGGTCATCCAAAACACGTACTTCATGGTCTTGATGATGAATCTCCGGGCGAAGATGTCCTTGACGTAGGCCCCACGACCCGGCGCCGTTTTGATCCTCACGGCGGATTGGGTGTTCAGGGCCGTGATGTCTTCGGCTCTCACATCTCGGATTCCGCCGGACATTTCGCTGCCGAGCGCGATGGTGGCGCTATCGGGGGAAATGCACGTGACACGTCGGATGACGAGGTGTTCGGTTGGCATTCCCACTTTGATTCCGTACTGATCCCAACCGCTCTTCACGGCGATGCAATCGTCGCCGGAGACTATGAAACAGTCTTCAATTCGAGTGTTTGTACATGAATCTTGCAAACAAGAAGAAAAACCATTATTAATGTTATAAAAAAATTTTGATTTCATCCAAATTAATCTTTTACATTTTTTTTTTATGATATCAGTGATTGTCTATTTATTTATTTTGCCATATATGATTATTAGACTGAATAAGTATGTATTTAATTGAAATCTAGCCAAAGGAACGAATAATATTGTAATTAATTTACAAATTCACTTTCCTAAATTTGTCATCATCAAAATGTGTCCACAGAGGGATACTTAATAATATTATAACTAATTTTAAGATTTTTTTAACTCATAAAATAAACATATATAGTATGAATATTATGATATAAACATGTTTCACTGCTAATTCTATATTAAGACATAGTAAAAAAAAGTAAAATAAAAAGCTCCTAAATACAGAAACAATAAAATAACAATGAGAATTGTGAGAGGGGAAACAAACCAGGGTCTATTCCATCTGTGTTAGGAGAGTCAATTGGGGCAAGAATTGTGAGTCCTTGGATTACTACATTGCTGCACATTAATTACCCAAATCACATACTGTATAATATTATTATATACTGATACTGTTTTAATTAGTTTTGGTATGAAGAATAAAAAGATGGGGTAAGGGAAAGTAAGTAGTCAAACCTTGAGTAAATGGGATGAACAAACCAAGAAGGAGAATCGATCAAAGTGAGATTGAAGATTTGGACTTGATCAGAGTACAAGATCTCAATCAAGTACGGCCTCGTTGCATTTAGCTGACCAGCTCGGAACTTGGTCCACCATGTTGAACCTTGCCCATCAATGGTCCCATTATGACCTTTTTCAATTTTAAAACCAAATAACAATTAACCCCCAAAAATCTATATATATACGCTAATAAAAATAATAATATTATTAGTTAGTACAAAGAATGTTATCAATAATAATGGATTTTAATTAATTAATTAATTACCAGTAATAAC
This sequence comes from Humulus lupulus, assembly GCF_963169125.1. Lineage (NCBI taxonomy): Eukaryota > Viridiplantae > Streptophyta > Magnoliopsida > Rosales > Cannabaceae > Humulus > Humulus lupulus. Next base: position 26,718,106 of record NC_084797.1, read on the forward strand.
GACATCAGTGAGATTTGTTCCGTAAATTAGACTGCTGAACCTTGCGTTTGGGGCATCTCTTCCTACTCCATAAGAAGGCAAAAGCTCCACATATGGCCATTCTGACTCATCCTATCAAAAATAATAAATATGACTTTTTTTTTCTTCATATATCAATATAGGAATAACAATTATTTTGTCTTTTTGTACAAAAAAAAAAACAATTATTTTCGTATAGCCGTATAGGCAATGATTCCTGTGATCATAATCAACATTATAATACCGAGGTACATATAAAGAAACAAACTTCAAGGTAACGTGAAACACATGCAATTATAGCTAAACACACTCATTCAATAAAATATCCAAGTTTTTTTTAATCCAAGTTATTATTAGAAATTATTAAATCGATATCGTCTTGTCTCACAACCTAAAACATTGAATGTAATATGTCCACAATCCCAAATTTACCTCATATATTTTCTTAAAATGAAATATATCTTTCATTCTCATTATTAATATCCACGTGGCGGCCATGCCAAGTTGTGATGAGCTGTAGAAAATCTTTATATTATTGATTTATGTATATTTTTTCTTAAAAAAATGGTTCAAAAAGATGTGCAGTTATTTTCCGAACAGAAGTTATATATGTAATGTATAAACCTGGGAGCCAAGAATAACGGCATCTTTATGGAGAAAAAGAGTGAAGTGGCTGGTGAGATTGAAGCTGCCGGTTAACCATTTACCGGGAGGAACAATCAGCTGTGCTCCACCGTCCGATGCGAGGGGGCTGAGATGATCAACGGCGGCCTTGAAGGCTTTAGTGTTGGAAGTGATTCCGTCGCCTACGCCACCAAACTCCGTCAAAACTGCGCTGTGTTTCCGAGCACTACACACCACTTGACCATCCGTCTCATACTTCTTATTATTCTTGTTCCCACCTCGCCCTTCTATGCACGTACTGCATTCTCCTAAAATCAACACTAGGACTCCAAGTACACAAATCAATGATCTTTCAATCTTAATCTGCGTTTACAAATGTGAAAAAAAAAATCAATAAATAAATTATATGGAGATGGAGAAAGGGTAGGTAATATTAAAGGAGAGAGAAGAAAATACATACATGGGACTTTTTGGACTCCATGGCTGAATTGGATGGTTTTGATTTGAGATATGTGATTGAATGAATTTATAGAGACTATTTGAGGACTATGTTTGGAAGTTTTTTCAATTGGGGCCGATTTTTTTGTTTGAGAGAGGATTTTTTGGTGTTGATTTTGGATTCTATGGGTAATAAATGGTTAACGTAACTGAAGATATTAGCTTTTAAGATAATATTTGAAAAACAAAGTAATAAAGCAACTTTATAAAAACAAATTTGACGTGTAAGCAAACTGCCTATATATTTTCAAACAAATTATAATATTTTTGTCCTCTAATTGGTTTTTTTTTTCTCCATAACATTATGTTATTTTTCAAACAAAAGCTCACATATGATACAAATATGAAACAAAAATGAGGCTTGCATATTCCTTCATAAAAAACAAAAAGAAAAAAGAAACATTGCTTTGCATATCGGATTGAGTAGTTAAACACATTACTCAACTCAAGTGTCAATCATAAGTTGACACTTAAATATTATGACGATTAATTTTTACAAATAAGAACATGTGGAATAACTTTTTTTTCTCATTTTAAATTGTAATTAAAAAGTAATTGATCAAGTAAAATGTGCCAATTTTTTAAGCATATCCCATTTGAGATCATTCCTTTGAAAGCAACGTTACAAAGCCTAGAATGCCCGTTAAAGTGGTTTTTTGTTTTCAAAGAATAAAAAATTATACAAAATGCAGAGGGCAACTCCAACCCGTTGCACAATTTTTGTGTTAAACCACACAGTTTGAGTGCTATATTATTTTTTTTCAATTCAACCACAACACTAAAAATAATATAAAAAATATATTTTCTAATAAAATATTATATTTCTTTACAACTTAGTTTTAAAATACAAAAAACATTATATTTATATTTAAAAAGTTTAATATTATATTCCCTTTACAACTTAAAAAGTCTACAGTACCCAGCATATTTGCTAGAATATTGTAGATTGCAACAAAGATAAATAGGGGGAATTAGAGTTCGGTTGGGTTGATGTCTTTTGTGCTATTTTAACACAATAATTATGTTATAGCATCCGGTTGGAGACGCTCTAAGCATGAGCAGATGTATCGTCTATAACTATAAAATATATATTGCTTATTTAATGTTGGGTTTATATCATTTCACCTTCTCTTGTTTTGTTTAAATACTCACTAAAATTTTAAAGAATACTGTACTACACTCATTATTTGCAAATGTGTATGAAAAAAACCTTCAATTAATTTTTGGTGATTTTTTTTTTAATAAATATCAAACGAAAGCTAATAGAAATTTATTTATTTATTTAAAATACTAAACTAGTTTTGAAAGAAGCCGTTGCATATAAAAGCTTAAAAAACTACAATCGAAAATACTAAAAAATTAGTTTGTTTTTCTTTTTTTTTTTTTAAAAAAAAAAAAACTAAAAATGAGTGTGATACAATGTAAAAGGAATAAATGCAATATATATATATATGTAAAAGGAATAAATGCTAATCATATTGATTTTTATGTAATCTATAATTATTATTTATTGCTATTATTGTAATTATGAAAATTTATTAGTGTATAAAAGTTTTTTTTGCTTTTACAAAATAGATTTGCTTATTTTATGTATGTAATCGAATCCAATTATATATATAGTTGTTTATTTGAAAACTTATTTATTTTCTTTTTCTGAAAAAAACATAAAATTCTATTAGATTTTGTTTAATATCTGTTATAAATACTAATAAATAAAAAATTTATTAAGAATATTTTTGTTTGTTTCTTAAAAAAACCAAAATTTAATTGATGGGTATTTTTATACATTTTTGCTAGTATGTTTTAAATTTCAGAAGTGGAAGTAGGTATTGTATAAACCTTTTAATGTTTAATGAAATATAAAATTATAAGTTGCATACAAGCAACATCGCCCCGTGTGGCAAAATTTATACTTTTGCTTATAGCTAAAAACATAAGATAATGAAATATTTAATTTATTTTCTTTATGTTTGGATAACTATTATACAAATATATTTTTTTTAATAAAAATTTATCTTTTAAAGTGTTTGGATATTAATTAAAATATATATTTATGAGTAAATTAAGAATAATAAAATTATTCTAATTTAAAAAACTTCTCAAAAAGGTCTTTTTTCAATTAAAAAAAAAACACTTTTTATATTTTATCCAAACATTCTCAAAAGTACTTTTTTTAATCCTAGAAGCTAAAAACAACTTAAAAATAAGCTTAGCTGTAAATCCTAAAATTGGCATATTTTATAGAAATATCTTTTTAATTAAAAGATCAATTTCTGTTTCCTTTTATTGTAATTTTCGGAAATTCACTTTCCCTTTTTGTGAATTTTTTATTATATTAGCTTCATTGTTTAGCTTTATATTGTCTCAATTTTATTATAAATGGAAGTTATATCTTGCAAATATTCAGTTCTTACCCAAAGTCATTTCTGGAATATTTGATTGTATATTTTCGTGCAGCTCAAGAATTGAAATTCAGGAAACTGAATCTTTAATATCATTAATTGTTCTTTCTATTTTGAGCTATTTTTTATCCGACACTGAACTGTCCCCACCAAAATCGTATATGTCGGATCATCATCTTCTAAAAAAGGCAACTATTCATCAATCAAGAATATCTTCAATTATTCTTGCCTTTATTAGGAGATTCTTTCCCAGCCTTTATGAGCACGAAAAATGACTCTATAAATAGGGCTCTAAAGGCAATGAGAAAAAGTGAACTCTTTTGTGCATAACTTGTGAGTGTATTGTAATATTTGTGAGAGTTCCTTATTTGTATTCAAGATCATAGTATTCACGTGATCTTGTAGAAATATGAGTGTTTAGATTTTTGTGGTGAGTTTATACCAAATACATGAGTGAATACACATTGTAATTTGAACACAACTTTTATAGTCTTCGGGAGAAGATTTTTACAAGCCTTGCGTCGGGGGGATGCAAGCACTCGCTGGCCATTGAAGGGAGTTCAAGTGGTTGAGAGTTTCAATCAAGATCAGATTAGTGAAGAGAATTACAACAAAGTTGCGACAAATCTCAAGAGGGAGTCTTGTTTTGTTTAAGTCAATATTTTGTACTTGTGATTCTTTATTAATTGGTTTTATTCTCTGGGCGTGGCCCTAAGGAGTAGGTCATCCGAAAAAGTTTCTAAACCTTATAAAAATTCGTTGTGTTCTTTATTGTGTTCAGTTTCTGTCGTGACAAGTTCGGATTTTGTCCCGAGAGAACTACAATCTGTTTAAACAGTTAATTACCATTCCGCACTTTAATTAATTCACATGGTTTAATTAATTTGGTAATTACTAAAAATGGAATTTCAATTGGTATCAGAGCGGGTCACTAAACTCTTAGTGAGATTTTGTGGTTTTCCGTTTGTTTTGTTTCTTGTAAAATGTCTATCTTTGTAGAAGGAGGATCTATTAGTCGCCCTCCATTACTGAATGATACAAACTATCCATACTGGAAAGTAAGGATGAAAGCTTTTATCAAATCCCTTGATGAAAGGGCTTGGAGATCAATATTAACTGGTTGGACACCACCTGTCGAGACAGATTCGAAATCCGGTAAGACACAGGTAAAATCTGAACTGGAATGGTCTAATGAAGAAGATAAATTGTCAATTTATAATAATAAAGCTTACATGCAATTTTTAATGGTGTTGGTGAAACTTATATAAAATTGATTTCCTCTTGTGAGTCTGCTAAAGATGCTTGGGAAATCCTTCAAACTCAATTTGAAGGAACCACTGATGTTAAGCGATCTAGGCTTGTAGTTTTGACTCCTAGATTTGAAAATATCCGCATGTCAGAAAAAGAAACCCTCACTGAATTTTATGAAGAATTGTCTGACATTGCTAATGAATATTATGTTTTAGGAGAAAAGTTGTCTGACTCTGTTTTTGGTTAGGAAAATTGTGAGATCTCTTCCTGACAGGTTTCAATCCAAGATCACAGCCATTGAGGAGGTAAAGAACCTTGACACCTTGAAAGTTGAGGAATTGATGGGATCTCTTCAAACTTTTGAACTTAATCAAAATATCCGCCATCAAGAGAAACCAATTGCTGTGAAAGAGAAATCAATTGCCTTGAAATCTTCCAAAGAGAAAATAGAAAGCTCAGATGAGGAAGATGATGATGAAATGATCTTGTTATAAAAAAAATTAAGAAGTTTATGAAAAATATTGGTAACAAGAAAAACATGTATAAATCCTCCAAAGGTAATAATTTTTCAAAACCTTTTGAATCTACTAATAACAAAGGTATTCAATGCAGGGAGTGTGAAGGTTTTGGACATATTCAATCTGAATGTGCCAATACCTTAAAGAAAAATAAGAAGGTCTTGGTAGCCACTTGGAGTGACAAGGAATCTAAAAGTAGTGATGAGGAAGAAAATTATAATCTTGCCTTAACTTCTGCTTTTTCTTGCTTACCTCTTTCTGTGCAGGTGAATGAGAACCTTGTTTGTTTAAATAATACTATTTCAACAAATGAGGGTTCCCATGGTGAGTCAAATGAATCTGATTTGGATGAGGATTCCTTGAAAGAATCATACAAAAACATGTATGATCAATAGTTAAAAGTATGTTCAGATAATCGTTTGATGGCAAACAATAACAAAGTTCTCAAGAAAAGAAATGAAGAACTTGACTCTCTTGTTAAAAAATATGAAATTGAGGTTGTTGCTAAAGATTCTGAAATCAATTGTTTGTCTAATGAAGTTGATAAAATTGTGAAAGGTGTCAAATTGCTTAATCATAGATCTATGGTTTTGGATGATTTTCTACTTGCAGGTCAACAAGCTTGTGATTTTTCTAGATTATGATCAAATGGATCTAAACCTAAAGGAAAAATAATTTATACTTCTGGAAATATTCATATTGTTTCGACAACTGGCCCTTTTGCAGGAACAACTCAAACTCATGTGGCATCATCTTCTCAATCTGTCAAAACACATGAGAAACAGACCAAAAGTTTCGAGAATAAAAAAACTGGTCATTTTATTCCAATTTGCAATTTCTGTGGAGTGAAAGGTCATATTCAACCTAAATTTTTTACCTTGATTAATTTTCTTCAAAAAAATTACTTTAATCATCATGGTAATTTGAGACAAATTCCCTTGAAGAAAAGGACACGACCTAAGAAAGTTTGGGTGAATAAAAATGAATTCAAATGTCTTGCTGCCTTTACTTGTCTTAGAACATGTGCTTTTAAGTCTTGGTATTTTGATAGTGGTTGTTCTAGGCATATGGCAGGTAACAAAAGCATACTCACTGACTTCAAGACTTTGAAAAATGGGAAAGTCACATTTGGAGATGGTAAGTCTTGTAAGGTACTTGGTAGTGACTACCAAAGTTGCAAAATGTTCTTTTGGTTGATGGACTTAAAACTAATCTAATTAGTATAAGTCAAATTTGTGACCAAGACTTGATTGTAAATTTTTCTCATGATAATTGTTTTGTGCTTTACCAAAATGGAAATTGTGTTTTGAAGGGTTATAAATCTGTTGACAATTGTTACACATTATCTCCATCACGCAGTTGTCACACAAATACAAGGAGTGATACTAATTTGTGTCATGAAAAACATGGTCATGTGGTTTTTTGAAAATTTAAGAAAAATTGGAAGTTTGAGTCATGTTCATGATTTACCGAATTTAAGTAAATATTTTTTTTGGTAAATGTGAGCCATGTCGATTGGGAAAACATTTGAAAATTTCCAATGAAAAATGTTTTAATGTTGGAGTGTGTGCTCGCTTCCAAGGGAACCCCATGGAGTCTCATGTGACTGCTGTAGAAAGAATTATTCGTTATATCAATAATACTCTTGATTTAGGCATTTGGCACTCCAAGGAAACAAACTCTAACATTGTGTGTTATAGTGATGCAGATTGGGCAGGAAACTGATGATCGCAAAAGTACAAGTGATGGCTGTTTTTACTTGGGAAACATTTTGGTCTCCTGGCACAGTAAAAAACAAAACTCCATCTCCTTGTCAACTAGGGCTGTGCAGAAATTTTTACAACCCGAATAATCCGCCCAAACCAACCCGAAAAAACTGCCAAAAAACGCAACCCGAATAAACCGACCAAAATTTAAACCGCCCAATTATTACATTAGGCGGGTTGAAAATAATTATCAACCCGCCCAATTAAGAATTTATTATTTTTAATATATTCAAATAAATATATAAATTAATTAAGTTTTGTTTTAATTTTTTACTATAATTTAAAATATTGTTTTAAGCTTAAAAAGATAAACTTCACACTATTAGTACTAGTATTTAAAAGAAAAAAATTACAAAAATGTAAAAAAAAAATACCACTTTTGTTTGGGCGGGTTGACCCGACCAACCCACCCAAAAAAAATACAATTTCGGTTTGGGCGGGTTAACCCGACCAACCCGCCCAAATTATTGGACGGGTTAAATTTTTTTTTTTCTTAATTGGGCAAGTTACGGGTCACTTTTGTTAACCCGATTATGACATTGGACGGGTTAAAATGCCTTGTAACCCGATCAACCCGCCCAATGCTCAGCCCTATTGTCAACAGCCAAAGTTGAGTACATAGCTGCTGGAAGATGTTGTACTCAACTTTTGTGGATGAAACAAATGTTGGCTGATTATGGGTTTGATCTTAAAACTTTAACCATTTTTTGTGATAATACAAGTGCTATTAATATCTCTAAAAATCATGTCCAACACTCTCGCAGCAAACATATTGATATTCGTCATCATTTTATTAGAGAACTTGTTGAAAACAAAACATTGATTTTAGAATATATTGAGACTAACAAACAAATTGCAGATATTTTTACTAAAGCTTTAGACACAGTCAGATTTGATTCCCTCAGGAAGTCCTTGGGGGTTTGTTTTATTTGAAATTGCCAATAAATTGATTATCTTGCCTTGCATATGTGTTTGTGTAAATCTCTTATCCTGTTTGGAAGAAATTTAATGAGCATATTTTCTGTATTTTAGAAAATGATCGTTATAAGTCCTATACTTTGTTTGGAATAAAAAAACATATTTGAAAAATTATAAACCATCCAATTTATATTTGATCAAATCATTATGTTTGTATGAGAATTCCTTAATCCAGTTTCTTTTTCAGGCTCCATTTTGGAAAAAAGCTACCTATACTGATGTGTGAAAGCCGACATTGAGTAAGTTGGTACCAGGTAATTAGCAATTATATTGGTGGATACTCTACCAGTGTAAAGGGATACCATCAGTATAAGAGTTATAGCCTCCATTATGGTTACAATTTGAAAAAGGCTACAATTTCCAAATATGGGCAATGGCCCTAGCTTTAAAAGGCAAAAAAGAAACGCCAAATTGATTACACATGCACACACTCATGCCTGTTGACTAGACTGTGTAAGATGGTTGTAAGACTCATACATATAATGAATTGATTAAAATATGTTTTGTGATTGGTATATTTTTCGAATTATGGTCACTTAATATTTGAATTATAACTCATTTCTCTAATTTGTGAAAAATATGGTTATCTTGTTTCTTTTGAACAGGAATTGGCATTTACATGGACACATATGGTATGGCAATTTGCATTATATTTTTGGCAATTTTTTAACAAAATAAAAAAAATGATAAAATAAAATATGTTTTGAACCATGTACTTAAAAAAATGTTTGAAAAATAATTGATGCAATTTATTTGTTTTATCTCAATATATTCTAAAATATTCAAAAAGTTTCCAATTTGGAGGTATGAAAGAATTTGTTTTAAAAATGAGATATTTTGGCATTTATCACATAAAATCCGGTTACCTATTTTTGAACTTGCCTCATTTGTTCCCCGAATTCTCCATATATTCGGATTCACCTTGGCTGTTTAATTCTCAGTGTTTTCTTGTTTTTCTTTCTCGCTCACTTGTACCCAAGTTGTTTAGGTTTTTGTTCTTTGTGTATCTCCGTTTGTTTCTCTTTTAGCAGTCATGAAGGCCGAGGAGCCTAACACCCCTGCTGTCCTGACTACTCTCGCTTCTGTCCAGACAGGAATTGCAAGTCTCTCTGAGCAGTTCAATAACATGGAAGATGCTCAGCGCCAAATTCTTGATTCGTTGGCAATCATCAATGCATCTACCACTCCAACTCCATGACGGTTACCGTTCCTTTCGATCTATTTTTATTTGCTTTTGATAAATGTAAAAGAACACTAACAGTGTCTTTGTTTTTTGGTTTTGTTTCGTTGTTCTTTGGCATTTTCTTAGACAATGAAGGGGAGAGAGAGTCACTCTATTTTTGGTACTTGTTTGTCCTGCTGTTTCTCATTGGTTTTTGTTAACTGTTTTATCTTGTGCTTTGGTTCTTTTTGGCAGGGGGAGTCATTTTGTGACACTTGTGATTTTAAGCACTTACTTGTGTTTTGCAGAGATCTTTTAAACATAGATATGCTTTGTCTATAAAATTTCCAAAGGGGGAGATTGTAATTGTCTATAAAACTCCTTTTATTGTAATTTTCGGAAATTCACTTTCCCTTTTTGTGAATTTTTTTATTATATTAGCTTCCTTATTTAGCTTTATATTGTCTCAATTTTATTATAAATGGAAGTTATATCTTGCAAATATTCAGTTCTTACCCAAAGTCATTTATGGAATATTTGATTGTATATTTTCGTGCAGCTCAAGAATTGAAATTCAGGAAACTGAATATTTAATATCATTAATTGTTCTTTCTATTTTGAGTTGTTTTTTATCCGACACAGGTCTGTCCCCACCAAAATCGTATCTGTCGGATCATCATCTTCTAAAAAAGGCAACTATTCATCAATCAAGAATATCTTCAACTATTCTTGCCTTTATTAGGAGATTCTTTCTCAGCCTTTATGAGCACGAAAAATGACTCTATAAATAGGGCTCTAAAGGCAATGAGAAAAAGTGAACTTTTTTGTGCATAATTTGTGAGTGTATTGTAATATTTGTGAGAGTTTTTTATTTGTATTCAAGATCATAGTATTCACATGATCTTGTAGAAATATGAGTGTTTAGTTTTTTGTGGTGAGTTTATACCACGTACATGAGTGAATACACATTGTAATTTGAACACAACTTTTATAGTCTTCGGGAGAAGATTTTTACAAGCCTTGCATCGGGCGGATGCAAGCACTCGCTGGTCATTGAAGGGGGTTCAAGTGGTTGAGCGTTTCAATCAAGATTAGATTAGTGAAGAGAAGTACAACAAAGTTGCGGTAAATCTCAAGAGGGAGTCTTGTTTTGTTTAAGTCAATATTTTGTACTTGTGATTCTTTATTAATTGGTTTTATTCTCTGGGCATGGCCCCAAGGAGTAGGTTATCCGAAAGGGTTTCTGAACCTTGTAAACATTCGTTGTGTTCTTTATTGTTTTGCATTGTCTTTTTATTGTGTTTAGTTTCTGTCGTGACAAGTTCGGATTCTGTCCCGACAGAACTGCAATCTGTTTAAACAATTAATTACCATTCCGCACTTTAATTAATTCACATGGTTTAATTAATTTGGTAATTACTAAAAACAGAATTTCATTAGCCAAACAGGGCCATATCTTCTTCTTTGTTATGCGCCAAGCGGTTGACAAGTAGTAAGTCATTAACATGTTTAGTTAATAGATCTTTTGTATTCATCGGTTAAGAATAAGGATAGGAAGATTGTTGTGTGAGCTTTCAAAATAAGGATAGGAAGTCGTTAACAAATTGTACGTTGTATTATGAAAACTCACACCGTTAACTCTGTGTGAGCACGTAGGATTCAAAAAGTTGATTGAGGACTATTTAGATGTACTCAACACATGAGATCTAGGGAGATTTGATAGAGAGATGAGATTTCGAATAGTCACTACAACAAAATAAGCATTTAATGGCTATATGGGGGAGACATTGTAGACATTTAATGTCTCCCCCTATGGGAGACGTTGTTGAAGGAGCCATCTTAAGTGGTCCTACGATGACTCCCATGGGGAGACTTTGTAGACATTCAACGTTTCCCCCTGGGAGTCATCGTAGGTACCTATGATGACTCCCAGGGGGAGACTTTGTAGACTTTCAACGTCCTTGGGAGTCATCATTGGCTTTTGTTTTTTAAAATAATAATTAATTAGTTATTTTCAGATTATTTATTTTTATATATATATTTAAATGAAATTAAATATATTAATTAAAAAACCTAAATTATATGCAAATTTAAATTGTGAATTTTTACTAATAAAACCAAAATGTGTATATAATATGTTTTAGCTAGCTAAAAATATAAAAAATTAATATTTGTTGTTACACATACAAAATCAACAAATATTACACTAAAAAGTCAACATTAGGCGTGTGGTATTTCTCTCTCTCTTCCCATGGGTCGGAGGAGGAAAGTAATATTGAAGCCGGTGGCGGTTTCCGATGAGACGACGGTGGAGGTCCTCCCTTCGATCTTAGAAGTGGAGCTTGATTCGAATAATGCTGAGGAATTTCATGAACCTTGTGCTGAGTTAGAGACTGACCGTGGAGCCGAGGAGGTGGATGTTGGATGTTCGATTCGTTCTTCGTCTAGAGCAGTGAATTGGGCTGAGGAGGTTGAGGGTACTGATTTTCAAAGTTCTGCAAAGGAAGTTTGGAGTAAGTTCAAATTGAATCAGGTTCTCATCCCTTCGACTCGGTTGGATTTTACTGAACCTATGAAAGTTGGTGACCAGGTTGTTGCTCGACTAGATATGGAAGAGGTGGAGATTGAAGCGTCCTTCTGGAGGAATGCTATTGTCTGTATTGTGCTTGGTTCTAACCCTCCATTTAGAGTGTTTGAAGGGTTTGTCAAAAGAATTTGGGGGAACCTAGGGGTTGATAAGATAGTAAGAATGCACTCAGGCTTTACATTGGTAAATTTCAGGGATGAAGCCACTCGAGACCTGATTCTGGAAACGGGGGTCATTCACTTTGACAAAAAACCAGTTGTCCTTCGGCCTTGGACAACAGATATGGATTCTGTGTGAATGGTTAAGTCTATTCCGGTTTGGATTCGATTGAATGGTTTGGGATTGCAATATTGGGGTAAGAATAGTCTCAGTGCACTGGTGAGTACTATTGGCAAACCAATAATGGTGGACAAGGTGACTCAGAGCAGAGCGATGGTGAAATATGCTCGGGTTTTGGTAGATATGGAGATTTCGGATCACCCTCCTAAGAGCATTGCTTATATCAATGAACGGGGACAGTTAGTCGAACAAATGGTTGAGTATGAATGGCTCCCATCTAAGTGTGCTGCTTGTGCTCAATTAGGGCATATAGTGGCAAATTGTAACAAGGGGAAAGGTGTGGTTTGGATGAAGAAAACCTCTATTGAAAAAGGAGGTAATTCCGAACAGGAAGTAAATGGTCCTGAGATTGATAAACAGCAAGTTTCAGGATCTGCTATACCAGAAAACAGAGAGCCTATTATTACAGTTACTGATGTAGACGATAGGGGTGAGACATTATGTACGGGCATTGAGTCAAAGGAGAGTAATGTTGATCAGGGATCTCACAGCTCTTCTCAATTAGTTGGAACTGGTAGAAAGGACAGTGTTGGCAATTGGACTACTCCAAAAAGACGAGGGCCTAAACAGGCAGTGGCAGCTCATCACAAGGCAGCTGTAGCTCCTAGTAAGGCTAATTTGAGTAATGGTTATGCTGTTTTGCAAGAAACAGGGGATGGGCATATGGTCACTAATGCTTACCCCAATTCTTGATGGAAGTTTGTAATATGATAGGGTGGAATGTGAGGGGTATGAATAAAAAAGAGAAGCAAAAAGATATTTTAGATGTTTGTAAGGAAAATAAGGTTGGTTTTGGAGCGTTTTTTGAAATGAAGGTGAAACATAAGAAGACTCGAGAAGTGTTTGGGAATAATTTTCATAATTAGGACTACTTTTCTAGTTCTATCACTTCTGGTAGGATCTTGACTATTTGGCAAGCTAAGTTTGTGAAGGTTGATATACTATTTAAGGATCCTCAACTTGTTCATTGCAAAATAAAAGTCAGTGGCCAGCAGGAGGTGTTCTTTGCTACGGTAGTTTATGGTAGCAACTCAATGGCGGATAGGAAAATTCTTTGGGAGAAGTTAGCTAACATTGGGTATCTGAATAATCCTTGGATCATATTTGGGGATTTTAACGCAATGTTTAGCTTCCAGGACAGGAATGGTGGGAGACAAATTTTAGCTAAAGATATTGCTGATGCTCAAGACTGGCTGGCTTTAGGTCAAGTGGAAGAATTTAAATGTTCTAGTGCGCACTTTACTTGGTCCAATAAGCATGATATAGGTGACCAGATTTTTTCCAAACTTGATCGAGTGTTTACTAATGTTTCGTGGCTGGACTTGTTCCCTAAAACTGAAGCTTTCTTTAAATGGGACTTTGTTTCTGATCATAGCTACTGTATTATCAAAAGTCAGGAGTTGATCAAGGTGGGGATCAAACCTTTCAGATTTTGTAATCACTGGCTTCATTACAGAAGGTTCAAGGAGGCTGTTTTGGGAAGTTGGAATTCTACTTCAGGTTCGGTAAGGGGTCTGAATCAGATTGTTAAGAAGCTGTTGAGAGTTAAACATGTATTGAAACGTTTTAACAGGGAAGAGGTTGGTGATGTTGTGTTGGATTACAAGCTGGCTAAGGAGGAGCTCAGTATTGCTCAGGAGGCCTTAGCTACTAATCATTCTGTGCATCAAGCTGTTATTCAAGCTCAACAGAAGTTTACTGTCATGCAGAATCGTTACTCTTGCTTCCTCAAGCAACAGAGTAAAGTTAACTGGGTAGTTTTAAGTGATGAAAATTCGAAATACTTCCATGCGGTTATGAGGAAAAGAAGACTAGAAAATAGAATCATATCTTTTATTACTGGTGATAAAATTGAAGATGATTATGAGAAAGTTGTAAAGCATTTTCTCTCCCATTTTGAGCACTTTATGGGGAGGAGTAGTTCGGCTACCATGGATCTAGACTTAGATTGTTTGAACCAGGGAAATAGACTATCTGTGGAGCAACAAGTTCGTTTATTAAGGCCATTTAGTAAGAGTGATGTGAAGAAGGCTCTATTCAACATTCATTCTTCTAAAAGTCCTGGGTTGGATGGTTTTGGTTTAGGCTTTTTCAAGTGGTTATGGGGAAATATTGGAGCTGAAATTTCCCAAGCTGTCTTGGACTTTTTCCAGGATGGTTTCCTGCCTAAATCATTGAATGAAACAGTGATTTCCCTCATTCCTAAGGTAGCAGACCCGAAATCAGCTAGTGATTACAGGCCTATCGCTTGTTGTAATACACTCTATAAGTGTATTTCGAAACTGCTTTGTACTAGGCTCTCGGAAGTGCTTCCTTTCCTAGTTCACAGTAACCAAGGGGCCTTTATTAAGAACAGAAATCTTGCTCATAACATCATGATCTTCCAGGATCTCCTAAAAGGGTATACTAGGAAGAATATATCAACAAGATGTATAATGAAGATCGATCTTAGCAAAGCCTACGATACAGTCGATTGGCACTTTGTGGAGGAGTTGCTTAAGAATCTTTGTTTCCCATCTAGATTTATTAACTGGATTCTGGTCTGTTTAAAAGGAACGAGCTACAGTCTCCTCATGAATGGTAGAATTCAGGGTTCCTTCAAAGGGGAAAAAGGTCTTCGTCAAGGTGACCCTATATCTCCCCTTTTATTTGTCCTGATAATGGAGTACCTCACCAGACTCTTGGCTCACAATGCTGGTAAAAAAGGATTTGGATTTCATCCTTTGTGCAAACATCTTAGATTAACTAACCTTTGCTTTGCAGATGATTTAATTATTTTTTGCAAAGGCAATATCAATTCGGTGAGAGGCACTCAAGATGCTTTCAAGAGGTTCTGTGATTCTACAGGTCTTTCTGCGAATAAAACTAAATCTCATATCTTTTTTGGAGGAGTTAAAGAAGGAATTAAAATCAAGATTCTTGAACTGATGCAAATGGATGAAGGTTCATTTCCTTTGAAGTACTTAGGGGTTCATCTTAGGACTACTAAATGGAAGGCTGCAGACTGTGGGGTGATTTTGGATAAACTGAACAAGAACCTCAACTGTTGGGCGAGTAGAAACTTATCTTTTGTAGGTCGAGCTCAACTTATTCACTCGGTTATGCTTGGTATTAGGAACTTTTGGATGAGTATTTTCATTTTGCCTTATAAAGTCACAGCTGCAATTGATAAATGCTGTCGTGATTTCCTCTGGGGTTCTAGAGGGAATAGGAGTAAGCTTCATCTCCCTTCTTGGGAGAAGGTGTGTCTACCGAAAAAGTTGGGTGGTATTGGCTTTCGTGAAGGCAAGAAATGGAATATGGCTTTGATGGCCAAGTATATATGGGCCTCCTCTAGCAAGCAAGACTGCCTTTGGGTTAGATGGATCAACTCCATTTACCTTAAGGATCATAACATATGGAGTATTCCAATTAAGCAAGATATGAGTTGGTATTTTAAGAAGCTGCTCAAACTAAGGCAAGTTACTGATGAAGAGTCTTTGAGACAAGCTGAAAAGGGAGGTAAATTTCGAGTCAAGAAATTTTATACTTCTCTGATTTCTGCTCAAAGAGTTGTATATGCAGAGACTGTTTGGAACAAACTTCTAGTGCCCAAGCATAGGTTTATCTATTGGCAGATTTTTAACTCTCAATTGCTTACCAGAGATCACTTGAGCCGCTTCTTACCTATTCAATCCTCTTTTTGCCCTGTTTGTGACCTGGTTTTAGAAACTCACAGTCACCTTTTTATGGACTGTATCTTCTCTAGGAGGCTTTTTGGGGAAGTTAGCAGCTGGCTTGGTGTTTTTATGTGGCCGAAGTCTTTCGTGGAGCTTCAGGATTGGTGTCATTTAGCTGTTAGAGGTTTGAGGTACCAGATTATGAATGTTGTTCTTTCAGCAACTCTGTACTTTATTTGGAAAAACAGGAACAAGTGCATTTTTGAATCGACTTGTAGTTCTGCTAGCAGTATTAGCCTTGAAATTAGGAAAGTTGTTAAATGTAGAATCTTGGGTTTGGGTCTTCTTAGCTTTAGCAAAAAGGACAGATATTTGATCAATGTTGTAGAGGGTTGGTAATAGTTTCTTTTTGAGAGTTGTGGCTGTTTCATTAGGCTGCCGCTTTCTTTGTTTGGAAGCTGTTGCTTCTGTCCTGTTTTGTATCTGGTTTGTTTTTGAATAAAGTTCTTCTTTTGTTCAAAAAAAAAAAAAAAAAACAAATATTACACTAGCTAGCTAGACATGTAGTAAGATAGAGAAAAAGTAAACAATAAAAACCTATTTTTTGGGACGATGACTTTGAACTATCGGTACTATATTGTTCGCCCACTGTTGTCGCATTTCATTAATCTGTGCTGGTGTATATGACAGAGTGTTTAGCTACAAAAAATATAAAGTACAATATATTATTTAATTATTATAATTTGATTATATATACTTTAATAATAAATAAACTGTAAACTTTTATAAATTTATATATATACATACCTCTTTCTTCAAGTAACGTCCAGGTCTATCCATATCATTTCCTATGTCTAAAAAAAAAAAAAAATCTAAATAAGCATACGTTGACGTTGTTTTTTGTCAACTTAAATAGTAGAGCAATTAAACAGCGAAATATTGGTGCAAATGAATGAAGAAGAAAACTAGATGATTTTTACGTGGTTCAGCAGTTAACTCTGCCTAGTCCACGAGTCTTTGTTACTAAGACTTGGGAGTTTTCCTGGGAACTTTTCAGAGAAGAATTTCCTAGAGTTTTCTCTCCAGAAATTAGAAAATTCATCCTTTACAAATGGTGCTTCCTTCTCTATTTATAGAGAAGATTGCAGAATTCATTCCCACATATTTCGGGAAGAAATTCTGTAAATCAATTAATATAATGCATTTAAATGATAGGATTTAATTGATATCCTACATACATGGAAACATCCCATGATAATCGGGAATGGATAGCAGATTGAATGATATCCCTTAGATATAGGGATTGTACAACAATAAACGTGGTCAGACGTAACTGATTATCCCAGATGATTCATCAAATCTTCGAGATCAGTAATTGGCATTGAGTTTGCCGAGACCATGAGTCATTCATGAGCTCGTCGCCCAGCTTCGCTTATGCTCGGAACATGTATATGTAGACGATGTTGTCACATTCAAGCTTGTACTTCTCGAGCTCGAACCACCTCGCTTGAAGGCAATCAGTGAAAAATATATTCAAGTGTCATATCATGCCATTGCGAGCTCAGAGAATATTCGAGGCTACATATCCTTGAGGTTGTTCAAAGAGGTCTGACGGTTGGATCATATGATGACCGCATATGTTTCGAGCTCACACCTGATGAGCCAAGTTTTCGGGGTCATAACTTCTTATCTCGAAATCTGGGTGTAACATTTTTCCCCCTCAAAAGTATCAGTTTGAATCCCACGAGAAGGAAACTTTTGAACTGCCCTTCTTGGAAACTGTACCATTGATTGTACTCGAGTGCCGACATGTGTCAGACAGGAATTGGAAGATCAGAGTACTTGAGTATATTTGCACCATGCCCACGTCTTCTCATTTGCCACCCTTTTTGCCGCCATTGCCATGCCTGCACTCGTTTGTTCCATTAGATACCAAACTCATCCAACGACCCATATTGATTCGTCGTTAGACATTCTCTTGTGGCCTATAAATATGCCTGTGCCATCTTCTACCCTTACTTTCACATTCAGAGCTTTCAAAGAGAAGAGAAGAACGAAAAACCAGAACTCAAAAACTCATTCGGTTCTTGCATGTTCTCTAAGCCAAGGAAACAAAAAACACTGGCCTATTCGACTACGTGAAATCGTTCTTGCATCCTTTGGTCATCGATTTCTCTGTACCCACCAACCACATTGTGTAATTATCTGTTCTTGATCATGTACTTTCTATTTTTCCATGCATGTTTATGTTAAAGTAGCATTTTTGGACACCAGTTTTAGTTCCATAATGCTTTAGTCAATGTCGTGTAATTTTTAGGCTCTTCTGAGATTACGGATTTCCAAACCCAGATTTTGCATGAATGATGCAAATATGGCTCTTCTAATGGGTTGTCTTGATTTGAATATCATATCATGTAGACCAAGAAACAGGGTATAAGATTTAGGATTTATAAATTGCACGTTTCCCAAAAATATGACTTTTCGAGTAACCGCCAACTTTTTCCCTAAAAATCTGGGATTTTTCAAAAATAAATCCACTTTCCCCCTTTTTCGTCAAATACATGCTCGGGGTTTGATTCTTTTGATAGCTCAAGTTTCCCCCGAACCTGATCTCGTTCTTTTAATCAAGCTTATTCGATGGTCTCGAGCATTCGAGCTCAGACCATTTTGATTTTTATCCTCAATTTCTTGTACGCCTGGCCCTTACCCTTTTTCTTTCTTGCTAGATGTCACAGAATTTGGAAAAGCGGTGGGGGTCAATACTTGCGATTCCTTACTCATCGAAAACTCCGAGCCCGGAGTCACCCTTTACTCGGAACCAGCGGCTAATTAGAGAGCACAAATTGAAGTGTGAGCAAGAGGATACTCGAGCTCATTTTCGACGCCAGATCGACGAGATTGAAGAGAGAAAAAGGAAGAGACTTAGGGTCACAATCTATCCAGACCCAGACCCCGAGCCTAGACCAATCCCCCTCGACCCTACTCTTAAAGTGACGGTAGCTTTCAATCCAGGCGAACTTATATTTTCATTGATGGGGGAACCAACAAATCAACCGTCCACCTCGCAGCCAACCACCATTCCCACCTCGAGGGGAGAATTTTTCGAGGCTGAGCATTATTGGAGCTCGGTCTCTTCGTTGGGGCAGATAACAAACATTCTAGCTCGACCTAGCCTGGGATTATCAGGCTCATTAAGGTGTCGAGCTCCGACCTCCACTGAGCATAGTTTCCGTGCCCCGGGAGATGGCATACCCGACAATAAGCTAAAGCTCGCGACTTGGAGCCATGAGCATATGAGGGCAGGGGCCTTATTTCCCTTGAAGTCCTTTTTTAAGGATTTTCTGGATTACGTTGGGCTCACACCTTTCCAACTCCAGACCAACTCGTACAGGGTCTTGTTAGCCTTGAGGTTGCTTTACCACGAGCTAAAGTGGGAAGGACCTTCACCAAAAGAGATTTTGTATCTCTTTTGCTTGAAAAGCAATCCCTCCCGAGCCCGGGGAGGAGATGGCTTCTACTATCTCTCGAGCTATCCTCTGGAGAAGAAAATCTTCGAGGGCCCGTCGAACCATCCTCCCAACTTCAAGGTGGCGTTCTTTTGAATGGACGACCTGGCTCCCTCTAGATATTATTTGTTTAGACGAATCCGTAAGTATACGATCTCTTTCCTCTCATGCTCGAATTTTGTTTAAGCTCGTTCCACTCATAATGTATTCCGCGTTCTCAGCCAACTATCACCGCTTTACTCCCATAGACGCAACGAGGGAGCATAAAGAGGCTTTGTTCCAACTTCCTTACGGCAGGCGATCTCTCTCCTATCTTCTTCATGAAGATAATCTTCGAGCCTGTGGTCTCCTGGGGAAGGAGTAATCCACAGATGATAGAGCCTACAGAAAGTACACCAAGTGGGAGTTTGTGCCTCTCCCCACCAGCAACCTTCCTCTGAGGCGTAGTTCAAAGGCACGATCCCCAGCTCACCATCCCAGGAGTCTGGGTTCAGGGAACGATGCTAACGATGAGGCATCGAGCTCGAGTGACTTAGGTAAAGTCATTCTCATCTCGGCCTTGTGGTCTCCTTCCCTCCTTAAGCATAAACCCGACACCTTAATCTTGTGTGAAGATGATAGGAACCACTTTTATGTATGGTCCTGGGTAGATGAAAGGGTCCATAGGTTTGATAGCTGGTTAGGGAAATACGATATGATGTATAGTCTGAACGAGGTTTGGGATGGAGTAGCCATACAATATGGGACAAATGATTATAGGGACCTTTCGAGGTTGACTTCCACATATAGGGAAGGGACTCCCCCAGTCTCCTCTGAAGATAGGGGAATTTCTTGGTTGCTGAGCACGAGCTCAGGGGAGAGTTCCAGTTAGGTCCCTTGTCACTTGAATTTGATTCCTTAATCTGTACGCATTATGCTAATTTTGCGTCTTGAGATTGTTTTCTAAGGTGATTTGATTGCGTAGGTACTATGGACTTTGATCTCGAGAACGTGCTCGCTAGGGGTGAGGGGGCCAAGCAGAGTAAGCGTCCAAGAGCCTCGCAGAGGTCTAGTCGGCCTGCTAAGGTCCCCAAAAGGACCGAGGTGACTCCTCCCCCAGCTCCTACAGTTTCGAGCCCAGTAGCAGACCCTACTTCCCAGGTTGATGTTTCTACAACAGATGTTCCTCCCTTGCCTTCCACAACAGATGTTTCTCCCCTGCCTCCTGCTATCAAGATCCTCCCAACGCTCGACCCACCTCCTAAGAAACCGGCAATGAAGGGGCACCTGTTGTCAATTTCTACTCACGTTCATGAGTATGTCGTCGACAACACCGTCGGGACCCATGGAGCGACACTTGGCTCAGACGTCCTGTCTCGGGTAAGCCAGAGCATCAGTAGCTTTGAGGCTCCCCAGTGGCAGTTTTTAGTCAATGCTCAAGACTACAACACCCTTTATGACAAGAGTGTCGAGCTCGCTGCTGCAGTAACCTCTCTCACCTTATTATTTGTTGTAGTTGTGCTTAGTGTATGTTCTAACTTGATTTGTTTGTGTGTTAGTCTCTTACTGCATTTGCTCATCTAAATTACAAGTTGAACAACGAGGTCCACTCGAGCATGTCCTATGCTCAGGAGGCGAAGGATCTCTAGCTCAAGCTCGCAGACGAGTACAAAGCAGCGAAGTCAAAACTGGAGGCAGAGGTCAAAGAGATGAGTTTCAGGATTGAGGAGCTTGGGAAGCTGAATGCAGAGCTTGAGGAGGCGAAAAATAAGCTCAAAGAGAAGAGTTCCAAGGTAGAGGAGCTTGAGAAGATCAATGCCAAGCTTGAGGAGGAGAAAAAGGCCACATTCGAGGTGATGGAGGATGGAAAAGCTCGTCTTCTCGAAGAGTTCAAGCAGAGGAAGGACCAGGCGGTTGACACAGCCATGTACAGGATCTGGGCCAGCAATGCCGATCTCGACACCAGCTTCCTACGCTCTTTTGAGGCCGAGCTTGTGGCCAAATGGCAAGCTCAGCTAGATGAGGAGGAAGCTGCTCGGGAGGATAGTCATGCAATTCGTCCTGGTGAGGGTAGTACTCTCGATGATGCTGAGAAGACTAAGGAGGGTGCTCTTACCTCCTAAACCTCGATCTTGGGCTGCGTCCCTCTGAGACTTTTGTAATAGTTTTTACCTTTTTATTTTTATGCCCTTGAGGCAAAAGCAATTTACAGCTCGTAAAAGAGCTATTTATGATATTTGTAATACTATATTTGACTTTACTTCAATATTTTTGCTTTACATCCCTTGAATCGAAATATTTCAAGCAACTTATATTAAAAGTTTGCCTTTATGTTTGCTTATTCATACAAACACATGTCAGATTTAAGCTCGAGCTTCCATGCATTCTTGTATAGTTTGGTCGATACCTCCGTGTCCGATCTCGTTATTTGTCAAGGTCGGAGCTTACTTTTACCATGCACTTGAGAGTACTTATATGGCATGTAAGATAAGTAGTTTAGTTGTATTCTACTTTTCTAGTTACTTTTCCTCATCCTCGGATAGCTCCTCGAGGTTGTGAGGTTGAAACTTTTGTTGCAAAATACTCCAGCCTCGGTGTCGACTTAGCTCGTAGTAGGTTAATTTTTTCCCATTTGCGTCGATCAATTTTAGCTGGTTTGTTCCAAACCTATTTAGGTCGTGTTTAGTTCATAATCCATACACTTGTATATTTTTGATCTAGTTATATCCAGATACTTTATTTTATATAATTTGGTTATGTCCAAATTTTAGCTCACGCATTTGGTTATATCCAAACACTTTTAATAATCCAGTTATGTCAAAATTATCTTAGCTCGCGCATTTGGTTATATCCAAACACTTTTAATAATCCGGTTATGTCCAAATTATCTTAGCTCGCGCATTTGGTTATATCCAAACACTTTAATAATCAAATTATGTCCAAATTATCTTAACTCGCGCATTTGGTTATATCCCAACACTTTAATAATCTGATCATGTCCAAATAATCTTAGCTCACGCATTTGGTTATATCCAAACACTTTACTTTTAATAATCTGGTTAACGATCCGGAAATTTGCTTTTCGAACAATTTTTTCAAACTTATGATATGTATACCACTAATGCCCCCTTAATATCCTATGAGTGTGACCAAAGGTTATTAAATTAAGAGAGTTTGCAAAACAAAAAAAAAATACAACATATTGAGATGAAAATGAAGTTTATTAAGAATTGAACAATTTAAAAGCTTAGTAAAGATAAATAAGCATGGTTACAGGAGACATCATTCCTACACTATTGATAGTAAGGTCGTAGATGTTCGCCATTCCATGCTCGCAATACCAATTCCCCGTTCAATCTTGCCAATTTGTAGACGCCAAATCAAATAACTTACTCGATTGATAAGGCCCTTCCCAATTAGGCCCAAGCACGCCAGCGACCGAGTCCCATGTAGCTAGGAACACGCGCCTTAACACCAAGTCTCCCAATCTTAATTTCCTGTCCCGAACCTTTTTAATGAAATATCAGGTAGCTCGCTGCCAATATGCTGCATTTTTTAGTTGAGCTTCGTCTCGTCTTTCTTCGATCATGTCCAGACTTACTTTGGGCTGGGATTGGTTCGAGGCCTGGTCATAAGCATGGCTATGAATAGTGGGTATTTCGACCTCAATTGGTAACATGGCCTTGCATCCATATGCCAGAAAAAAAGGGGTATGTCCTGTTGAAGTGCGAGCTGTGGTTCGATAGGACCACAAGAATTGGGGAAACTCCTTGGGCCATTTTCCCTTAGCTTCTTCCAATCTCTTTTTCATAGAACTTTTTAGAGTCTTATTTACAGCTTCAACTTGTTCGTTTGCTTGGGGATGGGAGACAGAGGAGAAGCTCTTTATTATCCCATTTTTCTCACAAAAATTGGTAAACAGTTCACTGTCGAACTGAGTACCGTTATCTGTTACTATCTTCCTTGGCATTCCATATCGACAGATTATGTTCTTCACCATAAAGTCCAAGACTTTCTTTGAGGTAATCGTTGACAGAGGTTCGACCTTGGTCCACTTTGTAAAATAATCTATCGCGACTACTGCAAACTTAACTCCACCTTTGCCAGTTGGCAATAAGCCTAGGAGATCAATTCCCCAGGCTGCAAATGGCCATGGGGAGGTCATCATAGTTAGCTCAGAAGGTGGAGCTCGCGGGATTGTGGCGAATCGTTGGCACTTATCACATCTCTTGACATAAGCAAATGAGTCTGTTTTGATAGTGGCCCAGAAGTACCCTTGTCGTAAAATTTTATTTAATAGAGCACCCGTGAGCCGAAGCCCAACAAGAAAACTCTCACAAGCAGATAACATATGTATAATCAACAATCAACATGTAATCAAACCGCCAACAGGCTAAACACATACGGCCATGCTGTCCCAGGTGCTTTACCAGGCCCTGGGTTTGCAGTCTACACCGTGAGGATATCCCAGGTATCCTATAGGGTATCGCCCTGGCAAAGCGCACTCCGCGCGCTAAACGCTGCCACTGGCCCCTTGCCATACTCGGCCTTGCCGTTCTCGGCCTTCGCCATTCTCGGCCCTCGCCGTTCTTGGCCTTCGCCGTTCTCGGCTTTTGCCGTTCATTCACATATGTGCACACATAGCATAATTAAACAAATATTTCGACATGCAAAAGCACACTCAATGGGGCTACACCCTCCAACACAATCATAGAGGGTCGTGCCCTACAACATAAACTATAGGGCCTTGACCTGCTCTACGGGTACAGAAGTTTTCTTACCTGTGTCTCGAGCTTTCCAAGCACCGATGTCCCGAGCACAGTTCCCTAGTTCGAGCCTCGCTGAAACCCTAGTCACAACGCATCAACAAGATTTGTCCATCAAGGTCTAATCCATTAAATAACTTTGGGTTACCATTATAATCCCCGGAACCTTGAATTCTACCAATCCGGGTAATAAAATCCATCTCGAGCCTTAACAATTAGGTTCCCAAGCCAAAACCCAGCATTTTGAACTAGGGCCGCGACCCAACCCCTTAAGGGCTGCGGCATGCTTAGCCAAGCGCCACGGCGCGCCTCAAGATCAAAGGCCTCCTTAGGCCTCGCGTGCACACGGGCCGCGACATGCCCCTCCTAGGGTCGCGGCTCGACCTACAAACCCAGAAAACCAGCCTTTCTTTCAAGTTTTTCCCCGAGCTTAACCCCATATCTCACACCCCAAACTTCACCCAACCTTAGAATGAAGCCCAGAATCCATACTCATACAACCTAAACATTCTAACAAACTCATTAACCAATTCTTACACCCATCAAACATTCAAAACCAATCTTAGAAACCAATCCATGCATGCCTAAGTTCTAACAACCAAAACCAACAGAATTTCAGCTTGATCATCAAGTTTAAAAGCTTACCTTTGAGCTTGGTTAAATCCCTGAATTAATCCTCTAAATTCCAGCTTCTAGCCCCCAAAGTCCAGCTTTGAATTCCTCCTTTGCTCCCAAGGAAATCAACTTTCTTCCTCCTCTTCTTTTCTTAGCTTTTGTTTTTCCTCTAGAACTTTCAAAACAATTCTAGTATATGTCTAGGTAAAGAAACGTGAAGGATTTTACCTCTGCCAGCTCCAGCTATCCTTAAAGCCAAATTCCCGTTTTGCCCGTTAAACCTCTTCTTAACCCTTAAGTAATCCCAAGGGCAGTTTAGTCATTTACCTAATCCTGTTAAGTCCCCGAGGGAAAAATGATAAATTTCCCCGATATTCCCTCCTAAACGTTCTAACTTCAAATATATATCCAAATATTTATTTCCATAACCCGATAATCACATAAAACGTCCAATGCCCGAAATACCCCTCAACTCGCCCCGAGTCGGGTATTCGACCCCGTTGCGACTTCCTAGCTAAACCGCTCCCTAGGGCTGTCTCAGATTGTGCATCACAGATATATCACCAGTATATCACAATTATTACATTTATCACATTTATGCCCTCAACGGGCTAAAATTACAAACATCCCCCTAATAACCAAACGGGGCCCACACGCATATTTAATTCACCTAAACATTCATCTCTAATCACATACTCATAAAAATTCACATATTATAATAATAAGTCACTTATTGCCCTCCAGGCACACTAATCAAGGCCCTAAGATTTTTTAGCAAATTTGGGACGCTACATTTTCAATCAGATATAATAGATAAACCCTTGACTTATAAGCCGAGATTTTCAATCAGATATAATAGATAAACCCTCGGCTTATAAGCCGAGCTTTTCAATCAGATATAACAGATAATCAGTCATTACTTAACACATGTATGCATAGTGCAATCAATATGTTTAATAAAATATTCTAAGTATGGTTATAACCATGTTCGATAACTGGGGCTAAAGCCCCAACCACAGTCCAGGTGCAGTTTTCTTACCTCAAGTCCTGAGCGAATAGAGTATGGTGACCCCAAGTGCAATCTTTTCCTCCTGAGCCTAACGGTTCACCCTAGTCACAACCATAACAAGGAATAACTATTAAGAAACGAACCAATCAAGGATTCTGGTCCAAGTCCTGGCCTCGGAGACCTTGAATTCCACTAAACTAGGTAGTATAACCATTCCCGAGCCTTTAGATTTGGGTTCCCATAACCCAAAACACCTTTTTCCTCACTATTTCCTATTTGAGCTGCAACGTGCCCCTAAAAGAGTCACATCGCTCAACTAGGAAAGAGCCCACAAATTCCTGCACTTGCACTGCAACGCATCTCGCCAAGCATCGTTGCACTAAGGCGGTTCGAGGCAGGGGAGTTCATTTGGTTCACGACACCCCAAGAACAACACTGCGGTGTGAACTTGTAAACTCAGAAACCAGCGATTCCAAAAATCACAACTGACCCCAAATCCATCCCAAAACACAGTTTTAGCCATGATAATGGTCCCATCAGGTTAGAAACACAATAAACAACCTTAAAACTTCTCTGAAATCCAACCTCTGAGAAATTCTTATGAAAACTTCCAAAACCAAAAAACTAAAACTTAAAAATAGAATTTCCTTCTCCCAAACACAATTCCCAGTTGTTTCCCTAAGCTTAAAATCTTCCAATCTTCCCACAGAACCACTTCAATCCCTCACAAGCTTGCTTCCAAACTTTAGAATCAAAACTCTCTTCAAAATTAAAAAACTTAGGGAGAGAGGGAGAGAACGTGAGAGAGAGAGAGAGAGGGGGGGGGGGGGGGGAGAGAGAGAGGTGGTGTTTCTGTTTCTTTATGAGTTGATAAACTCAGTCACTCAGCCTATAACATTCAAATGGTCCAAAAGACCAAAATGCTCTCACTTAACTACTTACCTCTCAAAGCCCACTGAGGGAAAAATTGACATTTTACACCCCCGTTGTAATGCCCTAGATATCCAAGACCGTTACACTTTGTGTTTTAAATAGTGTTAGACTCTCTAAACGAGCCTCTTGGCCATAAACGTGTAACTAAACATGATTAACGGTTTAGGGTTAAAAATTTTGGTCAAAAAGGAATAACCATTTCATTAAAATGTTTACGTTCATACATGGGATCCCAAAATAACGTTTAAAAGGATAATTATAGTTCAAAAGTTACAACCAGCCAACCTAAGCGACAAAATAGGGTTTGACCCTAGTTCCTCTGACAAACCCTGGCTGTGGTAGTCGAGCAGTCGCATATGTACACGTCGCCATCGAAGCTCTCCAACTCATGGCTGGTCTAGCTTCCCTTTTCCCTTACCTGCACCACATAACACTCATGAGCCAAGGCTCGGCAGGAAAACTTAAACATACTCATAAGCAGTTAATAACATATCATAGAGTCATAATAAGCATGCCTAGTAGTGATAACCCTACTCATGCATGCATTCTATTCAGATAAGTGACTACAGTGTCACACCATGCCCCGTTGCCCTAAATACATGACCATAGAGTCACCCGAGGTTGCTTCCGTAAATAAATGACTAACAAGTCATACCGGGGCCCGTTGCCTTAGGATATAGGACTATAGAGTCACCCCGGGGCCCATGGTCCTATCATTTGGATAACCATACTTAGAGTTGGCCCAGCGTACCTGGCGCTTTAATTTTCCATCGGCCATAGGGTCGGTCAAGCATATATCACGCTCCTGATTAGGCCTAATCATATCGACCAGCGCTCAGCGCGCTATTGTCGCCCTTGACTTATAATTCAATGCTTTTCAATCAGATAATGCAAACATGCATACATCATTTAACAATTATCCACATACATAGTATTTAAGCATGCTTAATCACGCAATCACATGCACAATCATAATCATGCTCATTCACAGGAGCTCGAGCCCTAATCAAATATATATTTAACAACCGGGCCAAGCCCTAATCACATATATCATGTATTGGGTGCAATTTTCTTACCTCTGGTCTAAGCATGTGTTAATTAACAACGACCCCCGAGCACGATCCAGTCTCGAGCACTAGCGGTATCCTAGTCACAACCATAATAATTGATATCTATCAATATCGAGTAAATAAATACTTCCGGACCGATTCCTAGTCTCCGGGACCTCGAATTCTACTAAACAGGGTAGTTGAATCCTTCTCGAGCCCTTAGGTTTGAGTTCCCGCCACCCAAAACCTAACTTGGCCAAAGTTTCTTATTTGAGTTGGGCACCCCTCACAAGCGCTGCGTTTCTCCTCAAGTCAAAGAGCCCAACCCTCTTTTCCTTGGACACGGGCCAGGACGCGATGGCGGTTCAGGGAACCACCCAGGCGTCTAGGTTCATAAGGGTTGCGAGCCGTGTAGTAATCCTCGTTGTGACTATAACTCTAACTTGCTTAAAAGGATCGATTCCTGCCGAATATCTCAAATATATCCACATAATTATGTGGTCTCAATCATATAATATTATATAATCAATATTATACACTCAATGGGTCAAAATTATAAATATGCCCCTTTAAATAAAAGCAGGTCTATTACGCACATTTAGTGCGCTTAAACATGTATAATCATTCATATTATAATATAACTCATGTCATTCATATAATCGCATAAATATCCAATTAAATCACATTTTAACACATAATAATCCAATAATGCCCTCATGACCTCCTTATCAAGGCACTAAGCCTTATTAAGAACTTTGGGACATTACACCTAGTAACCTATATTAGTGAAATGTTACTAAAATACTTCTCAAATCGTGACACATTATCTTGGAGGTTGCGATTAGTGAGTAAAAATGATTTCAATCCTCATCTAAATGATTCCTGATAAGTACAAACAATGATACTATGACATGTTAGTGCAAGTAACAAAACTAGAAACAGTGCCTAGTAACCTATATTAGTAAGGTGTTACCAAATTACTTCTCAAATCGTGACACATTATCTTGGAGGTGGTTTAGTGAGTAAAAATGATTTCAATTCCTCATCTAAAGGATTCTTGATTCATTTAACAGTTATATTATGACATGTTAGTGCAAGTAACAAAACTAGAAACAGTGACTTGTTACCAAATTACTTCTCAATTGAAGTACTATTATCTTGGAGGATGCAATTAGTAACATATATTATTGAAATATAGTGGGATCCACCTGGGATGGGAAAGAGCACATGGTTCAGCTACCCGATCTCCCAACAGAGACCCTTTGCAAAGACTTCCTTATTTAAATAGGGACCAGATGACTGGTTGGATCGATCAGACCAATGGTCAAGTCTTTTTTGAGCACCAAGGCCTGACGTAAGATGAAATATGGTGGGATCCACCCCAGTTGGGAAAGATCACATGGCTCAGCTACCCGATCACCTAATGGAGACCCTTTGCGAAGACTTCCCGATTTAAATAGGGACCAAATGACTGGTTTGATTGATCAGACCAACGATCATGTCTTGTTTGAGCACCGGGGCCTAACCTAAGACGAAATATGGTGGGATCCACCCTGGTTGGGAAAGATCACATGGCTCAACTATCCGATTGCCCAATGGAGAACCTTTACGAAGACTTCCCTATTTAAACAGGGATCGTATGACTGGTTGGATCGATCGAACCAATGATCATATCTTGTTTGAGCATTGGGGCCTGTCCTAAGACAAAATATGGTGGGATCCACCCCAATTGGGAAAGATCACATAGCTTAGCTACCCGATCGCCCAATGAAGACCCTTTGTGAAGACTTCCCTATTTAAATAAGGACCATATGAGAAGTTGGATCAATCGAACCAACGATCATATCTTGTTTGAGCACATGGGCCTGACCTAAGACGAAATATGGTGGGATCCACACTAGTTGGGAAAGATGTTAGGAGTGTGTCCTAAAAGCATGTAAAGACTTTTGTTTTTCTATGAATAAATAAATACAATGGTTCATTATTATTGTTATATTTAGTTTGTTAAATTATTGTTTGAATAATTTTGTAAATATCAGAAAAATTCTATATTCATTATTGAGGATGTAATCTTGTATTAGTACGAGAGAATTAAGATCACATGAATAAATAAAAATAGTCAACAACAACAAATTAAAGTTATGGAATTCTTTAATTGGAGTTGAGTATCATAATGATACAAATAATCTAGATTCAGATTATTGATGTGGAAAGACATCTCGGTAAAAGTGCTTTATATAATATGATTATATATGACATGGACCGATATGAATTAAAGTCTTTATCCAAAAACCATTTAACAATAAAGACTTGTAATTCATATCATAATTGATGATCATTTATAGATCAACCTAAATCCCGAGTGTTCATGAACTCCTATTCATGTTTATTAAATCTTTTGATTCATTCGTTAAGGTCTCTTCAAAGAATGAGGCTAATGACTTTTGTTTTGGAGATTTAATATCATGGATGGCTGGGAACATGTATCAAAAATACGGAATCTAATCTTTCCTAACGGATCGTATATTAGTTCCCTTAAGCGTTAATTCTGGAACTGAATGATTTTGAGCTCAAATCTATAATTAGATTATAGATTAATTATTCACTAGTGAATTAATGGTACTTAAGGAATAAGAAGTTAATTAGAAAGGTAAAATGGTAATTCTTCCATTCTAATTTATGAACTAATTAATTAGAGGGTTGAACTATTGTAAGATGGTTATATCAATGGACGACTGAAGAAAAGATTTCTGTAAAAGTATATCTATAGCATAAAGAGTGCAATTCTGAATTTATAGTGGAGTAATATCAGAATTAATAAATTAACTATTATAATTAAAGAGTTTAATTATTTAGTTTATTTATTGGAGCTTAATGTTATAGGTCTATGGTCCCCAAAATGGCTCAAACAAACACTGACAAAGGTAAACACAAAAATGGGCAAAAAGGACTTATGTGATAAGTAAAATATTTTTCTATGTATCAAACATAATTATTGTTTAATTATGTGTAATTAATTAATTAATTATTTGATTTAACAAAAATATAATTAATTTTGAATTAATTTATTTTTTAGGATTTTTGGTATTTAAATAATAATAAAAATTAGGAAAAATCACATGTCATCACTGGCATGTGGTACATGTGTAGCACAATGCACAGTGACTGTGCTACACGCATAAGAGACTGTGAGCAGTTTATTGGTTCCACAATTTTAGTTATTTAAATATTAAATAAATAATGAGATATTTTAATATGATTAAAATATTATTATTTAAACAAAAATCTGATAACTGATCAGTTATTTTAAATTGTTTAAATAACAAATATTTTAATATATTTGATATATTAAATATAGGATATCAGTTTTACAGAACGTAACTTTTCAGGAATACAAAAAATATCTAGAAATCTCTCTCAAAGAAAGAGAACAGTGACACAAACAAAAGTCACTGTTCTTCACAAAACCTAGGTCCAAACTTTATCAGATCTCATGTGTTGAGAACATCTAATAAATAGTTTTTTGGCTATTGTTTGTATAGCGAGCCCACACTCGTTCTTTGTGTGCTGAAAACATTTTGGAAGATCTTGGTGTGAGATCTCAAGGATTTAGCCATACAAAAAGATAGCAGCAAGGAAGGACCTGAAGTAATTTTTTCTATTCATGTCTTTGATTCAATATACATATGCATGTGAAGAAGTAGATCTAGAAATCTTATGGGATTAAACTAACAATTTGATTGTTGTTCCGCTGCGTATAATCTCTTATTTGATCGATAAAAACCAACAAAAGATCACATGGCTCAGCTGACCGATCGCCTCACAGAGACCCTTTGCGAAGACTTCCTTATTTAAATAGGAACCAAATGACCGGTTGGATCAATTGGACCAACAATCATGTCTTGTTTGAGCACCGAGGTCTGACCTAAGACGAAATGTGGTGGGATCCACACTTGTTGGGAAAGATCATATGGCTCAGCTACTGATCGCCCAACGGAGAACCTTTGTGAAGACTTCCCTATTGAAATAGGGACCGAATGACCGGTTGGATCGATCGGACCAACAATCATGTCTTTTTTTAGCACTGGGGCATGTCCTAAGATGAAATATGGTGGGATCCACCTTGTTGGGAAAGATCACATGGTTCAGCTACCCAGTCGCCCAACGCAGACCCTTTGCGAAGACATCCCTATTTATATAGGAACTAGATGATAAGTGGGATCTTCATCAAGAACGCTTGACTTCAATGAAAGATCTAGGCTTGTGAATCACAATCTCATTCCATTGTAATAGCTTCAAGAAATTCTAAGGAGAATGCTAGGAATAGAGATTTTTGGACAACAAATCTATATTTGTGTCAAGTCACTTTTGTGTTTAACATAAAATCATAATTTTGTGATTTTGTGTTTGAAGGTTGTTCTTCTAGAAATGTCCACTCTACTCTTTGATTCTTTTGTATTTATGTAACTTTTTGTTCTCTACCTATAGAGTTAGAGTACTTGTTGTTAATGCTTTGAGTTGTAATACAAAACCAAAGTGGATTAAGCCTAATCTCCAACAAAATAAATGGTATATTCCCTTAAAAAACTTTCAAAAAGTATATATGCCCTTAGAAAATGACATATATATTTTATTTACCAAAAATAAACAAGCAGATATGATTATATGTCTATACGTATTTAATTAAAACATTCACAAAGAACATGTCTTCAAGGGAACATCTTCAATGGGCAACTTATCTTCAGGGTATGGACAATCAATATTGTTTGACTTGAGTCCACTCACAACATTGTAGGTGATGTTGAGGAGTGGGAACAATGTCATGGTGGTGTTGGACATGCAAATACCCTTGAAATTGTTTTCTGGTAGTGTTTCAATCTGGGCGGCGGTAGTGACATTTTCGGCCACCATATCACGGCAGTTGATGGACCCAAGTTTCGTCATGGCATTGGGGTCGAAACCCTCGGCATGGGACTTGTACATTCCATTCACCCGGAACACATATCTTATGGTCTTAAGAACAAATCTTCGAGTGAAGATGTCCTGGACAAAGCCACCACGACCCGCCGCCGTTTTGACCCTTATGGCAGCTTGAGTGTGGAGAGATGTGACGTCTTCGGCTCTAACGTCTTTGATTCCACCTGACAATTCACTGCCCAGAGCGATGGTGGCGCTATCTGGAGAAATGCATGTCAACCGTCGGATTATGATGTGTTCGCTTGGTATTCCCATCTTAATTCCGTATTGATCAAAACCGCTCTTTATGGCGATGCAATCATCACCGGAGACTATGAAGTTGTCCTCAATTCGAGTGTTGTTACATGAATCTTCATCAACAGCACATGAAATCATAATTATTTGTTTTGAACTATATATATAAAAGAAATATGAATTTTTATTATAATAAAGTAAACTTACCAGGGTCGATTCCATCTGTGTTAGGAGTGTCAACTGGAGCAAGAATTGTGAGTCCTTGGATTATTATATTGCTGCAGATCTCAGTCACTCGTAATCATCAGTAATTAAATTAATATATTATTATTAATTTAAGGGAAAAAAATGGGTCAAAGTCAAACCTTGAGTATACAGGATGGACGAACCAAGAAGGAGAATTAAGCAAAGTGAGATTGAAGATTTGGATATCAGTGGAGAACAAAATCTCGATCATTAATGGCCTCACTGCCTTTAATTCACCAGCACGGTACTTGGTCCACCAACCTGCACCTTGTCCGTCTATGGTGCCGTTGTTCCCTATTTTTCAATTAAAAAAATGAAAACTAAAATCTACTAGCATATATATATGTATTCTTTTTTGGCTTATGTATATAAATTTGTTGATTAAAAAAATGAATAACTTGGTTACCTGTAATTACAACATCAGTGAGATTTGTTCCCATAATTAGACTGCTGTACCTTCCTGCTGAGAAATTTTTGTCTACTCCATAAGAAGGCAATGGCTCTAAAATTGGATAATCTGACGCTTGCTGTCCATTTCATTAACATACAACCACAATTAAATTCATTATTTTAATTTATGAACAAAATATATATATATATACATATATATGTATATATGGTTGTCGTACGTAGTTAAATACCATTTTCACTGAATTCTGCAAGTCATATGAATCATTTACGTGTACATAAAAGAAATAAAAATAAAAACGCTTATTTTTATGTACAACCATAAACGCATTCAAATTACACTTATTACAGGGGTTATGTATATAACTTAACAGTCTATTTGCATATATATATATACACACACACACATATACATCATCTTACAAACATAATCAGACCATCATTACATTTTTAGTTATATATATATAGATAGATAGTTTACAAATTGAAATACCTGAGAGCCAAGAATAACGGCGTCTTTATGGAGGAAAAGAGTGAAATGGCTGATGAGATTAAAGGTGCCGGTCAACCATTTACCAGGTGGAACAATGAGCTGTGCTCCACCGTCCGATGCGGTGGTGCTAAGATGATCAATAGCGGCTTTGAAGGCCTTAGTGTTGGAAGTAACTCCGTCGCCCACGCCACCGAACTCCGTCAAAACTGCGCTGTGTTTCCGAGAACATTTCACTGCCGCTGCCGCTGTGTTTGGAACTTGGGCTGTGCATGTTCTACTTTCATCCAAAATCAACGCTGCTAGAAGCAGTACAACTCCCACCAAGAAACGAAATTGTGCCATTGTATTATTATTCTGTTTTGAGATTATTGAAAATGGGTCATAAATCAATTTATAGATAGGTTTTTTTTTCTATGTTTGTGTTTTTTATTTTATTTTATTTTTAGCAACATAGACTATTTCGGACTTATGTAAAAATAGCTAATTAATTACAGTCACTCATTTTCTAATTACGAAATAAGGGTTGGACCAAATTAAATTCAATTCAATTCAATTCTGATTTGGATTTAGTTTACTATATTTGTACCTCTCGAGTTATTTCTCTAATTTTAGGAAATTCTACTAATTCCGCCTAATAAGTCATTTTAGTATACTAAATTTAAGTGAATTCTTTGGTAACATACCTTTTTCTTTTTAATTTTTTGCCTACAGGTGGCACTCATTTTTTAGACAGGTAGATTGTAATGTAATGCCTCATAAATATAATTTTTTGAATAATTAGTATTTTTTCCTTAACGCTACCTGATCGTGCCTCCTAAAATATACAGACTATTGAAATTCCTCCGAACTTTATCATTTATAGAAACATAGTCATTCTGTTAGCTTTCATTCCGTTTTGTCGTTTAAACACTGATATGACATAAAATAATTAGTATTTTTGTCCTCCAAATTTTAGCCACTATCAAATTGTGTCATTCTTTATTAAAAAATTTAACTAAAAATCTATTTTTTATTAGTTCTAAAAATATTATTTAAAATTCTTTTTGAAAAAGTTAAACTACAAAATTCAAGTTCACTTAAACAAACCCACATTCAAGCTTGTTCTTATTCATAAATTTAGATTTATACACTCAGATTCATTAATTCATTTAAATTAAATATTTGGTCAATATAAATCAATAATTCATCCATTAATATAATCCAAATCACTAAAAAAAAATGCAAATTTATCATCTAAAATCAACAATATAATCATTAATTTATCAATTCACAAACCATTAATGCAGTCGATTTGAAGTAGATCTGAAACTCGAGAGAGAAAAGAGTTTGTGTATTTGATTTTAATAATCGATTTATATTTTAAGTTTAAAAAGTTTTATTTAATTTAATTTTATTGTTTAGATTTTCTTTTAAATTAGTACATTTGAAGCTATGATATTTTATAAAACGTCATATACTACTATCTTTGTAAACGATGACACCTTGATAATTTATTTAGAAAAATATCATAATCCAAAAATTGGTTCAATTGGGTCTTATCAAATCATGCATTATGGATCCATTTGTTAAAATAAAAAACATAATGTCTTTCATGCAATTTTTAAAAATAAAATATGAAAGTTTCATTAAACACGATAACTCATAAAAATCTCCCTAGGTGTTTCTAGATCGTTTTCCATTCATTAGAGTCTCACGACATACATACTCAAACCAAGGAGCGCCCTACATCACCATGTGTGTCAATAAGAAAATCTATTGCCTACCTGAAAGGGAAAGTAAGGGGGGTGAGCTAAAAGTCCAGTAAGGAAGTACAAACAAGAACAACAATTCACATAAATACAATAAAAAATTATTCTCATCGTTCTTAAGCTTAAAATAGTATATCATAGACATATCATAATCTCATACATTTTATCTGAATATTTCATCATAACAAATAAAACAAAAAATTCTATGAGGTAACCAGTAAATCCTCATTTGTGAGGTATTTATGAGCTCTCGTCCTAGAATAACATCGGCGCATCTGCCCTATGAGTTACGTCATACCTTAGTAACTCATTTATTATGTCGCGTTCAGCACGCTAACAACACTCTACTTTTCAAACATTCATAGATCACATACATACATAACAATTTATCTCACAATTAATTTCTCATACATAATAGCATAAGAATCTAGCTAACTTCCTTGATACAAGTCCAAGCAATTTAAAAAGTGGGATACTTCACAACGAGCCTAGAATAACAATCAAACACTCGTCTCAATATCAATTAAAACTAAGCATACCATACAAGCATATCCCACATGTGTATGGGTCATGCACACGTGACACAAGTTGAACCACAACTTTAAATCATACAACAAATTCGCAAAAAATCATAAAAGAATAATATCAATTCTACTAAGTAATTCTCAATGGTTACGAAACAAGATCCATACATTTGATTAATTGGTGTATATTTGAACGAAAAAAATAAACTTGCATGTAACATGCATATGTGGGAGGGTTCTTTAAACTCGCTTTGAAGTTGATAAATTATATTCCTTTATTTCATTGTTACATTTCATAAAAATTCAACAAGCATAAAATATTTTATCAACTTGGTTACTGCTATTTTATTCACGTAAATCATACAATTGTCATTCATAAATTTTATTACAAAAATTTAATTTACTAAAATGATTATTTAGCTTTAATTGTACAAAATAATAATCTTATTTATTATTAAATAAAAAGAAATGTGACAAAATTGTATAGTTGCTTAAAATAATTAATTTGGCATAATTAACTAATTTCATAAAAGTACTCTTTTAATTTGGCAAAATAAAATAAATAGTACCAATAAAATGTGACATATACATTTAATTTCTTTTGAAAATAACATTTCTAGATCACAAATTTCATATTATTCACTACAACAATTTTCACTTTTAATGACTCTCTATAATGACTTACACCAATGGTGTAAGTCATTAAAAGTATTCAGGGATATTTAAAGTCTAATGGTGTAAGTCATTAAAAGTTCTTGTTGATGACTACCAAGGTAAGTCATTAAAAGTGGTGGGAGACGTTATTTGTTATAAATTAAAAAGTCGAAAAAATAATAATTAAATCTGACAATGGGAGCCCTCTAACGTCTCCCTTGGGTAGACATGTACACATCCAACGTCTCCCCTGGGAAGACGTGTACACATCCAACGTCTCCCCTGGGAAGACGTGTACACATCGGACGTCTTCCCAGGGGAGACGTTGGAAGTGTACACGTCTTCCCAGGCGAGACGTTGGATGTGTACACGTCTTCCCAGGGAAGACGTTGGAAGCCTCCCCTATATATCTCCTTCCCCGAGCCATCACCAACCAGACGAAACCAGAGGCGATTTCTGGGCATTTCCTTGGCGATTTTGGGCGATTTTTCTTCCGTTTTCCTCCTCCAAAAATTGATTTGAGGTAAGTTTTTAAGTTTAATTCATGTTTAATAGTTAGGATAATGTACTATTATTTATTTTCTTTAACTATAATAGGTTAATATTGGGATTTTAGGATATTTTGTGGGTTGCGATTTTGGGTATTGTGGGTGATTTTGGGCGAAATTGATACCGATTTTGGCCGATTTTCTCCTCCAAAAACTAATTTTAGGTATGTTTGTTCATTTTAATTAATGTATAATAGTTATGATAATATATTTTTATTTATTTTCTTTAATTATAATGGGTTAATATTGAGATTTTAGGGTATTGTGGGTTGCGGTTTTGGGTAATATTTGCTTGATTTGAAGAAGATTTGAGATATGATTTCATTATTAAAACAATGCATTATAGTTAGAATGATAGAAATAATTATTTTTGTGCATTTTTTTTATGATTTGTGAGTTTATTATAAATATTTTTTAAAAGTTTGAAAAATGATTTTAATGAAGATTTGAGATACACAATTGAGATTTAATAGTTATACCATGTTATTTACTATTTTTTATTTTTTTTTACAATTTAATTCGAAAATTGTAGATTTTTTTTAATTAAATTTTTAGGTTGATTAAGTATATATATGTGTCTAAAATAAGGAAAATAATTTAATTTTAATTTACATACTAAATTGCATGTATAGAAATAAGTAATTCAAGTATATATGTTTATGATTTTTTTTATTTATATTATTATATTATTCAAAAATTATATATTTGTATTTATATTTTAATTATTTTATTAACATTGAAGTAGGTTGATTATATATATTATGTTTTATTTATTTATTAATTAATTCAATTTTGTTGGTTGTGAATTTAATAGCAAAGTGCATTGCAAAGTGAAGTAAATTTTCTAGCTAGGACTATTAATTGCAAGAGGTACATACATTATCTTATCTCTCGTTTTAGTATTATTAAATTTTTGTTAGAGGAGTTTGAATATCTTAAATATTCATCCATAGTGAAGTAGGTTCTGAGATTAAAATTGTGTGTTGCGGTGATAACAGAAGGTTGAGAACTGTGTGTTTTAGTGAAGTAGGTTCTGGAAAATTTGTTTGTGTGCTGTGGAGCTATAAGGAAGAAACTTATTGTGTGCTGTTTGAATTGTTTGACTTGTTGTTAACAGATGGTTAGATCAATATTATAGGGGAAATGCTGTCCGATTTTGTCTAGAATTATGTATTCTATTATTATATTTGAATTGTGTTGTGCTTATTTGATTGGATTTGATAAGATTGACTGATGGCTAGGTTACTAATATAGAAGAAATGCTGCCCAATTTTTCATACGCTCGGCTATATGCTTATGTAGTTTTTATTGTTTAATTTTTCATAGACATAGGAGAAGATATGGAAAGAAAATGGATGTCAGCGAATAGGTTATCCGTGGAATATAAAAACGAGGTCGATTTATTCTTAAGATTTTGTTCGGAGAATGTGAAAGACCTAAAATTTACTCGTTGCCCATGTATTAAGTGTGGAAATGTAAGGAAAATGGATCTTAGTAAGATCAAACAACACTTATTTTTCAATGGAATCGACAAAAGTTACACGGTTTGGTATATGCATGGGGAGAGAATGCATGTCGCGCCAACTCCACCAAGTAGACCCAATGAAGTAAGGAGGAATATAGTAGAGGAGAATTGTGATGCATTAGATGATATGATTGATGACGCACATTATGGATCCGGAGTAGACCCAGATAAGTTTGAGACACTACTTAGTGATGCTGAGAAACCGATTTACCCCGGTTGTAAAAAATTTACAAAGTTATCCGCACTCCTTAGGTTGTACAATTTGAAAGCTAAACACGGTTGGAGTGATAAAGGGATGACTGATCTACTTTGTTTTTTGAATGATTTGTTGCCGGAGTGTAATGAAATGCCAACTTCATTTTATGAAGCAAAGAAAACATTATGCTCATTGGGCATGCAATATGAAAAAATTCATGCATGTCCTAATGATTGCATGTTATATCGGAATGACTTTGCAGATGCAAAAATGTGTCCATCTTGTGGTGAGTCATGATGGCAAAAGAAAAGAAATGGTGAGGATGTCAAGGAAGGAGTACCCGCCAAGGTCTTGTGGTACCTTCCTCCTATTCCTCGTTTCATCCGGTTGTTTAGAAATGCTGAACATGCTAAAAATTTATCGTGGCATGCTAATGAGAGAATAAATGATGGTAAATTAAGGCATCCAGTTGACACCTTAGCTTGGAAGAGGGTTGATTTGAAGTGGCCTTGTTTTGGAAATGAATCTCGTAATATTCGTTTAGGTCTTTCGACTGACGGGATTAATCCACACACTTCTCTTAGTAGTAAGTATAGTTGTTGGCCTGTTATGCTTGTCATTTACAATCTACCCCCATGGGTATGCAGAAATAGAAGTCGCCCAGAAGGGTGCATTGTGGAATGTTATATTGCTGAAGAGGCAGTTGAATTTTGTTCCGAATACATGGCTGGTGTACAGAGGATTGGGGTAAATGAAGTTAATAATGCTGAGATTCATAGTCATCGTGGTAGTGTTGTTTGCGCAGTGAGTCAGGATGAACTAGATGAAGCACATCGTCTAGTATTGCAAAATATTAATGAAATCTAGCCTTATATCGAGTAAGTTTATCTTCATAGATATAATGCATATGCAATGTAAATATGTGATAACTTTCACAATCAGTTCACTAACAACATATGTAATTTTGAAGGGAACATTTTAACTGGATCAAGACAAAATTTCCATCAAAGTCAAGGAACTCCAAATGGTTACAAGACGAACATTATCGTACATTTAATAGTTGGATAGAAAATAAGGTATATTATGTTGATTTTTTGATTTTATTTTTATTATATAGTAATGTATGTTGTTTGACTAGTTTTATTTTTAATAGGTTGTCAATGAATTGAAAAACACATCAAATAATGTGTCAGACATTGTTAAGTGGATCTCTCGAGGCCCTTCTCATAGAGTCATCAAGTTTTCATCATATGTAATTGATGGTACACAATTCAATACTAGGGAGCGTGATACCAATAGAACCACACAAAATAGTGGTGTTAGTCTTGTCGCTAGAACTATGCAAATATCCAGTGCGAAAGACAAAAATCCTGTTCAAAGTGATATGACTTTCTATGGAGTAATTAAAGAAATTTGGGAGTTAGATTATAT
Organism: Humulus lupulus; assembly: GCF_963169125.1. Lineage (NCBI taxonomy): Eukaryota > Viridiplantae > Streptophyta > Magnoliopsida > Rosales > Cannabaceae > Humulus > Humulus lupulus. The sequence continues at coordinate 26,758,749 of NC_084797.1, forward strand.
CACAACTCGAATACCTGTTTTCTTTTGTGATTGGGTGAAGAGTGACAGTGGCATAATATATGAAGATTTTGGTTTCACATTAGTAAACCTAAATCGACTAGGGCACAAATCTGACAGATTTATAATGGCTGCACAAGCAAAACAAGTGTTTTATGTGAATGATCCTTCAGACAACCAATGGTCAATTGTGCTTACAACGCCAACAAAAGAATGGAATACCAAAGATGGTGATTTGCATGATATACCTATTGAAGAAGAATCAATCATATTCACTTCACCAATATGTAATGATGAAATTGATGATGATGGTGTTTGTTTACGTGATAATGGTGAAGGTTTATGGATTGATAACCTGATGTGAGGTATAATATAATTATGTTTGTCATTATTGCAAAAATGATTTTGGTTTGTTTATGATATGTTTTTGTTTGTCATTTTTTTTCTATATATATAACTTATCATATTGATTTTTATGTTTCACAGATGTCAGATCCTTTTGGTGATAGTGATGAGGAGGAAAATCCTCAACAAAATCCTGATACTGAGGCAGAGATTACAGATGATAAAAATGTGTGAGGACGCACATGGATGAATAAATGGATTAAGAATAGAAGTGAAGGAAATCTTATACCTGTAAAGTTCAATGAATATGGTCAAGTAATAGGTACCGCAAGAAGTAATCGATCTTCAGCGTTGGGTTCTATGGTGAGGACTATTGTGCCCATCACCTGTAACTCCTGGAACGAAGTTCCAGTGGAGAACAAAACTCATATATGGGATTTAATGAAGGTATGATTTAATTACTTCTATTTTACTTAAAGATTTTAAAATATGTGATTTAATATGATTATTATTTCAAACTTGCAGAAAACTTTTCAGTTGGAATATAGCTCCAAAAAGCAGACAATGAAAGACGCAGCAAAGATGTTCAGACAATGGAAGACTGACACGACAAGGAAGCACATCTTTAATGCTTTAGAGAAAAGACCAGATGAGTTTCCCCCTAGGAAACCATTTGGATTTGAGGAGATCATTACAGATGAGCAATGGTTAGAATTTGTCAACTCAAGATTAACACCAGAGTGGAAAGATAAGAGGTTACAAATGCAAGAATATCGAAGAATGAACAAATACAACCACAACCTATCTAGAGGAGGTTACGTGCGTGTGGAAGAGATGCTTCAACAACAGACTGGGCAACAATTATCTGATATTGATAGAGCTGATTTATGGACGATGGGTCGACCGAAGAATAAAGAAGGAGAACTTATTGGAGAGGCAGCCGAGGTTCAAAAAAAACATTGTAAGTTTTTATATATATATTGAACTTATATAATCTATTTATTTTAATATAACTAACTTAAATAAATTACTTTTATTTTACAGACTCATTATCGAAAACTCATTGAGGAGGGTCAATGGGAACCCCAAGGCCCTGATGATGTGTTGGCGAGGGCATTGGGCACCCCCGAGCCACGAGGGCGTGTTCGGGCCAAAGGTTACGGTGTGTCCCCTGCATTGTTTTGGGATACTCCGAAACCTACCAAAATGAAAGGGAAATCGAAAGACACGGTTTCGGCTAGTGCTATGAGAAATGAGTTTGAGGAAAGACTTCGTCAACAAGAAGAACGACATCGTCAACAAGAAGCGCGTCTAGAAGAACGTTTTCGTAAACAAGAGGAAATGTTGAGATCTTTCATGGCCCAACAGAGTGGTTCAGGATCCAATATTGGAGTCCCACCAGTAGTTCCAACCCCACCGGGACCATCTTACTATGTGCCCGACCCACAAGCACCATCTTACTATGTGCCCGACCCTCCAGGGCCATCTTGCTATGTGCCCGACCCACCAGCACCATCTTACTATCAGCCTGAACCACCAGTACCATTTGTGACTGAGGTAATTTCAATTTGATAGTTGAAAATGACTATGTATGTACATGCATACACACATATATACATAATGCTACTTATTATAATGTGCAGGTACCTAGTTGTCAGTTAGCCATTGGTTCGCTATCCAATATTGTTGCATCAGGCAAGCTCATTGACAAAGAGTTGGGTAACAACTACCAAGTGGTGATTACTGACGCTATTAAGCCGGCGACACCTCTTCCTTATGCAAAACCTGATCAGCATATGTACATAGTCATTCAGGCTATTGGGCATCCTATATCATGGCCTAAGGAATTGGTCATCGTATATGATGATATACATGAACAGGTGATGTATCATGTTTATATAATCATATTTGTTATTATATATTTCAATTTGTTTATAAATTTTCTAATTATTAATATTATTTTACAGACTTGTTCTAGAAGTAATAACATATCAGAATGACCAATTGCTCCTTCAACACAACGACCCCGAGAAAGAACACGACGTTTGAGTGATCCTCTGACACAAGACACCAGTCCTTTGGAACAGATATACAATATTATATCTCGTTGGAATGACGATGACTGTGTCAATCCAGGCATAGATGAGGATGTATTCAGTCAGGATATTTCAAGTCTTTACATATGCAAAGAGGACATACTTCAATTTATTCGAATGGAAAAGATTGGACAAGGAGTTGTCGTTTGCTACATGAGGTATCTCACAATTTTTTTACTTAACCTTTCTTATTTGATTTATTTTAACAACAAATTTCCTAAATTATATTTTTGACTACTACTCTTTTTTTAATAGGTTGTTATACAATTTTTTGGTAGAACAAGGGCGCCAAAATAAGTTTTTATTTGTCAATCCTAATGTTGTAGCCACTAAAGGAAGTTCATTTGAAGAGCATGTTCAAGGTCTGTTCAAGCGCTGTCATCAATTAAGATCAAGTGAGCAACTTATGATTGTCCCCTGGAACCATGGGTAAGTTCAAAAATTTGTTACTGCCAGATACTAAGTCCTTATAACATTTGCGTTGGAGACTTATACCAAGTATTGTTTTTCTTGTGCAGTGATCGTTGGATGTTGATTATATTGGCCCCATATGCATATTACGTTTGTTGTTGTGATCCGGTGAACTCAGAACTGGAAAACCATGAAGAAATTGTGGCAGTAATAGTCAATGCTTTCAACCTTTTTCTGACCAGTCTACCAAAACCTCCCGAGATTCCAAATAATATAGAAATTGTGCAACCGAAAGTAAGTAACTACGACTTTAATTATACTTGAATTTTACTGATATTTTTTTATATTAATTGCTTGATATTTTATTTAAATATTAGTGTCCGCATCAACCAGACAATGTGGCATGTGGATATTATGTGATGAGAATGTTCAAGGATTACATTGAACATTCACGACCTGGACGTTACTTGAAAAAAGAGGTATGTATATAAATTTATACAAAGTTAATAATTTATTTATTATTAAAGTATATATAATCAAATAATTGATTAACTAATATATTTTACTTTGTATTTTTTGTAGCTAAACACTACACCATATACACAAGCACAGATTAATGAAATGCGACAACACTGGGCGAACCATATGCTACCGATAATTCAAAGTCATCGTCCCACATATTAGGTTTTTGTCATTTACTTTTACTTTTTCTTTCTTACTATGTGTTTAGCTAGCTAGTGTAATATTTGTTAATTTTGTATGTTTAACAACAAATATTACAATTTTTTATATTTAGCTAGCAAAAACATATTAGATATACACATTTCGGTTTTATTAATGAAAATTCAAAATTTAAATTTGTATATAATTTAGATTTTTTAATTAATATATTTAATTCTATTTCAAAAAAAATTAATATATTTAATTCTATTAATTAATATACTGAAAATAATTATTTAATTTTTTTTTTAAAAAAATACAAAAACCTATGACGTCTCCCATGGGGAGACTTTGTAGACATCCAACGTCTCCCCCTGGGAGACGTCATAGGGTGTACGTGTACAACCTATGACGTCTCCCAGGGGGAGACGTTGGATGTCTACAAAGTCTCCCCATGGGAGACGTCATAGGGCCACTTTAGATGGCCCCTGCAACAACGTCTTCCCTAGGGGGAGACATCAAATGTCTACAATGTCTCCCCCATATAGCCATTAAATGCTTATTTTGTTATAGTGATTAGTTTATAATTATCTAAAAATTGGTACAAGGATTAATATTACTCACTTTTTAATAAACCAATTTATAGACGTCTTTTAACATAATATTTCTCAAAAAAAATCTGCACAAACCTTATTAAGGAAAATACAATATTTATGCATGAAATTTATCTTTTACTTGTCTTAGTTTTAAAATATGAATTTTAAGACATAGTTTTCTTTCTTTCTTAATTTATTTACAAATTGCCATAATTTATAAAATCCGCAAGTCATAATCATTCAAAAATATATTCATCATCCTTTTTAACACATTTACATCCAATCACTTTAACATGTTTCTATACTTGAACAAATTCAATAACACATTTTAAACATGTAAGACTAATAACAAATCAAAACAAGCCTAAATCACAATGCATGTTCATGGTCAAATTCTATACAACCTAATAATATAAAAAATAACAATTAACAACATGCTCATTTCCCAAACTTTAAAAGTAAAGTCAAGAAACCAAACAAAATTCACAACTCTTTAATAAAGCACTAGGCCGAACCATATGCATGTGTCTTATCAAATTTGTATTTTGATATTACCATTGGCATGAAATTAAACAACTAAATCATTCTAGGAACATAAACTCCAAGTATTACACCTTGGTTGAGACACCTAATAGGCACAAATAAAAAATGCAAAACAAACAAAGACATTTCTACCATGCTTCCTAACTCAAACATACATCCTTAACATTTTCACAATCAAAGCATTACAAAATAATCAATATTAAACTCAAATGTGTTTTTATTATTATCTCAAAAGAAGTTCTAACATGCTCCTTATACAATAAATTTTTCATGCTCATAATTTAAATAACCAAAGGAATCCCTAAACCTATAATATGTTATAGCCGAAATCTATACACTATAAAAATTTCATGAATCACAATTTTTCTCACATAAATTATCACCATAACCCAAACTTATGTCAAGATTTAAAGGAAACATATTATTCCTTATTACATGCTTATGCCGAAATATACATCCAAAATACATTTTTCATAATTTAAATAAAGACTAACATGTTTCTAATCAAAATATAACATAACCACACATGTGCTCATCATAGCAATATTGAAAGAAAAAAACATACACTATAACATATACCCATCAAGACAACAATGATCAATACAACATCAACATGATTCCTCAAAACAACAACCAATATTTCAAATTCATGAGCAAGAATTAAACAACATCAAAACAACAACAAGGCTAGAAATGTCCATCACCTCCTTTTATAGTGATCAACAACTCAAAAACTAAAACCTCATCTTTGATACACCTAGGGATTTCGAAACCCACAACAAAGAAAAGAACAATGCTCTTAGAATTATGAAGAAGAAGGATAACTTGGAGGATTCAAAGCACTAATACAAGATCATATGCCTAAGGATTTTCAAAACACCCTATTCATTTTCCTCTTCATTCATTCATTCATTCTTTCTTCTCTTTTCTCTTCTTTTCTCCTTCTTCTCTCTAGGTTTCGACAGCCACAAGTGAGTGTTCCTCAAGGCTCAATCTTTTCCTTTATACTAACCTAATTGGTTGAAAACCTATTCTAGTGGGAATGGGAAACATTCACTACAAGAAAAATGTCTTTCAGCAATGACATTACCACTGGCGACATAAGTTTGCCGCTAATAATGTGGTTATTAGCGGAGACAATGCTTTGTCGCCGCAGATAACTGTCGCGATTAAAAATCTATTTTAAGATATTATCAGCGACGACATTGTTGCCGCTAATTGAGGATAGGTTGTCGCTGATAGTTGCAGTAAATAAAATTTTATTTTAAAAAATTATTATCGGTGACACGTCACCACTAATGTTAGTTTGAAATTTTTTAAGGAAACCTTGGCGGTTAAATTTTCAATGTCGCTATTAGCGGCGACGCAGAGACATCGATATATATCAGACAAACCATCGTCGTCCTCCTCCTTCTCCTTCTCATTCAAACCAGAGACCAAAACCTCCCCAACCCCCAATTTCTTGAAACCTCCCCAGCCCACCCCTCGCCCCACCGTACCCCACCTCGACCACCGTCTCCCAGTCGTCGACCCCCGAACCACATCCATTTCCCTTCTCCCTCGAAATGTCCTAAATCCTCCACTCCACCATCATTTTCCCTCTCCATCATTCTACCCCAATCCCGAAATGCCCAATCCCAAAACGACCTAAATCCCAAAAAAAAACCACTACTACAAAAACACCCTTTTAGGACACTTTTTTAGGGTACTCACCTAGATGCGAGTCCTAAAAACAGCTCATGGACTTTTTAGGGCTCACCTTTCGAGTCCTTAAAGAATTTCTTTTAGGGCTTTTATTAACAAACACCTCTTGGACTTTTTAGGACACTCATTGCGAGTCCTTAAAGAATTTTTTTAGAACACGCGGTGCAAGCCCTAAAAACTTATGTGTCCTAAAAGTTTGAATTTTAAAAAATCACAAATTCCCTCCAATCCCTCAAATCACTCAATACTATAAAAAAAAACACAAAAATCACTCAAATCACTCTCTCTCTCCTCAGTTTTCTCTCTCTCTCTCTCTCTCTCCCGAAGCTTCTTCTCTCTCTCTAGCTCGTCTCTGACATGGCCAAACGACTGCCTTGCCGTCGCTGCCGAACGCCACGCGCCGCCCCCTCGAAACCTCCAACCCCCAAAGCTCAGCCCCTCACGCGCAGCCTAAGGCCTTCAAAGTGCTTGTCGAAGTTTATGCGATTTTAGGTTTTCCCAAACTTTCCGACCACTTTCCGATCACCTCGAGCCACCACAAGATGAACCATCACCACCACCACCATATTCCTTGCATCTTGGACTTCAAAACCCACCAAAAAATTAGACCCAATGGCCACCATGGAGTGGTGGCACCGCCACTTACTCTGGCCATTCTTGTAGGGCTCGCGTCAATTCTTTTAGGGCTCGTAATGCAAGTCCTAAAAAAATTCTTTTAGGACTCGCGCGAGTCCTAAAAGGCCTCAGTTTTTAAGGCTCTCAAATAGAGGACACGGGATGAGTCCTAAAAAGTCTCAGTTTTTAAGGTTCTCAAATAAAAGACTCGCGCCCCGCAAGCCCTAAAAAGCCTTTTTTGTAGTAGTGAACGAAAAAAAATCCCTATGCCACCACTTCCATCACCACAATTGACAAACTTAGTTTCCACTTCATCGTCAGTTTTTTTTTTCAAATTTTTATTTCAAATTTATATATATGTGTGTGTATATATGTGTACATATGTGTATAAATTTCATATTTGGTTTTGATTTTATAACTTTCGTTTTTGTGTTTTGTTTGTGGAAGGAGAAAATAGAAGCTCTCTATTGGAGTGTTGGTGTTCATCATAGTATTCAAGTCTCTAGCTCTCATATATACCAAGGTTTGTTTGTAAGGAATTTTCTATTTTTGTTGTGCATAATTTGAGCTGATATATGTGTGTTTTTGTGTGTGTGTATATGTATTAGTTTTTATTATATTTTTGTACGTATGTATTAATTAGGGTGTATGTATTTGTATTTGTATTTGATATTAGGGATTTTAGAAATATTAGTTGTATGTAGATTTAATATGTGAACTTGAAATGTAAGTGTTTGAATTTGGTTAATAATATGTGAACTTGAAAGATTAATGCTTCAATTTGGTTAATGATATGTGTTTATGTGGTGTATGGTGAAAATTTTAGTGTTATTAATATGTACAGTAAAACTTCTATATAAGAATAACTTTGGGACCAAACTAATTATATTCTAATTACGAGGTTATAACTAAATAGAGGTATTGGTACAAAATGATTTCCAAACATCCAAAAGTATCAACTTTAACAACAATAACATTGAAAAATCCCTAATAACTATTATATATAAAAGTAATTCAAGCAATTCAAATGTGGAATAAATCATTAATTTTCTCCTTTGAGGACAAATAAATAATATAATATATATTTGACTGTATACATAATTATTACTATATAGAGGTATACTTTCTTAATGTGAGACTTAAAAAATTATAACTAATTACATTTTAGAGGCTATTCTTACTTATAACTAGCCCAAATGGGGACCAATTTTTTTTATAATAAAATAGATGTTATTCTTATATAGAGGTTTTACTGTATATTGTGAAATGTTCTGGGAATTTCTGAGTATTATTTGCAGGGTTTAAGATTTTGGGATATGTTAGAATACAGTCGTTATGCTGCCCGAATTTCGGTATAGTTGGGAGAAATCATTATAACACTAATTGGTATAAAATAATTACTTTAATTTTAATTTATCATTACTAAATTAAAAAATGATATAAATCTTTAGGCAAAATCTATTATCCCCAAAACTAGATTTTTGATTAAGTAATAAACATAACAATAAATAAAATTATTTATAATTATTAATTTATAATAACTATTAAATTAGTGTCGACATTATTAAATTAAAAATTATATAAATCTTAAAAAAAATTAGTAATAAAATAAAGTATTAAACATAATAATAAATAATTGTAGGGTCGTGGTTAGAGATTTTGGTATGTGTCTCCCTGCTTGTTCTCGTAAGTGAGCATACTTAATATTAGTCTGCCCACTTATAAGAACCATAAGGAGGTGCTGCCAAATTTTTTACATAAATGAAACAATGAAAAGAGTGTAGATTAAATTATATATATATACATACATATTACAACCCCAAAGGGATAGATTCTTTACCCTTTTAGAAGTGGAGTGAAAAGGTAGATTAGGACACACACACACACATAGTCAATTCCACTTAATGATATTTTAATTTTCTACCATAGATGGCAATTGATAAGAGTTGGATGACAATGAGAAATTGACACAAAGATGCTCTTATTGGAATGGTCTCTAAGCCTTCTTCAGAATGGCGAGGAACATGTAGACTGCGACGGGAGGATCCCAAGTTCGTGTGTTAGATGTTTGAATGTGAGACTGCAAACTATGGATACGGCGGAGGCTCATGTCTTTGATTGGGGTTTTCAAGAAAATTATCAACAGTGGGTTTACCATGGGGAAGCAGAAGTGGGTGTTCTCGATAAGGTAGTCAAGGAGAATGAAGACATAGATGAGATGAGAGACGTCCTTGGAAATTTTGTATTACCAACAAATGCAAACGAAGTAGATGGTGTGGACGGCAGCTGGATGGGTTAGAATTATAGGGAGTTGTTCGACGAGATTGAAGTTGAGTTGTATCCAGGGTGCGATTGGATTTCATCCCTGAGCTTTTTAGCAAAGTTGATGCACATGAAAGTGAGGAGGAAGTCGTCTAACAACTCATTTGATGAATTGTTTAAGTTACTGAAGTTTGCATTTCTAAAAGATAATAAATTCTTGCAACACACTATCAGGCTAAAAAGAAACTAAGCAAGTTAGGGTTGGGATACCAGTCAATCCATGTGTTTAAATATGATTGTTGCTTATTGTACAATGAGCATGCAAGTAAAGATTCATGTCTGGTGTGTGAAAGTAGTAGATGGAGCAATGAAAAGACGAGGGGAAAAGGGTTCCGCATAAAGTGATGCATTATTTTCCGCTGACTTCCTGATTAAAACGAATGAAAAGTTCAAGGGCATACATCGAATAACATGTTATGGAATCATACTAGGAGATCGAAAGATGATGGGGTGATGTGTCATCCGGTTGATGGGTCTACGGGAAGGATTTTGACGCCACACTTCCTGAGTTTGCAAAAGATCATGAAATTTCCATCTGAGCTTGGTTGCTGATGGGTTTAATCTATTTGGAAACATGAGTCTTTCCCACACTAAGTGGCCTGTGGTGTTGACAAACTATAATCTCTCGCCCTAGCTATGCATGAAGGAGGAGTATTTTATGTTGACTCTCCTTATTCCTGAGCCAAAATCACCAGGTAAGGACGTTGATTTATTTTTAAGGTCGTTGGTGGATGAGTTGAAAGAGTTGTGGAATAATGGGGTGGGTACAAGAGATGGCACAAAGAACAAATTGTTCAAGATGCATGCAACTCTCCTGTGGACAGTTAACAATTTTTCTACCTATTGTAGTTTTTCTAGTTGGAGCAAGCAGGGATACAAAGCTTGTCCAACATGCAATGAAGACATTTCATCAATCCGAGTAATTGGAAAGATATCTTATGTTGTTCATAGGTGTTTCTTGAAAAAAAAAACATAAGTACAAAAAGGACACAGAATTTGACGGCAAAGTTGAGAGAAGAATTCCTCCAACTCAAATCACTTGTCAACAAATTTTAGAAAAAGTCAATAGTCTCTCTCCTCAAGTTCTTGGTAAACATGATATGTTTGGGGGTGTCGAGCACAAACAAGATGCATGAGAAAGTAATTGGAGGAAAAAAAGTATCTTCTTTAAACTTGAATACCGGAGCTTAAACAGGTTAAAACATAATATAGATGTGATGCATGTTGAGAAAAATGTGTGCGACAGTCTTCTTGGAACCTTCTTGGATAATTATACTCAAGGACACTTAATGTAAACGATATTGAGAAGGCGAAGGATAACATGGTTAAATTTCATAACGGTATGTTTACTTATCCTATCAACTGTCAATATCGATCCTGCCCGATGTAACAAATACATCTGATCTTATCTACTTTGCTAATGTTATGGAAAGAACATAACACTACAATGTGTAAGTAGATCATATTGTAGGTTGGCAAGTCAGTGTAAATCTTGCGCACTGACTAATCTTAGGACTAACTTATTTTGAACATATAATCATATTTATATTCCACTGTGATTGCATCACTATAAATACGATTAGTTATATACTCGGGATTTAATAGAAGTTTATATTAAACAAATAATCATGAAAATAAAACATGTGAGCAAAGTGATTGACCAAGTAAAAAAATGATTTATATTCTTTTATTGATAATAAATGAGATTACAAAGAAATTGAGTTTTAATTAGGGCATAAAAACCTAACAAACTCCCACTTGCACTAATTGAAACTAATGCCCTAATTCTACTAATCTCATTTCCTTAATATGCTTATCAAATGTGGCTTCTAGTAGTGTCTTCGTAAACAAATCTGCAAGGTTGTCTTCAGATGCAATCTTCATAACCTTCACATCTCCCCTGGCCACATATGCTCTTGTGACTACGAGGTTCTTTCGAGTTGGCTATTGCTCTTGTATTGTCACAAAACAACACAAGTGGTTTATTCATTTCTGGAATAACACCAAGATCCGAATAGAACTTCTTTAGCCAGACTATTTCCTTAGCTGCTTCTGACGCGGCTATGTACTCAGCCTCCATGGTGGAATCTGAGATTGCATACTTCTTTATGCTTCTCCATATCACAGCTCAACCCCCAAGAGTAAACACCATTCTAGAAGTAGACTTCCTATCATCGACATCAGTCTAAAAATCTGAATCGGTGTAGCCTATAGGGTTCAGAACACCACCCTTGTAGACTAACATATAATCCCTAGTCCGTCTTAAATACTTCAGGATATGCTTAACTGATATCCAATGTTCTGGTCCTGGGTTTGACTGATACCCACTCACTACTCCCACTGCATAGCAGATATCTGTTCTAGTACACAACATGGCATACATCAGACTTCCAACTGCAGATGCGTAAGGAACTTTTCTCATTGCATCTTCCTCTTCAGGAGTCTGGGGGGACTACTTCTTTGAAAGATGAATTCCATGGCGGGACGGTAAACATCATTTCTTGGAATTTGTCATTGAGAATCGCTCAAGCACTTTATCTATGTAAGCTACTTGAGATAGAGCTAAGAGTTTGTTATTTCTATCCCTAATGATCTGGATACCTAGAACATAACTTGCTTCACCCAAATCCTTCATTTGGAATTGAGTGCTCAGCCAATTCTTCACATCTCACGATTTCTTAACATTATTTCCAATGAGTAAGATATCATCTACATAAAGAACCAGGAATACCACTATTGGATTTGCCTTCAGTTGGTAAACACAAGGCTCATCAATATTTTGTTCAAAGCCATAAGTTTTGATTATTTCATCAAACCTAAGATTCTAGGAACGAGAAGCCTACTTAAGTCCATAAATGGACCTATTCAACTTGCAAACTTTTCCTTCTTGTCCAGTTACTTTAAAACCTTCTGTCTGATCCATATAAATGACTTCGTCAAGCTTCCCATTAAGAAAAGTTGTCTTGACGTCCATTTTCCAGATCTCATAGTCGAGAGCGGCTACTATGGATAGGAGGATGCGTATGGACTTGAGCATTGCTACCAGACTAAAAGTTTCCTCATAGTCCACGCCTTCTCTTTGGGTATAACCCTGTGCCACTAATCAAGCTTTATAAGTCTCGATATTTCCATCAACACCTCGTTTCTTTTTGTAGATCCACTTGCACCCAATGGCCCTAAAGTCACTAGGTGCTTCCACAAGATCCTAGACGAAATTTGAGTACATGAACTCCATTTCCTGTTTCAAGGCTTTGAGCCATAGTTCCTTTTCAGGGCTATCCATTGCCTATTTGAAAGACAACATATCATCATCACTAGTGTCACCAACAACCATATTGGTTTCACCATCCATACCATAGCGAATTGGGTTCTTAGAAACCCTCCCACTACGATGAGGCTCTGTGACTGTTTGCTCAGGAACAATGATACTATCTTCATTTAAATCGACTTATGTCAGTTGGACATGAAAAGATGGAATTTCATCATCAACTCGTGTTGATGACGATGGAACATTGGTTGGAGTCAATTCTTTAACCATCTCCTCTAAAACTACTTTGCTCCGAGGTTTGAAGTTTTGGACATAGTCATTTTCCAGAAAAGTAGCATTCGCAAAAGTAAACACTTTCTTTTCTGAATGACTATAGAAAATTCCACCCCGAGTACATTTAGGATAGCCAACAAACATGCAAACTTCAGTTCGCGGTTCTAGATTTTTTTTTCCTTTTTCCTCAGGACGTGGGCAGGACACCCCCAGATTCTATAATGGCGTAAAATAGGTTCATGCCCATTCCAGCGTTCTAAAGGTGTTTTGGGGATTGATTTAGACTGCACGAAACTGAGAATTTCATTCGCAGTTTCAATTGCATGTTCCGAGAATGAAGTTGGCAGAGTTGAGTAACTAAGCATGCATCTAACCATTTCCAATAAAGTTCTCTTCCGGCGTTCCGCTACATCATTTTGTTGCGGAACCCGGGGCAGTAAGTTGTGATAAAATCCCAAGTTCAGTTAAATGATCTTAGAACTGCATATCCAAATATTCTCCACCATTATCAAATCGCAAGATCTTTAACGTTTCACCTAATTGGTTCTAAGCCATCATTAGCGATTCCTGAAACTTTGAAAATGTTTCTGATTTCCTATGCATTAGTTAAAGACATGAGTATCTAGTGTAATCATCAATGAAAGTGACGAAATAATCAAAACCACCCCTGGCTTGTACATTCAAAGGTCCACAAACATCTGAATGCACAAGTCCAAGTGGTTCTTTGGCCCTATCACCCTTCGCAGAGAATGGACGCTTGGTCAGTTTGCCTTGTAGATAAGATTCACAGATAGACAATTCACCAATGGTGAGTTCCCTCAAAGGCCCATCCCTTGTAAGTCTTTGAATCCTAGCATAGCCAATGTTACCTAGTCTCAAGTGCCATAAATATGTCATATTATCGTTATCGATCTTTTGACGTTTATTGGTCCTAGGTTTAGCTACTTTGAATAAATCATTGTTAAGAGCGAGGGGTTCGTTAGGTTGCAGAATATAAAGCTCATTTTCCAATCATGCAATACACAATTGTGATCCATTGAAGGAAATAGATATATTAGAACTTGTGAAAGTCATAACAAATTGTTCTAATTAAAACATGGAAACTGAAATTAAACTTCAACTAAAATCCGGAATAAGAACACACATCATTTATAATTAAAAAATTATTTCCGAACTTCAGACGAGCTCTTCCTCTAGCTTGGACCGCAACGAACGCTCCGTTCCCAACTCTAAGCTTTAAGTCGCCGTCGTCCACTTCCTCCCATGGTTCAAGAAGTTGTAAAGAGTTACAAACATGGTTAGTAGATCCAGAATCAATAATCCAAACGGATTTATCATTCTCTAAAACACATGTTTCCAAGATAAATGAACTATAATCATTACCTTTGTTTTCAGCTGCTAGAAACTTAGGGCAATCATGTTTCCAATGCCCCTTCTCTTTGCAGTGAAAACCCTTACCTTTTACCTTTCTTGTTTTTCTTGTTCTTTCCCTTAGGCGTCTGTGCATTTGGTTGTGCACTCGTCTTTGCAGCCTTTGTAGGCTTGGTGTAACGCCCTGGATAGCCAAGACCGTTACACTGTGTGTTTATAAAAGTGCTAGACTTGCTAATCAAGTCATTTAGTTAAAAACATGTTACTGGAAATATAATGGAACTAGGGTTAAAAGATTTTGGTCTTAAAAGTCACATTTTTTATTAAGAAACCTTTCCTGTTTACACGGGATCCCAAAATAACAGGTTTAAAACCATTTATAAAAGATTCACGATCTAAATACAATATTAGCCATACTAAGGCAAAATAGATAGTTCAGCGATCCTTGTCCTGATCCACTCCTCGGCCAAGGTGACCGAACAGCTGGCTATGTACATTCAGCCCCGCAGCTCTCCATCTCAGGATTGGTCTAACTTGCCTTTGCCTTTACCTGCACCACGCAGCACCCGTGAGCCAAGGCCCAGTAAGAAAACACAATAACAGAGCATAAGCAATCAACAGACAATCCAGTATCTCACATTGCATAAAGATGTTCTCAATCATATAAGCATTCCGAATAACCAAGTATTCAGCATACTAAACATATCTACTCATATCATACATCAGTTCACAAATGATAACTTGGGTTAGCGCCCTCAGGCCGCACCCTCCGTTATCCCACTGACTCCGGCCCGCTTAAATCGAGCTCAGTGAATATTAAGTTGTCCTCGGCTACCAGTGGCCGAGTCGTGCCCTGTGCGCAAATATTGTGTACGGCACCCTTAGGCCGCTATCACATGTCCCATGGCATAATACCATCATTGACATTATACAGATATCGGGAGCACTTAGTCCCATCACAAACATATAACCGGGTGCAGTTTTCTTACCTTTAGATTATCTAGCTTTGATCACTTGACTCCTTGAGCACGATCCCTCTCGAGCCCTAGCGCTCACCTAATCACAACCATAGGTCAAAGTCATCACCAAACCTCAAGTCCAAAACCTAGCCTCGGGACCAATCCCGAGCCCCCGGGAAGTCCTAATTCCACCAAACAGGGTGGTGGAATCAAACCCCGAACCCTTGGTCAAAAACCCTTGTAAATAACCCTAAAATCCCTTTCTGGAAACAGGGCAACGCTACAACGCTCTAAGGAGGGCACTACAGCTCTACAAGCAAAACCAAAATCCCCCAGAAAGTATGGCCTAGCGCTACAGTGCCCAAAGGCTAGAGCTGTAGCGCTAGTCACAGACAGGCAACACCTCATTTTCCCTTCTTGGGATTTCCTCGAGTCAAACTTAACCAAAACTTCTCCAAATCTTCACCAAACTAAAAAAAAAGCTTATTAACACACTCCACTCATCCCAAGCATCCCAAATACTCAAAACCCAAGCACATGCATCCCCAATCTCAAAATTCACCATAGTTGACCCTAAACTCAGAAACTCAGCAGAAACTAGTCAAGACATCAAAGTTTAAAGCTCAAAATTTATACCTTTGATGGAAATTCGGTTTCAAGTTAGCCTCTAGACCTCCTTAGCTTGTTCTTCCTCAATTCCTTGGCTTGAGTTCCCCTAAAATTCCCATCAACTTAGCATAGATACCATAATTCAAACTAGCCAAACCAGAAACTGAAAACTCCAAAGGCTTACCTCAAGTATTGGTGTGTTCCTGCTAACCCCTTGCCAACCCTTCAAGCTTAGCTTAGTATTCTTGTTACTCAGCTTAACCTAGCTCCCTTCTGAGTTTTGCTCCAAGAAGAATGAAGAGAAATGGTGAGAGAACCACAAACCGACCCTAAGAAAACTACTATGTTTTCCTTCCTTTTCTTTTTCTTTCTTTTCCTTCTTTTCTTTCTTTCCTCAGCCTTCTACCTTTTTCTACAATTCCCACTAAGTATAAAGCCTCAGCATACTTATCTTTTACCAGCCAAATGACCATCATTCCCTCCCTTTTAAATTTAAACCTTTAATCCACTTAGGGGCATTTTGGTCATTTTACCCAATTCCCGCTAATTCCTCAAGTGTCCCTAATATTTCCCGCTACTTCCCGATACCTAATTAATCACCAATTATATTCCTCGATGTCAAAATAGATTCCAATATACTCACTAAATTCCCATTTATTCTCCCAAGCTCACCCCGAGCCGGGTATAAATCCCCGCCATGACTTTTCCTCTAATCTGCTCACTAGGATCGTCTCAAATCACAGATCACAGATATATCTACATAATAATGTGGTCTCAACAATTATCGCATATATATATATACAGTTATGTCCTCAACGGGCCAAAATTACAATTATGCCCTTTCTAAACTAATCAGGGCCTACATGCATACTAATACACATAGCCATGCATCTCAAATATTCAAATAGCCATACAACATGCTTTAAATCATTAAATCACATATAATTCCCCTTATGCCCTCCAGGCACACTAATCAAGGCCCCTAAGCCTTATTAGCAAATTTGGGTCGTTACACTTGGGGTTGTTGTTTTGTTCACCTTTCCTCTTGTTTCCAGCTTTCGAAGACGAAGCTTGGTTAGCCTCAGCCTTAGCTAGATCAGCAGCAGTAGTAGTAGTTGTCATCTTTTATCCTCCCTTACTTAGTCCACCCATGATAGACTCAAAAGTCTGAAACTCGTTCATGAGCTGCATCAGATCATAGTTGAGTTTATTCAACACATGGTGGTGAACGGTAGGAAAGTTGGAGAGAGACTGTTGAGGATTAAACCATCTATTGTTGCTCCATGCATTTCAGCTTCCAGAAAGTAGTTTGTCATTTTGATCAGATGATCACAGACATGTTGAGACGGTGCCATTCGAGTATTGGCATATTTCTTGGTGGCCTCAAAACAAGTATGCGCTGACTTGGCACCAAACATGTCTTGGAGCTGATCCATGATTTCGTAGGTCGTCTCGACGTTCTCCATCTTTGTCTTGAGAGTGTCGACCATACTAGTCAACATGTAGTATCGCGCCTTGTTGTTAGCCGCCTGCCAACACTCATACTTATCCCTCACAGACTTGGTAGCTCCTTCAATTGGAACTTCCGGGGATTCCTTAGTCATGACGAACTTGGAGTTGTCACCAACCAACTCTATGTTGATATTCTGCTTCGAATTAAGGAATTTTTCTCCAATGAGTTTCTCCATCGAAAGTTGAGAAAGGAAGGGAGTAGACACAGACACTACTTAAAACTACTTATTATCAATAAAATAGAAATCAATCACATTTGCGCAATAAAACCCCTATTCACAAAAATTTCAAGAAATATCACAACATATATAAAAAAATATGTAATATATGAGAAAAAATACAAAAATAATCATATCTCTATTTCTTTAGGTTTTTAACTAATTTATGATATCTTTGTTTCGGTTGGCGAGAGTAAAAAATATCAATAGTTAAATAAAGTTGTAAACTTATTTAATAATGGACACCATTATTAACAACCTACTATTCGATCAAAATAAGAAAACAAAATCTCTTATTTTATGAGCTAGACCCACGGTTTCGATAATCAATAGATTTAGTCCTAGTAGTCACCGTAAGGGTGAGTCTAGTAGAATTTGACATATAATTATCTATCTTTTGAAATTTAACTTTGTCAAAATAACTAATGAACACCTTCCGTTAGGGGATGAATCAAAGCGTCGTGAAGCCCCATTAAGTTATTGACTTTGTTAAACCAACGATGGAGATCAAATATAATTCTTAAAATAAGCTCATTATAAAATTAAAAAAATGTATTTTTATTATTTATTTTTAGAAAATTAATGACTATAGTTTACCAAAAAAATTGAAAAAATTAGAATTTTTAAAACCAAAGTCCTATAATTTCCTATTAACTCTAAAGTGTCACATTGAAACAAATTCAACTAATTTAGAATTAATTTATTGCTAATCAATATTTAGGTTTAACTAATATAATGATCCTATAGAATTAAGTCCAACTCAGGTAAATGGGCATTAACAATTGGGATTGTATGGAGGAGGGCTGGGTCTAGCATGTCGTTTCCACTACAAAGGCCCCCATACTTGCGTACAAGGTCCAAAAAGATAGGAATTTAAACCTTCGTTTTATTAATTGTTATTAATTGATTAGGCCCACTATAGTCATGCAAAGCAAATGGACATTCACAAATGGAATCACCCATAAGAGAGGAATTTAAACTTTACATTTTCTAATGGGCCAAAATAAAACCTAGCATTTTATGAATATTTTATTTGGCAAAAATTTCATATATCTAGCAAATATATGGGCCACTATATGCATCTAAGCCCAATTACAAAAATAACACATATAGTGCAAACAGACATGTTATAATTGGATGGGCCTAATCATGTTACTATTTGAGCAAGTTTATGAATTTATGCAACAATACCACAATTAATTTTTTAGAATTTATCAAAAAATTCGAATTAATTAAATTTTTACAAAAATAATTCAATTTAAATGAAATTTATCGACAATTAACAATAGTTAATTTAAATTTCATTTATCAACAATCAACTTGGTTTAGGTTGATGTAACGCCCCAACTCCAGGGACCGTTACGGTGTACCTTGTAAACAGTGCTAAACTCGCTGATCGAGTCATTTGGCCAAAATCGTGTAACTAAGTGTGATTAGCGGTTTAGGGATTAAATTTTTTGGATAAGATGTAACGTTTCATTAGAACGTTTAATATATATGCTGGGATCCCAAAATTATATTTTTAGAGTTTATTACAAGAAAATATTTACATCAGGTCGTTCTATGCGGCAAAACAGGGTTTAACCCTAGTTTCTCTTAAAACCTCGGCTGTGGCGGACGAGCAGCTGCATATGTGCACGTCATCACCTAAGCTCTCCAACTCAAGGATGGTCCAGCTTTATTTTGCCTTTACCTGCACCACATAGCACCCGTGAGCCGAAGCCCAGCAAGAAAACACAATATAACATGATATAATATCAACAGTGATTGTATTCATTATTCAGGACCAACAGTCCAAACAAATAGGTGACTATCACAAAAGTCACAAATATGGGGACATCACCCTTTAGCCATGTGATGATAGGATCACCAGTGCTTAACAGATATCAAAGGTCACTAATATGGGAACAGCACCCTCTAGCCATGTGACGTTAGGGTCACCCGGGCTTAACTGACAAAAGAACCTTTCACAAGTTTGATCAAGATAGGTGTATGGTGAATAGTCACCAACATAACCTTCCTCATGACCATAGAGTCATAACCCTGGAACAACGTTCCCTAGCCACGTGACAACCAGTCACCAGGGCCATATGCCCTGGCTCTGAGTAACTGGTCTTAGACCAGACAAGCGCTTATAAGTTCTTCGACCTTAAGGTCGGTCCAGCATTAATACCCCATATGAGTCATTCTTGCTGATATCGATTAGATCTAATCTTCATTTGGCTCGGCGTTCATGACGCTATGCCATCTCTGACTCTTAGGTCAGTAAAACACGACCAGTGTTCAACTCATTGTGAACTTGACTAATAAATCACAGCTTCACAGATGGATCTAACACCATTGCCGGGTCTGACTAATAAGTCAGTGCCATACACAGGTAAGCCATGCCACCAAACATATATCACATGTCCAATATCCATAAACAGGTATTCAGCATGCTTACTTAACAGGTACTAGTACAATTAGGACCATGCACAAACACAGAGGCTCAAGCTCTGAACGATATCATACTCAGTATACAAAGTATGTCCTAATCACATGTTTCTCATGCATCACATGCATTATATTTAACAATCCAACATGCACCAATAATAGCCATGCATGTCACGTTTAATAATCAACCAACATGCATCAAGAATAGCCATGCATGTCACATATACACAGGGTGCAGTTTTCTTACCTCAGATTCGAGCTAGAATGATTAAAAGAGCGACCCTTGAGAACGATCAACTTTTAGTCCTTTAGCGGTCACCTAGTCATAACCAAATATAGGGTACCATCAATAAAAATGATCAACATAGGTTCCCAAACCAATATCTAGCCTCCGGGACATCAATCCACACTTAACCGGGTAGTAGGATCGACCCCGAGGCCTAAAGCTAGCATCCCCAAGTCAAAAACCCATTTCTGGCCAAAACTGCCTCTATGGGCCGTAGCCCTCCCTAGCTGCGCCGCGGCTCGCCCCTCAGACAGAGGCAAAGCCTCCCCAGAAATCCACTCAGGTCGCGGCTCACCATAGCCAGGCCGCGGGCCTTTACGCAAACCAGCAAGCCACCAGCTTGCTTCCCCTGCGTTTTTCTTTGAAACCAATCCTTCAAACCAGTCCTAAACCTCAACCTAACACCCAATTCAACAACTAAACATCATCTACAACTCACCCTCATCAAAACCCAAGTTAAACATCAATCAAAACTTCCATTAATCCAAACTTTCCACAAAGAATTCACAAGCTGAAAACTAAAGCCCAAAATAGAGGACACCATAAAATTAATGGCTGGAACTTACCTCAAACTTGGAATTAAACCCTCTTCAATGGTTGAACTAAGTTTCTAAGCTCCCACCTTTGATCTCCTAGCTTGTTGCCTCGGTTTGGGTTCTCAAAATTCAAAGGAAAGTGAAGGGAAGAGCATGTACGGGAGAGAAGGAAGGAGATGAGGATGATGCTCTGTTTTTGTTCTGTATTCCTACAGCCTTGAAAGTCAATATAAATCCAACCCAAATGACCTAAATGCCCCTAGGTCATTTAAGGATCCTAAAGCCACCCCAAGGGCAAAACCGTCCTTTCCCGCCTATCTCGTTAATTATAATTAACACCCTCAAATTCCCGCTATTCTCAATATTCTCAAATGCCAATAAATCATATCCCATTATCCTTTAATTCCCGGTAATGTTCTAATCATCGAAATGACCCCGAGACTCACCTCGAGCCCTGAACTTAAGCCCGTTATGACTAGACCGAACACTTACATTTTATGATTGTCTCATGCCGAATAGCTCGAACTAATCCACCTTATAATGTGGCTATATTTATAATTCACCCACATGCATGAAAATACACAATCACGCCCTCAACGGGCCAAATTACCAAAATTCCCTTATAATTAAAATTGAACCCATATGCATGCATTTACCATCATATAATAATATAATTCACATACACATGCATGTAATCATTAAATAGCATCATAACTCAATTATGGCCATCCCGGCCTCCTAATCAAGGTCCTAACCCTTATTAGGAAATCCGGGGCATTACAGTTGATTTGGAAAAAAAATACAATTTAATTTAAATAGGATTTATCAACAATTAGTCAAAGTTAATTTAAATCACATTTATTAAAAAATATATATTTTAATAATTAGTTGGAAAAAAAATGATATTTTTCAAAATTTAACCAATTTTAAACTTTAAAATCAATATCGTAACTGTTTTTCAAAAGAAATATTGTGTTGTTACAACTATAAGCTAATATTAAACCATTAAAAAAATAAAATATTATAGTTATAACAACCCTAAAATATTTCAAAACAGTTAAACAAGTTCAAATATCCATGAAAATATCTAACAAACAAATTTTAAATTTAAATATTAAAAACTATAGAATAAACAGATATTTATATTTTCAAATAAAAATTTAATAAAAATAAGTATTAAAAAGAAAATATCTTAAATATCTGATATCTTAATTCTAATATTTTAATATATTAAAATATTTAAAATTAAGTTGTTAGTCTATTTTTAAATTTGAATTTGAATCTTTGTAAAAATATCTAATTATTTAAATCTCAACCAACAAAAATATATTATTTTAAAAAACAATTTTTAAATGCAAAAATACATCTGATATTATTGGCTTTGATTATAAATAATCAATTTTCACAATTTTTATTTTCTTTCAATTAAAAAAAAATATGGGTGAACAATACCCGTGACTGTGGCCGAGTATGTGCGTGCGGAGAGGTGTGGCTGCCGAGGGTTGCGCGCGACTGTTGGGCGATGCGAGCGCATGCGTGTGCTGGTGCGCGCGGGTAGCAGGGCAATGCATGGGCATGCGCGTGCAGTGGATGGGTGACGCGTGCGCAAGGGGTGGTGTGCGCAGGTGTGCGTGCACGAGTGGGGCAGCCAGGCAAAAAAAATTTTGAAAAACATTTTGTGCAATTTTTCAAACCAAAACAATTTCCTAATTAATTTTTAACATGTTTTACACAAAAATAAAGCATATATAAAATTAATGGCATCGAAAACACAACAAAATAATATAAAAATTGCTAATAATCACATAAAATCAATATGCTTCATAAAAACATGAAAATTCATCCAATTATTCAAACACATCAAATAATTAAATTTTTAACATGTTCATGCATGAAAATAAAGATTACCAAAGGTTCTCAGGCCAGTTGTTGGGAAACTTACACAGGATCTTTATTTATTTTCACGTAGATCTAATATTAAACAAGTTAATATGAGACAACCTAGAACAAGTTTCTAAAATTGAATTCAAAGAGAAATAACGATAAGAATACTTACATTATACGCAGCGGAATGAATGAATCTTTCCTTCAGTTTCTCTAACCCTTGTGTCCTTTCTGTCGCAGAGTATTACCAAGAAACTGAACCGATCTTCAATTTTCTTCACAACCTTCCAAAGTATCCTTGGAATCGCCTAGACTAGGGCGGGCAATTCTCAACACATGAGATAGATATAGGGAGAAGAAGAGAGAAGAACAATAAGGCTTAGAAAATGACTTATGGTTAGATAGATTCTAAAACCTATTAGAAACTTGTGTTTCAGAATTCTGAACTTATGTTTTGACTTCTCTCTTAACATTCCTTTTATAGACTTAATTAGATCATTTATTTAATTAAAATATCAATAAAATAATAGTCAATTAACAGCCCTAGGTCGAAATTATCATGGGCTTTAGGCCCGTGAAATTTCTCATTTGATTATAAGCCCATTGGACTTAAAATCAAGGCATGTATTATTTTCTATTGATTTAATTAATTAAATAATTATTTAAATCATCTATCAAATTAATTATTTATAATTTGAACCTTGATTTAAACTTATATATTAATTTAGATATCAATTTATCTTAATTAATAAATCTGTCATCATTTGGTCAACTTTGATAATTATAATTGATAATTGATAATTAAATCAATTAATTGAGACTATCTAGATGATTTTATCCAAGGTACAATGGGGACTATGGGCCTATGAAATCAAGCTCCAATAAGTTATCATAAATCTAACAAATAAATTTACTAACATATTAATTCCTCGTGACTCCACTAAAGACTCGAAATTGTACTCTTGAATTCATAGAACGCTCTATAACAAATATAGATACGTTATTAACTATCCATTATTACAATCATAATTGTCACTCAATCATGTATAGACGGTCTACAATGAGATAGGACTAAAATACAGTTTTACCCCTCATTGTATTTTATCCTTAAAACACTTAATTCCTTGTAAATGATATTTCAGTAAACTAATATTAATTATTGAAATGAGATCTCTATCATTTAGCACCTTAAACCAAACTAAAAGGAAACCATCATTTCACTTCTTCATCAGAAGCTATAGATGTTCATATCTATGATTAACACTCCCACTCAATTATACTACCGAGTTCCCAAGATGTAAGTATGGGCCAATCCGTAGGGTAAGCTGGTAACGAACAAGTCAAATAACTCAAATAATACAATCAATTAGAATACTAACCACTCAGAATTGAGATTGAATTGACCTATGGTCAACTATATGATATGACTAGAATAGATAATAACGGTATGTTTACTTATCCTATCAACTGTCAATATCGGTCATGTCCGATGTAACAAATACATTTGATCTTATCTACTTTGCTAATGTTCTAGAAAGAACATAACACTACAATGTGTAAGTAGATCATATTGTAGATTGGCAAGTCAGTGTAAATCTTGTGCACTAACTAATCTTAGGACTAACTTATTTTGAACATATAATCATATTTATATTCCACTGTGATTACGTCACTATAAATACGATTAGCTATATGCTCGGGATTTAATAAAAGTTTCTATTAAACAAATAATCGTGAAAATAAAACATGCGAGCAAAGTGATTGACCAAGTCAAAAAATGATTTCTATTCTTTTATTGGTAATAAATTAGATTACAAAGAAATTGAGTTTTAATTAGGGCATAAAACCCTAACATCAACGTCATTGGTGAGTGGTATAGATATGAACCGTTTATACTTGCTAGTCAAGCGAAATAGGTGTTCTATATCAATGATCTCGTTAGGGGAAGAGATTTGAAAATAGTTCAAGAAGTGAATCATCACCAATTTTGAGAAATTCCAGATGACCCATAAATGATTAGTGACATTGGTGTTGTACATGACACTAATTCAACCAATTTTGTTTTGACTATGGATCTTGGAGAATTGTTTGTGCAACAATCTAATCAATCAGCAACACATGTTTAAACCCCATAGCGACCTTCCTTAGTTATGTAGGATAATGAAGATTTTATTAATCACGATGAAGATGACATGTTGGAAGACTTAAGAGAAGCAGATGATGATGATGAATTGCTTATCGGGCTTAGTTATGATAATGTCGAACATTTGTCCCCAAGAGATGTAAATTTAATCTATGATGATAGTGATTATTCTACTTAGATGTTTATATCTTTGTTTGTAAAACATTATATTAAGAAATAAGATACATGTTTTCAAGTACAATGCTTCCAATACTTTAAATATAAGCCTGAATGTTTAAACTAACAAACAAATTTGTTATACTTTGGATAAAGATATCGTTAGAAGTGGCGCGAGCGCACAATGGAGATGCTGGCAGTGACCCTCCGTTGGTTCCTTGTAGGATCCCTACTTCATGCGAGTCAGGTAAATTTTTCTCTTTTTTTTTTATCTTACCCACAGATGTTGTTTATTTGCTAATATATTAATATTTCTAATTAATTTTCATCATTCAAAAAAATATAACAACCCCACCAAACGAAAAAGGTCGTGACCCGAACACTGGAAAAGATCTGGAGACCAGACATAAAAAAGTTGTTCATCCATTTGAGCTAACATTTGATCCACACTCGTACAAGGTTTTGGGGGCCGAGCATGCTACTTTGATTTGCCTCGTCGGCACCCAGGTCTCACAGAGAATTCCCGGACATTACAATACCTTGGAAGTAGTGCCTCAGCACTACAAATACCTATTCATTACAAATATTAAGGTGGGTAATTTATTTTAATTGTTATTAAAGAATGTTTCTTTTAAGGTGACTAATTTACTTAATCAATTATTAATATGTTTTCTTTACAATGTAGAGGTATTATCCAATAGATGGTCGACCAGATTCCATATGGTATCTAGACGATATCGATAGAGAGATGAAAGATCAATACCGTGATAAGAAAACAAAAAGAGACCAACATTCTGCAACATATTACAATGGACCTGAGGATTGGGAAAAAATCTTCGAAAAATCATATCAAAATGTCAACAAGGATGAGTGGAAGAAGATTTGTGAGTTATTTATCAGTCCTCATTTGATGGATCGCTAAAAAAAGAATAAGGAAAATAGAGTGCAACAGAAGTATGCAACAACGCAGGGTTCAAAATCGTTGGCAGCTCGCCATCATGGATAAGTAAGTAAAAATATTAACACAATTAATTTTAATTAAATTATAAGTTATGTGACCTTATGTTTATATTTTTTTAGATGAACCCAGACCTTATTGAGGATTGGAAGGATTATCACTAGAAGAAGAAGACAAAATAGTTTGTCAACGAAGTTGCTCCATCAGATTATGTAACTTTACCTAATTATATTTGTGTTATTCTTAGAATCTTATTTCGGTATTCTTACTAACACTTTGTTTAAAATAAGAAAAATTGAAGCCCGATTTTATAGAACAAAGTCTGCAAACATCTGCTTCCGCCTCGAATGAGGATGGTTCGACCTCAGTTGACTAGGTGCATGTCCTAGAAAAAGTACTGGGACGGAGGCATGGTCACAAGCGAGGATTGGGCCTCAAATTGAGGGGGACGGGGCCATCCTCTAGCCAGCCCTCTCAAAAAACTCAATCTCAGGCGACTCCTCAACAATCCACTGGTGCATACGGTTATTTTGTGGAGACGGTAAAGAAATTGACTTTCATATCTCAATTTCTTCCAAGTGGACCTAATGTGCAGTTTCTGCCTCCACGGAATTCTTTGTCTCAACCCTTAGTCTCTCCAGACACATCTACAGCTTCATCTTCTCATCAACCCTTGATCCATCCATACTAGTATGAAGCACTGCCACCGCCCTCATCACAACCCATGGGATCTCCTTACATGTTTGGAGTAGTGTTAGAGAATATATTTTATTGCTCAATGGAAAAGTGGAAAAACCAAAAATACAACTCTATGCAAAGAATACAGTGGACAAGATGATAGATAAATAGGTTTACAACTCAATGACCAATAATACAAGTAAATGTAGAGAAGAGAGAAAGAAGAGAATTATTAGAACTAAAACTCTAGAACAAGAGATACCAATAAATATGTAAATAGAAATAGAAGAAGAGGATTACAAACTCAAAACAATAATAATACAAGAAGAACAACTGAATGAAAAGATCAATGAAAAACATAAACTCACACTCAACCAAAGTGTAGAGTAGTGGGGATCACCAACTTGAACAAGGTTCAAAACCTTTGTCCAAAAGCTTATTTCCCCCTATTCTCTAAGCACTAAGGGATCTCTCTAGGAAATAGCTCTCTGGAATTATCAAGCATTTTGGTGAATTTTCCAGCCAAGTGCTTTGTGGATGGAAATGGTGTGTCTTACAAGTGAGCATTAGGCTCCTATTTATAGAGTTTGAGATACCCTTTTGATTTCAAATCCCACCAACCCCCATGGCTGTTACCAATATTTAATTGGATTAATATGGAATTAAAATTGAGATTTGGGAGTTATTTAGGTTTTTAGAACCGTTCAACACATTTGGAAAAAAGTGAAAATTTGGCCTGAAATGCACCTGTGGCCGCAGGCACTGCTTTCTGTCCCCCAAGCCGTGACCACCATCATTCAGTGGTCGCGGCCAAAGCCCATTTTCAGCACTTGAAAATGTGCTATTTTTCCAAACGGTTCCAAACCCCCCCAAATGACTTTGTAACTCCCAAAACACATTATTGGGGTTAAAATCATATCTCCAACAGCCATATTTTATAATGGCTTTATGAAATCCAATCTCAAATGTGTAACATATAATATACACATTATTGGGTAATATTTTGGAGTTACAAATTTGTAACTGATTTTGTAACACCAAAATATGTCACATTTAGGCACACACATGTGTCCAATTTTGTGACTCTCAATAATATGTTACAAGGAGTGACAAATCACATTTTGTCACATTACTTAATCTAATATTATATTATATGAAATAATATAACAAGTAGTACCATCACAACCTCCACCAACTTATCCTTACATGTTTGGAGCATCATCGACTTAGCCTCCGCCATATCCTTACTACCAGTTTGGAGAAGGATCATCAACATTACCTCCACAATATATATTTCCACAGCCACCGCAACCGCCATATCCACCGCAGCCACCACGGGGTAACGATATGAACGATGCTACTGATTTAGGAGAGAATGAGTAGTATATTATAGTACTTAAATATAATTGGTACATTTTATTAATAGATAATTATGAATATTATAGTTACATTTTATAATTATGGATGTAATGACTATATTTTATAATTATGGGTTTCTTGGATTATTTTAATTTTCAATTATTTATATTTTATTATTAAAAAAATAATATTTTTTATTTTTTTAAAAGAATATATATATATTAGGGGCGGCATTGTTCGCCTCTAATAATAATAAACTTGTTGCAAATGTTTTCCTGGCTCAAGCCACATCGGCATAATTTTGCGGTGATTTTCCATTATTAGCGACCACAGAGCAGCGCCGCTGAAAGTCAGTATTAGCGGTGAGGCAACCTGTCACCACTAATAATGACTTTTAGGCATATCTTATTAGCAGCGACCTACTTGCGGCGACATGTCACCCCTAATTTGTATCAGCGGAAAAATGGGGTGCTTTCAGCGGCGTTGACGTTGAGACACATTTTTCTTGTAATGCTTCATAAACCTATTTCTTAACTTAACCTAAATAAAATAAAATAAAAAACAAATAAATAAATGGGAAAAAGGATGCCGACAAATTTCCTTTGCTCTTCACTTCACACGCCACTCTCTCTCTCTCTCCCTTACCTATTTTGTTTCCATTTCTCTCTTGTGAAACATGCCTTCTAGAATTTTCTCACTTAATAATTTTCTATAAATAGAAAATTTTGCCAACATTTCCACTATGTAGTCTAGGTTCATGGCATCCTCTTGCATGCTCACCATGCATGCCAAGAACTTGCACACACACAATCAATAAGTCCATCATTACTAACCATGCACCTCCTTGCACACAATCAAAACCCATAAATAATTTCACAAAATAAAATAATTAAATTTCAATAAACATAATTACTACCAAACAATTGAAATAATTAAAATAAAATTCCAACACTTAACAAACAACAATTAAAATAATACAAACAAATAAATAAAATAAAATAAAATTGGTGCGGTACAATTTTATGCATATTTTAATTTCAAAAAAATTTATTATTTAAAATTAAATTTTTAATATACTTTTTAATTTTTAAATAAAAAATAAATGATTTTAATTTTAAAATTTTTTATTTTCTTAATCCTTCTTGATTTTTTTTTTTTATATTTTTAAGGTTTGAATTAATTTTTAAAGGATGCACGATTTGATAGTGGTCAAAGTTTGGAGGGAAAAAATGCTAATCTTTTAGGTCACATCATTGTTTAAACATCAAAAAAAAAGGGAAGCTAACAAAAGGATTGTGTTTCTATAAATGTAATAATTCAGAGAGAAATTTTAATAGGCTGTATATTTTATGGGGCACGATCTGGTAATGTCAAAAGTTCGGAGGGCAAAAATATTAATTATTCTAATTTTTGGTATGACGGTCTTATATATATATATATATATATTTGAAAAAATAACATTTTTTATCTGTGTTTTTACAAAGTGACTGGTGGCACACATTAGAGAGTAATTAAGTCTTCACGGAAGCTAATTAAGTCCCTTGGAGCTTGCTTCGAGCTTCACGAGAGGTAAGTCTTGCCTTCAATCATAGTTCACCACCACCGAAGGAGTGTATCCTCATGGAACTGTTACTTCCCGAGGACCATGTTTAAGGATGATGCTCCAAGTCTCATTATAAGACCGTTTCCTCCATGCATGTCCACCAGGTCTGCGAGAATAATCATCCGGACATGGATTTAGTTGCCAAGTGTCAAGCACAGTGACCTTGGACTACAAGGAGCTATCTGACACTTACTATTACATAGATCGTGGTGTTGATCCTGTACAAGCGACAAGCAGGATGTCTCACGACGCCGCCTGACACTAAAAAATGTGTTGCTGCCCTCCTGACACTGTCAAGAGCGTGTTGCCTAATAAAATAGTGGGTTGGTACCTCGTATTTGGCCCACTGAGATACGAAGGGGCCCATCAGCACCTTAATTGGAGGAATTTATCATTTACTGTACATTTAAGTCCCCATTAAGTGAGAACAATTGTAATTAGCTCTCATTAGGGAATTAATTGCCCTCAGTCATTGATAAATAGGGTTAGGACACACATTGTAAATGATCCCTGATTCATTTTTTTTATTTTCATAGCATGTCGAAACGCTGCCTGTAAACCTCCATAGAAGCTTGACATTTGCAAGCTTTTAACATCCTAAATACAAGTGACTTGTGGACTAAGGTTGATTCACAACCTGAACCACGTAAAATCTAGTGTCTCAACTTTTATTTCTTTAAGTTTGTTTTAATTAACTGTTAGCGAAATTGCTAGTCAACAGCATTATTGCCCCCCGAACTATGACTGATTCAGAAGTTTTCCCCCGAATGATTCTCGATGTTAAAAATTTTCCTCAAACTTTTAACATTGCCTATTTATAGGGACTTTCGTTACATTCATTTCAATTTTTCACTGTACACGCTTATGTGACATTACACAATCGACAAAAAATTTTGATCAGGCAATGTAAGGGATGGTGTGTAATATTATGAATGATTTGTCTAGACATGTCATTTTAACTTAAATCTTTAAAGTTAATAAATTATATTTAAAATCAATTAAAAATACAACTAAAAAAACTAATTTTCATTAAAACATAAATAAAACCAAACAAACAAATAAATAAATAATTGCACTAACTTAAAACTAATTTTTTTTCTTTTGTTTTTTCTTCTTCCTCATGACTTCTTCTTCTTCCTTCCAACATCTTCTTCTCCTTCTCAGGCGATGGCTAGTGTTGAGGTTAGTTGGACTGGCATTGTCGAGGTCAGGCTTGGCTGGATCTAACGTTGTCAAGGTTGAATGAGTCTGAGGATGGTGGGGTTGGGGTCGGATGGGTCTGGGCTGAGGCGACGACGTCGATAGAGCTCCAGATCTATGAGTGAGGCTGCAATGGCAAACGAGGAGAAGCTCTAGATGTTCGTGGGTCTTGGGCGAGGGTCTGTGGGAGACGAGGTTCGTGAATTTGTGTGAGAGACGAGGTTCATGGGTCTTGGCCGAGTTCAAAATTAAAACTCGGTATGAGGTCTATGGGACTTTCACAATGGTTTTGATATTTTGTGTTGAAATTTGATATGTATTTTATTTTAATTTTGAGGTCCATGATCAAATCTGATTTTGGTATTTGTTTGATGTAATTCATGATGAAGCAAAAAAGCTTGATGTTGCTCATTTATTTTCTCATCATTTCTAGAACCAGTTATACATTTAAGTCGAGTTTTCATTTTGGTATTTAGGGTACCTGCGCATAAACATGAAGAAAAAGGGTGAAGAGGAAAATGATGAAAATAGAGGATTAGAGTTTTTGGCTTTTTTTTTTTTTAGTTTTATGTTTGTTTAATTTTTAATTTATTTAGAATAATAGGACTAATAAAGTAATTAAATGTGAAATTTTATTTTATATATTTGATTAAATTTTTTAATTTGCTTATTTAAAGTTTGTTTTTTATATCTTTTAATTAGAAAATCAAAATTTTAAATTTTAAATTTGAATTATACATTTGGCAACATCACATCATGGTGGATTGTAACGAAAGTCTTAAAAATCGCTAATGTTATAACAAATTAGAGAATTTTAAATATCGCGAATTATTCGAGGAGAAACTTCTGAATTGGTCATAATTCGGGAGATGAAAATGTTATTTATTTTATATTTTTAGAGAAATAAGTTCATTTGTTTGTTTTTTTTCAAAAATTTCAATTTTTAAAATATATATATTGTTCGATCATGATTTCGTTGCTTTGGCACAAAATCAACCTAAGCAATTAAGACAAATAACATGTACAACTTAATCAATCAATGTAATAAAAAACTAATCAACCAAACACACAAATAATAACAAATAAAAATAAAAGTCACATTTAATTTAGTTGAGAAGAATATATATATCTTTATATAAAAAGTGTGTAGATAACATAAATTCTTAGTTTTAACAGTATTTTTGTAAACTTTAATATAATATTCTAAATATTTAATGGAATATACCTTTAAAACTGACTAAAAATATATATTTATTAATTATATTAATATAAATTTAAATATTATAAAATATCATTATCATAATAATATTTAATATAAGACCACATATATAATAAGGAAAAATACTATTTTGACATCTGTGTTTTGCCCGAATACTCGATTGGCTCCTATATTTTGTTAAATGACAAAACGAACCATCTGTTTTGTAAAATGGAACAATATGATACAATAAACCCGATTTTGGTCAAGCAATTTTTCAATAAGACAAAAATGCCCTCATTTTTTTCTGTTTTTTTAATTCCTTTAATGAATTTTATTTTTTCTAATATATAAAAAATAATTAAAAATTATTTTAAATAAAAAAAATTAACAAAAATAATCAGATTTAATTAAAAACATTAAACATAATTTAGAAATCTTAATCCTAATCTATTAGCCTTATTATTAACTAAACATAATTTAAAATAAACAAATAAAACTAAACAAATCAAAACTTAATCAACCTAAAGCATATTCCCAATCTGTCAGCCTCCATCTTCTTCTGCAAAGAGCCGCCATCATCTTCTTCTTATTCTTCTTGCTAAAACCAGAAATCAAATGAAAATCCCTCTTCATCTCACTCTCGCCTCTCATACTCCATTTCCCCTCTACCTCAGTCATCTCCCTACCTCTATGTGACTGGGTGTAGTCGTGGGTGTGTCGATTTGGGTGGTTAGTGGAGGACTACGACAAGGTGCGGGATCGGGGTCGTGCGACTGGGTGCGAGATGTTGAGTTCGCCAAAACTGGGGTTTGTTTTAATCTTTAATGGCATTTTCATTGGGTATGTGAGAGAGGACGAGGGAGGAGATTCGTGGGTCTTCATAGGACCGGGGAGGAGACCGTGCCTGAAGCAGGTGATGGGGCTGTCGGCTCTTCGTCGACCACCATTCCTGGAGCAGGTGATGAGGTTGTCGAAGATGCCATCGTTCTCTTTTTGCAACAACGAATGGGGTGTTGTCGAAGATGCTAGGGTTGGGACTGATGATTGGGTGTTAGGGCTAGGGATGGTGGTTGAAACTGAAAGGTAATAGGGAAGAGAAAAGAGAGAGGAAGATGTCCCCCTTGAACCAGATCTGAAGATGTTGAAGGAGATAAAAAAAAAAACGAGGATGAGGGAGACATATTTTTTTTTCCTTCTAATTTCGTTTTAGGAAAAGTTTTTATTAATATTAAGTTTCTTAGTTTAACTTTAGTATTTAATTTTTTATTTTATGTTTAATGTTTTTAATCAAATTTGATTATTTTTGTTAATTTTTAGAATACTATTTATGTTAATTTGTTTCTTATTTAAAATAGTTTTTTTTTAATTATTTTTATATATTAGAAAAAAGAAATTTCATTAAAGGAATTAAATAAATAGAAAAATAAAAAAACGATGGCATTTTAGTCATTTTGAAAAAAAAATTGACAAAAATCGGGCTCAGGGTATCATATTGTTCCATTTTACAAAACAGATGATTAGCTTTGTCATTTAACAAAACATAGGGGCCAAAATAGTATTTTCTATTTAATAATTATATTAATATAAATTCAAATGTTATAAAATATCATTATTATAATCATATATAACACAAGACTAGATAAATAATAATTATATTATTCTAAATTCAAATGTTATAAAATATTATTATGATAATCATAATTTTTTACTAATTATATTAATTTGAATTCAAATATTATAAAATATTATTATAATAATATTTAATACAAGACTAGATATTTAATACTTATATTAATATAAATTTCAATATTATACAATATCATTATAACAATAATATATAATTCATAATCTTATTTTTTATTAAAAAATTATCATTTATATTGAAAAGGGAAAATACCAGTTTGGCCCCTGCGTTTTGCCCGAATACTAGATTAGCCCCTATGTTTTATTAAAGGGAAATTTGAGTTTTAATACAATAAGTCACACTCCGTTTGAAAAATACATTATCACTATATAACTCTCATTTTGGTGCTACTAATGTCGTTCCTACCCAAAATACCCCTGGCATAATTTTCCCTCTCTTTTTCTCATAGTCTTCACTCTCTATCTCTTATGTTTTCCCTCTCTATCTCTCAAACTCTCGTACACACAAAAAAAGCCAGCCACCATTAATTTGCATTTCGGATCTAGGGGCAAGTTGTGAGTCCTTTCAAGTCAAGAAACTTCATTTTAGATTTCGGATCTAGGGGAAAAAATCGTATGGGTAAGTATATATTTGTTATATGTAGTGAGGAAACTTTTCTGGTTACATTACTTGTCTTATTTCGAACAGATCTATGTATGCATTCATGTTTTATTGCAATTTTTCACGGAATGAATTTTGGATACTTCGTGCGTTTTTTTCTGGATTTTTTTCCTGCCTCGATGAGTTTCGATGAAACTCGATAGGTCTCGATGTATTGCATGCATGTTGCCTCGATGGCCCTCGACGTGCCTCGATAGTGTTAGGATGTTAGTACCTCGATGGTACTCGATAACACTCGATAAGCGTTTAATTGGAATTAATAACTCTATGGTACTCGATAAAACTCGATAGGTGTATAAGAGTTTAATTGGATTTAATAACTCGATGGTACTCGATTATACTCGATAAAACTCGATAGGTGTATAAGAGTTTAATTGGATTTAATAACTCGATTGTACTCGATAAAACTCGATAGGTGTATAAGAGTTTAATTGGATTGTTTGCCTCGATTGTACTCGATAGGTGTATAAGAGTTTAATTGGATTGCTTGCCTCGATAGTCCTCGATATGTGTGACCTCGATAAGACTCGACATATATCGATAGAAATCGATATTTTCTGTTTTATGTTGTAGTTTAACTTTTTGACCTTTTTTTTTTTTTTTTTTTGCAGATTCGACTGTTTCCGTATTTGTTGCATTCAATGGTGTTTGGGAACTCGAAAATAGGGATTGGATTTTCAGAGATGCTGAAAATCAAGTTCTGCCCGTGGAGAAGGGTGTGACATATGAGCAACTGCTTGACATTCTGTACGATGAGCTTGAAGTGGATAAATGTGTGCATGACTTGAAAATTGAGGTCCCGTACACATGCCTATCACAATCCGTCAAACCTACCGTTATAAAAAATGATAGGCATGTGCGTGCATTCATTGGGTTAGCATTGAAATCTGTAGAGAAGCTCATTCCTCTATGTGTCACATTGATTAAGAAGGGAGGTGTAAGAAATGCATCAGCTTCTGCCAGCGTTAATAAAGAAGTTCGATTTGAAGAGAACATTTCTCCTCCATGTTATGGTTTCAAAGGAACTCAAGGTGATGTTGGAACATGTGTTCCCAAGACAAATCCAGATGTCATAGTCCATGATGATATCCCGGTTAGAGATCCTTCATATGTGCATGACACAGCGGAGTACGATCCTTATCGCTACGAACCTTATGTCAACGACGATCCTGTTGCTGATGCAACAGATCTTGATGGGCCAGATGTTAAGGCTGATTTTCCAACACAGACTTCAGATGTTATGGTAGATGAGGAGCACAGAATAGAAGACCGGCAAACACCTGGGACCAGCAGTAGTCGTCCAGGTCCAAGTAGAACCGATGATAGTTTTAGATGGAGTTCTCCATTGGACTTAGGTGAAGATCGTAGAACATGGAGTGCTCCCATGTTCACCAAAGAGGATATAGAGGTCTCACATCAACATCATTCCTAAACCAGCAAAGCTTCAGGAGAATTGCACCTTGGGAAGTTCTTTCAGAACAAGCTTGAATTGAAAACCAAAGCATCCATATTTGTGATGAAGAATAATTTTGAGTTTATGGTGAAGAAATCTAGGACTGATGTGTGGTACATTACCTGCAAGGATCCTGATAGTGGTTGGAGATTGAGGGGTAAGAAAAAAATGTGATCTGAAATGTTCGAGATTACTGTATACAACGAAGTACACACTTGCTCACAAGAAATTCGAGATAAGGACCACCGTCAAGCATCACCATGGGTTGTTGGGCACCTAATCAAGAGGAAATTTTCTACCGATGGTACTCAGTACATGAAAAACAACATAAGGGAGGACATGAAGCACCATTTTGGGGTTGAAATGAGCTATGAGAAGGCGTGGATATGCAGAGAAAAGGCTCTTATGTATGTCAGAGGGACACCTGAGGAATCATACTCCAAGTTACCGGGATACCTGTGTCAGTTGGAGCATAAGAACCCAGGTACAATTACTGATTTTGTAGCAGAAGATGGTCGTTTCTTGTATTGCTTCTTTTCCCTCGGTGTTTCTAGGTGTGGTTTCCAGTACTGTCGTCCTGTAATTTGTGTGGATGGCACATTCTTGAAGAATAAGTATGGTGGCCACATTCTCTGTGCTGTTGCATTGGATGCAAACAACCAGTTGTTTCCAATTGCGTTTGCATTGGTGGACAGTGAGAACCATAACTCTTGGACTTATTTCATGAGAAAATTGAAGGAAGCCATAGAGGACGTTGAGAACCTTGCTTTTGTATCGGACAGGCATAAAAGCATTAATCATGCGTTGGAGCATGTGTTCCCAGATGCGTATCATGGTACATGTTACCATCATATATGTATGAATGTTGTGGCAAAATTCAAAACTGACCACATACAAGACATCATGGGGTGTGCAGCGTACGCATTTCGAAGAACGAAATTTCACAAGTTCTTTGACAAGATTAAGGTAATTGATCCGCCCATTGCTCAATATCTAGAGGGAATTGGCTTTGAAAGGTGGAGTAGTGCTTATTTTCCTGGTAACCGATACAATATCATGACGAGTAACTACGCAGAAAGCTTTAACAATAAGACCAAGGAGGCAAGGAGCTTTCCAGTCGCCACGTTCTTGAATTCATAAGATTCACTCTTCAGTCTTGGTTTGCAGATAGACGTGAAAGAGCTGCAAAAGCAACAACAGTGTTATCACCTGAGATGGAAAAGGATTTGAAGTAAATAGGTGATAAAGCAATCTTTTTAGATGTTGAAGTCCTTGTTCATCACAAATTTCTTATGGTCGATGGTAATGGTGATGGTGAGGTGAACTTGGCCACAAAATCATACTCTTGTGGCATGTTCCAAACCATTGGGATACCCTGTGTACATGCTTTTGCTGCAGCCAAAAAAAGAAGCATAAACATTTACTCATTGTGTTCCCCTTACTATAGAATCGAGGCATTGAAGGACACTTATAAAGATACTATTTACCCTGTTGGGAACGAGGATGAATGGGTAATCCCTGATCACATCAGAGATACGGTTGTCGGCGTCCCCGCTGAGAAAACCCCTGTAGGAAGGCCCAGGAAACAGAAAGTGGGTAGGCGAAAGACAAATCACTATGCTTCACGCGGGGAAAAGATTGTCAAGCCACGTAAGTGTAGCAGATGTGGTGGTAGTGGACACAATAGGAAGTCATGTAAGGCTAGGATTTAAAATATTGTGTTATGTAATTATTTAATTGATTTTGCTGCATTTATCATCTGGAATACTTCGTCTAATACTTTGTGTGTTTGGATGTCGAGGCAGACACATTATGTGAATTTAATATTTTTTTATTTAATAACTTTTTCAAAAAATATTGTTTGGAAAAAAATAATATACAAAACTAACTATATGGTATACTATACAAGATGTGTAATACAAAAATGTAAAGAGCATCACGGGGCCAAATTATGATAGAACAGGTCCACACACCACTTGGTCCTGAAATGCTGGATGTTCTCATCGATAACAGTATCGAGTGGTAGCCTGGCAACCAGATGCTCGATATGTTTGATGGCAAACATACCACAATCCCCACTGCATATAATCGATTTTGTGTCAATAAAAGATAAAAATAACTTTAATTTTCAAATTTCAAAATCCACTAATTAAATAGGGGAATACCTTGTCTTAGTCTAAGGACACTCCTCTGGAGGAATACGACAATATGAGAAAGGCTTTGCATTCTGCTTAGGATATACCTGGAGGTCCTCATGGTCGTCAAACATGCCAGAACACCATAGCAACGAAGGCAACAATAAGCACCAAGGCTTGACCGCTTCGTCCATCAGAGCGGGACTGAGCACGCTATGGTTGAA
Source organism: Humulus lupulus (assembly GCF_963169125.1). NCBI lineage: Eukaryota > Viridiplantae > Streptophyta > Magnoliopsida > Rosales > Cannabaceae > Humulus > Humulus lupulus. The sequence goes on from NC_084797.1 coordinate 26,796,802, forward strand.
ATCATAAACGTTGATGCACCACGTTGGAATGGAGACTTCAATGGCGATCCAATGTGCGGCTTTCTCGACGTGCAAGGCAAAATATACTTAACTCACATTTTGCCATGATACAAGGAATTGATTATCATCGCCCTTCAACATTCTCAGCACATCGTCGTCCCATGTATACTTAGTGCCGGTCTCTCTGAAATGATTCCAACGACCTAGGTACACCTGGGGGAAGGTGGTGTTCATGATCACAACATCCTGCCGAAATGCAGCATGGTAAAAGTGGCGTCGGTGGCGTAGCATGTGCAAAGCGGCATCAATATGCTAAAAAAACATAAAAATTCGTTAGTACCATCAATATATTTTAAGATTGAATTGAAAACATGAATGTAATTTAAATACCGAATCCCAAAGCCAAGTCTGGACTGTGTGCAATTGTAAGAACCATGCCACACCGTGCGTCCCAGTATACACGTTGCGGTCTCTCTTATTGTCGATCTTCCCGACAATCCACCTATGGAAGCTCTTCTCCTACTGTGGGTCACACTTCCTCAGTGGTTCAGCAACTAGCCCCTGTTTATCTAGTCTGACCTTCTTTGTTGGGTCGGTGAAGTCATCAAAACGCTTGGGCCTGCGTTTCTTCTTGACAACTTCAAGTCCAGCTGCCTACTCGGGCTGCAGTACTCGTACACTGGGACTATCAGCATCACTGGGAGCTATAGATGTCTGGGCCTGTGGAGTGGAGGGTTGATCACCACGCTCGTAGTCTGCAGGCAAGATATCAGACTCTGTATCTGATTTTACGTCGGTGGATCGACCTGAGACCAGTGAAAGCACCTGCGCCAACTGAGCCATGATCGTGGTCTGATGAGCCATGATCGTGGTCTGATTCTGTAGTAAGGTTGCCTGGCCCTCCTCAAGCCTCTTGAGCCTCTGCAGAAGTTGCTCATAATCAGGCTGGGCAACCTGACTAGATGAAGCTGCACAGGCCTGTGAAGTGCCCTCATCAACCCTCGGGACATCCTCATAAAAAATGGAGGCTTCCTTTGCAACTTCTGCTAACTTCTCTGCCTCCTTCTCAGGTACCACTACTTCATCCACTGCAGTCCCAGCCTCCAACTCAGGGAATAACCTGGAATCAACTTCTGGGAGGCTATTGTAGTAGACTACCTCACTGGGACGTGGCTTCTGCATGGAAAATACCACTAACTGCATAGTTGAATAACATGTGTCAGAAAAACTTTAATAAAATAAATCGGTAATCAATTAATTTGTGACATTTAACAAGATAAAATGGAACTTACTCGATGATTGGCGAATATAGGAGCCAACAGAGCTGTCAAAATAGTGATATCAGTCTTCATAGCCCAGCTGAGCATCCTGGGAATCTGATTCCCACTGTTCTCACCGAACTTACTCCCGAGAGAAGGCATGGCCTCAAAATCTCAGTAAAGAAGCGCGGGTGCATAGCAAGTGAAACTATACTTCGCCTCCTTCTGTTTTTTGCTTGACCCCTCTTTCTTCTTCTCCTCATAGTGTTTCAATTGCTTCTTCATGTCCTTTTGAAGGCCTTTGCTAACCTTCTTAAATGACAACTTCCCCCAAGGATACTTGAAAAAGTAATCAATATCCTCAACCATTCTCAGGGAATCTCCCCATATCGTTGTTGTCTTCTCTGGGGCATTCAGTACCCCCTCTATCAAATAGCACAAACCCAGCTTAAATGCATCTTCTGGGTTTGCGGAGGCCTTCAATGCATCTTCCAACTGACCAAAACTAACCTTCGAATCACCATTACAATATTCCTGGATGATCCGATCACTTGAAAGATGCTCTTTCAATTCATCTGGGGATGGTGATTTCCCAAAATTTAGCCCGATAACTAGGGCAAACTCTGCAATACCAAATCTACACAGAGTGTTGCCCAGGAAGAACTGACCCTCTTCAGCCTTCTTACTTTCTACCTTACCCAACATTAGCTGATGCAGCAGAACCCCAGAAAAACTAAACGGTTTTGCCTTAAAGAACTGTCCCAACGGGCATGCCTGTGCCCTTTCAATAAGACCATGCCTCTTAAATTGCTCTATAAGGGTATCCAAGTAGGCACTACCCCTATAAGTGACACGACCAGGAAAGTGTTTCTCCAACGACACAATAAGTTCAGGCATCTGGAAAAAAAAAACAAAAAAAATGTTAAAAATGTAAAACAATCTGGTAAGGCAGTTACTATCGAGGCAGAAACAATCGAGTTCTATCGAGTCTTATCGATGCCTATCGAGGTGGGTTCCAAAATCACAAAGAATAATATAATCGGGTTACTATCGAGTCTTATCGAGGCCTATCGAGGTAAGGCAAAAAAAAGTCTAGTCATATCGAGTCCTATAGAGGCCTATCGATTCCTATCGAGAAGGGTCCTAAAAATCCCAAAGCAGTGTATCATCGAGTCTTATCGAGTCCTATCGAGTTATGTTCTAAAATTCACAAAGCCTTGTATCATCGAGTCCTATCGAGTTCTATCGATTCCTATCGAGGTAGGGTCTAAAAATTCCCAAAGCCGTGTATCATCGAGTCCTATCGATTCCTATCGAGTTAGGTTCTAAAAATTCCCAAAGCCGTGTATCATCGAGTCCTATCGAGTCCTATCGATTCCTATCGATGTAGGTTCTAAAAATTCCCAAAGCCTTGTATCATCGAGTCCTATCGAGCACAGTCTAATCCATTCCTCATCCTATACTATCGAGTCCTATCGATTTCTATCGAGTTTCATGAAAATATCGAAAAAAAACCCAGATTTCTTCATTTCCAGCCCCGATCTATCCTATGAACAAAAATCAACAAAAAAAACCAGGCACATACACATATTGCAGATTAAAAACAAAATCCCTCACCTTCACTTTCTTTGAGGTTGTTTCCTAAAAATTTGGTTGCCTTGCTTGACGTTTTCTCCTTCCCCTTCCCCTTCCCCTTCCCCTTCTCCGATCGTCAAGTCCGACCTTTGGGAGCCCTTGTTCGTGTTCGTGGAAGACAATGAAGGTTGGGCTCTACAGATTCAATCGAGGCCTATCGATTTCAAAGTTTGCTTGGTTCGAGTATTTTGGGAGAGAATACGGAGAGTTTGAGAAAATTATGCCAGGGGTATTTTGGGTAGTAACAGCATTAGTAGGACCAAAACGAGAGACTTATAGGGATAGGGTATTTTTCAAACGGAGTGTGACTTATTGCATTAAAAATCAAATTTCCCTTATTAAATGGCATTTCGGACCTCATGTTTTGCAAAATTGATCAAAATAATACCCTGAGCTTGATTTTGGTCAAATATTTTTTCAATATGACCAAAATTCCTTCGAGTTTTATTAATTAATGAATTAAAAATACATTTTAAAATAAAAATTAATTTAATTTAATTTAAAATAAAACTAAATCTTTTTTATATAAAAAAACTAAAACAAAATGAAAAACAAAAACTAAATCAATACTACAAATGCAAAACTAAATCAAAACTACAAATGAAAAAAACTAAATCAAATTAAACAAATGCAAAACTATAAAAGAGAATAATCAAATACATATTGTCTCCAAGAACAATCTGAAATTCTTTGAGCCATGAGGAAATTGGAGTCACAAAAATTGTTTAGCTTTAAAGTCCTGACCACGAGGAAGCTAATGGTGGTGATAGTGTAACCCACGACGGGCTGAGGTGGTCGGATTGAAGCCAAATAGCCCTGGAGTCCATGGATTCCAGTGAGCTGGTTTCGTCGCCACTAGTGGTCTTCGACCCACCCAACTGGAAGATCCCTCGAATTCAACTCCATAGAAAGCTTTCGTCGCCACCGCTGGTCTTCAACACACCTAACTGTAAGATCCCTCGGATTCAGCTCCATGGAAAGTGGCGGAACTTCAAACTCTCGGCTCATATCGAGCCTCCAAACTTCTGAGGTAGCCTTGTAACGGTGAGAGGAGGAGGTTGGTGGAGCACGTACCGCCAAGGGATCTCGCACGCTAGAGCTGCTATGGATGGCAGTGGAGAAGAATGAGAGGTTGATAAGAGAGAAGGAGAGAGAGGGTCGATTAAGAGAGAGAAAGATAAGGAAAAGAAAGTTAGGGTTTCCTTTTTAATTTCAGATTGTTCGATTTAATTTTTGTTTTATTTTTTTACATAAAAAAAAGTTTTAGTTTTATTTTAAATTAAATTATATTTTATTTTATTTGAAAATCTATTTTTAATTCATTAATCAATAAAACTCAAGGGCATTTTGGTCATATTTAAAAATTGTTTGACCAAAATTGGGCTCAGAGTATCATTTTGTTCTGTTTTACAAAATAGAGAGTATTCGGGCTAAACATAGGGGCCAAACTGGTATTTTCCCTATTGAAAAATGTTATTATATTATATTATATATATTTTAAATCATAAACAATGTTTTAGTTTAATTTTTCTTTTGATATGTTTATGTCATTCTTTTATATATAATATTGTTTATTTATTTAAAATTTATATGGCAATGATACAAATTTAATAAAAAAATTAACAAGATTTATAAATAAAACTAAGAAAACGTGTAGTGTATATATATAGAGAGATTCTTAGGTATGTGATTCACTTTTGCCCCTATCGTATGAGCGTTTTCTATTTTCGGTACTTGGAGAATTATAACCCAATTTTTTTATATGACAGCGTACATGATAGTTATAGTAGGCATCCTGTCAATTTTTTGGAAATTTTGAATAATTTACAATCCTGAAATTAGAGTTCCAATAGTCAGTTTTACACGAGTATAAAAAAAATTAGGCATGTGTGCAATTGACTGTTTGAACTCTGATTTCGACATCGTAAATTATTTAGAATTTCCTAAAAATTGGCGAGATGTCTACTATAACTGTCATGTACGATATCATACAAAACATTAGGTTATAATTTCTCCAGGTACCGAAAATAGAAAATATTCCTACAGCAGAAGCAAAAGTGATGTGTACCTAAAAAAATTCATATATATATATATATTTGTTTTAGTTGCTTATTGATGTTGATTTAATTTTTATTGTTGTTGATAAGAAAATAGTTGATTTAGTTGCTTTTCGTAGTTGATATAATTAATTTTATATAGCTGATTTGATTTCTTAAAAATGTTAATTTAATTTGATTAAATAATACAAAAACAATCTCATCAATAAATATATTCGGAGCATGTATGGCTCAATGTAGGCTTAAACCCACACTCAAAAGTTTGGGAATAAAAAATGTATACGTATAAATATATATATATATATATATATATGTTCTTATTTATCATGAATATCTTAAATAAATAATAAGAAGATAAATATATGTGTGAGGCCATTTTTCTTCTTTTATTTTTTACTTTATCCTATTCCATGAGCCCATCACGTATTAGTCCATCCCATATAAATCCAATTTGATTATATATAATGAAAAACAATACATCAGTTGCACCCAAATTTCCAGATTAAGTAAATGATCTCAAAATGTTGGCTCGTAAAAGCACAAGCTCGAAATATATGAATTTCCACATTACACTTGTGATGATTATCATGGAATATCATGGCCACATGGTTCTAGATCTACCATCAGCATTTGAGCATAAGTTGTAGGCTCGAAGGAATTTACTTTCTCCGGAAGATGAGCTCGACAGACTTAGCGAGGGAGGAGGAAGCAACAACTGTAATGATGAGCTCGAGGCTATGAGTGATCTCGAAATCGCGTTGAAGCAATGTACGAGCTCGATGACGCGTTTACCACACGAAAAAGCTATTAGGAAATCACTATTGCTTTGGGATTAGTTGAGACCGTGTGTCAAATCCCTATTTTATGGGATCATTATTTAAAAAAATGCCTTTAAGTTGTATTATTACAATTATTCGTATATTTATTTGAATTTAAATACGTGATTGTAACTTCCCAAAATTGGGGGAAGAAATTCTTGTAACCAGACCCATAAATAGCATGGATTCAGTCATTTGTGGACACTCCAAATTTTGTACTGGGAAAGACTCTGCCAAATTTCTTTCACTTGAAGCTTTCGCACAGAGTTCATAATAACAGTGACTCGTGGACGTAGGCAGATTACAAACTGCTGAACCACGTTAAAAATCTTTGTCTTTTCTCTTCTTCCTAAATTAATTGTTTATTGCTCTACATAATTAAATTGACGAAAAATGGCATCAACAGTTTGGTGCTTTCGTTGATGGCATTAAGCAATTCTTCCTACTGTTTAGTGTAAAACCTCATGCGCAACAACGATTGCCGCCTTGAACATCCCTAGAACTAGTGGGCGACCATTACCTCAAATCTCTGAGGAGCGTACCCCATGAACTGAGGACCCTCTGTGAAGGCCTGGTAAACAACCCATTGTGGACTAGAGCCCTGATGAGGGGAGTGCCTCATCATCTTCTAGAAGACAACCTGGTCAGAATCCTAGGCCTGATGAGGATTTGTACTCAATTCTGAAAGATACGTGCCAATAGTGGAGCTAGAAAATCGTAGGTTGCGTGAACAGTTGGTCGAGGCTACACGGCTAAATGAGGAGATGGAAAGGCAAGCCACTGAAGTTTAAGCACCACCCTGGAGGACCACGGGAGGACCTCGGGGGAGTACAGCTACCAGGATGGCCGAACAAAGGGCCCAACAGGCCCCACCGAGGCCTAAGGAAAATGCCGGGAATAATCAACCTGGGGAAACTTTCTGGAACCCTAGTAGGAACAATCCAACAGAGAGGGTTCCTGCAGAAACTGGGATTAACCAAGCTCCCTCGATAGCTCGGAGTACTAACCCAGAGCCTGCCAGGAACAACCTGAAGCCTGCTCGGGCTAAAACCCAGAGCCTGCCAAGCCGAATAACAGGAGGCTACCACCCTCACCAATTAGGCATCATCCCTCTCTGATAAGTCATCCATCTCCTACATGGGGTGCATCCCATCTAGTTCCCAGTGGGAACCGAGAAGGAGATAGAGCACCTCATGGGCCTTCTCGAAATGCTTGAAGTGGGAGCTAAGACAGAAGCCATCAGACTCCACCCGAGCACATGGGTGAGTGTGAGGTTCCACGAGAGGCTCGTCAAGGACATAGACAACCCTAGCCGTCTGGAAGTCATATGTTAAGATCACGAACGACTGGAATGAGAGCACATGTGGAAAACCCACCTCATAATCGAGCCCCATAACAGCAACAACCAGAAAGGAACGTCAGCTTCCTTGGTTGAAGTCGAGATTATATCAATTCGGTGAGTGTGTATAAAACCGAGCCTGGAAATTAGGAAATTATCATAATGAATGTCCAAATCTTCGAGATCACCTAAATCAAAATTGGAGACAATCTAATCAGCCAAACCCGAACCTACAAACACACTTAAATACCCGGAGAGAGCCCCTGCAACCATTATATGGAAATAAATATAACCCTATGTTGCGGAAAGGAGGTGGAGTTCTTCAAAACAATAATCAGTTGTCAATAGTGCAAGCTTCCCCTCTTGTGGATTTGGTCCAAGAGAGGATCAACCAGCTAGAGAAGGCATTTAGGCTCCTTCAAGAGGGGAAAAGCAAAGAAAAGTCTTACGACTCTGACGAGGAGCTCGAGCCTTTCCGCCCCCATTTCTGAAATATAATGTTTCACCATACCACTGGTGAATGTAGACAATTAAAGGACGAGATTGAAGGTTTGATCTTGAGAGGCTACCTTGGGAAGTACGTTCGAAACTGAAATCTAGCTCAGGATTCGCTTGGATAAAAGGAAGCTCCGGCCCAACCTACTCAGCAGTCTGTGGCCCCACACGAGAGAGAGGATAATCAACCTCCCCTCATCGTTGGAGAAGACGTAATAACCATTGCGAGAGGATCGCACATCGCGAGGTTGGTAGGAATGCCCAAAAGAGGTATGTCTAGAAGCTAAAAATAGGGGATGGATCTCCCTATGAGCCTAAACCACGAGCTCCGAAACAACAAAGGGTTGAGTCCCAGCCCATTACCTTAACCGAAGAGGACGCCTCACATGTCCAGTTTTCTCATAATGATCGTCTGGTCATAACCTTTCAACTTTCTAATAAGAGGGTGTGTCAAGTCCTGATCGATAATGAGAGCTTGGTCAACATCCTCTATAAGGCAACCCTGGAGAAAATAAGATTTTCCATTCGAGACCTAAAGGCCTGTGCTATGACACTATATAGATTTTTGGGAGAGGGAATAGCTAGTACGGGGTCTATCGAGCTCTCGGTAACCTTGGGAGACTATCCAGTCTCGATAACCAAGATAATGGAGTTCATCGTGGTAGACACCCCTTCCGTCTATAATGTACTACTCAGGAGACCAGTCTTGATCTGGATGGGGGCAGTTACATCTGTCAAGCATTTGGCCGTAAAATTCCCAACACCCAGCGGCATTGGGAAATTGAAAGGAGACCAATTGGCTGCCTAAGAACGTTATAGCATATTGATGAGGGGTAAGGGCAAACAAGTGCGCAAGCACTGGTTATTATTGAGGAAATAAGAAAATTCATATACGAGGTCAAAAAGGAAATTAACCCAAGGATAGGTGCTGACGGGGCCGATCTCTAGCCAATTGAAGGGCTCAAAGACATCCAGCTCGATGAGAAGGACACCACCAGGGTGGTGAAGATTGGGAAGAACCTCCCAAAGGACATGAGATAGAAATTAATCTGCTTCCTGAGGGAAAATCAAGATGTATTCGCATGGTCACATTCTGATATGATTAGGTTCAGCCTTAATATTATAAGCCATGCGTTGAACATCGACAAAAATTTCCCTCCAAAGTAACAGAAAAGAAGGCTCCTTGATGACGTGAGGAAGAAGGCCTTGAAAGAAAAGGTTGAAAGACTAAAAGAAAATCGATTTATCCAAGATGCTTTCTACCCAGATTGGATAGCCAACCCAGTTTTGATCCCGAAGCCCAATGGCAAGTGGAAATCTTGCATTGACTATTCAGACCTCAACAAGGCGTTTCCAAAAAATTGTATTCCCCTGCCTCGAATCAATCAACTAGTAGATGCTACCTCAAGTCATGACATCATGTCGTTCATGGATGCATATTGTGGATATAACTAGATAGCCATGCATGCACTCGATCAGGAGCACACGAGCCTCATGACTGATAAAGGGCTGTATTGTCTACAATGTGATGCCCTTCAGGCTACAGAATGTCAGAGCCACATATCAGAGATTGGTAAGTAGAATGTTTGTTGAGAAAATTGGAAACAACATGGAAATATACGTGGACGATATGCTAGTCAAGTCCAAAAACAATTGTAACCATGTTGATGATCTCGCCGAATGTTTCGCTATACTTCGAAAGTACAACATGAGACTCAACCCACATAAATGCTAATTTGGAGTATCCTCAAGAAAGTTTCTCAGATTTATAGTAAACGCTCAGGGCATAGAGGCAAACCCGGGTAAGATAAATGCTTTAATTGACATGCCTTCACCTCAAAAGCATAAAGATGTCCATAGTTTAACTGGACGAATAGTGGTTTTAAATAGATTCATATCAAAATCTACAGACATATGCCTTCCATTCTTTAATCTTTTGAGAGGGGGCAAAAAGTTCGAATGGTCAGAAGAGTGCAAGCTCGCTTTTCAAGCTCTTAAAAAACATCTCACTAAGCCTCCTATTTTATCCAAACCGGTCACAGGGGAAATATTGTACTTATACCTCGCTACGACCGAGCATGAAATTAGTGCAGTACTTGTTCGGGAGGATAAGAAAATACAAAAACATGTTTATTATGTCAGTGAAAGGTTTTTGGGTCAACGTCGAGGTATCCATTGATGGAAAACTAGCCTTGTGATTGATACATGCATACCGCAAACTCCGAATCTACTTCTAAGCACACCCCGCACACGTATTGACTTATCAACCATTAAGACAGGAATTGTCGAAACTTGAAGCATCTTGAAGACTATTGAAATGGGTGGTCGAACTTGGGCAGTTCGTGATCACATATCACCCGAGAACGATGATAGAAGGGCAGGCCTCAGAAGATTTCATAGTCAAATGCACTGGAATCACCAACGACGAAGTCGTAACCCCAGCCTGTGAGTTGTAGAGACTTTATGTCGATGGTTCTTATAACGAGAACGGGTTAGGGGCATGCATTATCTTAATTACCCCATCAGGAAACAAGTTTCACTCAGCCTTAAGGTTTGACTTTGAAGCCTCAAATTATGAGGCACAATACGAGGCACTATTAGCAGGGCTTCGAATAGCTTCCGAGCTAAAAGAAAAAGCCATTCACTGCTATAGTGACTCCCAGTTGGTTGTCCACCAAGTCGTAGGAGAATACCAGGCTCGGGGAACTAAAATGGAGGGATATTTGGAAAAAGTAAAAACGACAGTCAGACAATACGAATTGTATGCGATTGAGCAAGTTCCGTGAGAGCAAAATTCGAATGCAGCTGCTCTAACTCGACTCACAACAATCAAGGAAGTTGATGCACTTAATGTGGTACCAGTCGAATTTCTATCAATACCGAGCATTGTCGAGCCTAGCAAAGTTGACGTCGATATGATAGACTCACAGCCTACTTGGATGACGCCCATAATCGACTACCTCGAAACCGGAAGCCTCCCAACTTATCGGAACAAGGCCAGAATGTCGATGTACAAGATACCAAGATACATTATCTTCGAGGGGAGATTGTATAGAAGAGGATATTCTATGCCATTATTAAGGTGTGTAACTCCATCCGAGGCTAGAAAAATTCTAGAAGAAATCCATGAAGAATTTTGCAGAGATCACATTAGGGGGCATAGTCTATCAAAGAAGGTGATTAGGCAAGGATACTTTTGGCCTACAGTAAAAGCAGAATCGTTTGAATATATCAAACGTTGTGATAAATTTCAGTGATTCACCTCAATCCCGCGAGCTCAACCAACCAAGCTCACCATGATGAGCTCTCCGTGACCATTCGTAGTATGTGGAATAGACCTCGTAGGATCACTACCAACAGGAAAAGGGGCAGTCAAATATGACATAGTTGTTGTTGATTACTTCACCAAATGCACCAAGGTCGAACCTCTATCCACAATCACCTCAAAGAAGGTCTTGGACTTTGTGGTAAAAAAATATAATTTTCAGATATGGGGTACCAAGGAAAATAGTGTCAGACAATGGAACATAGTTTGATAGCGAGTTTTAACACAGTTTTGCGAAAAGAATGGGATAATCAAGAGTTTTTCCTTAGTATCTCATCCACAGGCAAATGGCCAGGTCAAAGCCGTAAACAAGACTCTGAAGAGCTCCATCAAGAAAAGGCTCAGAGAAGCTAAAGGAAAATGGCCAGAAGAATTACCACAAGTCCTATGGGCTTACAGAACAACAACTCGAACCTCAACTGGACATACACCCTTCTCCCTAGCCTACGACTACAAAGCAATGTTACCCATCTCGGTCGAAATTTCGGCGATCAGACGTGAAGCATACAACTAGACCTCAAACCAATCTCAACTCCAGGAAACTCTAGACCTAATTGAAGAAAAACGAGAAGAAGCCCAGCTTAAAAATGCTGCGTACCAGTAAAGGGCCACAAGATACTTCAATAAGAGGGTTCGAGACAAACACTTTGGAATGGGAGGTTCGGTGCTTAGGCGGGTATTTTGGCAATGAAAGAGCCCTTTGTAAGCGTGCTCGGGCCTAATTGGGAAGGACCTTACCAAATTGAATCCATCATTCGACCTGGTGTGTATAAACTAGCGAGATTGAATGGAGAATTGGTTCCATGAGCTTGGAATAGCGAACATCTACGACCTTATTACCATTAATATAGGATCAATGTTTATTTATTTGTAACCAAGCTTGTATTTACTTTTTTCTTTTCATTAATAACGTATTTTTCCTTGTTTGGATTGTACTTTTATTGTTATATTTTTTGCAAGCTCGCGAAATTTAATAACCTAAGATTTTACAATCATAGGAGATTAAGGGGGCATAAGTGGTATACAATCATACCATAGGCTCGAAAATATAGCATCAATAAAAATAATATTACAGTAGATGGATTATTAACCAAATACGAATTAAACAAGTCTGGAACAAACCAGCAAACACCAATCGACACAATTAAAAGTTGGAATTCTAGATAAACCAATGAAATTCATAAGTCGAGACAAGGCTGGAATTTTTTGCAAAAATTTTTGACCTCGCAACATCGAGATCATACTTAAGGAAGAGGAAAAATTAATATACTTAAGCTAGAAATAACTAGACTAACGAGACTACATGCCTATAAGCATTTTTAAACACAAAAATACATGGTAAAAGTAGTGTTGAAACTTGATTATAACGAGGTCGAAATTGTGCAGTCGAATGAAGTATGTATGAATATATAGAAGTTCAAACTTAAGCACGTCAGTATTTGTATAAATAATCAAATATAAAAGCAAGTCCTCAATAGTATGCTTGAAATATTTTGAACCTAAAGTATGATGCATAAGGATAAGACGAAAGTTATATGTACATAATGTGCATAAAGATTTCGAGAAAGATATTTAAGCATAAAACTACTAGTAAAATATATGAACCATCAAATAAGATAATAAAATAGCTCGAGCTTGAGCTACGATATACATTGCCTCAACCCAAAGGGCCATAATTAAAAGTATATTACAAAAAAAAAAAGATAAGGGATGCCGCCCTTGTAAAGCAAATAAATTATTTTTGGTTGGCAGAAGCAGACTCAACCTCTTCTCCTTTCTCCTCCTTGCCACCCGCCTCCAAGGTGGTGCCCGCAGCCACCTCTTCTTCAACCAACTGAGCCTTCCATTTGGTCAAAAACTCCTCTTCCTTGTCCATTAAGAATGAGGTGTTGATCTCGATATTAAGCGACCACATATTGTACATAGCTCGGTCAGTGGCCCACTCTTTCTTGGCAATGAACTTCTCGAGCATATGTTTCTTCTCGTCCTTAAGGATTTCGTAGGATGTGCTCTTCTCCTATTTAAGGTGCTTGATCTCAGCCTTGGCAGCGTTGAAGTCTATCGTCTTGGTTTCAAGCTCCTCCTTCCAGCGACTGGCTTCAGCCTCAGAGGAGGCAAGATTATCCTGGGTGGCTTTGAGGGTGTCCTCGACCTTGGTCTAGGCCTCCCTGGCCTCTTTAAGTGAATTTTTGGCTTTGGAATGGGCTCCCTTGGCCTCTTTCAGGTTGTCCTCAGCCTGGATTCGAGCTTGATGGACTTCGTTGACTAGTTTCTCATCGGTCGCGACCTTCGAGGACAGGAGGGAGTACTAGTGCATAAATCTGAGGAGGGCTTGAAGGGAAAAACAATAACAGTTAGAGAATATAAAAATAACTTTGAAATTAAAGAGTTGAAGAAATAGAGCAGACTCACAGAAACCTGGAGCTCCAAAGACTGGTCGAAGAGAGTCGTGGTATTGTCTCCCCTCAGAAACCTCCACACATTGTTTTCGAGGTTGTTATAGGACTGGCGAGTTCGTGAAAGCAGGTCGAAGCATAGGTTGGCTCCTAAGGCTCCAGCCTCATTCGCCAAAGGGTACTCTGGCATATGTGGCATGGCACAAAACATGTGAACCACAGTTGGAGTTGGGGCACCCGCTGGCTTTGATGCCTTGTGCTCCACAATCTTTTTTACATTTATCCCCAGTAAGGACTTTACTTGGGGAGGAGGAGGGGGAGTCTTGGTCTTTGGCTCACTGGGGGCAGCCTTCGAGGTCGCCAAAGGAGGGTCCTCAGTAACCCTTGCGACCTTAGGGGGAGGAGCGTCCTTCTTCGAAGTTACACAGCCACGCTTGCTGCCTTAGGCCTTGGGGGGCATCCTGAGGATATTGTCGAGAGTTGAGTCCATATCTCCTGAAAAAAGAAAAAACAACAAACATTAAAGAATTGATTATGTTTGGAAAAAAAAAATATGTATAATACCAAAATTGAAACTGCTAAGTAAGAGGAACCTAATTGGAGGACTCATTTGAGCTTGATCTCGGGGACCAGGAAATCCCCCTATCTTCTGACGAGGCTAAGGGGATTCCCTCTCTAAAAGTAGGGGACATCCTCGATAGGTCCCTATAATCATAAGTCTTGTATTGGGCTGATATCTCATCCCAAACTTCATTTAAACTATACATTGTTTGGTATCTCCCCAACCAACTATCGAACCTATGCACCTTAAGATCTACACCCGACCAAACCATAAAATTGTTCCGAGGATCTTTAAACAAAACTACAACATTGGGCTCTTGTCTAATAAGGGTGGGAGACCACTTAGATAGGTCTAGTGCAAATTTTCCTCCATCAGACGAGGTCGTTGAGGCCTCGTCTTGTGCTTCAATTCCCGAGCATGAAGGTTCAACTGAGCGGGGAATGAGGTCGCGTGAGTGTGAGCTCGAGTATTTCCTCCTAAAGGGAAGCTTGGCCATTGGTACAGGGACGTCTTCCCATCTCGCAAACTTGCAAATCCCAGTGTCATCTGTAGACTCGCCTTCACCAAGTAGACTGCATCTTCAGAACCTGTCCCCGTGAAGGAGGTAGTTGAGGGACCGCCGGCCATACGGGAGCTTGAGAATCTCTTCCCGGTGGTCTTTCATGTCTTTTGAAGGTTGTGGGCAGTGGTACTTGGCTGAACAAATGATTTATATGAGCATTATGAGCTCCAAATGAAAGAAAGAAATGAGATCAAAGAAAACTACGACAAAATACTTACGAATCCTTTGAAATGAGTAAAATATGGATGGGCTAAGACCGTCAGTCCAAAAGAATATGGTCTTGAAGTTGGGAGGATGGTTGGGGATGTCCTCAAATAACCATCTCTCCTTTGGGTAGCTTGAAAGATAATAAAATCCACCCCCACCATAAGCTCAAGAATGATTACTTTTGAGGAAGAAGTGATACAGGATCTCACATGTCGAGGGTCCATCCACTTCATCTCATGGTATAACGACCTTAGTGCTACCAGGACCTTGTATGAGTTGGATTGAAGCTGGAACGGGGCAATACCGACGTAGTCAATAAAATTATGAAAGTAGTCCCTTAGAGGTAGTAACGCACTCGCATGTGCTCGCGACTCTAAGCCGCGAGATCGATTTTCTTCTCTGGGTTGTTTTCACCCGGAGCAAAGCAGCTCCTTTCGTCGGAGCTGGTAGGCCAACACACAAGCTTGTCGGATAGATTTAATTTGTGGCAGGATAAGAGTTCCAAAATCTTCCTGGTGGACGTGACAGAACTCTGATAATGTTTAGCCTCGAAGAAAGAGTTCTCGAGGGCGGGGTAAAAGGGACTTTAGAGGCACAGTGTGTGGTTATTTGATTCGATGTACTCTCCATGAAGTTGAAGGAGAGTTTGCCTAAAGAAAAATTTATTGTGACCCTACACTTGGGATCTAGTGGAACTGGTCGGACCTCAGGGTTTGGATCCGGATGCACAGAAAATCGTAATCTCCTTCTTTTTCCTTCTTTGACTTCGTCAATCTGACGTTAGAAATGGGCGCGAATTTCTTCCCGTTCGAGGCGCTCCTTATGCTCCCGAATCAATCGCTGGTTTCGGGAAAATTGAGATTCAATTCGAGGAAACGGTGGGTGGTAAGGAATCGCAAGCTCGGGCCCCCATCGATTCTCTGAAGACTGCGACATCTAACAATAAAGAAAAAGGTGATGGTAAATTATTTATAACAATAGGAAGGTAAAAACTTGATAACTCGAGTACGTAAGCTTGAGATGACAAGTTCGAATTAATTGAGCCCGAAGGCTCGAAATAGCGAGACTGCTCAAATTCCATAACCAAGCTATTAAGAGCTTGGGGCATCGAGAGTGAGTCCATGCGCAAGTGGGATGGTTACTTCTAATTTGGAGTATACAGAGCTTCTAAGAAATGGGCAGTTACACAAATAGGAGATTTCATCGGGATATGTGTGTTAAAACCCAAATTCAAAACCCTATTCCTTACACTACACAAAACCTATATCCTATTACCCTATGATTTAAAAGAGGCCATTTTTTACAAGTTTTTTTTTTACCAATTTTTGCCTAAATAGGTTTCTACCCATCAAAATTATTCACCCTATGAATAAAAAAAATCCTATATACAACAAAGATTGCACGAACATAGCAATAGCCGTAAAAAAAAGAGGTAAGATCAGAGAATTTACACGTAGGGAGTTGATGAGGAAATCGGAGAGCCGACTGGTAGTATCGGTGCAAAGAGATCCTCAGAAACTCATTTTTGAAAGGAGATTGAGTGGGGAATTGGGAGATTCTAGAAACTTCGCTTCGTTATTTCTCAGAAAGCATGCAAAAGCTTCAGTTCTAGTTCGTGTTTTCTTTATGAAAGATAAGAATGTAAAGTGAGAGGGAGGAGATGAATGGGATTTTAAATAGGTGAAAGTAGGGAAAAAGGTGGCATTGGGAAATCGATCTAAGCCCTTGAAGCGAATTGAATCGTGATCTAATGGACCGTGTTTAATTTCGAAGGTTGGTGGCAAGAAGGGGAATAGGAAAGGACGTATGTAGCAAAAAGAGTACTCGAGTACTTTCATTATGCAATCCCCTAAGGACACCTGTCCACACTTGAGTGTGGCAGGTAGGTACTGTTATCCTCGTTTTGCCCCGGGACACGTGGCATGACATAATGGGTCTATGGGCTCTTTCGTAGAGATCAAAGGCCTAGTCTAAGCTCAATGGACAGGGAGGACGAGAGGCTTAGCGATCCACTCGTCAGTAAGCCCAACACTGTTCAATGGGCGCCACCATAACGAGGGAATCGGGACTAAGGTTCGGGCCCAGCTCATCTTCTCGGTCTCGATTTAGTGGCATCATCCAGGATGCGAATGAGAATGAAGTTCAACTGTCTAAATGGATAGAAATAATAGTAAATAAACCCGAGATCTGGAAAAATGAACTAGGGTCCTAGTAAATGAACCGGGATATTAGTAAATGAACTCGGACATTGCATCCGGGTTGGCATGATTGAACTTCCCTGACACTGACACATTCTAGAGAAACACGGAATTTGGTATCTCCAACTAACCTGTAGAAGATGCCCAAGGATTGGCAGCCAATCCTTTGACCGTTCCGCCTCCGGGAACACAACCACCGGCCCCGCCGATTAGGACTGGTGCGTCGAGCACGAGCCCAATCCCTCCTCCGGGACCACATCCCAGAGAGGGCCCGTTGAAGCCGTCTTAAGAAAAAGGAAAAGCCAAGATGGCTGACCCTATGGGAAAAGCAAACACCCAGAGGAAAACTCATCCCATCCCAAAAGTCGGGGCCAACCCAGGGCAACTCTCTAGGAAAGAACGGATGCATCCCGTCCTAAGACGGGATCATCCGATCGATCCACAAAGGAAGCGCCCGCAAGGTGCCAAGCCCCGTACTATCCCAAGACAGACTGGACGGGAACAAAATCTCCATCCCAGTGCCTCCATGAACAAGGATCATAGAGGACACCAGCGTGCCAAAGATTCGGAAACCATCAGTTCGGGAGATGATATGTAACGACCCAAATTTAATAATAAGGCTTAAGGGTCTTGATTAGTGTGTCAGGAGGGCATAACTGGATTATATGTGATTTAATGATTAAAAGCATGTTATATGATTATTAAATATATAAGATGCATGACTATGTGTATTAGTATGCATGTAGGCCCTGATTAGGATAGAAGGGCATATTCATAATTTTAGCCCGTTGAGGGCATAAATGTAAATAATTGTAATAAATTGTTGATACCACATTATTATGTGGATATATTTGTAATCTGTGACTCGAGGCAATCTTAGTGAGCAGTTTAGCAAAAAAGTCACGGCGGGGATTTATACCCGGCTCGGGGCGAGCCTGGGGTATTTCGGGGAATTTAGAGAATATATTGGGGTCTATTTTGATATTGAGGAATATAATTGGTGATTAATTAGGTGTCGGGAAGTAAGCGGTAAATATTAGAGATACTCGAGGTATTAGCGAGAATTTGGAATAGATGACCAGAATGCCCTTGGAAGGATTACGAGCTTAAATTTAATGGGAGGGTATCATGGTCATTTGGCTTATAATGGATAAGAGTTAAGTGCTGTTTTGGCTGTATGCCTTAGTGGATTGTGTAGAAAGTGTTGGAAGTCTGAAGGAAAGAAAGAAAAGAAAGAAGAGAAGGAAAAGGAAAGAACGGAAAAGCAGGGCAATTCTCATGAACGGTTTGGGTCTTCTTCATCGATTTCTTCTGGAAATTTGGGGCCAAAATCTAGAGGAGCTTTAGGCTAAGACTGTGTACTTGGGATCTTGATCAGGTTGGGGAAATCAGCTGAGGTTGTTCATCATTTGAGGTAAGATTTTGAGGTTAATATTCAGTTCTTGGTATTGGGGTTGAATTGGTTTTCTAAGCAGAGTTCTGTGGGAATTCTAGGGAATTAAACCTAAGGGTTTTAGGAGGTGAAGGCTAATCAAGTGTGGAAGACAACCTAGGCAGAGCTCATCCATCAAAGGTAAGAAACTCTAGCTTCAGGCTTTGTGATTTCTGTGGTTTTGCTGAGATTTTGAGCTCTAGGTTCAACCATGGTGAATTTTGTGTTTTGGGGTGCATGTGATTGAATTGTTTGTGGTTAGGTTGCTTGGGATGATTTAAGGATGTTGCGAGGCTTGTTTTGAAGTTTGGTTGAGTTTTAGAAAGGTTTGGCTCGAGAAAATTCGAAGGAGGAAAAACTGTGCTGGGTTGTGCTGAGACTAGCGTTGTAGCGCTAGTCATTGGGCGCTACAGCGCTAGGCCCTGAAGTTCCAGAGCCTTTTGGCTCTGCTTGTAGCACTATAGCGCTCTCCTTAGGGTGTTGTAGTGCTACCCTGTTCCTAGAAAGGGGTTTTTGTATTATTTCTAAGGGTTTTTTCCCGGGGGCTCGGGGTTTGATTCCACCACCCCGTTTGGTGGAATTAGGGCTTCCCGAGGGCTCGGGATTGGTACCGAGGCTAGGTTTTGGATTTGAGATTTGGTGATTATTCTGATCTATGGTTATTACTAGGTGTACGCTAGGGCTCAGACGGGATCGTACTTGAGGATCAAATTGAACAAAGCTAATGAAATCTAAAGGTAAGAAAACTGCACCCGATTATATGTTTGTGATGGGACTAAAAGTTCCCAATATTTATATGATGTCATAGATGGTATTATGCCATGGGACATGTGATAAACGGCCTGAGGGTGCCGTAAATAATACTTGCGCACAGGGCGCGGCTCGACCACTGGTAGCTGAGGACAACTTAATATTCACTGAGCTCGGTTTAAGCGGACCGGAGTCAGTGGGATAAATAGAGGGTGCGGCCTAAGGGCGTTAACCCTGGTTATCATATGTGAATTGATTATTGATATGAAATGATGTACTTGGTATGCTAAATACTTGAATAACATGAATATTTGGACTGTTGAGTACATGTTTATAATGTATGAGTTATCTAGTTGTTTGCTTAATGATTATGCTCTGTTATGGGGTTTTCTTGCTGGGCCTTGGCTCACGGGTGCTACGTGGTGCAGGTAAAGGCAAGGGAAAGTTGGACCAGTCCTAAGATGGAGAGCTTCAAGGCTGAATGTACATAGTCAGCTGATCGGCTGCCACGGCCGAGGAGTAATACAGGATGAGAAAAGCTTAATTGTCTGTTTTGCCTTAGAAAGGCTAATAACTATATTTCAATCCTAAAATTTTGTAGACTGTCTTTTAACTTTACTACTTTTGGGATCCCATGTAAAGAAAATGTTTGTTTATAAGAAATGAATCTTTTGAGACTAATATATGTTAACTCTAGTTCAACTATAGTTTCAGTAACACGTTTCGAGTTAAATGACTTGATTAGCAAGTCTTGCACCTTTATAAATACATAGCGTAACGGTCTTGGCTATCCAGGGCGTTACATGATACTTTCCGGATAGATTTGTGCAACGGCCTCAATGCCCGAAAGGAACGGGCCTGCAAGGAAAAGATATGCCCCCAAGGGGGGGATCTGAGGAATAACCTCAATGATAGGAGTAACAAAAGAGTCCCTCTGGACGACAGAATGGCCAAAAAATTCATGGAACAGTTGGCCGCATTAAAGAAGGTCACGGACTGCTTGGTCCGGAAGCAAGAAAGAAGAGGTTTTGATTCTGAAGAGGAGGAAAAAGAACCATGCCCCAAACACATCCTGGATGTGGTGCTACCAAAAGGGTTCAAAATGTTGAACCTATCTGCTTACACAGATCCCAGGGACCGCTTGTCCCGCTACAATTGCCTAATGACTGTAGCTCACATTTGTGACAATGGCAAGTGCCTGTGCTTCTCAATCACTCTGGATGGACCCGCAGAAGAGTGGTGGAAAAGACTCAAGCTAGGATCAATCCAACCTTGGTCCGGATTGCAGTCGACATTCTGAAAACATTTTGTGGCCACCATGAGGGTGGATATGCAGATCAGTGCCCTCGAAAATATCAAGCAGCTCCCCACGGAGACCCTCAGGGCCTATATTTAGCGCTTCACAGAGGAGGCCTCAAAAACCAAGGTGGACGATGGACAGCGCCTGGTGGTTCTCCAGTCCGAGATCTGAGTCGAGTCCCCTCTCTGAGACGATATGTGGCACAGCAAAGCGGCCACCCTCGAAGAATTCATAAGGAGGACATAAGGTTTTATCAACTAGGAGGAGACCTAGATCCAAGCTTTCGGGTGGCATCCGTCCCCCCAGTTGGGTGCCCAAACCTTTCCCGGATATGGGATGCAATATCCCATAAACAATTATCTGACACCCTCGGTGGTGCCAGGATCAAATGGCACTCATGGAATGACCTTCACAACCCCAACGGTCTATGGTCCCACTTCATCGGCCTATATACCAACACAATCTGCCCCATTCTCCGGATATGGTATGGCCTGTTATATTATTTTATAATATAATGTCCAAACATATAGCACCCATGAGCCAAGTCCCAGCAAGAAAACACAATAAAGCATGATATAATATCAACAATGATCGTAATAATCATTCAGGACCATCAGTCCAAACATATAGGTGACAGTCGCAAAAGTCACTAAAATGGGACCAGCTCCCCTTAGCCTTGTGACGATAGAGTCACCGGGGCCTTAATAGGTAAGTGAACTTTTATTAGTTCGAATAGGAAAGGTGCATGGTGACTAGTCACCAACATAACCTTCCTCATGACCTTAGGGTATTAACCCTGGAACATCGTTCCCTAGCCATGTGACAAGCAGTCACCTGGGCCTTTGGCTCTGGCTCTAGTAACTAGTCTTAGACTAGACAAGCGCTTATAAGTTCATCGACCTTAGGGTCGGTTCAGCATTAATGCCTTAGAGCCATTCAATGCTGATATCGATTAGATATAATCTTCATTTGGCTCAGCGTTCATGACGCTATGCCATTTCTGGCTCTTAGGTCAGTGTCCCTGACTAGTTAGTACATATACAAGTATACAACATTCGCTAGCATTTTAATAGGCAATCCATGTCCACATTTATCAATCAACATGCCTCAATACAATCACGCATATCACATATACACAGGGTGCAGTTTTCTTACCTCAGGTTCGAGCGAGAAATATTATAAGAACGACTCCTGAGAACGATCGACCTTTTGGTTCCTTAGCGGTTACCTAATCACAACCAATTATAACCTCCATTAATGAAAATCAACATGGATAGGGTCTTAACCTAAGCACCACTCTCAGGACCTCGAAACATGCCCACACGGTGAGTAGATTCGATCCCGGACCTTAAGGATTGAAACCCCAAGTCAAAAACCCTTAAAAACACCCAAAACGGGACTTTGAAGGAACAGAGTAGCGCTACAGCGCTGACCTCTAGTGCCCCAGCGCTATTCTCAGAACCCCCAACACACCCAAATGCCCCCTGAGTAGCGCTGTAGCGCCCTAAGGTGGGCGCTATAGCGCTACCTCCAGACCAGGAACCCCCTGAAACCTCCTTCTTCATCTCCTTCGATTCTAACCTGTTTCCAATGCCTCCAAATCCCATTTTTGGTGCCAAATGAACCCAAAAACCATCCTAACATACCCCAAACATCACAACCATAAGAACCCTAGCCAAAACTCCCAACAAAACCAAGTATTCAACCTAGAAATCTCAGCTGTAAAACAGAACTAAAACAGGGAAAACCAGGGATTTCAATGGTTAGAAACTTACCCAAAGCTCAGCTTATGATGTCCTTCAATGGAGGAACACTCTCCCAAACTCCCAAGGCTTACTTCCCAAGCTTGAATCCTCAAGAATGGTTGAAAAATCCCAAGGAAAAATGAAGGAAAGGATGGTACGGGAGAAGCTTCAAGTAAACTTTGTTTTTCTCTCTTCTTTCACAGCCAAAAATGGTTATATCTATACTAGGGGTGAAATGACCATTATACCCCTAGGTCAATTTAAGGTTTTCCAAAGGCACCCAAGGGAAAAATTGGTATTCTCCACCTGTCTCGTTAATCATAATTAACGCTCTCCAATTCCCGCTATTCTCGATAATTTCAAACACCAATAATTCATATCCCGTTACCCCTTTAATTCCCGGTAACGCTCTAATCATTAAAATCTCCCCGAGACTCATCCCGAGCCCCAAACTTAAACTTGTTGTGACAAGACCGCTAATCAATATTCCAAGATCGTCTCATGCCGAATAGCTCGAACAAACCTACATTATAATCTGGTCTCAACAACATATCACCGACATGCATACAAATATACAATTATACCCTTAACGGGCCAAATTACCATCACACCCCTGTAATTAAAATGTGGACTCACATGCATACATTTAACATCATATTATAATATAATTCGCATATACATGCATATTTTCATTTAATCGCATATTTAAACAAGTATGGCCCTCCCGGCCTACTAATCCCGCCATTAAACCACATCGGAGAATTCGGGGCATTACAATTTTATTCTATTGCTTTTCTTTTTATTCTCTTGTTCTATTTACTTGTGTATTTTGTTTAAGAGTTGTAATCTTCTATTTTGTTTCAAACACCTTTGCTTTACTTGTAATCTTTTGCTTAGAGTTGTATTCTCACTATTCTCTTCTTCTTCATCATCTTCTTCCTTTTCTTTGTTTATTTGTAATTTTCAGTTATAGAATTGTAACTTTATTTAATCAATCAATATTTATTTGTAATATATTGCCTAGAGTTGTAATATTCTTACCTATTTCCATTGAGGCAATCTAATTTTTCCTAACATTCAAAAGCTTACCCTTGTTTGTTTCAATGGAAGGTGAGACCATCAAAATCGTGAATCAAGCCCTAGTGAGGTTGGATAGGTTTGATGGGTCCAATTTCACTAGGTGGCAAGACAAGGTGAAATTCCTTTTGACCACTCTCAAAATCTCCTACATTCTAGAATCCACTCTAGAACCTCTCCCAATGCCATCCAACAAGGGCACGCCCGAGGAGGCGGAGAAAAGAAGGAAGAGGGAGGAGGACAATCTCCTTTGTAGGGGTCATATCCTCAATGCCCTATCCGATAGGCTCTATGACCTCTACACCGAGACCAAATCGGCCAAGGAGATATGGGATGCACTTGAGAAAAAGTTCAAGGCGGAAGAGGAAGGTACCAAAAAGTTTTTGATATCTCAATACTTCGATTTCAAATTTTTTGGTGATAAACCTATTCTTCCTTTAATTCATGAATTGCAAATAATTGTTAACAAACTGAAAGTTTTAAATATTGAGCTTCCCGAAGCCTTTCAAGTTTGTGCTATAGTGGCTAAATTACCACCAACTTGGAAGAGCTATAGGAAAAGAATCCTTCATAAAAATGAGGATTATTCTTTGGAGGAAATCCAAAAGCATATTTGAATCGAAGAGGAATCGATATGTAGAGATAAACTTGTGGAGGGGTCTAATGGAGAGACTGTTGGGGTTTTATGCCCTAATTAAAACCCAAATTGTTTGTAATCTCATTTTATTATCAATAAAAGAATAGAAATCATTTTTTGACTTGGTCAATCACTTTGCTCACATGTTTTATTTTCATGATTATTTGTTTAATATAAACTTCTATTAAATCCCGAGCATATAGCTAATCTTATTTATAGTGACGTAATCACAGTGGAATATAAATATGATTATATGTTCAAAATAAGTTAGTCCTAAGATTAGTCAGTGCACCGGATTTACACTGACTTGCCAATCTACGATATGATCTACTTAAACATTTCAGTGTTATGTTCTTTCAAGAACATTAGCAAAGTAGATAAGATCGGATGTATTTGTTACATCGGACATGACCGATATTGACAGTTGATAAGATAAGTAAACATACCGTTATTATCTATTCTAGTTATATCATATAGTTGACCATAGGTCAATTCAATCTCAATTCTGAGTGGTTAGTATTCTAACTGGTTGTATTATTTGAGTTCTTTGACTTGTTCGTTACCAGCTTACCCTACGGACTAGCCCATACTTACATCTTGGGAACTTGGTAGTATAATTGAGTGGGAGTGTTAGTCATAGATATGAACATCTATAGCTTCTGATGAAGAAGTGAAATGATGGTTTCCTTTTAGTTTGGTTCAAGGTGTTAAATGATAGAGATCTCATTTCAATAATTAAATTAGTTTACTGAAATATCATTTACAAGGAACTAAGTGTTTTAAGGATAAAATACAATGAGGGGTAAAACGGTATTTTAGTCCTATCTCATTGTAGACCGTCTATAGAGGATTGAGTGACAATTATGGTTGTAACAATGGATAATTAATAGCGTATCTATATTTGTTATAAAGTGTTCTATGAATTCAAGAGTGCAATTCCAAGTCTATAGTGGAGTCACGAGGAATTAATAAGTTAGTAAATTTATTTGTTAGATTTATGATAACTTATTGGAGCTTGATTTCATAGGCCCATGGTCCCCATTTTACCTTGGATAAAATCATCTAGATAGTCTCAATTAATTGATTTAATCATCAATTAGAATTATCAAAGTTGACCAGGTCAATTTTGGATAGTTTCACAGAGTTGTGTAATTTTGAGAAGAAAAGAAAAATTATGGCAGATTTATTAATTAAGATAAATTGGTATCTAAATTAATAAATAAGTTTAAATCAAGGTTCGAATTATAAATAATTAATTTGATAAAGGATTTAAATAATTATTTAATTAATTAAATCAATAGAAAATAATACAGGCCTTGATTTTAAGTTCAATGGACTTATAATCAAATGGGAAATTTCACGAGCCTATAGCCCATGATAATTTTGACCTAGGGCTTCAAAATAGCTATTATTTTCTTGATTTTTTAATTAAATTAAATGGCCTAATTGAGTCTATAAAAGGAGTGCTTATAGAGAAGTCAAAACAAGAAGTTTGATAAGTCTCAAGTCAGATTTTCTGATAGTTTTAGATTCTCTCTAAACACAAGTTATTTTCTAAACCTCTTTGTTATTTTCTCTTCTTCTCTCTATATCTATCTCATGTGTTGAGAATTTCCCACACTAGTCTAGGTGGTTCTAAGGATACATTGGAAGATTGTGAAGAAAATAGAAGATCGTTCAGTTTCTTGATAATACTCTGCGACAGAAAGGATACAAGAGTTAGAGAAACCAAAGGAAGGACTCTTAATTTTGCTGCGTATACTGTAAGTATTATATTATTTGTTTCTCTTTGAATTCAATTTTAGAAACATGTTTTAGGCTATCTCGTATTAATTTGTTTAATATTAGATATACATGAAAATAAATAAAGATCCTGTATAAGCTAATCCAACAGAGACTTCCAAAGAAAATGCAGTGTCACAACCAAAACATCCCAAAAACAAAGGGAAAAAGGGTGACGACAAACCTTTGGGTCCAAAAACCAACCCAAACAAGTTTAAGGGTGAGAAAGATCCTTGCTTTGTGTGTGGGAAAAAGGGTCACTATGCTAGAGAGTGTAGGCATAGAAAAGACCAACAAGGACCTAAGGTGAACGCAACTCAAGAGGAAAACATAGTTGCTACCCTTAGTGAGGTGAATGCGGTCCAAGGCAAGGTGAAAGGGTGGTGGTATGATACATGTGCTACCGTCCATGTCACCTATGACAAATCATTGTTCAAGACCTTTGAAGAGTCAAAGGGCAACCATGAGATTCAAATGGGCAATGAGGGCGAATCCAAGATACTTGGCAAAGGTACCATTGAAGTCTTTTTCACCTTCGGCAAGAAAGGTACATTAGTGAAAGTACTTTATATTCCCGAAATGAGTGGAAACTTGGTAAGTGGTGATTTGCTTGGCAAGCCCGACATTAAAGCCATTTTTGAGTCCAGTAAACTTATAGTTACCAAATCAAATGTATTTTTGGGAAAAGGGTACTTTTGTGAGGGTATGGTTAAATTGTGCACCAATGATGTAACTTTCAATGTTATCAATAAAAATGATAATTTCGTCTATATTGTTGAGTATGATTCTTTATTTCTGTGGCATTTTAGACTATCGCATATAGGTTTTTCAACCATGAAAATAGTAGTTAAATAAAGTATGATTTCATGCAATATTACAAACTATGATAAATGTGAAACATGTGTTAAGGCGAAAATGATTAAGAAACCATTTCCTAGTGTAGAAATATCATCTAATTTACTAGATTTAATCCATAGTGATCTTTGTGAATTAAATGGTGTTTTAACTAGAGGTGGTAAAAGGTATTTTCTTACTTTTATAGATGATTTTAGTAGATATACCTATGTGTTTCTTTTAAAGCATAAAGATGAAACTTTTGATGCTTTTAAATTGTATAAATTAGAAGTTGAAAATCAACTAAATAAAAAGATCAAGGTGCTGAGAAGTGATAGAGGAGGAGAGTACTTCTCAAATGAATTCAATACATTTTGTGAAGAAAATGGTATAATTCATGAGTGCACTGCACCTTACACACCACAATACAATGGTGTTGCCGAAAGGAAAAATCGGACTTATCTAGAGATGATAAATTCTATGTTGGTGTTTTCTAAGTTGAACTTCAACTTATGGGGTGAAGCGCTTTTAACCGCTTGTCACATTCTTAATCGAATACCGATGAAGAAAAATGAGATATCTCCATATGAGTTATGGAAAGGAAGAAAATTCAACATAGGGTACTTCAAAGTGTGGGGGTGTCTTGCATATTGCAAGAAAAACGAACCTAATAGAACAAAGTTAGGTTCAAGAGCCATAAAGTGTGCTTTTGTTGGTTATGCCAACAATAGTAAAGCTTATAGGCTATTAGACTTAGAGTCTAATATTGTGATTGAATCTAGAGAAGTTGAATTTTTTGAGAATATGTTATGTGACGAAAATTCTCAAGCTTCAACATCTCTAAAGGAGAATTTT
The DNA here is from genome assembly GCF_963169125.1 of Humulus lupulus. Lineage (NCBI taxonomy): Eukaryota > Viridiplantae > Streptophyta > Magnoliopsida > Rosales > Cannabaceae > Humulus > Humulus lupulus. Next base: position 26,824,067 of record NC_084797.1, read on the forward strand.
TTATATGAGAATAATTCTCAAGCTTCTACATCCAAAGTTAATTCTCAAGAGGAGAATTCTCAAAAGGATGTAAAGCAACCCTTTGAACCTAGAATAAGTCAAAGGCTTAAAAATCATAAAAGTCTAGTAGTGGATGAGATAGATTCTCAACGAATTTCATTCTACATGGTAGAAGGAAATAGAGAGGAAGTTATTAGGAAAATTCCTATTGTACTTCTCATTGTGGATGATCCTAAGACTTATAGAGAAGCCATGCAATCGAGAGATAGTGCATTTTGGAAATAATCCATCAATGATGAGATGGATTCCATTCTTTCCAATAACACTTGGGAATTGGTAGACCTCCCACCGGGATCTAAGCCAATTGGGAGTAAGTGGGTATTTAGAAGAAAATACCACACTGACAGCACTATCCAAACCTTTAAAGCTAGATTAGTAGCTAATGGGTATCGATTATTTTGATACCTATGCGCCTGTTGCAAGAACAACTTCTATAAGAATTTTGTTCGCTTTAGCTTCTATACACAACTTGTATGTTCATCAAATGGATGTCAAAACGGCATTCATTAATGGTGAGGAGGTCTATATGGAACAACCCGAAGGGTTTGTCCTACAAAAATATGAACATAAAGTATGTAGACTTATAAAATCCTTATATGGATTGAAACAAGCTCCTAAGCAATGGCATGAGAAATTTGATCAAGACATCATGTCTAATGGGTTTAGACATAACAATGGATACAAGTGTTTTTATTCCAAAACTTGTAAGGGATATGTGATCATTGTTTGCTTATATGTGGATGACATGCTTATTCTAAGTAATAGCATGAAAGGGATAGAAGAAACGAAGAGGTTTCTATCATCAACCTTCAAGATGAAAGATCTTGGAGAAGTTGACACCATACTTGGTATCAAAGTAAAGAAACATAGTGGGGGGTTTTGCGTTAGGGCAAGCCCACTATGTTGAGAAAGTATTGAACAAATTTAACCATCTCAAGGTTAAAGATGCCAATACTTCATTCGATGATAGTGTAAAACTAGAGAAGAATGAAGGAAGAGCAGTGGCTCAATTGGAGTACGCTAGTGCTATAGGGAGTCTAATGTACGCTGCCCAATGTACTAGACCTGATATAGCATTGGCGGTAAGTAAACTTAGTAGGTTTACAAGTAATCCAAGTGTGGATCACTGGAAGGAAATTGGAAGAGTCCTAGGTTATCTCAAGAAAACCAAAGGACTAAGCCTTCACTACTCCAAATTTCCTTCAATTTTAGAAGGATATACAGATGCAAGTTGGATATCCAATCTTGGGGACAACTTGTCCACAACTAGTTGGGTATTTACACTTGGTGGAGGTGCAATTTCTTGGGGTTCCAAGAAACAAACCTGTATATATCATTCCACTATGGAAGCAGAGTTCATAGCTCTAGCTGCTACCAGCAAAGAGGTCGAATGGTTAAGGAATCTATTGATAGAGATTCCCCTAATCAAAGAGAATGTGTCCACTATATCGATACATTGTGATAGCCAAGCTAATGATTTGGCAGAGGCGTTTGCCATCATTCGGAAGTACGGGATGAGTTGAACCCCAAGAAGTGCACCTTTGGCGTGGCATCCAGAAAGTTCCTGGGCTTCATAGTAAGCTCATGAGGAATAGAAGCCAACCCACACAAGATCAAAGCACTTATTGAAATGCCTTCGCCTCGGAAGCACAAAGACGTTCAGAGCCTGATGGGAATAATAGTAGCCCTAAGCCGCTTTGTCTCGAAGTCCACGGATAAGTGCATCCTATTCTTCAATATCCTTCATGGAAGTCAAAGGTTCGAATGGATGGCCGAATGTGAAGAGGCCTTCTAGAAGTTGAAGGAACATTTGGTCCAAGCACCAATTTTGGAAAAGCCAGTAGATGGGGAGTCGTTATACCTTTATCTGGTCGTGTCCGAACACGCCATTAGCACCGCACTAGTGCGAGAAGAGGGAAAGGTCCAGCTCCCGATCTATTACGTGAGCAAAAGGTTGTTGGGCGCAGAGTCCAGATACCCACTAATTGAGAAATTAACATTTTGCTTACTGATCACGTCCCAGAAGCTGAGACATTACTTTCAGGCTCACGCCATAAAGGTACTGACGAACCTTTCCCTACGAAAAGTATTACAGAAGCCCAAATCATCGGGAAGACTCCTGAAGTAGGCCATGGAGCTTAGTCAGTTCGACATTGCATATGTCCCCAGGATTTCAATCAAGGGGCAGGCCCTGGCCAACTTCATCGTGGAGTGTACCGGGATCACTGAAGATGAAGAACCCGTCGACCCCATCGTGCCCCTATGGAAGGTCTTCGTGGACAGAGCCTCAAATGAAAATGACCCGAGGCCGGGATCATCATAATATCCCCCCAAGTACATCAGTTGCAGAGCACCCTATGCTTCCAGTTCGAAGCATCAAACAACGAGGTCGAACACGAGGCCATGTTAGTCGAGTTACGTCTGGCCCGGGAGGTGGGGGCAGCAAGTATAGAAGTCTACAGTGACTCCCAATTGGTGGTCAGGCAGATCTCTGGGGAATACCAAACAAAGGGGGAAAGGATGGCCCTTATGTGATGCGAGCCCGGGAGCTACTCCAATCCTTCAAAAAATATTCCATCCGCCAAATCCCTAGGGAACGAAATGTGTTTGCAGACACATTAGCAAAGTTGGCCATGGATGTTGAAGCAGAGCTCTCGGGGCTTATCCCGATCAACCACCTTCCGACACCTAGTATTCAGGCCCCCACAATCAACGTCGTAGATTACTCCACATCCTGGATGGGCCATCTCATCCACTACCTAACCACAGGGGGGTTGCCCGCGAACAGGGTGGCCGCCAAGAAACTTCAGTACCAAGCCCCAGATACGTCATGATGGATTACAATCTCTATCACAGGGGGTTGTCCATGCCACATCTCCAATGCGTGTCCGGGACAGAAATGAGTGCAATCATGCATGAAGTACACGAAGGTTTCTATGAGGATCACACAAACGGACTCAGCCTGTCCAAGAAAATCCTAAGGCAAGAATATTTTTGGCCAACGATGAAGAAGGATTGTGTTGATTACATCGGCAAGTGTGAACAGTGCCAAAGGTACGCAAAGATCCCACGAGCTACTCCAATAGAAATAACCCTGATGACCAATCCCTGGCCTTTTGCAGTATGGGGAATTGACTTGGTAGGATCGCTCCCGACTGGGAAAGGTGGTGTAAAATATGCCATTGTGGTCGTCGACTATTACACCAAGTGGGTCGAGGTGGAACCAATGAACACCATCATTTCCAAAAAAATCTTTGGACTTCATCATCAACAACATTGTGTGTAGATATGGCCTCCCTCACAAAATTGTGTCCGACAACAGGAAGCAATTTGACAACGTCCACTTCACTGACTTCTGTGAAAGACATGTCATCATTAAAAGCTTCTCTGCAATCGCTAGGCCTCAAGCAAACAGGCAAACAGAGGCCATGAACAAGATTTTGAAAGGAACATTAAAGAAAAAGCTTCAAGCCTGCAAGAGCAAGTGGTCGGAAGAACTGCCCCACGTCTTATGGGCATACCGGACCACAGAAAGAACGTCTACCAGACATACTCCCTACTCAATGGTGTACGAATGTGAAGCAGTCATCCCAGTGGAAATGGCTATCCCGTCTCACAAATGGAATACGTATGATCCCATCCAGAACCACGCCTTACTCCAAGAATCTTTGGACCTCATTGAAGAGATCCGGGAAGAATCCCGGGTTCAGCTGAAGATGTATCAGGGAAAGATCGCCAGGCACTTCAACTCTAAAGTTAAAAGCTGAAAATTTGAAACCGGTGATCTAGTCCTTAGAAGAGTCTTCCCTGCAACCCAAGATCCGGGAGTAGGGGTTCTAGGACTGAACTGGGAAGGACCCTACAAAATACAAAATGAAGTATGTCCAGGAACGTATCGCTTAAGGCGACTAAATGGAACAGAGATCCCAAGGGCCTGGAACACAGAACACCTCTGTCGATACTATCAGTAGTCGGGAGGGCATGGTTCTATTCTTAATTTTTTGTAAACAATGTACACCCCAGGGCGATTTCTTACCTATAAAAAGGATGTGTACAAAACATCATAAAGAAATATTGTAAAGAAATAAAAGTCTCTGTTCGTTTTCATTCTTTTTCATAGACAAATGACCCAAGACTACAGTCTTCGCTCACTTGGGGGTATGACCATCCATACGAACAAGTCTAGGAATAAAAACAAAACAAAACAGGATGCAAAACACAAAGTTTAGTCCTGGTCCAAACCGTGTAGACTGGGGGTACAAAACCCAACTCCCAACAAACTAGGATGCAAGGCTCAGGTCTAGTCCCAATGCGGACGTACATGGTTCGGGGGGTACAAAAACCCAATAGGACATAAGGCTCAGGCCTAGTCCTAACCCAGATGTACATGGTCTGGGGGGTATGAAACCCAATAGGACGTAAGGTCCAGGCCCAGTCCTAACACGGACGCACATGGTCCGAAGGGTCAAAAACGCAATAGGACATAAGGCTCAGGCCTAGTCCTAACCCGGATGTGTATGGTCCGGGGGGTACGAAACCCAATAGGACGTAAGGCCCAGGCCCAGTCCTAACCCGGACGCACATGGTCCGGGGGGTACGAAACCCAATAGAATGTAAGGCCTAGGCCTATTCCTAACCCGGACGCACATGGTCCGGGGGGTACGAAGCCCAATAGAACGTAAGGCCCAAGCCTAGTCTTAACTCGGACGCACATGGTCCGGAGGTATAATACTCAGTAGGACATACGGCCCAAGCCCAATCCTAACTCGGACATGCATGGTCCGGGAATACGAAATTCCTAAAATCGGTTGACTTAACGTGGTCTAAAATAACCAAATACATTTTCATGTCTCCTATATAATGGCCCAAAACCATTGGAACATGAGTCTTAGGTCTACGTTGTTTATAATTAGTCTTATGAAAGGCACAGGTCGTTGAAACCTAACCCCTAGGTTCAAAATAAGCTAATCAACTATTCTCTGATGGCCCAGGCCATTGGTACCTGAACATCGGAATCAGGACAAATAAATTTAACGATAGTTAATAACTCTCTAGCGGTCCAGGCCGTTGGAACCTGAACGACAGGATTAAAGAGAGTTAACTAAGTCATATCCAAAAGAATTCTCTGACGTTCTAGGCCGTTGGAGCCCGAACTACAAAATCGAGATAAAAAAGCTAAGTTATATTGATAAAGTCTGAAACAGTCCAGGCCGTCAAGACCCGAACACGGGTCCCCGGACATGCTAAATGCATTCTACAGCCTTTCCCTAGTGGTCCTGGCCGTTGGAACCAGGAGCAAACATTCGACTCATGTTCATACAAAGTGGTAAAACACTTAGTGAATTTTAAGGGAAAAACATTGTACAAAAAATAAAATTAATATATAACAACAAAACAAAAAAAAATTGTCTCGGACGCATCTGCGTCCATAAAAGCGATACAAGTACAAAAAAAGAAGCCACGATTACAACTTAAAGGCCCAGGCCTAGGATTCGACCTACTCTAGGGCCTCCGGAACGGCTTCATCTTGCTCGTCCCCGACCAAGAGCTTCACATTGGCTTTTTCCTTGGCCTCGAATTTAGCTTTCTTCGCAGCAGGATCGGGGTAAACGAAGAGATTCATGTTTTTTTTTCTGGAGCCAAGCCATATAAATGGTCTCATCAAAGGTGGCCTCCAGCAAAGCATCTACTTGCTCCTTCTCTTGGCGAACCTCTTCATTTCGTTTTACCTTCAGCTGAAGCAAGCTGTCTAGGGCTTGAACCTGGGACTCGAGAGTTACAAATTTCTCCCGATCCTGACGAGACTGAGCCTCAGCTGTCTCCAGGAGGGCCTTGGTTGATGCCTCTGAGCCCCGAACATGAAGAAGCTCCGCCTCCAGGTTGTCCACCAACTTTTTATGGTCAGCGTCCTTCCTGGAAAAAGTCTCTTCATGTTGGGCCTGAATCTGGGCAACCTCCTCGCGGTCTGCTTGGACCCGAGGAGCCTCCTTGGCCAGGGCTTCCTTAACGGCTTCCTGCTGGTTCACGACTCCCTCCAGCTCCATTTGAGCTGTCTCCAGCTTCATCTCCATCTCTGCCACCAAGTCCGCGTTCCTATAGACTCGTGGACTAAGGCTCTTTAATGCCTCAACCACGTAAAAACCATTGTGTGATTATCTTTAAATCTTTTCTTTTTGCTCTCTTATCTTTCGTGATTCTAGTTTCCAAAAAAACTCGATAAATAGGTATGTTTCCCAAAAGTGAAGTTCAAAAGTTTCCTTCTCATAGGATTTGAACCAACACTTTTGAGGGGGAAAATGTTACACTCAAATTTTGAGATTAAGTAAATGACCTCGAAATGTAGGCTTGTAAAAGTACAATCTCAAAATAAATGAATTTCCACATTACACTTGTGATGATTATCATGGAATGTCATGACCACAGGTTCTAGATCTACGATCAGCGTTCAAGCATGAGTTGCAGGCTCGAAGAAATTAACTTTCTCCGAAGGATGAGCTCGACAGACCTAGTGAGGGAGGAGGAAGCAACAACTGGAATGATGAGCTCAAGGTTATGAGCGATCTCGAAATCACGTTGAAGCGATGTACGAGCTCGATGACGCGTTTACCACACAGAAAAGCTATTAGGAAATCCCTATTTCTTTGGAATTAGTTGAGACTGTGTGTCAAATCTCTATTTTTATGGGATCATTATTTAAATAATGCATTTAAGTTGTATTATTATGATTATTCTGATATTTATTTGAATTTAAATACGTGATTGTAACTTCCCTAAATTGGGGGAAGATATTCTTGTAACCAGGCATATAAATAGTCTGGATTCGGTCATTTGTGGACACGAACAATTTTGTACTGGGCAAGACTCTGCCAAATTGCTTTTACTTGAAGCTTTCGCACAGAGTTCATAATAAAAGTGACTCATGGACGTAGGCAGTTTACAAATTGATGAACTACGTTAAAAATCTGTCTTTTCTCTTCTTCCTAAATTAATTGTCTATTGTTCTACATAATTATGTTGACAAAAAACGGCATCAACAACATCATATCACAAGTTAGTTTTACTTTTTCTTAAAACAAAATTTCATTTACTTTCAATTTTCAAAATATAATATAATATATATTGTATTATTTGTTTGTCTCATAATTTTCAAAATATAATTTTTTTTAGAAAAAACATGAAAATATATTTTAAAGTATACGAGATTCATAATATTAGTACTTATTTTTCTTGTTGTTACTGCAATGTAGAGAGTATTTTTTTTCTATGAATATTTTGAAAAGTTGATTACGAAATTGAATAGAATGTCAATGCATGAATGATTATTTAATAATATATATTAAAAAAGACATCTTCGATAACTTTGACAAGAAAGTGATCATACAACAATTTCAAAACATCAAAACACATTAGACTCAAGAGAAAAGTCATTTTTGGTATCACAATAACATTTTGTTTTATTGAACATGAAGATTTGTAAGGATTTAGTATTTAAATGTATTAATTTTGAGTTAATATTTATTCAAGCCCACACTGAATATAATTTCTGGCTTCATCACTCAATATATATATATATATATTTGCATATAAAGCAACTAAATAATAAATATGTAGAAGTCATATAGTCTTTAGTAATAACACGCACTGCATACAATATTAGCCTCTGCATCATTAATTTTGCTTGTATTTAATGTCGGTATACGATTATTTTCTGAAAATATGAGTTATAAGGAAACCCTCTTGTACATTCTCTTTTATATTCTCTTTTTAATTGAGTGACATGTATGATCATTTAGTTTAAATACAGTCACAATTATATCATTATCATCACACTACTTATTTTATTTTTTCACATTTAAAGTACATTTTGAGAAATATCATTATTAAGTAGGATTAATTGAGCAGTTTTTATATGTCATCAAAACTTAAATTTATATATACTTTATTTTTAAAAATTGTATAAATATATTCATTTTAATTATAATTATATAAATTTGCTATAACAAAAAAAAAAATTTAAAACACACAATTAACAATAATAAATCTTAAATTGTGTCATTGTTCAGGCATGTTGTTAAAAAAATTTAAATCATTTCATATATAATTATTGTTAATGAATTTTTTTCGTTACACTAAATTTATTTAATTATAATTAAAGTGATATTATTAATAGTTTGATATAAATATTAACTTTAATAAACTCTTAGTAACATATATGACTTTTAGTATGCATAAATTAAAATAAAACTCAGACAATAACATACAAAAAATATCTCCATTTAAGTATATTATTATAATATTAATCAATAAAATTAGTAAAAATGAATATACATATATATATACATATTTAAAATCAAAGTATATTTAAATTCACGTTTTGATGAGATGCATATAAAATATGTTCATTTAATCCTACTTCATAATGAGACATTGAGATATATATTAATTATATATATATATATATTTCTCAAAATGCATGGTAATTGTGTAAAAGTAAAATAGGTAGTGTAGTGATAAATGTATAATTGTAACTATATTTAAATATAGTTTAAGTGATTCCACATGTAACTCAATTAATGAAAGAATGCAAAAGAGAGTGTATAAAAGAGTGTCCTTAAAACTCGTTTTCTCAAAAATAAAACAGATAGTATACAAAACTAGTATTTTTTTTCTCTGTCTAAGATAATCGTACAAGTGCATGTGTGCATGTGAGAAGTGGGTATCTGTTCCCTTTGGCTTCTTGTGTGTCTTATTAAAAAATTTCTATTTGGAAGGAAATGAAATGAACGATCATGGCTTCATTATTATTGAAAATTGGAGGGTAGTGTTCGAACCTTGCAACTTGAAAAAAAGTATCAATTAAAAAAAAATACATTGCATAATAAGTAGGCAAGGCAGCATTATTTGTGGTGCGTGTGAGTGATGTCGTCACGTCTTCACCAATCTCACCTTTCCTTTAGAAGAAAAGAAAAATTCAATTTAATTATTCTTAATTATGGTCAACAAAAATAATACATTTGTGAATATAAGAAAGCAAAATCAGGCTTCCAAATAAATACTCACTCAAGCATCATGCCTAACCTCAGCTTTTTTTTAGCTATCAATATAAAAAATTATAATTGTATTAATTAATGTAATTACTGTGGTGGACACATTCAACTTCACATCATCATATAGCCGTAATCACATTTTAAACGCCAAATTTTAGTTTTTCTTTTCTTTTCTAAATGTAGTAAAGCTCGTGTTTAGGAACAATATAAAATATAATGCTTTATATTATGTATACATGATACACATTTAATTCATTGTAATATAAATTTCAACAAGTTGAGTTTCTTGGCTTATCTTAAGAGAAATCTACAAAAATGTACTAAAAGTATAAAAAATATATGAAAAATATGGTGGATTACAAAAATACGAAATTTTTGGATAAAAACATGTAGTGGCAAAAGTGTAAATACAGAGTGACTTTTAAATTGTAAATAGCGATAAAATACAATTTTTTGTGATCAACGTTTACAAACTTGTAAATATCAGTTACAAAATTGTAAATATCTGTTACATGTTTGTAAATACTATTTACAAAAATCAGTTTTAGAATTGTAGTTTTTTGTACATAAAACTTACGAACAAATTCGTAACTAATTTTTTATTTTTGTAACAATAGTTTACAAAATTAGATTCATAACTAGAAAATATATTTTTGTAACTAACATTTACAAAAATAATTTATAGTTAAGAAATTGTAACCAAAATTTACTTTAAAATATTATATTTTTTCATGTGTTACAATATTGTACCAAAAAATTACAGGAACCATCAAATTTATATTATACAACTTAAGAATATAAATTTAAGATATTCACTATTTATAAAACACTTTATTATATATATATATATATATATTTATATAAAAATGTAATTAGTGAATTACAATAATTTTGTAAACAAGTTTTATATTTTTGTAACAACAGTTTGCAAAACTAATTTCACAATCAAGAAGTTTATTTTTGTAACAAACATTTACATAAATATTTATAAATTTATTTAACTTGGTTGTTACAAAAATTTACAAAACTAATTTTTTAACTTTGAAATATATTTTTGCAACAAAGCTTAAACTTTGACTAGATTAAGATTTTAGTTTAACATTAAATGTTCATATTTGAGTAGCTATGATTTTCAAAACAATATAATATTTTTTATCAGTATCTTTCTTACTACCATTAATATATGTTACAAAAATTTATGAATATATATATAATAAAATTGAAAGTTCATTTATATCAATTTAAATAAAAATAGGATAAACAAATTAATTATAAAAATTAATATTAATGGAGAGCAAAATAAAAGTGAAAACCACATATTTAATTAGGGAAATTTCATTATTTATGTCTAATAATGTCTAATATTACCAAAAAAATCCCAACACTAATAATATTTTCAATTTAATGCTAAACTTTCCTCTCATACCCAAAATACCCCTCCCATTATATCAAAAAATCACAAAACCTTCTCTTCCACTCTCCTCCCTCTCTCTCTCTCTAATTCTCACGAAATCATCCATAAAACCTACAGCTTTGTATAATTTTCTTGTCAAAATCATTGTTAGTCATCTCCATTGTCTCTGTGAAGTCATTAATATCAAAGGCAACATCTATTTTGAGAGTTTTTGGAGGAGAAAAACCATGGGTAATAAGATTTTACATTTTATGTGTTGGGTATTATTTGTTTACATTTTTTTGGCTATTTTGAACAGATCTGATCCTATATTGGTGTATTTTTCGGGATTTTTTGAGAGATTCTGTGATCTGTGTTTTTTTGGGTTTTCTGCAATTTTTTTGCTTGATAGCAGCTCAATAACGGTTCGATGGTATGTAGAAGAAGGTCTTGCAAGAGCTCGATGTAGCTCGATGTGAGCTCGATTATAGCTCGATAGGTTTGGGTTTTAGTGCTCGATGGAAACTCGATAAGGGTTCGATTGGACCCTACAATATTTGAGCTCGATAGGTTTAGGTTTTCTCGATATGTGCTCGATATGAGCTCGATAGGGTTCGATGGAGGGTTTGGTTAGGTTTTATGGTCGGTTTTGAGAAATGGTAGCTCAATGCTAACTCGATAAGAGCTCGATGCGGTTCAATAGAGGGTTTGGTTAGGTTTTTTGTTCGGTTTTGAGAAATGGTAGCTCGATACTAACTCGATAAGAGCTCGATGCGAACTTGATAAAGCTCGATGTTAGCTCGATAATGTTCTTTTTTAATGTATTTATGAAAAAATGACAGTTTTCCTGATAATGTTAATGTTTTTTTTTCCAACACAGGCTCTATTGTCTACGTTTTTGTATCCTACAATGGTGTTTGGGAATTACAAGGGAATAAGTGGATTTTCAAGGACCCTCAATGCATGGTGATACTGATGGAGGATACTGTAACGTACTTGCAACTTCTTGACATATTGCACAAGGAACTTAAAGTTGATAAACAGATGTATGAGTTGAAATTGGAGATTCCTTACACTTGCGGCGACCAACCGTTTACACCCATTCATGTTGAAAGTGATCTTGGTGTCCGTGCATTCTTAGGAGTAACATATAAAGAAAGGTTGGCCTTGTGTGTCACTCCTGTTAAAAAGATTGTCATTGCAGACCCATATTCCACTCCCGGACTTGAGGGAGCAGCCAGTACTTTAGGATTTCCTATTGGTGACCTGAGGGACAACCAGTATGAGTACAACCCCTATGTGAATGACAATCCGGTAGCTGAACACAATGAGGACTTAGGAGACAATTCAGTGGATGATGATCTATTAGCTAAACATTTGCAAGTAGAAGAAGCACAAGAACAACCAATACGTCATATTGCACGGACGAACCCACCAAGTCAAGGACGTCGAACACCTGGCACCAACTCTAGTCGTCCTGGTGGAACATAATATAACTATACAGGGAACATTTCAATATGTTCAACAGAAGATCACAGAAAATGGAGTGCTCCCATGTTTACAAAAGAAGATATCATAGCTTGTAGTCGTTCTGAATCACCCTCATCCGGTGTAGCGTTGGGGGAATTACATCTTGGGAAGACATTTGAGAACAAGATGGAATTGAAAACCAAAGCGGCTCTCTTTGCAATGAAGAATAATTTTGAGTTTATGGTTAAGAAGTCTGGTATTGATGTGTTGTATATCACCTGCAAGGATCCTGATTGTGGTTGGAGAATAAGAGGGAAAAAAGTAGCGCGATCGGAGATGTTTGAGATCACTGTTTATAATAGTGTACATACTTGCTCACTAGAATTGCGACAAAAAGACCACTGTCAAGCATCACCTTCTGTCATTGGGCACCTTATCAAGAACAAATATGCTACTGATGGCACTAGCTATCCACCAAACAGCATAAAGGAGGATATGAAGAATAATTTTGGGATCGATATGAGTTATATAAAGGCTTGGAGATGCAGAGAGAAGGCACTCGGTTATATCAGGGGGACACCTGAAGAATCGTACTCCAAGTTACCTTCTTACATGTACATGCTGTCGCAAAAGAATCCAGGTACAATTACTGATTTTGTCACAGATGACGGTCGCTTTCTTTACTGTTTCTTCTCACTCGAAGTTTGTAGAAGGGGATTTACATCATGTCGTCCTGTTATATGTGTGGACGACACTTTCTTGAAGTCAAGGTACGGTGGCCACATGTTGTGTGCTGTCGCATTGGATGCGAATAACCACATTTATCCAATTTCATTCGCGATTGTTGACAGTGAGAATCATGCTTCTTGGAAGTATTTCATGATGAAATTGAAGGAAGCCATTGGAGTTGTTGATAATCTGTCTTTTGTATCAGACAGGCATGCTAGCATTATTCATGCTCTTGAGTTGGTCTTCCCTGATGCCTACCACAGCGCATGCTACCATCACATAAGTATGAATGTAATCGCTAAGTTCAAGACCGATCACTGTCACAAGGAGATGTGGAATGCGGCATATGCATTTCGGAAGTCAAAATTTCACAAGTTCTTCAACAATATAAAGTAAATGGATCCTGCCATAGCTCAATATCTCGAGGGTATTGGCTTCGATAAGTGGACTCGTGCGTACTTTCCTGGGAATCGATACAATGTAATGACAAGCAACTATGCTGAAAGTTTCAACAACAAAACCAGAGACGCAAGAACCTTCCCAGTCACTACTTTTGTGGAATTCATTCGTTTCACAATTCAGTCATGGTTTGCCGCGCGTCGTGAGGAGGTAGAGAAGTGCACATCCAAATTAGCAACAATATATGAGAAAGATGTCTCAGGCATTGCGGATGATGCAAGGTACTTGAAAGTCCATCCTCTTGGACAGTTTGAATTTCATGTGGTAGACCCAAAAGGTGATGGTGAGGTGAATTTGATGACCAAATCATGCTCTTGTGGTCATTTTCAAATAATGGGTTACCCTTGTGTTCATGGTGTGGCTGTGGCCATGTTGTGCAGTGTCAACATTTACTCACTGTGTTCACCATATTACACTACTGAGATGTGGAGGGAGTCTTACAAAGAAACAATTTACCCAACTGGCAATGAGGATGATTGGGAAGTTCTTGAGAACATAGAGAAAATGCAAGTTGGGGTTCCCATTGAAAAACAACCAGTTGGTCGACCGAAGAAGAATAAGGTGGGAAAAAGGAAGACAAACCACACTCCATTGAATGGAGAAATCATTCGCAAATAGCGCAAGTGTAGCATGTGTGGTGGTCTTGGCCACAACAGGGCTACATGCAAAGCTAGGCTTTAAACTCTTTTTTCCCATTTGAACTTGTTGTATTAATAAACTCTTTTTATTTGATTTTTCTTAAAAGTTATGTTAATGGTTCAATATGAAAATGATATTGCTTGATATTAGCTCGATAACAGCCCATGAAAGTTATAAAAAAAATGATAACAGTTCGAAACTGTACATGTAAAGACCCCGTATACAAGATTATCATGAAGGTAACAAATTTCTCATATATTGAATAACAGTTCGATATAGCTTGATATTAGCTCGATAACAGCCCATGAAAGTTATAAAAAAATGTGAACAACAAACTGTACATGTAAAGACCCTGTATATATACAATCATCAAGGTAACAAATTTTGATACCACAAGTCTGTGGTCCACTTGTTCCTGAACACCTCCATATTTTCATCGCAAATAGTTTCTAATGGAAGATCGACCATTAGATGCTCAATATACTTGACAGCATACATACCACAATCCCCACTGTAAAAAAAGAAGTAAATATTAAGTGTACATTACTATAAATTTAGTTAGAAACAAAATTAGTATGAAGATGATGTTTGTTACCTTCTCTTTGACTGAGGGAGCTCGTGTTTCTGTTTGCGACGCCATGTGAACTGATGCGGCCTCTTTCTTGCTGATGGAATCTTCAACATCAAGCTATCAGTAAATAGTTTACTCTGCATTAACAGAGAAGGAAGCATAAAGCACCATGGACTCATAATATCCTCAAGCTTTGCGTCACTAATCACCGAGTTGTCTGAATCGTAAACAGTCAGAGTCCAACTAGAAATGGAAGCCTCAATGGCAAACCAATGTTGTTGTCCATAGTTCTGGCACCAATATACATCCTCAACTCCTCCCCAAGATGTCAGAAACTGCTGCTCGATGCCAGTCAAGATGGACATAATGTCAGCATCCCAAGAATACTTTGTTTTGTTGGCTGTTTTATTGTACTGATCATATCGAGCAGGTATCACTTGTGAGAAATAATTGTTCATCACAACTGCATTCTGTCGATATATATTGGGAAAATACTTGCGACGCCTACGAAGCATGTGTTCTGCCGCATCAATATGCTGCAAAAAGAGTACGATAAAAAAATTAAAAAAGACCATCATAAATTGCTGCTGTCGAGCTCATATCGAACTCCTATCGAGCTCCATCGAGCTCATATCGAACTCCTATCGAGCTCCATCGAGCTCACATCGAGCCAGTCTGAAACAGTAAAGAACAACCCTAATCCATATCGAACTCCTATCGAACTACTATCGAGCTCACGTCGAGCCAGTCTGAAACAGTAAAGAACAACCCTATTTTAACATCCTTATCGAACTCATATCGAGCTCCATCGAGCTCACATCAAGCCAGTCTGAAATAGTAAAGAACAACCCTAATCCATATCGAACTCCTATCGAACTACTATCGAGCTCACGTCGAGCCAGTCTGAAATAGTAAAGAACAACCCTATTTTAACATCCCTATCGAACTCATATCGAGCTCCATCGAGCTCACATCGAGCTAGTATGAAACAGTAAAGAACAACCCTAATCCATATCGAACTCCTATCGAACTACTATCGAGCTCACGTCGAGCCAGTCTGAAACAGTAAATAACAACCCTATTTTAACATCCCTATCGAACTCATATCGAGCTCCATCGAGCTCACATCGAGCCAGTATGAAACAGTAAAGAACAACCCTATTTTAACATCCCCATCGAACTCACATCGAGCTCCATTGAGCTCACATCGATCCTGTAAACTCCTATCAAACTCATATCAAGCTATCATCGAGCTCATATCGAGTCAGTAAAAACAAAACATGTAAAATTGAAAACAATCCATAATTAGGTATAAATGGCTTACCCCATCATTGAGCCACGACTGAGGTGTCTTCAACGTCAGAAACCACGCTGGACCGTGACTCCCAGTCTTTACATCCCGCGGGGTCTTGTTGGGCATGTCTCCAAGTAGCCACTTGCACATTGTCCTATACTGTTTGGGATCTGGCTTCTTGAGAGGGTCCAGCACATGTGTAGCCTCCTCTGCTGGTGCAGCTGCATCAGTGCGAGGTCTTTTCCTCGTGGGATCGGTATAGTCCTCAAACTAATCTAGCTTGTGTCTTTGGCGTCTAGCCCTCTGAAACTGAACCCCAGCAACATCCTCAGGGTTGACAATAACGACTCCCAAAGTCTCAGCATCAGGTGTCACAATGATGGTAGGAGGCGTCGTTGGATCATCAACATAGTCTAGCGGAATATTCAATGACTCTGAGTCTGAATCTGAATCTTCATTGAAGCCCCTCGGTTTCTCCTTAATAAATGTCAGGATCTGACTGACTACGTCCAAGATCACTGACTGGTTCTTCAGGAGGGTCTCCTGTCGACCCTCGACTCTGTCCAACCGCTCAATCAAGTCGGAGAGCTCAGGGGCTGAGGCTGAGGCTGGTGTTGGGGCAAAGGTTGAGGCTGGGGCTAAGGCTAGGGCAATAGGAGGGGTGGGACCTGCAACCTCCTCCCCCGGGCCAGCATCAACAAATATCTTGGCTTTCTCGGCTGCCTGAGAAACTATCTCTGCGATTTTCTCAAAAGTCGCATCCTCCTCCTCATCAGTCTCTGAGGGATCCTGGCCAAGCCCAGGATAAAGGGGAATATCTCCCTCAGTCAAAGACAAGTAATAGTCTTTTTCTGCTGGCCGAGGCTTCAACATCGGAAGAACAATTAAGTGCAAACAACATAAAACATTTGGTCAACTCAAATAATGATAAAAGATAAGCATATAGATAAAAAAAAACATAACTTACATTCTTCTTCAATAATATCGGTGCGATGATGGACTTAGTGAAATCCTTGTTCCTCCGATGCGACCAACTAAGCATCCTCGGGAACATGTTTCCCAAGCTCACAACAAGCTCCACCGCAAGCTGTTGGATAGCCTCATATGCCCAGTATTGTAAGGTCGGGGCATAACCATACATACTGTACTTGGACTCTTGCTGCACCTTGGCATCATAGTTGGCCTTTTGCTTCACCATGTCCTTCTTACAAGAATGCAATAGCCTCCTATAAGAGTACTTCCCCCATGGATAGCTGAAGAAGTACTCTACATTCTCAACAATTTTTAGAATATCTCGCCAAATGTGCAACTTTCCCTCAATGGCATTCAGAACCCCCTCAACAAACAGACATAGACCAAGCTTGTACACATCTTCCACAACCGTACAAGTCTTGAAAGCATGGTCCACCTGTGAGAGCTTTACTTTCTCAGCATCGTTGAAATACTCCTTTATCAACCGGTCGCTGAGATTACGCCCTTCCAACTCTTCTGGTGACGGGAAGGTACTGAAATCCAACCCCATCACCAGGGCAAACTCTCCCATGTTGAATCTACAAGACTTCGACCCCAACAAAAAATGCACCTCATCTTCGTTGTTGCTGGCGATTTTCCTGAGCAACAGTTGATGCACCAAGACTCCGGAGAAATTAAACTCCGAAGCCAAAAAGAACTGCTTGAAAGGGGATTTCTTAGCCCTTTCAAGTAGCCCAAGCTCCAAAAACCTGGTCTTAATGTGATTTAAAGTACTACTACCCCGATATGTCACTCGACCAGGAAAGTGATCACTGAACGGAACAAGCAAATTAGGCATCTGTAACAACACATGAAAAAAAATGGGTAAGAAAATAGAATAAAAAAAATTTCATAAAAACATTGAAATAAGTTGTCATTGAGCTCTATCGAGCTATAATCGAGCTGCAACATACCTTATCGAGCAACTATCGAGAAACTATCGAGTTCCATTGAGCAATATCAACAACCTAAATCTATCGAGCCAGTGTCGAGCCTATCGAGCTAAGCAAAATTTGCCTACATAAATAACCATCGAGCTACAGTCTAGTCTAATATCGAACCTATCGAGCCCTTGTAATATAATACCACATATCCATCGAGCTTCTATCGAGCTCCTGTTGAGCCTACTATCAAACCATAATCGATCCTATCGAGCCCTTGTAATATAATACCACATATCCATCGAGCTTCTATCGAGCTCATATCGAGCTCCTATCGAGCCTACTATCGAACCATAATCGATCCTATCGAGTTAGTTTCATATATTGCCATAGATCTATCGAGCTCCTATCATCGAACTGTTCAAACTACCCTATCAAGCCTACTATCGAACCATAATCGAACCTATCGAGCCACTGGTTCAAACCCAGAAAAATTTTCCCACAAAATCGGACAACCCATTCCACAAATCACAGATTCAACAACAATATAAAGCAAATATGGACTTGGGTTCAAGATTTTACCTTCGTTTTTTAAACTTTGAAGGAAATATGCTCCGTGGGTCTCGGGTTTGACAGAAAAATGGGAGTTTGCAGTGGGTCTCGAGATCGACGGAGAAATGGGAGAAGGTGGGGGTTCGACGGAGAAGGTGGGGGCTCGACAGAGATGCAGGCTCGACGGCTCGACGGAGGTGGGGGTTCAATGGTTTTTGGGGGATTTTTGTGAGACTGAGAGAGAGAAACCGAGACTAAGAGAGAGAAGGCTGAGGTTGAATGGGAAGGGTATTTTGGGTATGAGGGAAAAGTTTAGAATTAATTTGAAAAAGTTAATAATGCTAAGATTTTTTTGTAATTGTACATATTAGTATGTATAAAAAGTGAAATTTCCCTTTAATTATTATTATTAGCATAAAAAAATATGGAGATGAACTAAAACTACTGACAAAAAAAAGAGAAAAGAAACAAAAAATAGAAGTGTACATAATGGAAAAAGATGAGTGAGATATTATCATATATATATATGCATAAATATATATATATATATATTTATATATTTATTTTGTAGTGGCCAGTATTATATAAATATATATATATATATAGAGATATCTATTTAGATATAAATAATATATTAGTTGGAGGGTTGGTCAAATAAATTTTGAGGAGAAGATAAGTGTTATACGGGAAGTAAGAACAAATTTTAAGATAAATGTGTAATTATTTTAATTTACCATAAAAAAATGATATTTTTTTAACATTACCGTGAATATTGTAATTTTTCCTTATCTTAATGGATCATTTTGTCTATGTTAAAAAAAGGAAAATTTATATCCTAATACTAGTTTTCTAAATTAATTATAAAAATAACTTATGATTTTATTCTTTCATTTATACCATATATTGTTAGAATTATTATATGGATTAATATAATCATAAACATTATTCAATAATAACAACCATTAATTAAAGTGTTTATCAATTGTTAATAATCATAATAGGATAATTCACACTTACTAATTGTATTAGAGACACATAGTGACACCCTAATGACTATGTGTTGGTCCATTAAACTACAGTCCACCACCTCATATTATAATGAGCCCAATAAATCTACTTATGCCTCTTAGGGGGCGTTTGGTATGGACTAATTCTAAGGTGGGAATGAGAATGGGGAGACAACCCCATATTTAGTATGTCATTTTTGACATTTCAAGCTGGGGGTTTTATTTTCGTGGGATTCACGTGACTTTATTTGGAGTAATAAAAATATTGAGTTTTATTTGACTGGAATCTCTCTCTCTGATTTTGATTGAGGTGTTTGTCTATGCTTCTTTGTATCTTAGATGAACCAGATTTTTTTTTTTTTTTTTGCTAAAATAGTTTGCTGAATTAGTTCAAATCTGAGTTTTGTTGATAATAATAGGTCCTTTTTGTTGATAATAGTTTCTGATCGATATGCATAAATAACTTGATTATAATCACAAAGTCGAACCAAATTAGCATTTGGGTATATTTCAAATGGTATTATATTGCCGATCTTGGAGAGATTGTAATGCTCCCGGATCTTCTGGGTACCTGCATTTTTTTTGGAACCACGCATTATATGTTTTTGTTTACCACTTTTTCCTGGAAGGTTAGTTTATGATGCTCAGTTATGGATGTATGGAAGCAGTGATACGATTACTTTTATGATCTGTTAAAAGATTTGAACAAAGTCTACATTTTATTTTTGTAATGCCAACCATATGTTCGACGGAAGTTGTCAGTGACCCTCATAGTGAAATTTTCATATTCTCAAAGGACCTCCTGTCCCTTGTCCAATTTTTCTTGTTGCCCAGTTAGACATATCAAACACTTGAGCTGCATCTATAATTCCTTCAATGGTTTCATTTAATTACATTCAACTCTCCTGTAAGTTATCAAATCTAATGTTTTTGTTGAATTACATTATGCTTGCGACTTCCTAGAGCATTATCTAGTATAAACTCTACTTTAGGTTCAGTATCATGAGCTCATACAACGATGTTTAACTTTGAAGTTTTACAAGCTGTTTTGTATATGATAGTAAGAGATGTCTTTTTATGTCTTAGAAATATCTACCATCAAGTGGCAATATATTGGTGGTTTGTTGTAGCTTAAAATATGTAGCAAAATGTCTCAGAATCAGTGAGCTTTGTTTGTTGTCATTCCAATTAGAACTTGAATATTTTTTAGCTAAGAATATTTGGCAAAACGTTGTCTAAGATTGTCATTCTTTAAAATCTCTTGAGTCATTATATATAATATATACTACACTTATTAATTTTGTGAATGTAGTTCTATTTTTCTTATAATTGATTTAGATTAGTACACAATATTATATAGCTCAAAGTTGTAGAAGATTGTTTGTTTGTTGTGTATGCATTATTTGGTATAGCATTTTAAAAAAACATAAGTGAGTTATTATTTCAAACTTCATGCAGATACCACTCGTCTTCCATTGGTTGCAAAGAAAAAAAAGAATCGTAGCAATTTTGCTTTCGTATATGGAGATATTAAATGATATGACACTTTTTTTCATACTCAAAACAATTTTCATTATTTGTAAGAGGCGTAAGTACAAATAGGTTTCTTGAAAGTTCCTTTTGTAGACACCACATACGTCAACTAAATAGTTTTAGAATGAAACATGCTAGTGACTTAGCATGTGTAGAAAATACTCGCATGGATAGGAGAACATTTGCCATTTTGTGTCACCACCTTAGAACTATTGGGGGTTTGAAAGGAACTATGGATGTTGAAGAAATGGTTGCTATGTTTTTACATATTGTATCTCATGACATTAAGAATAGAATTATGAGACGACAATTTGCATATTCGGGTGAAACAGTTAGTAGACAATTTAATGTGGTTTTAAATGCTGAGTTGCGCCTTCATGGGTTGTTGTTAAAAAAAACCTGAACCAATTCTTGGTAGTTCAACTGATGAGAGGTGGAAGTGGTTTAAGAATTGTTTGGGAGCACTAGATGGTACATACATTAAAGCCAATGTGTCTACCTTAGTTAGGCCTAGGTACCGGACTAGAAAGAGTGAAATTGCTACTAATGTATTAGGTGTAGTCTCACAAGATATGCAATTTATTTATGTCTTAACCGGATGGAAATGATCAGCTGTCGACTCTAGAGTCTTACGAGATGTCATAACTAGGACAAATGGGTTGAAAGTTCCACAAGGTATATATTTCTCTCATATGTAATATCATACATATACAAGTTAATTTCATAGTAGGTTCACAATATTGTTAATTAATTTACAGGACATTCCTACTTATGTGATGCTGGATATCCCAATGGTGAAGGCTTTTTTAGCACCATATAGAGGATAACGATATCACTTGAATGATTGGGATATCCCACCTAATACACCTGCTGAATTTTTCAATATGAAACATTCTTCAGCTCAAAATGTAGTAGAGAGAGCATTTGGACTATTGAGGGGACGTGGACAATTCTTAGAGGTAGATTATACTATCCCGACAAAATTCATTACCAATAAGAAAAATAGGTATTTTCTCGTTCTATGTTTGTAATTTTACTCATTGGAATGAAACTTTGACCAATATAATTTGAAAATGTGCTATTATGTTATATTTTATTTTTATTTTTTATTATTTAATAATATATTTTTTATTGTTTTTATACATGCAACATTGATAATAAAAATAGTTACAAAAATATTTGGAAAAAAAATTAAAGAAAAACTTATTTAATTGTATTTTACAAAAAAAATTAATTATTCCAAAAAAAAATATATGAATAAATCACGTTCCATTCCTATGTGCAACCAAATAAGGTAATATCAATATTCCTTGGAATCATAATAATATTCCTGAGGGCAATCAAACATAGCAATGTTGCTTTCCTATGGTTTAACACCCCTTTCTTCAATTTTCAAGGAATCTTGAGCCTATTCCCATAAAGTCAAACCTATGTATCAAACGCCCCCTTAGGGTAATAGGGCATCATACATATACTATATGAAGAGGTAATTGGGTGTTAAGGGTGGAATTTGGTAAGGGTTATGCTATCCATAAACTTCTCTATTGCATTTTGTTCTCTTTGAGGATTGTTCTTGTGTTTTCTACAGATTTGGAGTGATCATGATGGCTAAGGAGATGGAATGCACAACATTTGAGGTATGTTCTTCTTTGTATAATTAATGTTCTAAATAAATGTTTTGACCTTGGATGATAATATGAGCATTGTATGAATTAATGACATTTTGTTGGTATGCTCATAGTATTGTAACTTTAACAATTGGTATCTAGAGTCAAGGTCATTGATTTTAGGGCTTAATTTTGACATAAACCTATTTTTTTCAAATCTTATTTTTGCAAAAATAATTTTGAAATAATGTTATGTTGATGTGGGAAATCAGGTTTGATAATGAGTACTGGGTTTTAACTATGTTCTTGGGAAAAAAATTCATGTATATTGCTGTGAAAACCGAGCTTTTCTTGAAGCTCATCAATGGTGGAAACCCATTTTCGGGTTTCATGGGTATTTGTTATTTTTGGATTAAAATGAGATGAATGGAGATGATAGGGTAATAGGTGACGATGAGAGGGTGAAAACCTAGTAAACGGCGGCGAAAATGGTGGCCAGAGGCGTCGTTCCCAAGCGGGTTCTGATTCGAGTCCCGTCAACCCAGTTAGTCGACCCACATGCCCGGTTCACGGTCAGGGGTGACCTTCGTGCAAAAGACGTGTCGTTTTCCATGGTGATAGGTCCCGACTTTTTTCGTAAAAGGACACCTCGTTTTATGAAAACAACATATCATTTTCTAGACCAGGAAAAAAATGCGTGGGGGCACGTGAAAGGTCCGATTTGGACCATTTTTTCACCATTTCACTCAATTTTTAATACTCTATCATTTCTATATGATTATGAACAAGATTAATCTATGAATTTTATTTTATAGTTCTATTTGTATTTAATATTTTGTGGCATAAATCCAATTATTTCTTATTTTCTTGCCTGTCGTAAGAATAAGCATGTAAAAATTCTTTAGTGATGAAGAACATTTAAATATTTATTTACATTTTGTGTTTTTCCTCTAAAGTTACATTAAGATCCATATGAGTAATTAATTATCCTATCGATAATAATTTCTTGGTAAGGATGCTTAATATTCTGAAGAAAATCTATTAAACTTTATGAACTACAATTTGTCTATCCTCTAGATAGTAAATTCATGTATTTTGTTATAATATTTAATAGATTGTTCTTACCTATGAATGAGTTCTTTCTTTTGTTTATTTAAGAAATCTAGCATACATAATGATCATTTGTTATTTTACGATCATTCATTTATGAGAAAAAAGCACAAATGACATGATTTTGTTATAACATGCATTTGATAGTTATTGCTCTTGTTTCTCATTCAGCTCTAAGTTATCCTAGAGTCTCCGTTGTCTTGACATTGAATGCGACCAACCACAAGTAGTGGGTTGAATCTATCACGATGAACTTGACTTTCATGAAAGTGGACTTGGCCTTGAGAATTGATGCACCATCTAAGCTTGTTGATGATGCTACTGAAAATGATAAGAAATTCTATTAGGACTGGGAATACTCCAATCATTGTTTCTTGATGCTCATGAGATATCACATGGATGAATCAATTCATGATAGTATTCCTAAGTCTAAAAATGCAAAGGATTTTGTTGCTGACATTAAGGAAAAGTACAAGAAATTCTTAAAGAATAAGAAGAATGAGCACTTGAACACTCCATCACACCATTTATGATGGTTCAAGTGACATCAAGGCTCACATTGACAAGCTCATGGGCTATTATCACAAACTTACATGGTATGGTTGGTGATGGAGACCATTCCCTCTCAATTTTATGCGATCAGATCAAGCTACAATGCTCAAAAATTTTGGGGAGATGTCTGCTATTCTTGCTAAGGAATAGGAGGACATAAGAAAAGGTAGGGCAAGAAGCATCTCTATGGTGACAAATACAAACAATCCTCACAAGAGAAAGTTCACTCTCAATAACTCTAGCGACCAAAAGCCTCCTAAGAAGAAAGCATTTAGTCCTAAAGGGAACGCACAGTCAAGCTCTTCCTCTACTGGTCATAAGAATGGGTTTTTCAAAGGGAAGTGCAACTTTTGCCAGAACTTTGGGCACAAGAAAGTTGATTGTCGAAAGCTCAAAGCTCACATAGAGAAGAAAGGTAATTTTCTTGTGATGGTTTGTTTAGAATCCAACATTATTGATGTGCCCTCAAATACTTGGTGGTTAGATATTGGAGCCACGATTCATGTTATGAATTCCTTCCAGGAAATGACAAGTCGAAGAAGACCAAGTAGTTTGGAGCAGCATGTGTACATGGGAGACGATACAAAAGTCCAAGTTGAGTTTTTGGGGACAGTTACGTTATAGTTGAATACAAGACACCTTTTGGAGTTACAGGATGTTGCTTACATACCCTCTATTATAAGGAATTCGATTTCTGTATCTATTTTGGATAGACTAGGTTATAGTCTTCTTTTTTAAAATGGAAAACTTACTTTGTATCGTGACTCTCTTTTGGTTGGAAATGAAACTTTTTATGAAAATTTATATAAACTTGTTTTGCATGATGTTGTTCCTGTTGCTTCTACTTCTTCTCTTAATATTGTTGTTGGTTCTAAATGTGCAAGATTAGATTTGAAATCTTCTATGTTGTGGCACAAACATTTAGGCCATATCTCTAGAGGTAGAATAGAAAGGTTGGTCAAAGATGGGGCACGTCAAGATCTAGATTTTTCATATTTCACTGCCTGTGTTGAATGCATTAAAGGAAAGTTAACTGCCAAGGTTAGAAAGATTACAACAGACAGGTGCACAGGATTGTTGGACTTGATTCACACTGATATATGTGGACCATTTATTCCACTTTCCATGGGTGGTTATAAATATTTCATCAACTTTATTGATGATTTTTCTTGGTAAGGCCATGTAGAGCTCATTCGTGAAAAATCTGAATCTTTGGATGCGTTTAAGATTTTTAAGACGAATGTTGAGCTTCAAAAAGGGTAGAAGATCAAGACAGTTAATTCTGATAGAGGTGGAGAGTAATATGGGCGTTATAATGAAAATGGAAGGAACCTCGGGCCTTTCACTAGGTACTTACAGGAATGTGGCATTGATGCAAGATATACAATGCCAGGAATAGCCCAACAGAATGGAATCGTTGAAAGGAGAAATTGTACTCTTCTTGACATGGTATGATGTATGTTGATTCATTTTATGGGGTGAGGCATTAAAGATTGCAGCTTATATCTTGAATCAAGTACCCAGCAAGTCTGTCCCAAAGACGCCTTATGAGCTATGGTCAAGTAAGAAACCAAGCTTGCATCATTTTCCTGTTTGGGGGTACAAAGCAGAAGTGAGGCCTTATAATCCACAATCTAATAAACTTGATTTGGAATCCATTAGTGGCTATTTTGTAGGCTACACCATTGGATTAAGGGGTTCTAGATTTTATTGCCCATCTCACACCACCAGAGTTATAAACTCAAATAGAGTTGTCTATTAGGAGAATGATTTTGGTTCAAGTCAAGGGTGAAGAGAAATTATTTTCAGAGAAGAACGCATTTTTATCCCTATACATGTCGCTTTCGCTCCTATTGATGACCCTGTGATTGAACAGAATCCAATAGAAACTCATCATGAGTCTCATAATCAAGAACAAGGTGAAAATCTTGATGTTGGGGATGATGAAGTTGTGGTGAGAAGTTCACAGAGAGCCCACAGGCCTGCTATTCCTAATGACTACCTTGTTTATTTGCAAGAACATGAGTTTGATATGGGAGACACTTCTGAGCCAGTGTGTAACGCCCTACTTCCTTAGAGCCGTTACTAAGTGAGTTTTAAACGTGCTTTTAACTCGATAATCGAGGTTTTAAGGCAAACGTGTAATCAAACCATAAACAGAGTCTTAAACTTTGAAAATAATTCCATTTACTGAAAATCACAAAATGTTTAACATTTGGAATCCCAAAATACTGTTTATAATTTTTTACAACGCAAAATATATTTAAAGTCGACTAAACGACAAAATAGGGTTCTTTACAAACAATTCCCACAAATACCCCTGGCCATGGCAGCCAGGTAGACCAAACATGTACGCGCCGCCTCACGCTCTCCATACTCATGGTCGATTGACTTTCTCTTTGCCCTTACCTGCACCACAAAGCACCCGTGAGCCGAAGCCCAGCAAGAAAACTCCACATAGATATACAACATATGCATATAAACCACTCTGCATACAAAAAATTCGCCAACCGGCTAAACATATACGGCCTAGCCGTCCCAGGCGCTTTACCAGGCCCTAGGTTGCGGTCTTCACCGTAAGGATATCCCAGGTATCCTTTAGGGTCTAACCCTGGCAACTCGAACTCTGCGTGCTAAACGCTGCTCCCGGCCCCTTGCCGCTCTCGGCCTTCGCCGTTCCCGGCCCTTGCCGATCACTCACATATGCGCATACACAGCATAATTAAAACATAACTTAAACATATACTAACACAATCAATGGGCTACACCCAACACATAATCATATAGGGTCGTGCCCTGCAACACAACCATGGGGCCTCGCCCTGCTCTGTGGGTACAACAGTTTTCTTACCTGTGTCCCGAGCTTCTTGAGCACTGAATCCTCGAGCACGATCCTCTAGTCCGAGCCTCACCGAGAACCTAGTCACAACACATAAATAGCACTCCCATTACTAACTATTTTAAAAGCATCTCCCAGAACCAAACCCGAGCCCTCGAGACCTCCCGGAACCCCACACAAAGTGGCGGAAGCGTCCCCCGAGCCCCCTGGGCAAAAGCCTAGAAACCACAATTTTCCCCTGCCCAAAAATGGCCTAGCGCCGCGGCGCCACCCTATGAGGGCCGCGGCGCCCAGAATGGCCCTCGTCCTTTGCTACAGCCTAGCGCCGTAGTGCAGAAGAACAGGGCCGCGGCTCCCCTTCGCAAACTCAGAATTCTGGGTTTCTCCAAATATTTTCCCCGAGCCAAAACACTCCCAAATCATTACCAAGACTTACCTAAGTCCCAAATTCAATTCAAAACCCCACATAGACCACCTAACAACTCACTAACATCAACAATAAGCTCAATCACACAATCAAACCTACAATTCTCAATTTGGTTTAAAACTTCAGAAACTTAAACCAAGCCTTTCAAAACTTAAACCAGAACTTATAAAACTTAAAGCATCCCTCAGAATTCTTAAACCACACCAGCAATCGACCAAACAGAGATGCATGAAACCCTTACCTCAAGTGGAGATTCGAACTTAAGTTGCTTTCCCAATCAAATTCCAAACTTAATTCCACAAAATTCAAGCTGAACCTATCCACAATTCATCCAAAGAATTCACCTAACAAAACACACAATTCAATTCTCAAACCATGATATTCTTAGCTGAATTCTACAACATAATTACACATAATTTCCCTTACCTCAATATGTAGAGCAAACCTCTAAATTTACTGGCCTTAACTCCCTTCTTGATCCCACAAAATTTAGAGTTCCCTTTTCTTCCTTTCTGTTTTTCCCTAGTTTCCTCTAGAGCTCCCAAAGCCAAGTTCTGGCATAAACATAAGAGTGAGATCGTTCCAGCCTTTCCCCTCAGCCAAAGTTATCTATACCCAAGCCAAAAGACCCTTTTACCCCTTCCATCTAACTCTTACTCTAACTAATCCTCAAGGGCAGCCTAGACCTTTCCTATCCTTTTACAAAAATACCATTTTCTCACTTAAAGTAACTATCTTCAATGGTTACCTATGGTTACCCCAAGCTACTAAAATACCATTAACCATTAACCAAAAAGTCCCCAACTAAATTATAATAATCCTGAAATACCCCAAGGCTCCTCACAAGCCGGGTATTAAATCCCGTTGTGACTTTAAGCGGAATAGCTCTCTAGGACCATCTCGAAACATGCATCACAGATATATTACCATTATATCACATATATTACATTTATGCCCTCAACGGGCTAAAATTACCAATTTTCCCCTAACAATCAGGCAAGGCCCACATGCATATTTAATCGCCTAAACATGCACTCTAATCACACATTCATTAAATTCACATAAATTAACACAGTATAACAATTATTGCCCTCCAGGCACACTAATCAAGGCTCCAAGCCTTATTAGCAAATTTAGGTCGCTACACAGTGACTTATCAAGAAGCCATGAATAGTCCTCAATATGTGTTGTGGATGGATGCAATGAAAGATGAGTTGAGTTCTATGTCACAAAATGAAGTTTGGTGGTTGGTTGAACTACCCGAAGGTTGCATAACCATTGGATGCAAATGGTTGTTTAAGATCAAATGTGACTTGAATGGCCAAGTGGAAAGGTATAATGCTAGGCTTGTGGCTAAAGGCTATAGCCAAAGATAAGGCATTGATTTTAAAGAAAAAATTTCACCTATTTCTACCAATGATTCATTGCGAATCATTATGGCTATAGTGGCTAATTTTAATCTAGAACTCAGTCAAATGGATGTAAGGACCTCCTTCTTGGATGGAGATCTATTTGAAGATATTTACATGACTCAACCTGTTGGTTTTGAGATGTCTGGCAAAGAACACATGGTTTGCAAGCACAAGAAGTCTATCTGTGGGCATAAAAAATCATCAAGGAAGTGGTATCTCAATTTTGATATGATTGTCACTGCAAATGAAATCAATGAGAAATGTAATAGATCAATGTATATACATGAAGGTCAGTGGGAGCAACTTTATTTTTCTAGTATTGTATGTTGATGACATCCTGCTTGCATCTAATAATTATGACATATTGTCTGAGACAAAACAATTGTTGTTTAGCCATTTTGATATGAAGGATCTTGTGAGGCCTCCTATGTGCTTGGTATTCAAATTCTTCACGATAGGGCTAATGGTATTCTTCGTTTGTCTCAGAAGGCTTACATTGATCGGATCTTAAAAAGATTCAATATGCATGCTTGTTCTCCTGGGAAGGCACCAATAGTGAAGGGTGACAAGTTCTCAAAGGCTCAATGCCAAAAAATGATAAAGAGATAGATGAAATGAAAGTTGTAATGCCCCAAAATCCCTAATGAGGTTTATGGTCGGATTAGAAGGCCGGGAAGGCCATAATTTATTTATTATGCCATTAAATCATTATATGCATGTTTATGTGAATTATATTATTATATGATGATAAATGCATGCATGTGGGTCCACTTTTCATTATAAGGGTATTTTGGTAATTTGGCCAGTTGAGGGCATATTTGTATATTTTCATGCATGTTGGTAATTTATGATGAGGCCACATTATAATGTGGATTTGTTCGAGTTATTCGGCATGAGACGATCTTTGAATGCAAGTTAGCAGTTTGGTCATAACGGGGTTATTTACCGGGCTCGGGGTGAGTCTCGGAGTAATTTGATGATTAGTACATTACCGAGAATTAAAGGGTAATGTGATATGATTTATTAGTATTTGAGAATATTGGGAATAATGAGAATTGGAGGACGTTAATTATGATTAGCGAGATTAGATGGGAAAGGACAATTTTTCCATTGGTGGCTGTTAAGGAAATGAATTAGGCATGGGGGCATTTTGTGTTGGTTTTTATAGATCAAATCAGAGATTATACGCAACGGAACAACAATCAAAATTGTTAACTTAATCCCACAAGATTTCTAGATCTACTTCTTCACATGCATATATATATATATATATATTGAATCAAAGACATGAATAGAAAATTACCTCAGGTCCTTCCTAGCTGCTATCTTTTTGTATGGCAAAAATCCTTGAGATCTCACACCAAGATCTTCCAAAATGTTCTTAGCACACAAAGAACGAGTGTGGGCTCGCTATACAAAATAATAGGCAAAATCTATTTATCAGATGTTCTCAACACATGAGATCTAATAAAGTTTGGACCTAAGTTTGTGAAGAACAGTGACATCTGCTTGTATCACTGTTATCTTTTTCTTAGAGAGATTTCACGATATTTTTCTATCCCTGAAAAGTTACGTTCTGAAAAACTGATATCATATATTTAATATATCCAATATATTAAAAATAACATATTAGTTATTTTAAACAATTTGAAAATAACTAATCAGTTATCAGATTATGTTTAAATAATAATATTTTAATCATATTACAATATCTCATTATTTATTTAATATTTAAATAACTAAAATTGTGGAACCAAGAAACTACTCAGAGTCTCTTATGTGTGTATCACAGTGACTGTGCACTGTGCTACACGTGTACAACATGCCAGGGATGGCATGTGATTTTTTCCAATTTTTTTCTTATTATTTAAATACCAAAAATAAATTAATTCAAAATGTTAAATCAAATAATTAATTAATTACACATAATTATACAATAATTATGTTTGATGCATGAAAAAATATTTTACTTATCAAATAAGTCATTTTGCCCATTTTTGTATTTACCTTTGTCAGTGTTTGTTTGAGCCATTTCGGGGACCATGGACCTATAACATTAAGCTCCAATAAACTGAAACTAAATAATTAAACTCTTTAATTATAATAGTTAATTTATTAATTCTGATATTTCTACACTATAAATTCAGAATTGTACTCTTTATGTTATAGATATACTTTTACAGAAATCTTATCTTAAGTCGTGCATTGATATAACCATCTTACAATAGTTCAACCCTCTAATTAATTAGTTCATAAATTAGAATGGAACAATTACCATTTTACCTTTCTAATTTACTTCTTATTCCTTAAGTACCATTAATTCACTAGTGAATAATTAATCTATAATCTAATTATAGATTTGAGCTCAAAATCATTCAGTTCCAGAATAAACCCTTAAGGGAACTAATATACGATCTGTTAGGAAAGATTAGATTTCGCATTGTTGATATATGTTCCCAGCCATCCATGATATTAAATCTCCAAAACAAAAGTCATTAGCCTCATTCTATGAAGAGACCTTAACGAATGAATCAAAAGATTTAATAAACATGAACAGGAGTTCATGAACACTCGTGATTTAGGTTGATCTATAAATGATCATCAGTTATGATATGAATTACAAGTCTTTATTGTTAAATGGTTTTTTGATAAAGACTTTTATTCATATCGGTCCATGTCATATATAATCATATTATATAAAGCACATTTACCGAGATGTCTTACCACATCAATATTCCGAATCTAGATTATTTGTATCATCATGATACTCAGCAAACCGTACTTACAACGCCAATTAAAGAATTCTATAACTTTAATTTGTCGTTGTTGACTATTTTTATTCATTCATGTGATCTTAATTCTCTCGTACTAATACAAGATCACATCCTCAATAATGAATATGGAATTTTTCTGATATTTACAAAATTATTCAAACAATAATTTAACAATCTAAATATAACAATAATAATAAACCATTGTATTTATTTATTCACAGAAATAACAAATGTCTTTTACATGCTTTTAGGACACACTCCTAACATTTTGGTCATTTGACCAAGGGATATATTCAACCATAGAAAGTTGTAGAAGGTCATAAGCTGAAGTGAAACAAAGCCTTCCTTCTCCTCTCCCACGATCATCTTTTTCTTCTTTTTCCTTTTTAATTTTGAAGCTCCAATTGAGGATTCAAGCTAGGGAATCAAGCCTTGAGGGTCTAGGATTGTGTTCTACCATTGAAGAGGGTTTAATCTTGAGTTTAAGGTAAGGTTTCAGGTCTTTTTCTGGTTCCTTGCTCAGTTTTTGTGTTAGTTTTGAGCTTGAGAGTTTTGATTATAGAAGTGGGAATTTGATGAGGTTTTAAATGGTTTAAAGC
Organism: Humulus lupulus; assembly: GCF_963169125.1. NCBI lineage: Eukaryota > Viridiplantae > Streptophyta > Magnoliopsida > Rosales > Cannabaceae > Humulus > Humulus lupulus. The sequence goes on from NC_084797.1 coordinate 26,856,033, forward strand.
TTGGGTTTTGTGGTTAAACTAGTAGACATGATGTGTTGGTGATTGGTTGTGATTTCTGGGTTGATTTGATAAGAGTTTGATGAGGTTTTGATGGGAGAAATCAGGGGTTTTTGGCTGATGGGCAGGTAGGGCTGCGGCGCAAGGTTGGTGTAACAACCCGGATTTTTAAGACTCGATAATGCGGAAATATAAATGTTTTCATTTAACAAAATGTCTCAAAAACCCGTATAAAAAAAACTTTTTAAAAAGTCGTATGGCCATACTTAACATTTAGTTACAAACATATTTTATAAAGAGTAGAGTGAGCCTAGTTTAAGAAAATTACACAACATTTCCAAAAATAAAATGGCTTCCCAAAAGGTCGGTCCACATCTACATTTGCAAGGAAGACTCCAGCGCTCACTGCTCTGCCTTGCCCTTGCTCTTACCTACAACATGAAACAACTAGGTAAGCGAAAACGCTTAGTAAGATCAACTTTCAAACAAAAGCATGTAGAGAATTAGGGTTCCGGACCCTGCGCAATCAATTTCAAGAACGCTAAAGCATCCTGGCAAACTTATGGTCATGCCTGATAACCAATGATAAATTAATTCTTAACTAGATAAAATCCTGCACTCAGAAAATCCCAGAACAAGCAGATATATTATATCACAACTATATCTTATCAACAATTATATCCTTGCACTCAGAAAATCCCAGAGCAAGAAGATATATTCTATCACAACTATATCTTATCAACAAATATATCCCTGCACTCAGAAAATCCCAGAGCAAGCAGATATATTATATCACAATATAATTCGAGACCAACGCTCTACAATTTCCAACAATTCAGGCGTAACGCTCCCTCCAACATAATTGCTAATATGTAAAAGAGAACCGAGTCTCCACACTAAGATCTAGCCAATAAATATCCTCATCAAGGGTAACTATCGTGTTACCTAGGGCATTGCTACTTATCCAAGAGTGTAATCCAATTTACACGGTTTTACAGAGACTTCTATGATAATCAGTGGTGCTGGTGAGCAGTTGCCCCTAGGGTGTTCAGCCTCACTCAAACTTGGCAACCCCTAGTAGCTCTAGGCACTCTCACTGAATGGCCAATATTCACGGCTGCTATTCGAGAATAACTTATCAGAGCACTTGCTTGGGTTCTAACCGTTCAATGATTAAGTAAGCATGAGGGCCCCTAGGTCCCATTTATTTTGGCGCCCCTAAGTTTAACCAGCTAATCCTCACCTCTTGGCCACTCGTCGCGGTAATGAGTCGGACATAATAAAATCAAGCAGTGTGACGGGGATCAACCGTCTAGGATATGAAGGATATCTACCGTTCATATTTTCTAAATCAGCACTCACTAGACTAACGTCTCTAAGCAATTTTCTATGACAGTCTATATATGTGCATGTATCCCTATTCTAACATACAAGACAATAATCGTTTCATATTGTAGCCATACAATATAAGTTGACTTACTTGGAGTCCTTAGCGCTCAGCAGGTTTTCACCCTCCAACGTTCAATCCAGTTACGCTTAGCCAATACTATAGTTATCCATACAGTATACTCGGATTAATTATGGCATTCATAATTCATTATTATTATTTTGGGAAGTTTGGTCATTTTAATAAAAATCATTTGTAAGGATTTATGATCCTTATTTGGTTTTAAACCTATTAAGGAAATTCATACAAAATATTTGAGACTAAACCCTAAGTCTCGGGGAGACCTATCCTAAGGTCTCGATACCTAGGCTCGGGTATCATAATGGTATTTTCCCACAATCCGCTAAAAATCTTATTCTTTCAAGGTACCGCTATTGTTGACTGTCTTTTTAGCCAACGACGTGAGAACGTCAATAACGACAAGCCTTCAAGAGAAATAAAAACGACACAGACGGTATAATAAAGAAAATAAAGAACACACAAGAGATTTTTATAGTGGTTCAGCCCCGATTGTCGGTAATAGCCTAATCCACTTAGAGTTGTGATTTATAAACCTGTACTCAAGATCAGATGGACTGAGCCAACTGAGTTTCTTCAGTACAAATTGCAAAAATACAAGAATTCTCTCTCTAGAATACTCAGACCCAACTTTCTCTCTCTAGAAAGAAGAAGCAAACCCTCTCTCATCCCATAAGCTCTCTATTTATAGGCCTGGGATCCTCAACTGATATCCCCTTATGATAGGGATATTTTATTATATTTATTACATTTAAACATTCAAAATTCGAAATGTAACAAACCCCCCATTTGTGGGAAGAATGAGAGATTCCCGCGTATGTTGTTGAAGCTGTTTCTAGGAATCTTGACTTAGTCTCCTCTAGCTAGTTGATCCACCTCCTACTGACCACTCATGCAAGTGTTGGTCGGACGTGCATGGTGGTAGGACATATTTTCGTGGGTTGAACATGCATGGTGGTAGGACATGCACTTCTCTCCTCTAACATGGCACTCTCCTCTAGCATGCCATGTTCCTCCTTGAACCAATCTCCTTGGCTTCTCCTCGGACCAAGGTGGTCCGAGGCAACCTCCTTGGCACCTCACCTTGGACAACATTAAGGCAACCTCCTTTAGCATCTCCCAAACACGTCCGATCGAACATTGTATAGGCTCTCCTTATCAAAATCTAAGTCTCCATTCTCTTGCATGAGACTCCTCCTCCTTAGCTACTTACCTTGGACACGTTCGAGCCAACACTTAGGAAACCTTGGGAGGCTTGCCTCCTACACACCCTTGGGGTCTCTTAGGACCACATCCTCCTTGGGGTCTCCTAAGACCACTTTCTTGAGTTCTCCTTGGACCTCATCCTTGGGTTCTCTTAGGATCACTCCCTTGGGGTCTCCTAGGACCACATCCTCCTTGGGGTCTCCTAGGACCACTCCCCTTAGCTCTCCTAGAATGCATTCTCCTTAGCCTCCTAGGATTCATTCTCCAATTTTTGGGTATAACAGCTATTAACCCGCACTTTCGACTAGTCGGTTAAAATATGAAAGATTTTAACCGGTATTATATCCAGAAAATACTAATAAATTCCTTAATTATTTTTAAAGAAAATAAACTCTTAATTTTTCTCTTTTATTTTTCTTAAGGTTTTAATCTCTAAAAAAAACCATTTTAAGAAAATTGCTTAATTTGTCTTAATTAGAAAAACCGTTAAAAATTTCCCATCTTGACTAATTAATTTTCCAAAATCAATTAATTAATTTTACTTACTAGAAAAATAATTCATTTATTTATTTTCTCAAAATATAGGGTTTTAAACCCTCTTTTAATTTATTAACTGTTAATAAATTAAATCTCTTATTTTTAAAAAGAATAAAAACTCTTTAATAAAAATAATTCACTTTAAACTCAAAGGGGTAATTTTAGTGAAAATATATTTTCAAGACTTACCAATTTATATCTTGAAATAAGCAAAATTTTACTTTTTACCTTATGTTCCAAAATCTCATTTTTACACTAAGTGTGAAAAACCTATTTTTCACATTTTTAACTACATACTTTGTTAGTTCATAACTTGAAATTTACTTACCCAATTGTTACCAAAATTTCTCAATTCCATTTTTGTTATGCCATTTAGGTCTTTGTAAAATCTTAGGTCAAAATGAGCATTTTTTATTGGTGAAATCATTTTCCAACAATGAGGTAAAAATGACCTTATTTTCAAGTCCTTATTTTTTTCCAAACTTTGACAGTTAATAACTTTCAAACCATTCAATATTTTATTACCAAATTTTACAGTGGAATACTAGGTTATGCCAACAATATGTCCACAAAATTTTAGAAAAAACTGGGTTCATTTTCCCTATACAGTGGCTGCCCAAACTTGGTTCCGAAAATAAGAATACGAAAAAAACAGTTTTTTACCTAAACTTTGAAATAGCATAACTTACTCATTTCTAAACATTTTTTAGTGTTTCAAAAGCTCAATTTTATGTACTCAATCTCAACAACATCACAGTACAATTTAATTTTATAAAATCAATATACAGTGGCTGCTTGACCCCTTGGAAGTCACAGCTCAAAACATGTTTTGTTTTAGGGTATCCTACAAATATCCTTGGGGGTTTTGGTTCCCATTTTCAAAAATCAATACACAAGCATCATAAAAATTATTAAACAACTACCATAACCTTATTACATCACCAATAAGAAACTTTAAGCATTAAATATACAAAATAATGCTTAAAACTCAAAACCCTACAACAAAAATCATCAAAAGTAAACTTTTTACCTTTTTGGTGTTCTTGCTTAAGGTTTGGACCTTCCTATTAGCTTTGGCTCCTTCAAAACCTGTCAAAAACCCTAACCAACTTCCCCCAACAACATAGTTAATTAGCTATTTGAAACTCTATGCTTAAAACTTTACAAAAGTCTAGATTAATGAAACTTTACCTTAGGGAAAACCCTTCCTAGACCAAGACTTAGCTTCCAAGTTTCCTTGGTGTTCTTGGGGTTGAAAATGGAGAGAACACTTTGAGAGGTCTTCAAAAATCAGATGAGTGAATGAGAGAGAGTGGTGTGGTCGGTTGGGGAGGGTTGGAAGAGTTTATCACACTCTAAAATTCCTAAAAAAACACTCAAGTGCTTTACTCCCACTTGCCCACTTGACATTATCCCAAACCTTTAAATAAATGGGATTTAAACTCAATTAGTTAATAAATGGAATTTCAAAACATCACATGGCCGGCCACCCATTGTTATATATGTGATCATTTCATTTTTTTTTTTATAAAGGTTAATAATTATTTCCTAAGAAGAAAAGTCCAAATTGACTTTCTATACATTTTTCACTCTTTTTAAGTTTTAAAAACAAAACTTAACACTAAATAATTAAATTAAATGTCTCTTGCATTTAATATAATTAATCACACAATAAAATTTAACCTAAGGTCTATTCATGGAATAAAATTCCCCATTTCGGTAAAATTAGGCATTTAACACAAAATGCCCTAAAATTTCCATTTTCTTTTAGGTTTATTATTTTTTGACCAAACTTTAACTTTTATGAATGTATTTTATGCCCAAAATATATTTTCCATAATTTTTCATTTTATTTTCCGAGATTTTTACCCGATCAGGGTTTTTGTGTCGGTCCAGGACCGAAAGTCTTATCTTGACTTTTAAAATCACAAAATTCATATTTTGGCTAGAAATAACTCATGGAATACTTCCAAACAAAATATAATACTATTTAAAATAATATTCTTAACCCGGGGGAAAAAAATCCTGACCGAGTCGTTTAAAGGTACTCGAAAACGCAGGACGTTACAGTTGGTATGCCGCGGCGCAAGGTGCGGACAGAGAAGAGGCTAGCTCCTCTGTTTGAGAGGCGGGCCGCAGCATAGTGGAGTAGGGTCGTGGCTCTTAAGGGCCTATTTGGCCAGAAATGTATTTTTGTCATGGGAACTCAAACCTTTGGCCTCGAGATCGTTCCTATTACCCGGTTTAGTAGGATTCAACGTCCCGGAGGCTAGGTCTTGGTCTGGGAACCTTTTATTATTCATTTTATTGATGGAATCCCATATTTGGTTAGGACTAGGTGACCGCTGAAGGACCTAAGGACCGATCATTCTCAAGGGTCGTTCTTTTATTATTCCATGCTCGAACCAGAGGTAAGAAAACTGCACCCAGTATGTGACATGCATGGTTATTAATGAGGCATGTTGAGTGATATAAATGTGGACATTGATTGCATACTAAATGCTTAGAAATCTTGCTTACTTGTGAGTGGCACTGACTTATTAGTTAGAATCAGCAATGGTGTCAGTATTGACTGTGAAGTTGTGACTCATTAGTCAAGTTCGGCAGTAGTACTGAGCATTGTTCGTATGGTATTGGCTTATGAGTCAAGAACGGTATTAGCGTGTTTAACTCAAGACGAAAATATTATATCTAATCGACATAAGCATGAAATGCTTGACCGACCTTAAGTTCGATAAAAACAAAAGTGCTTGTCTAGTCTAAAGGCTAGTTACTTAGAGCCAAAGCCAAAAGGCTCAGGTGATTGCATCGTCACATGGCTAAGGGTGCGAAGCCCAAGTTCTCTGTCACTTATCTGATTCAAGTTCGTGACTTACTCATCAGTCACTTATCTGATTAGGGCTACACGTCCCAACATGATTATTAGAATCTCGATATTATCTGATTAGGGCTACAAGCCCAGTATGATTATCATAATCATTCATTGATATTGTATAGATGCAGTAATGAGTTTTCTTGCTGAGCCTTGGCTCACAGGTGCTATGTGGTGCATGCAAAGGGAAAGAAAAGCTCACCCAGCCTCGAGTGGAGAGCTTAGGTGGCGATGTGTACATATGCGGCCGCTTGACCACCACGGCCAAGGTGTTTCTCAGAGGAACTAGGGGCTAACCCTATTTTTGCCGCTTAGGTCGGCGGGGTCTAACTTTTGCACTGTAATGACTATTTTGTATTGTAAATAACTTGAAAACACTTTTATGGGCCCATGTACAGTTTTATGTTTTAAATAAAATATATCCTTTCCTTTTGATCGAGATTCTTCACCTTAGCCTATTAATGACACCTAGATGAACGTTTATAACCAAATGACTCATTTAGTGAGTTAAGCACGGTTTAAAGTTCACAGTAACAGTCTTGGAGTAACCAGGGCGTTACAAAAGTCATTTCTTATGCGTCACTGGTTGGTAGCTTGATGTATGCTCAAGTATGGGCATGTCCTGATATTAATTTTTTCGTCGGCGTGTTGGGTGGATACTTGAGTGATCATGGACTTATCCATTGGAAAGTGGCTAAGAACATCATGAGGTATCTTTAGGGTACTAAGGATCATATGTTGACTTACCGGCGAGCTAACACTCTTGATATAGTTGGGTTCAGAGATGCCGATTATGCAAGATGCATGGGTGATAAAAAGTCCACTTCATGCTACATCTATATGATGGCTAGAGGAGTTGTTTCGTGGAAAAGTGTCAAGCAGACACTCACAACTTCCTCTTCTAGGATCTTATTTATATAAGTCTATATGCATGCTCCCTATAAATATATATTAAAAACAATAAACATATTAGAAATCATAAAATCATACAAGCATGTGAATATTACAGAGATACGTAAATACAATAATAAAACCATTAGAGTACTTACAAGATACGTAATGGAACAATGAATACACCATCCTTAACCTTTTGTCCTTGCTGAATGCTAGGTATTGCAAGGAATCCAAACCGCTTTGAAACAATACCACAGTCTTCCGAGTCTTTCTCTAAAACAACATAATGTTTGTGTGGGCAAGTCTCAAAACATGAGAAGAGAATTCCTAGAGAGAAAACTAAGAGAGAGTGGGCGGCTAAGTATAGAATATTAGGAGTGAATTTTTACCTTGTCAAATTCAGCTTTTTCAATGCATTATATAGCACTAGTATATATATAGGCAATTAGCTAGGACATAAAATATGTTTTAGTTTCCCATTTTATTTTAATTATTTCATAATTATAATTAATTAAATACTTGTCAATATTAACTTATTATAATTTTGACATATATTTATTTCATTTTATTAATATTAATACCAATTTATCAATATTAACAAAATTGTCATAATTGGCTATAATACTCTCTTTTTGAGATTTTGCAATAAAAACCTCAAAGTTTCTTTTATTTCTTTTCTCACAAAATATCAATAAATAATTTAACATTATTTATTTCCATTGAACTAATCAATATGGTAAATACGTTATCTATTGTTATAACCATAACCGTCATTCAATCATCTATAAATGATCTACTAAAGAGAAGGGTGCATATTATCGTTTTACCCCTCATTGGTATTTTATCCTTAACTCCCACTAAGTTCCTTGTAAATGGTATTTCCATAAACTTAATTATAGAAAAGAGTACTCTATCATTTAACATTTGAACCAAGCTATAAAGAAATCATCATTTCACTTCTTAAACAGAAGCTATAGAGTTAATGTCTATGATAAATACTCCCACTCAATTATATTACCAAATCTTCAATATGTAAGTATGAGTTAGTCCGTAGGGTAAGTTGGTAATGAACAAATCAAAAGACTTGAATAAAATAATTAGTAGAATATTAATCACTCAGAACTAAGATTGAATTGACATATGGTCAACGTTGTGATATGAATGATTAGATTTGATTAGATAATAATGATGTGATATGAAATGATTAGATTAGATTAGACAATAATGATACTTACTTATCTTATCAATAATCAATATCGGTCCAGTCCAACATAACAAAATACATCCGATTTTATATACTTGGTCAATGTCCTAGATAAGACATCACACCAGAAGTGTAAGTAGTTCTTATCATAGATTACCCAATCAGTAAAAATCCAGTGTACTGATTTAATTTTAGGACAACATGCTTTTAAACATATAATTACAATTATAATTCACCATGGCCTAGTCACTATAATTGTAACTATACATATGTTCCGGATTTTATAAATATTTGTATTATTCCAATAATCATGTAATAAAACAAGCAAGCAATATGGTTATCAAACTAAATGATTTCTACTTCTTTTATTGACAATATAAAATTGCATTACATGTCCGACATGGTTTTATTGCACTTTTAAAACAAATGGGATATGTTTTTCAAAATCATTCATTCTACATGCTTCACAATTATGCTCTTTGCTTATATCTTTGTAAAGGGATATGAAAGATTGCCTTCCAATGCTATCTTCATCACCTTCACATCACGCCTTCGCCATACATCTCCAATAATGTGGTACTTTCTCTCTATAATCTTTGCTCTTTTGAGGCTTCAAGGTTCTTTCGAATTTGTTATTGCCTCATTATTTTTCACTAGAAAAAATGAGTGGTTTATCCATTTTTGGAATAACACCAAAATTCGTATAGAATTTCCTCAGCCTGACTATTTCCTTAGCCGCTAAATATGCAGCTATGTACTTAGCCTCCAAGGTGGAAATCGAAATGGCAGATAGCCTAACGCTTCTCCAATTCACAGCTACTGAGATGGTAGACAACCTATTGCTTCTCTAAATCATAGCTCCACCCCCAAGAGTAAACACATTTTCAGAAGTAGACTTCCTGTCATGAACATCAGTCTAAAATCTGAATTTGTGTAGCCTAAAAGGTTCAAAGATCCACCCGAATAGACTAACATATAGTCTCTAGTTCATCTAAGATACCGACCGCTATCTATTGTTCATTTCCAAGGTTTCACTGGCACTTGCTCACCACTCCCCCTACACAGAAGATCTCCAATCACAGCATACAACATAGCATGAATTAGACTTCTAATTGCAAATGCATTAGGAATTCGTTTCATCTTTTCTTTCTCTTGAGAAGTCTGTGGAGACTGCTGGTTAGAAAAATAAATTCCATGTCAAGACGCTAAACATCCTTTCTCGAAATTTGTTACAGAGTAACGCCCAAGCACCTCACCTAAGTAGGTCGCTTGAGTTAGAGCCAGAATTCAATTCTTTCTATCCCTGATGATCGGGATACCAAGAACACGACTTGTTACAATGAAATCTTGAATTTTGTTTCCAACTAGTTCTTTATGCCTGATAATTTCTTGACATTGTTTCCAATGAGAAGATATCATCTACATAAAGGATTAAGAACACCACAATGTCTTTTTCCTTAAGTTGGTTAAACACAAGGCTCAATTATATTTTGTTCAAAACCACAGATCTTAATGTTTCCATTAAACCTTAAGTTCCAGGAGAGCGAAGCTTGTTTAAGTTCATAGATTGACCTACTGAACTTGCCGACTTTCTTTTCTAGCTACTTTAAATCCTTCTGATTGATCCATGTTAATGGTCTCATCAAGATATCCATTAAAAATGCTTCTTTGATGTCCATTTTCCTTATCTCTTAATCAAGAGTTTTGGCTATGGATAAGAGTATACTAAATAAATTTTAACATGGCTACCAGAGAAAAAGTTTTCTCCAAGTCAACTTTCTCTCTTTGCCACGAGTCAAACCTTAAATGTTTCGACCTTTCCATTAACTCCTCTTTTATTCTTATAGATCCACTTGCACCCCATGGGCCTAAAGTCCAATGGATCATTGTTACATGTATCCCCCACCAGCTTGTGGATTTCACTATCCGTCTCATAGGTACTGGGTTCCGAGAAACCCTCCCACTACAACGAGACATCGTAACTTTGTGACTTGGATTAGTGGTTTCTAAATCTACCTTTTTTTCATCGACTTGTGTCGGTGAGGATGGAGCAATAGTTTATCGTTTTTCATCTAATACTATTTTGCTACGAGGCTTGAAATTCATTATGTAGTCGTTATCCAGAAAAGTAGCGTTTGTAGAGCCAAACACTTTTTTGTCTACTGGACTATAAAATAGACCACCATAAGTACATTTAGGATAGCCAAAAAACAAGCAAAACTCAATTCGTTGTTCTAGCTTTCCTACCTTTTTCCTCAAGACATGAGCAAGACACCCCGAATTTCCATAATGACATAAGCCAGGTTCACGGCCATTCCATAATTCTAGTGGTGTCTTGGAGACAACTTTGAGATGGCACAACATTTAAAAAATGTCTCATACGGTCTAGGTAGTATGTCTCTAGAAAAAAAATATATGGGTAAGAAGCTGGTAGAGTTGAATAGCTTATCATAGAACACACATTTTCATAAACGTGTGATTCACGTCGCTCAGCAACACCGTTCTGTTGTAGAGTCCCTGGGGCAATTTTTTTAGACAATTCTCCAAGTTTAATTAAATGATCTTGATTCTGATTATCCAAATATCCTCCACCCCTATCAGATCGCAAGATCATTAACGTTTTACCTAATTTGGTTTTAAATCTATAGCAATGAATTCTTTGAACTTCTTAACATATTCTCACAATTCCTATGCTTTAGGTACTTACATGAGTCTCTAGAGCAATCATCAATGAAGGTGACAAAATACTCATAACCACCCCTCGCTTGAACATTCATTTGTCCTCATACATCTGAATATACTACCCCTAGTGGTTCTTTGGCCCTTTCTCCTATCACAGAGAATGGATGTTATGTCATTTTTCCCTCAAGGCTAGATTCACAAACAGGTAGGTCACCCTGTGCGAGTTCCCTAAAAGGCTCAACCTTTGTTAGTCCTTAAATCCTATCATAGCAAATATGACCAAAGCAAAGATGCCAATGGTACGACATTTCTAACGTTATGGATATTTTTTCGTTTAACGGTCCTAAATTTAGCTATCTTAAACAACTCATTATTTAGTACATAGGGTTCGAATGGTTACAATAGGTATAGCTCGTTTTCCATACATCCACCCCAAAATTCACATCTATTTAAAGAAAGATGATTTTATTGCTTGTGAAAGTAACTACATATTGTAGTTGATGTAATAAGAAAAACTGAAATTAAAATTTCCACTGAAAATTGGAATAAAATAAATATTGTCTTAAAACAATAGATTTATTTCCAAAATTCATTCAAGCTTATTATTTTGCCTTGTGATGAGTGTCATATGTCGTATCAAATTTAAATATATTTTATCAATCACTTATACCAGCTACTTCAGTATAGCGGTAAATAAGGGTCGAACCCACAAGGACTGTGATCAAATTATTATTCAAAAGAGAAACTTAACAAAAATTAGATAGGGGTTTTAATTTTAAAAACAAAAAACATAAAATAAAATAATGATCAAAGATTATATAACTAAGCATAAAATGGTATTAAAGAAATATTCAAGAATTACTCTCCACCTTCGACAACCAATCTATCCACAACCCCAAATAATATTCCCTATTCCCAATTAAACTATTAACTCCGCAGATAACACTTAAGCAGTCAATTATCTCAGTTTCCCTATTATAATTAATTAAAGCTAAGTGCTTTTAATTAATTCATTTTACCCAGCAATAAATCCATTAAGCATGCGATCTATTTAACCTAGTAAAAGCATTATACTCTATGAAACATGTTAATATAAGTAACAAATTCATTAAGCATGCAATCTATTTAACCTAGGTTCTATTTTTTATCACAATCACGATACCCGTCACAATATCCTAATTGTAATTTATCACTCTACTTAGAATGCTACACTATTAGGTGAATAGCAATCCTAAGATTATAGTAGAATAATGCAAAACCCTAATTAGTGGCCATCTAAACAAGATTTTACAAGATTCATAACATTCAAATAGAAAAATATAAGCAATTTAATATAAGGGAATAGAAGGAATAAAATTCATCAATCCATTCAAGATCTCATTTCTAGGGTTTTGAAATAACCCTCAACTATAAAGAAAACTACTCCATAATCACATTCATATTCATAAACATAAATATTCAATAAAAATAAAAGAGTTTTGAGACGAAAGAAAGACTAGATTGAAGAATGTATATGCTGATGTCTTTTCTCCTCCTCTGCTGCTCTAACCTCTAAAATTCGTAATCCAATGTTATATTAAAAGTTAACCCTAATCCCTTTTATAGCCCATTAAAAATTACATTTAAAAATCAAAATTTTAAGAAAAATTATATCACTAGTCGCGGCCAGTGATTCCTGGTGGTCACGGCCATGGGACATTTCAGGGAAAACTACGCGCAGTGGCCGCGGCCAGGAGATTATGGTGGTCGCGGCCACTAGTCTCTGTCTCCTAGGCCGTAACCAGTGATTCCTGGTGGTCGTGGTGATTACTGCTCAAAAATGTCAATTTATTAGTTTTAAAGTGTAAAATAAATTAAGTTTAAATTAATATTTTCATGAATTTGTTGTAATATATTTTTTTAATTGAAAATATTGATTTTAATTTAATTTATGTTTAATTTTCAGGAAACAATTTACATTTGGACATTAATAAAGAGTTAGAAAAAAGAAATAGTAAAACTGAAAAAGATAGATGAAAAAATGAGATTCTTGAAGTAATATTGCCCAGGCCCAAGCCCAACAATTACCTCTGCCAAGCTTCCCCAGCTTTCTCCTCCAACCGTCCACACCTTCCAGCCATCTTTAGCAATGCCCAAGGCACCCAGCGGCCCAGCCTAGGCCCAAACACAGGAGCTTCAGCTCCCTCACTCCAGCGTGACCCTCCAGGCCCAACGCATTTTCCAGTCCTCCCAAGCAACCCAGTAGTCCAATCTCTTCAGCCTTCTCTTCTCCCAGCCAGAGCCTACGTGGTGCCTCCCCATTGGTTGGGAATGGGTCAAAACCCTCTTGTGTCACCAGCTACTTTCAACCCATGTTTTGTGGGTATTGGGCTTTCCAAAATTGTTCTTTTGAGCTTTAAAGCTCATGTTTTTGTGGTATTTTAGGAAAGGGAAAAATGACCATACACCAAAATAGCTAGGTTAATATTAATAATAAGATTTGATTTTTCAAAATCATATTTTATTATTAATATTTCAGATTTATTTTGTAAACCCCATTTTGTTGTTTAATTTCTTTTTAGTCCTTTTATCCCTCTATAAATAGGGACTCCTTCTTCACAATTGGTATGTAATTTTTAGAGTAAAGAAACTATAACAAAATTTCTACTCACTTTCTTCTCATATCTTCTTCTTAGAATTTTGTAAGAATCATGAGCATAATGGCCTAATCTTCAGGGATGATTCCAAATGCTAGTGATGTTATTTTGCTACTTTGATTTTCTATGTTCTTAATATAAAATATTTGAGTTATTTATGTTCTTTCATCTCCATCTCTATTTTGTTATCTTTATTTACTTATGCTAATAGTATATAGGATTATTCATGCTCTTTCTATGTGATTCTAATTAGTAAAAGTAATATTGATACATAATTTTATGTCTAATCTTTTATTGCATTATTGCCCTTGGGTATTTTGTCATTTTTAGATTTTTCATAAGATTAACATTGTGCTTTTAAAGTAAAGAACTTTATAACTCAAATGGACTTTTGTTAGAAAAGAATATGGACTTTAATGTTAGATTTTTCAAGAAAATGTTGGGATGTGAACTATTTACTTGTGTATTTTTATAAATCAAGTAACCAAGTAACTAAGCAAGCATATGGATGATTCTTGAAACCTTTCCATTTCTCAAACTCTTGATTACATCTTACCTTTATTTCACCTATCTCATTTTATCATTTTATAAAAAAGACAACATCAAAATCTCAAACATATTTTCATTTCCATCTTTTTATTTATTTGTTGTTACTAATTTTTGTGTTATTTTCTACTAATCTTTTGAGTTTAGGTTACCTCCTTGTGGATCGACCGCCCGATTATACTACAACCACCGCTTAGTGGTTGTCACGATTTGGGCGTTAAACAAATTTTGGCGCCGTTGCCGGGGAGGTAGTTTTCAAAGGTTTAGTGAAATTTTTACAAAAATGTTGATAACTTTATTTGTATTTTTGTTGGTGTGAATATTGTGTTAGTATAGTCTTTATTTTTTTATTTTGATTTTTAGTTAATTTGGTTATTATTATTAAAAAACAAAAAAAAATTAAAATATATAAAAAAAAGTTAATTATTTATATATATATTTTCTTTCTTCTTTTTTTTAGTAAAACAAAAAAAACTATACGTATATAAATATACATATAAAAAAAGATATATATCTATTTCTTAATTTGTTTTCTCTACTTTTCGGATAAAACAAAAAAAAAACATTTTATAAATATATATGTACACCCTGGTTTTCCCACGGGCTGATTAGCAGGCCGAGCTACGGACTAATCACGATTAGCCCATTAACATCCCCAAGACCGGAGCTCCCGTTTCGAGGTCGTACCTTATTAGCTCGAGCGATCCCTGAGGACTCGCCAAGGTTGCCCAGGACTGGGTGAAGGAATCCGAAGGCCGAAGGTCAGGTCAAGGGAGCAGCTCGTGGCACGAGCTATGCATGGAGCTCTGACCCTCTGTAAAGTCAACACACGCAAGATAAACGTGCATATATCTGACATCACGTGTCTGATATCTCCCTGACTTCTTGGACACGCAGCAGGAACGTGTGTGTTCAGATATCCACGGCTGGGTTGGGCCGTGCGGCCCAGTATCTCCTTACCTATCGATTTGACCATACTTATGTGTCAGGTTTAGGAATTAATCATGAATGTCACAGAGTTGATATGACAAATAATAAGGTCACGGGATGACCTCCCTACCAACTTCCAGGTGCCTTCTCCTATAAATATGGAGAACCTAGGAGTTGATAGGGGTTGGGAAAAATAGTATCTGAATAGATATATGCTTTGTAACCAAATACCCAGAATATATCAATAATATTGACTAGTGGAGTAGAGGGATTTTAACCTTCGAACCACTTAAAAACGTGTCTTGAGTCACCTAGTTCATTCTCTAAGATTCTGTATCTGCGACAGTTCTATATTCAGCACTAATCCCTCTCTCTGCTTCTCTTAATTACCTGTTGGCGAAGAACCGCGTCAACAGTTTGGTGCTTTCATTGAGAGCAAGTTCGATTAGTGCTGCTGCAAACATCCTACTATGGTGACCACTCGGTCCAGGCATGGCAACGAAACAGAGCAGCATGATGGGCATGAGGCTCATCATATTGCCATCCCTGACGAACAAATTCCTGAAGTCCAACAGAGGCCAGGAAAGCAGCCGGTGGGCCAGGACGATACAGGTAGTTCGGCGCCCCGGCCACCTAATCCGAACCCATGTTACTATACTGCGGTGGAGATGGAGAATGCTCAACTGAGGAGCCAGTTAGCAGCAGCCGGTCAGCAAACCCAGGATATTCTGGCCCGACTACCCCCTCTCACAACCAACGTTAACGTTGGAGAGAGGCAAGGTGAGGCTCCAAAGTCTCGCCGGGGTAATCGGTCCAGGCATAGCCGTTCGGATAGACTTCCGGCAGCCAACTCCACCCCTTCATCACACCATCGAGAGGCCAACTTCAGGGAAATGCCTGGGACCGGACAACAGCAATACAGCCGTTCGGTTAGGACGTCGACTCCTAGCTCTCAACCATCCTCGAGGACGCCCAGAAGAGCTCGAGGAAGTTCCCGGAGGAGATCCGAGGAGGGCCCACGACGTCAGCCCGTCCCCGAAGAACGTCCTGCGCCTCATCCAGATTGCCCGGCGCGGGACCAGCAAGTTGGCAGGGCCGAAAGGACCCCACAAAATTTGATACGTCCAGACGGAACCAGGATCGCTTCTCCAGTCAGGCATCCTCCATCTCCGATCAGATATCCGTCTCCTCCTCGGCCCGTCCGAGATATCCCAGCTTACGGAAGTAGTAGGAGAAACCCACCATCAGCGGGACCTTCCCTGCGTAGCAGGGCGCCCGAAGAAAGCTCAGGTCCTCACCACCAAAGGCAGACTCCAAGCCTATCCGGCAGGAGTCATTGGACCGGCAGTCGCCGGAGTGATCTCTCTGGAGGAGACCTACGCCAGCGGATAAGTTCGGCACAAAGCTACCGGACCGCCCAGGGAGACGACCTTCGAGATCACCTCAACTCTCACAGAGAGGACCGAGCTAGAGATGGTAGCCAGGCTCGCTCGGGGGGGGTCCGATCCGAAGTACATAACGGAGGGAATGTCCCAAATAACCTATCTCAAGATAGGAGGGGCAATAACCCACCTAATATGTACAATGGGTCCGGAGCTGTTGAGCATCCCCGGAATGACCCAGGATCTCAGGACCAAACCCTCGAGCGCCTAACTCAGATGGAGGAACTGATGAGGAAGCTCCTATCAGAAAAAGAAAAAGACGAATATGATTCGGGAGACGAGATGGAACTCTTCGCCCCCAACATAGCAGCGACGGCATACCCATCTGGTTTTCGTATGCCTCACTTGTCAAAGTTCAACGGGGACGGAGATCCGTCGGACCATTTGGGGATGTTCAACACCCTAATGATGGCCCATAACATCGGTCCGGAGCTGCGTTGCTTGATCTTCCCTTCCACACTGACTGGACTTGCCAGGCAGTGGTTCAAGCAGAGTAAAAGACAGTCAATCAGCTCCTGGAAGACCTTCTCTGCTGATTTCAAAAGGGCGTTCCGCACCTCTCAGGTCGCCCGTGTTCAGGCCGACTCCCTAGCCAACGTAAGGCAGCAGCCCGGTGAGACGCTAAAGCCTACTTGAGCAGATTCGCAAATGTCGCTGCTCGAGCCAGGGACGCAGATGATAGCTCCAAGCTCATGGCCATGAGAACCGGAATCCTGGTCGGGGGAGACCTGTGGAAAGACATTTAGAGGAAGGGAGTCAGCTCGGTTAACGAATTCCTTAACAAAGCCCAAGAGTGGATAAACTTGGAAGAAGCTGAAGCTTCAGCCGCGGGGACCAGCCAGGTTCCCGAGAAGCCCGCTGGAACGGGGACGGAGATTGTGATGGCGACCCCCGACGTCGCGCAGAACAACCAGCCCGGTGGTGGCAAAAGAAAGGGGAATGGTGAAAACAGTCAGCACGGTCAAAAGAAGAATAAGTTCGTGGATAATTTCAAGCCCGTGTTCAAAACACATACCGAGCTCACCCAGTCCAGGGAAATTATCTTCCTGGCCAACTCTACTCGGGTCCCTTGGAAGAGGCCGAAACCATTGAAACACCACAAGGGAAAGAGAGACACTTCCAAATTCTGCCGTTTTCACAACGACGTCGGCCACAATACCGACGATTGCAGGCATCTAAAAGATGAGATCGAGACTCTCATCCGAGCAGGCCCCTTGGCGCAATACTCACGAAACAGGGTCCCAGCGAGTCGACCCGCTCCAGAAGTCCCAGCCAGTCAGCCCGGGCCTCGTGTAGATCAGGACGTCCCTCCTCCCATGGTCGAAGGAGAGATATCCACCATCTCTGGAGGACCGCACATGGCTGGAACGAGCAGAGACGCCCAGAAGAGATATGTGAATGAATTAAAGGCCCACAACGGAGCGGAGTTCGTCCCGGAGCAGCGTCAGTCGAAACAGCAGCGGTTAGAAAAGCAACCGATCACTTTTACGGAGGAAGACGCAGGCCATGTCCAATTCCCTCATAATGATGCCTTGGTCGTAGCAGTCCAGCTCGCCAACCGGAGAGTAAGGAGAGTGTTGGTGGACAACGGAAGCTCGGTAAACCTCCTATTCCGGTCCACCTTAGAAAAGATGGGATTGACTGTCGCCGAGCTAAAGGCGACCTCCATGATGCTGTATGGCTTTTCAGGAGAAGGGTCGGCAGTGATAGGGACGATCGAGCTGGTGATCACCCTAGGAGAAGAATCTCGAACAGTCTCCAAGCTACTTGAGTTCGTGGTCATTGACTGCTCCGTTGCCTACAATGCCATTTTAGGCCGGCCTACCCTCATAGCTTTCGAGGCTATCACTTCCATTCGACACCTCGCCATGAAGTTCCCTACTTCGACCAGAATCTGTAATATCAAGGGCGATCAGCTCGCTGCCAGGGAATGTTACAGCATTTCCATGAACGGAAAATCTAAACCCGGGCAGCTGGCAATGGCCATTCAGGGCAAAGAGGAATCTCAGGGACCCTTGGTGGATCCTGAGATTGAAAAACCTCAGAGCGCCGAAGAGGAAAAGGTCTCCTTGAGTGAGGACATTGACCCCCGAGTAGGCGAAGACAGATCCGGGCTCCAGGCCATTGAGGAGCTCGAGGAGGTGAACCTCAATCCGCAAATTCCGTCACGGATGGCCAAGCTCGGGAAAAACCTCTGTAGCAAGAGGAAGACGGAGCTGGTTACGTTTCTCCGGGCTAATTTAGACGTATTTGCCTGGTCCCACGAGGACATGGTAGGAATTAGCCCGAGTGTCATCATGCAAGCGCTCCATCTGGATAAAAGCGTCCCTGCCAAGTCTCAAAAGCAAAGGCGTTTAGGGACAACCCGAGCTGAAGCCCTAGAAGAAGAGGTAGCCCGACTCAAGAAATGTGGCTTTATCCGGGAAGCCAAATTTCCAATTTGGGTCGCCAATCCCGTGCTAGTTCCGAAGCCCAACGGGAAATGGTGGACCTGTATTGACTTCTCCGATCTGAATAAGGCCTGCCCCAAGGATTGTTTTCCATTTCCAAGGATCGACCAGCTGGTGGACGCCACGGCGGGGCACGAGCTCATGTCCTTTATGGACGCGTACTCAGGCTACAATCAGATCGCGATGAATCCGGCGGATCAGGAACACACTAGCTTCATGACCCCGACTAATGTCTATTGCTACAAGGTCATGCCGTTCGGTCTGAAGAATGCCGGAGCTACCTACCAAAGGCTAGTAAACAGAATGTTCGCGGACCAGATCGGAAAGAACATGGAAGTATATGTTGATGACATGCTCGTCAAGTCAAAGACTGCCGACAACCATGTTTCCGACCTGGAAGAATGTTTTAAAATATTACGGAAATACGACATGAGGCTCAATCCCCAGAAATGCACTTTTGGTGTCGCATCCGGGAAATTCCTGGGGTTCATAGTTAATACCCAAGGAATCGAGGCAAACCCCGACAAGACCAGGTCACTGCTCGAGCTTCCTTCCCCTAGGTCGCGGAAAGATGTCCAAGGCCTCACAGGAAGGGTAGTAGCACTCAACCGGTTCATTTCAAAGTCAACCGATAAATGTTTGCCCTTCTACAACCTGCTCCGGGGAAACAAGAAGTTTGAATGGACAGTAGAATGCGAAAGCGCATTCCTCGACCTGAAGGCACGTCTGACCGAACCACCTGTGTTATCCAAGCCCAAGGCAGGAGAGTCTCTCTTCCTCTACCTGGCCGTCACTAAGGACGCGGCCAGCGCCGTACTAGTACGAGAGGAAGACCAGGTTCAGAAGCCAGTTTATTACATCAGCAAGAGACTCCTCGGAGCAGAATCACGGTACCCACTGATGGAAAAATTGGCATTCTGCCTGATCACGGCCTCGCAAAATCTCAGACCCTACTTCCAATCCCACTCGATACACGTCATGACCGATCAGCCTCTAAGGCAGGTTTTGCAAAAACCTGAAGCATCGGGACGTTTGTTAAAGTGGGCGGTCGAACTCAGTCAGTTCGAGATTTTCTATACTCCACGAACTTCCATAAAAAAATAGGCCTTGGCCGACTTCGTGGCAGAGTGCACGGGATTCCAGGAGGATCCATCAGAAGGCTCATATCAGCTCACCTCGCCCAAATCGTTGTGGAAGATCTTTGTGGATGGTTCATCCAACGAGAACGGTTCCGGGGCCGGAATCATTCTGATCTCCCCCGAGGGACATAGGTTCCACTTGGCGCTAAGGTTCGGGTTCAAGGCCTGAGGATAGCCAAGGAGTTAAAGGTGAGCTCCGTCCAGTGCTTTAGTGACTCCCAGCTCGTGGTAAACCAGGTTCTAGGCGAATATCAGGCGCGGGGACCCAAGATGGCCGCCTATTTGGCAAAGGTAAAAGCCGAGCTGTCCGCATTTGAGCAAGGATCAATCGAACAGATACCTCGAGAATAGAACGCCAATGCGGATGCCCTTGCCAAACTTGCCATCTCAGGAGAGACGGAGACCCTTGGGTTGGTGCCAATAGAATTCTTGGAAAAACCAAGTATAGAAGGAGATCGGGTAGAGGTCGAGATGATTGATGCTAGACCGACCTGGATGACCCCCATCCTTGAATATCTCGTCGAGGGCAAGCTGCCTGAAGGACGTAACGACGCGCAACGAGTCCTATATCAAGTCCCTAGATATACAATAGTTGATGGGTTATTGTACCGACGTGGGCACTCCCTACCTCTCCTCCGATGCGTTCTTCCAGGTGAGGCGAAGGCCATCCTGCAGGAAATTCACGAAGGATTCTGCGGAGACCACACTGGGGGGCAAAGCCTGGCCTTAAAGGTTCTCAGGCAAGGTTATTACTGGCCAACTTTGTCCAAAGACGCGATCTCATACGTGAAGAAGTGCAACAAATGCCAGCGATTCGCTGCAGTTGCCCGAGCTCCTCCAGTCAAGCTGAGGATGATCTCGGCCCCTTGGCCGTTTGCTGTTTGGGGAATAGACCTAGTGGGCGCCCTGCCCACTGGAAAGGGCGGGGTCCATTACGCCGTGGTAGCCATAGACTACTTCACTAAGTGGGCCGAGGCAGAGCCGTTGGCAACAATAACATCGAAGAAGGTACTCGACTTCGTGGTTAAAAGTATCATCTGTCGGTTCGGTATGCCAAAGAAAATCGTCTCTGACAACAGCACTCAGTTCGATAGCGACCTGTTCACCGAGTTTTGTGAAAGGCACGGGATTGTAAAAACTTATCCTCCGTGGCCTATCCTCAGGCGAACGGCCAGGTCGAGGCTGTCAACAAGACTCTAAAGGCGAGCCTCAAGAAGAGATTAGATGAGGCAAAGGGGGTCTGGCCAGAACAGCTCCCCCAGGTCCTATGGGCATACCGGACCTCGCATCGGACTCCTACAAGTCATACTCCTTTCTCCCTAACCTTTGGGAGTGAAGCAGTCCTCCCCGTGGAAGTTGAGGTTCTGTCACATAGAGTCCAGTCTTACGACCAAGATCGAAACCATGAGCTCCTGTGCCATTCCCTCGATCTAATTGATGAAAGGCGAGAAGATTCGCAACTCCATCTCGTCCATTATCAGCAGAAGATCACTCGCTACTTCAACTCTAAAGTCAAAAAACGCGCCTTTAGCGTTGGCGACTTGGTCCTAAGGAGAGTTTTCTTGGCCGAAAAAGATCCCAAAGATGGAGTGTTGGGACCAAACTGGGAAGGACCATACTAGGTCATCAAAGTCATCAAGGAGGGAACTTATAAGTTAGCCTGACTTGATGGAGGAGCCGTGCCACGAACCTGGAACGCCATCCACTTAAAGAAATATTATCAATGATCCACTTGTAAGGCCTGGAAGGCCACTTTCTATATATTAATAAAAATCAGCTTTTTACGAACATTTGCAATTGTAATCTTAAAGTAACCACGAAAGACCCTTTCCCAGTTACTTGGGGGGCATATGGTACCTGGATATAACCAGGTCTCCTTAATGACTTAGATGTTGATTTTTATCTATGGATCGTTGCTCTTCTTAAAGAGCTCGAGACACGGATAAAGGTTAATGCCAACTAAGTCCTATCCTGGTTTTAACTAGGTCGTAAAAACTTGGAAGTTAACTTAAATTTATTGATCGTGTTTCTTCTTAAAGAACTCGAGATATGGATAAAAGTTAACCCGAACTAAGTTTTCAAAATAAGTTCCTGGTTTTAACTAGGTCGTAAAAACTTGGAAGTTAACTTAAATTTATTGATCGTGTTTCTTCTTAAAGAACTCGAGATATGGATAAAAGTTAACACGAACTAAGTTTTCAAATTAAGTTCCTGGTTTTAACTAGGTCATAAAAACTTGGAAGTTAACTTAAATTTATTGATCGTGTTTCTTCTTAAAGAACTTGAGATATGGATAAAAGTTAACACAAACTAAGTTTTCAAAATAAGTTCCTGGTTTTAACTAGGTCGTAAAAACTTGGAAGTTAACTTAAATTTATTGATCGTGTTTCTTCTTAAAGAACTCGAGATATGGATAAAAGTTAACCCGAACTAAGTTTTCAAAATAAGTTCCTGGTTTTAACTAGGTCGTAAAACTTGGAAGTTAATTTAAATCTATTTATCGTAGTTCTTCTTAAAGAATTTGAGATATGGATAAAAATTAACACGAACTAAGTTTATATATAAAAAAAATATGAGTTAAAAGTGCAAGGAAAATTGTCTCGAGGTAAGGACACCTTATGCAAAAGTTACAAAAAATACTTCAAAATATAAAAAGAGAAAAAGAGAAGAGCGCCCTAAGCTCCGTCAGTCGGCCCTTTGGAGGTCGCCATTTCATCTTGCTCCGCCGCACCAGAGGCTTCCCCAGTCTCCGAAGGTGGCGCCTCTTTGTCGAGGCGAGCTTGGAACTTCACCAACAAGCACGCCCAGAAATTCGGTGGCATGAAAGAGAAGTCAGCCTCCGGATTATGGAGCCAACAGTGGTAGAACAGATCCTGCATGGACTGCTCCGAGATGGTCTTCTCTTCCTCCAGGGCGGCCTGGGCAGCCTGGACTTCTGTCCTCACTGCCTCAAGGTCTGCCTGCGAGGTGGCAAGGGGTGTCTCGAGCTCCTGGACCTTCGAACGAGTCTTCTCCAGGTCGACCTGGGCCCTCTCCAACTTGCCCTTCGAGGTCGTCAGGGCATCCTTGGCTGCCTTAACCTCCTGAAGGGTGGCCTGGTGCTCAGTCCTCATGTCACTGAGCTGAGTCCTGGCCCTGATGATGCTTCGGTGAAGGGCGAAGACACCCTGCAAGGAATGAAAGATAAACCGGCTCAGAGAAAAAATTAGGCAAAGTCTAATGGGCAAAGCTTTAAAAGAATAGGGCAGCTTACCGTTAGGGTCATGCTCATGGAAGAGTCCATGACGTCAACCGGGCTCATCGTCTCAATAGTCCGGAGTTCCTTCTCGGTGAACTTGTAGATATGGTTAACGGCGTAGCTCGCTGATTCGTACACCGTTCCCCGAAAGACCTCTGGGATCTTCTCCAGGTCCTGGGGATTGACCGGGATGCGTACGTCGGAGGCCACCACAGGCGGAGTCCCGAGCTCCATCCCTGCATCCTGGGTGACGGTTGGAGTTCGCTGAGGGGGCGGAGGCATTTGGCCTGCTCCGGCAGCAAGAATAATCCCTCCCGCGTCCTGGGCTGGCGGGGCTTTCTCCTTCTCCTTTGCAGGAGATTTAGTGGAGACCCCGGCAGAGCTCTTGGAACCCCGGAGCCTTTTCGCTCTTGGCCCGGCTGGGGGGTTCCCCCCGAAGACTATGCCCCGCAAGCTATCCTTGGGCTGAGACATCTCTTCTGTCAAAAAAAAAAAAATACATGGTTATTACAAGTTAGCAATCATACAAAGATAAAGACAAAAGGTTAAAGCTAAAAAAGCATATGAATACTGAGGGAGGCCTACCCCCCGAGCTGGAAGAACCTAAGACGATTATTTCACGACCTGGCGCAGGTTCTAGGTCCGGTTCTGACTCAGGGCTAGACTCTTCTACATACTGCCTAAGCCCCGGAGCATAGTTACCCCTCTGGAGTGATGGCCATGTGCGTAGGTTGGTCCCATACTCCTCGAATAAGATCGACCTAAAAGCTAGGGTGTTATCTACTACTACGGTACCCCTAGGCCGGCTCTCTTGGTGATCCAGCACGAACCGGTCAACACAATGGAGCAGGAGTGTGTTCAGGTCCGGATCCCTTCGGTGACGATGGACGATCTGCCTAGGATTGAACCTAACCAGCCGGGGGTCTGCAGTGGCCCTATCTAGACTCTTAAACAAGTAAGGGTCACCTTGGCCAGAAGGACCCGCGGCTGCTCCGGATCGGACCCTCTCCTCGCCCATCCTCTGGGCGGCCTCCAAGGTCCTCTTCCTATTCCTCACGAGCGGAACTTCTGTCGCCTCGTCCTCCTCGTCTTCCTCTACCGCGACCTCCTCCACGATGATAGGTCTGTTGTCGCGGGCTAGGGGTGGCCCCCGGGGCCTCTTCAGGTTCAGGGTCTCGTTTGGGAAGATCAGTTTGCAGAACACCATCGTCTCGTCTGTCACAAGCACGCGATAGTCCTTCTCACTGGGGGGCAAGCCCGCCAGTGTTTCATATTGGCCCCCGAGGGTCACAGACTTTTCGGTCCTCGCGTAGATGGCTGCAGGATTGGCTGGAATCAGAATGGAATACGGGAAGAGCTAAAATAAAATAACACTTAAAAGGCGAGCTAAGATCAGGGACTACTTACGAGGACGATTGAAATAGTGGTGGTCGCAGTTCCGGAACCCAGTTGACATGAAGAACTGATCCTTGAAGTCATTTGGGTGGCTGGGCAGCTCGATCACCGCCGCTGTATTGGGAAAACGGGTTAAATAGTAAAACCCGTCACCTCGCCCCCGCTGATCCGGGCTGGCTTTGAGGCAAAAAGAAATATAAAATATCAGCAGGAGTAGGGACCTCCCACTCCTGCTTCTTGAATAAATACCTCAACCCTGCCAGTAGACGGTAGGAGTTGGGGGGGAGCTGAAAAGGGGCCAACCCCACGTAGTTCAGGAAATCAGCGAAGTACTGATCCAGGGGGAGGAAGGCCCCTGCCTTGAAGTGTTCACCGCTCCAGGCCGCGAACGATTCATCGAGCAGCGTGCAGCTCCGCTCGCCATCCGCGGCAGGTCGGGCAATAACGGAGGCTTTCCCCAGTGGAATGTTGTGAGTAAGGAAGAGTTTGTTGATCTTCGCCTGGTCGGTTATCTTTGAGACGATTCTCTCCGCCTCAAAGAATGCGTCAGGGGCCACCTCGACCTCCTTCTCCACGGCCGGCCCGAAGCGGGGGATCGGGGAGCTGGGTATCACCGCCTTTCCTTTTTCCTGCTGGGAGGCCGAGCTTCCAACGTTCTTCTGAGGGAGGTTCTTTTTTGGAGCCATCTGGTCGCCTAGTGAACAAAAGAAAACACTTTAGAAAAGGTGACCCAAGAAGGAGGAAGAAGCAATTATTATTTGCACGAGCTGAGGTAAGCCCAGCTCGTGGAGAGTGGAACCACGCGGTTCAGTGAACACGCACATATGCTCCCAACAGATCCCAGATTACTCAGAATTCGCGTGTCAGGGGGTTCATAATAGAATTTTCCTTGGGGGGAAAGTTTCAATAGGCAGAAAATTACAAAACCGCTTATGAGGCGTGTTCCCTAAGCTACCTGGTTTTGCACCCAAAAATTCCCAAAACTCCTACCCAGAAATTTGTCCAGAAAAAGCACCCTGAAACCCATATGCTAAAGCGATTTCTTACAACAAATGTGCCCTAACCTAAAAAGGGTTGTCACCCTCCATATCCACACAACCCAGAAAACCCTTGCATGTGGCTACATTGAAAATTTTTCCTAAGCTACAGTAGCATGTTTTCAAAGTGAACAGGGTTAGGAAACTTACAGTGTATGGCTGGGAGGTAGACGAGGGCGTTGCGTTGGTAGGAGCTTCGTCGGTGTAGTAGCTTCCAAAGCTTCGGAGGAATCCGTGCGCCTAAGCTTCGTGAACGATGAAAATGGCAGCAACAGGGTTGAGGGTTTCGTTCTTCTAAAATATGGAGAAGGAAGAGAAAAGGAGATTTGGAAAATTTTGAATGAAAGGGTGGCCCGTGCGTGGGGTGGCCACCCCCTTTTTATATACGTGAAGGATCACGTGTAGAAGGCTCTTGGGTGGCCCTGGTGAGGGATCCGAGGCCTTCCACTCGAAATACGAAACGACGGCTGGACATAGGCTAGGCCATTAAATGCGGTTCTCGTAAGACGTACCGTCACCACCCACAACGTTCCACGTATCAGACGCCTGCGTAAAGAGTGGAATGCGAAGAGTTTATGGGGAAGTCTAAAAGCCCCTACTGTGGTCTTATATGCGACGTCATATACCACGAGCAAGAGCTTGGGGGGCAGATGTACGCCCTGGTTTTCCCACGGGCTGATTAGCAGGCCGAGCTACGGACTAATCACATTAGCCCATTAACATCCCCAAGACCGGAGCTCCCGTTTCGAGGTCGTACCTTATTAGCTCGAGCGATCCCTGAGGACTCGCCAAGGTTGCCCAAGACTGGGTGAAGGAATCCGAAGGCCGAAGGTCGGGTCAAGGGAGCAGCTCGTGGCATGAGCTATGCATGGAGCTCTGACCCTCTGTAAAGTCAACACAAGCAAGATAAACATGCATATATCTGACATCACGTGTCCGATATCTCCCTGATTTCTCGGACACGCAGCAGGAACGTGCGTGTTCAGATATCCACGGCTGGGTTGGGCCGTGCAGCCCAGTATCTCCTTACCTATCGATTTGACCATACTTATGTGTCAGGTTTAGGAATTAATCATGAATGTCACAGAGTTGATATGACAAATAATAAGGTCACGGGATGACCTCCCTACCAACTTCCAGGTGCCTTCTCCTATAAATATGGAGAACCTGGGAGTTGATAGGGGTTGGGAAAAATAGTATCTGAATAGATATATGCTTTGTAACCAAATACCCAGAATATATCAATAATATTGACTAGTGGAGTAGAGGGATTTTAACCTTCGAACCACTTAAAAACGTGTCTTGAGTCACATAGTTCATTCTCTAAGATTCTGTATCTGCGACGGTTCTATATTCAGCACTAATCCCTCTCTCTTCTTCTCTTAATTACCTGTTGGCGAAGAACCGCGTCAACAATATATATATATATATAAATTTATATTTTTTTCTTTTTAACTATAGTTTCATTAATCTTTCTTTCTTTCTTAATTTCTTTTTTTAGTTAAATAAATATTTGTAAAAAAAAAAGATTAAACTTGTTATTTAGCTTCACTTTAATTTTCTTTTCTTTATTTTATTTTTGTGTTGTTTATTTTGTTGCTTAATTTAAGATTTTCCTTTTTCTTTTCCTTAGTTTTCCTTAGAATTTAGGTTTCCAAAAAAAAAAACAACATAAAATTGCATAAAATTGTTCATAAAACTTCAATCATAAAACGCTTAGTATTGGGAACAATTGTGTAATATTACAAATGGTAGAAACCGATATTGTTCTGTCTAGAAAGATTGGTTGTTAAATAAGGGTTGTGAAAGCGTTACCCTCCACACTTACCTGGGAACCTCGGGGAGTTCTGTCTAGGAAAGTGTGGGTCTAAAGCGGTACCTTGGCAACCTTCCCAATCGGCCTGGGAACGTTTCAAGCATCTACCTTTGCACTATTACATTGTTGAACCTATTACTATAAGAAAACCAAGCTTGTTCTATCAAAATAAGCAATTTCACTCTGCTTAAAGGTTGTTTGGTCGAAAAGGTTTAACTTGTGATCCATCATACTTACTCAGTAACCTCGGGGAGTTCTAGTAAGGTCTTGGAGATCACCCCAAAACCTCCAAATCTACCTGGAAACAAGTTTAACAAAAAAAAATTAAAAAAAGCAAAGAAAATAAAAAAATAAATAAATCTAATTCTGATTTTCGAGAGTGAATGAATCATCACGAAACTTCTAGTGACACTTCTTCCAATTCATCCACCCCTCCTTCCGAAACTCCTTCCACCAACCCTGCTTCTCCACAAACCTTCGTTGATAATAATCCATTCGCAATGGCTCACAATGATGGCATCCAACCAAGAACTCTCAATGACTACCTCCATCCTACTCGCACTTCCACGCCTTCATGCATTATTTTCCCTCCTAATATGCTCGCATTAGACTTTAAACCTGGCATGATTCAACTCTTGCCCACATTTCATGGAATGGAAAATGAAAGCCCATACGTGCATATCAGAGAATTCGAGGAGGTAGTAGCCACGTTCTATAACCGAGCCGAAAATGTTGATGTTGTGCGACTGTAGTTCTTCCCTTTCTCCTTGAAGGATAAAGCCAAAAGCTGGTTATACTCTTTGAGACCTAGGTCGATTGGAACATGGGAGGAGATGACCAAATCTTTCTTTCTGAAACACTTTCCCAGCCATAAGACCAACAATCTAAAATGACAGATTTCCACATTCTCCCAAAAGGACAATGAAACGTTCTATCAAGTCTGGGAAAGATTCAAAGATCTGTTAAATCAATGCCCGCACCATGGCTATGAGAACTGGAGTTTGGTCAGTTACTTCTATGAAGGCCTCACGAGTCGTGAGCGCCAGTTTATAGAAATGCTATGCAATGGTGAATTCCTCGAAAAAGAGCCAGACGATGCTCTTGAATATCTCGAAGAAACCGCGAAAAAGTCTCACACCTAGACTAGTCCAAGTGCTACTGACAGCACCAACCGACACAAACCATTTGGGATCTATCAACTTCGAGAAGAGGATAGTGTTAAGGCCCAACTCGAAGCTTTGAAAAAGCAGTTTGAGGTCTTAATGATGAAAAATGGTCAAAAATCGCACATGGTCGCTCAAGCGGAACCACAAGAACCATGCTTTGCTTGTGGTGGGACGGAGCACTTAGCTAAGGGCTGCTTAGCTTTGAATGAAATGAGGGGGGTTTATGAGGAGCAATGCAATGCCTTAGGGGCATATAACAAGCCATTCTCCCATACGTACAACCCTAGTTGGAGAAACCACCCAAATTTCAGTTGGAGAGATTCCAACCAAGCTGAATCGTCTGGAGGCCAATGGAGAAATGAGCAGCAAGTTCAACCATCAAAGGCGTATTCTGCACCTCAATACAATGCTCATCCATAATGAAATTCTCTCGAGAATACTCTTCATGCATTCATGGAGGAACAATCAAACTTAATCGCCAAATGATGGAAGAAATCAAGGAAATGAAATGTCAATTCTCAAAATTGACTGAATCCTTAGCCATTCCGGAAAAAGGCAAACTTCCTTCCCAACCGAAATTCAATGTGCAAGGCCAACACATGGCCCAATCTTCAAATTCTAATGATCAACATGTCAAGGAAGTGAATGCCATCACGACGAGAAGCGGTAAAACTCTGCAAGACTCACCCATAAAATCCAACACTCCCAGTACTCCAAAAGTCATTTCCGAAAATCCACCACTCAATGCCACTCCAAAAGCACCATTTCCCCAGGCTTTGAAACCTGTTGGGAAACTTCCTGATAACCGAGCTGAACTCCTTGAGCACTTGACACAAGTGAAGATTAATCTTCCTTTGCTTCACATCATTAAACAAGTGCCCGCTTATGCCAAAATCATCAAGGATCTTTGCACTGCAAAAAGGAAGCACCATGTCAAGAAGACTGCCTTCTTGACTGAGCAAGTGAGTGCGGTGATTGAACAAAAGGCATCGCCGAAATACAAAGATCCCAGTTGTCCCACCATTTCTTGCCAAATTGGGACCCATGAAGTCAGCCAAGCCTTACTTGATCTTGGCGCAAGTGTCAATCTCATGCCCTACTCTGTATACTCGCAACTCGGTCTTGGAGAAATGAAGCCAACATCTGTTGTACTATAGCTTGCTGATCGTTCCACCAAAAAGCCTAGGGGTATTGTTGAGGATGTATTGGTTCAAATTGAAAAATTCTATTACCTCGTGGATTTTCTTATTCTTGATACCCAATCTGTGGTGAACATGGAGTCTAAAATTCCTATTATCCTCGAAAAACCATTCCTTGCTACTGCAAATGCTTTGATCAATTGTCGGAATGGTCTAATAAAGATATCGTTTGGAAACATGACTCTTGAAGTCAATATCTTCCACATCGGGAAACAACCCTGAGAAGATGATGAATGCTATCAAACATTCATGATTGACACTATAATTCCCGAGGAGGTCAAATTGCGAAGTGTTATCCCCGTTTCCTGCCGTGGGCCCGAGACCGCGATCCAGGCCCACTAGCTGGCCAATTAAGGTTGTGCCCAGTCCGGGCCGTGGCAAGGAGTATGATGGATATCGATAGCCCAACTCTGGGCGAGGCCCGGAAGGCGTCTGGGGAGTATTGTCCGGGACGGTCATCCGGGAGACGGTACAACTGGCTAGGGGTAACAATCGGGATCGCTGGGAACAGTCCCGAAGCCTGGTAAACGATCCGGGCTCCTGGTGGATGATCCAGGCTTGCGGTAAACGAAGAGGGACATAGGTAAACGAACCCGGGTCGGATCCCCAAGGGTTGAAGGATAAAGCATCCATGACCCTGACTTTGCCCCATGAAGCGTGGGAATTGTCCCCACGTTTCACCTGCGGAAAAGGCCACCTCGGGATTGTACGCCGCTGGTTTAGACCTGTGCCGCCACTGCTCTGATCGATCTTGTCCCCTGAATCTGCCTCGTAACTTGAGATGCCCAGACCAAAAGCTCCAATTTTTCAGATGATAGATATGGTTTGGGCTGGCCCAATGGGCTCAAGTTAATGTTTTTCTTTTATGTTTTAATTCTTCTGTATTGGGCTTCCGGTAGAGAAGCCAGCAGTATTTATACCTTTATTGGGCCTGGGTCAGCCCGGCCCACGCCCAGTGCACCTGTGAACCTATAAATTCATGTAACAGAGCACTAGAGAAGGGACTTTTGGAGCGGGTATACAGTTACTCTGCTAAAACTAAGAGAAAACTCCATTGTTATAGATTCTCTAAGCTCTAATACAACTGTCTCGTGGACTAAGGCTCATTAACGCCCCAACCACATAAAAATCTTGCTTACAACTTCTAAACCCTTTCTCTTTAATCTCTCTTATCTTTTATTATTATAGTTTCCGAAAAGCTCGGTAAACATTTTGGTGCTTTCATTGAGAGCCTGAGAAAGCTAGTGTTGACATCAAACTTCTACAACAATGGTGAATACAAGACACACCACTTTCGACCCTACTAACCCAGAACAGGGCAATGGAGAGCCACTGCCCACCCAACCTCTTCCTCAAAGTCCACCTGAGGACACTCCTCATCAGACATCCCACCCTGACGAGTCACAGGACTACAAAGGTGGAACGGAGTACGAGGAAGACTATTACGAGGAAGAGGAGGGGAATGAGGGGGAGTACCACGACAAAGCTGAGGATCTCGAGATCCCAGGAGGAGTGGACCCCAACCAGGAGGATCTGGAGGTGACTAGACTGAGGCAGCAAGTCCAGGACCAAGAAGCCAAGATTGCTGAGCAGGCGGAGGCATCTCGGCAGATGCAAAAGTCCCTCCTAGCCTTGTAGGCTTTCATAGCCGCGCAGGGTCTGAAGACCAATCCCCCAGCTGGCCCACCTCCGAGAGCGCAACAGCTCACTCCGCAGGCCAGAACCGGAGCCCCTGAAGATGTGAGGCCGACCCCTCCTCCGGGGCAGGCTCCTGAGAAAGGCCCAGGAAATCCGGACCGAGAGAAAAAGAAGGCCGGGGCAAACACCCAAGGGAAAAATCCCCCCATCTAGAGAGTCGGGCCCCGTCCCCGGCCACTCCCTAGGAAAGAGAAGGTGCGCTCCGTCTCAGGACAGGGCCACCCGACCAATCCACAGGGGACGCGGCCGTAGGGTACTAGGCCCCGGTATGCCCTAGGGCAAGCTAAACGGGAAAGGTCTTTGTACCCCAACGCTTCGGTGAACAAAAATCACCGGGAACACCTGCATAACGAGGAACACCACGCCCTTAGTTCTGGGGACGACATGTCCCGGGTGGACCTGCGCAATGGGCTGAATGCTCGGAAAGAGCAGGCCCATAAGGAAAAGATCCGCCCCCAAGGTGGTGACCTTAGGAACAACATCAACAACAGGAGGAACGAGAGAGTCCCCCTAGAGGGTGGCGTGGCCAGGCAGCTCATGGAGCAGCTGGCCGCCTTGAAAAAAGTCACGGACCGCTTGGTCCGCAAACAAGAAGGAGCGAACACTGACTCCGATGAGGAGGACAAAGAACCCTGTGCGAGGCACATTCTGGACGTTGTGCTCCCCAAGGGGTTCAAGATGCCGAGTCTCACTGCCTATACCGGGAACACGAACCCCAGGGATCATCTGTCCCGATACAACCGACTTATGACCGTGGTCCACGTTAGTGATGACGGCAAGTGCCTCTGTTTTTCGATCACTCTAAACGATCCCGCCGAGGAGTGGTGGAAGAGACTCAAGCCAGGATCCATCCAATCCTGGTCAGGGCTACAGTCGGCGTTTCGCAAGCAGTTCGTGGCCGCCATGAGAATGGACATGCAAATCAGTGCCCTCGCCAACCTTAAACAGCTCCCCGCAGAGACACCGAGGGCCTACATCCAACGTTTCACCGAAGAGGCCTCCAAGACCAAGGTGGACGATGGGCAATGCTTAGTGGCATTGCAATCCGGGATCTGGGCCGGGTCCCCCCTCTGGGATGACATGCAGCGCAGCAAGGCGGCTACCTTAGAGGAATTCATAAGGAGGGCCCAGGGGTTCATCAACTGGGAGGAGGCTCAGATCCAGGCGTTCGGGTGGCCGCCGGCGCCTCAGCCCAATGCCCGGGCATTCTCGGGGTACGGGGTACGGGGTACGAGGTACGGGGTACAGTTCCCGGCACAGCCCTACGTCACTCCCCCGATTGCCCCAGGTTCGGCGGCTACGCCCGGGGTTACCTATACCATGCCTATAGTGTACGGTCCTACCTCTTCAGGATACGCCCCGGTCCAGTCCGCCCCTTTTTCCGGATATGGAGCTGCACCAGTCGGGTACATCGCCGCCCCCGTCGGGGCCCAACAGTCCCAGGCAGGGGGAACTGAGGCAAGTGCAACCCCCTCCTGGGGGAAGAGGTCCAGCAAGGGCCAAAATCGGTCTGAGCCGGCTAAGAAAGGCAAGAGTGGCTACGAGCCCTAGTATTCGGAATACACCAATTTGGTGGACACCAGGGAGAACATCTTCCTGGCCACAGAAAGGGCAGTTCACTACCGGAAGCCTACCCCCATGTTCAAAGGAGGGAGGAATCCGAGAGATACCAACAAACAGTGCGCTTACCATAAGGATGTGGGCTACACGACTGAAGAGTGACGGCAGCTCAAGGATGAGATCGAGAATCTGATCAAGCTGGGTCATCTCCACCAATGGGTCAGGATGCCCGTGGGAGTCCCGGGTCTGTCAGCAGTTCCTGAACAACCCGCGATCCCGGGCGCTCCCGGAGCATATCCGCCTCAGGGAGGGTATGCACAGGGCCTGGCGGCACAGACCCCTCAGGGGGTCCCCGTTGCGCAATCACCCGGACCTGGAATGCCTTATCCATCCGGGACTACACCCCCCGCGTAGACGGACATATGGCCACCATTTCGAACGGGCCTCACCTGGGAGGGCCGTCCAGGAATGATAAAAAACGCTACCTTAGCGAGCTCGACCACGATCAGGAGGTGTGCGCTCTGGTCCAGGCCCCGGCTCAGCGCCCGAATCTAATGAACCTCCCTGTCACCTTCACGTAGGACGACGCCCGTAACGTCCATTTCCCGCACCATGACCCTCTGGTCATAGACACCCAGATCGCCAATAAGCTGGTGTCCCGGGTGCTGGTGGACGACGGAAGCTCCGTCAACATCTTGTTCAAGCCCGCCTTTGTCGCGATTGGCTTGATCGAAGCGGATCTGGCACCGTGCCCAACCCAGATCTATAGCTTCAATGGGGACGCGATACTCCCCATGGGAAAAATCCAGTTGCTCATAACATTGGGGAGCGAGTTGCAGCACTCGTTCAAGTTCTGCGCGTTCATAGTAATGGATTGCCCCACTGCTTACAATGTCATTTTCGATCGGCCCACACTAGTCGAGTTCGGGGCAATCACATCCATTCGTCATCTTTGCATGAAATTCCCTTGCGACAATGGAGGGGTGGGAATAGTACGGGGAGATCAGAAGAGCACCCGAAAATGTTACCACGTGTCCGCCCGACCAATCTACATGGTCCGGGAGGAACCCTTCGAGGAAGTCATCGGCCCGGTTCCTCCTCCCCCGGTTGTAAGAGTGGCTTGGGAGGAGGACGAGCTGGACCCGAGGATAGGAGACGACCACGTCCTGGAGCCCATGGACGAGATTGAGGAGGTGTGCATTAGTGACACCAATCCGACCAGGATAATCCAAGTCGGGAAAAATCTGCCGGCAGAGGTCCGAGCCACCATAATCGCCCAAGTAAAGGAGAACCAGGATATTCTAGCCCAGTCTCATTCAGATATGACGGGGATCGACCGTAACATCATCTGCCATGCATTGAATATTGACCCAGACGCGACCCCGGTCCGGCAAAAACGAAGGCTCTTGGGAACGGAGAGGGCTGAGGCCCTCAAGCTGGAAGTAGAAAAGCTGTCGTCGATCAACTTCATCCGCGAAGCTGTATACCCCGTATGGCTGGCCAACCCTGTTCTGGTACCAAAGCCAAACAGGACATGGAGGACATGCATCGATTTCATGGATCTCAACAAGGCTTTCCCTAAGGATTGCTTCCTGCTTCCTTGGATCGATCAGATGGTGGATGCGACATCAGGGTACGAGATCTTAAGCTTCATGGACGCGTACTCCAGCTACAATCAGATTTCTATGCACGTAGCATACCAGTTTCCAAACTGACAAGGGGATATCTGCTACATTTTCATGCCCTTCGGGCTTAAAAAAGTCGGGGCCACCTATCAGAGGCTCATCAACCGAATGTTCCGAGCCCAGCTGGGGCAAAACATGGAAGTGTTATCCCCACTTCCTACCGTGGGCCCGGGATCACGATCCATGCCCACTAGCTGGCCAATTAAGGTTGGGCCCAGTCCGAGTCGTGGCAAGGAGTATGATGGATATCGACAGCTCAATTCTGGGCGAGGCCCGGAAGGCGTACGGGGAGTATTTTCCGGGACGGTCATTCGGGAGACGGTACAACTAGCTGGGGGTAACAGTCGGGATCGATGCGAACGGTCCCGAAGCCTGGTAAACGATCCGGGCTCCTGGTGGATGATCCAGGCTTATGGTAAACGGAGAGGGACATGGGTAAACGAACCCGGGTCGAGTCCCCAAGGGTGGCAGGATAAAGCATCCGTGACCCTGACTTCGCCCCATGAAGCGTGGGAATTGTCCCCACGTTTCACCTGCGGAAAAGGCCACCTTGGGATTGTACGCCGCTGGTTCAGACCTGTGCCACCACTGCTCTGACCGATCTTGTCCCCTAAATCTGCCTCGTAACTCGAGATGCCCAGACCAAAAGCTCCAATTTGTCGGATGATAGATACGGTTTGGGCTGGCCCAATGGGCTCAAGTTAATGTTTTTCTTTTATGTTTTAATTCTTCTGTATTGGGCTTCCGGTAGAGAAGCCAGCAGTATTTATACATTTATTGGGCCCAGGTCAGCCCGGATCACGCCCAGTGCACCTGTGAACCTATGAATACATGTAACAGAGCATTGGAGAAGGGACTTTTGGAGCGGGTATACAGTTACTCTGCTAAAACTAAGAGAAAACTTCATTGTTATAGATTCTCTAAGCTCTAATGCAACTGTCTCGTGGACTAAGGCTCATTAACGCCCCAACCACGTAAAAATCTTGCTTACAACTTCTAAACCCTTTCTCTTTAATCTCTCTTATCTTTTATTATTATAGTTTCTGAAAAGCTCGGTAAACACGAAGCAACTTTGATAATCTTGACGAACTCCTCATTCTGTCTGACAACAAAAGCCCCAGTTCTATTGAGTCTACTCTTGCAATATCAGATCGCATAGACTCATGCCATAGAAGGACTCAATTTTGGCAACCTCGCTTTGAAGAGCTACCTCGTGAGAGGTCACAGCCGAAAACTTTAGTCGAAGAGGTTCCAATTGTTCAATTGACCCAACTTCCTAAGGGTTTGAAACATGCCTTCTTGGGAGACGGTGAAACCTTTCCAGTTATCATCTCATCCAACCTTCAAAATTCTCAAGAATTGCAGTTACTCGAGCTATTGCGAATGCATAAATCTGTGATAGGTTGGACGCTTGCTGATATCAAAAGTATTAGCCCTTTAATTTGCTCCCATCGAATCAATCTGGAGAATGAAGCTATCCCCCGAAGAGACCCTCAGCGGCGACTGAACCCCACGGTGACAGGGTGGCGCATGTGCATTGATTATAGAAAATTAAATGCCGCCTCCCGCAAAGATCATTTTCCACTCCCATTCATTGATCAAATCCTTGAACGTGTAGCTTTTCATCCCTTCTATTGCTTTCTTGATGGCTATTTTGGCTATTATCAAATTTAGATTGCATTAGAGGATCAAGATAAGACCACTTTCACTTATCCCTTTGGCACTTTTGCTTTCCGGCGTATGCCACTTGGCTTGTGTAACGCACCAGCTACTTTCCAAAGATGCATGATGAGCATCTTTAGTGACATGATCGAAAAATCAATGGAAGTATTCATGGATGACCTAACGGTTTTTGGAAACTCCTTTGAGACATGTCTTCTTCATCTTGAAGTTGTTTTAAAACGATGCATTGAGAAAGGACTTGTACTCAATTGGGAGAAATGCCACTTCATGGTATCTTCTGGCATAGTCTTAGGCCACATTGTTTCTGAAAAAGGAATTGAGGTTGATCACTCCAAAGTCGACCTTATCTCCAACCTGCCGACTCCTAAGACTGTCAAAGACGTTAGGTCATTTCTTGGTCATGTTGGTTTCTATAGGAGGTTCATACAAACATTTTCCATGATTACCCGTCCGCTAAGCAACCTCCTAGCCAAAGATGCCACTTTTGAATGGAAACCTAAGTGTGAGGAATCATTCCGAACGCTTGTCAATTCACTCACTTTCGCTCCCATCATTCAGTCACCCGATTGGAGTCTTCCTTTCGAGATCATGTGTGACGCCAACAACTTTGCTATGGGAGTTGTGCTAGGACAACGAAGGGAGGGGAAACCCTTTGTTGTCTATTATGCAAGCCGAACTCTCAATAGTGCACAAATGAACTATTCTACTACTGAAAAAGAGTTGCTTGCCGTTGTCTTTGCTCTTGACAAATTCCGCTCTTATTTGATTGGATCACCTATTACGATCTTCACAGATCACTCCGCCCTTAAGTATCTCCTTTCCAAAATTGATGCTAAGGCACGATTAATACGGTGGATCCTTCTCCTGCAAGAATTTGATATAACGATCAAAGACAAGAAAGGTGTTGAAAATGTCGTCGCGGACCACTTGTCCCAACTTGAATTCAGCGATCCCGCTGACGGTCCACCTATTCATGATGATTTCCCCGATGAACAATTACTTTCTTTTGCTAAGTTACCATGGTATGCTCACATTGTAAACTACTTAGTAGCAGGTGAACTCCCATCTGAATGGAGTTCACAAGACAAACGCAAATTTCTGGTCGAGGTGCGCAATTTCTCTTTGGGATGACCCATACTTATTCAAGTATTGCCCTGACCAAATCATGTGAAGATGCATCCACGACGATGAGGTGTCTAGTGTGCTAAACTTTTGCCACAATGATGCTTGTGGTGGTCACTTCTCTGTGAAGAAAACCGCTGCAAAAATCTTACAATGCAGTCTTTACCGGCCCACTCTGTTCAAAGACACCAATGATTTCTGTCGTTCTTGTGTAAGGTGCCAAAATTTAGGATCCTTCTCTCGTCAGCACATGATGCCCTTGAACCCAATTCTTGTTATCGAAATATTTGATTGTTGGGGGATAGACTTTATGGGACCATTTCCACCTTCGTTTGGCTGCCTTTACATTCTTCTCGCTGTGAATTATGTTTCCAAATGGGTCGAGGCTGTACCATGTCGAACAAATGATAACGCTACAGTTGTCAAATTCTTGAAATAAAATGTGTTATCAAGGTTCGGTACTCCTCGCGCTATCATCAGTGATCAAGGCACTCATTTTTGCAACAGATCCTTTGAGGCTCTTATGCGCAAGTACGGTGTACTTCATAAAGTTGCAAATGCCTATCATCCACAGACCAATGGTCAAGCTGAGTTAGCCAATTGGGAGATAAAACACATATTGGAAAAGACAGTAAATCCCGACCGCAAAGATTGGTCTACACGTCTTCTAGACGCTCTTTGGGCATATCGCACTGCTTTCAAATCCCCTCTTGGGATGTCTCCCTATCGGCTTGTCTTTGGAAAAGCCTGTCATTTACCTGTCGAGCTCGAGCATAAAGCGCATTGGGCTATCAAAGCCCTAAACTTTGATCTGAATGTCGCAGGTATCAATCGCAAACTCCAGTTGTCCGAAATTGAGGAGTTGAGAAACGATGCATATGACAATTCCAGGATTTATAAGGAAAAATTGAAAATCGCTCATGATAAACAAATCTTGCAAAAACACTTTGAGCTAAATCAAAAAGTGCATCTGTATGATTCTCGCTTGCACTTGCACCCCGGTAAACTACGATCGCGATGGACTATCCCATTTATCGTGAAACAAGTATTTCCCAACAGTTCTGTTTAGGTCGCAGACCCAACCGATGGGAGAATGTTTCGAGTCAATGGCCAAAGACTGAAGCATTACATTGGGAGTGTGAGTCGTGTTAAGGAGGTCCTTCTTAAGGACCCAATCTATACACTCTGAAGATTTGAATGGTTTGCGTGTTTGTTCTTTTTATTTATTTATTTTTTTGTCTTTCTTTTATTTTTGTATGCTTTCGTTTTTGTATTCTGTTTGTTTTGGGGTATTGTTACCAGGCTATTTTCGCTCTCACCTCATGGACATGGTCATCATCCAGGTGTTCTCTTTCCTTACCTTTTTCATTTGTTATTCATTTTGACATTGAGAACACTGTCTGGTTTTTGGTTGGGGATGGTGAGCATGCATTGGCTTTCATTTGGAAAATCTTATTTTTGTGTCATTAGCATTCATTTGGAAAACATTTTTGTCTTGTTGAATTTGTAAGTCAAATTTTCTCAAAATTATCCAAGCATGAGTATAATTTGTTGGTTTGAGTCAGTTCTTACTATGTTTAGCTATTAAGAAGTGATTTTCAGAGTTCTTTTGTGCACTTTCCAAACATGTGATAAATTGGTTGTTAACACAAATAGTTGAGAGAAATTTCAAGTTTAAAGTTTTTAATTTCTTGGTGAGTTGTGAGAGTTGAGAAAACAACTTTTTGAACTTTTATTGATCATTTGAGTTCGTAAAGTCACATCTTTGGAATTTAAAACATGACATTTACTAGAGGGATGTTTTTCATTTGAGAATGAGTCTTTGTAATAATTTTTAAATATATGTTCAATAGATTTTGTTTGTAATTTCCTTTCATTTTTGTGTTGTCTCTTGTAAAAAAAAAGAAATGAAAAAAAAAGGGAAAAGAATGAAAAAAAAAAAGAAAACAAAAGAAAAAGAAAAAAAAATAATAGATAAATGAAAAAAAAGAAAAAAAAAAGAGAACAAGAGCAACACTTCCTTCTATTATTTTGTAGTTGTTGAAAAAATATATATATATTTCTATTACTATTATTTTGTGTAATTGTATCAAAAAAAATAAATTTTATTATCATTATAGTTCACTTTCTTATTTATCATTTCTAATTAGTTGTCATTTTGTTTTTGGAGTTTTCTCATGTAAATCTCAAATGTTGTTTGTCATTTGAATTCCAATAAGTTGATTTGCCTATCTTGTGATCAATATTTGTTCAAATTGCTTGTCCTAAAAAGTTTATCTTTTCTCATTTGAGCGTAAACTGTTACATTTCCAACTCCAAGAGTGTAATCGTTCCCATACAAATACTTTCAATGCCTGTGAGAAATTTGGAGTTGAGACCTTTATACTTTTGAGATTTTTCGATACTATTTGTGTTATGACTTGTGATAAAAAGAATATGGTTTGGTGCACACACACACAACTATAGTAGCTTAGATAGTAATTTCTGACTTCTTGCTGATACTTTGAAAATGCTTAGATGATTTTGCTTGGTTTGACTTGATTATTCAACTTGACAATTTTCTTTTTCGCTTGAATTACTAGGGACTAGCAATAAACTAGCTGGGGGTTGTGATTAGTGCTCAAAAATATCAATTTATTAGTTTTAAAGTGTAAAATAAATTAAGTTTAAATTAAAATTTTCATGAATTT
Source organism: Humulus lupulus (assembly GCF_963169125.1). Lineage (NCBI taxonomy): Eukaryota > Viridiplantae > Streptophyta > Magnoliopsida > Rosales > Cannabaceae > Humulus > Humulus lupulus. The sequence goes on from NC_084797.1 coordinate 26,896,322, forward strand.
GTTGTAATATTTTTTTTTAATTGAAAATATTTATTTTAATTTAATTTATGTTTGATTTTCAGGAAACAATTTACATTTCGACATTAATAAAGAGTTAGAAGAAAGAAATAGTAAAACTGAAAAATATAGATGAAAAAATGAGATTCTTGAAGTAATATTGCCCAGGCCCAAGCCCAACAATTGCCTCTGCCAAGCTTCCCCAGCTTTCTCCTCCAACCGTCCACACCTTCTAGCCATCTTCAGCAACGCCCAAGGCACCCAGCGGCCCAGCCTAGGCCCAAACGCAGGAGCTTCAGCTCCTTCACTCCAGCGGGCCAGCGTGACCCTCCAGGTCCAACGCATTTTCCAGTCCTCCCAAGCAACCCAGCAGCCCAATCTCTTCAGCCTTATCTTCTCCCAGCCAGCGCCTACGTGGCGCCTCCCCATTGGCTGGGAATGGGTCAAAACCCTCTTGTGTCACCAGCTACTTTCAACCCATGTTTTGTGGGTATTGGGCTTTGCAAAATTACTATTTTGAGCTTTAAAGCTCATGTTTTTGTGGTATTTTAGGAAAGGGAAAAATGACCATACACCAAAATAGCTAGGTTAATATTAATAATAAGATTTGATTTTTCAAAATCATATTTTATTATTAATATTTCAGATTTATTTTGTAAACCCCATTTTGTTGTTTAATTTCTTTTTAGTCTTTTTATCCCTCTATAAATAGGGACTCCTTCTTCACAATTGGTGTGTAATTTTTAGAGTAAAGAAACTATAGCAAAATTTCTACTCACTTTCTTCTCATATTTTCTTCTTAGAATTTTGTGAGAACCATGAGCATAATAGCCTAATCTTCCTAGGAAGGTTAGGGATGATTCCATATGCTAGTGATGTTATTTTGCTACTTTGATTTACTATGTTCTTAATATAAAATATTTGAGTTATTTATGTTCTTTCATCTCCATCTCTATTTTGTTATCTTTATTTACTTATGCTAATAGTATATAGGATTAGTCATGCTCTTTCTATGTGATTCTAATTAGTAAAAGTAATATTGATACATAATTTTATGTCTAATCTTTTATTGCATTATTGCCCTTAGGTATTTTGTCATTTTTAGATTTTTCATAAGATTAACATTGTGTTTTTAAAGTAAAGAACTTTATAACTCAAATGGACTTTTGTTAGAAAATAATATGGACTTTAATGTTAGATTTTTCAAGTAAATGTTGGGATCTGAACTATTTACTTGTGTATTTTTGTAAATCAAGTAACCAAGTAACTAAGCAAGCATATGGATGATTCTTGAAACCTTTCCATTTCTCAAACTCTTGATTACTTCTTACCTTTATTTCACCTATCTCATTTTATCATTTCATAAAAAAGACAACATCAAAATCTCAAACATCTTTTCATTTCCATCTTTTTATTTATTTATTGTTACTAATTTTTGTGTTATTTTCTACTAATCTTTTGAGTTTAGGTTACCTCCTTGTGGATCGATCACCCGATTATACTACAACCACCGCTTAGTGGTTGTCACGATTTGGGCGTTAAACACGCGGCCACAGCTCAAAATATTCTCGCGTGCTTTTTCTACGTGATCTTTAACTCTAAGCTCAAACCTCGGGTTTAGGGACTTCTAAAACACTTCAAACTCGTCCCAAACTTCATTTTCTCGAGTCCTATCATTGCACATCAATTCCTAACCACAAAAATACATCAAATTCATCAATAATACCTTATAAAATATTTTATGACTTAAAAATCAAAGACTCGTAAAACAAAGCTATAAACACCTAAAAACACTTGAAATTAATATCCAAGATTATCTAAATGCAAAAGGATAACAAATATAATATCCAAAATTTCCTTATCAAATTCCCCCACACTTAGACTTTGCTAGTCCCTTAGCAAAACAACTAATAAAAACTAAAAACTAAACAAATAAAAACATAAGTAATGGTTTTGTCGAAAGCGTTAGTTGTCTCAAAGATTGATCAAACAAATACTTCATAAGAAAAATTCAAATTCCACATTCCTCATAATTTCAACTCAATGCCTAGTCACCACTTAAACTCAATCTATTTATGATAATGCACAATTAAACCTACCAAAACACAAACATTTGAATCAATTTATACATGCCATAGTATGTTTTAAAGTCTCATATATAATAATATTTTCATGAAAAACATCCACTCCATAGACATTAACCAATTGTTCTCCACTAATGTAAACACACATAATCAAGAATCAAAAGATATTTAAAAGCTTGTAATGTAAGGCTAAGGTTGAAGGTAGATGAAAAATGAATATTTAAGCTTAAATCACACCATAGCCTATATATTTTTTCTATTCTCTAGATATTCCCACAAACTTCCCATATACTTCAAGAATACACAATCTCTCTCTTTCCTTCTTTTCACATTGATCTTACTATTTCCCCCACACTTATACTTTTGCAAAACTTTTTTTTCTTTATTTTCAATTCAACTCAAAGGGAAAAATAGTAGATCATATACTTTCACATTATAATACAACAAACCAATACAACTTCCCCTTCTTACAGTCCATAACCCAAACCACCAAATCAAACAATCATATAAAACTATGGTGTAATGGGTCACGAAAAGGATAAAAAATTTAAGCTGCAAAAGTTTTAGATATTGGCTTATAAAAGAAAAAGATTAGTCATTATGACTCAAAAATAGGAAACTAGGATATTTAATTTCATAGGTAAGCTTGAAAGGCTCAAACAATCCAAAGAACATGCCTTAATCATCTTCCTAATCATGTGTACTTAGGATTTCGCCTCAAACAATTAATCAATAGTTTCTAGAGTGGTCAAGATACACTACTACAAACTGGGCTTTCCCGACACCTAACCACGACAGTCAACTCTGTTAACTGTTGTAATTGCTTAGCGGGACTCTACGCCAACAGTTAATAACTGTCACCGTTGCTTTTGACTGTCGCTATTCACCCCAACGCCGACAGTTAATTCGAGACCAATGCCGACAGTTAAAATGTGTCGTTATTGACCCCAACGCCGACAGTTAATTCGAGACCAATGCCGACAGTTAAATGTGTCGCTATTGACTCCAACGCCAACAGTTAATTCAAGACCAATGCCAACAGTTAGAAATTGTCGTTATTGACCTCAACGCCGACAGTTAATAAAAGTCCAATAACGTCAGTTATAAAATGTCGTCAAAATTCAAATAAAAAAATCTAAAACTATAATTAATAAATAATTTAATTTTGAAAATAAACTAAATTTTTTTAAATATATATTTATGAAAATGATATACATTTATTAAAAACTTTTAAAACTATTTTTTCTAAATTTTTCATATTATTAACTTTTGTATTTATAATAATTTTTATATTAAAATTTAAATTTAATTATATAATGAGATAATAGATGGATTTATGTCTCAAATTATGTATTATTTATTGGAATGATTAATAAGTGACATTAAAATTTAGAAATGGAGAATATATTGAATTTAAAAAGTTTTACTTTTGTTAAATGAATACTTAATTTTTTTTTTAAATGAAATTATGTAAATATATATTTATAAAAATTATGTATTTATTAAAAAAATTTAAAACTAGATTTTTGTTTCTAAATTTTTCATATTATTAACTTTTGTATTTATAATTAATAATTTTTATATTAAAATTTAAATTAGCTATGATATAAAGAACAATATACTTAAATTTAATTTAACTACACTATTCTTTATCATATTTATAAAATTAGTGTAATATTGAAAATGAATTGTTCTATTTATTGGTTAAATATTGAAAATTATTTTAAAATTTTATATTATACAAATATATTCATAAAAAAGTATTAATTATTAATTTGCAACATAGAATAGTTATTAGTTAAAAAATAAGTTTTCATTAATTGTCTAATTTTTTTAATTATTAATTCAATTAGTTATTATATATTTAATAAAAGAAGTTTTTTTAAATAAAATTTTATTAATAGTACTTAATAATACTATTCCCCGCGAAGCCAAATAAAAAACCCCCAAAATTTGTTTTTCCCTCCCTAATATCCCATATACCCCAAACCTCAAATCCTCTCAGACCCCAAACAAAAATTGGGTCTCACTCTCTCCTCTCAGACCCCAAACCCCAACCTTCTCTCCGTAAGTCTCTCCTCTGTCAAACTTCCAAACTTCTCTCCTCTGTAAGTCTCTCCGTAAGTTTGGATATGCATGAGTCAAGTGCACAAATGAAATCTTCCAATCAAGTGGGACCATTTCCTTCTGGAGTTCATGGTGTTGGTCCTCAGCACCCGTTAGTTGCTAATCAATTTCAGGTTCCACATATGGATGGAATTGAGAACCGCTGGTCTGAGAAAAATGAGCAGCTTGAAAATGACTTTGTTGATTCCCGGTTTCAACAGTCGTATATTACTGAGCGACAGAAAATGGAGTGTGAAGTAAAAATGACTTCTGATGATTCTACTTTATGGATGTCAAATGATGAGAAGTCAAAGAGATTATTGATTAACAAGAGCCTTGGGTCAATGGAGAAAGTCCATGAGTTCCCACGAAAAGAAACAAGTTTAACAGATGGGAACCTGATTTCATTTGGAACTGGTAATGCAACGTGCAGGTATTCTTTCTTTCTCTCCCTTGTTTTTTGCTCTTTTAAGTGTCGCTATTGTCAAAAGAAACAAGTAGGAAAGTGTTTATGGATGGATTAAGTTGGACAGTTCTTTGAGAACTTGTGAGTTTATCAACATTATTGTTTCTTTGAATCCTAGCTACCGCTGGATGGTCTAGGTGTAGTAATATTTACTGTTGTATGTTTAGCAGAATCAACAAGCAAAAAATTTCAATTACATGTGCATATTTCTTGTGTACAAATTGGCAGGTTTTCTTTTATTCCACTCATTATTTGAGTATACTCTTTGGAGCTTGTTATTTGAGTATACTCTTTGGAGCCCAATCAAGCGAATCAACCCCTTAAAGATAAATACTGCTAGCAACTTTATTATACTAGGTACATTGGTTGCTAAAAGTTTCATCTTTGATTTTTTTTCCTATGATAAATTTTGTTTCCCTTTGAAAGAAAATGTCCATATATTGCTGCTAATAAATTTATCGGTTGCTGGATATCAATGATCTCTAAAGTATTATTGCCACCATAGATTATATTCTTAAACTAATAAGAGAAATCTAATGCTTAGTGCTTACAAAGAGCAATTAACAAATTCAACTAAAGATATATAAAGTAGAAAGCCTCCAATACCATAAATAAAAACTTCATTATATGATCTTTCTTTAAATTAATAAAATAGTATGCACCTCAGTACCTCACCGCAACTCCTTTAACTTTACAAATCAAGTATTGACTCTGTAGTTGGTTCTGCTGTTGAATATTAACACAGTCGTGGGATTTGGGAGTTAGTATAAACCTTATGCAGTAGCTTGGCATGTACTTTGTGTTAAACCTGGATTTGGTTGGCATTTGATTTGAGTTTTTCAAAAGTATACTTCTTGACATTCATAATTCATACGCACAAAAAGAGGGATGGAAAATCACCTAGAAAAAAAGGGCAAGAATGAATTACAGATAAATGGGTGGTTCTTTGGATGTTTTAGTCTTAAATTATTAAAGACTTGGGTTTTTCTGATTTAATTAGCTATGGGAGTACTTGGTTGTAAGCATTAAGATGGTACCTTATCATCTTAACTTTTTGTATTCTATTTTTATCATTACAAGTAAACTAATAAGGTTAGTCTAGTTTTACGCATTCTATTTTGGCTATTGGAGTAATTTATAAGTACATTAAAAAATGTTACTATAGTTTATTTAACTTTTTCTTATTTTGGTATTGATTTTTCTGTAGAGAGTTGCAGAAGAAAAGATTTGCAATGAAATCCCTAGCTGCAGCAAGTAAGTTTTTATTATAGATATTGACTATTTTGTGTAGATTTGCAATGATCACTCTAATCAAAGCAAGTAAGTTTTTATTATAGATATTGACTATTCAGGTCTTTATCAGCAAGTAAGTTTCTATGCTTGTGTTGTTATAAGCTTATGTCTACTCATGAATGAGCTAGTTGTGCATTGTAATTGAATGAGCTAGTTTGTTAATTTATTGCTGAAATTTGTGTTGTGATTTGATTGGTTGAACTCAATCAATTGGAAATGTGATGTAACTCTGGGAATCAAGATTGATTATAGCATATCTCATTGTAATAAGTAAATGGTGGTTTCAAGGTGTTTTGTTGTGTACTCTACCAAGCTCTAGCAATATAATTCAAGTTTCTTTTATATCCATGCCAACCTGAATCCAACTTATGATTGAAAACAGAAGGAGAAAATGTGAAACGGGTTAACTAGGAAACAGACTAAAATAACTAGGAAACAGACTAGAATAATGAATATTTACAAATTAAAGTTGTTAGATTTGTAACTAAATATAATAATTGATATTGATTATATATTAACAAGTTGGTTTGTTTTACAATTTGGGGTCTTTTAAGTTATAACTGTCTTCTCATGTCTGATATGAAGAAAGATGTAGATGCTCAAATCCCCAACTACCTAAATTTGCCATCCAAGCTGTTGTGTCTTCTTCACAATGTGACCCTTCATGTATAGCTAACCTTTTATATTGATCTTCACTTGGAAACATATTCGTTTGAATAGTTTCTAATTAAGTTTTATCTTATTTCTTGTTTGTTCTTTATTAGGCTGACCCAGAGATAAATGAAGTATATGCTCACATGACACTCCAACCGGTTCATACCGTAAGCAATTTATTTAAACCAAGTCATTCTTTGTTTTGTTGTCTTCTAAAAGTTATTGATTTGTATCCTTATAAATTTATAAAGATTGTCATTTGAGTTTGGAAAGTAATGCAAATTCATAATTCTTTCGTTTGTAGGTCGATAAAGATGCACTGCTGAGGTTGACCTTGCTCTCAAGACAAATAAACCCCAACCTGAGTTTTTCTGTAAAATACTGACAGCAAGTGATACAAGTACTCATGGAGCTTTCTCTGTGCCCCGCGGTGCAGCAAAATGAATTTTGGCCTGCAAAATGAATTCCTTTGGCAGGTATATGGGTACAATCACGGATATTAGTGATCTTGATCCTGCTAGATGGAAGAATTCACAATGGTGTAATTTGCAGGTTAGCTGATGGGGCAACTTGTTTCTTTTGTCCTCTCTTCATTTGATGTTATTAGTATTTTTCTTATTATTATTGTAGAATACTAACAACATTTGTTTGTATACTTGATTAGGTTGGTTGGGACGAATCAACTGCTGGGGAATGGCATAATAGGGTCTCAATCTGGGAGATTGAACCTGTTATAGCTCCATTTGTAATATTCCCCCTCCATTTTTCAGATCAAAATGTCCCAAGCAACTGGGAATATAAGGTAAGAGATTCAGAATATAACCGTTCTTTGATTTTTGTGTTAAAGAGAAAAAATCAGTAGATCTAACCACAATTATTTGATATAAAAAAAGTATCACTTTTGTAAAAGTATGGAACTTCATGCTCATTTCTTATTAGTTATTTTGGAATATAGTTCTTATTTCATGTAGAATATTAAATTTTTGCAGGAGTTAGCGAGTGATGTTGCACACTAAGTTCATGATGCCAAATTTCTACAAGAACTTGTGTTTTTGTAAGTATTGGAGACTTGGGTCCTATAATGTTTTGGTATATATTGACTTTTTTATTTTGTTTTAATATACCTTGAATGAAATATAGTATTAGAGAGATAAAATTAGTTCATTGAAATTGTTGAGTATGGAAAAATATTAAAAGAATAAGAGAGTAAACTTATGATTTGGATTGAGACATTGGTAGCAAGAGAGTTGTGTAACACTTGTGAGTAAACTTATTTATTTACATTACAATAAAAATCTAGTTATAATCTTTCATGATTAGTGTATTATAATGTGATTTTTCATGTTTCATGGATGATCTTATAAAGAAATTCATGACATCTAATTCTTATTTTGAAAAGACTATTAGTGACGAGGGTGAGTACAAGGACAAGAAGAAAAAAGATATGTTGTTTGATAAATTTAGTGTTTTATTTTATTTGTAATTTTTATTATAGAGTAAATGATTTTTTTTTTGAGTTGTTAATTATTTATTTTGTAAATCTAGTTATATATTTTTGAAGGTTAAGATGATTATGTTTATAGACAAGGCTATATGATTTTTAAGTCAAGTAGTAGTGTTATATTTGTTCAAAATTTGTTTTATTAGATTTGTAAGTACTTTGTATAAATTTTGTTATTTTAATCTATAATTTTTTAAATTTGTATATAAATATTTTATTTAAATCATAATTTTTAATTTAAAATAAAAATAAATAATTTTTTTTGCAAGTAATGACAATACCTAATAACTATCGGCATTGCCAGTATCAGCGACACCTAATAATTATCAGCGTAGCTAGCAACAGTGACATTTATTAACTGTTGGCGTAGTTACCCCTACGCTGGCATAGGCAAATACGACAGTCAGTCGACTGTCATTGTTGTTTAATAGCGATAGTTTTACTATTGGGAAATCCCATTTTTGTAGTAGTTATATATAAGTAATAGGATGGATAAATATCTCCAAATACTAGTGAAAAGATAAATCTAATTGTACACATATTATGTTTAAAAATCGAAGATCAAGCTTAAATAACAACCACACAAGAGTTAAGCACACAATTCATGCAGAATTCATCAATTTCCTAGTAGTCTCATCTCAATCAAAAGTTTTATCATTGATAAACAACTTTCAACACAACCATGCTTATGACAACCTAAAACAAATTAAACATGGAAAAAAACGACATAATAAAAATAAAACAAAGCACTTCAGTTTAAGTTGTTTCATTCCTTCGTACTTAAACAGTATATTGCCTTCAATGAAAAATTAAAGAAAAGATAAAGAAAAAGAAAAACTCCCTCAACCGAAGTAAATTCTCACTCATTAGGCATATTTGCCTAAACATCTTTACCTTCCTCCTCGTTATCATTGAATCATGGGAATAGTTGGTGGATACTGCTGAAACCACTGTGGTGCAGGTGGATAGTCCACCATCTCTCTACCAAGGTGCATGACATTCATTCTGAAACAGACATCTTGGTTGCTGGCCCACTCAATCATGCGTTGATGCTGTGCTTGGAATTCAGTACGGTGAGCATGCATCTCTTGAGAGGTATTTTACAGAGATTCCTCCACAAGTTTTATATAATAAAAGCTGTAAAAACCATAGACTGCTGACAATAAAAACATTATAATAAAAATTGTTTGACCATACCACTTTAAAACACATATACAATGTATAAATAACTAAAATTAGGTTTAGTAGATTTTAGGTAAGTTTTGTTTTTGTTTGAAGAAAACAACTTATTATTTATAAAACTTTTTAGACTTTTTGAGGTTTTCTTTTTATAAAAAAATCAAATCAAATTTTCTTCTTTTCAATCGCTTGTACACTCTTTGCTTCGTTCCATTTATATGAAATATGATATCATAGTCTCACAAACAAGATTGCTCAATAACAATGTTATCAAATAAATTACTGTCAACATAAAAGACATTACATAGTTATATATTGGTTTTTGAAGTTTCATTTTAGTGTTAATGACGGTGATATTAAATTAATTAATTTTCATATGAAATTAAAAATTGACACACAAATATGGCCCACTTGAATGGAAATATCATACTCAACGTAAACCTACTCTTTGTTGTTAGAAACAACGTTATTGTATTTCTCAAAATCCAATAATAATGCAAGGTTTTGTCAAGTTATCAACTCACAATTTAGAGACCAACTCATAGGGAAAAGCCTAGAAGACTTTGAAATTTCTAGAACAACAAATTAGACTAGTCATTTTAAGAGCAATCCCTGTCGTATTAAATATCTAAGTAAAAAAAATAACAAAACAAAACAAACTGTTTGTAAGATTTAGGAAATAATAATATTCCAAGTTAGGCCTCTTGTCACCCAGAATTGCCACTAACACCAACTGAGTACGTGTCAAATTTACAAAGCTAAAAAAGGAGATGGGCCAAAAATGAGGTCAAGTGGCCAAGAAGTGAAGAGACGAGAAGAGAACAAACCAATGTGGCCCATTTACTCTACTCAACCCAATCAATTAACATCATGAAAAAGGTTGGCTCAGCTCAGGGTTTCCTCATTCTTTCTCTCTCTCTTACACATACAGACAAATAATGGAGTGTGTTTTCTAGGTTGAGGTGGTGAGTTGATACGTGGCATAACTCAATAGCCACTAAAGTGGTGCCAAGTTGGCCAGAAGGGTTAGGAGATTTCAGTGTGCTATGGGAACTTGGCTTGTGATTCGCTGTCGCTTCCTCTCGCAATCCTTAAGCCACACCATGATGATGATGATGAATCAGCTTCACATTTTTCATTTTTCTTCTTTTTCTCTCACTTTTGTCTTTTCTTTCACTCCCTCTCCCTCCACTTTTCCATAATTCACCTTGGTCTTCAACTATTTTACAAAATTACCATTTTCTTTTCTTTTTTAAATTGGCAAACCGACTTTCCCACTTTACGACCTTTTTTGGCCACTCCCATCACTTTTGTCTTTCTAGTTACCTTAATTATTTGACCTCCCACAACTGCCGGATGGATGGATCCAAATTCAAGGAAAGAGCCTTTTCTCACTTGTTTATGATTTTGTTGAGGGTAATTAATACTAAGTTCAAATATTTAACAATAATAACGGGTTATTAAATTTTATAAATGACATTTTATGTATAATTTATAATGTCAAGTACCATTTATTAAATTATAACAAGTGGGCTACACATAAAATATTATTTTATGGGGTTAGATACTTTAACTTTGCTTATAGCATTATTCATTTTTTTTAGTAGCTACATTCTCTAAATGTATAGCATATCCTTTAATTGGTTTCTCTCCTCATGTTTTTTTTTGGTGTCTTTTTTATGTTATTTTGAGTAGGACTGCAAAGCATGCTCATCACATCTAGCCCACCCAAAAAAATTGTCTGGCCCAAACCCAACACTCGAAATTCAAAGCCCAATTCGAATTTAGATTGCCCAATCCGAATGCATTTTGAATCGGATTTCGAATGAATTCTTGAATTGTTTAGGGTCTGATTGGTTCGCGATTAGAAAACTGTATTTTTGAATAGTGAGATTCTAAAATAAAAATCTGAATTTAGTGACTAAAATCATATTTCTAAAAATGTGATTGGTTCAATGTCAGTAAACTATTTTTGAGTTTTAAAAAAATGAATCTGTGATTGGTATTAAATTTGAAAATATAACATAAACTGAATATGTAATTGGAACAGCTGAATTTGAATATTATTTTAATTTTATATATTTTATATACATAGGTTGTATAATATTAAATTTTGATTTATCAATAGATTTAATTAAGTAAAATTTAATTATATTGATAAATTAAAATTTAATAATAATTATTGATTAGATTTATAACAATATTGCATTGTCATCTATAAAAATACCAGCACAACTTATTTTTGAATTGTGCATAAATGTCATAAAATGTTCCATAAACACCTTATTACTAATGGGAATATTCTCAAGTCATAAAAATTGGCAAAAAAAAATAAAATAAATACAAGCAATGATACAAAGGATAGAAGTAGAGAGAACAAACAAATCCTGGTTTTGATTTTAAGTTTTTGGAGAAAAAATCACAAAACAGAGAAAACGCAAAATTGTTGTTTTCTAAATTATAACACAAAATTAGAATTCTGATTAGGATACAGTTTTCAAAAATAATCTACCAATCAAATATTTTGGTAGGTCCCACAAATTTTAAGTTTTTAAAATCATAAAATCATTTCCAAATCCTATACCAATCACACCCTTAGATTTTGAGTGAAACTAAACTCGAAAATAAGTTTCTTTTAAAATATATATATATAAATAAGAAGAATACAATTTTGGCCCTTATATTTTTTTTCCGTATACACGATTAATTCTTGTGTTTTGTTAAAGAATAATTTGAACCATGTGTTTTACAAAATAGATCAAAATAGTATACTAGACCCAATTTTTGTTAAAATATTTTCAATTATAAGATCAATTCTTAAGTCGTTGGAGATAAAATGGGTTCACAGTGACGGAAAAGGTAATTGAGGAGTTGAGAAGGAAAAATTATATTTTGACCAAAATTTGGTCTATGATACTATTTTGATCAATTTTGTAAAACACGGAATCTGAATTATCAATTAACAAAACACAATGGTTGATCGTGTATTAAAAAAAATACAGGGGCATACTAGTATTTTCTTTTTTTAAAGAATTGGATATTAAATGTAATAAAATGTCCGGATAAGGGGTTTTGATGCCAAAACCTTAACTCCATATGTGTCCTCGCTAGCATAGTTTGAAATTAACTGGTGTGTGGATTTGCTAACAAAAATAAAATAAAATGAAAAGAGTTAAGTGTAATAAAATGTAAAAATAAGAAGATTTAACTGCTAATTGTTCTAATAATAATAGTTATCTCTATCTCCCAAACTTCCCTTTTTATTTTGGATTTTAAATAATGATATAAAGCGTATTTTTCTTTTTTCCACATTAAAGAAGGTTTATCTTTCTAGTGTTATCATCATCGAACTCTTTATTAATGCACAAAACACATATGTTAATGACAATAATTGATAACACGGTTAGAAAGGGAAAAAAACCTCAAACAACTCATTTTTAAGACTTTCAACCATAATTTAAATTTCATTATAAAAAATTTCCAATTAGTTATTAAAAAAAAAGTACAAAACCATTAGGATAAAAATATTTATATATGTACACACATAATATATTACCTTATGTAAAATCACCACCAAAACTATATCAGTAAAAATTAGCACTTCACAAAAGAATTACCATACAAAATAAATAAGACTAAATAACATAATCACCATTTGATGCCGACCATTTTTGTTGTCCAATCTCCAACGACCTACTATCCTTTTCTACAAAACATTCGTAACTCATAATATCAGCCCTTGTATAAGCGCGGACTAGGTTTGTACCTAGAGTCCTCACTTGAAAGGATTCCAAATTTCTTATAAATGCCAATTTTTCTTTGTAAAAGCTCTGAAATTTTAAAATACCACTTTGTATAATATTTTATAAAAGTATCATATTTTGTGTAAGATCCTTCAAAGTTCAAGAACAGCTTAAATTTCTCATAAAAAGACACATTAAATTTATTTGATTAATGATAAGAATACTTATAAAAAAAATATGTAACAAAACTAGATAATAATAAATAAATAAAAACTAGGCCCCATTATGTTAAATTTTTTTATATAAAAATATAAATAGCTGAGATTGAGTTTTTTTTTTTTTAAGATGATAGGGAATTTGAATTTGAGATATTTTGTTGTGAATAGAGTTTAAAGTATGATCACATTGAGAGCTAACTTACACCTTAACATAATTTTAAATCAATTAGGATGAGCAATATTTTCTGAAAAATTGTCTATTTGCTAGGGTTTTCTCTCATCGCTATAGACCATCGACGTCGTTGTCTTCGTGATTGCTTCCGGCCAGGGCTCGCCAACCCTTTCTAGGGTTTGGGTGTAGCTCTGGTCAGGATGTGTTGTTAGCTACACAGCAGATCTCCCCATGGTCGTCACATATCCTCTTTGCCATGTTTTCTTTCCCTCTTCCAATGGTTTGCTTCTTCTGTTTCTTTGGATCTTGGTGGCAATGAAGCTTCCCATCGGCCTGTGTATTTGATTTCCATTCTGTGGGTCTCGTCTTTGCTTGGTTCAGATTAGCGGGTCGCTCTCACATCTAGTGGTTGTGTTGCTTTTCTCTCGTCTGAGACAGGTTGGTGCTTGGTTCGGGCTTGCATGGGCATGGTGGGAGGATCGTGGGTCACGTGAGACAAAAATCTGGGGGTCGTGGTTGTCACCACCGATAATTTTGCAAAATAGACAAAAGAAGATTTGAGAGGGAATCAAAAGGGAGGCTAGGTTTTCATTATAACGAAAGAGATAAAAAAAAAAAAAAAAAGTACAAGAGCAACAAAATATATAGCCAAAATAATGAGAGGCTAAAAGACTAAACTACCCTTACATATTAATAAAACTTATATTATTAACACCCCCTTCAAACTCACGATGCATTTGCGGGAAGCATCGAGAGTTTGCTAACTAAGAAACGAAAACGAGAAATAGTATGAGCCTTCGTAAACAAGCCGACAATCTGCATAGCGGAAGTGACAAATGGTAAAGTGATGGTCCCATTCTGATATTGGTGACGAGTAAGATGACAATCTATCTCAATATGTTTCGTGCGCTCATGAAAAACGGAGTTGCGAGTAATGTGAATAGCACTAACATTGTCACAATGCATCAGAGTGGGATCTGAGAGAATAACACCCATATCAGCAAGTAACCAACGCAACCAAACAATTTCAGCGATAGTGGAGGCCATGGCACGATATTCTGCTTCTGTAGACGATCGAGAGACAACAGTCTATTTTTTACTCGTCCAAGAAATAAGGAATCTCCCAAAAATATGCAAAAACCAGTGGTAGATTTGCGATCAGTACAATCACCACCCCAATCTGCATCTGAGTAGGCACGTAACTCTAAAGTAGACGTAGATGGAAAAAGAAAACTCTGAAATTGAGTTCCCCGAAGATATCGAAGAATACGAAGCACAGCTACCCAATGAACGGTAGTGGGAGATGCAACAAACTGACTAACAATGTGAATTGCATAAACGATGTCTAGCCTGGTGATAGTAAGGTACACTAAGCTACCAACCAGAGTGCGATATAGAGAGGGATCTGACAAGGCAACACCATCAGATGAAGAATACCTGACATTAAGCTCAAGAGGGGTATCAACAGTGCGAGCATCAGAGAGACGAGCCTGATCGAGAATATCAGCAATGTACTTAGATTGAGAAAGAAGATAGCCACGAGGAGAGTAAGCTACTTCTATCCCTAAAAAGTACCATAGGGAACCCAAATCTTTCATCTCAAATTCACGAGTCAAATGCGTTTTCAACTCCGTTATCCCATTCGCATCATCACCGGTGATAATCATATCATCAACATATAAAGAGAGTAAAGTGCGGCCAGAAGAAGTACACCTAATAAAGAGAGCTGAATCATGTGCACTGGGGTGGAAGCTGAGAGAAGTAATCACGATGGAGAATTTTTCAAACTAGGCTCGGGGAGCTTGTTTAAGCCCATAAAGAGCCTTCTTCAATCTGCAAACTTCTCCTGAATTATGAGGAACACCTGGTGGAGGAACCATGTAAAATTCTTCTTGAAGAGTTCCGTTCAAGAAGGCGTTTTTAACGTCCATTTGAGAAATGGACCACTGTCAAGCAGACGCAACAGCAATGAGAGTACGAATAGTGGTATATTTGGAAACTGGAGCGAAAGTTTCCTCATAATCCATCCCATACTCCCGAGCAAAGCCTTTAGAAACCAAACGAGCTTTGTACCGCTCTACTAACCCATCAGACTTAGTCTTGATCTTGTAAACCCAACGGGAACCAATAGCACGCTTCCCCACAGGAAGAGGAACAATATCCCAAGTACATGTCTTGTACAACGCAGAGAGTTCTTCATCCATTGCCTGCTGCCAAAGAGGGTCAAGAATAGCCTCTTTATAGGAAGAGGGCTCAGAGAGTTGGTGAATAGAAGTCAAAAAAGAAGAGAAAGAATCAGAATAAGTGGAGTAGACAAAATTTGGTAACTGTGTGGACTTACGAATTCTTTGAGGGTAGCGAGGAGGAGGAGCAGGATCCACAATCTCATAAGCATCTTGGGCAGTAGTAGGGACAGAAGGGACTTCGACAGGCTGAGAACCGACATCTGCAGAGTTAAGAGTATCAACAGTACAAGAATCAAATGGATCAATACGAGTGAGATCAGATTTGTGTAGATTGGGGGTGTCCGATGGAATAGAGTAGAAAGGTATATGCTCAAGAAACACAACATGACGAGAAACATAGAGTTTTTTACTAATAGGATCATAACATTGATATCATTTTTTACCTTTACCATAACCAAGAAATACACAGAGCGGAACGAGAAGTAAGCTTACTACGTTCAACATGAGGACGGAGAACAAAACATGTGGAAGCAAAGACTCTCAATGAAGAATAATCAGGAGCATGACCATAAAGTTTTTCAAAGGGAGACAGACCTGAAGTGACAGATGACGGAATTCTATTGATTGAATGAACTACAGTCAGAATGGCTTCCCCCCAGAACTCACTAGGAACATAAGCAGACAATAAGAGAGAACGAGCAGTTTCAACAATGTGTCTGTGTTTTCTTTCGGCAACCCCATTTTGCTATGGTGTATCAGTACAAGAGGTTTGATGTAAGGTACCATCTAAAGCAAGCAATTCAGAGAAACGATTGGAGGTAAATTCACCATTCAGATCACATAGAAAACATTTGATAACAGCATTATGTTGAGTTTTAACAAAAGCACGAAACATATGATAAATCGCGAGGAAATCAGAACGATGTTTCATAAGATAGACCCAACAAAAACGAGTATAATCATCAATAAAAGAGACATAATAACGTGATCCACCTTTTGTTAGAACGGGTGATGGTCCCCACACATCAGAGTGAATCAAATCAAAAGGTGCAAGAGAAACAGAAACACTCTTATAAAAAGGTAAAGTAGAAAATTTTGCCAATTTGCAACCACAACAATCTAAAATATCATGGGTTTGTAACTTTCCTAATGCTCCTGTGGAAGCTAAGTACTTTAAACGTGAACCAAATACATGTCCAAGACGAGAATGCCATAAATAAAAACTAGATGAAGACGAACTTAAACGAAATGAAGACAAATCGACACTAGAAGCTGCAACATCAGGAACTCTCAACTCATCTAAAATGTAAAGCCCCCTACCTACGGCCTGTCCCAATCAGCTTCTTGGAATGAGGATCCTGCACATAACAACAAGAATTAGAGAAAATAATTGAGAAACCAGAATCACATAATTGACCAACAGAGACAAGATTCAAAGTAAGATTTGGAATATGATATACATTAGAGAATGACATTTTTTGAGTGCAAATCGAGTCAATCCCTGCTAATGGCATGGGAGTGCCATCAGCGGTCATGACAGATACAGAGGGTGCTGATTTAATGGACATGAAGGAATTGGAATTAGGTGACATATGATGTGAAGCTCCAGAATCAATGACCCATATAGAGGAAGATATACCTGGTGTACTACTAGAAGGCAAACCTATGTGTGAGGAGGCTGACATGGCGTGTGGCTGCGAGGCAATGAACTTCTGAAACTGCTCTGTGAGTGTATCAATCGAGGTACTAGGAGTGCTTCCAGAATTTGCAGGTGGAACAATAGCTTCCATGTTCGAAGACATAGAATGAAGAGGTCGATGAGGTTGGTTGCCAGATTTCCAGTGAGGGGACTGATTCGGTGATTGCACCCTGTTCAACAGTTTGGGACATTGAGCCTTCCAGTGTCCCTTTTGCTTGCAAAAACTGCATTCGTCGTAGCCAACCTTGGCTTGAGTCTTGTGCTGATTGTTGGAGGCTGGCCGATGAGGAACTGCAAAGACAGAGGGATTCGGAGAAGGAAGAATCCCCTTTTCCGCCCCCCCTTTATCAAAACGAGACTTCAAGCGAATCTCTTCTGCTAACAACTCATTAACCACCGAATCAATCGACGGAAGAGGACTGCGATGCAGGATTGTTCCACGAAGACCTTCAAACTCATCTCGAAGAGCCATAAAAAACTGAACCAGACATTGTGCGTCTCTCCGAGCAATGTAAGGGGAAAATGCCCGTAACTCCGCTGATTCAGTCAAAGCAAGCTGATCCCACAGATTAGACATAGCAGAATAAAATTCCTGAACGGTCATGCTATTCTGTTGAAGGGCCCGAATGTCAATCTCCAACTGATACTGCTTTGCGAAATTAGACTGTGTATACAGCCTTTCCAAGTGCTCCCAAACTTCCTTCGCCATCTCATATTTCGCCAATTGGATACCGATTGATTGTTGAATCGAGTTGTTGATCCAAGTGATGATTTTCGAATTGTTGGCATCCTAAAGATCCAACTGTTCTGCAAAGCTCTCATCCTTATCGTCCTTCGGTTTTGTGGAAGATCCAGAAACATAACCCCACATACGTTTCCCTTTCAGAAAATTTTTCATAACATAATGCCAATACGAATAATTCTGCCCATTCAATTGCACATTAATGGACTGAAGCGAATCATCTTTTGCGCCAGCCATGACGAACAATCGAAATCCAAATAGACAGAACAAAGTGCGACCGAGATTGTAATCCTAGCGCAACCAAATTGAGGATACTCAAGAATCTGGCTCTGATACCATGATAATTTTGCAAAATAGACAAAAGAAGATTTGAGAGGGAATCAAAAGGAAGGCTATGTTTTCATTAGAACGAAAGAGATAAAAAAGAGTACAAGAGCAACAAAATATATAGCCAAAATAATGAGAGGCTAAAAGACTAAACTATTCTTACATATTAATAAAACTTATATTATTAACACAAGAGTTGGAGATCTCAGGGAGGGGTGGTTGTTCGGATTCGTTGGGGTTTCGGTCTGTTTATGTCCTGATGTCTTAGTTCTATTTCGTTTCATTTATAGAATAAAGGTGGAGTTTCTCCACTGCCTTGCTAAATTAGTGGGGGTTTTAGTTTATATGTCGAGGGAGGATAACCTTGAGCCCTATTGGATGGTTGGGTTTGTATTGAATTGTTCAGTTTGCTTATGCAGGGGTCTCGATCATGCTTCCCCTCGCCTTCAGATTCAGGGGAGTCTTCGATCTCTATCTTTATTGACCATGTGCTTTTTCATGAGCATAGTTGGTCGTTGCTATGTTGCCCTTATTTCTTATTTGATTAATGTGTTTGTTTTTTTCCCAATTTCTTTTGGAAGACTTTTGGCTCATTTTCATTAGTAGAATAAATCTGTCATATGCTCATTTACCTCACACTTTTTTTATACTCAATAGCTAGTGGCTTATTAGACCTTGTTATGCTATTAGAGTTTTCTTCCTTATTATTGTAAACGACTTAATAAGTCTATTATTATTGATCATGCTCTATAAGTAGTATCTTCGCATAATGAACTATTTTGGATTTTAGATAATTTCCTTACCTTTAAAAAAAATTATCAATAAAATTTCATACGAAATAATATTACACAGTCTACTGCTAACAGAACCCTGGCGTAGACCATACAATTTTATTATTATAATTTTTTATTTCAATGAAAAAAAAATCGAGTTTGGAATGGATAAACACTTTATTAGGTCATTTAATTAGATTATGAAAATAAATCCATGTAGGTAAGTTAAATGGCATTCTTGTAATTATGTTGAAAATCTGTGGTATTTGGTGAAACTCATTTCTCATTATTTTTCATGCTTTCAAAAAAAATCAGTGGAGTATAAATAAATTACAGCGAGCTCTCTCACACACACAATAGAAGAAGTTGTGGTCTCAGTTCAACCGAAACACTTTGACAGTTGCACAGGTCCACCACCACACACCTCTATCCGTCGCCGCTCTCTCAACCCCAACCTCCTTCAATGGCGGCGGGGCTCTCGACCGCCTTAACCCCTAAACCTTTCCGTTTCATCCAATCCTCCTATCTCCCCCCCCAACACACTTCCTCGGCCTTCTTTCCCCTAAATCTATGCCCCCAGAGAACGATTCTCCGAACCCGCCCCAGATTATGTGTTACAGTTTGCGTGATTATGGGGGATAAGAAACAGAGTACCCAGATGGAGATTCCAGCGGAGGAAATCCCTGATAGTAATGCCGACTCTCCGAGTACCCAGATCTCCCCACGCCTGGTGGAGAAACGTGCCCGGAAGAAATCGGAGAGGCTTACGTATCTCGTTGCGGCTGTTATGTCTACCTTTGGAATCACCTCCATGGCTGTTCTGGCTGTTTACTATAGGTTTTACTGGCAAATGGAGGTATAATAATACTTTCTCATTCTCTTTCTTTGGTCTAAGTAGATGAATTATCTCTAATTGGGGTCTGATAATGGGTTGTATTTTTCTGGGCAGGGTGGAGAGATTCCTTTGACTGAAATGTTCGGTACATTTGCTCTATCCGTGGGTGCTGCGGTAAGTTATTATGAAAAAATCTTCTTCATGGAATTATTGAGAGAATTTCTACAACTTTTCTATGCTGCTAAAATGGAATTGGGTGTTCTTTAATTCCAGGTGGGTATGGAGTTTTGGGCAAGATGGGCTCACAGGGCTCTTTGGCACGCTTCCTTATGGAGCATGCACGAGGTTCGTTTCCAATACTTTCTTTTCTGTTTGGATGCCGAGAATCGGAAACTGGGGTTTTTTCGGAAACTGGGTTTTTGACTTGAAAACAAATTAGTACAGAAAATCTTGTCGTTTGAACTAGTCAATCAATTACCTTTTCTCCCCTAATTTTCTCGGCTACCAAACACTAAATTCCATTATATTTTAAACTTTTTTTTTAAATATATTTTTTTCAGTCTCACCACCGACCTAGAGAAGGACCATTCGAGCTCAACGATGTGTTTGCCATAGTCAATGCAGTCCCAGCCATAGCTCTCCTCTCCTATGGTTTCTTCCACAAAGGTTTAGTTCCAGGATTATGCTTCGGCGCAGTGAGTCTCTTTTCAATCTCTCTTCATTTATTTTTTTTATTTTTTCTCTCTCTTCAATATCTTCAAAATCTGAAGTTTTTAACTTATTCATGGTTTTAATGCTAATTAATTGCTCGGGATTATGAATATAATCTCATAGGGCAAAGATACCCCTGGACTATTTTTCATATTGACATATTTGACCTTGGCGAATGACGCGCAGGGTCTTGGAATTACGGTGTTTGGGATGGCCTACATGTTCGTCCACGATGGTTTGGTCCACAGAAGATTCCCGGTGGGTCCCATTGCCAACGTTCCATATTTCCGAAAAGTGGCTGCCGCTCACAAGGTAATCACATACACCCGCCCCCACTAGATTATTAAATTTAATTTTCAATTTGCTATTTTTTTTTAAATTCGAAAATGAACGGTCAAGATTTGATCTGATTTGAACTTCTTTTTTTTTATCGTGTAGCTCCACCACTCAGACAAATTCGACGGTGTGCCTTACGGGTTATTTTTAGGACCAAAGGTTGGTTTTTATTTTTAATTTTTAATTTAATTAATTTTTTTTAGTGGGCGGTGAGGTGAGTTGAGTAAGGGACTGAATCGGGTGTGGTGTGGTGCAGGAACTTGAACAAGTTGGAGGCCTCGAAGAGCTAGAAAAGGAGATCATTAGGACAGCCAAATCATCAAGAATTCATGACTGAATATTTTGATATGGAATATTTTGGAGCAATTTTGACATTTTGTCTTAAAAAAAAAAAAGAAGTGAAGTAGGTTAAGCAAGGTTATAGTTTTGCGTGGATGTGTTATTAGGTCTATATTACCATAGTGCTGTACCAAAGTCTTTTTAAAAACAGATTTAAGTGCAGTATGTATGGATTTGTATATTACTTAAATGAGCCAAAATTATAAAATTCCACAGTTGGTTTGGTGTGCCTTTACCTCTTGTATTCTACAAACAAATCTGCTATTTCATTTTAGAAATTACTTTAATCAATTCTTTTGAGGAAAATACATCTAAGGATCAACAATGAAGCCAAGTATAAAGGGGGAAAAAAGTTCAAGACTGCCAATTCAGCTCTTAGCCATACATAATTGTAAATTCTAATGTGGTAACTCTAATTCATAACTCGCTTGCTCAAGGTTGTGTTGTCTTTACAAAGAGATCTAAGCTCTATTTTTAGACGGTTGTGGATACTTAGGGTTCGGGTTCTATAATGAGAGCTAATTTTATAGCTCTCCTATTTACGTGCTCAATATATGATTTATACGAAGGAATGCTAGAGTGGGCAAAATATACTAGATTTCTTTTGTCCTGCAAATTGAGTTACTCACATCCCAAAATAATCATGTCTGGGGCTGATTGGGAGGTTTTGGTTATACAAAGTACAAACAAATTACTAGTGCACTCTCACTTTCTAAGTATAATTATGTTATATTAACAATCTGAATTGTCGATTATAACGGAAGAAACAACTATTCTCCTCATGCAACCACCACATTGTCAGTTGTAGGCAAGGACACATAATTTTGTGTTTCCCATGTCTGTTTTATTTTCATGCGCATAGTCGTGACTTCTTCTGCAAGTCACGCTAGGCTCCAAGTAATCATTCTCTTTACAAAATTTAGAGTCTAGTCCCCTAGGTAGTTACTTTGGACATAAGTCTTCGGGACCCGAGGATCTAGTCAAGTTCTTTACGACTGAATCTCGAATAGCATTGGTTGCATACTCGGGGGAATTGACGACTTCATGACGAGCTACTCGCTAAGGATCAAACTATTCATCTCGAATGTAAACATATGTGTCCATACTAATATGTGCATTTGAGAACACCTCAAGTGATAAATTTTGAAAAAACACAAGTAACATATGACCTTATAGAGAGAGGTATATGAGGAACCAAGCATGTATAAAACATATATCATTTCTTCTCTATACAATAAATGCTTGGATTAGAAATGTTCTAATTTTTTCATACCTTTTGTCATAATTTGAGGAATTTTGATTTAGTTATAATTTTATTAATTTTTCAATCAATAAAAATTGAAGATATTTATTAAAAAAAATATTCTTCAAATTCGAACCTAGAATATATATTTTTTATTTTGCAAAATGTTAATTTACGCAATTAATTAACTTTTTAAATAGAGTGAGTAATTACTATGCCTACAAAAGTATTTGGCCTAGTGGATACATGTGTTGTTTTCTTATTTTTTTCATTATGCAAATGACAAAATGTTATTTTTCTCTCGAATTATAGCCTTTGTAAATTTTTGCCCCCCAATTTTTGTTGTTTGGCAAAAATATCCACCGAACTATAATACTTGTATATTTTTGTTTCTTTTATCTAAAATAGTAACAGTTTGTTGACATGACAGTTAAAAATAATATTTTTTATTAATTAATTTATTTTAAATTAGAAAAATAAATAAAAATAATTTTTAAAATAAAATTTTTATTTTTAAATTTATTATATTATATAAAATTCTATAAAATAAAAAATCAATAAATATAAATTTTTAAATCCAAATATAATTTTAAAAAAAAAAGCTAAAATCAATATTTCAAAACTAAATTAAAATCTTTAAACTAAATTAAATTAAAACTCAACAAAATATATATTTCAAACATATGTAGCAAAAAATTAAAGACAAAGTATAATTTAGTTTAGAAATAATGATTTTAGTTTTTTTTTTTTAAATTATATTTTGATTAAAAATTATTTATGTTTCTTGTATTTTTATTTATTGGATTTTATAAAATTTAATCAATTTAAAAATCAATTTTATTATTTTTTTATTTTTTAAATTATTTTTATTTATTTTTCTGATTTAAAATTAAATAATAAATAATTTTCTAAGAAAATTAATTAAATAATAAATATATTTTTTTAACTCTTACGTCAGATTTGAACGAAATGTACAAAAATCTACCAATGTTATAATTTAAGAGTATTTATTACAAGTAAAAAAATTCAGGAGATAAAAATCTTCTAGTGTTACAAAAAGATAAGGGGAAAAAAATATTTTGTCCTTACTAAAATTAACTTAATCAAATACCAATTCTAGTATGTATTTTATTGATTCTAAAATGACGATGAAAGGGATGTACTAAAAAAAAGTGTTAGTTAAATTAGGAGTTTCGTTTGGTGGAGGTGAGTCAACGAACCACCTATTGCTAAAGTCAGTGACCAGTGGACAGCGGTGGTGTTCCCTTTTCAGGCTACCGCCCATTTTGTATGGTTTCACTCTCTAATATTTGAGCTACGTTACGTGTTCATCGCGTCGCTCATCTTTATCTAAATGGACCCTCCAAACATTATCCTATATTTATATAGCTTAGCTCAATAAACGCGTCGTTTTAAGTGGCTCATGAACCTAACACAGCGGCAATCCCCACTTTCCACTTTCCATTATATTACCTAATCATTTTACTATTACACGTCTAGTCAGTCAAAAGAATGTCTACTTTTTTGGAAAAGGTTCAATAACCCAACTCCTCTCTTGGTCAGAATATGTATAAATCAATATATTCTATTGTTTATGTTGATTGGTTCCAACCTCAACGTGCTCTTTTTGTACTGATAATGAAGTTTTATTGGGTTTTGACCTCAACCCGCAATAATATTGGTGATAGTGAGTATTATTGTAGTGCCACAACAATAATAGTATATTTCCTCTATGCTATGATTTAAATAGTGCACTTATTAGATTGATACCAAATATCAATAAATGAATAAGTGGCACGAATGAGTTCCTGGATAAGAAAAGTACCATAGTGTATTAAAGAAAACAACAACAGAAGATTATAATTTCTTTTAATAAATAAAAAAGTGAATTAAGTTGAGTGTTGCTTTTTAATATTGTTGTTTATTATGAATTATTTGTTGCACGTGTCCCATGCTCGAGGAGAACAGAAACATTTTGAATGTGGGCCAAAAGATAACCGTCCAACCAATCAAAGGTTTCCACAAAATTTTAGGCTTTTTATATCTACCCAAAAAGGTAGATTGGGCCCATTCTCGTCATCTGGTCTCCCATCTTTTGCAATAAAATACTTTTGTTGTATATTATGTTGGGCCACGTGTTCATAGCAAAGATGTTTAGTTTTGGGATTGGCCCATTGTTTTCAATTTTTTTAATAATAAAAAAAGAGATTAAAAAAAATATATCAACAATTAGATAGGAAAATTTTAGTATAGGTTTGTCAGTTTAACCCTATTGGTATGATTTTCTCTTTTTTTGGTAAATTAAGAAACTATAAGTTAATTTTTTTTATGACAATATACATTATAATTATAGCATGCTTCTCATCAGTTTTTCGAGAAATTCTAAATAATTTATTACAGTATCAGTTTTATATATAACCATAAAACATATGTACAACTGATTGTTTAAACTCTTATTTCGCCATTGTAAATTATTTAGAATTTCTTGAGAATTAGTGAGGTATCTACTATAATTATAATTTTCCATATAAAAAATTTGAATTATAATTGAATTATAATATAAAAAAATTTAATTATAATTTTCCATGTACCGAAAAAAAAAAACTAGGGACTAAAGTGACACCACTATACTAGAGTTTCCCCAATTAAATATGCAAACTAACTTCCATTACTTCACAGAAAATAAAAAATTAATACATACATATATTACTTATAAAATAAGGAGAATCACTAAGGGGCACCACTGATGTCCAACACTACAAGGGGGTGACATACTTTTATTAGTGCAATCTAATATCGAGTCTCACTAATTTGAATTTAATAAGTATTATGAGGTATCGCTAATCAATCATGGGGTGTCACCTCATGTGATGTTAGACACCTTAAGGTGTCAAATAACAATACTCATAAATATATATTCATATTAAATAAAAATAAACATTATAAATACATTATATATAAGTGTCGTGCTTGTACAAAGAGTGTGACTGTGTAGTCACATAAGAAAGTATAATAACATCCATCTTCTATCAAGAATAAACAAGTTTATACTCCAATCACAGATGTGTGCTTTGAAGAATCTCATGGCCGAATGTTTTGTTTCTTATATATATGTAAATAGATCAGTTTGTGATTTAAAAAATTATCGTATTATTTATTTTTTTTAAAACTATAGATAATGTTTTGGTTTAATTTTTTCAAAAATATATGTTTATGTCATTATTTTATAATATATGACATTGTTTATTTATTCAAAATTTATATGATAATAAAAAAATTAATAAAAATTAATAAATATATTTTCTGAATAAAACTAAGCAAACATGCAATGTGCATATTTTTTTTCACCTAATATATTTTAAAAATGAGTATTTCTATTTGACACCTTAAGGTGCCCAACACCATATATGGTGACACCCCATGATTGATTAGTGATACCCCCATAATACTTATTAAATTCAAATATATGAGACTCAATATTGGATTGCACCAATAGTGTTATGCCACTCCCTTGTGGCGTTGGGCACGAGTGGTGTCCCTTAGCAATTCTTTATATTTATATAACTAAGATTAAGTAGTAAAAAAGAGAGTAACATGTTTTAAAAAAAACATATATATATATGATAAAAAATGAAGATTGTGTATTAAATATTATTATAATAATGATGTTTTATAATATTTGAATTTGTACTAATATAATTATTAAATATCTAATCATGTAATAAATATTATTATAATGATTATATTTTATAATATTTAAATTTATTTCAATATAATTATTAAATATATAGTCTACTGTTTTTTTTAATTTGTTTCAAAGTTATATTCTGTTAAATATTTGTAAGATTTTGTAAAATAAAAAATAAAAAATCATTAAATCAAAAATCAGTTAGATATACATTTTATATACTAGATATAAACAACGTGCAATACATGTTTGCTTAGTTTTATTTATAAAATTTATCAATTATTTTTATTAAATTTTAAATAAAAAATAATATTATATATATAAAAGAATGTCATAAACATATTAAGAGAAAAATTAAACCAAAACATTGTTTATGGTTTTTAATAGGGGTGTTTGTGGTGCGGTGTGGTTTTGGCGATTTATACCTATTGCCAAATAATTTAAAATTAAATATTATAATTAAGAAAGATTCATAATAAATCTTATAACCATAGAGTGTTTAACAAAATAATTAAATGTACGACAAGCTAATAAACTTTAAACAAAACAATAAAAATATAACAAACTAATAACAAATAAAAAATGTAATATAAAAGTAAATATTATTTTAATTAATGAAGAATATATTTAGATTGAAGTAGAATATGTGTTAGTATCCTATGAAACATTATATTTCTTTATAGATATTGTGTATATTATATTATACTATATAAATATTTAACTTTAAATGTAGTAAAATTGAAAAAAAAATATAAAAAAGTTAATATATATAATGATGAAGTGCGGTGTGGTTTGAACCGTATTTATAAAATTTAAAACCACAAATCGCACCGCATCGTGCGGTTTGGAAAAAATACAAACCGCAACCGCACCGCGAAGGGTTCTAAACCGCAAATTGCGGTGCGGTGTGGGCAGTGTGTACGGTGTGGCCGATTTTATGAACACCCCTAGTTTTTAATATATATATATATATATATGACATAATAAATTTTTTTAAATAAAAATGATAATTACTTAATAAATATTAAGATTATGTATTATATATTATTGTTATAATGATATTTTATAATATTTAAATTTATATTAATATTAATATAAATATTAAATATTTAGTTTTGTATTAAATATTATAATAATAATATTTTATAATATTTAAATTAATATTAATATAATTATTAAATATCTAATCTTGTATTATTATAATATTGATATTTTATAACATTTGAATTTGAATTTATATTAATATAATTATTAAATATGTAGTCTTATATATTAAATATTATTATAATAGTGATATTTTATAATATTTGAATTTATATTAATATTTATTAATAAATATCGATTTTTAATATAATTGTTAATATTTATATTAATATAATGAATAAATATCTATTTTTAATTATTTTTAAAGATATATTCCGTTAAATCTTTAGAATATCTTGTTAAAGTTAACAAAAATAAATTGTTAAAAAAATTGTTTTCTACACACATTTTATATAAAATTATATATCTCTTTATATAATAAGTGTGTACATAACAGAAATTTTTGGTTTTAACGATTTTTTATTTTTTTAATGTTAACTCTAATGGAATATTCTTATATTTAACATAATATTCTTAAACTTAAATAAAATAAAATAAATAATTAAAAAAAATTAAAATATGATATTTTTGAGATAGTTTACAATGATAATTAATTAAAAATAATAAATAATTAAACAAATTAAAATATGATATTTTGAAATATTTTACAATGATAATTATTTAAAAATTATAAAACTTAAATAAAATTTAGTTAAACTTAAACTCACTTATTAGAATAATATCATATTAAACATATAATATAATTTATTGTGAATTAGCAAGAGATTGCTTTTAAAAAAAAACTAGCAAGAACTTAAATTTAAAATCAACGTATAATATTTAATATTACATTAAACGTATAATATATAATCTCTTGTTATCCCTCCCAAATTCAAAAACTAGAACAAACATAAACTTAAATAAAAATAAATAAATTATTTAATTAAAATAGAATATTTATTTCAAAATTTATACGACATTAATATAAGTTTAATAAAAATAATTAATAAATAAAACTAAACATACACGTTGCTACTATCTAATATATATATAAAGATATATACTAGTTTTTGGCTACATGCCAAGGCACCAATTAATTAAAAATAATATTGTTGACGCCGTTTTTCGTCAACAGTAAATATAGAGCACGAAAACAATAAATAGTTATGGCCAGAAAAATACAATAAAACAAATAGAATTTTTTACGTGGTTCAGCAGTTAACTCTGCTTAGTCCACGAGTCTTTGTTATTAGAACTTAAGATGATTTCTGGAAATTCTTCAAGAATGAATTCTCCAGAGTTTCTCCCAAGGTCACAAAATTCCAGTCCTTTTTAAAGGTACAAGACTTCTCTATTTATAGAGGAAGTCTCAGAATACTATCCCACACATCTCTGGGAAGTTATTCTTTATTTCAATAAATTTAATGGCTTTTAAAGCCTGTAACTCCTATATACAAGGAAGCGTCCCTTGAAGACCAGGGGGCGTATAACTGAATAATAAATATCCCTTTATTATAGGGAAGTTACAACAATAAATGTAGACTGCGTCTCTCCAAGTGACTCATTAAGATGTTCGAAGTTAGCAATCTACATCTTCGATGTCGTGCCTACTCAGGTCTCTTAGTGATTTTCGAGTTGTAATATTTTCCCCGAGATCATATGGTTTCGAGCTCATACTTATGTCAGGCTCGGAACCCCTGATCCGAGACCACCCGAGAATAGACGTACTCCGATGTCTGTCTTTCGAGCTTGTGAGGGCTTCGAGGCTACCATCTTCGAGGTTGTCACCTGCTTTGCAGGTTCGGTGCCTAGGTTGCGGACACGTGTTCTAGACATTACGAGTTCACATTTGACGAATCCAGCTTTCGAGATCACAATTCTCAAGGCTCGAAATCTGGGTATAACATTTTGCCCCCTCAAAAGTATTTGTTCGAATCCTATGAGAAGGAAATTTTTGAACTACTCTTCTCGGGAACTTCATCGTCATACACGTTCGAATATGGATACGTGCCAGCTGGGTATTGCCCACTCAAGGTACTCGAGTGCCTTGGAAACCTGCCCACGATCGTTCACCTGCCACCTTTTCGGCGCCATCTTGTCATCTGTCCCTGACCGTCAAATTTGCAAAGGATCCTGATCAATGGTCCAGATCATTCCTTCTATTATCATTTCTGGTAGCCTATATATAAGGCCTCAGTCATCTTTTTCCCCTCATTTCTACGTTTACCAGTAGAATAGAAAAAAGAGAAGAGAAAACCAGAGGCGCCCAGAAAGTGTTTGATGTTACATGTTCTCTCGGCCAAAGAAACAAAGGACCGTGAGATCATACCTGCAACCTCTTCTTCAATCAACGAGTTCTCTGCAACCGTCGCCTTTATTGTGTAAGTATCTGATATATACATATTTTCTTTATCAACTTCTGGCCTCCTTTTTTGTTTTTGGAAATGCACTGGTTCATTTTGTAGTTTGATATACTAGGACGCTTTGACCAATAGGTATTCAGGTTTAGGTTTTCCCATTACTGGTTCTAAATCCAATTTGTATGCAGAAGAAACCCAAAAATGGTTTCTCTTTTCTGGGTTTCCAAAAGTTAAAAAACGTATCTTGCACACCAAGATATTGGGTACAAAATCTTGGTTTTAAAGAATGCAGAATACCCAAGACTACCATTTTTGAATATCCGTCATCTTTTTCCCTGATATTTCGGGATTCTCAAAAATTAGATCCACTTCCCTCCTTTTTCTCGTAGGATACACGTTCTGACCCCTAAAAGGGTTTCCAGGATCGAGCTTGTCTCGTACCTAAGCACTTCCGAGCTTGCTTCACCAAACTCGCTTTCTTGACTCCTTGCATGCATAACCCTCACCATTTTTTCGTTCTCACTAGATGTCACAGAATCTGGAAAGACGGTGGGGGTCGCTGCTTGCCATTCCGTACTCACCAAAAACTCCGAGCCCAGAATCGCTGTTTTCTCGGAACCAACGTCTGATTTGTGAATACGACCTCGCGCGCGAACAGGAAGAAATCCGAGCTCACTATCGCCGCCAAGTCGTCGAGGTCATAGAAAAGAAGAGAAGAATCCTTCGAGAGGCGCTTTATCCGGAATCTGGTTCAGGGCCCAGACCAATCCCCCTTGATCCTAGGTTAAAGGTGACGATCGCATACAACCCGGGGGAGCTTCAATTCTCACTGATGGGGGAGCCTTCTACCTCGAAGCCAAGGAGAGAATTTTTCGAGGCCGAGCACTACTGGAGCTCGGTTACCTCACTAGGTCAGATAAACGATATCTTGGCCTTTCATGGTATAAGACTGTCAGGCTCGCTAAGGTGTCGAGCTCCTACCTCCCAAGAGCGAAGCTGCCGCGCCCCAGGAGATGGAAATCCTGACAACAAGCTGAGGTATGCGGCTTGGAGCCAGGAACATATGAAGGCAGGAGCGATACTGCCTTTGAAGTCTTTCTTCAAGGACTTCACAGACTTCGTTGGGTTGGCTCCATTCCAGCTCAACACTAATTCCTACAGGGTTCTATCTGCCCTGAAGTCGATTTACTGCGAGCTGAAGTGGGAAGGACCTACGCCAGAAGAGATCTTGTATCTTTTCTGTTTGAAAAGCAACCCCTCCCGAGCTTGGGGAGGAGATGGCTTCTATTACCTTTCGAGCTAGCCGAAGGAGAAAAAGATGTTTAAGGATCTTCCCAATCATCCTCCTAATTTTAAGAAGGCCTTCTTCTGGAAGGATGGCCTGCCTCCGTCACGATGCTATTCCTTCAGACGGATCCGTAAGTACCCCAACCTCCTTTATCTCTGTGCTCGAACTTTTGTCTATAGGCTTGCACTTAGTTGAGTTGTATTTTATTTTCCAGCCAACTATCATCGTCCCACTCCTTCTGACGAGATGAAGGAGCGTAGGGAGACCCTGCTCCAACTCCCTTATGGCAGGAGATCACTCTCATACCTTTTGCATGAATGTAAACTTCGAGCTTGTGGGCTCTTGGGAGATGGGCAGTCCACCTCGGATTGGTCTAACAAAAAATACGACCACTGGGAGCTCGTGCCTTTGCCAACAGGCATCCTTCCCCCGAGAAGAGAGGTGAGGCCCCCGCCTCCAGTTCGCCGAAGGAGCCCACAATTGGGGAATGAGGCCAACGATGAAGCCTCGAGCTCAGGCTTGGATGATCAAGGTACAGTCATCCTAAGCTCGAAAATGTGGTCTCCCACCTTACTAAAACACAAACCCGATAGGTTAGTGTTGTGCGAGGATGATAGGAACCACTTCTATGTGTCGACTTGGGTAGATGAACGGGTTCATAGGTTCGATAGCTGGCTTGGGCAATACGATACTATGTATAGCCTGAACGAGGTATGGAACGGAATAGCCGTTCATAATGACTATATGGACCTTTCGAGGTTGACATCTACATATAGGGAAGGTACTCCCCCCGCCTCTTCTGAAGATGGGGGAATTTCTTGGTCTCCGAGCTCAAGCTCGACGAAGAGTTCCAGTTAGGTTTTTCTCCACTTGCCTTTTTTATCACTTTGCATACTGGTGTGATGTTGAATTACTTTTTATATATTCCTTTCTTTTTTGTTAACTCTACTGCGGTGTGACTGTGTAGGTGAGATGGACTACGACCTCGACAATATCCTCGAGAGTGGCGGTGCCAAGAGGAGCAAGCGCCCCAGGGGGTCGCGAAAGATTGACCGGCCTGTCAACGCCCTTAAGAGGACCGAAAAGACACCTCCTCCCCCAGCTCTGCCTGTCACGAGCTCCACTATGGTGCCGACTTCACAGGTCGGTGCCTCCATTATGGCCGAGCCTCAACCTCCTGTATTGGTTCACCCGACGCTCAGTCCACCTCCCAAAAAGCCTTTTGCTTCTCTAACTCACAAGTTGTCGGTTTCTACTCACGTTGAGGAGTATGTAATTGACAATGACGCTGGATCTCATGGGGCTACGCTGGGCTCGGACGTCTTGTCCCAAGTGGGCCAGAGCTTTAGCAGTTTTGATGCTCCCCAATGGAAATTTTTGAACAACGCCCGAGACTGCACCGCCCTTTATGAGAAGAGTATCGAGCTTGCCGCCGCGGTAACTTTTCTCTTTTTTTTTTCTTTGCCTTTAGCTATATTTATAGACGATCTGAGTGCTAATGATGATTTTTTTTTTTTGTATGCCAAACTCTTGCTGTTTCTGCCCAGATCAACTATAAGTTGAACAACGAGATCCATTCGAGCAAATCCTATGCTCAGGAGGCGAAGGATCTTCAACTCAAACTGAGTGATGAACTAAGGGCAGCAAATGCAAAGATTGAGGCAGGAGCTGAGGAGCTTAAGGCCAAGGTATCCGAGCTTGAGAAGCAGAATGCTAGGCTCGCGGAGCTTGAGAAGGAGAACACTCGGCTCCAAGAGGCTAATAAATGTTAGAGAATATATATTAATACTTCAATGGAATTATGGAAAAACCAAATACAACTCTATGCAAAAATACAATGGACAAGATAATATTGATTAAATAAGTATTACAACTCAATTGCTCAAAATACAAGTAAATCAAAAGATGTAGAAGAAGAAGATTACAAACTCAATACTATAACAATACAAGTAAATAAGAAGAACAAAAGAATGAAAACACAAACTCTCACACAACCAAAGTGTAGAGTAGTGGGGAACACCAACTTGAACAAGGTTCAAGACCTTTGTCCAAAAGCTTATTTCCCCCTATTCTCTAAGCACTAAGGGATCTCTC
Organism: Humulus lupulus; assembly: GCF_963169125.1. NCBI lineage: Eukaryota > Viridiplantae > Streptophyta > Magnoliopsida > Rosales > Cannabaceae > Humulus > Humulus lupulus. The sequence goes on from NC_084797.1 coordinate 26,929,439, forward strand.
TAGGAAATATCTCTCTGGAATTATCAAGCCTTTTGGTGTATTTTTCAGCTAAGTGCTTTGTGGATGTAAAATGGTGTGTCATACAAGTGAGCATTAGGCTCCTATTTATAGAGTTTGAGATACCCCTTTGAATTTCAAATTCCACCAACCCCCATGGCTGTTACCAATGTTTAATTTGATGTTTATGGAATTAAAATGGAGATTTGGGAGTTATTTGGGATGTTAGAACCGTTCAATTTGGAAAAAATTGAAAATTCACATAGGCTGTCAGCCTCACTGGCCGCGGCCAGGACTTTTCAGTGGCCGCGGCCACTGGCTTCTGTCCCCCAGGCCGTGGCCACTGAAAGTCATTGGTCGCGGCCACATGCCATTTTCAGCACAAAAAAGGCATTTTTCCAAAACGTTCCAAAACGTCCCAAATCCTTTCCCACATGATTTTGTAACCTCCAAACACCTATTGGGAGTTAAAAACATGTCTCCAACAGTCATATGTCATCATGACTTTATGAAATCCAATCTCAAATGTGTAACATATAATATACACATTATTGGGAAATATTTGGGAGTTACAAATTTGTAACTCCAAAATATGTCACATTTGGGCACACACTTTAGTCCAATTTTGTGACTCTCAATAATATGTTACAAGGTGTGAGAAATCACATTTTGTCACATTATTTAATCTAATATTATATTATATGAAATAATATAACAGTTGATACATTAACTTTCGAGCCTGGTTCCGATCTTTTGGAAGGACTCCAGTCTCGAGATATTCGACTATCGGGGTCATCCAGGTAGGCTCGGAGTCAATCATACACACATCTTCCTCCTCCGGCTCCTTAATGCTAGGTGCCGAGAGGTGTTCTATTGGCACAACATTTAGCTCATCATTCTCGGCGGAAGTAGCGAGTCGATCTAAGGCATCTGCATTTGAGTTTTTCTCTCGGGGAACCTGTTCGATCGCATAAAACTCGAAACGTTCCAATGCGGATTTTTCCTTCTCTAAGTAAGCTGCCATTTTCATGCCACGAGCTTGGTATTCTCCCAAAATTTGGTTCACCACAAGCTGTGAGTCGCTGTAGCAATGAATGGCCTTAGCTTTGAGCTCTTTGGCTATACAGAGTCCCGCCAGTAAAGCCTCGTATTCGGCCTTGTTATTTGATGTGTTGAAGTCGAATCTTAATGCAGAATGAAATCTGCTTCCTGCAGGAGTAATCAAAATGACCCCTGCCCCCAATCCATTTTCGTTAGATGACCCATCGACGTAAAGTTTCCACAGCTCGTGGGCCGGGGTTATAACTTCATCGTTGGTCATGCTAGTACACTCCACTATGAAGTCCGCCAGGGCCTGTGCCCTAATGGTTGTTCTCGGGTGGTAGGTGATTTCGAATTGTCCGAGCTCAACTGCCCACTTAAGAAGTCGACTTGAAGCTTCTGGCTTAGACAAGACTTGCCTCAGCGGTTGATCGGTTAGTACATGGTTGGGTGCGCCTGAAAGTAGGGTCGTAATTTGCGAGACGAATGAATTAAGCTGAGAGCTAGCTTTTCCATCAAGGGGTATCTCGATTCTGCCCCCAGTAATCTTTTACTGATGTAATATACGGGCCTCTATACCTTCTCCTCCTCTCACACGAACACTGCACTTATTGCATGTTCGGTAGTGGCAAGATACAAGTATAGTACTTCTCCTGTAACAGGTTTTGATAAGATGGGGGGTTCTGCGAGGTGCTTCTTAAGCTCCTGGAAGGCCAGCTCGCATTCTTCCGTCCATTCAAATTTCTTGCCTCCCCTCAACAGATTAAAAAATGGTAGACAACGGTCTGTAGATTTCGAGACAAACCTACTAAGTGCCGCCATCCTGTCGGTCAAACTCTGGACATCTTTGTGTCTTCGAGGTGAGGGCATGTCGATTAGGGCCTGGATCTTGCCTGGGTTAGCTTCTATCCCACGTGCGTTCACAATGAAGCCCAGAAATTTTCCGGATGATACCCCAAAGGAGCACTTCTGAGGATTAAGCTTCATGTTATACTTCCGGAGCACGGCAAAACACTCTTTGAGGTCGTCAACATGGTTATCGTTAAGTTGAGACTTGACTAGCATGTCATCAACATAAACTTCAATGTTGTTCCCTGTTTTCAGAGGTATGTGGCCCCAGCATTTTTGAGCCCGAATGGCATGACGTTGTAACAATATAGTCCTTTGTCTGTTATAAAACTCGTATGTTCTTGGTCAGGCGCATGCATGGGAATCTGGTTATATCCAGAATAGGCATCCATGAACGACTTCAGTCCATGCCCTGCCATGGCGTCCACGAGCTGGTCAATCCTTGTTAAAGGAAAACAGTCCTTTGGACAAGCTTTGTTGAGGTCCGAATAGTCAATGCATGTTCGCCATGTCCCATTTGGCTTCGGGACCAACACCGGATTGGCTACCCAGTCAGGATAAAAAGCATACCTAATGAACCGGTTTGCTTTCAACTTGCCGACCTCCTCCTTCAGTGCCTTTTTTCTGTCGTCATCCAGCTGTATTTGCTTTTGTTGCTTCGGTGGGAAGCTTTTATCGATATTTAGGGCGTGGCTCACTATGTTCGGACTTATTCCAACCATGTCCGAATGTGACCACACAAAGACATCCTGGTTTCTCTTCAAAAAGAAAATTAGTTTATATTTGGTTTATTCCTGGAGGTGTTTCCCAACATTTACCTTTTTCGAGGGATCAGACTCTTCGAGCTGGATCTCTTCGAGCTCTTCTAACGGTTCGAGATCAACTTTCTCCTCAACCCTCGGATCGATTTCATCATCAATCTCCAAGACCGTCCCATCTTTATTCTGAACAATGACGAGTGCCTGTGCGCTCTTCTGTTTCTTTCCTCTTAAGGAAATGCTGTAGCATTCCCTTCCAGCCAACTGATCTCCCTTCAATGTCCCGATGCCACTAGGGGTCGGGAACTTAACGGCTAGATGCCTTACAGACGAGACTGCCCCCAGCCCAACCAGGGCGGGTCTTCCGAGCAGCACGTTGTAGGCCGAAGGTAGGTCTACTACTACGAACTCCATCATCTTGGTTGTTGAGATTGGGTAGTCTCCCAAGGTTACGGGGAGTTCGATGGATCCCATGCAAGCGGTCCCCTCTCCTGAAAAGCAGTACAGTGTTGTTGTACATGCTTTCAGGTCGCGAAGAGTGAGTCCCATTTTTTCCAAGGTCGCTTTATAAAGAATGTTAACCGAGCTCCCATTGTCTATGAGAACCCGGTGAACTCTCTTATTTGCGAGCTAGAGATTGATAACCAGTGGGTCATGGTGAGGAAACTGAACATGGGACGCATCGTCCTCAGTGAAGGTTATTGGCTGGGATTCGATCTTTTGATTTTTTGGAGCTCTAGGTTCGGGTTCATAAGGAGACCCGTCCCTAGTTTTTAACTCGTTCACATATCTCTTTTGGGCATTTCTGCCCATGCCCGCGGGATGAGGCCCTCCTGAGATGGTTATCACGTCTTCTCCATCAATTGGAGGGGGCCTATCTTCTTCCCTAGCTTGGGAATTGTTGTTTTGTGCAGGCTGTGGCGCGGCTGCCCTTTGGCTCGCAGACGCCTGATTAGTATTCTGGTTTTTGACATATTGTCTAAAATAACCTCTCGAGATCAATCCTTCGATCTCATCTTTTAGCTGTCGACATTCATCAGTAGTATGCCCGGTGTCCCTGTGAAATCAGCAATATTTGCTGGAGTCCCTCTTGGACTTCTGATTTCTCATTGGGTCTGGACGCCTGAAGGGAACCTGGTTTTCATTAGCCAGGTATATGTTCTCCTGAGACTCGTTGAGCTCAGTGTACACTCTGTACACGAAGAAATATCTCTCCCCCTTCTTTTTCTTTCCTCCCTCGGCCTCGAGGTTACTCCCTTCGTTCTTTTTTCTCTTGGAAGGGTTTTCCGCAGCAGGCTTTGAAGATGGTGGGTCCGTCGAGGTTGAGGTAGAGTTTACGTTTATCGTTGTAGTTACGGGCTGGGAAGTCACATTAAGTGTCGACCTCGCTTCCTCTACATTGACAAACCTCTGTGCTCGTTTGTTAAACTCGGTTAGGGATCTTACCGGTTTCCTCTGCATGTCGTCCCAGAGAGCACTCCCTGGCATTACTCCAGCTTGGACAGCCATTAGATGACCGCTGTCATCCACATTTCGAGCTTGGGCAACTTCCAAGTTAAACCTTGTAAGGTAACTTTTCAATGTCTCACATAGCTGCTGCCGAACGTTAGTTAGAGTTGATGCCTCAGGTCTAACCCCCATCATGGCTCTGAACTGCTTCTTGAAGTCTTTAGATAGCTGATCTCAAGAAGTTATTGAGTGTCTTCTATATTTTTCGAACCAGCTTTTGGCTGGTCCTGTCAGCGATGCTGGAAATAACATGCATCTGAGCTCGTAACCCACTTTACTCGCTCTCATTATGGTATTGAATGTACTCAAATGGCTGTACGGGTCGGACTTTCCCTCAAACATTGGGACGTGAGGGATCCGAAATCCTTGGGGAAATGGAGTATTGGATATATGGGGAGCGAACGGTTCAAGCTCCTCGTCAGAATCTTCATATCGACCCTGACCTTGCTCATTTTTCAAAAGCCTGAAGGCCTTTTCCAACTGATCAATTCTTTCCTGGACCGGGTCCGCGAGGGGTCTTGCTTGAAATTGGTTGTCGTCGATCATAATTCCAGGTTTGCACCTCCGCAGGGGGTCTTTACGCCTATTTAAGCGATCCCTCAGGTTCGAGTTTGTCGGGTTAACATTACCCCGATTCTGATTTAAGTGTTCCCGCAGGTCGGAGCGATTCCTGCGGCTCCCAGTATTCTTTCGACCTCGATCATGCATACTGACTGATCTGGTATCTCCAGAGTCGTCACTAGTAAGACTTGTCGTATGATTATTTCGAGATGGGTCTCTTTCATGCCGCCTTGTTTCTATAGTGCGAGACCGGGACGTTTGACTTTTTTCAGATAGGCTGCCTCTTCGCTCCCGGAAAACTTCCATGTTCCCTTATCTCCTCCCCGCACGTCTTTCTTCCTCATCTCGAATTGGCTGAGCATTCCTGCGAAGAGGTGAAGGGTATCTCATAGGCGATGGAGGGAATAGTATGGGTGATGGTGGCTGCCACCCATTTTGTGGCCTGGACGGTCCGGAGTTTGCCCAAGATGGGTTGGTTGCATTCTGTGTGTTTCCAAGGACTTGAGTCCGAGCCTCTGTAGGGGCTCGGTTGTTCTCAGTTCCCGCTGGTACCTCCGCAGGTGGATTAACCGGGGCCCTAGCTCGGGTACTTCTCTGGGGTCTCGAGGGAGTGGATGTCTCTGCCGGTGCCGGAGGTTGTTTCGGTCTTCTTGTAGAAGCATTTTTTCGTGGACGCCCACGAGGCCTGCGGGGAGGAACATGCACATCCCTTGGAGGAGGGGCTTGGTTTTCACGCGGAGGCGGGGGCTAAGCCGCTTGCGCCTTTGCGACTATCCTAGCCAACTCCTCATTCCGCTTGTTGGCTTCTGCCAACTGCTGTTTCACCTACCCGTTTTCAAGTTCCATAATGGGAACGTACCGCTCAGGATTGTAATACATATCCTCATCCCTTGGAGGTGCGGGTGGTCCCCGAGAAGGACTCACTCCTCTCTTCAGCATCCGGGTTTACCAATGGCTGTTTCCCAGGGCGTCTCGGATAGTTTTCTTCAGGAATGTTTTGATCGTTAGCAGCCATAACTTGTTCAGGGACTGAATGCTTAAGGCTCTCAATGAAAGCATCAAACTGTTGACGCCGTTTTTCGTCAACAGTAAATATAGAGCACGAAAACAATAAATAGTTATGGCCAGAAAAATACAATAAAACAAATAGGATTTTTTACGTGGTTCAGCAGTTAACTCTGCTTAGTCCACGAGTCTTTGTTATTAGAACTTAAGATGATTTCTGGAAATTCTTCAAGAATGAATTCTCCAGAGTTTCTCCCAAGGTCACAAAACTCCAGTCCTTTTTAAAGGTACAGGACTTCTCTATTTATAGAGGAAGTCTCAGAATACTATCCCACACATCTCTGGGAAGTTATTCTTTATGTCAATAAATTTAATGGCTTTTAAAGCCTGTAACTCCTATATACAAGGAAACGTCCCCTGAAGACCAAGGGGCATATAACTGAATAATAAATATCCCTTTATTATAGGGAAGTTACAACAATAAATGTAGACTGCGTCTCTCCAAGTGACTCATTAAGATGTTCGAAGTTAGCAATCTACATCTTCGATGCCGTGCCTACTCAGGTCTCTTAGTGATTTTCGAGTTGTAATATTTTCCCCGAGATCATATGGTTTCGAGCTCATACTTATGTCAGGCTCGGAACCCCTAATCCGAGGCCACCTGAGAATAGACGTACTCTGATGTTTGTCTTTCGAGCTTGTGAGGGCTTCGAGGCTACCATCTTCGAGGTTGTCACCTGCTTTGCAGGTTCGATGCCTAGGTTGCGGACACGTGTTCTAGACATTACGAGTTCACATTTGACGAATCCAGCTTTCGAGATCACAATTCTCAGGGCTCGAAATCTGGGTATAACAAATATATTTAACTTAAGAAAAATAATTGCATGCTTATTATGTCTATTTGCTATTAAAAAATTAATATATGATTTAAAATTTTAGCTAAAAACTTAATTTCTACTAATTTATTTTAGTGAGTCATGATATAAAATTGATAAAAGCAAAAGAGAATAATAATAATAATTTTTAAAAATAAATCTGATATTATTCTTATTTTGTTTGTCCTATGCCAGAACCTTCATTAATGCCTAACTTAATAATAAAAAATTGAGAATAGTAATATGAAATTGGGAAGAATGAAATTATAAATGCCCAAACAACGTTTTAAAGTCCAATAAAGACCCAAAATATTCCTTAAAAAAAAGAACAAAAAGCATGCTTCTCTCTCTTGTAATCATTTTGTATAAAAAAAAATTATTTAATGGTTGAGATTATGTGGTATCTGTAATATTTATTAAATGTAAATAAGTGAGATTCATATTAAATAGCAAGATGTCTCCCATTCTATTATTGGCTAGCAATTCTCTTTGAAAATAAACTAAGCCACCACAAAGGGTGGAAGAAACCTCTTCAATCAAGACTATGCAATCATTTAAGGACACGTAAGTCTTTACATACATAATACCAATTGTATTATAATTCATAACCTTTCCGGCTTAGTAAAAAAGGTTCTCTATCTACTTCATCTTTTAATCACTAAAAGTAGAATTGATTTATCTATTTTAATAGTGGAGGATTGATTCATACGAATAATATCCAATTAGTTTATCATCTAGGATTTCTTAGAAGAATTTCATTGTAGAACTAGTTTGTAGCGAACGACTACAATGCATTTATTTTTTTTACAACACCGGTGCATCCTTTTTCTATTTTCGGTATCTAGATAGATAAAATCTCATTTTTTTTATATGACGGTGTACATTATAGGTATTTAGAATATCCTGCAAATTTTTAAAAAATTCTAAATAGTTTACGAAGCCGAAAAGTTCAAACTGTCAAATTTTACATGCGTACACAAAAAATCAGGCACGCATGCAACAGACAGTTTAGACTCTGTTTCGGTACCATAATTTATTCAAAATTTATTGAAAATTTGCAGGATGTTCTAGATAATTATAATATACACCATCATATAAAAAATTTTGGGATTATAACTATTCAGGTGTCGAAATAAAAAAAAGATGCACCGGTGTTGAAAAAAAATGATGCATTGTAGTCGCTCCCCTAGTTTTTATTGTTATTATGTAATATTTATATTTTAATTGGTCTTTTCTGAGAATTAATTATGGATTTTTAGTTTTTTTTTTGGTTGAAAAAATCAAAATATTAATTTAATTATTGATTGATTTTTCATTAAATAGGTCAAAAAAATTAAGGTTTTATTTTTTATATATTGATTGAGAATGAGGACCAGATATCAAAACATTAAATGTTATTTTCACATGATTTAAAAGTTGTTGTAAGACATTGAAGGCATTTAGGAAATTAAAAAAGTTTCCTTAAATATTGTGACAGTTGCTGTCAATCTAGTTTTAAGGAAGATAAATCATATTCAAGTTGACTAATTTATCCATTTAATATGTGAATCGTTCTAAATCAGTTAAGAGATCATTCTAAATGGAATGGATAAAAAATCTGCCATGAAGACCAATCACATACTTGGACAGACACATGCATGAATCTTCAATTTTTCTATTTCTAGTGATGAAAAATGACAATAAGAGGTTGTGCATCGCCAAGAGGCAAGGCCACGCATCATGACAAGCTGGGTCATGTTTATCAAATAATCAACCTCTCGTTAAGGTGTTAAATAATGTTTGTAATTGAATATTCCCCCTGAGCTTCATGTAACACCCTATAATGGCCCAAGCACCCAGCATGGAAATGACTTGAGTGCAAACACCAAACATTGAGCCTCAAGGAAAAGGCAACAATGGTGATGCCCAAGAGACCTGAGCCAATGACCCCCTTCCAAGAGTGCTCGTTACATGCACAAATTTGTTGTGTGCCATTGACACTCGGGACATTGCAAGCGTTTCTGTTGTGTAACTTCAATACGCAAGTGTATGTAATTGTAAACAATTAATAATAGTGAAAGTAAAGATCGTTCCTACAAGAATTGATTATTAATTACAAATTTTCTCAATTTTAATTCTTTTTGACAATTGATTATCAATGTTTTAGAAAGTAAATTAAATTAAAGAAACTCAATAAATTGCAAGTATATAAACAAAGATTGTAGTTCCAGAAATTAAAGCACTAGGGTGTGTGTTTGATTTCATCAAACTATCCACTCTATTATTATAACTATTAGATTTTATGGTTCTTGTTTCTATAATGCTAGCAAGTTTACTAAAGTGAATCTTACTATTTCTCAAGACATAAGAACTCAATTTGACATGTGAATTTTCTACATCTCTGTGATCATTATAACATGTAAATGGCACTAAAAATAAAATTTGTTAAGGGAGAATGAGATTATACCACCACAATAATAATAATCTACACAAAATTATCCTTGACAGAGACTAAAGAAAGGTTGAGTTAGATAATGCAAACTCTAGTTGTAGAACAATCTTCTTCAACCTAGATGAAGCTTCAAAACCCTTGTTGAATCACTACTTAGAACTTATTCTTCAATGTAAAAAACACAACCAAAAGGCTTATACATGAGAAGTATCGCTGTCCTAATTCTCTATTTCCTAGCCCTCTATTGATGCTTGATGCTTTTTCTAAGAGGAAATGATAATTGGGATTGAACAACCCTTAAACTCACAAAGTCAAACACTTTCTTTATGAGTTTTTTGGAGAAAACCTGAGATTCTTGAAAGCTAAAGAGATAGAGGTTAGAGAGAGTGATCAAGTCTTCCAAAACTCTATGAGGATCCTTTTATAGTGTAGGCACTGTCATCAGGTCTAACCAATAGGATTAGAGCTAAAGAACTCGTCATTTGGAGCTTAAAGCACGTGTTCGTATGTACACGTCAAGTGACGCATCGTCTGCCTATAGGCAATGCATCGCCTGCCAGGCGATGTGTGGCCTACTAGCAGGCGATGCATCGCTTGTTGGGGATTTCAAGCCCCTTTTCATCTAGGCGATGCAACACCTCCAAAAAGGCGACGCATCGCCACCCTTACTGTCCAACGACCCCTCCAAGGGGCCTAAAATTTCTCCAAATGCTATCAAAATTTTTAAGGATCCTTAGATACCTTCATGTATCACATTGGACCCAAAAATACAATTTTTAAGTGCCTACAATTGAAACTCAAATTTCACATCTTCTGTAATGCCCCAAATTTCCTAATAAGATTTAGGACCTTGATTAGGAGGTCGGGAGGGCCATAATTGATTTATTATGCTGTTAAATGATTATATGCATGTTTATGTGTATTAAATATGCATGTGAACCTATTTTTTTTTATTAATTGGGTGATTTTCATATTTTGGCCATTTCAGGCATATTTGGCATATATGTGATATGTGTGTGGTGCTTCATTATTATTTGGTTATGCTAAGGTTACTCAGCACGAGACGATCCTAGGAGGTAAGCTAGTGGGAAAGTCACAACGGGATTTATACTTTACTCGGAGTGAGTCAAGGGGTATTTAGCATTACCGGGTTATTGGGTAATGGAATAAGAATTTGATGATAAATTGGGAGTTAGTAAGATCAGGGGGGAAATTCTATAGGTTTTGATTATTTTTCCCCCAGGGACGTTTTTAGGACCCCGAGCGTTAGGATTTGTTTGAGGCTACTTAAGCTTGAAGTAACCTGTTAAGATATAAAAAGAACGTTTAGAACGTTCTCTCTCCTTCAAAGTTCCATTTTCGTCACCCGATCGTATTTTTGAAGAAAACTTGAGTTTTAGGACTTGAATTCAAGCAAGGATCGAGGCATAGCGATCCTAGTTTGTAACAGTAAAGCCTTGTATTAGTCTGAAAGCTAGTGTGATCCTCATCAGGTGGGTGCATAATGATCTGATTGTACCCAGAATATGCATCCATAAATGATAGGATCTCGTGCCCTGAAGTGGCATCGACTAGCTGGTCGATCCTTGGGAGCGTGAAATAATCTTTTAGGCAGGCTTTATTAAGGTCTGTGAAATCCACGCATGTTCTCCATTTTCCATTCGGCTTGGGTACTAGTATGGGATTGGAGACCCATGATTGATAAAACGCTACTCTGATGAATCCATTCTCCTTTAGCTTCTCGACTTCTTCTTTTAGAGCTTTCAATCTGTCTTTGTCGAGGAGTCTTCTTTTCTGTTGCACTGGTGGAAAGCTTTTATCTATGTTCAAAACATGGCTGATAAATGCTGGGTCAATTCCAACCATATCTTTATGCGATCAGGCAAAGACTTCCTGGTTCTTCTTCAAAAACTCCACCAGCTTTTGTTTTATTGTTGCCTCCAAGTTTTTACTGACTTTCACAACCCTGGTCGGATCTGCCTCATTAAGTTGGACCTCTTCGAGGTCCTCTATTGGTCCTACTTCTTCATCAAAATCCCCAAAAATGAGGATTTAAATCCCTATCCTCACTTTGGGCAACACCCTATTTGGTGACGCGCTCACCTCATCGGGCTTGTGTTTCATCGGCCAGCTACAACTCTTTTCCGGCGACTTCACTCGATCCACCTCTCTTTGCCTTAGTAATTGAGGAATTATAGCATTCCCTCGCTTCTTGTTAGTTTCCCAACACGCATCCTACCCCTGCGTCAGTTGGAAATTTCATGGCAAGGTGTCAAACTGAGGTTACAGCTCGCAGGTTGACCAAAATAGATCTTCCAATTACAACATTGTATGCAGAAGGACAATCAACTACTATAAAAGTAGTGAGTAATGTCTTGTTCGTAGGTGCAGTTCCTGCTATAACCGGAAGCCTAATCGACCCCGTTGGTGCGAGCCCTTCGCCAGAAAAACCATAAATGGTTTGGTTGCATGGCTCTAGGTCCTTCATTGGCAACTTCATTCTCTCTAATGAAGACTTGTACAAGATATTTACTGAGCTCCCTGTGTCAACTAACACCCTTTTGACCGTCATGTTGGCTATTTGGACGTCCACGACCAAAGGATCTGAATGAGGAAATTGGACATGCTGAGCGTCAAGCTTAGAGAAAGTTATTAGCTCTTCCTCTGTTCGAGCCTTTTTGGGAGTTTGCTCCTCCACATTCAGCGTCTCAATGTCCTGGTCGTGGCGTAAGGTACGAGCATATCGCTCCCTTGCCTTCCCACTATCTCCGGCAAGGTGTGGGCCGCCACAGATGGTTAGCAACGTACCTGCCATAGGAGCTGGCTGTAAAGGTGGCAAGCGTTGGCGTACAGGCACCTGCTCGTTGCCTCCTTGAGCCTCTCATTGAGAACCTTTCGTGGCTCGTACATATCTCCTCAGGTGTCCCTATCTGATAAGGAACTCAATCTCATATTTCAGCTGGTTACACTCATTAGTGTCATGACCATAGTCGTTGTGGAAATGACAAAACTTTGTTGTATCTCTCTTAGAGATATCCTTCCTTATCGGCGCCGGTCTCTTGTAAGGGACATTAGAGATGGTCGCCTGGTACACCTCCGCTCTGCTCTTGACAAGGGTCGTATAGTTGGTGAATCTTGGCTCGTATCTGTTGCCCTTAGGGCGCTTATTCTTGGACGTCAACGACTCATTGTTTGCCTTTTTTCCACCATTTTTACTGTTCTAGTTGCCGTTGCCATTGGGTTTATCCGACCCGTGGCGAATTTAGCAGGATCTTCCTTTGGTCCCTTGTCTTTCGCAGGCGATTTCCCTTCGTTGGCAATCGCCTCTTCGAGCTTGATGTACCAATCTGCTCGATCAAGGAATTCCTGGGTACTCTTTACCCCATTCTTCCTTAAACTGTTCCAGCAGGGAGAGTGGCGCTTCACTCTAGCAGTAAGGGCCATCATTTTCCCTTCATCGCCCACAGTCTTAGCCCCAGTTGCTACTCGCATAAAATGTTGGACGTACTCCTTCAAAGATTCCCCCTCCTTCTAGCGTATCTCGACCAACTGGTTGGCTTCAGTCTGGTGAACACGACAAACATAGAATTGTCTGTATAATTCCTTCATGAACATTTCCCATGATACTATGTTAGCAGGAGGGAATTTAAAAAAACCACTCCTGAGCAGTGTCAGATAGGGTGCCTGGAAAGATCCTACAGTGAGCATCATCCGACACCTTCTAGATTTCCATCTGTATCTCTAACTTGTTCACGTGAGATACTGGGTCCCCATATCCATCGAAATTGGGCAGTACTGACATCATGAATTTTCTGGGGGTTTCCGCCATTCCTATTCTCTATGTGAAAGGAGTGCCCCTTCTCTGATCATACTCGATGTGGGATGTCCGGCTCCCTACCAGCTACTGGAAAACCTGGTTTAATGCATCGATCTGGGCCTGCACGGCGTCTGGGATTACTGGGGTGACTAGTGTCAGAGGAGCGTACTCATCATGCCTTTCATGCCCGTCTTTGAGCACGTCCCTCAAATCGTCATCTCTGGGCCTTTGCTCGCTAGCACCCAACCGATTAAAAACGTTAGTCTGTCTAGGCTGCCCCCCAGCGTTTTGACTCGCAGACCTATTTTCTCTTGGTGGGGGATCCCTTTCCCCACCTCTTTCTCCTTGACATCGACCAGCATTCCCTCTGTCAGAGTCAACTTCATTATATCATGATTGTCCCTGAAATGCAACCGACTATGGCGCGACCAGCTGGTCGCACTGTTCCCTCCTCTAGCTGGTATCTCTTGAGCGGCAGGGGGAGGCCTATGTTGGTCAGTGGGTCCCTGGGCATTATTATGCCTTGGGGGTCCCTTGACTGCAGAGCCTGACTTGGCATGTCTTTTGTTAGCAGAAGGACGTTTCCCCCTGCTCGGTGGATTTGGTTCCTCAGCCGTTGGGCATCTAGGGCTTCGGGGAGGTTGCCCGGCCCTATTTTGCCTTTGACGCTAGGGATTATCTCGACCAGCACGAGAAGGTGGCTGCCGCTTAGGATCCTGATATGGGATATCCTGTTGAGCAGCAAGTGGTTGCTCCGGCCTTTGAGGGCTTGCTAGCTAAAGCGAAGGACTTGGGTTTGGGGCCTGATGTTGTGGTGCCCTTGGGGGCTGATCTGGTTGAGAAGTCGGCACAGCTTGCCCTTAGGCCAACTGAATGGTTGCTTCTAGGGCGGCAGTGGCCTCTCGTTGCCGGCGGTCCATGTCCACCTGCCACTCATTCAATTGTTGGCATTGACGCTCGATTTCCCTCTGCTGCAATGCCAATGTCTCAGCCGCATTCTCTTGATTGGCCTTCAGATTGGCCAACTCCTCTTGCAACACACTCAGTGTTTTTGTCAGGGTTTCAGAATCCATTTCCTCCTCTTCAAAGTCCAAATGTGGTTCATCTTCAGCCACATTTGGTGGAGGAGGCTGAGTGGATGAAGCGCCAGAAGTCTGCCCCGTCTTCCTGGATGTTTTAGCCATTTGAATTTCTTGAAGTCTTGAGTTAAACTCTCAATGAAAGCACCAAAATGTTGACCCTCAAATTAGTCAACGACACGGAGTCAGATAAACGATATGAAATGAGATGAAATCAAGAAGAAAAATCAAATGGAAAAATAAATGACACAAACGATTTATAATGGTTCGGTCCCAATTAGATGGTAATGACTTATGTCCACTTAGTGTTCTTATTGATGTAGAGTCCCAATGCAGTGATCAATGAACTAAGGTTCATGAGTTTCACAAGCTTTGGGAGGATTACAACTTCGGTGAATAATCACACTATAATTTTCTTTTAGGATTCAAAGATCCAAAAGTCCCTTTCCTTGAGCCCTTTGATTCTTATTTATAGGCTCAAGAAGATCACATGGGTCGATGGGCCTTAATTACCATTAAGACTTGCGTATCTAGGTAATAAAAGAAATTACAATTACTGCATAATTATAATTTTGCATGAATAAAGGAAGTATGCGATCAGGCTGGTTGCATATAAGTATGACGCTTGACAAATCAACAACATTTGGTCGAGGGCCGATTAGGATGCATCCACTTAAAACTGCCATGTGCCTGCCACGTGTAGGTTAATCTTGCCACGTCATCAGGGGTCATTTTTGGGTAAACAATACTGTTTTACCCCTCATTGTATTTTATCCTTACACTTAGTTCCATGTAAATGATATTTCAGTAAATTAATATTAATTACTCAAAATGAGATCTTTATAATTTAGTACCTTGAACCAAACTAAAAGGAAACCATCGTTTCACTTCTTCATCAAAAGCTATAGAAGTTCATATCTATGATTAACGCTCCCACTCAATTATACTACCGAGTTCCTAAGATGTAAGTATGGGCTAGTCCGTAGGGTAAGTTGGTAATGAACAAGTCAAAGAACTCAAATAATGCAATCAGTTAGAATACTAACCACTCAGAATTGAGAATGAATTGACCTATGGTCAACTATATGATATGACTAGAATAGATAATAACAGTATGTTTACTTATCCTATCAATTGTCAATATCGGTCCAGTCCGATGTAACAAATACATCTGATCTTATCTACTTTGCTAATGTTCTAGAAAGAACATAACACTAGAATGTGTAAGTAGATCATATCGTAGATTGACAAGTCAGTGTAAATCCTGTGCAATAACTAACTTATTTTAAACATATAATAATATTTATATTCCACTGTGATTATGTCAGTATAAATATGATTAGCAATATGCTCGGGATTTAATTGAAGTTTATATTAAAAAAATAATCATGAAAATAAAACATGTGAGCAAAGTGATTAACTAAGTCAAAAAAATGATTTCTATTCTTTTATTTATAATAAATGAGATTACAAAGAAATTGGGTTTTAATTAGGGCATAAAACCCCAACAAACTCCCACTTGTACTAATTGAAACTAATGCCTTAATTCTACTAATCCCATTTCTTTGATATGCTTATCAAATGTAGCTTCTGGTAGTGTCTTTGTAAATGAATCCGCAAGATTGTCTTCAGATGCAATCTTCATAACCTTCACATCTCCCCTGGCCACATATTCTCGAATAATGTGATACTTCCTTTCTATATGCTTACTCCTCTTGTGACTACGAGGTTCTTTTGAGTTGGCTATTGCTCCTGTAATGTCACAAAACAACACAATCAGTTTATCCATTTCTGGAATAACATCAAGATCCGAATAAAACTTCTTTAGCCGGGCTATTTCCTTAGCTACTTTTGACGGGCTATGTACTCAGCCTCCATGGTGGAATATGAGATTTCAGACTACTTTACGCTTCTTCATATCACAGCTCCACCCCCAAGAGTAAACACCATTCTGGAAGTAGACTTCTTGTCATCGACATTAGTTTGAAAATCTGAATCAGTGTAGCCTACAGGGTTCAGAACACCACCCTTGTAGACTAACATATAATCCCTAGTTCGCCTTAAATACTTCAGGATATGCTTAACTGCTATCCAATGTTCCGGTCCTAGGTTTGACTAATACATTCTCACTACTCCCACTGCGTAGCAGATATCTGGTATCGTACACAACATAGCATACATCAGACTTCCAACTGCAGATGCGTAAGGAACTCTTTTCATTGCATCTTCCTCTTCAGGAGTCTGGGGAGACTGTTTATTTGGAAGATGAATTCCATGGCAGGACGGTAAACGTCCTTTCTTGGAATTTGTCATTGAGAAACGTTCAAACACTTTATCTATGTAAGCTACTTGAGATAGAGCTAAAAGTTTGTTCTTTCTATCCCTGATGATCTGGATACCTAGAACATAACTTGCTTCACCCAAATCTTTCATTTAGAATTGAGTGCTCAGTCAATTCTTCACATCTGATAATTTCTTAACATTGTTTCCAATGAGTAAGATATCATCTACATAAAGAGCCAGGAATACCACTATTTGATTTGCCTTTAGTTTGTAAACACAAGGCTCATCAATATTTTGTTCAAAGCCATAGGTTTTGATTGTTTCATCAAACCTAAGATTCCAGGAACGAGAAGCTTGCTTAACTTCATAGATGGACCTATTCAACTTGCAAACTTTTGTTTCTTGTCCAGCTACTTTAAAACCTTCTGGCTGATCACTTTGTCAAGCTTTCCATTAAGAAAAGTTGTCTTGACGTCTATTTGCAAGATCTCATAGTCGAGAGCGGCTACTATGGATAGGAGGATGCAAATGGACTTGAGCATGGCTTCCGGACTAAAAGTTTCCTCATAGTCTATGCTTTCTCTTTGGGTATAACCCTTTGCCACTAATTAAGCTTTATAAGTCTCATTATTTCCATCAACACCTTATTTCTTCTTGTAGATCCACTTGCACCCAATGGCCCTAAAGTCACTAGGTGCTTCCACAAGATCCCAGACGGAATTTGAGAACATGGATTCCATTTCCTGTGTCATAGCTTCGAGCCATAGTTCCTTTTCAGAACTAGCCATTGCTGTGTTGAAAGACAATGGATCATCGTCATCAGTGTCACCAACAACCATATTGGTTTCACCATCTAAACCATAGCGAACTGGGTTCCTAGAAACCCTCCCACTACGACGAGGCTCCGTGACTGTTTGCACAAGAACAATGGTACTTTCTTCATTTAAATCGACTTGCATTGGTTGGACATGAAGAGTGGGAATTTCATCATCAAGTCGCGTTGATGACGATAGAACATTTGTTGGAGTCAATTCTTTAACCATCTCCTCTAAAACTACTTTGCTGCGTGGTTTGAAGTTTTGGACATAGTCATTTTCCAGAAAAGTAGCATTCGTAGAAGTAAACACTTTCTTTTCTGAATGACTATAGAAAAGTCCACCCCGAGTACCTTTAGGATAGACAACAAACATGTAAACTTCAGTTAGCAGTTCTAGCTTTCCTTCCTTTTTCCCTAGGACGTGGGCGGGACAACCCCATATTCTATAATGGCGTAAACTAGGTTCTGTTAGGAACGAGTTTCCTAATACGCAGCGGAAAGGTGGTGGGGTTGGCCCAGTGTACAACAAAATTTTTGTAACATATTTAAACTACCTTTAAATGCAGATCCATTAATATACATACATTAATCATAAGCAAGATAGTGATAGAAATCATACCTCTTGAAGCCTATCAAGTGTCCTTGCTATCTTCTCGTATTTAGAACGATCTTCCTATCCAAGCCGCTCCACGTACTCACACCAAGATCTTCCAAAGCGTTCTCTACACCTCAAGAAATGTGTGGGCACTTAGAGAATGAAGGATAGTTTATTTGTGATTCTACTTGATGTACTCAACACATGAGATCAAGATAATAGGCCTGAGAATGGGTTCTTTATTTTCAGGGAGAGAAAACTATCGTTCTATTTTCACAGAGCGAAATTGTCAGAGTAGTCTCACTCTCACTTCTCCTTTTTTCCTTATCTGAATAATTTTCTGATCAGTCATACTTAACAGAAAAAATTCAAAATTAAATTTGTAACTATTTTACAATTTAATTTTTTAATTAATTAATTATTCCATTAATGAAAAAAAAATCCAAAAACGAATTTTTGAATTATCCATTAATTAATTAATTAATTAAATAAATAAAATTGAAAATCTCATCCCTGAAAAACACTGGTGCTACACGCCACACACAGTCCTGGACTGTGTGTGAA
Source organism: Humulus lupulus (assembly GCF_963169125.1). Lineage (NCBI taxonomy): Eukaryota > Viridiplantae > Streptophyta > Magnoliopsida > Rosales > Cannabaceae > Humulus > Humulus lupulus. Next base: position 26,947,620 of record NC_084797.1, read on the forward strand.
CGTGTAGCTTCCTAATTTCTAGGGATATTTGTTTTTCAAATTTTATTTAATTATTTATTCAAATTTCTTTGTCAGATAAGATCTAACAACCTGATAACTAATTCAAATTTGAATTCAAATTAATTATCAAATATAATTAATTATTTGAATAAATATTAATCTTTTAAATTCAAATCCAATTTGAACTTATCAGATTATTTTCTCCCACTCAAATAAAGATATTTAATTAATTCTACTAATTAATTAAACCCAAATTTTCGAAATTAAATATTTAATTTATTATAATTTCAAAAAATTATAATTAATTAATTATTTAATTAAATTTCAAAAATTAATTTAATTATTTAATATAATTTCGAAAATTATATAATAATTAAATATTAATTAATTTGGTTAACTACAACTAATTTGTAATTAATTAATTAATCACCATTATCATATAATTGCATATTTGGCCTGAAGAACAAATTTCTTCCTAAATATGTCTTTAAACTATTTTCCCTTCATATCAACTCTTACCTTGAACAGTGTTGATAGAGCCGCTATGGGGACCTATGGACCTATAATTCCAAGCTCCAATAAATTTGAGATTATTAATTAAACTCTTTAATTAAATAATCTTAATTTATTAATCTCATGATTATTCCACTATAAATATGAGACTGTACTCTTGTAATTATAGACATTTCATTTACTGAGTACTTTATAATCATAAAGCGTCCATTGATTTAATCATTGCATACAACTTGACCCTCTAATAATGGTTCATAATTAATCGGGAATAAAATTACCGTTTTACCCTTTTAATTATGTCTTGTTTCCTTAAGTACTATTGACTCTACTAGTGAAGGTTAATTCATAACTAAATTATGAATTTGAGCTCAATAACCTTTCAGTCCCAAAAGTCAACCCTTAAGAGAACCATCATTCAATCTCTTGCGAGAAGGTATAGATTCCATATCTGTATACTATGTCCCCAGCCATCTATATTAATGAGTTCCCAAAACAAAAGTTTTTAGCCTGATCATTCTGACAGACCCTAACAAGTGAATCAAAGAACTCATATAACATAAACAGGAGTTCATAGTAACCTCAGGATTAAGATCTATTTGTATATGATCATCAGTTGATGTATTTAATTAATACTTCGAAACGGTATTTAACTAAGTATTAATAAACATATCTAGTCCAGTTCTATATATTCTCAATATATAAAGCACCTCCACTAAAGTGTCCTACCACACTAGTGATCTGGATCCAGATCACATGTATTCATAATACTAGTGGACCGTACTTGCAGTAATTAATCTAAAGATTCCATAACTTTATTTTACTGCGAACTATTCAAGTTCATTTATCTCAAACACAATCCTCTCGTACTAATACGTGTTTGAGATTACATTCATGAACTTAGGAATTTTCCTGATATTTACATAATATTATCATAGAATAATATAGTCCATAAAATATATGCATAACAAATTCAATTTATTTATTTATTTCATAAAAACAATGTCTACTACATATGCTTTCAGGGCACATCTCCAACAGGTTCATGACCATTCCAGCATTCTAAAGGTGTGTAGAGTCCAAGAACTTTACTTAGCTAGGTAGATAGTAGTAGTAATAGTAATAGCTAGTAGTAGTATTAGTATGTTTATGATTGTGGATTTTGGTTCAAGCCGGGACTTAGTTGGAAACTCCTAGCAATAGTTATGGATTTTATAAGTTTAACCTATAGTTTAAGAATATTAATTATAACATAAGGTTTGATTAATATTGCTGGTTATTAATATGATAATTATTATAACCTAAGGTTTAGATAGAGCTAATAAGAATATGACACTTGTCATGAGCATGGTTATTCCTAGGTTTAGATAGAGCCAATAGGAATATGACACTTGTCATATGTATGATTATTAAGGAATTATTATTTTAATGATAAAATAGGGGAAATATAAGACTTAATCTTCATCAGAATTTGTTAGGAGCATGACATTTGTCACAATTTTATTTATTTGAGATTTAGATAATTAAATAGATTTTTCGTAATTTTAGGTTACTGTAACTTCCAACCTAGTTATGTTATGAATTTCGAAAAATAGTATTTCTAGAAATTTGTAGATAATTGAATTAGCTTTCTAACGGTATAAAGAGAGTCTAAATCGGAGTTCTACTGCTCCATATATGTTGATTTTACTGAAGGTGAGTTTAGAGTTACGAGATTTAGGGAGTTAGAAGTTAGGATTCTATTTGTTTTTATTATTTTTGTTTTAAAAATTAAGCTTTGACTCCTTAAATCTCTCTGAACAATTTCACCAAGTCCTAAGCCTTTGGCTGAAGGATATTCAAATATTTTCAATTAAATTCATTATTTTTATTCAAAGCCAAAAAGAAGATTTTTATTCCTAGAACCCTATAAATAGGACCTAGCACCAAGCCTTTTCGTTCATTCTTCAAGCATTAATCAGAGCCTTCCAGGTGCTAGTGAGACTATAAAGTGATAAACACTTGGGTTGGGGTTATAAGCTTAATCATTATAAGCTCAATAAACACTTGGGAAGTAAGGTTATAGTGTATTTCGGTTTCGAGGTATAGTTCGGTCATAGAAGCATTCAAGGTATTCCTAATTCTAGTTCCTTTCTGTATTGATTCTTATAGTTCTTCTCTACTCAAATCCTAACTCAGTCTTTTCTATTCTTGGTTTGGTTGGCATCTAAATTCTTGAACTTGAGGTTCTTGTTGGTAGGTATCTTTTCGATGGTGTAGTTCATTCTTTTCATCTCTTTTTCTTAGTATACTCACATCTCTATTATGGTTTTTAGGAGTGTTCCAACGTCCCGATCTTGTTCTCACATCCCGGTTTTTGGGTAAGGAAAATAGGATAGTTTTATATGCTTATATGTTATGTTGATATGTTATGATAAGTTATGCTATAGTATGTTATGTTATGTTTTCCTATGTTTCATGGTTATGATTTACCCTACCTCAGATATTAGACAAGGGATGTAGATGGGTAATCATAAACCTACCATGTGATCTAACCTACTTCATATATTAGAAAGGGGACGTAGATGGTTTATCACATGTTTTAATGTCCATTAATAGTATAGTCTTATATGATGTACGTCTTTATAGATATATGTTATATGTTTATAGCTTATAGTTATGTGTATGATTATGTTTCATGCTTGTAGTAGATTTTCCTTGCTGGGCATTAGGCTCATTCCTTTATGTTTATATGTGCAGGAAAATAGTTATGGCGGCGGAAAGATTCTTGGCAGCTTGGGGATGCGTATTGAGGCAGGATGGAAATGGTGGATTGCGCGTTCGATTCGAGGATGAAGTTTTTAAGTCTTTTAGTTATGATTTCTATGTATTATTTTTCCGCACTTAATTTTGTAACCAATTTATTTAAGTTATGTTTTGTTTTATTTTCAAAACAATGGGATCCCATATCCTAAATGAATTTTTATGTATTTAACCTTTACTTTACAATTTTTAAATAAAGTTATGGTTATTTCATATGTACGTTTTCTTAAGATTAGTATAGTAGTCGTTAATGGTCCAAAGTCTATAATAGTTGGGTCGTTACAGTTGGTATCAGAGAAACGGTCCATTCGCATGAAGTTCTCATCGATACACACACTCAAAGCTCTGAATCTAACAACCAATGTAAGTGTTTATATTTTAGTTGTTTTGATTATGTGTTTAGTTAACATTTTAGCCCTTATGTTTTCAGTTAAGAATATTTGTAAATTAGTTTATTTTTCATTATTTATTTTATTTATTATCTTTGAATTTATGATTATACATAGTGAAAACTTTTTTTTTCCCAAATAAATATCATTGTTATTTTGAATGACATGTATGAGTTTGATTTTCTTTACAATCATAATAAATAATAAATTTAATAAATAATGACCAAGTTCGGTGAGGGTGGATACAAATCAATGGACCGGGTTCTATATTAAGAGTTTAGGGGGCCATAGTAGTGGGAACGATTTTACTGATCCCAACCCTCCTTCAATATGGTTAACTTTGGAAAAACGATGAGTTTCGAGCCTGAGAATTAAGTCATATAGGATGATTAGAAACAGACTTAGTAAATTATAAAGATGGCTTATTTTTCTAAGTTTAGAAACACACCCTAATTATAAAGAAGGCTCACATATTTTTTTTTCATAAGAAGTCATAATTAATAGGTCCGAGTTATGTTGCTTAGATTAAGTTTTTCCTTAGAGCCTATTAGGGTAAGTTCTAACATGTTCTCAACTGTTAGAACTTTTGGTAAAGATGTCACTCAGAAGATCTGATCGCAACAACGCCAATGCCTTAAGTGTCGCTCCTGAAACTTATGAAGCCCCTCCAATTCGCAGAAGGGGAAAGCATGCAACCAATGCTGCTGCTAAAGAAAGAGCGTTGCCGCCGCCGGTTGAAAAAAATGCAGAAATTGCAAGACTACGACAGCAAGTGGATGAATTACTATAGCAACAGCAACAACAAACTCAGCCTCCACCTCAGCGGCAACCACATCCTCAGCAGATGGCTCAAGTACCCCATCAAGTAGGTCTTTATGGGGCATGGCCAATGACGAACTATGCGCCATACCCAGCTCAGCACATGGAGCCAATCTACGAGCGATTTTGTAAGCAACACGCTCCAAACTTTGAAGGGACAACAGACCCCTTTGAAGCAGAAGAATGGCTCAGAAATGTAGAGCTGAACCTAGCGCATATGAATCTCGGCAATGCGGACCGCATATCCTACGTTTCGTCTATGCTTAAGAATGATGTTAGAATATGGTGGGACTTAGTTCAGCAGACTAACGATGTCGCCACCATGATATGGACAAGATTTGTGGAGCTGTTCCACAAGAAGTATTACAACTCGGCAGTCATCGCTACAAGGGTCGAGGAGTTCGCTAGTTTGAAGCAGGGCAACTTAACGGTAGTAGAATATGCTCAGCAGTTCAACAGATTAGCCAAGTTTGCACCAGAGTTGGTTCCAACTAACTTTATGAGGGTGAACAAGTTTGTTAGAGGACTTAGACCAAAGATTGAATTAGGGGTTAAGCTAGAAAACCCAGGAAATACTACCTATGCCAATGGTCTAGAAACAGCAATAGAAGTAGAAAGGCTTCAGGCGAATGTTAGTAAGGAGAAGGCTAGTAGGCCTGAGCCTAAACAGCAGGGTCAACCTCAAAATGATCAGAACAACCACAACAACAGCTGTCAGCATAGCAATAGTAATAGTCATGGTTAGAAGAGAAGTCATCTAGTTGATAAGCAGCCTAATGGTGATAAAAGAGCACAGACAAACAATGGAGGCAATAAGTCAGGTTATGTAGAATACCCGCAATGCTCTAAGGGCCAAAAGAAACATCTTGGGGAATGTCATGAAAACATCAAGGGATGCTTCAACTGTGGTTAGGAAAGTCATTGAAAGAAGGAATGTCCATAGCTCAAGCAGAAGGAGAAAAGGGATTAAACGATGGTTCCAGACCAAAGTCTTTGTCTTGACCCTGGGAGGAGCCAATGCTAATAACAAGCAGTTACATGTTAGATTCCTATCCTCGATAGTATATGTTCTAGTATCGCTTGATTTGGGAGCAATATACTCGTATATCTCGTTAGGAATGATAGAGAAATTAGACAAACCTTGTAGAACTAGGTTTGTAACATAGTTGCCTTCGGGTGAAGTAGTCCTATCATCACGGATAGTACAAGGCGTACCGATCAAAATTGAGGACGTAAGAATTAGAAGGAGACCGGATAGAACTGGAGATTAAAGATTTTGACATGATATTAGGAATGGACTGGCTAGCAAGGCATGGCATAACCATCGATAGCAGACGTAATCAAGTGATGTTCGAGACTCTTGACGGTCAGAAACGATGCTATATGGGAAAAAATTTAAGACTACATACACCACTTATTTCATCTCTCAAAGCTCAGAGGATGATAGAAAAAGGATGTCACGCATTCTTATCTAGCGTTACGCATGTGGTAAAGGGAACACCACTAAAGGTCGGACATGTACATATTGTAAGGGAATTTCCAGAAGTATTTCCTAACAACTTCCCAGGATTGCCGCCGACGCGGGAAATTGACTTCACAATCGAATTAGTACCGGGCACCGAGCCAGCGTCCAGGGAACCATACCGAATGGCTCCTACCGAACTCAAGGAGTGAAATATGTAGTTAGAATAACTCTTATACTTGGGTTTCATTAGAACGAGTCATTCGCTATGGGGAGCACCGGTACTATTTGTGAAGAAGAAGGATGGAAGCATGCAGATATGTACAGATTATCGCGAGCTGAATAAGGTGACAAATAAGAATAAGTACCCGCTACCCTGAATTGACGACTTGTTTGATCAACTCTGAGGGGCAACCGTTTTTTTAGATTGATCTACGGTCCGGGAATCACCAGCTCAAGGTACGAGAAGAGGATATTCCCAAGACGTCTTTTAGAACTCGTTATGGACATTATGAGTTTCTAGTTATGTCTTTTGGTCTTACCAATGCTCCAGCCGCGTTTATGGATTTAATGAATAGGGTCTTTAAGGACTACTTGGATAAATTCATCGTAGTTTTCATCGACGACATCTTGGTGTACTCAAAGGATAAAGTCGAGCACGAGAAACATTTAAGGTTAATCTTGCTATGACTAAAGGAGCATCAACTTTACGCCAAGTTCAAGAAGTGCAAATTTTGGCTTTCACAAGTAGCATTTCTCGGCCACATAGTATCCAAGGACGGGATTACTGTAGACCCATCTAAAGTAGAGGCCGTGAAGGATTGGCCAATACCAAAGAACGCATCCAAAGTAAGGAGCTTTCTGGGATTTGCAGGTTATTATAGGAGGTTCGTAGAGGTCTTTTCTAAGATAGCCACTCCATTCACCAACCTGACCCGGAAACAACAAAGATTCAACTGGAATGATAGATGTGAAGAAAGCTTCCAGTTGCTTAAGGACAAGCTGTGCTTAGCACCAGTACTCTGTGTACCGACACCCAACGATAAGTTCATAGTCTACTGCAATGCATCGAAGCAAGGGTTGGGTTGCGTGCTGATGCAGAATGATAAGGTGATAGCCTACGCCTCACGGCAACTAAAGGAGTACGAGCAACACTATCCAGCGCATGATATGGAGTTGGCAGCGGTGGTCTTTGCGTTGGAAATCTGGCGCCATTATCTTTACGGATAATGGTGCGAGATTTATACGGACCACAAAATTTTAAAGTACTTCTTCACACAGAAGGAGGTCAACATGAGGCAGCGCATGTGGTTAAAGCTAGTGAAGGATTACGACTGCAAAATCATATACCACCCGGGAAAGGCAAACGTAGTTGCCGATGCGCTAAGTAGGAAGAGTTATGGAAGTTTAGCGGCGCTAGCAGGAATAGAAAAGTCGCTACAGTAGGAGCTAATCTGTGCCAGAATAGAAATAGTTTTCGGTAAGCTGGCTGATTTTTCTGTCCAGTCAAATCTGCTAGAAGATATACGGATTGGGTAAGGGCATGACGACACACTAGCGACACAAATGGATGGAGTCAGAGAAGGCAAGGCCACAGATTTATCAATATCAAGTCAAGGATTATTGAGATATAAGGATAGGGTATGCGTGCCAAATGATCAAAGGATTAAGATGACGATTCTAGAAGAAGTGCACAGTACCCCGTACTAAGTTCACCCAGGGTCGACCAAGATGGCACACGACATCAAGGCAATGTATTGGTGGCCAGGGATGAAGAAGGACATAGCAGAATTTGTGTCTAAGTGTCTAGTATGCCAACAAGTGAAAGCAGAACATCAGCGGCCTACAAGCTTATTGCAACCACTTAGCATTCCAAAATGGAAATGGGATGATATAGCCATAGATTTCGTGATGGGTTTGCCACGAACAAGTAAGCAGCATGATTCGGCTTGGATAGTAATAGATAGATTAACCAAGTCAGTTCATTTCCTGTCTGTTAAGACTTCATACACAGCAGATCAATACGCAAACGTTTAAGTCCAAGAAATAGTACGACTGCATAGAATCTCTAAGACAATAGTATTCGATAGAGGATCGGTGATTACATCAAGATCTTGGAGTAAGTATTTGTCGCTGATAGAATTCTCCTACAACAATAGCTACCAGTCAACAATCGGGATGGCACCTTATGAGTTGCTTTATGGAAGAAGGTGTCGATCGTCGTTGCATTATGACGAGGTAGGAGAAAGGCAACTACTTGGAACTGAAGCTGTTAAAGGAGCTCAGGATGTAGTAGCCCTGATTAGAAAGTGTATGCTCACTGCTCAAAGCCATTAGAAAAGTTATGCCGATGCCAAGCGACGTGATGTGGAATTCAAAGTCGGAGATCAAGTTTTCTTAAGAATATCTCCTATGAAAGGTGTGAAGCGGTTTGGGAAGAAAGGCAAACTTAGTCCCTGATTTATAGGTCCTTTTGAGATATTGGACAAAGTGGGAGCAGTTGCGTATAGACTAGCCCTACCGCCAGCCCTAACAGATAGTCACAACGTGTTCCACATCTCAATGCTACGCAAGTATGTGTCAGACCCATCTCACGTCCTCAAGTACGATACGATAGCACTCCAGAAAGACTTGAGTTACGAGGAACGACCGGTTAGCATCCTTGATATAGGGATGAAGTAGTTACGGTCCAAGAGTATTCCAATAGTCAAAGTCCTATGGAGTAATAGTTCTGAACAGGAGGCAACGTGGGAGTTGGAGGAGGACATGCAAGGCCGGTATCTAGAATTATTTGGTAAGTAAATTTCGAGGACGAAATTCTTTTTAGTAGGGGAGAATTGTAGAGTCCAAGAACTTTACTTAGCTAGTTAGATAGTAGTAGTGATAGTAATACCTAGTAGTAGTTGTAGTATGTTCATGACTGTGGATTTTGGTTCAAGCCGGAACTTAGTTGGAAACTCCTAGCAATAGTTATGGATTTTATAAGTTTAACCAATAGGTTAAGAATATTAATTATAACATAAGGTTTGATTAATATTGCTGGTTATTAATATGATAATTATTATAACCTAAGGTTTAGATAGAGCTAATAAGAATATGACACTTGTCATGAGCATGGTTATTCCTAGGTTTAGATAGAGCCAATAGGAATATGACACTTGTCATATGTATGATTATTAAGGAATTATTATTTTAATGATAAAATAAGGGAAATATAAGACTTAGTCTTCACCAGAATTTGTTAGGAGCATGACATTTGTCACAATTTTATTTTTTTGAGATTTAGATAATTAAATAGATTTTTCGTAATTTTAGGGTACTGTAACTTCCGACCTATTTTTGACCTAGTTATGTTATGAATTTCAAAAAATAGTATTTCTAGAAAGTTGTAGATAATTGAATTAGTTTTCTAATGGTATAAAGAGAGTCTAAATCGGACTCTACAGTTCCAGATATGTTGATTTTACTGCAGGTGAGTTTAGAGTTACGAGATTTAGGGAGTTAAAAGTTAGGATTCTATTTGTTTTTATTATTTTTGTTTTAAAAATCAAGCTTTGACTCCTTAAATCTCTCTGAACAATTTCACCAAGTCCTAAGCCTTTGGCTGAAGGATATTCAAATATTTTCAATTAAATTCATTATTTTTATTCAAAGCCAAAAAGAAGATTTTTATTCCTAGAACCTGATGGTTGTCGTATACCACACAAATTTAACAATGATTTTTCTTTCAATACTTCCAATTATTTCAGTATAATAGCAAGCACATGTCGAACTCACGAGGACTATCGTTCATTTTATTATTCAAGAATTAACACTAAAACTTAAAAGGGGATTTTGATTTTTAACTCAAAATTAAATAGCATAAACTAGAAAGCAATTAAAGATTGATATTTCGATATTAAGAAACAGTTAAAGGTTAATCTCCACCCTCGAAAATCATTCCTAATCACTAATAATAAATATTATTCCAATTTCTCAATTAAACTATTAACCCCGCAGATAACGCTGAAGCAGTCAATTATCCTAGTCTCCCTATTATAAGTAATCAAGGCGAAGCGCTCAATAATTAACTCTTTTATCTAAGCAATAAATCTATGAATCATACAATCTATTTAACTTAGATAAAGCATTAAATTCTATGGAAACAAGTTAATCTAGGCAATAAATTAATGAAACATATAATTCATTTAACCTAGGTTCTATTTTTCATCACAATCAATAATTCTTTTGACTTAACTATCAATTGAAATTTATCACACACACTTAGAATCCTAAACTATTAGGTGAGTAGTAATTCTAAGATGGCAATTGAACAATGTAAAACCTTAATTAGTTGGCCACCTAACAAGAAATCACAAAATTCATAACATTCAATTGGAAAAATAGAAACAATCTAAAATTGAGAGAAATTGAAGAACAGTATTCATTATCAATAATCAAGAATTCATGTCTTGGGTTTTGAATTAACCCTTAACCTAAAAAGAATCCACTCCATAATAGTAATCATAATCACAAACATAATTATAATTAAAATTAAAGAGATTAAGGGAAGAAAAGAAACTAGATTGATGAACAAAAGTAATGTAGTCTTGTAGTCTTCTCTCCAGCCCTTTTCTCAGTCTTTTTCTCTCTTAAAACCGTAATAAAGATCCCTCTCAAATTAACCCTAATCATCCTTTATAGTCTCAATTAAATTCTAATTAAAAAGTAATAAAAAATCTGAAAACGACGTCGCAAGCCGCGGCCTGAAAAATGCGAGCCGCGGCCTAGAACAAAATCTGTGCCTAAATCTGTCCCTCAGGCAGCGGCCTGCAAATTACGCGCAGCGGCCTGGCACCATAGGCAGCGGCCTGTCTGGAAGAAAAAATTCTGAAAGTGCAATTTCCATTTAAAGTGCTGCGGCCTGAGTTTTTTGAGCCGCGACCTACCTCCAATTTCTTCAATTTTTGATCTTAGATAGCTTCCACGTTGCCACCACTTCCACATTTCAATCCCAAAAGCTTTGAATACTCCTAAAACTTTATTTTAACTACACTTGCCATCAAAATGTTAGATTTATCATCATAAAACGCAACGTAGAAAATATGTTATAGAATCACGAAACTTAGTTAAAACTATTAAAAATGCTATCATAACACTATCCAAGCATAGAAAAACTTAACAAATATTAATACAAAAATGACCTTATCAGAACCCTATAAATAGGACCTAGCACCAAGCCTTTTCGTTCATTCTTCAAGCATTAATCAGAGCCTTCCAGGTGCTAGTGAGACTATAGAGTGATAAACACTTGGGTTGAGGTTATAAGCTCAATAAACACTTGGGAAGTAAGGTTATAGTGTATTTCGGTTTCGAGGTATAGTTCGGTCATAGAAGCATTCAAGGTATTCCTAATTCTAGTTCCTTTATGTATTGATTCTTATAGTTCTTCTCTACTCATATCCTAACTCAGTCTTTTCTATTCTTGGTTTGGTTAGGCATCTAAACTCTTGAACTTGAGGTTCTTGTTGGTAAGTATCTTTTCGATGGTGTAGTTCATTCTTTTCATCTCTTTTCCTTTGTATACTCACCTCTCTATTATGGTTTTTAGGAGTGTTCCAAAGTCCCGATCTTGTTCTCACATCCCGGTTTTTGGTAAGGAAAATAGGATAGTTTTATATGCTTATATGTTATGTTGATATGTTATGATAAGTTATGCTATTGTATGCTATGTCATGTTTTCTTATGTTTCATGGTTATGATTTACCCTACCTCAGATATTAGACAGGGGACGTAGATGGGTTATCATAAACCTACCATGTGATCTAACCTACCTCAAATATCACATGTTTTAATGGTCATTAATAGTATAGTCTTATATGATGTACGTCTTTATAGATATATGTTATATATTTATAGCTTATAGTTATGTGTATGATTATGTTTCATGCTTGAGTAGATTTTTCTTGCTGGGCATTAGGCTCATTCCTTTATGTTTATATGTGCAGGAAAATAGTTATGGTGGCGGAAAGATTCTTGGCAGCTTGGGGATGTGTATTGAGGCAGGATGGAATCGGTGGATTGCGCGTTCGATTCGAGGATGAAGTTTTTAAGTCTTTTAGTTATGATTTCTATGTATTATTTTTCCGCACTTAATTTTGTAACCAATTTATTTAAGTTATGTTTTGTTTTATTTTCAAAACAATGGGATCCCATATCCTAAATGAATTTTTATGTATTTAACCTTTACTTTTCAGTTTTTAAATAAAGTTATGGTTATTTCATATGTATGCTTTCTTAAGATTAGTATAGTAGTCATTAATGGTCCAAAGTCTAGAATAGTTGGGTCGTTACAAGGTGTTTTGGGGATTGATTTAGACAGCACTACATTGAGAATGTCGTTCGCAGTTTCAATTGCATGTCCCCAGAACGAAGTTGGTAGAGTTGAGTAACTAAGCATGCATATAACCATTTCCAATAAAGTTCTATTCCGGCGTTCCGCTACACCATTTTGTTGCGGAGTACCCGGGGCAGTAAGTTGTGATAAAATCCCAAGTTCAGTTAAATGATCTTGGAATTGCATATCAAAATATTCTCCACCCCTATCAGATCGCAAGATCTTTAACGTTTTACCTAATTTGTTTTGAGCCATTGCTAGGAATTCCTTAAACTTTGAAAATGTTTCTAATTTCTTATGCATTAGGTAAAGACATGAGTATCTAGAGTAATCATCAATGAAAGTGACGAAATACTCAAAACCACCCCTGGCTTGTACATTTAAAGGTCCACAAACATCTGAGTGCCCAAGTCCAAGTGGTTCTTTGGCCCTATCACCCTTTGCAGAGAATGAACGCTTGGTCAGTTTGCCTTCTAGACAAGATTCATAGATAGGTAATTAACCTAAGGCGAGTTCTCTCAAAGGTCCGTCTTTTGTAAGTCTTTGAATTCTATCATAGCCAATGTGACCTAGTCTCAAGTGCCATAAATACGCCATATTATCGTTATTGATCTTTTGACGTTTATTGGTCCTAGGTTTAGCTACTTTGAATAAATCATTGTTTAGAGCGAGGGGTTTGTTAGGTTGCAGAATATAAAGCTCGTTTTCCAAACATGCAATACACAATTATGATCCATTGAAATAAATAGATATATTAAAACTTGTGAAACTCATAACAAATTGTTCTGATTGCAACATTGAAACTAAAATTAAATTTCTACTAAAATCTGAAATAAAAAATACATCATTTATAATTAAAAATTTATTTCTGAACTTCAAACGAGCTCTTCCTCTAGCTTGGTACGCAACGAACGCTCCGTTCCCAACTTTAAGCTTTAAGTCGCCTTCGTCCACTTCCTCCCACGATTCAAGAATCAATAAAGAGTTGCGAACATGGTTGGTAGATCCAAAATCAATAATCTAAACGGATTTATAATTCTCTAAAACACATGTGTTCTAAGATAAATGAACTATAATCATTATCTTTATTTTCGCTGCTAGAAACTTGCGGCAATCCTGTTTCCAATGCCCCTTCTCTTTGCAATGAAAACATTTACCTTTACTTTTCTTGTTTTTCTTGTTCTTCCCCTTAGGCGTCTGTGCATTTGGTTGTGCACTCGTCTTTGCAGCCTTTGCAAGCATGGGGTTGTTGTTTTGTCCACTTTTCCTCTTGTATCCAGCTTTCAAAGACGAAGCTTGGTTAGCTTCAGCCTTAGTTGGATCAACAGCAACAACAATAGTCTTATTTTCTCCTCCCTGACTAGGTCCACCCATGATAGACTCAAAAGTCTAATGCCCGTTCATGAGCTGCGTCAAACCATAGTTGAGTTGATCATGAACGTGCGGACACGGTGCTACCTGAGCATTGACGGTGCCATCATGAACGTGTGTAGACGGTGCTTGTTCTGGGGATTCCTCAGTCATGATGAACTCGAAGTTGTCACCAATCAACAAAATATTGATGTTTTTCTTCCATTGAAGGAAGTTTTCTCCATTGAGTTTCTCCATCGAAGATGAGAAAGGATGGGAGTAGACACAACCATACTTAAAACTATTGATTATCAATAAAATAGAAATCAATCACTTTTTTCTCAATAAAACTCCTATTCACACAAAATTTAAGAAATAGCACAACATATATCGAAATATGTAATATGAGAAAAAATACCAAAATAATCACATCTCTATTTCTTTAGGTTTTTAACTATTCTATGATATCTTTGTCTCGGTTGGCGAGAGTCAAGAAATACCACTAGTTAAATAGAGTTGTAAACTTATTTAATAATGGACACCATTATTAACAACCTACTATTCGATTAAAATAAGAAAACAAAATCTCTTATTTTATGAGCTAGACCCACGGTTTCGATAACCATATATTTAGTCTTAGTAGTCACCGTAGGGGTGAGTCTAGTAGAATTTGACCATTAACTACCTATCTTTCGAAATCTAACATTGTCAAAATAACTAATGAACACCTTCAGTAGGGGGACGAATCAAAGCGTCTCGAGGCCCCATTAAGCTGTTGACCTCGTTAAACCAACGTTGGAGATCGAATATAATTATTAAAATAAGCTCATTATAAAATTAATGACTATGGTTCTCCAAAAAATTGGAAACATTAAATTTTTAAAACTAAAGTCTTATAATTTTCTATTAATTCTAAAGTGTCACATTGAAACAAATTCAATTAATTTAGAATTAATTTGTTGCTAATCAATATTTAGGTTTAACTAATATAATGAACCTATACAATTAAGTCCAACTCAGGTAAATGGGTCTTAACAATTGAGCTTGTATGGAGGAGGGCTGAGTCTAGTATATTGTTCCCACTACAAAGGCCCCCAAACTTCCATACAAGGTCCAAAAGACAAAAATTTAAACATTCGTCTTATTAATTGTTATTAATTAATTTAAATTTAAATTTTACATTTTCTAATTAGCCCAAATAAAAACTATCATTTTATGAATATTTTATTTGGCAAAATTCATATATCTAACAAACATATGGGCCACTATATGCATCTAAGCCCAATTGCAAAAATGTCACATATAGTGCAAACAAACTTGTTATAATTGGATGGGCCAAATCATGTTACTATATGAGCAATTCTATGAATTTATGCAAAAATACCATAATTTATTTTATTTGCAAAATTACCACAATTAATTATTTAGAATTTATAAAAAAATTCGAATTAATAAATTTTTTACAAAAATAAGTCAATTTAAATTAAATTTATCAACAAGTAACAAAAGTTAATTTAAATTTCATTTATCAACAATCAACTTGGTTTAGGTTAATTTGAAAAAAAATATATTAATTTAATTTAAATATGATTTATCAACAATTAACCAAAGTTAATTTAAATCTCATTAAAAAATATTTTAATAATTGGTTGAAAAAAATGATATTTTTTAAAATTTAACCAATTTTAAATTTTAAAATCAATATCTCAACTGTTTTTCAAAAAATATCTTGTGTTGTTACAACAATAAGCTAATATTTTAACCATTTAAAAAAATATATATTAATAGTAATAACAATCCTAAAATATCTCAAAACAGTTAAACAAATTCAAATATCCATAAAAATATCTAACTAAAAAATTTCAAATAATTTAAATATTAAAAAAACTAAAGAATAAACAGATATTTATATTTTCAAAAAAATATCGAATAAAAATCACAAGTATTTAAAAGAAAACATCTTAAATATATGATATCTTAATTATAATATTTTAATATATTAAAATATTTAAAATTAAGTTGTTAGCCTATTTTTAAATTTGAATTTGAATTTTTGTAAAATATCTAATTATTTAAATCTCAAACAACAAAAATATCTTATTTTAAAAAATATTTTTAAATGATAAAACAAATATGATATTTTTGGCATTGATTATAAATAATTAATTTCACAATTTTGTTTTCTCTAATTTTAAAAAAAAAATGATGAACAGTACCCGTATCACCGAAGGGCGTAGTGCTGGGCGTGTGCGCACGCAAGGCGCACGCGCGGAGGAGCATGCGATGTGCACAGGGGCGCGCACGGGTGCACAGCCAGGCCAAAATAATGTCGAAATTTTTTTTGTGCAATTTTTCATACCAAAAATGTTTTCTAATTAATTTTTACCATGTTTTACACAAAATAAAACATATATAAAAATTAATGGCATATAAAACACAACAAAATAACCTAAAAATTGTAAATAATCACATAGAATTAAATATGCTTCATAAAATCATGAAATGCATCAAATAATTCAATTGTTAACATGTTCATGCATGAAAATAAAGATGACCAAAGGCTCTGAGGCCAGTTGTTGGGAAACTTATACATGATATTTATTTATTTTTCATGTAGATCTAATATTAAACAAGTTAATATAAGACAACCTAGAACATGTTTATAAATTGAATTTAAAGAGAAATAATGATAAGAATACTTACATTATATGCAGCGGAATAATAGAGTCATTCCTTCAGTTTCTCTAACCCTTGTATCATTTATGTCGCAGAATATTACCAAGAAACTGAATCGATCTTCAATTTTCTTCACAGCCTTCCAAAGTATCCTTAGAATCACTTAGACTAGGGTGGGAAATTCTCAATACATGAGATAGATACAGAGAGAAGAAGAGAAAATAGCAATGAGGCTTAGAAAATGACTTATGTTTAGAGAGAATCTAGGATCTATCAGAAACTTGTGTTTCAACTTCTGTTTTTTCATCTCTCACATAACATTTCTTTTATAAACTCAATTAGGTAATTTATTTAGTTAAAAAATCAATAAAATAATATCCAATTAATAACCCTAGGTCGAAATTATCATGGGCTTTAGGCCTGTGAAATTTTCCATTTGATTATAAGCCCACTGGACTTAAAATCAAGGCATGTATTATTTTCTATTGATTTAATTAATTAAATAATTATTCAAATCCTTTATCAAATTAATTTTTTATAATTTGAACCTTGATTTAAACTTATTTATTAATTTAGATACCAATTTATCTTAATTAATCAATTTGCCCTAATTTTTCTTTTCTTCTCTAAATTGTATAACTCTTTGAAACTATCCAAAATTGTCCTGGTCAACTTTGATAATTATAATTGATAATTAAATCAATTAATTGAGACTATCTAGATGATTTTATCCAAGGTACATTGGGGACCATGGGCCTATGAAATCAAGCTCTAATAAGTTATCATAAATCTAACAAATAAATTTACTAACTTATTAATTCCTCGTGACTCCACTATAGACTCGGAATTGCACTCTTGAATTCATAGAACGCTCTATAAGCAATATAGATACGTTATTACATCCATTGTTACAACTATAATTGTCACTCAATCCTCTATAGATGGTCTATAATGAGATGAGACTAAAATACTGTTTTACCCATCATTGTATTTTATCCTTAAAACACTTAGTTCCTTGTAAATGATATTTCAATAAACTAATATTAATTACTGAAATGAGATCTCTGTCATTTAGCACCTTGAACCAAACTAAAAGGAAACCATTGTTTCACTTCTTCATCAGAAGCTATAGATGTTCATTTCTATGATTAACACTCCCACTCAATTATACTATCGAGTTCACAAGATGTAAGTATGGGCTAGTCCGTAGGGTAAGTTGGTAACGAACAAGTCAAAGAACTGAAATAATACAATTAGTTAGAATACTAACCACTCATAATTGAGATTGAATTGACCTATGGTCAACTATATGATATGACTATAATAGATACTAACGGTATGTTTACTTATCCTATCAATTGTCAATATTGGTCCAGTCTAATATAAAAAATACATTCGATCTTATCTACTTTTCTAATGTTCTGGAAAGAACATAACACTACAATGTGTAAGTAGATCATATCTTAGATTGGCAAGTCAGAGTAAATCTTGTGCACTGACTAATCTTAGGACTAACTTATTTTGAACATATAATCATATTTATATTCCACTGTGATTACATCACTATAAATACGATTAGCTATATGCTCAAGATTTAATAGAAGTTTATATTAAACAAATAATCATGAAAATAAAACATGTGAGCAAAGTGATTGACCAAGTCAATAAAATGATTTATATTCTTTTATTTATAATAAATGAAAGTACAAAGAAATTGGGTTTTAATTAGGGCATAAAACCCCAACACTGTTATCTTACCTTAATCCTTGTGCTATATACAGTGAATGCCTTTGAGAAAATTCAAACATAAATCTTAAAAAAGATTTCCCTAGTTGGTTTAAATTGAAGGTAAATTATCAAAACTGTAGAATTCTTACGAAATTCATATCGATTAATACTCATCTCATTGTGTTTTTTTGTGTGTCATACTCTATAGATGGGTCGTCTACGACAAGTACAATCAACTGAGTGTACTAATGAATTATTTGCTTTAGCAAACAGGTCCAATCAGAATGCATACTCCTACACTACTTGCATTGTTAATAGTGTGAAGTTTTTGGTACATAGTCGATACGAAAGACGTACCACTCAAAATAGTGGAGTTACGGTGCCAGGAACCGATGGTTTCACTTTCTATGGCCAACTTGAGGAGATTGTAGAGTTATGCTATTGCCATGGTTACTCGTTAGTATTGTTTCAATGCAAATGGTTCAACACTGATGCAATCAAGGGTAGAAATTTGACTGAGAATAACATAACTAGTATCATGATTAATTCCAAATGGTACAAGAACGAGCAGTTTATTCTCGCCACTCAAGCAAAACAAGTTTTCTACTTGGAAGATCCTTCAAGAAACAAAAATTGAAAGGTAGTAGAAGAAGTCAATCATCGAAAGATCTGAGATCATCCAAGTATCGATGATGATAATGAGGTTGATGTTGTGCATGATAGTACTTCATCAAATTTTGTACTCACTGTGGAATTAGGAGAGTTGGAGCTTATGCATGTGGATCGACCTGGTCAAACCAGCATAATTGGGGAAACATCTCGATCTGTTCTGGATGTGGATGATGATTTCATCAATGAAGATGATGATGTCGAAATTAGTAAAGATGATTTAGAAAGTACAAATGATGATGTAGGAATCGACATTGATGAGGAATAATATTTTCTTATGCATATTCTTATTGTATGTTTAATGTGTATGTTTTACTTTCAAGACATTTCAATAAATATATGACTTTTCTCAACAATGTTTGTTTCTCAATAGTTTCAAATCCATTACCGAAATTATTTAATTCATGTAATTAACCTCCAACTATAACTGATTTTAATTTAATAATTATTTAAATTATAAAGATATGTCTACTGTTGTTGCTCGTTCTCATGGCGGTGATGGAGCGGGTGATGCTCCTCCAGATCCTATGCGAGTTCCTAATTCTTGTGAGACAGGTAATATATTATAATTAGTCTATGTTTTATCAATAAATGAAATTTTTTTATTATTTTATTCAATTTAATTTTATTGTTTAATTAACATATGTAGTGGCTGCCGAAAAAATAAGAGATCAATCTCGATCCAAAAATTTGCAGCAGCTCGCCAACTACAATAAAGGTCCGTTGGCTCTACAATTTAATCTGAAGGAGGGAACCTACAAAGCAGTTGGTGATTTTGGGACATTGTTCACGAGACTTATTGGTAACCTTATTGGTCACCATGTCCCGTTATATTATGACTTATGGCAGAGTGTTCCGGATGAGCACAAGATATGATTGATGCAAAATATTGAGGTAAATTTATCAACTTATTCACATATAATGTTTTTTTTTATAATTTCAAAATTCTAACCAATTTAATTTTTTTGAAGGAATTTTTCATTCTTCCCCGAGCTCTCCCTGAGTGGTGACTGATAGAGACTAGGATTGAGCAAGAGTTTCAAAATCACTACAAGGATAGAAAAGGTCGCAAGAAAAAACACTTCGAAGAACATGAAGGGTATGATGATATCGAGACAACCAGAAAGAATCCACCGGAAGACATGGACAGCGAGAGTTGGCAGAAGTTGGTTGAAATTTTTACCACTCCACAGTTCATGGCACACTCAAAGGCAAATGCTGCCAACAGAGAAAAACAGAAGTATCCAAGTATCCATGGATCGACCTCGTATGCTTCTGCTCGATTTAAGAAGGTAAATAAAAAATATATAGATAATTTGAAATATTTTTAGTTATCTTAATAATAATAGTTCAATATTTAATTGATATTTTGTTGTATTTTGTTTTCTAAAGATGAATCTTCAGGCTAAGGAACTAGCCAACATTATCGATGCGTTCTATGACATGCACAATCACTTGACCCGTGGATTGGTGAACACGAATGCTAAGGATGCATATATAAGTAACTTTCTAAGTTTTGTATATATGTATATTATTCAATTATATTATGTATTAATTGTCTTGTTTCTAAACTGTAGGATGCCTTGTAGCAAGAAGTCCAGACACATTCTAAATCCCAATCTCAATCCCAATCCCAATCTGAATCTGAATCTTCAGCAGGAAGTGTCTCTGTCGATGAGACACAAGTCGTCTCAAAGGTACTTGGTCAATGTTGTGGCCACAACCGAGGTATTGGACGCAAGTTGAAGGGCACTAGTACCTTTGCCTCAGGCGTCACCAGATCATCTTCACAATCAGAGGCATCACCATTTCCGTCCACCACAGTTGGCCTTCCAATGGTACCAGCTGAGGTTTTAGAGTCAATGGTTCAACACTTCAGTCAAGCCATTATGACCCAGAACAACAACTTCAAGAAAATGCAACAATTTATGCAAGCTACAAATCTGAACATCCAAACTCCACAACATCATCCTGTCAACTTGGACATGAATATGATACAGTCCATGATGGTGAACTTTCAACCACAACAGCAACCACCACAACAGCAACCACCACAACAGCCCAACAATGATAATGACTTTGGAATTGATTTAGATGACATTTAGTTTGGTTATATTATTATTTTGAACTTATTAATATTTTGTGTTTTTTATTTATTTTGGAGACTATACTACTTATGTTTAATTTTTTACATTTTGGAGACTATACTATTTTTAAATTGGTTTTATCATTTAATTAAATAAATTAGTTTTATTTATTTAATTAATTAATATTTTATTAAATAAATTTTAATTAATATAATTAATTAATTTTTTTTAAATTATATACCTATAGTGACGACATGTCGTCCCAGTAGGGTGCTCGATGAACAAGAAAATCTTAGATTTTGTGACCCTATAACGATGACATGTTGTCGCTGGAGGCATATAAACCCACACACTCTACAGAGACGAAAAATCTTCGTTGTAGATGTGGGCGGCGACGAACCTACAACGACGACATGTGGTCGCTGTAGGAGTTTTTGAAATTCAAAATTTCAAATTTTATAACCACCTACAGCGATGGCATATCGTCGCAATATCCTAGTCCAACCGAAAAAAAAAAGAGATTTCCTACTGCGACGACTACGTTTTGTCGTCGATGTAGGTCGCTACACATACAGACCTACAACAATGTCGTTTTGCTGACAACATGTCGTCGTTGTATACCTACAGCAACGACTTCTTGATCTACAATGACAAGTCTTTTTCTTGTAGTGATAATCAAGTCAAACCAAGCAAAATCATCTAAGCATTTTCAAAATATCAGCAAGAAATCACAGATTATTATCTAAGTTACTTCAGTTGTAATTCCATAGTTGTGTGTTTGTGTACCAAACCAAATTCATTTTTGCTGCAAGTCATAACACAAATAGTATTGAAAAATCTCAAAAGTATAAAGGCCTCAACTCCAAATTCCTCATAGGCATTGAAAGTATTTTTCTTAGAGTTGGAAATGTAACAATTAACACTCAACTTGAGAGAAGGTAAACTTTTTAGGACAAACAATTTGAACAAGTATTGATCACAAGATAGGCACATCAACTTATTGGAATTCAAATGACAAACAATATTTGGGATTTACAAGAGAATACTTATTGAATAAAGATGCAACTAACTAGAAACGATAAATAAGAAAGTGAAACTATTAATAATAATTTTTTTTAATTTGTTTTCTATTCATGAATACAATTACACAAAACAAAACAAAAATATCAGAAAGGTTTTTTTTAAGAGGATTACAGAATAATAAAGGAAAGTGTTACTCTTGTTTTTTTTTTTTCATTTTTCATTTTTTTTTGTATTTTGTTTTTCTTCTTCTTTTTTTTTTACAAGAGACAACACAAAAATAAAAGTAAATTACAAATAAAATAAAATAAATAGAACACAAATTTAAAATTTATTACAAAGACTCATTCTTATATGGAAAATATCTCTCTATTAAATTTCATGTATTAAATTCTAAAAATGTGACTTTACCAACTCAAATAATCAATAAAAGTTCAAAAAGTTGTTTTCTCAACTCTCATAACTCACCAAGAAATGAAAAACTTTAAAGTTGAAATTTTTATCAACTATTTGTGTTAACAACCGTTTTACCACATGCTTGGAAAGTGCACAAAAGAACTCTAGAAATTACTTCTTAATAGCTAAACATCGTAAAAATTGACTCAAACCAACAAGTTGTACTCATGCTCGGATAATTTTGAGAAAATTTGACTTAAAAATTCAACAAGACAATAAGATTCTCCAAATGAATGCTCACTACCCCCAACCAAAAATCAGGCAGTGTCCTCAATGTCAAAATAAATACTCAATGAAAAAGATAGGGAAAGAGAACACCTGGATGATTATAATGTCAATGAGGCGAGAGCATAAATAACCTGATAACAATATCCCAAAACAAACAAAAGACAAAAACAAAAAACACACAAAAATAAAAGAAAGACAGACAAATAAAAATAAAAGAAACACAAACAAACCATTCAGAATTTCAGAGTGTATAAACTGGGTCCTTAAGAAGGACGTGACTCACACTCTCCATGTAATGCTTCAGTCTTTGGCCATTGACTCTGAAAATTCTCCCATCGGTTGGGTCCTCGACCTCAACAGAACCATTGGGAAATACTTGTTTCACCGCAAATGGACTAGACCAATGCGATCTCCATTTACCGGGGTGCAAGTGTAAACGAGAATCATACAGAAGCACTTTCTAATTTGGCTCAAAGTGTTTTCGCAGGATCTATTTGTCGTGAGCAACTTTCAACTTCGCTTTATAGATCCTGGAATTGTCATAAGCATCGTTTCTTAACTCTTCAATTTCAGACAATTGGAGTTTGCGATTGATACCTGCGGCATTAAGATCCAAGTTGAGGGCCTTTATAGCCCAATAAGCTTTATGCTCGAGTTCGACAGGTAGATGACAAGCTTTTCCAAAGACAAGCCGATAGGGAGACATTCCAAAAGGGGATTTGAAAGCAGTGCGGTATGCCCAAAGAGCATCTAGAAGACGTGTAGACCAATCTTTGTAGTCGAGATTTACTGTCTTTTCCAGAATGTGTTTTATCTCCCTATTGGCTAACTCAGCTTGCCCATTAGTCTATGGATGATAGACATTTGCAACTTTATGAAGTACATCGTACTTACGCATAAGAGCCTCAAAAGATATGTTGCAAAAGTGCGTGCCTTGATCACTGATGACAGCGTGAGGAGTACCAAACCTTGATAACACATTTTCTTTCAAGAATTTGACAACTGTAGCATTATCATTGGTTCGAAAAGGTACTGCATTGACCCATTTCGAAACATAATCCACAGCGAGAAGAATGTAAAGGTAGCCAAAATAAGGCAGAAATGGTCCCATAAAGTCTATCCCCCAAAAATCAAATATTTTGATAACAAGAATTGGGTTCAAGGGCATCATGTGCCGACAGGACAAGGAACCTAACTTTTGGCACCTTATACATGAACGACAAAAATCATTGGTGTCTTTAAATAAAGTGGGCCAGTAAAGACTGCATTGTACGGTTTTTGCAGCGGTTTTCTTCACAGAAAAGTGACCACCACAAGCATCATTGTGGCAAAAATTCAGCACAGTAGACACCTCATCATCGTGGATGCATCTTCACATGATTTGGATTCCCTAACCTTTTGTCCTTGTTGAATGTTAGGTATTGCAAGGAATCCAAACCGCTTTGAAACAAGACCACAATCTTCCAAGTCTTTCTCTAAAACAACCTAGTGTTTGTGTGGGCAAGTCTCAACACATGTGAAGAGAATTCCTAGAGAGAAAACTAAGCGAGAGTGGGCGGCTAGGTATAGAATATTAGGAGTGAAGTTGTACCTTGCCAAATTCATCTTATTTAATGCATTCTATAACACTAGTATATATAGGAAATTAGCTAGAACATAAAATAGGCTTTAGTTTCCCATTTTAATTTAATTATTTAATAATTATAATTAATTAAATACTTGTCAAAATTAACCAATTATAATTTTGACATTTATTTAATTCATTTTATTAATATTAATACCAATCTATCAATATTAACAACATTGTCCCAATTAGCTATAATACTCTCTTTTTGAGACTTTGCAATAAAAACCTCAAAGTTTCTTCTATTTCTTTTCTCACAAAATATCACTAAATAATTTAACATTATTTATTTTCATTGACCTAGTCAATATGATATTTTTATAATTAATAATTAAATTAATTATTCAAGTCTACTAGGTTCATTTCGATAAGAGATGACATGGGGAACATGGATCCATGAACTCAAGCTCCAATAAGTTACCATGAGTTTACTTATAATAAATAATCTCACTACCTTATTAATTCCTTGTGACTCCACTATAGACTCAGAATTTCTATCTTGAAATCATAGAATGCTTTACACCAAATGTAAATACGTTATCCATTGTTATAACCATAACCATCATTCAATCCTCTATAGATGATCTACTAATTAGACGGGTGAAAATGATCGTTTTACCCGTTATTGGTATTTTATCCTTAACTCCTGCTAAGTTCCTTGTAAATGATATTTCCGTAAATTTAATTACATAAATGAGTACTCTATCATTTAACAATTGAGCCAAGCTATAAGGAAATCATCGTTTCATTTCTTAAACAAAAGTTATAGATTTCATATATATGATAAATACTCCCACTCAATTATACTACCAAATCTCGAATATGTGAGTATGAGCTAGTCCGTAGGGTAAGTTGTTAACGGACAAATCAAAAGACTTGAATAATACAATTACCAGAATATTAATCACTCAGAATTAAGATTGAATTGACCTATGGTCAACGTTGTGATATGATTAGATTAGATAATAACGATACTTACTTATCTTGCCAATAATCAATATCGGTTAAGTCTAATGTAACAAAATATTTCCGATCTTATCTACTTGGTCAATGTCTTGGATATGACATCACACCAGATGTGTAAGTTGATCTCGTCGTAGATTACCAAATCAGTAAAAATTCAGTGTACTGATTTAATCATAGGAAAAAATGATTATGAACATATAATTACAATTACAATTACAATCTATAGTAGCCCCATATCTGACTAGCCAATCCATCCCTAGAATCATATCAAAATCATCCATACTCAACTCAATCAAATCTACTGATAGTTCCCTATTATCTACCATCACTGGTAGTGCTCTA
The DNA here is from genome assembly GCF_963169125.1 of Humulus lupulus. Lineage (NCBI taxonomy): Eukaryota > Viridiplantae > Streptophyta > Magnoliopsida > Rosales > Cannabaceae > Humulus > Humulus lupulus. The sequence continues at coordinate 26,973,124 of NC_084797.1, forward strand.
ATCCATCTTCTGGAAACTATCAGTTCCTCTGTAGGCAGTATAGTCCCAAACCCTGCAGTATAACACTCACTAGGTCTACAAAATCTATCAATTACCTTACTAGAAACAAACGAATTTGTAACACCAGAGTCAATCAATACAGTATATGAAGAGCCAGCGCTAGAAAGCTGACATGTTACTACTGAGGGACTAGCCTCGACCTCTACCTGCGTCAAGGTGAACACTCGAGCTGGAGTCAAGATGTCCACCTTCTCTGGTTCCTCTTTCTTAACTGTTGGGCAATCCTTCTTGAGTTGTCCCACCACCCCGCATAGATAACAAGCCTTTGCCCGACATTCGCCCGGATTGCACTTCCTGCATCTCGTGCACTCGTAACCTCTCCATGCTCACCGCCTCCCTGGCAGCCACCCTGAGGACCCCGACCCCTCCTATCAAGACCAGCAGTGGTCGAGGTGTTAGAGGTCTTCCTTTTTAGATCACTGGGGCCTTCGACCCTACTAGACCCTGTATATGGAGGCACTTCCTTTGGGGAAACTTATACAGGATCTTTATTTATGTTCATGTAGATATAATATAAAACAAATTAATATGAGATAACCTAGAACATGTTTCTAAAATTGAATTCAAAGAGAAACAAAGACAAGAATACTTACAGTATACACAGCGGAATGAAAGAGTCATTCCTTCAGTTTCTCTAACTCAGAAACTGAACTGGTCTTCTGTTTTCTTCATAGTCATCCAATGTATCCTTAGAATCACCTAGACTAGTATGGGCAATTCTCAACACCTGAGATAGATATAGAGAGAAGAAGAGAAAATAACAAAGAGGCTTCAAAAAGGACTTGTGTTTAGAGAGAATCTAAAACTATCAGAAAATCTGACTTGTGACTTGTCAAACTTATGTTTTGACTTCTCTCTAAGCACTCCTTTTATAGACTCAATTAGGCCATTTAATTTAATTAAAAAATCAATAAAATAATTTCCATTTTAAAGCCCTAGGTCTAAATTATCATGGGCTTCAGGCCCGTGAAATTTCCCATTTGATTATAAGCCATTAGACTTAAAATCAAGGCCTGTATTATTTTCTATTGATTTAATTATTTAAATCCTTTATCAAATTAATTATTTATAATTTGAACCTTGATTTAAACTTATTTATTAATTAAGATACCAATTTATCTTAATTAATAAATCTGCCATAATTTCTCTTTTCTTCTCTAAATTACATAACTCTCTGAAACTATCCGAAATTGACTTAGTCAATTTTGATAATTATAATTGATGATTAAATCAATTAATTGAGACTATCTAGATGATTTTATTCAAGGTATAATGGGGACCATGGGCCTATGAAATCAAGCTCCAACAATTTATCATAAATCTAACAAATAAATTTACTAACTTATTAATTCCTCGTGACTCCACTATAGACTCGGAATTGAACTCTTGAATTCATAGAACGCTCTATAACAAATATAGATATGCTATTAATTATCCATTATTATAGCCATAATTATCACTCAATCCTCTATAGACGGTCTACAATGAGATTGGACTAAAATACCGTTTTACCTCTCATTGTATTTTATCCTTAAAACACTTAGTTCCTTGTAAATGATATTTCAGTAAACTAATTTAATTACTGAAATGAGATCTCTATTATTTAACACCTTGAACCAAACTAAAAAGAAACCATCGTTTCACTTCTTCTTTAGAAGCTATAGATGTTCATATCTATGATTAACACTCCCACTCAATTATACTACTGAGTTACCAAGATGTAAGTATGGGCTAGTCCGTAGGGTAAGCTGGTAATGAACAAGTCAAAGAGCTCAAATAATACAACCAGTTAGAATACTAACCACTCAGAATTGAGATTGAATTGACCTATGGTCAACTATATGATATGACTATAATAGATAATAACGGTATGTTTACTTATCTTATCAACTGTCAATATCGGTCCTGTCCCATGTAACAAATACATCCGATCTTATCTACTTTGCTAATGTTTTGGAAAGAACATAACACTACAATGTGTAAGTATATCATATCGTAGATTGACAAGTCAGTGTAAATCCTGTGCACTGACTAATCTTAGGACTAACTTATTTTGAACATATAATCATATTTATATTCCACTGTGATTACGTCACTATAAATAAGATTAGCTATATGCTCAAGATTTAATAGAAGTTTATATTAAACAAATAATCATGAAAATAAAACATGTGAGCAAAGTGATTGACCAAGTCAAAAAAATGATTTCTATTCTTTTATTGATAATAAAATGAGATTACAAAGAATTTGGGTTTTAATTAGGGCATAAAACCCCAACACTTCCCTGCTAGCATCTCATCTCACAACATTCTCCCTCCATATCTTATTCTCTGCCTCTTCAGCGGTAAGAGCCTTCTCAACAGCCTAGGCATACATCGTCTGCCCAGGTACCGATGTAATCCTCACATACCGGGCTATAATAGCGTTAAGCCCTCGGAAAAACCTGTCCTGTCTGGTCGTATATGTAGGCACTAAGTCTAGTGCAAACTTCACTAGCCTATCAAACTTCAGGGCATACTCTGTAACTGTCATGCTTCCCTGAACCAATCCCATGAATTCGTTCACCTTTACTGCCCTGATGGCAACGTTGTAATACTTCTGGTTGAACAATTCTCTGAACCTATCCCAACTCAAAGTGGAGACATCCCGGGTCTGTGATGCCACCTCCCACCAAATACGGGCATCCTCTCTAAGCATATAGGTGGCACATGCCACCCTGTCATTAACTTCCACCCTCATGAAATCCAGGATGGAGGTGATCATACTCATCTGCTGTTTAGCCTTCAATGGATCTGGTCCTCCTTCAAAGGTTAGTGGATGTTGTCTTCTGAACCGTTCAAAGAGTGGCTCCCGCCTGTTCCCAACCTTAGGCGACTGTACAGGTGGTGCCATACAGGTGGCATAATAGGTGCAGCACTCCCTGACGGATCCTGCTGTCTCAAGAGACGAATCTGCTCTTCCTGACTTTGTAACCGGGCTTGCATATCATCAAGTATCTACTGCCAGTTCTCAGGGACTAGCGGAGGGTTCTGGCCCTGTTCATCATCTCTAGCCTCGACCCCTATGTCGGCTAGTCGTATTGATCGCCTTGGACGCATAACTATCCAATTTTATCTGCAATCATCGACTTGGCAGTTAGGCAATGATGACAGGTTAACATTCTTTCCATGGTCCATCATTGAAACTTAACCAGCAATGTGCAATCAAGATGCAAACAAGAATTTAAACATTCATTCACATGCAGCAACAATGCTAATAAGCACGCCTCATCATAATCACACAATAATCAAGGGCCAGGCCCTATCAGTATCTCATGCTCCCTATTAATCATACAGATTAAAACATTTACATTTCATTTAAGCATACAATTACATATATATAATCACCAAACCCTGAGTCGAGCTTGTCTTTAACGGTGAGTGTGCATGCCCAGTCAGACTTCAGGAACCCTTAAACCTAGATCCCTTTGATACCAAGTTGTAACGTCCTGGATAACCAAGACCGCTACACTGTGTATTTTAAAATAATGCAAGACTTGCTAATCAAGTCGTTTGAACAATAATGTGATCCCGAGGTCAACTATCCGGTTAGGGTTAAAAGATTTTTTTATTATTGTTTACCTAAAAATGGCTCCTGATGACGTGGCAAGAATTTATTACACGTGGTAACGGTAAAGTGAAGGGATGTTGTTCGCCTATCGACCAGGTGCTTATTGCCTCATCAAATCTCGCGATCAGATGTGACTAGCCTGGTCGCATGCTTTGGTTTATTTCCTTTAAAGATATGTAATCATGTAATAACTACATTTATTATATTTTCTCTTTATTGCCTTAATACACTGATATTAAGGATAATTAAGGCCCATTGGCCCATGTAACCCCCTTGAGCCTATAAATATGAAGGAGAAGGCTCAAGGAAGGGACTTTTGAACCTTGAATCTGAATACTCATAGAAAGAGCATAGTATGATTATCCACTGAAAATTTGTAATTCTCCTAAGGCTGGTGAAACTCAACCCTAGTTCTTTGATCACGGCATTAGGATTCAACATTTATAATAACACTAAGTGGACGTAGGTTATTACCACGTTGTTGGGGCCGAACCACTATAAATCATTTGTGTCACCTCTTTACCATTTGATTCTACTCTTGATTTCTGTTTGTTTCATTATCATTATTTTGACTCCGTGTCATTGGCCAAATCAAGGGTCAACATTTTGGTGCTTTCATTGAGAGCGTAGTCAAGAAGCTTAAAGAAAATCAAATGGCAAAGACATCCAAGAAAGCTGGACAGGCTGCTGGCGCTGCATTGTCTCAACCTCCTCCTCCAAATGTGGCTAAAAATGAACCACGCTTGGATTTTAAAGATGAGGAATTGGATTCAGAGCTTGGCACTGTAGCAATCATTCAATCAGGAGAATGCAGTAGAGACCTTGGCATTGTAGCAAAGGGAGATTGAGCGTCAACGCTAGGAGTTGAATGAGTGGCAGGCGGACATGGACCATCGACAAAGGGATGCCACGATCGCTCTTGAAGCAGCCATTCAATTGGCTCGAGGACAGGCTGTGCTGACCTCTCAACCGGATCAGCCTCCGAGTGCGCCACCATAGCAGGCTCCAAATCCAAGTCCCCCGCTCCAGCCAGCAAGCCCTCAAAGGCCGGAGCAGCCACCTGTGGCAAAGGAAGATGTCCCAATTCGGGATCCTGAGCAACAGCCTCCATCTCAAGCTGGTCGCGACATCCCCAGCGCCAGAGGCAGAATAGGGCCGGGCAGCCACCCGCAGCCCTAGACGCCCAGGAGACGAAGAGCCAAATCCACCGAGCAGGGGGCAACGTCCTTCTGCAAACAGAAGGCATAACGAGTCAATCTCTGCGGTCAGGGGCCCCCCACGGCATAATAATGCACGGGGACCCAACGACCATCGCAGGCCTCCCCCTGGCGCTTGGGAGATGTCAGTCCGAGGAGGAAACAGCGTGACCAGTCGGTCGCGCCATAGTCGGCCATAGTTTTGAGACGTCCATGACTATAATGAGGCTGATTCTGGCCAGAAGAATGCTGGTTGGGGTAATGAAGAAAGAGGTGGAGACAGAAACCCCACCTAGAGAAAATAGGCCTGCGAGCCATAACGCTGGGGACAACCCCAACAACACAACGTCTTTGATCGGCTGGGCGCCAGCGAGCAAAGGCACAGGGATGGTAACTTAAGGGACATACTCAACGACTGGCATAAGTACGCTCCTCCGGCACCGGCCGCCCCAGCAATCCTAGACGCGGTTCAGGCTCAAATTGATGCTCTGAAACAGGCAGTATAGCAGCTGGTCGGGAGTCGAACATCCCACATAGAGTATGACCGAAGGAGAGGCACTCCGTTTGTGCAGAGGATTGCCGTGGCAGAAACCCCCAGCAAATTCAAAATGCCAGTACTGCCAAACTTTGATGGGTATAGAGACCCAGTATCTCATGTCAACAAATTTGAGATACAAATGGATATTCAGAAGGTGTCGGACGATGCCCACTGTAGGAACTTCCCTGCCACACTATCTCACACCGCCCAGGAGTGGTTCTTTAAATTCCCTCCTGCTAGTATAGTATCCTGGGAAATGTTCGTGAATGAATTTTACGGACAATTCTATGCGGGTCGCGTACACTCCACTGAGGCCAACCAGCTGGTCGAGATACGCCAAAAGGAGGGAGAGCCCTTAAAGGAGTATGTCCAGCGCTTTACGTGAGCAGCAGCTGGAGCCAAAATAGTAGGCAACAAGGGAAAGATGATGGCCCTAACTGCCGGGGTAAGACGTCATTCTCCCCTTTGGAACAGCCTAAGAAAGAACGGGGTAAAGAGTACCCAGGAGTTTTTGGATCGAGCTGATTGATACATCAAGCTCGAGAATGTGATTGCCAATGGGGGGAAATCACCTACGAAAGATAAGGGACTGAAGGAAGAACCCACCAAGGCCGCCAACGGGTCGAATCAACCCAATGGCAGCGGTAAAGGCAACGGGAACGGAAATGGCAGGAATGGTGGAAAAAGGGCGGGTAATGAGTCGTCAACATCTGACAATAAATGCCCCAAAGGCAATAGATATGATCCGAGATTCACCAACTATACGACCCTTGTTGAAAGTCGAGCAGAGCTCTACCAGGCGACCAATGCCAATGTCCCTTATAAGAGACCAGCACCTATAAGGAAGGATGTCTCCAAGAGGTGGATACTACAAAATTCTGTCGTTTTCACAACGGCTACAGACATGAAACCAATGAGTACAACCAGTTGAAGGATGAGATTGAGTTCCTGATCAGGCAAGGACATCTAAGGAGATTCGTACGAGCCGCATGAGGGTCTCATCTAGAGGCTTAAGGTGGCAACGAGCAGGTGCCTGCACGCCAACGCTCGCCACCTTCAGCTAGCTCCTGTGGCAGGTACATTACTCACAATATGTGGCGGCCCACACCTTGCAGGGGATAGTGAGAAGGCAAGGGAGCGATACGCTCGAACCTTACGCCACGACCAAGACATCGAGATGGTGAGTGTGGAGGATCAAGCACCAAAGAAGGCTCGAACAGAGGAGGAATTGATAACCTTTTATGAGGACAATGCCCAGCACATACGATTCCCACACTCTGATACGCATGTCATTGACGTTCAAATCGCCAACATGATGGTTAAGAGGGTGTTGGTTGACACAGGAAGCTCGATCAACATCTTATACAAATCTTCACTGGAAAGAATGAAATCGTCCGCCAAGGACTTGGAGCCATGCAACCAAACCATTTATGGTTTTTCTGGAGAAGGGCTCGCCCCAACAGGGTCGATTAGACTCCCAGCAGGGACTGCACCTGCAAACAAGACATTAATCACTACTTCCATAGTAGTTGATTGTCCTTCAACATATAATGTTGTAATTGGGAGGCCAATTTTGGTCGACCTGCGAGCCGTTACCTCGATATGGCACCTTGCCATGAAATTCCCAACTGACGCAGGGGTAGGATGTGTGTTGGGAAATCAACGGGAAGTGAGGGAGTGCTACAATGCCTTGATATCTAAGGTGAAGAAATGTGTATCGAGGGAAGTTGCCGGAAAAGAGTTACAAACGACTATTGATGTACAAGCCCAATCAGGTGATTGTGTCACCAAATAGGGCGTTGCCCAAAGTGAGGACAGGGATTTGGATCCTCGCTTTGGGGATTTTGATGAAGAGATAGGACCCATCGAGGACCTTGAGGAGGTCCAACTCGATGAAGAGGTCCGACCAGGGTTGTGAAAGTCGGTAAAAACTTAGAGACAACAATGTATCAAGCTCTGGTGGAATTTTTAAGGAAAAACCAGGAAGTCTTTGCCTGGTTGCATAAAGACATGGTTGGAATAGACCCTGCAGTCATTAGCCAAGTCCTGAACATAGATAAGAGTTTTCCACCAGTACAATAGAAAAGGAGGTTACTTGACAAAGACAGATCAAAAGCTCTAAAGGAAGAAGTCGAGAAGCTAAAGGAGAATGGATTCATCAGGGTAGCGTTTTATCCATCATGGGTCTCTAATCTCGTGCTTGTTCCCAAGCCGAATGGAAAGTGGTGAACATGCGTGGATTTCACAGACCTTAATAAAGCCTGCCCTAAAGATTGTTTCCCACTCCCTAGAATCAACCAGTTGGTCGATGCCACTGCAGGGCACGAGATTCTTTCATTCATGGATGCATACTCCGGAAACAATCAGATCAGTATGCATCCCCCTGACGAGGATCACACCAGCTTTTGAACTGATACAGGGCTCTACTGTTACAAGGTAATGCCCTTCGGTTTTAAAAACCCTGGCGTGACTTACCAACGACTAGTCAATCACATGTTCAGGGACTTGATCGAAACAAACATGGAGGTATACATCGACGACATGCTGGTTAAGTCGAAGAAGGCATAAGGACACATAGGGGACTTGCAAGAGTGCTTCAACGTCTTGAAAAAATACCAGATGAAGCTGAATCCCCTCAAGTGTTCCTTCGGAGTTGGATCACAGAAATTCTTGGGATTTATAGTAAACTCGCGAGGAATTGAAGCGAATCCTGAGAAGATCAAATCCCCGGTCGATATGAAATCGCCAACAAAAATCAAAGATGTTCAAAGCCTGACCGAAAGAATTACTGCTCTCAGTAGATTTATTTCGAAATCAACAAACAAATGCATCCCATTTTTTAATCTACTCAGAGGCAACAAGAAATTCGAATGGACGGAGGAGTGCGAACAGGCTTTTCAAGCCTTAAAGACTCACATGTCGCAACCACTGATTCTATCAAAGCCAGTTGATAAAGAAACTTTGTTCATCTACTTGGCGATCACAGAATACGCTACTAGTGCTGTCCTAGTAAGCGAAGAGGAAGGCGTGCAAAAGGTTGTTTATTATGTAAGCAAGAGGCTAATAGGAGCGGAGCTGCGGTATCCACCTATTGAAAAATTAGCTTATTGCTTGATCTTGGCCTCCAGAAAATCGCGGCCATACTTCCAAGCTCACCCAATCACAGTTTTGACCGACCAACCTCTACGGCAAGTTCTTCAGAAACCAGGAGCCGCAGGCCGATTATTGAAATGGGTGGTCGAACTTGGGCAGTTTGGTATCTCTTACTTGCCACGAGCAGCGATAAAAGGACAAACTCTAGCCGATTTCATTGCAGAGCTCACTGGGCTTCCAGACAGCGAGCAGCCAGAAGGGCCTGAGTCTCAAAGCCAAACTCCTTCTTGGAAGTTGTTTACAGATGGTTCTTCTAATGAACACCACGCAGGAGCAGGAGTGATTTTGATAACGCCTGAGGGGCATCGATTTCATTGTGCAATCAAATTTGACTTCACTGCTTCTAACAACGAAGCCGAGTACAAAGCCCTGCTCGCAGGATTACGGTTAGCCAGAAGCATGCACATAAAGTCACTTGATATCTATAGTGACTCTCAGTTAGTGGTCAATCAAATCATTGGAGAATACCAAGCCCGAGGTTTAAAAATGGTCGCTTACTTAAATAAAACAAAGGATCTATTGGCGCAGTTTGATAAGTACACCCTCCAGCAAGTACCTCGCGACCAAACTTCAAACATGGATGCTTTGGCCAAGTTAGCAAGTACCAAGGATGCTGACACCCTAAACATAGTGCCAGTTGAATGACTATCTGCACCAAGCATCCAAGCAGAAGAGACCTCTTTGGTGATTCAGGCGGCGGATACATGGATGGCACCTTACATAGAGTACCTGATGAAGGGTGTGTTGCCAACGGACAAAAATAAAGCCAGGAAACTTCAGCGGCAGGCTGCTAGGTATATCCTAGTCGGTGGAATTTTGTACCGAAGGGGATACTCAATGCCACTCCTTAGGTGTATTTCGAAAGAGAAGGCCAAAGAATTGATGAGAGAAGTCCACGAAGGCTTTTGTGGGAACCATACTGGGGGGCAGAGTTTATCAAAAAAGATCCTAAGGCAAGGATACTTCTGGCCAACAATGAAAGAAGACTCGATGGAATTTGTGCAGAGGTGTGACAAATGCCAGAGGTTCTCCAAAATTCTACGAGCAGCCCCCAATGAGCTAAAACAGATGCAAAGTTCGTGGTCGTTCGCAGTCTGGGGTATAGATCTCTACCCACATGAAAGGGCAGCGTCAAGTACACCGTAGTGGCCGTTGATTACTTCATTAAGTGGGCCGAAGCTAAACCACTTGCAACTATAACGACCAAGAAAGTGCTGGATTTCGTAGTCAACAACATCGTGTGTCACTATGGATTGCCGAGAAAATTTGTCTCAAACAAAGGCACCCAGTTTGATAGTGATCTGTTCATAGATTTTTGCGAGCGGCGTGGAATTATCAAGAGATTTTCTTCAGTTGCTCACCCTCAAGAAAATGAACAAGTCGAGGCAGTCAATAAAATGCTAAAAGATACTCTGAATAAAAGACTTGAAGAAGTAAAAGGGGGCATGGCCAGAGCAATTGCCTGAAGTCCTTTGGTCATACAAAATGTCCCATCGCACAGCAACAGGCCATACACCATTTTCCTTAGCTTATGAATATGAGGCTATGTTGCCTGTTGAGTTAGATCCGCCATCGCATCGAAGAATAACGTACGATCAAGGCTCTAATACCCAGCTATTGATGGAATCTCTAGATTTGGTCGATGAAAAGCGAGAGCAAGCCCAACTCTGAGTAGCAGCTTACCAGCAAAAGGTCGCCCGGTATTTCAATTCTAAAGTACATGAAAGGAAATTCAATGTCGGAGATCTAGTACTTCGAAGGGTTTTCCTCAACACCCGCGACCAGGCCGTTGGAGTACTCAGACCTAATTGGGAAGGACCGTACCAAATGGAAGAAGTCCTCCATCCAGGCACTTACAAACTTGCTCGCTTAAATGGAGATCTCATTCCTCGATATTGGAATGGAGAACACCTGCACAAGTACTATCAATAAATAATTCTTCTTAAAGAATTGGTTTGTATTAATTTTACTTTTTACAAGTTATGAAAAAGGGTTGGTCATTTTATGTGACTGATCGCTTATAAGTGTAAGATCATTTTGTTGATCACTCGTACAGACATGTTTTGTCCATTTATTATGAGAAATAAAAGGGACTGTGCGCAACCAGTCATTCTTGCCAACTATTGTATTTATTACAAGTATTTGCTCATTACGTGTGTTATTTTGCTGTATTATCATTTTTACAAGTCTTTATTACGAGCAGAAATGTTCGAACAGGTTTCGGTCAAGGTAAGTGACTGAGGACCTAAAGCTCCTCAATCACTTGGGGGGCATATAAGGCATCTAGTAAGCAAAGCATATCGACAGGTATTTAAACACACGAGAAAAACAAGTGAAAGCATGCTACGGTACTTAGAGTATTTTTCAAAAAAAAAATATTTTGTTAAATCAAACCAAAGTACTATGCTAAGTTCGGTCATGCGAACAAATGTTATAATAAAATGCAAGTATTATAATATCAAAAAGGAAACCTTTTACACCGCGAGCAGTTACTGCTCGGATGTAATTGTCTGATTAAAAGTTAAAGCTGCCCGTGCAGCAATAAATATAATTGTCTTGAAGTACAGATAAATATATATATATAAATATTATAATCATGAGGTAGGAGGGTCTTGTGGATTTTCTTGGTCGACTGCAGCTTCGGCTTCATTATCCACGCCTTCAACGCCAGTGGCCAAAGAGATTTTGGGCGAGGCTGGGATCTTCGCTCTTTCTTCTTCCTCCAAGTGAGCAACGCACCGGGCTATTTCAGTTTGCCTCATGTGCTCAGGGAGATAGCTGAAATCGGCCCCTTGATTGTGTTTCTAAAAATCATAGAAGCATTTGGACGTGGCACCCTTGTACCTCTCCAGATTTCTGGCGTTGGTTTTTTTTGAGATCGTTGATCTGAGCCTCCAACTTATCAGCCTCCTGCCTGCTCTCGATCAGGTCCGCCTCGAGTTTTTGGCTTCGCGAAAATTGATGAGATGTGACTCTTTGTACTTCTCCTTTACTTCAAGGGCTTGTCCAGAGTAGCCTGCTTTTGCTTCATCTCCTCGGCCAGTTTATTTTTCTCCTCGAGCAATGCCGCATTTTCCTTCTGAGCCGCCTCAAGCTGCTCTGCATATTTCGCTTCAATGGCCTTAAGCTCCTCAGCTGCTCGGACGCCTTTGATTGCTCGGTGATGACCCCCGAGTGGAGCCGACCGACAGTCATGGTCAGCATTGCCTGTGATCAGAACAAAAGTTCAAATGACTATAATAGATAAAAAGATTGAGTCTCAACAGGAAGAGACAACTTACACTGGCAAGCTCGTTTAATGCGCGGTTCAAGATCTGGTCGACATCAATCGACTCTATTCCAGCCATGGCTTATCAAATGCGCTCGTGCCTCAGGATCCTTGTCATCCTATCCTTGGCTGATCTTGGAGCGCGACTCGATAAGTCATCCCCTGTTTGAACAGGGGCTGCTGGCTGTGTCTGATCGACAGGAGCCGGTGGAGAAGGGGTCGACTCGACCAGTGCAGGCAGAGTTTGCTGCTCGAGGGGAGATGGAGGTGGTGTTGTATTTTTCGAAGGAACAGTTGTTGGAGGGTCCTCAGTGCGGATTTTCTTGGCCGGAGGCTCTTTGTTGCACTCCCCGCGATGCCGCCTACTCGCCTTCTTCTTGCTCGTAGGAGCATCAGGCGCACTGTAAAGATCGAACATCTCTTCGAATGGCATGTCTGCAAGAGGCAAATACACGAACAAGTTAGACAGTATAAATAAGTGAGTGTGCTATATCAAAAAAGGAAACTGAAAAGACATGATTGGTTGCCTTTTTCGAGAAAGCATGGGCGACTCTGACAAATTTGGTGGGGTATGCGAAGGGTCAATCTCTTAAGTTTACTTTATGCTGGTCGCAGTAAAATAAACTTGGGGGCAAATGTTTTCCTAAAAATGGCTCCTGATGATGTGGCAAGAATTTATTACACGTAGTAACGTTAAAGTGAAGGGATGTTGTTCGCCTGTCTACCAGGTGTCTATTGCCTCATCAAATCTCGCGATTAGATGCGACCAGTCTGGTCGCATGCTTCGGTTTATTTCCTTTAAAGATATGTATTCTTGTTATAACTACATTTATTATATTTTCTGTTTATTGCCTTAATACGCTGAAATTAAGGATAATTAAGGCCCATTGGCCCATGTAACCCCCTTGAGCCTATAAATATGAAGGAGAAGGCTCAAGGAAAGGACTTTTGAACCTTGAATCTGAATACTCATAGAAAGAGCATAGTGTGATTATCCACCGAAAAGTTGTAATTCTCCTAAGGCTGGTGAAACTCAAGAACCATAGTTCTTTGATCACGGCATTAGGGTTCAACATCAATAATAACACTAAGTGGACGTAGGTTATTACCACTCTGTTGGGGCTGAACCACTATAAATCATTTGTGTCACCTCTTTACCATTTGATTATACTCTTGATTTATGTTTGTTTCATTGTCGTTATTTTGACTCCGTGTCGTTGGCCAAATCAAGGGTCAACAATTATAAATGATTAATTTTCATTAAAACAGATGTTTGATACATGGGATCCCAAAAACATGCTATATGTGGTAATTACAATCCCCAAAAGTTAATACTACAAAAGCTAGTCTAATGGCAAAATACAAGTTTTTAGGGCTCTGTCCCTGTACTTTCCCTCAGTCGTGGCAGACGAGCAGCTGACTATGTACACTTCACCCCCAGAGCTCTCCAATTCATGGTTGGTCCAGTTTCCCTTTGTCGTTACCTGCACCATGTAGCACACGTGAGCCAAGGCCCAGCAAGAAAACCATAAACAGCAAGCACACATAACAACAGTAGTATTCATTCAATCAATCTTAACTCAAAGTGTTCAATTATATAACAGAATACAAGTATTAAACTAACCAATGGTAAACATATAATATCAAGTTCATATATTAACCAGTTACTCAAATTTTCAGGGTTGGCACGCTTAGGCCGAGCACTCTGTTTATCTAGCTGACCCCGGCTCGCTTAGGCCGAGCTGCGTTCCATACGCTTATCATCAGTCCCGACACTCTTAGGTCGTTCATACTCATATACATAACAATCGTACAATCACATAGTACACATATTCAATTATTGGGGAACTCAACCCCGATCACAACCACAAGGGTGTAGTTTTCTTACCTCGAATCCTGAGCGAAGAATTAAGAACGGTTTCGAGCACGATCCTCAGTTCTGAACGTTAGCGATAAACCTAGTCATAGTGTCAATGGGTAACCATCAATTTCCTAATCCAAATAAATATTTAGGAAACAAAAACTAGCCTCTGGGACCTCGAATTCTACTAAACTGGGTAGTAGAATTCTTCCCGAGGGCCTAGGTTCGAATCCCCGAGCCTAAAAGCTATCCTAGGCCAAAGTTTTCTAGGCGGGCTGCGACCTGGCCCTGAGGGTTGCGACGCACCTCAAGTCAGAGGTGCAGCCTCAAGCTTCTGGGGGAGGCGAGCCGTGACTTGCCCCTTAAGGTCGCGGCGCACCCTCAAGGCAGAAAGCCCTCCCAGGGCATTCTAGGCACGCGGGCCCCAACGCCCATAAGCTGGGTCGCGGTGCGCCCCACAAAACCATAAATTTCTAGGTTTCCTCAACATTCTACTCTGCCATAACCTCAAAAATCCTGCTAGCCATACTCCCCAATCCATACCAAACTAAAATTCAAGCCCAGAAACTTATCCCTATAACCTAAACATCATATTTAATCCATAAACAATTTCTTACTCCCCTCTAACACACAGAAATTAGACCCTGCAATCATGTTCATGAAAGCTCTAAGTCTCAATACCATTTCAGCAAAATTCAGTAATTAGAGGTTAGTTTTTACCTGAGTTGCTAGTCTAAATTCCTCAGAAACCTTTGTCAGACCTTAGCTTTGATTTTTCCTCGGCTTGAACCAGCCCAAAATCCAGCTTAATCTTGAGTTCTCCTTCAGTTTTCTTCCTAAGCTTCAAGATACAAAGAGAGAAGGTGAGGCTACGTGTATGAGGGAGAGAGAGACGGTTGAGAATTCAAAACACTTGGGATGGTTTCCGGCTAAGTCTAGAGTTCCCACTGAGTTAATCTCTTAACTCAGAAAGACCAAACTACCCCCTTGAATTACTTAGCCCTTTAATTTGTCCTAAGGGTAAAATAGTATTTTTCCGGTTCCCGCTAATTCCTCAAGTGTTCCTAACCTTTACCAATTAATCCCGTCATGTCCAATTAATTACCAATACTTATTCATTACTCAATAAATCTTATAATATTCTCTAAATTCTCAAAATACCCCTAGACTCCCCCGAGCCGGGTATTTAACCTCGTTGTGACCATTTCACTAATTCGCTCACTAGGGCCGTCTCGAGCCATGTACTACAAATATATCCACATAATAATGTGGTCTCAACCATTTATCATATATAATCACATTTACGTCATTAACGGGCCAAAATTACAAATATGTCCTTATGAATAGTAAAGGGCCCACATGCACATTTAATACTCATAAACATGCATATGATATACTCACATAATCATATTAATCATGCATGTCACATAGTCATGCATTTAAACAGTTAAACACACACATAAACCAATTATGTCCTCCCAACACGTTAATCAAGTCACTAAGCTCTATTAGCAATTTTGGGTTGTTGCAACATAATTGATATAATAATTTAAATACTTTAATATGAAATTTTAAAATGTGTGATGAGAAATTATTATGGCTCATTTATTACTTTTTTAAAAATATTTATCTTATTTAGATGACTTTAAAACTAATAGTGTTAGAAAACAATAATAAAACATGTTAAATCTAATAAAAAATAACAATTTTCGTTAAACTCACATTTATAATATATAAAGATAGAACCAAAATGATTCATACATATAACTTAATCACATATTTTGTACCATTAATATGTAATAAAAAAATAACTTAGATGCTCATAGAAATATTTTATAGTGATTTTGAATATACTAAGTCTTCACATTAATTACCAAACAATTATCAACGTAAGTTATCTAAGAGCGACAAAATATTATTCATAGTAATTTTGCTGGAAAAAGACAACCTACATAAAAGTTCTAACAAAATACTTACATGATTAAATTAGATACGTAAAGCATGGCTAAAACTTGTATAAAATATGACACATAATAAAATAAAAATGAAGAATACTTGAATTAATTCAAAATGTAAACGATACAATTAAGAGAACCAAATTTCACATGTAGAACACTCCAACATAAAATGAAGATAATATTTCTAAGTCTAATATTCTATTCACTCCACCTAAAAACCTCCCCAAATGTTTTGGGGTAATCCTTTATGTATAGAGTGTAGGATCTTATTTATACAAGTGAATATATGCATAGATGTGATTTTCATACAAAGATTCGTAAATACAATAACAAAACTATTAAAGTATTTACGAGATGCGTAGCAGAACAATGACTACACCCTTTGGATTCCCTAACGTTTTGTCCTTGTTGAGTGCTAGGTATTGCAAGGAATCCAAACCACGCGCTTTGAAACAAGACCACAGTCTTTCAAGTCTTTCTCTAAAACAACATAGTGTTTGTGTGGGCAAGTCTCAACACATGAGGAGAATTCCTAAAGAGAGTGGGCGGCTAGATATAGAATATTAGTAGTTAATTTTTACCTTGTCAAATTCATCTTACCTAATGCATTTTATAACACTATTATATATAGGCAATTAGCTAGGACATAAAATAAGTTTTAGTTACCCATTTTATTTTAATGATTTAATAATTATAATTAATTAAATACTTATCAAAATTAACCAATTATAATTTTGACATTTATTTAATATATTTTATTAATATTAATGCAAATTTATCAATATTAACAAAATTGTCTCAATTGGCTATAATACTCTCTATTTTAGACTTTGCAATAAAAACCTCAAAATTTCTTCTTTTTTTTTTCTCCCAAAATATCAATAAACAATTTAACATTATTTATTTTCATTAACCTAGTCAATATGGTATTTTTATAATTAATAATTAAATTAATTATTCAAGACTACTAGGTTCATTTTAATAAGAGATGGCATGGGGACCATGGATCCATGAACTCAAGTTCCAATAAACTACCGTGAGATTACTTATAACAAATAATCTCACTGCATTATTAATTCATCGTGACTCCACTATAGACTTAGAATTACACTATTGAATTCATATAACGCTTTACACCAACTGTAAATACGTTATCCATTGTTATAATCATAACCGTCATTCAATCCTCTATGAATGATCTACTAATGAGACAGATGAAAATTGCCATTTTACCCATCATTGGTATTTTATCCTTAACTCCCACAAAATTTCTTGTAAATGATATTTCTGTAAACTTAATTATAGAAATGAGTACTCTATCATTTAACACTTGAACCAAGCTATAAGGAAATCATTGTTTCACTTTGTAAACAGAAGCTATAGATTTCATGTCTATGATAAATACTTTCACTCAATTATACTACAAAATCTCCAATATGTAAGTGTA
The DNA here is from genome assembly GCF_963169125.1 of Humulus lupulus. Taxonomy (NCBI): domain Eukaryota; kingdom Viridiplantae; phylum Streptophyta; class Magnoliopsida; order Rosales; family Cannabaceae; genus Humulus; species Humulus lupulus. The sequence continues at coordinate 26,990,214 of NC_084797.1, forward strand.
AGCCCTAAATATCCATGAGTTATTAGCGAGCTGGAAAATGGCATAATTCAATCCGCCACGTGGAAACCGTCTACCCAGAGCTGCTGTTACGAGTCTCCATCTCTTTAGCCCGAGCTGATCAAAGAGTTAGCAAGTATACTCGAAGGCAACGGGTCAGCAGTATGGATATCACGAGCTGGCGCTACATCAAGCTCGAGGTGCGGCATAGATCTGGGATCCCCGTCCATTTGTGAAGTCAACCACGCAATGTAAACGTGCGCATAGCAGACATCACGTGTCTATTCCATTCCTGAATTCTCAGACACGCAGCATAAACGTGCATGTTCAGGCGCCCCACGACTGGTTTGGGTCATGCAGCCCATTAGCCCCTTACCTATTGATTAGACAACACCTCATTGTCAGGTTTAGGTATTAATTAGAAGTGTCACAGAGATGACATGATGGGTAAGAAGGTCACGAGATGACCCCCTTTGCCAACACCCAGATATCATCTCCCTATAAATATCGAGACCTTGGGCGTTGCAAGGGGTTGGCGTTTTGATGGTAAAGAAACACTCTGTAAGGAATACTCGAGAGATATCAATAATATTGATTGGTGGACTAGAGGGATTTTAACCTTCGAACCCCCTAAAAGGAAATGAGTGATAACTTTCCCACAATACTAATTTCGCCAGTTTGGAATATAAATATTTACATATTACGGTTCACTATTTAGCACTAATTCATCCCGTTTATTCGTATAATTATCTGTTGGCGAAGAACCGCGTCAACAGTAAGCATGAGCTAATCCGTAGGGTAAGCAGGTAACGAACAAATTAAAAGACTTGTATAATACAATTAGTAGAATATTAATCACTCAGAATCAAGATTGAATTGACCTATGGTCAACATTGTGATATGATTAGATTTGATAATAAGGATACTTACTTTCTTATCAATAATCAATATCGGTCCGGTCTAGTCCAATGTAACAAAATACATCTGATCTTATCTACTTGGTTAATGCCATGGATAAGTCATCACACCCCAAATGTGTAAGTAGATCATATCGTAGATTACCAGATCAGTGAAAATCCAATGCACTGACTTAATCTTAGGACTTATTTTTTTTAATATATAATTACAATTATAATCCACTATGATCTAGTCACTATAATTTTAATTATTTATATGTTCGGGATTTTATAAGTGTTTGTATTATTCAAATAATAATGTAATAAAACAAGCAAGAAATACGGTTGTCAAACTAAATGATTTGTACTTTTTTTATTGACAATATAAAATCACGTTACATGTCGAACATGGTTTTATAAAGGCATCAAATCCAACATAGTGTTTATCCCAAAAACTATTACAAAATAGTGGAGAAAATGGCTCTATTAGTGAGAATTAATGCTGAGAAAATTGGACAAGTATTGCATGAATGAAGAAGTGAAGCACTGCCAATTAAATTAGCAATATGGGATGCTATTTTAATCTAGATATCACAACTTATTGAAGAACCTGGTTTGTAGAGTTGATAAAGGTCATGATATATACTGAATTTGGAGTTATGTGAGAGAATTGATGCCATGTGCTGTTAAATAGAAATAGTAGTTCGAAGTTCACTAATTGTGTAAAACAAAGGCCCGTGTGTGAAGTTGAAAGGGCATGGATTGCTGTATTACTAAATGAAGATAAACAAGGTGGTGAAATATTATTGGGAATTTTTCAAAAATAGGGCTTTTATACTATTAATGTGCAAAAATATGGAAGTGATACTTTTCTTAATTTGTATGGGAAATTTATTAAAAAAAAAATTAAAGTATGAGAGACACAATTAGTAGCTAACTAAAATATGGAAATATCACATTTTTTTATATCATAGTTATGTTTTCCTTGATTTTGAAGGTAATTTTATTTTTATTTTTATTTTATTTATATTTTTCCATCATTTTTTTATTATTTTTTCTTTTTTTTTCCTTACTTGTTTTTTCTTCCATTTTTTTTCTACCAATTTTTTCCTTCATCTTTTTTTCTTTCCATTTTTTCATTATTATTTTTTTTCAGTTTTATTCATTTATCTATTTTTTTCTTTCATTTGTATTTTTTTTCTTCAGTTTTTTTTTCATTCTATTTTGTCTTCATTTTTGTATTTATTATTTCTCCTTCCATTTTTTTTTCTTTTTTCACACATATGAGCTTTTTTTTCATTTTTTTCTACCAAATTTTTTATTCATATTTTTTTTCTTTTCATTTTTCATTATTTTTCTTCAACTTCTTTTCATTCTTATTTATTCATCTATTTTTTTTCATTCATCATTTCTTGTGTTTTTTTTCTTCATTTTTGTACTTATTCTTTTCTCATTCTATTTTTTTTTCACACATATATTTTAACATTACATAATTATTCTACTATTTTTTTTATTCATTATCTTTTATTATTGTAATTTTTTATAGTTTTTTCTAGTATATATAAAAAAAAATCAAATCAATTTTTTCAACATTTTCTTTTTACTGTAACACTTATAGGAATACCAAAATTTGGAAAGAAAACTAATAAAAATATGAAAACGTGAATGGGTAACCGGTTACCTTCACATTCTTTGTGTGTGTATTTCTGAGGGTAACTAGTTACTTTCACATTCTGGTGTGTGTATATTTATGGTTTCTTTATAGTAACTAGTTACTTATGTTACTAAAATTATAGTTACTTCTTCTTCCTTTTTTAATGAAGTGTTCTTCCATTTTTTCCTTCAAATTTAATGTTTCTTTTCATATTTAATATGACTAACTCATCACCCCTCTTCGGTAACTGGTTACCCCTCTTATGGCAGAAAGTTACTCATCTCAGGATAACTGGTTACCCCTTCTGGTGCATGTTATTTAACCTAACTCTAGAATTTTTTTTTTAAGATCAATCAAGTAACTGGTTACCCTACCCAAGATTTGAAAAAAAAAATGTACAATCTTAAAAAAAACATGTTTATAATGAATAAATAATAATTTTAAAAACAATTCATATTACAAAAAAATATTTCAAAACAACCAAAGAAAAATTTAATATAAAATTAGTAATATAAAAACAATATAAAAAAACAAATAACCTAAAAAAATAATAATCAAATTACAAACACACCCTTCCAAATTTGATTAATAGTAAAACTATGGCATACACCAACTTTTATACAAAAATATGAGAAAATAAACCCATAAAAATGAAAATTCTTAAAAAAAGCCATAGATTAATTTTTTTGAAAAAAAGCCATATTTTTGCACACTCTATTAAAAATCTCATATAAAATGTAATTTCCTCATATTATTGTTACTGCGAACATGTTATGGTATCGTTCTTGAGCCGCTTCATAAAATTAAACCCGGCCGATGAAAGGAGAAAGCGAGACCCTTATTTATACAGATAAATATGTCTTAAGTAAATCAGGTAATTATTTTGAATACAATAAAAAATTAATGCTGATATTTTACTTTACATATCCTAATGATTCATTATTATTATAAACATCAATATATATAATATTTATATGTAAAACATCCATATATATATATACATATATATATATATATAATTGTGTAAAACAAGGGCCCGTGTGTGAAGTTGAAAGGGCATGGATTGCTGTGTTACTAAATGAAGATAAACAAGGTGTGGTGAAATATTATTGTTACTACGAACATGTTATGGTATCCTTCTTGAGGTGCTTGATAAAATTAAGCCCAGCTGATGAAAGGAGAAAGCGAGACTTGAGTCAAGCCTTTTTTTTTTAACAAATTTCTTGATTTTATTATAATAAATCTAAAAAATATATGAAAATTTTAAATTATATATTTTTTTTAAGGGTAGGTAACCATTTGATATCTTGTGTTTTTGCAAAGTATCATTTTGATACCCTGTATTTACAATAATGCTCATTTGGTATTATGTATTTTAAAATCATACATATTTGGTACCCTGTATTATAAAATCGTATATATTTGATACCCTAAACTCAAATTTAATTAATAAAATTTTACAAATTTAATCAAAATACTCTTAATTATATAAGTTCCAAATTTATATTTAATTACTTAATTACATATAACTGATGACAGCTTAGTCATATTGACAAAATTTTATCTATCAAATCCAAATCTAGGGTACCAAATATGTATAATTTTAAAATATAAGATACCATATAAACATTATTGAAAACAGATGGTATCAAAATAATACTTTGCAAAATCACAAGATATCAAATAAGTAAATTCCCTTATTTTAAATCACGAGAATATTTAATCAAAACATAATTGAGTAAGTAACTTAAACAATAGAATAATGCATTTTTTAAACTCATGAAAGTTGTCTGTAAGATAGAAAGACTACTAATAGACTAACAAATTTAGAGAGTGCTATAAAAAGAAAATATGTCAGAAGGCGACCTCCTGCACAACTTGTCAACAAATCCACCAAACAGTTATGCCGTATTCATTGGAAAAATAACGAATGAAGCAATGATAGAATTTGAGTACAACAAGACCCACTAAATTAAGGGCCGAGGTGGGCACATGCAGCAAACCGTCCTACAAGCCAAGTTCAAGAGTTTCACCACTTTGTTCAAACTGCCTGAGCAGATCCTGATGGAAACTGAAAACAAAGGTTGGTTAGAAAATTCACGTGCAATCTTATTAGACCCTGACAAGAAAGATCAGACCAAGCTCTATAATTTTAACCATGATCACGCTCATACCGCGAATAACGTCTACCAATTCAACCTGTTGAACAAAAATTTAAAATTTAATATATTAAATTAATGCCAAATACAATTTCACTTATGCCAATTTTATAACATAAGAATTTATTAATTTGAGTTCGACCGATTCAAGATTATAAGAATAACTTCTTAATTACTACTTTTTTTATTTAAAGGAAAATATTTTGATTCAAATTAGGATGATATTAAGTACTTGTGTAATTTTGAGAAATTTTTTAGGAATTTTGGTTAAGTGAGCAACCTACATACCTTCTTTATGAAGGATCAAGCCACTTGTAGTTCAGAATAAGTTAATTTAGGATTTGAATAAAAGAATTCTGGTATATGACTATTTTTAGGAATTCCTTGTCATTTCGAAAATTTGGAAAAAATTCCGAGGTGAATGACCATTTATGGAATTTTGAGATTTTGTGTCTTATTATTTTGTGACTGCACTTAGCTTCAGCAACTAAGTCGCCTACGTATCCTTTTATAGGAATCAAGTCAAATGTAGTTCAAGAATACGTTTGTGATGCTTTGAAAGTTAAGAAGTGAATGACCTCTTTTTGGGATATCATTTACTATGACTTTGAATTTTAGTGCACTTTTAATTTTGAGGTAAAATTACCATTTTTGAGATTTTGTGAGCTTAATGACCTCTTTGAAATTTTGGAATGATATTTCATCATTTGAATTGATTTTGATGGGCTCATTTGGGCTTTGGAAGTTTCATACCATTTCACATAGTTTTATAATTTTATCATTTTGGTGACAATTTTATATCTTGAAATCTCTTTATATATAATTTTTTATCAATAATTTATTTTATATATAAAGAGATTATTAAAAATCAAAATTTTAATTGATTATTCCAAAATTTGTGGGGAATAATCTAAAATTTTATATCAGGTAATATCATTATTTTAAAATTAATTTTTTTTTTTTTACATTTGAATTTAAAATTTTGAGATAAAATTTTATGTTTTGAATTTATCAAATAATATAAATATCTTAAAATTTGAATTTAAATTTGGTTTCGAATTCAATATATATTTTTTATATATTATTTGATTATTAATTATATATTTGAGTCTATTTAATGACTTCATAGAGATAAAGTGAGGAGAAGCTAGTGCTGCCATTTTTTGAGAGAGCACATACGATCATTTTCTTTCTCTTCGTAAGACCCACTCTCTTTTTATTTTTTCCTTTATATATAACAAGACACATATATATACTGTCTTTCTGTCTTGATACATATATATATATATATATTGTTATACAACAATTCGGCAATTTTTTTTTTTTTGCTTTGATTGAGTGTATATATATATATATGCGAATATATATGCATGGCAAACTGATTTAGGAACCCAACACCAGAGTCCATATTCTATTTTTTTCTCTTGACTGGGACCAAAATCACACCTCCATAATCATGACTTTACCTTCACGTCTCTTTATATATCATCACATATATATTTGATTTTTTTTTATCATATATATGTATATTGATAAATGAGTGTGTGTAGAAAGTCAAAGAAGAATTGATATTATATACAAATTTCTACACAGAATTCCGTAAGTCATTTTTACAAACATATATATACAAACATATATATATGTATACATATGCATGTAAACATACTCACCCTTGTATATGCCCAGATCTATACGCATATTTCAAATACTTAATATATATACCCACCCTCTATTGTACTTGTCCCATTATATATGAATTGATTTGATTTTTTTTTTTATTTTCATTGCAAACATGATATTGATGGGTTTTATATATTATGATTTTTTTTTTTTTGTATCTTCTTGAGAAATCTTTCGGGACTTTTCAATTTGGTGCTTTCCCATGAGGTATTAAATTTGATCACCAATCTCGCTTTACTGCTTCTTAATCAAAATTAAGATTTTTGTAATAATTTTGATAGCACAATAGTCCAATAAAATTAAGAGCAAAATAAGTGTATTTTATAGATTTGGAATGGAATGAGTGTATCCCATAGATTTGTAATGGAATGAGTGCATTCCTTAGATATAAGGATGAGTGCATCCATTGATTTTTGGGCAGAATGAGTGCATTCCAAGGATTTGTGGTGGAATGAGTGCATTCCTTAGATTTAAGGAGAATGGGTATATTCCATAGAATTGTAATGGAATGAGTGCATTCCATAGATTTTTGGATGAGTGCATCCATTAATTTTTTGAGGCGGAGTGAGTGCATTCCATGGTAGATGAAGAGAAATGAATGAGTGCATTCCATCGTAGAGCAAGAGAAAGCCAAGGAAGAAGAAGAAATTTAGGGATAGATATTTACCTATCAAACCTTGAGCAATTTGAAGAAATACTGTGATTTGATTTTTTTCTCTCTGTTTCTTTCCTGATGCAAAATGTCTATCTCTTTTTTTTTCTCTGTCTGATTTTTGTTCTCCTATTTTGTAGACTTAATTTTACGTTAAAGTGAAAAGAAAGTGGAGAGTGGTCAGAATGGGAAGTGGGAAGGTGGAGAGAATAGTGGGGATATTTATTTTTACTTCTTCTCATTTACTCCAAATCGATTTTTTTTCTTTTATTATTTATTTAATAATAATAAAAAAACGGTTTAACAGATGCCCCCTCGAGCATGCGCGTGGTAATTTATGGACACGTGTGATGCTCGAGTGACCTTGAGAATTTGATCTTTGAACTCTCTGTCTCTCTTTGTAGATGCCTCTTCTATTTTTACCACTCTTAATTTTGAAATGACAAATACTTAGGATATTTGTTTTTAAGTTTAAAAAAGGGCATTTTGAGCTTTTAATTTGGTGGCTGCATCTAAATTAATAATATATTTCATTTTAGATTGCCTACGTACCCAAAGGAAAAACATACTGACTTATTTCCCCCCCCCCCCCCCCGCCCTTTTTTTTTAGGAAAATGAAAGATTTCTGCAATATGTCTAACCTTGGAAGTATTGGTTCCCAAAAGGCTCCAATGAATTTTGCAATGAAATAACGATCGGGCCCTCTTATCGTCGCTCCTTATCATTGACTGAGTTTCGAGAATTAAATGATCACCAGGATCATGTTTCTCTATTTAAGATTGAGGATGTTTGTTCAGGTGATTTGCGATATTATTCTTCATCTGACGACCATGTTGTTAAACATGTTCGAGGCTATCGCTCCAATTTTCAAGCAAAAGTTCTGGGAGATGTTGACAATAAAGATGATGGGGATTTAGCTCACCAAGTAAGTAGTAATTTCTTTCCAAGCCTTCATCGTGTCTTGAGAGATAAAAAAAGGCTTGTAATAAATTTCGTTTTCGAGGGCAAGTTCAATTCATGTCATATCTCCTCGAGTGGACAGAACTCATTCTGCGTCAGAATCAAAGTGTTCGACCTTCGTTCTCTTCCTCTGAATGTATCAAAAGAGTGAGATCTTGCAGCATTTTTATCTTTACGGTTGAGTCGTTTTGTTTTTCCTACCCCTGGTTATAAAATTAGACCCGAAACTTTTTATATGGCTTCATTAATGGCACATGGAACTAAAGTTTCACTTGCGCCTTCAGTTCTTGGTTATATTTACCGTGCTTTTCACAATTCAGTCGTACATTGTCAAGAAGAGGGTCAAAGTTTTCTACCTATGCATTATGTGATAGGTTGGTTGGCTGAGCATTTTCGTGATCTTTATAGCGGCTAAGGGCTCATTGCGGATTTTCCTCATTTAAGCAAGTACGCTGGCATTCTTGCTGAACATCGAACATTGAATGGAGCTAGGCGTATTTTTAGAGAGGAAGACTATGTTATCCATCGACCATACTCTTTTCCGGCAGAAGAAGATCAAGACTATTTGGATGATGCAGACTTGTCTAACGAAAGGTTAGAGCTATTGATATCAATGCGCTCTTCTTTATTACCTGTGAGAGTAGGAAATGACATGTGTATGGAACCATACTATCCAAATAGATTTGCTTGCCAATTTGGTTTTGACCAAGGTGTTCCATCAGATAACTTTTGTTTAAGCATCCGCAGGGAGGCACCTTGTGAGATAGGCGATATTGCCAAATCTTGGGTTTTGATTTTAAGGAGAAATACTGGCATTCATTTTCATATCCCCAAGATTACTCGTATGGGTCAATGTACGTGGTGGTATTGTCGTTGGTGGGTGAGAAGTTGTCTTCCGTATTTAGGAATATCTGTGAAAGATATCCATACAATGTTTTCAAATCAACCTTATAGGGAAGATGAATCGAAATATGTGATCAAAGACATCCGTGAAATTTATTCTTCCCTAGAAGTAGTTTTTGTGAAGAGTATTCCTCAGGTTGATGATTTTTCCGGCACTAATTACACTGATGTAGAGTCAGATAGCGACAATACTTCAGAGGTTCATTTTAAAAGAAAGAAAAAACGTGACAGACATGATGAAACTAGTCATTACGAAGATGTAACTTTTTCGATCTCTCATAATTCTCAAACCGGACCTCATAATGTTGATTTTGACATTGATGCACCTCCTGTTGATTTTAACGAATCCCCTGATCATGTCAATGTTGAATTTTCTGAAGAAGTAGTACCTAATGAGAATGATGCTCCACCCAATTCTATCTCATCTATGTGTATTTTGGCAATCACCAACTCGAACTTAGAAGAACATACCAAAGTCTTTATAATTGGTATCATGAGGACCATACTTCACTTGTTATCCCCTTCTCCGTCGACACAAGACATTTTGAAGCATAATGCTAAAGTGATTAAGGAGCTTGATGTATTGAGTTATGTTTGTAAGTCCATGGATTTTGAGTCACCAGAGATTGCTTGGTTTATCAGTTCTGTCCATAATTCATTTGGCTTAAATGAAAAATGTTTAGTAGCTACCAAGGTAATTGAAGATGGCAAAGATATCAACTCCTCTCTCATCCGTGATATAATTCGTCGCAATGAAGAAAATTTGGCTACCATGGACAGCTTGTCTATATGTCTATATCAAACAAGCAAAAAGCTTTGGAGGATCTTAAGGCCAAGGAAGCAGATATTATCATCGCTGAATTAGAGTTACAACGAAGAAGGACTGATTACGAGACTAAAATGGCATCCATTGAAAAAGACCTTTCTAGTCTTAAAACCTCCTTGAAGGCTCATTAGCAGATTGACAAAGACATTAAGCGATCCAAACTCGATGTTGACATGGAACGATTCTATGAAATTGAAAGAGCAAACGACCCAATCAAGATTCAACAAGAAGAGCTCCATAAAGTCCACAATGCTATGACTTTATTCCTCAAGTCAGATTAAAGACCTTAGTCATCATCATTTGTCGTTTAGAATCTTGTTTTGTTTTTTTGGTTTTTTTTATCAATATTAGAGACCGATAGTAGCTTTGTTATTTCGATGTGAACATTATCATTTTCATTTGGAAAGAGATGTTTTTGTTATTTTGATTTTGTGGCTGCATCTTTGTATATTTTTTTAGATTGCCTACATACCCAAAGTGGGATCAAGCTTTCCGTAGTTTTTTTTTTTTAAGGGGAATATTAGTTGTTTTATTTTTGTGGTTGGGCCTAGTTATAAACTAGATTGCCTACGTACCCAAAGTGGGATCAAGCCTTTAGTAGTTCATTGCACACCGTTTTTTTTTAAGTGTGCGGTCTACATATTAGGTGAGAACCTTTTGTTGAAGTGTAGAACTTCTTGATGAACTTTTCGTTTACACATGGGTAGATGCGTCGGCCTTCTGAATCAGAAAGTTCATATGCCCCTCTTAGGAAGACCTTAGTGACAACATACGGTCCTTCCCATTTTGCCTCAAATTTGCCTTTCATCCTTCTAGTTATGACAACAGGTGTTTTTACGGTAAGCTCTAGGTCTCCAACTGAAAAAGATCGGAATTTAACTATCTTGTTGAATGCCCTAGCTACCTGGGCTTGGTAAATTTCGAGAACAGCAAGTCGTTTTTCATCTAATGCCTCAAGCTCAGCTAGACGGACTTGCACATTTTCATCTAGGGTCGTTAGTTGAGTAGCAATTCATAATGAAGGTATTTGAACCTCCAAAGGTAAAACTGCTTCAGACCCAAACACCAAGTTATAAGGTGTACAAACAGTCCCATTTCTTACAGTAGTTCTACAAGCCCACAAAGCTTCTGGGAGGCGCTCGTGCCAGTCCCTTTTATTCTTTGTCACTGTCTTCTTCATGATTTTGCATAACACCTTATTAAATGCTTCTGCTTGACCATTTGAAGACGGGTTATAACTAGCTGTAAAATTGTGCTTGAATTTGTACTTGTCCATCAATTTAACCATTGCCTTACATTTGAAATAAAGGGCATTGTCAGAGATAATTTTTGAAGGAACCCCGTATCGATAAATTATGTGAGTCCTTATAAAATTCGTGACATCCTCTGCTCGTACTTCTTTTAACGGTACAACTTCGGCCCATTTGGAGAAGTAATCTGTAATGGCCAGGATGTATTTGTGGGCTTTGGAAGAAGGTGGTGTAAAGGGACCCATAACGTCCATTCCCCATATTTCGAAAGGCCATGACAGTATAGAAGGATGGAGTGGTTGAGGGGGTTGGTGGATGAAATCTCCATGTAATTGGCATAACTTATAGAATTTGGCGAAATTAATCTCATCTTGAACAATAGTAGGCCAATAATAACCCAACCACTTTAATTGAGCTGACAGTTTTGGGCCATCTTGATGAGCGCCACATGTACCAGCATGAGTTTCTTGAAGTGCCTGTGTCATCTCTTCTTTTGAGAGACATCTCAACAATATCCCATCAAATGAGCGTTTGTATAATGTGTCATTAAAGATCACAAATCGAGGCGCTCTTCTTCTTACATCCATTCTTTTTTTCAAGTCTTCTGGCAAGACTCCCTTTTGGATGTAGTCTTTGATTGGTTGGCGCCAGTTAGTTTCATTTGAATTGTCCAAAAAAATTTATCAAGTTAACTGTATTTTCCTCTTTAATTCTTCCCGTGGATTGAGGTAGCACATGGCGTTCTCCTATTGTAATTTGGATATCCCTTTCTTCAGGAAGTGTCAACGATGCAGCTAAGTTAGCTAAAGCATCAGCTTTACCATTTTTTGATCTAGGGATATGATTTAGGGTGATATCTTGAAATTGAGCAACCAAGTATTTAGCCTTTTCATGGTAAGGGATTAAATTCTCATGCCTGACTGCAAATTCGCCACTCATTTGTTTAATAACCAAAAGCGAATCACCAAATACTTCCAATGATTGTATTTTCATTTCGAGTGCAATTTCGAGGCCGATAATTAATGCTTCGTATTCTGCTACATTATTGGTGCATATAGTCAGAATATGAAAAGAGTAAGGTATCAGGCCTCCCAACGGTGTCACAAAGACAATGTCAGCACCTGCCCCATCAAAAAATAGTTGCCATGGTGAAGTCTCGATTGTGAAAACTTCTTCGTCTGGAAGATCTTCTCGCAACTCCATATTGTCCGGAATTGAGTGTGCTGCCAGAAAATCAGCCAACGCTTGTCCTTTTATTGCTTTTTGTGGGACAAAATTAATTTCAAATTCTGACAAAATCATGGACCATTTGGCCAGTCGTCCAGACAATACGGGCTTTAATAAGATATATCTTAAGGGATCAGCTTTTGACACTAAAGTCACAGGGTGTGAGAGTAAATAATGCCGTAATTTTGTGACGGCAAAAATTAAAGCCAAACACACTTTCACGATTGGAGGGTAGTTTTGTTCTGCCCCTATTAAAGTTCTACTTAGGTAGTAAAGAGCAACTTTTCCCTCCTCATTGTTCTGCACCAACAAGGCCCCTAAAGAGCGGTCAAGTGATGTGATATATAATATCAATGGCTTTCCTAAAATTGGAGCTCTCAACACTGGTGGGTGTAACAAGTATTTCTTAATACTTTCAAAAGCATTTTGCCATGCCTCATCCCATATGAATGGGACATTATTCTGCATCAATCTTGAAAAAGGTTGACATCTGCCGGAAAGATTTGAAATGAACCTTCGAATATATGCAAGTCTTCCTTGTAGGCCACGTAATTGACGTAAGTTACGTGGGGGAGGCATTTCCAAAATCGCTTTTATTTTTGCAAGGTCAATTTCAATTCCACGATGTCTAACAATAAACCTGAGAAATTTTCCTGATGCTACCCCAAACGCACATTTTAAAGGGTTCATCTTGAGGTGATGTTTTCTAAGTCTATCAAAGACTCGTTTTAAATCATCAAGATGATATTTCCTTTCTTTTGTTTTGACCACTAAATCATCAACATAGCATTCAATAATATTGTGAAGCATGTCTTCAAAAATCGTGGCCATTGCTCTTTGATAAGTTGCCCCTGCATTCTTGAGTCCAAATGGCATAACTTTAAAACAAAATATGCCTTTTGGTGTTCGAAAAGCGGTGAGCTCTTCATCTTCAGGTGCCATCTTGATTTGGTTATTCCCAGAGAACCCATCCATGAATGATAAAGCATCGAAACCAGTAGTAGCATCTACCAATAATTCAGTGATGGGGAGTGGGAATTCATCCTTTGGGCCAGCCCGATTAAGGTCTCGGTAGTCCACACATATGCAGAGTTGCCCATTTTTCTTTATCACAATGACAATGTTTGCGAGCCAAATGGGATACTTAACTTCCCGAATAAACCAGCAATTTCTTAACTTGTCAATTTCCGCCTCAATTTTGGGAATTAGCTCTGGTCGAATTCTTCTTTGAGATTGTTTTATAGGGGTAGCGTCTTTCGATACTACCAACCTGTGTACAGTGACATTTGGATCCAAACCTAGCATGTCTTGATACTCCCAAGAAAATACACCCTTGTATTCATGAAGGACTTGTTTGTACTGTGGTAATTCTTCTTCGGTTAATAGAGCACTGACAAATACAAGCTTTGGATCATCTTCGGTTCCAAGGTTGATCTCTATTAAATCATCCACTGTTGTTTTTCCTCCATCTTTGAGTTCTTGGGGTGCCGGTTGAACAATGTCTATAAAATCTTCTGAAGGGTTTTAGCTTGAGCCTTCATATTCTACGGCCAGACTTTCTTCAAACGAGAGGTAATTGACTTGAGAAATATTTTCTTCATCTTCTTGTGTTTCATGGCCTTGACAAATAGTAATTCTCAAGGGTTTCTTTTGTTTTGGCACCCATTGCTTTTGTTTTTTAGTTGCCTTTGGCTGTGGAGCGCTTGGGAAAACAAGCCTCTCGAATGCTGACACTCGTGGGGTGGATGTGCTTGCTTCAAGTTTGTCAAACACCGACACCCACGGGATGGGTATGTGTACATCATCATTGCGAAACATTTTTTGTTCCTCTTCTGTTAACTCATCGGGTTCAAAAGAAGCTTTTAAAAAATCACTATTTTGATGGATTGTGATTCCTTTTTGCTTCTTAACATGGAACTTTGTCTTATCCACTTTGAAGGATTTCGGAGTTACAGAAGTTGATGATTTTTTATTAAGAGTAACAACCCTTTTATTTTTCTTGATATTCTCACCAAAAGTAATTGAAATTTTCATTTTACCCTTGGGTAGTGATTGATCGATTTTCCTTAGTGGTAAAGTAAAGCTTGTCATAAGGGTTGTCATCAAATCTTCAATCGGTGTCAAAGCTTTTTGCCCCACTCCTTGTTGACTTTTAGGAATGTATTTGAAGGTTCTTTTTTGACTAGATACCTTCAAATCCTCCTCTTTTGGTTGACAAGGTTTCACAGGGGGTAGTTGCTTAACTTGAAGGGATTTTTGTGAAGTTGAGCTTTCAGGACATTTGGCCTCCTCAAATTTCCCTTTCAAAACCGTGGCATTAGCTAACTTGTAAAATTTTGCATCAGCGTAATTCACTTGTTCCCCATAAAAAGGATTCGGGTCTGCATTAACACTTTTGACTTTTCCTTCCTTGCAAAACTTAAAGCATTGGTGAAGTGTTGAAGGAATGACTCCGTATTCATGAATCCAAGGTCGCCCTAACAACATATTGTAGGATGTGTCTAAATCAATAACATGAAATAAAGCTTCAGAATTTAGTTCGCCTATTTCAACTTTTAATGTAATACTTCCCCTTACTTTTTCTCCGACTTGATGAAAACCTTGAATTGTAAATGATGATGGAGACAATTGGCGTGGATGCAAACCAACGTCTCTCAAGGTTTTTAAGGGAAGTACATTCACAGCTGATCCACAATCCAACATGATGCGGCTCACGCGAACCTTGGCAACCATACCTGTCACGTAAAGAGGCCTATTATGCAAGGCGGCTCCCAACTGACGATCCTTATCATCAAAGGTAATGCATGCCATACAAGAGGTATGTGTCTCGAGTGATGTAGGTTTTATTGGCTCTATCTTCTCCGTATAAAATTCAGGACTTGTTAATGCAACAATAAGCGCATTTCTATGCTTAGGAGACATTTGCAATGCATTGTAAACACTCAAGAGAGCAGGGATTCGCTTTAGATGAGCCAATATGTCATATTTTGCTCGCGTCATTTCATTTTCACCAGTGCTTTTGTCTCTTCGACCGTCATTAACGAATTTTTTATTGGTCAAAGATGAAGGCTTTTGAAGGTCTTGTTTAGCTTTTTCAAGCTCTTTCGCTTCTTTTTCCTTTTTTGCGACAATTTTACGCCGCATATCTTGCAAGGTAATTTCATCTACCTCATTTTCATTTTCTGACGAGGTAGATTCACGACCTTCTTCTGCCAGTAAAGCCATGCAGCAATCTGACGCACTGTCGTCACCAACAACCATCTTTTTCCGTAACTCTTCTGGTAAAAACTCCTTCAGAGTTACTAGATTTTGTTTTGGTTGTTCAAGCTCATTTCCTTTTAAAACAGCTTTTTGGTTTCCAGTCATTCTCTTATTCTTGTGATTCTTTGTCTGTGGTCTACTCCAAAATTTGACTCCGGAATTTCCAGATGAATTCCGAGATGGACTTTTAATTTTTGTGGACTTTTTCCGAGTACACGTTTGCCATGTACTTTCCGAATCCTCTTCACTGTCATACCAATCATCCCAAATTTCTAGATTGGGCTCTGTCATGAGCTCATACAAAGTAGGAACATTTGGATTTCCTGGCTTTGGCATGTTTGAGTGAGCTTAAACTATTGTAACTTCCTTATCAACTTCAAATGCCACAGAAATTACGTCCTTTTGTGTAGGATTGTTTGGTAATTTGTCATTTTCCGCTAAGGAAGTCGTATTTGTCGCCGCTTTTCCAAGAGAAGAGTCAATTTCGATTTCCTTTCTCTTGATCATGCCTTCGATAATATTTTTGAGGATGTAGCAATCCGTCAGTGGATGGCTCACAATTCGATGATACCGACAATAATTTGGGTCATTTGTCATATTTACTTCATTGGGTCGTTTAGGCTCGGGCAGTCTTATTGCTTAGCTTTTAACATCTCATAAAAAATTTGGTCAACATCATCATCTTCACCTCCTTTCTCTCTTTGAGAGTCAATTTTCTTTGTGGCTCTAGGGGTGTACACGGTTTGGTTTGGTGCGGTTTAGAAGAATTTTTAAACCAAACCGCTCATGCGGTTTTTTCAAAATGAAAAACCAAACCAAACCAAACCAAACCATAAATAAACGGTTTGGTGCGATTTGGTTTGGTTTTAACCATATAACCAAATTATTAAAATTTAAAAAAAAATTATTATAAAATTATTAACTAAATAATTGTATTTAAATAATAATAATTTTAGCTTTACTTTTAAGACCATAAAAGTCTACAAGAAGCTTATTGCCTTTGTTGTTGTAAGTTTAAGTATTTTGAATCATTTTATAGAAGTGAGAAAAAGAAATGTTTACTTTCTAAACAATGTGGGACTTTACATTTTTTTTTTACTTTTAGAAACTTGTGCATGTATTAAATACTACTAAAAACATATCATAAACAATTAAATTGTTTGGCTTAGATGGTTTGGTATACTTTATATTAACTTAAGTGTAGGGGTTCAAACCTTTGAACCATCATTTCTAAAAATTATATTTTTAGAAAAAATTACGGTCCGGTCCGGTTTAATTGGTTTTAAAAAATTAGAAACCGTGACCAAACCATTAAAGTTGAACGGTCCAGTTAAACCGAACCATCAAAAAACGGTTTCATTGGTTACGGTTTTTGGCGGTTTGGTGCGGTGCGGTTTGGTTCCAAACCGCGGTTTGCGGTTTATCTGAACACCCCTAGGCTCTCGTGCCTTCCCTTGGTCCTTGTTATTGCCAGTATTGACAAAAGTGGCCATTGATTCACCCTTCTTCAATGGCTTTTTATTGTCGAATCTTGGGCAAGGTCTGCCAGCCTTCTGCCGAGCAATTTGTATTTCGACATTGCACGCCTTTGAGACAAGCTCGTTGAAAGTTTTGGGCTCTACTGTGCCCACGAAGGTAGCCACCTCAGGGTTGAGGTTTCTAGCACACATCGAAATCGCAGCTTGTTCCGATAGCCTTTCTAGACATTGAAGATTAAGATTTCTCCATCTCGTTATGAATTCATTGGAATTTTCACTGGCTCGTTGCTTCGTTTCCACCAGATCATGGATGCTTATGGTCTTTTTTGAACTCACAAACTGTGCCAGAAAGGCTTTTTGCATGTCATCCCAGGTATTTATGGATCCTAGGGGTAGTTGAGTGTACCAGGTAAACGCTGCCTCTTTTAGCGACTGCACAAATTGTCTAATCAACAATGCATCTAATTGGGCAGATTCACCACATGCAGAAGTGAAATATGCCAAATGCTTGTGAGGAGAGCCGTTAATTCCAACAAACTTTTCAAACTTTTGTCTGATGTAGTTTGGTGGAAACGGGATTTGGTCATAGTAAGCCGGGTATGGCTTATGATATCCCAGAATAGGCATGCTTGTCGCAGCTTGGTATTCTCGAATACTCTCCATGATAAAAGCCTTTAAGTCTTGTTGTGGTTGAACACCGCCTAGTTGTGGTTGCACACCAGACGGTGACGGTTGTGTATTGCCTACAGGCGGTGCTGAAGATGAGGAATTTTGCCTGATATCACTCTCTTTTTGTCTCATGTTAACTTGCTGAGCTAATTGTGTTGAGAGTCGGGCTACTTCTTCATCCCTCTCGACCAATAGTCTTTGAAGTTCCAGAACTTTCTCTTCACTACTGATTGCCCTAGTTACTAACACTGGCATATTTTTGTCATTGCCAATTGTTAGTGCTTCGAATTGAGTAATGAGATCATCCGACACCTCCTTACTTTGTTTGGCACAAAGAGTGTCTTTTAGAGAATGTTCAGATATGCCACTCCTCTCTTCCTGAGCAAGGGGGTTCACAGATTCCTGAACAGGAGTTGAACACATGACACGGGCTCTCGATCAAGTTACGGGTCATGTATAGGGTGTAGGCTCGATATTTGAAGTGACTCTTATTGGTCGATATCTCTGAAGGAACACCCAGTCACCATGTTGTCTTAGGAACGGATTAGGGTTTGCTTTGGGAGATCTTACATTGTCACTTCTAGCCTTCTTTGAGAGGGTAGGAGACACTGTACATCCTTCATCTAGTCTTAGACGTAATAATGGGTGTTCACTGTCCTCAACGGATACCCTCTGTTGGCCTTGATGTTTGGCATGTATCACGATTGCAGGCTTGATCAGCCCATCCCTTACCAATTCCCGTGTTTCAAGAGGATTTGGCGAGGGTGATATTGTTATTGCCTTCTTATCTCTTGTTCCTTTCCCGCCTCTTGTTGCCTTCCTGCCTCCTAGTGTTCGAGAAACCGGCTTTGCTTCAGTTTCCTTTGCAGCAATAACCATCACTGAAGCAACAATGGGCAAGAAAATTGGGATAGAACCGATCATGATACACTCATGCCCCCATTCCTTTGGTGTGGTTATGGAACAACCTTTGGTTGTTGGCTTCTCTTCCACCTTACCAACATTTGAAATGGATCTCTTCATTGACCGGGTTTGCCTCTTTTTGAAGCCTTTCGTAGCTTTGCCTCTCAAGGCTTGCTGAGTCTTAGAGACATCCTTCACAACTTTTCCTTTTCCAGCATTTCTAGCTGGTGTAGCTTCCTTCACATCCTCTACAGGTTTGGGTACACTATATGAAATGGGTACCCGATCAATAGAGAATGCCGCCAGGAAGCGATTCTTTTTCTCTCCTTCGTTAGAAGAGGTCGTTGGTAACTTGTGGAAGTAAACTGTCACTTGTGGTGCCATTTTTCTTGAAAACGGTAAACACAATTAGCACCAAAATTTTAAAGTTCAAGAATAGTCATCATAGTTGGAGATGAAAAGGAGAATGGGTCCCACCGGGCGTGCCAAAAATCATGTTGAACAAAAATTTAAAATTTAATATATTAAATTAATGCCAAACACAATTTCACCTATGCCAATTTTATAGCATAAGAGTTTATTAATTTGAGTTCGACCCATTCAAGATTATAAGAATAACCTCTTAATTACTACCCTTTTTATTTAAAGGAAAATCTTTTGATTCCTGGATGATATTAAGTACTTGTGTAATTTTGGGAAAATTTTGAGGAATTTTGGTTAACTGAGCTGCCTACGTACCTTCTTTATGAAGGATCAAGCCACTTGTAGTTCATAATAAGTTAATTTAGGATTTGAATAGAAGAATTCTGGTATATGACCATTTTCAGGAATTCCTTATCATTTCAAAAATTTGAAAAAAATTCCGAAGTGAATGATCATTTATGGAATTTTGAGATTTTGTGTCTTATACCCTTTTGTGGTATTTTGTGACTGCACTTAGCTTCAGCAACTAAGTTGCCTACGTATCCTTTTATAGGAATCAAGTCAAACGTAGTTCAAAAGTACGTTTGTGATGCTTTGAAAGTTAAGAAGTGAATGACCTCTTTTTGGGATACCATTTACTATGGCTATGAATTTTAGTGCACTTTTAATTTTGAGGTAAAATTACCATTTTTGAGATTTTGTGAGGTTAATGACTTCTTTGAAATTTTGGAATGATATTTCATCATTTGAATTGATTTTGATGAACTCATTTGGGATTTGGAAATTTCATACAATTTCACATGGTTTTAGAATTTTATCATTTTGGTGACAATTTTATGTCTTAAAATCTCTTTATATATATTTTTTATCAATAATTTATTTTATATATAAAGAGATTATTAAAAATCAAAATTTTAATTGATTATTCCAAAATTTGTGGGGAATAATCTAAAATTTTATATCAGGTAATATTATTATTTTAAAATTCAAATTTGATTTTCTTTTAAATTTGAATTAAAAATTTTGAGATAAAATATGACTGTTTTATGTTTTGAATTTATCAAATAATATAAATATCTTAAAATTTGAATTTAAATTTGGTTTCGAATTCAAGATATTTTTATTATATATTATTTGATTATTAATTATATATTTGAGTCCATTTAATGATTTCATAAAGATAAAGTGAGGGGAAGCTAGTGCTGCCATTTTTTGAGAGAGCACATACGATCATTTTCTTTCTCATCGTAAGACTCACTCTCTTTTTATTTTTTTTATTTTTTCCTTTATATATAACAAGACACATAAATATATATATATTGTCTTTCTGTCTTGATATATATATATATTCGTATACAACCACTTGGCAATTTTTTTTTTGCTTTGATTGAGTGTATATATATATATATGAGAATATATATACATGGCGAACTGATTTAGGAACCCAACACCACAGTCCATATTCTATTTTTTTCTCTTGACTGGGACCAAAATCACACCTCCATAATCATGACTTTACCTTCACGTCTCTTTATATATCATCACATATATATTTGATTTTTTTTATCATATATATGTAT
This sequence comes from Humulus lupulus, assembly GCF_963169125.1. NCBI lineage: Eukaryota > Viridiplantae > Streptophyta > Magnoliopsida > Rosales > Cannabaceae > Humulus > Humulus lupulus. Next base: position 27,010,732 of record NC_084797.1, read on the forward strand.
ATTGATAAATAGGTGTGTGTAGAAAGTTAAAGAATAATTTATATTATATACAAATTTCTACACAGAATTCCGTGGTCATTTTTACAAACATATATATATATATGTATACATATGCATATAAACATACTCACCCTTGTATATGCCCAGATCTCTACGCATATTTCAAATACTTAATATATATATATATACCCACCTTTTATTGTACTTGTCCCATTATATATGAATTGATTTGATTTTTTTTTTATTTTCATTGCAAACATGATATTGATGGGTTTTATATATTATAAATTTTTTTTTTTTTTGTTTTGAATCTTCCTGAGAAATCTTTCGGGACTTTTCAATTTGGTGCTTTCCCATGAGGTATTAAATTTGATCACCAATCTCGCTTTATTGCTTCTTAATCAAAATTAAGATTTTTGTAATAATTTTGATAGCATAATAGTCCAATAAAATTAAGAGCAGAATGAGTGCATTTTATAGATTTGGAATGGAATGAGTGTATCCCATAGATTTGTAGTGGAATGAGTGCATCTATCGATTTTTGGGCAAAATGAGTGTATTCCAAGGATTTGTGGTGGAATGAGTGCATTCCTTAGATTTAAGGAGAATGAGTATATTCCATAGAATTGTAATGGAATGAGTGCATTCCATAGATTTTTGGATGAGTGCATCCATTAATTTTTTGAAGCGGAATGAGTGCATTCCATGGTAGATGGAGAGAAATGAATGAGTGCATTCCATCGTAGAGCAAGAGAAAGCCAAAGAAGAAGAAGAAATTTAGGGATAGATATTTACCTGTCAAACCTTGAGCAATTTGAAGAAATACTGTGATTTGATTTTTTTTTCTCTCTGTTTCTTTCCTGATGCAAAATGTCTATCTCTTTTTTTTTCTCTGTTTGATTTTTGTTCTCCTATTTTGTAGACTTAATTTTACGTTAAAGTGAAAAGAAAGTGGAGAGTGGTCAAAATGAGAAGTGGGAAGGTGGAGAGAATAGTGGGGATATTTATTTTTACTTTTTCTTTCTTTTATTATTTATTTATTAATAATAATAATAATAATAATAATAATAATAATAAAAAACGGTTTAACATAACCAAAATTGACGAATATGCACAACTATTGATCATGCTATTCTTTACTAGTGATGGGAGTCCATGTGTCATTTAAATTAGAGACTTTATGTTATAATTATTTTTTTAAATTAGTGACTGTACTTAAGTTAAACATCTTGTAATTTCAATATCACGATGTTGATAACTTGATCAAACTTTAAGGTGGTGATTGGTTTAGTAGAATGAAATAAGAATGGTAATGAGAATGATAATAAAATAGAATAAGAATAATAATGAGAATGATATTATGATGTTTGGTTTATTTCTCGAATCAATATTGGAATTAGAATTATTGACTAGTTTTTTCGTCAACTACAAAGAAACATATAAAAAGCTTAAAGAAAAGAAGAATCAAACACATGATTTTACATGGTTCATGCTATTAATTAGTCTTAGTCCACAAGTCAATTGTATTGAGGAAGAAAAACTTACAAAGCTCAAATTCTCTATAGATTTAGACAGTGTTTTTGCATACACTAAAAATTAGGATCCCTTTACCAGTGATACCCTAATCCTATTTATAGGCGGCTGAGGGGATTAAGCTCATTCATGGGAGCTGCTTATAATAAAATTTCTTTAATGGAATCATATTATACACAAATCAAGGTCCTTTTCCCATAAGAAAGGCTTCTGGGGCCCATTTGTCATTCAACAAGCCCCACTGTGAGGTTATCAAGCCCACGACCTATTGAAGAGTTGCCTCGTTTTTATACAATGGTCGCAGCCTCCCTGTCAGAAAGTAGCGGCTGCAGCCAGGACTATTACTGGTCGCGGTCTGTGCCCATGTCTCAACATGCATTTTGGATGTCTCGACATTTTTGGGATTTATATCAGAAAATCAGTTTTGACGGGATTTGCTGATGTGGCTGGTTATCTTATTAGAGCTATATTTACCCATTTTGTTCAGAATGTTTCAGATCGAATTAGAGAGTGCATTTTGTAATTGAGAGAGAGAGATTTCTACCCATTTTGCTAATGTGAAGGGAGAATAAAGCTAAAGCTGTGGGATGGTACAGTCAGGATTTTGACTGGGGTGAGGCATATTCTAGGGTTGAAAAGGAATCTGATTTCTCTAGGGCAACTAGATAAATTAGGTTGTTCTTACAAAGCTCAAGGTGGAGTTTTGAGAGTGATAAAAGGTTCTATGGTGGTGTTGAAAGGAGTTCTTGAACACGGGTTGTATGTTCTAAAATGTTCGGCCATTTTGGGAGAAGTTGGTGTCTCGGTTCAAAGGGATGATCAAACTGAGTTATGACACAAAAGGCTTGGACATATAAGTGTTAAGGGTCTGCTAGAACACGCAAAGCAAGATCTTTTGGATAAGAAGAAAATTTTAGATTTAGAATTTTGTCAGAGTTGTATGTTGGGCAAATGACACCGACTCAAGTTTGCTACTGCAGTTGACAAAACTAAGGGTAGTCTGGACTACATCCATTTAGATCTATGGGGTTCAACATAGGTACCATTCTCACTCTCTAAGTCTCAATATTTTATTTCTTTTATTGATGATTATTCTATGAAAGTTTGGTTGTATTTTCTTAAAACTTAAGATGAGGCTTTTGAAACATTTAAAACATGGAAAGCTTTAGTAGAAAATCAATCTGGTAAAAGAATTAAGAGACTTAGGACATATAATGACTTAGAGTTTTGTAATAAAGAATTTGACTCTTTTTGTGCTAAAAATGGAATAACAAGACATCATTCTTGTCCTAAAACGCCTCAGCAAAATAGCGTGACTGAACGTATGATACCCTTCACTCATTATCTACATACTCTATTTATAAAGATCAAATCCTACATATCACAATAGGTAGGTTAAGTTTATATTATATTTAGGTGGATCCCAATATTTTATCAATGATTGATTATTCTTTCCCTAACATCTGATTGGAGGAATCCTGTGATTTTTGTATTAGAAATCATATTGAACTTTTATTAAATGTCTTTTGGACTTTAAGGGCCTTAGACTAAACCATATGTGATTTGGTCCATGATAATTTGGGCTTCGAACCCTAATCTTTTAAGATTTTATAATTTGAATTTTGAGAAGATTATAAAAACACTTAAGATTTACAAATAAAATATTAAAAATACAAAATCTAGAAAACATTATAAAAATATGGAGGGGCATAATTGTAAATATGATTTTTTTTTATAAATAAAATTTACAAATTTGTAACAATATAATTTTTTTATAACAAAATGTTACAAATTTGTAATTAAAGTTTACAAATTTGTAACAATATGTTATAATTTTGTAACCAACATTTACAGACTAAATAAATTATTGTAACAAGTAATAATAATATAATTGTTACAAACTGGTATCCATATTTTTTTTGTTTGTAAAATTTCATATTTTTCAAACTTTTTTTAAATTTATAGTACTATGTGTAATTTTTTCTTGAATTTTAGTATGATTTTTACCCACACATTATCAAAATAATAAGTCACGTTAAAAACAACAACCAAATATTAAGTAACCAAAATAATAAGTTAGGTTTTAATTCGTAACAAAAAAAAACATAAATATATTATAATGAAAAAGCAATTATTAAGTAGTATGTGTATGGTTATAGAAAAATGCTAAAAACTAAATTATTATTTTTAGTTTATGTTAGATATACATTTGGTTGGTTTTTCGTAATTTAGGTTTATTATTTTAAGTATATATTGGGTATACGTTTAATTTATTTTCGGTACATATTAGGTAAATATTTATTTATTGTGTTTTGTGGTCAAAAAATTAATTGATTTTTGGTAATTGTTAAATTTATTTTGGACATATCTTTACTTTTTATCATATATATTTGAGATTTTTTAAAAACTACCTACTTTTATTATTCATTAACTATAAATAGCCACAAATCTTATTTTTATGATTAATACCCATATTTAGAGACAGAGAAACTAAAATATATTTGGTTTACATTTTTAGACTTATGATTTACATTTCAAAAAATTGTGGCGTAGAAATGATAAAATAAACTTGGTAATTAAAAAAAGGATATTAATTAGTAATATCAAAATTTTGGGTAAAAATAAAAGCCCCTATCTTAATTAATTTGGATTCTACATGTAATTTCTTGGATAGATATATGGAAAAATTACAGCTTTGACTGTAATTTAAACAAAAAATAGTTTTATATGGCAAATTATATTATTTACAAAAATACGGTTACTTTTTTCCTCCTACTCATATCATATCCTATTGATATGCAATTTTAAACCATCATTTTTTTTTTGTCAAATTAACCTTTCTTTCAAATATTGTAAATCGCTTTAATATTTTTTTTGTCAAATCAATACAATTTTGATATTATATATTTTAAAAAAGTCTCAAACTAATAATAAATTATACCTTTGAAAAAAAATACTCTACATAATTTTTTATATTATATATTAAATTGGGAATATCATCAAAATAATTTTTTTGATTAATAATTAAATAATTTTTTTTATCTCAAGAATATTTTGAAAGAAAAAAAAAACTCAATAAAACATAATATTTAACAAAATAAAGAATATATAATCTATTTATACATTATACATGTTTTTTATATTTATAGTTAACTATTAGGATTTTTATACTAATGATATAAATAAATAAATAAAATAATAAAACAAACGTTATTATCTACTTAGTATGTATATTCTGCAGAAAATGAAAGCTAGTCAAACCTAATACTCAATTTTAAACCAAAATCGTAATAAATCCAAGTTTCAAAGCATTATTATCATGTTCAGTCAATTTAGAAATATATAAAATATTTTTGTAAACATTAGTTAGAAAAATATATTTTTTAATTTCTAGTTTTAAAAACTTTTGTTACAAAAATGGATGCTGTGTAATAACATTAGTTATTGATTTAATAACTATATGTTACAATATACACTTGAGGATAATCACAATATTATTATTCTTTCAATATTTTAAATTAGATTTATAAATTTTTGTTATAATTATGTTGATTGAAATTATATAATATTTATGTAAATGTTAGCTACAAAATATATATCTTAATTTCTAGTTTAAAATTTTTTGTTACACAAATAATATTTTAGTTACAAAGTGTTGACGCCGTTTTTCGTCAACTTAAAACGTAGAGCGATTAAACAACAAGAACTATGGCCCAGATAAATAATACAGAATAATAACAAGAGTTTTACGTGGTTCAGCAGTTAACTCTGCCTAGTCCACGAGTCAATTTTATTAAGACTTTGGATATTTCAGGAAATTCTTCAGGGATGAATTCTCCGGAAATTCTCTCAAGATATCAAAAATCTGTCCCCTCTAAGTGTTCATGATCTATCTATTTATAAAGGGTTCTCAGAGTTCGTTCCCACATATCTCGGGAAGATACTCCTCTTCTTTAATGGGAATAATGACATTAAATTCTGTAACTCCTACATTCAAAGAAACATCCCTTGAAGACCAGGAAGGATATAATAGACTAGTTAATATCCCTTTAATGTAGGGAAGTTACAACAATAAATATCTTTAAATGCATGGAACGCGTCTCATCAGATGACCCATTACGTCCTTCGAGATTGGTAATCAGTATCATGTCGGACCAGGTCTTTAGGTAAATTATGAGCTAGCCACCTTACCCCAAGACCAACTCGGAGCGGGTAAATACCTCCGAGGCCGTTGCACTCCGAGCTTATACCCATGCCAAGCTCGGGCTACTTGATCCGAAGACACCCGACAACGGATATACTCCGATGCTTTGTCTTTCGAGCTTGGAAAGAACTTCGAGGTTACATATCTTCGAGGTTGCCACCTTGCTTCGAGGGTTTGACATCTGAACCACGATGTGCTTTAGATATCTCGAGTTCACACTTGACGAGTCTAGCTTTCGAGGTCACAATCTCAGGTCTCGAAATTTGGGCATAACATTTTGCCCCCTCAAAAGTATTGGTTCGAATCCCATGAGAAGGAAACTTTTGAACTACTTCCTTCAGAAACTGTTCCATCACACACTTGAGTATGGACACACGTCAGTTGTGTATTGCTTATTCAAGGTACTTGAGTGCCTTGAAACTTCGCCCATGTCCATCCGCCTGCCCTCCTTTTGGGTACCATCACTTCACTGTTCCCTGACCGTCAGATTTGATACAGAATCTGGCCAATGGCCCAGATTAGTTCTCTTTTCGTCCCCGTGGGCCTATAAATAAGTTTCCGGTTGTCTTCTTCATTTTTCCTTTACATTTAAACTTTTAGAGAGAAAAAACCAGAATCATTCTTGTCTGATTTTTGCATGTTCTCCAAGCCGAGAAGACAAAACACGGTTGGACTTTTTGAATCAGTGAGATCATACTTGCAACTGCTCGTTCAATCATCCATTTCTCTATTTCCACCGATTACATTGTGTAAGTTTTCGGTTCATGGTTTCTTTGCGTTATATATATATACATTTTTTTTATGCATGCTTATGCTTCTGTTACATCGTAGGCATTAGGATTTACTCTCGTCCCATTTATCCATTCACTAGTTTAACGCACTAGGATCAGGGTGCTTTGACTGATGTACATTAGGTTCAAACCCAGTTTCTGCGAAAAAAGGGGCCAAAATGGTACATTTTTTGGGTTTTCAAATTTTAGAAACCGTATCTTGCACACCAAGATATCGGGTACAAAATTAGGGTTTGTCTTTAAGGAATGCACGATTCCCAAAAATATCACCTTTTTAATAACCACCACCTTTCTTCCCTAATATTTTGGGATTTCCCATGACATATCCACCTTCTTCCCCTTCGGTGGAACACACGCTCTGGGACTGGTCTCGTTCTTTGGGTCGAGCTTGCCTTGTAGCCTCGATCATTCGAGCTTAGGTACTATTTATCTCTATACTTCTTGTTCGCTTGGCCTTCACCTTTTTAATTTCTTGTTAGATGCCGCAAAATTTGGGAAAGTGGTGGGGGTCAAAGCTCCCAATTCCCTACTCACCAGTAACTCCGAGCCCGGAATCTCCTTTCACCTGGAATCAACGTTTAATTCGGGAGCACGAACTGAGGCATGAGCAAGAGGACACTCGAGATCACTTCCAACGTCAGATAAACGAGGTTGAAGAAGGGAAAAGGAAAAGACTAAGGGTCGCCCTACATCCAGATCCGGATACCGAGCCTAGACCGATTCCACTCGACCCTTCGCTTAAAGTGACAATCGCCTTCAAGCCAGGTGATCTTCAGTTTTCACTAATGGGGGAACCCTCTACCTCGCAGCCGAGGAGAGAATTTTTCGAGGCCGAGCATCATTGGAGCTCGGTTACGTCACTAGGCCAGATAACTGATATCCTAGTCTTTCACGGTATAGGACTATCAGCCACGAGCGAAGCTGCCGCACCCCAGGAGATGGAAATCTGACAGCAAGCTGAGATACGCAGCTTAGAGCCAGGAGCACATGAAGGCAGGGGCGGTACTGCCCTTGAAGTCTTTTTTCAAGGACTTCACAGATTTTGTTGGGTTGGCCCCTTTCCAGCTCAACACCAATTCTTACAGGGTACTGTCTGCCCTGAGGTCGCTGTATCACGAGTTGAAGTGGGCAGGACCTTCACCAGGAGAGATTTTATATCTCTTTTGTTTGAAAAGCAATCCCTCCCGAGCTCGGGGAGGAGACGGCTTCTACTATCTCTCGAGCTATCCGACGGAGAAGAAGGTGTTCGAGGATCTTCCCAATCATCCTCCTGACTTCAAGAAGGCCTTCTTCTGGACAGATGGCCTTGCCCCATCTTGATTCTACTCGTTCAGACGGATTCGTAAGTATCTCAACCTCCTTTTTTTCTGTGCTCGAACTTTGTTTTTCGGCCCGTACTTAGTTGAAATGCGTTTGATTTTCCAGCCAACTATCTGTTATATTATTTTATAATATAATGTAATATTATAATACAATGTTTAGATTAAATAAATGTGACAAAGCGTGTCACATATTGTAACATATAATAGAGAGTTACAATATTTAGATATATGAGATATATCCAAATAATGTAACATATTTGGTGTTACAAATTTGTAACTTCCAAATATTACCCTTTATTGTGTAAAATTTTTGTTACACAATATTGAGATGAATTTCATAAAGCCATATGTGATATGGCTGTTAGAGATATGATTTTAACCCCAATAATGTGTTTTGGGAGTTACAAAATCATTTGGGAGGGTTTGGAACCGTTTGGAAAAACAACACATTTTTAAGTGCTGAAATTGGTCGGTGGCCGCGACCTGTGGGACAGAGACCAGTGGCCGCGGCCACAGGCCAAAAACTGACCAATTTTTCAGTTTTTTCAATATTTGTTGAACAGCTCAAAAAACCAAAATAACTCCCAAATCTCATTTTTAATTCCATATTAATTCAATTAAACATTGGTAACAGCCATGGGGGTTGGTGGAATTTGAAATTCAAAGGGTTTCTCTAAACTCTATAAATAGGAGCCTATAGCTCACTTGTAAGACACAACATTTCTATCCATTAGAGCACTTGGCTAGAAACACCTTGAGGCTTGATAATTCTAGAAGGATTTTCCAATATCTGAGAGAGATCCCTTAGTGCTTGAGTTAGGGGGAAATAAGCTTTTGGACAAAGGTTTTAAACCTTGTTCAAGTTGGTGATCCCCAACCCTCTTCACTTAGGTTGTGTAAGTGAGAGTTTCTTGTATTTCTGTTCTTCTTTCTATTGTATTGTTTTCTTCTTATTCTCTTGTTCTTTTTACTTGTATTTCTTGTTCAAGAGTTGTAATCTTTTCTTTTCTTTTGTTTCAAACACTTTACTTTATTTGTAACCTTTTGCTTAGAGTTGTATTTTAATATTCTCTTCTTCTTCATCATCTTCTTCATTTCCTTTGTTTATTTGTAATTTTCAGTTATAGAGTTGTAACTCCTTTTAATCAATCATTATTTATTTGTAATATATTGCATAGAGTTGTAATATTATTATCAATTTCTATTGAGGCAAAACAATTTTTCCTAACATTCAAAAGCTCATCCCTTTTTGTTTCAATGGAAGGGGAGACAATCAAGATCATGAACCAAGACCTAGTGAGATTGGATAGGTTTGATGGATCCAATTTTACTAGGTGGCAAGACAAGGTGAGGTTTCTTTTAACCACTCTTAAAATCGCCTACATCCTTGAGTCATCCTTGGCACCTCTAGCCGAGCCATCCGACAAAGACATTCCCGAGGAGGTGGAGAGGAGAAGGAAGAGGGAGGAGGATAACCTTCTTTGTAGGGGTCATATCCTCAACGCCCTATCCGATAGGCTCTATGACCTCTACACCGAGACCAAATCGGCCAAGGAGATATGGGGTGCACTTGAGAAAAAGTTTTTGATATCTCAATACTTCTATTTCAAATTTTCTGGTGATAAACCTATTCTTCCTCAAATTCATGAATCGCAAATTATTGTTAATAAATTGAAAGTGTTAAAGATTAAGCTTCCCGAGGCCTTTCAAGTTGGTGCTATAGTGGCTAAATTACCACAAACTTGGAAGAGCTATAGGAAAAGAATCCTTCATAAAAATGAGGATTATTCTTTGGAGGAGATCCAAAAGCATATTCGAATCGAAGAGGAATCGATATGTAGAGATAAACTTATGGAGGGGTCTAATGGAGAGACTTCCAAAGCAAATGCGGTGTCACAACCAAAACATCCAAAAAACAAAGGGAAAAAGGGTAATGAGAAACCTTTGGGTCCAAAAATCAACCCAAACAAGTTTAAGGGCGAGAAAGGTCCTTGCTTTGTGTGTGGGAAAAAGAGTCACTATGCTAGAGAGTGTAGGCATAGAAAAGATCAACAAGGACCTAAGGTGAACGCAACTCTAGAGGAAAACATAGTTGCTACCCTTAGTGAGGTGAATGCGGTCCAAGGCAAGGTGAAAGGGTGGTGGTATGATACATGTGCCACCATCCATGTCACCTATGACAAATCATTGTTCAAGACCTTTGAAGAGTCAAAGGGCAACCATGAGATACAAATGGGCAATGAGGGCAAATCCAAGGTACTTGGCAAAGGTGTTATTGATGTCTACTTCACCTCCGGCAAGAAAGTTCCATTAGTGAATGTACTTTATGTTCCCGAAATGAGTAGAAACTTGGTAAGTGGTGATTTGCTTGGCAAGCCCGGCATTAAAGCCATTTTTGAGTCCGGTAAACTTATACTTACCAAATCAAATGTAATTTTGGGAAAGGGGTACTCTTGTGAGGGTATGGTTAAATTGTGCACCAATGATGTAACTTTCAATGTTATCAATAAAAATACTAATTCCGCCTATATTGTTGAGTATGATTCTTTATTTTTGTGGCATCTTAGACTATCGCATATATGTTTTTCTACCATGAAAAGAGTAGTAAAATGTGGTATGATTGCATGCAATATTAAAAACTATGGTAAATGTGAAACATGTGTTAAGGCAAAAATGATTAAGAAACAATTTCCTAGTGTAGAAAGATCATCTAATTTACTAGATTTAATCCATAGTGATCTTTGTGAATTAAATGGTGTTTTAACTAGAGGTGGTAAAATGTATTTTCTTACTTTTATAGATGATTTCAGTAGATATACCTATGTGTTTCTTTTAAAGCATAAAGATGAAACTTTTGATGCTTTTAAATTGTATAAATTAGAAGTTGAAAATCAACTAAATAAAAAGATTAAGGTGTTAAGAAGTGATAGAGGAGGAGAGTACTTCTCTAATGAATTCAATATATTTTGTGAAGAAAATGGTATAATTCATGAGTGCACTGCACCTTATACACCACAACACAATGGTGCTGCCGAAAGGAAAAATAGGACGTATCTAGAGATGATAAATTCTATGTTGGTGTTTTCTAAGTTGAACTTCAACTTATGGGGTGAAGCGCTTTTAACCACTTGTCACATTCTTAATCGAATACCGATGAAGAAAAATGAGATATCTCCATATGAGTTATGGAAAGGAAGAAAACCCAACATAGGGTACTTCAAAGTGTGGGGGTGCCTTGGATATTGCAAGAAAAACGAACCTAATAGAACAAAGTTAGGTTCAAGAGCCATAAAGTGTGCTTTTGTTGGTTATGCCAACAATAGTAAAGCTTATAGGCTATTAGACTTAGAGTCTAATATTATGATTGAATCTAGAGAAGTTGAATTCTTTGAGAATATGTTATGTGACAACAATTCTCAAGCTTCAACATCTCTAAAGGAGAATTTGTTATATGAGAACAATTCTCAAGCTTCTACATCCAAAGTTGATTCTCAAGAGGAGAATTCTCAAAAGGATGTAAATCAACCCTTTGAACCTAGAAGAAGTCAAAGGCTTAAAAATCATAAAAGTCTAGTAGTGGATGAGATAGATTCTCAACGAATTTCATTCTACATGGTAGAAGGAAATAGAGAGGAAGTCATTAGGAAAATTCCTATTGTACTTCTCTCGTTGAGGATGATCCTAAGACTTATAGAGAAGCTATGCAATCAAGAGATAGTGCATTTTGGAAATAAGCCATCGATGATGAGATGGATTCCATTCTTTCCAATAACACTTGGGAATTGGTAGACCTCCCACCGGGGTCTAAGCCAATTGGGTGTAAGTGGGTATTTAGGAGAAAATATCACACTGACGGCACTATCCAAACCTTTAAAGCTAGATTAGTAGCTAAAGGGTTTAGGCAAAAACAGGGTATCGATTATTTCGATACCTATGCGCCTGTTGCAAGAACAACTTCTATAAGAATTTTGTTCGCTTTAGCTTCTATACACAACTTGTATGTTCATCAAATGGATGTCAACACAGCATTCCTTAATGGTGACCTCAATGAGGAGGTCTATATGGAACAACCCGAAGGGTTTGTCCTACCAAAATATGAACATAAAGTTTGTAGACTTGTAAAATCCTTATATGGATTGAAACAAGCTCCTAAGCAATGGCATGAGAAATTTGATCAAGCCATCATGTCTAATGGGTTTAGACATAACAATGGAGACAAGTGTTTGTATTCCAAAACTTGTAAGGGATATGTGATCATTGTTTGCTTATATGTGGATGACATGCTTATTCTAAGTAATTGCATGAAAGGGATAGAAGAAACAAAGAGGTTTCTATCATTAACCTTCAAGATGAAAGATCTTGGAGAAGTTGATACCATACTCGGTATCAAAGTAAAGAAACATAGTAGGGGTTTTGCGTTAGGGCAAGCCCACTATGTTGAGAAAGTATTGAACAAATTTAACCATTTCAAGGTTAAAGATGCCAATACTCCATTCGATCATAGTGTAAAACTAGAGAAGAATGAAGGAAGAGCGGTGGCTCAATTGGAGTACGCTAGTGCTATAGGGAGTCTACTGTACGCTGCCCAGTGTACTAGACCTGATATAGCATTTGCGGTAAGTAAACTTAGTAGGTTTACAAGTAATCCAAGTGTGGATCACTGGAAGGCAATTGGAAGAGTCCTAGGTTATCTTAAGAAAACCAGAGGACTAAGCCTTCACTACTCCAAATTTCCTTCGATTTTAGAAGGATATACAGATGCAAGTTGGATATCCAATATTGGGGACAACTTGTCCACAACTGGTTGGGTATTTATACTTGGTGGAGGTGCAATTTCTTGGGGTTCCAAGAAATAAATCTGTATATCTCATTCCACTATGGAAGCAGAGTTCATAGCTCTAGCTGCTACCGACAAAGAGGTCGAATGGTTAAGGGATCTGTTGATAGAGATTCTTCTAATCAAAGATAATTTATCTACTATATCTATACATTGTGATAGCCAAGCGACATTGGCTAGAACATACAGCGGAGTGTATAATGGGAAGTCTAGACACATTAGTCTAAGATATGGATATGTAAGAGAATTGATTCAAAGAGGAGTCATCTCAATATCCTATGTGAGAACAAGTGAAAATCTGGCGGATCCTTTCACTAAGCCACTAACGAGGGATTTAGTGGCTGCATCATCTCGAGGGATGGGACTTAAACTCCCTAAAGAGATCCACGATTGATGGTAACCTATCTTAACACTAGTTATTCAACTAGTGTTAGGTTCAATAGGTAACAACAAGTCAATCAAGTGAATATTAGTTGTACTCAAAACAAGTCTCATCTGAGATATTGAGTACTTGTGTGTTACAAAGTGGAGGGTTAAAGCCGAAAGGTTTTTTAATAGAATTCAGTCTTGTAAAGACAAGTATTTTTGGTAACAAAATATTGTAAGAATTCTACCTATATGGACCTAGGGGTGGTGCCGCCTCTCATGAGAATTGGGAGTATTCTCAAGAACGTCCATGAATGGAAAGTGCACATGGCCATTAATGGTGCAAAGCGAGACATAGAGGTCTCAAGTGAACATCGCAAAGGTGTGTGTGTTATCACCGATTTGTCATCATGAAAAGATGGTTCAATGCCTAGTGCAACCTAATTTTCGACAAATTTTGTGATAATTACACTATAGTAAAGTTCAAGTTGAAAAACACTTTGCTTTATGCACTAATGCAATGACTCCTATAAGAGAGAGTTTTTATTTAATCAAGTGGGGGATATGTTATATTTCAAAATATAATGATTGATTAAATAAGTGTTACAATAGATGACTATTTAATCTAGTGGGGGAATGTTATATTATTTTATAATATAATGTGTACGCCCTGATTTTCCACGGGCTATTAGTGAGCTGAGATATGGCCTAATTATATCAGCCACGTGGATACCACATGACCGGAGCTGCTGTCGTCAGGTCCTACCTCTTTAGCTCGAGGTAACCAAAGGTTCACCAAGATTATTTAAGGGCCGAGTCAGGAAGGCAAAGACCACAGGTCAAGAAGGCGTCCAGCTCAAGGCACGAGCTGGAGCTGGAAGTCGTGACTCCTTATGAAGTCAACCACGCAATGTAAACGTGCATATATCAGACATCACGTGTCTGATATATCCCTGAATTCTCAGACACGCAGCATGAACGTGCGTATTCAGGCACCCACGACTGGGTTGGGCTGCGCGGTCCATTATCCCCCTTACCTCTTGATTAGACCACACTTCATTTGTCAGGTTTTAGGAATTAATCATGAATGTCACAGAAGTGACATGACGGGTAAGATGGTCACGGGATGACCCCCCCTATCAACTCCCAGGTGCCCTATCCTATAAATATGGAGGCCCTGGGAGTTGCAAGGGGTTGGATTCTATTATGTAACGAAACACCCTGTAAAGAATACCATAAATATAGCAATAATATTGGCTGGTGGAGTAGAAGGATTTTAACCTTTGAACCACCTAAAAATGTAGTTGTGTCATCAGTCCTTTTTAAGATCATTTATCTATTTCGGTTCATCATTAAGCACTAATCTATTTCTCTCATTTTCTTAATTACCTGTTGGCGAAGAACCGCGTCAACATAATGTAATATTATATTATAATATAATGTTTAGATTAAATAAATGTGACAAAGTGTGTCACATATTGTAACATATAATAGAGAGTTACAATATTTAGATATATGAGATATATCCAAATAATGTAACATATTTGGTGTTACAAATTTATAACTTCGAAATATTACCCTTTATTGTGTAAAATTGTTGTTACACAATATTGAGATGAATTTCATAAAGCCATATGTGATATGGCTGTTAGAGATATGATTTTAACTCCAATAATGTGTTTTGGGAGTTACAAAATCATTTGGGAGGGTTTAGAACCGTTTGGAAAAACAACACATTTTTTAGTGCTGAAATTGGTCGGTGGTCGCGACCTGTGGGACAGAGACAAGTGGTCGTGGCCACTAATGTCTCTGGTCGCGGCCACAGGCCAAAAACTGACCAATTTTTCAGTTTTTTCAATCTTTGTTGAACGGCTCAAAAAACCAAAATAACTCCCAAATCTCCTTTTTAATTCCATATTAATCCAATTAAACATTGGTAACAGCCATGGGGGTTGGTGGAATTTGAAATTCAAAGGGTTTCTCTAAACTCTATAAATAGGAGCCTATAACTCACTTGTAAGACACAACATTTCTATCCATTAGAGCACTTGGCTAGAAACACCTTGAGGCTTGATAATTCTAGAAGGATTTTCCAATATCTGAGAGAGATCCCTTAGTGCTTGAGTTAGGGGGAAATAAGCTTTTGGACAAAGGTTTTAAACCTTGTTCAAGTTGGTGATCCCTAACCCTCTTCACTTAGGTTGTGTAAGTGAGAGTTTCTTGTATTTCTGTTCTTCTTTCTATTGTATTGTTTTCTTCTTATTCTCTTGTTCTTTTTACTTGTATTTCTTGTTCAAGAATTGTAATCTTTTCTTTTCTTTTGTTTCAAACACTTTACTTTATTTGTAACCTTTTGCTTAGAGTTGTATTTTAATATTCTCTTCTTCTTCATCATCTTCTTCATTTCCTTTGTTTATTTGTAATTTTCAGTTATAGAGTTGTAACTCCTTTTAATCAATCATTATTTATTTGTAATATATTGCATAGAGTTGTAATATTATTATCAATTTCCATTGAGGCAAAACAATTTTTCCTAACACTATCATCGCCCTACCCCTACCAAGGAGAAGAGGGAGCACAGAGAGACTCTGCTCCAACTTCCTTATGGCAGGAGATCCCTTTCATATCTCCTGCATGAAGACAAGCTCCGGGGGTGTGGGCTCTTAGGGGAGGATCAGTCTACATCGGACTGGTCCAATAAGAAATACAACCGGTGGGAGCTCGTGCCTCTGCCAACCGGCAACCTCCCCCCGAGGAGAGATGCGAGGCCTCCATCTCCAGCTCGTCATAGGAGTCCACAATTGGGGAAATGAGGCCAACGATGAGGCCTCAATCTCGGGCTCGGATGAGCAAGGTACAGTCATCCTTAGCTCGAATATGTGGTCTCCCTCACTGCTAAAACATATACCTGATAGGTTAGTATTATGTAAGGATGATAGGGACCATTTCTATGTATGGTCTTGGGTAGATGATAGGGTACATAGGTTTGATAGCTGGCTCGGGAAATACGACACCATGTATAGCTTAAACGAGGTATGGAACGGAATAGCCGTCCAATACGGGACTAATGATTACAGGGACCTTTCGAGGTTGACATCCACCTATAGGGAAGGTACTCCCCCCACCTCTTCTGAAGATGGAGGAATTTTGTGGTCGCCGAGCACAAGCTCGGGGAAGAGTTCCAGTTAGGTTTTTCTCCTCTTGTCTTTTTATCCTTTGAATGTCTGCACTATGTTGAATTATTTTATTTCACGACAACTCATAATGTGGTGTAACTGTGTAGGAGAGATGGACTCCGACCTTGACAACATCTTGATCAGTGGCGAAGCCAAGAGGAGTAAGCGTCCCAAGGGGTCGCGAAAAACTGACTGGCCCGCCATGGTCCTTAAGAGGACCGAGAAAACACCACCTCCCTCGGCTCCGACTGCTCCGAGCTCGGCCCTAAGTCCACCTGGCTAGGTCGAGACTTCCTCGTCGACCCTACCTCCTGCATCCCAAGTCAATCCCTCAGTTGGCCCGCCTCCGAAGAAACCCTCGTCCTTGAAGACACCACTGCTCTCAATCTCTACTCATGCTGATGACTATGTGATCGACAATGCTGCTAGATCCCACTGGGCAACACTAGGCTCGGACATCCTCTCTCGGGTGGGCCAAAGCTTTGGGAGCTTTGACGCTCCTCACTGGCAGTTTCTGAACAATGCCAAAGACTGCAACACTCTTTACGAGAAGAGTGTTGAGCTCCACGCTGCGGTAATCTTTCTTCTCCCGCTAGCTAGTTGCATTTACACTTAGTCCATATACTAATTTTGTGTTTTTTTGTTTTTGTATGTCAGGCTCTTGCTGTCGATGCTCAGCTTAATTATAGGCTGAACAACGAAGTCCACTCGAGCTTGACTCTTGCTCATGAGGCAAAGGACCTTCAGCTTAAATTGAGTGACGAGCTTAAGTCCACAAAAGCAAAGGTAGAGGCATGAGCCGAGGAGCTTAAGGTCAAGATATCCGAGCTTGAAAAGCAGAATGCCAGGCTCGCTGAGCTTGAGAAGGAGAATGCTCGAGTCAAGGAGGTCAATGCCAAGCTTGAAGAAGAGAAGGTCGTCACTTTTGAGATCATTGAGAGTGAAAAGGCTCATCTTCTTGAAGGGTTTAAGGAGAAAAAGGATCGGGCGGTCGACCTGGCCATGTACAGAATCTTGGCCAACAATGTCGACCTCGATACCAGCTTCTTAGGCCATCTTGAAGCGAAACTCGTGGCCAAATGGCAGGCTCGACTTAATGAGGAGGAGGCTGGTCAGGATGACGCAGAGGGAGCTGGGGAGGACACTGATGCTGAGAAGGCCAAGGAGGATGCTGAGAAGGCCAAGGAGATTGCTCCCTCTCTTTAGATGATACCTCGGGGCTGCGTCCCTTTATTTTTTGTAATTGTTTTCTTTTAATTTATGCCTATGGGGCTGATACAATTTTTTTGACTTCATTTTAATATATATGCTTTACATTTCTCGGGTTGAAATATCTTGCACATTTTATATTAAAGTGTCATATATGTCTGTTTAATCACACAAACATAGTTTGGATTTTAATCTCGAGGTTCAATGCATTCATGCACAGTTTGCTCGAATTATCCGCTTCCGATCTCGTTATTTGTTAAGGTCGGATATTACTTTTACCATACACCCGAAAGTACTTGTATGGTGTGTAATGCAAATGGTTTAGTTATATCTTACTTTTTAGTTACTTTTTCTCATCCTCGGTTAGCTCTCCGAGGTTATGTGGTCGAAACTATTGTTTTGCAAGATACTCCAGCCTCGATCTCGGCTTAACACGAAGTGGGTTATGCTCCAACTTACTGCCGATTAGTTTTAGCTGGTTTGTTCCAAACCTATTAAGGTCGTGTTAGGTTTGTAATCCACACATTTATATTTTAATCTAGTTTGCATACTTTGTTACATCAAAACATTTTTATCTTTTTTCCAGTTTGGTTATATCCAAACTTATCTCATTTCGCGCATTTGGTTATTTCCAAATACTTGTGTACTTTTGACAGTTTGGTTATATCCAAACAGTTATATGCGTTTCATATATGTTGTTTTATTTTTTCAAGCTGGTGGTATATGTGCCACTGATGCCCCCTTAATATCCTATGAGTGAGACCATAGGTTATTAAATTAAGAGAGATTGCAAAAAAAAAAAAATACAGCATATTAAATGAAATCAAACTTTATTTGAAAAAATCCAAAAATAGAAAAACAGTACAGATAAACAAGCATGGTTATAGGCAACATCCTTCCTATACTATTGATAGTAAGGTCGTAGGTGTTTGCCATTCCATGCTCATGGTACTAGACTTCCATCCAATCTCGCCAACTTGTAAACGCCGGGTTGGATGACTGACTCTATCTGGTAGGGTCCTTCCCAATTTGGCCTGAGCAGGCCAGCTGCAAGATCCCGTGTTGCCAAGAATACACGCCTTAGCTCCAAATCTCCCATGCTAAATTTTTGATCCCGAACTCTTTTGTTGAAGTACCGGGTAGCTCGCTGTTGGTATGCAACATTTTTTAATTGAGCCTCGTTCCTTCTTTCTTCGATCAGGTCAAGAGTTTCTTCGAGCTGAGAGTGGTTCGAGGCTTGATCATAAGCGAGGGCTCGAATTGTGGGAATTTCGACCTCGATTGGCAACATAGCCTCACAACCGTACGCCAGATAGAATGGGGTATGTCCTGTCGATGTACGGGTCGTGGTCCTATATCCCCATAGGACTTGGGGCAATTCTTCGGGCCATCTTCCTTTAGCTTCTTCCAAATTTTTCTTCAGTGAACTTTTTAGAGTCTTGTTTACAACTTCGACTTGGCCATTCGCCTGGGGATGGGCCACTGACGAGAAGCTCTTTATTATTCCATTTTTTCGCAAAAGTTGGCAAACAGATCGCTGTCGAACTGGGTTCCGTTATCGGACACAATCTTCCTCGGCATCCCATATCGACATATGATGTTTTTCACCACAAAGTCAAGGACTTTTTTGGAGGTTATTGTCGCCAAAGGTTCAGCTTCTGTCCACTTTGTGAACTAATCTACGACGACTACCGCGTACTTTACTCCGCCCTTGCCAGTCGGAAGGGAGCCTGTGAGGTCGATTCCCCATACCGCAAATGGCCATGGGGAGGTCATCATAGTTAGTTCGGATGGTGGAGCTCGAGGAATTGTGGTGAATTGTTGGCACTTATCACACCTTTTTACGTAGTCAAATGAGTCTGATTTGATGGTAGGCCAGAAGTATCCTTGGCGTATGATTTTCTTGGACAGGCTATGCCCCCCAGTATGTCCTCCATAGAACCCTTCATGAATTTCTTCTAAGATTTTTTTAGGTTCGGGAGGAGTCACACACTGGAGTAGTGGCATGGAATATCCTCTTCTATACAGCCTTCCATCTATAATGGTATAACGAGGGATTTGATACATCAACTTTCGAGCCTTGGTCCGTTCTTCCGAAAGGATGCCGGTCTCGAGATATTCAACTATCGGAGTCATCTAGGTAGGCTCGGAATTGATCATACACACATCCTCTTGCTTTGGCTCATCAATACTAGGTGCCGAGAGATGTTCAATTGGCACGACATTCAGTTCGTCATTCTCGGTAGAGGTAGTGAGCCTGGCTAAGGCGTCCGCATTCGAGTTCTGTTCTCGGGGGACCTGTTTTATCGCATAGAACTCGAAATGTTCTAATGTTGATTTTGCCTTTTCTAAGTATGCTGCCATTCTCGTACCACGAGCCTGCTACTCTCCCAAAATTTGGTTAACCACTAGCTGGGAGTCGCTGTAGCAATGTATTGCTTTAGCTTTGAGCTCCTTGGCTATACGAAGTCCCGCCAGTAAAGCCTCGTACTCTGCCTCATTATTTGACGCGCTGAAGTCAAATCTCAAGGCAGAGTGAAATCTGCTTCCTGCAGAAGTGATCAAAATTACTCCTACCCCCGATCCATTTTCATTAGATGACCCATCAACGTAAAGTTTCCACAGCTCGTGGGCCGGGGTTATAACTTCATCGTTGGTCATGCCAGTACACTCCACTATGAAGTCTGCCAAGGCTTGTTCCCTTATGGTCATCCTTGGGTGATAAGTGATCTCGAATTGTCCGAGTCCACCGGCCCATTTAAGAAGTCGACATGAAGCTTCTGGCTTGGACAAGACTTGTCTTAGTAGTTGATCATTTAGTACATGGATGGGGTGCGCTTGAAAATAGGGTCGAAGTTTTCGAGATGAGTGAATTAGGCTGAGAGCTAGCTTCTCTATCAAGGGATATCTTGATTCTGCCCCCAGTAACCTTTTACTGACGTAATACACGGGACTTTGCACTTTTTCTTCCTCTCGTACGAGTACTGCACTTATGGCGTGCTCGGTCGTAGCAAGATACAAGTATAGAACTTCTCCCGTAATAGGTTTTGACAAGATAGGGGGTTCTGCGAGGTGTTTCTTGAGTTCCTGAAAAGCCAACTCGCATTCCTCTGTCCATTCAAATTTCTTGCCTCCCCTCAACAGGTTGAAAAACGGAAGACAACGGTATGTGGATTTTGATATAAACCTACTTAGTGCCGCCATCCTGCCCGTCAGACTCTGGACATCTTTGTGTTGTTGAGGTGAAGGCATATCGATCAGGGCCTGGATCTTGTCTGGATTAGCTTCTATTCCTCGAGCATTTACAATGAAACCCAGGAATTTTCCTGAAGATACTCCGAAAGAGCACTTCTGAGGGTTAAGCTTCATGTTATATTTCCAGAGCATGGCAAAGCATTCTTCGAGGTCATCAACATGGTTATTGTTAAGTTAAGATTTGACTAACATATCATCAACATAAACTTCCATGTTGTTCCCTATTTGCTTGGAGAACATCATGTTCACAAGCCGCTGTGGCCCCAGCATTTTTGAGCCCGAATGGCATAACATTATAACAATATAACCCTTTATCTATTATGAAGCTCGTATGTTCCTGGTCAGGGGCATGCATGGAAATCTGGTTATATCCAGAATAGGCATCCATGAATGACATTAGTCCATGCCCTTCCGTGGCGTCCACGAGCTGGTCAATCCGTGGTAAAGGAAAGCAATCCTTAGGACAGGCCTTGTTGAGGTCCGAGTAGTCAATGCAGGTTCTCCATGTTCCATTAGGCTTCGGGACCAGTACCGGATTGGCTACCCAATCGGGGTAAAAAGCATCCCTAATGAATCAGTTTGCTTTTAACCTGTCGACTTCCTCTTTTAGGGCCTTTTTCCTATCGTCATTCAGTTGTCTTCGCTTTTGTTGCTTCGGCGGGAAGCTTTTATCGATATTTAGCGCGTGGCTCACTATATTTGGAATTATTCCTACCATGTCCGAATGTGACCACGCGAAGACATCCTAATTCTTCTTCAAAAAGCAAATTAATTGCTATTTAGTTTCTTCATAGAGGTTTTTCCCGACCTTTACCGTTTTCGGGGGGTCCGATTCTTCGAGCCTAATTTCTTCGAGCTCTTCCAATGGTTCGAGATCAGCTCTTTCCTCTACTCTTGGGTCAATTTCTTCATCTATCTCCAAGATTGTCCCATCCTTAGTCTGAATAATGACGAATGCTTGTGCGCTTGCCTGCTTCTTTCCCCTTATTGAAATGCTATAGCATTCCCTCCCGGCTAACTGGTCTCCCTTCAACGTCCCGATGCCACTAGAAGTCGGGAACTTGATGGCCAAATGCCTTACAGACGAGACTGCCCCCAGCCCTACTAGGGCGGGTCTCCCGAGCAGCACGTTGTAGGCCGATGGCAGGTCCACTACTACAAACTCCATCATCTTGGTTGCTGAGACTGGATAGTCTCCCAAGGTTACAGGGAGTTCAATGGACCCCATAAAGGCAATCCCCTCTCCTGAAAAATCGTACAATGTCGTTGCACAAGCTTTTAGGTCTCCAAGCACAAGTCCCATCTTTTCTAAGGTGGCCTTATAGAGAATGTTCACTAAGCTCCCATTATCAATGAGAACTCGGTGAACTTTCTTATTCGCGAGCTGGAGAGTGATGACCAGTGGGTCATTGTGGGGAAACTGAACATGGGACGCATCGTCCTCAGTAAAGGTTATCGGCTGAAATTCAATCTTTTGGCACTTTGGAGCTCTAGGTTTGGGTTCATAGGGGGACCCGTCCCCATATTTTAGCTCGTTCACGTATCTCTTTTGGGCATTCTTGCCTGTCCCTGCGAGATGAGGCCCGCTCGAGATGGTTATCACATCTTCTCCATCAATCGGAGGGGGCCTATCTTCTTCTCTATCTCGGGAATTATTGTTTTGAGCATGCTGCGGCGCAGCTGCCCTCTGGCTAGTAGAAGCCTAATTATTATTCTGGTTCCTGACATACTGTCTGAAGTATCCTCTCGAGATCAGTCCTTCGATCTCATCCTTCAACTGCTTGCATTCATCAGTAGTGTGCCCAGTATCTCTGTGAAATCGACAGTACTTGCTAGAGTCTCTCTTGGACTTCTGATTTTTCATGGGGTCTGGACGCCTGAAAAAGACCTGGTTTTCATTAGCCAGGTATATATTCTCCCGAGACTCGTTGAGCTCGGTGTACACTTTGTACACGGAGAAATACCTTTCCCCTTTCTTCTTCTTTCCCCCTTCCGCCTCGGGGTTACTTCCTTCATTCTTCTTCCTTTTAGAATGGTTTTCTGCAGGGGGTTTCGAGGTTGATGGGTCCGCCGAGGCCGAGGCAGAGTTTACGTTTATCGTTGTAGTTATGGGCTGAGAGGTCATGTTCAGCGTTGACCTCGCCTCTTCTACATTGACAAACCTCTGAGCTCGTCTATTAAACTCGGTTAAAGACCTCACAGGCTTTCTCTGCATATCATCCCAGAGGGGACTTCCCGACATTACCCCAGCTTGGATGGCCATTAGATGACCGCTGTCGTCTACATCCTGAGCTCGGGCGACCTCCAAATTAAACCTTGTAAGGTAGCTCTTTAACGTTTCACTTGGCTGTTGCCGAACATTGGTCAGGGTAGATGCCTCGGGTCTTACCCCGATCATGGCTCTAAACTACTTTTTGAAATCTTTTGATAGCCGATCCCAAGAAGTGATTGAATGCCTCTTATATTTTTCGAACCAGTTTTTTGCAGGTCCTGTAAGCGATGCTGGAAATAACATGCATCTGAGCTCGTAACCCACATTACTTGCTCTCATTATGGTGTTAAATGTACTCAGATGACTGTACGGGTTGGACTTCCCTTCAAAAGGCGGGACATGAGGAATCCGAAACCCTTGAGGAAACAGAGTGTTGGAAATATGGGGAGCGAATGGTTCGAGCTCCTCATCAGAATCCTCATCCTGACTCCGACCTCGCTCATTTTGCAAGAGCCTAAATGCCCTTTCCAGCTGATCAATTATTTCTTGAACCGGGTCCGCAGGGGGTCTCGCCTGAAATTGGCTATCATTGATCATAATTCCAGGCTCGCGCCTTCGCAGGGGATCTTTGCGCCCATTTAGGCGATCTCTCAAGTCTGAGTTCGATGGATTACCACTACCCCGATTCTGATTCAGGTGCTCCCGCAGGTCAGAGCGGTTCCTATGGTTTCCAGTATTTCTTCGTCCTTGATCATACATGCTGACTGATCTGGCGTCCCCTGAGTCGTCACTGGCGAGGCTTGTCGCATGATTGTTCCGAGACGGATTTCTTTCATGCTGCCTCGTCTCTGCAGTGCAAGATCGAGACATTTGGCTTCTCGCAGGCTGGGTGCCTCTCCGTTCTCTAGTAGCCTCTCTATTCCTGTATTTTCGTCCTACTCGCCTTGCCTCATCACCCTGAGTTGGTTGTGCGTTCCTCCTAGGTGGTGAGGGGTATCTTATTGGTGACGGAGGGAACCATATGGGTGACGGTGGCTGCCAACCATTTCGGGGCCTGGATGGTCCCGAGTTCGCCCGTGCTGACTCGGTAACATTCTGTGTGTTACCAGGAATCTGAGTCCGAGCCTCTGCAGGGGCTCGGTTATTCCCAGCTTCTGCTGGTAATTCTGTAGTTGAGTTAGCCAGAGCCCTCGCCCGAGTGTTCCTTCGGGGTCTCGAGGGAGCAGGTTGCTTTGCCGGCGGCGGAGGTTGTTCCGTTCTTCTTGGGGCAGGGTTTTTCCGAGGTCGCCCACGAGGCCTGCGGGGAGGAACATGAACGTCACGTGGAGGTGGGTCTTGGTTCTCCTGCGGAGGTTAAGGCTGAGCCGCCTGCGCATCCGTGGCTAACCCAGCCAACTCTTCGTTTTGCTTCTTGGCTTCAGCCAACTGTTTTCTTAACTGTCGGTTTTCAAGTTCCACAAATGGGGACGTACCGTTCAGGATTATAGTACATTTCCTCATCGTCCCTTGGAGTCGGAGGTGCTGGAGGTCCTTGAGAATGGGAGGACTCACTTCTCTCTTCAAGTTCAGGATTTGTCATCGGCTACTTCCCAGGGCGCCGTGGATAGTTTTCTTCAGGATTGTTCTGATCATTCGCGGCCATAGCTAATTAGGGATTGCATTGCTTAAGGCTCTCAATGAAAGCACTAAACTGTTGACGCCGTTTTTCTTCAATGTAGAACGATTAAACAACAAGAAATATGGCACGGATAAATAATACAGAATAACAACAAGAGTTTTACGTGGTTCAGCAGTTAACTCTGCCTAGTCCACGAGTCAATTTTATTAAGACTTTGGATATTTCAGGAAATTCTTCAGGGATTAATTCTCCGGAAATTCTCTCAAGATATCAAAAATCCGTCCCCTCTAAGTGTTCATGATCTATCTATTTATAGATGGTTCTCAGAGTTCGTTCCTACATATCTCGGGAAGATACTCCTCTTCATTAATGTGAATAATGACATTAAATTCTGTAACTCCTACATTCAAGGAAACGTCCCCTGAAGACCGGGAGGCATATAACAAACTAGTTAATATCCCTTTAATGTAGGGAAGTTACAACAATAAATATCTTTAAATGCATGGAACGCGTCTCATCAGATGACCCATTACGTCGTTCGAGATTGGTAATCAGTATCATGTCGGACCAGGTCTTGAGGTAAATTATGAGCTAGCCACCTTACCCCAAGACCAGCTCGGAGCGGGTAAATACCACCGAGGCCGTTACACTCCGAGCTTATACCCATGCCAAACTCGGGCTACTTGATCCGAAGACACCCGACAACGGATATACTCCGATGCTATGTCTTTCGAGCTTAGAAAGAACTTCGAGGTTACATATCTTCGAGGTTGCCACCTTGCTTCGAGGGTTTGACATCTGGACCACGATGTGCTTTAGATATCTCGAGCTCACACTTGACGAGTCCAGCTTTCGAGGTCACAATCTCAGGTCTCGAAATCTGGGCATAACACAAAGCAATCTATAATTATTTTTTTGACAAAATAAAAGAATTCCCACTAATTTTTCTATAAATTATTCACAAAAATGTAAAAGTTATTTAAAAAAACGTAACATATGTTTACTTGTTATAGTCAAATTTGGTAACTATGATTTATAATATAGTAACATTAGTTATTGGTTTAATAACTACATGTTACAATATAGCTGATGATAGTCACAATATTATTATTTGAATATTTTTAGATTAGATTTATAAATCTTTGTTACAATCATTTTGGTGTTAAAATTCTAAATTATTTTTGTAAATGTTAGTTACAAAAATATACATTTTAGTTATAAAACTAATTTTGTAAAATTTTGTTACAAAAATAAATTTACTTAGTTAAAAAAATTGTCTATAATTTTTGTTTACAAAAATAAATTTTTATAACTCATTTTTGTAATAGTTGTTTACAAAAATGTAATTGATATTTACAAATTTGTAACAAATATTTATAAAATGTTTATAAGTTTATAAACATTGTTCATATAAATATTATATTTTACCAATTTTTATTTACAATTTTGCCTCTCCATATTTTTGTACAAAATCTTCGTTTTTTTTTAATTAATCGTATTTTTTATATAACTTTTAAGTATTAGTGCATTTTTGTAGATTTTCCTAGATATGTTATTTATATTTTTAAAATAATAAAACTTTGAAACAATGCTCAAATTCAAGCCCACGTTTCAGCCCATTATTGAGTTCAAAAGTTCAATTATCAAAGCCCGGGGAATAATAATATTACGAAGCAATTATTTCCCGCGAAATATAGGTAAATGGAATTCCGGGCGATATTGCCGTCCAGATCTTTCTATATTCCGGCAAATTTTCTCGTAAAATCTAAAACCCCGCCCCGCAATATTCTCAGAAGAAACAATCTTCGGCGCGAACCTCCTCACGTTCGGCCCTCTGTCGCGGCCTTAAACGAGAACAATGGTAGCTTATCGGTCTCAAAAGAGTGTACGGACGATAAAGATCCAGAACGAGCAAGCTTGAAAAATCAAAAGAAATGGATTCATTTCGTGGGAGTTGGAGGCTGTGGAATGTCTGCGCTCGCCAAGCTTGCCCTGAAACAGGTAAGTTTGCTTTTGTGGTAATTTCTAACTTCAATACAAACTTTTCTGGCCTACTAAACAGATATGGTCAGGAAATTACTTTGAAGTTTGTGTTAATGGTGGATTTTTTTTTAGGGTTACGAAGTTAGTGGGTCGGATCTTGAATGGAATAGCTTCATGGATAGACTACAAGAAGCAGGAGTGCGTTTGTACATTGGTCATTCTGTCTCGAATTTGCAAAGGAACAATAGTTCAAGATTGCCTAGTGCTGTTGTCATTTCAAGTGCTATCCCTCAAAAAAATGTGGAGATTTTACATGCAAAGTCCATTGGAGTACCTGTGTGAGTACAAATTATATTTGGGTTTTACTCTGTAGCTCTGCTGGTTTTTTTTTTGCATGTCGGTCACCCAGTCCCAGCTTCAGTTTAATTATTTTCAAAAGATAAAATGGGTTCAAGCTGTTCCATTCATTTTCATTTATTGGAAACTGTTAAATATTAATTTATTAAGCTACGATTACTGACTTGGACAAAGTCACTTAGAAGTTAGTCAAAGGATGACTTATCTCGCTCGTCATGACATTTAGTTAGTTGTATAACTGACTTATGGCTTGGGTGAATATTTGAATTCGATTTCATGTTGTTGATTCATTGAGAGAAATAGAGCCTTGTTGTGTGATAGAGTTTTCTTTGAGTGTTGTCCTTGTAAGTTAGCTTGTAAAAAAGCTATAATTTTTGTACTAGTTGAAAGCTGAATGAGAGAGACTGCTCCCCATGGATGTAGACCCTTTTATGGTTGAACCACATCTATGATTGTTGTGTCTTGTTCTTTACTGTATGTTGATATTCTGTGTATGTGATCTTGGAAGAAAATCTTGGGTTTGGTTGCTGGATAGATCAAGGTTTATCTCGACCTAAGTATACAGAGCAGAAAAATTTATATTTACAACATTAGTGATTCTATTATATTTGTTGTTATTTCAGATACAAGCGAGATTATTGGTTGGGAAATTTGACACGGCACTATAAGCTCATAGCTGTCAGTGGTAGCCATGGTAAGGATATAGCATTCTGTAATCTGTCGATGTGTTCACACACACAGACTCACATATACATATACATATATATATATATGTATGTATAAGCTAGTATACTACTTTTTCAGGGAAGAGTACAACTACAGCTATGCTTGCTTATGTTTTAAATGCAATGGGTGATGATCTTACTGCTATAGTTGGGGCAGATGTGCCACAGGTATCTTTGGGAAAGGAAAAAGAAAAAATAGTGCATCCCTTTTCTCATTTGCCATTTGTTTGCATGTTTATCTGCTGAAGTTTCTCCTTTTGATTGATTTAATATTTGTGGTTAGTCTCTTACTTTACCTTCAGTTTCAGTGGTTAAATTAATGTCCTTGGATGTTCTAAAGTCAGTGAAACAGAATTGTTTTCAAACTGGTCTTGTATGCAGTTCACAGAAGGAAATATTATTTCAGGAAGCAATGAAACATTTGTATTAGAGGTAATAACTCTTTTAATGGTGTTGACTTGATGATTTGAAAGAGATTCTTTAGTTATATGTTTAAAGTGTTTTATTACTTAACAGTGCGACCTTGCTTGGAGTTTTTAAAATAATACTCATTACTCTTTAGACTTAAAAACTGAATTGATTTGCCTGAAGAAAAATGACTAAACACATTAAGCGGCAGGGTATGATAATGTATGAGGCCTTATTATATAGTCAACATTACTTCAATACTGTTCTCTAATATCAAAGGTCCTTTTTATCATTTGGAAGAGAACGAGGCTTTACATAGGGGTGGCAACTTTGGCAAGTTGTGGCAATCCAATTATAATTGTGTCGTTTTTGAGTTACCTGCTTAATGAAAATCATCGTGCAAAAAATACTAAACCAATATAATGATTAATTTAGTTGAATTTTATTAAGTAGTTCTGATAAACAAGTTAAATTAGCTCATTAAGTTTATGTTTTATATTTTATTTATGTGAAAATGATTTTAAAAAATTTATTATTATTTCTATCATATACTTGTTAAATTTTGTAATTAATGTATTGGTATCGTGTTTGACCCTAGTTGCCACCCACCCCTCTATTAATCTTCATACTAATGTCTATTCCTTCTCTAAAAAGGCAGAAAATGTTCTTTTGTGACCTTTGCTTATTTTATATTTGTAAGGATTGTAGCCTTAATCTCATGCATTTTCTCTCTTTTGGTAGGCTGATGAATATGATGGTTGCTTCTTGCAATTATCACCTCATATAGCTGTTGTAACAAACCTGGACTGGGAGCATGTTGATATTTTCCCAGACGAGGTTTAGCATCTTTATGTTCTTCTGTAGTATAGAAGATTCTTTTACTATATATCTTTCCCACTATCAACATGCTGACATCATGCTTTCATATCAATCAGGAAGCAGTTAAAACGATGTTTAGGAAATTCCTAAATCGAATCAGAAAGGGCGGACATCTCATCTTATGTGGGGATAGGTATGTCGCTATATGCTTTAGACATGGTTTATTATTGAAAAAGGTAGAGAGAAGAGAGAGCAAGAGAGAGAGAAATCGGTATATTTCAGCTTACTTAAATTTACAATTACAGAGTAGGCCTTATATACCCAAGGCTATATACATATGACACCTGTACAGTAAATAAGCAAATGTATATAGAATTAATTTACAGAGCTAATACTACTTATCATCCCCCCTCAAACTCAGGGGACGTGGAACGACCGTGAGTTTGGATCGAAGTTGAAGGAACCGGGCCGCTGGGAGTGCTTTGGTGAGAGCATCAGCTAGCTGATCCTCAGAAGGCGTAAACCGAACGACCAACTGATTAGAAGAAACACGCTCGCGTATGAAATGGAAGTCAATATCCACATGTTTGGTACGAGCATGGAGCACCGGGTTGGCTGTAAGATAAGTAGTGCTGAGATTATCACAGAGAATGACTGGAGCGGAGCGTTGTTGCATATGAAGATCGCGAAGAAGAAACTGAACCCATGAAAGCTCAGCAACACCATCAGCGAGAGCGCGAAATTCAGATTCAGTGCTGGAGCGGGACACTACACGTTGCTTGGAGGAGGACCAAGAAATAAGATTGTGTCCCAAGAAGATACAATACGCACCAGTGCTGCGGCGGTCGTCGGGGCATGAGGCCCAATCGGCATCGGTATAGCATAAAAGATTGAAGTCAGAACAGGGCTGAAGCAGCAAGCCATGATGAGCCGTGCCTTTTAGATACCGCAAAATACGCTTGACAGCCTGCCAGTGCGTGTCAGAGGGAGAGTGCATAAATTGGCAGACACGGTTGATGGCGAAAGAGATATCAGGGCGTGTCATGGTACAATATTGAAGTGCGCCCACAATGCTGCGATAGTGAGAGCCATCAGGCAAAGGCGTTCCATCGTGAGCAGGAGGCCGTGGTCATAGGTGTATGAAAAACCTTGGAGTCCAACAGCTCAGCACGATGTAAAAGATCCAGGATATATTTGTGCTGATTTAAGTGTAGACGAGTGGGAGAATAGTGCACCTGAATACCCAAAAAATAATGCAGTGGACCCAAGTCTTTTATGGCTAAGTGAGAGCCGAGATCAGAAAGAAGCTTGGTGATGGAGGAGGGGCTGTTGCCAGTGAGAATAAGATCGTCCACATACACCAATACAATGAGGACAGTAGCTGAATGACAGTAAATAAACATAGACGAATCAGCAGAAGAGTTCTCAAACCCCCAAGTCAGTAAAAATGAACTAAGTTTGTTATACCAAGCCCTTGGGGACTGTTTTAAACCATAGAGCGCTTTGTCAAGGTGACAGACATAGTCAGGATGATCTGGGTCACGAAAGCCCTCGGGCTGAGACATAAAAACAGTTTCATTAAGATCCCCGTGAAGAAATGCATTCTGTACATCAAGTTGGCGAAGAGGCCAGCCCTCCGACATAGCTAGTGTGAGCACCGTACGAATGGTAGTAGGCTTGACGACGGGGCTGAAAGTCTCAAAATAATCCAGCCCTTCTGTTTGGTGATATCCCTTAGCCACAAGACGGGCCTTATACCGATCAATAGAACCATCAGCCTTCAATTTTACCCGAAAAACCCATTTACAGCCCACAACTTTGCCATTAACAGGCGCAGGAACAAGGTGCCATGTACGGTTCTTGTGAAGAGCAGTGAATTCAGCAAGCATAGCTTGATGCCAGTGAGAAAACTTCGCTGTCTGTTTATAAGTAGTAGGCTCAAAAAATGCATCAGTAACAGTGCTGACAAGAACCTTAGGCTTAGAAATACCAGCCTTTGCCCGTGTAATCATAGGGTGCAGATTGATAGGCTTAACACAAAGGGGCTCACAGTGGTCATGTACCTCAACACTAGAAGACACAGCAGGGGAGGAGGAAGATAATGGAGAAGGGGATGAAGATAATGAGGACTGTACAAATGGAGAAGATGAAGGAGTTGTAGACGATGAAGAGGACGAGGATGGAGAAGAGAGAGGAGCAGGAGAAAGAGAGGGAGAAGCAGCGGAAGACAACGAAGAGGAAGAGGTAGAACAAGGAGATGGAACAGTGGGAATAACAGGGGACAAAAGGGGAATGGAAGAAGGGACAGAAGGGGAAGACGGAGAAGAAGGAAGAGAGGAAAAGGGAAAAGAGTGTTCATTGAACACAACATGACGAGATATGTAGATACGACCTGTAGGGGGAGCAAGGCAGAGGTAACCCTTATGTTGGGAACTGTAGCCCAGAAAAACACACTCACGAGAACGAAACTGAAGTTTATGAGTGTTGTATGGCCGAAGGTAAGGGTAACACGAGCACCCAAAAGTACGAAGATGGTCATAGTCAGGGAGTTTGTGATAGAGAGCGAAATAAGGGCTGTTATAAGCAAGGACGGGAGTGGGTAAGCGATTGATAAGAAACACAGCGGTACTAAAAGCATAAGGCCAATATGAGAGAGGGACGTGGGAATGAGCTAAGAGTGACAAGCCGACTTCTACAACATGGCGATTTTTGCGCTCGACCCGACCATTTTGCTCCGATGTATAGGGACAAGATAATTGATGAAGAATACCAAGAGAGTCAAAATGAGATTTGAAAGAACGAAATTCCCCACCCCAGTCACTTTGCAAGCGTTTGATTTTAGCATTAAACTGACAGGAAACCATTTTTTGAAATTTTAGAAAAGTGGGGAAAACTTCATTTTTGCTGTGTAAATGATATAACCAAGTAAAACGACTAAAATCATCAATAAAGAGAACAAAGTAACGAACACTAGTAATAGATTGTTCCGGGGCAGCACCCCACAAATCACTGTGAATTAATTCAAAAGGAGCGGTAGCTCGAGTTACAGATAAAGAAAAGGGTAAACGATGAGATTTGGCCAATTGACAAGCCTTACAAAACTCAAAATGGGAACCAGAATGTTTTGGAAAATTACAATCAGCAAAAACTTTAGAAACAACGCGAGATGAAGGATGGCCGAGACGATTGTGCCAGAGAGAAAAGTCCCGGACCTTGGTGAGATGAGCACGGGTAGGAAGACCAGAGGAAGAGACGGGCAGATTGAAAGGAGGGGTGACTTTGTAGAGACCGCGATCAAGGACCCCCGTGAGAAGGAGATTCTTGGTGACCTGATCCTTGACAAAAAAATTGGTGGAATGAAATTCAATAAAAGCATTGTTATCTTTGCAGAATTGAGAGACACTGATGAGATTATTTGTGAGGGCAGGAGTATGGTATACATGGTTTAAAGTAAGGGGAACAGTATGAGAAGGAAGAGTGACATGACCAATGTGAGAAATTGTGAGAGACTTACCATCACCAACCTGCACCTGTTCAGATCCAGAGTAAGGCACGACACGATCCAGAAGTTGAAACTCAGGAGTAAAATGATTGGTTGCGCCAGAATCCATGAACCAGCTTGCCGTGGAGGGATTCTCAGAGCCAGAGAATGTAACGTGGGGTTGCAGTGGAGGTTGAATCACAGTATTAAAAGTGCGAGGAGGCTGAGGGAGATAGGATAAATTGGTGTGATGATAGCAAACCGTGGCTGTGTGACCAGTTTTACCACAGATTTGGCAAATAGGGCGAGGCTGATTAGGGCGAGAAGGTTGATGTGCGTGAGGAGAAGAGTGAATAGAGGGTCGTGGGCCGAGGACACCAGGAGAAGCATATTGTGAGTATTGTTGGTGAGAGGATGGCTGTTGGGAAGGGAATTTCTGTGAGGTATAGGAAGAAGGGTGAGGTTGTTTGGCAAATTTCTTTCCAGTATGGAGCTGTGAAAGATGAACTTGAAGGGAGCTCTGAGAATCATCAAGAGTGCTTCGTTCCATCCTATAATCAAAACTGAGCAGCAGGCTATACAGAGTTTCCATAGAAGGCTTATCAGATCTGTTCAAGATACCTGTCACATACGCATCATACTCGGGTCCGAGACCTCCCAGAAAATACACTTGTTGGTCCTTATACGAGACCGACTCTCCAATGGCAGCCAAACGATTACAAAATCCCTTCAAGCGCTGAATATATTGCTGAGCAGTTAACCCAACCTTCCGAAGCGTCTGGAGCTTGCCGCGAATTTCTGTGATTCTTGCCATAGATGATGCTGAGTACATTTCTTCAAGTGCTGCCCATATTTCTTGAGCAGTTCCAAAATGAACGATCTCCCCAAGCATGCCTTCAGAGAGGGAAGAGTAGAACCAAGACATTATGAGTCGGTTATACCGATTCCAAGATGAGAATGCAGGATTTTGAGTGGTAGGATCATCAAGAAGGAACTTAGAGGGGCATGGGTGTGTTCCATCTAAGAAATTGTCAAGACCGTGTGCCATAATTACATTTAGAAGCTGATTTTTCCAGATGAGGTAATTGTTTTCATCAAGTTTCACTGAGAATGTGTGATTCATGGAAGGGAGAGTCATATTGTTTTGATTGTTTGAGAAAGCTGAATTAGGGTTTTCTTGGAGCTGGGTTCGGCTAGATGAATTTGGAGAGGTTTCTTGAGCCATTGCTCTGATACCATGAAAAAGGTAGAGAGAAGAGAGAGCAAGAGAGAGAGAAATCGGTATATTTCAGCTTACTTAAATTTACAATTACAGAGTAGGCCTTATATACCCAAGGCTATATGCATATGACACCTGTACAGTAAATAAGCAAATGTATATAGAATTAATTTACAGAGCTAATACTACTTATCAATTATCAGCTAGCACCAGAAGATGTTGGTACATCCACAATGTATCTGGGTTGCATATGTTAGTAAAGTTCAATTCATTTTTCTATTAAAATCACAAATTTTCAATTGAAGGAAACTACAGTCAAGGTGCAAAATCCTTGCTGAGTAACTGTAAACAGACAATTGGATTAGATGCTATGAGGGGTGCAGTGTCAATTCCAAGCTCAGAACAACGTGCTGATAACTATAAGATAGCAACCTTTGGAATTTCAAGTTCTAATGAATGGCATGCATCATCAATTACTCAAAACTCAGAGGGTGGTGTTGATTATACAATGGTATATACGATTCTTGTTTGAATACTGTAATAAACAATGTTTGCTTACCTATTTTGCTATCCAAATTCTGAAAATCAAAGATGCAGAAGATTTACTAAAAACAACCATAACAATACTTGAATGTTTTCCTATTTTAAAAAAGAAAGAAAGAACAGTGATATTCTTAAAAGAGCTGTCTCGGGATTTCTAACTCTTTAGGGTGCATTGAATTAGATTTTTAGTGAGATTGTTTTAGGATATTTTATTTGTTTTTGAAAGTAAATAAGAGAAATAACAGCCTCAAATATACTCTTTCATGTAAACGTGACACTGTTCAAGCTATGCATTTACATTTAGAGCAAGCTCTATATGGTTACTTAGTTTCCTTGTTCCCATTTCGGTTCTTTGGCTTTTCTTTGTTTTGGTTTCAGGGATCATAGGAATGAAAAGTTTTAAGCTTTGAGCTGATAGACTTTTTACTTATGTAGTGGGAACATCAGAGATGTGTCTGATGCCTATTTAATAATTTATTATGCATAACTAGTCTCTAAAAAATAGTCAACCAGAAATTGCCATTGTGTAATTTGATTTTTTTTCATTTCTTCTTGCAAATATTAGCTGAAAACTTGCATTCCATTTTCAAAATTCAGTGTAAAAAAGAAAAGTTGATTTCCTGCAGTGTCATCGGGGATGCCCAGTGGCAGACATCAGTCTACAGATTTCAGGGAATCATAACGTCCTCAATTCCTTAGCAGTGAGTAACTTGTAAATTCTTTGTTGGTAAATTACTTCATAAGTACTTTACAATTCTAGAATGCTGAGTTTGTAAAATCGGTGTTTAGCTAAATACCAAGATTTTATTCTTCTGCGGGGAAAAGCTTAAAATGTAATGATGATCTGTTCGCTAACTTTCTGCTGTCGTTTCACTTTAATACAACCTTACATTACAGGTTATTGCTACAGTAGCTGCAATGGTTACAAACCAAAGACATGTTTATGATACAGTTGAACGTTTGAAGTTGCACTTGAAAAATTTTAGAGGCATTTCAAGGCGTTTTGAGATGATTGGCAGTATCCATGGATGCCATGTATTTGATGATTATGCTCATCATGCCACAGAGATTCGCGCAGTTCTTCAAGCTGCACGGCAGCGGTTCCCTTTGAAGGCTCTGTTGGTGGTGTTTCAGCCTCATACTTATAGGTAGGTAATCATTAATAAGTCTTTTGCTTTATTGAAGTGCATAGTTCCTGGGCTCTGTTTTCACATCGGTTGGTACAATACGTATCGTGCCAAACTGATAAATCATAACCTCTGCAGTCGTCTAGCAGCTCTGAAAAGTGACTTTGCCAATGCCCTTAGTGACGCAGATCAAGTTATTATAACTGAGGTACTTATCTTGTAATATAAGTTCCACATAACTTCGTTGGTAAAGATTATTGACAGTTAGATTATGATCTCAGGTTTATGCTGCTCGAGAAACACGCCATTGGAACGTCAATGGAAACGATTTATCTGATTTGATAATTGGTCGTCCATCGGAATATATTCCTTCGCTGGTATTAATAATAAACTATCTATGTTATTTATACTCGGGGCCTTTACTCTTGTTTCTTCAACGAATCTTAAGAAGTCATATTTGAAATTTGGAACTAGTATGGGAACATGATAGCAACACATTACGTAGTAAGAAAAAAGTGGCAAACCCAATGCTCAGATTCGTTAACCGTTTAGAAAGGTGTTAGTACTTGATGTATATGGTTTGGTGGCTTCTGCAGGAAGATGTAGTGAATAAGCTAGTGCTACAAATATGCGAGGACCCCCATCGAGATATTGTTGTTTTAACACTTGGAGCCGGTATTGATAAATAAAATGGATTGTCATTCAATGTCTTATCATATTTAATAAAAGAAAACAAGGAACCGTCGTCCAACTACATTCACTAACCTGTATATTTTACCAGGTGATATTACCACTTTGGGCCCTAAACTGCTCAAGAAACTGCAAAAGCAACTGAAAGAAACTGCTTTCGATGTTTCTACTTGTAAGTTACCAAACCGGAAGTCTCCCATGCCTGGGCCTGGCAATTCCTTTGGTGATCAAGTCATTCACTCACATCTCGTTGATTGAAACGATAGAGGTATGAAACTTGAGAAGAAGAAAATGTCGGGTGGAAAGGAATGAAAAACTTCACCTTGGCTCAACTAGCTTTCCGACTCAAGCAATAACAAAAGTTTTGCTTCTAAAAGACTTGTGGTAAATTATTTGTACTTCATTATTAAATTACACTGATTCATTCTTGGCGACATCATATTATTTGTCGGTAGTCAAGCTCGTACATGCAAATACAATATATGATTATAGGACAATTCTTCAAAAGGCACTTTACTTTAAGCTCTGCCGGTCAGGCTTTTAGTGTTTCTCGACCCGTGAACAGTTTTCGGCGCGATTTTTTTTTATGAACGTGTATATTGTAACTATTTAGAGTATCCTACAAATTTTTAGAAAATTCAAAATAATTTACAGTACCAAAAATTAAGTTTAAACATATTATTTTTCATGCGCATATATTAAGTTTAAACTATTCAAAATTTTCTAAAAATTTGCAAGATGCTTTAAATAACTCTAATATACTCTAAATAACTACAATATACATTATTATAAAAAAAAATCGCGTCAAAGCCCATAAGCTTAAAGGGAAGCCTATAGGAGATATGATTATATATACTAGCTCTGAAGTATCGTCAAGGTCTATTTCTTGGTCCAACAAACTAAATGAAACAGCAAATCCTTTCATTCTTTTTTCCTCGAAAGATAAATACAGCAACCAAGTTAACTTTCCAATAAATGTTGGGCTACAAACACCAACCTTGAGACTAGTACTAGAACTCAACAATGAAAAAAAACTACAAACTAAATCATAGAAATTAAGGCAAAATTTATCCCCTCACTGTACAAAGCAACTGAAATCACAACGCTTAACAAGAATACTTTGAATACCTCCATTCTGAAATTAAAAAACCCAAAATTGTACACACGAAGAAAAAACTTGCAACTATTTTTTTAACTACTAAACTCCCCAAGTGTTGAATTACTAACCCCCAAAGAATGAGAAAAAACCACGCTTCTTGGGCTCTTCTTCAACCATGACAGCCTTCATACTATCTTGCTCAACCAGTCTCCAAGCTGCTTGCTCGAAAGCCAACCCGGCCAACGTGGGTGGCTTATTCAAAACCAGAGGGTACCCCCTATTCGTGCTCCTGATTACTTCAGAATCCTCCGGAATCACTCCTAGTAAAGCCAAACCCAACATTTCTTGTACATCCAACACTGACATCATATCCTCACCTTTGATCATATCAGTCCGAACCCGGTTCACCATCATCTTAATATCCCTTATTCCATCACACTCTAGCAGCCCCGTGACCCTATCCGCATCCCTCAAGCTCGTAATATCCGGCGTTGTCACTAGAATCGCCTCGTTGGCCGGTGTAATGGCCGTAATAAAGCCGGCGTCGATGCCTGCCGGGCAATCGATGATAATGAAATCCGGGCAACCTTCTTGGCGAGATTTCAAGGCGTCAACAAGCCAAACCAAAGCTTTCCCACCAAACCCAATCGGCAATTTCGACCTGGGCTTCGAAATGCACAGCAACTCGAAGTTGGACCAGCGCTTGTCCCTCACCAGAGCCTGGTCCAGCCTACAATCGCCATTGAGGACCTCAACGACAGTGTAATTGACGCGATTCTCGAGACCAAGTAGGAGATCGAGATTGCGGAGGCCAACGTCAGCGTCAATGGCAACGACGGAGAAGCCGAGTCGGGCGAGGGAGAGGCCCACATTGGCGGTGGTGGTGGTCTTGCCAACGCCTCCTTTTCCAGAGGTGATGACGACGACGCGGGGGGTGTCGCCGGCCAACTGGGGCTTCCTATTCCATTGAAGAACGGAGCGTATGGTGTGGGGTTTAGGGTTGGGATTGGGTGTAGGGAATGTGCGTTTTAGGGTTTTGGGATGGTTGAAAAGGGTGGGTGGATGAGTGGTGGCGGGGATGGAGTAATGGTTGGAATGGATGGATCGGACAGAGAGCATTGCTAATTGGCAATTGCTATGCAAAGAGGAAGAGCATGTGACTGTGAGTGAGTATTGAGACTAAGAGAAAAGGAAAGAGAGGTTTTAGGATCAGGAGTTGAGGCAACCTCTTCATTTCATGATCCTGCTTCTGCTAACTCCAATGCCGAGTTTAAGATACCTAATTTATTTACTTTTCTTCTTAAAAAAGATTATAATAAAAATGGAAATTTGCGGCAAAAAAATTAGTTAAAAAAATTGTACTTAAATCACTAACTATTTTTTTTTTCGCAAAAATCAAGAAGTTATCTCAAAGATTACCCTTGAGTCATTAAGTAGGTTTTTTAGTAAAAAAAATTAGTAAGTAGTCTAAAATATTGCATTTAAATTACTAAGTAGTTGTTTTTGTTACAAAAATCACATTTTATACAAATTTTATCTTAATTTTAATTAATCTAAAAATATATATCCATAACATCAATATACTAAATAGAATCTCATTTAAAAATAGAAAATAATTTTAAAATTTCTAATATAAAAATATTATTCAATATTATTTAAATTAAAATTTAGAAAATAATACAATTTAAATTGAATTAAAATTTAGTTTATTTAAAATTAAATAATTTTTCATGGTATAATTTTTTATTTTTTTATTTGTAAAATAAATTTCAAATAATTTTTCAATATTAGAATTATATATTTTTATATTTTTATTAATTAATTAAAATTGAGATATAATTAGATTAAAATATGACTTTTGCCACCGAAAAATCTATTTAATGATTTAGGTGCAACCTTTCAGTCTATTTATTGACTATTGCGGCAAAAAAAAAGACTTAAGTGCAATTTTTTAGACTACTTAATAATTTTTGGTGTAAATTTCCCTAATAAAAACCTAATAAAAACATACAACAAAAAGTAAGAAAAGTGTATTCAAGGGGGTGTAAAATACCTATCAAATGACCAAATAGACATAAATGATTATGGTTAATGACATTCCCACTCTTTTTTTTTTTGTATTTATAGATGGTAAGATAAAAAAAATATTCTACTTTTATTATTATTATTATTATATTTTAATGTTATAATTATTGTTTGAATAATTTATTTGAATATCAAGAAAATTTCATATTAATTTATGAAGATATGATGTTGTATTAGTATGGGAGAATTAAGATCATATACAATGAATAAAATAGTCAGTCACATATTAAAGTAAGAAATCTTTAATGAATGGTTACTAGTATGATTTATTAAGCATACGAGATGCAAGTGATCTAGATTCAGATAACTGATGTGGATAAACATCTTAGTAAATGTGTTGTATATAATAAAGATTATATATGACATGATCGATGCTAATTAATTATCTTTATAAACTTACCGTTTGACATAAAGATTTAATTATTATCATAATAGATGATCATTTGTAGAACAGTCTAAATCCTGAGTATTTATGAACTCATGTGTTGTGTTTATTGGATCTTTTGATTCACGCTTTAATGTTTCTTAGTATTATTAGGCCCATGACTTTTGTTTTATAGATTCAATATCATGAATGGTTGGGAACATTATTTATAAAAATGGAACGGATCGAATATTGATTTCCTTAAGGGTTAATTCTAGAACTAAATAGTTATTGAGCTCAAATCTATAATTTAATTATAGATTAATCGTTCGCTAGTGAACTATTGATACTTAAGGATCAAGAGGTAATAATTAGAAGGGATGATAATTTTGACCAACTATAATTAACGAACCAATAAATGGATGACACAACTACATTTATTGATTATATCAATAGACTACAAGAGAAAACTCTATAAATATAATTCTATAAATACTTAGTGCGATTTCATATTTATAGTGGAGTAATCATTGAATTAATAAATAAGATTATTATATTAAATAGTTTAATTAATAATCTGGTTTATTGAAACTTTGTATTATAGGCCCATGGTCCCCAGGTGACCTCTGTCCTACACCGTCAAGGGTAAGGATGTCATAAGGGAGATTTATAGAGAGAATGACTAAATTACAAATGAATTAATTTTTCGGGGCAAGAAAATAATTATTTGATAATTATGGACAATTGATTAATTGTGAATTAATTACTTATTTAATTATAGGTTTTATTCTGAAAAACTTTATGTTAAAATAAATGTTATTCATGTTTGGATTAATATAGAGAGAGTTTAATTATTATCTTATTATAAGATATTTATTTATTTAAAACTGATATTTTAAGATAAAGTTAATTTTGAATTAATTGGGATAAATATATTATCTTAAATATTAATTAAACAAACAAATAAGAAAATTAGGGAGAGCTACTAAGTAGCTCACACCACTCACTGTACTGCATAGTGAGTGTCGCCTAACTCAGGATATTTGTATCATTGAGATTTGAATTTTGAATTTCAAATTAATTTGTTTATTTAATTATATTTTTAAATATGATTTAAATTAAATAATCAAATCAGATGTAACTCATCATTTTTATTTAAATAAAATAAAGATGAATTAAATTAGTTATTTATTTTTATAAACCTAAAAAGAAGCGATTCATTTTAAAGTTGTTAATTTTGACTATTAGACTCTTTCTAAGAAAAGAAATGATGAAATTTCTTAAACCTGAAATTCTAATTTCAATAGTCTATATTCTCAAACTTCTCTAATGTGCTGAGTACATCTAGAGAGTTCTAAATCAACATTTGAATCCTACATGCCCACACACGTCCTTGTGTGTTAGATGATTGATTTGGAAGACTAAGATGTGACTAAGATGTGAGCTCTCAGGAAGGATAGGAAGATCGTTTATTTATAGGAAAAGATTCAATGACACTTGATAAACTACTAGAGAGGTATTCTCTTATCTATTTATGTGTCATTTAATATATCTATATATGTATGATCCTAGCTGGTATTAATAAATTTTTAAAGATCTATTCTGTTGCGTATTCTTATTTTTCTCATTTAATATCAACAAAAGCTTCCTCTGACTGGGTATAATGGGTAGAGTTCATCCTCATTCGGGTACCCACTTAGAAGAGGAATTTGAACTTTTCTCTTGATTTGTTTTCGAATTTTTGGTTTGATGAAAATACTTTGGAGGAATGATTTGATCCTGCAAAAGGAAAAAAGAAAATTGGTGAGCCAAAGGGAATTGCAGGAGAGAGAGGAGAAGGGGGAAGAGAGTGAAATGAAATATTTTTTTTAAATAATTTTTTTTTGTTTTATTAATTATTATATATTTTAATTATTTTTTTAAAAATTTAAAATCATTATTTTTTAAAAATATATATAAGTTGAACCATTTAAATCATGCCACGTGTTAGGGATATATTTTTTAAAATCAATTTTAATTACTCAATATTAAGGATAATTTGGTCATATTTGAAACATTCCATTTATTCTTACTTATATTAGTGCTTTCCGAGTTTTTGGAAACTACAAATATATTGAGAAGTAAGTGTTAGAAAGAAAGGAAAAGAAATGGACAATATCACAATTTTTACGTAGTTGGAGCGATAATGAGCCTTAGTCCATGAGTCAATAGTATTGAGCTTTAGAGAGTTTAACAATGGAGGATTTTCTGCAAGTTCAACAACGTTTATGCATGCATGGACAATTGGGATCCCTGCTACAGTGCACAAATGACCCTATTCATAGGCGGTCATGTGGCTTGGGCAGGACTAATCCGGGCCCAATAAGGATATAAGCATAAATGCTCTCTAATGGAGCTATAATACAAGTCTGTAACATGATTACAGATTGTTTAGTCTAGGCTAGGGATGGCAAAAAAATCCAGTGGATTGGGGTGGGTCGGAGCCCCGACTCGACGGAGCAACCCCCGATTTGGATATAAGCAGGGCAAAAACGGAGCGGGCTGAGATCCAACCTGACATGCTAGCGATTGAAGCGGGTAGGATCACGACTCGACCCGGTTGTTGTTGTTGTTGTAATTAAAGAATTTAAAAAAAAAAATCAATTACTACTATTATTTAGGGTGATCCATGATCCATATATATATATAATAAGACAAAGTATATTTAAGAGAGAAATATGAGAAAATTAATGTTTTGTTTTGAAGTATATTAAATTTTATTTTATTTTAGTATACAAGACCATTTATTTTATTTCTATCTAGTATGACACATTTTTTTGCTATTTATTTTTATATTGTAATATTTTTTTTAAAAAATAAACTAAATTTTCTTTTATTAAAGAAAAAAAAAGAAAAAAAAACCTTACCGGGTCGGGTCTGATCCGCTCCATCACATATGGGGCAAGTTTGACCTACTCGCATCAAAAGCCTTAACGGGGCGGGGCGGGGCCGGCCTTCCCCATTTACATCCCTAGTCTAGACCCACTTGGTCGACTTAAGGATGGTAGAGCCT
Organism: Humulus lupulus; assembly: GCF_963169125.1. Taxonomy (NCBI): domain Eukaryota; kingdom Viridiplantae; phylum Streptophyta; class Magnoliopsida; order Rosales; family Cannabaceae; genus Humulus; species Humulus lupulus. Next base: position 27,053,207 of record NC_084797.1, read on the forward strand.
TACATCTGCTCGTTGTACATTGATACATACAGATGCGCATGAGCCTTCAGGGGGACTCGAGGGACATGATCTATCAGAATAGTGGCAGAACCAATCCCTAGGAACATCGTACGTTCCGTGCGTACCCTCTTTGCAGGTTAGTTGAGGAGACCAACTGTCGGATTTCTCAAGGACACGTCAGCTACATGAAGAACTAGTCTTGTTCTACCCGGACGTATGGTCTGGGTTCATTTACTAAGGTTCAGGTTCATTTACCAAGACCCAGGTTCATTCACCAAGGCAGACATCAGTTAGCGACGACGGATCGAAGGATGTATCCTGGTAGTGAGTTGAAATGTTAAGGATGGACCTGGAAACTTCATCTGGAACCCTCATGATGGGATTCGTCTCCTGGAATGGACCGTCCACCACCACCATCTAAATCCTGGAGGATGGAGATTGTGTGCGCTCGTGAAGTTGGTTCAGGCCTACATCTCATGTCCAGACCCCTTACTATACGTGTGCTATTCACTAGTTATTGGGATTAGCAAAGTCTGGGCCTATAGGGTTTGGTTGCTCATTATTCGCTGGGCCCTGGTTGGGCCCGAGCCTCTCTTGAGAGCCCATGAAACCCGTTTGACTATGCCACATGTTCAAGGTGGAAAATATGGGCAACATTTACCCCCCAAGTCTTCATCCGTGTTCGCGTGGTGGAGACTTGCTTCTTTGTCCTGGTTCAATCATATGGCTCTAGGATCACTTACCTATTTCCCAATTCGTTTACCCGAGTCCCGGTTTGTTTACCTAAGTCCCGATTCATTTACTTGGGGGCCAATTGATTAATCTCCAACCTTTCGAATTCCCACTGACCTAGGCACGTGTCTCCAGGTAAAAGGTACATTTGGGCCACTCATGCTCGAATACCCTGGGGAAAATCCTTTGTTGTCCTGGGTGATTGATGGATGTCAGCGCATTTCTTGAAGCATCCCATCTGGATGAAAAGGCACTTTTAGCACTTGAGTGGGCTACTTAATGTTTCTGCATTGTCTGGAACCGTCAGATGAGGATAGTCTTGGGATTTTCAATGTGGACCGTTGGATGAGAGGCGCGGATCGTGGATTGACGAATCCTCGATTTAGCACTTGATTGGGCTAGTTAATGTGCCTTTGCTATTCAGAACTGTCATATGTGGATCTTTTGGGGATATTCCATATGGACCGTTGGATCAAACAAGAGATTTTTCTCCTATAAATACCTAGTGGGCTCCTTTCCTTACTTTTACTGATTTAAATTTTTAAACTAGAGAGCAGAGAGCAAAAACCTTGAATGTCTAAAATCGCAGACAAAATTTTCTGACGTTTGCTGCATTTTCGAGCCCACCTATTTCCATCATAGCCGCCCTCCATTCATTAAGAGGACAACTTCGCCCCGGACGACCCTTCTGAGAAAATCGACGAGCTGTTCTACCGCCTCCTCAAGTTCAAGACTAAGTTTCTATTGGTGTTCTCGCTTGTACATCAACAAATCCCAAGTTCAAGTTTCTTCAATAAGTTTTCTGGTCAATTCCATATTTTCCCTCATTAGTTTTTATTATCATATTGCCTCTGCGACCATGTAGTTGTTAGGGCCACGACCACCATGTAGAGTGGTTCTAGGTAGTGATGAATAATAGAGAACTTTTTAGGAGACAAATCCTTCCGTAGATAAATTGATCAATGGAGCGGGCTAGATTGCTTTGAATCATCAAACCTGGATGCCTCAAAACTGTCCGGGTGAATTAGTTTCCTTTTGCAACAATATTTTGCCTTTAGTTCCTGACTCATGCTCCCGGACCTTAATTGTTCCCGGATCTGTGTCCGGATGGGACCTCTCCAAGCAGTTTAGGAGAATCCTTGTACCTTAACCAGTTTTTCGGTTTTGGTGCTAACTGTTTGGTTCTTTCTTTTCTTGTTGTTGCTTCCAGGTCTTTGATCATGTCTCGTGGCATCACCCTCTACCCGGAAGATGTAGTAAATGCGGGCCCCGTCGTCCTGGAGGGGCAAAAGCTTCCCACTAGCAACATGTGGGAAATGGACGTAGAGATAAACGAGTTCCGGAACTCCCATATGCTGAACGAGTTGGAGAAATCCTTTGGGATATAGTCGACTTTGGGGTTCTTCTTCAATAGGCTGGCCTGGAAAGAGGAGAAGGCCCATATTGGAGTGGGCATATTCTAGGCTTGAAGCACACTCCACATTAGTGCAAGAGCCATTCTCCCACTCCACGACTGTTTTGCGTGATTTCTCAAGTTCATGGGGATCGCATCGTTCCAGCTCCTGCCCTAGGCGTACAAGTTGCTTGTGGGGTGGTGTGTATTTTGCACCTGGAAGGAGATCGCAGAGCCCACCCCCACAGAGGTGTTGTACTACTATCGGTTGGAGCCGCAGATGAACTCCAAGGATAAGACGCGGGATGGATTTTATCGATTGAAGAGCCATAATGTCACTCCGGCTCCATCCAACTCCTGCAAACATCCCCCGGATGTCAGACACTACTGGTTTATGACACTCAGGCCCCTTTTGGAGAAGAACCCCACTTTAGTGCTGAACTTTCAGCGTGTGGGTAAGTTATCCTTTCCCATTCTTTGTCTAGTCCTTTTTTTTTTTATCGAATACTCTCATTCCTTTGAACAGGTCCGTATGCTTAGACTCGACTAACCAAGTTTATCTTGGATTGGAAGAAAATATATGCTGCCACCAGTGCTGAAGATCTGGACGTGGGGGGTTCGTGACCACGGAGAATCTTCGACTGACTGGGTTGCTTGCCGGCCATCAGTCGATAGACTCCCCCAACCTCCGGGGATTGCAATGCGAGAAGGACCCTACTTTGAGGGAAGAGTTGGCCCTCATTCACATTGAGGTGGTGGAGGCCGCGGTCAAGGCAGACGAGGAGAGGTTGAAGGCATAGCGTGCGCGCCTTGCGGGATGGGCTAAATTCGAGGAGCTGGATGCCTTGCTCGAGGGGAGGCAACCCAACACTGGAGCTCCCGGGGCCAACATCTCGGGGCAAGGTAAAACGCCTCAATTTTTGACTTATGCTCCTCATACTAAGGACTTTGTTAGGAATAGGTAACGACACTGGGACTATTTAACCGGGACTATTAGCAACATGGGGCTTCCTTGCCCCATTGCTGTGGACATACTAACCCTCATGCATTTGTCCTGGTTCCTTCAATATGGTAGATTTTTGGGCCTGGATGACATGTGTAACGACCCGGATTTTCAAGACTCGATAATGCGGAAATATAAATGTTTTCATTTAACAAAATGTCTCAAAAACCCATAGAATTTGTTTTTTTTTAAAAAGTCGTATGGCCATACTTAACATTTAGTTACAAACATGTTTTATAAAGATTAGAGTGAGCCTAGTTTAGGAAAATTACACAACATTTCCAAAAATAAAAAGGCTTCCCAAAAGGTCGGTCCACATGTACATTTGCAAGGAAGACTCCAGCGCTCACTGCTCTGCCTTGCCCTTGCTTTTACCTACAACATGAAACAACTAGGTAAGCGAAAACGCTTAGTAAGATCAACTTTCAAACAAAGCATGTAGAGACCCATCCGGACCCTACACAATCAATTTCAAGAACGCTAAAGCGTCCTGGCAAACTTATGGTCATGCCTGATAACCAAGGATAAATTAATTCATATCTAGATAAAAATCCTGCACTCAGAAACAACAAGCAGATATATTATATCACAACTATATCTTATCAACAATTATATCCCTGCACTCAGAAAATCCCAGAGCAAGCAGATATATTATATCACAACTATATCTTATCAACAATTATATCCCTGCACTCAGAAAATCCCAGAGCAAGCAGATATATTATATCACAACATAATTCAAGACCAACGCTCGACAATTTCTAACAATTCATGCGTAATGCGCCCTCCAACATAATTGCTAATCTGTAAAAGAGAACCGAGTCTCCACACTAAGATCTAGCCAATAAATATTCTCATCAAGGGTAACTATCGTGTTACCTAGGGCATCGCTACTTAACCAAGAGCGTAATCCAATTTACACGGTTTTACGGAGACTTCTATGTTAATCAGTGGTGCTGGTGAGCAGCTGCCCCTAGGGTGTTTAACCTCACTCTATCTTGGCAACCCCTAGTATCTCTAGGCACTCTCACGGAATGGCCAATATTCACGGCTGCTATCCGGGAATAACTTATCAGAGCACTTGCTCGGATTCTAACCGTCCAATGATTAAGTAAGCATGAGGGCCCCTAGGTCCCATTTATCTTGGCGCCCCTAGGTTTAACCAGCTTATCCTCATCTCATGGCCACTCGTCGCGGTAATGAACCGGACATAAATAAAATCAAGCAGTGTGACGGGGATCAACCGGTTAGGATATGACGGACTTCTACCGTTCATATTTTCTAAATCAGCACTCACTAGACTAACGTCTCTAAGCAACTTTCTATGACAGCCTATATATGTGCATGTATCCCTATACTAACATACAAGACAATAATCATTTCATGTTGCAGCCATACAATATAAGTTGACTTACTTGGAGTCCTTAGCGCTCAGCAAGTTTTCACCCTCCAACGTTCAGTCTAGTTACGCTTAGCCAATACTGTAGTTATCCATACAGTATACTCGGATTAATTATGGCACTCATAATTCATTATTATTATTTTGGGCAGTTTGGTCATTTTAATAAAAGTCATTTGTAAGGATTTACAATCCTTATTTGGTTTTAAACCTATTAAGGAAAGTTATACAAAATATTCGAGACTAAACCCTAAGTCTCGGGGAGACCTATCCTAAGGTCTCGATACCTAGGCTCGGGTATCACAATGGTATTTCCCCACAACCCGCTAAAAATCTTATTCTTTCAAGGTATCACTATTAATCCGCACTTTCGACTAGTCGGTTAAAATATGTAAGATTTTAGCCGGTATTATATCCAGAAAATACAAATAAATTCCTTAATTATTTTTAAAGAAAATAAACTCTTTAAATTTTCCTTTTATTTTTCTCAAGGTTTTAATATCTAAAAACTGTTTTAAGAAAATTGCCTAATTTGTCTTAATTAGGAAAACCGTTATAAATTTCTCATCTTGACTAATTAATTTTCCAAAAGCAATTAATCAATTTTTACTTACTAGAAAAATAATTCATTTAATTATTTTCTCAAAATATAGGGTTTTAAACCCTCTTTTAATTTATTAACTATTAATAAATTAAATCTCTTATTTTTAAAAAGAATAAAAACTCTTTAATAAAAATAATTCATTTAAACTCAAAGGGTTAATTTTAGTGAAAATATGATTTCAAGACTTACCATTTTATATCTTGAAATAAACAAAATTTTACTTTTTACCTTATGTTCCAAAATCTCATTTTTACACTAAGTGTGAAAAACCTAATTTTCACATTTTTAACTACATACTTCGTTAGTTCATAACTTGAAATTTACTTACCCAATTGTTACCAAAATTTCCCAATTCCATTTTTGTTATGCCATTTAGGTCTTTGTAAAATCTTAGGTCAAAATGAGCATTTTTGATTGGTGAAATCATTTTCCAACAATGAGGTAAAAATGACCTTATTTTCAAGTCCTTATTTTTTCCAAACTTTGACAGTTAATAACTTTCAAACCGTTTAATATTTTCTTACCAAATTTTACAGTGGACTAATAGGTTATGCCAGAAATATGTCAACAAAATTTTAGAAAAAACTGGGTTCATTTGCCCTATACAGTGGCTGTCCAAACTTGGTTCTGAAAATAAGAATACGAAAAAACAATTTTTTTACCTAATCTTTGAAATAGCATAACTTACTCATTTCTAAACATTTTTTAGTGTTTCAAAAGCTCAATTTTATGTAATCAATCTCAACAACATCACAATACAATTTAATTTTACAAAAACAATATACAGTGGCTGCTTGACCCCTTGGAAGTCACAGCTCAAAACATGTTTTGTTTTAGGGTATCCTACAAAACCCTTGGGGGTTTTGGTTCCCATTTTCAAAAATCAATACACATGCATCATAAAAATTATTAAACAACTACCATAACCTTATTACATCATAAACAAGAAACTCTAAGCATTAGATATACAAAATAATGCTTAAAACTAAAAACCCTACAACAAAATCATCAAAAGTAAACTTTTTACCTCTTTGGTGTTCTTGCTTAAGGTTTGGACCTTCCTATAAGCTTTGACTCCTTCAAAACCTTTCAAAAACCCTAACCAACTTCCCCCAACAACATTGGTAATTAGCTATTTGAAACTCTATGATTAAAACTTGACAAAAGTCTAGATTAATGAAACTTTACCTTAGGGAAAACCCTTCCTAGACCAAGACTTAGCTTCCAAGTTTCTTTGGTGTTCTTGGGGTTGAAAATGGAGAGAACACTTGAGAGAGTCTTCAAAAATCAGATGAGAGTGAATGAGGGAGGGAGAGTGGTCGGATTTGGGGGTTAGAATGGCTCACACAACTCTTCAAAATATCACAAAACACTTGAGTGCTTTTCTACCCACTTGCCCACTTGACTTCTTACACCTTTTTCACTCTCATTATGTTTTAATCACCAAACTTACTATTAATTAATTAAATTAAATGTCTCTCATATTTAATTTAATTAACCACAAAATAAAATTTAACCTAAGGTCCATTCATGGAATAAAATTCCCCATTTCGGCAAAATTAGGCATTTACCACAAAATGCCTTAAAATTTCCATTTTCTTTTAGGTTTATTATTTTTGACCAAACTTTAACTTTTATGAATGTATTTTATGCCCAAAATATAATTTCCATGATTTTTCGTTTTATTTTCCGAGATTTTTACCCGATCAGGGTTTTTGTGTCGGTCCAGGACCGAAAGTCTTATCTTGACTTTTAAAATCACAAAATTCATATTTTGGCTAGAAATAACTCATGGAATACTTACAAACAAAATATAATATTATTTAAAATAATATTCTTAACCCGGGGGAAAAATCCCGACCCGAGTCGTTTAAAGGTACCCAAAAACGTAGGACGTTACAACATGAGGGATCAAATTCATGCTTTTGCCCTAGGAGAATTATGTCAGCCCCATTCCAAAGACAAGGGTCCGTTTCGGAGGACTAAGACTTGCTTGTTTCTTTTATGTTTATCTTTCCTGCTTCATTATTAATCTGTATTTTCTTCTTAATTAAGGTGAATCGGACATGGCTGATCCCGTGGGTAAGATGAAAGAAATGATCGAGGCTAGGGTTGCCAAGGCCAAGGCGTCATCGAAGAAGGCCGCCAAGGGTCCGTCCAAGACGAAGGTCGTTGACCTGATAATCGGGGCCGCAGAACCAGCTGCGGGGCCCCCAGAGGGAACTCAAGCTGCCGCCCCGACCATTATGGCATCTGTTGAGTAGCGCGTACCCTCACCTGCTCCTCTCCAAGTCATAAATTTGGAGCAGAAACCTCCAGTAGAAGGTCGGGCGAGTAAAAGGAAGATGGACGCTGCTGCCATGATGTTCATGAAGTGGGCCAAGAAGGCCAAGACAGTGGGGGGGCTCCATTGCGAACAAGGCACACTCCCCTGAATATGACCTTATCATTACACCGGAGCTCCCGGACGCTCCCATGCTCCCCATCCACTCGACTCAATCTGGGGAAGGGGAGACGATCATCATGGAGGACAGGATGAAGATGGTATCTCGAGCTTGGGATGAGGGTCGCAACGAATGGGACGAGGCGGCCCGGGCTTTGATGACTCACCGAAAAGTGGAGTTCTCCGGACATTCTAAGGCTTTTAACGCTCCCTAGCAGATTGTGGATCGGTTAAGAGCTGAGATTGGATTTCGGCTTAAGTTGGGGTAGGACGTGGCCCCGTTCGCCATAGACTTTTTGGCCCAAGTAAAGACATCTATGTCCTCCATCCGGCTCAAGCGCTACACCACTCTGGCTAGCAATGATGCCATCTTCATCTCCCAGGCCATCCATCATCAGACCATGATGGTAAGCCACTTGTTCGCCTTGTTTCTTTATTAACGTATCTTTTTGTGGTGTTCTAACTTTGCTTTGTTCCAGGCCACACTGTTGGCTCATAGGAACGCGGACCTGGTGCCGGGATGGCGATGAAGCTGAAGATGACACAGATGGAGCTGGAGGGGGTCGTTAACCAACGAGAAGCTGCCAAGGAGGCCTTCACTAAGGAGACTGCTCGGGTTCAAGCTCAGCACGAGGAAGTTTTGTCCAGGAAGGACGCTGACCACAAGAAGGTGGTGGACAATTTGGAGGCAGAACTGTCCCGTGCCCGTGGCTTGGAAACTTCGACCAAGACACTCTTCGAGGAGGCTGAGGCCCAACTTCATCAAGAGCGGGAGAAGGTGGCATTTCTCGGGACCCAAGTCCAAGCTTTGGAGGTCCAGGGAAAACTGGAGTTGAAGCGGAGCGCTGAGGCTCGCAAGGAGAAGAAGCAGGATGATGAGTTGCTGGTGGCCACTTTTGACGAAGCCATTTACATGGCCTTGCTCTAGGACAAGAATATGAATCTCCTCGTCTATCCGGATTTGGCTGCAAAAAGGGTCGAGTTTGAGGCTAAGGAGAAATAAGACACGGAGCTCCTTGCTGAGGATCCACAAGGTTGAACCACTTCGGATGTTCCGGATAAGAACGAAGCCCAAGCCTGAGCCTTTGTAATTTTATTTGGGACTTCCTCTTTTTTTTTGAACATATTTTTTATGGGTGCAGATGCGCTTAAGACAATGATTTCTCGTATTCTTTAGTTATTATATTGGTTTCTATCATTACACATCTTTATTTCCCGCTTTATGCTCATATACTTCTTTAAAAATTCACTAAGTGTTTTACCACTATGCATGAGTTTTTTAGATGTGGAATCCTGGTTCCCATGGCCAGGACCAGGACCATTACGGGGAAAAATTGTGGAAGTTGATTAACTTGTCCTAAAACCAAGGTTTATGTTTCAACGACTTGGACCATTTTGGACTTACCAAATATAATTTAATTGATTTATCCCGAATCTACGGTTCAGGTTCCAACAACCTGGACAGTTATGGACTTCTCAAATATAATCTGATTAATTTGTCCCGAATCTAAGGTTTAGGCCTCAACGACCTGGACTGTTTAAAAGACTAAATTTAATTATTTTAAACCTAAGATTAGAGTTCCAACGATTCTAGACCGTTATGAGGAAACAATAAATAAGGATTAAATTACCTCGGACCATGTTAGGTCTTGACCAAATTTTTGGGAGTTGGGTTTTGAACCCCCAGTCTATATGAATCCGGATTAAGACTAAGCAATGAGCTTTGCATCCCCTTTTATTGTTTTAATCCTGGACTGTATAGATGGTCCTACCCCTAAGTGACCAAAGAGTGCAGTCTTAGGTCACTTGTTCGTGTAAATATTAAAGACAGACATGAACTTTTCCTTTTCTTAAAACATTTCCTATGGTGTTTTGCTCACACCATTTACATTAAATAAGAAATACCCCTGGGGCGTATATTACTTGAAAGTAAACATGTTAAAGAAATAAGATATGGCTAAATCCTCCCGACTATAGTTGCATAGGTGTTCAGCGTTCCAGACCCTTGGGACCTCTGTTCCGTCTAGGGCTAATCATTGGGCAGGTTGGTTGGGTTACATGGAATTTTTACCCGTCCAATGTCATAATCGAGTTAGGAAAAGTGAACCCGTAACTTGCCCAAATAAGAAAAAAACTATTTTAACCCGTCCAATAGTTTGGGCGGGTTGGTCGGGTTAACCCGCCTAAACCGAAGTGAGAAGTTTTTTTTCCCTTTAAATACTAGTACTAATAGTGTAGAATTTATATTTTTAAGCTTAAAATAATATTTTGAATTTATAGAAAAAATAAAATAAAACAAAACTTAATTAATTTAATTATGTAGATAATATATAAATATATTTAAATGTATTAAAAAAATAGTGAACTCTTAATTGGACGGGTTGGGTTATGTTGGGCGGGTTGATAATTATTTTCAACTTCCGCAATGTAACAATTGGACGGTTTAAAATTTTGTTGGTTTATTCAGGTTGCGTTTTTTGGTGGTTTTTCGGATTGGTTTGGGCGGATTATTCAGGTTGGGCAGGTTGTAAATTTTTTTGCACAGCCCTAGTTCCGTCTAGCTGCTTTAGGCGATATGTTCTCGGACATACTTCATTTTGGATCTCATATGGTCCTTCCTAGTAAGTCCTAGAACCCCCACTCCCGGATTCTGAGATGTAGGAAAGAATTTTCTCAGGACCAGATCACCAGTCCCGAACCTTCGGCTCTTAACTTTAGAGTTAAAGTGCCTTGCGATCTTTCCGATACATCTTCAGCTACACTTGTGATTCTTCCCAGATCTCTTCGATGAGATCTAGGGATTCCTGGAGCATGGCGTGATTCTAGACAGGATCGTACGTATCTCGTCTGTGGGACGGGACCACAGTTTCTACTGGGATGATTGCTTCGTATCCATAAACCATCAAGTAGGGAATATGTCCGGTTGAAGTTCTTTATGTGGTCCGGTATGCCCATAAGACGTGGGGGCAACTCTTCTGGCCACTTGTTCTTGCAAGCTTGTAGCTTTTTCTTCAATGTCCATTTTAAAATTTTGTTCACGACCTCTGTTTGCCCGTTTTCTTGAGGCCTTGCAATTGTGGAGAAGATTTTTACAATTCCATGTCTTTCACAGAAGTCAGTGAATTGGATGCTATCAAATTGCTTCCCCTTGTCAGACACAATTTTATGAGGGAGGTCGTGTTGCACACAATATTGTTGATGTCAAAGTCCAGTGCCTTTTTTGAGGTAATGGTGTTCATTGGTTCTGCCTCAACCCACTTGGTGTAATAGTCGACGGCTACAATGGCATATTTCAATCCGCCCTTCCCGGTCGGGAGGGATACTACCAAATCAATTCCTAAACTGCAAAAGGCCAGGGACTGGTCATCAAGGTTATCTCTGTGGGAGGAGCTTGCGGGATCTTTGCGTGCCTTTGGCATTGCTTGCACTTGCAGATGTAATCTACACAATCCTTCTTTATTCTTGGCCAGAAATATCCTTGCCTTAGGATTCTCTTGGAAAAGCTGAGTTCGGTTGAGTGATCTCTGCAAAAGCCTTTGTTCACTCCATGCACGATCGTGCTCATCTCGGTCCCGAATACGTATCGAAGATACGACGTGGATAACCAACTGCGATAGAGCTTGCCTTCCATCATGGCATATTTGAGGGACTAGTACTGAAGCTTCCTGGCGGCGGCCCTGTCCGTGGGCAATTATTCATTGGTTAGATATTGGATGAGAGGCTCCATCCAGGACGTTGAGTAATCGATGACCTTTACTATTGCGGGGGCTTGAACATTAGGCGTGGGTAGATGACCCGGAGAATTCTGCTTCAACATTCGTGACCAACTTTGCCAGTGTGTCTGCGAACACATTCTGTTAACTGGGGATCTGGAAGATGACATATCTTTTGAACGATTGGAGTAACTCCCGGGTTCGCGCCACATAGGCGGCCATCTTCTCCCCCTTCGTTTGGTATTCTCTTGAAATCTGTCTTACCACCAACTGGGAATCGATGTGGACTTCAATGTTTTCTGCCCCTACTTCCCGAGCTAAACGTAATCCGGTCAGCATGGCCTCGTGCTCAACGTCATTGTTTGATGCTTCAAACTGGAAGTGTAGGGCGCTTTGTAATTGGTGACCTTGGGGGGATATTAGGATGATCCTAGCTCCGTTCTCATTGGAGGCTCCATCAACAAAGATCTTCCAAAAGGTAATTACAGGGTCGATTGGCTCTTTGTCCTTAGCAATCTCGGTACATTCTATGATGAAGTCGGCCAGGGCCTGTCCCTTGTTGGAGATTCTGGGGACGTAGGTGATATCGAATTGGCTTAGCTCCATGGCCCACTTCAAAAGTCTTCCTAATGATTTTGGTTTTTGTAATACTTGTCATAGGGGATGGTTCGTTAGTACCTTGATGGCATGAGCCTGAAAGAAAGGTCTTAGCTTCCTAGAAGTGGCCAGTAAGCAAAATGTCAGTTTCTCGATCAAAAGGTATCTAGACTTCGCACCCAGCAACCTTTTGCTTACATAATAGACCGGGAGTTGGACCTTTCCCTCTTCTCGCACTAAGGCGGCGCTTATGGCATTTTCTGACATGTCCAAATACAGGTACAATGGTTCCCCATTCACCAACTTCGACAAGATTGGTGCTTGAGCCAAATGCTCTTTTAATTTTTGGAAAGCCTCTTCACATTCGACTGTCCATTCGAACCTCTGGTTTCTGTGAAGTATGTTGAAAAACGGGATGCACTTATCTGTGAACTTTAACACAAAGAGGCTCAAAGCCACTATTCTTTTCTTCAGGCTATGAATGTCTTTGTGTTTTCGTGGCGATGGCATTTTGATCAAATCACTGATCTTATCCGGGTTGGCTTCTATACCTTTTGAGCTTACTATGAAGCATAGAAACTTCTTGGATGCCACGCCAAAAGTGCACTTCTTAGGATTTAGCTTCATCTTATACTTCCAGATAATGACGAATGCTTCCGCTAGGTCGTCTGCATGTTGGGTCGGCATCTCAGACTTGACCAACATGTTGTCTATGTAGACTTCCATGTTCTTCCCAAGTAGGTTACAGGAAATTCTGTTGAAAAGCCTTTGATATGTGGCTCCGATATTCTTTAGCCCGAAAGACATGACAATGTAGTAGTATACACCCTTGTCCGTCTGGAAGCTAGTGTGTTCCTGGTCTGCTACGTGCATCGAAATTTAGTTGTAGCCGGAGTAGGCATCCATAAAGCTTAGCAACTCGTACCAGACGTGGCATCCACCATCTGGTCTATCTGGGGCAGAGGGAAGTAGTCCTTTGGAGATGCTTTGTTAAGGTCCGTGAAATATATGCAAGTTCTCCATGTCCCATTTGGTTTTGGCACCAACACCGGGTTTGCCAGCCAAACGAGGTATAGTGCTTCTCGGATGATGTTAATTGAGGATAACTTCTTGATTTCTAACTTGAGAGCCTCTGCCCGTTCTGTGCCTAGTGGACTTTGCTTATGCCAGATTGAAGTTATGTTTTCATCGATGTTTAGGGCGTGACATATAATGTTGTGGTCAATATAGGTCATATCCGAGTGGGACCAGGCCAAGACGTCCTGGTTTTCTTTTAATCGGGCAACTATGGCAGCCCTGACCTCCGGATTCAAATTTCTTCCTACCTGAATTACTCTTGTCGGATCGGCATCACTGATGGACACCTCTTCTATCTCCTCCATTGGTTCTAATGCCTTGTCCGCCTCTATCCGGGGATCCAGTTCGTCGTCTTCCTGGACTACCCTCCGTGCTAGCTATGGTTGTGGGACTGGGGCGACGTTCTCCTCTTCAAGGGGCTCTTCACAGACCATGAATATTGGTCTGGCAGAGACGTGATAACACTTATGAGCACTATTTTGATCTCCCTGTACTGTCCCCGCTCCGCTGTTATCACATGGAAACTTCAAGCATAAGTGGCAGATGGAGGTAATGACACCAAAATCGACTAGAGCGGGGCGCCCAAAAATCACATTATACGCAGTGCGACAATCCAACACCACAAATGTACAGTACTTGAATGTGTTTTGAACATTATTCCCCAATGTAACAGGGAGCTGTATCTTCCCCATTAGTAGCAATGAATTCCCATTGAACTCATAGATTTGCGTTGAACACGATGCTAGGTCCGCCTCCGTTAGGCTGATCGTTGTGAAGGCCGACTTGAACTAGACATTGACAGAACTCCCATTATCCATCAACACTTGGGATACTCTTTTGTTGGCGATTTGGGCGTTAATGACTAAGGGATCGTGATGAGGGAAGTGGACATTTCAGGCATCTTCCATCGTGAATGTTATCAATAGATTCATCAGCTTTGGGTGCTTGGCCGGAGTTTGGACCAATGCACACATCTCATTGTCGTGGTCGAGCTCACTGAGGTACCTCTTTTGGTCATTTCAGGACGATCCTCTCAGGTGCGGGCCTCCCGAGATGGTGGCTACATGGCCATCTGCTCGAGGGGGCGCAGTTCCGGGCAGATACGACATTCCAAGTCCATGAGCCATAAGGCTTCCAGGAGGTTGCACAATTGGGACCCCTTGAAGGGCCTGTGCTCCCGGTCTTGGAGCATACTCTCCCGAGGAGTTTTGAATTGTTCTTGTGCTCCCTGGGCAAAAAGCTATTTAGGAGTTGTGGGTTGTCCTCGAACTCCAGTTGGCATCCTGACCCATTGATGGAGGTGCCCTAGCTTGATTAAATTCTCGATGTCTTCCTTTAGCTTACAACTTCCTCAGTTGTATGACCTATGTCCTTGTGATAGGCACATCTTTTGCTCGCATCTCTTGGGTTTTTTCCCTTTTAAACACAGGGCTTGGTTTTCGGTAGTGGATTACATTGGCCATTGCAAGGTAGATATTCTCCTGGGTATCCACCAAGTTCGTGTACGATTCATACCTCCTCTTTCCCTTCTTTGCGGGCCCGGTCTGGCTCTGATTCTTGCTAGATTTTTTTCCCTGGGAAGGGTTTATTTCGCCTCTGCCGCTTCAGTTTGGGATGGTTGAACTGCTCCAGGAGCGACACTATATCCAGTCAGTGCAACTCTGTACCTAGAAAAAGGGGCTGAATGTAACGCCATGGTAACTCCAAGACCGTTACGGTGAACTTTGAACCGTGAATTTAACTCGCTAATCGAGTTCTCTGGTTAAAAACGTGCTTCTAGGTGTTATTAATAGGTTAGGGTGGAAAAAAATCAAAAGGAAATGATATATTTTATTTAAAACATAAAAATGTTCATGGGCCCATAAAAACGTTTACAAGTTATTTACAATGCAAAATGGTCATTACAGTTTGAAATTTACAACTTGCCGATCTAAGCGGCAAAAATAGGGTAAACCCCCTAGTTCCCCTGAGAACTTTTTGGCCGTGGTGGTCAAGCGGCCGCATATGTACACAACACCACCTAAGCTCTCCACTCAAGGCTGGGTGAGCTTTTCTTTCCCTTTACCTGAACCACATGGCACCCATGAGCTGAAGCCCGACAAGAAACACAATAATGTAAGTATATAATATCAAATGATGATCATGATAATCATACAGAGCTTATAGCCTTGAACAGATGAGTGAATATCACTTTGTGGTTACATTAACCATGAAGGAGCTTATAACTCTTAATCAGATGAGTGATTTAACACTTGAGGTTCTGGTAAACCATAATGAGTTACAACACCCTAAACCTTGGCATGCTCTGATACCAAGTTATAACACCCTGGTTACTCCAAGACCGTTACGGTGAACTTTGAACCGTGAATTAACTCGCTAATCGAGTTCTTTGGTTAGAAACGTGCTTCTAGGTGTTATTAATAGGTTAGGGTGGAAAACAATCAAAAGGAAATGATATATTTGATTTAAAACATAAAACTGTTCATGGGCCCATAAAAACGTTTACAAGTCATTTACAATGCAAAATGGTCATTACAGTTTGAAATTTACAACCCGCCTGTTATCCAAAAAATTGGCATTGATGACATGGCAAGTGATTCCTGGACACGTGGCTGACGTTTGGAGGAACTCTGCTAGGGTATCGACCAGAAGGAATATTGTAAGCCGTAGGCGGCTATGTCTTTCTTGCGACCAGTCTGGTCGATGGTCACGCGTTCAACATGATGTTACAATAAAGATCTTTGTAAATCCCGAAATTAACTCACACAATCTCCTAGTATCCGATTATTTAGGAGATAATATCTGTAACAAATTCATGTAATCCCCCCCTTGAGCCTATAAATAGAAAAAGATAGCTCAAGGAAGGGACTTTTGGCTTTCGAATTATTGGAGACTAGAGTAATTCTACCTGAAATATTGTATTATTCTTGAGAGGTTAGTGAAACTCATTGAACCCTAGTTCTTTGATCACTCCTTTGATTCTCGCATCAATAACATTCTAAGTGGACGTAGGTTATTACCAGATCCTGGGGCCGAACCACTATAAAATATCGTCTTCTTATTATTTTCTCTATTACGTTCTTTTCAACGCATTCATTCACATCAAGCATATTCTGACTCCGTGTCAGTTGACCAAAATCTGGGTCAACATTCAGGTGCTTTCATTGAGAGCTTGATATATCACCGTTGAAAAAACCAATGGCAAAAGCTGCAAAGAAAACTGGACAGGCGGCCACCGCTGCACCGTCAAACCCGCCGCCTCCTCCTCCTCCTGCAAGCATGGCTGAGGATGAGCCACATTTGGACTTTGAGGAGGAAGAAATAGATGACGCGACGCTGAAAAGTACTCTGGGGGCGTTGCATGAAGAGCTGGCCAATCTGAGGGCCAGTCAGGAAAGTGCTGCCGAAATCATGGCGCGACAGCAGCAGGAGATTGAGCGGCAGCGCGCAGAGTTAAGCGAGAGGCAGGCGGAGATGGACCGTCGCCAGAGTGAAGCCATGGAAGCCCTCGAGGCAGCCTTACAGTTGGCTAGGAATCAGGCTGCACCTGCCTCGCAGCCTGAACATCCTACAAATGGGCCACCCCAAAGGGGTCCTAATCCTAGCTCGCCGATCCAGCCCTCGAGTCCACAAAGGCCCGAGCAGCCTCAGGTGCCCCATGACGATGTCCCGCTGGACCCTGAAGCACAGCCTCCATCCCAAGCTGGTCGCGGAAATCCCCCGCAACAGAGGCAGAATAGGGCCGAGCATCAGCCTTGCAGTCCTAGACGCCATAGGGGTGATGGGCCAAACCTACCGAACAGAGGTCAGTACCCTCCTGGTAACAGGAGGAACTCAGAGTTAGGCTCTGCGGTCTGGGGTCCCCCACGGCATGAAAATGCATGGGGACACAACAACCAGCGCAGGCCACCCTCTAACGCTCGGGATGTTTCAGCCAGGGATGGAAATCAAAGGAACAGTCGATCCCACCATAGCCAATCGAGGTTCAGAGATGGCCATGGGTATAATGAGGCCGACTCAGGCAAGGGAAATGCTGGTCGGAGGAATGAAGAAAGAGGTAGAGGCGGGAGCTAGATACCTCAAGATGACCAACCCAATAGACGGGATGCTGGGGGGCAGCCCAGGCAAAATAATGTCTTCAACCGGCTCGGGGGTAGTGAGCAGCGGAGAAGAAACGAGGATTTGCGAGACGTACTCAACGATCGCCGCGAGCAGCATGGCGAGAACGTCCCCCCAGCGACAGAGGCCACAACGATTCCTGTCGCTGTACAGGCTCAGATAGATGCCCTCAACCAGGCGGTGCAACAGCTGGTCGGGGGAAGAACGTCTTACATCGACCACGATAGGAGGAAAGGCACTCCTTTCGTCCAGAGGATTGCTATGTCGGAGACTCCTAGCAAGTTTAAAATGCCTACGCTACCAAATTTTGAAGGGTACGGTGACCCGGTATCCCACGTCAATAAGTTTGAGATACAAATGGACATTCAGAAAGTGTCCGAAGACGCTCGGTGCAGGATCTTCCCTGCGACACTTTCTGAGGCCGCGCAGGAGTGGTATTTTAAGTTCCCTCCTGCAAGCATAGTTTCCTGGGAGATGTTCGTAAGAGAGTTTTACGGACAGTTCTATGCAGGTCGTGTGCATCCGACCAAGGCAAACCAGCTGGTTGAAATTCGCCAGCAGGATGGAGAATCACTAAAGGACTACATCCAGCGCTTTATGCGAGCAGCAGCTGGAGCAAAAACGGTGGGGGACGAAGGCAAAATGATGGCCATAACCGCAGGAGTTAAGCGTCGCTCCCCCCTCTGGAAGAGCCTCCGCAAGGATGGAGTTAGAACTACCCAGGAATTCTTGGACTGGGCTGATCGGTACATCAAGCTCGAAGATGCCATTGCCGACGATGGAAAGCCTTCTGGCAAGGATAAGAAGGCTGCCGAGCCCGCCAAAGCCGCCAATGGGTCTAAACCTAACGGCAACGGCAAAGGCAACGGGAACGGCAACAACAATGGCAAGAATAGTGGAAAACGGCCGCACAATGAGCCTTCCACCTCCGATAATAAACGAGCCAAGGGTAACCGTTATGAACCTCGGTTCACTAACTACACTGCCCTAGTTGAGTCTCAGGGAGAGGTTTATCAGGCCACAAGTTCTAGTGTGCCTTATAAGAAACCTGGCCCCATTCGAAAGGATATTTCGAAGAGAGACACTACCAAGTTCTGTCGTTATCATAACGACTACGGACATGACACCAACGAATGCAACCAGCTGAAAGACGAAATCGAGTTCCTTATTAGACAAGGACACTTGAGAAAATACGTACGGGCCTCGGGAAATTCCCAACGAGAAGCTCCGGGTAGCAACGAGCAGGCGCCCACGCGCCAACGCTCGCCACCCTTACAGCCTGCCCCCGTGACTGGCACATTATTGACCATTTGTGGAGGTCCGCACCTCGCGGGAAATAGCGAAAAGGCCAGGGAACGATATGCTCGGACCCTGCGCCACGACCAGGACATCGAGATGATGACTGTGGAGGACCGCGCGCCGAAGAAGGCTCGATCAGAAGAGGGCAAAATAACCTTCTTTGATGGCGATGCCCAACACGTCCGATTCCCACATTCCGATCCGCTGGTCATGGATATCCAAATGGCCAACATGATGGTAAAGAGAGTGCTGGTCGATACAGGAAGTTCGGTGAATATCCTGTATAAGTCTTCGTTGGAACGCATGAAGTTGTTCGTTAAGGACCTGGAGCCTTGCAACCAAACAATATACGGCTTCTCTGGTGAAGGACTCGCCCCCGCCGGATTGATCAGGCTACCGGTGACGACAGGTACAGCGCCTGCTACCATGACATTACTTGCTACTTTTGTAGTAGTCGATTGTCCTTCGGCGTACAATGCCGTCATTGGAAGGCCTATACTGGTTGATTTACGGGCCGTCATCTCTATGTGGCACTTAGCCATGAAGTTCCCAACGGTCGCAAGGGCAGGACGTGTGTTGGGGAACCAGAGGGAAGCCATGGAGTGCTATAACGCCTCGGTCACGAAGGCAAAAAAGGGAACGCCAAAGAGCACTACCTCAGATAGGATGCAGATGGTGGTTGATACACAAGCCCAATCCGGTGATGAAGTCACCAAATAGGGTGTTGCCCAAAGTGAGGATAGAGACTTAGATCCTTGCTTTGGGGATTTTGAAGAGAACGTTGGACCCGTAGAGGACCTGGAAGAGGTCCAACTCGACGAAAAAGACCTGACCAGAGTCGTAAAGGTCGGGAAAAACCTAGAACCAACCACGAAGCACGCACTCGTGGAATTTTTGCGGAAGAACCAGGAGATTTTTGCCTGGTCGCATAAAGGACTGGCGGGGATAGACCCTGCAGTTATCAACCATGTCCTGAATATAGATAAGACTTTTCCACCCGTGCAGCAGAAAAGAAGGCTGCTCGATAAGGATCGGTCGAGAGCCTTAAAAGAAGAAGTCGAAAGACTAAAGGAGAATTGGTTCATCAGGGTGGCATTTTATCCATCGTGGGTCTCCAATCCAGTGCTGGTTCCCAAGCCTAACGGCAAATGGCGAACCTGCGTGGATTTCACAGACCTCAATAAAGCATGCCCAAAGGATTGCTTCCCACTCCCGAGAATCGACCAGCTGGTCGATGCTACTGCAGGACACGAGATCCTCTCATTCAGGGATGCATATTCGGGCTACAATCAGATTAGCATGCATCCCCCTGATGAGGATCACACCAGCTTTCGGACCGATACAGGCTTATACTGTTACAAAGTAATGCCCTTCGGACTGAAAAACGCAGGTGCGACTTACCAGCGGCTAGTCAACCACATGTTTAAGGAGCTGATCGGAGTAAACATGGAAGTATACATGGACGACATGCTGGTAAAGTCTAAGAAGGCAGAAGGACATGTGAAGGATTTACAAGAGTGCTTTGATGTATTGAACGAATACCAGATGAAGCTAAATCCCCTCAAATGTTCCTTTGGAGTTGGATCAGGGAAGTTTTTGGGGTTCATTGTAAACTCAAGAGGAATCGAGGCCAACCCCGACAAAATAAAGGCCCTGATCGACATGAAATCGCCAGAAAGAATCAAAGATGTACAAAGTTTAACCGGGAGAATCGCAGCCCTAAGCAGATTTATTTCGAAGTCAACAGACAAATGCGTCCCTTTCTTCAATCTACTTAGGGGCAATAAGAAGTTTGAATGGACAGGAGACTGCGAGCAGGCTTTTCAGGCCTTGAAAGATCATATGGCACGACCTCTCATTTTATCAAAGCCAATCGAAGGAGAAACTTTGTTTATTTACCTGGCGATTACTGAAGTTGCTGCTAGCGCGGTACTAGTGCGAGAAGAAGAAGGCGTACAAAAAGCGGTCTACTATGTTAGCAAGAGACTGATCGGGGCAGAACTGAGATATCCACCAATCGAGAGGTTAGCATATTGCTTAATCCTGGCCTCTAGGAAGCTGCCTCCTTACTTCCAAGCCCATCCTATCACAGTCTTAACTGACCAGCCCCTTTGGAAATTCCTCCAAAAACCAGAAGCGGCTGGGCAATTAATAAAATGGGCAGTCGAACTAGGGCAGTTTGATATAACTAATTCACCGTGAGCAACAGTAAAAGGACAAGTCTTGGTCGATCTTATTGCAGAGTTCACCGAACTCCCAGACAGCGAACAGTGCAAACAGCCTAGTGCGCCTGAGCCTCAAGAGAAAGCTCCTTCGTGGAAGTTATTCACGGATGGATCGTCCAATGAATCCCACGCTGGAGCGGGAGTGATATTGGTAACACCAGAAGAGCATCGATTTCACTGCGCCCTCAGGTTCGACTTCACCGCGTCAAACAACGAAGCCGAATACGAAGCACTCCTCGCTGGATTGAGAATGGCGAAAGACATGAGCATAAAGACGCTTGATATTTACAGTGATTCACAACTGGTGGTGAATCAAGTTCTAGGAGAATATCAAGCGCGAGGCTTAAAAATGGTGGCCTACTTGAATAAAACAAAAGACCTGCTAGCCCAGTTCACAGAATACACCCTCCAGCAAATACTGCGGGATCAGAACTCAAACGCAGACGCCTTAGCCAAACTCGCGAGCGCGAAAGATGCTGACACTTTGAACATTGTGCCGGTAGAAAGATTGAGCGAGCCAAGCATACAAGCGACTGAGACCAATATGGAGATTCGAATGGAGGATACATGGATGGCACCTTACTTGGAGTATCTGACGAATGGTGTGCTACCAACGAATAGAAACAAAGCCAGGCCGCTAGGTACATACTAGTCGATGGTGTTATGTACCGAAGAGGGTATTCAATGCCACTACTCAGATGCGTTACGCCAGAAAAAGCTAAGGAACTCATGAAGGAGGTGCATGAAGGCTTCTGCGGGGATCACGCTGGGGGGCAGAGTTTGGCAAAGAAGATTCTAAGCCAAGGCTACTTCTGGCCAACCATGAAGGAGGATTCGATGGAGTTTGTACGAAAATGCGATAAATGTCAAAGGTTCTCCAAGATTCCACGAGCAGCTCCAAATGAATTGAAACAGATGAAAAGCCCATGGCCTTTCGCGGTATGGGGGATAGATTTGATTGGGTCCCTGCCCACAGGAAAAGGTGGAGTAAAATACGCAGTTGTGGCAGTCGACTACTTCACCAAATGGGCCGAAGCTGAACCACTAGCTACCATAACGACCAAGAAAGTTCTTGACTTTGTCATCAAGAACATTGTTTGTCGGTATGGCTTGCCCTGAAAGATCATTTCAGACAATGGAACCCAATTTGACAGCGACTTATTCACCGACTTCTGCGAAAGGCATGGAGTTATTAAAAGCTTTTCTTCAGTTGCTCATCCCCAAGCAAACGGGCAGGTCGAGGCCGTGAATAAAACTCTTAAGGACACCCTGAAGAAGAGGCTGGAAGATGCTAAAGGAGCATGGCCAGAGCAGCTGCTTGAAGTCCTCTGGTCGTATAGAATGTCTCACCGAACAGCGACAGGTCATACCCCATTTTCCTTGGCCTACGGATATGAAGCTATGTTACCTGTCGAGTTAGATCCCCCCTCACATCGACGCGTAACATACGACCAGGACCAGAACAACCAACTAATGATGGAGTCCCTAGACTCAATTGACGAGATACGGGAGAAGGCCCAACTCCGAGTTGCTGCGTACCAGCAAAAAGTCGCTCGATACTTTAACTCCAAAGTTAAAGAAAGAAAATTCAACGTTGGTGACTTGGTGCTGTGACGAGTTTTCTTAAACACCCACGACCCCACTGCTGGAGTACTCGGACCTAATTGGGAAGGACCTTACTAGATTGAAGAAGTCCTTCATCCGGGCACCTACAAACTTGCACGCCTAAACAGAGATCTTGTTCCACGTTATTGGAATGGAGAACACCTGTGCAAGTATTATCAGTGAACAATCCTTTTTAAAGGACTGGCTTGTATTAAACTTTACTTTTTACAAGTTTTGCAAAGAGGGTTAGCCACGTTGTATGGCTAATCGCTCGTATATGTAGGATCCTATTTTAGGATCACTCGTAAAGACATGTTTAGTCCATTTTTAATACGAGATTATAAGGTACTGTGCGCAGCCAGTCATTCTTGCCAACCTTTGTAAATTTATATTTACAAGTATTTGTTCATTACGTGTGTTGTTTTACTGTATTACAAGTATTACTCTTCCACCCGAGCAGAAATGTTCGATCAGGTCATGGTCAAGGAAAGTGACCAAGGACCTAAAGCTCCTCGATCACTTGGGGGGCATATAAGGCACATCGATAGCAAAGCGTACCATTAGGTATGTAAACACATGAACAAAATGAGTGAAAGCATGCTAAGGTACTTAGAGTATTTTTCAAAATTTATATTTTGTTAAATCAAGCCAAAGTACTATGCTAAGTTCGGTCATACAGACAGATGTTATAGTAAATAAAAATATTATAGCATTATAAGGCAATCTTTTACACCGCAAGCATCACTGCTTGGATGTAATTGTTCGAATAAAAGGAAAGTTTGCTGCCCATGCAGCAAATTAAAAAAAAAGATATTATCTTTACATCACGACCCGTGGGTCGTGTAATAAAAAGAAAGAAAAAAATAATTAAAGCTCAAGAGGCATTAGGAGTAGGAGGGTCTTTATCAGCGTTCTGATTGGTCGCATCCTCAGCAACTCCTTCTTCCTCTGCGCCAGCGATGCTTGGGGAAGTAGGGATCCTTGCTCTTGCCTCCTCTTCAACCAATTGAGCAGTGTAGCGGGCCTGCTCAGCATTTCTAACATCTTCTGAAAGATAACCGAAGTTGGCGCCCTGATTGTTTTTCCAGAAGTTATAAAAACATCGGAGCGTCGCATTCTTGTACCTTTCTAGATCTTTGGCATTGGAAAGCTTCAGCTGCTCTACTTGGCTCTCAAGAGTAGTGATGGCCTCGTCCTTGGACTTGAGCTCCTCGCCCAGTCTCTTGCATTCGTGATATTAGACTCGGCTGGCCTCCTGATACTCCTCCCTTTGTTTCCTCATAACTGCCTTCGAAGCTTCAGCCTCCGATAGCTTTGTCACCGCAGCATCCCTCTGCTGAATGACCGCCTCCAACTCCTTCGCATGCCTGGCCTCTGCAGCCTGAAGCTCCTCAGCTGCTTTCGCCTGATACCTCTCGATAGCCTTCGCCCGAGCCTGGTCGATGGTAGCTTGGGCACGGGTGCAGGCGGCAGTTGCAGTCAGCAAAGCCTGTAGACAAAGGATAAAGTTAGAATCTGTTTCAAAGAGTGAAAGACTAAGGCCAAAGAGATACGAAGTGCTTACGCTGGCCATTTCATTTAGGGCCCTGTTCAGAATCTGGTCGACCACCATGGTCTCTGCCTCAGCCATCGCGTCCTTGTAGCGGTCGTACCTCACGATGTGCGCAAGGCAGTCCTTTGCTGCTCGCAGGGCGCGATTCGAGAGTTTGGCCCCAAGGGCTTTGTCCCGCTGGGTCTATTCCTTGGCGGCTGCAGGTTGAGGGTTCGTCATCGCGGTGGGAGTTTCCTTTTCAGCAGGAGCCGAAGGATGGGCAGGAGTTTGCCCAGTTGGCGCGTCCTTGGAAGGATCTTCTGTTCGACCCTTCTTGGCAGGAGGTCCCTGGCTTGTTTCACCGTTGTGTCTCCTAGACGACTTCCGGTGGACCAGAGGAACTTCTACTTCCTCCTCAGCCTGGTATAAGTAAAAAACGTTGGGAGTGGCCATATCTGCATACAAGTAAACACATGCAAATGATAAGATAAAGGCAGATAAAAACTCTTTATCAAACAGAAAAGAGGTCACAAAGTTTAATACCCGAGCTACAACTACTGGTCGCTATACTATTGACTCTATTAGTCACACACTCACTATCTGGCACGAAGAAGTCTGGCCCTAGATTTGGAGTATACGTAAAGGTTCCCTCCCCGCCAAACAAGTGACAGGGAATGGGCAAGCTATTTAAAAGCAAAATTACTGTACCGTTTTCATCGGAGGATTCCCCCAAGTCCACAATTGGCTCTTTTGCCTTTTGTTTCCCCTTGCCTTGGGGAGCAGAGGGCCTTTCTGCAGAAGGATTGCCCGTGGGTTCCCTGATTGTAACCCCCGTTGGCCTCCTTCGTGGAGGGGACGCAGGAGGTTGCTGCTCGGGAACCTCCTCGGCAGCAGCATCGGCTACCACGAGTCCTCTTGTTTCATGGTGAGGAGCCAGGAGGCCAGACAGCCTCAGGTTTTCATCAGTAACCAGGGACTTGACGCTTTTTTGTGCGTCTGTCATCCTGGCCAATGCGTTGGACCTCAACACCATGTCTGGTGTTGGGGTCGGACGTAACCATGGGCCTGAAAGATAAAATATACTTTGAGAAAGATGAAGGAAATTTCGCTGATTGAAAAGTATCGACCAGTAAAAATAGCACTTACCTCCTCGAGTGAAGGCCAGGTTGTTGCTGGTCATGTCCGGCGTAAGGAAGTACTCCTTGCTGTACTGCCCCACGTTGGATATGTGCGTGGTGTCACTCAGGAACGTCCGGTTGGTCTCTTGGTGACAAAGATGGAAAAATCCCGTCCCATACTGCTGAGGGTTGGACTTGAGGTCGAAGAGATAGTTGACCTCATGTGGGGTAGGTTCTGGCCACTTTTTAAGTTTTTACTGGATATAGAGTGCGGCCAACATTCTATATCCATTTGGAGTGATTTGGAAGGGGGCGACATCGAAATAATTGGCCACCCCCTGATAAAAAGGATGTAGAGGGAGGCTAGCCCCCGCCTCTATGTGATACCGAGACCAAGCATTGTATACACCTCCGGGGAGGTTAGCCCTTTGGTTTGCAGCAGGAATTTTGAGGTTGACCCCTGTGAGAGGATACTTCCTAAGATAGTTAGCAAGCATCCGAGGAGTCACTAGGCTGGTCGGGGAGAAATACCACTCGACATCAGGCAGATTCTGATGGCGAGGGCGGGCTCTAGTTTGGATATTAGGGTCAGGAGCAGGATTTTCTCGACCGCTGGTCAAAGGAACCCTAGCCTGTGAATCAGGCTAGGCAGGAAGGTTTGGACTATCATCGGATTCAGGTTTTTTCTTGCCTAAGGATTTAGAGCGTGCCATTTGAGGAGGAGAAGGACGAGGTCTGGAGGGAGATCGTGAAAAAGGAATCTCGTGAATTCGGTCGGCCGGTTGTTCTTCGCCTTCGAGCAGCTGGGCGAGAAGATCGTCGTCAATGGGCCGTTCACCTCCCCACAAATCTGGCATCAAAGTCTGCAAATAGAAGAATGGGGAGGTGAGGATAGAGAATTTTTAAAGACTTTTTAGAATAACGCTGGTCGAGTATAAAAGTCAAGCTTTTATACAGCAGCATTCTAACAAAAGTTAAATTTTTTTTTCACACGAGCAGTTTGAAAAACGGATCAAAGGGTGAAAACAAAAAGTTTTTCGTAAAAGCTTTTTCAACTCCCCTTAGGGCGGGAAAAACTTATTTTTCGGCTGGTCTAAAAATCAAATTTTTACTTCGGTTTTAGGTCCTAAAAGTATGATCCCAACTATCAAACTAACTCGTAACTTTTTCACCCACAAGACATTCTATCGACAAACATCCCAACCTAGAAACGAAAAACTCAATAGTCAGCATATAGGAGCATGCATTACCAAAAATACAAAACATAAAGATTCGAAGACTTACTAGAAAGAAGATCGAGGAGATTGGTAAAGAGTCTTCGGAAATCGAGGAACTCTCGGGCTGAGTCTTGAAACGCAGAAGAACGGTCTCTGGAAGAAGATGAAAGCTCTGGTTTTAGGGTTTCAGGAATGAGTAATGGCTTGCGTAAAAAGAAAAAGAAAATCTTCGGAGATGTTATATAAGTTTGTCTGTGGCATTAAAAAAGGTGTAATCATCAGTTTCCCCTTTTTCGAAGTATGGGGAAAGCGGGATAGCCGTCGAATTATTATTGGGGAACCAAAATCTGGGTCAACACCGCCGATCTAAGCGGCAAAAATAGGGTAAACCCCTAGTTCCCCTGAGAACTCCTTGGCTGCGGTGGTCAAGCGGCCGCATATGTACACATCACCACCTAAGCTCTCCACTCAAGGCTGGGTGAGCTTTTCTTTCCCTTTACCTGCACCACATGGCACCCATGAGCTGAAGCCCAGCAAGAAACACAATAATGCAAGTATATAATATCAAATGATGATCATGATAATCATATAAAGCTTATAGCCCTGAACATATGAGTGAATATCACTTTGTGGTTACATTAACCATATGAGTGAATATCACTTTGTGGTTACTTATAGCTCTAAATCAGATGAGTGATTTAACACTTGAGGTTCTGGTAAACCATAATGAGTGACTGACGAGAAAGTCACTAGCTTAAACAAATGAGTGACAGATGGGTAAGTCACTAGCTTAATCAGATGAGTGACTGATGGGTAAGTCACTAGCTTAATCAGATGAGGGACTGATGGGTAAGTCACTAGCTTAAACAGATGAATGACTGATGAGTAAGTCACATGGGGCTCGGCACCCATAGCCATGTGACTAAACAGTCACTGGGCTTGCTGGCCCTAGCTCTAAATGACTAGCCTTTGGCTAGACAAGCGCTTTTAATATTCATCAAACTTGAGGTTGGTCCGGCATTAATGCTCATTCAAGTCATTTAATGCAGATGTCGATTAAATCTAATCTTTGTTGGCTTGCGTTAAATACGCAAGGCTGTTCTTGACTTATGAGTCAATCCCATGTGACCAGTGCTTAGTACCACTGCCGAACTTGACTAATGAGTCACAACTTCACAGTTGATACTGACACCATTGCCAATTCTGACTATTCAGTCAGTGCCATACACAAGTGAGCAAGATTTGCTAAGCATTCAATATTCAACCCATGTCCACATTTAAACATTCAACATGCCTCATGAATAACCATGCACGTCACATATGGGGTGCAGTTTTCTTACCTTTGATTCGAGCGAGAATTAGTAAAAGAACGACCCTTGAGAACGATCTGTCTTTTAGCTCCTTAGCAGTCACCTAGTCATAACCAAATATGGGATTCCATCAATAAAATGAATAACAGAGGTTCCTGAACCAAGACCTAGCCTCCGGGACATCGAATCCCACTAAATCGGGTAATTGGAACGATCTCGTGGCCTAAAATTGAGTTCCCATGATCAAAACACCCATTTAGTCTAAAAAACTCTCATGAGTCACGGCCCCAAAACCCTGAGCCTCGGTCCCCAGCCAAGACAGGAGCAAGCACCGCGGAGCACCATACTCAGTGTCGCGACCCCTAGCACACACAAACTTCACCTTCTTCAGCATCGAGCTCGAGCCGCGGCGCCCAAGAACAGGGCCGCGACCCCACCTGGGAAACCTGCCATATCTCCGATTTCTCACTTTTAAATCCCTCCAAAAACCTACTTAAACATCTCCAAATCCTCAAATTAAAGTTTCCAAGCATCCCAATGATCCAAAATCATCAAATCCTGAGGCTCAAACAATTCAGAAGCTCATCGACACACAAAATCCAAATCAAAGCTTAGAAACTCTAAAACTCAAAACTTAAAGCTTGGATTACCTTTGATTGAGTTGTTCCTTGCCAAATCCTTCGGTCAAGAAGCTTCTAATATTTCCTAGGATCGCTATGCATCGATCCTTGCTTGATTCTGACTCCTAGAACTCAAGATTTCTTCGAAATAGTCACAAAGGAAAACGGGAGAGAGAGAAAGGTGTTTTAACGTAAGGTTCTTTCTGATAGACTACTTCAGGCTTAAGTAACCTCAAATAAAACCTAATGCTCGGGGTCCCAAAAACGCCCCGGGGGACAAAATAGTCAAAACTCCCAGAATTTCCTCCTGATCTCAATAACTCCCAATATATATTCAAATACACATTCTCATTATCCAATATCCCAATAATTGACTTCGTTATGACAAAACCACTAATTTGCAACCTAAGATCGTCTCATGCCGAATAGCTCGAATATATCCACATAATGATGGGATCTCATCCATAAATCACAACATGCACCAAAATACACAAATATGCCCTTAACGGGCTAAATTACCAAAATGCCCTCATAATCAAACGTGGACCCACATGCATGCATTTAACATCATATTATAATATAATTCACATAACACAAGCATATAATCATTTAATGGCATAATAAAATTTTTTTGGCCCTTCCGGCCTACTAATCCAGCCATTAAACCGCATTAGGGATTTTGGGGCTGAAGAAGTTGGAGCATATGCTGATGAAGCGAACGCATATACGGCCGGAGTCATGTACTGCATCCTGGACATCGCTGGATAGGGATTGGCCAGGTATTGCGCCCCATTCCAAGGAATGGTCTATGTTGTTGGTTGCAGTTCCGGAGGCCATCCAAAAGCTTGGATTCAAGCTTCTTCCCAATTTATGAAGCCTTGAGCCCTTCTTATAAACTCTTCAAGAGTGGATGCCTTACTGTGTTGCATGTCATCCTAGAGAGGGGATCCAAATCTGATTCTAGACTGGAGGGCTACTAATCGTTGCCCATCATCCACCTTAGTCTTTGAAGCTTCCTCTATGAAGCGCTGGATGTAAGCCCTAAGGGTCTCAGTGGGATGTTGCTTAATGTTGGCCAGCGCACTGACCTTTATGTCTAGTTTCTGGGCAACTACGAATTGCTTATGGAAAGTCAACTACAATCCATACCAAGATTGGATTGATTCTATCTTGAGCCTTTTCCACCACTCTTCAGTGGATCCGGCCAAGGTGATCGAAAAACACAGGCATTTGTCGTTGTCGCAGACATGGGCTACAATCGTCAGGCGATTGTAGCAGGATAGATGGTCTCTAGGGTCGGTGTTTCCGGTATAGGCAGGTATATCTGGCATCTTGAAATAACACGATGTCTAGGGTGTGTTTTGCACACGGTTCCTTTTCTTCATCTTCAGAATCGGAACCTCTGCCTTCTTGTTTTCGGACTAAGCGGTCCATGAACTTTTTGATATCGGTCAACTGCTCAATGAATTGCCTGGCCATTCCATCATCAATGGGAATTCTCTCGTTCCTCCTGTCACTGAGGTTATTCCTTAAGTCACCTCCCTAAGGACGAATCTTTTCTTTACGGGCCTGCTTCTTTCGAGCATTGAGGTCGTCTCACAAATCTATGCGGGATGTGTCATCTCCCGAACTAACAGCTTCTGTCTCCTCTCTGCGTTTACGCCCTCCGTGATCCTTGTTCACAGATGCGTTGGAATAAAAATGTCTTCCCTGGTCATCACGTCTCGGAACATTTTGGGGCTTTGTGCCCTGCGGGCGTTTCCCCTGTGGATTGTTTGGGTGATTCAGTCCTGGGACAGGATTCACCTGTTCTTTCCTAGGGAAATGCCCAGGGTCCACCCTAGTTTTTGGAGCAGGAGGAGTCTTCTTTTGGGGGTTTGATTTTTCTATGGGATTGACTGCTTTAGTCTTCCCTTTCTCTTGAGATGGGTAAGAAGGATTGGTTCCGGGACGATCAGAAGGGGTTGTAGCTAGGGGTGAGCACGGTGTGGTTTGGGCGGTTTGAACACTTTTTAATACACCACGCCACAAGTGCAGTTTAGTAACTAGAACACACCATGCGGTGTGAATTGGTTGCACCAAACCGACCAAACCAAACCATTTTTTGCGGTGTGGTTTGGGCGGTTTTCCACGGTTTGTGTTAAAAAATATGTCATAACAAAATTTAAATTTTTAAAAAATACTAAATCCTTAGTTCATAACAAATCCTTAATAAGTTCTAAACAACATCACAAGTTATCAATTAAGTTCAGTGAAACACAAAAAAAAAATACAAGTCTCCCATATTGGGGTAACTATAAAAAATGGTATATATGTAAAGTTTATTTTTTTTTAATATATTTGTAAGTATGCGGTGCGGTGCGGTGCAAACCAAAATTTCACACCGCCAAACCGCGCACCGCACCGCACCACACGGTTCAGCTCAAATACAAACCATATCGAACCATTACACTTTTGACACTGCGGTTTGCGGTGTAGTATGGTGCGGTGCGGTCGGTCACCACGGTTTGTCGGTTTAGATGCTCACCCCTAGTTGTAGCAGTTGGAAAACCAATCAGAGCACACAACGAAAACTTACGCGTTGTGGGCCCGTTGTTGTTTTATTTTTATTATGAAAACAACACAACAACAACATACCAAAATTTTCAATAATCATATAAAAAATTTATATGACCAAGAAAATAATCCAGAAACATTACCATACAATACTATTAATCATGAAAAAAAAATATATAATATACAATATATTTATATATAATATATAAACAAAAAAATTAAGAACATAAACTTTTACCTCTTGAAGCCTATCAAGTGTCCTTAAGTCTTTTCGTATTTTTATCGATCTTCCTATCCAAAGCTTTGAACATTCAAACCACGCTCTTCTGGAGTGTTCTATACACCTCAAGATGTGTGTAGGCACATAGAGAACATAAGTTTGTATTTTAGGAATCACAAGCATTTCTCAACACATGAGAACTTGGATTATGGTCTGAGAATTGCTAGAATAAAGAAGAAGAAATTGAGAGAGTTTTTGTCTAACAAAAACCTCTGAGAACTATTCTGAATTGTATATTGGTGTATCTGATGTATCTTGTGTATTGTGTATATTTCTCTTCTTCTTCTTCTATGTCATATATATAGAGATTTATATTACATTATTATTCATAATAATAATAGTAATATATATATATTATAATAATGATGATATGATTAGATTTTAGATAACAGTCTAACTTACCACAATTGAAAAACTATTTTTAAATTATTAAATAATTAAATAAATAAAACAAAAAACTATACAAATACAATATCTGTACAGTGGTACACGCATGGCACAGTCCTTGGACTATGTCAGGCGTGTACTGCTATTCCCATTTCAGGGATTTTGCATTTTTCTTTTATTTAATTATTTAACTAAATCAATCTCCCACAAAATAAGGTGTTTATATTTTTCAGGAAAGGATGACAACCATATTTCAAAATTTACATTCTAAATTCAAAATTCAAAATTCAAATTGATGATCATCATTATCATCTTTTAAAATTCAATAAATCAAAAACTATTTTTGACTTACCAATTTTATTTTCTCCCACTGAAATAAAATAATTAATTTCAAAGATTAATTAATTAATTTATATATATGAAATTAGAAATTTACATATTTAAATTAATAAATATATTTTAAAAAATTAATAATTAATTCTAAATTAATTATTCAACCTCAATTATCATATATTGCATACTTGACTCGAAGAACAAATTCTTCTCAAATTCCCAAATTACAGTCATACCCTTGTATCAACTCTTACCTTGATATTGTGTTGATAGAGCCATCCAGTGGACTTATGGACCTATAATATCAAGCTCCAATAATATTACATCATTAATCAAAGCTCTTTGATTAAATAATCATATTTATTAATCTCATGATTACTTCACTAAAATATGAAATTGAACTCTTGATAATTATAGACATATATTTACTGAGTACTTTATTAAGAATAAAGTGTCCATTGATATAATCATTACATACAACGTTAATCCTCTATTAATTGTTCATAATTAAAAGGGAATAAAATTACTGTTGTACCCTTTTAGCTATATCTTGTTCCTACAGTACCATTGACTTTACTAGTGAAGGTTGTATCATAACAAGTTTGCGACGTGAGCGCTCATAACCTTTTCAATTCCGAAAGTCAACCCAATAGGGAACCATTATTCAATCTATAAGAATGTATAGATTCCATATCTGTTAAACTATGTCCCCAGCCATATATATCATTGAGTCCCCAAAATAATTGTTCTTAGCCTGATCATTCTGACAAACCTTAACGCATGAATCAAAAGATCATATGACATATATAGGAGTTCATAGGAACCTCAGGATTAAGATCATTGTGTATATGATCATCGTTTGATGTGTTTGATTGATACTATGAAATAGTGTTTAAACAAGTATTAACAAATCACATATGGTCCAATTCTATATACTCTCAGCATGCAAAGTACCTCCACTAAAGTGTCCTACTACACTAGTGTTGACGGTGAGAACTCGTCAACCAAGTTAAGTTAGAAAAATAGAATTGTAGAGATTATCAAAAGAAAAACTTTAAAGATCTAATTGGAAACTCAAAGAACACTTGCAGAAGAAAAATGGTGAATTCAATTTGTATTTCTTATGGTGTAGTGCTACGGTATTTTTTCCAACCCTCTTCCATGTGGAAGTGGGGTTCATTTTATAGTGGGCTCTAATGGCCCTGGATACACTGTGGTCCAGGGGACCAGGTGGTACACAAGTACACTGTCAGGAGATTGGTCTCAGGGGTAGTGGTGTTGGTTCCAGTACATGGCCAAGTACCATGAGGACGTCTCCACTACCTGATCCATATGAATGTCAGAGAGGTGGTGCAGGTGGTCGTGGTGTCGACTCTGACATCTGGCCATAGACATGTAGGCCATGCCCTCTCTCCTAGTACTCCCACTACTTGTCTGGCATGAGTATCCGTATCAGACGTACGTGGTCTTAAAGGTCGTACCCCGTACAAGATTGTACTAGCATGATCCTTTTGAATCATACTTGGGCTTTTACCTCTAAATGCTGGAGTCTCAATAGGCCTTCATGGGAGACACTCACTTGAGGTGCAGGGTGCGAGATACCCGAAGCACCCGGGCATGCACGGGGCGCGCGAGGCCCCTGGGCCACTGCGAGGTGTGAGGCCCCTTGGGCGGATATGAGGCGCGCGAGGCCATTTGGGCATGCATGGGGCGAAGCCCCTTTATCACTTGGGCATGCGTGGGGCACGCGAGGCCCTTCGGCCACCTGGGCACACGTGGGGCGCATTAGGTACGAGGCCATTTGGGCATGTGTGGGGCAAGGCCCCTCGGCCACTTGGGCACGCGTGGGGCGCGCGAGGCCCCTTGGCCACCTGGGCACGCGTGGGGCGCATTAGGCGCGAGGCCATTTGGGCATGCGTGGGGCGAGGCCCCTCGGCCACTCGGGCACGCGTGGGGTGCGTGAGGCGCCTCGACCACCTGAGCACGCGTGGGATGCACGAGGCCCCTTGGCCACCTGGGCACGCGTGGGGCGCATCAGGTGCGAGGCCATTTGGGCATGCGGGGGGCGAGGCCGTCATGCACGCGAGGCCCTTGGGCAAGGCCCTTTGTGGCGAGGCCATCACGCACGCGAGGCCCTTGGCAGAAGTGGGTGTCTAGGCATTTGGGGGACCTTGGCATGTGTTTTGGACCTTTTTACAAATGTGGGATTTTGACCGTCCACACTTGCCCCCCAGTCTAGGAGAGGACCTTTAGGTGCTCTAGTAGTCTCTTCTCTTCAATTCTTATAAATAGGCCCCCATGCCAAGTCTATTATTTACATTTCATCTCCTTAGCTTAGTGGAATTTAGATCCTTGCTCCCTTCAAGAGGTAAGGGGTTCAATCCCCCACAACCTCACTTTTGATATAGTGTTCTCCCTTTTATTTTTTATTTTTTATATGTGAGCTAATTTTTGGTATGTCTATATCCCTTCATATATTTTGAGGCTAATACATCCTTTCTGTTTATTTTTGCAGACGCGTACTTTCGACCATTTGGCTCTTTTGGACCGTGACGGTACTTCTGGCCCCTTGCCTCCTTTTGACCACGACAGAGTTTCATTTTTCCTGCTTGAGGTATATTCTCTTTTTCCCTTATGTTTATTGGGTTCACATTAGCACCACTCGGGATGAGGTATTTTGGCCTGAGCCCGTCGTGAGTTAGCCTTGAGGCATGCCCCTTTATTCACACCCCGTAGCGGGTCATTTAGAGTGTTTTGTGCCTAGAATTTTTGAGCCCATTCCTTTGTGTTTTGTAACAATCCTCTCATTTATATGTGAACCCTTTTTGCTTTCGG
The DNA here is from genome assembly GCF_963169125.1 of Humulus lupulus. Classification (NCBI taxonomy): domain Eukaryota; kingdom Viridiplantae; phylum Streptophyta; class Magnoliopsida; order Rosales; family Cannabaceae; genus Humulus; species Humulus lupulus. The sequence continues at coordinate 27,087,603 of NC_084797.1, forward strand.
GACGAGGTCTCATGGCAAGTGACTGTCCGTTCGGCATTCCTCCGGGGGTTGAGTTTGTTGACTTGTCTTCAGACTCAGAGTCCCCTGAGGAAAACCCTTACCAAGACCATGACACCTTAAGGCAGGCCCGTATTCGTCATCTTGAGCACATGGCTAAACTTAAGCGTAAAATTTGGGTGGTAGAGAGCGAAATTGACTCAGTGTTGAGGGGAGACGGAGCACCTTCCCCTCCTGACCTTAGTGACCATGTAGCGAGACTTAGGGTGACCCTTTTATATTTGCAGGGGGAGTTGGAGTTTATGGAGGGACATCTTTCGCCTGAGCCATCTAGCCCATCCTCGCCTGATGACTGTCATGGGGCTGCTTCTGCTTCTCTTCAGCCTTTATTTTTGATCTTCCCTAGTTTAGCGCTTCCGTAGCTGGTGCTCCGGTGGAAGACTCTTGCTAGGAAGAGAAAATGGAGGGTCAAGTGTTCTGTCTCTTCCTCACCTTTATCTTTTGGTTTTGCAGATATGGCGAAGGGAGGACGACGACAGGTGTCCATTAATGAACAGGAGGAGACCCCTTTATTGGCGTCCACCCTAGTGTCCCATGTGTTAGAAAATAAACTGAGAGAAATTGTGAAGCACTACCGTGTTCCTCCGGAGTACGCCTTATACACTCCTTCGGATAACTGTCGGGCTAACTGCCCTAGTCCTGACTTTGTGGCCCTTAGTGAGCACATCCTGAAGGCGGATGGCACCATCCCATTACACCCGTTCTTCGTTGCGGTCCTCAACTACTTTGACCTTGCTCCACTTCAGCTGGCACCCAACAGTTGGCTGACCTTGAGCTGCCTCTTTATCACATTTGCGGAACTTGCCAAATGTGCTCCTACGGCGCTAGAGGTGCACTTCCTGTACAATCTCATGCAGTCTCCCAAGTCCAAGGGCTTTTATTACCTGCAAAAAGCCAACAATGAAGTCCCTTTGATAGAGGGCGCAGTGTCTAACCCGGGGTCCTGGAAGCATGAATTTTTCTTCGTGAAAGGCCCTCTCTCTGTTCGCGGGCACTTCCGTGCCGTTCCCAGTAAGTACCTTGAGCCACCTTTTCTTCTATTTTTTCTTTTTGTTGAAACTTATTGTTTTATAATTTATGTTTGTGTCGACAATGGTGTGGATCATGCAGAGCAGTTCGCCATACCCGAGGTTGTTGGGTCGGAAGCGGACGCCGTGAAGGATCTTATCAACGCTGACCCCGCCGTGAAAAAGGCTGCGTACCTATTCACTGTGGAAAATCTTAACCTTCACTGGCTGTCCCCGGTTTCAGATCCCAAGTTGCTGTGGACGATTCCTGGGTCAAAGAGGATGAAGGCTGCATCGGCTGAGCCTTGCCCGGGTGAAGGTGAGGCTGAGGATGTGCCGGAGGAAGTCCCCCTTGGACACGAGCGACCTTACTAGCTATCCTCGTCTCCCGGGGGATGTCCTCCCTTTGTCCCTTCCGACCCGGACATGGCTTCCCAATCCCAAGGCCAACATGCCATACCGGGGCATTTTTTTGCCCTGACCCCGCGGACTTTGACGCTTTTACTCAGGCTCCCCTTGACCTCGGTCCATCGGGGGCTTACTTTCCCAATCTTCTTGCACCCCCTCCTGATCTACTGGGGGCTCATTTTTCCAATTTTCCTGCGCCCCCTCCTGTTTCAGCGAGCGGGTCGTCTGTCCTTACCCAGCCAGGTGCCCTTGACTCAAAAGGGATGCCCTGTGTGAGTCGCATGGCGACCTCTTATGGGCGGCGGTATGTCCAAATCGCCTCAGACCTCCCCGAAGCTGATTGGAATGGTCTTGGGAGTTTCGCCCTATTGGACCTTGGGGAGACTCTAACGCGCACTACTGCTTGGGTGAATTCATGCATCTTGTGTTGGTCTTATTATTATTATTATTATTATTTTTTTACTTATCATTGTTGTTGTTATCTCTCTTGTGCAGGCCTATGCTATGGCTCAGCGGTTTGCTGACTTGGCTCACAATCTTTTCGCGTCGAGTACCGAGAGGGACCGTCTCACTGCCCGGGTCCAGGAGCTCGAGAGAGAGCTTGATGAAACCATGTCTAAGCTAAAAAAGGCTCGGGTGAAATTTTCTGCCTCGTCTAAAAGGAAAAAGAAGGCGGTTGTCAAGGCCATGATGCTACAGGAAAGGGTTACCAGCCTAGAGGGCGAACTCCAGGGTGCCAAGGCTATCGCGGCTGCGTCGCAGGAGAGGGTCGCTTCCCTAGAGGCCGAAATTGAGGTTTCCAAAGCCGATGTAGCTGCGTCGCAGGAGAGGGTTGCCTCTTTAGAGGCAGACAGGGCAGCCACTGAGTATAGGTCTATAGAGCGCACCCTCTATGGTGTATGGAGGCAGGATCCAAATTTCGATTTCTCCACCTTTGGCGAGCATGCCGTCGCCCGGGCGGCTGGGTGGAAGCCCAGGGCAGGAGGCCCTGAGATCATTATTTTATAATCTTTGCCAATTAGACCACTGTGGGTGTATGCTCATTTGAGCCTTGTTGTACTTGTAATATTTTTTTTAAATCTTGCCATGTTACTAAGACTCTTTTTTAATATATACATATGTGGTTATTCATCTCTTATTCCTCTGTGTTTGAGGTCTTTTTGAGCCTGTATGATGGGGTTTGGTAGGTTCCCCTCTTTTATTTATCAGGCTAGAGGTTCTTTGGAGCCCATGTGAAAGGGTTAAATGGGTCTTTTTTTGGTGCCTCTTGATTACTTCTATAAGGATATTTTGACCCCTTGGGTTCTAGCTATCCTTTTATATATTTTTGCGTGCGCTTATTATTTTTTGCGAGAAGCGTCCTTCTCGTCATTATTCATAGTACTATTTTTGCAAGGGCCTCTTTTAGGATCCTTTTTGGCTAGACGGCTTGGTGGCCGCTTTAGGCTTATTAGACCTTTTGGCTTCCTTGATGTTCATAAGGGTAGCTAATCCTTGTGAACTTTGGGAGATGCCTTGCAAGATCTCCTCCCTGTTTGTTAGGGTTCACCACGAATTGCATTCCTCTTTTAAATAATTTTGTTTAAGGCTCTGATGCAAGGGGTCCTTTTTAGGATCTTCCTGTTAGAGGGTCCTTTTTAGGATCCTCCTGATAGAGGGTCCCTTTTAGGATCCTCCTGATAGAGGGTCCTTTTTAGGATCTTGGTACAAGGGGTCCTTTTTAGGATCCTCCTGATAGAGGGTTCTTTTTAGGATCTTCTTGATAGAGGGTCCTTTTTAGGACCCTCTTGATAGAGGGTCCTTTTTATGGTCCTTCTGTTTGCTGTATGCTTTGCCTTCACGAGCCACTATTGCTCCCCCAAGTGAAAGGTGAAGTTTATTTTGGCAGGCACTTTGATTGATGCCCACATAAAGGAGAAAAAATAGCATGCGAAGATGTGAACAGTTTCATTCATAATAGGTAGGTTACAACGATATGTATACATATAAAAAGTTTACATCTTCTTGGGGGGTTATCTAGACGCCCTCCTTGATTCTTTTTTACTGAGCTAGCATAACATGTAACAAACTAAGCATGGATACTGCTTGCATTGGATGTGGAGGTCTCACTGGTAGTACTTCCTGAGGTGCTCCGCATTCCATGCCCGAGGCACGACGGTGCTGTCCATGTGCGCCAGTTTATAGGTGTTTGGTGGTATGCACTGAGTGACCTGGTAGGGTCCTTCCTAGTTTGCTCCCAGTACCCCCGCCCCCGGGTCTCGCGTGTTGAGGAGTACTTTCCTCAATACTAAGTATCCTACTCTGAACTTTCTCTCCCGTATCTTTAAATTGTAATACCTCGCTGCCCCCTGCTGATACGTAGCCAGCCTTAATTGTGCCTTTTCTCTTTTGGCTTCCCGTAGGTCCAAGTTTTCGACCAATGCTGTGGTGTTAGCCTGGTCATCATATGTTCGTGTGCGGAAGGAGTTAACCTTCATTTCTACTGGAACGATAGCCTCGTAACCGTAGGCCAAGGCGAAAGGTGTTTCCCCAGTGGTGGAACGGGGGGTGGTCCTGTAGGCCCAGAGCACATTCGGGAGCTCTTCGACCCAGGCCCCTTTCAACTTCTCCAACTTAGTTTTCAAGTTCCTTTTCAGGATCTTCTTGATGGCCTCTACTTTCCCATTAGCTTGGGGGTGTACTACTACGAAGAAACTCCTCCTGATCCCTTTGGCCTTGCAGTAGTCTTCAAACACTCCTCCTTCAAATTGCGTTCCATAGTCGGAGATGATCTTGTAAGGTACCCCGAATCTGCAAACAATATATTTGTTGACGAAGGTGGTGATCTGCTTAGCCGTTATATTGACTAAAGGCTCCGCTTCCACCCATTTAGTGAAATAGTCAACCGCTACCACCGCGTACTTGGCTCCTCCTCTTCCGGTTGGCGGTGCGCCTATCAAGTCAATCCCCCACACAACAAAGGGCCACGGGCTGGTCATGCTCACCAGCTCATTTGGGGATTTCCGTGGGTAAGTCACATGTCTCTGGCACTTGTCACACTTTCTCGCGAAGTCACTCGCGTCCTTCTCCATGGTAGGCCAATAATACTCTTGGCGGACGACCTTTTTTGCCGTGGACTGCCCCCCAGCATGGTTCCCACATTCCCCTTCGTGTATCTCTTGTAAATTTTTTTACGCTTCTCCCTTATCAACGCACCGCAAGAGTGGGGTAGAGAAACCTCTCTTATACAAGATCCCGTCTACTAGGGTGTACTCGGCGGCTCTGTAAGCCAGTCTGCGGGCCTCCTTCTTTTCCAAGGGCGAGGTCCCATCATTGAAGTACCTCCTAATGGGGGCAAACCATGGCTCCTCGGAGCTCTTGACCGTGTTGATCCTCTCTTCGGCTATGCTTGGCTTGGGGAGATATTCCACCGGTATAGACTCAAGCGTATCTTCGTCTCTTGTGGAGGCGAGTTTCGCGAGTGCATCGGCGTTTGCGTTCTGCTCCCTGGGGATCTGTTCTATCGTGCATGTTTTGAATTGGTCCAAATACTCCTTCACCTTGGAGAGGTACGCAGCCATTTTTGGACCTCTATCTTGGTATTCTCCCTTCACCTGGAACACTACCAGCTGTGAGTCACTAAAGACATGCAAGTGGGATACCTTTAATTCCTTAGCTAGCCGCAGGCCGGCCAACAACGCCTCATATTCTGCCTCATTATTGGAAGCCTCGAATCCAAATCTCAAGGCACAATACATCTTGTGACCTTCAGGCCCTGTCACTACTATGCCAGCGCCGGCTCCCCCTTCGTTAGACGCCCCGTCTACATGGAGGCTCCATTCTTCGGGATACCTCTCCTCTTCAGGTGCTGGTTCCTTCTCCTCTATTTCCCCCTCCTCTTGGGGTCGGTATGAGAACTCGACTATAAAGTCTGCAAGTACCTGCCCGTTGATGGAGGTCCTTGGGGTGTAAGTGATGTCGAACTGACTCAATTCAATCGACCACTTTAACAATCTTCTTGAAGTTTCAGGCTTGTGCAAGACTTGACGCAGGGGGGTGTTGGTGAGCACCTCAATCGCATGAGCATGAAAATAAGGCCTCAATTTTCGAGAAGCCACCACCAGGGCATATGCTAACTTCTCTATTTCCGGGTACCGGGTCTCCACGTCTACCAACTGCTTACTCATATAGTAGACCGGGTGCTAGTGCTTCTTCTCACCCTTGACCAAGGCGGCGCTTATGGCATGCTCAGATACGGCTAGATACAGGTACAACTTCTCTCCTTTTTCTGGCTTGGCCAAAAGGGGTGGCCTTCCAAGGCGCTCCTTCAGCTTGGTGAAGGCCTCCTGGCATTCGTCATCCCAAGCGAACTTTTTGTTCCCTTTTAGGATGTTGAAAAAAGGAAGACATTTGTCAATCGACCTGGAGATGAATCTATTGAGGGCTGCCACTCTCCCCGTCAGGCACTGCACCTCTCTTTTGCTTTGTGGTGGGCTCATTTCCAGCAAGGCCTTGATTTTTTCAGGATTAGCCTCAATACCTCGAGAATTCACCATGAAACCCAGGAATTTTCCTGACGAAACTCCGAAGGTGCATTTGAGTGGGTTCAACTTCATTCTGTACTTGCGAAGGGTGTTGAACATCTCCATGAGGTCGCTAGTGAGCTCTTCCACTTTTTTCGTCTTCACCAGCATATGATCCACGTACACCTCCATGTTCCTTCCTATTTGATTTGCGAACATTTTCTTCACCAGCCTCTGGTAAGTGGCACCTGCATTTTTTAAACCAAAGGGCATCACTTTATAGCAATACAACCCCTTGTCTGTTATGAACGAAGTGTGTTCCTCGTCAGTAGGGTTCATTGGTATTTGGTTATACCCTGAATATGCGTCCATGAAGCTAAGTAGCTCGTGTTCCGCTGTGGTGTCCACCAACTGGTCTATCCTAGGAAGCGGGAAGCTGTCCTTAGGGCAGGCCTTATTGAGGCTGGTAAAATCCACGCACATCCTCCATTTTCCATTGGGCTTTGGAACCAGCACTGAGTTCGACACCCATAGTGGGTAAAACGCATCTCGAATGAACCCGTTCGCCTTCAACTTGTCCACCTCATCTTTTAGGGCCGCGTATCTTTCTGGGTCTAGTGCTCTCTTTTTCTGCCTTACCGGCCTTACTTTCGGGTCGATGTTCAGGTGGTGGCACATGGCCGTTGGGTTTATCCCTACCATATCCTTGTGACTCCAGGCGAATACATCGAGGTTGGCATTTAAGTACTCTACTAGTTTCTCCTTCATGTCATCGGCAAGGTTTTTTCCTACTTTCAACTTCCTCAACGGCTCATCCATGGCCATTACTTCCTCCAATTCCTCTACTGGTTCAGCTCTTGGCTCTTCTATGACCCATGGGTCTAACTCGCTTGGGTTCGTGCCTTCATGCACAACCATCGCCATAGGTGCTGTTGGCTTTGTGGCTGTGCGGAGGGACGTGTTATAGCATTCCCTCGCTTCCTTCTGCTCTCCTTTCATGCATGCTATTCCCCCGGGGGTTGGGAATTTCATAGCTAAATGGTATACAGAAGTTATCGCCTTCAATTCTTTTAGGGAAGGTCTCCCTAATACTGCGTTGAAGGCTGAGGCGCAATCTACCACAACAAAGTTTGCCATTATGGTGGTTTGTCTGGGCTGTTCTCCCATAGTAAGGGCCAACTCGATTGCCCCCAGGGGCTGTATCGAATCTCCCGTAAATCCATACAAAGACGTAGCGCAAGGCTTTAGGTGACGGAGGCCCAATCCCATCTTCTCCAATGCTGGTCGATACAAGATGTCCACAGAGCTCCCGTTATCCACCAAGACCCGATGCACCCTCATGTTAGCAAGCTGGACTATCAACACTAGGGGGTCATTGTGGGGGAAGTGCACACCTCGAGCGTCTTCTTCGATGAAAGTTATTGAGTCATTTTCACCCTTGAAACTCTTCGGGGGGCGCTACTCCAGACTCAGGACGCACGGTGGTGGACTTCGCCTGGCCTCCCTGACATATCTATCTCGTCTCTTTCTTGATTCACCCCTAAATCCTGGTCCTCCAAAGATGGTCCTGACCTCTCCTTGCACTTCTGGGGCTACTTCTCGCGCCCGCGGCGAGGACGCTCCTTCTTCTGGCCTATGGTTCTCCTTGCGCACATATATGCCCAAATGCCCCCTACGGATGAGTTCCTCAATCTCCACCTTCAAATGGTTGCATTTCGCAGTTCTATATCTTTGTGATACTGGCAATACTTGCTGGGGTCTCTCTTGGACCGGTCTTTTTTCATCGGCGGGGGCCTTCTGAAAGGGACCTGATTTTCGTTCGTAACGAAAATATGCTCTCTCGCATGAGTGAGGTCAGTATAGTAGGTGTAGGGGCCTTGTCTGCGCTCGTCAGAGCACCGGTGCTTTCGGGGTCGATCATCCCTTGCCCCTTCATAGACCCTCTTTTTCTTGGCATTTCCTTGGTTCTCCCGGACTGAGGGCTTTGGTGAATTTTGGTCTTTTCCGACCTTGAGGCTCTCGTGACCATCTTCCACGCGAATATAATTTTGCGCCCGCTCATAGAAATCATCCAAGTCAGTGACCTCCCTCTTGAGCATGTTATCCCATAATTTGCTTCCTGGGCACACTCCAGCTGTGATGGCCATTTTCAGCTCTCGGCGGGTCAGGCTCCCCACTTTAGCTACCTCCATGTTAAACCTGTGAATGTAGCTCTTTAGACTCTCATTTTCTCCTTGCTTCACATTAGCAAGGCTGGTGCCTGGCATAGTGTAGTCCCGCACGGCGTGGTGCTGTTGGAGGAATTCATCGGAAAACTGTTGTCAGGACCTGATGGACCCCGGTCTGAGTCTTTTGAACCATTTGTATGCAGGTCCTTTCAATGTGACAGCAAAGCAGTGGCATCTGGCCCCGCTACTAATTCCCCTTAGTTTCATTAGATCGTTAAATGTGTCCAGATGGTATTTCAGATCTGTGCTTCCTTCGTAGGAGGTCATATGGGGCTCCTTAAAATTGGATGGGAGCTGGATGGCTTGGATCTCCCTGATGAAGGGTGACTCATGATCGAATTCTTCCTCAGAAGCTTGACCTCCGGAGGCAGTGATGATTTTGCTTCGTAGGCTCCTCATTTCTGTGTCCAGGTCCTGCCTCCTCTTGCTTAGGGAGTCTCTCAAAACGGACGGGTTAAGATCCCCTTTTCCCTTGCCATCTTGGGGCGCCATTGGGGGTGTAGTCCTTTTACCCACCCTCTTTTTGTTGAGCTCCTCTCGTAAATCTGAGGGTGCTCGCTTTGAGGTGACCTCGTCATCGTTGCGAGAGGCAGCATTGGTCTTCGGCTCTGGCTTCTGGGCTGTTTCGGTGGTTCGGGATGTTCACGTTGCTTCGTTCGGGGGGTGTTACTAGTGGAGAGTCGCGTCTTTCCATCATCTACTGGGACAGTGGTTTCTACCTCCTTCTGGTCTCTCTCTTTGCGCTTAGGGAGTGTCACGTTTGATCTCCCTTGCAACAGCCCATTTAGCACCTCTTGCATGTTTTACAAGGTGGTCTCTAACCTCTGATTCTTGCGGTGAAGTTCTCGTATCTCATCTTCGTAGAACTGAGACTTTGAGCTTGAGCTGACGGAGTTGACCCGAGGGTACTTGTCAGCCCAGCGCTTCGACGGGCCTAGATCCTGTTGACTAGGGTTTGGCACCTGTAACAGCTTTGGAGGTAGGAACTCATTGGCACCCCTTGTCGGGGCAGTCGCTGACCTTGGGCGATCCTCCTCAGGGGGGACTGCTGGGGACGAGGCCTCCCTTTCATCTTTGGGTGCCTCAGGCTCCCTTGGGGCCTCCATGTTTGTAGGTGGAGGAGGATTCCTCATGGAGGCTTTTAGCTGATCTCCGTCAAGGTGGACTTCCACCTCGCACGGCTCTCTCAACCGTTTCGAACGTCGCGGCATTTTTTCTTATCAGAATCAATGGAAGAACAATGACTTGCAATCTATTCTTCCCACAGATGGCGCCAAACTGTTGATGGTGAGAACTCGTCAACCAAGTTAAATTAGAAAAATAGAATTGTAGAGATTATCAAAAGAAAAACTTTAAAGATCTAATTGGAAACATAAAGAACACTTGCAGAAGAAAAATGGTGAATTCAATTTGTATTTCTTATGGTGTAGTGCTACAGTATTTTTTCCAACCCTCTTCCATGTGGAAGTGGGGTTCATTTTATAGTGGGCTCTAATGGCCCTGGATACACTGTGATCCAGGGGACCAGGTGGTACACAAGTACACTGTCAGGAGAGTGGTCTCAGGGGTAGTGGTGTTGGTTCCAGTACATGGCCAGGTACCATGAGGACGTCTCCACTACTTGATCCGTATGAATGTCAGAGAGGTGGTGCAGGTGGTCGTGGTGTCGACTCTGACATCTGGCCATAGACACGTAGGCCATGCCCTCTCTCCTAGTACTCCCACTACTTGTCTGGCATGAGTATCCGTATCAGACGTACGGGGTCTTAAAGGTCGTACCCCGTACAAGATTGTACTAGCATGATCCTTTTGAATCATACTTGGGCTTTTACCTCTAAATGCTGGAGTCTCGATAGGCCTTCATGGGAGACACTCACTTGAGGTGCAGGGTGCGAGATACCCGAAGCTCTCGGGCATGCACGGGGCGCGCAAGGCCCCTGGGCCACTGTGAGGTGCGAGGCCCCTTGGGCGGATATGGGGCGCGCGAGGACATTTGGGCATGCATGGGATGAGGCCCCTTTATCACTTAGGCACGCGTGGGGCATGCGAGGCCCTTCGGCCACCTGGGCATGTGTGGGGCGCATTAGACGCGAGGCCATTTGGGCATGTGTGGGGCGAGGCCCCTCGGCCATCTAGGCACGTGTGGGGCGCGCAAGGCCCCTCGTCCACCTGGGTACGAGTGGGGCGCATTAGGCGCGAGGTCATTTGGGCATGCGTGGGGCGAGGCCCCTCGGCCATCTGGGCAGGTGTGGGGCGCGTGAGGCCCCTCGGCCACTTTGGCACGCGTGGGGTGCGCGAGGCCCCTCGGCCACCTGAGCACGCGTGGGGCGCGCGAGGCCCCTTGGCCACTTGGGCACGCGTGGGGCGAATCAGGCGCGAGGCCATTTGGGCATGCGTGGGGCGAGGCCGTCATGCATGCGAGGCCCTTGGGCGAGGCCATCACGCACGCGAGGCCCTTGGAAGAAGTGGGTGTCTAGGCGTTTGGGGGACCTTGGCATGTGTTTTGGACCTTTTTACAAATGTGGGATTTTGACCGTCCACAACTAGTAACCCGGATCTAGGTCACATATATTCATAATACTAGTGGACCGTATTAGCATTAATTAATCTAAAGATTTCACAATTTTATTTTACTGCGAACTATTTAAGTTTATTATCTTAGTCTCGATCCTCCCATACCAATATGAGATTAAGACCACATAGATAAACTTTGGAATTTTCTGATATTCGCTTCATATTATCATATAATATCAGACATAGTCTATATATATAATAATTTAATTCAATTATTTATTTCATTTAAAATATTTGTCAGCTACAATTGCTTTAAGGGCACTATTCCCAACAGTAGCGTTGTTGGGAGCGCCAGTCCTTGTAGGTGGGACAGGTGGCTGAGTTCCTGGGGGAGGAATAGGTGGGGGATTAATTATAAATCCCTGAGCAGCAATAAGACTGCTTTAGAAAGTAACAGGAACAAGAAGCCCTACGGGGAATATCCCCAGTGCCCTATCTGCAAGAGAAAACATTAAGAAGAATGTCGATATAAGACAAAAGGCTGTTTCAATTGTGGAGAAGAAGGGAAGATTAAAAAGGATTACCCAAAGTTGAAGGACAAAAAGAAAGATGACAAGCTTGTGCCAGCCAGAGTTTTTGCTCTTACTAGAGGTGAAGCAGAAACTAGTACTACAGTGGTAACAAGTCAGGTCACTATCTCTGGTAAACTATGAATGTTTTATTCGATTAAGGAGCTACACATTCTTTTGTCTCTATGAATATGATTGATAGCTCAGATAAACCATGCGAACTTTTTAGAGATAAGTTTGTCACGGAGTTACCCTCGGGGGAAAAAAATGTTATCTAGTAGAAGGGTGCGTAGCATTATAGTTAGAATCGAAGGAAGAGAGTTACCAGTAGATTTGATCGAATTATACCTTAAGGATTATGATGTATTTTTTGGCATGGATTGGTTAGCCAAACATGGGACAACGATAGACTGTAATGGTAAGACAGTCAACTTTCAAAAAGATTGTGGAGAATAGTTCACCTTCAAAGAGAAGTTTCTCAAACTTGCATACCGATAGTCTCAGCTCTCAAAGCTCAACGGTTAATCAATAGCGGTTTCCAAGTGTTTCTAGCCAGTGTGGTGGACAAATCACGAGAGACGCAACTCGAACCAAAGGATGTACATATTGTATGCAAATTTCCCAAGGTGTTTCCAGAAGATCTACCGGGATTACCTCCGAGTAGGGAAATCGAGTTTGAAATAGAATTGGCATCTGAGATGACACCAATCTCGAAAGCTCCCTATAGAATGGCGCCTATCGAGTTAAAGGAGTTAAAGATACAACTGCAGGAGCTATTAGACATGGGTTTCATCCGACCGAGCTATTCGCCTTGGGGAGCACTAGTGTTTTTTGTCAAGAAGAAGGACAGAAGTATGAGGATGTGCATCGACTATCGAGAACTAAATAAAGTGACGATCAAGAACAAATACTCTTTGCCTCGGATAGACGATCTTTTTGATCAACTACAAGGATCTATAGTATTCTCGAAAATAGATTTGTGGTCGGGGTATCATCAGCTAAAAGTATGAGAAGAAGATATCCCAAAGGCAATTTTTTGGACTAGATATGGACACTACGAGTTCCTAGTAATGTCTTTTGTCTTAACGAATGCACCAGCCGCGTTCATGGATCTTATGAACCGAGTATTTAAGGACTACCTGGAGAAGTTCATTGTGGTGTTTATAGATGACATATTGATCTACTCAAGGATGAAAGCCGAGCATGAAGAGCACTTGAGACTGACGTTATGATGACTCAAAAGTCATCAATCATACGCTAAGTTTAAGAAATGCAAATTTTGGCTAGAGAAAGTGGCATTTCTAGGACACATTGTGTCCAAAAATTGCATAGAAGTTGTAGTGTCCCAGAATTTTTACTTAGCTACATAGTAGTAGTAGTTAGTAGTAGTTTGTAGTATGTTAGTTTCCATGGATTTTGGTTCAAGCTGGGACTTAGTTGGAAATTCATAGCAATAGTTATGGATTTTATAAGTTTAACCTATAGTTTAGAAATATTAATTATAACATAAGGTTTGATTAATATTGCTGGTCTAAGAAATATTATTTATTATAACCTAAGGTTTAGATAGAATTATTAAGAATGTGACACTTGTCATAATCATGTTATTAAGGATTTAAGTATTATTGATGAATAGATTAATTAAAAGAAAGTTCTAGAAGCTCTAGAACCTTCCAGCAGCTATTATGATCACATTTTGACTCAGTCAAAGATGTTTAATCAATTAAACATATGCTGAAAAAGTGAAAATACGTGTTTGATATATCAACGTATGCCGATATATCGCAGCTATAGGGGCCGATATGTCGCCTACAGGAGATACGGAAAACACGTCGACTTCGTACGAACGAAGGAACATGGCTTAGGATATAGGTCTAGGCGATATATCACCCAGGGTAGGTGATATATCGCCCCTGGGAGTCATTTTTGAATACTTGAGGATTTTAAATTTAAAAACAGCCTTAACCACTTGAACCTGCCTTTGAATGATTTTGACCAAGTTCTAGGCATCTGTTGAATGAAAATTCTAATCTTTTTCATTTTATATTCATTTATTTATTCATTTTAAAAGGAGTTAGTTTCATTACTTGAACTCTATAAATAGGACCTAGTACTCAGCCATTTCACTCATCATTCAAGCATTGTTCAGAGACTCCAAGCTGCTAAGGTTACTATAGAGAGAAACACTTGGGTTTTGGGATAAAAGCTTTTCCAATCTAAGCTTTTCTAAACACTTGGGAAGTGAGATATAGTGTTATTTCGGTATCGAGGTGTAGATCAAAGTCATAGTTCATCCAAGGTATTCCTATCCTTAAGTTCGGTTCTTTATGGTTCTTTAGTTTTCTTTATTTTCTTTTAGATCCTAACTCTTGTTTATGATTCTTGGTTAGGTGTTTAAGTTTCTTGAAACTTAAGGTTTTCGGTAAGTTTCTTCTTGGAGGTTTAGTTCTCTTTTCATCTCTTTTTCTTTAGAAACTTACCATTCTTACTGTTGGTTTTAGGAGTGTTCCAAATCCCATTCTTGTCTCCATATCCCGGTTTTTGGTAAGGAAAATAGGTTAGAATATATGTGTTTATATGTTTATGTTATGATATGTTTTATGTTTTGTGCTATAATATGTATAAATATGTTTTTAGTCGCTTGGGGCTTATAGTTGCTTAGACAGCAAACACCAAGATTTTTATCATTATCGTAGTTTAGAGTTATGATTTACCCTACCTGGATTAGTAGACAGAGGACCTAGATGGGTTATCATATACTACCTTGTGATCTAACCTACCTCGATTAGTAGACTGAGGACCTAGATGGTTTTATCACATGCTACGGTAATGAGCTAATGGCCATTAATATTGTAGTCCTATATGATATACGTTTTTATAGTCATATGTTTATGATTTATGATATATGTTGTTAGTAGATTTTCCTTGCTGGGCATTTAGGCTCATTCCTTTATTTTTAGCTTGATGCTAGAAATGAACATGGAAGGCGGGAAAGATTCGTGGTAGCTTGGCATGTGTGTTGAGGATGAATGGACTGCTGGAAGATCGAGGATGTCGTTGATTAAAGACTTTTAATATATGTTTTATGTATTTTCCACACATAGTTTTTAAACAATTTATTAAAGTTTATGATGTTTTTATGTACTAAACAATGGGTACCCATACCGTATTTCATATTCCATATCGTATTTCATACCACATACTTTACTTTGTATTTGGCACAATATTTTGGGTTTTAAATAAAGTTATGTTATTTATTATATATGTATTCAAATTAGTAGTTATGTTTAGTAGTTTTTAATGGTCCAAAGTCTAGAATTAGTCGGGGAATTACAGAAGTAGACCCAGCCAAGATCGAGGCAGTGAAGAACTGGCCCAAACCCAAGACTGCCACAGAGGTGAGAAGTTTTCAGGGATTGGTAGGATACTATAGACGATTTGTTGAAGGGTTCTCCAAAATAGCTACACCCTTAACAGATTTGACACGGAAGCAACACAAATTTGTATGGACGGAGAAGTGCGAAGAAAGCCTCCAAACATTAAAAGACAAGCTCATATCTGCCCCAGTTCTATGCGTCCCAAATGATAAGGGAAAGTTTGTGGTGTATTGCGACGCATCTAAGTAGGGACTTGGATGCGTTTTGATGCAAGAAAAAAAAGTGGTCGCATATGCCTCAAGACAGCTAAAGGAGTATGAACAGTGGTACCCGACCCATGACTTAGAATTAGCAGCGGTGGTTTTTGCTCTAAAGATTTGGAGGCACTATCTATATGGAGAAAAGTGCGAAATCTATACGGACCACAAAAGTCTAAAGTACTTCTTTACGCAGAAGGAGCTCGATATGAGGCAACAGAGGTGGCTAGAGTTAGTAAAGGACTATGATTGTGAGATCTTGTATCATCCGAGAAAGGCTAATGTTGTGGCAGACGCACTTAGTAGGCAGAGTTACGGAAGCATGTCAACGCTTAAGGGGATAGCTCAACACTTACAAGATGATATTAAGAGGTCCGAAATTGAGTTAATAACTGGTCAACTAGCTAACCTCATGATCAAGTCAACACTAATGGAGGAAATAAATGAGAAACAACAAGAGGACGAGTTTCTTCTTAAGATGAAGGCAGCACTACAAAGCTCAGAGAATTCTGATTTTTCCTTGACAAAAGAAGGCATGCTACGATATAGGAATAGAGTATGTGTGCCCAAAAATGGTGAATTAAGAGAAAGTATTATGAAGGAAGCGCACACTACTTGTATTCACTTCACCCAGCATCGACCAAGATGTACAACAATGTCAAGACAATGTACTCGTGGCTGGGGATGAAGAAAGATATAGCAGGAATTTGTAGCAAAATGCCTTACATGTAAAAAAGTTAAGGCCGAACATCAGAGACCTGCTGGAACTTTGCAACCATTAGAAATTCTAGAATGGAAATGGGAAGATATAGCGATGGACTTCGTAACGGGATTACCAAAGACAGATACCATCTTCTGCCAATTGAAGGGCCAGATGAGGGGTTCTATCCCCAACTATCATCCGCAACTCCCATACTAACAATGCCTAGTCAGTTTGACTGCCTTGAATACATAATTTCCAAATTTTTCTGCAGTCAATGAATTAACCTCTTAGCCCTGGTACTCATATTCCAAACTATCCTATGAGTAGGGCCAAACAACATAATAGCGACACACACAATATGCTCATCAAAACACAAATCTATATTGTTCATGCATCAATTATCAAGTCCTATTTCCACCAAATACGTTTATACTTATCATGCTCTCTATTCTAGCATGCAGATAAGGCGCATAGGTTCAATTTAAACAATTAACCACATAATCATGTCATTAGATACCAAACCATGAGTCGAGCTTATCTTTAGCAGTGAGTGTACACACCCAACCAGTCTTCAGGAACCCTTAAACCTAGACTGCTTTGATACCAAGTTGTAACGCCCTGGTTAACCAAGACCGTTATACTATGTGTTTAAAATAGTGCTTAACTCGCTAAGCGAGTCATTTGGAATTAAATGTGTAATTAAAGACCAATTTAAGGTTATGTATTGAAAAGTTTGGTCAACAATATGATTATTTTTCATTAAAATATTAAGTTGATACACGGAATCCCAAAAATCAGTTACAGACTTATAAAAGACAAATGGAATACAAATTACCCGTCCTAAGCGGCAAAACAGGGATCAACCCTAGTTCCTCCCAGACTATCCCGAGCATGGCGGTTGAGTAGGCTGCATATGTACACACCGCCCCTAAAGCTCTCCAACTCATGGCTGGTCTGGCTACCCTTTCCCTTACCTGCACCACATAGCACCCGTGAGCCAAGGCTGGGCAAGAAAACTTAAGTCAACATGCACAACTGAGCAACCGTATATAAATAGTAAACTCAAATCAATAAATTCAATCAACAACAGAATATATGCAACAAACTCAATAGTAATAATCAACTCAATCAAATGCGTAAACCAATCTCATCAGTCAGTACAAATAGTTAGTGCGAACAACCCTTCTCTTTATTGTATAATGTTTAGGCCCAGAGCCCTTAGGCCAAATCCTCTGGTCTTATAACTGACCCTGACATGCTTAGGCTGGGCTGTGTTCTGCACGCTTGCTATCGGCCCTCGGTGCCCTTAGGTCGGCCTTGACAATAGATATAATCATAAATATACATTGCACAAAAAGCAATCAGAGGCAGCATATACTAGCATGCCTATCTAGATATTCTTAGATACAGATATGTGCACAATCATAACATATTCATTAACAGGGGTCCAAGCTTCGATCACAACCCGAGTCTATTTTTCTTACCTCAAGTCCCGAGCAGCTAGCGTATGGCTGCCCCGAGCATAGGGATGTAAATGAGGCGGGTTGGCCCCGCCCCGCTAAAGATCCACCCCAACTCGCTAAGCTTATGCCCAACTCGACCCGGCCCGTTAAGGAATTTGATGCGGGTTGGGTCAAACTCGCCCCAGATGTGATGGAGCGGATCAGACCCGACCCGGTAAGTTTTTTTTTTCCTTTTTATTTAATAAAAGAAAGACTAATTTTTTAAAATATGTTACAATATAAAAATAAATGGCAAAACAATCTCCCATACTAGACAAAAATGAGCTGCCTAATTTTTTTTATAAATGGTCTTGCATACTAAAATAAAATAAAATTTAATATACTTCAAAGCAAAACATCAATTTTCTCCTCTATCTCTCTTAAATATACTTTGTCTTATTTATATATATATTTGGATCGTGAATTACCCTAAATAGTGGTAGTGATTAGTTTTTAAAAAAATATTCTTTATTACAATAAAAAAACAACAACAACAACCGGGTCAGGTCGTGATCCGACTCGCTTATATTCGGATCAGGGGCACCTCGAAGGGTCAAATCTCCAACCCGCCTTGATCTGCCGAGTTTTTTTTGCCATCCTTACCCGAGCACGATCCCTATCCCTGAGCCCTAGTGGTATAACCTAGTCACAATGTAATAATAAATAACCATTGAACCCTAAACCAATTACAAACTTCAAAATAACATACTAGCCTTCAGGACCTCAAATTCTACTAAACCGGGTAGTAGGATCCTTCTCAAGCCCTTAACTTTGGGTTCCCAATCTTTTTTGGTTATTTTCTTCAATTAGAGCCGCAACCTAGCCCCCTAGTGCCACAGCGCGCTACAAGTCAAAGGGCCCCGATGCTCTCTTCTGGGGACACGGGGAGCGATGCGCCTCAAACTGTGCCACGATGCCTGGGAAAAAATTCAGAGGCTCCCAGCCTTCTCGCACACACAAGTCGCGGCGCCTGAAGAACAGGGCCGCGAATCGAGCCCAAAACCCATAATTTCCTATGCTTTTCACAAACCAAACTCATCCAAATTCACCCCAAACATAAACTAATGCCACAATTAAGCCTCTACTTCTCAATCATTCATCCAAATTAGTACAACCATACTAACTACTAAACCATAACTCTAACACAATGAAAAAAAATCATAAATTCAGACTCACACCATAACTCAATCAAAAAATTAAGAAAAGCCTCAAGAGTTTACCTTAACTCTGCCCAAGTAAACTCCCCAACTGATCCTCTGAATCTAACAACTTCAAGATTGATCAAGAGCCAAATTCAATCTCACCAAGCTGCCTTTTAAACTTAAGAGCCCCAGGGATTTTTCCCAAGCCATAGCCAGCTTTCCACCAAGAGAGGGAGATAGAGAAGGTCACGAGAGAGAGAGAGAGAGAGAGAGAGAGAGAGAGAGAGAGAGAGAGAGAGAAAGAGAAATGTGAGAGTTGAGGTGTTTCTATTCTAATCTTAGTTCCCTTATCATCTAATGAACAATACTACTAAGGCTAAGTCTATCCTTTGATAAAAAGACCATTATGCCCCTTAGTCACATCCTTATCCTTTAATGGCCCCAAGGGAAAAAACGTCATTTTCCACATTTCTCGCTAAACCTCGAGCAGCCCTATAAATTCCCAATCAATCCCGACATAACCAAATCTTCATCAAATAAATACCAGTTACCCAAAAATCTCGAATACGCTCTAAGTTCCCGAAATACCCCTAAGCTCACCCCGAGCCGGGTATTAGACCCTGTTGTGACTATTCTACTAGTCTGCTCCCTAGGATCGCCTCGAGCCAAATACTACAAATATATCCACATAATAATGTGGTCTCAATCATTCAACACATATAATCATATTTATGCCCTCATTAGGCAAAAATTATAAATAAGCCCTTATTGACAAGAACGGGCCCACATGCATATTTAATACTCATAAACATTCATATATATATATATATTTATATTATCATATAAATCATGTATGGCACATAATCATACATATATTACAATAATTCCACATATATATCCTATTATGCCCTCCATGCATAGTAATCAAGGCACTCAGTCTTAATAACTAATTCGGGACATTACAATATCGACCAGTGCTCATCACACTAATGTCGTTCTTGACTTATAAGTCAAGTCAGGGGTCCAACCCTAGGATATGGGAGTAATAAGACACCCCAGGGCCCATTGCCTTATCCTCTGTATAACCAGCCTTGGAGCTGGCCTAGTGTACCTGGCCCTGAGTTTTCCATGACCATTGGGTCAAACAAGTGTACGACGCGCTCCTGATTAGCCTAACCATATCGACCAATGCTCAACACGCTATTATATCCCTTGAATTATGTGTCAATGCTTTCGACTAGTGCCCAGCGCACTACTGCCATTCTTGACTTATAAGTCAAGTCTTTTCAATAAGATAATTTAGACAAGCATATATCATATATCAAATATCTAGATATAGAGCATTCAACATGCTTAATAAACAATCACAAGCATAATCATAATCATGCACATTCTCAGGGGCCTATGCCCTATTCATATCCCTGTTTAACAATCGGGCCAAGCCCAAAATTGTACCAAACCCATAATTCAATCCTAAAACATCATCAGTACATCCAGGAAACATAACTCAACTTACAAACAGATAAAAAACTCACTGAAACCATAAAATCCAATCAAAGCTTATGAAACTTAAGGGAAACAAAACTCATAAACTTAAAGCTTAGATTACCTTTGATTAAGTTATTTTCTAGCTAAATCCACTGGCTATCAAGCTTCTAATCTTCCCTAGAATCGTTATGACTCTAACCTTGCTTGAATCCGAGCACTAAAACTCGAGTTTCCTTCGAAAATGCTAACGGGTTGAAATGAGGGAACGAGAGAGTTTTTTGAGTTATACGATTATGAGAGGTTACTTAAGGTTCAAGTAAGCTTAAGCAAATCCCAAGGCTCGGGATACCCAAAAACTTCCCTAAGGGTAAAATGGTCAAAATCCCCAAAATTCCCTCCTAATCTCCCCAACTCTGAATATATCCTCGAATATTTATTCTCATTACCCAATATCCAGGTAATGTACTAAATACCCAAAATACCCCTTGACTCACCCCGAGTCAAGTATTGTTCCGTTGTGACTTTCCAGCTAACTTGCTCCCTAGAATCGCCTCGTGTCGAGTAACCCAAATATATGCACATAATGATGTGGTCTCACACATATATCACATATATGGATATATTGTAACACCCTGGATAACCAAGACCGTTACACTGTGTGTTAATAAAGGTGCAAGACTTGTTAATCAAGTCATTTAGTTGAAAATGTGTCGCTAAACCATTATTGAACTAAGGATTATGGATTTTGGTCATAAAAGATAAATTTTCATTTAAATAAGTGTTTCTTACACGGGATCCCAAAAATAAACAGGGTTAAAGAACAATTTACTAAATCTCAAAGGTTATATACAACCATAAGCGACTCTAATGGCAAAATAGGCATTTTAGGTCCTCTTGTCCCTGTATCATCCATCGGCTGTGGTAGCCGAGCAGCCTACTATGTACAATCCGCCCCTAGAGCTCTCCAATTCAGGGTTGGTCCAGCTTACCCTTGCCTTTACCTGCACCATGTAGCACCCGTAAGCCAAGGCCCAACAAGAAAACCAAATTACAGAGCATAATCAATAGTCAAATAATTCACAAATCATCAATCAGATACTCAATAGACCACATTGTGATGTAGTTGAGGGCATAAATGAAATATATGTGATGTAGTTGATATAACAGTGATGTATTTGTGATGCACGTTCCGAGATGGTCTTAGGGAGCTAATTAGTCTAAAAGTCACAACGAGATTAAATACCCGGCTCGGGAGGAGCCTAGGGGTATTTTCGGAATATTACAACTTGAGATTGGGGATCTGTAAGGATTGGTTAATGGTATTTTAGTGGTTTGAGTAACCATTGGTAACCAATGAGGATAACTACCTTAAGTGATAAAATGGTATATTTGTAAGAAGTTGGGAAAGGTCTAAGTTGTCCTTGAGGATTAGCTAGAGTATGGGTTAGATGGAAGGGTATTGAGGTCATTTTAGGCAGATGAATAAGCTCAATTTGGGAGCTGGGACTCTAGAATCAGCTAGCAAAAGAAGATAGAAGAACAAAAGGGGAACCTAATCTCTCTGTCTCTCTCTCTATCGATGCTTTCTTTCTTTCTCTCTAAGGTGACTGGTGTTGAAGGATTCTTCGTTAAAGTTCAAGGGATTCAAGGCTGGGAATTGGGGGATTGACTCAGGCTCAAAGGTAAGTCTTATTCAGTATCTTGATTGAGTTTTGCAGAGAAATAGTAAGGTTAACAGCTGATATGTGTGGTTGTTTGATGGATTCTTGGGGATGAAGTTTGCCTAGGTTCAGTTTGGGAATAAGAGGGATTTTCTTGGAGTTGGACTTGGAGAAGGCTTAGGGGCGAATTTCTATTTGAGGTAAGGGTTTTATGCATCTCTATTATGAATTAGCTGGTGTGGTTCAAGTTTCTGGTTTATTTTTTATAATGTTTTAAGCCAATTTGTGAATTGGGGATTTGATTGTGTGTTTAGGCTTTTTGTTGGTGTTTCTGAGTTGTTAGAGGGTATGTGTGGGATTTTGAATTGAATTTGGGACTTGGGTATGCTTTGGGGTTGATTTGGGAGTGTTTTGGCTCGGGGAAAATGCAGGAGAAAACCCAGAATTCTGGGTTCGCGAAGGGGTGCCGCGGCCTTGTTCTTCTGTGTCGCGGCGCATGCATGCATCAGGATCAGGAAAGGGTTCTGGGCGCCACGACCCTTGATGGGAGTGCCGCGGCCCTAGGCAATTTCTGAGAGTGTAATTTTGTATTTTTGGGCTTTTGCTCCAGGGGCTCGGGGGGTGGCTCCAATACATTGTTTTAGGGAATTAGATGTCCCGAGAGCTCTGGATTGGTTCTGGGAGATGTTTTCAAATCGGATAGTAATGGGGATGCTATTTGTGTGTTGTGACTAGGTTCTCGGAGAGGCTCGGATTAGAGGACCATGCTCGAGAGTTCAGTGCTTAAGAAGCTCGGGACACAGGTAAGAAAACCACTGTCTTCCATAGAACTTGTATGCAGGGCTGAGCCCTATATGATTGTGTTGCAGGGCGTAGCCCCTTTGATTGGTTTGCTCATAATTAGTATTTGCTTTATTATGCTATGTATGCATATGTGTAAATGTTCGACAAGAGCTGGGAACGGCGTAGGCCGAGTTCGGCAAGGCCGGAAATGGTAAAGGACCGGAAACGGCGTTAGTCACGTGGAGTGCAAGGCCAAGAGCGGCAAGGGGCCGGGAGCAGCGTTGAGCACGTGGAGTGCGAGCTGCCAGAGTGAGACCCTAAAGGATACCTGGGATATCCTCACGGTGTGGACCGCGAACCCAGGGCATGGTAAAGCGCCTGGGACGGCATGGCTGTATGTGTTTAGCCTATTGATGGCCTGTTTAACTGATAAGTGTCTGTTATGCATATGTTATCTTCTTATGAGGGTTTTCTTGCTGGGCTTCGGCTCACGGGTGCTCTGTGGTGCAGGTAAGGGCAAGGGGAAAGTTAACCAACCATGAGTATGGAGAGCGTGAAGCGGCGCGTACATGTTTAGCCTGCCTGGCTGCCACAGCCAGTGGTTTTTAGAAGATGGTTGTATTTTAAACCTAGATTTTGTCGTCTAGTCGACTTAAATTTGTAAACTATATGTTGTAAATATTTCTAAACAGTATCTCGGGATCCCAAGTGTCAAACACTCAATGATTTATAGTAAGTAGAATTATTTTCAAAGTTTATTTCACTGTTTATGATTTAATTACACTTTTGACCTAAAACCTCGATTAGCAAGTTAAATGCACGTTTAAAACTCACTTAGTAACAACTCTAAGGAAGTAGGGCGTTACAAACACTAAGAACATTTCTAAGCTCAAAACCCCCAGGCAGGTCAAGACTTGGCTCAGCAAGTCATGAATTGCCTCAAGTTAGAGAGCAAGCTCTCACGCCAAAGGGAAGGTAGGTCGTAACTTGGCCAAGCAAGTCGCAGCGCTCCCCCAAGTCAGAGAGCTCCTAGGCTAGGAGGATCACACGCGTTGCAGCGCCCCCAGACTGGGTCACGGCATGCCCTACGAACCCAGGGAGAACCTGGGTTTTCTCAACCTTCTCCCAGCCATGAACTCACCCAATTACCCAGAATTTTCCCCTCAATTCCACAACAAACCAGCCACAAATTTAAACCCATAATCACCCTTACTTTTAACCTATAATTCTCAGCAACATAAACAAACATCAACACCTCAATTCAGCCGCAAGATTCACAATATAACCACTGAATTTTCTACTCAAACCATCAGCCAAATTTATCACTAAGTTTATACTCAAGAACCTAACATTCAACTTAAACCATTAAGCAAAACTCAAATATGAAACTGAAGCTCTTACCTCAAATTTAGCTGATTTCTCCTCTAAACTTCTAGCTCCAACACCAGCTGAATTCTCCTTAACTTTTGTCTAATTCTCCAAAACTTCAAGCCTCTCTAATCCCCAAAAGGATGAACACCAAGGTGAAAGGGAGAGAGAATTCGTGAGGGAGAGAGAGAGAGCAAGCTGAAGTCTTTTTCCTCTTTTATTTCCTTAATTTTTCTATATCCTTCTACATTAATCTAAAAAAAAGAGCTGATTATATCCTTAACTTAGAAATGACCATAATGCCCTCTCAAATAAAACTAACATAAAACTTATTCTAGGGGTAAAATGTTCATTTATTCCCAATTCCCACTAATTCCTCGAGTGTTCGTAATATTTACCATTTAAATCCCATCATCAAGTTAATCACCAATTATTTACCCAATGACTAATAACCTCCAATATATCTCATAAATTCTCGAAAATACCCCCAGTCTCCCCCGAGTTGGGTATAAATCCCCGCCGTAACTATTTCGTCAAACTGCTCACTAGGACCGTCTTGAGCCATATGCTGCAAATATATCCACATAATAATGTGGTCTCAACAATTTATCGCAAATAATCACATTTATGCCCTAAACGGGCTAAAATTAAAAATATTCCCCTATAATATAAACATGGCCTACATGCATACTAATACCCATAATCATGCATTTCACATATCCATATAATCATATAAGCATGCTTATAACATAATCATGCATTAAACCATATAAATCACATATAAACCAATTATGCCCTCCCGACACACTACTCAAGGCCCTTAAGCCTTATTAGTAATTTTGGGTCGTTACATATATGCTCCAAATATACCCATAATATACCAAATTAAAAAATTGCCCTTTTTAATCAGAAACGAGCCCACATGCATATCTAGTCATATTATAATATAACTCACATAATCATATAATGATACACATATATATCACATAAATACACGATTTTCCATAATTTTCCATCTTGGCCTCCTAATCAAGGCTCTAAGCCTTATTAGGTAATTTGGGACGTTACAACTATCCCCTCCTTATAGGAATTTCTTCCTCGAAATTTTACCTGAACAACTCGGGATAATGATCCCGCATATCTGACTCTAGCTCTTAGGTCGCTCCCTCGACCTTGCTGTTCCTCCATAATACCTTAACCAAGTTATAGTCTGGTTCCTCAGGACCTTGTCCTTCCTGTCTAAAAGAAGAGGAAAGAGAGAAGTGGGCATGTGGACTATAGTGAGAATGGAGGAATTCTTTTCCTTTTGATTTGGGAATTTAGTTAATTGATTGGATGATTTTAGCTAAAATAGGAAGCAGAGTTGTCATCTTTTATGCACTCTTTATTTCCTCTAATTAAGAAAAATCAAATGAATGAAAATAAAGACAAAGATGAAACTTACCTTTTTTTTCATCAGGGCTAGTTATTGCCTTAGGTTAGATAAAAGGGAAAGAAAGAAAAGAAGAGGCCATTTCATGTTAGGGTGCCTCAACTAGGAGGAGAGAGAGAGAGAGAGAGAGAGAGAGAGAGAGAGAGAGAGAGAGAAGAGAAAGCAAGGGAAGAGAAGAGGAGGATTTCAAAAACCTTAGGTATGTGTTCTTGGATTAGTAGTTTGAATCCTCCAAGTTATCTTCTTATCAAAGGTAGTGGCCATTGTTTTGGGACCTTGAGTTCTAGCAAGAGAGGTAATGGGAACCTTTTTTCTTATGGTTGTTGTTCTTGTAATTTTTGGTTCTTGTTGTTTTGAGGATATTGTTTATGGGTGTTGGTTAGTTGTTTTATTATGTAGTTTTGGTTTATGACATCATTTTATTGTTGATCATGGGGAATCTTATTATGGTTAAATTATGAAAAAGTTTTGTTTTTCTTTTTTATAAGATAAGATTTGATGCAAGATAAATGGTTAGAAGTTTTATTATTATATGGGTGTTGAATCCTTGTCTACTAATAGATGTGATATTGTTGTCTTTATATTCTTGTAAGCATGCAAATATATTTGAGTTGTTTGATCATAGGTATTGCGTTTCGGCCTAGAGTGTTTAAAAAGGGATGGTGAGTATGGTTGTTCTTGTTGTTAATTCTTTGTTTGTTGATTTTATCTTAATGTTAGAAACATGATCATATTGGTATTAATGTTGCATTATCTAAGGTTTTCTAAAATCTTTGTGGGAGTCCTATGTTTATATTATCATTAGTATTTTAATTTTAGTGATCCAATTGTAAGGATGAAAATATGACAATAGGTGCATGCTAGGTTTTTTGTTTGGATTTGTATTTGATTGAGCATGAAGGTTTCGGCTATGTGGGTATGGTATGATTGGAGTAACTTGATTTTGTTAATGATTTGATTTGCATGCAAATTGTCATATTAAAATGCATAAAAATGGTGTAGAAACATGTTAGGTTATGTGTAGCATGATTTAAGGTGCAACTTTGGTAATTATAAGCATGCTAATTTTATTTCTTTATTTGGTGGTGTTGATTTTAAGTGATTCTTAAATTGCACAAATGAAGCCTCAAAATGATATTTTGATTTTATATAAATAAAAAGGTATTTTATTTCACATTTAAATGGTGTTTTTATCAAATTAACATATGCTGATTTTTATAAAGAAAATGTGATTTTTAATCTAAGTTTGTGATTTTGAATGAATTATTAGTTGTTGAATTTATTATCTAAAAATAACAAATGTCTTTTAAATGAGATGAATATTGTTAGTGCATCAAATAAATTATGCCATAGGTTATGTATATGTAAAAATGTTATTTTTAAAATGTAACCATGAATTTTCACATTATTATTTAGGTGCAGTTTTTTTTTTTATTTAAATGAAAAAAATATTTTGATTTAAATTCACTTATGATTTTTTTTAAACAAAATTAAAGTTGCTGAAAGTTTGTGTTATTAAGTTAAAGTAATTATTTTGTATAAAATTAATGGGTCTTACACCTACATAATTCAAGTCTTAAATAATATAGGTGAAAATATATTTTTCTCACATTTTAAATTATAAATTATCACATTTAATCATGTAATTATTATTAATTTAGAAAAAAAAGTTATTTCTAAAGGAAACAAGAAATTTATTAAGTATTTCTAAATGACTACAAGTTTTGTTATTTTTTATGTTATTTAAAATAATAAATGGGGCTATTATTTTATGAGAAAATAAGAAAAAGCTAAATGGATTATTTCTATAAAGTAAAAATAATGTATTAGATGGTTTAATCAAACTTTGAGACTTAAAGAAACAAATAATGGTAAAGTAATAATGTTGCTGAATTTTATTTGAAAAAGTAAGAAATAAGCATGTAGGAATTATCGTTTTAAAACTTTACTTTTTAACAATGCTCCCACATATGCATGTCGCATGAAAATACATATTTACGTTAAAAAATATTATTTTTGTTCAAACATGTAGTTTTTACTTTGTAAACATGTAGGGTTAATAGGTAGAATTAGAATTATTCTTTTACGATTTTATGTGAAAATGTGTATGTTTGGAATTATTGGGCAACTTGTACCACATGTGCATGGCCCATGCACATGTGGGGTATATGTGTTGGGCATAAGTATTGATATGTGATTCTACGAGATAACGTTTGATTATGATTATAGGCTCGTTGTGAAGTTTTTCTCATTTTTGCTTTGCTCGGACCTGAGGTAAGGAAGTAAGATAAAATTTCTATGTTTATGTGAAATGGTCAGATTGGTTTGCTATGAGGAAAATGATGTGCTGTGTATGATAATGGACCATGTAATATGAAATATGGAATTTTGTCTTGAAATGTTATGATGAGTATGATGCAACATGTGTTTCCTTTTTGTTGATATGAAATGGATTGCATGTGCTTGTATGTTGTATGAAAAAGCAAATGGTTGCTAGCATGCTGAACACGACACAACAAAGGAGTTACTAAGGATATGAAGTAATTCATAGGGAGAACACGCCGAGGTTATTCAAGGACCTGAGATCCTATTTACCTCATAGAGGAGGTCTTTCCCATTTTATGCTTTTACTGGTTACCTCAAGATGTGACATGGACAATAGTGGTGCCATGATCACAAAGAGTATGTTTATGATGTGTGATTATAACGTGTGATTATAATTATGATTAGGAACTGATACGATATGATTATGAAAGGAATGTGGCATGGCTATGATATGATATGTTATGAGTTTTACATTATGAATATGTTCTTATTGTGTTTCCTTGAATATTGTTGTTTTTGTTTGTACTTCCCTACTAGGCTTTTAGCTCATCCCCTTACTTTTCCCATTTCAGGTAACAAATACGGTTTCTCTTTGGCACGTGTTGTGATGTGGAGAGTTCCAACGTCGGGGTGTGTATGGTGTGGGGGTATCCTATGAAAGAATAAACGATCAACATAAGCCCCGAGTATTTAATGAATCATGTTATGGACTTTAGTTTTAAACCTATCAGTGGGACTTAAATTTTATTTTCTTTAAATGATGCATAAGAACTCTTCATTTTTATTTTAAACTATTGGGCCCAACTTGCATGTTTTATCAAGGCCCCACTGAATTTCATATGTTGAGTGGTATTTTCTATTTGTTTATGAGTTGTGAGATGTTTTACAAAGTAATAGAATAGGGCGCTTTATAGTATGAGATTCATCTAAAATCTCTCATCTAATACCAGTGTCAATCGGAATACAAATCCAACCCTTATACCCCAATAAACTCATGCCTGACATTGTATAGTCCTTCACTACTCCAGCTAGGACATCCCCTCTAATCTTTCCCAACTGTGGGTCACTCAACTATTTTTCTTCGATCCTATCTAAAAGATTAAACTGAAGCGTAATGTTGGCCAACTGGCCCACTAGTAACTCTATTCCAGCTTTGGTCATATCCTCTACTAACTCTCTGGATATCTGTCTCGCATTGTACCATTGCTGCAAATTCTAGATCATGAGTGGGGTATTTCTACTCATATCCTTCAACTAACGTGAAGCATAGGAAACCACCTTTTCTGTCTACATAAGGACACAACCTAAACCCTGTCTCGAGGCGTCACAACAAACCATAAACTCTCACTTCTTGAATTTCACATACCATGTGTGCTCTCTCAGCCTCTGTAGTACTAATCTAAGATGTTGTTCATGCTCTGTCTCTGACTGAGAGTATACCAGTATATCGTTGATAGAAACAATCATGAATTGATCCCGGTAATCTTTGAACTCCCTGTTCATCTAATCCATAAAAGCAACTGGGGCATTAGTCTAATTAAAAGACATGACTAATAACTCCTAATGCCCATAACTAGTACAAAAAGCTGTCTTCTGCATATCCTCCTCCTTGATCTTTAGTTGGTAATAACTAGATCAAAGATCTGTCTTGGGAAATACCGTCTTACCTAGTAACTGAAACTTTAGTTCATTCAGATCTGTTGGAGCCATTCAATGCGATGCCCCAGACACTGGTTTCGTCCCTGGCACCAACTTAATCACAACTCTATCTACTTGTGTAGAGGTAACCCTGACAGATCCTCTGGAAACACATCCAAAGACTCACAGACTACTCTAGTATGTCCTGGTCTCACTAACACGACCTGGGTGGTATCCACCACACTAGCTAAGAATCCTATGCATCCCCCTGCAATAGGTATACGGGGTCCATGCATAGTGCCAACAAATACAAAGGGTTTCTTACCTTCAGGCTCAAGGGTTATCATCTTTTTCTTGTAATCTATCACAGCCCCATACTTGGCTAACCAATCCATATCCAAGATCATATCAAAGTCGGTCATAACCAACTCTATCAAGTTAACTGATGAGTCTTTTCCCACAATAATCTAACCCATCTCAAAAAAGTTACCAGTAGGGTTCCAATTTCTCATTACAACATAACCACATAATCCACATACTAAGTCGGTACTTCTACTAGATGCAACAAAACAAAGAAATCATGGCACTAGAACCAATCAGCACAATATAAGAATCAGAACTAGGAAGCTGACCTATCACTTCTGAGGGACCAACCTCAACCTCTGCCTCTGACTGCGCCAGAGAGAACACACCCTTCCTCAGCCCTGGGAAATCCCTCCTGAGGTGCCCAATCATCCCACATAAGAAACATGTCTTTGCTCGACATTCTCCCAGATGGCGCCTCCTGCACTAAGCGCATTCCGGGTAGAGTTTCCAATCCTTGTCTTCACCCTGATGGCCTATCTGAGTATTTTGGAACCCCTTTTCTAGTCTGGAGGTACTGAATAAGTTGATAAATTTTCTTTTCTGATCACTGGGGTGTCTGCCCTTGCCTAATTCAATAAACGAAGGTATCACTGCCTGAGCTCTGCGCTCTCCGGCACTCTCCCTCCATATCTCATTTCTTGTGCCTCAACAACAAGAGCATTCCTTACCACTTGAGAATAGGTAGAGATCTCATGTACTGGGGTGATTCTAACTCCCTGAGCTATCGCAGAATTCAATCCCTAGATATATCGCTCTTTCCCAGTGATGTCTATGGGTACCATATCAAAAGAAAACTTGGCCAACACATCAAATTTGTTAACATATTCTGTTACTGTCGTGTTTCCCTAAACTAGGTTCAGAAATTCATTTGTCTTTGAGGTCTTAACTGCATCACAATAATATCTCTCATTAAATAACAGCCTAAATTCCTCCCAGCTCATCGTAGCTATATCTCGCGTCTGGGATACCACTTCCCACCAAGTTTGGGCATCCTCCTGTAACACATACGTAGCACATATCACCGTATTGTGATCTACCACCCCCATAAAGTCGAGGATGGAACTGATCATGCCCATCCATTATTTAGCTCTGAATGGATCTAGGCCTCCCTAAAAAACTGGAGGGTAATATTCCTAAAATCTCTCATATAGAAATTCCCACCTGTTCTCAACCCTAGGCTGAGCCAAAACTGGTGAAACTCCAGGCATAGCAAAGGAAGAGGTGTTCTTTGACAGAACCTACTGTTTTAAATACATGATCTCTTCATTTTGCCTCTGCAATCTTACTTGCATATCTGTAAACACCTGCTGCCAATTTTGAGGGGCAAGTGGAGGGCTTAGACTCTGGCTATAATTCCCAGCCTCAACATAAACACCACCGAGTCCCATAAATTTCCTTGGGTACATAACCTCCGAGTTCGTCTACAATCAATGACTTGACCCATTAGGCATGATGAGCACATTCAAAAGCCTTCCCACAGAAAAACCAAATAGCACTACATGCATATACTACTTTAGTACTAAAATACATGCCCATAACATTCATGCATCAATCAATAAGCCCAGCTCTTCCCAACATATATACCATGCTCTCTACTCTAGCATGCAGATAAAGCATTCATATATCAACTGAGCATGCAAGCACATAATCATATCAACAGTCAAGGTCCATGCCCCTATCAGAATATCTCATGCTTCCTAATAAGGCATGCAGGTAAGGCATTTATATCCTATTTAAGAAGTTAAACACATAACCATATAAATAGTTACCAAACCTTGAGTGGATCTTGTCTTTAGTGACGAGTGTACATGCCCAGCTTGTCTTCAGAAACCCTTAACCTTGGCACGCTCTGATACCAAGTTATAACGACTTCCTAATCAAGGATCGTTACACTGTGTATTTTAAATAGTGCTAGACTCGATAAACAAGTCATTTGGCCATAACCGTGTAACTAAACATGATTAATGGTTTAGGGTTAAAAAAATTGGTCAAAATGTATAATTGTTTCACTAAAGCATTTACTTCCATACATGGGATCCCAAACTAACATTTAAAAAGTGTAATTACAATTGAAAAGTTACAACCATCTGACCTAAGCGTAAAATATGGTTTGACCTTAGTTCCTCTGAGAAACCGCAATCATGGTGGTTGAGTAGCTGCATATGTACACATCATCACCGAAGCTCTCCAACTCATGGATGGTCCAGCTTCCTTTTCCCCTTACCAGCACCACATAGCACCCATGAGCCAAGGCTCAACAAGAAAACTTAAACATGTTCATAAGCAGTTAATAACATGTTATCAAATTATAATAAACATGTCTAGGAATAAAAAACCTACTCATGCATGCATACCATTCATATAAATGACTACAACATCATATGGGGCCAGCTGCCCTAATTAAATGATTAATGAATCATACCGAGGTCGTTGCCCAAAATACATGATTAATGACTCATACTAGGGCCTATTGCCCCAAATGCATGATTAATGAATCATAATGGGGCTCAATGCCTAGGATATGAGACTAATGAGTCACCTAGGGGCCCTTTGCCCTATCCTCTATATAACCAGCCTTGGAGCTAGCCCAGCGTACCTGGCGCTGAGTTTTCCACGACTATTAGATCAGACAAGTGTATGATGCGCTCGTGATTAGGCATAACCATATCGACCAGCACTTAGCGCGCGAATGTTGTTCCTGACTTATAATTCGAGTCCGGGGCCCAGCCCTAGGATATGGGACTAATAAGTTACCCTGGGGCCCATTGCCCTATCCTCTGTATAACTAGGCTTGGAGCTGGCCCAACATACCTAGCGCTAAATTTTCCACGACCATTGGGTCGAACAAGCGTATAATGCGCTCCTGATTAGCCTAACCATATCAATCAGTGCTCATGCACGCTATTGCCGCCTTTGAGTTATGAGTCAATGCTTTCAACCAGTGCTCAATGCATTACTGTCGTTCTTAACTTATAAGTCAAGTCTTTTCAATCAGATAATGTAGACAACATATATCATATATCAAATATCCATATACAGAGCATTCAACATGCTTAATCAACATTCACAAGTATAATCATAACCATGCACATTCTCAGTGGCCTATGCCCAATTCATATCCCTGTTTAACAATCGAGCCAAGCCCTAATCACGTACATCACGTATTGGGTGCAATTTTCTTACCTTTGGTCCAAGCATAGGTTAAGAATGAATGACCCTTGAGCACGATCCTGAATTCGAGCCCCTAGCGATAACCTAGTCACAACCAAGTATAGAATCCCGTTAATAACGAGCAAATAAAGGCTTTCAGACCAAGTCCTAGCCTTCAGGATATCAAATCTACTAAACCAGGTAGTAGAATCGATCCCGAGCCCTTAGGTTTGAGTTTCTGCCACCCAAAACCTATTTTGGCCAAAAACCTCTATTTGCGCTGTGGCGCCCCTCAATTAGAGTCGCGATGCCCTCAATCAGATAGCCTAGCTCTCATCTTCTCTAGACATGGGCCGCGGCGCAGCTCCTCAAGCGTCACGACTAGATAGTGGTTCAGAGAATCGCCCAGGCTCCTGGGTTCATAAGGACCGCGGTGCCCTAAGAACAGGGTCGTGGTGCAACCCCACAAACCCAATTTTTATTCAAGCCAAATCCTCCAAAACTCACCCAAAAATAGTATCAAACCCATAATTTAATCCCAAAACATCATTAGTACATCCTAGGCAACAAAACTCAACTTACCAACAAATCAAAAGCTCACTGAAGCCATAAAGTACAATCAAAGCTTAAGAAACTTAAGGAAAACAAAACTCATAAACTTAAAGCTTAGATTACCTATGACTAAATTGTTTTCCAGCTAAATCCTCTGGTTATCAAGCTTCTAATCTTGCCTAGAATCGTTATGACTCTAACCTTGCTTGAATCTGAGCTCTAAAACTCAAGTTTCCTTTGAAAATGCTAACGGGTTGAAATGAGGGAACGAGAGAGAGAACGAGAGAGTTTTTTGAGTTATATGGTTATGAGAGGTTACTTAAGGTTCAAGTAAGCTTAAGCAAATCTCAAGGCTCAGGGTACCCAAAAACGTCATCGAGGGCAAAATGGTTAAAATCCCCCAAATTCCCTTCTAATCTCCCCAACTCCAAATATATCCTTGAATATTTATTCCCATTACCTGATATCCTGGTAGTACACTAAATACCCCTTTACTCACCCCGAGTCGGGTATTAGGTCCCGTTGTGACTTTCTCGCTAACTTGCTCCCTAGGATCGCCTCGTGTCGAGTAACCCAAATATATCCACATAATAATGTTATCTCACACATATATCACATATATGCACATATACTCCAAATATACCCATAACATGCCTAATTACAAAAATTGCCCTTTTTAATCAGAAATGGGCCCACATGCATATTTAATACACATAAACATGCATATCTAGTCATATTATAATATAACTCACATAATCATATACTGATACACATATATATCACATAAACACATAATTTTCCATAAGGGCCTCCTAATCAAGGCCCTAAGCCTTATTATGTAATTTGGGATGTTACAGTACATGACATGGAAGGGGAAATGGCATGTCAGGAAGCAATACACGCCATATCAAAAGTGAGCGTCAGGATGAGGGCAATAGCTAGCACCCTGACTACTTCCACATCTCAGAAAACATCTTCGATTATGATTCAGAGGACGAGTCCACGATTGAGTATTAGAACCCGTCTCAAATTTCCATCAATAAATCTTATTTAAATAAAGTGGGACTTCTTTGAGAAAACTTTGGATATTATAGTATTATATTTCTCTCTCTTGCAAACTCTAAATGTTGTGTGGGTGTGAGTATGTATGACAACTTTTATGATTGACTTTAAGTAACCAAAACCACTATGCATTTGATCTCCTCATATGATTTTATTTTGGTGACTTAGAATTTCATAATGTCTTCAAGAGGAAGAGGACCAAGAGGTGGAAGGGGAAGAGGTTGAGGAAGAAGTGCTTCTGTAAATCTGAATGCTACAAAAATCCTTGACCCAAGGATGCCACCAGCCCAACCAGCAGCCCCAATTGCACCAGCTGTGGGTTTGGCTGCAGAGATAGCATGATTGAGGGAACAGTTAAGGCAGAGGGATAGGGAGTTGGCCCAAGCCAAACAAGTACCCCAAGCACCCCAAGTACCATTGGCCTAGTCTGAGCCTCCAATACCACCACCTGCACCATTGCCAATGGCTTACGGTTTTGAGCCAGTCTATGAACGCTTTAGGAAGCAAGCCCCATATAGTTTTGAAGGGAAAACCGACCCTACGATGGCAGTAGATTGGCTGAAGTCAGTAGAAGCTATTTTTGACCACATGGAGTTGAACGATCATCAAAGGGTTTTGTGTACAGCTCACCTACTAAAGATGGATGCAAGGATATGGTGGGATGTGGTGAAACAGACTCGTTACTTGAACATTATGACCTAGGAAGATTTTGTTCAAGCATTTGGTTAAAAGTACTATAGTGCAGCTGTATTGGCAACCAGGGTGGATGAGTTCGTGACTTTGGTTCAAGGGAACCTTTTTGTTACCAATTACCCTCATAATTTTGATAAGTTGGCCAGGTTTGCACCCAAAATAGCACCAACTGATGCCAAGCAGATCCAAAGGTTTATGAGGGGACTTAAGCCTATAATTGCTAGAGATGTCAAGATGACCAGTGCTTTGAAGACCGTATATGGAAGGATAGTGCTGCAAGAAAGGAGGCCAACATAAATAGGGCTTCCATGAGGGCAACAAGAGGAAGGCCCATGAAGGACAGAGCAGTGGCAATGACAAGAGGCCTAGACCCCCAGCCACGATTGGCAACAATCAGAACAATCATAACCACCACAACAATCGTAACAGTCACAACAATGATCACAACTGCGGAAATCACCAGAACAACGAAGTTGAGCACCCCAACTGCCCTAAATTCTTGCATAGACATTTAGGGGAATGTCAGGCCAGCACCAACAAGTGCTACAAGTCTGGTTAGACAGACCATCTGAAGAAAGATTGCCCATAATTGAAAGCAGGAGCAGGGCAAGGCAGGGCAATAACAACAATCTAGTGTTAGTAAGAGTCTTTGCATTGACCAAAAGGATGCAGTCAACAATAACACCATGATCACATATCAACTCCCTATTTTTGGTATGATATGTAGAGTCCTCATTGATTCTGGAGTGACTCACTCTTATGTTGCTATGAATGTAATTGATAAAGTGGGTTTTCCTTGTAAATTGTTTGAGCGTAGTTTTAGTACCATGTTACCATCAGAAGACATTATGTCGTCAACTAGGTGGTTATAGTCAGCTTCTATAATAGACGAGGGCAGAGAGTGCCCAACAAACCTCATAGAGTTATACATACTAGACTATGATGCTATACTTGGCATGGATTGGTTATCCAAATATGGAGAAACGATAGACTGCCAACGAAAGACAATAGAGTTTAGTCCGGAGGAAGGAGAACTCTTTTCTTTTAAGGGAAATGTAATGGGAGTTCGTACAACCATTATATCGGCATTGGAAGCTTGGAACATGATGCAGCATGGGTGTTCAACATATTTGGAAAATGTGGTGGATAAATCTAAGGAGACGAAGTTGAAACCAGAAAATGTCCACATTGTTTATGAGCTTCCGGATGTGTTTCCCGAGGATTTAACAAGTTTACCCTCAGACAGAGAAATCGAATTCGTGATCGAACTTGCACGTGAAACATCACCAATATCTAAAGTGCTCTACCGAGTGGCACTTGTAGAGTTGAAGGAACTCAGGATCCAGCTACAAAAATTATTGGACAAGGGGTTCATACTAGGGGTGTTCATTGGTCAGTTTGGGCGGGTTAGATGGATTTTTGACAAACTCAAACTTATAATCAGGTTGGTACTTCTCAACCTGTAACCCATCCAGTTAAACAAAAATTGAAGTTCAAACTGCCGAAACTTTTTTTTTTTTTTAAATTCTAAAAAAAAATCATTTTCACTAATTTCTTTTATTATTTTCTTTATTTTTAGTTTGTATTTGTAACTACAATAATTGTTACTTTAAAATATAGGGTCTTTTTATAAAAAAAATTAATTTGAAGTTAGTTTTATATATGTATAATTAATAATTAAATAAATATAAAATTTAAAAAAGTAGAAAAATCCTTAATTGGGCAGGTTTCCAAAAATTTGAACCCACCCAATATAATAATTGGGTGGTTTGAAATGTAGGTCGGGTTTTTTGGGTTGCATTTTTTGTCAATTTTTTCGGGTTGGTTTTGGCGGGTTATTCGGGTTGGACGGGTTGCAAATTTTTTTGGACAACCCTAGTTCATACAACCTAGTCATTCACCATGGGGGCACCAATCCTGTTTGTGAAAAAACAGGATGGAAGTATGAGAATGTGCATCGATTACCGAGAACTCAATAAGGTCACGATTAAGAACAAATATCCTTTGCCCAGGATAAATGAACTTTTTGATCAACTGCAAGGGGCATTAGTGTTCTCAAAGATTGATCTGGGATACGAGTACCATCAGGTGAAAGTGAAGAAAGGAGATATCCCTAAAATAGCCTTCAGAACTCGCTACGGACAGTATGAGTTCCTAGTGATGACTTTTGGACTCACTAATGCCCCATCAATGTTCATGGATATGATGAACAAAGTGTTTAAGGATTACTTGGATAAGTTCAAAGTGGTGTTTATAGAGGATATCCTTATCTACTCAAAGAATAAGGAGGAGCATGAGGAGCACCTAAGGTTGACGCTCAATAGCCTACGAGAGCACCAACTTTATGCTAAATTATCTAAGTGTGAATTTTGGTTGGAACAAGTGACCTTCCTGGGGCATATAGTGTCCAAGAATGGAATAGCAGTGGATCCAGCAGAGATCGAGGCTATTAGAGACTGGCCTCAACCCAAGAATGCCACAGAGGTTCGAAGCTTCTTAGGGGTAGTGGGTTATCATCCGAAGTTTTTCGAAGGATTTTCTAAGATTTCCACACCCTTGACCAACTTAACCCGCAAACACCAAAAGTTCACATGGACGGAGAAGTATGAAGAAAGCTTTCAAACTATGAAGGTTAATTTGATCTCTGCACCAATCCTTTGTGTTCCCACAGAGGTCGGGAAGTTTGTGGTGTATTTTGACGCATCTAAGAATGGTTTAGGTTGTGTGTTGATATAGAATGGGAAGGTGGTAGCCTATTCCTCAAGGCAGCTCAAGAACCATGAGTAGAGATATCCCACCCATGATCTTGAGTTAGCAGCAGTGGTGTTCGCACTACAAATACAGAGACATCGCCTTTATGGGGATAAGTGTGAAATTTACACCGATCACAAAAGTCTGAAGTACTTGTTCGCTCAGAAACAGTTTAATATGAGACAACAAAGGTGGTTAGAACTAGTAAATGACTACGATTATGAGATTCTATACCACCCAGGCAAAGCCAACATAGTGGTTGATGCATTGAGTAGACGAGGACATAGGAGTGTCTCAGCTCTGAGCACAATAGAGACACATCTACAGAAAAAGATTATAAACGTCGGTATTGAGTTAGTAACAAGAGGTCTAGCAGACCTTACACTATAATCCTCCCTATTGGAACATATTAGAGAAGGGCAGAAAGTGGATGAAGCCCTAATGAAGCAAGAGGCTTTGGTACAGGAAAGTGGTAGTAGTGACTTCACTATGTCTAACGGTGGATTGCTGCAAAATAAGAATAGGATATGTGTGCCTAACAATGATGAGATTAAGGAAAGTATTATGAAAGAGGCACATACAACACCATATTCCTTCCATCCAGGGTCGACAAAGATGTACCAAATCCTCAAAGTGTTGTATTGGTGGCCTGGAATGAAGAAAGATATTGCTAAGTTTGTTGCCAGGTGTTTGACATATAAGCAAGTCAAAGAAGAACACTAAAGGTCAGCCGGGCTACTCCAACCTCTCTATGTTCCGGAATGAAAATGGGAAGACATAGCGATGAATTTTGTGGTAGGGTTACCTAGGACCACAAAATAGCATGATTCTGCTACGATAATAGTGGACAGGTTCACTAAGTTCGCCCATTTTCTACCAGTTAAGACCACCTACTTGGCGGATCAGTATGCAGAGTTATATGTGAGCGAGATAGTGAGACTTCATGGGGTTCCAAAGTTGATTATTTCTTATTGAAGGTTATTGTTCACATCGAACTTTTGGAAGGGATTGTAGAAAGCTATGTGTACAAAGTTGAAGTTCAGTACCACTTTTCATCCCCAGACTGATGGGCAGTCTCAGGGACTATTTAGATCCTAGAAGATATGTTGAGATGTTGTGTTTTGGACTTTTCAAAGTCTTGGAATCGATATCTACCCCTGATGGAGTTTTCCTATAACAATAGCTATCAATCAACTATTGGGATGGCTCCCTACAAGATGCTTTATGAGTTATGAGCTGTTACAGCTGAAGCAGGACCTGAGTTACGAGGAACAACCAGAGCGTATCATCGAAAGGGGAATCAAGGAACTGAGATCCAAATGGATTCCATTAGTTAAGGTCCTATGGAAGAATAGCACGGAAAGATAAGCAACATGGGAGTTGGAGGAAGACATGAGAGAAAGATACCCTGAGTTATTTGGTAAGAAAGAATTTCGGGACGAAATTCCTTTTAAATAGGGTATATTGTAGCGCACCAAGTTTTATTTTGTTTAATTAATTTTGTGCTTTATTTTATTATTAATTGTTAAGTGTTAGGAGATTATTTTTAATTGTTTGAATTTTTTGGTAGAAATTATGTGAATTTAGTTTGTTAATTGTTTTATTTATATTTGTAAGTTCACGACTTTTGGTTGTGTGCACCAATGTGCATGGTTAGTAGAGATGCACTTGAGCACTTATGTGTGTGCATGTGCATGGTTGCATGGTGAGCTTGCAATAGTTTTCCTATGCATTATTTCTTTTATTTATTTAAGTAATTAAAATGAAAAGAAAAGGAAGGAAATAAGGAGAGGGGCATGTAGTGTGAAAGGGCAAGGTTGGAAGAGTGAAAACTTTCATTTTTCCTCATTTGTTATATTTTCTCCAATTTAAAATTTATTGAAAAACCAATATATTTAAAAAAAATGGACTTTATTACATTAAGGAAAATGGCAATATTGTCTTGGTATTATTTGGGTAAGTGAATGAGAATTGATGAAGTGTGAAAAACCTCCTTTGGCTGAGTATAGGAAGAGGGAGGGTGAGGGGTTCGGTCAAGATAGTCTGAGTGCATAGGGATAGTTTCCATTTTGTGAAAAAATAAATTAGGCTATAGATGGTAATCACATGGATTAGGGAGAGGGAATTAAGGGAAGATTGAGGATTAATTTTGGGCAAGTGACTCAAGGGGTTCAGCTAGCTTAAGAAAGGGTAAACAAGTGAGGATGGGGGCTCATTTGTTATGGATGTTAGGAGTGTCATAAAAGCATGTAAAAGACATTTGTTTTTTCTGTGAATAAATAAATACAATGGTTTATTATTATTGTTATATTTAGATTGTTAAATTATTGTTTGAATAATTTTGTAAATATCAGAAAAATTCCATATTCATTATTGAGGATGTGATCTTGTATTAGTACAAGAGAATTAAGATCACATGAATGAATAAAAATAGTCAACAACAACAAATTAAAGTTATGGAATTCTTTAATTGGAGTTGTAAGTACGATTTACTTAGTATCATAATGATACAAATAATCTAGATTCAGATTATTGATGTGGTAAGACATCTCGGTAAAGGTGCTTTATATAATATGATTATATATGACTAGGACCGATATGAATTAAAGTCTTTATCCAAAAACCATTTAACAATAGAGACTTGTAATTCATATTATAACTGATGATCATTTATAGATCAACCTAAATCTTGAGTGTTCATGAACTCATGTTCATGTTTATTAAATCTTTTGATTCATTCGTTAAGGTCTCTTCAAAGAATGAGGCTAATGACTTTTGTTTTGGATATTTAATATCATGGATGGCTAGGAACATGTATCAATAATACAGAATCTAATCTTTCCTAACAGATCGTATATTAGTTCCCTTAAGGGTTAATTCTGGAACTGAATGATTTTGAGCTCAAATCTATAATTAGGTTATAGATTAATTATTCACTAGTGAATTAATGGTACTTAAGGAATAAGAAGTAAATTAGAAATGTAAAATTGTAATTCTTCCATTCTAATTTATGAACTAATTAATTAGAGGGTTGAACTATTATAAGATGGTTATATCAATGGACGACTTAAGATAAGATTTCTGTAAAAGTATATCTATAACATAAAGAGTGCAATTCTGAATTTATAGTGGAGTAATATCAGAATTAATAAATTAACTATTATAATTAAAGAGTTTAATTATTTAGTTTCAATTTATTGGAGCTTAATGTTATAGGTCCATGGTCCCCAAAATGGCTCAAATAAACACTGACAAAGGTAAATATAAAAATGGGCAAAAATGACTTATGTGATAAGTAAAATATTTTTCTATGTATCAAACATAATTATTGTATAATTATGTGTAATTAATTAATTATTTGATTTAACAAAAATATAATTAATTTTGAATTAATTAAAATTTGGGATTTTTGGTATTTAAATAATAATAAAAAATTAGGAAAAATCACATGCCATCACTGGCATGTGGTACACGTGTAGCACAGTGCACAATCACTGTGCTACACGCATAAGAGACTGTGAGCAGTTTCTAGGTTCCACAATTTTAGTTATTTAAATATTAAATAAATAATGAGATATTGTAATATGATTAAAATATTATTATTTAAACAAAATAATAATAATATTATTATTATTATTGTGAGCAGTTTTCACCATCATGTTGGCCATCTAAACATCCACGACCAGCGGATCAGAATGTGGGAACCGGACATGCTGGGCATCGCAATCAGAGAAGGTTATTTCACCGTCCTCTGTCCGAGCTTTCTTTGATGCCCGATCCTCCACAGTGATCATCTCGATGTCCTGGTCATGGCGTAGGGTCCGAGCATATCGTTCCCTTGCCTTTCCACTGTTTCCCGCAAGATGCAGGCCTCCGCAGATGGTGAGTAAGGTGCCAGCCACGGGGTCAGGCTGTAAAGGTGGCGAACATTGGCATGTAGGCGCTTGCTCGTTGCCACCTGGAGCCTCTCGTTGGGAAGCTCCCGAGGCCCGTACGTATCCCTTCAAGTGTCCTTGTCTAATAAGGAACTCGATTTCATCCTTCAGCTGGTTGCACTTGTTCGTATCGTGTCCGTAGCGTTGTGAAAATGACAGAACTTGGTGGTATCCCTTTTCGAAATATCCTTTCGAATGGCAGTGGGTCTTTTGTAAGGCACACTGGAACTTGTGGCCTGATACACCTCTGCTCGAGACTCGACAAGGGCAGTGTAGTTGTTGAATCTTGGCTCATAAGGATTGCCCTTAGCGCGCTTACTCTCGGAGGTAGAGGGTTCGTTATGGGGCCTCTTCCCCCCATTCTTGTTGTTGCCATTCCCATTGCTTTTGCCGTTGCTGTTGGGCTTTGACCCATTGACAGCTTTGGCGGGGTCTTCAATCCCCTTATCTTTATTTGGGGTCTTTCCCTCACTGGCAATGGCATCCTCGAGCTTGATGTATCGATCAGCTCAATCCAAAAATTCTTAGGTAGTTTTAACCCCATGCTTCCTGAGGCTACTCCAAAGAGGCGTATAGCGCCTAACTTCTGCAGTTAAGGCCATCATTTTTCCTTCGTCTCCCACTATTTTGGCTCTAGTCGCGGCTCGTATAAAACGCTGGATGTAGTCTTTCAATGATCTCCTTCTTGCTGGCGTATCTTGACCAGCTGGTTTGCCTCAGTTGGGTGCACACGACCCGCATAGAATTGTCGGTAAAACTCCTTTACAAACATCTCCCAAGATACAATACTTGCAGGAGGGAACTTGAAGAACCACTACTGTGCAGCATCAGAAAGTGTTGCAGGAAAGATCCTGCACCGAGCATCTTCGGACACCTTCTGAATGTCCATTTGTATCTCAAATTTGTTGACATAAGATACTGGGTCACCATACTCGTCAAAGTTTGGAAGTGTGGGCATTTTAAACTTACTGGGAGTCTATGCCATAGCAATCCTCTAAATGAAAGGAGTGCCCCTTCTCCTGTCGTACTCGATGTGAGACGTTCTTCCCCCGACCAGCTGTTGCACTGCTTGGTTCAGGGCATCTATCTAGGCCTGAACGGCTTCAGGAATTGCCGGGGTCTCTGGTGCTGGGGGAATGTACTCGTCGTGCCGTTCTCAACAGTCGTTGAGTACATCCCGTAGATCTTTGTCTCTCCGTCATTGCTCGCTGGCTCTGAGCCGGCTAAAGACATTGTTTTGTCTGGGCTACCCCCCAGCATTACGTCTCGCTTGTTGGTCTTCTCTAGGTGGTGGGCTTCTGCCTCCACCTCTCTCCTCGTTCCTCTGACCGGCATTCCCTCTGCCTGAGTCAGCCTCATTGTAGCCATGGCCATCTCTGAACCTCGATTGGCTATGGTGGGACCGACTATCTCCTCATTTGCCTCCTCGGGCTAGAACTTCCCGAGCGTTAGGGGGAGGCCTGCGCTAGTTGGTAGGTCCCCGTGCATTATCATGCCGTGGGGGGCCCCTGACTGCAGAGCCTATCTCTGTGTTCCTTTTGTTGCCAGAAGGACGTTTTCCCCTGCTCGGTGGGTACGGCTCTTCACCCCCCGGGCGTCTAGGGTTGCGAGGCTGCTGCCCAGCCCTATTCTGCCTTGTAAGTGGGGGATTGCCTCGACCAGCCTAGGATGGAGGCTGCGTCTCAAGGTCCCTAGGTGGGATATCATCCTGAGGCATTGGCGGGTGTTCCGGCCTTTGAGGGCTTGTTGGCTGGATCGGAGGGCTAGGATT
Source organism: Humulus lupulus (assembly GCF_963169125.1). Classification (NCBI taxonomy): domain Eukaryota; kingdom Viridiplantae; phylum Streptophyta; class Magnoliopsida; order Rosales; family Cannabaceae; genus Humulus; species Humulus lupulus. The sequence goes on from NC_084797.1 coordinate 27,130,844, forward strand.
GGGACCTCTTTGAGGTGGCCCATTTAAGGGTTGATTAGGCTGCGAGGCAGGTGCAGCCTGATTCCTGGCCAATTGCAGGGCTGCTTCTAGGGCTGCCATGGCCTCCCTCTGACGACGGTCCATCTCTGCAGCACTTTCTTGACTGGCCCTCAGATTGGCCAATTCATCTTGCAATACTCCCAGAGTCTAGTTCCTCCTCATCAAACTCCAAGTGTGGCTCATTCTCAGCCATGTCGGAGGAGGAGGTTGAGATGGTGCAGCGCTAACCGCCTGCCCAGTCTTCTTTGTTGTCTTTGCCATTTGTAATTCAACCACTTTGTATCAAGCTCTCAATGAAAGCACCAGAATGTTGACCCTTGTTTTGGTCAACTGACACGGAGTCAAATGCTTGATGTGATAGAAGGTATTGAAATAGATCTAATGGAAAGAACAGTAAATGACACAACAAATTATAGTGGTTCGGCCCCACGAATTGGTAATGACCTACGTCCACTTAGCTATTATTGATATTGATTCTCAAAGGAGTGATCATAGAACTAGGGTTCTCCGAGTTTCACAAACCTTAGAGGGATGAATAATACAATCGAAAGATAATAGCTATAATTCTCTTGTAAAGCATAAACTCAGAATTAGCCAAAAAAAAGGTCCCTTCCTTGAGCTATTTCTTCTCTATTTATAGGCTCAAGGAGGATTACATAAATTTGTTACAGATTTTATTTCCTAAATAATCGGATACTCAGGAATTATGGGAGATAATCTCGAATATGATTATAAATGCACAAGATCTTCTCAAAATATACTGAGTATACGACCAAGCTGGTCGTATATAAAACCCAAATGTTATGCCGAGGGAATCTCCTTGGTCGATAGTTGAACAACACCTTTGCCAAGTGTCAGCCACGTGTTAAAAATGCTTGCCACGTCATCCACGCCTGTTCTTTGGATAACAAATATATTTGTACTCTATTGTATATTATATTCATTTCATTCAAAAGGTGTCGTATACTGTACATATGATCGTTGGCAAATTTCACAGGTCAACATTTTGGTGCTTTTATTGAGAGTACAAAATCAAGAAACACACTTTCATTAGTTTTACGATGCCTCCAAAGTCCAGCCAGACAAAGAAGATGGCTCCCAGGGATTCCACCACTAGGATCCCATCGATTCCATTAACGAACCACAGGTGGAGGTTGGAGATCAACCTGATGCGGAAGATCCACAGGACGCTCATCAAGAGGAGATGGCATAATTTCTAGCAAAGCAAGAGGCCTTTGCTGTAGAAATTTCCCTCCAGAAGGCAACTATGGAATGGAAATGATGAGAGATAGATGAGCAGGTCCAGAGGATGATCCAAAGGGAATAGGAAGCTGACCAGAGGCACTAGATGGCTGTTGTGTCCCTGGAGATGGCTACCCAATTAGCCCGAGCTAACATTGAAGTTGTTACTCAGGCAGTGAGGGAGGCTCAGGCCAAAGCAGCAGGGATGCAAGACAGCAGTAACAGGGAGTCCCAGGGGAGGAGTCAAACCCCAAGGACACTCTCAGGGCCACTTTCCCAGAGACAGGATGAACAGGCGCAGTCTAAGACTGCGTCCTCCATGACTAAGAAGAATAACACTTCATCTCGAATTAAGAGTGTTACCAACCCAAAGGCCCCCTCCCAGGGGGACAGACGAAACATTACATGAGAGAAAGGTCAGACATCTGAGAGGCGCGATAGGAATGGAAACGATCGCTCAAAGTCTCAAAGTCATGTAGGAGGATAGGCTATGGGGCAGGATCGCACCGGCAAGGGCAAGGCGGACCTACCACCCCTACACCCTCAGTCTTGCAAGGGAAAAGAATCGATGAACAACACCAATACCATGTTTGATAGGCTCGAAAAATATGTACAACCTCAGGATCTGAGGGAGGTCATCAACTGAAGGACCAGCGCTCAAGAGGGGGTACCAGGGACGCCTGCCCCACCTAGAGCAACGATCCCACCAATTGTGCATGTTCAAATAGATGCACTCACCATGGTTGTTCAGGGTCTAACAAAGAAACCTTCTAATATCGAGCTGGCTCATAGAAGTGGGAGTCCTTTCAGTACCAAGTTCCAAGCTTCTCAACCACCACTGAAATACAAGACCCTGAAACTTCCAACATACACTGGGAATGAGGACCCAGTACAACACATTGGAAAGTTCAAGGATCATATGGAGTTACTCGATGTGGAGCATGATTATAGGTGCAGGGTATTCCCTACCACTCTCTCTGACTCAGCTCAAGAATGGTATTGTAGATTCAAACCTGGATCCATCACTTCCTGGTAGCAGTTCAGGAAGGAATTTTACAAGGTCTTCAGTGCCAGACAGATTCAACCAGTTTATGCAAATCAGCTAGCTGACTTCAAGTAAAGGAAGGATGAATCCCTAAAGGACTACATCCAAAGATTCATGAGGGAGGCAAACCGAGCATCCATAGTAGGAGATGAAGGGAATTTCGTTTTCATCTCGGTAGGAATAATTTATTGTAGTCCCTTATGGGATAGCCTACACATGAACCCCATCAACACCTTGCAGGAGTTCCTGGACCGAGCAGACAAATACATGCAGCTAGATGACGCTATCATGAAGGAAGAAAAAGGCATAAACCATCCGACCACTATCAAGGCAAGAAATAATGGCACAAACCCTCAGGGCAGCAATGGGTGCAGCGATAAAAAGAGGAGTACCTCAGGGGCCGAGCAGGGTGGAGAAAAGAAGGCTAAGTCAGCACCAACCAAAAAACAGCCTAAGCATCAGCCCTACCAGCCCATGTTCACCAATTATATTGTCCTGACTATGTCAAGGGCTGAGATTGCAACATACCAAGAGGTACCATACCGAAAGCCACCACCCTTACACTCTGAAGGAAAGAGGGACAAGGATAAGTTTTGTCGTTTCCATAATGACTATGGGCACAACACATACGAGTGCAAATAGTTGAAGGATAAGATAAAGTTTCTCCTCCGACCAGGAAAACACTCAAGGTACCAAGTCAAGACCGAAACCCCAAGTAGGAATCCAGAGTTCTGAAGGCAAAGAAGTCCCCCACTAAAGCCAGCGGCCGTGGACTTCACATTGGATACCATATGTGGGGGGCCCCACATAGTAGGCAATAATAACAATGCTCGTGAGCGATATGCAAGGACCCTAAGACATGAGGTAGGGAATTCTTCCCAGTGCATGGCAGTCGAGGAGCAGTCTCCAAAAAATCTGAAGTATGAAAGTGAAACTCTCACTTTTACGAAGGATGACGTTAGGCACGTGAGATATCCCCACAATGACCCTATAGTCCTTACCATTCAAATTGCCAATGCCTGAGTGAAAAGATGCTTGGTGGATATGAGAAGTTCAGTAGATATCATCTATAAAGCATCCCTCGAGAAGATGAAGCTCACGGTCAAAGACCTGACACCTTGTTCCCAAGTGATATATGGGTTCGCAGGAGAATGCTTAACACCAACAGGAATTATCAGACTACCGGTCATGGTGGGGGATGCCCCTAGGCACGAGACTATGATGATAGAGTTCCTGGTGGTAGAATGCTCATCGGCTTACAATGTAGTGCTTGGAAGACCCCACTGGTGCAATAAAAAAGGGATCTACTTGACAAAGACCGATCTCAAGCCCTGAAGGAGGAGGTCGAGCAGCTCAAGGAAAACTTTTTTATAAGGGAAACCCACTACCCATACTGGTTATCAAACCCCGTGCTAGTCCCAAAACAAAACGGGAAGTGGAGGACATGCGTGGACTTCACAGATCTGAACAAGGCCTGCCCTAAATACTGCTTCCCACTACCTAGAATAGACCAACTGGCCGATGCAACTGCAAGACATGAAATACTCTCATTCATGGATGCATATTCTAGGTATAATCAAATAAGTATGCACCCTCCCGACGAGGAACATACCAGCTTCCGGACAGACAAAGGATTGTACTGTTATAAGGTAATGCCATTCGGCTTGAAGAACGCAGGAGCACCTACCAACGTTTAGTGAATGGCATGTTTCGAGACTTGATCAGAAAAAATACAGAGGTATATTTCGATGACATGTTGGTCAAGTCCAAAGAATCTAGAGGGCATGTTCCAGACTTGGAGGAATGCTTTGCAACACTTATAAAGTATCGCATGAAGTTAAATCCTCTCAAGTGCTCATTTGGAGTTGGTTCTGGTAAGTTTCTCAGATACATAGTCAATTCATGTGGAATTGAGGCTAATCCCGAGAAGATCAAAGCATTGATCGACATGAAGTCACCTACCACAATCAAAGAAGTGCAAAGCTTAACAGGAAGAGTAGCTGCCCTCACTAGGTTCATATCAAAATCTACGGACAAGCGTGTCCCCTTCTTTAACTTACTGAGGGGAAGCAAGAAGATCCAATGGATTGAGGAATGTGAGAAAGCATTCCAAGCCTTGGAGGAGCATCTTGCTCATCCTCCCATCCTAGCGAAGCCAATAGATGGTGAATTATTATTCATCTATTTGGCAATCACCGAGCATGCAATCAGCACTGCTTTGGTGAGGAAGTGAACAGGGTACAACACCTTATGTACTATATCAATAAAAGGCTAGTAGGTGCGGATTCTAGGTATCCCCCTCTTGAAAAGCTAGCCTACTATTTAGTAATTTCCTTTCGAAAGTTGCACCCATACTTCCAAGCTCACTCAATCCGAGTCCTAACTGATCAACAGCTATGACAAGTTATTCAAAATCCAGAGGCCTCAGGACGATTACTCAAATGGGTGATGGAGTTAGGAAAGTTTGATATCACTTGTCATGTGAGGACGGCGATAAACGGACAAGCATTGGCAGACTTCATAGTCGAAGGCACTAACCTTGAAGACCCTTCCTACCAATTGGAGAATGGAGATACCGATAAGGAAGGAGATACTACCGAATGGAAGCTATATGTTAATGGAGCATCCAATGAACACAACTCAGGTGTAGGAATCATACTGATCACTCCATAAGATCATCAAATCCACTGTGCTCTCATATTTGGATTCAACGCTTCAAACAATGAGGCTAAGTACGAGGCATTATTAGCAGGATTACGCTTGTCTCGGGATGTGAATGCATAGTCCCTGGAGATATTCAGTGATTCCCAGCTAGTGGTGTACCAAGTACTAGGGGAGTATCAAGCCAAGGGACTTAGGATGGTGCAGTACCTAAATAAGGTGAAGGACTTGTTGACACAGTTCAAGAGATACTCAATTACACAAGTCCCAAAGGAGAAAAATGCTGATGTTGATGCCTTAACCAAGCTTGCTAGTGCCAAAGATGTGGACACCTTGAATGTCTTTCCCATCGAATACTTGGCGAAAAGAAGCATAATCGAGCAGGAGGCACTACCTGTTGAGTTAGGAGATACATGGATGTCCCCTATTATTAACTATCTCAACCAAGGAGTAGTACCCAGTGATCAGAACAAAGCAAGGAAGTGGTGAGACAAGCTGCACGATATATGATGATCGAAGGGGTTATGTACCGATGAGGGTACTCCCTACCACTGCTAAGGTGTGTTACACCTGACCAATAAAAGTTGTTAATGATCGAGGTACACGAGGGGTTTTGTGGAGATCACGCTGGGGGATAGAGTCTTTCAAAGAAAATCCTAAGACAAGGATACTTTTGACCAACGATGAACAAAGACTCGATGGAGTATGTCAGAAGATGCCACAAGTGTCAAATGTTCTCCAAGATACCCCGGGCGGCACCTAATGAATTAACACAATTGCAAGGCCCTTGGCCCTTCACTGTATGGGGAATCGACCTGATCGAAAAGCTGCCCACGGGAACGGGAGGAGTCCAATTTGATGTTGTAGCAGTAGACTACTCCACCAAATGGACTAAAGTAGAACCGCTCGCCACCATCACCTCGAAGAAAGTATTAGACTTTGTGGTGAAGAATATCATATGTCGATTCGGTCTACCAAAGAAGATAGTCTCGAACAATGGGACTCAATTCGACAGTGATATGTTCACTGAATTTTGTACAAGGCATGTAATGACAAAGAGCTTTTCCTCAGTAGCACACCCCCAAGCTAATGGTCAAGTAGAAGTAGTGAACAAGACTATCAAAGACACTCTAAAGAAATGCCTTGAACTAGCCAAAAGAGTCTGGCCAGAATTACTTCTGAAGGTCCTATGGTCACATCGAATGACGGCTCGAACGATGACATGCCATACCCCGTTCTCTTTGGCATTTGTTCATGAAGCCATGTTGACAGTTGAACTCACTCCCCCATCGCATAGACGAGAGACATACGATCAATGGACGAACCATCAACTAATAGAAGAGTCGCTTGATTTAATCGTAGAAAGACGAGAAAAGGCAAGTCTCAGAGTAGCAGCACATCAACAAAAAGTGGCCAGATACTTCAACTTCAGGGTGAAAGATCAAAAATTCCAAGTTGGAGACTTAGTACTCAAGAGGGTGTTCCTAAACACTAAGGACACTGCAACAAGGGTACTAGGACCTAATTAGGAAGATCCATAACTTGTGGAGGAGGTGATCCCACCAGGGACATACAAGATAGCTCGACTGAATGGAGAACTAATAAAAAACTACTGGAATGGCGATCACCTCCGCTGGTACTATCAGTGAAGTTGTTCAGCAGCGACACGATTTTTAATTTGCAAATGTGTTATTTTCAAATTATCTATGTAACAACCATTGTACTTCAATAAATGAATTTAATTTCTTGAGTTTCTCTTCATTCTTTAAATTACGTCCAACAAGAGATAGGTCTTAGGACCTTGTTTCCAAATTAATGGATCATGTTCGATCTTGGTTCTTGAGGAGCCTATCGACCCATACAATCCAAAAGAGAGACCGGTCCTAGGACCTTGTCTCCAAATTAATGGATCATGTTCGATCTTGGTTCTTGAGGAGCCTATCGACCCATACGATCCAAAAGTGAGATAGGTCCTAGGACCTTGTCGCCAAATCAATGGATCATGTTCGATCTTGGTTCTTGAGGAGCCTATCGACCCATATGATCCAAAAGAGAGACACCTTGTCTCCAAATTATTTGATCATGTTCAATCCTTATTCTTGAGGAACATATCGACCCACACGATCAACAAGAGATACAGGTCCTAGGACCTTGTTGTCAAATTATGGATCATGTTCGATCTTGGTTCTTAAGGAGCCTAGAGACCCATACGATCCAAACAAGAGATTGTTCTGAGGACCTTGTCACCAAATTATTTGATCATATTCGATCTTGATTTTTGAGGAACTTATCGATCCATACGATCAAAAAAGAGACTGGTCTGAAGATGAGTCGCCATCATCAGATCATAATCAAATATGGTCCTTGAGGGATCGATCGATAATTTGATCTAATACTTGTTGCAGGCTCGATTAGCCCATCTAGACCCAGTTGGTCCAACTTAGACACTTCTATCTACAATTATTATAACGAGTACATGAGAAATTACGTAGATTGTGATCGACACTTGCTTCATAATCTGCATCTGTGTATAGGTATCATTATTACTGAGTATGAAACCATCACCCGACTACCAATGAGGGACAAGCATTTACTGCTTGCATCATTGGGTGAAAAGGATAGTACTATGTGTCTAAACGCTCGAAGCAAGGCATGGTCAAGTAGTAAGTGACCAAGGCTTTTAAACCCATGATCACTTGGGGGGCATATAGTACATACCGATCGGGGTATGCACAAGCAATGAGGATATGACCTTAAGTATTAAGCAAGCTCAAGTTTTTCTAGGACATTTGTTCAACATATGTTCCAAAAGTGCAAAAAACAAAAACAAAAAGGCATTGGTAGGGAGACTCCTAGCCATGTCCCTTATAGGGTGGTCGGCCTGCCCACCAACCCTTATAAGGTGGTCGGCCTATCACCCATGGGGTGATCGACCTGACTATTTTGTTCATGGTACTTGGTGAAGTATCGTAATACTCACATTACCATGGTTTTTAGCATGAAAAACGTAAAGGAGTAAGGTTAGTATGGCACGTGAAATACATGTGTTCAAAGTATACTGATACCTGAACCAATGAGGGTTGTGAGTTGATATACTTAGTAAGCATTGGAAATAAAAAATTTCACTCAATACACTGAATACTCATAAAAAAAAAAGCATAATGGCATAAAATTTCATATGTAAAAATTGTCAAGTACCAGGTGCCCCACCAATGGCATGAAAGGAAAGACAGAGTAAAAGACCAAAAGAAACTAACTAGGGCAAGGAGTATCATCTGAAAGACAACCCTGAGCCTCGGCAGCCTCACGAGCCAAACACTTCCTAAGCTCATTTGCTCGCGTATTCTCGGGAAGGAAATCCAAGTTCAAATCTTTGTTGGACTTCCAGATCAAGTAGAAGCAAGAAAAAGTTGTCTCTGAATAGTCCGCTCGAGCCTTCTCCATGGCAACCTTGACCTCTTGCTCCTTCTCGACAAGAGCATCCTTCTACAGTTGATCCATGTTGACAATCAGCTTCTCCTTCTCAACTTTAGACCGTTTGAGCCGATCGGCAAGTTTCCCCTCCATCTAGGTTACCCTGAGAGTTAACTCGGTCACTTCCTGCTATTTACGCTCCACGGTACTACGAAGAGTGCTGATCTCTTCATCTTTCAAAGCAATGTTTGCATCCCTAGAGCCAAGAACGCACCTAAGGTCCAACACCTCATGGCAGACAACTTCAAGCTCAGAATGAAGGTTGGAAAGTGTAGAGGTATACTCTACAGACCTATCATGAACATGGGAGACCAACATCAATGCCTGCAAAAAAACATACAAGTGTTAGGTAACGTCAGCACACAAGCTAACCAGACAAAAAGAAAATTGTAGAGGACTTACACTCTGAATGCCAAGGAGTGACTTTATGAGGATGGTGCTCAAGTCCTCATTCTTAATCCCATTAAAAGTCGTTGTCGTCTGCTCTAGATGGAACGCTTGGTCCATGATGGCACCTAAGTTCCATATGGCAGACTAGTATGGCTCAGATAAGGGAGCAGGCAGAGAAGAGGAGGCACCCACATCAGTGAAACTGAGAGGAACCGACGTAGGCAAGAATGGCTCTACCTCTTCGATAGGACTAGACACCAAAGGAGTCAGAGGAGACACCTCGAGAGGAACCTCTGTTATCGACTCAGGCTTAACCCTGGCCCTCTTAGTTGCTCGGACGGAAGAGCTAGTCTCGGTTGGTGTCAACGTTTGTTGGCATATCTGAACCTGCAAAAGAAGATCAAATATTAGCAGGATATCAAATATAGACGAAACATAAATCAAAGATGATAAAAGTGTCGGACCTTCTTAATGAGATTTGGATTCGATCATGGCTTCATCAAAATCATCTGAAGCAAGAAGCGAGTGTGTGGATGCACCCACCTCATCACCCTCCTATCCAAACAGCACGAGTGAAGAGGGTACCTCCTCGACATGAATAGGTCCCTGGAAGTCTATGGTGTTCACGGGCTCAAGACCATCTTCATCTGGAACGTCGGTGATAGTAGAAGGAAACAGCCCGACCTTCTTAAGGTTCTCTGAAGTAACAAGGGTCATGGCAATCAGCGCCTTAGCCCTAACAGTCATAGCCTGGGTTGGGAGCGGTTTATAAAAAGGCCCGACATGCTTAAACTTGGAGTGCCTCTGCATCCTTAGTGAAGAAATAGTTGTTGGCATATCTAAACGCCTTGCTATTTCTGGAGATCTCTTCCAAGAAAGTGTCGGTACCCTCACTCGTGTAATGGTGGAAGTGGAAGTGTAACGCCCTGGATAGCCAAGACCGTTACACTGTGTGTTTATAAAGGTGCAAGACTTGCTAATCAAGTCATTTAATTTGAAACATGTCACTGAAACTACAGTTGAACTAGGGTTAAAAGATTTGGTCTCAAAAGCTTCACTTCTTATAAGTAAACATTTTCTCTACATGGGATCCCAAAAGTAGTAAAGTTTAGCTAGTCTAAGGCAAAACAGACAAATAAGCTTTTCTCGTTCCGATCCACTCCTCGGTCGTGGCGGCCGATCAGCTGGTTATGTACATTCAGCCCCGCAACTCTCCATCTTAGGATTGGTCCAACTTTCCCTTGCCTTTACCTGCACCACGTAGCACCCGTGAGCCAAGGCCCAATAAGAAAACACAAAAGCAGAGCATAGTCATTAAGCAAACAACTAGAAAACTCACACAGTATAAACATATACTCAACAGTTCAGACTTTCATGTTGTTCAAGTATTCAGCATACCAAGTATATCATTTCATATCAATAATCAATTCACATATGATAACTAGGGTTAACACCCTTAGGTCACACCCTCTATTTATCCCACTGACTCCGGCCCACTTAAACCGAGCTCAGTGAATATTAAGCTGTCCTCAACTACCAGTGGTCGAGCCACGCCCTGTGCGCAAGTATTATACGGCACCGTTAGGTCGTTTATCATATGTCCGATGGCATAATACCATCTATGACATTATACATATATAGGGAGCTCTTAGTCCCATCACAAAGAAATACTTTAGACTCTTGTGGTCAGTGTATACCTCGCACTTCTCCCCATACAGATAATGTCGCCAAATCTTCAGTGCAAATACCACCACTGCTAGCTCCAAATCATGGGTAGGATATCGTTGCTCATACTCCTTTAGCTGTCGTGATGCATAAGCTATGACCTTCTCATTCTGCATCAACACACAGCCTAAACCTAACCTCGATGCATCGCAGTAGACAACAAACTTCCCTTCCCCCGAAGGAAGACTCAACACGGGTGCAGTAATAAGTCATCGCTTCAGCTCTTGGAAACTGTCCTCACACTTTTTTGACCAGATAAACTTCAAATTCTTCCGTGTCAATTCTGTCATCGATGCTGCTATCTTAGAGAAGCCTTCCACAAACCATCTGTAGTAACCCGCTAAACCAAGAAAACTTCGCACCTCTGAGGCGTTCCTTGGCCTCGACCAATCCCTAACTGCCTCTACCTTAGATGGATCCACCTTAATCCCATCTGCACCCACAATATGTCCAAGGAATGTCACTTCTGGTAACCAAAATTCACATTTCTTAAACTTGGTGTATAGCTAATGCTCCCTCAATCTCTGCAAAACCTGTCAAAGATGAAACTCGTGCTCTGCCTCTGAACTAGAATGCACTAAGATGTCATCGATGAAGACAATAACGAACTGATCCAGAAAGTCCTTGAACACTCTGTTCATTAGGTCCATAAAGGTCTCTGAGGCATTGTTCAAACTAAACGACATGACCAGAAACTCATAGTGTCTATACCTCATTCGGAAGGCCATTTTTGGTATGTCCTCGTCCTTGATCCTCAGCTGGTGATAACCAGATCGAAGATCAATTTTTGAGAACACCGTCTTACCCTGCAGCTGATCGAACAAGTCATCAATCCTTGGTAGGGGTACTTATTCTTGATAGTCAACTTGTTCAATTCCATGTATTCTATACACGTTCTTAAAGTCTCGTCCTTCTTCACAAACAAAACTGGAGCACTCCAACGTGAGTAACTAGGCCTGATGAACCCCAAATCCAGAAGCTCCTGCAACTATATCTTCAATTCTTTTAGTTCCGTCGGTGCCATCCTATATGGTACCATCAACACTAGCTCTGTCTCTGGCGCCAACTCAATGACAAACTTAATCTCTCTACGCGGTGGCAACCCCGGCAAGTCCCCAGGAAACACATCCAAGAACTTGCAAACCAATCTGGTCTCTTCCAGTCCTGCTGACGAAACCCTGGTGGTATCCACCACACTAGCTAGAAGACCTATACACCCTCCTTATAACAGATCTCTGGCTCTCAGCGCCGATATCCTGGGTACGCGGGGTCCATGCACCGCTCCCACAAAAACAAAGGGTTCCTCGCCCTCCGGCTCAAAGGTCACCATCTTCTTCCTGCAGTCAAAAGTATCTCCATATCTAACTAACCAATGCATACCTAAAATCATATCAAATTCCTCCATAATCAACTCAATAAAATCTACTGACAACTCTCTACCGTCAACTATCACTGACAATGCTCTAATCCACCTCCTAGATACTACCAGTTCCCCTGTAGGAAAAATAGTCCCAAACCCTGAAGTACAATACTCACTAGGTCTACACAGTCTATCAATCACCTTACTAGAAACAAACAAATGTGTAGCACCAGAGTCAATCAATACAGTAAAAGGAGATCCAGCGCTAGAAAGCTGATATGTCACTACCGAGGGACTAGCCTCGACCTCCGCCTATGTCAGGGTGAACACTCGAGCTGGAGTCAAGCTGTCCACTTTCCCCGCATCTCCCTTCTTCACTGTCGGGCAGTCTTTCTTGAGGTGTCCCACCACCCCACACACGTAACAGGCCTTAGCCCGGCACTCACCCAGATGGAATCTTTTGCACCTCGTGCACTCAGGGTAGGTCCTCCATGAATCACTGCCTCCCTGACGGCCACCCTGTGTACCCTGACCTCTCCTATCAGGACCAGGAGCGGTCGAAGTATCAGGGGTCTTCCTCTTTAATTCACTGGGGCCTCTGCCCCTACCAGAACCAGAATATGGAGACACCGCCCTGCGGCCCTCCCGTCTTGTTTCACTCTCCCTCCATATCTTATTTTCCGCCTCTTCAGCGGTAAGAGCTTTCTCCACAGCCTGGGCAGAGGTTGTCCCTCCAGGAACTGTTGTAATCCTCACATCTCGGGCTATCATCGCATTAAGCCCTCTAATAAATCTGTCCTGCCTAGCTGCATCAGTAGGCACAAGGTCTGGTGCCAACTTCGCAAGTATGTCAAACTTTAGGGCATATTCTGTAACTATTATGTTGCTCTGAACCAGCCCCACGAACTCATTTACCTTCGCTACCCTGATGGCAACTTTATAGTACTTCTGACTGAATAGGTCCTTGAATCCTTCCCAACTCAAAGCAGTAACATCTCTAGTCTGTGATGCCACCTCCCACCAGATTCAGGCATCCTCTCTCAGCATATACGTGGCACAGGACACTCTGTCCCCTCTACCCTCATAAAGTCTAGAATGGTAGTAATCATGGCCATCCACTGTTCAGCCTTCAGTGGATCAGGTCCTCCCTCAAAGATCTGGGGCTGTTGTTTCCTAAACCGCTCGAACAATGGCTCCCATCTGTTCCCAACCTCTACTGGCTTTACAACTGGTACCACTGCAGGTAGCACAATGGGGGCAACACTCCCTGATGGAGCCTGCTGTCGCAAAATTCGGATCTGTTCATCCTAGCTCTGTAGCCAAGCTTGCATGTCTGCCATAAGCTGCTGCCAGTTCTTAGGGACTGGCGGAGGGGTCTAGCCCTGGTCATCATCTCTAGTCTTATACCTGTAGCCGGCTAGTCGTGTAGATTTTCTTGGACGCATAATTATCCAAGTCAATCTGCAATCAACAACTCAGCAGTCAGACTATGATGACAGGGTAATGATCCTTCCATGATCCACCATTAGAACCCCAAACATTCACAAACAATCAAAATATAACAGTTTATCCACATATTCATCCATATATTCATTCACATGCATAACAATGCTGATAAGCACGCCTCAATATCATCATGCAATAGTCGAGGGCCAGGCCCTATCAGTATCTCATGCTCCCTATTAATCAAGCAGATATCAACAATCATATTTCATTCAAATCATTTAAACATATAGTCATGTATACACAATTACCAAACCCTGAGTCGAGCTTGTCTTTCGCGGCGAATGTACATGTCCAGCCAGTCTTTAAGAACCCTTAAACCTAGGACGCTCTGATACCAAGTTGTAACGCCCTAGATAGCCAAGACCATTACACTGTGTGTTTATAAAGGTGCAAGACTTGCTAATTAAGTCATTTAATTCGAAACGTGTCACTGAAACTACAACTGAACTAGGGTTAAAAGATTTGGTCTCAAAAGCTTCACTTCTTATAAGTAAACATTTTCTTTACATGGGATCCCAAAAGTAGTAAAGTTTAAAGGCCGTTTACAAAACTTTAGGATTAAAATACAGTTGTTAGCCAATCTAAGGCAAAACAGACAAATAAGCTTTTCTCGTCCCGATCCACTGCTCGGTCGTGGCGGTCGATCAGCTGATTATGTACATTCATCCCCGCAGCTCTCCATCTTAGGATTGATCCAACTTTCCCTTGCCTTTACCTACACCACGTAGTACCCATGAGCCAAGGCCCAGCAAGAAAACACAAAAGCAGAGCATAATCATTAAGCAAACCACCAGACAACTCACACAGTATAAACATATACTCAACAGTTCAAACATTCACGTTGTTCAAGTATTCAGCATACCAAGTATATCATTTCATATCAATAATCAATTCACATATGATAACTAGGGTTAACGCCCTTAGGCCGCACCCTCTATTTATCCCACTGACTCCGGCCCGCTTAAACCGAGCTCAGTGAATATTAAGCTGTCCTCAGCTACCAGTGGCTGAGCCACGCCTTGTGCGCAAGTATTATTTATGGCACCCTTAGGCCGTTTATCACATGTCCCATGTCATAATACCATCTATGGCATTATACAGATATAGGGAGCTCTTAGTCCCATCACAAACACATAATCGGGTGCAGTTTTCTTACCTTTAGATTTCGCTAGCTTTGTTCAATTTGATCCTCAAGCACGATCCCGTCTGAGCCCTAGCGTACACCTAGTCACAGCCTTAGATCAGAATCATCACCAAACCTCAAATCCAAAACCTAGCCTCAGGACCAATCCCAAGCCCTCGGGAAACCCTATTTCCACCAAACGAGGTGGTGGAATCAAACCCCGAACCCCCGGGAAAAAACCCTTAGAAATAACCCAAAAACCCCTTTCTGGAAATAGGGTAGCGCTACAGCGCCCTAAGGAGAGCGCTACAAGCAAAGCCAAAAGGCTCTGGAACTTCAGGACCTAGCACTATAGCGCCTAGTGACTAGCACTATAGCGCTAGTCACAGCACAACTTTTTCTCCTTCGAACTTTCCTGAGCCAAACCTTCCCAAAACTCAACCAGACCTCACCCAAACTTCAAAGAAAGCCTCCCAACATCCTCAACTCATCCCATAAGTCCCAACCACACAAAACTCAATCACATGCACCCCAAATCAAGGAAGTTACCATAGCTGAACCTAGAGCCCAAAAACTCAACAGGAAGAACAACTGAAACCACATAATTCAAGTGACTAGGATCAGAGCTTCTTACCTTAAATAGAGAAGTTTAACCTTAGGCTATCCTCCACTCTCCCTTAGCTTTCACTTCTCAAAGCTTCAGCCTCAACTCCCTAGAATTCCCACCAAAACACAGCTGAAAATCCATGTTTACATTAAGAACCAGAAACTGAAAAGCAACCTTAGACCTTACCTCAAGTGGATGGACCACTCTTGCTAACTCCTCAAGCCAGACCAAGGACCCTAGCCTCAAGCTCCTTCCCAGACTCTCCCTTAATTTCAGCTCCAAATTCCTTGAAGAAATGAGGAAAAATCTAAACCAAGGGAGAGAAACTTCTATCTCCTTTTTTCTTCTTTCCTTTTCTTTTCTTTCCTTCAGACCTCTACTGCCTTCTACACATTCCACTAAGGTATTAAGCTCAATAATACTTATCCCTACTTAACTCAAATGACCAATTTTCCCTCCCATTTAAAACTAGGCCTTTAAACCTCCTAAGGGCATTTTAGTCATTTCACCCGATTCCCGCTAATTCCTCGAATGTCTCTAACATTTACCGCTTACTTCCTGACACCTAACTAATCACCAATTACATTCCTCAATATCAAAATAAACTCCGATATATTCTCTAAATTCCCTGAAATACCCCCAGACTCGCCCCGAGCAGGGTATAAATCCCCGCCGCGACTTTTTCGCTAAACCGCTCACTAAGATCGCCTCGAGTCATAGATTACAAATATATCCACATAATAATGTGGTCTCAACGATTTATCACAAATATATACAGTTATGCCCTCAACAGCCAAAATTACGAATATGCCCTTCTAATCTAGTCAGGGCCTACATGCACACTAATACACATAGTCATGCATCACAGATATTCAAATAATCATATAACATGTTTTTAATCCTTAAATCACATATAATCCAATTATTCCCTCCCGGCGCACTAATCAAGGCCCTTAAGCCTTATTAGCAAATTTGGGTCGTTACAGGAAGTACCCCGAGTTACGCTGAGAAGGGTTCGTCTTCAGATCAAATAAGTAGTGGATCTCATGAGGTACTGGAGCTGTCCAATTTCTACGATGAAAGATAATGTACAATTCAGATAACACCAAGATCGTGTTAAGAGCCAGCTGAGTGGGACTAATACCAAAATAATCTGCCACACTCTGAAAGTATGGATGAAGAGGAAGTAGGGCACCAAACTTGATGGCAGAGCGTGTCCAGGCGCACATACCCAAAGGTGGGTCCTCAACTCTGTCATTTGAACTTGGTATAGTAATAGAAATACCAGAGAGGTCAAATGTCTTCCATAAGTTCTTTACCTTCTCTTAATTCATGTTAGAGGCAGCCCCCTTAAACCAAACAACCTCGTAATCAGCAGGGCGAGGCTTCTCAACCGGTTTCCATATGATCTCACTGGCAAAGGTGGCCCCAGAATTTGATGAATGAAACTCTTGTTATCATCTTTTCTTTTGCTGCGCAGCTGGGGAGACTGTCTTGCCCTTGGAAGAAAGGAAAACCACCTTAGGCTGGAACCTGTGAATAGAACGCCCCTGAGGATGAGTATCCTAGCGATGAGAGCCCTCGACATGTTCTCGTTGAGAAGAAGAGTGATGAGGAACCCGACTGGTATCCCGATGCAAAGGGCATTGCAAGGAGTCTAACTGACTAGACAGACTCTACTGAAAAGAATGACTTCGCTGAGATGTGCCCTGAGAGCCGTGGGTAATACTATGCTGAGAAGAGATCTGAGAAGAGCCAGACGAAAAGCCTTGAGTGATGTGCCTACCAATATAAGGATTATCTTCAGAGGGCTGCCGAGTTGTCTATTTTACTCTCGCCATTGGGTTATACATTTTCAAGAAATCTTCCTCACTGAATAAATATAAAGTGGAGCGAGGGAAAATTATTTTCACCCTTTCCAAGAGCACCTATGGAGTACACTCTCTTACAGACTTATCTGACGAAGAGGAGCTGGACATCTGCAATAAAGGAGAAATAAATAGTAAAGTTATTACATCAACATAATGAAGCCAATAGCTGGGGGCATATCCATTAACTAAGGAGCAAAATTGAAGAAACCTAAGGAAAAATTTTAGGATCCCGGGTGGTCATCCTATGGTTGGGCCGACCACCCTAGATCTTAGAACCCTATAAATCGCCCAGGGAGTATGGTGGTCGGCCTATGCTAAGGTTTGGGCCGACCACCCAAGACTGGGAACCCTGGAAATCACCCAGGACATGGGAATGTAGTCTAGAGTTGGATTTTTTAACCCTATAAATTTCCCAATCATAAGGTCTATAAGCCTGGAAATTTCCCAGGCTAAGGAAGCCCTACCTAGGGGTGGTCGGCCTATGATGGAAGCCCTAGGGGTGGTCGGCCCATGATGAACTTCACAAGTTTAGAAATCTCCCAAGCTAAAGGAAACCCTAGGGGTGCTCGGCCCATGATGGGATATGTAGGCCTGGAAATCGTACAAGGCAAGGGAAACCCTAGGGGTGGTCGGCCCATGATGGAATTTACAAATCTGGAAATCGCCCAGGCCAAGGAAACTTAAGGGTGGTCGGCCTAGGGTTTTACAAGCCTGGAAATTTCCAAGGCTAGTGAATATGAAGGTGGTCAGCCTACTGACCTCTAAACCCTAAAGCATCACGCAGAAAGAGGCTATGATCAAGCCAATTTTTATTGGAAACAAGTTTTTGGTTCAGACAAGTCAGTTGTTTTGAATCAAAGCAGAGCAAAGTAAAGATTGGGAAAGAATACTTACCAAAGAGGAGATGCATAGAGTTGATGAAGAATTGGAGAATTCCACAGCTCAGACCTTCCTGAAGGAGGCACATGGGTCAAGAGTCTGATGAGTGAGGCCCTACTTATAGCCTCTCAGGCTAACAACATTTTTAGGAATTCAAATCCTTGCAAAATATTTGGTATTGTTAAAAATTCAAATTTCTTGAAAAATATCTTATATTTTTAAGAATTCAAATTCCTTGAAAAATATTTTTTATTTTTAGGAATTAATATCCTTGAAAAATATATTATATTTTTAGGACTTTGAAACTCCTTAAAAAATATATTATATTTTTAGGACTTCAAAATTCCTTGAAAAATATACTAGATTTTTAGGAAACTAATTTTCCTTGAAAAATATAATTATTTTTAGGAATTATAATTATCCTTAAAAATTCGTGCTGAGCAAATTATCGATATGTTGACCCTTGAATTGGTCAACGACACGGAGTCAAATAAACGATATAGAATGAGATCAAAACAAGAAGAAATCAAGACGAAAAAGTAAACGACACAATAAATTTATAGTGGTTCGACCCCAATCAGATGGTAATGACCTACGTCCACTTAGTGTTCTTATTGATGTAGGATCCCAACATTGTGATCAATGCACTAAGGGTTCACGAGTTTCACAAGCTTCAAGATGATTACAATTTCGGTGAATAATAACACTATAATTTTCTCTCCGAATTCTCCCAGTCCAAAAGTCCCCTCCCTTGAGCCTTTTCATTCGTATCTATAGGCTCAAGAAGGTTACATGGGCCAATGGGCCTTAATTACAATTACAACTCGCGTATCTAGATAATAAGAGAAATTACAATTAATGCTCAATTACAAGATTGCATATCTAAAGGAAATAAATGAATATATGTGACCAGGCTCGACACACATAAGTATGATGCTTGATAAACCAATAATCTTTTGGTCAATGGCCGAGCAGGATATACTTACTAAAAACAGCCACGTGCCTCCCACGTGTAGACCAATCCTGCCACATCATCAGGTAGTCCATTTTTGGGTAAACATTTTCCCCCCATGTTTATTTTACTGCGACCAGCATAAACTAAACTTAAACAACAGACCTTTCATATGTCCTGTCCAATCTGTCAAAGCCATCAATGCCTTCTCAAAAAAAGGCAACCAATCATGTCATTGCAGTTTCCCAAAAAGTGGTTTGACGGCTATCACGCTTTTCCATGCCTCGAAAAATCACCCCCATCATTACCTCAGTAACCGTGCTTCAACCAATATAAATAACTCCTCAAATTTACTTTTTACCTTTCATTTCTCCTCAAGAACATTGAAGAACATAGCCTAAAGAACCCAGAAAACTCACACGATTTTGGCGATCCACGGAGTTTCTATCCAGCCACTTGACTCAACGTCTCATAAATTTTCACCAATTTTTACCCAAGCAAGTCTCTTGAACTTCTTCGCCGTTGGGATGCCATGCAATTTTTAGTTTTCTGGTTTGTTTTGGATTTGAAGTTCCTTAATGTTCTTAAAAAAATGATTTGGGGCAGTCAGGCATGTAGGTATGAACATGATAGGATAAGGAAAAAAAACACTACATGAGGCTTAGGAATCGGTTTGGGAGTTAGGATCATAGATTTAGGGTGTAAAATCGAAGTAAAAATTCGATTTTTAAGCACTTAGAAAAAAATCTGCTTTTTAATCTGTTTTCCAAACTGTTCGCGTACAATTTAATGTTTACGTTAGAATGTTGATGGTCGTATAAAAGCTTAAATTTTATACACGAGCAACGTTATTCCAACTTTTCCACTTTCTTGGTCTATTGGTCGTAGATTCTCATCTCCCCTTCTCTATTCGCAGATTTTCATGCACGACCCGTGGGGAGGTGAGAGGCCGATCGACGATGACTTGCTCGCGCAGCTACTCGAAGATCAAGAATAGTCGTTGCTGCTAATCTCGAAAATTCCCTTTTCTTATAACCCTTCAAATAAACCTTCGACCAGCCCAGCCAACATGGGTCGCATAAAATCCATCGCACAAAAAAGAAAGAAAAAAACCAAGCCTTCTAATAATCAGCATGCTCCTCGGGCTGAAATTCCTTCAACTAATCCTCATCTTGAAAATACTTCCCAGCTATAAATTCAAGCAAAAGCCTGACTTCGGGACGTCCTTCGAACAGAGGTCGAATGATACGTAGAACCCCCTAGTAACATTACAGCTAGGATGGTAGGGAATCATCTCAAGAAGTACGAACTTTCTGGGATAACCCTAATGAAGCCTTCAGTCGACCAGTGGGCAAACCTGCCTGGGAGCGCCTTCAGCACCTGGTCGAGATATCACATTGAGGCAGGGGCAACCTTGCCTCTTCATCCATTTTTCTAGGGGGTGGCCAAATATTTCAAGGTCGCTCCCTTCCAAATCACCCCAAATGGATATAGAGTGCTCTCTGCTCTCTATATTATGTACAACCACAAAAAGTGGCATGTTTCTATGCCACATGAGATCAATTATTTGTTCGATCTCAAGTCCAACCACAATCACAACAACATGGGTTTCTTCCACTTCTACCACCAAGAATCTGCTCGCACCTTCCTGAGTGACATCACCCACAAATCCAACATGGGAAAGTACTTCCAGGAGTACTTCTTAACACTGGACTTGGTCGCCAACAATCTGGCCTTCACTGAAGAGGTAAATTATTTATTCACTGGTTGTTCAATTTCCTTTAGCTTTTCTACACATTCCTTAGAACCTTGGTGTAATTCAGGTCCATGGCACCGACCAGCTCCCACCCCATATATGGAGATACGAGCAGCATCCTTGGCTAGCATGAAAAATATTGAAAAAAGTGTCAAAGAGTTGGTCACGGAGACCAATCTAAGGCTGGTTGGCCTTCTGGCACCTCACCAGGATGTGAGGGAGTCTACTGCTGGAAGTGCTACTGGGGGAGAAATTCCCAAGCAGCATCAAGATGTGTCACAACCCCCGAGGAGGGCAACAGGAGTGACCATCAGGGAATCGTCTAGCACCCCACGAGCAGCAACTGCTCCTGCTCAAAAAGGAAAAGGCAAGCAGAAGGTCTCTGAGCATCCCGAGCCTATTCTTGAGTCTTCGGATGAGAACGGTACTGACTTCTCACTCTTAGACAGTTTTCCCATTCCTTGTCATTTATTTGATGGGGACGACAAATTTAAATACAGACCTAATTTAAATTTAGACTTCTTCAATGTTGAGAGTGAGTGTAGCAGTAGTACAATAAGTAATGTAGCGACCAGTAGTTGTAGCACGGGTATTTTACTTGTAATTTCTTTGATCTTATTTCCTTGATTTAGTAGGTATCTCCATCTATATTGCCTGACTATTCGCTTCTATATTGCAGTCATGTCGGCTGAAGATCTATTCGACCTGTATAGCAAACCTACCTCATTGCTCCTGCGAGCAAGAAAAAGAGGAGCAGACAACATCGTGCATTGAATGAAGTGCTCAGCGTAAGTTGCCATTTTTGTTGAGCTTTATTTGTTTATCTTGTCACTTTACACTAATAGTTTTACCTTTTTTTAGATCGCAGGGAGTTCTGACCATGAGCGCTGGCTGGCGCCGTTCAAGGGCCCTAATTGCTCAATACGAGAAGAGGCTTAGTGAGAAGCTCAAAGCATCCGAGGACAAACATGCTACGGAGCTTAAGATGGCTAAGGAAAAATACACTGAGCAGCTCAAGGCAGCCGAGAAGAAAAATGTTGAACTACTCGAACAGAAGGCCAAGCTAGCCGAAGATCTGAAACAGCATCAGGCTGCCCTGACCAAAGCCATTGAAATTAAAGAGAAGTCCAAGGAGGCTTCTCTGCTTAATTTCAAGGAAGCCTCTAAGCTTCAAGATGATCTAGTCATCAGCAGAAAGGAGATTGAGGGGTTGGAGGAACGCATCAAAGAGCTCGAGGAGACAAATGCCAGTAACCTGGAGAGATACAAGGGAGCCACTTTTAAATGCTTATATATGTTCTGGAAGAATAACCGTGGGGCAGACTTCAGCTATCTATCAGAGCGTATGAGGCAGTCTGAGATAAACAGGTGCTTGGCTCGCCTTGAAGAGGAGGAGAGAACGAAAGTTCCAGCATCCCCCGAAATCTCTTTGGCTACGAGCATCGATGGCGTAGACAAGGAAATTGGGGCCTCCGTCGACCAGCAAATTCCCCAAGATCCTCCTGCTTCATAATTTCTTTTATTTAAATTTGTAACTTGGGACACACGGACCTCGGTTCGTAGTGTCAAGACAATATATTTTTGCTGCACGGGCAGCTTTTTCTTTTAAACAGAGAATTACATCCGAGCAGCAACTGCTCGCAGTGTAAAACAATTTACTTTTAATATTTAGATATTATAATACTTGCAATATATTACAACATCATATTCGCATGAGAGAACTTAGCATAGCACTTTGGTTTGATTTAACAAAATTTTGACAAATACTCTAAGTACCGTAGCATGCTTTCACTTATTTTGCTCATGTGTTTACATATACTTGTCAATATGCTTTGCTTACTAGGTACCTTATATGCCCCCCAAGTGATTGAGGAACTTTAGGTGCTCGTTCACTTGCCTTGACAATTACTTGTTCGATCATTACTACTCGTAATAAAGATTTAAATATATAGCAAAACAACACACGTAATGAGCAAATACTTGTAATAAATACAATAATTGGCAAGATTGACTGGCTGCGCACAGTCCTTTTTATTTCTCGTAATAAATGGACAATTGTGTCTGTACGAGTGATCAAAAATTTGATCTTACACTTATACGCGATTAGCCATATGGCTGACTAACCCTTGTTCATAAACTTGTAAAAAGTAAAATTAATACAAGCCAATTCTTTAAAAAGAACTGTTTATTGATAATACTTGTGCATGTGTTCTCCATTCCAATAGCGAGGAATGAGATCTCCATTTAAGCGAGTAAGTTTGTGGGTGCTTGGTTGAAGGACTTCTTCGATTTGGTATGGTCCTTCCTGTTATATTATTTTATAATATAATGTAATATTATATTATAATATAATGTTTTAGATTAAATAAATGTGACAAAGAGTGTCACATATTGTAACATATAATAGAGAGTTACAATATTTAGATATATGAGATATATCCAAATAATGTAACATATTTGGTGTTACAAATTTGTAACTTCCAAATATTACCATTTATTGTGTAAATTTGGTGTTACACAATATTGAGATGAATTTCATAAAGCCATATGTGAAATGGCTGTTAGAGTTTTAACCCCAATAATGTGTTTTGGGAGTTACAAAATCATTTGGGAGGGTTTGGAACCGTTTGGAAAAACAGCACATTTTAAAGTGCTGAAAATGGTCAGTGGCCGCAGCCACTGAATGTTGGTGGTCGCGGCCAGTGGGACAGAGAGTAGTGGCCGCGGCCACTAATGTCTCTGGCCGCGGCCACAGGCCAAAACTGACCATTTTTTCAGTTTTTTCAATCTTTGTTGAACGGCTCAAAAAACTCAAATAACTCTCAAATCTCATTTTTAATTCCATATTAATCCAATTAAACATTGGTAACAGCCACGGGGGTTGGTGGAATTTGAAATTCAAAGGGTGTCTCTAAACTCTATAAATAGGAGCCTATAGCTCACTTGAAAGACACAAAATTTTCCATCCATTAGAGCACTTGGCTAGAAACACCTTGAGGCTTGATAATTCCATAAAGCATTTCCTATTATCTGTGAGAGATCCCTTACTGCTTGAGGTAGGGGGAAATAAGCTTTTGGACAAAGGTTTCAAACCTTGTTCAAGTTGGTGATCCCCAACACTCTTCACTTTGGTAGTGTGAGTGAGAGTTGTTTCTATTTAGTTTGTTTGTTCTTTCTTTCTATTCTATTTCTCTTCATCTTCATATTCTTCTCTTTTGTTTATTTGTATTTCTTGTTTTGAGTTGTAATCTTCTTTCCTTTATTTCGAACACTTTTACTTTACTTGTAATATTTTGCTTTGAGTCGTATTTTTCATTATTCTATTCTTCTTCTCTTCTTCTTGTTCTTTAGTTTATTTGTATTTTCAGTTATAGAGTTGTAACCTTATTCAATCAATCAATATTTATTTGTAATATTATTGCATAGAGTTGTATTATCTTACCCATTTCCATTGAGGCAATCTATTTTTTCCTAACACTTCCCAGTTAAATCCAAGCACTTTAGCAGCTTGATCGCGGGTGTTGAGAAAAACCCTTCTAAGTACCAAATCTCCCACATTAAATTTTCTTTCATGTACTTTAGAGTTGAAGTACCGGGCAACCTTTTGTTGGTAAGATGCTACTCAAAGTTTGGCTTGCTCACACCTTTCATTGACCAAGTCCAGAGATTCCATCAATAACCATCTTGATCGTATGCCAACCTTCGGTGTGATGGCGGATCTAATTCAACATGCAACATAGCTCCATACCCATAGGCCAAGGAAAATGTATTATGACATGTTGTTGTTCGATGAGATGTTCTATACGACAAGAGGACTTCAGGCAACTGCTCTGGCCATGCCCCATTTGCTTCTTCAAGATTTTTCTTCAGAGTATCCTTTAGTGTCTTGTTGACAGCCTCAACTTGTTTGTTTGCCTGTGGATGAGCTACTGAAGAAAAACTTTTTATAATCCCATGCCTTTTGCAAAAATCGGTGAACAGATCACTGTCAAACTGTGTGTCGTTATCTGAGACAATTTTTCTTGGCAATCCATAGCGACACAAAATCCAGCACCTTCTTGGTCGTGATAGTCGCAAGTGGCTCAGCTTCGGCCCACTTCGTGAAGTAGGCAACAGCAACCACAACATACTTGACGTTGCCTTTTCCTGTGAGCAAAGACCCTATCAAATTGATCCCCCACACTGCGAATGGCCACAGGCTTTGCATTTGTTTTAGCTCATTAGGGGCTGTTCGGGGTATCTTGGAAAATCTTTGGCTCTTGTCACACTTTCGAACAAAATCCACAGAGTCTTCATTCATTGTTGGCCAAAAGTATCCTTGCCTTAGGATCTTTTTTTATAAACTC
Organism: Humulus lupulus; assembly: GCF_963169125.1. Taxonomy (NCBI): domain Eukaryota; kingdom Viridiplantae; phylum Streptophyta; class Magnoliopsida; order Rosales; family Cannabaceae; genus Humulus; species Humulus lupulus. The sequence continues at coordinate 27,155,820 of NC_084797.1, forward strand.
TGCCCCCCAGCATGATCTCCGCAGGAACCTTCATGGACTTCTCGCATTAATTCTTTGGCTTTTTATTTAGATACACACCTTAGGAATGGCATTGAGTACCCTCTTCTATATAAAATTCTGTCGACCAAGATAAACCGAGCAAACTGCCTCTAGAGGGCTCTTACTTTGTTTCTATCTGTTGGCAGTACTCCATTTGACAAGTACTCAATGAAGGGTGCCATCCATGTGTCTGCTGCCTGAATTACCAAAGAGGTTTCTTCTACTTTGATGCTTCATGCGGACAGCCGTTAAACAGGCACTATTTTCAAGGAGTCAGCATTCTTTGAACTTGCTAATTTGGCCAAAGCATCAGTGTTTGAGTTCTGGTCGCGAGGTACTTGCTAGAGAGTATATTTTTCAAATTGTGCCAACAAATCCTTTTCTTTGTTCAAGTAAATAACCATCTTCAGACCCCGGGCTTAATATTCTCCAGTAATTTGATTAACCACCAACTAGTAGTCACTATAGATTTCAAGTGACTTTATGTTCATGTCCCTGGCTAATCTTAACCCTGCGAGCAGCGCTTCGTACTCGGCTTCGTTATTGGACGTTGTGAAGTCGAATTTGACTGTGCAGTGGAATCAATGTCCTTCAGGCGTTACCAAAATCACACCTGCTCCAGCGTGGTGCTCATTAGAAGAGTCATCTGTGAACAACTTCCAAGAGGGAGTTTGGCTTTGAGGCTCAAGCTCTTCTATTGATTCAAAGTCTGGAAGTCCAGTGAGCTCTGCGACAAAGTCTGCTAGAGCTTGTCCCTTTACCGCTACTCGTGGCGAATAAGAAATATCAAACTGTCCAAGCTCAACCGCCCATTTCAATAATCGACCAGTGTCTTCTGGTTTCTACAGGACTTGCCATAGGAGCTGGTCGGTGAGTACTGCAATGGATTGAGCTTGGAAGTATGGACGCAGCTTTCTGGAGGCTAAAATCAAGCAGTAGGCTAATTTCTCAATGAGCGGATACCGCAGTTCTGTTCCTATTAGCCTTTTGCTTATATAATACACAACTTTTTGCACATGTTCCTCCTCTCTTACCATGACAGCACTAGCATCATATTCTGTGACCGCCAAATAGATGAACAAAGTTTCTTTTTCAAACGGTTTAGACGATGGTTGCGACATATGAGACTTTAGAGATTGGAAAGCCTGCTCGCACTCCTCTGTCCACTCGAATTTTTTATTGCCTCTAAGTAGATTAAAAAATGGGACGCACTTGTCTGTGGATTTAGAAATAAATCTAATTAGAGCAACAATCCTCCTGGTTAAACTTTGAACATCTTTTATCTTTGTTGGCGATTTCATATCGACCAGGGCCTTGATCTTTTCGGGATTAGCTACGATACCTCGTGAGTTCACCATAAATCCCAAAAATTTCCCTGATCCAACTAAGGAACACTTAAGGGGATCAGCTTCATCTGATATTTATTTAAAATGTTGAAGCACTCGTGCAGGTCCTCAATGTGCTCTTCTACCTTCTTTGACTTAACTAGCATATCGTCAACATACACCTCCATGTTTACACCGATTAGCTCTTTAAACATGTGATTAACCAGTCGTTGGTAAGTCGCACTAGCGTTTTTCAAACAAAAAGGCATTACTTTGTAACAGTAAAGTCTTGTATCGATCCAAAAGCTAGTGTGATCCTCATCAAGTGGGTGCATACTGATCTGATTGTATCCAGAGTATGCATCCATCAATGATAGGATCTCGTGCCCTGCAGTGGCATCGACCAGCTGGTCGATCCTTAGGAGCGGGAAACAATCTTTAGGGCAGGCTTTATTAAGGCCTGTGAAATCCACACATGTTCACCATTTGCCATTTGGCTTGGGAACTAGTACAGGATTAGAGACCCACGATGGATAGAACGCTACCCTGATGAATCCGCTCTCTTTCAGCTTCTTGACTTCTTCCTTTAAAGCCTTCGATCTGCCTTTGTCGAGCAGCCTCCTTTTCTGTTGTACTGGTGGAAAGCTTTTATCTATGCTCAAGACATGGCTGATAATGGCAGGGTCAATCCCAATCATATCTTTATGCGACCAGGAAAATGCCTAGTTCTTCTCTAAGTTTTTACCGACTTTCACAACCCTGGTCGGATCTGCCTCATCGAGTTAGACCTCCCCAAGGTCCTCGACTGGCCCTAATTCTTCATCGAAATCCCCAAAGAGAGAATCTAAATCTCTATCCTCACTTTGGGCAACACCCTATTTGGTGACGTTCTCACCTGATTAGGCTTGTACCTCATCAGCCAATTGTAACTCTTTTCCAGCTATTTCCTTCGATCCACCCTTTTTTGCATTAGTAATCAAGGAATTGAAGCATTCCCTCACTTCTCGTTGGTTTCCCAACAAGCATCCTATCCCCGCGTCAGTTGGGAACTTCATGGCAAGGTGCCAGACCGAGGTTACGGCTCGCAGGTCGAATAGAATAGGCCTTCCAATCACAGCATTGTATGCAGAAGGACAATCAACTACTATAAAAGTAGTGAGTAATGTCTTGTTCACAGTGTAATTCCTGTTGTAATCGAAAGCCTGATCAACCCTGTTGGCGCGAGCCCTTCGCCAGAAAAACCATAAATGGTTTGGTTGCATAGCTCCAGGTCTTTCACTGACAATTTCATTCTTTCCAGCGAAGACTTGTATAAAATGTTCACTGAGCTTCCCATGTCCACTAACACCCGCTAAACCATCATATTGGCTATCTGGACATCCATAACTTGAGGGTCTGAATGACGGAACCAGATATGTTGAGCGTCAAGCTCAGAGAAAGTTATTAGCTCTTCCTCTGTTCGAGCTTTCTTGGGAGTTCGTTCCTCCACATTTAGCATTTCGATGTCCTGGTCGTGACGTAAGGTCCGAGCGTATCGCTCCCTTGCCTTCCCACTATCTCCTGCAAGGTGTGGGCCTCCACAGATGGTTAGCAATGTACCCGCCATAGGAGTGGGCTGTAAAAGGGGCGAGCGTTAGCGTACAGGAGCCTGCTCGTTGCCTCCTTGAGCCTCTCGTTGAGAACCTCCAGTGGCTCGTACATATCTCCTCAGGTGTCTTTGTCTGATAAGGAACTCAATTTCATCTTTCAGTTGGTTACACTCATTTGTGTCATGACCATAGTCGTTGTGGAAACGACAATACTTCGTTGTATCTCTCTTGGAGATATCCTTCCTGATTAGCGTTGGTCGCTTGTAAGGGACATTGGTGTTGGTTGCCTGGTACACCTCTGCTCTGCTTTCAACAAGGGTCGTGTAATTAGTGAATCTTGGCTCGTACCTATTGCCCTTAGGGCTCTTATTTTCAGACATTGACGGCTCGTTATTCGTCCTTTTTCCACCATTTTTTCCGTTGCTTTTGTCGTTGCCATTGGGTTTATTTGACCCGTTGGCGGCTTTAGCGGGATCTTCTTTTGGTCCCTTAACTTTTGCAGGCGACTTCCCCTTATTGGCAATCACCTCTTCGAACTTAATGTACCGGTCTGCTCGATCAAGGAATTCCTGGGTACTCTTCACCCCATTCTTCCTTAAACTGTTCCAGAGGGGAGAGTGGCCCCGCACTCCAGCAGTAAGGGCCATCATTTTCCTTCATCGCCAACTGTTTTAGCTTCAGCTGTTGCTCGCATAAAACGCTGGACATACTCCTTTAAGGACTCTCCCTCCTTCTGGCGTATCTCGACCAGCCGATTGGCTTCAATCGGGTGCACATGACCAGCATAGAATTTCCCATAGAACTCCTTCACGAACATCCCCCATGACACTATGCAAGAAGGAGGGAATTTAAAAAACCATTCTTGAGCAGTATCAGATAGGGTTGCCAGAAAGATTCTGCAGCGAGCATCATCCGACACCTTCTAGATGTCCATCTGTATCTCAAATTTATTCACATGAGATATTGGGTCCCCATATCCATCGAAGTTGGGAAATACTGGCATCTTGAATTTGCTAGGGGTTTCTTCCATTGCTATTCTTTGTATGAATGGAGTTCCCCTTCTTCGATCATACTCAATATGAGATGTTCAGCTCCCCACCAGCTGCTAGACGGCCTGGTTTAGTGCATCGATATGGGCTTGTACTGCGTCTGGTATCACTGGAGTGACTAGTGCCGAAGGAGCGTACTCATCGTGCCTTTCATGCCTGTCGTTGAGTACATCCCTCAAGTCATCATCTCTGCGCCTTTGCTCGCTAGCGCCTAACTAATCAAAAATGTTAGGCTGCCCCCCAGCGTTCTGGCTTGCAGGCCTATTTTCTCTTTGGGGGGGGGGGGGGGGGGTTCCTTTCTCCACCTCTCTCTCCTTGCCCTCGACCAACATTCCCTCGGCCGGAATCATCTTCGTTGTAGTCATGACCATCCCGAAAATGTGATTGGCTATGGCACGACCTACTGGCCGCACTATTTCTTCCTCTTGCTAGTATCTCTCGAGCGTCAGGGGGAGGCCTGCATTGGTCGGTGGGTCCCCGGGCATTATTATGTCGTGGGGGGGCCCTAACCGCGGAGCCTAACTCGGCATGTCTTCTGTTAGAAGAAGGGTGTTGTCCCCTGCTCGGTGGATTCGGTTCCTCAACAGTTTGGTGTCTAGGGCTTCGGGGAGGCTGCCCGGCCCTGTTCTGCCTTTGACGCTGGGGATTATCTCGACCAGCGCGAGAAGGTGGCTACTGCTCATGATCTTGAAATGGAATATCCTGTTGAGTAGCAGGATGTTGCTCCGGCCTCTGAGGGCTTGTCGGCTAAGGTGGAGGACTTGGGTCTAGGCCTTGTTGTGGTGGTGCACTTGGTGGCTGATCTAGTTGAGAAGTTGGCGCAGGTTATCCTCGTGCAAACTGGATGGCTGCCTCCAGGGCGGTGATGGCATCTCTTTGTCGGCGGTCCATGTCAACCTACCTCTCATTCAACTCTTGACGTTGACGGTCAATCTCCCTTTGTTGCAACACCATCATCTCAGCCACATTCTCCTAATTAGCCCTCAGATTGGCCAACTCCTCCTGCAACACACTCAGTGTTGTCCTCAAGGTCTCAGAATCCATCTCCTCCTCTTCAAAATCCAACTGCGGTTCATCTTCTGCCACATTTGGTGGAGGAGGCTGGGTGGATGCAACACCAAAAGTGTATCCCGCCTTTCTAGATGTTTTTTCCATTTGATTTCCTTGGAAGTATCGAATTCGATCTCTCAATGAAAGCATCAAAATTTTGATCCTCGAATTGGTCAACGACACGGAGTCAGATAAACGATATAGAATGAGATCAAAACAAGAAGATATCAAGACGAAAAAGTAAACGACACAAACAATTTATAGTGGTTCGACCCCAATCAGATGGTAATGACCTACGTCCACTTAGTGTTCTTATTAATGTAGGATCCCAACACTGTGATCAATGAACTAAGGGTCCACGAGTTTCACAAGCTTCAAGATGATTACAATTTTGGTGAATAATAACACTATAATTTTCTCTCTGAATTCTCCCAGTCCAAAAGTCCCCTCCCTTGAGCCTTTTGATTTGTATTTATAGGCTCAAGAAGGTTACATGGGCCAATGGGCCTTAACTACAATTACAACTCGCGTATCTAGATAATAAGAGAAATTACAATTAATGCACAATTACAAGATTGCACATCTAAAGGAAATAAATGAATATATGCGACCAGGATGGTCGCACATAAGTGTGATGCTTGATAAACCAATAATCTTCTGGTCAATGGCCGAGCAGGATATACTTACTAAAAACAGCCATGTGCCTTCCACGTGTAGACCAATCATGCCACATCATCAGGTGGTCCATTTTTGGGTAAACACAATAGTTGATAAAAGTACTACGTAATGTCCCGAGGGACTTTGCTATTAAATTACTGCTGCGATATGTTTCTCGGGTTAGATCAAGTTTACCATAATGTTGAACACGTTACAATAAACTTGGGGGCAAATGTTATCCCTCAAAAATCCAGGGATGACGTGGCAAATGAGAAAGCGGCATGTGGCATCACAAATCAGGGAAAAACAATGAAGTATTGATGAGCAAAAAAGATAGGTCTAGGACCTATAGGGAAGTCGATCAGGCCTAAACCCCCTAGGGGGGGTCGTCCTGGCCCTAGCCCCCTAGGGGTGTTCGGCCTGATATGTTCAAAAGTCGACCCACCCTATTCTTCATAGGGTGGTCGGCCTAAACTCCCTAAACACTTCAGTGGATAAATTTCGTGCTCGTTCAAGCTGAAATCATCAGGCCTAGCACCCAGAAGGTCAACAGGCCCAGCACCCAGAAGGTTATCGGGCCTAGCACCCAGAAGGTCATCAAGCTTAGCACCCATGCTCTAAAGGGTAGACCAACCAAGACTTAGTGTTTTCCCAAAGGTTTCAATCGTGCATCGTCAACCACGATCTAGAGATCAATGAGAAGACCCACGATCTCATAATCATGTGGAGGTGGACACGTATCCCCACTACCTAACAATCATGTACCAAACCACAATCCCAGTATTATGGATCATGTAACAGCCCTTGGGTACTATAAATAAAGGACCCAGGGCTTCAAAAATTTGGGCTTTTCTTTAGACCGGGGGCTGGGAACAATTTTGAGAGAGATATTTTTATGGGGAGAAATTCTAGGTAAATTGGTGACGAGTGAATACTTCAGTTCATCCATGTAATTTTCTATCAAGTGATTCAATACCAAAGACTAAGTGGATTAGGTTATTACTGTTTATCAGAACAGAGTTGAACCACTATAAAATTTATGTGTGTTTATTTAAGATACTTGTACTTTGTCGTATATTATATTCATTTCGTTCAGAAGGTGTCGTATACTGTACATACGACCATTGGCCAATTACATAGGTCAACACCTAACACCAAAATATGCCTAAAAATACTGGTAAAGGGCCAGAACTTCCCCTCAAAATACCATAAAAAGCCTATTCCTAAGCATGCATCTAAACTCCCAAATTAAACCCAACGTACACACATAGCCAGTAAATACTTACTCGAGATATAGTGTCGGTAAGTGCTGAAATAGGTTCGAACTCTGAAGAATTACTTGCCGTTTGCCCAGAAGTAAGACGACTATCACCAATCGTCCAGACTTGCAGAAGAATCTCCGGAGCGGTTGAAGGATTGGGAAATTTTGAGGAAGAAGAGAGTGTTGGAGGTTTCAAATGGTAAAAGTGTTTGCTCAGAAGCAACTATTGAGTTTATACTCAGAACTTGGAGGGGAAGCAACCACACCCTAACTGTCGGATTACCTACGATGTAGGCACTCGAGATTAATCCAACGATGAGATTCTAAAAGGCACGGATCGTGATCATTGGTCTTGGGAAATGACATCTTGGGTATGGAGCGAAAAGACACCTAGGGTATGGAGTAGAAATTTTGAGTAGTGGAATGGACTTCTCATTAATTGCACGGAGTGGTGGGCCCAACAATAGGGAGTCAACATGTGGCGCAAACTTTTCAGAAAAGTTAGAAGAAGCCCAAACATCACCTCCTGAAAACCTTCTTGAATTACTCCTCAATATAAGTCTCATATATCCAAGGATGAGTGAAGACTTAGGGGGCAAATGTTGTCCGTGTTTTGATCATCCAACATGTGGTAATTGGGAGTAATTAGCGATAGGCCAGGGAGTCCTTGGGAGGCGAGGACCAAGATTTAGTCTAGTTTGGCCGAAACGAGAATGTCTCCAGGTGAGGTCATACCCTGAGGTCTTCTCTCAGGCGAGGGTGTCTTCCATTGAGACCACGTATCGATTTAGTCTCTGAAGCATGAATAACCATAGGTGAGGCCAAGACCTGAGGTCTACCCTTGAGGGATGATGTCTCCAAGTGATGTCACATCTCGAGGGGCCCTTCTAACTTGGCCATTCTCCAAGTCCAGGATTCTGGTCCTCGGGCCTAGGAGTAATGCCAAGTGTCAATCACTGCAGGTGTAGGCCTCGAAAGGATCATCTAACAACTTTTTGTGATCCTCAATTAGTGGTGTCGAGTTCGTATACTCGTCAATCAACATTTCCCACAACACCGCCTGACACGGGAAAACGTGTGCCGCACCTTGACAGTCATAGATATGTTCCCCATAAAGTTGGTGTGTGACTTTCTGCAATGGGCCCCGTAGAATCCGCGTGAGCCATAGTCTTTATTGTAACACAGCCCTTTGTGTATAAATTTAACATTAATACCCTAATATTAATGAAAGATGATTAGAATTAATGATCCCAGCCTCTATAAATAGGGCTGGGGTATCTCCTTATAAAGGGTTCGGTTTGTTAGAGAGTGAAACTTTGTACTCAGTGAAATATATACGCTGCCTGAGAATCATCATTGAAGTTTTCTATCATAGGCTTCAAGCTCACTAAATAATAGAGACTCATGGACTAGGGTTCTTTTATAACTTGAACCACATGAAACCTTTTGTACTTCCTAGTTTATCCTTGAATCTCTCAGATTAAGTTGGTAGCGAAAAAGACAGGCAACAGTGTGTCATCACTGGCACTTAACAACCACAAGTGCATGACTGCAACAAAAAGATAACGTTAACGAGTTGTGCCAATGAATTTTTTAATTAGGGGTATCTGTGCAACAATTCAAAATATCAGGGAATTATGCCACAAATAGGCCTTTAAAATAACATAGGATTACTATTAGCTTTTTTGGAATCCTAACGTTAAACTTAGACTATATAAGTGGGGGGCTAAAATGATAATTTTTCTCAATTAAATAATGACATAAAAAAGGGTGTTGACAGTGAAATCTCGTCAACGAAATCAGATCGGAAAACTCAAAGATAAGTATGAAGATATTTAGATTTAGATAAGAACTTAGAATAAGCTCAAGGAAAGGTAAAACACAGATCAACAATGGACTAAGCCTTTATATATTGCTCAATAGCCTGAGTGTACAATGAGTTTTCCAACCCTTTATTCTGAGGGGTCAAGCTCTATTTATAGCTGGGCTCTAATGGACCCTTATACATGGTGGTCCCTCAGGACAAAATAGTACATGAGTACACTGTCAGGATAATGGCACAGGTGGTAGTGGTGTTGGAAGAGTGGTAGTCTGCTCTAGTACGTGTCAGGGGTTTGCAAAAGTACTCATGCCTTGGTACCACATTATGCCCCCACTACTTGTCGGGTACTGACCTCATAAGCGCGCTGTGGGAGTCCTGACCATGTACCATTCTTGTACTGCCACTACCTGTCTGGCATGGACACTGTATCCGTACTCTGACTCTTCTTGGTCTATTGGCTCATTCCGCATCTCTCCTGACTTCATGTCGAATCGTTGTGAGGCCCTTTCTGACTTTACATCTCATGGGACTCACAGGGGAAGTGGTGCTCCATTGGTGGCGCTTTCTTCAAGAAGGGAGGTAAGGCCTCTTCAATGGGGCCTACTGCATGTGTGGTGAGGCATGATGCCTGCGCATGCGATTAGGATCTCACCTTGCGAGACCATCACTTTGCAGCCTTCATGCGCGAGGCCCTTGGTGTAAGGCCATGGGGTGCTTGGCGCGAGACCCATGCCGTGAGGCCCTAGGTGCGTGGCCGAGGGGTGCTTGGCATTAGACCCATGCTGTAAGGTCCTAAGTGCGTGGCCGAGGGGTGCTTGGCACGAGACCCATGCTGCGGCTGCGTGAGGCATGAGGCCATGGGAATGCCTACGCAAGACGCACCTGGGCGAGGCCACGAGAACACCTATGCAAGATGCACCTGGGCGAGGCCCTTAGGCGCGCGAGACGGCTTCACGAGGTGGAGGCTATGGCTGCGTGAGGCACGAGGCCATGGGCATGCCTACGTGAGACCCACCTGGGCGAGGTCATGAGAACGCCTATGCGAGACGAACCTGGGCGAGGCCCTTAGGCGCGCGAGACGGCTTCGTGAGGCGAAGGCTACGGTTGTGTGAGGCGCGAGGCCATGGGGATGCCTACGCGAGATGCACCTGGGTGAGGCCATGAGAACGCCTACGCATGACGCACCTGGGCGAGGCCCTTAGGCGCGCGAGACGACTTCGCGAGGTGAAGGCTACGGCTGTGTGAGGTGCGAGGCCATGGGGATGCCTACGCGAGACGCACCTAGGCGAGGTCATGAGAATTCCCATGCGAGATGCACCTGGGCGAGGCCTTTAGGCGCACGAGATGGCTTCGTGAGGCGGAGGCTATGGTTGCGTGAGGCACGAGGCCATGGGGATGCCTATGTGAGACGCACCTGGGCGAGGCCACGAGAACGACTACGCATGACGCACCTGGGCGAGGCCCTTAGGCACGCGAGACAGCTTTGCGAGACGGAGACGCGAGGCCATGGGAACACCTACGCGAGACGCACCTGGGCGAGGCCACAAGGATGCCTACGTGAGACACACCTAGGCTAGGCCCTTAGGCGCGCGAGACGGCTTCACGAGGCAGAGGCCGTGGCTGCATGAGGCGCGAGGCCATGGGGATGCCTACGCGAGACGCACTTAGGCGAGGCCACAAGGACTCCTACGTGAGACGCACATGGGCGAGGCCCTTAGGCGCGCGAGATGGCTCCGCGAGGTGTGGTGCAACATATGCATATGTGCGAGATGGGTATGTCTAGGATGTAGCCAATATCGTGAGGATCGAAGGTCATTTGACCCGTGGCCTCTTGGGACTACCTCGGGGGTGTGTTACGTTTTCCCTTAGCTTCCACAGGGGTTATTTTGCATAATGCGGCCCATCCCCATTCTAGGCCTTAGGCTCTAGGCTAGCCCGATCTCTAGAACTCAGCTTGCGTTGTTCGTTGGGTCACTTCTTTCATGTTCGCAAACCCTTACTCATCTCAACCCGGGATCGTGCATTTACTTATTTATTTATTTATATTTTTTTTAAATGTGGATTTTTTATATCCACACTTGCCCCCCCCCCCCCCCAGTCTATGGGGAGGTCTTTAGACGTTCCTGTAGACTCTTCTATTTCTTTTTATTTTACATTATGATTTTTATTTTTATTTTTATTTTGTATTCATCATGCTCGAGGTCCTTTGGAACCCATGCGAAAGGGGGTTCGATAGGTCTCTCTTTGGTGCACCTTGATTGTATCTATAAGGATATATTGACCACTTGGGTTTTAGTCATCCTATTATATAATTTTGCGTGCGCTTATTATTTCTTGCAAGAAGCGTCCTTCTCGTCATTAGGCATAGTACTATTTTTGCAAGCGTCTTCTTTGAGACCCTTTTTGCAAGCATCTTCTTTGAGACCCTTTTTGCAAGCATCTCCTTTGAGACCATTTTTTGCAAGCGTCTACTTTGAGACCCTTTTTGCAAGCGTCTACTTTGGGACCCTTTTTGCGAGCGTCTACTTTGGGACCCTTTTTGCGAGCGTCTACTTTGAGACCCTTTTTGCAAGCATCTACTTTGACACCCTTTTTGGCAAGCGTCTACTTTGAGACCCTTTTTGCAAGCGTCTACTTTGAGACCCTTTTTGCAAGCGTCTACTTTGAAACCCTTTTTGCAATTTTTGAGGTGATCTCCCTTCGGGTCGGGACTTTTATGGCTAGAAGGTCCTCATTCAATTTTAAACTTGGTTAGCGACCCCTCTAGCACAATGCCCCCTTCTATATGGAGTCTTCAGACGTATTGGTAGTAGGGCAACTAGAGGAAGGTTCGCTTTCTTCAACATGCGAGTTCTTATGGCCCTCTTCCACACGTATGTACTTCTGTGCTCTCTCGAAGAAGTCATCCAAATTCGAGACTTCTCTTTTGAGCATGTTACCCCATAACTTGCTTCCTGGTCATACTCCGGCTGTAATAGCCATCTTGAGCTCTGCTTTGATTAAACTTCCCACCTTCGTTGCTTCCATATTGAACCTATGGATATAGTTCTTCAGACTTTCATCTTGTCTTTTTTTATGTTAGCAAGGCTGGTAATTGGCATGATGTAATCACAAGCTGCATGGTGTTGTTGAAGAAATTCATACGAGAATTGCTGCCATGATTTGATTGCTCCTAGCCTTAACCTCTTGAACCACTTGTACGCCACTCCTTTAAGCGTAACGACAAAGCAATGGCACTTTGCCGTGTTGTTGACCCCTCTTAACCTCATCAAGTTATTGAAGGAGTCTAAGTGATATTTTGGGTTTGTAGTACCCTCGTATGGAGTCATGCGAGGCTCTCTGAAGCTAGTGGGCATTTGCCCAGCCTGGATCTCCCTTGTGAAGGGCGAATCAAGGTCAAATTCTTCGTCATCTTTGTGCCCCCCAAGCGCAGTGGTAATCTTTCCCCAAGGGCTTTGCATTTTAGTGTCTAGTCCCCTCCTCTTTTTGCTTGAGGAGTCTCGTGGGTCCTCAGACTGAACCCTTGCTTTGGTTATGTTCCTCGAGGGAACCGCTAGGGGCGCTTCTTTTAAGGTGACTTCTGCTTTGTTCTTACGACCATCATCTTCCTTCTGCCTTTGCTCCTGGGGGCATTTCGTCGACCTAGGTCCCCCATGGGACTTTGTCGGGGGAGTTTTACTGGTGGAAAGTTGGGTTCCCCCATCGTCTATGGGGACAATTTTTTCCCCTTTTTCATGCTCCTTCTCTTTACGCTTAGGAAGGGGTATGCTTGACTTTCCTTGCAGTAGGTCATTTAAGACCTCCTACATGTTCTCTATCATGGTTTCCAACCTTCGAGTCTTTTTATGTAACTTGTGAATCTCATCCTTGTAGAAGCGAGTCCTTAAGCTGGAACTTACCGAGCATACCCCGGGACCTTTGCCTGGCCCGTGCGTCGATGGACCTGGGTCTTGGTGGCCTGAGCATGGTGCCACCGGGGGCCAGTGAAGTGGATGCACTGGCAGCTCTGAATGACCTCCGTCGGACCGGATAGCCGGGGACGATGCTTCCTTCTCCTCCCTTGGGGAAAGAGGTTCCTCCGGTCTACCTCCATGCTTAGGCGGAGGGGGGTCTTTCTTGGAAGCCCCCCGCTCTACTCCGTCCAGGCGAACCTCGCCATCTTGTATTTGTCGTAGGCGTTTTGAACGTCTTAGCATTTTTCTTTGTTGGAAGTGATGAAAGAACGTTGGCTTGATGCTTGTTCTTCCCACAGACAGCGCCAAACTGTTGACGGTGAAATCTCGTCAATGAAATCAAATCGGAAAACTCAAAGATAAGTATGAAGATATTTAGATTTAGATAAGAACTTAGAATAAGCTCAAGGAAAGGTAAAACACAGATCAACAATGGAGTAAGCCTTTGTATATTGCTCAATAGCCTAAGTGTACAATGAGTTTTCCAACCCTTTATTCTGAGGGGTCAAGCTCTATTTATAGCTGGGCTCTAATGGACCCTTATACATGGTGGTCCCTCAGGACAAAATAGTACATGAGTACACTGTCAGGATAATGGCACAGGTGGTATTGTGTTGGAAGAGTGGTGGTCTGCTCTAGTACATGTCAAGGGTCTGCAAAAGTACTCCTGCCTTGGTACCACATTATGCCCCCACTACTTGTCAAGTACTAACCTCATAAGCGCGCTGAGGGAGTCCTGACCATGTACCATTCTTGTACTGCCACTACCTGTCTGGCATGGACAGCGTATCCGTACTCTGACTCTTCTTGGTCTGTTGGCTCACTCCACATCTCTCCTGAATTCATGTCGAATCGTTGTGAGGCCCTTTCTGACTTTACATCTCATGGGACTCACAGGGAGAGTGGTGCTCCATTGGTGGCACTTTCCTCAGGAAGGGAGGTAAGGCCTCTTCAATGGGACCTACTATGTGTGTGGTGAGGCATGAGGCCACGAGAACGCCTACGCGTGACGCACCTTGGCGAGGCCACAAGAACGCCAACGCATGACGCACCTGGGCGAGGCCCTTAGGCGCGCGAGACGGCTTCGCGAGGTGGAGGCTACGGCTGCGTGATGTGCGAGGCCATGGGGATGCCTACGCGAGACGCACCTGGGTGAGGTCATGAGAACGCCCATGTGAGACGCACCTGGGCGAGACCCTTAGGCGCGCGAGACAACTTCGCGAGGCAAAGGCTACGGTTGCGTGAGGCGCGAGGCCATGGGGATGCCTACGCGAGACGCACCTGGGCGAGGCCACGAGAACGCATACGCGTGACGCACTTGGGCGAGGCCCTTAGGTGCGCAAGACGGCTTCGCGAGGCAGAGGCTGCGGCTGCATGAGGCGCGAGGCCATGGGGATGCCTACGCGAGACACACCTGGGCGAGGCCACAAGGACGCCTACGCGAGACGCACATGGGCGAGGCCCTTAGGCGCGCGAGACGGCTCCGCGAGGCGTGGTGCAACATATGCATATGTGCGAGATGGGCATGTCTAGGTGTAGCCAATATCGTGAGGATCAAAGGTTCCATCATTTGACCCGTGGCCTCTTGGGACTACTTCGGGGGTGTGTTACGTTTTCCCTTGGCTTCCACAGGGGTCATTTTGCATAATGCGGCCCATCCCCATTCTAGGCCTTAGGCTCTAGGCTAGCCCGATCTCTAGAACTCAGCTTGCGCTGTTCGTTGGGTCACTTCTTTCATGTTCGCAGACCCTTACTCATCTCAACCCGGGATCGTGCATTTACTTAATTATTTATTTTATTTTATATATTTGTTTTAAATGTGTATTTTTGATATCCACAAAGGGGGAAAATGAAAATAATAATAATCATAATATATTTAGCATGCTAATATATTATCATGTAAATTAACATGAAAGTTGTAAAGGTTGATTCCTACAATGGATTAAACGGGCACTAGTAACTTGTCGAGAACAAAGAGAGAGACAAGAGTTTAATTGGGAGTACCGGTAGGGTGTCAGTCAAAGAGACTTCGATGCTCAAGTTAGTCAGATTGTCATAAAAGATAACCAAAAAAGTAAAATGATAACGCAAGTAATAGTGAATAAGTGAATAGAATGATAATCGGGTGACGGCGGAGCTTGACAACCCGGTCGGGTCGGTTTGATTGGTTTGTGGCCAAGCGAAAACAGAGTTTGATAGTCTGCTCAGGTCAGTCTGACTGGTTTGTGGTCAAGAAATGACGGAGCTCGACAGTCTGATCAGGTCAATCTGACTGGTTCGACTTGCTTGACAGGATCAACTCGAGAGAATATTATCAATCAAAGAGAGTGTTTAGAGTAATCGTTATCAGATGCCCCTTCCTTCGCCCCCTGGGACCTTCCTTAAAGTCATTTTCTTTTATGTTGCTCCTCCGACTTCCTAAACGGTCTGACTCGCTTGTCGTGGTTATTTCCCAAAATTTCTGGAAAATGTGGTGTGTACCTTGACTGGTTCAAGGTCCCTAGCTGACTGAGTGTATCCGGATTCAGGTCTGGGTATCGATTGACTATTTTGGATGGTTTATTTAATATATTTGAGTCCATTTTCATTGGCTTGGGCCTTACTGGCTAGTCAGGCTGGCTTATTGGACCTAACAGGCTAGTCTGACTGGCTTGTTGGAATGCAGACAGATTTTACCCATTACAAAAGTCCTCATAAAATTTATATTTTCTACACACTTCAACTGTAACACCCCAAGTTGCTAATAAGGTTTAGGACCTTGATTAGCGTGCCTGGAGGGAAATAAGTGAATTAGCGTGATAATATATGAACTTGAATGAATATGTGATTAGAATGCATGTTTAGGTGGTATAAATATGCATGTGGGCCCCGTTTGTATGTTAGGGGTAAATTGGTAATTTTAGCCCGTTGAGGGCATAAATGTGATAATTGTATTATGTGATTTGTACCACGTGTGTGTGGTGATATTAATGTGATGCACGTGCCGAGACGGTCCTAGAGAGCTAGTTAACTTAAAAGTCACAACGGGAATTTTATACCCGGCTCGGGAGGAGCCTAGGGGTACTTTGGGGAATTTCGTAAGTTGGGTTGAGAATTAGTGGTTAATGGTTATTAATGATTGAGTAACCATTATTAACTATTGAGAGTAACAAGTTGTGATGGGAAAGTGGTAGAATTGTAATATAGGTGAAAAGACAAAGGTGCCCTTGAGGTTTAGTTAGGAAAGGATATTTATGGAAGGGTAGAATAGTCATTTGGTAAGGGAAAGATAACTTCAGCTGAGGGGAAAAGGTGATCACGTATTACACTTAGCCATAGTGAGTTTATGCTGAATTTGAAGAAAAGGCTAGAAGAAAAGGGGAGAAGAAGAGGAAAACTGAACTCTTGAAACCTAGGAGAGAATTAAGGGAGTTTGAGGCAACCAAATTTGAATTTGAGCAAGGATTGATCAAAGGTAAGAATTTGAGCTCTGTGTTTGTTGAAATTAAGCTTGAATTTACAGAGATTAAGTGTGGGAACCTAAAGGAATATGGCTGGTTTTACTTGGAAATTCAGTTAGGTTAATCAAAGGGAAAGAGGTTTGAGGCTGGAATTGAGAAGAGTTCAAGCTGAGTATTGATTGAGGTATGAATCCTTAGCATGTTTAAATTCCGTACCTAGTGTGGTTTAAGATTTTAGAAGTATGGTTTGCAGTTTTTAAGCTTTGGATTATGTTTTAAAAGCCATGGTTTGAACTTCTGAAATTTGAAACTCAAGAATGGATTTTGAGTGTGATTGTGTAAATGAGTTTGTTTTTTATGTTTATAGGTTGTTAAAGGGTTCATTTGGGGTTTTAAATTGATTTTGGGGCTTAGTTACTTGTTTGGGTTGAATTGGAGTTGTTTTGGCTCGGGAAAAACGCAGGGGAAAACCCAGATTTCTGGGTTCGCAAAGGGGCGCCGCGGCCCTGTTCTTTGGTGCCACGGTGCGAGGCTGCTTCAAGGCTGGGGGATGCTCTCTGACTTGCTGGGAGTCGCGGCCGTCAAGGGCAGCGCCGCGACGCTAGGCTATTTTCAGAACAAGGAATTTTCCATTTTTGGGCTTTTGCTCCGGGGGTTTGGGGGATGTTTCCGATGCATTGTTTTAGGAGTTTGGGGATTCCGAGAGTGTAGGATTGGTCCCGAGAAGTGGTTTTGGATTGGTTAGTATTAAAGGATGTTTCATATGTGTTGTGACTAGGTTTCTGGAGAGGCTCGGGATAGAGGACCGTGCTCGTGACCTTGGTACATTGTGAAGCTCGGGATACAGGTAAGAAAACGGTAACACCCGTAGAGCAAGGCATGGGCCCATAGTGTTGTTGCAGGGCACGGCCCTAGATTGTATTATTGTTAGAGTGTAGCTTTAAATGAACTATTATATGTCTGATTGTTGTTTGAGAATGCTATATGTGGTTATAGCATAATGAACGGCAAAGGAGCCGGGAACGGCGAAGGGCCGAGAACGGCAGAGGGGCCGGGAATATTACTTAGCACATGGAGTACTTGTGGTTAGGGTGAGACCCCAATGGATACATGGGATATCTTTACGGTGTGGACCGAGAACCCAGGCTTTGGTAACGCTTCTGGGACAGCATGGCGTATATGTGTTTAAATCTTATGGACTGTCTAAGTAACTATGAGTTATTTTCTATAGTGATTATATGATATGCATATGTTATGTACTGTATGAGTTTTCTTGCTGGGCTTTGGCTCACGGGTGCTCTGTGTTGCAGGTAAAGGCAAAGAGAAAGTCAACCGGCCATGAGTACGGAGAGCGTGGGGGCGGCGCGTACATGTTTGGCCTGCCCGACTGCTTTGGTCGGGGGCATTTTGAGAAATGGCTGTAATAAACTATGTTTTTGATAATTATTCATCTGTAAACCTGTTTTGAACTGTAAATATTTTGCAAACCTCGTTTTGGGATCCCATATTTTAAACTCTTGAACTTTTAATGATCTAAAGATTACAGCCTTGACTTTTTGCTTAATCACACTTTTGTTCTAAAAACCTCGTTTAGCGAGTTAATTGCACATTTTAAACCCACTTAGTAACGACTCTAAGGTAGTAGGGCGTTACAACTTGGTATCAGAGCGAGCCAAGGTTTATTGGTTCTGGAGATTGACCGAACATGTACGCACGCTGCCATTGAAAAGCTCGACTCAGGGTTGATTGGTATGGTTGATTAATGTATTTGAATATATATTTGAATGCCTTGTTTGCCTGCTTAGTTTATAAAGAGCATGATGAGTGAAATAACATATGCATGATGCCAAGGCAAGGCCCGTTGTGTGCTATATGCTATTTGTGTGTTATTTGGGTTGTTGATCTTGGTTTGTTGTTGAGATTGAGAGGTGGAATTGGATCTTGTTATCATGCCTGATGAGCGGTGTCACTGACTACAGGCATATAGTTGTAATTCCTCGGCAATCATCTAGACTCCGCGGCAGTTGGGCCGAGGATGACAATCAGGGTCAGGACCCTCCACCTGCCCCGCAGAACTGGCAACAGATATTAGCTGAGATGGAGGCTAGATTGCAGAGAACAAAGGAAGAACTTCGTTAGATGAGGCAATAGGCCCCTCCACAAGTTACAAGGTTACCAATTCAGCAGAATGTGGCGCCAGTGCCGGTTCAGCCTGTGATTAAGAACAGGTGGAAACCCTTGTACGAAAGATTCAGGAAGCAGCAACCTCCTACCTTTGAGGGTGGATCGGACCCACTACGGGCAGAGCAGTGGATGAATATGATTTCCTTGATCTTAGATTTTATGAGGGTCGAAGGAAATGAAAGGGTGACTTGTGCTAGCTACATGCATAGGGAGGATGCCCGCATCTGGTGGGATGTAGTGAGTCAGCAGAGGAATGTTACGGTCATGACATGGGAAGAATTTAAGAGTATCTTTAATGAGAAATACTACAGCATAGCAGTTCGAGCTGCGAAGGTTGATGAGTTTTTCAACCTGACTCAGAACAGGTTATCAGTTACTGAGTATGCCCTGAGATTCGATAGACTGGCGAAGTTTGCGCCAAACTTAGTGCCGACGGATGCGGCCAGGAGAGATAGGTTGATACGGGGGTTGAATGTGATGATCGCCCGTGATGTGAATATTACGTTGATTCCAAAGACTACTACTTATGCTCAAGCAGTGGATAAGGCCCTTACTGCAGAGAGGGTTGAGGATCAGATATGGAAGGACAGCGCTGTTAGGCGCGATGCCAGGAGGATGGTGCCTCCTTTTGTTGGGTCTAGTCGGGGCAGTGGCCCCAGCGAGCAGAAAAGAAGGGTTCCAGATTCATTTGTTCCTCCTAGTTTTGATAGGAGGGTGCGAGGTTCTATTGGTGGCCGTCAGGGCGGAGGTGATAACTGGAGAAGTTTTCCAGTGTGTCCTCGGTGCCAGCGACGACATCAGGGTGAGTGCCGAATTAGGGCATGTTTTATATGTGGGAGTGCCAACCATCTGAAGAAAGACTGCCCATAAGTTAAGAAAGAAGAGCCAAAGCAGGGAGACAGTCTCGCTCCCGCCAGGGTATTCGCTTTGACTCAGACTGAGGCGGAGGCTAGTCCCTCAGTTGTGACAGGTCAGATCTCTAGTGCTGGTTCTTTGTATACTGCATTGATTGATTCGGGGGCTACCCACTCATTTGTATCTGCTAGGGTGATAGACCAGCTTTGTAGACCTAGTATTGTGTATGCTAGGGGTTTTCAGACTTTGTTGCCAACAGGAGAATTGGTAGTCTCTAAGAGATGGGTTAGAGCATTACCAGTAGAGATAGATGGTAGAGAATTGTTTGTTGATCTGGTTGAATTATACATGGATGACTTTGATGTGATATTAGGGATGGATTGGTTAACGAGGTATGGAGAAACGATTGATTGCAAGAGGCGTATGGTGACTTTTGAACCAGAAGGCGAGGTGCCTTTTGTGTTTGTGGGGACGGTGAATGGACCGCGAGTGCCTGTGATTTCGGCACTGAAGGCTAAAGACCTGATGCAAGAAGGTTGCATTGGATTCCTAGCGAGTGTTGTAGATACCTCTAAGGTGGTGACAGTGGGACCGAATGAAACCAGATTGGTATGTGAGTTTCCAGACTTATTTTCAGCGGACTTGCCGGGGTTGCCGCCGCAGCGAGAGATCGAGTTTATCATAGAGTTGGCGCCGGGGGCAGAGCCAGTGTTCAGGGCACCCTATAGAATGGCTCCGGTAGAGTTAAAAGAACTGAAGATTCAGTTACAGGAGTTATTGGATTTGGGGTTCATCAGACCGAGTTTCTCACCATGGGGTGCTTCAGTGCTATTTGTTAAAAAGAAGGATGGGTCACTTAGGATGTGCATTGATTACAGAGAGTTGAATAAGCTGACCATTAAGTATAAGTATCCACTGCCTAGGATTGATGATTTATTTGATCAAATACAGGGGAGTAAGGTGTTTTCAAAGATCGATCTTCGGTCAGGCTATCATTAGTTGAGAATTCAAGAGGAGGACATACCGAAGACTGCTTTTCGGACAAGGTACGGGCATTATGAATTTCTGGTTATGTCTTTTGGATTAACCAATGCCCCAGCGGCTTTCATGGATATGATGAATAGAATTTTCAAGGACTACCTGGATAAGTTTGTGATTGTATTTATCGATGATATACTGGTATACTCCCAGTCAGAGACAGAGCATGAGCATCATCTGCGCTTCGTATTGTAGTGACTGAAAGAGCATAAGTTGTATGCCAAGTTTAGCAAGTGCGAGTTCTGGTTACCGCAAGTTACATTTATGGGCCATATCATTAGTAAGGAGGGGATACTGGTTGACCCAAGTAAGATAGAGGCGGTGAGAGATTGGCCTAGACCGAGTAATGTTCCTGAGGTCAGAAGTTTTCTTGGGTTGGCAGGATACTACCGGCGATTTGTAGAGGGGTTCTCCAGGATTGCTACTCCATTGACAGAGTTGACAAGAAAGAAAACCAAGTATGTGTGGACAGATCGGTGTGAGAACAGTTTCAAGGAGTTGAAGCGACGGCTGGTTACTGCACCAGTGTTGAGCCTGCCGACAGACAATGAGAAGTTCGTGGTCTATTGTGACGCTTCTAGACATGGTTTGGGATGTGTGTTGATGCAAGCTGGGAAGGTAATAGCATATGCATCAAGGCAGTTAAAGGAGTACGAGCAGAGATATCCCACGCATGATCTGGAGCTGCCTGCAATGGTATTCGCACTTAAGGTTTGGAGACATTACCTGTATGGTGAAAGGTGCGAGATATACACTGACCACAAGAGTTTAAAGTATTTCTTTACCCAGAAAGATCTGAATATGCTCCAAAGGTGGTGGCTAGAATTGGTAAAGGATTACGATTGTAACATTTTATACCATCCTGGGAAGGCTAATGTAGTGGCTCATGCATTGAGCCGGAAGGGCCCAGGTCAGTTGTATAGTTCGAGGCAGGTATCAGACAGACTAGCCAAGGAGATGGCCAGAGCAGGTATAGAGTTAGTGGTTGGTAGGTTAGCCAACATTACTCTTCAGTCATCGCTCCTTGAGAGGATTAAGGAAGCACAGGGAATGGATCCCCAGTTAGTGGAACGTAGAGAGAGTGTCCTAACTGCAGCAACTAAGGACTTCTCTATCTCGGAGATGGGTTTATTGAAGTACAAGGGACGGATTTGTGTTCCGATTGATCCAGATATTCGGGGGGAGATTCTGGATGAGTCTCATACCACTCCTTACTCTTTACACCCAGGTACTACGAAGATGTACCAAGACCTGAAAGTTTTGTACTGGTGGTCAGGCATGAAGAGGGATGTGGTGGACTATGTGGCTAGGTGCTTAACTTGTCAACAGATCAAGGCTGAACATCAGAGGCCAGCAGGGTTATTGCAGCCTCTAGGGATTCCCGAGTGGAAATGGGAGGATATCACCATGGACTTTGTGGTTGGGTTGCCGAAGACCGTGGGTCAGCATGATTCGTTGTGGGTGATTATGGACAGGTGTACTAAGTCCGCCCACTTTTTACCTGTGAGAACAACTTATACTGTGGAGCAGTATGCTGAGCTTTATGTGAAGGAAATTGTTCGACTTCATGGGGCTCCGAGGTCGATAGTATCCAACAGAGACCCCACCTTCACCTCCAAGTTCTGGGAGAGCCTGCAGAAGGCAATGGGCACACAGCTACGGTTCAGTACCGCTTATCATCCTCAGACAGATGGACAGTCTGAGAGGACGATTCAGATATTGGAGGATATGTTACGAGCCTGTGTGTTGGACTTTGGGGGATCTTGGAGTAAGTATCTTCCATTGATTGAGTTCTTGTACAATAATAGTTACCAGGCGACTATTGGAGTGACTCCGTATGAAATGATGTATGGGAGAAAGTGTAGGTCACCGATACACTGGGATGAGACAGGTGAGAGAAGATATCTAGGTCTAGAGATGGTACAAAGGACCAACGAGGCAATTGAGAGGATTAGAGCTCGTATGCTCACCTCCCAAAGTCGCCAGAAGAGTTATTCAGATCTGAGACGCAGGAATGTAGAGTTTCAGGTCGGCGATCATGTATTCCTTAGAGTTTCACCCCTGAGAGGAGTGAAACGATTCGGTGTTAGGGGCAAGCTGAGTCCCAGGTTTGTTGAACCCTTTGAGGTTCTGGAACGAGTTGGGGAGGTAGCTTACAGATTAGCGATGCCTCCAGCTCTATCAGGGGTTCATGATGTGTTTCATGCGTCCATGCTTCGGAAATATGTATCAGATACTACTCATGTGCTGAGTTATGAGAACTTGGAGTTGGATCAGGATTTATCATACGAGGAGAAGCCTGTTCAGATTCTTGATAGGAAGGACAAAGTCTTGCGGAGCAAGACCATCGCCTTGGTTAAACTGCTGTGGAGGAACAGCAAGGTTGAAGAGGCGACGTGGGAGCTTGAGTCTGATATGCGGGAGCGGCATCCCGAGTTGTTCAGGTAATTTCGAGGACGAAATTCTTGTAAGGAGGGGATAATTGTAACACCCCAAGTTGGTAATAAGGTTTAGGACCTTGATTAGCGTGCCTGGAGGGCAATAAGTGAATTAGCATGATAATATATGAACTTGAATGAATATGTGATTAGAATGCATGTTTAGGTGGTATAAATATGCATGTGGGCCCCATTTGTATGTAAGGGGTAAATTGGTAATTTTAGCCCACTGAGGGCATAAATGTGATAATTGTATTATGTGATTTGTACCACGTGTGTGTGGTGATATTAATGTGATGCACGTGCCGAGACGGTCCTAGAGAGCTAGTTAACTTAAAAGTCACAACGGGAATTTTATACCCGGCTCGGGAGGAGCCTAGGGGTACTTTGGGGAATTTCGTAAGTTGGGTTGAGAATTAGTGGTTAATGGTTATTAATGATTGAGTAACCATTATTAACTATTGAGAGTAACAAGTTGTGATGGGAAAGTGGTAGAATTGTAATATAGGTGAAAAGACAAAGGTGCCCTTGAGGTTTAGTTAGGAAAGGATATTTATGGAAGGGTAGAATAGTCATTTGGTAAGGGAAAGATAACTTCAGCTGAGGGGAAAAGGTGATCACGTATTACACTTAGCCATAGTGAGTTTATGCTGAATTTGAAGAAAAGGCTAGAAGAAAAGGGGAGAAGAAGAGGAAAACTGAACTCTTGAAACCTAGGAGAGAATTAAGGGAGTTTGAGGCAACCAAATTTGAATTTGAGCAAGGATTGATCAAAGGTAAGAATTTGAGCTCTGTGTTTGTTGAAATTAAGCTTGAATTTACAGAGATTAAGTGTGGGAACCTAAAGGAATATGGCTGGTTTTACTTGGAAATTCAGTTAGGTTAATCAAAGGGAAAGAGGTTTGAGGCTGGAATTGAGAAGAGTTCAAGCTGAGTATTGATTGAGGTATGAATCCTTAGCATGTTTAAATTCCGTACCTAGTGTGGTTTAAGATTTTAGAAGTATGGTTTGCAGTTTTTAAGCTTTGGATTATGTTTTAAAAGCCATGGTTTGAACTTCTGAAATTTGAAACTCAAGAATGGATTTTGAGTGTGATTGTGTAAATGAGTTTGTTTTTTATGTTTATAGGTTGTTAAAGGGTTCATTTGGGGTTTTAAATTGATTTTGGGGCTTAGTTACTTGTTTGGGTTGAATTGGAGTTGTTTTGGCTCGGGAAAAACGCAGGGGAAAACCCAGATTTCTGGGTTCGCAAAGGGGCGCCGCGGCCCTGTTCTTTGGTGCCACGGTGCGAGGCTGCTTCAAGGCTGGGGGTTGCTCTCTGACTTGCTGGGAGTCGCGGCCGTCAAGGGCAGCGCCGCGACGCTAGGCTATTTTCAGAACAAGGAATTTTCCATTTTTGGGCTTTTGCTCCGGGGGTTTGGGGGATGTTTCCGATGCATTGTTTTAGGAGTTTGGGGATTCCGAGAGTGTAGGATTGGTCCCGAGAAGTGGTTTTGGATTGGTTAGTATTAAAGGATGTTTCATATGTGTTGTGACTAGGTTTCTGGAGAGGCTCGGGATAGAGGACCGTGCTCGTGACCTTGGTACATTGTGAAGCTCGGGATACAGGTAAGAAAACGGTAACACCCGTAGAGCAAGGCATGGGCCCATAGTGTTGTTGCAGGGCACGGCCCTAGATTGTATTATTGTTAGAGTGTAGCTTTAAATGAACTATTATATGTCTGATTGTTGTTTGAGAATGCTATATGTGGTTATAGCATAATGAACGGCAAAGGAGCCGGGAACGGCGAAGGGCCGAGAACGGCAGAGGGGCCGGGAATATTACTTAGCACATGGAGTACTTGTGGTTAGGGTGAGACCCCAATGGATACATGGGATATCTTTACGGTGTGGACCGAGAACCCAGGCTTTGGTAACGCTTCTGGGACAGCATGGCGTATATGTGTTTAAATCTTATGGACTGTCTAAGTAACTATGAGTTATTTTCTATAGTGATTATATGATATGCATATGTTATGTACTGTATGAGTTTTCTTGCTGGGCTTTGGCTCACGGGTGCTCTGTGTTGCAGGTAAAGGCAAAGAGAAAGTCAACCGGCCATGAGTACGGAGAGCGTGGGGGCGGCGCGTACATGTTTGGCCTGCCCGACTGCTTTGGTCGGGGGCATTTTGAGAAATGGCTGTAATAAACTATGTTTTTGATAATTATTCATCTGTAAACCTGTTTTGAACTGTAAATATTTTGCAAACCTCGTTTTGGGATCCCATATTTTAAACTCTTGAACTTTTAATGATCTAAAGATTACAGCCTTGACTTTTTGCTTAATCACACTTTTGTTCTAAAAACCTCGTTTAGCGAGTTAATTGCACATTTTAAACCCACTTAGTAACGACTCTAAGGTAGTAGGGCGTTACAACTTGGTATCAGAGCGAGCCAAGGTTTATTGGTTCTGGAGATTGACCGAACATGTACGCACGCTGCCATTGAAAAGCTCGACTCAGGGTTGATTGGTATGGTTGATTAATGTATTTGAATATATATTTGAATGCCTTGTTTGCCTGCTTAGTTTATAAAGAGCATGATGAGTGAAATAACATATGCATGATGCCAAGGCAAGGCCCGTTGTGTGCTATATGCTATTTGTGTGTTATTTGGGTTGTTGATCTTGGTTTGTTGTTGAGATTGAGAGGTGGAATTGGATCTTGTTATCATGCCTGATGAGCGGTGTCACTGACTACAGGCATATAGTTGTAATTCCTCGGCAATCATCTAGACTCCGCGGCAGTTGGGCCGAGGATGACAATCAGGGTCAGGACCCTCCACCTGCCCCGCAGAACTGGCAACAGATATTAGCTGAGATGGAGGCTAGATTGCAGAGAACAAAGGAAGAACTTCGTTAGATGAGGCAATAGGCCCCTCCACAAGTTACAAGGTTACCAATTCAGCAGAATGTGGCGCCAGTGCCGGTTCAGCCTGTGATTAAGAACAGGTGGAAACCCTTGTACGAAAGATTCAGGAAGCAGCAACCTCCTACCTTTGAGGGTGGATCGGACCCACTACGGGCAGAGCAGTGGATGAATATGATTTCCTTGATCTTAGATTTTATGAGGGTCGAAGGAAATGAAAGGGTGACTTGTGCTAGCTACATGCATAGGGAGGATGCCCGCATCTGGTGGGATGTAGTGAGTCAGCAGAGGAATGTTACGGTCATGACATGGGAAGAATTTAAGAGTATCTTTAATGAGAAATACTACAGCATAGCAGTTCGAGCTGCGAAGGTTGATGAGTTTTTCAACCTGACTCAGAACAGGTTATCAGTTACTGAGTATGCCCTGAGATTCGATAGACTGGCGAAGTTTGCGCCAAACTTAGTGCCGACGGATGCGGCCAGGAGAGATAGGTTGATACGGGGGTTGAATGTGATGATCGCCCGTGATGTGAATATTACGTTGATTCCAAAGACTACTACTTATGCTCAAGCAGTGGATAAGGCCCTTACTGCAGAGAGGGTTGAGGATCAGATATGGAAGGACAGCGCTGTTAGGCGCGATGCCAGGAGGATGGTGCCTCCTTTTGTTGGGTCTAGTCGGGGCAGTGGCCCCAGCGAGCAGAAAAGAAGGGTTCCAGATTCATTTGTTCCTCCTAGTTTTGATAGGAGGGTGCGAGGTTCTATTGGTGGCCGTCAGGGCGGAGGTGATAACTGGAGAAGTTTTCCAGTGTGTCCTCGGTGCCAGCGACGACATCAGGGTGAGTGCCGAATTAGGGCATGTTTTATATGTGGGAGTGCCAACCATCTGAAGAAAGACTGCCCATAAGTTAAGAAAGAAGAGCCAAAGCAGGGAGACAGTCTCGCTCCCGCCAGGGTATTCGCTTTGACTCAGACTGAGGCGGAGGCTAGTCCCTCAGTTGTGACAGGTCAGATCTCTAGTGCTGGTTCTTTGTATACTGCATTGATTGATTCGGGGGCTACCCACTCATTTGTATCTGCTAGGGTGATAGACCAGCTTTGTAGACCTAGTATTGTGTATGCTAGGGGTTTTCAGACTTTGTTGCCAACAGGAGAATTGGTAGTCTCTAAGAGATGGGTTAGAGCATTACCAGTAGAGATAGATGGTAGAGAATTGTTTGTTGATCTGGTTGAATTATACATGGATGACTTTGATGTGATATTAGGGATGGATTGGTTAACGAGGTATGGAGAAACGATTGATTGCAAGAGGCGTATGGTGACTTTTGAACCAGAAGGCGAGGTGCCTTTTGTGTTTGTGGGGACGGTGAATGGACCGCGAGTGCCTGTGATTTCGGCACTGAAGGCTAAAGACCTGATGCAAGAAGGTTGCATTGGATTCCTAGCGAGTGTTGTAGATACCTCTAAGGTGGTGACAGTGGGACCGAATGAAACCAGATTGGTATGTGAGTTTCCAGACTTATTTTCAGCGGACTTGCCGGGGTTGCCGCCGCAGCGAGAGATCGAGTTTATCATAGAGTTGGCGCCGGGGGCAGAGCCAGTGTTCAGGGCACCCTATAGAATGGCTCCGGTAGAGTTAAAAGAACTGAAGATTCAGTTACAGGAGTTATTGGATTTGGGGTTCATCAGACCGAGTTTCTCACCATGGGGTGCTTCAGTGCTATTTGTTAAAAAGAAGGATGGGTCACTTAGGATGTGCATTGATTACAGAGAGTTGAATAAGCTGACCATTAAGTATAAGTATCCACTGCCTAGGATTGATGATTTATTTGATCAAATACAGGGGAGTAAGGTGTTTTCAAAGATCGATCTTCGGTCAGGCTATCATTAGTTGAGAATTCAAGAGGAGGACATACCGAAGACTGCTTTTCGGACAAGGTACGGGCATTATGAATTTCTGGTTATGTCTTTTGGATTAACCAATGCCCCAGCGGCTTTCATGGATATGATGAATAGAATTTTCAAGGACTACCTGGATAAGTTTGTGATTGTATTTATCGATGATATACTGGTATACTCCCAGTCAGAGACAGAGCATGAGCATCATCTGCGCTTCGTATTGTAGTGACTGAAAGAGCATAAGTTGTATGCCAAGTTTAGCAAGTGCGAGTTCTGGTTACCGCAAGTTACATTTATGGGCCATATCATTAGTAAGGAGGGGATACTGGTTGACCCAAGTAAGATAGAGGCGGTGAGAGATTGGCCTAGACCGAGTAATGTTCCTGAGGTCAGAAGTTTTCTTGGGTTGGCAGGATACTACCGGCGATTTGTAGAGGGGTTCTCCAGGATTGCTACTCCATTGACAGAGTTGACAAGAAAGAAAACCAAGTATGTGTGGACAGATCGGTGTGAGAACAGTTTCAAGGAGTTGAAGCGACGGCTGGTTACTGCACCAGTGTTGAGCCTGCCGACAGACAATGAGAAGTTCGTGGTCTATTGTGACGCTTCTAGACATGGTTTGGGATGTGTGTTGATGCAAGCTGGGAAGGTAATAGCATATGCATCAAGGCAGTTAAAGGAGTACGAGCAGAGATATCCCACGCATGATCTGGAGCTGCCTGCAATGGTATTCGCACTTAAGGTTTGGAGACATTACCTGTATGGTGAAAGGTGCGAGATATACACTGACCACAAGAGTTTAAAGTATTTCTTTACCCAGAAAGATCTGAATATGCTCCAAAGGTGGTGGCTAGAATTGGTAAAGGATTACGATTGTAACATTTTATACCATCCTGGGAAGGCTAATGTAGTGGCTCATGCATTGAGCCGGAAGGGCCCAGGTCAGTTGTATAGTTCGAGGCAGGTATCAGACAGACTAGCCAAGGAGATGGCCAGAGCAGGTATAGAGTTAGTGGTTGGTAGGTTAGCCAACATTACTCTTCAGTCATCGCTCCTTGAGAGGATTAAGGAAGCACAGGGAATGGATCCCCAGTTAGTGGAACGTAGAGAGAGTGTCCTAACTGCAGCAACTAAGGACTTCTCTATCTCGGAGATGGGTTTATTGAAGTACAAGGGACGGATTTGTGTTCCGATTGATCCAGATATTCGGGGGGAGATTCTGGATGAGTCTCATACCACTCCTTACTCTTTACACCCAGGTACTACGAAGATGTACCAAGACCTGAAAGTTTTGTACTGGTGGTCAGGCATGAAGAGGGATGTGGTGGACTATGTGGCTAGGTGCTTAACTTGTCAACAGATCAAGGCTGAACATCAGAGGCCAGCAGGGTTATTGCAGCCTCTAGGGATTCCCGAGTGGAAATGGGAGGATATCACCATGGACTTTGTGGTTGGGTTGCCGAAGACCGTGGGTCAGCATGATTCGTTGTGGGTGATTATGGACAGGTGTACTAAGTCCGCCCACTTTTTACCTGTGAGAACAACTTATACTGTGGAGCAGTATGCTGAGCTTTATGTGAAGGAAATTGTTCGACTTCATGGGGCTCCGAGGTCGATAGTATCCAACAGAGACCCCACCTTCACCTCCAAGTTCTGGGAGAGCCTGCAGAAGGCAATGGGCACACAGCTACGGTTCAGTACCGCTTATCATCCTCAGACAGATGGACAGTCTGAGAGGACGATTCAGATATTGGAGGATATGTTACGAGCCTGTGTGTTGGACTTTGGGGGATCTTGGAGTAAGTATCTTCCATTGATTGAGTTCTTGTACAATAATAGTTACCAGGCGACTATTGGAGTGACTCCGTATGAAATGATGTATGGGAGAAAGTGTAGGTCACCGATACACTGGGATGAGACAGGTGAGAGAAGATATCTAGGTCTAGAGATGGTACAAAGGACCAACGAGGCAATTGAGAGGATTAGAGCTCGTATGCTCACCTCCCAAAGTCGCCAGAAGAGTTATTCAGATCTGAGACGCAGGAATGTAGAGTTTCAGGTCGGCGATCATGTATTCCTTAGAGTTTCACCCCTGAGAGGAGTGAAACGATTCGGTGTTAGGGGCAAGCTGAGTCCCAGGTTTGTTGAACCCTTTGAGGTTCTGGAACGAGTTGGGGAGGTAGCTTACAGATTAGCGATGCCTCCAGCTCTATCAGGGGTTCATGATGTGTTTCATGCGTCCATGCTTCGGAAATATGTATCAGATACTACTCATGTGCTGAGTTATGAGAACTTGGAGTTGGATCAGGATTTATCATACGAGGAGAAGCCTGTTCAGATTCTTGATAGGAAGGACAAAGTCTTGCGAAGCAAGACCATCGCCTTGGTTAAAGTGCTGTGGAGGAACAGCAAGGTTGAAGAGGCGACGTGGGAGCTTGAGTCTGATATGCGGGAGCGGCATCCCGAGTTGTTCAGGTAATTTCGAGGACGAAATTCTTGTAAGGAGGGGATAATTGTAACACCCCAAGTTGGTAATAAGGTTTAGGACCTTGATTAGCGTGCCTGGAGGGCAATAAGTGAATTAGCATGATAATATATGAACTTGAATGAATATGTGATTAGAATGCATGTTTAGGTGGTATAAATATGCATGTGGGCCCCATTTGTATGTAAGGGGTAAATTGGTAATTTTAGCCCACTGAGGGCATAAATGTGATAATTGTATTATGTGATTTGTACCACGTGTGTGTGGTGATATTAATGTGATGCACGTGCCGAGACGGTCCTAGAGAGCTAGTTAACTTAAAAGTCACAACGGGAATTTTATACCCGGCTCGGGAGGAGCCTAGGGGTACTTTGGGGAATTTCGTAAGTTGGGTTGAGAATTAGTGGTTAATGGTTATTAATGATTGAGTAACCATTATTAACTATTGAGAGTAACAAGTTGTGATGGGAAAGTGGTAGAATTGTAATATAGGTGAAAAGACAAAGGTGCCCTTGAGGTTTAGTTAGGAAAGGATATTTATGGAAGGGTAGAATAGTCATTTGGTAAGGGAAAGATAACTTCAGCTGAGGGGAAAAGGTGATCACGTATTACACTTAGCCATAGTGAGTTTATGCTGAATTTGAAGAAAAGGCTAGAAGAAAAGGGGAGAAGAAGAGGAAAACTGAACTCTTGAAACCTAGGAGAGAATTAAGGGAGTTTGAGGCAACCAAATTTGAATTTGAGCAAGGATTGATCAAAGGTAAGAATTTGAGCTCTGTGTTTGTTGAAATTAAGCTTGAATTTACAGAGATTAAGTGTGGGAACCTAAAGGAATATGGCTGGTTTTACTTGGAAATTCAGTTAGGTTAATCAAAGGGAAAGAGGTTTGAGGCTGGAATTGAGAAGAGTTCAAGCTGAGTATTGATTGAGGTATGAATCCTTAGCATGTTTAAATTCCGTACCTAGTGTGGTTTAAGATTTTAGAAGTATGGTTTGCAGTTTTTAAGCTTTGGATTATGTTTTAAAAGCCATGGTTTGAACTTCTGAAATTTGAAACTCAAGAATGGATTTTGAGTGTGATTGTGTAAATGAGTTTGTTTTTTATGTTTATAGGTTGTTAAAGGGTTCATTTGGGGTTTTAAATTGATTTTGGGGCTTAGTTACTTGTTTGGGTTGAATTGGAGTTGTTTTGGCTCGGGAAAAACGCAGGGGAAAACCCAGATTTCTGGGTTCGCAAAGGGGCGCCGCGGCCCTGTTCTTTGGTGCCACGGTGCGAGGCTGCTTCAAGGCTGGGGGATGCTCTCTGACTTGCTGGGAGTCGCGGCCGTCAAGGGCAGCGCCGCGACGCTAGGCTATTTTCAGAACAAGGAATTTTCCATTTTTGGGCTTTTGCTCCGGGGGTTTGGGGGATGTTTCCGATGCATTGTTTTAGGAGTTTGGGGATTCCGAGAGTGTAGGATTGGTCCCGAGAAGTGGTTTTGGATTGGTTAGTATTAAAGGATGTTTCATATGTGTTGTGACTAGGTTTCTGGAGAGGCTCGGGATAGAGGACCGTGCTCGTGACCTTGGTACATTGTGAAGCTCGGGATACAGGTAAGAAAACGGTAACACCCGTAGAGCAAGGCATGGGCCCATAGTGTTGTTGCAGGGCACGGCCCTAGATTGTATTATTGTTAGAGTGTAGCTTTAAATGAACTATTATATGTCTGATTGTTGTTTGAGAATGCTATATGTGGTTATAGCATAATGAACGGCAAAGGAGCCGGGAACGGCGAAGGGCCGAGAACGGCAGAGGGGCCGGGAATATTACTTAGCACATGGAGTACTTGTGGTTAGGGTGAGACCCCAATGGATACATGGGATATCTTTACGGTGTGGACCGAGAACCCAGGCTTTGGTAACGCTTCTGGGACAGCATGGCGTATATGTGTTTAAATCTTATGGACTGTCTAAGTAACTATGAGTTATTTTCTATAGTGATTATATGATATGCATATGTTATGTACTGTATGAGTTTTCTTGCTGGGCTTTGGCTCACGGGTGCTCTGTGTTGCAGGTAAAGGCAAAGAGAAAGTCAACCGGCCATGAGTACGGAGAGCGTGGGGGCGGCGCGTACATGTTTGGCCTGCCCGACTGCTTTGGTCGGGGGCATTTTGAGAAATGGCTGTAATAAACTATGTTTTTGATAATTATTCATCTGTAAACCTGTTTTGAACTGTAAATATTTTGCAAACCTCGTTTTGGGATCCCATATTTTAAACTCTTGAACTTTTAATGATCTAAAGATTACAGCCTTGACTTTTTGCTTAATCACACTTTTGTTCTAAAAACCTCGTTTAGCGAGTTAATTGCACATTTTAAACCCACTTAGTAACGACTCTAAGGTAGTAGGGCGTTACAACTTGGTATCAGAGCGAGCCAAGGTTTATTGGTTCTGGAGATTGACCGAACATGTACGCACGCTGCCATTGAAAAGCTCGACTCAGGGTTGATTGGTATGGTTGATTAATGTATTTGAATATATATTTGAATGCCTTGTTTGCCTGCTTAGTTTATAAAGAGCATGATGAGTGAAATAACATATGCATGATGCCAAGGCAAGGCCCGTTGTGTGCTATATGCTATTTGTGTGTTATTTGGGTTGTTGATCTTGGTTTGTTGTTGAGATTGAGAGGTGGAATTGGATCTTGTTATCATGCCTGATGAGCGGTGTCACTGACTACAGGCATATAGTTGTAATTCCTCGGCAATCATCTAGACTCCGCGGCAGTTGGGCCGAGGATGACAATCAGGGTCAGGACCCTCCACCTGCCCCGCAGAACTGGCAACAGATATTAGCTGAGATGGAGGCTAGATTGCAGAGAACAAAGGAAGAACTTCGTTAGATGAGGCAATAGGCCCCTCCACAAGTTACAAGGTTACCAATTCAGCAGAATGTGGCGCCAGTGCCGGTTCAGCCTGTGATTAAGAACAGGTGGAAACCCTTGTACGAAAGATTCAGGAAGCAGCAACCTCCTACCTTTGAGGGTGGATCGGACCCACTACGGGCAGAGCAGTGGATGAATATGATTTCCTTGATCTTAGATTTTATGAGGGTCGAAGGAAATGAAAGGGTGACTTGTGCTAGCTACATGCATAGGGAGGATGCCCGCATCTGGTGGGATGTAGTGAGTCAGCAGAGGAATGTTACGGTCATGACATGGGAAGAATTTAAGAGTATCTTTAATGAGAAATACTACAGCATAGCAGTTCGAGCTGCGAAGGTTGATGAGTTTTTCAACCTGACTCAGAACAGGTTATCAGTTACTGAGTATGCCCTGAGATTCGATAGACTGGCGAAGTTTGCGCCAAACTTAGTGCCGACGGATGCGGCCAGGAGAGATAGGT
Source organism: Humulus lupulus (assembly GCF_963169125.1). Taxonomy (NCBI): domain Eukaryota; kingdom Viridiplantae; phylum Streptophyta; class Magnoliopsida; order Rosales; family Cannabaceae; genus Humulus; species Humulus lupulus. The sequence continues at coordinate 27,189,200 of NC_084797.1, forward strand.
TGATACGGGGGTTGAATGTGATGATCGCCCGTGATGTGAATATTACGTTGATTCCAAAGACTACTACTTATGCTCAAGCAGTGGATAAGGCCCTTACTGCAGAGAGGGTTGAGGATCAGATATGGAAGGACAGCGCTGTTAGGCGCGATGCCAGGAGGATGGTGCCTCCTTTTGTTGGGTCTAGTCGGGGCAGTGGCCCCAGCGAGCAGAAAAGAAGGGTTCCAGATTCATTTGTTCCTCCTAGTTTTGATAGGAGGGTGCGAGGTTCTATTGGTGGCCGTCAGGGCGGAGGTGATAACTGGAGAAGTTTTCCAGTGTGTCCTCGGTGCCAGCGACGACATCAGGGTGAGTGCCGAATTAGGGCATGTTTTATATGTGGGAGTGCCAACCATCTGAAGAAAGACTGCCCATAAGTTAAGAAAGAAGAGCCAAAGCAGGGAGACAGTCTCGCTCCCGCCAGGGTATTCGCTTTGACTCAGACTGAGGCGGAGGCTAGTCCCTCAGTTGTGACAGGTCAGATCTCTAGTGCTGGTTCTTTGTATACTGCATTGATTGATTCGGGGGCTACCCACTCATTTGTATCTGCTAGGGTGATAGACCAGCTTTGTAGACCTAGTATTGTGTATGCTAGGGGTTTTCAGACTTTGTTGCCAACAGGAGAATTGGTAGTCTCTAAGAGATGGGTTAGAGCATTACCAGTAGAGATAGATGGTAGAGAATTGTTTGTTGATCTGGTTGAATTATACATGGATGACTTTGATGTGATATTAGGGATGGATTGGTTAACGAGGTATGGAGAAACGATTGATTGCAAGAGGCGTATGGTGACTTTTGAACCAGAAGGCGAGGTGCCTTTTGTGTTTGTGGGGACGGTGAATGGACCGCGAGTGCCTGTGATTTCGGCACTGAAGGCTAAAGACCTGATGCAAGAAGGTTGCATTGGATTCCTAGCGAGTGTTGTAGATACCTCTAAGGTGGTGACAGTGGGACCGAATGAAACCAGATTGGTATGTGAGTTTCCAGACTTATTTTCAGCGGACTTGCCGGGGTTGCCGCCGCAGCGAGAGATCGAGTTTATCATAGAGTTGGCGCCGGGGGCAGAGCCAGTGTTCAGGGCACCCTATAGAATGGCTCCGGTAGAGTTAAAAGAACTGAAGATTCAGTTACAGGAGTTATTGGATTTGGGGTTCATCAGACCGAGTTTCTCACCATGGGGTGCTTCAGTGCTATTTGTTAAGAAGAAGGATGGGTCACTTAGGATGTGCATTGATTACAGAGAGTTGAATAAGCTGACCATTAAGTATAAGTATCCACTGCCTAGGATTGATGATTTATTTGATCAAATACAGGGGAGTAAGGTGTTTTCAAAGATCGATCTTCGGTCAGGCTATCATTAGTTGAGAATTCAAGAGGAGGACATACCGAAGACTGCTTTTCGGACAAGGTACGGGCATTATGAATTTCTGGTTATGTCTTTTGGATTAACCAATGCCCCAGCGGCTTTCATGGATATGATGAATAGAATTTTCAAGGACTACCTGGATAAGTTTGTGATTGTATTTATCGATGATATACTGGTATACTCCCAGTCAGAGACAGAGCATGAGCATCATCTGCGCTTCGTATTGTAGTGACTGAAAGAGCATAAGTTGTATGCCAAGTTTAGCAAGTGCGAGTTCTGGTTACCGCAAGTTACATTTATGGGCCATATCATTAGTAAGGAGGGGATACTGGTTGACCCAAGTAAGATAGAGGCGGTGAGAGATTGGCCTAGACCGAGTAATGTTCCTGAGGTCAGAAGTTTTCTTGGGTTGGCAGGATACTACCGGCGATTTGTAGAGGGGTTCTCCAGGATTGCTACTCCATTGACAGAGTTGACAAGAAAGAAAACCAAGTATGTGTGGACAGATCGGTGTGAGAACAGTTTCAAGGAGTTGAAGCGACGGCTGGTTACTGCACCAGTGTTGAGCCTGCCGACAGACAATGAGAAGTTCGTGGTCTATTGTGACGCTTCTAGACATGGTTTGGGATGTGTGTTGATGCAAGCTGGGAAGGTAATAGCATATGCATCAAGGCAGTTAAAGGAGTACGAGCAGAGATATCCCACGCATGATCTGGAGCTGCCTGCAATGGTATTCGCACTTAAGGTTTGGAGACATTACCTGTATGGTGAAAGGTGCGAGATATACACTGACCACAAGAGTTTAAAGTATTTCTTTACCCAGAAAGATCTGAATATGCTCCAAAGGTGGTGGCTAGAATTGGTAAAGGATTACGATTGTAACATTTTATACCATCCTGGGAAGGCTAATGTAGTGGCTCATGCATTGAGCCGGAAGGGCCCAGGTCAGTTGTATAGTTCGAGGCAGGTATCAGACAGACTAGCCAAGGAGATGGCCAGAGCAGGTATAGAGTTAGTGGTTGGTAGGTTAGCCAACATTACTCTTCAGTCATCGCTCCTTGAGAGGATTAAGGAAGCACAGGGAATGGATCCCCAGTTAGTGGAACGTAGAGAGAGTGTCCTAACTGCAGCAACTAAGGACTTCTCTATCTCGGAGATGGGTTTATTGAAGTACAAGGGACGGATTTGTGTTCCGATTGATCCAGATATTCGGGGGGAGATTCTGGATGAGTCTCATACCACTCCTTACTCTTTACACCCAGGTACTACGAAGATGTACCAAGACCTGAAAGTTTTGTACTGGTGGTCAGGCATGAAGAGGGATGTGGTGGACTATGTGGCTAGGTGCTTAACTTGTCAACAGATCAAGGCTGAACATCAGAGGCCAGCAGGGTTATTGCAGCCTCTAGGGATTCCCGAGTGGAAATGGGAGGATATCACCATGGACTTTGTGGTTGGGTTGCCGAAGACCGTGGGTCAGCATGATTCGTTGTGGGTGATTATGGACAGGTGTACTAAGTCCGCCCACTTTTTACCTGTGAGAACAACTTATACTGTGGAGCAGTATGCTGAGCTTTATGTGAAGGAAATTGTTCGACTTCATGGGGCTCCGAGGTCGATAGTATCCAACAGAGACCCCACCTTCACCTCCAAGTTCTGGGAGAGCCTGCAGAAGGCAATGGGCACACAGCTACGGTTCAGTACCGCTTATCATCCTCAGACAGATGGACAGTCTGAGAGGACGATTCAGATATTGGAGGATATGTTACGAGCCTGTGTGTTGGACTTTGGGGGATCTTGGAGTAAGTATCTTCCATTGATTGAGTTCTTGTACAATAATAGTTACCAGGCGACTATTGGAGTGACTCCGTATGAAATGATGTATGGGAGAAAGTGTAGGTCACCGATACACTGGGATGAGACAGGTGAGAGAAGATATCTAGGTCTAGAGATGGTACAAAGGACCAACGAGGCAATTGAGAGGATTAGAGCTCGTATGCTCACCTCCTAGAGTCGCCAGAAGAGTTATTCAGATCTGAGACGCAGGAATGTAGAGTTTCAGGTCGGCGATCATGTATTCCTTAGAGTTTCACCCCTGAGAGGAGTGAAACGATTTGGTGTTAGGGGCAAGCTGAGTCCCAGGTTTGTTGAACCCTTTGAGGTTCTGGAACGAGTTGGGGAGGTAGCTTACAGATTAGCGATGCCTCCAGCTCTATCAGGGGTTCATGATGTGTTTCATGCGTCCATGCTTCGGAAATATGTATCAGATACTACTCATGTGCTGAGTTATGAGAACTTGGAGTTGGATCAGGATTTATCATACGAGGAGAAGCCTGTTCAGATTCTTGATAGGAAGGACAAAGTCTTGCGGAGCAAGACCATCGCCTTGGTTAAACTGCTGTGGAGGAACAGCAAGGTTGAAGAGGCGACGTGGGAGCTTGAGTCTGATATGCGGGAGCGGCATCCCGAGTTGTTCAGGTAATTTCGAGGACGAAATTCTTGTAAGGAGGGGATAATTGTAACACCCCAAGTTGGTAATAAGGTTTAGGACCTTGATTAGCGTGCCTGGAGGGCAATAAGTGAATTAGCATGATAATATATGAACTTGAATGAATATGTGATTAGAATGCATGTTTAGGTGGTATAAATATGCATGTGGGCCCCATTTGTATGTAAGGGGTAAATTGGTAATTTTAGCCCACTGAGGGCATAAATGTGATAATTGTATTATGTGATTTGTACCACGTGTGTGTGGTGATATTAATGTGATGCACGTGCCGAGACGGTCCTAGAGAGCTAGTTAACTTAAAAGTCACAACGGGAATTTTATACCCGGCTCGGGAGGAGCCTAGGGGTACTTTGGGGAATTTCGTAAGTTGGGTTGAGAATTAGTGGTTAATGGTTATTAATGATTGAGTAACCATTGTTAACTATTGAGAGTAACAAGTTGTGATGGGAAAGTGGTAGAATTGTAATATAGGTGAAAAGACAAAGGTGCCCTTGAGGTTTAGTTAGGAAAGGATATTTATGGAAGGGTAGAATAGTCATTTGGTAAGGGAAAGATAACTTCAGCTGAGGGGAAAAGGTGATCACGTATTACACTTAGCCATAGTGATTTTATACTGAATTTGAAGAAAAGGCTAGAAGAAAAGGGGAGAAGATGAGGAAAACTGAACTCTTGAAACCTAGGAGAGAATTAAGGGAGTTTGAGGCAACCAAATTCGAATTTGAGCAAGGATTGATCAAAGGTAAGAATTTGAGCTCTGTGTTTGTTGAAATTAAGCTTGAATTTACAGAGATTAAGTATGGGAACTGTAGCGACCCAAATCCGCTATTAATGCTTAAGGGCCTTGATTAGTGTGCCTGGAGGGCATAATGGGATTTATATGTGTGACTTTATTGAGTTAAATGCATGTTTATGATTTAAAGCATGTTATATGACTATTTGACTATTTGAGATGCATGACTATGTGTATTAGTATGCATGTAGGCCCTGATTGTGTTGAAAGGGCATAATTGTAATTTTAGCCATTCTGTGCACAACTGTATTGATATATGTGATCTGTGACTCGAGACGATCCAAGAATGAGCGGATTAGCGGAAAAGTCAAAGCGGGAATTTATACCCGGCTTGGGTTAAGCCTGGGGAGTTTAAATGGGAATTTAGAGAATATATATTGAGGTTAATTTTGATGATGAGGAATATATATATTTGGTGATTAATCAGGTATTGGGTAACAAGTGGGAAATTATTAGAGACACTCAAGGAATTAGTGGGATTTGGGTAAAATGACTAAAATGGCCCTACATGGATAAAAGGGTGTAGAATTATGAGGGAGGGCATTTTGGTCAATAGGCTTATTAGAGATAAGTTTATCTAAGCTTTATACTAAGTGGGATTGGTAGAAAAGAGTTATAAGGCTGTAGAAAAGAAAGAAAAAGGAAGAAAAAGAAGAGAGAGTAAAACAGAGGGGTTTTGTCTCAAAAGGAACGGTTTGTGGTTCTCCCACCATTTCCCTTCATTTTTTTCTTGGAGTTAAGCTCATTGGAGAGCTAGGGTAGGCTGAGCATCCAGGATCCTAAGCTAGACTTGAAGATTGGCAAGGGATTAGCAAGAACACATCAAAAGTTGAGGTAAGTTTTTAGAAATTTCAGTTTTAGGGTTTGACTGGTTTGAGCTGTGTATTTAAGCTAAATTGATGGGGATTTTAGGGGAATTCAGGCCAAGGTTGAGGAGGAGCAAGCTAAGGAGGTCTAGGGTTGAACTCAAGGTCGAATTCCATCCACGGTATGAATTCTAAGTCTTTAACTTTGATGTTTGATTGAATTTCTGGGTTTAGGGTTAACTATGGTAGACTTTGAGTTTTAGGTTGCATGAGCTTGGGTTATGAGTTCTTGGGATGCTTGGGATGTGTGGGAGGTGTTGATAAGTTTGTTTTTGGGTTTGGGAAAGATTTGGACAAGTTTGGGGTTGAATTGGTTGAAAGAAATCGCAGAAAACAAAATTGGGTGTTGCCTGTCTGCTACTAGCGCTACAGCGCTAGTCTTTGGGCGCTGTAGCGCTAGGCCCTGTTTCTGGGGATGTTCGGTTCTGCTTGTAGCGCTATAGCGCCCTCTTTTGAGCGTTGTAGCGCTACACTGTTCCCAGAAAGGGGTTTTTGGGTTATTTTTGAGGGATTTTGACCTAGGGTTCGGGGTTTGATTCCACCACCCTATTTTGTGGATCTAGGACTTCCCGGGGGGCTCGGGATTGGTCCCGAGGCTAGGTTTTGGACTTGAGGTTTGGTGATGACTTTGACCTATGAATTGTGTTTAGGTGAGCGCTAGGGCTCGAGTGGGATCGTGCTCGAGGAGTCAAGTGATCAAAGCTATCGAATTGAAAGGTAAGAAAACTGTAGCACTCGAAAACATGGCGTGGGCCCATAGTGTAATTGCAGGGCATGGCCCTAGACTGTATTACATGCTAGGATATAACCTTATTTGAATTATCATATGTTTTAAAGATTATTTCGAATTGTACGATATGTGTAATTATAGTGAAATGAACAGCTAAGGCCGAGAGCGGCGAAGGCCGGGAACGGCAGTGGGGCCGGAAGTAACACTTAGCACATGGAGTGCTTATAGTCAGGGTTGGACCCAATGGATACATGGGGTATCCTTACGGTGAGGACCGAGACCCCGGGCTCTGGTAAGGCTCTTAGGGCGGCATGGCCGTGTTTGCTTAGTCTAATGGTTGACCTGTTTATCTGTGGATTTCATGTTAACTATATGATATGCATATGCTATTTACTGTTTGAGTTTTCTTGCTGGGCTTCGGCTCACGGGTGCTCCGTGTTGCAGGTAAAGGCAAAGAAAAAGTCAACCAGCCATGAGTATGGAGAGCGTGGGGGGGGCGCGTACATGTTCGGCCTGCCCGACTACTTTGGTTGGGGGCATTTTTGAATATGGTTGTATTAACTTGTTCTTTTGATAGTTAACCAAGTGTAAATCTATTTTTGAGTTGTAAATATTTTGTAAACCTTATTTTTGGGATCCCAGATGTTTGATACTTGATGTTTTCAATGAAACTAAGCATTTTCAAAGATTACAGCCTTAACTTATGGTTTAGTCACACCTTTGGTTTTAGAAACCTCGTAGAGTCAGTTAATTGCACAATTTCCGTTTTAAACTCACTTAGTAACGGCTCTAAGGTAGTAGAGCGTTACAACTTGGTATCAGAGCGAGCCAAGGTTTATTGGTTCTGGAGATTGACCGAACATGTACGCACGCTGCCATTGAAAAGCTCGACTCAGGGTTGATTGGTATGGTTGATTAATGTATTTGAATATATGTTTGAATGCCTTGTTTGCCTGCTTAGTTTATAAAGAGCATGATGAGTGAAATATCATATGCATGATGCCAGGGCAAGGCCTGTTGTGTGCTATATGCTATCTGTATGTTATTTGGATTGTTGATCTTGGTTTGTTGTTGAGATTGAGAGGTGGAATTGGATCTTGTTATCATGCCTGATGAGCGGTGTCACTGAATGCAGGCATTTAGTTGTAATGCCTCGGCAATCATCTAGACTCCGCGGCAATCGGACCGAGGATGACAATCAGGGTCAGGACCCTCCACCTGCTCCTCAGAACTGGCAGTAGATTTTAGCCGAAATGGAGGCTAGATTGAAGAAAATAGAGGAAGAACTTAGTCAGTTGAGGCAGCAGGCTCCTCTGCAAGTCACTGGGTTATCACTCCAGCAGAGTGTAGCTCCAGCTCCGGTTCAGCCTGTGGTTGAGAACAGGTTGGAACCTCTGTACGAAAGATTCAGAAAACAGCAACCTCCTACCTTCGAGGGTGGATCAGACCCACTGCGGGCCGAGCAGTGGATGAATATGATTTCCGTAATCTTGGATTTCATGAGGGTTGAAGGAAAGGAAAGGGTTGATTGTGCCAGTTATATGCTTAGAGATGATGCACGAATATGGTGGGATGTAGTAAGGCAGCGAAGGGACACTGCAACTATGACTTGGGAAGACTTTAAGAGCATTTTTAATGAGAAATACTACAGTGTAGCAGTTCGAGCGGCGAAGGTTGATGAGTTTATCAACCTGACTCAGAACAGGTTATCAGTCACTGAGTACGCCCTGAGATTTGACAGATTGGCGAAGTTTGCGCCAGATTTAGTGCCGACTGATGCGGCCAGGAGAGATAGGTTCATACGGGGATTGAATGTGATGATCGCCCGCGATGTGAGTATTACCTTAAACATGGAGACTACCACCTATGCCCAGGTTGTGGATAAAGCCCTTACTGCAGAGAGGGCTGAGGATCAGATCTGGAAGGATAGCGCTGCTAGGCGCGATACCAGGAGGTGGTGCCTCCTTCTTCTGGGCCTAGTCGAGGCAGTGGTCCCAGTGAGCAGAAAATAAGAGCACCAGATTCATTTGTTCCTTATGGTTCTGATAGGAGGGTTCGCGGTTTTATTGGTGGCCGTCAGGGCGGAAATGACAACTGGAGGAGTTTTTCAATGTGTCCTCGATGCAGGCGACGACATCAGGGCGAGTGCCGGACCAGGGCATATTTTATTTGTGGGAGCACCAACCATTTGAAGAAAGACTGCCCACAAGCTAAGAAAGAGGAGCCAAAGCAGGGAGACAGCCTCGCTCCTGCTAGGGTATTCACCTTGACTCAGACTGAGGCGGAGACCAGTCCCTCAGTTGTGACAGGTCAGATTTTTAGCGCTGGTTCCTTGTATACTGCATTGATTGATTCGGGGGCTACTCACTCATTTGTATCTGCTAGGGTGATTGATCAGCTTTGTAGACCTAGTATTTTGTATGCTAGGGGTTTTCAGACTTTATTGCCAACAGGAGAACTGGTAGTCTCTAGGAGATGGGTTAGAGCATTACCAGTAGTAATAGATGGTAGGGAATTGTTTGTTGACCTGGTTGAACTAGATATGGACGATTTTTCATGATACTAGGGATGGATTGGTTAACACGGTATGGAGCAACAATTGACTGTAAGCGACGAATGGTGACTTTTGAACCAGAAGGCGAGGTACCCTTTGTGTTTGTGGGGACGGTGAATGGACCGCGGGTGCCTATGATCTCAGCACTAAAGGCTAGAGACCTGATGCAGGAGGGTTGCATAGGATTCCTAGCAAGTGTTGTAGATTCCTCTAAGGTGGCGACAGTGGGGCCGAATGAAACCAGAGTGGTCTATGAGTTTCCAGACTTGTTTCCAGCAGATCTTCCAGGATTGCCGCCACAGCGGGAGATTGAGTTTGTCATAGAGTTGGTTCCGGGAGCAGAGCCAGTGTCCAGGGCACCTTACAGAATGGCTCCGGCAGAGTTAAAGGAATTGAAGATTCAGTTACAGGAGCTACTGGATTTGGAGATTATCAGACCGAGTTTCTCGCCATGGGGTGCTCCAGTATTATTTGTTAAGAAAAAGGATGGATCGCTCAAGATGTGCATTGACAACAGGGAGTTGAATAAGTTGACCATCAAGAACAAGTATCTGTTGCCTAGGATTGACGATTTATTTGATCAGCTTTAGGGGAGTACAGTGTTTTCAAAAATTGATCTCCGATTAGGCTATTATCAGTTGAGGATCAAAGAAGAGGACGTACCAAAGACTGCTTTTCGGACGCGGTATGGGCATTATGAATTTCTGGTTATGTCCTTTGGATTAACCAATGCCCCAGCAACATTTATGGATTTGATGAACAGAATTTTCAAAGATTATCTGGATAAGTTTGTGATTGTATTTATTGATGATATCCTAGTGTACTCCCAGTCAGAGACAGAGCATGAGCATCATCTGCGCCTGGTGTTGCAGCGGCTTAGAGAGCATAAGTTATATGCTAAGTTTAGCAAGTGCGAGTTCTGGTTATCGCAAGTTACATTTCTGGGCCATATTATCAGTAAGGATGGGTTACTGGTTGACCCAAGTAAGATAGAAGCAGTGAGAGATTGGCCTAGACCAAGCAGTGTTCCTGAGGTTAGAAGTTTCCTTGGACTAGCAGGTTACTACCGGCGGTTTGTAGAGGGGTTCTCCAGAATTGCTACTCCATTGACAGAGTTGACAAGAAAGAAGACCAAGTATGTGTGGACAGATCGATGTGAGAACAGCTTTAAAGAGTTGAAGCGGCGATTGATTACTGCACCAATGCTGAGCCTGCCGGCAGATAATGAGAAGTTTGTGGTCTATTGTGATGCTTCTAGACAGGGTCTGGGATGTGTGTTGATGCAGGTTGGGAAAGTGATAGCTTATGCATCGAGACAATTAAAGGAGTATGAGCAGAGATATCCCACGCATGATCTAGAGTTAGCTGCAGTGGTATTCACGCTTAAGGTTTTGGAACACTATCTGTATGGTGAAAGATGCGAGATATACACTAATCACAAAAGTTTAAAGTATTTCTTTACCCGGAAAGACTTGAATATGCGCCAGAGGCGGTAGCTAGAGTTGGTAAAGGATTATGATTGTGATATCCTGTACCATCCTGGGAAGGCTAATGTAGTGGCTGATGCATTGAGCCGGAGGGGCCCAGGACAGTTGTATAGCTCGAGGCAGATATCTGACAGATTAGCTGAAGAGATGACCAGAGCAGATATAGAGTTAGTGGTTGGTAGGTTAGCCAACATTACTCTTCAGTCATCGCTCCTTGAGAGGATTAAGGAAGCACAGGGAATGGATCCCCGGTTAGTGGAACGTAGAGAGAGTGTCCTAACTGCAGCAACTAAGGACTTCTCTATCTCGGAGATGGGTTTATTGAAGTACAAGGGACGGATTTGTGTTCCGATTGATCCAGATATTCGGCGAGAGATTCTGGACGAGTCTCATACCACTCCCTACTCTTTGCACCCAGGTTCTACGAAGATGTACCATGACTTAAAAGTTTTGTACTGGTGGTCAAGCATGAAGAGAGATGTGGTGGACTATGTAGCTAGATGCATAACCTGTCAACAGATTAAGGCTGAACATCAGAGGCCAGCAGGGTTATTACAGCCTCTAGGGATTCCCGAGTGGAAATGGGAGGATATTGCCATGGACTTTGTGGTGGGATTGCCGAAGACTGTGGATCAGCATAACTCGGTGTGGGTGATTGTGGATAGGTATACTAAGTCTGCCCACTTCTTGCCTGTGAGGACAACTTATACTGTGGAGCAGTATGCAGAGCTATATGTGAAGGAGATTGTTCGACTTCATGGGGCTCCGAGGTCGATAGTATCCGACAGAGATCCCACTTTCACTTCCAAGTTTTGGGAGAGCCTACAGAAGGCAATGGGCACACAGCTTCGGTTTAGTACCACTTATCATCCTCAGACAGATGGACAGTCTGAGAGGACGATTCAGATACTAGAGAACATGTTACGAGCTTGTGTGTTGGATTTTGGGGGATCTTGGAGTAGGTATCTCCCTCTGATTGAGTTCTCGTACAATAATAGTTATCAGGCAACTATCGGAGTGGCTCCGTATGAGATGTTGTACGAAAGAAAGTCCAGATCACCGATACACTAGGATGAGGCAGGTGAGAGAAAGTATTTAGGTCCTGAGATGGTTCAGAGGACCAATGAGGCACTTGAGAAAATTAGAGCTCGTATGCTCGCCTCCCAGAGTCGCCAGAAGAGTTATTCAGATCAGAGACGCAGGAGCGTGGAATTTCAAGTCGGTGATCATGTATTCCTTAGGGTTTCACCCCTGAGAGGATTAAAACGATTCGGCGTTCGGGGCAAGCTGAGTCCCAGGTTTGTTGGCCCCTTTGAGGTTCTAGAGCGAGTTGGGGAGGTGGCTTACAGGTTAGAAATGCCTCCAGCTCTATCAGGGGTTCATGACGTGTTTCATGTATCCATGCTTCGGAAGTATGTATCGGATACTACTCATGTGTTGAGCTATGAGAACTTGGAGTTGGATCAGGATTTATCATATGAGGAAAGGCATGTTCAGATCCTTGATAGAAAGGACAAAGTCTTGAGGAGCAAGACCATCGCCTTGGTTAAAATATTGTGGAGGAATAGCAAGGTTGAAGAGGTGACGTGGGAACTGGAATCGGATATGCAGGAGCGGTGTAACGCCCTACTTCCTTAGAGCCGTTACTAAGTGAGCTTTTAAGACAAAACAGTGTGCAATGAACTCGCTAACCGAGGTTTTGAAACAAAAGTGTGACTAATTAAAAGTTAAGGCTGTAATCTTTGAAAATGCGTTGTTTCATTAAAAATTCTATTATTAAACATTTGGGATCCCAAATTGAGGTTTGAAAACTAATTACATCTTGAAATAAGGTTACAGTTGAGAAATCATAAAATCATAGATTATTACAGCCATTTTCGAATAAACCCCCAACCAAAGCAGTCGGGCAGGCCAAACATGTACGCGTCGCTTCACGCTCTCCGTACTCATGGTTGGTTGACTCAGACATTGCCCTTACCTGCAACACAGAGCACCCGTGAGCCGAAGCCCAGCAAGAAAACTCATGCAGTACATAACATATGCAATCTATACAGTTTCTCATAACAGATAATCCACATATAAACAAGTCAATCATTAGACTAAGCAAACACGGCCATGCCGCCCCCGAAGCCTTACCGAAGCCTGGGGTCTCGGTCTTCACCGTAGGGATACCAACCGTATCCCCTGGGTCCTACCCTGACCATAGCATCCCATGTGCTAGGTGTTACTTCCGGCCCCGCTGTCGTTCTCGGCCTTGCCGCCCTCGGCCATAGCCGTTCATTTCACTATAATCATATATAGCATAAATCAAACAACATTCAAACAAATATATATTCATTTAAATCTGCACCCTAACATGTAATGCACTATAGGGCCGTGCCCTGCAATCATTTCATCATGCAACATGCAATATAGGGCCGTGCCCTGCAATCACACTATGGGCCCATGCCCCATCCTACGGGTGTTATAGTTTTCTTACCTGTATTCCGAGCCTCCTGATGCACCAAAGCCGCGAGCACGGTCCTCTAGCACGAGCCTCACCAACAACCTAGTCACAACACACAAGGAACATCCCTCAATACTAATCAAATCAAAAACCGCTTCCCGGGACCAATCCCACACTCTCAGGACTCCCAAATCCCTAAAACAAGTCATCGGAAACATCCCCCGAACCCCCGGAGCAAAAGCTCAAAAACGCAACTTTTGGTGCCCTGAAAATGGCCTAGCGCCGCGGCACTCCCCTCAAGGGCCGCGGCGCCCAGCGAGATGCCCCTCTCCTGATGCAACCTCGCGCCGCGGCGCCCAAGAACAGGGCCGCGGCGCTCCTTCGCGAACCCAGAAAATCTGGGTTTTTCTCTTGCGTTTTTCCCGAACTTAAACCCCTCTAAATCATCCCAACAATCACCTAAGTCCCAAAACCAATTCCAAACTTCAAATAGACCATACATCAACCCATAAACATCATAACCCAACTCAATAACACAATCATACTCAAAATCCACCCATTTAATCTCAACTTAAGAAATCTAAACCCATAAACCAAAAACATAAACCAAAGCTTGAAAAGCTTAAACCATGAATCAAATTCCTAAACCACAACAGAAATAAATCTTAAAATTGCATAGAACCTTACCTTGAATGAAGAATCCAACCTTAAGCATCCTTGGTTCATCCCCTAAGTCCTCAAGTTTTCAGCTCCCTTCTTCTTCTTCATGCCCTAGCTTTTTCCTCTCCTTTTTCTTCTCTTCAAATATCAAAGCATCAAATGGCTAAGTCCCCAAACCGTGTACCCCTTAATACCCAGCTGCAAAATGTCAATTGCCCAGCCAAATGACCATGCTACCCCTCCAAATGATCCTTTCTCAACTAATTCCTCAAGGGTACACTAGTCCTTTCACTAATATTTCAATTCTACCATTTTCTTTCTAAAACTTGTTACTCTCAGCAGTAACTAATGGTTACCCAGGTTACTAAATCTCCAATAACCATTACCCGCTAAATCTCAACTTAACCATAAAATTCCCGAGGTACCCCTAGGCTCCTCCCGAGCCGGGTATAGAAATCCCGTTGCGACTCTAGAGTTAACTAGCTCTCTAGGACCGTCTCGGCACGTGCATCACAATAATACCACCACACTCACGTGGTATAAATCACGGAATACAATTATCACATATATGCCCTCAGCGGGCTAAAATTACAATTATGCCCTTCTAACACGATCCGGGCCTACATGCATACTAATATACATAGTCATGCATCTCAGATAAACAAATAGTCATATAACATGCTTTAAATCATAATCATGCATTTAACTCATCAAAGTCACACATAAATCCCATCATGCCCTCCTGGCACGCTAATCAAGGCCCTTAAGCCTTATTAGCGATTTTGGGTCGTTACAACTATCCCCTCCTCATAAAAATTTCGTCCTCGAAATTTATCCAACATATCAGTCTGTAAACCCGCAACTCTGACCATACTTCCCAAGGCCCACCGCCTTAACTTTACTTTTTAACAACACTCTTTCAAGAGTAACAATCTTGCCCCACAAGATCTTGTCTAATAGCCATGCTCTCGATAGCCCCTTGTTAACCCTGCAACCCTACCGAAGCCCTGGGTCTGCCTAGAGTACAATGACCAATTCATTGTCTTATTCCTGATTCCAGAGATACTCAAAAGTCATCACCTCTACTAGGTGGGATCAACTTGTAGGCCCCGCTGGCCTAACCGTTAGTACAACTTCAGTTTATGCTGAATTAAGAGTCAGAACTCTCCCTCCTTTCTCTGAACACCTTACAGATCCTCATCTGTTACCACGCAGAGATGCAACTCTCTCTTCCCGGAACTTTATTTCCTCATAACTTAGCAATTTACCAGCTCTTTATTCTTTCAAATAGGCAAACACTCCTGCCTTAAGAAGTTTCAACGACCTTCTTGGCTTTCCCTATGAACTAAAGCCAAACTGTAGTATTCATTATCTTTCACCTCTTACCAAGCCCTATGTCGTGTTACATTAGCAAGACACCAGCAACCGCCACCACGACTAACTTGCCAGGGATTACACTTCCCTTAATACCTCAAGTATTCGCCTACTTAGCGCTTAATTCTTTAATATCCTTGATAAACTTTCAGACTGCCATTCCACTTGCAATCAACTGATAATTCCAGGTTCCCACTCTGTTCCTTTCGTCCTCCAAATCCATTCCAACAATTTAAAATACTATGGGGTCTCAATTCCGTATCATCGACGTTTTACCCTGAAACCAGTTCACTTGATCCAACACGTTAACTCAAACAACCGAGTTAAAACTTTTCATGTCCAAACAATTTACTCAAGGTCTAAAGTGGTCTATTCCCATGATACACTACCACATCACCTCACCCCTCAGGGTCCAAAGGAAAACACTATATTCCGTCACCCGCTCGACCCTCCCGGTACGACGTACCCTAGGAGGTGGAATGATGTCCATTCAGAATTCTCATTCACAAACCGAATCTAATTGGATCTTTCATCCATTCCTGGTATCCCAACTTGTACCACCTTAGCAGGGTCCTTCCCTGCTTCAACCAAAGCCGACACTTCGGATTCCGTAGCTCAGTGACACTCACCAGCTAATCATACCTGCCAACGTTACGCCAATCTCGTTCGTCGCCTTGTCCACTCTATTACAGTCTATGGCGCTATCCCCTGACTGACACACGCCTCACAGCTAGGAGTTCCGCCTCCAATTATATCTCCCCTCGCTCAATCGAGGATTTCAAACACTGATCATTTGTCTGCTACTTTTCACCACCTCTGGGTCTCAACGTTAACCTTTCTTACTAATACCCAAGACTTAAATACCTTATGCCATGTACAACAGTCGACTTAACGTTCCAAGTGTATCAACCATGATCCATACTTTCGTCTCCCGCAAGGTTCGATCCAACCTCGCACCAGATGCGCCTGGGCATGCATAATCCGTAATGCACCCCCACAAATCCATGTCCTCAACATAGATCAAGTCCTTTATGCCATCACTCTTTACTTAATCAAAACACACGCAAATCCCATCATCGTCCGTAACCAATCAACCCTTACCTTGCCTTCTGAATTTCTTTCTGATGTGACACCACTCAGTCCGTCTAACCTCAAGTTTTACTGTTCTCCTCGTCTCTGATGTAGTTGTCCCTGGAGATGCTTGTGCAATAGATGACGTGCTTACCAGTCTTGTTATGCCTTCAATTCTTCAGATACTCATTAGCTTCTTTGCGGCTTCAGATCAATTCTTCTCTTACCTGTCCTTTCACCTTGTAGCTCTAGTCTAAGTACTCCTGACGACATCCAAACTAACACTCCGTAGAACCTTACCTGTGACTTCGTCTTCTGAGTACAACGTCTTCAGCATAATCATTTGCTCACCATTTCCATCTGGGAGTAATCCACACGCACTGCTCATGAGCTTGAAGGGGACTTGTCCATACCGTTCATGCATTCTCTGCCTAAAGAACTTACCTGTGCTGCTGCAGCTTGAACCATTCTAGAGTCTTTGTTACCAGCTCCTCACACCCTACCCGGTGTAAACTAGACAATTTCCTGAAATGTCTCAATCCTTGGTTTCCAACTGGTAATAACCAGGTCGTAGATCAACTCTTGGAGACATCGTCCCCACTGATACCCAACATTGAACTTTTCGTTCTAACCCGACGATGCTAACGATCCCCGCAGTATAACACACTGGCTATACCAGGCTCAGATTCCTTTAATTGCTTCGATAGACTTTCTGTCGGCCAAAACCGTCTTTTACAACATTCCTTATACCAATCCTATCTATAGCCTGACCTTGAAGTATCCCCTAAATCTTTCTTTGCATACCCACATAGCTTTCCCACTGGTCAGCTCTGTTCCACTCAGTCTCAATCACATACTCCAGATGATATCCTCAAAAATCCATGATTATTTCTTAACTAATCAGCTCACTCACTGCGACTCATGCTAAAGCTTCCTTAAGACAACCCTTGTCGTTATTACTATGAACTTCTTGATCACTTGCATCCCAATTCACCTGCCATAGGTTTCAAATTCCTTCTCAATAAGTATTACTATCATCAACCTCTCGAATAGCACCTTCGAGGCTTCCTCTCTATATCCATCTCCCTCTCGGAACATTTTCAACACCGAGCCCTTCCAGTTCGTTACATGCCCAGAGCATAAGCTCGTCAGTTAAATACTCATCCTTGAGGACTCAGCCTCGAACTTTGAATGTAACGCTGCATTCTAGTTCTCCGTTTCCCGCACCATGGGAAACCCATCCTAACATCTTGAGTTATTTTACGTAGAAGTCATGCCCTCACCTGACCTCCTCTCAGGTGGCATCCTCTTCTTCATATGCATACCAAATAACCTCCTGGTTCCTGTCGCCATCTCGATAACTACCTATTCGATCAGGCTTCTTTCCAATCTCAATCTAGGTGCCCAAGCACTGTCTGGGGTCCTTTTACCTCAAAATCGAGAATTCGACCTCACTGCGTCCTATCAACAAATGTACCATCTTATCAATCAGACCTTTCCCCCTTTCTGGCAAAACCAGAAGCCACCGAACTATCCGGGGTCCTATCAACTTGATTATCACGAATCTACCTTTACTATCTCCATCAAAGGAAGCTCCGCCATAAGCGGCTCCAGCACTCATGCTCTGAACATCAACCATTAGTTCCTCGAACAACACGACCCTCTCCGCCATCCACGTGCAGATGATAAACTCTTTCCTCAGAGCAGCCCAAATGCCTTAGACTATTCCAGATCTCATGTCCTTAAATGGGTCGCCATCAATTCCAGATATATCCCTCAGTATACATTTCCGAAATGAATCACCCAACTCACCAAACCCATTGATTTACACTGTTGTTACCCCTAACAGTCCAAACCAAACTTATAAGCCCACCAGTCTCCACGGTTCATACCATGTCTTTATAACCTCTTCTAACCAGTCCTCAACTGAGTTCCTTTCAGCCCATTAAGCCAGTACCTCAACCCGAGTACCATTTCTAGGCATCTCTCTGCCTCAACATTAACACAATCTTCTAATCAGGATCTCCCATACTCTTAACCAAGGGTGGAAATAACTCTGCCCATCCATTGATAATTCCTTGTCAACCCGAACTTTCCTCAAAACTAGAGGATAACACCCTTATCTGTCCATACCTCACAGTAAACCAACACCGGTAACCTTACTGTTAAAACCTCGAAATCAGCTATTTCCCCAGAGAAATCCACTATCCTTCTATCCCGTCACAACTGACAAACTCCACAGCTTACTCACACCCTAGTGACCCTTTGCTGCTGCTTTCAGGGACAACTGGAGATCTTAACTCCAACTTATATCTAGAATCCCCCTCTCAACACAATGTCAGGTCCACAAATCCTTCTAGGAACCAACAACACGAGTTCACCTGTCAAAACTGACCCAACTCCTGAACTCTGGGGTTCCTACTCTGAACCTAACCACCACTAGGTCCAAATATCCACAGGTATAATGCACACACAAGCATATACTAGGTCAAGTCCACAATGTCATACATTTAGCTACCAGATTTAACATCACTAAGTATATACAGGTCTCAACATGCTTCATACAAGCAAATATACGGATATTACATACGAGTTCAAATTAAACAATTGACCACATAAACTCAATATGTAAACCATTATGCCAATATTCATCCATATGCATAATAGTATTAATCAGCATGCATCAATCTCATCATGCAATAATCAAGGGCCAGGCCCTAACAGTATCTCATGCATATGTCATCTCATTTCTCATGCTCCATATAAATAAGCAGGCAAACAGGGCAATCAAACATATATTCAAGCATATTAATCATTCATACCAACCAACCCTGAGTCGAGCTTGTCACTGACAGCGAGCGTACATGTTCGGTCGATCTCCAGAACCAATAAACCTTGGCTCGCTCTGATACCAAGTTGTAACGCCCTACTTCCTTAGCACCGTTACTAAGTGAGTTTTTAAGACAAAACAGTGTGCAATGAACTCGCTAACCGAGGTTTTGAAACAAAAGTGTGACTAATTAAAAGTTAAGGCTGTAATCTTTGAAAATGCGTTGTTTCATTAAAAATTCTATTATTAAACATTTGGGATCCCAAATTGAGGTTTGAAAACTAATTACATCTTGAAATAAGGTTACAGTTGAGAAATCATAAAATCATAGATTATTACAGCCATTTTCGAATAAACCCCCAACCAAAGCAGTCGGGCAGGCCAAACATGTACGCGTCGCTTCACGCTCTCCGTACTCATGGTTGGTTGACTCAGACATTGCCCTTACCTGCAACACAGAGCACCCGTGAGCCGAAGCCCAGCAAGAAAACTCATGCAGTACATAACATATGCAATCTATACAGTTTCTCATAACAGATAATCCACATATAAACAAGTCAATCATTAGACTAAGCAAACACGGCCATGCCGCCCCCGAAGCCTTACCGAAGCCTGGGGTCTCGGTCTTCACCGTAGGGATACCAACCGTATCCCCTGGGTCCTACCCTGACCATAGCATCCCATGTGCTAGGTGTTACTTCCGGCCCCGCTGTCGTTCTCGGCCTTGCCGCCCTCGGCCATAGCCGTTCATTTCACTATAATCATATATAGCATAAATCAAACAACATTCAAACAAATATAAATTCATTTAAATCTGCACCCTAACATGTAATGCACTATAGGGCCGTGCCCTGCAATCATTTCATCATGCAACATGCAATATAGGGCCGTGCCCTGCAATCACACTATGGGCCCATGCCCCATCCTACGGGTGTTATAGTTTTCTTACCTGTATTCCGAGCCTCCTGATGCACCAAAGCCGCGAGCACGGTCCTCTAGCACGAGCCTCACCAACAACCTAGTCACAACACACAAGGAACATCCCTCAATACTAATCAAATCAAAAACCGCTTCCCGGGACCAATCCCACACTCTCAGGACTCCCAAATCCCTAAAACAAGTCATCGGAAACATCCCCCGAACCCCCGGAGCAAAAGCTCAAAAATGCAACTTTTGGTGCCCTGAAAATGGCCTAGCGCCGCGGCACTCCCCTCAAGGGCCGCGGCGCCCAGCGAGATGCCCCTCTCCTGATGCAACCTCGCGCCGCGGCGCCCAAGAACAGGGCCGCGGCGCTCCTTCGCGAACCCAGAAAATCTGGGTTTTTCTCTTGCGTTTTTCCCGAACTTAAACCCCTCTAAATCATCCCAACAATCACCTAAGTCCCAAAACCAATTCCAAACTTCAAATAGACCATACATCAACCCATAAACATCATAACCCAACTCAATAACACAATCATACTCAAAATCCACCCATTTAATCTCAACTTAAGAAATCTAAACCCATAAACCAAAAACATAAACCAAAGCTTGAAAAGCTTAAACCATGAATCAAATTCCTAAACCACAACAGAAATAAATCTTAAAATTGCATAGAACCTTACCTTGAATGAAGAATCCAACCTTAAGCTTCCTTGGTTCATCCCCTAAGTCCTCAAGTTTTCAGCTCCCTTCTTCTTCTTCATGCCCTAGCTTTTTCCTCTCCTTTTTCTTCTCTTCAAATATCAAAGCATCAAATGGCTAAGTCCCCAAACCGTGTACCCCTTAATACCCAGCTGCAAAATGTCAATTGCCCAGCCAAATGACCATGCTACCCCTCCAAATGATCCTTTCTCAACTAATTCCTCAAGGGTACACTAGTCCTTTCACTAATATTTCAATTCTACCATTTTCTTTCTAAAACTTGTTACTCTCAGCAGTAACTAATGGTTACCCAGGTTACTAAATCTCCAATAACCATTACCCGCTAAATCTCAACTTAACCATAAAATTCCCGAGGTACCCCTAGGCTCCTCCCGAGCCGGGTATAGAAATCCCGTTGCGACTCTAGAGTTAACTAGTTCTCTAGGACCGTCTCGGCACGTGCATCACAATAATACCACCACACTCACGTGGTACAAATCACGGAATACAATTATCACATATATGCCCTCAGCGGGCTAAAATTACAATTATGCCCTTCTAACACGATCCGGGCCTACATGCATACTAATATACATAGTCATGCATCTCAGATAAACAAATAGTCATATAACATGCTTTAAATCATAATCATGCATTTAACTCATCAAAGTCACACATAAATCCCATCATGCCCTCCTGGCACGCTAATCAAGGCCCTTAAGCCTTATTAGCGATTTTGGGTCGTTACAAGCGGTATCCCGAGTTGTTCAGGTAAATTTCGAGGACGAAATTTTCATTAGGAGGGGATAGTTGTAGCGACCCAAATCCGCTATTAAGGCTTAAGGGCCTTGATTAGTGTGCCTGGAGGGCATAATGGGATTTATATGTGTGACTTTATTGAGTTAAATGCATGATTATGATTTAAAGCATGTTATATGACTATTTGACTATTTGAGATGCATGACTATGTATATTAGTATGCATGTAGGCCCTGATTGTGTTGAAAGGGCATAATTGTAATTTTAGCCATTATGTGCACAACTGTATTGATATATGTGATCTGTGACTCGAGACGATCCTAGAATGAGCGGATTAGCGGAAAAGTCAAAGCGGGAATTTATACCCGGCTTGGGTTAACCATGGGGAGGTTAAATGGGAATTTAGAGAATATATATTGAGGTTAATTTTGATGATGAGGAATATATATATTTGGTGTTTAATCAGGTATTGGGTAACAAGTGGGAAATTATTAGAGACACTCGAGGAATTAGTGGGAATTGGGTAAAATGACTAAAATGGCCCTACATGGATAAAAGGGTGTAGAATTATTAGGGAGGGCATTTTGGTCAATAGGCTTATTAGAGATAAGTTTATCTAAGCTTTATACTAAGTGGGATTGGTAGAAAAGAGTTATAAGGCTGTAGAAAAGAAAAAAAAAGGAAGAAAAAGAAGAGAGAGTAAAACAGAGGGGTTTTGTCTCAAAAGGAACGGTTTGTGGTTCTCCCACCATTTCCCTTCATTTTTTCTTGGAGTTAAGCTCAGTGGAGAGCTAGGGTAGGCTGAGCATCAAGGATCCTAAGCTAGACTTGAAGATTGGCAAGAGATTAGCAAGAACACATCAAAAGTTGAGGTAAGTTTCTAGAAATTTCAGTTTTAGGGTTTGACTGGTTTGGGCTGTGTATTTAAGCTAAATTGATGGGGATTTTAGGGGAATTCAGGCCAAGGTTGAGGAGGAGCAAGCTAAGGAGGTCTAGGGTTGAACTCAAGGTCAAATTTCCATCCACGGTATGAATTCTAAGTCTTTAACTTTGATGTTTGACTGAATTTCTGGGTTTAGGGTTAACTATGGTAGACTTTGAGTTTTAGGTTGCATGAGCTTGGGTTATGAGTTCTTGGGATGCTTGGGATGTGTGGGAGGTGTTGATAAGTTTGTTTTTGGGTTTGGGAAAGATTTGGACAAGTTTGGGGTTGAATTGGTTGAAAGAAATCGCAGAAAACAAAATTGGGTGTTGCCTGTCTGCTACTAGCGCTACAGCGCTAGTCTTTGGGCGCTGTAGCGCTAGGCCTTGTTTCTGGGGATGTTCGGTTCTGCTTGTAGTGCTATAGCACCCTCTTTTGAGCGCTGTATCTCTACACTGTTCCCAGAAAGGGGTTTTTGGGTTATTTTTGAGGGATTTTGACCTAGGGTTCGGGGTTTGATTCCACCACCTTGTTTTGTGGATCTAAGACTTCCCGGGGGGCTCGGGATTGGTCTCGAGGCTAGGTTTTGGACTTGAGGTTTGGTGATGACTTTGACCTATGAATTGTGTTTAGGTGAGCGCTAGGGCTCGAGTGGGATCGTGCTCGAGGAGTCAAGTGATCAAAGCTATCGAATTGAAAGGTAAGAAAGTTGTAGCACTCGAGAACAGAGCGTGGGCCCATAGTGTAATTGCAGGGCATGGCCCTAGACTGTATTACATGCTAGGATATAACCTTATTTGAATTATCATATGTTTTAAAGATTATTTCGAATTGTATGATATGTGTAATTATAGTGAAATGAACGGCTAAGGCCGAGAGCGACAAGGCCGAGAGCGACGAAGGCCGGGAACGGCAGTGGGGCCGGAAGTAACACTTAGCACATGGAGTGCTTATATTCAGGGTAGGACCCAATGGATACATGGGGTATCCTTACGGTGAGGACCGAGACCCCGGGCTCTGGTAAGGCTCCTGGGACGGCATGGCCGTGTTTGCTTAGTCTGATGGTTGACCTGTTTGTCTGTGGATTTCATGTTAACTATATGATATGCATATGCTATTTACTGTTTAAGTTTTCTTGCTGGGCTTCGGCTCACGGGTGCTCCGTGTTGCAGGTAAAGGCAAAGAAAAAGTCAACCAGCCATGAGTATGGAGAGCGTGGGGGCGGCGCGTACATGTTCGGCCTGCCCGACTGCTTTGGTTGGGGGTATTTTTGAATATGGCTGTATTAACTTGTTCTTTTGATAGTTAACCGAGTGTAAATCTATTTTTGAGTTGTAAATATTTTGTAAACCTTATTTTTGGGATCCCAGATGTTTGATACTTGATGTTTTCAATGAAACTAAGCATTTTCAAAGATTACAGCCTTAACTTCTGTTTTAGTCACACCTTTGGTTTTAGAAACCTCGTAGAGTCAGTTAATTGCACAATTTCCGTTTTAAACTCACTTAGTAACGGCTCTAAGGTAGTAGAGCGTTACAGGAACCTAAAGGAATATGGCTGGTTTTACTTGGAAATTCAGTTAGGTTAATCAAAGGGAAAGAGGCTTGAGGCTGGAATTGAGAAGAGTTCAAGCTGAGTTTTGATTGAGGTATGAATCCTTTGCATGTTTAAATTTCATACCTAGTCTGGTTTAAGATTTTAGAAGTATGGTTTGCAGTTTTTAAGCTTTGGATTATGTTTTAAAAGCCATGGTTTGAACTTTTGAAATTTGAAACTCAAGAATGGATTTTGAGTGTGATTGTGTAAATGAGTTTGTTTTTTATGTTTATAGGTTGTTAAAGGGTTCATTTGGGGTTTTAAATTGATTTTGGGGCTTAGGTACTTGTTTGGGTTGAATTGGAGTTGTTTTGGCTCGGGAAAAACGCAGGGGAAAACCCAGATTTCTGGGTTCGCAAAGGGGCGCCGCGGCCCTGTTCTTTGGTGCCGTGGCGCGAGGCTGCTTCAGGGCTGGGGGATGCTCTTTGACTTGCTGGGCGCCGCGGCCCTCAAGGGCAGTGCCGCGGCGCTAGGCTATTTTCAGAACAAGGAATTTTCCATTTTTGGGCTTTTGCTCCGGGGGTTCGGGGGATGTTTCCAATGCATTGTTTTAGGAATTTGGGGATTCCGAGAGTGTGGGATTGGTTAGTATTAAAGGATGTTTTATATGTGTTGTGACTAGGTTTCCGGAGAGGCTCGGGATAGAGGACCGTGCTCGTGACCTTGGTACATTGTGAAGCTCGGGATACAGGTAAGAAAACTGTAACACCCATAGAGCAGGGCATGGGCCCATAGTGTTGTTGCAGGACACGACCCTAGATTGTATTATTGTTAGAGTGTAGCTTTAAATGAATTATTATATGTCTGATTTTTGTTTGAGAATGCTATATGTGGTAATAGCAGAATGAACGGCAAAGGAGCCGGGAACGGCGAAGAGCCGAGAACGGCAGAGGGGCCGGGAATATCACTTAGCACATGGAGTGCTTGTGGTTAGGGTGAGACCCCAATGGATACATGGGATATCCTTACAGTGTGGACTGAGAACCCAGGCTTTGGTAACGCTTCTGGGACGACATGGCCGTATATGTGTTTAAATCTTATGGACTGTCTGAGTAACTGTGAGTTATTTGCTATAGTGATTATATGATATGCATATGTTATGTGTTGTATGAGTTTTCTTGCTGGGCTTTGGCTCACGGGTGCTCTGTGTTGCAGGTAAAGGCAAAGAGAAAGTCAACCAGCCATGAGTACGAAGAGCGTGGGGGCGGCGCGTACATGTTTGGCCTGCCCGACTGCTTTGGTCGGGGGCATTTTGAGAAATGGCTATAATAAACTATGTTTTTTTATAATTAGTCATCTGTAAACCTGTTTTGAACTGTAAATATTTTGCAAACCTCGTTTTGGGATCCCATATGTTAAACTCTTGAACTTTTAATGAAATAGAGTACCTCTAAAGATTACAGCCTTGACTTTTTGCTTAATCACATTTTTGTTCTAAAAACCTCGTTTAGTGAGTTTATTGCACATTTTAAACCCACTTAGTAATGGCTCTAAGGTAGTAGGGCGTTACAACAACTCTCACACAAATTGTAGGACACTTGTATAAATTTACATTATGAATCTAAAACAATTATATATTTTAAAATTTACAAATATAGATAAACAATGTGAACATTATGATTCTATTGATGCTTTTTATTCTAATGAGGTAATATTCATTTTTATTATTGATGTTTATAAGATAAGTAATAAGTAATTAAGTATGGGTTGGAAAAATGAAAATTTAAAATGATTTATTAATAGATAATTTTATTATTAATGAAAATTCATCAAGTGTGTGCAAAGAAAATTATGATAAATATAGCCACGCCTTTTAAAAATAAATTAATTCTTATTCACAATTACCAAAAATGTACTATGGCAAATCTTTTAATTTATCATTTGATGAATAATTTTTAATAAGTACATGTAGTCTATATTAAAAAAAATTATAGAAAGAGAACGTAAAAAAAAGTGGACAATAGAATCAATAATTATATGTCTTTATCTCTATATATTATAAATGTGGGTTTAATAGAAATGGTTAGTTTTAGTTAGATTTAACATTTTTTTTATTATTTTTTAACACTATTAGTTTTAAAATTATCTAAATAAGATTTTTTATCACATATTTTAAAATTTCATATTAAGGTATTTAAATTACTTTATTAATTATATTTTCAAAACTATAACAGAAAAATATTTATGTACTTAAATTTATTATTTTCTTTCTTTTATTAATTATTTATTTTATCATTTAATATTTTTTTTTTATTCAAACATATATATAATAGTGACATAAAACATAAATATACATATTTCTTATTTTGTCGTCTAGTTTTTTTTATGAGATATTATTTATTTTTAATTGTTCTAGCCATTAATTAAATAATATATATTTATATATAATTTTTTGTTGACTTTAAAATTTATAAATTAAATAATTAGAATTTTATAAAAAAAAAACTTTTTAAATTTATTGTTTTGATTTAGAATTTTTGTATATTTTATCATATTAAATATTTTTTCTAAAAGAAAATTAGAAAAAAAAGTACTTAATTTTAAAAAATCACCATATAAATATATATATATATGTATGGGAATTCTCCTATAGGGGTTTCACTTTAAGCCCTACCAGTAGGGCTCTCAGTGTTTACAACCCGCGAATAGTTTTCGGCGCGAATTTTTTTATGACCGTGTATATTGTAGCTATTTAGAGCATCCTGCAAATTTTCAGAAAATTCCGAATAGTTTACAGTACCGAAAACTAGGTTCAAACATGTTGTTGCACTCGTGACTAATTTTTTTTATGCGCGTGGAAAACAACATGTTTGAACCTAGTTTTCGATACTGTAAACTATTCGGAATTTTCTGAAAATTGGCAGGATGCTCTAAATAGCTACAATATACACGGTCATAAAAAAAGTCGCGCTGAAAACTGTTCACGGGTCGAGAAACACTGAAAGCCCTACTGGTAGGGCTTAAAGTGAAGCCCCTATAAAAGAATTGTCCTATATATATATATATAAATATATATATATATATTATCACTAAATTTCAAACTAATAAATTACATCAAATAACGTATTTTAAAACTAGAATACACCATATCTTTATATGTAAAAAGTGTGTATCTAACGGATTCTTAGTTTAACGTTTTTAAAGAATACATATATGTATTATATTATTTATTTTTTCTAAACCATAAACAATGTTTTTGCTTAATTTTTTTAATATGTTTATGTTATTCTTTTATAATATATGACATTATCTATTTATTTGTTTAAAATTTAAATGATTATTAAAAAATATAATAAAACTAAATTTATATACATTTTCTATACAATTAATACCTCTATTTATATACATTCTCTATATAAAACTAAGTAAATGTGTAGGTTGCTTTTATTTAGTATTTATATATTAATATATGATATTAAAGGGTACCACTTCAGTAGTGATTGCTTGTAATAAGTACCTATAGGTATTTTGACTATTTTCAGAATATTGATAAGTTGCAATTTTTTTATATGATTGTGTATAATGTAGTTATAGGGACCCGTACAAATTTTCAAAAATTTTTGAATGATTTAAGAAGCTGAAATTAGGATTTAAACAGTATGTTGTACACGCTTATAAATATCGAAAAAACACTCATGAAATAAGTTCTTTAAATTATGATTTCGATACCTTAAATTATTCAAAATTTCCTTAAAATTTATGGGAGATCATTTATAACTACATTATACACCGTTATGTACAACTTATCTGTATACTTAAATACCTATAGATAGGCAATCACTATCCAATAATTTTTTAATATTAAAATAAACATGGCATTTTAAATAAAATAATATAATCTGAATATCTAATTAGAGTTTGGTGTGAGCATGATGTCCAATAAAACCAATTTATACAGAATACGTAGAAGAAAAGGTGTGTTACTACATTTTTAAAGTGCATTATTTTTGCTTCAAAGAAA
Organism: Humulus lupulus; assembly: GCF_963169125.1. Lineage (NCBI taxonomy): Eukaryota > Viridiplantae > Streptophyta > Magnoliopsida > Rosales > Cannabaceae > Humulus > Humulus lupulus. The sequence goes on from NC_084797.1 coordinate 27,216,778, forward strand.
AAAGTATACTAATATTTTATAAGTAATGTTTAATGATAATTTAGATTTGCATAATATAACTACAAAAGTGGCATTATCATCGAATAAATAATTAAATAAACAAAGGGGAAGTTATGGTGGGTTATTAGATTATGGTTGTTCAAAGCTCCATATCACAATTCAAAATTCAACATCATTTCAACGATTTTCTTATTAAAACCGCATTCTTGTCACCAAAATTATATAAATATATATACATATAACTATACAAATGTTGATAATTGACCAACGGGCAAATCCAAAGGTACATATATCTATATAGAACTCACAAACACTAACTTATGTTCCAATATTTTTCAAGAGCTTTATATATATTTTGAATTTTTGCATCAAATAATGCTACAAGAAAATATAAGGACACGATTGTAACTTTTTGTCTATAAGTTTGTCAATTAGACCATCAATCCCAATACTTTTTTATATTATTTAAATATTATACTTTTTTTTTTTAAAAATTATATTTTAAATATAAAATAATAGATGAGAAATATTATTTAAAAAATTTGAAGCGTGAAAAATAATTTATAATGTAAAAAAATAAAAATATAACATAATGTTTTTCTTTGGTAGTCCCTTCAAGAAGAGGGTTACCAGTGGTTTTCTTAATCGTTATAATCTCAATTTATTACATGACTATGTATATTATAATTATAATAGATATATTCTATAAGTTTTCGTGAAATTTCGAATAATTTAAAGTATCGAAATTATAATCTTAATAATTTGTTGCATACTTGATTTTTATTTTAATACGCTTGCATAATAGATTGTTTGGACCCTGATTTGAACACCTTAAATTATTTAAAATTGCAAAAAAATTAGCAGGTAGCTATTATAACTACAGTATAGATAGTCATAAAAAAAAATTGAGACGGAAACAATTCAAATATAGAAAACGTCATTTTTTTATATATATTTTGAAAAAAAAATTCTATTTTACATAATTCAGTGTGGCTACCAAGTTTTTTTATTTTTTTTTACAAAACTACTTTAAGAATTACTAATGAAGCCTTTTCTTTTGTAAAAATAATAATAAAATTTTTTTTAAAAAAAAGTAATATAGACCATAGAATAAGAATATAGATCTTACATTTATTTGATTTTATTATTTTATAGACCATAGATCTTGATTTATTCATTCACCAACTTTTTCAATTTCATTCATATACCCCACTTGTAAATGCTTAAACCGTGTATGAATCACTTTACGTGTATTTTAGATCTGCAATCTCAGCCGTAGATGGACCTCTCCAACCAATCCAAAATCACAAAACGTTGAATCCAACGGATGAGAATGCAAGTCTTAAACAGGGGCCCACTTAACTCACCTCATTCATCGCATAATCAAAGCCACGTGTCATGACATCAGCAAAAGCTACAGTTCCAAATCCCAACCAAAGAGACACCAAGAAAAGTCAGATATTCTAGATTTTTACTCCTTTAGATCAACCCAGCCCATCGCTCGCCACGTGTAACTCATCCATTCGTACTTCACACGATTACCGTTCTTCTCTCTCTTTCTTTCATATGTTTTATCTCTCCTCTGAGAAAATTTCCCACTTTCTTTTCCCACATACCCACGTTTTCTCTGGATCCAAACACTCTGAATTCCAGACCTAATAGTCTCTTTCCTTCTCATTTTTCCAACGGGAAACATAGAAATCTGGGGGGCCTTTCCTCTCTCTGTCATTACAGCCAGGTTTGTGCTTTTAATTTTGATTTTGATCCTTAATATCTTACCTTTTTGTAATTTGATTCGATCTCTCTTCATCTTAATTACTATTTTACGGTGGAAGTTTTGTATTTTTGAGATGATGGGTGGTTGGATCTGGTGTTACCTTTTGTGTAGAAGTGGTTCACACTGTTCAAAATTGTATTACTGCTTCTGGGTTTATTGGATCAGTGGATTTGATTATTTAGGTGATTGCTGAATTAGTATATTCATTTCAATCTATGTTATGGATCTTGATTGAAAGGCATACGTCAATTTATAATAGAGTTTATTTTTTTTGTTTAAATAGTTAGTTAATTGAAGATTGAGGGTTTCGTGTAATCGTTTATTGAATTGATTGCCTATTACAATTTCACTCCTGGCTCTGAATAAGTGATGGGTTGCTTGGTGTTTTAGACCCAATTATTGACATTGGACATCAATTTTATTATGTCATGTTTCAGCGATGAGTTTCCATATTCATCGGAATTGGTTTGGTTGCTCTGTTTTCTCATTAGTCTTTAGATAGAGGATTTGTAACTTTGCTTTCGAATTTATTTTATTTTTTGAAATGGTTGTTATTTTAACTTCTGGGGTGTCGGAATTTTCCTTTAGTGTCAGTTTTGGGTTATGTTACTGAGCATCTGTGTTAGGTTTTATAAATCTTTCTACTTGTTTAGATTGTAAAATACCTCCATTCTTTCAACATTTTTGTTGGGTGGGGAAGGTAGAGGTTCTGTTCTTGTTTCTGTGATTATAGTTTTTAGCGAATTAATATAAAGGACTACATACCCAAGTGAAGAGGGTCCTTGTATTTATGTCATCTAGCATAAATTTTGTATGTCATCTCTCGTTATTACCATTATTTCTTTAGTGTTTTAACTTAATAATGACATTCAGTTTTATCATTCTTTCTCCAGTAGGGAAGGCCATGTGAGCTGTTTTAAACTGGTTCTGGTTGTTGCCGTACAACTTTCTGCAGAATTGCTGTTGATTTGGCGTTCTTGACATGGGTAAATGCAAGGGTTGTGGGAAATTAGGAAGAATGGTTCCAAGGGGTGGATCTGTGAGTGCTTACCAGTTTGCTCTTCTGTTGTCTCCTGTTGTTTCTGTTTGGGATTGCATTGTTCGTAAAATGAGGTACTCTTTCAGACCTGAGTGGGTGTAGTTTTGAGGATCGTGACATTATATTAGTTTTCAATAAGGAAATTAATTGAATTTACTTAGTATTATATAGAAAAGGAAGGAAACACATTATAGGGTGATGTATACATTTTAGAGGAATTCTCTGTGAAAGGAAAAAAAAAAGTTGAGTACAACCAACTGAGTAGTTAGAGATTGTTAGAGTAATGGATAGCGTTGCGTGTAATAAAATGCAAACGGTTGTGAGAAAAGTGAAGAAGAAGCAAGTAAAGGACGAATTGGATCGTCAAAAGCAGGCCGAGAAGAAGAAAAGACGCTTGGAGAAAGCATTGGCTACTTCAGCAGCCATCATTTCTGAACTTGAAAAGAAGAAACAGAAAAAGAAGGAAGAACAGCAGAGACTTGATGAAGAGGGCGCTGCAATCGCTGAAGCTGTTGCCCTGCATGTCCTAATTGGTGAAGACTCAGATGATTCGTGTAAGATTGTCTTAAACAAAGATGAGGAATTCAACCCTTGGGGGTGCTCTAGCAGTATTGATTTTTTCATGGGTGGAAGGAGAACAGGTTTACCTTGTCAGGATTCTTCCATATGTTCACTTGAAGGCATTGAATGGGTCTCCAATGGTTACAGATCTGGATGCAAGCGGGGTGGCTTGGGAAAAAGTGAATGGTCATTTTCAACTGGGCTTTATGGGAGGGATCTTCACGACCCATATCTGGAGGAAGAAGCAGGCTGGGGAGGTACAGGATTCTCTGCTGATCTTATTGCGGCTCAGGCTGTTTCGTCTCTTCATATCGCAGAGGAATCAGATGAAGACACTATTGTGCTCAACGGAATGCTAAGGCGGTAGATGGACGATGGACGATGGACTCTCTTGCAGTCGTATTATCTAGTCACTGGAAGGAGCCTTTGGCCATATTTTCTCGTCATTACATGATCTGTATATAATTTCCGTGAATGTGTTTTTATCTTTTTGTCAGTTACACACATGTTGCTTCTTCTGTTCGAACAATGTTGTAGTCTCCTCTTGCACTCGTTTTTTTTTCATTTGTTCGTCCATCCTTTGTTAGAGCTGCTGCTACTTTTTCGTGCATTAATGTTTCACGACTTATGAGACATTAGTTAAACCAATCTTCCTATTTTGCTAAAAAATTATAATTTAACAGGCAATTTACCACAGTTACTTATTTTTATTATTAGTTGGCTATTAGGTTTCAGGTTGTTGGTATGTTTGTATTAGTGGATTAGTAAGGGTTAAACAAACCCTATTGGCTTGTTTGATACTACTGAGATTTGTGGTGTAATCAGTTACATTTCATCCTTGAAGCAAAGCCAAATTCTTTGTGAATTCAGTTAATGTGACAGGGTCGTCCGCCCGCCCATGTTTGCTGACTGGTTGTCCCTCACAACAGTAATAATTTCTTAGTAAATTTCCCACTAGTAGAGTTTCATTGTTTAATTTGTCTTGTTTCCTTATTTTAAATCTTCTTGGTTGATCCCCTCACGCTACGACATAGGTTTTCGACATACATTATGACATTTTATTATTTCCAAACTTTGTAATATTTTTCAGACGCTGTGGTTCACTTTGTAAAATGGCTAATGAAAAAAATATCTAATGTCTTGGTGTATATTTCGTTTTTGTGTGATGCTTCGGCGCATGTTTTGTGTCCATATATCATTGCTCCTTAATAATTGATAAATACCATTAAAACAAAATTGCAGAATTATACCAAGAAAAAAATTAGAGCATCAATCAAATGACTTAGTGACAACTAGTAAAAGGCAATATCAAAATTATCAAAAACATTGACATCGATTTAGAAGGAACATTTGGTAGCGTCCCATATACACGCACTATAAGAACAAATCTAATAAAGTACCTTGGCTTTTAGCTTCTTGGGGGCATCTATAAGTAGATTTCAGTTAAAACAATAAATGAAAATTTTACATTCATACACAAATGAATAACAAAAGTCAAGAATTTATGCATGGTTTCAGCTACTTCACATAACAAGCATGTTTTACATACTAACATTCAGATGTCATGTCGTGACTGTGAATTTTGCCGCTGCGGTGACATTGAAGCTAAATGTGGATGTTGCTGGCGAACATCCTCTTCTTGATTCTCAATTTCTGAACTTGTTGACGGTTTAGCACCATTTGTAACCAGGTTCTTAAACCAAGCACCTTGAAATCTAGGGGAGCCTCTGTTTGAATTTCCAGAGGATTCAGTAGAAGCTGCAACATTGTTGGAAACACCCAAGAGAAAACGATATGCCACTTTGCTTGCTGTCACAATCTCTGTTTTTGCTTGTCTAAACTACAAACACCCATGAAAAGAAGAAGACACATCTTTATCGTATGAAGCAAGTGCCATTGGCATTGGGTACAAATGAAATATAAATTACAGAAAAAAGAAAATTAGCCTTTATCCAAAGGGCACATGCATCGACTTAGCCTAGGAAACCTTAAAAAAAAAACTTATTCCAAGAACTAACAACAATCACAGATATATAAATGAAGGAATAGATTTTGAGATAAAGATTTAAAAGATTTTAATTTTATCTCAATGAACAAGAGCCACTCACCCGTAATGCTGTGGTTCCTGCAACTTCCATGGCAGCATCACCAGCATGAGCGAAACGATTCACCCAACCTTTTAAAAAAAAAATTATAATAAGCACAGCATAGTGGTAATTTGAAAACTCGATGTCGAAGTAAACAGGCAGATAGTGGTACTAAGCACTTAGGTTATAGCTCACTAACTAACCAAGTTAAGCAGCAAAGTTGTTCAGCATCCAAACAAGACATGGTTGGACAATTTCATTAATTTATTATATTTTATTGAGGTAGCTGTTCCAGAAACGAATAACAAATAAGAGTCAGAGACACGTAGAAATCTCACCAAACAAGCGTGAATTTACTTTATAGTGCATATCCACATAGAAATACCAGCAGCAAGTAAAGCATCAAATGGAAACACATGAAAATGAAAGCACGTCACAGTTCTACACACCTAGTCGGACACCACTACTTACTTGTTTCCATTAAACCCAGAAGTATCTTCTTATTATAAATATATATACATAAATTTCCAATCACATAAATTTCCAAGTAAAAGAGGGGGAGAATAAGGATATAACTGCCAAAGCTGAGTTAATTGCTCTCCATGCGACCAGGAGGCTTTGCATTGGAACAGACTCTAGTCTACTAATTATTCTGACCCAAAAAAAAGAGGGTTGAACTATAAAAAAAAGAAGTGGTAAACAATTAAATCTCAAACTAATTACCTGGAAGCTTTGGCACACCAAGCCTTTCACAGTATTCATCACAAAAGTGATTGCAATTTTTCGAAAGTAAATCATATGAATCTCCACGCCACTCTCTACTAAGCTCCCTCAAGATCTGATTGACCTTGAAAATCGGAAAGTTTGTTTTTCCAAGGACAATGGCTTCACGGTAGGAATACATTGGATTCTTTCCCGCAGGGCAACTAAAAACGCCAGATCCTTGTTCACAGAACCCAAATGACCATTCATCCCCACCAAAAACCTATCAAGGCATAAAGTATCGAATTAACTTCATGTACAATTCTCTTAGCCCTGAAGATAAAATCCATACATTCAATCTTCCTTTAGTAACTTTCACAAAAAGATCATATTATCTTAGTTCACACAGATACAACAGTCATACAAAATGGAAAAAATGACAAACATTGAGAGAGTTAACAAATTTTGATGAACACACCATAAGCAAATTTTTTGTTATATGATACATAGAATCCGGTATGAAATACGATTCAAGAATATATTTCTTCTTCAAGTAAAATGCAGAATTGTTTTGGGTAAGTTACATTATACTGCGAACCTAATCAACTTTAAGGGAAACAGATTCGTAAATACAACTAATTTACCCACAATTCCAAATTAAGACAAAGCAAATATTTTTGCTTGAAATCACAGCATTATAATTTTCATCACTAAGCATATGCTATCAAAATCTTTAAAGTAACCCCAACAAACAATCAGCATCCATAGATGAACAACACCCACGAATATGTTTCACCCAAGTCAAAATTCCAACCACCCAACATAACAGAACCCTAGATCTCCCATCTAAAATCATAGCCCTCAATAAATACACCATTTAACACCGCATGTAAGTACGTATAGACCCATGTAAATAAAAACAAAGACAACCTGTACGGCGCTGTGAAAAATACCACCGAGACCAATCCCGTCCTTGAAGATCTTATTGATCTGAACAATGGTGTTGTTCGTTTTCTCGGATCCACTATTCGTCACATCGTAAATATGCAATACCACCTCCGTCATCTTCTTCTTCCTCCAAAAACCCTAACCTTTATATTTTTTTCCCTCTTTCTCTCTCTGTAATATTCAAATCTGAGATTCAAAAAATCCAATTCCGCCACTCTTTTCTCCAACTCCACAATTTCACTCTTGGAGCTCTCTCGTGCGAAATTGGGAATTTTTGAAAATGTTGAGCCCTAAAAATGTCTAATTCTTGAATTTAGACACTCAGATAGTTCCACTATTTGAGAATCAAATTTCAGAAAGGGAAGCAAAAAAGCAAAGCAAACCCGTAATTTTGTACGGACTCATTTCGATTATTTAATTATCGGGAGAAGGAGGAGGGGAGGGCTAATTTGGAATTTTAAGGAGAAAAAGAACCCCGGAGTTTGGACAATTTACGGCGATTGACGGTTATTTTATAAGTGTGCCACTTCACTATTATGAATCATGACCATTAGTTCCACTTGGATAAGTGGGCCCCACCTTTTTAATGCACTTACTTTTTTTTGAATGGAGGTTAAAGACCGTCTCCTTGATGAGAATAGTATGTTATATTTGATGCAAAATTTAATATATTATATATTTAACCAAATTTTTAGTATTATGTTTTAATGCATAATCGTAAAAATTATTGTAAAATTTAATATTTCATTAATGTTAATTTGATATTTATTGAAAATATATAAAAAAAAAATATTTATTTTTTTTATATTTTATTATTGATAGTTGTTATCCGTATTTTCACCTCCATCACGTGGCAACCCATAGTGATTGGCTCAAACACTCGTAGACATCTTCAGGGTATGTTACTCCTTGAGACCTCTGTTCGGAGCGAGGATCCTTCGAGGTGAGGCCTTGTCTTTGACAGTCAGTAGGCCCTAGGTGCCTTAGAGTTAGATTACCTTCCAAAGATGTCCTCGGAACTGGAGGTTCTCCAGGTGAAGCAACTACGACTAGTGCTTCCTCAGTCATCCCCCAAGTCCGAGGTTTAGGTCCTCGAACCTAAGATAGGCACCAGGTGTTAGCCGTCCACAGCACCAAAGGATGGTCTGACAACATTTTTGGCGATCCGTCCACAGTGTTGTCGAGTATACGACTCGACAATTTGTACTCCCACTATGTCGTCTGACATAGAGGTACTCACAGTACGCCCTGACAGTACCTGGGGCATGTTCCCCATTAAGTAGGTCTTTCTGCAGTGGGCCCCACAAATCTCACTTGGGTCGTGGTCTCTATTCAATGTAGCACAATACATTGAATTGGTATTAGTCCCCCAATAATGAGAAGAATGTGTATTAATTATTGATGATTAGTATTAATGACCCCAACCTCTATAAATAGTGTTGGGAGTCTCATTGTAAGGGGTTCAGTTTTTTAGAGAGAAAACGCATTGTACTTAGAGCAATCTAAACGCTATCTGATAATACACTATTGGAACTTGCCATAACAAACTTTCAATCCTCTTAATACCAGAGACTCATGGACTAGGGTTCTTTTATAACCTGAACCACGTAAAAACTATTGTGTTTCTGTTATTTATTTCATTAATCTCTCGTTTTTAGGTTGATAGCGAAAAAGGCAATCAACAATAGTATAAGATACTAATAAAATAATAAGGTAAGAAGTGTACCATTTAATGCAAATAGATAAAAATAATATTAAAATAATAAAAATTGCATAAAAGTAAATAAAAAATTGTAGCATTTATGGTGATGCAAAATATGCATACATGTTATATTATATGTCAAATTTGGCCAAACTTATAGCATGTATCAAATTTGGCACAACTTTTGACACATATTTGGAGCAAGTTTTATGTAAAGTGAGCTATATTTTAACAGTACATCACCAATTTGGCACTCTATAGAGCATCTTCAATAGAGTGCTATACAAGTGATGTATAACAATTTTTTAGCCCATCTTCATAAAATTGAACTCCAATGGTGGTCTAAAATATGTGCCAAATTTGGCACATGCTAAAAGTTGTGCCAAATTTGGCATAAAATATAGCATGTGCCAAATTTGTCCTATAATAAATATCGCATTTTTAATTATTTTTGTATATTTTCAATAAACATTAATAGCTATATTGACTTTTTTTAGATAGTTTGTATCTTGTGCATTGGAATACAAATGTAAAAAGTAGGCCAAATATATCATTGACACATATTTTGGGCCAAATTTGACACAAACTATACACCATCCATTGGAGATGGTCTAACGGCTTATACACCGGTAGTTTTCTCTGTATGGGCTTTAATTTTTATTTTTTTTTCCAGTAATGAAGATTTCATGAAAAAAGGAATAAGAGTGTTATACAATCTAAGAACAAAAGATGCAAAAAATTCTAAGGGTATACAAGTTTTTTATCCACTTTAAAAGTAAGCACAATTAATTCATACCTAATACAAATATAGATTAGGGACCTTCTAATAAAATTAGACAACAAATTATAACATTCTCTAATAAAGAACCTATTTGAGAAAAATAAATGCAAAAAAATTTCTTCGAGAATACAGAAATTAAAGTCAATATGTCACATTCCATATGATATGGAAGACTAATCCAAAACTAACTTTAAAGCCACATTATGCCTGGATAACTGGGAACCAACCTACAAAAAACAAAAATATGGGATTATACAATTTTGGATCGTGTGTTTTGTCACATTAACTATTTGGACCCTATGTTTTAACAAATTAGTTTTTGGACCCTATATTTTGTAAAATGATTCAAATAGACACCTTAACCTAATTTTGATGAACAAAAAAAAGAATATAAAAACACAGTTGTCAGACAGAATGATTGTCCTTTTGTTTAAAGTTGTTAGTTTTGTGAATTATTTGTGATTATAGCTTCTTGGACCTTTGTCACATTACTGATTTAGACCCTGTGTGTTAATAAATTACTTTTTGAACTTTATGTTTTATAAAATAGTTCAAATAGACCTACAAACTCATATTTGATTAAGAAAAATTGAATATAACAACACAATTATTAGGCAGCATGATACTATTTTTGTTTTGAATTGTTAGTTTGGTGAATTATTTGTAATTTTAGTTCAAAAAACGTTGAAAAAAATCGTGTTTAGGGATCTATTTGAACCATTTTACAAACACACAAGGTCCAAACAATAATTTGTCAAAACACAGAGTCCAAACAGGTAATGAGACAAAAGACAAAGTTCAAAAAGGTATAAACTCTTTTTTTATAATGGTTTATGTTGACCCTGATTTTGGCCAACTGACACGAAGTCAAATTTATTTGATGTGGACAAACACGTTGGAAAGAATATGATGAAGAAATAATAAAGAGCACAAGAGTTTATAGTGGTTCGGCCCCAGAATCTGGTAATAACCTACGTCCACTTGAATTGTTATTGATATAGAATTCAAAGGAGTGATCAAAGAACGAGGGTTCAATGAGTTTCACCAACCTCTGAAGAACAATACAATATGTCAAATAGAATCACTCTAGTCTCCAATAATTCGAAGGCCAAAAAGTCCCCTCCTTGAGCTATCTTTTTCTATTTATAGACTCAAGGGGGATTACATTCATTTGTTATAGATATTCTTTCCTAAATAATAGGATACTCAGGAAATCATGGGAGTCAATTTCGGGATTGACTAAGATCTTTATAAAAATATCATGAGATACGCGGAACCTGCGACCATACTGGTCGCAGGTAAACTTCGACTGCCTTTTGCTTGTAATATCTCTTCTGGTCGATACCCTAGCAGAATTCCGCCAAGTGTCAGCCACGTGTCCAGAAGTCACTTGCCACGTCATTCATGCCTGTTTTTTGGATAACATTTGCCCCCCAAGTTTATTTATTACGAGCAATAAATAAACTTTTGAGGAAACGAACCTTCGGTTACCCCACCATACCTGTCAGAATACTTCGTGCAATCTTGGAAAAAGCAACCTACCCTTGTCTAATCACGGCTTTTCGCTTCCCAAGTAATCGTTTCGACGGCTATCACCCTTCCCCATACTTCGAAAAAGGGGAAGCTGATGATTACTTCCTTTTAATGCTTACGGACAAAAATATATATATATCCTCTTTGAAGTCTCCTTTTTCTTTTTACGCAAGCTATCACTCTTTCAAGAAACCCTAACACCAGAGCTCTTGTTTCCCTCTGAAGACCGTCCTTTGGCGTTTTAAGATTCAACCCGTGAGCCCCTTTTACGCTCGGAAAATCCCTCAAATCTCCACAATCTTCATTTTGGTAAGTTTCTGGACTCTTACGCTTTAGATTTTTGTCGTGCATGCTTCTGTAGACCGACTGTTGGGTTCATTCGTTTCTGGGTTGAAATACATGTCAGTAGGGGGGTTTAATAGGTGACACTAAATGTTGCGTGATATTTCTCTGTTACTAGGGAGTTACGAGTTAGTTTGATAGTTAAGATCATGGCCTTAGGACGTAAAATCGAAGTGAAAATTCGATTTTTATGCTAGCTCGAAAACCGTGTTTTTCCCGCCCTAAAAGGAGTTGAAAAACCGTGTTTTTCCCACCCTAAAAGGAGTTGAAAAAGCTTTTTCAAAAAACTTTTTGCTTTCACTTTTGATCTGTTTATCAAACTATTCGCGTGAAAAAATTTAGTTTCTTGTTAGAATGCTGCTGTATAAAAGCTTAACTTTTATACTCGACCAGCGTTATTCTAAAAAACTTTCAAAATTCTTCATCCTCACCTCCCCATTCTTCTATTTGCAGACTTTAATGCCAGATTTGTGGGGAGGTGAACGGCCCATTGACGATGATCTTCTTGCCCAGCTTCTCGAAGGTGAAGAACGAATGACTGACCGAGTTCACGAGATTCCATTTTCACAATCTTCTTCTAGATCTCGTCCATCACCACCTCAAATGGCCCGCTCTAAGTCCTTAGGCAAGAAAAGACCTGACTCCGAAAAACAGTCCAAACTCTTCTGCCCAGCCTGATTCACAGGCTAGGGTTCCCTCGACAGTGGTCGAGAAAATGCCGCCTCAGACCCTCGTATCCAAGTCAGGGCCCGCCCTCAGCATCAAAACCTTCCTGATTTCGAGTGGTATCTCTCCCCCACCAGCCAAGTGACTCCTCGGATGCTTGCCAATTATCGCAGGAAGTATCCTCTTACAGGAGTTAATCTTACCATCCCGGCTGCTGATCAAAGAGCTAACCTTCCCGGGGGTGCCTATAGAGCTTGGTCTAGATATTACATAGAGGCGGGGGCTATCCTCTCTCTACATCCTTTTTACTAGGGGGTGGCCAACTATTTTGGTGTCGCCCCCTTTCAAATTACTCCAAATGGATATAGAATGCTGGCCGCACTCTATATCCTGTATAAACTTAAAAAATGGCCAGAACCTACTCCTCATGAGGTCAACTTCCTCTTCGACCTTAAGTCCAACCCTCAACAATACGGGACGGGCTTCTTCCATCTCTGTCACCAGGAAACTAGCCGAACTTTTCTGAGTGACACTACCCATATTTCCAACGTGGGGCAGTACAGTAGGGAGTACTTCCTCACGCCGGATATGACTACGAACAACCTGGCCTTCGCTCGTGGAGGTAAATGCTTCTTTCACTGGTCACTACTTTTCCTTAACAAATTCTCCTGAATCCTTTCTAAAATATACTATGCCTTTTAGGACCATGGTTACGTCCGAACCCAACACCAGACATGGTGTTGAGGTCAAACGCACTGGCCAGGATGGCAGACGCAGAAAAAAGCGTCAAGTCCCTGGTCACTGATGAAAATCTGAGGCTATCTGGCCTCCTGGCTCCTCTCCATGAAACAAGAGGACCTATGGTAGCAGATGCCACGGCCAAGGGGGATCCCGAGCAGCAACCCCTGGCGTCTCCTCCTCGAAGGAGGCCGACGGGGGTTACGATCAGGGAACCCACTGGCGTTCCTTCAGCAGAAAGGCCTTCTGCGCCCCAAGGCAAGGGGAAACAAAAGGCAACAGAGTCTGTCATAGACCTAGATGAATCCTCAGATGAAAACGGTATTGTTATTTTTCTTTTAAATAGCTTGCCAATTCCCTATCACTTGTTTGACGGGGACGGCAATTTTACGTATACTCCAAATCTAGAGCCAGACTTCTTCGTGCCAGATAGTGAGTGTATGACTAATAGAGTCAGTAGTATAGCGACCAGTAGTTGTAGCTCGGGTATTAAACTTTGTGACCTCTTTTCTGTTTTATCAAGAATTTTCATCTGCCTTTATCTTATCATCTGCATATTTTTCTTTGTACACAGAGATGGCTACTCCCAACGTTTTTGATATGTACTAGGCTCAAGAGGAGGCAGAGGTCCCCCTGGTTCGACGATTGACATCCAGGAGGCATAATGGCGAATCGAGTCAAGGACCTCCGGCTAAGAAGGGTCGAACAGAAGATCCTTCCAAGGATGCGCCAACTGGACAAACCCTTGCTCAGCCTTCCGCTCCTGCTGAGAAGGAGGCTGCCCTTGCTGCCAACCCTCCGCCTGCGGCCCGAAAGGAGCACACTCCGCAAGCAGAGCTTCCTAGGACCAAGCTCTTGAACTGCTCCCTGCGATCAGCCAAACATCGCCTTGTCCATATCTTGAAGCACGACCGTTGCAGGGAGGCAATGGCTAAAGCTGAGAGCATGGGGGTTGACCAGATCCTCAACAGGGCTCTTAACAAAGTGGCCAGTGTAAGTATTTTTCCTCTTGGATTTTACTTCTCCTTTTTGTAGTATAGTCTAACTTTTATTTCCCTGACTGCAGGCCATGCTGACAATAACTGTTGCTCGCACTCGTGCCCTAGCTACCATCGACCAGGCTCGGGCAAAAGTCGTCGAGGAGTTCCAGGTGAGAGCCACCGAGGAGCTTCAGGCTGCAGAAGCCAGGCACGCTGGGGAGTTGGAAGTGGTTACTCAGCAGAAGGATGCTGCGGTGGCAAAGCTGGCAAAGGCTGAGTCTTCTAAGGAAGCCATGTAGAAGCAGAGGGATGAATACCAGGATTCCAGCTGAACCCAATATCGTGAAGTCAAGAGGCTCAAGGAGGAGCTCCTAGATAAGGACAAGGCCATAGCTGTTCTTGAGAGCCAGGTGGAGCAGTTGAAGCTTACCAATGCTAATAATTTGGAGAGGTACAAGAATGCGACACTTCGGTGTTTCTACGACTTTTGGAAACACAACCGGGGTGCCAATTTTAACTACCTTCCAGAAGATGCCAGGAATGCTGAGTTCGCCCGCTGCACTGCTCGATTGGCTGAAGAAGAAGAAAGAGCAAGGGTTCCTTCTTCCCCAAGCATCCAGCCGGCCGCTGACGTAGAGGAGGGAGGAGTTGTTGAGAATGCGGCCAATCAGACTGCTGAGCAAGACCCTCCTGCTCCTTAAACTTATTTCTTTTTTTATTTTTCTTTAATTCACGACCCGCGGGTCGTGTTGTAAAGACAATTTTAACTTTTAAATTTGCTGCACAGGCAGCAAACTTTTCCTTTTACTTTAAACAATTACATCCAAGTAGTGATGCTTGCAGTGTAAAATAATGCCTTATGATATTATAATATTTTCTTTTTATTATCACATCTGTTCGCATGACCGAACTTAGCATAGTACTTTGGCTTGACTTAACAAAATATAAAATTTGAAAAATACTCTAAGTATCGTAGCATGCTTTCACTCATTTTGTTCATGTGTTTACATACCTTTTGGTATGCTTTGCTATCGATGTACCTTATATGCCCCCCAAGTGATCGAGGAGCTTTAGGTCCTTGGTCACTTGCCTTGACCATGACCTGTGCGAACATTACTACTTGATAGTAATTATAACACTTGTAATACAGCAAAACAACACACGTAATGAACAAATACTTGTAAAATAAATTTACAAAGGTTGGCAAGAATGACTGGCTGCGCACAGTCCCTTATAATCTCGTATTAAAATGGACTAAACATGTCTTTACGAGTGATCTTAAAAAGATCTTACACTTATAAGCGATTAGCCATACAACGTGGTTAACCCTTTTTCGAAACTTGTAAAAAGTAAAAATTAATACAAGTCAGTCATTTAAAAAGGACTGTTTATTGGTAGTACTTGCGCAGGTGTTCACCGTTCCAATAAGAGTGGAACGAGATCTCCATTTAAGCGTGCAAGCTTGTAGGTGCCCGGATGAAGGACTTCCTCAATCTGGTAAGGTCCTTCCCAGTTTGGTCCGAGCACTCCAGCAGTGGGGTCGCGGGTATTCAAGAAAACTCATCGTGGCACTAGGTCACCAACGTTGAATTTCCTTTCTTTTACTTTTGAGTTAAAATACCGGGCGACCTTTTGCTGGTACGCAGCGACTCGGAGTTGGGCTCGTTCTCGTATCTCCTCAATTGAGTCTAGGGACTCCATCTTTAGTTGGTTATTCTGGCCCTGGTCGTATGTAATGCGTCGATGTGAGGGGGGATCTAATTCGACGGGCAACATAGCTTCATACCCGTATGCTAAGGAAAACAGAGTATGACCTGTTGCTGTTCGATGAAAGGTTCTATACGACTAGAGGACTTCAGGCAGCTGCTCTGGCCATGCTCCTTTAGCGTCTTCAAGCCTTTTCTTCAGGGTGTCCTTAAGCATTTTATTCACTGCTTCGACCTGCCCGTTTGCTTGTGGATGCGTGACTGAAGAAAAGCTTTTGATAATCCCGTGCCTTTCGCAGAAGTCGGTGAATAAGTCACTGTCAAATTGGGTGTCGTTGTCTAAGACAATCTTTCGAGGCAAACCATATCGGCAAACAATGTTCTTGATGACAAAGTTAAGAACTTTCTTGGTCGTTATGGTAGCGAGTGGTTCAGCTTCGACCCATTTGGTGAAGTAGTCGACTGCTACTACTGCGTACTTCACTCCGCCTTTTCCCATTGGCAAGGATCCAATTAAGTCTATACCCCATACCGCGAAAGGCCAAGGACTCTGCATCTGCTTTAACTCGCTTGGGGCTGCGCGTGGGATTTTGGAAAATCTCTGACACTTATCGTACTTTCGTACAAACTCCATTGAATCTTCATTCATAGTCGGCCAGAAATAGACCTGCCTTAGAATCTTTTTCGCCAAACTTTGCCCCCCAGCGTGATCCCCGCAGAAGCCTTCATGTACTTCCTTCATTAGCTCTTTAGCTTTCTCTGGTGTAATACATCTGAGCAACGGCATGGAATATCCCCTTCGGTATAGAACACCATCGACCAGTATATACTTAGCAGCCTGTCTCTAAAGAGTTCTAGCTTTGTTTCTATCTGCTGGTAGTACACCATTTGTCAGATACTCCAAGTAAGGCGCCATCCATGTATCTTCCATTCGGATTTCCATACTGGTTTCATTTGCTCGTATGCTTGGCTCGCTCAATCTTTCTACTGGCACAATATTCAAAATGTCAGCATCTTTTGCGCTCGCAAGTTTGGCTAAGGCATCTGCATTCGAATTCTGATCCCGGGGGATTTGCTGGAGGGTATACTTCGTGAATTGGGCTAACAGGTCTTTAGTTTTGTTCAAGTAGGCCACCATTTTTAGGCCTCGTACTTGATATTCCCCTAGGACTTGATTCACTACCAGTTGTGAATCACTGTAAATATCCAGCACCTTTATGCTCATGTCTTTTTCCATTCTTAATCCAGCGAGGAGTGCTTCATATTCGGCTTCATTATTCGACGCTGTGAAGTCAAACCTAATGGCGCAGTGAAATCGATGCCCTTCTGGCGTTATCAAGATCACTCCTGCTCCTGCGTGAGATTCGTTTGACGACCCATCTGTGAATAACTTCCACGAGGGAGCTTCATCTTGAGGCTCAGGCGCACTAGGCTTTTCGCACTGCTCGCTGTCCGGGAGTTCAGTGAACTCTGCAATAAGATCAGCCAAGACTTGTCCCTTTACTGCTGTTCGCGGTGAATATATAATATCGAACTGCCCCAGTTCGACTAGCCATTTTAATAAACGCCCAGCCGCCTCTAGTTTTTGGAGGACTTGCCGAAAGGGCTGGTCAATTAAGACTGTAATGGGATGGTCTTGGAAGTAAGGACGTAGCTTCCTTGAGGCCAAGATTAAACAGTATGCTAACCTCTCGATGGGAGGATACCTCAGGTCTGCTCCGATTAGCCTCTTGCTTACATAGTAAACCGCTTTTTGTACGCCTTCTTCCTCTCGTACTAGTACCGCACTAGCAGCAACTTTAGTGATCACCAGGTAAATGAACAAAGTTTCTTCTTCGATAGGCTTTGATAAAATAGGAGGCTGTGCCATATGGGCTTTCAAGGCCTGAAAAGCTTGCTCGCAGTCTCTTGTCCATTCAAATTTCTTGTTGCCCCTAAGTAGATTGAAGAAAGGGATGCACTTATCCGTTGACTTGGAAATAAATCTACTTAGGGCTGCAATTCTCCTGGTTAAACTTTGTACATCCTTGATCTTCTCGGGCGATTCCATGTCGATCAGGGCTTTTATCTTGTCGGGGTTGGCCTCGATTCCTCTTGAATTAACAATGAACCCCAAAAGCTTCCCTGATCCAACTCCGAAGGAACATTTGAGAGGATTTAGTTTTATCTGGTACTTGTTCAATACATCGAAACACTCTTGCAAATCCTTCACATGTCCTTCTGCCTTTTTTGACTTTACCAGCATGCCGTCCATGTATACCTCCATGTTTACTCCGATCAATTCTTTAAACATGTGGTTAACTAACTGCTGGTAAGTCGCACCTGCGTTTTTCAGTCCGAAGGGCATTACCTTATAAAAATATAATCCCGTATCGGTCCGAAAGCTGGTGTGATCCTCGTCAGGGGGATGCATGATGATCTGATTGTAGCCTGAGTATGCATCCATGAAAGAGAGGACCTCGTGTCCTGCAGTAGCATCGACCAACTGGTCGATCCTTGGGAGTGGGAAGCAATCCTTCGAGCAGGCTTTATTGAGATCTGTAAAATCCACACAGATTTGCCATTTGCCGTTGGGCTTGGGAACCAGTACTGGATTAGAGACCCGTGATGGATAAAACGCCACCCTGATGAACCCATTCTCCTTTAATCTCTCAACTTCTTCTTTTAAGGCTCTCGACCGATCCTTATCGAGCAGCCTTCTTTTTTGTTGCACGGGTGGAAAACTCTTGTCTATGTTCAGGACATGGCTGATAAATGCAGGGTCTATTCCAGCCATGTCTTTGTGCGACCAGGCAAAGACCTCCTGGTTTTTCCACAAAAACTCCACCAGTGCATGCTTCGTGGTTGGTTCTAAGTTTTTCCCGACCTTCACGACTCTGGTCGGGTCTTTCTCGTCAAGTTGGACCTCTTCCAGGTCCTCGACGGGTCCAACGTTTTCTTCAAAATCCCCAAAGAGAGGATCTAAATCTATATCCTCACTTTGGGCAACACCCTATTTGGTGACTTCATCACCGGGTTGGGCTTGTGTATCAATTGCCATCTGCAACCTATCTGGGGGAGTGCTCTTTGACGTTCCCTTCTTCGCCTTTGTGACTGAGGCGTTATAGCACTCCCTAGCCTCCCTCTGGTTTCCCAACACGCATCCTACCCCTGCGTCTGTCGAGAATTTCATGGCTAAGTGCCACATAGAGGTGACGGCTCGTAGATCAACCAGTATAGGCCTCCCAATGACGACATTGTATGCCGAAGGACAATCGACTACTATGAAAGTAGTGAGTAATGTCCTGGTAGCAGGCGTTGTACCTACTGTCACTGGTAGTCTGATTGACCCTGCGGGGGCGAGTCCCTCACCAGAGAAGTCGTATATTGTTTGGTTGCAGGGATCCAGGTCCTTAACGGACAACTTCATGCGTTCCAGTGAAGACTTATATAGGATATTCACCGAACTTCCTGTGTCAACCAGCACTCTCTTCACCATCATGTTGGCCATTTGGATATCCATGACCAGCGGATCGGAATGTGGGAATCGGACATGTTGGGCATCGCTATTAGAGAAGGTTATCTCGCCTTCTTCTGACCGAGCCTTTTTCTGCGTGCGGTCATCCACAGTCATCATCTCGATGTCCTGGTCGTGGCGCATAGTCCGAGCATATCATTCTCTGGCCTTTCCGCTGTTTCTCGCGAGGTGCGGGCCTCCACAGATGGTTAACAATGTTCCAGTTACGGGATCAGGCTGCAAAGGTGGCGAGCGTTGGCGTGTGGGCGCTTGCTCGTTGCCACCTGGAGCTTTTCGTTGGGAATTTCCCGAGGTCCATATATATCTTCTCAAGTGTCCTTGTCTAATAAGGAACTCGATCTCATCCTTCAGCTAGTTGCATTCGTTGGTATCATGTCCGTAGTCGTTATGATAACGACAGAACTTGGTAGTGTCTCTTCTCGAAATATCCTTTTGAATGGGAGCGGGTTTCTTATAAGGCACGCTGGAACTCGTGGCCTGATAAATCTCTCCCCGAGATTCAATAAGGGCAGTATAGTTAGTGAACCGAGGTTCATAACGGTTACCCTTGGATCGTTTATTGTCAGAGGTTGAAGGCTCGTTGTGTGGTCGTTTCCCCCCATTCTTGTCATTGCCATTTCCGTTCCCATTGCCTTTTCCGTTGTCGTTGGGCTTGGACCCATTGGCGGCTTTGGCGGGCTCGGCAGTCCCCTTGTCCTTGCCTGAGGACTTTCCTTCGTTGGCGATGGCGTCTTCGAGCTTGATGTAGCGATCAGCTCGATCTAATAACTCCTGGGTAGTTCTAACCCTATGTTTTCGAAGGCTTTCCCAGAGAGGCGTGCAGCGCTTAACCCCCGCGATTATGGCCATCATCTTGCCTTTGTCTCCCACTATTTTTGCTCCAGCAGCTGCTCGCATAAAGCGCTGGACGTAGTCCTTCAGTGGTTCTCCATCTTGCTAGTGTATTTCAACCAGCTGGTTTGCCTCAGTCAAGTGCACACGACCCGCGTAGAAATGTCCGTAAAACTCATTTACGAACATTTCCCAGGAAACTATACTTGCAGGAGGGAATTTGAAAAACCACTCCTGTGCGGCATCAGAAAGTGTTGTAGGGAAGATCCTGCACCGAGCGTCTTCGGACAATTTCTGAATGTCCATTTGTATCTCAAACTTGTTAACGTGAGATACTAGGTCACCATACCCATCAAAGTTCAGAAGCGTAGGCATTTTAAACTTGCTAGGAGTTTCGACCATAGCTATCCTCTGGATGAAAGGAGTACCTCTTCTCCTATCGTGGTCGATATAAGATGTTCTTCCCCCGACCAGCTGCTGCACTGCCTGGTTGAGGGCATCTATCTAGGCCTACACGGCGCTAGGAATTGTCGTGGCCTCTGGAGCTGGGGGGACGTTCTCGTCTTGTCGCTCCCGACGATCATTGAGTATGTCTCTTAAGTCCTCGTCTCTCCTCCGCTGCTCGCTAGCTCTGAACTGGTTGAAGGCGTTATTTTCTCTGGGCTTCCCCCCAGCGTCCCGTCTGTCGGGTTGGTCATCCTGAGGTGGCTGGCTTCTGCCTCCACCTCTTTCTTCATTCCTCCGACCGGCATTTCCTCTGCCTGAGTCGGCCTCGTTATAACCATGGTCGTCTCTGAATCTTGATTGTCTATGGTGGGATCGACTGTTCCCTCGATTGCCTTCCCGGGCTGGAACCTCCCGAGCATTAGAGGGTGGTCTGCGTTGGTCGTTAGGTCCCCATGAATTATCATGTCGTGGGGGGCCTCAGACCACAGAGCCTAACTCTGAGTTTCTCCTGTTGCCAGGAGGATGCTTTCCTCTGCTCAGAAGATTAGGCTCGTCTCCCCTATGGCGTCTAGGACTGCGAGGCTGCTGCCTGGCCCTATTCTGCCTCTGCTGTGGGGGATTTATGCGACCAGTTTGGGATGGAGGCTGTGCTTCAGGATCCCCTAGCGGGACATCATCCTGAGGCGTCGGTGGCTGCTCGGGCCTTTGTGGGCTCGAGGGTTGGATAGGCGGGCTAGGATTGGGACCCCTGTGGGGTGGCCCATTCGCGGGTTGATCAGGCTGTGAGGCAAGTGCAGCCTGATTCCTAGCCAATTGTAAGGATGCCTCGAGGGCTGCCATGGCCTCCCTCTGGCGACGGTCCATCTCCGCCTGCCTTTCACTCAGCTACAAGCGATGTCGTTCAATTTCTTGTTGCTGTCGCGCCATGATTTCGACAGCACTTTCCTGGCCGGTCCTCAGATTGGCCAGCTCCTCCTACAATACCCCTGGGGTATTTTTCAGTGTCGCGTCGTCCATTTCTTCCTCATCAAATTCCAAATGTGGCTCATCCTCAGCCACATTGGGAGGAGGAGGAGACGGGTTAGATGGTGCAGCGCCGGCCGCCTGTCCAGTTTTCCTGGTAGTTTTCGCCATTGATCTTTCAATGATAATGTATCAAGCTCTCAATGAAAGCACCAGAATGTTGACCCTGATTTTGGCCAACTGACACGGAGTCAAATTTGCTTGATGTGGACAAACACGTTGGAAAGAATATGATGACGCAATAATAAAGAACACAAGAGTTTATAGTGGTTCGGCCCCAGAATCTGGTAATAATCTACGTCCACTTGAATTGTTATTGATATAGAATTCAAAGGAGTGATCAAAGAACTAGGGTTCAATGAGTTTCACCAAACTCTAAAGAACAATACAACATGTCAAATAGAATCACTCTAGTCTCCAATAATTCGAAGGCCAAAAAGTCCTCTCCTTGAGCTATCTTTTTCTATTTATAGGCTCAAGGGGGATTACATTCATTTGTTACAGATATTCTTTCCTAAATAATAGGATACTCAGAAAATCATGGGAGTCAATTTCGGGATTGACTAAGATCTTTATAAAAATATCATGAGATACGCGGAACTTGCGACCATACTGGTCGCAGGTAAACTTCGACTGCCTTTTGCTTGTAATATCTCTTCTGGTCGATACCCTAGCAGAATTTCGTCAAGTGTCAGTCACGTGTCCAGAAGTCACTTTCCACGTCATTCGTGCCTGTTTTTTGGATAACAGTTTATATTTTACTTATTTAAAATATTTTGTAAAATTTCTACAATTTTTTTCGCAGTAAAAAATTATATAAATTTGAATAATTTGTAGTGCTGATAACTCTACAAAATAGAGTTATTTTACCATATTTTATATGCTAATTATTGCTTAGTTCTTGAGTTTTTAAGTAACTTAATAAGTTTTTAAGTAATTTTTAATTTATTAGTCTTATTGTAATTTTTTAGATTTTTATATGTTTTTATAGATATTTTATTGTTTTATGTTGTAATTTAATTATTTAAAATTAGTGTTGTTAGTTTGAATGCTAAAAATCTAGTTTTATTGAACTTAAATGCTAAATTAAATTAAGTTATAATTAATATTTTTAAAGAATTAATATGATTTATTTTACACTTAAAAATATTTGATTATGACTTAATTTATGTTTATTTTGTAGGAAATTGTTGTATTGTTGGTGCTTGAAAAGTAAAGAAAAAAGAAGGAGAAATTGGCATTTTCAAAGAAAAAAAGGAAGAAATTGACATTGTTAAAAAGCTTTGGAAAAGCCTCCCCACCAAAGCCAGCCTGTGTGCCACTCCCACCTCCAGCCGAAGATGCCCAACACTCCCTTGGGCCCAGCTCCTTCAGCCAAATGCCTGGCCTAGCCCGTTTCTTCTTCAGCCTCCCAGTAGCAAGCCTCCATGCCACCAGCCGTCAACTCCAGCCCACGGTTCCACCTGGCCCAACCTGCCTTTGCCCAAGCTTGAAGCCCCTACTGCTTCCCTTCCTCCTGCAAGCCCACTCGCCTAGGCCTTCCTCAACGCCTCAGCCTCCCACATGGCCCATCCGAGCCCAACAGCAGCCACAGGCCCACGCTTGGGCCTGCCTCCACCCCAGCTGCCTGTCCCAACCACCACCAGCCCCCTTTGTAATTTTTGTTGAGCCCAACAAAAGCATCATTCTCCCCCTTGTCCTCAATGCCCAAAAATGCCAACTTTTTACCCAAAATTTTCCACAAATTTTACCCAAAAATCATCATTACACCCTAAAATTTACCCATATTTGCTATATTATTATTAATTTAATCAATTTAATTAATTTAAATTGATTATTTTAATACTCTCATTTTGGCTATAAATAGGGAATTTTCATGACCATTTGGGTGTGATTATTTTTAGGAGAGGTTACACAACAATTTCTACACTTTCAAGACCCTCAATTCTCTTCATCTTTTTCTTCTTTTTAGTTATTTTTTCTATGAGTTTCTAGAGGAAAATTTTGGTGGTTTTCCTCCAAATTTTATTAGTTATGTTTGTAATTTTTTTGTTTGTATTTTCTATGCTAGTTATGAGTTTCTAATCTTTTTAAGATTATTGAGGTGATGATGAAACAATATGTAACTAGATATTGTTTATTTTGTATGTTGATTTCTCATTTTGTGCAATAAAGTTTATCGATTTTCTTCTTCAAATATTTTCTTTCATTTTAAATATCTTGTATTTTTTATTGTTAGAACATATTTACACTGTGTTTTTCATTAGTGCAAAATCATAATATTCTTTGATTATGGTGTGCCATTAAATTATGGACATCAAATGCTTAGAACAAAAATATTATGTTTTGCCTTATAAATAATATTCATTGATTTATTTGTTATTTCATTAGATTGATTTACATCAAATACTTTGAAATTATAATTTTAAAAGAGAAGATAAATCCTATATTTTTATAAAAACTTGTGCTTAAATAGAATATCTAATTTAAATAAGTGATGGTGCTAAAACTTGTAAATCAATGTACTTATAAATATTATTGAACTTATATTTTGTGGATTCTATTATCTTAATAATATTTCTTCTACCATTTTGTTTACAATTATTAATTTAAGTATATATTGTCTTTAATATCTTTATTATTATCTTTTATTTTATTTTCTTGAAACAAAAATCTCATCAATTTTTGGAGCTAGGTTAGAATTTATTAATTTTGGTTTAAAATAGTTTCTTTTTTATTTTAGAATACTCCTTTGGGTTCGATCTCGTGCTTACACGAACACTATATTTCATATACGATTCGTGCACCTGTGAGTTATAAATTTTTAAAACATACCCGTTTTGGGTCCATCAAGTTTTTGGCGTCGTTGCCGGGGAGTTGCAAGAAAGGAAATGAAATTTATCTCAAGGTTAGTGAATTCTTCTACTAGTTATTTAATTTTTGTGCCTTAAAAAAACTATATATACAAAAATATAAGCAATATATATTCATATAAAACTAAAAAAAAAGATAAAAAGAAAATTTGGGACGGTTTTACCACCCATAAAAAAATTTACTTATATTTTTATATTTATTGTTTTTTATTTAGTTGACGGCACTTGTACCTCTTATCTATCATTTTAATTTTTATAGTTGATGACACTTATGCCTCCTAACTTTGTTATAATTTTATTTCATTTATATCTTTGTTAGTTGACGGCACTTGTGCCTCCTAGCTTTTGTGTTATTATTATTTTTATTATTATTATTGTTATTTTGTAATAATTGATGTCATTTGTGCCTCCTAACCTTTTATTTTATTATATTGTTATTAGGTGATGGCACTTATGCCTCCTAAATTTTGTTTAATATCTTAACATTGTTTTTGTTCTCTTAATTTTATTTTATTTTTCTTTTTACCCTAATTATCATTTTTAAAAAATTGCCTATCATTTAGTTTTTACCATATGAATCATTTTAATTATAGTTGGAATTATGAGTACAACTATTATGCACAATCAAATTTAAATTATGGAGAAACTAATGATATGCATGAATCCTTTGATATCCCATTTGCCCCTGCCCATCATCCAAATTTTTCATGGAGTCATACCCAGTCTCCAATAGGGCATGAATTCAACATGCATAATCAAAGTCATGCCCAATCTGACCTATTATATCCCATTCAACGAGAAACGAGCTCATCTTTAGAGGATACCCTACAACAGTTCGTGCAATCAACCTATCAAATCTTACAAGCCCAGTCTAAGTCAATCTCAAAAATTGAGACAATAGTAGGACATCTTGCAACTGTTATAGAGTCGGAAAAACAAGTTTATCCCAACCAACCCATTCCCAATCCAAATAGTCAAATTGAAAATGAAAAGGAGAATGAAGTTATTAAAGAACTTGTAATATGCATCCAACCCCCTAAAGAAACAAAAGAGTTGAATGAAATAATTCTCGAGACTCATGAGGAAAATGAAAAATATATATTTATATCTCAAGAGCCCATAAATGAACAAATTTGTGTATTCACTCAAAATGAAAATGAGTCTAATATAGATATGCAATTTTCTTATTTTATTGATATTCCATTAAAATTGCATATTTCTAGTTTTCTTGTAGGTGTGATGTTATCTATCATTATTTATGGCATTTGCATCAAAGTCATAGCTCACCCTACTAATTAAATTTTACACCATCGATTGGGTGTAGGTTGAAAGAAAAAAAAGAATTATAGTCGAGCTAAAGACTATAAACTAAAGCGCTTTGTGGGAGGCAACCCATACTTTCATGTTTCATTTTATATTTCACTTTTGTTGTGTGTTATGTTTCATGTTTTTCAAATTTCAAAAGCTTGAAGGAAACTTCTTTCCCAAAAAGAAAAGAAGAGAAGAAAACAAATGAGCCAAATCAAGGAAGCATACATCCAAGGGAGTAGTTCTTAACTTTTTCTATTTTATTACTCATTGAGGACAATGTTTCATTTAAGTTTGGGGGTAGTGTGTATGTATTTTTCTTGGTGTTGATGTGTGTTTTCTTTGTGTTTTTGCATGTTTTTCATTTGTTGTAAAATTAAAAAAATATATATATTTTCTTTGTTTTGTTTGAAAAAAAAAAATTGGTGATTTTCATTTTCTGATGATAAAAATTATGATTGAAATTTTCCTTAGTTCTTAGAAAAGTATAAATAAATCTTAAACTTTGTTTTTAATTTTTGAGTTAGTTTTGTTTAATTATAGATTTTTATTATTATTATTATTTTTCTTTATTTCATTATATGACACTGTTCTTTCTAAAAAAAAAGTCACGTTGAAAAAATGGAGGGAGATAAGAAAAGTAAGCTTATGCGATTTATATATAAAAGAAAAACGTGTTTCTTGAGATTTAATCTATTTTTGTTTGCATAAGCTTGTCTAATGTTCACATGAAGATTTGATGTTTGTGTGTTTGCATGTTGAATATTTATTTTGAAAACAATTTTAACTTTTTAATTAATTACATAATCTTTACTTTTATTTGTGATTTTCTTTGAACTATTTCCATTATGTAATTTTTGACGAAAACATTTGACATCACCAATTAAAAAAAATGTGTGTGTTTTTTATTTTTATTTTGCTCGAGGACTAGCAAAATATTAAGTTTGGGGGTGTGATAACTCTACAATATAGAGTTATTTTACCATATTTTATATGCTAATTATTGCTTAGTTCTTGAGTTTTTAAGTAACTTATTAAGTTTTTAAGTCTTATTATAATTTTTAGATTTTTATATATTTTTATAGATATTTTATTGTTTTATGTTGTAATTTAAATATTTAAAATTAGTGTTGTTAGTTTGAATGCTAAAAATCTAGTTTTATTGAACTTAAATGCTAAATTAAATTAAGTTATAATTAATATTTTTAAAGAATTAATATAATTTATTTTATACTTAAAAATATTTGATTATGACTTAATTTATGTTTATTTTGTAGGAAATTGTTGTATTGTTGGTGCTTGAAAAGCAAAGAAAAATGAAGGAGAAATTGACATTTTCAAAGAAAAAAATGAAGAAATTGACATTGTTAAAAAGCTTTGGAAAAGCCTCCACACCAAAGCCAGCCCGTATGCCACTCCCACCTCCAGCCGAAGCTGCCCAGCACTCCTTTGGACCCAGCTCCTTCAACCAAATGCCTGGCCCAGCCCGTTTCTTCTTTAGCCTCCCAGCAGCAAGCCTCCATGCCACCAGCCGTCAGCTCTAGCCCACGGTCCCACCTGGCCCAACCCGCCTCTGCCCAAGCCCGAAGCCCCTACTGCTTCCCTTCCTCCAGCAAGCCCACTCGCCTCGGCCTTCCTCAACGCCTCAGCCTCCCACATGGCCCATCCGAGCCCAACAGCAGCCACAGGCCCACGCCTGGGCCTGCCTCCACCCCAACTGCCTGTCCCAGCCACCACTAGCCCCCTTTGTAATTTTTGTTGAGCCCAACAAAAGCATCATTTTGCCCTTGTCCCCAATGCCCAAAAATGCCAACTTTTTACCCAAACTTTTCTACAAATTTTACCCCAAAATCATCATTACACCCTAAAATTTACCCATATTTTCCATATTATTATTAATTTAATTAATTTAAATTGATTATTTTAATACTCTCATTTTGGCTATAAATAGGGAATTTTCAAGACCATTTGGGTGTGATTATTTTTAGGAGAGGTTACACTACAGTTTCTACACTTTCAAGACCCTCAATTCTCTTCATCTTTTTCTTCTTTTTGGTCATTTTTTCTATGAGTTTTTAGAGGAAAAATTTGGTGGTTTTCCTCCAAATTTTCCTAGTTATGTTTGTAATTTTTTTGTTTGTATTTTCTATGCTAGTTATGAGTTTCTAATATTTTTAAGATTATTAAGGTGATGATGAAACAATATGTAGCTAGATAGTGTTTATTTTGTATGTTGATTTCTTATTTTGTGCAATAAAGTTTATGGATTTTCTTCTTCAAATATTTTCTTTCATATTAAATATCTTGTATTTTTTATTGTTAGAACATATTTATACTTTGTTCTTCATTAGTGCAAAATCATAATATTCTTTTATTAAGGTGTGCCATTAAATTGTGCACATCAAATGCTTAGAACAAAAATATTATGTTTTGCCTTATAAATAATATTCATTAATTTATTTGTTATTTCATTAGATTGATTTACATTAAATACTTTGAAATTATAATTTTAAAAGTGAAGATAAATTCTATATTTTTATAAAAACTTGTGCTTAAATAGAATATCTAATTTGAATAAGTGATGGTTTGATTAATTTCTACTATTACTAAAACTTGGAAATCAATGTACTTATAAATATTATTGAACTTATATTTTGTAGATTCTATTATCTTAATAATCTTTCTTCTACCATCTTGTTTACAATTATTAATTTAAGTATATATTGTCTTTAATATCTTTATTATTATCTTTTATTTTATTTTATTTTCTTGATACAAAAATCTCATCAATCTTTGGAGCTAGGTTAGAATTTATTAATTTTGGTTTAAAATAGTTTTCTTTTTTATTTTAGACAACTCCTTTGGGTTCGATCTCGTGCTTACACGAACACTATATTTCATATACGATTCGTGCGCTTGCGAGTTATAAATTTTTAAAACATACCCATTTTGGGTCCATCAAGTGCCAAAAATAGGGTCCAAATAATCTATTACATGCACGCCTATATGTAACACCCTACTACTCAGGGACCGTTACACTATGTATTTTAAATAATGTTAAACTCGCTAAATGAGTCATTTGGCCATAACCGTGCAACTAAATGTAATTAACGATTTAGGGTTAAAGAATTTGGTCAAATGTACCTTGTTTCATCAAAATGTTTACCTCACACATGAGATCCCAAAATACATTTAAAAGGTTAATTACAATGGAAAAGTTACAACCAGCTAACCTAAGTGGCAAAATAGGGTTTGACTCTAGTTCCTCTTTAAACCCTCGGCCGTGGTGGTTGAGCAGCCACATATGTACACATTGTCACCTAAGCCCTCCAACTCAAGAATGGTCCAACTTTCTTTTCCCTTTACCTGCACCATATAGCACCCATGAGCCAAGGTTCAGCAAGAAAACTCAAACATGCTCATAAGTTGTTAATAACATATTACCAAATCATAATAAGCATGCCTAGCAATAACCCTACTCATACATACATACCATCCTTATAAATGACTACAGCGTCATATGGGCCAACAGCCCAAGATAACCATCAATGAATCATACCGGGGTCCAATGCCCAAAATACATGCTTATGGAATCATATTGGGGCTCAGCACCCAAACACATGATTAATAAATCACACTGGCTCAACGCCCAAGGATATAGGACTAACAAGTCACCCCGAGGCCCTTTTCCCTATCCTCTGTATAACCAGCCTTGGAGCTAGCCCAACATGCTTAGCGCTGAGTTGTCCCTGACCAATAGATCAGTCAAGCGTATGATGCACTCCTGGTTAGACATAACCATATCGATCAGCGTTTAGCGCGCTGTTGACGTCTTTGACTCATAAGTCAATGCTTTTCGACCAGCACTCAACGTGCTAAGGTCGTCCTTGACTAATAAGTCAATGCCTTACGACCAACACTCAACTTGCTAAGGTCATCCTTGACTAATAAGTCAATGCTTTACAACCAGCACTCAATGTGCTAAGGTCATCCTTGACTAATAAGTCAATGTTGGGGTCCAGTCCTAGGATATGGGACTAATAAGTCACCCCAGGGCCCATAGCTCTATCCTCTATATAACCAGCCTTGGAGCTGGCCCAGCGTACCTGGCGCTGGGTTTTCCATGACCAATAGGTCGGTTAAGCGTATAATGCCCTCCTGGTTCTACATAACCATAATGACCAATGCTCAACGCGCTATTGTCGTCCTTGACTCATAAGTCAATGTTTTTTTACCAGCGCTCGGTGCTATTGTCAACCTTAACTAATAAGTCAATGCTTTTCGACCAGCGCTCGGTGCTATTTTCAACCTTGACTAATAAGTCGATGCTTTTCTCAATTATATAATTCTTACAGGCATTCATCGTATATCAAATACCCAGATACAAAGCATTCAACATGCTTAATCAACAATCACAATCACAAGCATAATCATAATCATAATCATAATCATAATCATAATCATAATCATAATCATAATCATAATCATGCACAAACTCAGGCGTTCATGCCCTATTCATGTTCTTGTTCAACAATTCGAGTGAAGCCATAATCACATCTATCACATATTGGGTGCAGTTTTCTTACCTTTGGTCCAAGTACATGTTACCAATGAACAACCCTTGAGCACGATCCTGGTTTTGAGCCCCTAGCGATAACCTAGTCGCAACCATAATATAAAATCCCATCAATAACGAGTAAACACAAGCTTTTGGACTGAGTCCTAGCCTCCGGGACGTCGAATCCTACCAAACCGGGTAGTAGGATCGATCCCGAACCCTCAAGTTTAAGTTCCCATCACTAAAAACCCATTTTGGCCAAAAAATCCCCTTAAGCGCCGCGACCCCAAGCCCCTGAGCCACGACCCCCCCAAGACAGAGGCCCAACCTTTTCTATGTTCGCGCCTAGCAACGCACCTACCAGGCGCTGCGACCCTAATTTCCCAACAACCAATTCTCCTCCTTCGTCAAGCCTGGGTCGCGGCGCCCAAGAACAAGGTTGCGACCCGACCTGGAACCCAGCCATTTCCTCCATTTTCCTCATTTCAAAACCCTCCATAAACCTATTCAAACATATCCAAATCCCAAAAACAAAGTTCCCAATCAACTTCATGGCCCAAAACCATCAAAACCCAACCTCCAAACAATCCAAAAACTCATCAAAACATAAAATCCAATTAAAGCTTAAAAACTCAAAAGCTTAAAACTTAAAGCTTAGATTACCTTCAATTAAGTCGTTTCTCGGCTAAATCTTCCGGCTATCAAGCTTCTAATCTTCCCTAGAATCGTTATGACTCCAACCTTGCTTGAATCCGAGTCCTAAAACTCGAGTTTCCTTCGAAAACGCTAACGGGTGTTAAATGAACGAACGAGAGAGAGAGAGAGAGAGGGATCGAATGCTGAACGTATTTTTATTTCTGACAGGTTACTTCGAGCTTAAGTAACCTCAAGTAAAATTGAAGACTTGGAGTTAGGGTTGGGCATGGGTTGGGTTGGCCGGGTTGAGGCTGTTTGAATGAGCCAACCCAATTACATCGACCTAGAAAATTCTAACCCATTTAAAATAGTTTTAATATGTAACCCAACCCTACTAATTACATTAAGGGTCGGGTTGGGTTATAACCCATTTAAAAAATCTACCAAGTTTATCAAGATCAATAATGAGATATCAAACTAAAACCTAAAATGAAAAAAATCATGTCTTAGTAGTTATCCAAATTCCAAACACAAGTCTTAAAATTATTACACCCATCCATTATCGCAACTAGATAGTTAATTGAAATTTAAACAAAATAAAAAGCTTGAATCCATCAATCAACAATGGCAATGGGTGTCGTGATGTTCTCTTTTGTTGTTGCATTCTCCTTAAGTTTATTGTCTACAATTCAAAAACTAAATTTACACAACTTATTGAAAATTAAAATCATCAAAGAAAGAACAATATTAACAAGTCATTTTATTTACCTTCTTCAAGAAACTCATATTTTTGTATATCATCCAAATATTCCTTTGTTTGAATCATTCATGACTCCCTTTAAAATAATATGTTCATGATACGCCAAATATACACAAAATATTTAATTATCTCAGCACTAATTTATTTTAACAAACAAATTAAGCAAGTAATATTTCTATCTTTTATTTGACAGTGCCAAATTGCCTGTAAAAAAACATAAGATAAATTAGCAAATACCCATAATATAAAACTATACATATATAAATGACACGCAACCAATAATATGCGTATTCATATATATATATATATACATACAGTAAGCAAAGCAGTAACAATACCACCTGCCAACCTATGTGCTATTCGACCCACCCAGCTACAACTAAAATGAAAATAAATAAATAAATATAAATCTTATAAAATACAAACAAACAAGAATCTTTACTTACCAAATAGTACCAGCTAAAAATTTAAACGTAATACATATACAATATATTATATGAATAAAATAAAAAGAGAGAGCCTACCTCCATCGGCTGCCTGTTCTGTATCCCATGCCCTCCACCCTTGGTCGACCGCCTTGAGCAAAGACTGCGTGGAGCTTCGCCTGGAGTCGCCGAGTAGAGATCGCGTGGAGCTTCGCTTGGAGCTGAGACTCGACTGGAGCCGAGACTGCTGCAGCTTCGCCGCCTGGTCAAGACTCAAGAGTACAGAGTCAGAGAATAAGATAGCAGAGAGAGGCAGGCGCTAGGCAGCGGCACACATTTAGATTTAGGTTAGGTTAGAATTTAGAAATATATTATTATCACTTATTAGTAATGTTAAAATTTAAAAATATATTATATATGTATTTTTTTTAATATAACATTAGGGTTGATCGGGCCGGGTTGGGTAAAATGGGTTGGGATTTGTTTGGGTCGTGACCGGCCCATTCAAGTGCGGGTTGTGGCTAAAATGGCTCAATCAAATTCGGGCTGCTCAAATTTGGCCTCTTCGACCCATTTTTTGGGTTGGTTGGCCGGTTTGGTCGACCCAATAACATTAATGCCCAGCCCTACTTGGAGTCCTAAAAACACCCCCGAGGGTAAAATAGTCAAAATCTCCATAATTCCCTCCTGATCTCACTAACTCCCAATATATCATCAAATAATCATTCCCATTACCCAATAACCCAGTAATGTACTAAATACCCAATATACCCCTTGACTCACCCCGAGTCAAGTATTGGTCCTGTTGTGACTTTCCCACTAGCTTTCTCCCTAGGATCGTCTCGTGTCGAGTAACCAAAATATAACCACATAATGATGTGGTCCTGTTGATCCCAAAAGAGGGTGTTTTAATATTTAAACTCGCAAGTGCACGAATCGTTTCGGAATATAATGTTCATGTAAGTACGAGGTCGAACCCATGGGAGTTGACTAACATCAAAAGAAACTATTTCAAACAAAGCAAGAATATTCTAACCTAGTTCCAAATATTTGATGAGATTTTGTTTTAGAAAAATAAAAGACAAGTAATAAAAAGATTTAAGATTAAATAGAAAAATGGTTTTCCAATGAGATATGTAAAATAAGATTATTAAGATATTAGAATCCACAAAATGCAAGTTCAATAGTATTTATAAGTATATTGATTCCCAAATTTAGATATAGTTGAAATAAATCACACTATATTTTTTCAAAATACATTTTCTATTCAAGCACAAGTTACTTTTTCAAAAAGGTAGGATTTTTCTTCACTTATAAAAGATATAATTTCTAAGCATTAGTTGTGTTACAACCTAATGAAACTACAAAAAATCAAAGAGATTATGTTTAGGCAAAATATGATACTTATGCTCTAAGAATTAGATGTGAATAATTTAATGAAAAACATTTAATCAAA
The DNA here is from genome assembly GCF_963169125.1 of Humulus lupulus. NCBI lineage: Eukaryota > Viridiplantae > Streptophyta > Magnoliopsida > Rosales > Cannabaceae > Humulus > Humulus lupulus. The sequence continues at coordinate 27,250,174 of NC_084797.1, forward strand.
GAATATCATATTTTTGTATAATGAAGAACTAAGTGTAATATGCTTTAACAATCAACTCTAGATGAAAAATGCATATCTTTGATAGAAAAATCCATAAACAATGTTGTCCAAATGAGAAATCAACATACAACAAAAAATACTATCTAGTTACATTTTGCTTCATCATCATCTTAATAACCTTTGAAAAAGATTAGAAGCTCATAACTAGATTGAAGTAACAAAATAACATAGTTGACATGCTCTTCAAAAGATGAAAATGGTAGAGAGAAACTAGTGAAAAGAAAAGAGAAAAATATGAGTAGAAGATGTTGAAAAGATGAAGAAGAGCTCCCCAAATGGTCTTACAAGACTCTATTTATAGGCAAAATATGGAGATTAAATTAATCAAATTAAAATAAATAAATTGATTAATTTAATTGTGTTGGGAAGTGGTAGGATAAATAGAGTAAGTGTAAGAGTATTGGAAAGATGAAATGTTTGGTTGGGTAAAAGATTAGTGAAAAGCTAGGGTAAAAAAAATGAATTAGGAATGTTTACTTAGGTAAGAAAAATAGGGAAGAGTGAATTGATATTTGAGTGAAAGTAAAAAATATTGGGAAGAAAAATGTGACTTTTTGGTCTTTTTGGTGGCTGTTTGGTGCTGAAGGAGTGCTGGGCCGTGGAGCTGAATTGGGAGCATGCATGTTGGGCCTGTGTTGGGCCTTGGCTTCATGCAGCTGATGGAGCAACGCTGGGAGAAGCTTTGGACAGGGGTTGATTGCTTCACGTGAGGTGCCAGCTGGATGGAGTTGGGAGGCAGCTGATTGATGAGTTTGTTGCTGCTGGGCGTTGGGGTGAGAACTTGGGCCGTGGAAGCTTGCTGATGCTGATGGAGAGACACGGCTGGCTGGGAACTTTGGAGGCTGGCTTTGGAGACATGTGGCGGCAGGAGAGGCAACATGTGAAGGCTGGGGCAAGAGGCAAACGGGCCTTGGGCCTATTTCTGGCGAGCCCACTGTGGCTGAAATGCCATATTTTAGCTATCTCTTTCAAAATTACACATTTCTCTTCTTTGCTTTTATTAATTTTCAAGCACAAATAGACCAATTTCCTACAAAATAAATATAAAATAAATCATAATATAATATTTTCAACTATAAAATAAATCAATTTAATTATTTGAAAATATTAATTATAACTTAATTTATATTTTACATTTAAGTTCAATAATACAACATTTTTTTACCACTAACTTAACAATAATAATTCAAATAATTAACTACAACATTTTACAACAAAATACTTATAAAAACACACAAAAGTATATAAAATCATGATAAGACTACTAAATTCAAAATTACTTAAAAACTTAATAAATCAATTAAAAACTTAAGAATTAAGCAACAATTAGCACATAAGAAGTGGTAAAATAACTCTATTTTGTAGAGTTATCAGGTCCCACACATATATCATATATATGCCAAATATACTCACAATAGGCCAAATTATGAAATGGGCCCACATGCATATTTAATACACCTAAACATGCATATCAAGTCATATTATAATATAACTCACATAATCATATAATGATACACGTATATATCACATAATCATATAATATCCAAGTCCCCAAGTCTTATTAGGTAATTTGGGATGTTACACTAGTGTGTGAAACAAAAGTTTGTTTTGAACCCTATGCTCAGTACCATAAATTATTCAGAATTTCTCAAAAATTTCCAGGATATTCTAAACAACTATAATATACACAGACATTAAAAGAGATTGAAATTCTAACTATACACATGTGAAAAATGATTGTAAGCATTGTCTATAATTTTAATAAAAATTGGTTCACTATTTAAAAAAAAATATACATATAATAGAATGAATTATAGTTCTATAGTATTTATAAATATTTATATCAATAATCTTTACATATATGACATCTAACCACAACGTTGACATAGATATATATTTACATGAGTACATGACATATATATAAAATACAATAATATTTAAACAAAAATTAATAATAAAAATAAAATAAGAATAGAAAAAGTCATAGTTTAGACAATACTATATATGCATCAACTATTTTTAGTTTCTAATGTATCTCATAATGTCCTTTGGTGAATTTGATGAAGAAAAATAACTTCAATTACTTGATAAAAAATAAATTACCACACAAATTTATAAGATAAAAAAAATAATATGTACGCTTTTATTATTTTTAAATAAATATGATTTAATTATTTAAATTATCATAAAATATCTTAAAAATATTCTATTTTAATTAATTAATTAATTAATTTTTGTTTAAGTTTATATTTATGTTTGTTCTAGTTTTTGAATTTGGCAATGACAACAAAAGATTATATATTATATGTTTAATATAATATTAAGTTTAAGTTTAATTAAATTTTATTTAATTTATTAAATATATGGTTGTACGCCCTGATTTTCCCACGGGCTGATTAGTAAGCCGAGCTCCGGCCTAACCATGATTACCTCATGATCATCCCCAGGGCCGGAGCTTCTGTCGTAATGTCGTGCCTCCTTAGCTCGAGGAAGTCCCAAGAGCTCGCCATCACCGTCCAAGACCGGGGGCAGGGATTCCGAAGGCCGAAGACCGAGCTAAGTATGAAGCTCGTGGTACGAGCTGGATATGGAGGCTATGACCCTTTGTGGGGCTAACACACGCAAGTTAAACGTGCATATATCAGGCATCACGTGTCTGATATCCCCCTGACTTCTCGGACACGCAGCAGGAACATGCGTGTTCAGACACCCACGACTGGGTTGGGCCGTGCGGCCCATTACCTCCTTACCTATTGATTTGACCACACTTATGTGTCAGGTTTAGGAATTAATCATGAATGTCACAGAATTGATACGACAGCTAAGAAGGTCACGGGATGACCTTCTTACCAACTTCCAGGTGTCTTCTCCTATAAATATGGAGACCCTGGGAGTTGATAGGGGTTGGAAAAATAATCTCTTGTAAGAAATACTCTGTAATCAAATACTCGATATAGATCAATAATATTGACTAGTGGAGTAGAAGGATTTTAACCTTCGAACCACTTAAAAAACGCGTCTTGAGTCACCTCTTTGATCATCTAAGATCATATATTTATTTCGGTTCACCTTTAGCACTAATCCCTTTCTCTTCTTCTCTTAATTACCTGTTGGCGAATAACCGCGTCAACAATGGTCTTATAATTTTTAAATAATTATCATTATAAAATAGATATTTTAAATTATTTAATTATTTATTTATTTAATTTTATTTAAGTTTAAGTCTTGTATTCAATCTAGCGTTAAATATAATAATATTCTGTTAAATATAAGAATATTCCGTTAAAGTTAACGACAAAAAATAAAAAAACAATTAAAACGAAGAATTTTTGTTATCTACACACTTTTTATATAGAAGAGATATACTAGATACAAGTAACGTGCAATGTACGTTTGCTTAGTTTTATTTACAGAATTTATTAATTATTTTTATTAAATTTGTATCATTGTCAAATAAATAAACAATATTATATATAAAAGAATGACATAAACATATTAAAAGAAAAATTAAACCAAAAAATTATTTATGATTTAAAAATATATATAATATGATGACTTTTTTAGACATAAATGATATATTTTATAAAAATTAAGAGTATGTATTATATATTATTGTTGTAATGCTATTTTATAATATTTAAATTTATATTAAAATAAAAATAAAAAATCTAATTTTGTATTAAATATTATTATAATAATATTTTACAATATTTGAATTCTTATTAATATAATTTGTTAAAAATTAGGATTATATATTATATATTATTACCATAACAATTTTCCAACAATATTTTATAATATTTGAATTTGAATATATATTAATATAATTATTAAATATGTTTTGAATTCTTATGAATATAATTTGTTAAAAATTAGGATTATATATTATTATCATAATAATTATCTAATAATATTTGAATTTGAATGTATATTAATATAATTATTAAATATTTAGTCTCATATTAAATATTATTATAATGATATTTTATAATATTAAATTTATATTAATATAATTAATAAATATTTATTTTTAAGTAGTTTTAAAGATATATTTCGTTAAAGTTAAAAAAATTCTTAAAAGTCTACACATTTTATATAGAAGAGATATATATGTGAATAACATAATCATATGAAAACAATCTTCTTCTTCTTCAATTTTTATCACTTAATTATACTAACGAAATCTATGTAGTGATATTATTGTACTTGATTTTCATATAAGTGATCTAATTTATTTTATTTTTTGGACGGAAAGTTCCTATCATGTTTTTTTATGAGTTAAAATGCTGTTAAATTCCTATCATGTTTTGATATTTATTTTTTGCTTCTAGTTTTCTAAATTAGCAACTAAATACTATCATATTACTAAAATATTGGTATTTGCTTATTTTTTAAAATTACTAATATATTATGTAGTTGTTATCATAATTTTGTTTTTATTGTTTTTTTAATTTAGTAACTAATTATAATTTTTTTAGTTTGTAAGTAGTTATGAATTTCGAGTTAAAATATAGTTACTAGATTAGTTAATGTGGCTTGTTTGTTAGATTTAAAAAAAAAAAAATTATATTCAAAATTTAAGTTAGTGTTATTTGTAAGCCTCATCGTTTTACTGGAACTTTTGTTATTGGTAACCTATATTTTTTTCAATTTTGTTACAGACAAATAATTAGTTACATAGTAACTAGTAACTAAGAAAATTGTTATACCGTGTTTTCTATATTTCAAAAATTAAATTTTAAATTCAAAATTTAACTTAATATCATTTGTAAGTCTTTTATTTTTTTAATATAATCGAGATTAGTTTATTTTGTTTATTATATACTACAAAATTTATGAAATCAAGTACGATTTTAAATTATTAGTAACCTATTTTTCTTTTTAGTTTTGTTGCAACAAATAACTGATTACTTAGTAAGAAGTTACTATGTCATGTTTTCCATATTTCAAGAAAGTTCATTTTTAAATTCAATGGATTTCCCAAATTTAAGAAGACAAATAAGGTTTAAAATTTAACTTTAGATTGAAGAAAAAGAAGTCAATTCACTGTAATTATAGTCATCTTGCCCAAATCCATACAGTCACCAAAATTACGATAATAATTGTTCTGCTTGGAGTTGAAGAAGGTTTAAAGTGAAATGTTTTGTTTCTGGAAGGAAAATTTTACACTATATGCATCATAATATAGTTAAATTTTTTAACATGCCATTATAAAAATTCTCTCACTAATGTGCCCCTACTCTATTTTGGACAAAAATACCCTCATCAGTTAAAAATAAGGAAAATTTAACACTTCACACATTTCTCTCTCTATCTCTCTCTCATCTATCATTTACAGCCATTTTCACAGTAACCTAAATAGCATTGTCGAATATACTGAAATCGGTGAAGAAATTGGTCTGCTCGGATCTGGAAGTTTCATTTCAAGTGAAGAAATTGCCATTCTTGGCGTTTTTGAAGAGAAAAAATCATGGGTAAGTATCCTTTCATTCTATCTACTTGTGAATATGAAATGTCATGGTTAGATATTAGATTCAAACTGTTCCGATGTTGAGTGTGGTATTTTTTTCTGGATTTTTTGATTTATTCTTCGGATCTGGAAATATGTGGGTGCCATTCGAAATCGATGGTAAATTGATGTTGAATCGATGGCATTTTGATGGTACATCAATGGAATGTCGATGCTGGGGCGAACATCTAATTTAGATGTTTGTTGACCCTCGTTTTGGTCAACGACACGGAGTCAAGAAAACGACAAAGAAAAATAATACAAAGCTTGAGAAAACAATTTAATGGAAAATAAAGAACACAGAGAATTATAGTGGTTCGGCCTCGGTGATTGGTAATAACCTACGTCCACTTGATACTATTATTGGTATTGAACTCCGAAGGTGTGATCAAAGAACTAGGGTTCCTGAGTTTCACAGACCTTAGAAGAAGAAAACAATACAAACGATGGATAATAGTAATATAATTCGAAAAAAGAGAAAGATCCTCTTCCTTGAGCTATTTCTTGTGTATTTATAGGCTCAAGAAGGGTTACATGAGTCAAGTAATAATATCTTCCCTTAATAAACGGATTTCAGGTCATAATGAAGAGATATTCTCGGATATCATTACAACTGTACAAATCTTTACATGAATGAACGGAGTTTACGACTAGTCTGGTCGTATATAAAACTTGATCTCCGCATGTAGAAATATTTCTAGTCGATAGGCGAGCAATATCTTTGCCACGTGTCGAAAATTCTTGCCACGTCATCAACAACTGTTTTTTGGATAAACATTTGCCCCCCAAGTTTATTTATTGCGACCAGCAATAAGTAAACTTAGAAACTAACATTTCGTATGCCCCACGAAATCTGTCAGAGCCTCTCGTACGTTCTCGAAAATTGTGACCCAATCACGTCCAATCATGCCTTTTCGGTTTCCAAGTAACCTTTCCGACGGCTATTACACTCCCCCATGCCTTGAAAAAGGTAACTCATGATTACTGATAACTCTACAAAATAGAGTTATTTTACCATGTTTTACATGCTAATTGTTGCTTAGTTCATGAGTTTTTAATTAACTTATTAAGTTTTTATGTAATTTTTAATTTATTAGTCTTATTGTAGTTTTCTAGATTTTTATATGTTTTTATAGATATGTTATTATAATATGTTGTAGTTTAATTATTTAAAATTAGTATTGTTAGTTTGAATGCTAAAAATATGATTTTATTGAAATTAAATGTTATGTAAATTAAATTTTAATTAATGTTTTCATGGGAGTTATATGATATATTTTATTAATGAAAATATTTAATTTTAATTTAGTTTATAATTTATTGTGTAGGAAAATTATTGCCATTGAAAAGCAAGAAAATCAAAGGAAAGATGGTAATTTTGAAAGAAAGTAACAAGAAAAATGGTGTTTCTCCAAAAGCCCAACCACGTGAGGCCCACTCTAGGCCCAACCCGTGGCCCCCCCTCCAACACCCAACCACCACATTGCTGCCATTTCCCTTATTGAGCCCAACAAAAATGCATTTTGTCCCTTTGTCCCCTATGACAAAAATGCCAACTTTTTACCCTTTTTCCTACACATTTTCACCACAACATCATCATTACACCCTATAATTTACCTCTACATACCATATTTATTTTATTTAATTAATCTAATCAATTTAATTAATTTAAATTGATTATTTTAATAAACTCACTTTGGCTATAAATATGGACTTTCAAGACCATTTTTGGGGTGCTTAATTTTTTGGTTACCATCTTTTTCTCTCATTTTCTCTCTACCATTCTCTCTTCCATTTGGGTTTTTCAAGAGCATTTTGCAAGTATGTATGTCATTTATTTTGTAATTTCTATTCTAGTTATGTGCTTCTAATCTTTTTCATAAGATTATTAAGATCATGATGAAGCAACTTGTAACTAGGTAATATTTATGTTGTATGTTGATTTCCCTTGTAATGCAACAAAGTCTATGGATTTTTCTTCTTCATATATTTCTTTCATCTTAAATATCTTGTATTTTAGATTGTTAGAACATTTTTACACTTTGTTCTTCATTAGTGCATAAACATAATATTCTTTGTGTAAGATGTGTCATTAAATTGTACACATCCATGCTTAGAACAAAAATATTATGTTTTGCCTTATAAATAATGTTCATTGATTTATTTGCTATTTCATTAGATTGATTTACACTAAATGCTTTGAAATTATAATTTTGAAAAGTGAAGAAAAATCCTATCTTTTTATAAGAAAATTGTGCTTAAAATTATAAATATTTTTGGAAAATGATAGTTTAAATTATTTTAACTATCATTAAAACTTGGGAATCAATATACTAATAAATATTATTAAACTTACATTTTGTGGATTCTAGTATCTTAATAATCTTTTCTTTTAATACTTATTTTCAACTCATTATTGGTTTATTTTCATTATCTTAAAAAGCTTTATTTTTCAATATTTCATTTTATGTTCATACTATTAAAACTCATCAATCTTTGGAACTAGGTTAGAATTTATTACTTTTGATTTAAAATAGTTTCATTTTCGATTTTAGACAACTCCTTTGGGTTCGACATCCTTGCTTACGATCACTATTCTATATGGACGATTCGTGCGCTTGCGATATATAAATTTTTAAACATACCCGTTTTGGGTCCATCAAGTTTTTGGCGCCGTTGCCGGGGAGTTGCAAGAGAAAAGAAACGAATTTATCTCAAGGTTAGTGAATTCTTCTACTAGTTATTTTAATTTTTTTTACACTTAAAAAAAAAAAACAAAAAAATATATATCTATAAAATCTAAAAAAAAAAAAAAAGATAAAAAGAAATTTGGGACGGTTCAACCACCCATAAAAAAAAATATATACTTATATTTATATTTATTGTTTTTTTTTTAGTTGACGGCACTTGTGCCTCCTATCTATCCTTTTAATTTTTATAGTCGATGGCACTTGTGCCTCCTAATTTTGTTATAATTTTGTTGTAATTTTATTTCTTTTATATCTTTGTTAATTGATGGCACTTGTGCCTCTTGACATTTGTTGTAATTTTCTTTATTTATATTGTTGTAATTTTTATTTTATTTAATTTCCGCAAATTACTAGTTGATGGCAATTTTGCCTCCTAGCTAGTTGATGGCAATTTTTGCCTCCTAGTCCTCTATCTTATGTTTAAGTTGATGGCACTTGTGCCTCCTAGTTTTTACCTTAATTTTGTTATGGTTGATGGCATGCTATGCCTCCCTACTCTTGCTTAAATTTTAGTCTTATTTAATTTTTGCCTTATTTTTCTTTGTCTTCTTTAATATTTTAGCGTAATATTGTGAAAAATACTTGAAAAAAAAAAAAAAAAAAAAACCTAAATCTTGTCCTTTCACCATAAGCAATTCTTGCTTAAAGGAAATTTGACCAAAATTCCCATCCGCCTCTACTAATTAACCTCGGGGAGTTGTTAGTAGTGCGCGAGTAAGTGGAATCAAATAGGCCTGGGGACAAGTAAACCATAAGAATTATATTGTTGTGAAATCTCTAAAAATTCTAAGTATGCTCTGTGGTTGCGGTTTTAACTGATCTTCCACATCAGAAAATTGTTTGTTTGAGATTATCCTTGTTGCCTTGTTTGTGAAAAATTGTATGCATCATTGGGAACGTAACTCTAAAAAACGATTAGTAAAAAGACGTTTATCTTTGTTTGAAATTGAAAGTGTTAGTAAAAATTTGAGCATCATGGAACCTATTGCTAATATTGTTGATGAAAATGTTGTGCCTGAAAAAACTTTGCTTAAATATTTTGCACCTATTTCATCTAATGCTCCTTCATGCATTGTTTTACCTACTACTTCTGCTACTCATTTTGAGCTTAAACCCGCAATCATTCAATTATTGCCATCTTTTTATGGGTTAGATAGAGAGGATCCTTACATGCATGTCAAAGATTTCTTAGAAATTTGCTCAACATTTAAATTTCAAAATTTTTCTGATGAGTCGGTCAAACTAAGATTGTTCCCTTTTTCATTAAAAGACAAATCAAAAGCCTGGTTAAATTCCCTTCCCACGGGGTCTATAACTACATGGGATCAACTTTATAATAAATTCTTACTGAAATTTTTTCCTATGTCTAAAACTGATAGTCTAAGGAGAGAAATCTCCGAGTTTTTTCAAAAAGATAATGAAGAGTTTTATGAATGTTGGGAAAGATTTAAAGATTTATTATTAAAATGTCCTCATCATGGTTTTGAAAAATGGAGACTTGTAAAATATTTTTATGATGGTTTGACTCCCTCTAATCGTCAAATGATTCAATCTATGCATACTGGAAAATTTTTAAAATTTCAAGGACAAGAGGCGTGGGACGCCCTTGAAGATTTATCTGTCAATTCACAACAATGGAATTATTTTGATCCTAGGTCTAGGTCAACTAATTCACCAAAAAGAGGAGGAAGGTATGAAGTAAAAGAAGAATTAGACTTAAGAACATCCTTAGATAAATTAGCGAGAAAAGTAGAAGCTTTAACCATAAGCCAAACTATAAACTCTCCAATTCAACCTAGAAAAGATGTTTGTTCTATATGTTCTAGTCCTTGCCATAATGCCCAATCATGCCCTTCCTACCAAGAAGCCTTTTCTGAGGAGGCCAATGCACTTCATACTTATGGGAAACCAAATGATAGCCCATTTTCGTCCACCTACAATCCAAATTGGAGAAACCATCCGAACTTTTCATGGAGACAAAACCAACCCCAAATGAATCAAGGGCACCAATACAACACACAAAACCAAGCTCATGCCCCACAAAATCAACCATATCCGCAACAAAGAAAACCTTCCTTAGAAGATACTTTACAACAATTTATGCAATCTACCCAACAAATCCTACAAAATCAATCTCAATCTATTACCAAACTCGAGACACAAGTAGGACAACTCGCCACTGCTTTAGCTGATAGAGAAAAAGGAACATTCCCTAGTCAACCTATCCCTAATCCAAAAGGTCAATATGAGATAGGAAAGTCTAGTCATAATGGAGAAGTCAAATCAATTTCAACTCTTAGGTCTGGAAAGAAAATTGTCAAACCCGATTACATACCCGAGGTTGAAAATGAAAAAGAAAAAGAAAAGAGTCAGCCTCCTAGTTCTAATCTCAATGACTCATCAAACAAAGAAACTCCAATCCATCCTTTCATTCCAAAAGCCCCATTCCCACAAAGATTACTTCCAATTAAAAAAGGCAGCCAATATGATGACATCTTAGAAGTTTTTAAACAAGTTAGTATCAATATCCCTTTCTTAGATGCCATTAAACAAATTCCTGCCTACTCTAAATTTTTAAAGGATCTTTGTACTGTTAAAAGAAACACTAATGTTCCTAAAAATGCGTTTTTAACTGAACAAGCTAGTTCCATTATTCAATATAAGAGTCTTGTTAAATATAAAGATCCTGGGTGTCCCACAATTTCATGCATTATTGGTGATCATTTTATTAACAAAGCTTTACTTGATTTGGGTGCTAGTGTAAATTTATTGCCTTATTCTGTTTATAAGCAACTTGGTCTTGGTGAGCTAAAACCTACCTCTATAACTCTTCAATTAGCCGATCGTTCTGTAAAAATTCCTAGAGGCATTATAGAGGATGTTTTGATAAAAGTTGATAAATTTTATTTTCCTGTTGACTTCATTGTTCTTGATACTCAACCTGTGGAAAATATGCATGCTCAAATTCCTATCATTTTAGGTAGACCATTCTTAGCTACATCTAATGCAATCATAAATTGTCGTAATGGTGTTTTGAAATTATCTTTTGGAAATATGACTGTTGAATTGAATGTTTTTAATGTGGTTAAATCTGTTGAGTGTGAAGAAGTGCATGAAGTTAACATGATAGATAGTATTTGTGAAAATGATGGAAATGACTTATTTGATTTTTGTGAAAAATACTTTGGTATGAACTTGCATGTTGATGACTCTAATGATGATGTGAATTCTTTGGTAGAGCCTATACCCTTAAATGAAACCAAAGTTGAACCTTTTTCACCCTTAGGTCATGTTCAATCAATTTCTGAGTCTCCAAAGTTAGACCTTAAACCTTTGCCAGAAAATTTAAAATATGCTTTTCTAGGAGAGTCTGAAACCTTACCTGTTATCATAGCATCCGCTTTAGATAAAGAACAAGAAGGTAAATTGTTAGATGTCCTTAGAAAACATAAAGAAGCCATAGGTTGGACCATTGGAGACATTAAAGGAATTAGCCCATCCATATGTATGCATAGAATCCATCTAGAAGAGAATGCTAAAACCTCTCGGGAATGTCAAAGAAGATTAAATCCAAATATGAAAGAAGTAGTTAGAGAAGAGGTCATAAAATTGTTAGACGTAGGTATCATTTACCCTATTTCTGATAGTCAATGGGTTAGTCCAGTTCAAGTTGTGCCTAAGAAGTCTGGGATCACAGTTGTTGAAAATGAGAAAAATGAATTAATCCCTACTAGAGTACAAACAGGGTGGAGAGTGTGCATAGATTATAGAAAGTTGAATAATGTTACTAGAAAAGACCATTTTCCATTGCCTTTTATTGATCAAATGCTTGAACGATTAGCTGGCCATGCATATTATTGTTTTCTTGATGGGTATTCGGGGTATAACCAAATCCCCATCGCCCCAGAAGATCAAGAAAAGACTACTTTTACATGCCCTTTTGGAACTTTTGCATATCGTCGCATGCCCTTTGGATTATGTAATGCACCTGCGACTTTTCAAAGATGTATGATTTCGATTTTTTCTGACATGGTTGAAAGATTTCTTGAAGTATTTATGGATGATTTTTCTATGTTTGGTTCCTCTTTTGATGAATGTTTGCACCATCTTTCACTTGTTTTAATTCGTTGCAAAGAGAAAAACCTTGTGCTTAACTGGGAAAAATGTCATTTTATGGTTAAAAAAGGAATTGTTTTAGGTCATGTAATCTCATCTAATGGAATAGAAGTTGATAAAGCTAAAGTTGACCTTATTTCAAAACTTCCCCCACCTAAAACTGTGAAAGAAATTAGATCATTCTTAGGCCATGCCGGTTTTTATAGAAGATTTATAAAAGACTTTAGCAAAATTTCTCGGCCTTTATGCCATTTACTTGGAAAAGAAAATGCTTTTGTCTTTGATAGTAATTGCCATGTTGCCTTTGAAAAATTAAAAAATTTGTTGACTACTGCACCCATTATTCGACCTCCTGATTGGAAAATACCTTTTGAAATAATGTGTGATGCTTCTGATTATGCTATAGGTGCTGTCTTAGGACAAAGACTTGAAAAAATACCTCATGTAATTTACTATGCTAGCAAAACTTTAAATGATGCTCAATTAAATTACTCCACAACCGAAAAAGAATTGCTTGCTGTTGTTTTTGCATTGGAGAAATTTAGATCTTATTTGTTAGGATCTAAAATTATTGTCTATTCTGATCATGCTGCATTAAAATATCTCTTATCGAAAAAAGATGCTAAGTCTCGTTTGATCCGTTGGATCCTGCTTTTACAAGAATTCGACTTAGAAATACGTGATAAAAAAGGATCTGAAAATGTTGTTGCTGATCATTTATCTAGACTAGTTGTTGAAACTATACATGATTCCACTCCTATCACTGAAACTTTTCCTGATGAACAATTAATGCATATTTCTTCATTACCTTGGTATGCTGATATTGTTAATTATTTGGTCACTAAAGAAATACCATCTCATTGGTCTAAGCATGATAAATCTAAATTTTATTCTGAGGTGAAAAACTTTATTTGGGATGATCCTTACTTGTTTAAATACTGCCCTGATCAAATAATTAGAAGATGCATTCCAAACTGTGATCAGTCTAAAATCATATCTTTTTGTCATGATCATGCATGTGGAGGACATTTTAGTGGTAAGAAAACAGCTGCTAAAGTTTTACAATGTGGTTTTTATTGGCCTACTATCTTTCATGATACATATGTTTATTGTAAAGCTTGTGAACGTTGCCAAAAGTTAGGAAGTTTAACTAAAAGAAACATGATGCCTTTAAATCCTATTCTTATTATTGACATATTTGATGTTTGGGGCATTGATTTTATGGGACCATTTCCTAACTCTTTTGGTAATCTTTATATTCTTGTTGGAGTCGATTATGTATCTAAATGGGTTGAAGCTATTGCATGCCACACTAATGACCACAAAGTTGTGCTTCGTTTTTTGAAAGAAAATATATTTTCCCGTTTTGGTTCACCACGTGCTATAATTAGTGATAACGGTACTCACTTTTGTAATAAGCCATTTGAACATTTAATGAAACAATATGGCATTACACATAAAGTCTCAACACCATATCACCCACAAACTAATGGTCAAGTTGAAGTGTCTAATAGGGAAGTTAAGCACATTTTAGAAAAAACTGTGAATCCAACTAGGAAAGATTGGTCCTTAAGACTCATTGATGCATTATGGGCGTATCGTACCGCGTACAAAACGCCCATTGGCATGTCACCCTACAGACTTGTGTATGGGAAGGCGTGCCATTTACCTGTTGAGTTAGAACATAGAGCCTTCTGGGCAATTAAGCAGTTAAATTTTTCTTTAGACAAAGCAGGTGAGAAACGAAAGCTTCAACTCAATGAACTAGACGAAATTAGGAATGATGCATATGACTATTCAAAAAAGTATAAGGATCGCATGAAATTTTACCATGATAAAAATATTTTGAGAAAAGATTTTTATCCAGGTCAGAAAGTCCTTTTATACAACTCTCGTTTGCATTTATTCCCGGGAAAGTTACGCTCTAGGTGGTCTGGTCCTTACATTGTTCGTATTGTTTTTTCACATGGAGCTATTGAAATTGAAAATCCTAAAAATGGTAATATATTTAAAGTTAATGGACAAAAATTAAAACCATTTTTGGAATTAAAAACTGATGAAGTGGATGAGATACTCCTTGAGGACCCTGTTTACCATGCTCTTTGATTCCTGTGTGATCTTGATAACTTGTGTTTTATTTGTATTGTTGTTTTATGTGCGATTTAATTTTTGTTAGTTGTATCCTGTTCTATCTTGTTCTATCTTCGCAATGCACAATATCGAGGTACGACCATTCTAAACTTTACACTCTTGTCAATTTTAATTTATATTTATATTTTGACACATTGAGGACAATGCTTAAATTAAGTTTGGGGGTATCGAGTTTTATTGTGTTTGTTTTGTGTTTTATTTATGTTTGCTTTGCATTGTTTTTAATGTTTTGTGTTTTATTTTATGTATGCTTGTTTGAAAAGAAAAAAAATGTTTGTTTGAATTTTTTTTTATTTATTTATATGTTGTGGTTTTGTTAATTTTTTTTTTTTTATTTGTTCATTTTCATAAAAATTCAAAAAAAAAATAAAAAATAAAAAAATTATTTACAAAAAAAAAAAAAAAAATTTGGTGATATTTTTCATTTTCAATGATAAAAATTCTGATTGAGTTTGAAATTAATTCTCTTAAAAATATGAATAATTTTTAAGCTTTGTTTTTAATTATAGGGTCAATTTTGCTTGTAACAAAAATTACATTTTTCATAAAAACTCTTATTTCCTATAAGTTTAAGTGAAAAATAATTTTAATAAAAACATATTTTCTAAAAGCAAAATTGACAATTTAATTAATTATATAAGCTTAACTTTTATTCATAATAATTTCTGAGAGTTATTTTCATTGTGCAATTTTTGAGAAAATCATTTTTATATCACCAATAAAAAAATATATATATATGTGTATTTTAATTTTTCTTTTGCTTGAGGACTAGCAAAACTTTAAGTTTGGGGGTGTGATAACTCTACAAAATAGAGTTATTTTACCATGTTTTACATGCTAATTGTTGCTTAGTTCATGAGTTTTTAATTAACTTATTAAGTTTTTATGTAATTTTTAATTTATTAGTCTTATTGTAGTTTTCTAGATTTTTATATGTTTTTATAGATATGTTATTATAATATGTTGTAGTTTAATTATTTAAAATTAGTATTGTTAGTTTGAATGCTAAAAATATGATTTTATTGAAATTAAATGTTATGTAAATTAAATTTTAATTAATGTTTTCATGGGAGTTATATGATATATTTTATTAATGAAAATATTTAATTTTAATTTAGTTTATAATTTATTGTGTAGGAAAATTATTGCCATTGAAAAGCAAGAAAATCAAAGGAAAGATGGTAATTTTGAAAGAAAGTAACAAGAAAAATGGTGTTTCTCCAAAAGCCCAACCACGTGAGGCCCACTCTAGGCCCAACCCGTGGCCCCCCCTCCAACACCCAACCACCACATTGCTGCCATTTCCCTTATTGAGCCCAACAAAAATGCATTTTGTCCCTTTGTCCCCTATGACAAAAATGCCAACTTTTTACCCTTTTTCCTACACATTTTCACCACAACATCATCATTACACCCTATAATTTACCTCTACATACCATATTTATTTTATTTAATTAATCTAATCAATTTAATTAATTTAAATTGATTATTTTAATAAACTCACTTTGGCTATAAATATGGACTTTCAAGACCATTTTTGGGGTGCTTAATTTTTTGGTTACCATCTTTTTCTCTCATTTTCTCTCTACCATTCTCTCTTCCATTTGGGTTTTTCAAGAGCATTTTGCAAGTATGTATGTCATTTATTTTGTAATTTCTATTCTAGTTATGTGCTTCTAATCTTTTTCATAAGATTATTAAGATCATGATGAAGCAACTTGTAACTAGGTAATATTTATGTTGTATGTTGATTTCCCTTGTAATGCAACAAAGTCTATGGATTTTTCTTCTTCATATATTTCTTTCATCTTAAATATCTTGTATTTTAGATTGTTAGAACATTTTTACACTTTGTTCTTCATTAGTGCATAAACATAATATTCTTTGTGTAAGATGTGTCATTAAATTGTACACATCCATGCTTAGAACAAAAATATTATGTTTTGCCTTATAAATAATGTTCATTGATTTATTTGCTATTTCATTAGATTGATTTACACTAAATGCTTTGAAATTATAATTTTGAAAAGTGAAGAAAAATCCTATCTTTTTATAAGAAAATTGTGCTTAAAATTATAAATATTTTTGGAAAATGATAGTTTAAATTATTTTAACTATCATTAAAACTTGGGAATCAATATACTAATAAATATTATTAAACTTACATTTTGTGGATTCTAGTATCTTAATAATCTTTTCTTTTAATACTTATTTTCAACTCATTATTGGTTTATTTTCATTATCTTAAAAAGCTTTATTTTTCAATATTTCATTTTATGTTCATACTATTAAAACTCATCAATCTTTGGAACTAGGTTAGAATTTATTACTTTTGATTTAAAATAGTTTCATTTTCGATTTTAGACAACTCCTTTGGGTTCGACATCCTTGCTTACGATCACTATTCTATATGGACGATTCGTGCGCTTGCGATATATAAATTTTTAAACATACCCGTTTTGGGTCCATCAATTACCCCTTTCAACACATCTCAGCTTCTATAAATAATCCTCACATTTACCTTTTAACTTTTTACTCGCCATTTTCTTGCCAAGAACTCTCAAGAACTCCATCTCAGAGCTCAAAACTTCGAAGGTCTTCCGTCGCTTTTCTAAGGATCCTTTGTCTGCACGCCTAAATTCGTTCTATTTCAGAACCTCCAACCTTCATCCAGGTAAATTTCTTCAACTTTTAAACCCTTTGAGATGCCATGCATATTGCTTTTGAGTTCTGAAACTTTTTGTGTTCTTGGGTAAAAATTCGTGAGGATTTTATGTATACCGTTTGATGCTTGATAGGGTAGTGTAGTTTCGCTCTATAGGAGATAGGAACCAGTTTGATAGTCAGGATCATAGTTTTAGGGCGTAAAATCGAAGTAAAAATTCGATTTTTAGGCTTGCTAAAAAACTGGGTTTTTCCCGCCCCTTTGGAGTTGAAAAAGCTTTTTTCAGAAAAACTTTTTACTTTCACTTTTTGATCCGTTTTTCAAACTGTTCGCATAAAACTTAGTGTTTCGGTTAGAATGCTGCTGGTCATAGATGCGAGCAATGTTATTCCAACTTTCAACATAAGCTCCCAGGTTGTGCGTCTTATCTCCTCCTTTCTCTATTTGTAGTTTACATGCAAGACCCGTGGGGAAGTACGGTCTCACAGGGGTGACCCTAGTCAAACCCAACCAAGACCAAAGGGCGAATCTTCCTGAAGGTGCCTCCAGCGCCTGGTCGAGGTTTCATATCGAGGCAGGGGCTACCTTGCCTCTTCACTCATTTTTTCAAGGGGTGGCCAACTATTTTGGAGTTGCCCCCTTTCAAATAACCCCAAACAGATATAGGATACTCGCTGCACTCTATATCCTGTACAGCCACAAGAAATGGCCCGTGCCAACACCTCATGAGGTCAACTACCTGTTCGACCTCAAATCCAACCCCAACCAAGAAGGCATGGGGTTTTTTCACTTCTGTCATCAGGAAACCGGGCGCACCTTCCTGACTGACACCACCCACATCTCAAATGTGGGGAGGTACTACCAGGAGTACTTCCTCACAACTGATATGATCGCAGACAATCTGGCCTTCACACAAGGAGGTAAAACATTCGTATCACTGGCTGTTACTTCTTCACTTAGTGTTCCCCTCCACATTTTCTTAAACTGTTAATGTCTTCCAGGCCCATGGCTGCGACCAGACCCAACTCCGGACATTGAGTTGAGATCGGTGCTCCTAGCCAGCATGACTGACGCAGAAAAGAGTGTCAATCATCTGGTTACGGAGGCTAACCTTAGGTTGGTTGGCCTCTTGGCCCCTCAACCGGACACGAGGGCGCCTTCAGCAGGGAGTGCCTTTGCCGAGGAGGAACCCGAGCAACAACCTCCAGTGTCACCTCCACGAAGGAGACCGACTGGGGTCACGATCAGGGAACCTGCTAGCACTCCTCTAGCAAAGAGGCCCTCAGCCCCCTTGGGGAAAGGAAAAAAGAAGGCCACCAAGCCTGTCGAACTCTCTGACGATTTGTCGGATGATAATGGTACAGTTATTTCGCTTTTATACAATTTGCTAATTCCCTGTCATCTATTCGACGGGGACGGCAATTTTAAATATGCTCCACATTTAGGTTTAGACTTCTTCATGTCAAAGAGTGAGTATAAGACTAGTAGAGTCTATAGGGTAGCGACCAGTAATAATAGCTCGGGTATTCGACTTTGCAATCCTTTTTTGCTTCTTTTTCTGATGTAATGTACTTGGTCATTCATGCTATCTCACTGTTCAACTTTGTTCTTCTTTTTCAGATGTGGAATCCGTCAATGTGTTCGACATCTACAACACTCCTGAGGCTGCTGCGGCTCCCCCGAGCAAGAAGAAAACCAACAAGAGACACCACGGGGAGAGCAGCAAAGCGCCTCAGGCGAAGAAGGCTCAAAATACAGGCCCTTCGGAGGATAGGCCCTCCACCACCACAACTCCATCTTCTCCTCGCGAGCACCGGACTCCTTCTGCTACAGCTGGATTGACTCCTCCTCCCGCGGCCCTGACCGACCAACCTCAGCAGGTTGATCCTACTTCAACCGGGGGCGAGATGGTTGGTCGCGCCTTTAAACTGATCAAGGAGAGGATCACCAAGATTGCGAAGCACGACCGCTGCCGAGAGGCAATGGCTGCTACGGAGACGATGGGAGCTGACCCGATTCTGAACCGTGCCCTGAACGAGTTCACCAGTGTAAGTCATCTCTTTCTGCAGAAACAAGACTTCTTTAGTTTATTGTTTGTCTAACTTCTATTTTGACTGCAGGCCATGCTGACCTTTACTGCCGGTCGAATTCGCTTGGGTACCGTCACCGAGAAGGCCAGAACTTTGGAGCAACGACATGAGGATGAACTTAAAGCTACTAAGGCCAAACATGCTGAACAGCTGGCAGTGGTGGTTGAGGAAAATTCCCAACTGGCTAAGGAGTTGGAGGAAAAGCAGAGGTCTCTGGAGAAAGTTCGCGAGCAGAGGGACCAATTTAAGGAGTCCAACCGCTTTAACTTCTGGACGACCCAAGAGCTCGAGGTGGACTTGATCGCGAGCAGGCAGGAGACCACTACTCTGGAGGGCCGGATTGAGGAGTTGGAGAATGCCAACAACGGCACTTGGAAAGGTACAAGAATGCCACTCTTCGATGCTTCTATGATTTCTGGAAGCACAATCAGGGTGCCAACTTCAACTACCTTCCTAAGAATGCGAGGGATGCCGAGCTTGCTCGCTGCGCTGCACAGTTGGCTAAGGAAGAAAGATCAAGGGCTCCTGCTTCCCCTGAAATCTCGCTGGCCGCTGGGATGGACGGGGCAGAGAACGAGGTTGCGGGCGTCGTCGACCAGAACCTTCCCCAAGATCCTCCGGCTCCTCAAAATCCTTGAGCTCCTTAGTATTTTCTGTTTATGTTTCTTCTTTTTTAACTACACGACCTATGGGTCGTGATGTAAAAACAATATAATTTTTTGTTTGCTACATGGGCAGCTTTTACTTTTATTGGAACAATTACATCCAAGCAGTTACTGCTCGCGGTGTAAAAGGATTCGTTTTGATATTATAATATATTTGCATATTATTATAATATCTGTTTGTATGATCGAACTTAGCATACCACTTTGGTTTGATTTAACAAAATAACAAAATTTTGAAAAATACTCTAAGTGCCCTAGCATGCTTTCACTTATTTTGCTCATGTGTTTACATACCTTTTAACGATATGCTTTGCTTACTTGTACCTTGTATGCCCCCCAAGTGATCGGGGAGCTTTAGGTCCTTGGTCACCTGCCTTGACTAGAACCTGCTCGAACATTACTGCTCGTAGCAATATGATTAGCATTATAATACAGCAAAACAACACACGTAATGAGCAAATACTTGTAATAAATACAATAGTTGGCAAGAAATGACTGGCTGAGCACAGTCCCTTTTATTTCTCGTAATAAATGGACTAAACATGTCTTTACAAGTGATCAATAAGATCTTACACTTTTCAGAAACTTGCAAAAAGTAAAATTTGTACAAGCCAATTCTTTAAGAAGAATTGTTCATTGGTAATACTTGCGCAGGTGTTCTCCATTCCAATAGCGAGGAACGAGATCTCTGTTTAAGCGGGCAAGTTTATAAGTGCCTGGGTGAAAGACTTCATCAATCTGGTAAGGCCCTTCCCAATTTGTCCCGAGTACTCCAGCAGCTTGGTCGTGGGTGTTAAGGAAAACTCTTCAGAGCACAAGGTCTCCAACATTGAATTTTCTTTCTCGCACTTTAGAGTTGAAATACCGGGCGACCTTCTGCTGGTATGCAGCTACTCGGAGATGGGCTTGTTCACACCTTTCATTAATCGAGTCCAAGGATTCCATCAGTAGCTGGCTGTTAGAATCTTGGTCATATGTTATTTTGCGGTGCGAGGGTGGATCCAACTCGATAGGCAACATGGCTTTGTACCCGTATGCTAAGGAAAACGGGGTATGACCTATTGCTGTTTAGAGTTCTATACGACCAAAGGACTTCAGGCAACTGTTCTGGCCATGCTCCCTTAGCTTCTTCAAGTCTTTTCTTTAGGGTATCCTTCAGCGTTTTGTTAAATGCTTCAACTTGCCCATTCGCCTGGGGATAAGCGACTGAAGAAAAGCTTTTGATAATATCATGACGTTTGTAGAAGTCCGTGAATAGATCACTGTCAAAATGGGTGCCGTTATCTGAGACTATCTTCTTTGGTAATCCATAGCGACAGATGATGTTTTTGACTACGAAGTCAAGCACTTTCTTGGTCGTTATGGTCGCGAGTGGCTCAGCTTTGACCCATTTGGTGAAGTAGTCGACGACAACCACTGCATACTTTACACCACCTTTTCCTGTAGGCAAAGATCCGATTAGATCTATTCCCCAAACTGCAAAGGGCCATGGACTCTGCATCTGCTTTAACACATTGGGAGCTGCTCGTGGGATTTTAGAAAATCTTTGACACTTGTCACATCTTCTCATGAACTCTATTGAGTCTTCATTCATGGTTGCCCAGAAATATCCCTGCCTTAGGATCTTTTTTGACAGGCTTTGCCCCCCAGCATGGTCCCCGCAAAAACCTTCGTGCACCTCTTTCATTAACCCTTTGGCTTTCTCCTTTGTAACACATCTGAGAAGTGGCAGTGAGTATCCCCTTCGGTACAGGATTCCATAGATCAGGATATACCTAGCAGCTTGCCGCTGAAGGATCTTAGCTTTGTTTCTGTCCGCTGGTAGCACGCCGCTTGACAAATACTTTACATATGCTGCCATCCATGTATCTGCCATCTGGATGACCAGAGTGGTTTCTGCTGCTTGGATGCTTGGTACTGATAGTCGCTTGACTGGCACTATGTTCAGAGTATCAACATCTTTTGCACTTGCCAACTTGGCCAAAGCGTTCGCGTTGGAATTCTGATCGCAAGGTACTTGCTAGAGACTGTATCTGTCGAACTGGGCTAACAGATCCTTTGCTTTGTTCAGATAGGCGACCATCTTCAAACCTCGCGCCTGATACTCTCCCAAGACTTGGTTCACCACCAGCTGAGAATCACTATAGATGTCAAGCGCTTTTATGTTCATATCCTTGGCTAATCGCAGTCCAGCGAGTAATGCTTCATATTCAGCCTCATTGTTAGAAGCAGTGAAGTCAAATCTAATTGCACAGTGAAATTGATGCCCTTCCGGCGTTATCAATATCACTCCTGCTCCTGCATGGGATTCGTTAGATGAACTGTCTGTGAACAATTTCCACGAGGGTGCTTGGATTTGACATTCAGGCTCGCTGGGCTCCTCAATCTGCTTGCCACCCGCGGGCTCTGTGAATTCGGCGATGAAGTCAGCTAAGGCTTGTCCTTTTATCGTTTCTCACGACAGGTAAGATATGTCGAACTGCCCGAGTTTGACTGCCCACTTTAGTAATCTTCCAGCAGCCTCTGGCTTTTGCAAGACTTGCCAAAGAGGGTGGTCGGTCAATACTGTAATCGGATGAGCTTGGAAGTAAGGTTGCAGCTTTCTAGAGGCCAAAAATAAGCAATTGGCTAACCTTTCGATGGGGGGATACCTCAATTCTGCTCCGATCAGCCTTTTGCTTACGTAATAGACAACCTTCTGCACACCTTCTTCTTCTCTTACAAGAATAGCACTAGCAGCGTAATCCGTGATTGCCAGGTAGATGAACAAAGTCTCTTTATCGACTGGCTTTGACAGGATGGGTGGCTGCGCCATATGCGTTTTTAGTGCTTGAAAGGCATGTTCGCACTCATCTGTCCATTCAAATTTCTTATTGCCTCTGAGTAGATTGAAAAATGGGATGCACTTGTCTGTTGATTTTGAAATAAATCTACTTAGAGCAGCAATTCTCCCGATCAGGCTTTGGACATCCTTAATCTTCACTGGCGACTTCATCTCGATCAGGGCTTTTATTTTCTCGGGATTAGCTTCAATTCCTCTTGAGTTAACTATATATCCCAAGAACTTCCCTGATCCTACTCCAAAGGAGCATTTAAGGGGATTTAGCTTCATCCTATATTTATTCAGGACGCTGAAGCATTCCTGCAAATCCCTTACATGCCCTTTTGCTTTCTTTGACTTAACCAGCATGTCGTTGACGTAAACCTCCATGTTTGTATCGATCAGCTCCTTAAAAATGTGGTTGACGAGTCTCCGGTAAGTTGCACCAGCGTTTTTCAAACTGAAGGGCATCACCTTGTAACAGTAAAGCCCTATATCAGTTCGAAAGCTAGTGTGATCCTCATTAGGGGGATGCATACTGATTTGATTATACCCAGAGTATGCATCCATGAATGAGAGGATCTCGTGTTCTGCAGTGGCATTGACCAGCTGGTCGATCCTCGGGAGTGGGAAACAGTCTTTAGGGCAAGCTTTATTTAGGTCTGTAAAATCCACGCATGTACGCCATTTGCCATTCGGCTTGGACACGAGTACGGGATTAGAGACCCACGATGGATAAAACGCCACCCTGATGAATCCATTCTCCTTCAGCTTCTCGACTTCCTCTTTCAAGGCCTTTGATCTGTCTTTGTCGAGCAGCCTTCTTTTTTGTTGCACTGGTGGAAAGCTTTTGTCAATGTTCAGGACATGGCTGATGATTGCAGGATCTATCCTGACCATGTTTTTATGCAACCAGGCAAAGACATCCTGGTTCCTCCTTAAGAACTCCACCAGTGCTTGTTTCGTTGTTGTCTCTAAGTTCTTACCGACTTTCACAACTCTGGTTGGATTTTCCTCATCGAGTTGGAACTCTTCAAGGTCCTCGATGGGGCCCACTTCTTCTTCAAAATCCCCAAAGCGAGGATCCAAGTCTCTATCCTCACTTTGGGCAACGCCCTATTTGGTGAGATTATCACCTGAGCAGGATTGAACATCAATTGCCATTTACAACTCCTTCCCGATGACATCTCTCGATACACCCTTCTTTGCCTTGGTGATCGAGGCATTGTAGCACTCCCTCGCTTCCCTTTGGTTTCCCAACACGCATCCTACCCCTGCGTCCGTTGGGAATTTCATGGTGAGGTGCCATATAGAAGTGACGGCTCGCAGGTCGACCAGAATTGGTCTCCCTATCACAGCATTGTACGCCGAAGGAAAATCAACTACTATAAAAGTAGTGAGTAATGTCCTGTTAGCAGGTGCAGTGCTTGCTGTGACTGGGAGTTTAATTGACCCTACTGGGGCGAGCCCTTCTCTGGAAAAACCATAAATGGTTTGGTTGCACAACTTTAGGTCCTTTACGGACAATTTCATCCTTTCCAGCGAGGACTTATATAGGATGTTCACCGAACTTCTTGTATCGACCAACACCCTTTTCACCATCATATTTGCGATTTGTACATCCACGACCAGCGGATCGGAGTGTGGGAATCGCACATTCTGGGCATCTTCGTCAGAGAAGGTGATCAGTTCCTCCTCTGTTCGAGCCTTTTTTGGTGCACGATCCTCGACACTCATCATCTCGATGTCCTGGTCGTGGCGTAGGGTTCGAGCATATCGCTCCCACTATCTCCTGCAAGATGTAGGCCTCCGCAGATGGTGAGTAGGGTACCTGCCACGGGAGCTGGCTATAAAGGTGGCGAGCGTTGGCGTGTAGGCGCCGACTCGTTGCCACCTTGAGCCTCTCACTGAGAACCTCCCGCGGCTCGTACATATCTTCTTAAATGTCCATGTCTTATCAGGAACTCAATTTTGTCCTTCAGCTGGTTACACTCATTGGTGTCGTGCTCGTAGTCGTTATGATATCGACAAAACTTTTTTGAATCTCTCTTGGAGATATCTTTCCTTATTGGTGCGGGTCGTTTGTAGGGCACCTCGGCTCGGCTTTCAACAAGGGCAGTGTAATTGGTGAATTTCAGTTCATACCGATTACCTTTGGGGCACTTACTCTCGGAGGTCGAGGGTTCACTGTTCGCCCGCTTTCCACCATTCTTACCATTGCCATTCCCATTGCCTTTGCCATTGCCACTGGGCTTAGACCCGTTGGCGGATTTGGCGGGTTCTTCCTTGGGTCCCTTGTCTTTTGCTGGCGATTTCCCTTCATTGGCAATCGCGTCCTCGAGCTTGATGTACTGATTAGCTCTATCTAAAAACTCCAGGGTACTTTTAACCCCATGCTTTCTAAGGCTACTCCAGAGGGGAGAATGACGCCTAACCCCAGCGGTTAGGGCCATCATCTTGCCTCCATCGCCAACAGTCTTGGCTCCTCCTGCGGCTCGCATGAAGCGCTGAACGTATTCCTTCAAGGGCTCCCCCTCTTTCTGGCGTATCTCGACCAGTTGGTTCGCCTCGGTGGGATGCACACGACCCGCATAGAACTGTCCATAAAACTCCTTCACGAACATCTCCCAGGATACTATACTTGCAGGAGGGAACTTAAAGAACCACTCCTGGGCGGCATCAGAAAGTGTCGCTGGGAAGATCCTACAGCGAGCATCTTCAGAGACTTTATGAATGTCCATTTGTATCTCAAACTTGTTAACATTGAGATACCGGGTCTCCATACCAGTCAAAATTTGGCAGGGTCGGCATCTTGAACTTGCTGGGGGTTTCTGCCACAGTAATCCTTTGTACGAAAGGGGTGCCTCTCCTCCGATCGTACTTAATGTGCGATGTCTGCCCCCCGACCAGTTGCTGCACAGCCTGGTTCAGGGCATCGATTTGAGCCTGAACGGCTTCCGGAATTGCTGGGGCCTTTGGTGCCGGGGGAATGTACTCATCGTGCCTTTCTCGGCGGTCGTTGAGTACATCCCTCAAGTCATCGTCTCTTCCCCGCTGCTCGCTAGCTCCGAGCCGGCTAAAGACATTATTTTGTTTGGGCTGCCCCCCAGTGTTATGACCTGCTTGTTGGTCTTCTCTAGGTGGGGGGCTCCTGCCTCCACCTTTCTCTTTGTTCCTCCGATCAGCATTTCCTCTACTTGAGTCAGCCTCATTGTAGTCGTGGCCATCTCTAAACTGTGACTGGCTATGGTGCGATCGACTATTTCCATTGTTACCTCCTTGGGCTGGCATTTCTCGAGCGTGAGGGGGAGGCCTGGGTTGGTCGGTGGGTCCCCGTGCATTGTCATGCCGTGGGGGGCCCTTGACTACATAGCCTGTCTCTGAGTTCCTTCTGTTGGCCGAAGGACGTTGCCCCCTGCTTGGTGGATTCGGCTCTTCACCCTCTGGGCATCTAGGGCTGCGGGGCTGTTGCCCGTCCCTATTCTACCTCAGACGCGGGGGATTGCCTAGACCAGCCTGAGATGGAGGTTGCGTCTCAAGTTCCCTAGGTGGGATATCATCCTGAGGCATAGGTGGTTGCTCCGGCCTCTGAGGGCTTATTGGCTGGAGCGGAGGGCTAGGATTGGGACCCCTTTGAGGTGGCCCGCTTGGGGGTTGACCAGGCTGGAAGGCTGGCGCAGCCTGATTCCTAGCCAGCTAGATGGCTGCTTCAAGGGCTGCCATGACATCCCTCTGCCGACGGTCCATCTCCGCCTGCCGCTCGCTCAGCTCCTGGCGCTGGCGCTCTATCTCCCTTTGCTGCGACGCCATTATCTCGGCAACATTCTCTTGATTGGCCCTCAGATTGGTCAACTCATCTTGCAACACCCCCAGTGTTGTCTTCAGGGTCTCAGAGTCCAACTCCTCCTCATCAAACTCCAAATGAGGTTCATCTTCAGCCACATTTGGGGGAGGAGGCTGGGATGGTGCAGCGGTAACCTGTCCAGTCTTCTTTGTAGTTTTTGCCATTAGATCTTCTTGAATTCAACTCTCAATGAAAGCACCAAAATGTTGACCCTCGTTTTGGTCAACGACATAGAGTCAAGAAAACGACAAAGAAAAATAATACAAAGCTTGAGAAAACAATTTAATGGAAAATAAAGAACACAGAGAATTATAGTGATTCGGCCCCAGTGATTGGTAATAACCTATGTCCACTTGATACTATTATTGGTATTGAACTCCAAAGGTGTGATCAAAGAACTAGGGTTCTTGAGTTTCACAGACCTTAGAAGAATAAAACAATACAAACGATGGACAATAGTAATATAATTCGGAAAAAGAGAAAGATCCCCTTCCTTGAGCAATTTCTTATGTACTAGGCTCAAGAAGGGTTACATGAGTCAAGTAATAATATCTTCCCTTAATAAACGGATTTTCAGGTCATAATGAAGTGAAATTCTTGGATATCATTACAACTGTACAGATCTTTACATAAATGAACGGAGTATACGACCAGTCTGGTCGTATATAAAACTTGATCTCTGCATGTAGAAATATTTCTAGTCGATAGGCGAGCAGTATCTCTGCCACGTGTCGACCACATGTCGAAAATTCTTGCCACATCATCAACAGCTATTTTTTGGATAAACAATGTTATTTTCGATATAATATCGATGGTATATCGATGTTGAATCGATGCCATATATGTTGATTTGGTTTAGCATCGATATAATCGCGTACAGATGGCAACCATCAGCATCGATTATGCATCGATGACATTTCAATGGTACTTTGATGCCATATCGGTGGTACATCGATGGAATTTTGATGCTGGGGCGAACATATAATTTAGATGTTATTTTCGATATAATATCGATGGTATATCGATGCTAAATCAATGCCATATATGTTGATTTGGTTCAGCATCGATATGGCATCGAAATGGAATCACGTACAAATGGCGACCGTCAGCATCAATTATGCATCAAAATGTCAACGATGTGGCATCGATGTTGAACCGCAACACATATTTATATAGACATCGATTCATCTTCAATTTACCATCGATTCATCATCAATTACACTTTATTTTTATAATTTTCTTATGCTTTTTTTTGTTGTAAATTTACAGGTTTCGGAGTTAATATAATTGTTTCTTACAATGGTGTTTGGGAACGAAAAGGAGAGAAATGGAATTTCAAAGCTGGTTTGAACACTATAATACACGTACCATTTAGTGTTGGTTACATAGAATCATTGGAGAAGTTGTATTTAAAGCTGAAAGTGGATAGGTCATTGTTTGACTTAAAGTTGGAAGTGTCGTTTACATGCAATGATTTTAGCATATATCCCATTGAAATCACGGATGATGAAGGAGTTAGTGCTCTTATTCTTGACAATTTGAAGTCCTTAAGACATCGGGTTCCTTTATGCGTTAGTTCGATTGCAAAGAACATTGCTCTTCTTGATCTATCTCCTAGAGTGAGTGTTAATATGGAAAATCATAATCAATCATGCACGACTGTTCCACAAACAACTCCTGGGCCAAGTATATGCATGGGAGGTCCTAGTCAAAACAAAACTTTTTTTCCCCCAACAAATTTCCCACATGATGATGGGTATGAGTATGAGCCTTATGTCAATGACGATCTAGTTGCCCATTTTGGTGATGATGATGAAAGAGTTTAGGGGTGCAACAGTTCTGATGATAACTCCAAGGATCGGTTGTTGATGCTACCTGTGGTGCAAGTAGATAATTTAAATGTACGACCCTTGCCAAGACGTCAAGAAAGTTAAGGACGGAGAGCTCTTGGCTTAGAAAGTAGTCGTCCAACTACATAAGACGATAGAAATAGATGGAGTTCTCTGGCATATACTGCTGAAGATATCCCATGCCCCTCTTATGCTATCCCCATATTATCTGGAGTGAGTTGTGGAGTAATAGAAGTTGGGAAGGTTTTTGAGAACAAGTTAGAGTGGAAGACGAAGGCACACTTGTATGCAATGAATTTAAGTTTGTGGTGAAGAAGTCAAGTACTGAAGTTTGGTATATCACTTGCAAGGATCGTGATTATGGGTGGAGATTGAGGGGGAAGAGAATGCTTAAATTTGATATGTTCGAGATAACTCGTTTCACCAATAAACACACTTGCTCACTTGACCTCCGACATAAAGGCCATCACCAAGCTGCACCTTGGGTTATTGGTCATTGCATAAAGAAAAAAATATCAGACTGGATCGAATGCATACATGGAAAACAACATAAGAGAAGACATTAAGAATGATTATGACATTGAGTTGTCTTATGAAAAATCTTGGACATGCCGAGAGAAGGCTCTTTCTTATGTCAGAGGAACATTGGAAGCATCCTACCAGAAGTTACCATCGTACCTGTTCATGCTTCAACAAAAAAATCCCAAGACGTTGACAGATTTTGTCACTGAGGAGGATCGGTTCAAATAATGTTTTTTCTCACTCGGAGTTAGTAGAAGAGGGTTTCGTACATGTTGTCCAGTGTTATGTGTGGACGACAGTTTTTTAAAGACAAAATACGGTGGGCAGATGTTATGCGCAGTCGCGCTGGATGCAAATAACCATCTATATCCAGTTGCATTTGGTATTGTGGATAGAGAGAATCATGATTCTTGGAAGTATTTCATGTCAAAGCTAAAGGAAGCGGTTGGGAAGTTGAGGACTTGGCGTTTGTATCTGACAAGCATGCAATTATTACACATGCCTTGGAAACTATTTTCCCTGATGCCTATCACGGTGCTTGCTACCATCACATTAGTATGAATGTGGTTGCTAAATTCAAGATTGATCATTGTCATGTGTTGATGTATAATATGACATATGATTTTAGGAAATCCGAGTTCCACGCTCACTTCGGAAAAATCAAATCAAAAGACTCAGCTATTGCTAAATACCTAGAAGGCATGTGTTTTGATAAGTGGTCATGTGCTTACTTTCCTGGAAATAGGTATGTCATTGTGAATTGTGTTTTAATTTATGAAATCTTGTAAATGTACATTACTATTAAGTGTTAGTTTTCCTGGATACTAGGTATAATATAATGACAAACAATTACGATGAAAGTTTCAACAATAAGACCCGGGAGACTAGGAGCTTTCCAATAACTACATTCGTCGAATTTATTCGCTTTACACTGCAGTCCTGGTTCTGTGATAGGAGAGAAACTAGTGAGAAGACAGCTATAACTCTTGCACCAACCTATGAGAAATATTTGGTGGATATGGCTGTAACGACCCAAAATCACTAATATGGCTTAAGGGCCTTGATTAGTTCGCTGGGAAGGCATAATTGGCTTAGGTGTGAATTTATTGACTTAATGCGTGATTATATGAATGTAAATGTGGTTAAATGTTATATCTGTGAGAACCACATTATTATGTGGGTAGATTTGCAGTGTGCAACTTGAGGCGATCCTAGGGAGCTAAATAGTGGGAAAAGTCACAACGGGGCTTAATATTTGACTTTGGATAAGTCAGGGGTATTTTAGGTATCGGGTAGTTATTTAGACTATTGGGTTATGGAAATAAATATATGGAGATATATTTGAGGATATGAAGCTTAGGCGGGAATATTGGGAAAATTTTACCGTTTTGCCCTTGGGGACGTTTCCGGTACCTCGAGCCTCGGGATAGACTTAACTGGCTAAGATTAGATTAGGTTGTTGGAAAGCAGTAGAACAAAAACACAAACCGACCTATTCAGCTCTTCTTTCCCTTCTCTTTTCTCTTTCAAGGAAAACACTGGAATTTCAAGGAAAATCAGTTGGGAATTTGGTGATTTGGGCTGGAAACTTGTAGGTTGAATCTAGTGCTCAGCTAAGGGAACTCAACCAAGATTAAGGTAAGGGCTGAATCATACCTCTAAGCATTTGGATTTTTAGTTTTGGCTGGGTAATAAGGGTGTTTATGGTTTTGATGTTTAAGGGTTGAATTAAAGCTGAGAAGCTTGGATTTTAACTCAGGAATTTGCCAAGAAAGTGGTTCTGCAAAGAAGGTAAGCTTCAACTCGTAATTTAGAGGTTTAAATTTGAGTATTGCATGACTGGTTTTGGTGTTTTGAGTTGCTGGGTTTCATAAATCAAAAATGGAATTTTAGTAGGTTTTTAAGTTGGATTTCTGTTGGATTATGTTGTTAGAATCATGTTAAAAGTTTTGTGATTAATGGGTTTTGAATTAGGGTGCTTTGGGATGGTTTTGGATGCTAGAAATGGTGGATTTTCTGGGCACGAAGGGGAGGGTTGCGACTCTATTCTAGAGCGCTGCGACCCTATGAAGCAAGAGAGTCAGGGAGGCTCGGCCAAGGGAGAGCGTCGCGCCATTGGGCAGGGCCTCTACGCGTGTCTGCTTGCTGGGGGCCTTGGGCTCTGTTTTAGGGGCGAACCGCGACTAGGTTTCAAGGGCCGCAGCCCTTAGGTGCATTCTTGATCGTTTAGGGATTTTAAGCGCGGGAATCTAGCCTAGAGTGCTCGGGATATATTTCACCATCATGCTTGGTGGAATTCAATGTCCCGGAAGCTAGTATTGTACCCGTAAAACTTTATTTGGATATTAATGCAATCCATTACCTTGGTTGTGACTAGATGTTAAAGCTAGGGCTCGGGAAACGGATCGTGCTCGAGGAACGTCGCTCGTAATCAGTGAACATAGAAATTAAAGGTAAGAAAACTACACCCGGTTGTATATTTGTAATGGGACTAAGGGCTCCCTAATATGTATGCTTGAAAGGATGGTATTACGCCATGTAAATAGTAAACCAACGACCTAAGAGTGCCAAGGGTCACACTAGCGCACATGGTGCGGCTTGGCCACTGGTAGCCGAAGACAGCTTATTATGCACTGAGCTTGGTCTAAGCGGGCCGGAGTCAGTGAGGTAAACAGAGGGTGCGACCTAAGTTGTCGGCCCTGACTGTTATATGATTGTTATGTGACCTGAATGTTAATTGTGATTAGTTGCGTCATTGGTTCTGAATAGGTGCTGAGTGGTTAATGTGGAATATTAAGTGTTTGATCATGCTTAAAATATTGATTATCTGTTATTGTTGTTTGTGTTGCATATTATGTTTTCTTGCTGGGTCTTGGCTCATGGGTGCTACGTGGTGCAGGTAAAGGCAAGGGCAAACTTGACCAGCCCTGACTTGGAGAGCTCTGTGAACTGAATGTACATGACCAGCTGCTCAGCCGCCACGGTTGGGGGAAAGGCAGGTACATGAGAACCATAAATGTCTGTTTTGCCTTAGATTGGCTGATGGTTGTCTGTATTTAGAAGATTCTGTAAACTAACTTTTAAACACTGTTTTTTTTTGGGATCCCATGTGTAAAACTGTTTTATTATATATAGTGTAACTTTTGAGACGAAAACCTTTTTAACCCTAGCACATTCATGGTTAGTGACACGTTTTCAACTAAAAGACTTGATTAGCAAGTCCTTCACCTTTAAAAGTACACAGTGTAGTGGTCTTGGCTATCCAGAGCGTTACAATGGCTAAGAAAGCTCGATTCTTCATCCCTTATGCAATAGGGAGGCATGAGTTCCATGTGTTAGATGGTGAGTTGAATGGTGAAGTCGACCTCCTAAATAAGACATGCACATGTGGCGTGTTTCAGCTTATTGGTATCCCATGTGTTCATGCACTATCTGGATCCCTTAAGCGAAGGGTGAACTTTTATTCGCTGTGTTCAGATTACTATAAAATTGAGACATGGAGGTCCTCTACACATAATTTATATATCCTACTGGTAACGAGGAAGAATGGATTGTTCCACATGACATTATGACAATAAAAGTGAGAACACCCGCGCAAAAAAACCAGGTTGGTCGTCCAAAGAAGAAACAAGGTAGGCCTAAGAAGAAACACCATCCTTCCAATGGAGAGAAAGTGGTTGTAGAACGCAAGTGCAGCATATGTGGAGGTCTAGGCCATAATAGGGAAACTTGTAAAGTTTGAGTTTGAAGTTTATGGCATCAATGTTAAAAAATTTATTTGGGTACTAATGGTCTTTGTTAATCTTTTTATTTGTGTATTAATGGACTTTGTTAATCTTTTTATTTGTGTATTAATGGACTTTGTTAATCGAAATGACATTGTTTATATACAAAACTAATGAGAAATATACTATTGTGTACCATCGAATAGCCATCAAAATGACATTGTTTATATACAAAACTAAGGAGAAATCAAAATAAATGTTCTAACATATAGAAAAAGTCAAGGGTATACATTCTCGTAAAAAATGTCGATGCATAATTTATCCCTAAAGTACTGAATGTGGTCCTCGATGGCATATGATAAGGGAATGTCTCAAAGAATAAACTCCAAGAGCTTGATGGAAAATACGTCGCAATCTCCGCTGAAACCAAGAAATCACATTTGTGAGTGTATTGAAAATTAAAGGAGAACAGTGTTGTGAAAAAATGAAGTTAGTACGTCTAAATACCTGGTTCTAGACTGTGGGACAATATTAGTGGACATGCGCCACCAATCAAAGTTTGGAATGGTGATCTTCAGTCTAGCTATTTTCAACTTGGGTGTCCTAAAATACCAGAAGCGTTGAGTAAAGATGGAAGCATCCTAGTCCAAGGCTCGATCAACTCAGACAACTTATTATGGATAAAGTTGGAATGATTTGAGTCATATACAGTGATCATTCAATCAGTGAAATTTATTTCGCAAAGGACCTAATGAAGATTTTCCAAGCATCAGTGGAAGTAGACCTCGTTGCAATCACCCCAAGGATTCTTGTATTTTTTAGCATCTCCTTTCATGAAATTACGAATGTCCTCATCCCATTGGTAAGTCCTACTCTTGTTCTTGAAGTCCTCATATCTAGCAGGAATATACTGTGCAAATGATGAATCAAGTACGGTGGCTTTCACAGGGTACGTCTTCGGCAATTCAAAAAGATGCCTCCGTATAAGATAATTTGTAGCGTCGAGATGCTGCAAATAAATAGAGTATTGTTAAGATGCTTACAGGGGTGCCATCACAAAATTCCAACTTCCTCGGTTTGCTGTTTTCAATCTCACCAAGTACCCATCACTTAAATTTGTCAACATATCTTGATCCAACACCTTTAAAGGATGGATCGTAACTGGGTCCTTGAACTTTGGTTTCTTGGATGTTGGAGTATAGTCCTCGTACTTTATTGGTCTCTATCTAATGCGCTTACCTGTAATGGAAGCAATTAGTATCTAATCTCTTTAAAACATGTAAAAACTCATGGAATAGACCGTCTGCGCTAGCTGAGGAGGTGTGGCTTCTCCAACAGGAGGCTCATAACATGTGGGGAGAATGTCGTACTCTACATCCTCTGTTGGAGTAGGTGCAAGAGTAGGTATACCACCAAGTGTTGCCAGCTTCTCCAATATGAATTCTTGATTCTTAAGGATGATACCTAGAGTGGCCTTAACCTCGTCCACTGCACCTGATAGTCTGGCCATCTCACCCAACACAACCTCATAAGCCTCAGGAGTAGGAGCAAAAGTAGGTTCTGCACTAGTATCTGGAGCAGTCTTCGTCGGGGCACCCTCCACAAATATGCCAGCCTCCATGGCTATCTCAGCCACCACAACAACCTCTGCCTCAAGATCATAAGGTCTTCCATCCTCTGGTGCAGGCTGGATCTTATCATGTTGCATCCCCCTCTATCATCTGATAAATGGTGCCGAAGAAGTCTCGCTCGTCTGGTCGAGGCCTTAGGTTAGAAATGCATGACAACTGTAATGGAAACAAAACAAGCAAATTTGAAACGACATAAGTTGATTAGGATAATTCAAAAGTTCTTGAATTATTTAAATTTAAAATAACTTACACGTCTCCTCGCAAGTACATCCTTCACATGCAAATGCTTCGACTGGCCTATGCTCTCCCACTGTAGCATCCTAGGGAACTTGAATCCACAGGGCTTGGCGTATTACTTCTACAAATCAAGAATCATCTCGTATGCCTAATATTGCAAGGCTGGTTGATACCCCTTGCACCTCCACCAGAATTCCCTCAGAAGACTCCACCTCAGTGGTCTTCTTCGCCTTCTTACCAGGTATTGTAGCACCAATCGCTTTCATATCTCTACT
Source organism: Humulus lupulus (assembly GCF_963169125.1). Taxonomy (NCBI): domain Eukaryota; kingdom Viridiplantae; phylum Streptophyta; class Magnoliopsida; order Rosales; family Cannabaceae; genus Humulus; species Humulus lupulus. The sequence continues at coordinate 27,285,085 of NC_084797.1, forward strand.
GAATTGTTTCACAGTTGTATCAAATGAAAGAGATCCCTATGGACACTTCTCAAAATAATCTAAATCCTCGACCATCAACAATGAATCTCGCCAAATAGCATTGTCGTTCTCAACAACCAATAGTATCCCCTCCACAAAGTAAACCAAACTGAGCTTGTACAAATCATCAAGTACATTGCACATACTAAAAGCTTGTTCCAACATATTGAACCTAATGTATTTCTCAGGTTTCACATTGAAATATGTCTCAAGTAGGTAGGAGGACTTAAGGTGAGGTTGAATGTCAGCGACAAGTGGTGGACAAGAGCAGCTCAGGCCAGTCATAATGGCAAACTCGTGCACCCCAAACTTACATAAGTTTGGGTCCATCAAGAAGTGCACCTCATCGCCACGCGGAGACTTCACCTTCTGCAAAAGCAGTGTGTGCACCAATGCCCCAGAGAACAAAAAGGTAGGGGCTGTGAAGAATGTTCCAAAAGCAGACTCATTCACCCTCCCCAACAATCCATTCTCCTCAAACATTTTCTTCAATTTCGTTAACCTTCTGGAATCCCTAGAGGTCATACGACCGACATAATGATCCTCTATGGGTATCTCAAGCGGTGGGATACGTTTGGGTGGCATCTGCAAAATATCCAAAAAAAGAGAGAGAGATTTAGTTGAATTTAAAAAAAAACGCGCAGTCTGCTATTGTCATCGAATTTCCATTGGTTTGGCATCGAAGCAAAAAGCAAAAATCAACATATACAAGCATGCATCGAAACAACATCGAAATACTATCGAAACTGATTTTACAAATAAACAAACAAACTATCGATATGCCATCGAAATACATTTAACAAATAACAACTGACTAAGCCACCCTCGAATCAACATCGAAATACTATCGATATACCATCGAAACTAATTTTAGAAATAAACAAACAAACTATCGATGTTCCATCGAAATGGCATCGAAATACATCTAACAAATAACAACTGACTAAGCCACCCTGAATCAGCATTGAAATACTATTGATATACCATCGAAACTGATTTTACAAATAAACAAACAAACTATTGATGTGCCATCGAAATGGCATCGAACAAATAACAACTGACTAAGCTACCCCGAATCAGCATCGAAATACTATCGATATACCATCGAAACTGATTTTACAAATAAACAAACAAACTATCGATGTCCATCGAAATGGCATCAAAATACATTTAACAAATAACAACTGACTAAGCCACCCTCGAATCAGCATTAAAATAGCCTCGAAATTGTATCGATTATATACAAAATAAAATCAACAAACAATGTATCGATATGCCATCGAAATAGCATCAATTATGCATTGGATATCTTTCAAGTAGATAACATATAAAAGCCATCGACATAGCTTCGAATTAACATCGATGCATCACCATCAAATTAATGTGCTCGAACAACCATCGAAATGGCATTGAAGTAGCATTGACATAACATCAAAATTAATAGATTTATCAAAATATAGCTAAAACCAAGAAAGCATCGAAATACCATCGAATTAGAATCAAAATTGCATCGAAGTCAGCATCGACATATCATCGATTTATACAAAAAAACTGAAAATCATGCACGCATCGAATGGCATTGATAAACCATCGATTGACTATTGCCTTCATTTAATGGTCCATTGAAATACTATCGATGGAGCATCAATTGTGCATTGATGAACAACATTTAAATTATTTAAAAATATACACATGCACTGAATGTCATTGAATTACCATCGATTAAGCATCGAAATGACATCGATGTGGGATCGAATGAACATTGACCCACAAAATGTTTGCAGAACTTAACACAATCTTCCAAAATGATGCAGATAGAATCAAACCCATTTAAAGCTACATTTGTACAAAATAAACATTAAAATCAAACCCATTTCATCGATTTTATACATTACGATTCAATTTAAAAAAAAAACCATAAAAACTGACTTACCGTTGCCGACGATGGAGAAGAAGGTGGCAGTGGTGGCTGTGATGAGAGAGAGAGCTTCGCCTGAGAGATATAGTGAGAATGTGAGGGGTCTGAGAGGTTGAGAGAAAATTCCACTGAGAGAGAAATGAGAGAGTTCGGCTGGGATGGGAGTGTTTAATGTTAGGGGTGTTTTTGTCCAAAAAATTAGAAATGGCATATGTTTGGGAGAGTAAGTTATGTTGGCATTTTAAAAAAATTAAGTATGTTATAGAACATATAGTATAAAATGTCCCTTCTCGAATGGGGTTATTGTTACCTTTTTTTGAAAGATTTATTGATTAGAGAATAGGTATGAAAATATATGTTTATATATATAGTTGAAAGATTCCTATAAAAATGAGTTCTCATATTTTGTTTAGAATTCCAAATTCCCATTTATATTAACACATCTAGTTTTGTACTTGTGAACATTTTCCTTTACAATTTATAAGGAATTTTATTTCTTTAAAATAAAAAATATGGCAATTTTCTTAGATATATAATAGATATTGGGTTATATAAACTTGTAAATCTTGTGTTTTGAAAAATATGAAAGTATAAAGATTGAGCTATTCATCCATATTGATAAATGAAAGCATAAAATTGATCCATGTTTATGGCAATTTTCTTAAATAATAGATATTGGGTGGTTGTATAGTTTTGTAACTCTTGTGTTTTGAAAAATATTGGAATATAAAAATAGCACTATTCATCTATATCGATAAATCAAAGCACAAAATTGATCTATGTTCTGACTCTATGGGTTACATGGATATGTAGCTCTATATTAAAAGGAAATAATATTGGGAATATAGAAGTAAAGCTCTCAATCTATATCTATGTTGATCAATCAAAGTAAAAGTAGGCGATGGATTCACATATTCAAAGTCAATTACTTACAAATTACATCTAGAACAAATTTATGGCAGATATAACTCTCCAACATTCTTACTTATCGCCTCCAACCATCTATTCTTCAACAAAGGTAGAGGAGAATCCTTCGCAATTAAATCAACAAATATTGTATCATTGAACTACTATAAAATCTAGACGTTAAACATTATAATTCATCATAATATATGGTCAGATGTCACATGTAGAGAATCGAAGTACGTTAGGTGACGGTGTATGTCAAAGACAATAAGCATGGGACGTTGGTTTATAAAGAACTAGATACTTTAAGCTCCCTTCATTCTCCATTCTTTTTGATGAATTTAGAAGTTGCTACATGCTTCTAGCAATGTAGTTTGAGTTTTTACTTGTTACATGCAGTCCTCGATGAGTAGTGAACGTATGTGAAAAGTTCCTTGGGCTTGTAAATAAGGAGATGCCAATGACTTTCTTTTTATCCTAATATTTTTGTACTATTATTGTAAAGTTTGTTTTCATTTAAGTTGTTGTGTGAGCCTCCCCTCAAGTATATATGCATGCTAACATCTATTAATGATAATAGTTGATTTACCAAATAAACAACTGCAAACTATCTTCAATCTTGATTAGGTGATTATGTTTACATTAGTAGTAGTAATTTGCTTATTACTTTGTGCTTTCAGATTGAACTTTATAACAACATGGTGGAGGAGCAGGGAATGAATGGAGAAAATGATGTTATAAAGGCCTACATAGCTACTCGAGAAGAAAATGTGCTAATACGATATAATAAACAAGCATGAAATTCACAAATCAACCTTCCGATTAGTGATGCATACAAATCAGAGAATTGATGAGGAGTGTTTTCCCTAGGGGTGTTCATATAAACCGCAAACTGCGGTTTGGAACCAAACCGCACCGCACCAAACCGCCAAAAACCGTAACTGGTGAAATTGTTTTTCGATGGTTCGGTTTAACCGGACCGCTCAACTTTAATGGTTTGGTCACAGTTCCTAATATTTTAAAACCAATTAAATCGGACCGGACCGTGATTTTTTCTAAAAAAATAATTTTTAGAAATGATGGTTCAAAGGTTTGAGCTCCTACACTTAAGTTAATATAAAGTCTACCAAACCATCCAAGCCAAACAACTTAATTGTTTAGGATATGTTTTTATTAGTATTTAATACATGCACAAGTTTCTAAAAATAAAAATAAAAAAAATGTAAAGTCCCACATTGTTTAGAAAGTAAACATTTCTTTTTCTCACTTCTATAAAATGATTCAAAATACTTAAACTTACAACAACAAAGACAATAAGCTTCTTTTAGACTTTTATGGTCTTAAAAGTAAAGCTAAAACTATTATTATTTAAATACGATTATTTAGTTAATTATTTTTTAATAAAAAATGTTTTAAATTTTAATAATTTGGTTATATGGTTAAAACCAAACCAAATCGTGCCAATTCGCTTATTTATGGTTTGGTTTGATTTTTTAATTTTAATGGTTTGATTTTTTATTTTGAAAAAACTGCACGAGCGGTTTGGTTTCAAAATTCTTCTAAACTGCACCAAACCAAATCGTGTACATCCCTAGTTTTCCCTGTCTCCATCCCCATTAACAATTTTAATCATCGTTCCCGCCTATTTTCTGTTGAGGGTAGGGTGGGGAATCCCCACAGGCTCCATTTATTTTTAAAAAATGAAATTTAAATTTTAAGAGAAAAATGGTGCATTAAATAAAAATTAAAATATTACGCAATATTTATAATTTAAAATATTAAATACTATCCCAAATAAAATTTAAAATCTTTGAAAAATTATTAATTGTATGAATTGCAATATTATAGTCTAGATGCATGCTACTTCCTATAATACTTAAAAACACAAAATAGGAAAACTGCGAATATGAATATCGTGAATTACTTACAAGATCTGCAGCAGAACAATGAACTCCATACTTTCTCTTCTCTAACCTTTTGTCCTATAAAGCTAGGTATTGAGAAGAACAGAAACTGCTTTCTTCACTTAGTCTTCCGCGCCTATCTTTGATCAATCCTAATTTAGTGTGGGCTTGCTCTCAATACATGAGATAGGATACAAGGGGAAAAGAGAAAGATGATGGGCGGCTAGCAGGGGATAAAGTGTCTAGGGTTTTCTTTTAATTCACGTACCAAAATAAACCAATTGATTTCTTAATTCTAACCCTAGCTTAAATACTTTATAGGCAAACCCTAGGGCACTAACTGCATCACTCAACCATCAGTAATATTAATTAAAATAATAATTAAATAAAGCCCACTCCTAGCTGCCCCGCCTAAAGTGGAGGCTAGGTTAGTGCTTTATAAAAATTTGTCTCCTGAATATTGGATAGTTGTCGTTAAACTGAGTAGAATCCCTTATGAAATGAGTGATTTTTAAATATTCAAATATTTAAATTCAAGTTTTTAATTAATTGTTAATAATTAATTATTTAATTAATTAATAAAATCTGTAAGTTGAACATTGATTTAATATTATTTATTAATATTAACACCAATTTTTCAGTATTACTAAATCTGCCCTAAAGATTAGAAAATCTTTCTTTAACACCAAATTCTTAATTCATGTAAATATCAATAAATTTACTATTAGGTTTATGCCATTATAAAACCATATTTCTTATGTAACTCATTTGATTATCAATAAGGAAGTTGTGGATGCCAAAAATCCACCAAGGAAAAAATCTCTGATCCTTGGTTGAAATACATGGCTAAGAGTCACTTAGTCATGCTATCGGGCTCAGGCCTATAGGTCTCACGAGACCACGTTCTAGCCAACACTCCCAAGTGCCCTGCAGGTCTATGCCTTGCTGAAGATTCGAAGGCTCACGACACCCTTGTGTGTCTCGTGCCCCTGGGCCTTACGAGGCCCCCGCCTCGCGCCCATGTGTCGGGCGTCCATGTGTCTCGCAAGACCCTTGCCTAGTTAAAGACCCGAGTGCCAAGCTCTTAGGAGTCATGCTCCTATGCAGCTCATGAGGCCTTTGCCTTGCTGAAGACCAAATCGCCTTGCACCCAGGTGCCACGCACCCTTGCGCCTCGCTGAAGACTAGAACCCTTCGCGCCTAGGTGCCACGTGTCACGGGCCGGCTATTTGGGTGCTCCAAGTAAAAGGAACGTGCAACACTTGCGGACACTCCAAGCTAGCAAGTCAGCCTACAACACACACCTGCGGGCAAACAAACTCAGTGGTTAGCCACAAACACATCTCGGACATGAAATGGGCAATAACGGAGTATGAGCAAGCACACAGCAAGTCATTCCTTGGAACGTCCACACAACACAAAGCACACAACAAGGCAAGTGGCGCGCGATGGCCCAACAAAGACGACAAACAAGTAACACATAGGAAATAAGGAAGCATACAAGGGAAAGTATGGATAAACATCGTTTTATTAATATATAGCCTTCATAGGGCAAGGGAGTACACAACTTTGGCCCCTATCTGCTGGTAGCCATGGTGCTTCCCTAAGTCACCGGTCACCTCCCCCTAAGGAGCCTTCTAGGGATACAAGGTCTTCCCAGTAACATATATGATTTTTGTCTGGGAGACATATGCATAATTACAAAATTGCCACTACCCTACCCCATGAGGTTTCTTGGTGCAAGACTTGACTAATGATCAAGCACCAAGGCATGCTCACTTACAAAATGGCCTCATGTGGGTGTGCCAAAGGGGTAGCACGCCACACTCTCCCCTAGTCAATTCTTCGACGTCCTCGACGAAGTAGCTTGTAGATCTTCAATCTTTTGTGTGGGCTTCTTTAAGTCTTCCGCTCTCTCCCAGCTTATCTCGTCATCTGCAAGCCCCTTCCATTTTACCAGATATTCCTTATGCTTTTTACGATCAGTGGTGACTGTCTTCTCCGCCAGGATTTCTTCAAGTTGATGCTTACTCCTTGGCTGAATGATAACTCCTCCTCTGGTTGACTGGTTGTGCTCTGGATTTGCTGGATCTTCATGATACGACTTCAAGTTGTTGATCCCTCTACTCGCTATCCTCCTACTCGTCGGAAGAGGAAGGCGCAGCGGATGGTTTAGGTGCACGTCAACGCTCCATGATGGCCTCAGGAAACGGTGGAAAAAGCTCAGGGGGCCGGAAAGATTGATGCAAAACATCGTCATGCTGGCGTACATAGTCCCAATAGGCGTGCTGCTGGGCCTCCATATGATGCATCATGCTCAGCATACTCTGCTGAGTGGCGTAAAGCTCCGCGATAGTGGGGTTCGAAGGCTCAACAGAGCCATGGCTAGACGATGGCGGTGGGGCAGAGGGCGGCACTTGCTCTCTCGGACCAGAAACAACTTTGGTCACCTTCCGAATGGTATGGGCATCGATGTAATCGGGAGAGTGACGGTGCTCATCATCCGGAGCGAGGGGCACACCCGCATTGCGACATAAAGCAGTGATCAACGTGGGAAAAAACAACAGGCCCTTGGTCTTGATAACACCCAAGGCAACGAGCTCCTCGGAAATGAGCTCCCCCACATCAATTGAGAGGCTAGTCAAAATGTTGTAAAGGAGGATGACACGATCCTTGCTGACCGAGGTGTCGTGAGTGGTGGGTAACATATTGGTCTTGATAAAATGATTCCATACACGAGCAAGAGTCGTCAAGGAAGTGCGGGGTATAGTGTGAGCCCCAAAATTTGGAGAAACATTCCATTAGCTGCCCGGTAAAGTAACTTCGACCAACATATTGGCAAGGTCTGCCTCACTCTGTTGAGGGGCAACGTCCCCATACTCAGCTGCCTCGATATTGGGCAGCCCAAAAATAGCATTGATGGCCTGAGGGGCATAACTAACCTGCTTGCCCCGAATTGTGACTTGTCGCAATTTTTGTGAGACAAAGTTGGCGTAGAATTCTTTGATCCAAGGAACAATCGCCTCGCGAGGGGCTGTACAAAAATTAAGCCACCCTCGATTACTAAGCACATTGGTCACATAATCAGGATTTCCATCAGTGGGGAATGCTCTTTCAAACCAAATATCGCACCCAATAAGTTTCCTGAATTTTTCGGCGGCCCTCGGGATATAAATTTGGCAACAACAGGTGGTTCGTCTGCCACGATTTTTTTTCTTTCTATTGGCGACTTGTTTGCTTCGAGGCATAATGTGCAATAACCAAAAGTGCAACAGCCACAATTAGGTGGGACGCCCAAAGTGCAGAGACAAGATTAATACAGTAACTTATAGGAGCAGGACACCCTTGTGAATGCACTGGGTGGTTGCGAAATTTTCGTGAGACCCCAAGGAAGAGAATACAAGGAGCTGCCCAAATCGTGATGTTGTGAATAGGTGCTTAAGGGTAGGTCAGAGTGAGAGAGCTATGGGAGGGTCTCGTTGGTGTGCAAGAGGGGGTCGTGGGTCGGGTGGGGTTGTGGTGTCGGGGGTCGTGGGGGTCGTGGGTTCGCTGGGTGGGTCGGGGCGTCGCAGCTGCGGGTTTGGGGGTGGTGAGGCTGTGGGTTCGCTGGGCGGGTCGGGGCATCGCGGCTGTGGGGTCGGGGGTGGCGGGGTCAGGGGCCGTGGGTTCGCTGGGTGGTGAGGCCGTGGGTTCGCTGGGCATCGTGGCTGTGGGGTCGGGGGTGGTGGGCATCGCGGCTATGGGGTCGGGGTCGTTGGTTTGCTGGGTGGTGAGGCCAGAAATGGTCGGGGCGGAGGGGATTTTGGCGAGGGTGGTAGAGGTGGCTGGGTCGTGGTGGCTAGGGGCGGCTGACGGGGTGCGTAATCGGAGGTGGAAGGGGGGGAAATGTGGGCTAGGGGTGGCTGAGGGGGTTGGGAGGTGTGGGTGGCAGCTGGGTTTTTACAGAGAAATAGTGATGATGAAGATGATGGGCTTAGGGTTTCATAAATGGATTGGGGCAGATTTTTACTCTTTGTGTCTTTTAACAACTTTGTTGCAACATCATAGAACTTTGCTGCAGCAAAGTTAAGTCAGAGAGCAATACCAAAAATTTGTTTTGTTTTAATGCTGATGTTGCAACATCATGGAACTTTGCTGCAGCAACAACAAGTCAGAGAGCAACCTAAATTTTGATGTTGTAACATCATGGAACTTTGCTGCAGCAACAACAAGTCAGAGAGCATGCTAAATGCTGGTGTTGCAACATCATGGAACTTTGCTACAGCAACAGTCAAGTCAGAGAGCAAGCCCAATATGATGCTACATCAATCAAACTTTTCAACCCATTTTTAATTCCATTTTTCTGCAACCATAAACACATTAAACCATCAAAATTCGATGTCCCAAAGAAATATATTATATACATATATATATATTTTCTTCTTTTCATATATATATATATTTTTATATATATATAATATACATCTATATAAAACTTGGGTTGCTCTACAATTAAATCTCAAAGTTCCACAGCAACCCGAGTTTTTACATATTCTTCAAGGATCCTCCAAAGAGATTGAGCACTTGTTTTGCTGAACCTCACCTCCCCAATAATGCTTAATCCTTTGGCCATTAACCTTGAATTCCCTTCCGGAGCCTTCTTCACGCAATTCCACTGCTCCATAAGGATACACCTTAACCACCAAGAATGGCCCGACCATCTTGACTTGAGCTTGCCTGGGAATAGTTTCAATCGTGAGTTAAACAACAAAACTCGTTGGCCTTCTTCGAACACCCTTGGCTGAATATGCTTATCGTGCCACCGTTTTGTTTTCTCCTTGTAAAGTTTGGCATTTTCATAAGAGAATAATCGCATCTCTTCTAATTCATTTAACTGCAACATTCTCTTTTCTCCTGCAAGTTGCAAGTCCACGTTGAGTGTTTGAATAGCCCAATAAGCGCGGTGCTCAAGTTCCACTGACAGGTGACATGCTTTTCCAAATACCAACCGATATGGTGACATCCCCAATGGTGTCTTGAAAGCTGTTCTATAGGCTCACAATGCATCATCTAATCTCTTGGACCAATCCTTGCGGTTGGGACTCACCACTTTCTCAAGGACACCTTTTATCTATCTATTAGACAACTCAGCTTGCCCATTAGTTTGGGGATGGTAAGTAGTAGCTATTTTGTGCCTCACATCATATTTAGCCAATAAGCTAGTCAACATTTTGTTCACAAAATGGGTCCCCTCATCGCTAATGATTTCCCTTGGAGTGCCAAAACAAGTGAAAACATTCTTCTATAAGAACCTGATGACAAATTTAGCATCATTAGTGGGAGAGGAAATTGCTTCCACCCATTTTGAAACGTAATCCACAGCTACCAAGATGTACAAGTTGCCATAAGATGGAGGGAAAGGGCCCATAAAATCAATACCCCACACATCGAACAATTCAACTTCAAGAACATTAGTTAAGGGCATCTCATTCCTTCTAGAAATATTACCAACCCTTTGGCATCGATCACACCTTAGCACAAAAGCATGAGCATCTTTGAATAAGGAAGGCCAAAAGAACCCACATTGAAGTACCTTAGATGCAGTGCGCGATCCCCCAAAATGACCACCACAAGGTGAAGAGTGACAATGATGCAGGATATCCTCCATCTCTTGCTCGAAAACATACCTCCTAATCATTTGGTTGGCACATTGTTTGAACAAGAATGGCTCCTCCCAAAAATAATGCCTCACGTCATGCAAAAACTTCTTCTTTTGTTGGCTTGTCAGATCCGGAGGCAACAATCCACTAACCAAGTAATTAGCAAAATCCGCAAACCAAGGAACAACATGAGAGTGGTTGACCTCAAACAATTGCTCATCTGGAAATGTCTCTTTGATGGGCACTAGAACATTGGATCCTTTTTCACCTTCCACTCTCGACAAATGATCCGCCACTTGATTCTCAACTCCCTTCCTATCTTGAATTTCCACATCAAACCCTTGAAGTAAAAGCACCCATCTAATTAAACGAGGCTTGGCATCCTTTTTCTCAATCAAGTACTTTATAACGGAGTGATCTGTGTATACTATCACCTTGGTGCCCACCAAATAAGCCCAAAACTTGTCAAAGGCAAAGACAATAGCCAAGAGTTCCTTTTCCGTCACTGTTTAATTAAGTTGAGCACCTGTCAAAGTGCGACTAGTATAATAAATGGAGTGAAATATCTTGCTTCTTCGTTGCTCCATAAAAACTCCCACTGCATAGTCTCTAGCGTCACACATTAATTCAAAAGGCAAGTCCTAATCCGAAGCTACAATTATTGGTGTTGAAATCAACCTCTCTTTCAACTCTTCAAAGGCTTTCAAACATGCTTCATCAAAGTAGAATGGCGCCTCTTTCTCCAATAGGTTGCAGAGAGGCTTAGAGACCTTGGAGAAATCTTTTATGAATCGCCTATAGAACCCGGCATGCCCAAGAAAGCTTCTAATATGCTTCACCGAAGTAGGAGGAGGGAGTTTCTCAATAACTTCAATCTTAGCTCGGTCAACTTCAATTCCTTGCCTTGATATCTTGTGACCCAAAACAATACCTTCCTTAACCATAAAATGGCATTTTTCCCAATTAAGAACAAGGTTTGTTTCTTCACATCTTTGCAAAACCTTGGCCAAGTTGCTCAAGCAATCGTCATATGAATCACCGAAAACAGAGAAGTCATCCATGAATACCTCTAGGAACTGCTCCACCATGTCAGTGAAAATAGCCATCATACATCTCTGAAATGTGGCAGGTGCGTTACATAGACCAAAAGGAATCCTTCGAAATGCGAAAGTACCATAGGGACAAGTGAAATTGGTCTTGTGCTGATCCTCTGGAGCGATTGCAATCTGATTGTAACCAGAGTATCCATCTAGAAAACAATAGTACTCTCTCCCTACAAGTCTGTCTAACATCTGATCAATGAAGGGAAGAGGGAAGTGATCTTTTCGAGTAGCCTTGTTCAGTTTTCTATAGTCCATGAAAATTCGCCACCCTGTCACGGTTCTAGTAGGAATCAGCTCATTGTCTTCATTTTCCACTACTGTAATCCCACCTTTCTTTGGTACACACTGGACAGGATTGACCCATGAGCTGTCAGAGATGGGATAAATAATACCTGCATCGAGCCACTTGATAATCTCCTTTTTCATCACTTCTTTCATGATAGGATTTAGCCTTCTGTGCCCTTCAATAGACCATTTTTCATTGTTTTCTAACAGAATCTTATGCATGCATAGAGAAGGACTAATGCCCTTTATGTTTGCAATGGTCCACCCAATGGCCTTCTTGAACTTCCTCAATACATCCAGCACCTTTTCTTCTTGCTCCATACTTAACTCAGCTGAAACAATCACAGGTAAGGTGGAAGACTTACCCAAATAGGCATATCTTAAGTGTGAGGGTAAAGCTTTTAATTCCAACTCTGGAGGCTCTTCCACTGATGGTTTAGGGGCTGCGAAAGACCTTGAAGAGAGCTCCAAAGATTCAAAATGCTTTCTTGTATGCAATCCTTGTGAACTAGCTTCTAGCCAAGCCAAGTATTCATCCTCATCCTCTGCATGTGAATCAAACATCAAGAGTCTCTCTAGAGGATCATCAAAATTGTTTTCTAATTCCTTTTAAGCCAAAGAATCTACCACTGAAACCACAGAACACTCTTTGACCTCATCTGGAAATCTCATAGCCTTGAAAACATTGAAAGTCACCTGCTCATTTTGAACCCTCATAGTAAGTTCACCCTTTTGCACATCAATCAAAGTTCTACCAGTAGCTAGAAAAGGCCTCCCTAGAATGATTGGTACCTCCCTGTCTGCCTCATAATCCAACACAATGAAATCAAATGGGAAAATGAACTTATCAACTTTTACCAAGACATCCTCAATCTTCCCATCTGGATAAGCAAGAGATCTATCTGCAAGTTGTAGAGTCACTGTGGTAGGTCAGACTTCACCAATCCCCAATTGTCTATACACAGACATAGGCATCAGATTTATACTGGCACCCAAGTCACATAATGCCATGCCACAATAAGAATTACCAATGGTACATGGAATGGTGAAACTCTCGGGATCTTTCGTTATCGGTGGCAGCTTGTTTTGCAAGAATGAGCTACACTCCTTGGTAAGAGCCACTGTCTCAAATTCTCATAACCTTCTCTTCCTTGTAAGAATATCTTTCATGAATTTTACATCGTTAGGCATTTTCTCAAGTGCCTCTACCAGTGGGATGTTGATATGAAACTGCTTCAACATATCTAGAAACTTCTCGAATTGAGAATCCAACTTTTGCTTCTGAAAACGTTGAGGAAATGGAGGTGGCTTCTTTGAAATTGAGCTTGCTGATTGACAATGCTGTGGCATCCCTGCAGCATTCTGGGCAGAGGCAGATTTTTGTGCACTAGGAAGTTCAGCATCTTTTTGGAATTCCTCATTTATTTGGATTGAAGAGGGCTCACCCTCATGCCCAGACTCAGTCTTGTCCTTCTCCAACTCTTTTCCACTCCTCAAAGTGACAGCTTTACAATGTTCCTTCCCCATACTCCTTGGATTCTCGGTATCACTTGGCAGTATACCGTGGGGTCTATTTCTAAGCTCATTAGCTAGTTGCCCAACTTGGTTTTCTAAGTTCCTCAATGAAGCCGCTTGGCTCTGAATCATGGCTTCATTCTTCACTATATATTCCTTCAACATGTTCTCAAGAGAGCTAGATTGCATTGTTTGTTGTTGTGGTCTTTGTTGTGGTGCTTGAGGGGGGTAACCCGGTGGAAAATTTGGTCTTGGAGGCATCGAAGGATTACTAGGACTAGCTCCTTGATTACTCCATGAAAAATTGGGGTGTTTCCTCCATGATGGGTTGTAGTAATTAGAATAAGGACCATTCCTATTTTGGTTCCTCATATAACATACAGCTGCCGGATTAGAAGGACAGTTATCAAAAGTATGACCCTCACCACAATACACACAAGAAATGCTCTCCATTTGCCCCATTTTTGTCCCCATAGGCTGCCCCATTGATTGATTCATCCCCATATTCATTGTCTTGAGCATATTAGAAATAGAAGGCACTTGGGGATGCTTTGATTGCTCAGGGTACTCAGGGTAGCCGCCAGGGAGGCAGTGATTCATGGAGGAGCTATCCTGAGTGCAAAAGGTGCAGAAGATGCCATCCGGGCGAATGTCGGGCTAAGGCCTGTTATGTGTGCGGGGTGGTGGGACACCTCAAGAAAGAGTGCCTAACAATGAAGAAGGGAGATGCAGGGAAGGTGGACAGCTTGACTCCAGCTCGAGTGTTCACCCTAACGCAGGCAGAGGTCGAGGCTAGTCCCTCGGTAGTGACAGGTCAGCTTTCTAGCGTTGGCTCTCCTTTTACTGTATTGATTGCCTCTGGTGCTACACATTCGTTTGTTTTTAGTAAGGTAATTGATAGACTGTGTAGACCTAGTGAGTATTATACTTCAGGGTTTGGGACTATTTTGCCTACAGGAGAACTGGTGGTTTCTAGGAAGTGGATTAGAGCACTGCCAGTGATGGTTGATGGTAGGGAGTTGTCAGTAGACTTGATTGAGTTGAGTATGGAGGACTTTGATATGATTTTAGGTATGGATTGGCTGGTTAGATATGGAGCTACTATTTACTGCAGGAAAAAGATGGTGACTTTTGAGCCAGAGGGCGAGGATCCCTTTATTTTTGTGGGAGCGGTGCATGGACCCCGCATACCCATGATATCAGCGCTGAGAGCCAGAGATCTGTTACAAGGAGGATGTATAGGTTTTCTGGCTAGTGTGGTGGATACCACTAGGGTTTCGCCAACAAGACCAGAGGAGACCAGATTGGTTTGCGAGTTCTTGGATGTGTTTCTTGAGGACTTGCCTGGGTTGCCACTGCGTAGGGAGATCCAGTTTGTTATTGAGTTGGCGCCAGGGACAGAGCCAGTGTCGAGGGCACCATATAGAATGGCACTGACAGAACTGAAGGAATTGAAGATACAGCTACATGAGCTTCTGGATTTGGGGTTCATCAGGCCTAGTTACTCGCCATGAGGTGCTCCAGTTTTGTTTGTGAAGAAGAAGGACGGGACATTGAGGATGTGTATAGACTATCGGGAATTGAACAAGTTGACTACCAAGAATAAGTATCCCCTACTAAGGATTGACGACTTGTTCGATCAATTGCAGGGTAAGACGGTGTTCTCAAAGATTGATCTTCGATCTGGTTATCACCAGCTGAGGATCAAGGATGAGGACATACCGAAGACGGCCTTTTGAATGAGGTATGGACACTATGAGTTTCTGGTCATGTCGTTTGGTTTGACCAATGCCCCAGCAGCCTTTATGAATCTAATGAATAGGGTGTTGAAGGACTTTCTGGATCAGTTCGTTATTGTCTTCATCGATGACATCTTAGTGTACTCCAGTTCAGAGGCAGAGCACAAGTTTCATCTTCGACAGGTTCTACAGAGGTTGAGGGAGCACCAGTTGTACGCTAAGTTTAAGAAATGTGAATTTTGGCTACCAGAAGTGACATTCCTTATACATATTGTTGGTGCAGATGGGATTAAGGTGGAGGCAGTTCAGGATTGGCCAAGGCCAAGGAATGCCTTAGAGGTGCGGAGTTTTCTTGGTCTAGCGGGTTACTACAGACAGTTTGTGGAGGGCTTCTTGAAGATAGCGGCACCGATGACAGAATTTATACGGAAGAATTTGAAGTTTATCTGGTCGAACAAATGTGAGAACAATTTCCAAGAGTTGAAGCGATGACTTATTACCGCGCTTGTGTTGAGTCTTCCTTCGGGGGAAGGAAAGTTTGTTGTCTACTGCGATGCGTCGAGGTTGGGTTTAGGATGTGTGTTGATGCAGAATGAGAAATTCATTGCTTATGCGTCACGGTAGTTGAAGGAGTATGAGCAGCGGTATCCTACCCATGATTTGGAGTTAGTAACGATGGTATTCGCACTGAAGGTTTGGCGGCATTACCCATATGGGGAGAAGTGTGAGATATACACCAATCACAAGAATCTGAAGTATTTCTTCACCCAGAAGGACCTGAACATGAGGCAGAGACATTGGCTAGAGTTGGTGAAAGACTATGATTGTGATATTCTTTACCATCCGGAGA
The DNA here is from genome assembly GCF_963169125.1 of Humulus lupulus. NCBI lineage: Eukaryota > Viridiplantae > Streptophyta > Magnoliopsida > Rosales > Cannabaceae > Humulus > Humulus lupulus. The sequence goes on from NC_084797.1 coordinate 27,300,983, forward strand.
ATGCCAATGTAGTGGCGGATGCATTGAGCCGGAGAGGCCCAGGTCAGTTATATATTTCCACCCAGATCTCAAGAGAGTTAGCTAATGAGATGATCCGAGGGGGGATAGAATTGGTGGTGGGCCGGTTAGCCAATATTACTCTGCAGTCGACCCTGCTAGAGCAGATTAAAGAAGTTCAATTGGTAGACGCTCAGTTACAAGAGGTTAGAGAGAATGTCTTAATGGGAGTAGCTAAGGGCTATTCTATTTCTGAGGTTGGTTTGCTTCGATATCAGGGACGGATTTGTGTTCCAGCTAATGAGGGGATCAGACGAGAGACATTGGATGAGTCACATACGACGCCATACTCACTCCATCCGGGTACCACGAAGATGTACCAGGATCTATGGACGTTATATTGGTGGCTCAGGATGAAGAAGGGTGTGGTGGAGTAAGTAGCCAGATGTTTAACCTATCAATAGGTGAAAGCTGAGCATCAGCGACCGGCAGAGTTGCTTCAGCCTTTGGGTATCCCTGAATGGAAATAGGAGGATATTATGATGGATTTTGTGGGAGGTTTACCCAGAACAATAGGGCTTCATGACTCGATGTGGGTGATAGTGGACAGATACACCAAGTCAGCCCATTTTCTTCCAGTGAGGTTGACACATACTATGGATAAGTATGCAGAGTTGTATGTGAGGGAGATCGTACGTCTCCATGGGGTTCCTAAGTCTATAGTGTCAGACCGAGATCCTATCTTTACCTCCAAGTTTTTGGGGTAGTTTGCAGAAGGCTATGGGAACTCAGTTGAAGTTCAGCACAGCCTTTCATCCTCAGACTGATGGACAGTCCGAGAGGACGATTCAGGTATTGGAGGATATGCTCAGAGCAAGTGTGATTGAATTTGAGGGATCGTGGAGTAAGTATCTCCCGTTGATTGAATTTTCATATAACAATAGTTACCAATCGATGATTGGAGTAGCTCCATATGAGATGTTGTATGGAAGGAGATGTAGATCACCCATTCATTGGGATGAGATGGGTGAGAGGAAGTATTTGGGGCCGGATATGGTTCAGAGGACAAATGAAGCTACTGAGAAGATTCGAGCTAGGATGCTCGCCTCACAGAGCACACAGAAGAGCTATGTTGATCCCAAGCGTAGGGAGGTGGAGTTCCAGGTTGGGGACCACGTATTTCTCCAAGTTTCACCATTGCGAGGGGTGAGGAGGATTGGAAAGAAGGGAAAGATAAACCCTAGGTTCATCGGACCTTTTGAGATCCTGGAAAGGATCGGTCAGGTGGCTTACAGGTTAGCCTTGCCACCATTGTTGTCAGGAGTCCATGACGTATTCCATGTTTCTATGCTCTGGAAGTACGTCTCAAATGCAACACATGTGTTGAGGTATGAAGACTTGGAATTGCAGACAGACTTAGCTTATGAGGAGCAACCGGTTCAGATTTTGGATCGGAAGGATAAAGTACTACGGAATAAGACGATTCCTCTTGTTAAGGTGTTGTGGAGGAATAGTAGAGTCGAGGAGCTTGAGATAGCGATGCGGGATCAGTATCCCGAATTATTTAGGTAAATTTCGAGGACGAAATTCTCATTAGGAGGGGATAGTTGTAACGACCCAAATTTGCTAATAGGGCTTAAGGGCCTTGATTAGTGTGCCGGAAGGGCATAACTGGATTATATGTGATTTAAATGATTAAAACCATGTTATATGATTACTTGGATATCTGTGATGCATGACTATGTGTATTAGTATGCATGTAGGCCCTAATTAGGTTAGAAGGGCATATTCATAATTTTGGCCCGTTGAGGGCATAAATGTAAATAACTGTGATAAATTGTTGAGACCACATTATTATGTGGATATATTTGTAGCTTGTGACTCGAGGCGATCCTAGTGAGCGGTTTAGCGAAAAATTCACGGTGGGGATTTATACCTGGCTCGGGGCGAGCCTGGGGGTATTTATGGGAATTTAGGAAATATATTGGAGTCTATTTTGATATTGAGGAATAAAATTGGTGATTAGTTAGGTGTCGGGAAGTAAGCGGTAAATATTAGAGACATTCGAGGAATTAGCGGGAATTGGGTGTAATGACCAAAATGCCCTTAGAATGATTTAATGGTTTAGGATTTATGGGAGGGAAAATTGGTCATTTGAGTTAAAAGCAGAGATAAGTATTATTTTGCTTTATTTCCTTAGTGGAGTGTGTAGAAGGCAGTAGAGGTATGAAAAAGGATTGAGACAAGAAAAGAAGGACAAAAGAAAGAAGGGAAAACATGGCACTATTCTCTTATGCGGTTTAGGCTTTTCTTCACCAATTTTTCTGGAATTTGGAACTAAAATTCAGAGAAGGCTTAGGCTAAGACTCAACACTAGGGTTCTTGATTTGGCTTGAGGAATTGGCAGAGGTTATTCATCCATTTGAGGTAAGGTTTTGAGGTTGTTATTCAGTTCTTGGTTTTGGTGTTGAATTGGTTTTCTAAGTTGAGTTTCTGTGGGAATTCTACGGAATTAAGCCTAAGGATTTGAGGAGGTGAAGGCTAAGGAAGTGTGGAAGATAACCTAGTTTGAATTCATCCATCAACGGTAAGAAGTTCTGGCTTTAAGTTCTGAGATTTCGGTTGCACTGCTGAGTTTTGAGCTTTGAGCTCAACTATGGTGATTTCTGTATTTTGGGGTGCATGTGATTGAGTTTTGCATGGTTGGGTCATATGGGGTGAGATATAGATGTTGGTAGGCTTTTTTTGGAGTTTGGTTGAGGTTTGGAAGGATTTTGGAGGGTTTTGGCTCGAGGAAGTTCGAAGAGGAGAAATCTGGGTATTGTCTAGCTGTGAGGGCACTACAGTGCTAGGCTTGGGTGTCTGGGAGCTTGTTGGCTCTGTTTGTAGCACTATAGCACTCTTTTTATGGCATTGTAGCGCTACCCTATTCCCAGAAGGGGATTTTTGGGTTATTTCCTAGGGTTTCTGCCCGGGGGCTCGGGGTTTGATTCCACCATCCCGTTTTGTGGAATTAGAGCTTCCCAAGGGCTCGGGATTGGTCCCGAGGCTAGGTTTTGGAGTTTAAGTTTGGTATGGTTCTAACTTGTGACCGTGACTAGGTGTACGCTAGGGCTCAGATGGGATCGTGCTTGAGGGTTGAGCTGAACAAAGCTATCAGAATCTAAAGGTAAGAAACTGCACCTGGTTATGTGTTAATGATGGGACTAAGAGCTCCCTATACATGAATTGTGCCATAGATGGTATTATGCCATGGGACATGTGATAAACGGCCTAAGAGTGCCAGAGTCAATGTTTGCGAACAAGGCGCGGCTCGGCCACTGGTAGCTGAGGACAGCTTGATATTCACTGAGCTCGGTTTAAGCGGGTCGGAGTCAGTGGGGTAAATAGGGGGTGCGGCCTAAGGCGTCAACCCTGTTTATTATGCGAATTGGTTATAAATGTTTAACGATGAGTTTGGTATGCTTAATATCTATTTATATGAACACTATGGATCGTTGAGTATATGGCTATGCATTATGAGTTGCTTGATTGCTGATTTGCAAATTGATTGCTTAATGATTATGCTCTGTTATTTGGTTTCTTGCTGGGCCTTGGCTCACGGGTGCTACGTGGTGCAGGTAAAGGCAAGGGAAGAGTGGACCAGTCCTGAGATGGAGAGCTTTGGGGCTGAATGTACATAGTCAGCTGATCAGCCGCCACGACTAAGGAGTGGTACAGGACGAGAGAAGCCTAATTGTCTGTTTTGCCCTTAGAGTGGCTAGTAACGGTACTTTTATCCTGAAATTTTGTAAAGTGTCTTTTAACGCTACTACTTTTGGGATCTCATGCAGAAATGTTTGATTATAAGAAATGAAACTTTTGAGACCAAAATCTTTTAACCCTAGTTCAACTATAGTTTTTGTAACACATTTCTAACTAAATAACTTGATTAGCAAGTCTTGCACATTTGTAAACACACAGTGTAACGGTCTTGGCTATCCAGGGCGTTACATTCACAAAATTAACTAAAAATTCTGAAAAATACTCTAAGTGTCGTAGGATGCTTTCCCTTATTCTGCTCGTGTGTTTACATATGTTTATGATATGCTTTGCTTGCTTAGTATCTTATATGCCCCACAAGTGATCGAGGAGTCTAAGGTTCTCGGTCACTTTCCATTGACCAATACATGTTCGAACATTACTGCTCGCGTACTCATAAACAATCAACGATAATTTAGCAAAACAACACATGTAATGAGCAAATACTTGTAATAAATACAATAGTTGGCAAGAATAATTGGCTGCGCACAGTTCCTTTTATTTCTCGTAAAAAATGGACAAAAATTCATGTATGTATGAGTGATCAAAAATTGATCTTACACTTATAAGCGACCAGCCATCTAACTGGCCAGCCCTTGTTCAAAAACTTGTAAAAAGTCAAATCAATACAAGACAAATTTTTAAAAAGAAATGTTCATTGATAATACTTGCACAGGTGTTCTCCATTCCAATAGTAAGGAACGAGAGTGGGCAAGTTTGTATGTGCCTGGTTGAAGAATTTCTTCAATTTGATATGGACCCTCCTAGTTTGGTCCAAGTACTCCAGCAACCTAATCGTGAGTGTTGAGAAAAACTCTTCTAAGTACCAAGTCTCCTACATCAAAGTTTTTTTCGCATACTTTAGAATTAAAATATTAAGTGACCTTTTGCTGGTAAGCTGCAACTCGTAATTGAGCCTGCTCACGACTTTCATTAACCAAGTCCAAAGACTCCATGGCTTCATACCCATATGCTAAGGAAAATGGCGTATGGCCTGTTGCTGTTTGGTGTGATGTTCTATACAACCAGAGTACTTTAGACAATTGTTTTGGCCACGCTCCCTTTGCTTCTTTGAGCCTTTTCTTCAGTGTGTCCTTCAGGGTTTTGTTTAAAGCCTCTAACTGTCTGTTGGCTTGTGGATGGGCGACTGATGAAAAGCTCTTCGTTATGCCATGTCGCTCGCAGAAATTGGTGAATAGGTCTCTGTCAAATTGTGTGCCATTATCTGATACAATCTTTTTTGGCAACCCATATCGACATACAATGTTATTGACAACGAAATCCAACAACTTCTTGGCCATGATTGTCGCAAGCGGTTCAGCTTCAGCCCACTTAGTAAAGTAGTCGACAGCAACTACTGCGTACTTGACATTCCCTTTTTCTGTGAGCAAAGATCCGATCAGATCTACCCCCCAAACTATGAATGGACATGGGATTTGCATCTATTTAAGCTCATTTAGGGCTGCTCGAGGTATCTTGGAGAATCTTTGTCATTTATCACACTTCTTAATGAATTCCGTAGAATCCTCGATCATCGTAGGCCAGAAATACCCTTGTTAGAGAATCTTCTTTGACAAACTTTGCCCCCCAACATGATCTCCACAGTATCCTTCATGTACTTCTTACATCAATTCCTTAGCTTTTCCCTAGAAATACATCTTAATAAAGGCATTGAATATCCTCACTGATATAGAATTCCATTAAGCATAATAAATCGAGCTGATTGCCTTTGTAGTGTCCCTGCCTTATTCCTATATGTAGGTAGCAATCCCTGTTCGAGATATTGAATGATGGGAGTCATCCATGTGTAAGATACTTGTATTACTAGGGAGGATTCTTCCACTTGAATGCTAGGAGATGTTAAATGTTCGACTTGTACTATGCTCAAAGTCTCGGCATCTTTGGCGCTCGCTAATTTGGCTAAGGCATTGGCGTTTGAGTTTTGGTCGCGAGGTACTTGATGGAGAGTATACTTCTCGAATTGTGCTAGCAAGTCTTTTGCGTTGTTTAGATACAAAATGTGACGCCCCACGTAACTATGGTTGCAACCTGGAATGACGACTGACCCTACAAATCAACACGAATCTTTCACGTGTGCTTTGTCCTCACTCGCAATCTTCCTGGGAAAACTTCCCAGGAGGTCTTCCATCATAAGATTGCTCCAGGTCAAGCACGCTTAACTTTGGAGTTCTCAAGTGATGGGCTACCGAAAAGAAGATGCATCTTGTTGGCATAGGTAGTACCCATCAATCCATTTAATCCCTCTTCAACTGTGTAGTCCCATACCTACACAGTCTTAGAATCATCACACTGTACCTTCCCCAAGTGGTGTGGGATTGCACAACTTTACCCAGTCTTTCCCCTTACAGATCACGGGATTCTGACTGTCACACACAACCATCTTAAGACCCCTAGCCTGATATTCTCCAATAATTTGATTAACAACTAGTTGGGAATCACTGTATATTTCTAATGACTTCATGTTCATATCCTTGGCTAGTCTCAAACCTGCAAGCAGTGCCTCGTACTCGGCTTCATTGTTGGAGGCTGTAAATTTGAATCTAATTACACAGTGAAACCGATGTCCCTCGGGGGTAATTAAAATCAACCCTGCCTCTGAGTTGTGCTCATTAGATGACCCGTCTACGAACAGTCTCCAGGCGGGAGTTTGGTTTTGATCTTCTGGCTCTATAATTGGCTCGCTGGCGGGGATTCCGGTGAATTCAGCCATGAAATCTACTAAGGCTTGTCCCTTTATGGCTGTTTGAGGTGCATAGAAAATTTCGAACTGCCCTAGCTTAACTTCCCATTTTAGTAGTCGACTAACGGCTTCTGGTTTTTGCAAGACTTACCGCAGTGGCTGATCGGTGAAAATAACTATGGGATGAGCCTGAAAGTAGGGTTGCATCTTTCTTGATGCTAGTATTAAGCAGTAAGCCAATTTCTCAATAGCCGGATATCGTAATTCTGCTCCCACTAGCCTTTTACTTATGTAGTATACTGCCTTTTGAATGTTGTCTTCCTCCCTGATTAACATAGCACTGGCATCATACTCTGTTATGGCTAAGTAGATGTACAAAGTTTATCCTTCAACCGGCTTGGGCAGAATGGGCGGTCGTGACATATGGGCTTTAAGTGCCTGAAAAGCCTGCTTGCACTCTTCTGTCCACTCGAACTTTTTGTTTCCTCTGGGTAGATTAAAAAACAGGACACACTTGTCCGTAGACTTAGATATGAATCTACTCAGAGCTACGATTCTCCCTGCCAAGCCTTGTACATCTTTAACTTTGGCTGGTGATTGCATCTTGATTAGTGCTTGAATCTTTTCGGGAATGGCTTCGATTCCTCGCGAGTTCACTATGAATCCCAAAACATTTCGTGATCCAACTCGTAAAGAACACTTAAGAGGATTAAGCTTCATCTGATATTTGTTCAAGATGTTGAAGCATTCCTATAGGTCATCGATGTGTTCACCAGTTTTTCTACCTGACCAGCATATCATCGATGTAAACCTCCATGTTATTGCCGATCTGATCTTTGAACATGTGGTTGACTAGTCATTGGTAAGTCGCACCAGCGTTTTTCAAACCAAAGGGCATTACTTTGTAGCAGTAAAGCCATGTATCTGTTTGAAAGATAGTGTGCTCTTCATTAGTTGGATGCATACTAATTTGATTATAATTAGAGTATGCATCCGTGAGTGACAAAACTTCATGTCCTGATGTAGCATCCACCAGCTGGTCGATTCTTGGAAGTGGGAAACAATCCTTTGGGTAGGCTTTATTAGGGTCTATGAAATCCACACACGTCCTCCACTTACCATTTGGTTTAGGAACTATTACGGGATTAGAGACCCAAGATGGATAAAACACTACCCTAATGAATCCATTTTCCTTCAGCTTCTCGACTTCTTCCTTTAAGGCTTTAGATCTTTCTTTATCGAGCAGCCTTCTCTTTTGTTGCACTGGTGGGTGGTTTTTCTCTATATTCAAGACATGACTGATAACTGTTGGGTCTATCCCAACCATGTCTTTATGCGACCAAGCAAAGATCTCATGGTTCCTCCTCAAAAACTCCACCAGCTCTTTTTTCATTGTTGTCCCTTAGTTTTTACCAACTTTCACAACTCTGGAATGATCTTTTTCTTCTAGTTGGACCTCCTCGAGGTCCTCCACAGGTCCAATGTTCTCTTTAAAATCCCCAAAGTGAGGATCTAAGTCTCTATCCTCACTTTGGGCAATGCCCTATTTGGTGACTTTTTCACTTGATTGGGCTTGTGATTCGTTTACCATCAGCAACCTTTTTCCTACTGTGCTCCCCGATCCACCTCTTCTTGCTTTTGTGATCGAGGAGTTGTAACATTCTCTGGCCTTTCCCTGATTTCCCAATACACATCCAACTCTTATGCCGGTTGGAAACTATGCCAGACTGAAGTTACTGCTTGCAAATCGACGAGAATGGGTCTTCCAATCACAGCGTTGTATGCAGACGAACAATTAATTACTATAAAAGTAGCGAGTAATGTCCTGTTCGCAAGTGTCTTTCTTGCAGTGACCGGGATTTTGATTGACCCTGTTGGTGCTAGCCCCTCGCCAGAAAATTTTTAGACAGACTGGTTGCACGATTCTAAATCTTGCACTGATAGTTTCATTCTTTCCAGCGAAGATTTGTATAGAATGTTGACCGAACTTCCCGTATCCACCAATACCCGTTTCACCATCATGTTGGCAATTTATACATCCATGACCAAAGGATCAGAGTGGGGGAATCGAACATGTTGTGCGTCCAGCTCGGAGAAAGTTATTAACTCTTCCTCTGTTTGAGCTTTTTTGGGAGTTCGCTCCTCGACGTTTAGCATTTCTATGTCCTGATCGTGATGTAGGGTTCTGACATATCTCTATCTTGCCTTACCACTGTCACTAGATATATGCGGTCCCCCACAGATGGTTAGCAATGTACCAGCGACCGGAACTGGCTGCAGAGGAGACAAGCGTTGGCGTACAGGGGCCTGCTCGTTGCCTCCATCAACCCCTTGCTAGGAATTTCCCCCTGCTCTTACATATCTTCTCAGATGTCCTTGTCGAATAAGGAACTCGATCTCTTCCTTAAGCTAGTTACACTCGTTGGTATCATGGCCATAGTCGTTGTGGATACAACAAAACTTAGTTGTGTCTTTTTTGGATATGTCTTTCCTGATATGGGCTGGTCGCCTAAAAGGAACTGTGGTATGGATGGCTTGATACACTTCGGCTCGGCTATCGACCAAGGTTGTGTAGTTGGTGAACCTTGGTTCGTATCTTTTCTGTTTAGGGCGCTTATTATCAGATGTCGTTGGTTCAGTATTTGCCCTTTTTCCTCCATTCTTATTATTACCTTTGCAATTGTCGTTGGGTTTGCCAAACCCATTGGCGGCTTTAGTCGAGTCTTCTTTCTTGCCTTGGTCGGCTTTTGGGGACTTTCCTTCATTGGCAATAGACTCCTCCAGCTTGATATACTTATCTGCTCGATCCAGACATTCTTGAGTGCTTTTGACTCCATTTTTCCGTAGACTACTCCAGGGGGAGATTGGTGTTGCACTCCAGCTTTGATGGCCATCATCTTTCCCTCATCTCCAACGGTCTTGGCTCGAGTTGCTGCTCATATAAACCTCTGTATATACACTTTAAGTGGCTCTCCTTCCTTCTATCGGATATCGACCAGCTGATTGGCCTCTGTCAAATGTATCCGGCCAGCATAAAATTGTTCATAGAATTCTTTTACGAACATCTCCCATGAAAATATACTGGCTGATGGAAACTTGACGTACCATTCCTGGGCAGAATTAGATAAAGTTGCAGGAAAGATTCTGCATCGAGCATCTGCGAAAACCTTCTAGATGTCCATTTGTATCTCAAACTTGTTCACGTGAGATACCGGGTCTTTTCTCCCAGTGAAGTTTGGTAGTACTGGCATTTTGAAATTGCTTGGGATTTCTGACATAGCAATTCTGTGAATGAATAGGGTGATTTTTCTCCATTCATATTCTATTTGGGACATTTTATTCCCGACCATCTATTGCACAACTTGATTAAGGGCATCAATTTGAGCCTGAATAGCGTCTAGTATGGTAAGAGAGGCCAAAGCTGGGGGGAAGTACACATCGTGCCTTTCCCTTCGGTCATTAAGTACGTCCCTTAAATCCTCATCCCTACGTCTATGCTCGTTGGCACCTAGTCCGTCAAAGACGTTGGGTTGTTTGGGTTGCCCCCAGCATTCTGTCTTGTTGGTCGATTGTCCATCGTCGCTGCCCGTTCCTTTCCTCCTGCTTCCGTCCATTATTCCTCTTATCATAACCAGAGTCTGCTTCATTGTAATCATGGTCATATCTGAATTGTGACCTATGAGTGTGTGACCTACTGTACGCATTGTTCCCCTATCTTCTCTCTGGTATGTCCTGGTAAACAGGTGGAGGCTTACGCTGGTTGTTGGGTCCCCTGACATTGCTCTGTCGTGGGGGGTCTCGGACCGCGGAGCCTGAGTCCATTTGCCTCCTGCTTCCTGAGGGACGTTGTCCCCTGCTAGGAGGGTTTTGTTCACCAGCTGTTTAATGTCTAGGGCTTTTGGGACGCTGCTCGTCCCTATTATGTCTGTGCTATTGATTATTATCTTGACCAGCACGAGAGGCTGGCTGTTGCTCATTATTTTTGTTAGGATTTTGGGTATGCCTTTCCTGGTGAGCATCTGGAGGTTGTTCTGGTCTCTGTGGACTCCTTGGGTGTGGTGGATTTTGAGGTCACTAGGGGTGATCTGATTGTGGATTTTCAAGAGGGTGAGAGTTTGGTGGTAAATCTGGCTGAGAGGTTGGTGCAGGTGGAACAGGTTGTCCTCAAGCCAACTGTGTAGCGTCCCAAATTTGCTAATAAGGCTTAGGGCCTTGATTAGCGTGCCTGGAGGGCAATAATTGATTTAATTACGTTAATATGTGAATTTGATAATTATGTGATTATAAATGCATGTTTAGGTGGATTAAATATGCATGTGGGCCCCATTTGGCTATTAGGGACATATTTATAATTTTAGCCCATTGAGGGCATAAATGCAATATTTGTGTGTATTGTGATTGATACCATGTGTGAGTGGTGATATATATGTGATGCATGATCCGAGACGGTCCTAGGGAGCAGCTTAGCTAGAAAGTCACAACGGGGTCAAATACCCGGCTCGGGAGGAGCCTAGGGGTATTTTGGGAACGTAATATGTGTTCGGGATTTATTGAGTAACAGGTAGTAATTTAGTAATGATTTGGACATGTCGGGATTAAATGGGGGTTTATAGGAATACTCGGGGACTTAACGGGATTTTGCAAATGACTAAATTGCCCTTAGGTTACTTAAGGATTGAGGATAAGTTTAAGGGGTAGTTTAGACCTTTGGCAAGGGATAATCTTATGTATAGGCAGTTGTGATTCTAGGGTCTAGTAGAAGAAATCAGAAAGAAAAAAAAAAAGAATTCTCAGCTTTTTCCCTCTCTATCTCTCGGTGCTCTCTCTCCCTCTCATGGTGTTTTAGAATTTGGTGAAGCATTGTGGATTTTTTTTAGGCTAAGGGACTGATGGATTGAGGGCTTGAAGTGTATAGGAATTGCTCAGGTTGAAGCTAATACAGAGGTAAGGGTTTAAGCAAGTTTTCACTCTAACTTTCTGTGTTTTTTTTCTGGAATTTTGGGGGTTGAAACTTAGATGATTGAATTCCAGTGTTTATGAGATTTGTTGTTGGAATTCTGATTGAATAAACTAGTTATGTTGTTTGGATATGAATCCTAGGCGGAATTCTAGGATTAGGGCTCGGAATTGGTGATTTCAGGGTAGTTGGATCGTAAAATTTGGATGGGATTTCTGGGTTTCGGGCTCGTGCTGCGGCCCTGTTCATCAGGTGCCGTGGCCCGCTTGAGTTTATAGGCCAGGGGACTTCGGGAAAAATTACCCAGGCATCGCGATGCAAGTTCGGGCGTTGCGGCTCGAGTCTCTCAACAGAGAGGCATTTTGCCTCTGATTTGGGGCGCGCCGCAACCCTTAAGGGGGATTGGGCTGCAGCCCAAATGCAGAATTTTGGCTTTTGAGGGTTTTTAGCTCGGGAACTTGAACGTTAAGGCCCGGGAAGGTTTCTACTACCCAGTTTGGTAGAAACCAAGGTCCCGGAGGCTAGATTTATGTCTCGAAACTATTTATTGGATCAAAACTTGATGAATGAATGTTATAATTATGTTGTGACTAGGTTATCAGCGAGGATCGTGTTAGAGGACTGTGCTTGGAATTGAGGTGCTCAGATAGCTTTGGACACAGGTAAGAAATTTTTTGTACCTGTAGAGCAGGGCGTGGCCCTATTGCTTGTATTGTAAGGCACGACCCTATTGATTATATTGCTGGGCGTAGTCCTAGTGTCTATGTTTAATATATGTTTTAAATATCTGTTGATTTTATGTTATGTAATGCATATTTATGAATGAACGACGAAGGCTGAGAATGGCAGGAAGCCGAGCATGGCAAGGGGCCAGGAACGGCATTGAGCACGCGGAGTGCAAAGCCAAGCACTGTAAGGGGTCGGGAACGGCGTTGAGCACATGGAGTGCAAGTCATTAGGGAGAGACCCCCCGAGGATGCTAGAGTCATCCTCTCGATGAAGACCGCGAACCCAGGGCCTGGTAAAGCGCCTAGGACGGCATGCCCGCTATGTGTTTAGCCTGTTGGCTGCTTTGTTATATGTTGCTAATAGATATGCATATGTTAATTGTTTTGTGTTGAATTTTCTTGCTGGGCTTCGACTCACGAGTGCTCTATGGTGCAGGTAAGGGCAAAGGAAAGGTCGACCAACCATGAGTACGCAGGCGTGGAGCGATAGGTACATGTTCGACCTACCTGGCTACCACAGCCAGGGTTATTTTGGGAAAATATAATGTACTGGTAGAGATTTGTCACCTAAGTCGACCGTAAATGTATTTTTAGATGTAAAGCATTTTATAAACAGTATTTTGGGATCCCAAATGTTTATCTTTTTACGATTTCAATGAATGACCACGTTTTTACAGTAAATGTCTTTAAATGACTTTTTATTCCAGTTTAGCTACACTTTTAACCTAAAACCTTGATTAGTGAGTTAATGGCACATTTTTAACTCACTTAGTAACAGCTCTAAGGTATTAGGGCATTGCAAACTGAATGGTTGCCTCTAAGGCCGCTGTAGCGTCTCTCTGCCGATGATCCCTGTCGGCATACCGCTCGTTCAACTCTTGGCGTTGTCGGTCGATCTCCATCTATTGCATCACCATAGTTCCAGCCACATTCTCTTGGTTAGCTTTTAGAGTAACTAACTCCTCTTGCAACACTACCAAAGCTGCTTGCAAGGTTTCAACGTCCATCTCCTCCTCTTCCAATTCCACTTGTGGCTCGTCCTCCGCTACACCTTGTGGAAGAGGTGGATTTGGTACACTTTCAGATGTATGTCTAGTTTGACCTGCTCTCCTGGAGTTCTTTGTCATTGTTATATTGAAGTTCTTGAGCTCTTGAGTTCGACTCTCAACGAAAGCACCAAAATGTTGACCCTTGAATTAGTCAATGACACGGAGTCACAAAAAAAAATTAGAATGATAGAGATGAATGTAAGAACTAAAACGACACAACAATTTTATAGTGGTTCGGCCCCAGAGATTGGTAATGACCTACGTTCACTTAGTTTTTTATTGATGTAAACTCTGAAACCTGCGATCAGCGAACTAGGGTTCCCTAAGTTTCACAAGCTTCGAAGTAGAATACAAAGATCATGTATAAAAGCACTTGTTCTCTCTGAATACAAATTATTGTGTATCTTGATAAATGAGTTTTAGACTCATTTATCTATGTGTTTTTTTAGGAAAAATATTAGGTGTTTGTTTTGTTTTGTTCTATTTTACGTTTGTTTTTATATGTTTCCAGGTGTCGAAGGGCTTAGGTGACTTAGGTGTGGAAACATGGTGGAAAAATCGGCAAAATGACAAAAATTGGTGGAAAACGGTGTTTCGGAGCACTTCCTGCGACTGCAGGAAGTGTGTCTTGCGGCCGCAACTCCAGAGAAGTTTTTGCATTTCTAGAGCATTCCTGCGACCGCAGGATATGTCTACAAATGAGAAAAACGCAGATTTTTAATTAAGGGCGTTTTAGTCATTTCATGTTTAACAAAACACGAATTAGGTTTAAATGACGATAAATGAGAGGGAAGGAGGCACTTTTTGATATCGGGACTGAGAGAGGAGGCTTTGGATTGATCATCTAGAGTTCTTTTCTTTTCTTTTCTTTTTAGTTCTAGTTTATGTTAATTTCATGTTTATGGATTTCTTAATGATAAACATGAACTAAATTTCTGTTTAGGTTTTCTAATTGACTCTCTTGAAACTCTATTATGATTTAATGCATTTATTTATTTCTTCTTCATCTGAAATCTATTCAGTTTGTGTTTATTGTTTATGTAATTGATTGATCACCTTTTACATATGATTTATGAATTTGAATCAAAATCTGAAAAGTGAGATTTGAATATGCTAAAATTGAATAGACATAGATTTCAATTTAGAACGAGAGTATCAAATTGGTTTATGTGATTTATGGATGTATTCATTACTTCCTATTGTTTGAATTGACCATAGAAATATAGGGAATTCACATTAGGTCGAGTTTTCTATTTCTTAACTCGAATAGTTAACACTTTTTCGTGCCTATCCTTTCAGTGAGAAGAATTTCAGTAGTAATTGAATTAAAGAATAATAGAGTGGATAGTAGAGAAGATTAGGATTCCTAATTATTTTACAGTGAATTTAATCCTTGTGTTTTTGTTATTATTTGATTTCTGCAGTTTTTATTTATTTCTATTTTCTTGTTTTAAAAAATTCACAAATCTAGGTTTCATTAGTCAAATAGAAAATAAAAATTAATTATTTGGTAATTGATAAATCAGTCTCCGTGGAAACGATATCGGTCTTACCGGAATAAACTACAAAAGCGATTACGTATACTTGCGTAGCCTTAATTTTCGCAACATATCTCTAAAATGAATCTCATGAGTCCTATTTATAGGCTCAAGACTATACATATGGGCCAATGGGCCATCCTTAACTTGTGCTACAAGCATATTTAAATAATAACAAAAATAATGATATTTACATATAAAGAGAATCAAATATCCTGGAAATATCTAACTTATAACCATCCCTGAATACTGGCTTCAATCCTACGAGCAGATCTGGTCGCATATGTCAGCACATCTTCTTCCCTACTGATCAGCGTATTCCTTGCGCCTATCGGACAGCTCAATTTCTTCTTGATACCCTGGTCGTTGGTCGATCAGGTCTTCATCAATAATCAGTCACGTGATGTCCATGCGCTTCTTAAACATGTCATGGCATCATGCAAATATTTTAGGAAAACAAAAGGATATCTATAGCCTAATCCCCAACAAAGTCTAATCATTTTGATAAAAAAATTTAGTACTTAAACCCTTAATTAACTTTAAATATATTTTTGAGTCTAAATGACTCACTTAACGAGTTAAACACTATTTTAAACACACAGTGTAACGATCCTAGATTAGTGGGCGTTATAAATACTAAACATGAGTCAAGCTAACAACAATAAATTAATCATCAAACTTATGAATGCTCTACTCACATAATTCTCAAAAAACCAATTATTATGAAGTCAAGAATTTCAGTCCAAGTGATCTAATACTTTACTTAGGTACACATAATGTCTGTGTGTGCATAATCATGATCAACAAGTAAATAACATTAGAATCAATTTATGCTCGCTAAATTAAGGCAAAATCATCATAATTAATTATCCCATAAGCTTGCTCTACTCAGCATTCTCCACTAATATAAACAATAACATGCTACGGCTTAGGTATAGGTAGTTAAGAAAGACATTTTAGGCTAAATCATACCATAAACATATAACCAACAAACCAAACTTGATACAAACATTAAACTTTCCACAAAACCCGAATCATCCATTTTTCTTCATTTGAGAGAGAAATCACACAATATATTTTCTTTTCGCAAACTACGCTCACCCAAACTTATTTCATTGTTAATACTTAAGGAGTGTAGTTAATTACAACAAACATTTTTTTTTCTTCATCTTTCTCTTATTATTATTTTTTTTTTCTCATCGTTGACACAAACGCTTCGAACATAAACACTATTACAATTCAACCCCACTAAATTATTTATATGCTCGTGGTATAACTCAAGGGAAGAAAAGATAATAAAGTCTCAATAAGCTCAGTTACATGGGTATCAAACAACAAAATAATCACATTAGTTCAAAAAGGGTGACTAGGGATAATATTTATCAAAGTCGGCTTGAAATTGTAAATCGTTCTAAAAATTGCCTAAATCATCTCCCAAAGCATGCACATTGTCTAGGATTTCGTCTCACAATTATTATTTTTTTCAAAATATTTTCAGCAAGCATGCACCTAGACTTTATTATTCTATTCCATCATTGACCTAGTCAACTTGATATTCATAAGTGATAATTAAATCAATTATTTGAGATAATTAGACTTGATTTAATCAAAGACGATGCGGGGACCATGGATCCTATTGGTATTAAATAGAAAAATATCAAAATACGTAGCAGAAGGTTGGGGAGGGGATTTTAAAAATATATATATATATATATTAATACCAGCCAGGATCATATATATATACATATTAAATTAACACATACAAAGATATAGAGATTACCTCTTGTAGTCTATCAAGTATCATTGAATCTTTTCATAAAAATCAACGATTTTTATATCCAAGTTGAAAGCTCGCAACTTAGCCTTCCAAGTCGTTCCTTTAACACACAAGGACATGTTTGGGCACATAGGATTCACATATTGATTTTAGACTCTCTAGATATTCTTAGCACATGCGATCTAAAGAGGTTTGAGAAGAGAGAAGGCTTATGGAAACTTCTAGAATTTTTGGTTTAAGAAAATTCTATCATTTCTTTTCTTTGAGAGAGTCTGATAACCAAAATCTACTAACTTGAAAAGTATTGCTTCTTTTTAGGTTTATAATGATAATTAAAACTATTTTAATATTCTTTATTTAACTAAATTAAAATTGATCAGTTATAACCATTTTTAATTATCTAATTTAAATCATAGTTAAAAGAAATAATTAAATAAACAAATTAATGGCGCCACTCACTGTCTAGCATAGTGAGTGGCGTGTACCACTAATGTGACTTTGATTTTTTTTTTATTTGTTTGTTTAATTAATTTAAGACAACATATTTATCCCAAAATAAATATCAGTTAATTTAAAATTAACATTATCTTAAAAACTATCACTTATAAATAATTATCTTATAATAAGGTAATAATTAAACTCTCCCAAATATTAATCCAAACATGATTAATATATATTTTAACTAATATAAAATTTTCAAGTAAAAACTAATTAGTTAATTATATAATTAATTCACAATTAATCAATTGCCCATAATTATCTCCTTGTCCTGGAAATTTAATTCCTTTGAAATTTGGTCATTTCTCTCTATTAATCTTCCTTGGGACATCCTTACCCTTGACACTGTAGGACAAAGGCGACCTAGGGACCATAGACCTATAATACGAAGCTCCAATAAATCAGATTATTAATTAAACTCTTTAATTTAATAATCTTATTTATTAATTCCATAATTACTCCGCTATAAATATAGAAATGAACTCTAAGTATTTATAGAATTATATTTACAAAGTTTTCTCTTGTAGTCCATTGATATAAATAATAAATGTAGTTTTATCCTCCATTTATTGGTTTGTTAATTAGAGTTTGTTAAAATTACTGTTTTACCCTTCTAATAATTACCTCTTGTTCCTTAAGTACCATTAATTCATTAGCAAATAATTAATTTATAATCAAATTATAGATTTGATTTTAATAACTATTCACTCTCAGAATTAACCCTTAAGGGAAACAATATTCGATCTGTTAGGAAAGCATGGATTCAATTATTGTAAAATCATGTTCCCAACCATTTATGATATTGAATCTCCAAAATAAAAGTTATTAGTCTCATTATATTTAGAGACATTAACAAATGAATCAAAAGATCTAATAAACATAAATAGAAGTTCATGATTACTCAGGATTTAGACTGATCTATAAATGATCATCTATTATGATATGAATTAAATCTTTATAGAAAATGGTAAGTTTATAAAGATAGTTAACTCATATCGATTCTATCATATATAATCACTATTATATACAACACATTTACCAAGATATGTATCCACATCAGTAATTTGAATCTAGATTACTCGCATCTCATATGCTTAGTAAATTGTACTAGCAACCATTCGTTAAAGATTTCTTACTTTAATATGTCGCTGACTATTTTATTCATTATATATGATTTTAATTCTCTTGTACTAATACAAGATCATATTCTCATAAATTAATATGAATTTTTTCTATATTTATACAAATTATTCAAACAACAATTATAACATTCAAATATAATAAAATTGTACTTTTATTTAAATCAATAAAAATGTCTTTTCATATGCTTTTATGACATAAACCCTGACAAATCCATGAATATAAGCTACAATAAGTTCATGTGAGTATATTTATTAAATAAATCATCTCACTACTTATCAATTTCGACTGACTCAACTATAGACTCGGAATTGAGCTCTTGATTCATAAAACGTATTTCCCATAATGTGAATACTTTATACATTGTTATAATCATTATTGTCTGTCAATCCTCTATTGATGACTTACTAATAAGCCGGGTGAAATTTATCATTTTACCATTCATTTGTATTTTATCCTTAACTCTCACTAAGCCCCTTATAAATGATAAATATGTGATCTTAATCACAGATATGAGTACTCAATCATTTCACTATTTGGACTAAGCTATTAAGGAAATCATCTTTTCACTTCGTATGCAAAAGCTTATAGATTTCATATCTATAATAAATACTCTCATTCAATTATACTATTGAATCTCTCAGATGTGATTATAGGCTATGCTGTAGGGGCAAACTTTTAACGAACAAGTCAAAAGGCTCAGATAATATAATTAATAGAAATATTATCACTCAAAATTTAGATCGACTTGACCTATGATCAACATTGTGATACTGGTTGGATTCGGATAATAACGATATTTAATTATCTATCAATAATCAGTGTTAGTCCTAGCCCGATGTAACAAGATACATCCAATCTTATATACTCGGTAAATGTCTTGGACAAGACATCACACCATTGTGTAAGTAGGTCGTATTGTAGATTACCAAATCACCAAAAATCCATGCACTGGTTTAATCTTGGGACCATTTTTTTTTAAATATATGATAACAATTATAATCCACTGTGACCTAGTCAATATAAGCGCAACTAAACATATGTTTGAGATTGTATAGATGTTTGTATTAATCAGTAATCATGTAACAAAACATGTAACAAATGCAATTGATAAACAAAAAATAATTTTTTCTGTTTTTATTGATAATCAAAAGTGTTACATAAGAAATATGGTTTTAAAAGGGCATAAAACCCCAACAATAATATACTACAATGTCACATAAAAAAGATATGCAAAACATAGCAAATATTAACAAATAAATATAAATTTAAATGGGTCCCGTCGACGCATGAAGTGTCATCCTTGTCCCCACCCCGTTTAACATTCAAGGATGGAAAGTTGTCTCCATTCCCGTCCTGTTTCCCATTTAGACGGAAAATCCCCGCCCCATTAAGGAAAATGTCCATCTATACTCCAGTTATAATTTATTTTACCCTTTTGGAATTGTGTTGTGTGTTATAAACTAAATATATAATCCAATGTGAAATTACAGAGAGGAAGATTCTTGTAGAAGATATTGTAAAGTTGGGGAGTCAGAGTGAAGATTTGAACACAACTGATAGAGCAAACAACCAACGTATGGTGCAATTATACCACACATTAGTTTTTTGGGGAAATGACGTCCCATTTGAGTTAAATCTAGCTTATTTTGACGTTTTAAGGACATTGGCCGGTAGAAAAGCAATGTCTCGTATGTAATATCCTATGTCACTTTGGTGCCAATTGACGTTTGGTGTTTTTTCACAAGACGTCACTGCATGGGACGCCAGTTCCAAACTGATGTTTGAATATCCGTACATCAGTGAAAAAGTAATGTTCCATGCCATTTTTGTAGTAGTATTATCACCTCCATCAAATAAGTCACCACCCTCTCCTCCACTACTTGAGAAATCTATGTTGATGCTTATCTGAAGCTTATTAAGGGGATGAGTATACCAAACTTTACAAAACTAATTTCATAACTAATTCATAGCCTTCTTAAAATAATAATTAAGTTATTTTTGGAGTTTTTGCGACAAAAATACTCAATGTTTGAATAATACAACATTTAAATACCCAAACTTTTTTTTAGAGGAAAAATACTCAAAGTTGCTAAAGAGTTGCACATTTACAATCCAACACAATTAAAAAAATTAATATAAATATGTTTTAAGTTATAAAATGTCATAAACTTATTTAAAAATATAAAAAACCTAAATTAATTCTAAAATTATAGAATAATTTTATTTAGTGAAAATAGTTGATAAATATTTATTTTATTATATTAATGTTTTTCAAATTTTTTTTTCACTTTTAATACTTTTTTGGCTATTGATTTTTTTTTTAACTTTTTTAAACAACAATATTTTTTATTAAATAAAACATTTTTTTTAATTGTAGAATTAATTTATGTTATATTTTTATAATTTTAATGATTTTTTATAACTTAAAATACATTTATATTAATTTTTTAAAACTATTTTGGTAGTAAAGGTACAACTTTTTTTGCAACTTTGGGTATTTTTCCTAAAAAAAAATTAGTTATTTAAATGCTACATTTTAGCAATTTTAGTTAAATTTTTTTTAAAAAAAAAGTAAGTATTTCAATGCTACATTATGCAGATATTAAGTATTTTTGCCGCAAAAACCCCATCTTTTTAATGTTTTAAACATTCTCTATTTGTTAGTTTATTTTTGTAATTTTACTCAAGTATTTTGTGTAAAGACTTTTTTTTTTCACCTTGTCAATGCAATAACTTTTCTCGTGGTTGCATATGCTAGTTTGCTGTAAAAAAATTACATGGGTTGAAGATGATATTGCTGAAAAAAAATATTATAAAATCTGGAGGAATTTCTTTTTTGAATATTGCTAAGGGATATTATTCGGTATCCAACATTACTTAATGCTTCATACAATGATTTATGCAAATTTATATTGAGTCCTAAATATTTTATTTTAAATTAGAATAAATAAAACCTAATATATTAAATTGTATCAATTATTACTGCATCAGTTAATATTGGACTAGTAATTTAGTACCCCAGCAATATTTTTTTTATTATTAAAATTTGTTATGGCGCCTAGTCCATTTGTTATGACATGCAATAAAAACCAAAATTCTATAACCATTATTTAAAAAAAATCGTCCAGAAAGTGAAGAAATTTAACGTAAGGGCACCATTTAGACATTTGTAATTGTAACAAAAAATACAGGGACAACTAGACACATGCAATAGTGCAAAAGTAAATTTGCATATTATATCCAAAGAATTCATACAATTATGTGGTATTTACAAAGCTCGTGAATACTTTATTTTAATATATTATTAATTCTTGCAGATGGGAAAGTGCAGCTGCTTCTAACTATTAAAGAAAAAGAAATCAAAGTATCATAACTGTTAATGATCAAAGCTGGTGATGCAATGAGGACAAAACTAATATTATATAAGAAGCCCCCACAACATGTGTGTTAGTGGGGAGAATGTCCAAATACCACCTCTCCTAATTTCCTTAGTGCATGTAAAGTATAGTATAAGATTAATGATTATCACCGTAATTTTTTCAGCAATCACCTATGCAAATTCTGAGATTCATAACTAGATAATTTATATTATGCCCCACTCTACATAATTTGCATGATATTCGATTTTTTTTTTCCATTGAAATTTGGTTGCAAACTTTAATAAATATTAGCATATTCCATTGGCCCAAAAATAGACCATTGTGTTTCCAGCCATGTAAGGGGACCCTCCACAGCATACTTGCACTTTTGTACATTGCAATCAATCAAAGTTGAAAAATGAAATTACTTTCTAGTAAATCAAGACCAAAACATTATCGTATCTATATCTAGAATAGCTGAGACCTAAGGGCACCCGCACTCATATTGATTTTTCTTTTTATATATTTAAGAGTTCATGTATTACTTGTACGCATGTTCATGTTGAGTTGTTCCCATGCTGCTTAGTGCATTGCACTTCCATATGTCAGGGTTCCACTATTCAACTAAAAAAACAATTAAAAATGAAAGAAAGAAAAGAATACAGGGGTCTATTTTGTTCGTTGATTCTAAACTATGTCCTATTCAATCATATTCACAAGTCAATGTTTTTGGCTGTGTTTTATCATATATTATATTCTAGTTTTATTGTTATATATCATGCGAGCTTTCTACTATTGATCATTGTACCATGCTTCATATATAATTCCAAAAAGAAAAAACTATGAAAAGAATCAATCCAATACCCTGCTGTAGTTAAGAAAACTGATGAACAGAACACAACTACCAAAATTGAAACCTGATTAAGGTTATATGCTGACTATATCTATGTTTTTTTTCTTCCAATTTTATCATGGGAATACATATAAGTAGAGTTATATGGTCATTACGTTGCTCAAATAATTGAGTACCATTTTGATTTTATGCTTGCGAATTAGTGGAGTCTAATGCAATGGTAAACAAAACCATAATGAGCAACGACTCAATTCAACCCCATAATATAATAGGCCTCTAGCTTTTTGAAATTTTGCTTTATGCCCACAAAGGCTGAATAAGTGGATGAAACAGCAAGTACAGAAATACATAAAAGAGAATAAATAATAATAAAAAAAAAAAAGAGAAAGAATCACACCTTTAAACAGTTTCACTAGTTATATATTCAGTGGATACAACAATAGAAAAAGCCATAAAACAGTTATAAGCCACTGAACTAAGAAGGCTAAGAAACTAGAAGCCCATGTATGTATTATGTTCCATATGAATATGTATGTTTTGGCAACCAAAAATATATATGTTGGAAAAAAAAATGATAAAACGAAACAAGAATTCTTTATGTTAATATTTCAGTACCTCTAAAATATGTTGCTTCTGATGTTGTAACTTGTGACAGATGACATTAGAGTAGATTTATGTAGCAAAAACTGAATGCTGCAGCTTGAGCTGAAGTTATCTGCCGTCATTGGTCATTAGTTGGGAAAAAACTTGGCTTGAATTAATTTCTAAACTACCACTGCCATCAGCTTCTTCTTCTCTTCTTGCATTGGTAGAAGGAGTTGTAGTAGTTGACAGCTCCTGCGAATCGACATTGCCAACTTCTTCCTGTTGAGTCTGTGGTTCAGACTCCTGAAGCTGAAGTGCATATTCCAAATTCCATAGCACATCACCCATTGTTGGCCGATCAACACCATATTCAGCCAAACATTTCTCTGCTGTTTCTCCGTATTTTTTCAACGAGCTTGGTTTGATCTGTCCAACAAGATGGCGATCGATTATTTTCTCGAGCATGCCTTTCTTCTGCCATTGAAGTGCCCATTCAGCTAAGTTCACCTGTTCTCTTGCAAGCAATGGATCAACGGCTGGCCTAGCGCAAAGAACTTCAAAGAGCACAACCCCAAATGAATAAACATCTGACTTATCTGTGAGTTGCTGCCTGCGAAAGTACTCAGGATCAAGATAGCCAAAACTGCCTTTCACACCAGTGCTTACATGGGTTTCACTGAGACATGGACCGGATCTTGAAAGACCGAAATCTGCCACCTTGGCCACATAGTTCTCATCAAGCAAAATGTTTGTTGATTTAATATCTCGGTGGATAATTCCTTGTGCTGAACCAGTATGAAGGTAGTGAAGACCTCTTGCTGAACCAATGCATATCTCAAGTCGTTTCTTCCAAGACAATGGTGTGAACCTTGGGCCATACAAATGATTTCTCAAGGTTCCCTTTTCCATATATTCATATATTAATATCATTTCTGATTGTTCATCACAATAACCAACAAGTGAAACAAGATGAAGGTGGCGTATTTTCGACAAAACTGTTATCTCGGTCTGGAACTCAGGAAGGCCCTGCCTAGATCCTGGCTGACCTCTCTTCACAGCAACCTTTATGTTGTCCCTCAAAACACCTTTGTACACAATACCAAATCCACCAGAACCTACAATCAGATTCTTATCAAAGTTATTTGTAGCTGACAGGATCTCAGTGAAAGGGATTCTCAAGCCAAGATATCCATTTGGTCCTGGAGATGCAAGGGTGGTTCCTTCAGACATTCTACTAAGCGAACTGCCTCCAAATACGCGTAAAGGCGTCCAGCCAACACTCTCTGCAGGTCTTGGTTTTGGCTTCCTCTTTTTTCGTCTGAAAGAAAGAAGTATTCCAAGTATAACCAAGCACAGCAAAATAACTCCTCCAACAATTGAACCCACCAAAATCCAAATTGTTTTCTTACTAATCCCACCCTTTGACTGCGAAGGGACGACATTAAGCATCTTCATTATCTCTGCCCCATTCAAAATGGCATTAATCCTCGATGGAGGGCTCAGATCAGAAGGGCCAATACTAACTTGCATAAACCCTGAATCGTCAGAATCGACAACAAAATCTATATAGACTGGAGAAGCAAGTAAGTGAACAGTTAGAGCTGAGAGATCAAGATCTCTGTAAGCAGAGTACCCATTGATATACACACTGAAGTAGAGTAAGTTAAGACTAGGACTAACAATGTCACAGAAATGCAAGCGAACCAAGTGTGGAACTCCACCTGAACCTACTGGGAATTTCCAAGTAACATTGAATCTAGCGTCCACATTTAAGTTAGTCCTATTCATCTGCTGGGCAGTCATATAGACATTATCCGGAGCAATCTCTCTACTTGCACCTCCTTTCTGATAATTTGGAGTATGAGTGGTAACTGCAGGCTTGGCAGCAAATGGTAGAACAAGATATTCCTCATCAGGTAACCAAGTTCTCCACAAAGTATCGTTAAAAGGGGTTAACTTTGAACCTCCAACATTGATTCTCTGAATAGTTTCAAAAACATGAGAAGAGAGATTCTTGTACTCTTCATCTCCATCAGCTTTAACATATTTAGCTCCGTAATCAACAGTAAAGTCATCAGGGGCAGAAAAAACTTCAATAGCATTCACATAAGCGAAACCCGAATTACCCAAGGGACTGAATACAATTTCAAGTTCAACTTTGTCTATTTTCATTATATACTCCTTAATCAAAGTATCTTTAACTTGGGAATTTTTCAAAATCAAAATCCCATCTACAGAAATTGTAAAATTTGCAGATGGTAATGGAAAACTAGGAGCAACAAAAGGTGAGAAGTGGAAACGTACTATGTGAGTCCCATTCTTCTTGATGTTGAAGTTATACCCCGAAGCAGTGGTGAAAACTCTAGCCGTGCTGTAAATGGGAGATAAGTTTGGAGATGGGTTCTGGTTCTTGAACGAGATGGACCGGTCTGAAGAGAGAAAACCCGAACCCGGTTTCGATGAATCACCAATGAAGACCCGGTTGAAGAGCGTAGCATTGGAGGGTGAACCACAGTTGAGAAGGTAATTGTCTAGTGGAATGAAAGAGGCTGCTACTGGAAGAAGGAGAAAGAAAAGAAAAAGAGAAAGAAAGTGTAGCTTCGTCCTTGTCTCCATTGAAGATCAGGGAGGAGCTCAGCAAAATAAAAGTTGAAGCTTTTTGAGAAAAAGAAAAGAAGACCCTTTGGGATTTGACTAAGGGAGACTCTCAAGTCTCAAGTGTAGTAGAGGAGGCACTAGTATTTTTTTTATGAAGACTTTTAGAGAGTTCAGATAAGATTAAAAATGACACAAAGTCGCATTTTTTCACTGTTTTTGAAAGAAAAAAAAACATTTTCGACACTGCCTGACTGGAACCCATTAAATAAGACAATAATATAACTGGTTACTGGCATTTTATCATTTTGTACCAACGTATCCAAAACCGAAACTTCATAAAGTCTTCAAACATTAATATGTTTCTATCAAAATCGCCAATCACGGAGGGAAAAAATAAAAATCAATTGGTATGGTAATTATATAATTTTGTTATTTAATTTCTTTATAAAGATATATACTTTGAACTTCTGTAAGGAAAAGATAAGCCCAAAAAAGCAGAGAATGGCTTGCTCGAATGGTTTTAATTAATGGTGTAGATTGTTGAAGCAAGTGGGTGGCCATTAATGGCTGTCAAATTTGGCATTGTGTTGAAATCTCCATTGTAGATTTGACTTGAGGAACACTACAATAGTGTCCATTAAATGGTTAGGTGGGTGTATATGCCATAATAATTTATTGTTGTTGGATTTGTAAGAGAAGCGCATATCATTTAGTAATGAATGAATGTGTATCTTAATGAAACGTTTGATTTGATTTAATGCCAGCGTTTCCCATCGCATGAATAGCAGAATTGCCGTATCTTATATTAATACTAAAGGTAGTTCGATTTGAGTAATTGAGTGTGATAGAGTTAGAAGGAATATTAAACTTAAGAATATAAAATAGTTTATTTTAGTAAAATACATATGGGCACAATAAAATTATTAATTTTATTTCTTAAAAATTAAAAAAAAATGTTATAAATTCTCATTTTCATCTTATTTTTTAACTCGTACTAAACACCCCTTATCTTATTCAAATGTTTGTGGTAATTAATAATATTAATATATTTCTGGTTGACACTCTGGTTGACACGTGATTTTGATTTGAGTATTGTTTTTTTGCTGTAATAGAAAGAGATTACTATGTTCCAAAATGAAGTGTTAGTGACAAAGATTCAGCAAGAAAGGAACTAGTGAGGTCCAAAAGGGTCTAATTTTGCCTTGGCAACTTCACCGAATAAATATATGAATTTGAATAGTGACAAAAAACTAAATATATTTTGGAGAGTATGAGGGTCAATTTGAAAAGGTTGGAAGAGGCAGCACCCGCACAGTGGAGGGTAGGATAATATCGCATTAAAATATGTTTCATTACGCTCGCTCGTTCCTTTGGTGGGAGTCGTTCTCATTAGTATGATATATATATATATATATATATATGACACCTTACATAACGTGAACATCATATTGACGTCAATCCTAAAAATTGATGTAGTAAATAATTCCATAAAATGCAAAACTTTGATGCCATCCTCATCTAATTTCTTACCCCAATCGTTTTTCTACATCTAGTATAATTTATTCCCGATATTTTATATTTGTCTTCAAATATTACTACAAAATCGTTTTTTATTACTCTTGATTGATATTTTTATTCTGAATTTATTATTTTAACTTTTCATTTTTTATTATTTAAAAAAAACTTTCATTTTGATCAAATGTCACCTAAATAGTAAAATCTTTCATTTATATCTTTTTTTATGGGAATATACTCATTTGGTATTCTATGTTTTTGCAAAATATTATTTTGATACCTTCTGTTTTCAATAATGCTTATATAGTACCCTGTATTTTAAAATCGTACATATTTGGTACCCTAAACTCAGATTTGATAGATAAAATTTTGTCAATATAATCAAACTGTCATCAGTTATATGTAATTATGTAATTAAATTTAAATTTGTAATTTACATAATTGATAGTAGTTTGATTAAATTGACAAAATTTTATCAATCAAATCTGAGTTTAGGGTACCAAATATGTACGATTTTAAAATACAAGGTACCATATAAGCATTATTAAAAACAGAAGGTACTAAAATGATACTTTGCAAAAACATAGGGTAGCAAATGAGTATATTCCATAAAAAGAAAATGGCCAAAATCCATATATTTTTTAGTAAAGTTGCATTTGAATCCATTTGAATCCTCAATCTTGTTTAATGACAATGTTGTGAGTGTTTTCAGCACCCAACACATGAAAAATAAAAACAAGAATTAAATAGGGGATTTGTTTAAAGATTTAATAACATAAAATAAAATAATAAACAAAGAACAATGGATAATACAATTTTAAAAAAACAGTTAAGAATTATTCTCCTCATTCGACAATCAATCTATCAACAGCAACGAATAATATTATCTATTCCCAATTAAACTATTAACTCCGCAAATAACACTTAAGCAATCAATTATCTCAGTTTCCCTATTATAATTAATTAAAGCTAAGCGCTCTTAATTAATCATTTTTACCAAGCAATAAATCCATTAAGCATGCGATCTATTTTACCTAGGAGAAGCATTACACTCAATGGAAACAAGTTAATCTAGGCAACAAATTCATTAAGCATGCAATTCATTTAACCTATGTTCTATTCTTCATCACAATTAAAATACTCGTCACAATACTTAATTGTAATTTATCACTCTTCTTATAATCCTAAACTATTCGGAGAATAGCAATCCTAAGATGATAGTAGAACAATGCAAAATCCTAATTAATGGTCATCTAAACAAGATTTTACAAGATTCATAGAATTCAAATAGAAAAATAAAATCAATTTAATATAAGGGAATAGAATGAATAAAATTCATCAATGCATTCAAGATCTCATGTCTAGGGTTTTGAAATAAATGTTAACCTAAAAGAAAACTGCTCCATAATCAAATTCAAGATCATAAACATAAACATTCAATGAAAATAAAGAAGTTTTAGAGAAGAAAGAAAAAAAATAGATTGAAGAATATAAATGAAGATGTCTTTTCTTCTCCTCTGCTACTCTAGCCTCTAAAATTTGCAATCCAAAGTTATTATAAAAGTTAACGCTAACCCCTTTAATAGCCCTTACAAAAATACATTTAAAATTCAAAAAATTAAGGAAAAAATTGATTGTTGGCGGCGGCCACTGGAACATGTATATTCCAGAAAACTGGGCTCCCTTGGTGTGGCCGCGGCCATAGCATTTTTTCGTTTTTCTTCAACTGCAGCCATTGACAATATTTTAACCATAACTTCCTTGACATAGCTTTGAATTGGACAATTAAAAAAGATATAGAAAGCTAAGAAAAATATCTAAAACTTTTATTTCTAGGAAGATTTCCAAAAGAGTATTGGAAAATTATCAAAATGAAGTGTGAAGTTTCAGACTTGTAATTTCGAGCTTAACAATTGCTTGCAAAACATCCCAAATTCATTCTTTTTCATCCAAATGTCTTGAAAATCCTAAAAACACAAAATAAACTAAATAAAAATATATAAATAAATAATGAAGTGCATAATCATAGAATAATAATGAATTAAAAATAGACAAATTTGATACTTATCAAGCACACCAGATCTGTGCCTCCCCATGTCGCACCATGAGCCGCGAGCTTTACGCCTCCCAGTACCGACCAAGGTGCCATTTCATCCACCCCATTACAATTTCCAGAGAAGAAGAAGAAGAAGAAGAACATGAGAGAAGGGGAAGATCAAGAAGGAAGGAGAACAGAAGAGAGAGGATTGAGAAAAGAAAAAGAAATTAAATATATATTTTTTAATTTTTTAAATATTAAATTAAATTTGTATTAATTAAGTTTGTAATATTTATTTTAGACATTTTGTATTTATTAATTTGTTTTTAGGGGTATTTTGGTCATATTTAAAAATAGTTTGACAAAATCAGACTCAGTGTATCATTTTGTTCCATTTTACAAAATGCAGCCTCCAAATTGTCATTTAATAAAACAGAGGGTCTGATCGGTAATTTTTACAAAACACATGGTTCAAAATGGTATTTACTCTATATTAAATTAAAAAAACTAATTTATCTATTAAAAAATAATTAAAGCTTCTTTAATAATATAATAAAACAAAAAAATTATAAATATTAAAAAATACTAAAGATTTTTTTTTCTCTTTCTTTCTTCCTCGATCTTTAGTCTTCTCACTTGTTTCTCTCTCTCTCTCTCTCTCTCTCCAGAGGAATTCCTCCCTCCCATCAAATGAGGCTTACCAGAGAAGGCCCTAACATAGGCATCTCTTTCTTTCTTTCCCGACCAGAAGCAACTGACGATGAAGACCTCAGTGGAGGTGTTAGAAAGAATGGGCGGTGAAGATAACCAATCCAGCAATGGCTGAGGTGCGGATTTTGGAGTTGAGGAGGTTGTTGGTGTGATGAAGAAGAAGAAGACGGAGATGAGTAGAGTGAGAGGCGTTGGTGAGCGAGGAAAAAATGAATTTTGCATCCCTTCAATTTTTAAGTTAGAGAACTTTGTATTGACAATCACTGTATTTGAATATGGGTTTTTGAATTAAAAAAATTTAAGTAAACTGTTTGACCATTTTGAATGATGAGTCTTCATTTTGATATTGCACAACTTGAATCTAGGTTATGGAGTGGGATAGAAAAATGAAGAGGAAGAAAAATGTGAAAAGAGCAATAGACTCATGGTGTTATCTAGTCCTGGCCTCTCGGTGCCTATCTTGTTGACCCACGTTGTAACGCCCTGGATAGCCAAGACCATTACACTATGTATTTTAAATAGTGCTGGACTTGCTAATCAAGTCATTTGGATATAAATGTGTAACTAAGGATAATTAATGGATTAGGGTTTAAAGATTTTGATCATAGGAATAGTTGTTTTCATTAAGAGATTTGAGTCTGTACATGGGATCCCAAAAATAAGTGTTTACAAGGCATTTACAACATCAAACTCAATTACAATGCAAGTCGGCCTAAGCAGCAAAATTAAGTTTGGCTCTAGTCCCTGTTGATCCCTCGGCCGTGGCAATCGAGCAGCTGCAAATGTACACACTGCCTCTAAAGCTCTCCAACTCATGGCTAGTCCAGCTTTCCCTTTCCCTTACCTGCACCACATAGCACCCGTGAGCCAAGACTCAGCAATAAAACTTAAATCTACAGATTCAAATGAGTAACAGTATATAAACAACAAACTTAGGAGTAGATTTCTGCTCAAGAAACACATAATCCAATATTAGCAATCGATACAGTTAGACAAGTGCAATCGACCCTTCTGATTATTTAGGTGACGTTCAGGCCTGGCTTTCTTAGGCGAAGCTCTCATATCTTATGGCCGACCTCGGCTCTCTTAGGGCGAGTTGTGTTCTGCACACTTGATGTCGGCCCCGACTCCCTTAGACCGAACCTTCAGATTAAATATAATCAAACATATAGATTGCATAATACACAATCAAATGCAGCATATACAAGCATGCCTAATAGAAAAATCACATTTACAATCACAAATCATATCATTTACAGGGGTCCAAGCCTTGATTATAACTCGGGTGCAGTTCTTTTACCTCGAGTCCTGAGCAGACAATGTATGGGGATCTTGAGCACGATCCCTATTCCCAACCCCTAGCAGTATAACCTAGTCACAATGCAATAATGGTAATCATCAAGATCTAAACTAAATAAAAGCTTCGAAATTACGTACTAGCCTCCGAGACCTCAAATTCTACTAAATCGGGTAGTAGAATCCTTCCCGAGCCTTTATATTTGAATTCCCGAGCTTGAAAACCCTATTTGGCCAAAATTCCTTATTTGAGCTGCGGCGCCCCTCAAAAGTGTCGCGACTCTCTACAAGTCAGAGAGCCTCCCAAGTCCATTTCCTGGAAACGCGTCGCAACGCAACTGATAACTCTTAAATAAAGAGTTATTTCTTGTGCTTTTGAGCGTATAAATGTGGAAAAATCGAGAGTGATGTTAGTTTATTATTAACTATTGTAGCTAACTTTTGTGTTTTTATGATTTTAGTTAGTTTAATTTGTTTATGTTGTTTTTAAGAGCTAATGGTTTGAAAATAATATTTTTATGGATAGATATTTGTACAACGAATGAAACTAGAATTGTGAAGTTATCTAAGCTAAATTTTTGTAACGCCCTAAACTCCAGGGACTGTTACGGTGTGCATTTTAAACAGTGCTAAACTCGATAATCGAGTCATTTGGCCATAATCGTGTGACTAAGTATGATTAGCGGTTTAGGGTTAAAATTTTTGGTTAAGATATAACGTTTCACTAAACTGTTTACCATATACATTGGGATCCCAAAAATATAATTTAGCGGTTAATTACAACAAAATATTTACAACCAGCCAACCTAAGCGGCAACATAGGGTTTAACCCTAATTCCTCTTTCAAGCCTCGGCCGTGGCGGTCGAGCAGCTACATATGTACACATCGTCACCTAAGCTCTCCAACTCAAGGATGGTCCAACTTTCTTTTGCCTTTACCTGCACCACATAGCACCCGTGAGCCAAAGCTCAGCAAGAAAACTCAATATGCTCATGAACAGTAATAACATGTTACCAAATCATAACAGGCATGCCTAGCAATACTAACCCTATTCATGCATGCAAATAAGTTCAGATAATGATGGGGGATCATGATCTCCTGAATGTATGACTATCAAGTCAATCCTAATTAGATGAGTGATTAACACTTGAGGTTCTAATAACCATGCTGGGGCATGTAGCCCTAATCAAATGAGTGACCGAGGAGTAAGTCACTACCACACCCTTAGCCATGTGACGATGCAGTCACTTGGGTCTTTTGACCCTGGCTCAGATGAGTGACTAATGAGTGAGTCACTAATATAAACCAAATGAGTGACCATGGAGTCACTAATGTAGGTTCCGCACCCTTAGCCATGTGACGATGCAGTCACCTGGGCCTTCTGGCCCTGGCTCTGAGTGACTAGCCATTAGAATAGACAAGCGCTTTTAGTTTTCATCAAACTTGAGGTCGGTCAAGCATTAATGCTCATGATGAGTCATTCAATGCTTATGTCGATTATATCTAATCTTTTCAGCTTGCGTTAAACACGCTAAAATCGTTCTTGACTCTTAAGCCAATACCATATGACCAGTGCTCAGTACTACTGTCGAACTTTACTAATGAGTCACAGCTTCACAGTTAATACTGACACCAATGCCTATTTCTGACTCGTGGGTCAGTGCCATTCACAAGTAAGAAATGCAACCAGGCATATATCATATGTCAAATATCCAAATGTAGGGCATTCGGCATGCTTACTTAACAGTCGCTAGCATAATTATGATCATGCACAAATGCAGAGACTCAAGCTCTGAACAATCTCATATTCAACATTCATGTCATGCCCTAATCACATGTTTCTCATGCATCACATACTGGGTGCAGTTTTCGTACCTGTGGTTCGAGCGAGAAATAACAATTGAACGACCCTTGAGAACGATCGATCCTTTGATTCCTTAACGGTTACCTAGTCATAACCAAATATAACTCCCAATTAATGACATCAACAATAAAAGGTTCTTGGCCAAAACCTCACTCCCAGAACCTCGAATCATACTCAAACGGTTAGTAGATTCGATCCCGAGCCTTAAGTGTTGAAACCCCGAGCCAAAAACCCTCAAAAGTGCCCAAAATATGCATTAGGAAAAATATGGTAAGGCTACAGTGCTGCCCCCCTAGTGCCCCAGCGCTACAACCAGGGCAGTCTGGCCCTGGACAGCGCTGTAGCGCCCTCCCTTAGGCGCTATAGCGCTAGGACCAGGCTGAAACAACCCTAGTTCTTCCTCCTTCGAGTTTTCCATTTCCAACCTGAAAAACATGCTTCCAAACTCCATCCAAACCCCCAAATGAACCCAAATATCTACTCTACATGTCCTAGGCATCATAAGCTAACCAAACTTTGCCAAAAACCCCATTGAATTCTTAAGTTTCAAACCAAAATCCCAACTGAAACTCAATAAGAAAAATAGAGCAAGAACCAGAGTTTAAATGGATAGAAACTCACCTCAAACTCAGTATCACACCCTCTTTAATGATAAAATATAACCCAAACCCTCAAGGCTTGGTTCCCTAGCTTGGTTCCTCAAATGGAGCTTCAAAATTCAAAGAAAGAAAGAGAGAAAATGATGAACGGATGAAGAAGGATTTGATGCTCTATTTTGGTTCAGTTCTACATCCTTCTTAGTTCATATATATCCTTAGGTGAAAAGACTAAAATTCCCCCAAGCCTATTTAAAACCCTTAACAACCACCGAGGGCAAAATCGTTCTTTCCCGCCTATTTCGTTAATCAAAATTAACACCCTCCAATTCCCATTATTTCCAATATTATCAAATGCTAATAAATCATATCTCATTACCCTTTAATTCCCAGCAATGTACTAATCCTCAAATTACCCCGAGACTCATCCCGAGCCCCGAAATTAACCCTGTTATGACCAAACTGATAACTTGCATTCTGAGATCATCTCATGCTGAAAAGCTCGAACAAATCCACATATAATGTGGTCTTACTCACAATTCACCAACATGTATGAAAATACACAATTACGCCCTCAACGGGCCAAATTACCAAAATGCCCTTATAATTAAAAGTGGACCCAAATGCATGCATTTATCATCATATAATAATATAATTCACATAACACATGCATATAATTATTTAATGGCATAATAAATCAATTATAGCCCTCCCGGCCTCCTAATCAAGGTCCTAAACCTTATTAGAAAATTTGGATCATTACAATTTTGATGCTGAAATATCAGGTTTGTGGTAGCAAAGCATATTTTGCTGAAGCATTTTGATCAGGTTTCATTTGGAATTTTATGCATGACAAGGAAGTCTACTTGGCAATTCATTAAGTGAGTTGGATTAGTGGCTGAGGTGAAAAGTACATGGGGCATTAGTCAATTTGGAAGCAATTTTCAGAGAAGAAAAAGAAAGGAAGCTCACGTGTGAAAGGAAAGAGGGGCAATTTTGTACTTAGACTACAAAATTGGGTAACCTAGAGGTAAAAAGGAAGGGGGACTAGCCGCATATATGAGAGGGTCAGCCATTTTTTAAAATATACACAGGACAAGAGAGAAAACCAGAGATACAAGAAGGAAAAAGAGGAAAGAAGAGGCAAAAGAATAGAAGGACATCATTCATCATCAATTTGATTTGCTCTCTTCTCTTGTTTCTAAATTTTATCTTGTATTTTCTATTTTAATCTCTACTTTGATACTCATGGCAGAATTGAAATTGGATTTATCCTCTTTAAATTAGCCACGAACTAATCTTTTGTGGCTTGAATTATTGATGAACCCTATGTCATAGTGTAGTAATTTCTTGCACTTTATTTTAGTAAAATATCTCTTGTTCGTTCAAGTATGCTCTATGTTAATTTCTTGTTGTTGTTTGGCCATCAATGGCAAGATGATTAGTTATGTTTAATGCTAGAAAGGTTAAATATAATGGAAAGAACTTGGATGACACAAGTTCGTGATCTTTGTTAGGTTATGTTAGTGAATAACATAGGGATGTGTTATTTTCCTTGTGTAACTTTTGAGAATTGAACATTGAAATTGTGTTCTTAAATTTGATTTGGAATAGGAATATGTTTAATTAGGTGAAAGAACTAATATAATAGAATTTGAGAAAGTTCGATAAGCTTTTATTGAGATCTTGTTAACCTGGGAGTTTTGCTAAAATATTGTTGCCGCAATATGTTCAGTATAATTGACATAGGGGGATTTAATAATTCAAGTCCATTTTACAATCCAATTTTTCTTTCTAATTAATTTGTTTAGTTCAGTTTTATTTTCAGTATTTTCATCTTTTTAATATTTAGTTTAGCTTACAAACAACCAGTTTAATTGTTAATACATTTAAGTTGTTTAGTAATTATTTTGCCGATTTTTCTATTTTGCAATCCCTGTGGAGACGATTTACTTATCATTGTATTACTTATGTGATTATGTGCACTTGAGTATTTAAATCAATTAAATTTTCACAACAAATTTTTGGCGTCATTGCTGGGGATTGAAATTAGAATTTTGTGTAATATCAATTAATTTTCAATTTATTTTTCTTTGTTTGTTCTAACCTTGTTTGCTTGTTCTTGTGTTTTCTCAGGTTATCTATTGTATGAATGACCAAGAAGACCTTGAACTAGCTCCTATTGACCCCAAGATTGAATGTACATTTAGAAGAAGACTAAGGGAACAACAGGCTCAAAATCACCTTAATATGGCTGAAGAGGTTGAAGGAGTTGAGGGTGCTAACAATATCACTAATGCGATTGCTATAGCCGATGATAGAGAAAGAGCCATAAGGGAGTATGCTGCCCCCATGTTCAATGAACTCAATCCAGACATTGTTCGGCTTGAAATTCAAGCACCCCAATTCGAGTTGAAGCCCACGATGTTCCAAATGTTGCAAACAGTGGGTCAATTTAGTGGGCTGCCTATAGAGGATCCTCATCTCCGTCTTCGTTCATTTTTGAGGTGAGCGATTCCTTCAAGTTGCAAGGGGTTACTGAAGAGGCATTGAGGTTGAAATTGTTCCCTTTTTCTCTAAGGGATAGAGCTAGAGCTTGGCTCAATACACTTCCTTCTGACTCAGTGACTACGTGGCCTGAGCTAGCTGAGAAATTTTTGATGAAGTATTTTCCTCCAACAAAAAATGCTAAGTTTCAGAATGAGATTATTTATTTTCAACAGTTGGAGGATGAGTCGGTGTGTGATGCTTGGGAGAGGTTCAAAGAGTTATTAAGGAAGTGCCCACATCATGGTATTTCACATTGTATTCAAATTGATACTTATTATAATGGTCTCAATGCCTCCACACGCAAGGTTTTGGATGCTTCGACAAATGGGGCTATTATTTCTAAGTCTTACAATGAAGCATATGAGATTTTGGAGCAGAATGCCAACAATAATTACCAATGGTCTAATGCTAGAGCCCCAACGGGAAGGAAAGTAGCGGGTATTCATGAAGTACATGCTTTGACAACTTTGACCGCTCAAGTTTCATCTATGACCAACATCTTGAAGACCATGAGTATGGGGGCAACTTACAACCAGCTCCTATGGGTCAAGTAGCGGAGGTCTCTTGTGTTTATTGTGGAGATGGGCATACATTTGATAGTTGTCCATCTAATCCCACTTCGGTTTGTTACATTGGGAATCAATAATGTCAGCCGCAACAGTCCTTATTCCAACTCTTATAGTCTGGGTTGGAGGAATCATCCAATTTTTTCTTGGGGAGGTCAAAGGGCTAGTTCAAGTGGTGCAGCCATTTCAAACAAGTCTACTTATCCACCAAGTTTTTCTCAACAACAACCAAGGGCTCAACCTCCTCCTCCACAAGTATCTCAAACAAGCTCTTTGAAGAATTTTATGAAATAGTATATGGCCAAGAATGATGTAGTGATTTAAAGTGAAGCAACATCTTCGAGGAACCTAGAGATTCAAATGGGTCAGCTAGCCAATAAGTTGAGGAATAGACCACAAGGCACCTTGCCTAGTGATACCGAAAATCCAAGGAGAGATGGCAAGGAGCATTGCAAGGCAGTTACCTTGAGGAGTGGTAAAAATCTGGAGTTGAATGAGGACAAATCTAAGAGAAAAAATGAGCCCACTTCAATCCAAAGTAGTGTGGAAAAGGGAGAAAGAGTTGGGAGGTCGAATATGTCAAATGTTGATCCTGAAGCAAATGCTGTAGAAATTCCTCCACAAAATGCATCAGGGAAGCTAATGAGCAAGCCACCTCCACAATTCCTCAACGGTTTCAAAAGCAACAAAAAGATGGTCAATTCCACATATTTTTAGATGTTTTGAAGCAGCTCCACATCAATATACTGCTGGTGGAAGCTTTGGAACAAATGCCCAACTATGTGAAGTTTTTTAAGGATATTTTGACAAAGAAGAGGAGACTTGGCGAATTTGAAACGGTGGCTTTGACTGAAGGTTGTAGTGCTATTTTGAAGAATAAAATTCCTCCTAAACTGATAGATTCGGGTAGTTTTACAATTCCTCCTTGGGGGCTAGTATTAACTTGATGCCCATGCCAATTTCCCATGCCAAGAAGTTGGGAATTGGAGAAGCAATGCCAACCACTATCACTTTACAATTAGTGGATCACTCTATGGCACACCTAGAAGGCAAGATTGAAGATGTACTTGTGTAAGTTGATAAGTTCATCTTTCCGGCGCATTTCATTATTCTTGATTATGGAGCGAATAGAGATGTTCCAATAATTTTTGGGAGACCATTTCTTGCTACCGGAAGGACTTTGATTGATGTTAAAAAAGGAGAGCTTACTATGAGAGTGAATGACCAACAAGTGACCTTCAATGTGTTCACGTGCTCTATGTTAATTTCTTACACTTTATTTTAGTAAAATCTCTCTTGTTCATTCAACATGATTAGTTATGTTTGATGCTGGAAATGTTAAATATAATGGAAAGAACTTGGATGACACAAGTTCATAATCTTTGTTAGGTTATGTTAGTGAATAACATAAGGATGTGTCATTTGCCTTGTGTAACTTTTGAGAATTCAACCTTGAAATTGTGTTCTTAAATTTGATTTGGCGTGGGAATATGTAAATTAGGTGAAAGAATTAATATTATAGAATTTGGGAAAGTTCTATGAGCTTTTATTGAAATCTTGTTAACCTGGGAGTATTGCTAAATTATTGCTGCAGCAACCTTTTCAGTATAATTGACATAGGGGGATTTAATAATTCAAGTCTATTTTACAATCCAATTTTTCTTTCTAATTAATTTTTTAGTTTAGTTTTATTTTCAGTATTTTCATCTTTTTAATATTTAGTTTAGCTTACAAACAACCAGTCTGGACCTTCAGATTAAATATAATCAAACATATAGATTGCATAATACACAATCAAATGCATCATATACTGTTATATTATTTTATAATATAATATAATATAATGTAATATTATATTATATTATAATATAATGTTTTAGATTAAATAAATGTGATAAAGTGTGTCACATATTGTAACATATAATAGAGAGTTACAATATTTAGATATATGAGATATATCCAAATAATGTAACATATTTGGTGTTACAAATTTGTAACTTCCAAATATTACCCTTTATTGTGTAAAATTGTTGTTACACAATATTGAGATGAATTTCATAAAGCCATATGTGATATGGCTATTAGAGATATGATTTTAACCCCAATAATGTGTTTTGGGAGTTACAAAATCATTTGGGAGGGTTTGGAACCGTTTGGAAAAACAACACATTTTTTGTGCTGAAATCGGTCAGTGGCCGCGACCTGTGGGTAAGAGACCAGTGGCCGCGGCCACTAATGTCTCTGGTCGCGACCACAGGCCAAAACTGACTAATTTTCAGTTTTTTCAATCTTTGTTGAACGGCTCAAAAAACCCAAATAACTCACAAATCTCATTTTTAATTCCATATTAATCCAATTAAACATTGGTAATAGCCATGGGGGTTGGTGGAATTTGAAATTCAAAGGGTGTCTCTAAACTCTATAAATAGGAGCCTATAGCTCACTTGTAAGATACAACATTTCTATCCATTAGAGCACTTGGCTAGAAACACCTTGAGGCTTGATAATTCCAGAAAGCATTTCCTATAATCTGTGAGAGATCCCTTAGTGCTTGAGTTAGGGGGAAATAAGCTTTTGGACAAAGGTTTCAAACCTTGTTCAAGTTGGTGATCCCCAACACTCTTCACTTTGGTTGTGTGAGTGAGAGTTTATTGTTTTGGTTCTTGTTCTTATTCTCTTCTATTACTCTTTCTTCTTTTCTTCTTATTCTATTTACTTGTACTTTTGTTTAAGAGTTGTAATCCTTTTATTTCCTTTGTTCAAACACTTCTAGTTTACTTGTATCTTTTTGTAATAGAGTTGTACTTTCTGTTTCTATCATCTTACATCTCCTTCTCCTTTTATTTGTATTTTCAGTTATAGAGTTGTAACACTTTATTTAATCAATCCTTGTCTATTGTAATATTTTGCATAGAGTTGTAATATTATTATCAATTTCCATTGAGGCAAAACAATTTTTCCTAACATTCAAAAGCTTGTCCCTTGTTTGTTTCAATGGAAGGTGAGACCATCAAGATCATGAACCAAGACCTAGTGAGGTTGGATAGGTTTGATAGATCCAATTTCACTAGGTGGCAAGACAAGGTGAAATTCCTTTTGACAACACTCAAGATAGCCTACATCCTTGAGTCATCCTTGGCACCTCTAGCCGAGCCATCTGACAAAGACACTCCTGAGGAGGTGGAGAAAAGAAGGAAGAGGGAGGAGGACAATCTCCTTTGTAGGGGTCATATCCTCAACGCCCTATCCGATAGGCTCTATGACCTCTACACTGAGACCAAATCGGCCAAGGAGATATGAGATGCACTTGAGAAAAAGTTTAAGGCGAAAGAGGAAGGTACCAAAAATTTCTTGATATCTCAATACTTCGATTTCAAATTTTTTGGTGATAAACCTATTCTTCCTCGAATTCATGAATTGCAAATAATTGTTAACAAATTGAAAGTGTTAAAGATTGAGCTTCCCGAGGCCTTTCAAGTTGGTGCTATAGTGGCTAAATTACCACCAACTTGGAAGAGCTATAGGAAAAGAATCATTCATAAAAATGAGGATTACTCTTTGGAGGAGATCCAAAAGCATATTCGAATAGAAGAGGAATCGATATGTAGAGATAAACTTGTGGAAGGGTCTAATGGAGAGACTGTTGGGGTTTTATGCCCTAATTAAAACCCAAATTCTTTGTAATCTCATTTTATTATCAATAAAAGAATAGAAATCATTTTTTGACTTGGTCAATCACTTTGCTCACATGTTTTATTTTCATGATTATTAGTTTAATATAAACTTCTATTAAATCCCGAGCATATAGCTAATCTTATTTATAGTGACGTAATCACAGTGGAATATAAATATGATTATATGTTCAAAAATAAGTTAGTCCTAAGATTAGTCAGTGCACCGGATTTACACTGACTTGCCAATCTACGATATGATCTACTTACACATTACAGTGTTATGTTCTTTCCAGAACATTAGCAAAGTAGATAAGATCAGATGTATTTGTTACATCGGACAGTGTAACGACCCCAAATTCACTATTAAGGCTTAAGGGCCTGGAGTAGTGTGCCTGGAGGGCATAATGGGATTTGGTGTGTGTCTTTAATGAGTTTTATGCATGATTATGATTTAATGCACATTATAGGACTACTTGATTAATTGAGATGCATGACTATGTGAATTAGTATGCATGTAGACCTGATTGTCTTAAAAAGAGCATAATTGTAATCTGGCCATTTAGGGCATAACTGTGATAATTGTATTATGTGAATTGTGCCATGTGAGTGTGGTGTTTTATCAGGATGCACGCATCGAGACGGTCCTAGTGAGCCATTTAGTCTAAAAGGTCACAATGGGATTTTGTACCCGGCTCGGGGGGAGCCTTGGGGTACTTTGGGAATCTTATAGGTTGAATTGTGAATGAGTGGTTATAGTTTTGGCAATTTAGTAACCTGAGTAACCGTTTGTAACTGCTGTGGGTAACAAGTTTTAAGATAGAAAGTGATAGAATTGAAATAGAAGTGTAAAGACTTAAGTGCCCTTGAAAGTTTAGTTGGGAAAGATTATTAGGAAGGGGTAAATTGGTCTTTTGGCAAGGGGATTATGAAACTTTCAGCTGAGATATAGGGGGTACGGTTTAGGCATTTTGGGTCACTTGATGCTTTGATAGAAATTGAAGAGAAGAAAGAAAAGGAGAAAGAAGAGCTAGGGCAAGTAAAAAGAAAAGAAGAAGAAGGGTAGAAGGGCTGAAGTGGGAGCTTGGAAGGAGATCAAGGAAGCTTGTTGGGTGGATTCTTCACTTGAGGTATGGATTTTATACACACTTAAGTTTGTTTTCTGTGTTGATTTGAGGAATTTAATGCTTGAGTTAAGATTTTCATGGGTTTTGGTTTGAGTTGCTGAAATTAGAGATCAAAGGTGTGGATCTTGGGTGTGTTGATGTTTTGATCTTGATCCTAGTGTCTATAGGTTGTTAGGTTGTTCATATGAGGTTTGGAATTGAGTTTTGGGGTTTAGGTTTTGGTTTGGGGTGATTTGGAGAGGTTGAAGCTCGGGAAAAACGCATGGAAAACCCAGAAAATCTGGGTTCGCGATGGAGCGCCGCGGCCCTGTTCTTGGGCGCCGCGGCGCGAGGATGCTTCAGGATGGGGGCCAAGCTGCTGGGCGCCGCGGCCCTTGAGGGGAGTGCCGCGGCCTTAGGCCATTTTGGCAGCCCAAAAGTTGAGTTTTTAGGGCTTTTGCCCGGGGACACGGGGGATGGTTCCGATGCTTCGTTTTATGGATTTAGAGGTCCCGGGAGTGCGGGATTGGTCCCGGGAAGTGGTTTTGGGCTTGGTTAGTATTAAAAGTGTTTTATGTGTGTTGTGACTAGGTTTTCGGAGAGGCTCGTGCTAGTGGACCGTGCTCGTGACCGTGGTGCATCGGAAAGCTCGGGATACAGGTAAGAAAACCGGAACACCCGAGAATAGGGCATGGGCCCACTATGTGATTGCAGGGCACGGCCCTAGATTGTATTGTGTGCAAATGTGTAAACTTATATGAACTATTGTATGTTTGAATGGCTATTTTTGAATGCATTATATGTGTGATTATAATGGAATGAACGGCTAAGGCCGAGAACGGCGTAGGCCGGGTACGGAAGTGGGGCCGGAAGTAACGCTCAGCACATGGGATGCTATAGCCAGGGTGGGACCCAAAGGATACGTGAGTTATCCTACGGTGTGGACCGAGACCCCAATCTTTGGTAAGGCCTCTGGGGCGGCATGGCCGTGCTTGTTTAATCTGGTGGTTTTCCTATTTGATCTATGAATTATGCCAGCTATATTATTTGCATATGTTATGTGCTATTTGGGTTTTCTTGCTGGGCTTCGGCTCACGGGTGCTCCGTGTGGCAGGTAAAAGCAAGGAGTCAGTCAACCGGCCATGAGTACGGAGAGCGTGGGGCGGCGCGTACATGTTCGGCCTGCCCGACTGCTTTGGTTGGGGGCATTTTGTAAATGGCTGTATTAATCCATTCTTTTGATAGTTAACCTGGTGTAAATCTATTTTTGAGTTGTAAATATTTTGTAAACCTTATTTTGGGATCCCAGATGTTTGATACTTAACGTTTTCAATGAAGCTAAACATTTTCAAAGAGTACAGCCTTAAATTCTGATTTATCCACACTTTTGGTTTTAGAAACCACTTAGAGTCAGTCAAAAGCACAATTTCTATTTTAAACTCACTAAGTAACGGCTCTAAGGTAGTAGGGCGTTACAGACAGGACCGATATTGACAGTTGATAAGATAAGTAAACATACCGTTATTATCTATTCTAGTCATATCATATAGTTGACCATAGGTCAATTCAATCTCAATTTGAGTGGTTAGTATTCTAACTAATTGTATTATTTGAGTTCTTTGACTTGTTCGTTACCAGCTTACCCTACGGACTAGCCCATACTTACATATTGGGAACTCGGTAGTATAATTGAGTGGGAGTGTTAATCATAGATATGAACATCTATAGCTTCTAATGAAGAAGTGAAACGATGGTTTCCTTTTAGTTTGGTTCAAGGTGTTAAATGATAGAGATCTCATTTCAGTAATTAAATTAGTTTACTGAAATATCATTTACAAGGAACTAAGTGTTTTAAGGATAAAATACAATGAGGGGTAAACCGGTATTTTAGTCCTATCTCATTGTAGACCGTCTATAGAGGATTGAGTGACAATTATGGTTGTAACAATGGATAATTAATAGCGTATCTATATTTGTTATAGAGCGTTCTATGAATTCAAGAGTGCAATTTCAAGTCTATAGTGGAGTCACGAGGAATTAATAAGTTAGTAAATTTATTTGTTAGATTTATGATAACTTATTGGAGCTTGATTTCATAGGCCCATGGTCCCCATTGTACCTTGGATAAAATCATCTAGATAGTCTCAATTAATTGATTTAATCATCAATTAGAATTATCAAAGTTGACCAGGTCAATTTTGGATAGTTTCACAGAGTTGTGTAATTTTGAGAAGAAAAGAGAAATTATGACAGATTTATTAATTAAGATAAATTGGTATCTAAATTAATAAATAAATTTAAATCAAGGCTCAAATTATAAATAATTAATTTGATAAAGGATTTAAATAATTATTTAATTAATTAAATCAATAGAAAATAATACAAGCCTTGATTTTAAGTCCAATGGGCTTATAATCAAATGGGAAATTTCACGGGCCTATAGCCCATGATAATTTCGACCTAGGGCTTCAAAATGGCTGTTATTTTATTGATTTTTTTAATTAAATTAAATAGCCTAATTGAGTCTATAAAAGGTGTGCTTAGAGAGAAGATTTGAGAGACAACAGATAAGTCACAAGTCAGATTTTCTGATAGTTTTATATTCTCTCTAAACACAAGTCCTTTTCTAAGCCACTTTGTTATTTTCTCTTCTTCTTTCTATGTCTATCTCATGTGTTGAGAATTGCCCACACTAGTCTAGGTGGTTCTAAGGATACATTGGAAGATCGTGAAGAAAATAGAAGATCGGTTCAGTTTCTTGATAATACTCTGCGACAGAAAGGATACAAGAGTTAGAGAAACTGAAGGAAGGACTATTTAATTCCGCTGCGTATACTGTAAGTATTCTATTATTGTTTCTCTTTGAATTCAATTTTAGAAACATGTTTTAGGTTATCTCGTATTAATTTGTTTAATATTAGATATACATGAAAATAAATAAAGATCCTGTATAAGCTAATCTAACAGAGACTTCCAAAGCAAATGCGGTGTCACAACCAAAACATCCCAAAAACAAAGGGAAAAATGTTAACGAGAAACCTTTGGGTCCAAAAACCAACCCAAACAAGTTTAAGGGCGAGAAAGGTCATTGCTTTGTGTGTGGGAAAAAGGGTCACTATGCTAGAGAGTGTAGGCATAGAAAAGACCAACAAGGACCTAAGGTGAACGCAACTCAAGAGGAAAACATAGTTGC
Organism: Humulus lupulus; assembly: GCF_963169125.1. NCBI lineage: Eukaryota > Viridiplantae > Streptophyta > Magnoliopsida > Rosales > Cannabaceae > Humulus > Humulus lupulus. Next base: position 27,345,674 of record NC_084797.1, read on the forward strand.
TACCCTTAGTGAGGTGAATGCGGTCCAAGGCAAGGTGAAAGGATGGTGGTATGATACATGTGCCACCGTCCATGTCACCTATGACAAATCATTGTTCAAGACCTTTGAAGAGTCAAAGGGCAGCCATGAGATTCAAATGGGCAATGAGGGCAAATCCAAGGTACTTGGCAAAGGTACTATTGAAGTCTTTTTCACCTCCGGCAAGAAAGTTACATTAGTGAATGTACTTTATGTTCCCGAAATGAGTAGAAACTTGGTAAGTGGTGATTTTCTTGGCAAGCCCGGCATTAAAGCCATTTTTGAGTCCGGTAAACTTATACTTACCAAATCAAATGTATTTTTGGGAAAGGGGTACTCTTGTGAGGGTATGGCTAAATTGTGCACCAATGATGTAACTTTCAATGTTATCAATAAAAATGCTAATTCCGCCTATATTGTTGAGTATGATTCTTTATTTTTGTGGCATCTTAGACTATCACATATAGGTTTTTCAACCATGAAAAGAGTAGTAAAATGTGGTATGATTGCATGCAATATTAAAAACTATGGTAAATGTGAAACATGTGTTAAGGAAAAAATGATTAAGAAACCATTTCCTAGTGTAGAAAGATCATCTAATTTACTAGATTTAGTCCATAGTGATCTTTGTGAATTAAATGATGTTTTAACTAGATGATTAAAAGGTATTTTCTTACTTTTATAGATGATTTTAATAAATATACCTATGTGTCCTTTTAAAGCAAAAAGATGAAACTTTTGATGCTTTTAAATTGTATAAATTAGAAGTTGAAAATCAACTAAATAAAAAGATTAAGGTGCTAAGAAGTGATAGAGGAGGAGAGTACTTCTCTAATGAATTCAATACATTTTGTAAAGAAAATGGTATAATTCATGAGTGCACTGCACCTTATACACCACAACACAATGGTGTTGCCGCAAGGAAAAATATGACTTATCTAGAGATGATAAATTCTATGTTGGTGTTTTCTAAGTTGAACTTCAACTTATGGGGTGAAGCGCTTTTAACCGCTTGTCACATTCTTAATCGAATACTGATGAAGAAAAATGAGATATCTCCATATGAGTTATGAAAAGGAAGAAAACCCAACATAGGGTACTTCAAAGTGTGGGGGTGTCTTGCATATTGCAAGAAAATCGAACCTAATAGAACAAAGTTAGGTTCCAGAGCCATAAAGTGTGCTTTTGTTGGTTATGCCAACAATAGTAAAGCTTATAGGCTATTAGACATAGAGTCTAATATTGTGATTGAATCTAGAGAAGTTGAATTCTTTGAGAATATGTTATGTGACAACAATTCTCAAGCTTCAACATCTCTAAAGGAGAATTTGTTATATGAGAACAATTCTCAAGCTTCTACATCCAAAGTTGATTCTCAAGAGGAAAATTCTCAAAAGGATGTAAAGCAACCCTTTGAACTTAGAAGAAGTCAAAGGCTTAAAAATCATAAAAGTCTAGTAGTGGATGAGATAGATTCTCAACGAATTTCATTCTACATAGTAGAAGGAAATAGAGAGGAAGTCATTAGAAAAATTCCTATTGTACTTCTCGTTGAGGATGATCCTAAGACTTATAGAGAAGCTATGCAATCGAGAGATAGTGCATTTTGGAAAGAAGCCATCAATGATGAGATGGATTCCATTCTTTCCAATAACACTTGGGAATCGGTAGACCTCCCACCGGGGTCTAAGCCAATTGGGTGTAAGTGGGTATTTAGGATAAAATACCACACTGACGACACTATCCAAACCTTTAAAGCTAGATTAGTAGCTAAAGGGTTTAGGCAAAAGGAGGGTATCGATTATTTCGATACTTATGCGCCTGTTGCAAGGACAACTTCTATAAGAATTTTTTTCGCTTTAGCTTCTATACACAACTTGTATGTTCATCAAATGGATGTCAAAACGACATTCCTTAATGGTGACCTCAATGAGGAGGTCTATATGGAACAACCCGAAGGGTTTGTCCTACCAAAATATGAACATAAAGTTTGTAGACTTGTAAAATCCTTATATGGATTGAAACAAGCTCCTAAGCAATGGCATGAGAAATTTGATCAAGCCATCATGTCTAATGGGTTTAGACATAACAATGGAGACAAGTGTTTGTATTCCAAAACTTGTAAGGGATATGTGATCATTGTTTGCTTATATGTGGACGACATGCTTATTCTAAGTAATAGCATGAAAGGGATAGAAGAAATGAAGAGGTTTCTATCATCAACCTTCAAGATGAAAGATCTTGGAGAAGTTGATACCATACTCTGTATCAAAGTAAAGAAACATAGTGGGGGTTTTGCGTTAGGGCAAGCCCACTATGTTGAGAAAGTATTGAACAAATTTAACCATCTCAAGGTTAAAGATGCCAATACTCCATTCGATCATAGTGTAAAACTAGAGAAGAATGAAGGAAGAGCGATGGCTCAATTGGAGTATGCTAGTGCTATAGGGAGTCTGATGTACGCTGCCCAGTGTACTAGACCTGATATAGCATTTGCAGTAAGTAAAATTAGTAGGTTTACAAGTAATCCAAGTGTGGATCACTGGAAGGCAATTGGAAGAGTCCTAGGTTATCTCAAGAAAACTAAAGGACTAAGCCTTCACTACTCCAAATTTCCTTCGATATTAGAAGGATATACAGATGCAAGTTGGATATCCAATCTTGGGGACAACTTGTCCACAACTAGTTGGGTATTTACACTTGGTGGAGGTGCTATTTCTTGGGGTTCCAAGAAACAAACCTGTATATCTCATTCTACTATGGAAGTAGAGTTCATAGCTCTAGCTGCTACCGGAAAAGAGGCCGAATGGTTAAGGGATCTGTTGATAGAGATTTCCCTAATCAAAGAGAATGTATCTACTATATCGATACATTGTGATATCCAAGCGACATTGGCTAGAGCATATAGCGGAGTGTATAATGGGAAGTCTAGACACATTAGTCTAAGACATGGATATGTAAGAGAGTTGATTCAAAGAGGAGTCATCTCAATATCCTATGTGAGAACAAGTGAAAATCTGGCGGATCCTTTCATTAAGCTACTAACGAGGGATTTAGTGGCTGCATCATCTCAAGGGATGGGACTTAAACTCCCTAAAGAGATTCACGATTGATGGTAACCTATCTTAACACTAGTTATTCAACTAGTGTTAGGTTCAATAGGTAACAACAAGTCAATCAAGTGAATATTAGTTGTACTCAAAACAAGTCCCATCTGAGATATTGAGTACTTGTGTGTTACCAAGTGGAGGGTTAAAACCGAAAGGTTTTTTTAATAGAATGCAGTCTTGTAAAGACAAGTATTTTTGGTAACGAAATACTGTAAGAATTCTACCTATATGGACCTAGGGGTGGTGCCGCCTCTCATGAGAATTGGGAGTATTCTCAAGAACGTCCATGAATGGAAAGTGCACATGGCCATTAACGGTGCAAAGCGAGACATAGAGGTCTCAAGTGAACATTGCAAAGGTGTGTGTGTTATCACCGATTTGTTATCATGAAAAGATGGTTCAATGCCTAGTGCAACCAAATTTTTGACAAATTTTGTGATAATTACACTATAGTAAAGTTCAAGTTGGAAAACACTTTGCTTTATGCACTAATGCAATGACTCCTATAAGAGAGAGTTCTTATTTAATCAAGTGGGGGATATGTTATATTCAAAATATAATGATTGATTAAATAAGTGTTACAATATATAACTATTTAATCTAGTGGGGGAATGTTATATTATTTTATAATATAATGTAATATTATATTATATTATAATATAATGTTTTAGATTAAATAAATGTGACAAAGTGTGTCGCATATTGTAACATATAATAGAGAGTTACAATATTTAGATATATGAGATATATCCAAATAATGTAACATATTTGGTGTTACAAATTTGTAACTTCCAAATATTACCATTTATTGTGTAAAATTGTTGTTACACAATATTGAGATGATTTTCATAATTCCATATGTGGTATGGCTGTTAGAGATATGATTTTAACCCCAATAATGTGTTTTGGGAGTTACAAAATCATTTGGGAGGGTTTGGAACCGTTTGGAAAAACATCACATTTTTTGTGCTGAAATTGGTCATTGGCCGCGGCCACCAACATTCAGTGGCCGCGGCCTGTGGGTCAGAGACCAGTGGCCGCGGCCACAGGCCAAAACTGACCAATTTTCAGTTTTTTCAATCTTTGTTGAACGGCTCAAAAAACCCAAATAACTCCCAAATCTCCTTTTTAATTCCATATTAATCCGATTAAACATTGGTAATAGCCATGGGGGTTGGTGGAATTTGAAATTCAAAGGGTATCTCTAAACTCTATAAATAGGAGCCTATAGCTCACTTGTAAGACACAACATTTCTATCCATTAGAGCACTTGGCTAGAAACACCTCGAGGCTTGATAATTCCATAAAGCATTTCCTATAATCTGTGAGAGATCCCTTAGTGCTTGAGTTAGGGGGAAATAAGCTTTTGGACAAAGGTTTCAAACCTTATTCAAGTTGGAGATCCCCAACACGCTTCGCTTTGGTTGTGTGAGTGAGAGTTTATTGTTTTGGTTCTTGTTCTTATTTTCTTGTTCTTATTCTCTTCTATTACTCTTTCTTCTTTTCTTCTTATTCTATTTACTTTTACTTTTTTTTAAGAGTTGTAATCTTTTTATTTCCTTTGTTCAAACACTTCTAGTTTACTTGTATCTTTTTGTAATAGAGTTGTACTTTCTGTTTCTATCATCTTACATCTCCTTCTCCTTTTATTTGTATTTTCAGTTATAGAGTTGTAACACTTTATTTAATCAATCCTTGTCTATTGTAATATTTTGCATAGAGTTGTAATATTATTATCAATTTCCATTGAGGCAAAACAATTTTTCCTAACATATACAAGCATGCCTAATTGAATAATCACATTTATAACCACATTCATATCCATTTATAGGGGTCCAAGCCCCGATTACAACTCGGTTGTAGTTCTCTTACCTCGTGTCCCGAGCAGACAATGTATGGCGATCCCAAGCACGAACCCTATTCCCAAGCCCTAGCGGTATAACCTAGTCATAATGCAATAACAGTAATCATCAAGATCTAAACTAATTAAAAGCTTAGAAACTACGTACTAGCCTCCGAGACCTCGAATTCTACTAAACTGAGTAGTAGAATCCTTCCCGAGCCTTTAGATTTGAGTTCCCGAGATTGAAAACCCTATTTGGCCAAAATTCCCTATTTGAGTCGCGATGCTCCTCAAAAGCGTCGCGACCCTCTACAAGTCAGAGAGCCTCCCAAATCCATTTCCTGGACACGTGTCGTGGCGCAACCCACCCAGTGTCATGGTGCTAAGGCGGTCAGCGAACCCCCTAGACCTCTAAGTGCGGGTCGCGGCGCTCCAAGAACAGTGCTGCGGCGCAACCCTGCGAATTCAGAATTTCCAGCATTTTTCCCTTTAGCCAAATCACCAAAATTCACCCCCAATGTGAACTTAAAGCCAAAATTAAACCCATACACCTCAATAATACACTCAGAGCAGTACAAACATCTGAAAACTTAACCAAAAACCTCCTAGAAACTAAGAATTCAAAAAGATCTTTCAAAACTTAAAAACTTTAAATACTCAGAACCTAAACTTCAGATTACCTCTGGTTGAATTGATACTAGCTGCTCCCTTAAGCTTAGAAGTTCCCAGCTCCACTGAGATTTAATTTCCCCAGCAATCCTTGCCCCAAAATCCAAAGATTCAGTGCTTCCCCTTTCAATTTTCCAAAGTCTCCCCAAAGAGAGTGAGAGGGAGCAAATGAGAGAGAGAAAGAGGCTGAGTGTGTTTGGTATTTTCTGATTGTTTCTCAAGGTTTTCTAAGTCCCTAAGTGGATAAGGCAATCCAAGGCTAGGGAAAAGACCGAATTGTCCCTAGCCTTAACCTTGGTTCTCTAACGCCCCCAAGGGCAAAATCGTCTTTGTGCCTCCATTTCTCACTAATCCTCAAGTAGCCCTATAAATTCCCAATTAATCTCGACATACCCAAATAATCACCAAATAACTACCCATCACCCGATAAATTCCGACTACGCACTAAGTTTCCCAAAATACCCCTAGGCTCACCCCGAGCAGGGTATTTGACCCCGTTGTGACCTTTCTGCCAACTCACTCACTAGGATTGCCTCGAGCCACATATTGCAAATATATCCACATAATAATGTGGTCTCAATCATTTAACGCATATAATAACATTTATACTTTCGACAGATCAAAATTACAAATATGCCCTTATTAATAAAATGGGCTCACATGCATATTTAATACACATAAACATGCATAAATATTCATATCACCATATAAATCACGCATGCCACCTAATCACACATATATTCAATTAATTTCACATATAAATCCTATTATCCCCTCCTCGAAATTTACCTGCATAACTCGGGATATTGATCTTGCATAATTGACTCTAACTCCCAAGTTGTTTCCTTGACCTTGCTATTCCTCCATAAAACTTTAACTAGAGGAATCGTCTTTGTAACAACCCGAATTTTCTTTAAAGGCTGAGTGCCTTGATTACTGTGCCAGGAGGGCATAATAGTATTTATATGTGGAGTTAATGGAATATATGTGTGATTATGTGATATTAATGATTCATGTGGTAATGTGACTAGATATGCATGTTTATGTGTATTAAATTTGCATGTGGGCCCATTTCTATAAATTGGGGCATATCTGTAATTTTTTACTCGTAGAGGGTATATTTGCATTATATATGTATTGTGAGTGAGACCCCAGTGTTATGGGAATGTAATTGAGATGTGTGGTCCGAGACGATCTTAGTAGGCGGATTAGCGGAATAGTCACAACGGGACTCAGGGTGAGCCTAGGGGTATTTTGGGAATGTAATGTGTATTCGAGGTTGAACGCGCAACGAGTAATTATTTAATGATTATTTGGGTATGTCGGGATTAATTGGGAATTTATAGGACTACTTGAGGACTAGCGGGAAATGTGGAATATGACGATTTTGCCCTTGGGGCCATTAAAGGATAAGGTTATGCTTAAGGGACATTTTAGTCTTTTGTGCCAAGGGATAGACTTGACCACTTAGAAGCTATTAGAAACAACTAGATGACACACAAAACACTTAGCTTCTCCTCTCTCTTTCTCATTCCCTTCTTCATCCCTTGGTGTGCCTTGGAGTCCTTTGAATTTTGGAAGTAAAAGCTTGGATTTGGTGAGCTTGGAAGGGACATAGAGTTGGGGATTGAATCAAGGGTTAGCTCAGGGTCGTAATTTGCAGTGGGGGTAAGTAAATTCCTCTATTTTTATTTAATTGTGGGTTTGGTTTTTAGTGTTCTTGAGTTTAAACTCAAGGTTTGGATTTTAGGCTTTGGTAATGTTTTGGCTTGATTTTGGGGGTTTATTGGTTACGATGTTTGGAAATGTTTGTGAGGTATAATTTTGGTTTTGGTTTGAAACTGTGATAAATTTTAGTGGGTTTAACTCAGAAAAATGCTGGGGAATTATGGGTTTTGGAGCTCGAGTCGCGACCCTGTTCTTCAGGCATCGCAGCCTTGTTCTTCAGGCGCCGCGGCCCGTGTGTGTGGAAGGGGCCTGTCGATTCTCTGAAATCGCCCATGCACTGCAGCATAGGTTGGGGCATGCCGCAGCTCGTGTTCCCCAGGAGATAGCCTTAGGCTCCCTGACTTGTAGCGCGTCGCGACCTTAGGGGCTGGGCCGCAGCTCTAATTAAGGGAAATGGCCAAAACATATTTTTCAGCTCGGGAACTCAAACTTAAAGGCTCGAGAAGGATCCTACTACCCGGTTTAGTAGAATTTGAGGTCCCAGAGGCTAGTATATTATTATGAAAGCTTTGAATCGATTTAGATTGTGATGGTTATCTATTATTACGTTGTGACTAGGTTTTACCACTAAGGCTCGGGATTAGGGATCATGCTCGGGATTGCCTTGTGCTGTCAGCTCGGGACTTAAGATAAGAAAATTTTCTATGCCTGTATAGCTATATTTTTCTTAGTGTTATATGTATTATTTGTAACTATTACATCATACATGTGTTTGTGACAAATCGGCAAAGGCCTGGAACGACAAAGGCCGGGAGCGACAAAGGCCGGGAATGGCAAAGGCCGGGAGTGGCAAAGGTCGGGATCGGCAAAGGTCGGGAACGACAAAGGCTGATATCAGCATTAAGCATGCTGAATGCAGGCCCCCAGGGCGATACCCTCTAAGGGTGCCGTTGCAACGTCCCAAATTCACTATTTAGGCTAAGTGCCTTGATTACTACTCCTGGAGGGCATAATTGGATGTGTATGTGGAATTAATGGAATATATGTATGACTATGTGGCATACATGATTTATATGATAATATGAATATATATATACATGCATGTTTATGAGTATTAAATATGCATGTGGGCCCGAACCTGTCAAGGCGAGCATATCTGTAATTTTTGACCCGTTGAGGGTATATTTGCATTATGCATGTATTGTGAGCGAGACCCCCATGTTATGGGGATATATTTGAGATGTGTGGTCCGAGATGGTCCTAGTGAGCGGGTTAGCAGAATAGTCACCACGGGATCAAATACTCAGCTCGGGGTGAGCCTAAGGGTATTTTAGGGACTTAGTGCATATTCAGAATTTATGGGGTCACGAGCAATTATTTAGTGATTAATTGGGCATGTCAGGATTAATTGGGAATTTATAGGGAAAATTAAGGATTAGTGGGAGTTAAGGCTAATGACAATATTGCCCTTGGGGCTATTAAAGGATAAGAGTTTGCTTAAAGGGTATTATGGTCTTTTTATCATAAGGATAGACTTCACCCTTGGACTGCTTAAGCTGCCTAAAGGCCTTATGAAGCCTAGATGAAACCAGAAACTAAAGGATCAACACTTTCAGCTCTTTCCTTTTCTCTCTCTCTCTCTCTCTTGGAGCTTTGCATAAGCCTTAGTATTTTGGGAAGGAGGGGTTACTAATTAAGGCTGGAAATTAAGGATTTAAGCTAGGACTGGAGTGGAGTAGCTCAAGAGGGATCAAGTTATTGCTAAGGTAAGATTATAAACCTTGATCTACTAAAATTATGGGTTAGTTTTGGGTGTGCTTAGGGATGCTTAGTTAGCTTATGATTTTGGGATGTAAGGTAGTTTGAGCTGGTATTATAGGTCACATGTGCTGTTAAGATGTGTTATTGAGAATTCTAGGCTCAATTCTAGCTTTAGCACATGTTTGAGGTGAATTATGGTGGCTTTAGTTTGGGGAAAAATGCAGGAAGGAGTTGAGAATTATGGGTTTGCAGGGGCACGTCGTGATCCTGTTCTTGGGCGTCGCGGCCCGCGTGAACCCAGAAGGCCGGGTGGGATTTCTGTTTCGTAGGCGCACTGCAACCATAAGGGGAAAGTCGCGGCACTTGTCACTGGAGCTTAGGGCTGGGATCCTCTGGCTAAGGGGCGCACTGCGACCCTCAAGGCCAGGTCGGGCCTGCATAGGCAGACTTAGCCATAATAGTTTTGTTAGCCCGGGAACTTAAATCTAAACGCTCAGGATGAATTCTACTACTCGATTTAGTAGAATTCGAGATCTCAGAGACTAGTATATTATTCCAAAGTTTTTAATTGGTTTAGGATTTTAATGGCCATCCATTATCATATTGTGACTAGGTTATACCGCAAGGGCTCAGGATTAGGGATCGTGCTCGGGGCTCCCATACGCTAGCTGCTTGGGACTTGAGGTAAGAAAACTGCACCCGGGTTGTGAATGGGGCTTAAACCCCTGTTAATGAATATGTTATGAATGTGAACATATCTATATTTGAGAATATATGGATAGGCATGCTTGTATATGCTGCCATTGACTACTTGTTATGCATTGTGCATTTATGATTATATTTGTTTACAGGCTGGCCTAAGGGTGTCGGGGGCCGATAGTAAGCGTGAGGAACGCGGCCTGGCCTAAGGGTACCGAGGTCGGCTATAAGAGCAGAGGACTCGGCCTATGGGCGCCAGGCCTGGACATTATACAATAATAGAAGTGTGGTTTGCACTTCACTATTTCTATTTAATTGATGAGTTTGGTTTATGCATTTGATTGAGATGAATGTTATTGTATGGTTTATTGTTTGTATCCTGTTATTGATTGGATCTAATGATTTATATTTACCGCTATTATGTTGTTTCCTAGTTGTGCATGCTAATTTAAGTTTTCTTGTTGAGCCTTGGCTCACGGGTGCTACATGGTGCAGGTAAGGAAAAGGGATAGCCAGACCAACCATGAGTTGGAGAGCTTCAGGGGAGGTGTGTACATACACAACCTACCCGATCGTCATGGTCGAGAAATCTGAGAGGAACTAGGGTTGAACCCTGTTTTTCTGGTTAGGATGGCTAAGTTGTATTTTATTTGTATTTTACAAGTTTGTAACTGATTTTAGGGATCACGTGTATAAACTTAATATTTTAATAAAAAAAAATAATTATTTTGTTGACCAAACCTTTTTATGCCTGACCTTGACTTAGTCTTTAATTACACATTTAAGTCGAAATGATTCGCTTAGCGAGTTAAGTACTATTTTAAGCACACAGTGTAACTTTCTTGGTTAACCAGTGCGTTACAGCCGTACTCACCCTCTCGGTTAAGACCATAAACTTGGTGCCTGGTAGCGCACCCTGACCGGCGTAGGCCGCTTTTGTGAATTCTAATAGGAACTTGTAGATTGTTTGTTGTGTTTGATTAATTATGCATTTGTTGAAATAAACTATTATATGTTGTGCTGTGAAGTTTTCTTGCCAGGCCTCGGCTCACAAGTGCTCTATGGTGCAGGTAAGAGAAAAGGAAAGGTCGGCCAAGCATGAGCTGGAGGGCATGGAGCGGTGCGTACATGTTTGGCCTACCTGGCCGCCATATCTGGGGTAGTTTTGAGGAGCGTGTTATAAATGTTTGATTTTGTCGCCTAGGTCATCTGTAGAGTAAGTTTTGAGTTGTAAATATATTTTAAACAATATTTGGGATCCCAATGCAACACTTTTATGATTTAAATGAATGTCCAATATTTTATACTAAGATCTTATTTAAATGAGTCTTTACTTTAATTAATCACAATTTTTGGTCTAATACCTCGATTAACGAGTTAATTGCACGTTTTAAAATCACATGGTAACGACTCTAGGGTAGTAGGACGTTACAGTCTTGTTCCTTGGAACCTTGTCTTTTCTATCTAGGATCTGAACTAGTCGCTTCTCATAAGACAAATCCAGCTGTAGCTCCAGATCCTCATATCCAAATACATGGGTCGTATTTGACACATACTTCTGAAGCATTGAGATGTGAAACACATCATGAACTCTTGATAATGACATGGGAAGTGCCAATCTGTAGGCTACCTGCTCTATCCTTTCTAGGATCTCGAAAGTTCCTACAAACCTAGGGCTCAATTTTCCCTTCTTTCCAAACCTCTTTACTCCCCGTAGTGGAAAAACTCGCATAAATACGTGGTCCCTTACCTGGAACTCCACGTCCCTACGCTTAGGGTCAGCGTAGCTTTTCTGTCTACTCTGTAAGGCGAGCATTCGATCTCATATCTTGTCAATAACCTCATTAGTTCTCTGAACCATCTCTAGACCCAAATGCTTCTTTTCTCCCATCACATCCCAATGAATGGGTGCCCTACACTTCCTTCCATACATTATCTCATTTGGAGCTACTATAATAATTGATTGATAGCTATTATTGTATGAAAACTCAATCAACAGAAGATACTTACTCCAAGACCCCTCTAAATCTATCACGCATGCTCTAAGCATGTCTTTCAATATCTGAATTGTCCTTTCAGACTGCCCGTCTGTCTGAGGATGATAGGCTATATAGAACTTCAACTGAGTCCTCAAAGCCTTCTACAAGCTACCCCAAAACTTGGAGGTAAAAATGGGATCCCGGTTCGACACTATAGATTTTGGAAACCCATGGAGATGTAAAATCTCTCTCACATACAACTATGCATACTGGTCCATAGTATAGTTTGTCCTCACTGGAAAAAAATGAGTTGACTCGGTATATTTATCTACTATCACCCATACCGAGTCATGTTGCCCCACTTTCCTGGGCAAGCCTTCTACAAAGTCCATAGTAATATCTTCCCATTTTCACTCGGGAATACCTAAAGGATGTAACAACCCCGCTGGCCGCTGGTTTTCAGCATTCATGTAACGACCCAAATTCACTAATAAGGATTAAGGGCCTTGATTAGTGTGTCAGGAGGGCATAATTGGATTATATGTGATTTAATGATTAAAAGCATGTTGTATGATTATTTGAATATCTGGGATGCATGACTATGTGTATTAGTATGCATGTAGGCCTTGACTAGGTTAGAAGGGCATATTCGTAATTTTGGCCCGTTGAGGGCATAACTGTTTATATTTGTGATAAATTGATGAGACCACATTATTATGTGGATATATTTGTAATTTGGGACTCGAGGCAATCCTAGTGAGCAGTTCAGCAAAAAAGTCACGACGGGGATTTATACCCGGCTCGGGGCGAGCCTGGGGGTATTTCTGGGAATTTAGAGAATATATTGGAGTCTATTTTGATATTGAGGAATATAATTGGTGATTAGTTAGGTGTCGGGAAGTAAGTGGTAAATATTAGAGACACTCGAGGAATTAGCGGGAATTGGGAATAAATGACCAGAATGCCCTTGGAAGGATTAAGGGATTAAATTTAATGGGAGGGTATTATGGTCATTTGACTTATAAGGGATAAGAGTTAAGTTGATTTATGCCTTATTGGAAAGTCTAGAATCTGAAGGAAGTTAAAAGAAAAGAAGTAGAAAAAGAAAGAAAGAAAACAGAGGTCATTTCTTCTCCCATTCGGTTTAGGTTTCTTCCTCATTTCCTAAAGGAGTTTGGAGCTGTAATTCAGGGAGAGTCTGGGCAGGAGCTTGAGGCTAGGGTCCTTGGCTTGGCTTGAGGAGTTAGCAAGAGTAGTCCATCTAAGGTCTAAGGTTGTTTTTTCAGTTCTGGTTCTTAATGTAAACATGGATTTTGAGCTGAGTTTTTGGTGGGAATTCTAGGGAGTTGAGGCTGAAGCTTTGAGGGGTGAAAACTAAGGAAGAGTGGAAGATAGACTAAGGTTGAACTTCTCTGTTTAAGGTAAGAATCTCTGATCTTGGTCACTTGAATTCTATGGTTTCAGTTGTTTCCTGCTGAGTTTTTGGGCTTTAGGTTCAGCTATGGTGAATTCCTTAAATTGGGGTGCATGTGATTGAGTTTTGTTTGGTTGGGACCTAAGGGATGAGTTGAGGATGTGGGGAGGCTTGTTTTGAAGTTTGGTTGAGGTTTGATTGAGTTTTGGGAAGGTTTGGCTCGAGGAAATTCGAAGAGGAGAAAACTGGGTAGTGTCTGGCTGTGACTAGCGATGTAGCGCTAGCCTTAGGGCACTACAGCTCTAGGCTTGGGCGTCTGGGAGCCTGAAGGCTCTGTTTGTAGCGCTTTAGCGCCCACTTTAGGGCGCTGTAGCGCTACCCTGTTCCCAGAAAGGGGTTTTTGGGTTATTTCTTAGGGTTTTTGCCTGAGGCTCGGGGTTTGATTCCACCACCCCGTTTGGTGGAATTACGGCTTCTCAAGGGCTCGGGATTGGTCCCGAGGGTTGGTTTTGGGTTTGAGGTTTGGTGATGATTCCGATCTGTGGCTGTGACTAGGTGTGTGGTAAGGCTCAGACAGGATCGTGCTTGAGGATCAAATTGAACAATGCTAGCGAAATCTAAAGGTAAAGAAACTGCACCTGGTTATGTGTTTGTGATGGGACTAAGAGCTCCCTATATCTGTATGACGTCATAGATGGTATTATGCCATGGGACATGTGGTATACGACCTAAGGGTGCCGTAAATAATACTTGCGCACAGGGCGCGGCTCGGCCACTGGTAGCCGAGGATAGCTTAATATTCACTGAGCTCGGTTTAAGCGGGCCAGAGTCAGTGGGATAAATAGAGGGTGCGACCTAAGGGCATTAACCCTAGTTATCATATGTGAATTGATTAATGATATGAGATGATGTACTTGGTATTCTAAATACTTGAACAACATGATTGTCTGAACTGTTGAGTATATGTTTATACTGTATGAGTTATCTGGTTGTTTGTTAAATGATTATGCTCTGCTATTGTGTTTTCTTGCTGGGCCTTGGCTCACGGGTGCTACGTGGTGCAAGTAAAGGCAATGGTAAGTTGGACCAGTCCTGAGATGGAGAGCTTCGAGGCTGAATGTACATAGTCAGCTGATCGGCCGCCACGACCGAGGAGTGATGCAGGACGAGAAAAGCTTAATTGTCTGTTTTGCCTTAGAATGGCTAATAACTGCATTTTAGTCCTAAAATTTTGTAGATTGTCCTTTAACTTTACTACTTACGGGATCCCATGTAAAGAAAATGTTTGTTTATAAGAAATGAAGCTTTTGAGACCAAAACCTTTTAACCCCAGCTCAACTGTAGTTTCAGTAACACGTTTCAATTTAAATGACTTGATTAGCAAGTCTTGCACCTTTATAAACACACAGTGTAATGGTCTTGGCTATCCAGGGCGTTATAATTCACCTGTTGACAGGTTAGACACCTTGCCACATAGTCGACCACATCCTTCTTCATCCCAGGCCACTAATACAATGACCTTAGATCTTGATACATCTTTGTGGTGCCTGGATGTAATGAATACAGTGTGGTATGAGATTCATCAAGGATCTCTTGTCTGATACCAAGGTCCATCGGAACACAAATCTAATCATTGTATCTCAGCAAACCCATCTCTGTAATGGAATAGTCCTTAGCTACTCCCGCTAGGTCATCCTCTCTAATATTCGTCAACTGTGAATCTCTCATCTGGCCCTCCTCTATTATCTCCAAGAGAGTAGATTGCAAAGTAATATTGGCCAACCAACCCACTACCAATTCTATCTTTGCTCTGGTCATGTCTTCTTCCAATTCCTTCGATATCTACTTTAAACTAAACAACTGTCCTGGGGCCCTCCGACTCAAAGCGTTTGCCACTACATTGGCTTTCCCTAGATGATAAAGAATCTCACAATCATAATCCTTTACCAACTCTAGCCAACTTCTCTGTCTATTCTTTAAGTTCTTCTGAGTGAAGAAATACTTCAAGCTCTTATGATCGATGTATATCTCGTACTTTTATCCATACAGATAGTGTCGCCATACTTTCAGTGCAAATACCACCGCTGCTAACTCCAAGTCACGAGTAGGGTACCGATGCTCATATTTCTTTAGCTGTCGTGATGTGTAGGCAATAACCTTCCCAGTCTACATCAACACACATCCTAACCCCAGTCTCGATGCATCGCAGTACACCACAAACTTATCCCCATCTGAAGGAAGACTCAACATCAGAGCAGTAATCAACCATAGCTTCAACTCCTGGAAACTATTCTCACATCTGTCTAACCACACGAACTTCAAGTTCTTCCGTGTCAACTTTGTCAATGGTGTAGCAATCTTTGAGAATACTTCCACGAATCATCAATAATTCCCTGCCAACCCAAGGAAACTCCTAACCTCCGAGGCGTTCCTTGGTCTCAACCAATCCCTAACTGCTTCTACCTTGGTTGGACCCACCTTGATCCCGTCTCCACTAACAATGTGACCAAGGAATGTCACATGCGATTACCAAAACTCGCACTTCTTAAACTTGGCATACAACTGGTGCTCCCTCAATCTTTGCTATACTAATCGGAGATGTCGCTTATGCTCTGTCGCTGAATGAGAGTAAACCAGGATGTCGTCAATGAAGACAATCACGAACTGATCCAAATAATCCTTGAACACTTTGTTCATCAAATCCATAAATGTTGCTGGGGAATTGGTCAGCCCCAATGACATGACTAGAAACTCATAATGCCCATACCTCATGCGAAAGGTCGTCTTCGGAATATCCTCATCCTTGATCCTTAGCTGGTGATAACCAGATCAAAGATCAATCTTTGAGAATACTGTTTTACCTTGCCACTGATCAAACAGGTCGTATATCCTTGGTAGGGGATACTTGTTCTTGATATTCAACTTGTTTAACTCCCTGTAATCTATACACATCCTCAAAGTCCCATCCTTCTTCTTCACAAACAAAACCGGAGCACCCCACAGTGAAAAGCTAGGTCTGATGAATCCCAGGTCCAATAACTCTTGTAATTGTACCTTCAACTCTTTCAGCTCTGCTGAAGCCATTTTATATGGTGCCCTCAACCACCTTATAATAGGTCTCTAGCCCTCAATGCTAATATCATGGGATGCGGGGTCCATGCACAGTACCAACAAAAATGAAGGAGTCCTCACCCTCAGGCTCAAAAGTCACCATCTTCTTCTTGCAGTCTATAGTCACTCCATACCTAGCTAACCAATCCATCCCCAAAATCATGTCAAAATCATCCATACCCAACTCAATCAAGTCCACTGATAGTTCCCTGTTGTCCACCATCACTGGCAATGACCTAACCCATCTCCTAGAAACTACTAGCTCCCCAGTAGGCAATAAAGTCCCAAATCTCGCAGTATAATAATCACAAGGCCTACTCAATCTATCAATCACTTTGCTAGAAACAAATGAATGTGTAGCACCAGAATCAATCAATACAGTATATAGAGTGCCAGTACTAGAAATCTTACCTATCACCACCGAGGAATTAGCCTGAGCCTCTGCCTAAGCCAGGGTTAACACTCGAGCTAGAGTTAAGTTGTCAGCCTTCCTTGGTTCTTCTTTCTTCAAGTTCAGCCAGTCTTTCTTGAGATGTCCAACCACCCTGCACAAATAACATGCTTTCGCTCGAAATTCACCCACGTGGCGCTTCCTACACCTGTCACACTCTAGGTAACTCCTCCAAGTCTCATTGCCTCTTTGGTGGCTGCCCTGGACACCCCAACCCCTCCTATTAGGATATGCAGTGGTCGAGGTGTCAGGGATCTTCCTCTTCTGATCACTAGGACCTCCACCCCTCCCAGATCCTACAAATGGAGGCACTGCCCTCCGAACATCGCGTCGTGCAGCACTCTCCCTCCATATCTTGTTCTCTGCTTTCTCAGCTGTGAGGGCATTCTCAACCACCAAGGCATAAGTTGTCTCCCCAGGTTCTGATGTAATCAGCACATCTCAAGCTATCATAGCATTCAGCCCCCAAACAAATCTGTCTTGCCTAGCTTGATCTGTAGGCACTAGGTCAGGTGCAAACTTTGCCAGCCTATCATACTTCTTTGCACCAAACTGGTAAACTCGTTCACCTTCGCCACCCTAACGACATTATTGTAGTACTTTTGATTGAATAGGTCTCTGAACTCATCCCAACTCATAGTAGAAACGTCTCGAGTCTGGGATGCCACCTCCCACCATATACGGGCATCATCCTGAAACATAAAGGTGGCACAAGCCACTCTGTCATTACCTACCACCCTCATAAAATCTAGGATGAAGGTAGCCAGATTCACCCACTGATCAGCCTTGAGCGAATCTGGTCCTCCCTCAAAGATTGGAGGATGTTGCTTCTTGAATCTCTCGTACAGTGGCTCTCACCTATTCTCAATCTCAGGCTGTTGTACGAGCATTGCCACGACAGGTGGCAAGTCTGGTGCAGCATTCCCTGGCAGTTGTTGTTGTCTCAATAAGCGGATCTCTTCCTCTTGACTCTGAAGTCTGGCTTTCATATCAGCAAGCATCTGCTGCCAGTTCTCAGGGACTGGCGGAGGGTTTTGACCCTGGTTATCATCTTTAGCCTCGATCTCAGTGCCGGCTAGTCGAACTGATCGCCTTGGAGGCATAATTCTCTAAGTATATCTGCAATCAACAACTCGGCTAACCAGGCAATGATAATAGGTTTTGAAGTCACCCCAGGGTGCAATTCCAACAATCAAGCAGAAATATGCAATCACAATGCTAACAAGCATTTCAATAGTACTAACATATAGTAGCAATGCTAATAAGCATGCCTTTTCATGTACACATAACATACAAGGGCCAAGCCCTACTAGTATATCTCATGCTTCCTAATAAACAAGCAGATAAGGCATTTATATTTCATTTGAGTAGTTAAACACACATCCACATACATAGTTACCAAACCCTGAGTCGAGCTTGTCTTTAGCGGCGAGTGTACATGCCTAACCAGTTTTCAGGAACCCTTAAACCTAGACCACTTTGATACAAGGTTTTAACGCCCTGGATAGCCAAGACCATTACACTTTGTATTTTAAATAGTGCTAGACTTGTTAATCAAGTCATTTGGATATAAACGTGTTACTAAGGATAATTAATGGATTAGAGTTTAAAGATTTTGATCATAGGAATAGTTGTTTTCATTAAGAGGTTTGAGTATGTACATGGGATCCCAAAAATAAGTGTTTACAAGGCATTTACAACATCAAAATCAATTACAAAGTAAGCCGACCTAAGCGGCTAAATTAAGTTTGGCTCTAGTCCTTATTGATCCCTCGGCCGTGGCGGTCAAGCAGCTACAAATGTACACATCGCCCCTAAAGCTCTCCAACTCATGGTTGATCAAACTTTCCCTTTCCCTTACCTGCACCACATAGCATCTGTGAGCCAAGGCTTAGGAAGAAAACTTAAATCAACCGATTCAAATGAGCAACATTATATAAACAATAAACTTAGCAGTAAAATTCTGCCCAACAAACACATAATCAAATTTTAGCAATCAATACAGTTAGACAAGTCCAATCGGCACTTCTGATTATTTAAGTGACATTCAGGCCTAGCTCTCATAGTTCAAGCTCTCAGAACTTATGGCTGACCCCGACTCTCTTAGGCCGAGCTGAGTTCCACACGCATGATGTCGACCCTAGCTCCCTTAGGTCGGACCTTCAGGTTAAATATAATCAAACACATATATTGCATAATACACAATCAAATGCAGCATATACAAGCATGTTTAATCAAATAATCACATTTTTAACCACAATCATATCCATTTACAGGGTCCAGGACCCAATTACAACCCAGATGCAGTTCTCTTACCTCGAGTCCCAAGCAGACAATGTCTGGCGATCCCAAGCACGATCCCTATTCTCGAGCGCTAGCGGTATAACCTAGTCATAATGCAATAATGGTAATCATCAAGATCTAAACTAATTAAAAGCTTCAAAATTACGTACTAGCCTCCAGGACCTTGAATTCTACTAAATTGGGTAGTAGAATCCTTCCTGAGCCTTTAGATTTGAGTTCCCGAGTTTGAAAACCCTATTTGGCCAAAATTCTCTATTTGAGGTGCCCCTCAAAAGCGTCACGGCTCTCTACAAGTCAGAGACCTCCCAAGTCCATTTCCTGGACACCTGCCGCGGTGCAACCCACCCAGCGTTGCAGTGCTAAGGCAGCTCAGCGAACCCCTAAGCCTCTGAGTTCATGCGGGTCATGGCGCTCCAAGAACAGCGCCGCAGCGCAACCCTGCAAACTCAGAATTTCCAGCATTTTCCCCCAGAGCCAAATCACCAAAATTCACCCCAAACATGAATTTAAAGCCAAAATTAAACCCATACACCTCAATACTACACTCAGAGCAGTACAAACATCTGAAAACTCAACCAAAAACCTCCTAGAAACTAAGAATTTAGAAAGAACTTTCAAAACTTAAAAAACTTTAAATACTTAGAACCTCAACTTCAGATTACCTCTGGTTGAATTGATCCTAGCTGCACCCATAAGCTTAGAAGCTCCCAGCTCCATTGAGCTTCAATTTCCCTAGCAATCCTTGCCCCAAAATTCAAAAATTCAGTGCTTCCCCTTTCAATTTTTGAAAGTCTCCCCAAAGAGAGTGAGAGAGAGCAAACGAGAGAGAGAAAGAGTGTAACGCCCTGGTTACCCCAGAACAGTTACGGTGAACGGTGAACCAGAAATTTAACTCTCTACCCGAGTTCTTTGGTTAAAAACGTGCTTCTAGGTATTATTAACAGGCTAAGGTGGAAAACCAATAAAAAGGAAATGATATATTTTATTTAGAACATAAAACTGTTGATGGGCCCATAAAAAACATTTACAAGTTATTTACAACTCAGAATGGTCATTACTGTTTCAAATTTACAAACTCGCCGACCTAAGCGGCAAAAGTAGGGTAAACCCCCTAGTTCCTCTGAGAACTCCTTGGCCGTGGTGGTCAAGCGGCCGCATATGTACACATCACCACCAAAGCTCTCCACACAAGGCTGGGTGAGATTTTCTTTCCCTTTACCTGCACCACATAACACCCATGAGCCAAAGCCCAGCAAGAAAACACAGTAATGCATATAAATATTATCAAATGATCATTATTATAATCACACTGAGCTTATAGCTCTAAACACATGAGTGATTCAACACTTGAGGTTCTGGTAAACCATACTGAGTGACTGACAAGCAAGTCACTAACGTAAACAGATGAGTGACTGCTGGGTAAGTCACTAGCTTAAACAGATGAGTGACTACTGGGTAAGTCACTAGCTTAAACAGATGAGTGACTGCTGGGTAAGTCACTAGCTTAAACAGATGAGTGACTGCTAGGTAAGTCACACGGGGCTCAGCACCCACAGCCATATGACTAAATAGTCACTGTGGCTCTAAGTAACTAGCCTTTGGCTAGACAAGCGCTTATAGTATTCATCGAACTTGAGGTCGGTCCGGCATTAATGCTCTTCTGAGTCATTTAATGTAGATGTCGATTAGATCTAATCTTTAATGGATTGCATTGAACAAGCTAAGGCCATTCCTAACTCATGAGTCAGCGCTTTGTGACCAGTGCCCAGTACCACTGTCGAACTTGACTAATGAGTCACAGCTTCACAGTTGATACTGACACCTTTGCCAATTCTGACTAATAAGTCAGTGCCATGTACAGGTGAGCAAGATTTTCTAAGCATTCAATAATCAATCCATGTCCACATTTACACATTCAACATGCCTCATGAATAACCATGCATGTCACATATGGGGTGCAGTTTTCTTACCTCTGATTCGAGCGAGAATGAATAAAAGAACGACCCTTGAGAACGATCTGACTTTTAGTCCTTTAGTGGTCACCTAGTCATAACCAAATATGGGACACCATCAATAAAATGGTTAACAAAGGTTCCCAAACCAAGATCTAGCCTCCGGGACATCAATCCCCACTAATCCGAGTAGTAAGAACAATCCTGAGGCCTAAAACCAAGTTCCCGAAGCCAAAAAACTCAAACGGCCTCAAAACTACTCAAGAGCCGCGGCCCCCAGCCACACCAGGAGCAAGGGCTGCGGCGCCCAACAAGGCCAAAACCCTACAGCTGCTTCTTCAAGCTAGGGCCACGGTGCCCAAGAACAGGGCCGTGGCCCCCAACCCAGAAACAGCCACAACTCGATCTCCTTCATCCCAAACCCTCCGAAAGCATACCTAAACACTTCCAAATCCAAAAATCAAAGTTCCCAAACTTCCTAAAGATCCAAACCATCAAATCCCGAGGCTCAAACGAACCAAAAACTCAACGATTCACAAAATCTAATTCGAAGCTTAGAAACTCTAAAAACTCAAAACTTAAAGCATAGATTACCTTTGATTGAGTTGTTTCTCGTTAAATCCTTCGATCAAGAAGCTTCTAATCTTTCCCAGGATTGCTATGCCTCGATCCTCGCTTGATTCCGACTCCTAGAACTCAAGATTTCTTTGAAAATGCCTCGAACGGTAAAATGAACTAACAAGAAGAGAGAAAATGTTTTCTAACGTACGGTTCTATCTGACAACTACTTCAAGCTTAAGTAACCTCAAATAAAACCTAGGGCTCGGGGTCCCAAAAACACCCCTGGGAACATTATAGTCAAAACCTCCAGGATTACCTCCTGATCTCAATTACTCCCAATTTATCATCAAATAAACATTCCCATTATCCAATATCCCAATAAAAGACCCCGTTATGACAAAACTGCTAATTTGAAATATAAGACCGTCTCATGCCGAATAGCTCGAATATTTCTCCATAATAATGGGATCTCATCCATAATTCATAATATGCACCAAAATACACAAATATGCTCTCAACGGGCCAAATTACCAAAATGTCATAATAATGAAATGTGGACCCACATGCATGCATATAACATCATTTTATAATATAATTCACATAAACATGCATATTATCATTTAATGGCATAATTAAACAGTTATGGCCCTCTTGGCCTACTAATCCAGCCTTTAAACCGCATTAGGGATTTTAGGGCATTACAATTATCCCCTCCTTACAGAAATTTCGTCCTCGAAATTTACCTGAACAACTCAGGATACTGATCCTGCATATTTGACTCCAGCTCCCAGGTCGCTTCCTCGACCTTGTTGTTCCTCCACAACACCTTAACCAAAGGTATCATCTTATTCCTGAGGACCTTATCTTTTCTGTCAAGAATCTGGACTGGCTGCTCCTCAAAGGAGAGATCTGCCTCAAGTTCCAAATCTTCATAGCTCAAAATATGATTCACATCAGATACATACCTCCGAAGTGCTGAAACATGAAACACATTATGCACAGCCGACAACGCCGGTGGCAAGGCCAACCTGTAAGCCACCTGACCAATCCTCTCCAGGATCTCAAATGGACCTACAAATCTAGGGCCCACCTTACCCTTCTTCCCAAACCTTCTCACCCATTTCCATGGTGAGACTCTAAGGAAGACATAGTCTCCCACTTGGAACTCCATGTTCCTGCGCTTGGGATATGCATAGCTCTTCTGCTTACTCTGAGAAGCGAGCATCTGAGCTCTAATCTTTTCAATGGCCTCACTGGTCCTCTGAACTGCCTCAGGACCCAAGTATCTCCTTTCACCTATCTCATCCCAATGAATGGAAGATCTGCACTTCCTACCATACAACATCTCATAAGGTGCAACTCCAATGGTAGACTGATAAATGTTGTTGTAGGAAAACTCTATCAAAGGTAGATACTTACTCCAAGATCCACCAAAGTCCAGCACACATGAATGCAGCATGTCTTCCAATATCTGGATCGTCCTCTCAGATTGCCCATCTGTCTGAGGATGATAAGCAGTACTGAACTTCAGTTGTGTGCCCATGGCCTTCTATAAACTCCCCCAGAACTTGGAAGTAAAAGTGGGGTCCCGATCTGACACGATCGACCTAGGCGCTCCATGGAGGCTCACGATCTCTCTCACATAGAGATCTGCATATTGATCAACTGTATAGAATCACCCAAATAGAATCATGCTGACCAACAGTCCTGGGTAGGCCCACCACGAAATCCATTGTGATGTCTTCCCACTTCCACTCTGGGATATCCAGAGGCTGCAATAACCCTGCCGGCCTCTGATGCTCAGCCTTAACCTGTTGACATGTCAAGCACTTAGCCACATACTCCACTACATCTCTCTTCATCCCCGACCACCAATACAACAATCTCACATCCTGATACATCTTCGTGGTGCCTGGATGCAAAGAGTAAGGTGTAGTATGAGATTCATCTAGAATCTCTCGTCTTAAAGCAGTGTCTAATGGAACACATATTTGCCCCTTGTACCTCAACAAGCCTAACTCAGACACTGTATAATCTCTGGATGCTCCAGCCAAAACATCCTCTCTGATCTTGATCAGTTGTGGATCATTCAACTGACCCTCCTTTATTCTCTCCAACAGTGTAGACTGTAGCGTAATATTAGCCAACTGGCCCACCAGCAACTCTATACCAACTCTGGTCATATCATCTGTTAACGCTCTGGCTATCAGCCTCATACCATAAATCTGTCTCGGACCCTTTCGGCTTAAAGCATCAGCTACCACGTTGGCTTTTCCTGGATGATACAAAATCTCACAATCATAATCCTTCATTAACTCCAGCCAACGCCTTTGTCTCATATTCAAGTCTTTCTAGGTGAAGAAGTATTTCAGGCTCTTGTGGTCTGTATAGATCTCACACTTCTCTCCATAAAGATAATGCCTCCATATCTTTAAAGCAAAGACCACAGCCGCCAACTCCAAATCATGAGTGGGATATCTCTTTTCATACTAGTTCAACTGACGAGAGGCATAAGCAATTACCTTTTCTGACTGCATCAGAACACAGCCCAAACCCTGATGAGAAGCATCGCAATAAATCACAAACTTCTCCTGATCTATCGGGAGACTCAGAATCGGAGTTGTAATCAATCTCTGCTTTAGTTCCTGGAAGTTGTTCTCACATTTATCTGACCACACAAATTTCTGACTTTTGCGTGTTAGTTCAATCAATGCAGTAGCAATCTTTGAGAACCCTTCCACAAAACGCCTATAATAACCTGCCAATCCAAGGAAACTTCTAACCTCATAAGCATTCTTTGGCCTTGGCCAATCTTTGACCGCTTCAATCTTTGCTGGATCTACCTTAATCCCCTCCTTACCGACAATGTGCCCAAGAAAGGATAACTGAGATAACCAGAACTCACATTTCTTGAACTTTGCAAACAATCTATGTTCCCTCAGTCTCTGTAGAACCAACCTCAGCTGTTGCTCATGCTCTGACTCAGACTGAGAATATCATCGATGAAGACGATCACAAACTAGTCCAGATAATCCTTGAACACTCTGTTCATCAGATCCATAAAAGCAGCAGGGGAATTAGTCAATCCAAAAGACATGACTAAGAACTCATAATGCCCATACCTGGTACGAAAAGAAGTCTTCGGTATGTCTCCCTCCTTGACCCTCAACTGATGATAACCAGAACGAAGGTCGATCTTTGAGAATACCTTCTTACCTTGCAACTGATCAAACAGATCATCTATCTTTGGCAAATGATACTTGTTCTTGATTGTCAACTTATTCAGTTCTCTGTAATCAATACACATTCTCAGAGAACCATCCTTCTTCTTTACAAACAGAACTAGCGCACCCCAAGGTGAGAAACTAGGTCTGATAAAACCCAAATCTAACAGTTCTTGCAACTGTACTTTTAATTCTTTCAACTCAGTTGGGGCCATTCTGTAAGGTGCTCTAGACACTGGCTCCGTCCCTGGAGCCAGTTCTATCACGAACTCTATCTCTCGATGCGGTGGCAACCCTGGAAAATCTTTTGGAAATACATCCAGGAATTCACAAACAAGCCTGGTATCTTCTGGTCTCACTGGCATGACCTGAGTGGTATTAACCACACTGGCTAAGAATCCAATGAAACCTCCTTGCAATAAATCCCTAGCCCTCAATACAATAATCAATGGTAAGCGAGGTCCATGCACAGTATCAACAAACACAAAAGGATCCTCACCTTCAGGCGCAAAGGTGACCATCTTCCTTCTGCAATCAATGGTTTCCCCATACTTTGCCAACCAATCCATACCCAATATCATATCAAAGTCAGTCATAACCAACTCTATCAAATCCACTAATAATTCTCTGCCCTCCATTGTCACTGGCAAAGATCTAACCCATCTCCTGGATACCACTAACTCCCCAGTGGGTAACAAAGTTCCAAACCCCAGAGCATAAAAATCACAGGGTCTACACAGTCTATCAATAATGCTACTAGCAACAAAAGAATGTGTAGCACTAGAATCAATCAAAACATTATAAGGGGTTCCAGCGCTAAGAAGCTGACCTGTAACAACTGAGGGAGAAGCCTTAGCTTTTGCTTGAGTCAATGCGGACACTCGAGCTGGGGCCGAGCAGTCCGCTTTCTTGGGTTCTTCTTTTCTTGCCTGAGGGAAATATTTCTTAAAATGACCTACTGCTCCACACAAGTAGCAGGCCTTTGTCGTACACTCTCCCAAATGACGCCTCTTGCATCTAGGGCATTCAGGACGAGTCTTCCAGGCTTCACTACCACTTGAACGACCCATTGAAATACCACGGGGCCGCCTATCAGGGCCTGGAATTGGGAAGGTGTCAGGAACCTTCCTCTTCTGATCACTAGGGTCTCAATCCCTACCAGAACCCACAAATGGAGGACCTGTCCTCCTGAACTCCTTTCTGGCTGCACTGTCTCACCAGATCTTGTTCTCTGCACTCTCAGCTGTGAGTGCCTTCTCAACCACCTGTGCATAGGTAGTAACCCCAGCCACAGTGGTGATACGTACATCACGGGCTAATCTGGGCTGTAGTCCCTGAAGGAATCTCTTTCTTCTGGTCCCATCAGTGGGCACCAGTTCCATGGCAAATTTCGCCAAACGAACAAATTTCAAGGCATACTCAGTGACTGACAAACTTCCCTGAAGTAGCCTGATGAACTCCTCAGCTTTTTCCGCCCTGATAGCATCATTATAATATTTTTCATTAAATAGAGTTTGAAACTCTTCCCAACTCAAGGCATTAACATTTCTGGTCTGGGTAATAACCTCCCACCAAATCTGGGCATCCTCCCAAAACATATAAGTGGCACAAGCCACCCTCTCGTTACCAGCCACCCTCATTAAATCTAAGATGGTGGTAATCATACTCATCCATTGCTCTGCCTTGGCAAGATCTGCACTGCCCTCAAATACTGGAGGTTGTTGCTTCCTGAACCTTTCATAAAGAGGTTCCCATTTATTTCCAACCTCAGGCAGCTGCCCACCTGCTGGCACCAACACAGAAGGTGCCTCTGATCCACTGGCAACTGCAGGTGCTTGCTGTTGTCTCAGGAGAAGAAGCTCTTCTCCTTGCCTCAACACTGTAGCCTGCAGTTCACTAATTATCTGCTGCCAGTTCACAAGAGCTGGCTGTGGAATCTGTGAGTGGTCATTTTCCTAACCCTGATTGTTATTATTCTGGCCTTGATCACTCTGGCCAACTGACATATCTGTCTGCCCTGGATTCATTCTTATTACTTATACCTTGCTGAAACAATAATCAATACGGCCAGTCAGGTAGTAATAACTAAACCTCTTGTCGCCTTACGGTTCAAGAACAAACAGACAATGATCATATTCCACAGTCATACAAATATACAAGCAGATACATGTTTATAGCATTTAGCATGTATCACAAAATAATTCACAATCAACAATACTAATAAGTATGTTCCAGCAATTTCAGTACTATTTAGCACACAGTTGCTGAGGATGTAATATTCAAGGCACAGGTTTAACATGGTATCTCATGTATACAGGTAAAACTTATATACTATATTTAAGCAGTTATACATATAACTACATAAATAGTTACCAAACCATGAGTCGAGCTTGACTTCAGTGATGAGTGTACATGACCAGCCAGTCTACAGGAACCCTAACCTTGGCACGCTCTGATACCAAGTTGTAACACTCTGGTTACCCCAGAACAGTTACAGTGAACGGTGAACCGGAAATTTAACTCACTACTCGAGTTCTTTGGTTAAAAACGTGCTTCTAGGTATTATTAACAGGCTAAGGTGGAAAACCAATCAAAAGGAAATGATATATTTTATTTAGAACATAAAATTGTTCATGGGCCCATAAAAAACATTTACAAGTTAGTTACAACTCAGAATGTTCATTACTGTTTCAAATTTACAAAGCCGCCGACCTAAGCGATAAAAGTAGGATAAACCCCCTAGTTCCTCTGAGAACTCCTTGGCCGTGGTGGTCAAGCGGCCGCATATGTACACATCACCACCTAAGCTCTCCACTCAAGGCTGGGTGAGCTTTTCTTTCCCTTTACATGCACCACAGAGCACCCATGTGCCAAAGCCCAACAAGAAAACACAGTAATGCATATAAATATTATCAAATGATCATTATTATAATCACACAGAGCTTATAGCTCTAAACACATGAGTGATTCAACACTTGAGGTTCTGGTAAACCATACTGAGTGACTGACAAGCAAGTCACTAACTTAAACAGATGAGTGACTGCTGGGTAAGTCACTAGCTTAAACAGGTGAGTGACTGCTGGGTAAGTCACTAGCTTAAATAGATGAGTGACTGCTGGGTAAGTCACTAGCTTAAACATACGAGTGACTGCTAGGTAAGTCACACGGGGCTCAGCACCCACAGCCATATGACTAAATAGTCACTGTGGCTCTAAGTAACTAGCCTTTGGCTAGACAAGCGCTTATAGAATTCATCAAACTTGAGGTCGATCCGACATTAATGCTCTTCTGAGTCATTTAATGCAGATGTCAATTAGATATAATCTTTAATGGATTGCATTGAACATGCTAACGTTGTTTCTGACTCATGAGTCAGCATTGTGTGACCAGTGCCCAGTACCATTGCCGAACTTGACTAATGAGTCACAGCTTCACAGTAGATACTGACACCTTTGCCAATTATGACTAATTAGTTAGTGCCAGGCACAGGTGAGCAAGATTTACTAAGCATTCAATAATCAATCCATGTCCACATTTACACATTCAACATGCCTCATGAATAACCATGCATGTCACTTATGGGGTGCAATTTTCTTACCTTTAATTCGAGTGAGAATGAATAAAAGAACGACCCTTGAGAACAATCTGACTTTTAGTCATTTAGCGGTCACCTAGTCATAACCAAATATGGGACACCATCAATAAAATGATTAACAAAGGTTCCCAAACAAAGAACTAGCCTCCGAGATATCAATCCCCACTAATCCGGGTAGTAGGAACAATCCTGAGGCCTAAAACCAAGTTCTTGAGGCCAAAACACTCAAACGGCCTCAAAACTACTCAAGAGTCGCGTCCCTAGCACCTTGAGTCGCGACCCCCTGCCACACCAGGAGAAAGGCCCGCGGTGCCCCATACCCAGGGTCGTGGCGCCCAGCAAGGCCAAAACCCTACAGCTGCTTCTTCGAGCTAGGGCCGCGGCCCCCAACCCAGAACCAGCCACAACCCGATCTCCTTCATCCCAAACCCTCCAAAAACATAACTAAACACTTCCAAATCCAAAAATCAAAGTTCCCAAACTTCCCAAAGATCCAAAACCATCAAATCCCGAGGCTCAAATGAACCAAAAACTCAACGATTCACAAAATCCAATTCGAAGCTTAGAAACTCTAAAAACTCAAAACTTAAAGCTTAGATTAACTTTGATTGGGTTGTTTCTCGTTAAATCCTTCGGTCAAGAAGCTTCTAATCTTTCCTACGATCGCTATGCCTCGATCCTCGCTTGATTCTGACTCCTAGAACTCAAGATTTCTTCGAAATTGCCTCGAACGGTAAAATGAACTAACGGGAAGAGAGAAAATGTTTTCTAACGTACGGTTCTATCTGACAAGCTACTTCAAGCTTAAGTAACCTCAAATAAAACCTAGGGCTTGGGGGTCCCAAAAACACCCCCGGGAACATTATAGTCAAAACCTCCAGAATTACCTCCTGATCTCAATAACTCCCAATTTATCATGAAATAAACATTCCCATTATCCAATATCCCAATAAAAGACCCCGTTAGGAGAAAACCGCTAATTTGAAATATAAGACCGTCTCATGCCGAATAGCTCGAATATATCTCCATAATAATGGGATCTCATCCATAATTCACAATATGCACCAAAATACACAAATATGCCCTCAACGGGCCAAATTACCAAAGTGTCATAATAATGAAATGTGGACCCACATGCATGCATATAACATCATATTATAATATAATTCACATAAACATGCATATTATCATTTAATGGCATAATTAAATAGTTATGGCCCTCCCGTCCTTCTAATCTAGCCATTAAACCACATTAGGGATTTCAGGCCATTTCTGCAACTATAATCTACTTTGACCTAGTCACTATAATTGTAACTATCCATATGTTCGGGATTTTATAAATGTTTGTATTATTCCAATAATTATTAAATAAAACAAGCAAGAAATAAAGTTGTCAAACTAAATAATTTTGACTACTTTTACTGACAATATAAAATTGTGTTACTTTTACTAACACTATCTCTAACAGCCCGTAATCCTGGATGAGTCTTGGATCTGGGAAGAAGAAGAAGAATCATGAGAAAAAAAGATAGTTTTAGGTTTAATTTCAACCTTTTTTTAATCAGATTTTTTTATTTAATTAAAATAGATTTTTAATATATTATTTGAATTCTAAATCATTTAAAATACATTTTAGTTTTGTTTTTCATTTTATTTATTATTTTTTTAATTTTGAAATTATTTAATAATTTTTTTGAAAATATGACTTGGACCAATACTAGGTTAACATGTGTCAGCCTAGTCAACTTAAATAGGACTTAAGAGAGGTGGTGGTGTCAGATACAATAAAATGATAACGTTGGGTGATTTTACCGTAAAAAAATTAGATATATAAGTGTATAAAGTTAAAAATATCAAGTATTTATGCCGCAAATACGCCAATAAAATATTGGAAAAACTTCTTTATCCACTGTTGACCCTGATTTTGGTCAACGACACGGAGTCTAGGAAACGACAGGAAAATGATATAGAGCTTGAATATAATCTAATGGAAAGATAAAGAACACAGGGATTTATAGTGGTTCGGCCCCAGTGATTGGTAATGACCTACATCCACTTGATACTATTATTAATATTGAGCTCCCAAGGTGTGATCAAAGAACTAAGGTTCCTGAGTTTCACGGACCTTTGAAGAAGAAAACAATACAACGATGGATAATAGTAATATAATTCTCAAAGAAAAAAAGACCGATCCCCTTCCTTGAGCTATCTCTTGTGTATTTATAGGCTCAGGAAGAGTTACACGAATTAGGAAATAATCTCTATCCTTAATGATCGAATCTGCCAGTAATAATGAAGAGATATTCTCAGATATCATCACAACTGTAGAGATCATTACATAAATGAGCGAGATATACGACCAAGCTGGTCGTATGTAGAACTTGATCTCTTCGTGTAGAAATAATGATGGTCGATAGGCGAGTCGTTTCTTTGCTACGTGTCGGCCACGTGCCTAAAATCCTTGCCACGTCATCAACAGCTGATTTATGGATAAACATTTGCCCCCCAAGTTTATTTATTACGACCAGCAATAAGTAAACTTAGGAAAATAACTTTTCGCATGCCCCACGAAATCTGTCAGAGCTCTCGTGCGTTCTTGAAAACAGTGACCTAATCATGTCCAATCATGCCTTTTCAGTTTTCAAGAAACCATCCCGACGGCTGTTACACTCCCCCATGCCTTGAAAAAAGGTAACTCATGATTACCCCTTTTCGGCACACCTTAGTTCTATAAATAATCCCCACATTCTTCTTTTAATTCTTTACACGCCATCTTTTTGCCAAGAACTCTCAAGAACTATATTCCAGAGCCCAGGACTTTAAAGTTTTCAGACGCTTTGCCGAGGATCTCTCGCTTGCAAACCCAAAGCTTCTCCCTTTCAGGATCTCCAATCTTCATTCAGGTAAAATTTCTTCGACGTTTAACCCTTTGAGATGCCATGCATGCTGCTACTGTGCTCTGAAACTTTTTTGTGTTCTTGGGTAGAAATTTGTGAAGATTTTGCATATACCGCTTGATGCTTGATAGGGTAGTGTACTCTTGCTCTATATAAGTTAGGAATCGGTTTGATAGTCAGGATCCTAGGTTTAGGGCGTAAAATCGAAGTAAAAATTCGATTTTTAGGCTAGTTGAAAAAATGGGTTTTTCCCGCCCCTTTGGAGTTGAAAAAGCTTTTTTCAATAAAACTTTTTACTTCCACTTTTTGATCCGTTTTTCAAACTACTCACGTAGAACTTAGTGTTTCAGTTAGAATGCTGCTGGTCGATAGACGCGAGCAACGTTATTCCAACTTTCAACATAAGCTCCCAGACTGTGCGTCTTATCTCCTCCTTTGTCTGTTTGCAGTTTATATGCAAGACCCGTGGGGAGGAGAAAGACCCATCGACGATGATCTGCTAGCTCAACTGCTCAAGGATGAAGAACAACCCTCGACATTGATACCCGATATTCCCTTTTCTCGTATTAATCCAAACACTTCCCCAGTCTTGACCCGAAACATGGCTCGCTCCAAAACCAAGGCCCAGA
The DNA here is from genome assembly GCF_963169125.1 of Humulus lupulus. Taxonomy (NCBI): domain Eukaryota; kingdom Viridiplantae; phylum Streptophyta; class Magnoliopsida; order Rosales; family Cannabaceae; genus Humulus; species Humulus lupulus. The sequence continues at coordinate 27,377,559 of NC_084797.1, forward strand.
AAAGAAAAACCTCCGACACTTCTCATCAACCTGTTGCTATGGCTGATGCTCCCTCGACCAGTGGTCGAGACAAAAATGCTCTTGATCCAAACATCCAAAGACATGCCCGCCCTCTACATGTTATTCAGTCAGATGTCGAGTGGCATGTAGTCTTTGAAAGTAGGGTGATGGTCAGGATGATCGCCAACTACTTAAGGAAATACAGTCTGCCAGGGGTGACCTTAGTCAAGCCCAACCCTGACCAAAGGGCTAATCTGCCTGGAGGCACCTATAGCGCCTGGTCGCGGTTTCATATTGAGGCAGGGGCCACCGTGCCTCTTCACCCATTCTTTCAGGGGGTGGCCAACTATTTTGGAGTTGCCCCCTTTCAAATTACTCCAAATGGATATAGAATGCTTGCTGCACTCTATATCCTGTACAGCCAGAAAAAATGGCCCGTGCCATCGCTTCATGAGGTTAACTATCTGTTCGACCTCAAATCTAACCCCAACCATGAAGGCACGGGGTTCTTCCACATTTGCCATCAGGAAAATGGACGCACTTTCCTGACTGACACGACCCACATCTCAAATGTGGGGAGGTACTACCAAGAGTACTTCCTTACGGCTGACCTGGTCACGGACAACCTGGCTTTCGCGCGAGGAGGTAAAACTTTCGTTGTACTGGTTGACTTCTTCACTTAATGTTTTCCTCCACAATGTCTTAAACTTTTGATGTCTTCTAGGCCCGTGGCTACGACCAAACCCAACTCCGTGAATGGAGTCAAGATCGGCACTCTTAGCCAGCATGCCAGATGCTGAGAAGAGTGTCAAGAATCTGGTTAAAGAGGCTAACCTTAGGTTGGTTGGCCTCTGGGCCCCTCAATCGGATACGAGGGGGCCTTCGGCAGGGAGTGCTCGTGCCGAAGAGGAACCCGAGCAGTAACCTCAAGCGTCTCCTCCGTGGAGGAGACCGTCTGGGGTCACGACCAGGGAACCTGCTAGCACTCCTCGAGCAGAGAGGCCCTCAGTCCCCTTAGGGAAAGGAAAGTAGAAGGCCACCGAGCCTACCGACATCTCTGATGACTCGTCAGATGACAACGGTATAGTAATTTCACTTTTAAATAATTTTCCAATTCCTTGTCATCTATTCGACGGGGACGGAAATTTTAAATATGCTCCACACTTAGGGCCAGACTTCTTCATGTCAAAGAATGAGTGTAAGACTAGTAGAGTCTGTAGTGTAGCGACCAGTAATAATAGCTCGGGTATTGGACTTTGCAATCCTTTTTTTTTTCCTTCTTCTGATGTAATGTGTTTGGCTATTCATACTATCTCATTCTTTGACTTTATTATTGTCTTTCAAGCATGGACTCCACCAACGTGTTCGACCTTTACAGCACCCCAGAGGCTACTGCTGCCCCTCCAAGCAAAAAGAAAACCAGTAAGAGGCATACTGGGGAGAGCAGCAAAGAGCCTCAGGCGAAGAAGGCCCGGAATGTAGGCCCTTCAGAGGACGGGCCCTCTGCTACTGCGACTCCTCCTTTCCCCTGCGAGCAGCAAACTCCATCTGTTGTGGGCGGGTCGACTCCTTCTCCCGATGCCCCATCTGACCAACCTTAGCAGGAGGACCCTGCCTCAACTGGGAACTTGATGGTTGGTCACGCCTTTAAGCTGATCAAGGAAAGGGTCACCAAAATTGCGAAGCACGAACGCTGCCTAGCGGCCATGACGGCTACGGAGATGATGGGCATTGACCCAATTCTGAACCGAGCCTTGAATAAGTTCACTAGTGTAAGTTTTCTCCCCTTGTGAAATTAGGTCTTTGGTAATTTATTGTTTGTCTAAATTTTGTTCTGAATGTAGGCCATGCTAACCCTTACTGCCGGCCGCATCCGCCTGGGTGCTGTCACCGAGGATGCCAGGACCTCGGATCAATGGCACGAGGACGAACTCAAAGCTGCCGAGGCCAGACATGCTGATCAGCTGGCGGTGGTGACTGCGGAGAAGGCCCAACTGGTTAAGGAGTTGGAGGAGAAGCTAAAGTCTCTGGAAAAAGCCCGTGAGCTGAGGGACAAATACAAGGAGTCCAACCGCTCTAACTATATAGTGGCTAAGCAGCTCGAGATAGACTTGATCACGAGCAGGCTAGAAACTAGAGACATGGAGGACCGAGTTAAGGACTTGGAGAAGACCAATGCTACCAACTTAGAGAGGTACAAAAATGCCACCCTGAGGTGCTTCTATGATTTCTGGAAGCACAATCAGGGTGCAAATTTTGATTATCTCCCTGAGAACGCGAGGGAAGCTGAGCTGGCTCGCTGCGCGGCTCAACTGGCTGAAGAAGAAGGATCAAGGGTCCCTATTTCCCCTAAAATCTCGCTGGCCGCCGGGATAGAGGGTGCAGACAATGAGGCTGTCGACCAGAACCTTCCCCAGGATCCTCTAGCTCCTTAGATTTTTCTTTTATATTTCTTTTTTAAATACACGAACTACGGGTCGTGATGTAAAGACAATATAATTTTTCTTTGGTTTGCTGCACGGGCAACTTTTACTTTCATTTTGAACAATTACATCCAAGTAGTTACTGCTTGCGGTGTAAAAGGATCACTTTGATATTACAACATATTTTCATATTATTATAATATCTAATTGTTCACATGACCGAACTTAGCATAGCACTTTGGTTTGATTTAACAATATATCAAAATTTTGAAAAATACTCTAAGTGCCCTAGCATGCTTTCACTTATTTTGCTCATGTGTTTACATACCTTTTAACGATATGATTTGCTTACTTGTACCTTGTATGCCCCCCAAGTGGTCGGGGAGCTTTAGGTCCTCGGTCACTTGCCTTGACTAGAACCTGCCCGAACGTTACTGCTCGTAGCAATGTGATTAGAATTATAATATAGCAAAACAACACACGTAATGAGAAAATACTTGTAATAAATACAATAGTTGGCAAGAAATGACTGGCTGAGCACAGTCCCTTTTATTCTCGTAGTGAATGGACTTAACATGTCTTTACGGGTGATCAATAAGATCTTACACAAAACTTGTAAAAAGTAAAATTTCTACAAGTTAATTCTTTAAGAAGAATTGTTCATTGATAATACTTGCGCAGGTGTTCTCCATTCCAATATCGAGGAGCGAGATCTCCGTTTAAGCGGGCAAGTTTATAAGTGCCTGGGTGAAGGACTTCATCAATCTGGTAAGGTCCTTCCCAATTTGGCCCGAGTACTCCAGCAGCCTGGTCGCGAGTGTTAAGAAAAACTCTTCGGAGCACAAGGTCTCCAACATTGAACTTTCTTTCTCAAACTTTGGAGTTGAAATATTGGGCGACCTTCTGCTGGTACGCAACTACTCGGAGCTGGGCTTGTTCTCACCTTTCATCAATTGAGTCCAAGGATTCCATCAGGAGCTGGCTGTTAGAATCCTGGTCGTATGTTAATCTGTGGTGAGAGGGTGGATCTAACTCAACAGGCAACATGACCTCATACCCGTATGCCAAGTAAAATGGGGTATGACCTGTTGCTGTTCGGTGGGAAGTTCTGTACGACCAGAGGACTTCAGGCAACTGTTCTGGCCATGCTCCCTTAGCTTCTTCGAGTCTTTTCTTCAGTGTATCCTTCAGTGTTTTGTTAACTTCCTCGACTTGCCCATTCGCCTGGGGATGAGCGACTGAAGAAAAGCTTTTAATAATGTCGTGACGTTTCACAGAAATCTGTGAATAGATCACTGTCGAACTGGGTGCCGTTATCTGAGACTATCTTCTTTGGCAATCCGTAGCGACAAATAATGTTTTTGACCACGAAGTCAAGTACTTTCTTCGTCGTTATGGTCGCGAGTGGCTCAGCTTCGGCCCACTTGGTGAAGTAGTCGACGGCAACCCCTGCGTACTTTACACCACCTTTCCCCATGAGCAAAGATCCGATTAGATTTATTCCCCAAACTGCAAAGGGCCACTGACTCTGCATCTGTTTTAACTCATTGGGAGCTACTCGAGGGATCTTAGAAAACCTTTAACACTTGTCACATTTTTGCACGAACCCCATGGAGTCTTCATTCATTGTTGGCCAGAAATATCCTTGCCTTAGGATCTTTTTCGACAGGCTTTGCCCCCCAGCGTGGTCCCTGCAAAAACCTTCGTGTACCTCCTTCATCAACTTTTTGGCTTTCTCCTTTGTAACACACCTGAGAAGTGGCAGTGAGTATCCTCTTTGGTACAGAATTCCATCGACCAGGATATACCTAGCAGCTTGCCGCTGAAGGGTCCTAGCTTTGTTTCTGTCCGCTGGTAGTACACCGCTTGATGGATACTCCACATATGGCGCCATCCATGTATCTGTCATCTGGATGACTAAAGTGGTTTCTGTTGCTTGGATGCTGGGTGTGGGTAGTCGCTCGACTGGTACTATGTTCAGAGTATCAGCATCTTTGGCACTTGCCAATTTTGCCAAAGCGTCTACATTGGAATTCTGATCACGAGGCACTTGCTGAAGAGTGTATCTGCCGAACTGGGCTAACAGATCCTTTGCTTTGTTCAGATAGGCGACCATCTTTAATCCTCGCGCTTGATACTCTCCCAAGATCTGATTCACGACTAGCTGAGAATCACTATAAATGTCAAGCGCTTTTATGTTCATATCCTTGGCTAACCACAGTCCAGCAAGCAGTGCTTCATATTCAGCCTCGTTGTTAGAGGCAGTGAAGTCAAATCTTATTGCACAGTGAAATCGATGCCCTTCTGGCGTTATCAATATCACTCTTGCTCCTGCGTGGGATTCGTTAGATGATCCGTCGGTGAACAATTTCCACGAGGGTGCTTGGATTTGAAATTCAAGCTCGCTAGGCTCCTTGATCTGCTCGCCACCTGCCAGCTTTGTGAACTCGGTGATGAAGTCAGCTAAGGCTTGTCCCTTTATCACTGCTCGCGGTAGGTAAGATATGTCGAACTGCCCGAGCTCGACTGCCCACTTTAGCAATCTTCCGGCAGCCTCTGGCTTTTGTAGAACTTGCCAAAGAGGCTGGTCGGTCAATACCGTAATCGGATGGGCTTGGAAGTAAGGTCGCAGCTTCCTAGAGGCCAATACTAAGCAGTAAGCTAACCTTTCAATGGGGGGATATCTCAATTCTGCTCTGATCAGCCTTTTGCTTACGTAAAAGACAGCCTTCTACACACCTTCTTCTTCTCTCACCAGAACAGCACTAGCATCATAGTCTGTGATTGCCATGTAGATGAACAAAGTCTTTTTATCAACCGGTTTTGACAGAATGGGTGGCTGCGCTATATGCGCTTTCAGTGCTTGAAAGGCCTGTTCGCACTCATCTGTCCATTCAAATTTCTTGTTGCCTCTGAGTAGATTGAAAAATGGGACACACTTGTCCGTTGATTTTGAAATAAATCTACTAAGGGCGGCAATTCTCCCAATCAGACTTTGGACATCCTTAATCTTTACTGGCAACTTCATCTCGATCAGGTCTTTTATCTTCTCAGGATTAGCTTCAATTCCTCTTGAGTTAACTATGAATCCCAAGAATTTTCTAGATCCAACTCCGAAGGAACATTTAAGGGGATTCAGCTTCATCCTATATTTATTAAGGACGTTGAAGCATTCCTGCAAGTCCCTTACATGTCCTTCTGCCTTCTTTGACTTAACCAGCATATCGTCGACGTAAACCTCCATGTTTGCCCCGATCAGCTCCTTAAACATGTGGTTGACAAGTCTCTGGTAAGACGCACCAGCGTTTTTCAAACCAAAGGGCATCACCTTGTAACAGTAGAGCCCTGTATCGGTTCGAAAGCTAGTGTGATCCTCATCAAGGGGATGCATACTAATCTGATTATACCCAGAGTATGCGTCCATGAATGAGAGGATCTCGTGTCCTGCAGTGGCATCGACCAGCTGGTCAATTTTCGGGAGTAGGAAACAGTCTTTGGGGCAGGCTTTATTGAGGTCTGTAAAATCCACGCACGTACGCCACTTGCCATTCGGCTTGGGCATGAGTACGGGATTGGAGACCCATGATGGATAAAACGCCACCCTGATGAACCCATTCTCCTTCAGCTTCTCGACTTCTTCCTTCAAAGCTTTCGATCGGTCTTTGTCGAGCAGCCTTCTTTTCTGCTGCATAGGTGGAAAGCTTTTGTCAATATTCAAGACATGGCTGATGATTTCAGGATCTATCCTGATCATATCTTTATGCATCCAGGCAAAGACGTCCTGGTTCCTTTTTAAGAACTCCACCAGTGCTTGTTTCGCTGTTGTCTCTAAGTTTTTACCGACTTTCACAACTCTGGTCGGATTTCCCTCATCGAGTTGGACTTCTTCAAGGTCCTCGATGGGGCCTACTTCTTCTTCGAAATTCCCAAAGCGAGGATCTAAGTCTCTATCCTCACTTTGGGCAACGCCCTATTTGGTGAGATTATCACCTGAGCGGGCTTGAACGCCAGATGCCATTTGCAACTCTTTTTCGGCGGCATCCCTCGATACCCCCTTTTTTTTCCTTGGTGATCGAGGCGTTGTAGCATTCTCTCGCCTCTTGCTGGTTTCCCAGTACGCAACCTACTCCTGCGTCTGTTGGGAATTTCATTGCTAGGTGCCATACAGAAGTGATAGATCGAAGGTCAACCAGAATAGGTCTCCCTATCACGGCATTATACGCCGAAGGACAATCAACCACTATAAAAGTGGTGAGTAATGTCCTGTTAGCAGGTACGGTACCTGCTGTGACTGGGAGTCTAATTGACCCTACTGGGGCGAGCCCTTCTCCGGAAAAAGCATAAATGGTTTGGTTGCATGGTTCTAGGTCCTTGATGGAAAATTTCATCCTTTCCAGCGAGGACTTATATAGGATGTTGACCGAACTTCCTGTATCGACCAACACCCTCTTCACCATCATATTTGCGATCTGGACATCCACGACCAGCGGATCGGAGTGTGGGAATCGCACATGCTGGGCGTCGTCATCAGAGAAGGTGATCGGTTCCTCCTCTGTTCGAGCCTTTTTGGGTGCACGATCCTCAACACTCATCATCTCGATGTCCTGGTCATGGCATAGGGTTCCAGCGTATCGTTCCCTCCCTTTTCCACTATCTCCTGCGAGATGTGGGCCTCCGCAGATGGTGAATAGGGTACCTGCCATGGGTGCTGGCTGTAAAGGTGATGAGCGCTGGCATGCAGACACCGACTCGTTGCCACCTTGAGCCTCTCGTTGAGAACCTGCCGCGGCTCGTACATATCTTCTTAAGTGTCCCTGTCTTATCAGGAACTCAATCTCATCCTTCAGCTGGTTACACTCATTGGTGTCGTGCCCGTAGTCATTATGATAACGACAGAACTTTGTCGAATCTCTCTTGGAGATATCCTATCTTATAGGTACGGGTCGTCTATAGGGCAAGCTCGAGTTGGTCGCTTGGAAAACCTCAGCTCGGCTTTCGACAAGGGCGGTGTAATTGGTGAACTTCGGTTCATACCGATTATTTTTGGGGCGCTTACTCCCAGAGGTCGAGGGTTCGCCATTCGCCCGCTTTCCACCATTTTTACCGTTGCCATTGGGCTTAGACCTGTTGGCGGCTTTGGCGGGTTCTTCTTTGGACCCCTTGTCTTTTGCAGACGATTTGCCTTCATTGGCAATCGCATCCTCGAGCTTGATGTATCGATCAGCTCGATCTAAAAACTCCTAGGTAGTGTTAACCCCATGCTTCCTAAGGCTACTCCAGAGAGGAGAATGACACCTAACCCCAGCGGTTAGGGCCATCATCTTGCCTTCATTGCCCACAGTCTTGGCTCTTGCTGCGGCTCGCATGAAGCGTTGAACATACTCCTTCAAAGGCTCCCCTTCTTTCTGGCGTATCTTGACTAGTTGGTTTGCTTAAGTGGGGTGCACACGACCCGCATATTATACTTGCAGGAGGGAACTTAAAGAACCACTCCTGAGCGGTATCTGAAAGGACCGCTGGGAAGATCCTGCAGCGAGCGTCTTCAGAGACTTTCTGAATGTCCATTTGTATCTCAAATTTGTTTACATGAAATGCCGGGTCCCCGCACCCGTAAAAGTTTGGCAGAGTTGGCATCTTGAACTTGCTAGGGGTTTCTGCCACAGCAATCATTTGTATGAAAGGGGTGCCTCTCCTCCGATCGTACTCGATATGCGATGTTCAACCCCCGACCAGCTGTTGTACAGCCTAGTTCAGGTCATCAATTTGAGCCTGAACGACCTCAGGAATTTCCGGGGCCTCTGGTGCCGGGGGAATGTACTCATCGTGCATTTCTCGGCGGTCGTTGAGTACATCCCTCAAGTCATTGTCTCTTCACCGCTGCTCGCTGGCTCCGAGCTGGCTAAAGACATTGTTTTGTTTGGGCTGCCCCCCAGCATTATGTCCTACTTGTCGCTCTTCTCTAGGTGGTGGGCTTCTGCCTCCACCTCTCTCCTCGTTTCTCCGACCAGCATTCCCTCTGCCTGAGTCAGCCTCATTGTAGCCATGGCCATCTCTGAACCTTGACTGGCTATGGTGGGACCGAATATTTCCTCTGTTGCCTCTTTGGGCTGGAACTTTCCGAGCATTATGGGGAGGCCTGCGCTGGTCGGTGGGTCCCCGTGCATTGTCATGCCGTGGAGGGTCCCTGACCGTAGAGCCTGTCTCTGAGTTCCTTCTGTTGGCAGAAGGACGCTGCCCCCTGCTCGGTGGGTGCGGCTCTTCACCCCCTGGGCGCCTAGGGCTGCGGGGCTGTTGCCCGGCCCTATTCTACCTTGGGCGCAAGGGATTGCCTCAACCAGCCTGGGACGGAGGCTGCGTCTCAGGGTCCCTAGGTGGGACATCATCCTGAGGCATCGGTGGCTGCTCCGACCTTTGAGGGCTTGTTGGCTGGAGCGGAGGGCTAGGATTGGGCCTCTTTGAGGTGGCCCACTTGGGGGTTGATCAGGCTACGAGGCAGGTGCAACCTAATTCCTAGTCAACTGGAGGGCTGCTTCAAGGGCTGCCATGGCGTCCCGCTATCAACAGTCCATCTCCGTCTGTCTTTTGCTCAGCTCTTGGCGCTGGTGCTCTATCTCCCTCTGCTGTGACACCATTATCTCGGTGGCACTTTCTTGATTGGCCCTTAGAACAGCCCATTCATCTTGCAACACCCCCAGTGTTGTCTTCAGGGCCTCAGAGTCCACTTCCTCCTCATCGAACTCCAAATGAGGTTCATCTTCAGCCATATTTGGGGGAGGAGGCTGGGATGGTGCTGCAGCAGCTTGTCTAGTTTTCCTAGTAGTCTTTGCCATTAGATTTTCTCGGATTCAAGTCTCTCAATGAAAGCACCAGAATTTTGACCCTGATTTTGGTCAATGACACAGAGTCTAGGAAACGATAGGAAAATGATATAGAGCTTGAAAATAATCTAATGGAAAGATAAAGAACACAGGGATTTATAGTGGTTCGGCCCCAGTGATTGGTAATGACCTACGTCCACTTGATACTATTATTAATATTGAGCTCCCAAGGTGTGATCAAAGAACTAGGGTTCCTGAGTTTCACGGACCTTCAAAGAAGAAAACAATACAACAATGGATAATAGTAATATAATTCTCAAAGCAAAAAAGATCAATCCCCTTCCTTGAGCTATCTCTTGTGTATTTATAGGCTCAGGAAGAGTTACACAAATTAGGAAATAATCTCTATCCTTAATGATCGGATCTGCCGGTAATAATGGAGAGATATTCTCGGATATCATCACAACTGTAGAGATCATTACATAAATGAGCGAGATATACGACCAAGCTGGTCGTATGTAGAACTTGATCTCTTCGTGTAGAAATAATGATGGTCGATAGGCGAGCCGTTTCTCTGCTACGTGTCTGCCACGTGCCTAAAATTCTTGCCACGTCATCAACAACTGATTTATGGATAAATATCCACCCCTTTACATTATTATGTATGTTTTTTTTCTAAAAAAAAAATAGTTACATATTGTAGTCTTTGGCATTCATATTTTATTCATCCTTATTTATATTTTGTACAATTTTGATTATTTTCTAAAATTTATAACCTAATTTTTTTAATGTTTACTATATATACTTAGTGTCTTACGAAATAAAGTTTATTGTTTAAGATTATATGAAAATATTTATGTCAATTTACACCAGTTATATTTGTAAATAAAGGATATTTGCAGCAAAATTACCCAATGTTTGGGGTTTGTACGCAACATAGACCCAATATTTTTTTTAGCGGGAAAAGTACCCAATGTTAGTATTGTTGGTATCAAATATTAAAATCAGAATGCGCAGCTGAGTGGATCTTTTAAAAAAATATTAATACCAGTCAGGATCATACATATATAGATATATTAAATCAAACACAAATATATTAGATATTACCTCTTGTAGCTTATCAAGAGTACACGAATCTTTTTGTATAAATCAACCATCTTCCTATCCTTATTCTGAAAGCACACACCTTGATCTTCCAGACCAATCCTCAAGCATACAAGGACGTGTGTGAGCACATAGGATTCAAAAGGTTGATTTAGAACTATCTAGATGTCCTCAACACATGAGATCTAGCGAGGTTTGATAAAAGAGAGGATGCTGTGAATAGATTTTCAGGTTTAGAAAAATCTATCGTTTTCTTTTTCTGAGAGAGAGTCTGACAGTCAAACAAATTTAATCGATTAAAAAATCTTATCTCTGAAAGTATCATTCTTTCAATTTTATAAAGATAACTAACTTAATTAATTAATCTTATTTTGTTTAAAATAAACTGATCAATTAACCTATTTAATTATTTAATTTAAATCATATTTAAACAGAATAATTAAATATACAATTAAATAAATAAATTATTTGAAATTCAAAATTCAAATCCCAGGGAAAAAAATATCCCTGTTTATGGTGCCGCACTCACTGTACAGAGTGGGTGTGTCACCCCACAAAATCAGGGTTATCCCTAATTTTCTCATTTATTTGTTTAATTAATATTTAAGACAATATAGTTATCCCAAAATAAATATCAGTTAATTAAAAATTAACTTTATCTTAAAATATCAATTTTAAATAAATAATTATCTTATTATAAATAAGATAATTATTAATATGTCTCTATATTAATCCAAATATGATTAGTATTCACTACAACAAAATAGGCATTTAATGATTACATGAGGGAGACATTGTAGACATTTAATGTCTCCCCCTATGGGAGACGTTGTTGCAGGAGCCATCTAAAGTGGCCCTATGATGACTCCCATGGGGAGACTTTGTAGACATTCAACGTCTCCCAGGTCTCCCCATGGGAGTCATCATAGGTACATACAACGTCTCCCATAGGGAGACTTTGTAAACATTCAATGACTCATATAACGAGTCATCATTGGTTTTTGTATTTTAAAAAAAAAATTAATTATTTTCAGTATACTAATTAATAGAATTAAATATATTAATTTTTTTGAAATATAATTAAATATATTAATTAAAAAATCTAAATTATATGCAAATTTAAATTGTGAATTGTCATTAATAAAACTGAAATGTGTATATAATATATTTTTTCTAGCTAAATATACAAAATTGTAATATTTGTTGTTAAACATACAAAATTAACAAATATTACACTAGCTAGCATATAGTAAGAAATAAAAAGTAAAAAAAAAACCTAATATGTGGGACGATGACTTTGAATTATCAGTAGCATATGGTTCGCCCAATGTTGTCGCATTTCATTAATCTGTGTTGATGTATATGGCGTAGTGTTTAGCAACAAAAAAATACAAAGTAAAATATATTAGTTAATTATATATACTTTAATAATAAATAAATTGTTAACTTTGTATAAATTTATATACATACCTATTTCTTCAAGTAACGTCCAGTTCGTGAATGTTCAATGTAATCCTTCAACATTCTCATCACATAATATCCACATGCCACATTGTCAGGTTGGTGTGGACACTAATATTTAAATAAAATATCAAGCAATTAATATAAAGAATATTAGTAAATTTCAATTATAAATTTTCAAAATAATTAAAGTCGTAGTTACTTACTTTCAGTTGCACGATTTCTATATTATTTGGAATCTCAGGAGGTTTTGGTAGACTGGTCAGAAAAAGGTTGAAAGCATTGACTATTACTGCCACAATTTCTTCATGGTTTTCCAGTTCTGAGTTCACCGGATCACAACAACAAACATAATATGCATATGGGGTCAATATAATCAACATCCAATGATCACTACACAAGAAAAGCAATACTTGGTATAAGTCTCCAACGCAAATGTTATAAGGACTAAGTATCTGACAGTAACAAATTTTTGAACTTACCCATGGTTCCAGGGGACAATCATAAGTTGTTCACTTGATCTTAATTGATGACAGCGCTTGAACAGACCTTGAACACACTTTTCAAATTAACTTCCTTTAGTGGCTATAACATTAGGATTGACAAATAAAAACTTATTTTGGCTCCATTGTTCTACCGATAAATTGTATAACAACCTATTCATAAAAGAAGTAGTAGTCAAAAATATAATTTAGGAAATTTGTTGTTAAAATAAATCAAATAAGAAAGGTTAATTAAAAAAACTTGTGAGATACCTCATGTAGCAAATGACAACTCCTTGTCCAATCTTTTCCATTTGAATAAATTGAAGTATGTCCTCTTTGCATATGTAAAGACTTGAAATATCCTGACCGAATACATCCTCGTCTATGCATAGATTGACACAGTCATCGTCATTCCAACGAGATATAATATTGTATATCTGTTCCAAAGGACTGGTGTCTTGTGTCAAAGGATCACTCAAACGTTGTATTCTTTCTCGTGGTCGTTGTGTTGAGGGAGCAATTGGTTGTTCTGATATGTTATTACTTCTAGAACAAGTCTGTAAAATAATATTAATAATTAGAAAATTTACAAACAAATTGAATTATATATAATAACAAGTATGATACATCACATTTTCATGTATATCATCAGATACGATGACCAATTCCTTAGGCCATGATATAGGATGCCCAATAGCCTGAATGACTATGTACATATCCTGATCAGGTTTTGCATAAGGAAGAGGCATCGCCGGCTTAATAGCGTCAGTAATCACCACTTGGTAGTTGTTACCCGACTCTTTGTCAATGAGCTTGCCTGATGCAACAATATTGGATAGCGAACCAATATCTAACTGACAACTAGGTACCTGCACATTATAATAAGTAGCATTATGTATATATGTGTGTATACATGTACATACATAGTCATTTTCAACTATCAAATTGAAATTACCTCAGACACAAATGGTGCTAGTGGGTTAGGCTGATAGTAAGATGGTGCTGGTGGGTCGGGCACATAGCAAGAAGGCCATGGAGGTTCGGGCACATAGTAAGATGGTGCTGGTGGGTTGGGCACATAGTAAGATGGCCCCGGTGAGTTTGGAACTATTGGTGGGACTCGAATATTGGATCCTGAACCACTCTATTGGGCCATGAAAGATCTCAACATTTCCTCTTGTTTAGGAAAACGTTCTTCTAGACACACTTCTTGTTGACGATGTCGTTCTTCTTGTTGACGAAGGCTTTCCTCAAACTCATTTCTCATAGCGCTAGCCGAAACAATATCTTTCGATTTCTCTTTCATTTTGGTAGGTTTCAGAGTATCCCAAAACAATGCGGGGGACACACCATGACCTTTAGCCCGAACACGCCCTCGTGGCTCGGGGGTGCCCAATGCCCTCGTCAACACACCATCAGGGCCTTGGGGTTCCCATTGACCCTCCTCAATGATTTTTCGATAATGAGCCTGTAAAATAAAAGTAATTAATTTGAGTTAGTTATATTAAAATAAATAGATTATATAAGTTCAAAATAAAAACCAATAATGAATATAGCAAGTAACAATATATATATATAAAAACTTACAATGTTTTTTTGAACCTCAACTGCCTCTCCAATAAGTTCTCCTTCTTTATTCTTCGGTCAACCCATCGTCCATAAGTCAGCTCTATCAATATCAGATAATTGCTGCCCAGTCTGTTGTTGAAGCATCTCTTCCACACGCACGTAACCTCCTCTAGATAGGTTGTGGTTGTATTTGTTCATTGCTTGATATTCTTGTATCTGTAATCTCTTATCTTTCCACTCTGGTGTTAATCTTGAGTTGAAAAATTCTAACCATTGCTCATCATTTCAGATGTCCTCAAATCCATGTGGTTTCCTAGGCGGAAACTCATCTGGTCTTTTCTCTAAAGCATTGTAGATGTATTTCCTTGTCGTGTCAGCCTTCCATTGTCTGAACATCTTTGCTGTGTCTTTCATTGTCTGCTTTTTGGAGCTATATTCCAACTGAAAAGTTTTCTGCAATTTTGAAATAATAATCATACTAAATCACATATTTTAAAATCTTTAAGTAAAATAGAAGTAATTAAATCATACCTTCATTAAATCCCATATATAAGTTTTGGTCTCCGCAGGAACTTCGTTCCAGGAGTTACAGGTGATGGGCGCAACAGTCCTCACTATAGAACCCAACGCTAAAGATCGATTACTTCTTGCGGTACCTGTTACTTGACCATACTCATTGAACGCTACAGGTATAAGATTTCCTTCTCTTCTATTCTTAATCAATTTATTCATCCATGTGCGTCCTTGCACATTTTTTTCATCTGTAATCTCTAGCTCAATATCAGTATTTTGTTGAGGATTTTCCTCCTCATCATTATCACCAAAAGGATCAGACATCTGTGAAACATAAAAATCAATATGATAAGTCATATATATATAGAAAAAAAATATGACAAACAAAAACATATCATAAACAAACCAAAATCATTTTTGCAAGTATGACAAACATAATTATATTATACCTCACATCAGGTTATCAATCCATAAACCTTCACCATTATCACATAAACAAACACCATCATCATCAATTTCATCATTACATATTGGTGAGGTGAATGTGATTGATTCTTCTTGAATAGGTATATCATGCAAATCACCATCTTTGGTATTCCATTCTTTTGTTGGCGTTGTAAGCACAATTGACCATTGGTTGTCTGGAGGATCATTCACATAAAACACTTGTTTTGCTTGTGCAGCCATTATAAATCTGTCAGATTTGTGCCCTAGTCGATTTAGGTTTACTAATGTGAAACCAAAATCTTCATATATTATGTCGCTATCACTCTTCACCCAATCACAAAAGAAAACAGGTACTCGAGCTGTGATATAATCTAACTCCCAAATTTCCTTAATTACTTCATAGAAAGTCATATCACTTTGAACAGGATTTTTGTCTTTCACACTAGATATTTCCATAGTTCTAGCGACAAGACTAACACCACTATTTTGTGTGGTTTTGTTAGTATCACGCTCCCTAGTATTGACTTGTGTACCATCGATTATATATGATGAAAACTTGATGACTCTATGAGAAGGGCCTCGAGAGATCCACTTAACAATGTTTGACACATTATTTGATGTGTTTTTCAATTCATTGACATAAAACTAGTCAAACAACATACATTACTATATAATAAAAATAAAATCGAAAAATCAACATAATATACCTTATTTTCTATCCAACTATTAAATGTACGATATTGTTCGTCTTGTAACCATTTGGAGTTCCTTGACTTTGATGGAAATTTTGTCTTGATCCAGTTAAAATGTTCCCTTCAAAATTACATATGCTGTTAGTGAACTAATTGTGAAAGTGATCACATATTTACATTGCATATGCATTATATCTATGAAGATAACCTTACTCGATATAAGGCTGAATTTCATTAATATTTTGCAATACTAGACGATGTGTTTCATCTAGTTCATCCTGACTCACTGCGCAAACAATACTACCCTGACGACTCTGAATCTCAGCATTATTAACTTCATTTACCCCAATCCTCTGTACACCAGCCATGTATTTGGAACAAAATTCAACTGCCTCTTCAGCAATATAACATTCCACAATGCACCCTTCTGGGCGACTTCTATTTCTGACATACCCCTTAAGAATCTTCATATATTGTTCAAATGGATACATCCATCTTAAATAAACGAGACCACAAAATCTCAATTCTCTAACCAAGTGAACTATAAGATGAATCATTATATCAAAAAAGGAAGGTGGGAAGTATTTCTCCAGCTCACACAAGACCTCAGCAATTTCATCATGTAAGTTGGGTAACTTAATAGGATCAATCACCTTACAACACAATGACTTGAAAAACAAACATAACCTTGTGATAATCTCTTGAACTTTTTGAGGTAAGACAGAACGAATTGCCACTGGTAGCAAGTGCTGCATTAGAATATGATAATCATGAGATTTCATACCACTTAGAGTACAACTTTTCATGTCTACCAATGACCTTATATTTGATGAATAGCCATCTGGAACTTTTACATTAAATAGATAGGAACAAACTTCCTTCCTTTCATCTTTAGTGAGGGTGTAAGCAGCAGGAGGCAAGTATGTTCGTCTCTTATTTATTTTCAGAGTTAATCCTTCACGTATACCCATTGCAGCCAAGTTTTGTCTAGCCTTAATTCCGTCCTTAGTTTTCCCAGGAATAGTCAACAAAGTTCCAATCAAACTATCACATACATTTTTCTCTATGTGCATAACATCTAAATTATGGCGTACAAGTAAGAATTGCCAATATTCAAGCTTGAAAAAAATAGATTTCTTTTTATAACAACTTTTGGGCTCTTCCACAACCTTAGCCTTCCCACGACCCTTCCGCTTTGTAGGTGTACGAACTTTAGGCTTACCTAACTTAAACATGATTTTAGACACCTTCTCAAGTACTTCACTCCCATTTAAAGGTTGAGGAGCCTCCTCAAACTCTTGTTCGCCGTTGAATGTCTTTTTCCAAGTTCGATATTTATGCTTACCAATCAAGAACTTCCTATGACCCATATAACATACTTTTTGGGAGTGTTTTAAGTATTCAGAACATGTTTTTTCTTCACAAACAGGACAAGCCTTATATCCTTTCATACGAAACCCAGACATATTTCCATAAGCAGGAAAGTCATTGATAGTCCACAACAATACAGCTCTAAGATTAATTTCTTCTTGCCTGTACGCATCATAAAACTTAACCCCTTCATCCCACAAAGTTTTCAAATCATCAATAAGAGGCGAAAAATATACGTCGATGTCATTACCAGGTTGTTTAGGTCCCGATATCAACAATGTCAACAAGGTAAATTTTCTCTTCATGCACAACCACGAGGGTAGATTGTAAATGACAAGCATAACAGGCCAACAACTATACTTACTAATAAGAGAAGTGTGTGGATTAATCCCGTCAGTCGAAAGACCTAGACGAATATTACGAGATTCATTTCCAAAACAAGGCCACTTCAAATCAACCCTCTTCCAAGCTAGGGTGACATGTGGATGCCTTAATTTACCATCATTTATTCTCTCATTAGCATGCCACGATAAATTTTTAGTATGTTCAGCATTTCTAAACAACCGAATGAAACGAGGAATAGGAGGAAGGTACCATAAGACCTTGGCGGGTACTCCTTCCTTGACATCCTCACCATTTCTTTTCCTTTGCCATCGTGACTCACCACAAGTAGGACACATTTTTGCATCTACAAAGTCATTCCGATATAATATGCAATTATTAGGACATGCATGGATTTTTTCATATTGCATGCCCATTGAGCATAATATTTTCTTTGCTTCATAAAATGAAGTTTCCATTTCATTACACTCCAGCAACAAATCATTCAAAAACACAAAGTAGATTAGTCATCCATTTATCACTCGAACCGTGTTTAGCTTTCAAATTTTACAACCTAAGGAGTGCGGATAACTTTGTAAATTTTTTACAACTGGGGTAAATCGGTTTCTCAGCATCACTAAGTAGTGTCTCAAACTTATCTGGGTCTACTTCGGATCCATAATGTGCGCCATCAATCATATCATCTAATGCATCACAATTCTCCTCTACTATATTCCTCCTTACTTCATTGGGTTTACTTTGCGGAGTTGGAGCGACATGCATTCTCTCCCCATGCATATATCAAACCGTGTAACTTTTGTCGATTCCATTGAAAAATAAGTGTTGTTCGATCTTACTAAGATCCATTTTCCTTACATTTCCACACTTAATACATGGGCAACGAGTAAATTTTAGGTCTTTCACATTTTCCAAATAAAATCTTAAGAATAAATCGACCCCGTTTTTATATTCCACGGATAACCTATTCGCTGACATCCATTTTCTATCCATATCTTCTCCTATGTCTGTGAAAAATTAAACAATAAAAACTACATAAGCATACGACCGAGCATATGAAAAATTGGGCAGCATTTCTTCTATATTAGTAACCTAGCCATCCATCAATCTAATCAAATCCAATCAAATAAGCACAACACAATTCAAATATAATAATATAATACATAATTCTAGACAAAATCGGACAGCATTTCCCCTATAATAGTGATCTATCCATCTGTTAACAACAAGTCAAACAATTCATATATCACACAATAAGTTTCTTCCTTATAGCTCCACCGCACACAATTTTTTTTTCCAAAACCTACTTCACTAAAACACACAGTTCTCAACCTTCTATTATCACCGCAACACACAATTTTAATCTCAGAACCTACTTCACTATGGATGAATATTTAAGATATTCAAACTCCTCTAACAAAAATTTAATAATACTAAAACAAGAAATAAGATAATGTACGTACCTCTTGCAATTAATAGTCCTAGCTAGAAAATTTACTTCACTTTGCCATGCACTTTGCTATTAAATTCACAACCAACAAAATTGAATTAATTAATAAATAAATAATTTACTAAACAAATATCACTAAATAATTGGATTAACAATAACTTATTCTTGCAATTTTAGAAACTTAAAAATCTCAAATGTGTGCTTGAAATAGAAATTTTGAGGCAAAAATCTCTCTAGTTAAAACTGCAACCTACAAAATTAAATTAATTAATAAATAAAAAATTACTAAATAAATAAATAAAACATAATATATATATATATAATCAACCTACTTCAATGTTAATAAAATATTTAAAATATATATACAAATATATATAATTTTTTAATAGTATAATAATATAAATAAATAAAATCATAAACATATATACTTGAATTACTTATTTCTATACATGCAATTTAGTATGTAAATTAAAATTAAATTATTTTCCTTATTTTAGACACATAAATATATATATACTTAATCGACCTAAAAAATTAATTAAAAAAATATACAATTTTTGAATTAAATAGTAAAAAAATAAAAAATAGTAAATAATGTGGTATAACTATTAAATCCCAATTGTGTATCTCAAATCTTCATTAAAATCATTTTTCAAACTTTAAAAAAATATTTATAATAAACTCACAAATCATAAAAAAAAAAAATGCACAAAAATAATTATCTCTATCATTCTAACTATAATGTATTGTTTTAATAATGAAATCATATCTCAAATTTTCTTGAAATCGAACAAAGATTACCCAAAACCGCAATCCACAATACCCTAAAATCCCAATATTAACCCATTATAATTAAAGAAAATAAATAAATAAACATTATCATAACTATTATACATTAATTAAAATTAACAAACATACCTGAAATTAGTTTTTGGAGGAGAAAATCGGTATCAACTTCGCCCAAAATCACCCACAATACCCAAAACCGCAACCCACAAAATACCATAAAATCCCAATATTAACCCATTATAATTAAAGAAAATAAATAAAAAAACATTATCCAAACTATTAAACATTAATTAAACTTAAAAACATACCTTAAATTAATTTTCGGAGGAGCAAATTGGCCAAAATCGGATGTGAAGTTCGCCCAAAATCGCCCAGAAATTGCCTCTGGTTCATGTATGGCTCGGGGAAGACGGTGTAATGAACTTATACATGGGAGGCTTCTAACGTCTTCCCTGGGAAGACGTCCGATGTGGCACGTCTTCCCAGGGGAGACGTTGGAAGTGTGCACGTCTTCCCAGGGGAGACGTTGGATGTGTGCATGTCTTCCCAGGGGAGACATTAGAGGCCTCCCATTATCAGACATTTAATTATTTTATTTCAATTTTTTAATTTATAATAAATAACGTCTCCCACTACTTTTAATGACTTACCCACTTAGTCATAAACAATAACTTTTAATGACTTACCCACTTAGTCATAAACAATAACTTTTAATGACTTACACCCTTAGACTTGAAATATCCCTAAATACTTTTAATGTCTTACACCATTGGTGTAAGTCATTATAGAGAGTCATTAAATGTCAATTTTGTTGTAGTGATTTATTTTAACATTTATTTTTTCAAAATAAAAACTATATAGTTAAATAATTAATTGATCAGTTGCTCATAACTATCACATAATTATTTAATTGCCCTAGAAAATTACTTCCTTTGCAATTAAGTCCTTCTCTCCACAAATCATTCTTTTGATATCCTTACCATTGACAATGTAGGACAGAGGTGATCTGGGGACCATGGACCTATAATACGAAGCTCCAATAAACCAGATTATTATTTAAACTCTTTAATCTAATAATCTTATTTATTAATTCCATGAATACTCTACTATAAATATGGAATTGCACTCTAAGTATTTATAGAATTATATTTACAAAGTTTTCTCTTGTAGTCCAATTATATAATCAATAAATGTAGTTCTGTCATCCATTTATTGGTTTGTTAATTAGAGTTAGTCAAGATTATCGTTTTACCCTTCTAATTACCTCTTGTTCCTTAAATTCCATTAATTCACTAGTGAATGATTAATCTATAATAAAATTATAGATTTGAGCACAATAATTATTCAGTTCTAGAATTAACCCTTAAGGGAACCAATATTGTATCCGTTAGGAAAGTATGGATTCTATTATTATAAATCATGTTCCCAACTATTCATGATATTGAATCTCCAAAACAAAAGTCATTAGCCTCATTTACAAAGAAACATTAACGAGTGAATCAAAAGATCCAATAAACACAAACAGAAGTTCATGAATACTCATGATTTAGATTGATCTACAAATGATCATCTATTATGATAAGAATTAAATCTTTATGTCCAATGGTAAGTTTATAAAGATAATTAATTCTCATCGACCTTGTCATATATAATCTCTATTATATATAACATCTTTACTAAGATGTCTTTCTACATCAGCAATCTGAATCTAGATCACTTGCATCTCGTATGCTTAGTAAACCTTACTAGTAACCATTCATTAAATATTTCTTACTTTAATATGTTACTCACTATTTTATTCATTATATATGATCTTAGTTCTCTCGTACTAATACAAGATCATATTCTCATGAATGAATAAGGAATTTTCTTGATATATTATATAATTAATTCAAACAATAATTATAACATTCAAATATAATAAAATTGTATTTTTATTTAAATGAATAAAATATCTTTACGTATTTTTAGGGCATTAATCATAATAAGTATAATAGTAATTCCATCCAGTTTCGTTAATGTGTTGTTGGGTACATGTGTAAGGCTCAGATTAACCTCATTTTAAAAATTAATTTTAATTGATTTTAAATTAGAAAAATATAAAAATTAAAATGAAAAAAACTAAAACATCTTAATTAATTATAAAATAATTGAAATTTTTTAATTTTAAATAAAAAACAAACTTTTTGTTGAGAAAAAAAATAAAAACAAACTTAAATCTATTAGGGATAATTGCGACTAAACTACTTAAGTAGTTCCATTTCTTGCAGTTAAGTACTCATGTAAAAATTATGACAGCAAAAGTACTTATGTAGTGTTTTGTCTTGCTCTGTTGGTCCCTCAATTTAAGTTTTCAGTTTAATTTGAATAGAGACACACATGACAGCACTTGATAGGTGGAAAGCAATTTCTTTAATTTTTTAAATTTAAAATTAAAATAAAAACTTATATATCTATTTTTAATTTTAAAAACCTAATTAAAATAATAAAAGCAATACAAATGTTATTTAAAAACTTTAATTTAATTATAAAACAATTTAAATTAACATTAGAAAAGGAAAACTAAAAACTAAAATCTTGACCCTTGAGCTTCAAGAAAAAATAGAACTGATTATTTACAGACCCATTCATCATTCTTGAGGAAACAGAGAAACCCAACGAAGAAGATAACCTATTTCCCATTTCTCGACATTATAGAGTGGCTGAGTTTGGAGAAGAAAATGAGAGAAGAGGAAAAAGACAACAATTTCATGCCACTGCTACGAATAGAAGATCCACCGCCTCTAAACCGTGAGTTTTCTTTTATTCATCTTTGTTTTTGTCTTTCTATTTTTTTCCATTTTACTGGTAAATTTGTGTGTTTTATTGAGGCTTATTAGTGTTTTTTGGGTTTTTCATGATTGTGCATTTTATTGAGGCTTATATGTGATTTTGAAATAAGCAAGGGATCGTTCTATATTGTTTTTGGGGTTTCGAGACTTCAAATTTCTAGATTATTGTATTTTAGGGCTCAATAAGGTTGACACGATGCATAAGTTCTTTCAATTATATAAATATATGCATATAAACATTTGTTATTACACGTGGTGTTGTAAAGATCCAATGCATTAATACATGAAATATATATACACATATTAGATGGTACACATGCTATTAACATAAAACAAAACTAAATTAAAAGTCAGTATATATATGATGCAGCCGAGGAGGAGTTTATATTTGAGGAGGAAGAATTTCTTTAAGATGATGTAGTTGAGGAAGAAATTGGTGCACAATCAGAGCCTAGTCGATGGTGGGGGTCAGTGGCAAACTTTCGTAACCAAGTTGTTTATGATGGAGAATCTGATGGTATAGTCTCTGAAGATGACCTTCATTCTCTACACAGTGAGGATGAAGAACCTCCACAAAATTATGGATTGGAATTCAATCTGAAGGCCAAATTTGATGGATTCAAGTTCTTACTTGGAATAGAATTGATACAGAATACTTAAAAATGTAATAAATGAATGCTTCATATCAATTGATATAGAATATGTGTTAATAGTCAATGATGCCTATAGGGTTAGAGTGAAGTGTAAGGGTGAAGGTTGTGAATGGTTAATGTTTGCATCTCTGCATGGTGGTAAAGAGTTGCAGGTTAGTATTCAACAATATTCACATTTATTCAAGTTTGCTTACAAAACATTTTCTTGATCTTCTTGGATTTTTTTGTGAGTTCAAATTCATGGGCTGAACAAATGGATGCTTCAATGTCATTTGTGTCTTGTGGTGCTTCAAACAATCTTAAAGGTGAAAGTAGAAGTTGTGGTGAAAGCAAGGTAACATTAGATGGTCCAATTGAAGAAAACTTGGAGCAGTTGGTGATTACTTCTTCTATTTATTTTGGTTGGGGTGCTTTGGGCAAAATATTTGATGTAGAAGCTTTGGAATATTGCTTTTATATTTCTGGGTTATTTTGTGAACTTGGGGCTTGAATGTATGTATTTTTTGCTTATTTTTCTGGGTTATTTTGTGAACTTGGGGATTTGAGCTATATGCCTAGTAATGCAATTTGTAGACTTACCTGTATATAGTCATTATCTTCAAGTTTTCAAACTTATATATATTTATATATATATACATATTTATTTATATATATATATGATTAATGTTAACTTACTAGTGAACTTGATATTTTGTGTAAAAGACTGACAACATTCTTATTAATTTTGTGAAACTAATTTGATTACACAATGAAAGGGAGATACATTAAATCATCATATATGTATATAATATCAATGAAAATCTTGGGCCATTATATTCTCGTAATAATAGTTTGTGTTAATAACTTCTTGTGCAGATTACAGAAAACAAACATCCCAATTTGCCTAACAACTAAAAGGTAGAATTAAAACAATTCTGTCTCTCTCAAAATAAGGAGAATAAGAAGACTAAAGGTAGTGTCAAAATGCATTTCATAATATATCTCATCGTCTAACAAGAAAAATAAAAAACCATAGGTCCCCTACATCAAAATACAATGTCAATATATTGGATGTTGTAAGTAATTTTGCTTTCATGCAACACTGTTGGGAATAATGCTCTTAAAGCAATTGTAGTTGACAAATGTTTTAAATGAAATAAATAATTGAATTGAATTATTATATATACATAGACTATGTCCGATATTATATGATAATATTAAGTGAAAATTAGAAAATTCTAAAGTTTATCTATGTGGTCTTAATCTTAAAGCAATTATAGTTGACAAATGTTTTAAATGAAATAAATAATTGAATTAAATTATTATATATATAGACTATGTCCAATAATATATGATAATATTAAGTGAATATTAGAAAATTCCAAAGTTTATCTATGTGGTCTTAACCTCATATTGGTATGGGAGGATCGAGATTAAGATAATAAACTTAAATAGTTCGCAATAAAATAAAGTTATGGAATCTTTAGATTAATTAATGCAAGTACGGTCCGCTAGTATTATGAATACATGTGACCTAGATCCGGGTTACTAGTGTAATAGGACACTATAGTGGAGGTACTTTACATGCTGAAAGTATGTAAAACTGGACCAGATGTGATTTGTTAATACTTGTTTAAACACTATTTAATAATATTAATCAAACACACCAAACGATGATCATATACACGATGATCTTAATCCTGATGTTACTATGAATTCCTATATATGTTATTTGATCCTTTGATTCATGCATTAAGGTTTGTTAGAATGATCAGGCTAAGAACAATTGTTTTGGGGACTCAATGATGTATATGGCTGGGGACGTAGTTAAACAGATATGTAATCTATACCTTCTTATAGATTGAATAATGATTCCTTATTGGGCTGACTTTTGGAACTGAAAAAGTTATGAGCGCTCACATCGCAAACTTGTTGTGACACAACCTTCACTAGTAAAGTCAATGATACTCTAGGAACAAGATATAGCTAAAAGGGTAAAACAGTAATTTTATTATCTTTTAATTATGAACCATTAATAAAGGATTAACGCTGTATGTAATGATTATATCAATGGACATTTTTTTCTTAATAAAGTACTCAGTAATTATATGTCTATAATTATTAAGAGTTCAATCTCATATTTTTAGTGGAGTAATCATGAGATTAATAAATATGATTATTTAATAAAAAAGCTTTGATTAATAATATAATATTTATTAGAGCTTGATATTATAGGTCCATAGATCCCCTGAGTGGCTCTCTCAACACCGTATCAAGGTAAGAGTTGATACAAGGGTATAACTGTAATTTGAGAATTGGAGAAGAATTTTGTTCTTCGGGTCAAGTATGCAATTATATGATAATTGAGGTTGAATAATTAATTTAGAATTAATTATTAGTTTTAAAAATATATTTATTAATTTAAATATATAAAATTTCAAATTTCACATATATATATATTAATTAATTATTTTATTTGAGTGGGAGAAAATAAAATTGGTAAGTCAAAAATAGTTTTTGATTTATTGAATTTTTAAAGATGATGATAATGATGATCATTGTTGACGTGGTTTTTTGCCAACAATGTATTAAGAAATTAAACAGGTAGATTAATGCTGAATTATAAACCGTAATGAAATAATAAACACTCTCTCAAACACACACAACTTTTACGTGGTTCAGTGGTTAAAATCCACCTAGTCCACGAGTCAATATTATTACTTTTCTCTCTCAATTTCTGCAGAGTTTTGGTGATAAAAAAATGACCGTCTCCTTCCCTGTCCAATATTCCTAGTATTTATAGGGGAATCCCGTGGACAGGTTTGGGTAACCGCGTAAATAAATATGGCATCTATTTAATACAAATGATTCCCATTTACATTAGGATATGATTTGATAACAGAATAGAGTATACTCTTGCTATCTCGGATAATAAACGATAGATATGTGATACAGCCTAGGCATTAATGAGCGTATAAAGTGCCTCTGAATCTCTTTGGATCCTTTAGTATGTGTTCTGCCCAAGTTTCCACGAGCTTAATATCTCACCTGAGCTCGTGTTCAATGACTATCTGAACCCTAGCTCGTAGTAAGATTAAAACGCCCAAAGTTGGACTTGGTTATTATAAGTCTCAAACTCAATTGTTATCCTGAGAGGCAGCCTGATAATACACTGTGTATCGTGTTGTCAAACCTCCAAACTCGAGTTGTTCATATCACTGTTAGCCATATATTCTACTTGGCTATTTTTCTACATATTCATTTGGCAGTTGTGCCCGAACTAATTGAACTCGTGCTAATTTCAAGATAAAACATTTGCCCCCAAGCTCCTACTCATGCTTAATGTCGTCACTTTCTGACATGCACAGTAGGGGCTTTTAGGCTTCTACCATGCAAAATCGTGCCTGCCTACTACTCGAGTACTAGACAAGTGGCTGCCTGCGATTGGCGTCCGTTCGAGTTTCGAGGACTGTGACAACTGTCCTATCAATTTTTTGCCTCTGTATGGTTCATTTAATCTTGGCATTTGGATATCGACCTAACCCAATCAGATGACCCAAATTAATTCCCCTATTTTATGTATAAATAGGATGATCAGTTCTGAAACCTCACCACCTTTGCATCCAAAAAATTCCCTGTTCAAAAACAACAAAGTTTCCCTTTTTCTCTCAAACTCTTCCCAAAAGCCTTCATCGCCCTTCATACTTTCAAAAGCTTTCAAGGAGCTTCCTGTGGACATATCAACATCTTCTTTTGAACGAACATATAATTAGTAAGTATTTCCTCACTTGGTTTGAATTTTTCGATTCTTTATTTTCCAATGGGTTTTTTACTTCGAAAAATGCCATTTGCTCAATATCTTTTAGGCTATGTTTGTTTATAGATAGGAAATAAGGTTCGGTTTAGGCTAAATGAATGAAATTGAACTTATTTAGAAATAAGGTACTCATAAAACTGGGCAAATTTTATGGGTTTTCCTAAGAAAATTATAATGGTAAATCGGTTTGTATACCTGTTTAGGGTGTAGAAGCCGAAGGGATTTTAGGTTTAATCCTAGGTAGCTTAAAGGTTACGATTCCTTAGGCGGTTTTGCATTAAACCGCTTTCAAAAGGAAAGTAGCGGGTCTGACGGATTTGGCACGCGAATCCTGAAGTGTCTGGGAATTTTAAGAATTCGAGGCGCATGGCCTAAGACCACGCGTGGGACCACGCGTTGAGGCTAGGACAACGCTTAGCTCGTATAATTTTTCAAAATTTGAAAGTAAACCACTTAAACCTTTGGACTTTCATACCTCTACAAGCTTAGCTAGAAACCATCTTAGGTCGCCTACTAATAGGCCGCTTTGTCGTTAGGCGATCTGAATCATGGCACCCGCAAAGAAAGCTTCTGTGAGCTCCTCTGTTCAGAACCAAGATAAAGGCAAGCAGGTCGCCTCTGATTCTCCCATCCCTCACTTTGGTCCTATAGTGGAGAGAGAGATTATGGTCGACCCCAATGCATTCTTTGAGGGTAAGCATATAGTCTCCCGGATAACAACTCAGGGGAAAGTGAACAAGATCATGTTGAGTCACAGGATTGAGATGGGAGCTGACGGTCTTGTCACCTGACCTGTGCTGGAGGGAGAATGGAGCTGCGCCCCCCCTCAAAGACGACTATAGGGCTTGGAGTGATGAGCACCTGAAGGTCAGTGCCTTTCTCCCGTTGGACCAATGTTTCGTAGACTTTTTGAACTACGCCAAATTGGCTCCATTCTAGCTCCCCCCAAATTCATATAGGCTTTTGACGGGGCTAAAGTATTTGTTTCTGAGGCATGAGTGGGAGGTCCCTACTCTGACAGACATTATGTACTTCTTCTGCCTCAAGGCCAGTCCCGACCAGAAGGGGCGAGGTGATGGATTTTACTACCTCACTCGTTTCTCAAACTCCACCTCTGTCATGGTCCTCCCCAGCCACCCAAATGACTATAAAGATTTATTATTTATGTCAAATGGGTTCAAGAACTACAACCATGGATACCTCAACCATCCTTGTAAGTCTTCTATCTTTGTGAATTCAGCACGTGAACTTTTATCACGTGTGCATTATATATATATATATATATTTAAAGATTCTGACGGAGTTCACTCTTTGTGCAGCTATATTCGCGAGGACAGAGTGGTCTATGAACCTCGGGGGTCAGTACGAGACCCTATCTAGTCTTCCTCTCGAGGAGAAAGACTATCGTCAGATTATGAACGATGCCACCATGGTGGCTTGCAAACTGATCAGCAAGGGCTAGACTTTAGCTCTGAGGACCTAGGCTCCTCTTCCCGTCATCCCCGAGCTGCCCCCCCCCCCCCCTTCTCAAGAGACCTTGCCAGCCAACAAGGACCCCGAGGAGGAAGAAAACGTGGCACCGCTGGTGCGTAAAAGGCGAGCTCTTGAAGATATTCAGGGGCCCGATTCTGAGCGAGCCGCGTCCGGGGCAGAAGCCAGCCCCTCCGGCCAAGGTAACCCATACCCTTACAGAGAGTTAGAACAGGTTGCTGCCAATTATAGGAACCAGCTCGTTAGTCATCACCCTACTGACCCGGACCTAAACACAACCCTCCTCCAGTGCATGGATCATTTTTGGGTACGCTATGATCATAGCTATCCCAAAGGAACCATCATAGTTGACAACACTTTACATTTTAGATCCACCATTTTTGAGGAGTATGGAACAAACCTTAGGTCCTGAGCTTCCCTGCTTCAGGACGCGTATGCCCCTGGTTTTAGGCAGTACGTAGATGAGTCCAACCTCGAGGAAGGACCTGAACCCCCTAGGATCCAGGAGGTCATAGCTTTAAATTCTCCCTTACCTCTGTTAATCCCAGAGTTAGAGGTTGTGCCTAGCCCGGTCAATTCCCCCGAGCTGATCGTAATAGATTCCTTCCTTAGCCCAGAGGGTAGGATTCTTGCTCTATTTCTTATGTATAATGTTTTTTTAATAATTACTTCTATAAATTGAATCATCTGCTCGCTCTCTTTCAGGTGAAGAGATGGAACTTCCAGTAGCTCCGAATTTAAGGGGTGTTTTTAAAGCTGGCGGGACCAGAGTTGTTCCCGTGGTGAAAAGACTTAGGGTGACCAAGAAAACAACTCCGAAGACGGGGGGTACCTCCAAATCTCTGTCTAAGGATGAGGGTGCCAGCATCGCCCGAGAGCAGCCACAAAGATAACTTCCCCTAGCTTCGGTAACACCGGTTACTATCCAACAAGCTCCTCCTCCTCCTCCTCCTCGACACATACTGTAACGCCCTGCTAATTAGGGTCTGTTACCAAGTGTGTTTAAAATTAGTGTTGGACTCGCTAAATGAGTCATTTGGACTAAAACATGTGATTGTGCCACCAAGGGTTCCAGTTTTTAAAATTTTGGTCAAGACATAAACATTTTCATTAAACAAAAACTTTAGTCTTTACATGGGATCCCAAAATACAAGTTCAAAAGTCGGTTTCAACCCTAAGGTTACAAAATAAGCCGACCTAGGCAGAAAAACTGGGTCCAACCCTAGCTTTCCTGTTATCTCTCGGTCGTGGCGGTCGAACGGACTACATATGTACATGTCACTGCTATTGCTCTCCAACTCATGGTTGGCCAAGCTTCTCCTTACCCTTACCTGCACCACAAAGCACCCATGAACCAAAAGACTCAGCAAAAAAACATAATCAAATAATTCACGGAGTAAAATAGCAGGCTTAGCAGTAATAACTGAAACTAAGCATGAACACTATACAGATCAGCAACCATAGGGTTACACAAGTGTGTGTGCACTCCCTCTTATTCATATGGCATCCGAGCCAGTCAAGTGCATAAGGCACTCCTAAGGTGGCCTAGCCATAACGACCTGCACTCAATGCGCGTAACGCCGATCACAGCTTATAAGCCGAGCCTTACAGACCCTCGACTGACAAACCGAGCTCTCTTTTAACCAGATATACCATTGACTAGTAGGTCAAGCTTTAAACAGATACAACAGACAGGTTCTCGGTTAATAAACCAAGCTTCCTAGCTAGAACAAACATCCACAGAATACAATTATCATACATGCATATACAATGCATTACTGTATACTAAGCATATATGCACAAGCACAATTATAATCATGCTCATTAGCTGGGCTCGAGCCCTAATCACATTTACATTTAACAAATGGGCCAAGCCCCAATCATATTACAGTAATAGCCGAGCCAAGCCCCAATCATTCATTTCACATGTCGGGTGTTGTTTTCTTACCTTGATCCTCGTGCAGATAGCGAAACGACCCCAAGTGCTAATCTTGACCTGAGCCTGGCGGAAACCCTAGTTACAACACACGTATACGTTCATCAGGACTTAACCCTAGAACCCAAGTTCTAAACCGAAATCTAATTCTTAAAACCATGTGTCTCAGCTAACAGGGCACTAAAAATGTCCCCGAGCCCCCAAGTCAGACTCCTGAGACCCCCGGGCCTAGCCCTAAAAACAAGAAAACAGGTGTTTCGGGGCCCCTGGCACAATCGCGCCTACCCTGGGCGCGGTTGTGCCCATAGAAATTTTGGGGCTTCTAGACCATTGGCGCGGTCGCGCCCCTGAACTCGAACCCCCAAAATCAAATCCAATTGCCCTTTCCTGGGACACTAGCGCAGTCGTGCTAGGTCCCCAGAACCTAAAAAACGTGCACATAATTACTGTTCTTCCCCAAATCATAAACTCTACGATTTTCTGGGACATTAAACCCAGAATTCGACCAAAGCAAGGGTTTGTAGCAGGATTTCAACCACAAAACACCCTATACAACCTAACTAAACTACTAGTAACATCAATTCACCATAAGATAAACCAAAATCCTCTTAAAACCCAAAATCACACCTTAAACTCAAGAACATCAATATTACTAAAACTCAGAAGAAATATCAAGGGGAATGGCAGCTCACCTCTAATTAACACTATCCCAAGTTGCCTCCTACTCCAAACCCAACTTCAATCCTCCAATTCCAAGCTTTTCCACCCTCCAAGGATCACAAATCCTCCAAAAGCTTTAAGAGGACTAGAGAGTAACGAGAGAGAGAAAGTGTGGCTGCTATTTTTGTGTTTGTAAACTCTAAAGGATCCCTTCTCAGTTGACCAAGCTAACCCATGGGTAAGGGGAATGACCAAAACGCCCCTAGTCCTCATCTAAACTTTTCAATACCGTCAAGGGAAAAATCATCCTTTGGCATGATTTCCGCTAATCTCAAATTAACCCATATAATCCCAAATAAATCTATCAAACCAAAATATTCAACAATTAAGTCCCGCTAATTTACCAAATTACCAAAATACCCCTAAGCTCCCCAGAGCCAAGTATTCTACCCTACTGTGACTTTTCTACTAACCAGCTCCCTAGGATCACCTCGTGCCGAATAACTCAAATATATCCACATAATAATGTGATCACAATCATATAACACATACATTCACGATTATACCCTTAGTGGGTCAAAAATTACAAAAATGCCCTTCTAATAAGAAACGGGCCGACATGCATATTTGATATACCTAAACATGCAAGCATAATCATATCATAATACAATTCACATAATAACATGCTCATAACACATAAGCACTCAATTATTGCCTCCCGACCCCCTAATCCAGGCTCTAAGCCATATTAGGGAATTTGGGACGTTACACATACCTCCCTTAAATCCTCAAGTGATCCAAGGCGAGGCTCCTACTGTTCAGATCCCGGTTGAGCCACACGACCTAGATAGGATCCCCGAGGCCTTTCGGGGTATTGTGTATGAGACAGCAAGCCACATGGTGGGCCACGCCTACAAAGCCAGTGCCAAGGATTTGAGGGCTATAGAGGAGCGCAGTCCTGAAGACGTCCTCGAATCTGCTATGGGGATAAACCTTACGGTGAGTTCCTTTCACTCTCCTAATATTTTATTTTTCTTTAGTTTTTTTTTAAAAAAAAAACTATTCTTGACTTGCTTTATTCTTTTGCAGTCTGTCTTGGCCCAATATTGAAGCATAGCTTGCGTTAAAGCTAGGAACGAGGAACTCTGAGCTGCCCTGAGTGCCGCTCAAGAGAGTGAGCAGGCCACCCAAGCTGCCTTGACTTCTTCTTAGGAGGGCGAGCAGTCTGCCTCTCAGGCTTAGGTCGTGGAGGTGAGTCGTCGTGCAGATCAGTTTCAGACCGAAACTTAAGAACTCAAGAAGAAGCTGATCGAGGCCGAGGCTAAGGCCAAGGAAGAAGTTGCAATGTCCTCATCTCAAATGGAGGAGATGTTTTACCGTTGTTAGGCCTTCAACTAGGAGGGGAACTTCTCTTTCATGCGGCCCGAGCTGTGGGATCCGTATCTTGCTAAGTTCAAGATTCGCTTCTCATAGGAACCCTCGGAGACTGTCAAAGCTTCCTGAGCTGCATAGAAGGATTGTGAGGAGGTGACCTCGTTAGAGCGTGCTGACAGAGCTCAGTGATTTTAATTCACCCTTTGTATTATTATTTTTTATTTTTTGTAACAGTCCCTTGGGACCAAAACAATTGCCTTCGGGCTTAGTTCGAGGTTTTTTCTCCTCGAGATGACAATATACTTTTGAATATACACCTAACTTGTGATCTATTTGTGTTTCCCTCAGTTTATTATATTCTCATGTTTATGAATCCTTAGACTTTTGTACATTCAAAATCTTAGGGATTGACTTTTAGATCGAGATAGATTTTATTGATATCTTAGTTGTATCCAAGATTTTGCTTGCTTATTTGCGCCATACCTGTTAAGAATCAGGCCTCAGACCTGGTTATGTCCAGGGTTTTTAATAAACTTAATAACATTATACCTATTAGAAATCAGGCCTCAGAACTGGTTATATCCATTGTTTTTAATAAACTTAATAGCATTATACCTGTTAGAAATCAGGCCTTGGACCTGGTTATATCCGGGGTTTTTAATAAACTTAATAGCATTATATCTGTTAGAAATCAGGCCTTAGACCTGGTTATATCCAGGGTTTTAGTGATGTCTCAAACTTAGTTCGGTTAGGTTTATTGAAAACTTGAGCTTTAAAAAGTCGTTGAATAATCAATTTCTCCAAACTCCTAAGTTTTTATTCTTTTTCCGAGTAAGCTTAAGTTTCTCAAAAACTCTCCTCGGTTATGTGCCCCCCAAGTAACCAGAATGTATAAACGTTCTTGGTTGCTTTTACAATGTGAGCTCGTAATAATAAAACAAAGAAGTGGTTATTTAATAATCCAACTATTATTAAATTGAAATGGCTTTTATAAATAAGCCTTACATAAATGGTAACACTATTGATAATATTTTTTTAAAATGAAAAGCATTCCAGGTCTGTGGGACTATTTCCCCACTTAGTCGGGCTAGCCTGAAAGTTCCTTCACGCAGGACCTCTATGATCTGATACGGTCCTTCCCAGTTCGGACCTAACACACCATCCTTAGGATCTTTATTATCCAAAAAGACCCTTTGGAGAACCAGATCGCGTAATCCAAGTTTGCGTCCCTTCACCTTTGAATTGAAATAGTGAGTGATCTTTTGTTGATAATGGGCGAGCTGTAACTACGATGCCTCTCGTTTTTCTTCATTTAGTTCGAGGGATGCACTAAGGAGCTTGTTGTTATGATCTTAATCAAATGTCCTTTGTCTATGAGTAGCCACTATTGCCTCAATTGGAAGCATGCCCTCACTTGCGAAGGTTAGGGAAAATGGGGTATGTCCCGTGGAGGTTCTATGCGAGGTTCAGTAGGCCTAGAGTACTTGTGGGAGCTGCTCGGGCCATAATCCCTTGGCTTCATCTAATCTTTTTCTCCAGGCTTGCCTTCAGGGTCTTATTTACAGCCTTGACCTGCCCATTGGCCTTTGGGTATGCTACCAACAAGAAACTCTTGGTTATGCCATAATTTTCATAAAAGTTTGGGAAGAGATCACTATCAAACTGTGTTTCATTTTCTGATACATTCTTTTTAGGGAGTCCAAATCGACATACGATATTCTTCACAATGAAATCCAGGACTCTCTTTGAGGTGATGGTTGCTAGAGGTTCACCTCTACCCACTTTGTGAAATAATCGATCGCCACTACTGCATACCGAACCCCTCATTTTCCCATGGGTAGGGAACCTATCAAGTCAATTCCCCATGCTGCAAATGGCCAAGCGGATGAAATCATGGTTAGCTCAACTGGGGCAGCTCGGGCAACTATGGTGAAACGCTAGCATTTGTCGCACTTTTGCACATACAAGATCAAGTCTTTCGTTAAAGTGGGCCAAAAATAGCCCTGTCTCAATACCTTCAGTGCTAGGTTTTGCCCCCCAGCGTGGTCTCCGCAAAAGCCTTCGTGTATTTCTTGTAAAATAGTTTTTGCTTCCTCGAGTAGGACACATTGCAAGAGGGACAACGAATGACCTCGCCAATATAGGATTCCCTCAACTATTACATACCGTGGAGCTTGATAAAGTAGTTTTCTCATGTCTTTCCTGTCATCAGGTAGCTTTCCAGTCGTGAGGTATTCCATTATAGGAGTCATCCAAGTCAGTCTTATGTTAATAATTCTGACCTCCACCATTCTTCTCGTTACACTCTGACTTTCCAAGAACTCAACCAGAACTACATTCAATATTTCGGCCTCTTTGACTGTAGCAAGTCGAGCCAGAGCATCAACATTGGAATTCTACTCACGGGGTATCTGTTCAACGGAGCTAAACTCAAATTTAGACAAATCGCCATTTACCTTAGCCAGGTAGGCCACCATCTTGATGCCTCGAGCTTGGTATTCTCCCAATATCTGATTTACCACAAGCTGGGAATTACTATAGCATTGGATGGGTTTCGCCTTCAGCTCTTTCGCCACCCTTAGCCCTGCAAATAAGGCCTCATACTCTGCTTCATTGTTGGATGCTTCAAACCCGAACCTGAGAACAGTATGGAACCGATTTCCTTCAGGTGAGATTAAGATTATCCCGTCTCTCGTTCCGATCTCATTTGACGATCCATCAACAAAGATTTTCCATAATTCTTGTACTGGCTCCCTTATCAGCTCGTCTTGAAAACCAGTGCACTCAACCACAAAATCAACAAGGGCTTGACTCTTGATTGTTGTTCATGGCATGTATAATATCTCGAATTGACTAAGTTTGATGACCCATTTTAATATACGCCCCGATGTTTCAGGCTTTTTCAATACCTGCCTTAAAGGTTGGTTGGTATAGGTGGCGTAAATGGGCTTGAATTTCTCCACATACTTGTTCTTCTTCGTCCCGTTTTGGTTGCCCTCACCATTCCCCTTCCTCTTGTTATTTTCCCTTGGTTATTCTGGGAAAGAGGTTGAGTCGTAGCTGCAACATCTGTCACCACTCCAATGGGTTGGATAGGGGTCTGGCTGGTTCATGCGACAGAAGCTTGTGCCTCCTCCAGGTTTATCCACTCCTGAGCTCGGGCCAGAAATTTGTCTATGCTTTTAACTCCTTTTCTTTGGAGTTCTTTCCACATGTCGCCTCCTACCAGGATTCCCGTTCTCATTTCCATGAGCTTGGAGCTGTCATCAACGTCCCTAGCTCGAACAACAACATTGGCGAATCTGCTCAGGTATGCTTTCAGTGTCTCATCAGGTTGCTACTTTACATTGGCCAATGAATCGGATTCAACACGAGCTACTTGTGAAGCTTGGATGCTCTTTTAAACTTAAAGGAAAATTTCTTCCACGAGCTTATCGAATGCCTCTTGTATTGTTTAAACCACTGCCTGGCAGATCCGACCAGAGTTGCAGGGAACAAGATACATCTTAGATCGAGCCCGAAATTTTGGGCCATCATCATCATGTTAAACATCCCAAGGTGATCAGATGGATCTGCATTTCCATCAAATGTCGGCATGTGTGGCATCCTACAGTCAATAGGATATGTTGCTGCCGCAATGTTTGGAGCAAAAGGTTCAAGCTCTTCATCTGAGTCGCAATCGTCCTTTCCCCTCCTAGATAAGAGTCTTTTCATTTGCTCTTCCATCAAAGTCAGTCTTTCAAGGGTTCAGTCCCTTATCCCTAAGTTAGTTGGGGGTTGTTTGTTCAATAGCTCCCACCCTATTATACACATTTGATGGGTTGTTGTCCCTCCAAGTTTGAGCTTGGTTAGGTGGGACATTCTGTTGGGGTTTTATGCCCTAATTAAAACCCAAATTCTTTGTAATCTCATTTTATTATCAATAAAAGAATAGAAATCATTTTTTGACTTGGTCAATCACTGTAACGCCCTGGCTACCCCAGAACAGTTACGGTGAACGGTGGACCAGAAATTTGACTCGCTACCCAAGTCCTTTGGTCAAAAACGTGCTCTAAGTGTAATTAACAGGTTAAGGCATAAAACCAATAAAAAAGAAATGGAGATTTTTATTACAAACTGCTCTGCAGAGCTAAACAAAACATTTACAAGTGGTTCTCAGTACAAAATGGTCATTACTGTTTTAAATTTACAATCTCGCCGACCTAAGCGGCAAAAATAGGGTAAACCCCCTAGTTCCTCTGAGAACTCCTTGGCCGTGGTGATCAAGCGGCCGCATATGTACACATCACCACATCAGCTCTCCACTCAAGGCTAGGTGAGCTTTTCTTTCCCTTTACCTGCACCACATAGCACCCATGAGCCAAAGCCCAGCAAGAAAACATAACACTTTTCAATAACATTATCAAATGATTATCATTATAATCACACCGAGCATAAAGCTTTCAAACAAGTGAGTGAACATCACATGATTCAAGAGGGAGAGTGGCTGCTAGGTAAGCCACTAGCCTCCAAGTGCTTATTTCATTCATCGACCCTCGGGGTCGGTCTGGCATTAATGCTCTTTGAGCCATTCAATGCTAATAGTCGATTAGATCTAATCTCTGTTGACTTACGTGATCCACGCTATGGTCGTTCTGACTAATGAGTCAGTGCTATGTGACCAGTGTCCAGTATCACTGCCGAACCTGACTAATAAGTCACAGCTTCACAGTTGATACTAACACCTTTGCCAATTCTGACTGATGAGTCAGTGCAACGTGACCAGTGCCCAGTACCACTGCCGAACCTGACTAATGAGTCACAACTTCACAGTTGATACTAGCACCTTTGCCAAACCTGACTAATAATTCAATACCATGCACAAGTGAGCAACACATGCCCAACATTCTATATTCAATCCATGTCCATATTACACAACCAACATGCCTCACGAGTATCCATGCATGTCACGCTTGGGGTGCAGTTTTCTTACCTCTGGTTCGAGCAAGAATGGATACAAGAACAACCCTGAGAACGATCAACCTTTTGGTCCTTTAGCGGTTACTTGGTCATAACCAATTATGGGATTCCATCAATAAAATGAACAATAAAAGGTTCCCAAACCAAAACCTAACCTCCGGGACATCAAACACTACTCAACCGGGTAGTAGGTTCAACCCCGAGGCCTTAGGCTTGCATCCCTGAGCCAAAAAGCCATTTCTGGCCAAAAAGCCACTAAGGGCCGCGGCCCTCCTTGGCCATGCCGTGGCCCGCCCCTCAAACAGAGGTGCCCAAACTCAGCATCTCCCAAGGGCCGCGGCTCACCCTGGCCATGCCGCGGCGCAACCCCCAGTTCAGCCAAAACCCCTGTTTTTCTTCCCTTGCGTTTACTCTTGGAACCAACCCTTAAAACCCAATTTAAACACCACTCAAACCTCCAAAACAATCCCTAAACTTGTTCCATATCACACCCTTAGCAAAACCCAAGACAAACCCCAATTAAACTTCCATCAATTCCAACAACCCTCCATAAAAACACAAGCTGAAAACTAACATTAAAACAGGGATAAACCAGAAAGTTAATGGACAAAGCTTACCTCAAACCTGGAATTGAACCCTCTCCAATGGCTGAACTAAGTCTAAAACCTCAGCCCCTTGATCTCCTAGCTTGATTCCACCCTTTGAGCTCAAAACACCAAAGAAGGAAGGAGGGAAATGGATACACGGGAAGGAGAAAGTTCACTCTCTGTTTTTGCTCTGTTTTGTACGGTTTCTACAACCATCTAAAACATCATATATATCCAAGCCAAAAGACTAAAATACCCCTAGGTCTTTTAAAGCTTCTAAAGCCACTTCAAGGGTAATTTTGGCACTTTCCATTTACACCGTTAATCATAATTAACGCTTCCCATTTCCCGCTAATCTCAATATACTCAAACACCAATATTTCACATCCCGTTACACTTTAATACCCGGTAACACTCTAATCATTAGAACACCCCGAGACTCACCTCGAGCCCCGAGCTTAAGCCTGTTATGACCAAACCGATAATTAACATCCCTTGACCGTCTCATGCCAAATGGCTCGAACAAACCCACATCATAATGTGGTCTCAAGATATATCACCAACATGCGTACAAATAATCAATTTACCCTCAACGAGCCAAATTACCATCACACCCCTGTAATTAGAAATAAGGACTCACATGCATGCATTTCACATCATATCATAATATAATCAACATATACATGCATTTATCAATTAATATCATAATTAAGCAAGTATGGCCCTCCCGGCCTACTATTCACGTCGTTAAACACATCGGAGAATTCGGGGCATTACAATCACTTTGCTCACATGTTTTATTTTCATGATTATTTATTTAATATAAACTTCAATTAAATCCCAAGCATATAGCTAATCATATTTATAGTGACGTAATCACAGTGGAATATAAATATGATTATATGTTCAAAATAAGTTAGTCCTAAGATTAGTCAGTGCACAAGATTTACACTGACTTGCCAATCTACGATATGATCTACTTACACATTGTGGTGTTATGTTTTTCCAGAACATTGGCAAAGTAGATAAGATCAAATGTATTTGTTACATCAGACTGGACTGGTATTGACAGTTGATAGGATAAGTAAACATACCGTTATTATCTATTTTAGTCATATCATATAGTTGACCATAGGTCAATTCAATCTCAATTCTGAGTGGTTAGTATTCTAACTGATTGTATTATTTGAGTTCTTTGACTTGTTCGTCACCAGCTTACCCTACGGACTAGCCCATACTTACATCTTGGGAACTCGGTAGTATAATTGAGTGGGAGTGTTAATCATAGATATGAACATCTATAGCTTCTTATGAAGAAGTGAAACGATGGTTTCCTTTTAGTTTAGTTCAAGGTGTTAAATGATAGAGATCTCATTTCAGTAATTAAATTAGTTTACTGAAGTATCATTTACAAGGAACTAAGTGTTTTAAGGATAAAATACAATGAGAGGTAAAACGGTATTTTAGTCCCATCTCATTGTAGACTGTCTATAGAGGATTGAGGGAAAATTATGGTTGTAACAATGGATAATTAATAGTGTATCTGTATTTGTTATAGAGCATTCTATGAATTCAAGAATGCAATTCCGAGTCTTTAGTGGAGTCACGGGGAATTAATAAGTTAGTAAATTTATTTGTTAGATTTATGATAACTTATTGGAGCTTGATTTCATAGGCCCATGGTCCTTACTGTACCTTGGATAAAATCATCTAGATAATCTCAATTAATTGATTTAATTATCAATTAGAATTATCTAAGTTGATCAGGTCAATTTTTGATAGTTTCACAGAGTTATGTAATTTTGAGAAGAAAAGTGAAATTAGGGCAGATTTATTAATTAAGATAAATTGGTATTTAAGTTAATAAATAATTTTAAATCAAGGTTCAAATTATAAATAATTAATTTGATAAAGGATTTAAATAATTAAATCAATAGAAAATAATACAGGCCTTGATTTTAAGTCCAATGGGCTTATAATCAAATGAAAAATTTCACGGGCCTAAAGCCAATGGTAATTTTGACCTAGGGCTGTTAATTGGCTATTCTTTTATTGATGTTTTAATTAAATAAATGACCTAATTGAATCTATAAAAGGAGTGCTTAGAGAGAAGTCAAAACATAAGTTCAATCACTGGTTTTCTGATAGTTTTAGATTCTCTCTAAACACAAGTCATTTTCTAAGCCTCTTATTATTCTTTTCTCTTCTTCTCTCTGTATCTATCTCATGTGTTGAGAATTGTCCACTCTAGTCTAGGTTATTCTAAGGATACTTTGGAAGACTGTGAAGATAATAGAAGATCGGTTCAATTTCTTGATAATACTCTGCGACTGAAAGGATACAAGGGTTAGAGAAACTGAAGGAATGACTCATTCATTCCGATGCGTATACTGTAAGTATTCTTATCATTGTTTCTCTTTGAATTCAATTTTAGAAACATGTTCTAGGTTATCTCATATTAATTTGTTTAATATTAGATCTACATGAAAATAAATAAAGATCTTGTATGAGTTTCCTAACACATTCCCATTGTCGCGTACAATGGATGGACCTCCCTCATGCTGAGTATAGCTAACATCCTCATTTCGAGCTAGATACCTTCTTTGTGAGTTCAAATGATCATGTAGGTCAGGGTTGTGGATCATATCAAGGACTTTGTGTTGAACTCAAGTGATTTCTCAGGTCGCTCTCGGACCCGCCTCCATGCTGGCTCTCCATCCAGTAACTTTCGTTTGTGAAACTTACGGCTTGCGGTTGAGATCGAGGCCCTGGATTCTCAGCACGCGTCCATGGGGCGTAAGTATTTACATATGGGGGAGGATTTCTCCTACTGTTCCCATGAGCTTGAGCATCTCGTTGAGGGGGAGGTGGTGTTGGATGTCTTACCGATGACGGAGGATGCCTTATTGGCGAGGCTATCCTCGTTCCATCAGGACGAACTAAATTAGATTGCCTCGGTTCTATTCCAACGTCCCTAGTTCTCTGTGCCTGGGGCTCTGACCGGGGCACAGAGGGATTCGCTAGAGCATTTGGCCTTCGTGAGCTTGTCCCAGCCCCTCCTTTTGGGTGGTTATGGGCATTTCTGGGAATCTGTGAAGAATGCACAGAGTTGGGGGTCACAGTCTTGACCGACCGACTAACATGCTGATGATGACCCCTGTGATGACCAATGGGCTGAGCACTCCAGTGGTTTTGCTCTGTAGATATAGAACTAGGAGTGGCGGTTCTGGCAGAATGACTTGGTTTAGACCAATTATTTCCGTGGGACTTATGAGACCCACTTTGCCTCTTTTCGACATTAACGTCGGTTGCAAGAGGGGGTAACCGAGCCAAGACCACTTCAATCTACCTGTTTGCCCTAGCGAGATGGCTCCTTAACTTGGTGTTTTCCATCTCAACGATAGTCAAGTATCTTGGATTAGGATTTGGTGGGAGTGACGCTGAACTTCTAGCGTCGTCCTGACCCACTGGTTGTTTCCCAGGACGTTGTTGAACATCTGGGCCCCTTCATTGGGAACAGTAGTATGATGGGCCTCCTGCCCACTAGGCTATTCCATCTCATTATCATGCATCGATCGAGTGAGAACCATGATGAAATTCAACTGAAACTTATGAAGCACTAATTTACTGTCAATGAAAGCACCAAACTGTTGACGCAGTTTTTTGCCAATAGCGTATTAAGAAATTATACAGGTAGATTAGTGCTGAATTATAAACCGTAATGAAATAATAAACACTCTCGAACACGCACAAATTTTACGTGGTTCAGTGGTTAAAATCCACCTAGGCCACGAATCAATATTATTACTTTTCTCTCTCAATTTCTGGAGAGTTTTGGTACTACAAAAATGGTCGCCCCCTTCCCTATCCAATATTCCTAGTATTAATAGGAAAATTCCGTGGACAGGTTTGGGTATCCACGTGAATGAACCACGTAAATAAATATGGCATCTATTTAATACAGATTATTCCCATTTACATTGGGATATGATTTGATAACAGAATAGAATATACTCCTGCTATCTCGGATAATAAATGATAGATATGTGATACAGCCTGGGCATTAATGAGCATATAAAGAGCCTCCGGATATCTTGGGATCCTTCAGTATGCATTATGCCCAAGTTTCCACGAGCTGAATATCTCACTCGAGCTCATGTTCAACGACTATTTGCACCCTAGCTCGTAGTAAGATTAGAACGCCCAAAGTTTGACCTGGTTATTATAAGTCTCAAACTCAATTGTTATCCTAAGACGCAGTAGGATAATAAACTGTGTACCGTGCTGTCAAACCTCAAAACTCGAGCTATTCACATCATTATTAGCCAGATATTCTACTTGGCTATTTTTCTACATATTCATCTGTCAGTTGTACCCGAACTAATTGAACTCGTGCTAATTTCAGGGTACAACAATCATCATTTTGAATTTAGAATTTAAATTTTGAAATATGGTTATGTTACACCCAGATTTCGAGCATGAGAAGTTATGATCCCAAAATCCAGGCTCATTAAGTGTAAGCTCGAAATATGCACGGTCGTCATATGACCCTTTAGTCAGACTGTATTGCTATAAATAACGACCTTGAAAGCTCGAAGAGAGTGTAGCCTCGATTATGCTCTAAGCTCGCCAAAACCATGGGTCAACACTTGGATATATTTCTTGTCGCATCTCTTGCCTTCAGACGAGATGGTTCGAGATTTGTAAGTGTAAGCTCGAATGTGATGACTTTATCAATGGATACTTGCTATAAATATAGGCGAAGTAAGATGACGAGCTCGTGATTGACAAATAGTCCCAGAGATGTAATGGACCCCGTATTTGAGCTAATAGGTTACATATGAATGTATTTATTGTTGTAAAATCCCAATGTTTAAGGGATATTATATAATTTGTTATCCAATCCCTCATTTTATGGGATGTTCCCGTGTACGTAGGAAATAATGCATTAAATGAAATTATATTATTTGATTCACATAATATCTTCCCGAAATATGTGGGAATGAATTCTGAAACCTTCTCTATAAATAGAGAAGGAAACTCCATTTGTAAGGGACCAAAATTCTGAGATTTTGAGAGAAAACTCTGGACAACTATTCTCTGAAAAGTTTCCAGAAAAACTCCCAAATACTAATAACACAAACTCGTGGACTAGGCAGATTTAACTGTTGAACCGCGTAAAAAAGATCCTGTTTCTTCTTCTTTTATTTCCTCTGATATATCTTTGTTTAATTTCTCTCCTTTTTTAAGATGACAAAAAATGGCGTCAACAGTTTGGCGCTTTTATTGAGAGCCATTAAACAGTGCGTGCGTGAATCTATTTATTCAGAAAGCCTCTTGAATTAGCAATGGCTGCAAATGATCCCAATATTCTTGAGGAGGAAATATTAGATGAAAATGAGTACCCCCGGCACCCTGGAAAGCAACCTATGGTGAATTCTAATCCTGATGAGAGGAGTGATTCATCCAACTCTCGGGGACCACC
This sequence comes from Humulus lupulus, assembly GCF_963169125.1. Taxonomy (NCBI): domain Eukaryota; kingdom Viridiplantae; phylum Streptophyta; class Magnoliopsida; order Rosales; family Cannabaceae; genus Humulus; species Humulus lupulus. The sequence continues at coordinate 27,420,792 of NC_084797.1, forward strand.
TACCCCCAGGGCCGACGAGGATATGTACTACAATCCCGAGAGATATGTCCCAATCATGGAACTCGAGAATCGCCAACTGCGTAAACAATTAGCAGAATCTAAAAAACACAACGAAGAGCTAACCAGATTAGCTGCTGAAGCGCAGACGGCTCAGGCCCCGCCTCCGAAAGATGCCCAGGCTCCGCCTCCGCGGGACGTTCATGTCCAACCTCATAGGCCTAGAGGGCGACCGCGTAAAAATGTGGCCACCAGGAAAATGGAGAAACCTCTGCCACCAGCAGAGCAACCTGTCCCACCGAGACCCCGGAGAGGTAACCGGGCTGAAGATGCTGCCAACCCAACTGCAGGGGCAACGACAAGAATAGGGAATTGTACGCCCTGGTTTTCCCACGGGCTGTTTAGCAGGACGAGCTTCGGACTAAACATGATTTAGCCCGAGGCTCCCACAGGCCAGAGGCTCTATTTTCAGGACGGGCCCTTTCTAGCTCGAGGGGGATCCTGTTTCCAGCTCCCTCTTGTTGCACCAGGAGCTGGGAACAACATCCGGCGACCACTGACGGATCAGCTCGGGTTATGGATTGCTCCGGTAGCGAGCTTCTCAGGAAGCTCTGACCCTATGGGAAGTCAACACGCAAGATAAACGTGCATAATCCTGCCATCACGTGTCCGATATCCCCCTGACTTCTCGGACACGCAGCAGGAACGTGCGTATTCAGACACCCACGGACGGGTTGGGCCGTGCGACCCATTATCTCCTTCCATACTGATTAGACCACACTTGTGTGTCAGGTTTAGGAATTAATCATGAATATCACAGACTTGATATGACAAATGGTAAGGTCACGGGATGACCTCCCTACCAACTTCCAGGTGCCTTCTCCTATAAATATGGAGACCCTGGGAGTTGATAGGGGTTGGAAAAATAGTCTTGTAAGAACTATATACTTGGTAAACCAATTACCCAGAAAAGATCAATAATATTGACTAGTGGAGTAGAAGGATTTTAACCTTCGAACCACTTAAAAACGTGTCTGGAGTCACCTAGTTCTTTCCACAAAGATTTCATATCTGTGACGGTTCTACTTTTAAGTACTAATCTCTTTCTCTTCTTCTCTTAATTATCTGTTGCCGAAGAACCGCGTCAACAGTTTGGTGCTTTCATTGAGAGCAAGTCCGATTAGTACTACCACAAACATACAACTATGGTGACCACTCGATCCAAACATGGCAACGAGACAGAACAACATGATGGGCAGGAGGCCCGCCATGTTGCCCTCCCTGATGAGCAAGTTCCTGAAGTCCAGCAGAGGCCAGGAAAGCAGCCGGCCGGCCAAGACGACACTGGTAGTTCGGCGCCCCGGCCGCCTAATCCGAATCCATGTTATTACACTGCGGTGGAGATGGAGAATGCTCAGCTGAGGAGCCAGCTAGCAGCAGCTGGTCAGCAAATCCAGGATATTCTGAGTCGACTACCCCCTCTCACAACCAACGGCAACGTTGGAGAGAGGCAAGGCGAGGCTCCTAAGTCTCGCCGGAGTAATCGATCCAAGCATAGCCGTTCGGGTAGACTCCCTGCAGCCAACTCCACCCCTTCAACGCACCATCAAGAGGCGAACTTCAGGGAAATGCCTCAGACCGAACAGCAGCAGTACAGCCGTTCGGTTAGGACTTCAACCCCTAGCTCTCAGCCTTCCTCGAGGACGCCCAGAAGAGATCGAGGGAATTCCCAAAGGAGGGCCGAGGGGATCCGGAGCCGTCAGCCCGTCCCCGAAGAACGTCCAGTTCCTCGTCCAGCTCGCCCAGCGCGAAACCATCAAGCTGGCAGGGCCGAGAGGGCCCCACCAAATTTAGTCCGTCCGGACGGCACTAGGATCGCCTCTCCGGTCAGGCATCCTCCTTCTCCCATCAGATATCCATCTCCTCAGACCGTCCGAGACATCCCAACCTACAGAAATAGTAGGAGAGACCCGCCATCGGCCGGGCCTTCCCGGCGCAGCAGGGTGCCGGGGGAAGGATCAGGTCGGAGCCGCCAAAGACGCACCTCGAGCCTGTCCAGCAGGAGTCACTGGACCGGTAGTGCACGGAGTGATCTTTCGGGAGGAGACCTGCGACAGCGACTAAGTTCAGCACAAAGTCACCATACTACCCAGGGAGGCGACCTTCGAGATCGCCTCAACTCTCACAGAGAGGATCGAGTTAGGGATGGTAGCCAGGCCCGCTCAGTTGGGGTCCGATCTGAAGTACGTAATGGCGGGAATGCCCCAAATGACCTATCTCCAGATAGGAGGGGCAACAACCCGCCTAATATGTACAACGGGTCCGGAGCTGTTGAACAGCCCTGGAATAACCCAGGATCTCAGGACAAAACCCTAGAGCGCTTAACTCAAATGGAGGAGCTGATGAAGAAGCTCCTATCGGAAAAAGAAAAAGACGAATATGATTCAGGGGATGAGATGGAGCTCTTCGCCCCCAACATAGCAGCAACGGCATACCCTTCTGGCTTTCGTATGCCTCACTTGTCAAAGTTCAACGGGGATGGAGACCCATCTGACCACTTAGGGATGTTCAACACCCTAATGATGGCTCATAACATCGGGCCAGAGCTTCGTTGCTTGATCTTTCCTTCCACCCTAACTGGACCTGCCAGGCAGTGGTTCAAACAAAGTAAAAGGCAGTCAATCAGTTCCTGGAAGACCTTTTCGGCAGACTTCAAGAGGGCATTCCGCGCCTCTCAGGCCGCCAGGGTCCAGGCTGACTCCCTAGCTAACGTGAGACAGCAAGCTGGAGAAACGCTAAAAGCCTACTTGAGCAGATTTGCGAATGTCACTGCTCGGGCCAGAGACGCCGACGACAGCTCCAAACTCATGGCTATGAGGACCGGGATCTTAGTAGGCGGAGATCTGTGGAAGGATATTCAAAGAAGGGGGGTCAGCTCAGTTAGTGAATTCCTTAACAGAGCCCAAGAGTGGATAAACTTGGAAGAAGCTGAAGCTTCAGCCGCGGGGACCAGCCAGGTCCTCGAGAAGCCCGCTGGGACGGGAACAGAGATCGTAGTAGCGACTCCCGACGTCACGCAGAGTAACCAGCCCGGTGGCGGCAAAAGAAAAGGGAATGCTGAAAACATCCAGCACGGTCAAAAGAAGAATAAGTCCGTGGATAAATTCAAGCCCGTGTTCACAACGTATACCGAGCTCACCCAAACCAGAGAGAATATTTTCCGGGCCAACGCTACGCGAGTCCCCTGGAAAAGACCGGAGCCAATAAAGCACCCTAAGGGAAAGAGAGACGCTTCCAAATTCTACCGTTTTCATAACGACGTCGAGCACAATACCGACGACTGCAGGAACCTCAAAGATGAAATCGAGACTCTCATCCAAGCAGGTCTGTTGGCGCAATACTCGCGAAACAGGGTCCCGACAAGTCGACCCGCTCCGGAGATCCCAGCCAGTCAACCTGGACCTCGAGTAGATCAGGACGTCCCTCCCCCCGTGGTCGAGGGAGAGATTTCCACCATCTCTGGAGGACCACACATGGCTGGCACGAGCAGAGGCGCCCAGAAGAGGTACATAAATGAGTTGAAGACCCACAATGGAGGGGAGTTCGTCCCGGAACAGCGTCAATCAAAACAACAAAGATTAGAGAAACAACCGATCACTTTCACGGAGGAAGACGCGAGACATGTCCAATTCCCTCATAACGATCCCTTGGTCGTAGCAGTCCAGCTCGCCAACCGGAGAGTAAGGAGAGTGTTAGTGGACAATGGGAGCTCGGTGAACCTCCTATTCCGTTCCACCTTAGAAAAAATGGGTCTGACCGTCTCCGAGCTGAAGGCAACCTCGATGATGCTATATGGTTTTTCAGGAGAAGGGTCAGCAGCGATAGGAACGATTGAGCTGGTGATCACCCTAGGGGACGAGTCCTGAACAGTGTCCAAACTACTCGAATTCGTAGTCATTGACTGCTCCGCCGCCTACAATGCAATTTTGGGCCGACCTACGCTCGTTGCTTTCGAAGCTATCACGTCCGTCTGGCACCTCGCCATGAAGTTCCCTACTTCAACAGGGGCCTGCACTATCAAGGGCGATCAGCTCGCTGCCAGGGAATGCTACAGCATTTCCATGAAGGGAAAATCTAAACCCGGGCAGGTGACGATGGCCATTCAAGATGAAGAGGAATCACAGGGACCCAAGGCGGCCCCTGAGATTGAAAAACCTCGAGTTTCCGAAGACGAAAAGCTCGCCCTAAGCGAGGACATTGACCCCCGAGTAGGCGAGGACAGGTCCGAGCTCCAAGCTATTGAAGATCTCGAGGAGGTAGGCATCGATGAACAAAACCCGTCACGGACGGTTAAGCTCGGAAAGAACCTCTGCGATAGAAGAAAGGCGGAAACGAACTGCGTTTCTAAAAAAGAACCTGGACGTATTCGCATGGTCGCACGAGGACATGATAGGGATCAGTCCAAGCGTAATCATGCACACGCTCCACCTAGACAAAAGCGTCCCTGCCAAGTCTCAAAAGCAGAGGTGATTAGGGACGACCCGAGCCGAAGCCCTTGAAGAAGAAGTGGCCCGGCTCAAAAAATGTGGCTTTATCCGCGAAGCCAGATTTCCCATTTGGGTTGCCAATCCCGTATTAGTTCCAACACCCAATGGGAAATGGCGGACCTGTATCGACTTTTCCGACCTGAATAAAGCCTGCCCCAAGGATTGTTTTCCGTTGCCGAGGATCGATCAACTGGTGGATGCCACGGCGGGGCACGAGCTCATGTCCTTCATGGACGCGTACTCGGGCTACAATCAGATCGCGATGAATCCAGCAGACCAGGATCATACCAGCTTCATGACCCCGACTAATGTCTATTGCTATAAGGTCATGTCGTTCGGTCTTAAGAATGCCGGGGCTACCTACCAAAGGCTGGTAAATAGAATGTTCGCGGATCAGATCGGGAAAAACATGGAAGTGTACGTCGATGATATGCTTGTCAAGTCAAAGATTGCCGGCAACCATGTCACCGATCTGGAAGAATGCTTTAACATACTGTGAGAATATGGCATGAGGCTCAATCCTCAGAAGTGCACTTTCGGTGTCGCATCGGGGAAATTCTTGGGTTTCATAGTCAATACCCGAGGAATCGAGGCAAACCCCGACAAGATCAGATCATTGCTCGAGCTTCCTTCCCCCAAGTCGCGGAAAGATGTCCAAGGCCTCACAGGAAGGGTGGCAACACTGAACCGGTTCATTTCCAAATCGACCGACAAGTGTTTACCTTTCTACAACCTGCTCCGGGGAAACAAGAAGTTCGAATGGACAGTGGAGTGTGAAAGCGCATTCCTCGACCTAAAAACGCACCTGGCTGAGCCACCTGTGCTGTCAAAGCCCAAGGTAGGAGAACCTCTTTTCCTCTACATGGCCGTCACTGAGGACGCAGCTAGTGCTGTTCTGGTGCGAGAAGAGGACCAGGCTCAGAAACCGGTTTATTACATCAGCAAGAGACTCCTCGGAGCTGAGTCAAGGTACCCGTTGATGGAAAAACTGGAGTTCTGCCTAATCACGGCCTCGCGAAAACTCAGGCCATACTTCCAGTCCCACTCTGTACACGTCATGACCGATCAGCCTCTAAGGCAGGTTTTGCAAAAGCCTGAAACCTCAGGACGCTTGCTAAAGTGGGCGGTCGAACTCAGTCAGTTCGAGATTTTCTATACTCCCCGAACTACCATAAAAAGTCAAGCCTTGGCCGACTTCGTGGCAGAATGCGCGGGATTCCATGAGATCCCATCGGAAGACTCACATCAGCTCACCTCCTCAGATTCATCGTGGAGGATCTTCGTTGATGGCTCATCTAACGAGAACGGCTCCGGGGCCGGAATCATTCTGATATCCCCAGAGGGGCATAGATTCCACTCGGCGCTGCGGTTCGGGTTCAAGGCGTCTAACAACGAGGCAGAGTACGAGGCCTTGTTAGCTGGACTTAGGATAGCCAGCGAGCTAAAGGCAAGCTCTGTCCAATGCTTTAGCGACTCCCAGCTCGTGGTGAATCAGGTCCTAGGCGAGTATCAGGCGCGGGGTCCCAAGATGGCCTCCTATTTGGCTAAGGTAAAATCCGAACTGTCTACGTTTGGGCAAGGGTCGATCGAACAAATACCTCGGGAGCAGAACGCCAATGCAGATGCTCTCGCCAAGCTCGCCACCTCGGGAGAGGCAGAAACCCTGGGGTTGGTGCCAGTTGAGTTCTTGGACAAGCCCAGCATAGACGGAGATCGAGCAGATATTGGGATGGTTGACATCAGGCCGACCTGGATGACTCCCATAGTTGAGTTCCTCGTCGAGGGCAAGTTACCCGAAGGGCGCAACGACGCACGGCAAGTCCTTTATCAAGCTCTGAGATATACGCTAGTCGAGGGGGTGTTGTACCGACGAGGGCATTCCTTACCCCTCCTCCGGTGCGTTCTTCCAAGTGAAGCGAAGGCCATCCTGCAAGAAGTTCATGACGGATTATGCGGAGACCACACTGGGGGGCAAAGCCTGGCCTTGAAGATCCTTCGGCAGGGTTATTACTGGCCGACTCTGTCCAAAGACTCGATCTCATATGTAAAAAATTGCGACAAGTGTCAGCGGTTCGCCGCGGTTGCCCGGGCTCCTCCGACCGAGCTAAAAATGATCTCGTCTCCCTGGCCCTTCGCCATTTGGGGGATAGATCTAATAGGCGCCCTGCCCACCGGAAAGGGCGGGGTCCGTTACGCCGTGGTAGCCATTGACTACTTCACCAAGTGGGCCGAAGCAGAGCCGTTGGCGACAATAACATCGAAAAAGGTGCTAGACTTCGTGGTTAAGAGCATCATATGTCGATTTGGCCTACCCAAAAAGATCGTCTCCGACAATGGCACTCAATTTGACAGCGACTTGTTCACCGAATTTTGCGAAAGGCACGGAATTGTGAAAAGCTTCTCGTCCGTGGCCTATCCCCAGGCGAACGGCCAGGTCGAGGCTGTCAATAAAACTCTGAAGGCAAGCCTCAAGAAGAGGCTAGATGAGGCAAAGGGGATCTGGCCAGAACAGCTCCCCCAAGTTCTGTGGGCCTATAGGACCTCACATCGGACTCCCACGGGCCACACTCCTTTCTCCCTAACCTTTGGAAGTGAAGCAGTCCTCCCCGTGGAGGTGAAGGTCCTATCGCACAGGGTCCGGTCCTACGACCAAGACGAGAACCGCGAGCTCCTATGTCACTCCTTAGACTTAATGGATGAAAGGCGAGAGGATTCACAACTCCAGCTCGCCCATTATCAACAGAAAATCACTCGCTACTTCAACACTAAGGTCAAAAGACGTGCCTTTAACGTCGGTGATTTGGTCTTGAGGAGAGTTTTCCTGGCCGGGAAAGATCCCAAAGATGGGGTTTTGGGACCAAGCTGGGAAGGACCATACCAGGTCATCGAAATCATCAAAGAGGGAACTTATAAGTTAGCTCAACTTGGTGGAGGGGCGGTCCCACGGACTTGGAATGCTATCCACCTAAAGAAATATTATCAATGAACATTTGTAAGACCTAGAAGGTCACCTTCCATGTATAAATAAAAATCAAATGTTTCTCGTTATTTGCAAGTGTAATTTTAAAGTAACAACGAAAGACCCTTTCCCAGTTACTTAGGGGGCATATGGTACCTGGATATATCCAGGTCTCCTTAACGACTTAGGTGTTAATTTTTATCTACGGATAAGAGTTATCACAAACTAAGTCCTATCCTGGTCTTAACCAGGTCAGAAAACTTAGAAGTAGTTAACTAAAATTTGTTGACCGTGGTTCTTCTTTAAAAGAGCCCGGGATACGGATGAAAGTTGACGCGAACTAAGTTTTTTCAGAATAAGTTCCTGGTCTTAACCAGGTCATAAAACTTAGAAGTTAACAAAAATTTGTTGACCGTGGTTCTTCTTTAAAAGAGCCCGGGATACGGATAAAAGTTGACGCGATCTAAGTTTTTTCAAAATAAGTTCCTGGTCTTAACCAGGTCATAAAACTTAGAAGTTAACAAAAATTTGTTGACCGTGGTTCTTCTTTAAAAGAGCCCGGGATACGGATAAAAGTTGACGCGATCTAAGTTTTTTTCAAAATAAGTTCCTGGTCTTAACCAGGTCATAAAACTTAGAAGTTAACAAAAATTTGTTGACCGTGGTTCTTCTTTAAAAGAGCCCGGGATACGGATAAAAGTTGACGCGATCTAAGTTTTTTCAAAATAAGTTCCTGGTCTTAACCAGGTCATAAAACTTAGAAGTTAACAAAAATTTGTTGACCGTGGTTCTTCTTTAAAAGAGCCCGGGATACGGATAAAAGTTGACGCGATCTAAGTTTTTTTTTTTCAAAATAAGTTCCTGGTCATAACCAGGTCATAAAACTTAGAAGTTAACAAAAATTTGTTGACCGTGGTTATTCTTTAAAGAGCCCGGGATACGGATAAAGTTAACTCGAACTAAGTTCATAAAAATAAAAAGATGAATTCTGACCAAATGCATAAAAATATATATGTAAAACTGGTTGAGCAAATTGTCTCGAGGCGGAAACGCCTCACATAAAAAAGAGAATTACAATAAAAAAGTGTTCAAAATACGTAAACGAGAAGCGTCCTAAGCCCCATCAGCTGGCCCTTTGGAGGTCGCGGTCTCGCCCTGCTCCGCCGCGGCAGAGGCCTCTCCAGTCTCCGATGGAGGAGCCTCCTTATTCAGGCGGGCTTGAAGCTGCGGCAACAAGAACGCCCAGAGGTCCGGCGGCATGAAGGAAAAGTCTGCGTCCGGATTGTGGGACCAGCAGTGATAGAACAGGTCCTGTAAGGACTGCTCCGACACGACCCGCTTGTCTTTCAGGGCGGCCTGGGAGGCCTGGACTTCGGCCTTCGCCGCCTCAAGATCTGTCCGCGATGCGGCCAGGGAGTTTTTAAGCTCTAGGTTCTCGGAGCGAAGCTTCTCTAGCTCGGATGCGGCCAGGGAGTGTTTAAGCTCTTGGTTCTCCGAGCGGATCTTCTCTAGCTCGGCTTTAGAGGCCACCAGAGCGTCTCTCGCCTCCTGAGACTCCCGGAGGGCGGTCTGGCGATCAGCTTCCAAACCCTCGAGCTGGGCCTTGGTCCTAACAATGCCTCTATAGGCGGCAGCCATGCCCTGCAAGAAAAGAATGATAAATTAGCAAACTGGAAGGAAAAAGGCGGCGTGTGAGTGTTAAAGCCTTAAAAGAAAGGGGCACTTTACCGTTAAGGTCATGTCCATCGCAGACTCTATAACTCGGACCGGGCTTGTTGTTTCGATGGCCCGGAGCTCCTTCTCCCTGATGTTGTAATAGTGGCTGACGGCGTAGCTAGCCGACTCATACACCGTCCCCCGGAATGCTTCGGGCATCTTCTCCAGAGCCCGGGGGTCGACCGGGATACGCACGTCCGGGGCTGCCGCGGCCAGATTCCCGACCTCTATTACCCCGTCCTGAGCGGCCAGTGGAGATCGTTGGGGTGGCGGGTGCATGAGCCCTGTCCTGGCGACAGGGAGGTTCGCCCCCGCGACCTGGGATGGCGGGGCTTTCTCCTTCTCCTTAGCCGGGGATTTGGTGGAGGCCCCGGCCGAGCTCTTGGACTCGCGAAGCCTCTTTAGCCTCGGCCCTGCTGGGGGATTCCCACCGAACACAACGCCCCGCAGACTATTCCCGGGCTGAGACATCTCTTCTGCCAAGAACAAAAAACATGGTTATTAGCAATCATGCAGAAATAAAGACAAAAGGTCCAAAGGCAATAAGAAAGAAAATACTAAGGGAACCCTACCCCCCGAGCTGGAAGAGCCTAGGACGATTATCTCGCGAACTGGCGAAGGTTCTAGGTCCGTTTCTGAATCGGGGCTGGACTCTTCTACGTACTGCCTAATCCCCGGAGCATAGATGCCCCTCTGGAGCGCAGGCCACGTGCGTAAATTGGTCCCGTACTCCTCAAAAATGACCGACCTAAAGGCTAGGGTATTATCTACTACTACGGTACCCTTAGGCCGACTCTCTTGGTTGTCCAGCACGAGCTGGTCAACGCAGTGGAGCAGGAGCGTGTCCAGGTCCGGATTCCTTGGGTGACGATGGACGAGCTGCCTAGGGTTGAACCTAACCAGCCGGGGGTCTGCAGTGGCCCTATCTACGTTCTTAAATAAGTAAGAGTTACCTTGACCAGAAGGACCCGCGGCTGCTCCGGATTGGGCCCTCTCCTCGCTCATCCCCTGGGCGACCTCCAAGGTCCTCTTCCTGTTCCTCACCAGAGGAACTTCCTCACCTTCTTCCTCGCCTTCGTCGTCTGCGACCTCCTCCGTGACGATCGGTCTGTTGTCGCGAGCTGGGGGAGGCCCCTGGGGCCTTTTCAAATTCAAAGTCTGATTTGGAAAAATCAGCTTGCAAAATATCATCGTCTCGTCCGTCACGAGCACGCGGTAGTCTTTCTCACTGGGGGGCAAGTTCGCCAGTGTATCGTATTGACCCCCGAGGGTCACAGACTTTTCGGTCCTCGAGTAGATGGCTGCAAGGTTGGTTGAAGTCAGAAGTGGAATAAGGGACGAGCTAAAATAAGATAACTGTTAAAAGGCGAGCTAAATCAAGGATCACTTACGAGGACGGTTGAAATAGTGATGATCGCAGTTTCGGAACCCAGTTGACATAAAAAACTGGTCTTTGAAGTCGTTTGGATGACTCGGCAGCTCGATCACTGCTGCTGTGTTAGGGAAGCGGGTTAAGTAATAGAACCCGTCGCCTCGCCCCCGCTGGTCCGGGCTGGCTTTGAGGCAGAAGAAATATAGAATATCAGCAGGAGTGGGGACCTCCCACTCATGCTTTTGGAACAAATACCTCAGTCCCTCCAGCAGACGGTATGAATTGGGGGGGAGCTGAAATGGGGCCAACCCCACATAGTTCAGAAAATCAGCAAAATACTGATCCAGGGGGAGGAAGGCCCCTGCCTTGAAGTGTTCCCCGCTCCAGGCCGCGAACGACTCGTCGAGCGGCGTGCAGCTCCGCTACCCATCCGCAGCAGGTCGGGCGATCACGGAGGTCTTCCCCAGAGGAATGTTGTGGTTGAGGAAGACTTTGGTGATCTTTGCCTGGCTGGTTATCTTCGAGACGATTCTCTCCGCCTCGAAAAACGCGTCAGGAGCCACCTCGGCTTGCTTCTCCACCGCTGGCCCAAAGTGAGGAATTGGCGAGCTGGTCACCACCGCCTTTCCTTTATCCTGCTCGGAGGACGAACTTCCCACATTCTTTTGTGGCAGATTTCTCTTTGGAGCCATCTGGTCGCCTATCGAACAAAAGAAAACACTTTAGAAAAGGCGACCCAAGCAGGAGAGTGAAGCAAGTATTAAGTACACGAGCTGGGGTAAGCCCAGCCCGTGAAGAGTGGTGCCACGCGTTCCAAGGAACACGCGCCTATGCCCCCAACAGATCCCAGATTACTCGAAATTCGTGTGTCAGAGGACTCAGGGTAAAAAATTGCCTTGGGGGGAAAGTTTCAACAAGCAAGGCATGGCAAAACCGCTTTTAAGGCGTATTCCCTAAGCTACCCGGTTTTTGCACCCAAAATTCCTAAGGGTCCTACCCAGAAATTGTTCCTAAGAAAGAACCATGGAAACCATATTCTAAGATGATGTCCCATGGCAAGTATGCCCTAATCTAAGAAGGGCCGTCACCCTCCATATCCGCGCGACCCAGAAAACCTCTGCATGTGGCTACAGTAAAAAATTTTGCCTAAGCTACAGTGGCATGCTTTCAAGAATAAACAAGGACAGGAGACTTACAGTTAGATGGTGAGTGAGGTTGCTGCGCTGGTAGGAGCTTCGTTGGCACAATGGTCTCCGAAGTTTTGAAGGAACTCGTACGCTTAAGCTTCGTGAACGAAGAAGATGAGAGCAATGGAAATGAGGGTTTTGTTCTTCGGAAGGTCAGAGAAAACAAGGAAAGTTGAGAGGTTTTGAATGGTAAGGTGGCCCGTGCGTGGGATGACCACCCCTTTTTATACACGGGAAGGGTCACGTGTAAAAGGCCCTTGGGAGACCCTCCACTCGAAATGTGAAACGACGGCTGGACAGTAGGCTAGGCCATTTAATGCGGTTCTCGTAGAGTGTACCGTCGCCACCCACGACGTTCCACGTATCAGACGCATGCGAAAAGCATGGAATGCGAAGGGTTGTGGGAGAAGTCTAAAAGCCCCTACTATGGTCTCCCATATCTGACGTCATGGACCACGAGCAGGAGCTTGGGGGGCAGATGTACGCCCTGGTTTTCCCACGGGCTGTTTAGCAGGACGAGCTTCGGACTAAACATGATTTAGCCCGAGGCTCCCACAGGCCAGAGGCTCTATTTTCAGGACGGGCCCTTTCTAGCTCGAGGGGGATCCTGTTTCCAGCTCCCTCTTGTTGCACCAGGAGCTGGGAACAACATCCGGCGACCACTGACGGATCAGCTCGGGTTATGGATTGCTCCGGTAGCGAGCTTCTCAGGAAGCTCTGACCCTATGGGAAGTCAACACGCAAGATAAACGTGCATAATCCTGCCATCACGTGTCCGATATCCCCCTGACTTCTCGGACACGCAGCAGGAACGTGCGTATTCAGACACCCACGGACGGGTTGGGCCGTGCGGCCCATTATCTCCTTCCATACTGATTAGACCACACTTGTGTGTCAGGTTTAGGAATTAATCATGAATATCACAGACTTGATATGACAAATGGTAAGGTCACGGGATGACCTCCCTACCAACTTCCAGGTGCCTTCTCCTATAAATATGGAGACCCTGGGAGTTGATAGGGGTTGGAAAAATAGTCTTGTAAGAACTATATACTTGGTAAACCAATTACCCAGAAAAGATCAATAATATTGACTAGTGGAGTAGAAGGATTTTAACCTTCGAACCACTTAAAAACGTGTCTGGAGTCACCTAGTTCTTTCCACAAAGATTTCATATCTGTGACGGTTCTACTTTTAAGTACTAATCTCTTTCTCTTCTTCTCTTAATTATCTGTTGCCGAAGAACCGCGTCAACAGGAATAACCGAGCCCCCTCAGAGGCTCGGACCCGAAATCCTGGTGCCACGCAGAATATTCCAGAGCCTAATCGAGCGAATTCAGGACCTTCTACACCCCATAATGGATGACAGCCACCATCACCAATAAGGCGCCCCTTGCCAATTCAGAGGGATGCGCAACCGGACCATCATGATAGGGAAAGGCGAGTTGGGCGACTGCTAGGGAACGTAGGGGTCCCCATTTCACGAGGAGCCAAATGTCTCGATCTCAAACTATTGAGACAAGGAGACCAGCAGGAAACCCATCTCGTAATAATCATGCAACGAGCCATGTCAGTGAAAGCTCAGGTGACACTAGGTCCGTGAGTATATATAACCCAGAACCCAAGAACGCCAGAAATCGAGGAGATCACCCAGATTTACGGGAGCATTTAAACCATAATTGGGGAAGTGATAATCCCCCAAATCCAGATCTGAGAGATCATCTCAACGGGCGCAAGAAAATGATTTAAAATCCAATGCCAAGATGGGGAACTGGAGTTGTAATCAACGATAACCAGTTCCCCCCGGTTCAGGCCAGGCCTCCCGTAGATCCAATCCAAGAAAGGATTGAGCAGTTGGAGAGAGCATTCAGGCTCTTGTAGAATGAACGTAGCCGGAAACGGGACAAAGAGTTCGATGAGGAACTCGAGCCCTTTGCCCCACATATCTCTAGCACCCCATTTCCTCAAGGATTTAGAATTCCTCATGTCCCGCCATTCAATGGAAATTCAGATCCGTACAGCCACTTAAGCACGTTCAACACAATTATGCGAGCCAGCAATGTAGGCTACGAGCTCAGGTGTATGCTGTTCCCAACTTCTCTCACGAGACCAGCAAAAAATTGGTTTGAAAAATACAAGAGGCATTCGATTGCCTCCTAGGATCAATTGTCGAAAGATTTCAAGAAACAATGCAAAGCCATGGTCGGCATCAGGCCCGAGGCTTCAGCCTTGACCAATGCCCGTCAGCAGCCAAATGAGTCATTGAAAGGTTATCTCACAAGGTTTAACTTGGAAGTTGCTCAAGCTCGTGATGTCGACGACGGTGGCCATTTAATGGTCGTTCGAGCCGGAGTAATGCCTGGGAGTCCTCTTTGGGAAGACTTGCAAAGAAAGCCTGTAATATCCTTAACCAAGTTCAATTGAAGAGCTCAGAGGTTTGTTAATGTAGAGGAGGCAAGGCCAGAATTGAATATGACCTCTCAGCCTACAACTACAACAACGAACACTAACTCAGCCTCAACCTCGGCAGGTCCTACAACTTCAAAACCCCCCGGGGACAACCCTTCCAAGAGAAAGAAAAATGAGGGGAGTAACCTCAAGGCAGATGGGGGAAAGAAGAAGAAAGGAGAAAGATACTTCTCCATATACAAGGTGTATACCGAGCTCAATGAGTCTCGAGAGAATATCTACCTGACTAATGAAAATCAGGTTCCTTTTAGGCGACCTGATCCCATGAGAAACCAAAAGGCAAAAAGATATTCTAGTAAATATTATAGATTCCACAGAGATATCGGGCATACAACTGATGAGTGTAGACAACTAAAGGATGAGATCTAAGGATTGATCTCGAGGGGGTATTTCGGACAGTAAGTAAGAAACTGAAACCCCAATCAGGTTTCCACCAGCCAAAGGGCAGTAGCTACACCACCTGCCCAAAATAATAACTCTCGACCTCGTGAGGATGAGCGACCCCCTCTGATTGATGGAGAAGATAACCATCTCGGGGGGACCTCATATCGTAGGATTGGGCAAGAATGCCCAAAAAAGATATGTCAATAAGTTAAAAACTGGTGATGGTTCTCCCTACAAACCTGAACCTAGAGCTCTGAAACAACAAAGGGTTGAAACACAACCCATAACTTTTACTGAAGAGGATGCGTCTCATGTCCAGTTCCCCCATAATGACCCCCAGGTCATCACCCTTCAGCTTGCGAACAAGATGGTACACCGAGTCCTGATTGATAATGGGAGCTCGGTAAATATCCTCTACAAAGCCACTTTAGAAAAGATGGGACTCGCGCTTTGCAACCTAAAATCCTGTGCAACCACGTCGTATGACTTTTCAGGAAAAGGGATTTCCTGTATGGGATCCATCGAACTCCCTGTGACTGTGGAAGACTACCCGGTCTCTGTAACCAAAATGATGGAGTTCGTTGTAGTGGATCTTCCATCGGCCTATAACGTATTGCTTGGGAGACACGCCCTAATAGGGCTGGGGGCAGTATCTTCAGTCAGGCATCTGGCCATCAAGTTCCCGACTTCTGGGGGCATCAGAACTTTGAAAGGGGACCAGCTGGCGGGAAGGGAATGCTACAACATTTCCATCAGGGGGAAGAAACAAACAAGTGCACAAGCACTTGTCATAATTCGGAATAAGGACAGCACGATCTTGGAAATCGACGAGGATATCGACCCTAGAGTATAAGAAAGAGCAAACCTCAAACCATTGGAAGAGCTCAAAGAGGTCAAGCTCGAAGAAGTCAATCCCCCAAAAACTGTGAAGGTGGGAAAAACCCTTTCAGAAAAAACAAAGTAGCAATTAATTTGCTTCTTAAGGAAGAACCAGGATGTTTTCACGTGGTCACATTTGGACATGGTAGGGATAAGTCCGAATGTGATAAGCCATGCACTTAACATTGACAAGCGCTTCCCCCCGAAGCAACAAAAACGAAGACTCCTGGATGATGATAGAAAGAAAGCCTTAAAAGAAGAGGTTGACAGGTTAAAGGAAAATTGGTTCATACGAGATGCCTTCTATCCTGATTGGATCGCCAACCCAGTGCTGGTCCCAAAACCTAACAGAACGTGGCGAACTTGCATCGATTATTCCGACCTCAATAAGGCATGCCCAAATGATTGATTTCCCCTACCTCGGATCGATCAGCTCGTAGATACCACGACTAAGCACGAACTTATGTCATTCATGGTTGCTTATTCTCGATATAATCAGATCGCCATGCACGCACCCGACCAAGAGCATACGAGCTTTGTAACCGATAAAGGGTTGTACTGTTACAATGTTATGCCTTTCAGGCTAAAAAATGCTGGAGCGACGTACTAAAGGCTTGTGAACAGGATGTTCTCTGAACAGATAGGTAATAACATGGAAGTATATGTTGATGATATGTTAGTCAAATCTAAACATAACGATAACCATGTAGACAACCTCGAAGAATGCTTTTCCATATTGCGGAAGTACAACATGAAACTCAACCCCCAAAAATGTTCTTTCGGAGTATCTTTGGGGAAGTTTCTGGGCTTTATAGTAAATGGGCGAGGAATAGAGGCTAACCCAGACAAGATCTAGGTGTTAATTGACATGCCCTCACCTCGAAAGCATAAAGATGTCCAGAGTTTAACTGGACGGATGGCGGCATTAAGTAGATTTGTCTCTAAATCCACGGACCGATGTCTTCCATTTTTCAACCTTTTGAGAGGAGGCAAAAAATTTGAATGGACAGAGGAATGCGAGCTCGCATTCCAGGACCTAAAGAAACACCTCGCGGAACCTCTGATCTTGTCAAAACATATCACAAGAGAAGTCTTGTACTTGTATCTCGCTACAACCGAGCACGCCATCAGTGTTGTGCTCGTCCGAGAAGACCAGAAGGTGCAAAAACCAGTGTATTATGTCAGCAAAAGGTTACTGGGGGCAGAATCGAGATACCCGTTGATGGAAAAACTGGCCCTTAGCCTGATCCACTCATCTCGAAAGCTCCGACCTTACTTCCAAGCACATCCCATCCATGTGCTGACTAACCAACCACTGCGGCAAGTCTTGTCCAAACCCGAGGCCTCAGGAAGATTGTTAAAATGGGCTATTGAACTCGGACAATTCAAAATCACTTATCATACAAGAAGGACCATAAAAGGGCAAGCCCTGGCAGACTTAATTGTGGAATGTACAGGAGTGTCTGATGACAAAGTTATAACCCCAGCCCACAAGCTATGGAAACTTTATGTCGATGGATCTTCCAACGAAAATGGATCGGGGGTAGGGATTGTATTGATCACTCCAACTGGAAGTCGATTTCACTCTGCCTTGAGGTTTAGCTTCGCAACATCTAACAATGAGGCTGAGTACGAAGCTCTACTAGCAAGACTCCGAATAGCCAAAGAGCTCAAGGCCAAAGCAATACATTTCTACAGTGATTCGCAGTTGGTGGTCAACCAAATCTTAGGGGAATATCAGGCTCATGGCATAAGAATGGCCGCATATTTAGAAAAAGCTAAAGCGGTGCTTGAACTTATCGAGTTCTATACGATAAAGCAGGTTCCCCGAGAGCAAAACTCCAATGCGGACGCCTTAGCCAGAATCGACACGTCCAACGAAGTCGATGCGCTGAATGTAGTACCAATAGAGCACCTGTCGACTCCCTGTATCAGCGAGCCTGAAAAGGAAGATGTAGGCATGATTGACTCCGAACTGACCTGGATGACCCCAATAATTGATTACCTCGAAACTGGTATTCTCCCAGCAGAATGGAACAAGGCTCACAAATTGATGTATCAGATTCCAACACTATTGTTGAAGGAAGGTTATATCAGCGAGGATATTCTATGCCATTACTCCGATGTGTGACTCCACCCGAGGCCAAGAAAATCTTGGAAAAAATTCATGAAGGATTTTGTGGAGACCACATTGGGGGGCATAGCCTATCAAAGAAAAGTATAAGACAAGGATACTTCTAGCCCACTATCAAAGTAGATGCATTTGAGTATGTCAAGAAATGTGATAAATGCCAGCGATACGCTACAATTTCGCGAGCTCCACCATCTAAGCTAACCATGATGACCTCCCCATGGCCATTTGCGGTGTGGGGAATCGATCGTATAGGCTCGTTGCCAACTGGCAAGTATGCAGTGGTCGCGGTCAATTATTTTACAAAATGGACCGAGGCCGAACTTCTGGCAACGATTACCTCGAAAAAAGTCTTGGACTTTGTGGTAAAAAACATCATCTGCCGATATGGAATGCCAAGGAAAATAGTATCAAATAACGGTACTCAATTCAACAGTGAATTATTCACCCATTTTTGTTAAAAAATGGAATAATAAAAAGCTTCTCCTCCGTTGCCCATCCCCAAGGAAATGGCCAGGTCGAAGCGGTAAATAAGACTCTCAAGAGTTCTATGAAAAAGAAGTTAGAAGAAGCTAAGGGAAAATGGCCCAAGGAGTTACCCCAAGTTTTATGGGCATATCGGACTACAACTCGCACTTCAACAGGGCATACCCCTTTTTCCCTGGCATATGGGTGTGAGGCTATGTTACCAATCGAGGTCGAAATAACCACCATTCGTAGCCATGCTTATGATCAAGCCTCGAACCAATCCTAGTATGAAGTAAGTTTGGACCTTATTGAAGAGAGGCGAAATGAAGCTCAGCTGAGAAATGTGGTATATCAGCAACGAGCTACCCGATATTTCAATAAAAAAGTTCGGGACAGGAACTTCGAATTAGGAGACTTAGTGCTACAAGGGACCCAACTGCTGGAGTACTTGGGCCTAATTGGGAAGGACCTTACCAAATCGAGTCAGTTATCCGAATCGGCGTCTATAAATTGGCGAGGTTAAACAAAGAATTGGTACCACGAGCTTGGAATGGAAAACATCTACGACCTTACTATCAATAGTGTAGGAATGATGTCTCATGTAACCATGCTTGTCTATCTTTACAAAATTTTATTAATAAAGTGTTCGATTTTGCTCAAAAGTCATTCTTGTTTCAATATGTTGTATTTTTTGCACTCTCTTAATTTAATATCCTATGATCACACTCATAGGATATTAAGGGGGCATCAGTGGTATATATACCATAAGTTTGAAAAAAATAAATAACGTAAATATAACATACACAAAAACTAACAAATGACTGGACCGTTAACCTGACATAAAAGTTACAAGTGTATTCTCGAAATAAGTGTCTAGATATAATCAGATGCGCGAGCTAAGATAATTTGGACGTAACCAGATTATTAAAAATAAAGTGTCTGGACATAACTAGATGCGCGAGCTAAGATAATAAAGTGTCTAGAAACGACTAGATTCGCGAACTAGTGTGATCTGGATATAACTAGATAAAAAAATATATAAGTGTATGGATTACGAACCAAACACTACCTAAATATGTTTGGAACAAACCAGCTAAAACTGATCGACACAAGTAGGAAAAAGATAAACCTACTTTGAACTAAGTCGATACCGAGGCTGGAATATTTTGCAAGAAGATAGTTTTGACCTCATAACCTCAGGGAGCTACTTGAGGAAAAGGAAAAGTGACTAAGAAAAAGCAAGATATAACTAAACTACCCATTTTACATACCATTCGAGTACTTTCGAGTGCATGGTAAAAGTAAGGTCCGACCTTGACAAATAACGAGATCAGACATGGATATATTGAGTAAATTGTGCATGAATGCATCGAAACTCAAGCCTAAATCCAACATATGTTTGTATGAATAAACAAACATGAAGGCAAAAATTTAATGTAAATTGCTCAAAATATTTCGATCTAAGAATTGTAGGGAAAAAATATTAAAGTAAAGCCGAACATAATATTAAAAATATCAAGTGTAATCTGGAATAAACGAAAATAGCTCTCTTACGAGCTGTAAATTGTTCTCGCTCCAAGGGCATAAACAAAAAAAAGAAAGGCCCTAAACTATTACAAAAAAATATATTAAATGGGACGCAGCCCATGATCGAGCTCTAGGAGGCAGGAGCATCCCCCTTGGCAACACTTGACCCCTCCTTAGCCTTCTCATCTTCTTCCTGAGCAGCCTCCTCTGCCTCTAGCCGAGCTTGTCATTTAGCCAGAAGCTCTCCTCAAAGGTGCCCAAGAAGCTCGTATCGAGATTGGCATTGTTGGCCCAAACCCTGTACATGGCCATATCAACTGCTCGATCCTTCCTCTACTCGAACTCCTCGAGGAGGCAAGCCTTTTCACCCTCCATTATCTCAAAGGTGGCCTTTTTCTCCTCCTCGAGTTTGGCGTTCAGCTTCTCAAGCTCCTCAGTCCTGGAGCTCTTCTCTTTGAGCTCAGAATTCAGCTTCTCAAGCTCCTCGACCCTGAAGCTTTTCTCTTTGAGCTCAGCCTCCAGCTTTGTCTTTGCATCTTTAAACTCATCAGCGAGCTTGAGTTGGAGACCCTTTGACTCCTAAGCATAGGACATACTCGCATGAACCTCATTGTTCAGCTTGTAATTTAGCTGAGCAACTATAGTGAGAGCCTAACACAAACATTAAGTTAGAACATGTTCCAAGACCAGAGCTCAAATAAATGACAGTAAGAAAAATTACCGAAGAGATGAGCTCGGTACTCTTGTCATAGAGGACATTGGAGTCCCTAGCATTGACCAGGAACTGCCATTGAGGAGCCCCAAGACTGCTGAAGCTTTGGCCCACTCGAGACAAGACGTCTGAGCTGAGAGTGGCTTCATGAGTCCCGGCAGCGTTGTCGATAACATACTCATCAGAATGAGTAGAAATCGACAACAAGCGCTCCCGAGTGGGAGCTGATTTCTTCAGAGCTGGTGCAGCGGTTGGAGGGTTTGGACAACAGGAGGCAGGGAAGGATTATCTACCGCAGGAACGTCAACCTAGGGACTGGAAGTCGCGACTGGGCTCGGAACAAGAGGAGCTAGAGGAGGAGGAGTCACCTCAGTCCTTTTAGGGATTTTGGCAGGCCGGCCAGTTTTTTGTGAGGCTTTCGGGCGCTTGCTCTGCTTGGCTCCCGAACAGCTGTTGAGCATATTCTTGAGGTCAGAGTCCATAGTGCCTGCATAATCAAATCACATTAGAAAACGAGCTTAAAATGCTAAAGTAAGCGTAAGACATACAGTTAAAGGAAATAAAGACAAGTGACAAGAAAACTAACTGGAACTCTCCCCCGAGCTCGTGCTCGAGGACTAGGTAATTCCCCTATCTTCAGAGGAGGCTGAGGGAGTCCCTTCCCTATACGTGGAAGTCAACCTCAAAAGGTCCCTATAGTCATTTTTCCCATATTGAACGGCTACCCCATCCCAAACTTCATTCAGACTATACATGGTTTGGTATTTCCCCAGCTAGCTATCAAACCTATGGACCCTATCATCTACCCAAGACCATACATAAAAGTTATCCCTATAATCCGGGAATAAGATCAGGGTGTCGGGTCTATGTTTAAGAATGGAAGGAGACCACAAGACCGAGCTGAGAATGACCTTACCTCTGTCACTCGAGCTCGAGGCCTCGTCGTTGGCGTCATTCCCCGAGCACGGACTCGTGGGACGGCAAACTGGGGACCGTGCTTTTGAGCTTCGCCTCGAGGAATCTTGTCAATAGGGAGTGGCACATGCTCCCACTTGGTGTACTTCCGGTAGGCGGTATCATCTGTTGATTGGTTCTGCTCCAGAAGACCGCAGGCTCGAAGCTTATCTTCATGAAGAAGATAAGATAGGGAGCGCCTACCGTATGGAAGCTGGAGCAGAGTTTCTTTGTGCTCCTTCATAGCATCTGTAGGGGTAGAATGATGATAGTTAGCCGAAGAGTTGAATACATTATGATTAGTTCGAGCTTAAGTGAAAGTCGAAGCATGAAGGGAAAGGGAGTCATATACTTACGAATTCGTCTGAATGAGTAAAACTTTGAGGGAGCCAGGCTGTCTATCCAAAAGAACGCCAGCTTGAAGTTAGGAGGATGGTTGGGCATGTCTTCCAAATTCTTCCTCTCCTTGGGATAGCTCGATAGGTAGTAGAAGCCATCTCCTCCCCGAGCTCGGGAGGGGTCGTTTTTCAGACAAAAGAGATACATGATCTCTCTTGGCAAAGGTCCTTCCCACTTCAGTTCGTGGTATAGTGACCTTAGGGTTGACAAGACCCAGTATGAGTTGGTCTGGAGCTAGAAAGGCATGAGCCCAAAAAAATCCAGAAAGTCCTTAAAAAAGGACTTCAAGGGCAATAAGGCCCCTGCCTTCATATGCTCGTGACTCCAAGCCGGGAGCTTCAGCTTATTATCGGGACGGTCGTCTCCCGAGGCGTAGCATCTTCGTTCATCTGAGGTAGGAGCTCTACCCCTCAGTGAGCCTGACAATCCTAGGCCGTGGTGAGCTACGATGTTGGTGATTTGCCCTAACGAAGAAACCGAGCTCCAATAATGCTCGGCCTCGAAAAATTCCCCCCTTGAGGTAGGAATGGTAGTCGGCTATGAGGTGGATGGGTGACTTGATGACTCCTCCATCAGCGAGAATGCAAGATCACCCGGCTTGAAGGCAACCGTTACTTTAAGCTTGGGGTCAAGAGGGATCGGTCTAAGCTCGGGATTCAGGTCTGGATAGGCGACCCAAAGTTTTTCCTTTTTCTCTCTTCAACCTCATCGATTTGGCGCCTGAAGTGAGCTCGAATATCTTCTTGCTCACACCTCACTTTGTGCTCGCAAATTAGTCGCTGATTTCGAGTGAAGGGTGATTCAGGGCTCGGAGTTGTCAGAGAATAGGGAATTGCAAGTACTGACCCTCACCGTTTTTCATAATTCTGCGACATCTAGCAAGAAAGAAAAGGGAGAGGGCCAGGCATACAAGAAATAAAATATAAAATTCAAGATAGTTCGAGCTCGAATGCTCGAGACCATGGAATAAGCTCGATCGAAAGAACGGGATTGAACTCGGAAGAAACCTGAGCTATTGAAAGAGTCAGACTTCGAGCGTGTATTTAACGCGAAGGGGGAAGTGGACTTATTTTAAAGAATCCTGGATTTTCAGGGGGAAAGTTGGCAGTTACTCAAAAGGGTGATATGTGTTTACCCTAAAAACGACTGCTGATGACGTAGCAGAGATTTCTCACACGTGGTTGACACGTGGCCAAAGTACTGCTCGACTATCGACCAGAAGCACGTCGCTTCGTCGGGGCTTAACATTTAGATACGACCAGGCTGGTCGTATAACTTGATTTTTTTCCTTCTTAAACTGTAATCTTATAATTAATACATTGAATATCTCCTCATTATGACCTTGATACGCGGTTATTAAGGAAAGATATGGCCCGTTGGCCCATGTAACCCTCCTTAAGCCTATAAATATGCATGAAATAGCTCAAGGAAGGGACTTTTGATCCCTGAATTTCTTTGCTAAGATAGAGAGAGAAAGAGAGCTATAGTGCAATTATCCATTGTTTTATTGTATTTCTTCTAAGGTTTGTGAAACTCAAGAACCCTAGTTCTTTGATCACTGCTTTGAGATTCAATCTTAATAATAGCATTAAGTGGACGTAGGTCATTACCATCTTTTGGGGCCGAACCACTATAAATCCTTGGTGTTTTCTTCTCTTCCATTAGATTATCTTTCTTACTTGTCGTTTTATCTTTTGTCGTATATTTGACTCCGTGTCGTTGGCCAAATCAAGGGTCAACAATATGTTCTTGAAAATCTGGGTTCTCGAGCTTCATATTCTTCAATTCTTGAGTTTAAATTAAAAAAAATTAGTTATAATGCTCTTTTTTTATCTGACAGTTATAATGTTCTTAATTAGTGCATTATATGATTTTAGATGAATTTTTTTGGATTTTGATGTTGCGGAAAATTTCGCATTTTAAAGATGGATTTTGAATTTGTAACTTGTTCTTATCTTTCATCTAAAAAATATTTAATTTTAATTATTTTTTAGTTTTATACTACTTTAAAATTTATTGTTTTAATTATTTTTCTAATTTTAAATCAATTGAAATTAATTTTTAAAAAGAGGTTTAATCTAGGCCTTACACATGTACCCAACATCACATTCACGGAACCCTAAGTAACAGAACTGGATATAATTAATATTTTACTACCATTGGGTACTTTCCCCGCTAAAAAAAAAGATTGAGTCTATGTCGCGTACAAAGCCTAAACATTAGATAGTTTTGCCGCAAATATATAAATAACTAATTGTAGATGGACGATGAAAGAAAAAAATGGCGTGCCAATAAAAGCATCGTTAAAAAAAATTGTGACAAAAGTCCATAATCTTATTAAAAGTTGCACTTAAACCCCATTTTTTTACAGCAAAAGTACCTTCCGTTAATATTTTGGTGTGTCAGTTTGTTATTAACAGTTAAGTACTGATATGGCTAACACATGGCACAATGTGATTGATTATGTTAATAAATAAATTATTTTAAAATGAATAAAAATATTGTGTACCCATATACATTACTTTTACTTTTACTTTCTCTCTCTCTTCATAGTCACTTATGCATCGACGATTAGAGTTCCCCCTGCTACACATGCAGGCCCACTGAAAGCCATTTTGCCAACAACTTCACACCTCAATTTTCACTAGAAAACTTTTGCAAGCGCCGGTCAAAGGTGGCATTGGCGACATTTGACTACATCAACCAGTGTTATTTGGCCACACCGAGGCGTGGGTGATATCATTGGAAGAAACTATTTGACATTTTTTCTATATCACCGACATTTTCTGGTGAGTTGATAGATATATCCGCGACTTTATAAGCTTTTTACAGGGACTCCAGTGACTGTTTAGACTCAAGGGTGGTCCTATCACAACCCACTCTTTGAGATGATCATTTTGGCATATGACAAGTATATGTTTCTTATCGTTGCTAGATAAGATGCTAGAATGGGTCAGTTTTGTGTTGCATCTCAAAAGTAACTTTTTAATTTTATTAAGCAAAAATTAACTTAAATGATTCCCCAAAATGTGTATTTTTACCATGATTCGAAAAAGTAAGTTACTTTTGTTATTGGTTTATCAACTATCACTATAATTCAACAAATCACAAATCACTACAATTATGTCATTGAATTAAATTTTCGGCCTCAATAACTTGAAACCGTCCAAAACTTGAGAAGCAACTTCCTCAAATGTCGTTTTCATGTTGAATAGTTGGTCTTGAAATTGATCTTGGTTAATAGTCTTATTCTTCTTTTCTTCTCGACAACAGATAAAAAAAAGTGACTTTGGACATTTCTTATTAGTATTGAAACATTTTATTGCACCTAATTCTGCATAATTTTTATCTATGTGTACCATCTATACATAGGATAAACATAACTTATATAATACTTGAATAAACGCAATATGATAAATACAATATTTATATCTACTAAATTAAAGATACATAAATATTATAATTATAAATAATACAATATAAATAACTTATAATATATATAACAATATTATAATTATAAATAACTTATAATATATATATAACAATATAATATTATAATTATAAATAACAATATATAAATAACTATAATATAAATAGCAATTATAATTAATTTACACAATAATTATAAAGAACAAAATTAAAAGCCGAGGCCTGTGTAACACACAGTTTCCTTAAAACAGATTCGCCGCCTCTACGAGGTTTCGACGTCTATCTCCCAGGATACAACGGTGAACGACAAGTAACTCAATTACTTCGCCGAACCAAATATACCCGAACTCTATCACACTAGAACAAATCTAAGAACTCTAAAGAGTAGAAAGGAAAAAACAATATTGAAAATATACATATCACAATCTTCAAAGGAAGACAAATATATATAAGTAAATATGTTTTGGTGTAAATAAAACTAATGCCTCTAATCTCTATATATAGGCTATTCTTGAGACAAACTTTTATTCACAAAAGATGTGGGACAAAAACCAAATTTGGTTTTTCCATTCAAATATCCAACAATCCCCCACATGAATGGAAAACTGACTCAAGAATAACCAACAGATGGTTTGGACCTAGGTGATAGAGTTCAACGGTAGAAGCCTGCATAGGATAAGTAGGTGTTACCCTTTGAACCTTCCCTTGTGTAAGTATATTTACTTTACTGGCTGATCAGTAGACGCGATGTCTTTGAACTGTTCTGCCGTTCGTGTAAACGATGATATACCACACACAGGAATCTTCCTGACATATATTGGTTCTCAAGATTATGTTCGTTTTGGCCCTGAACATTTCCCTGGTTCTGCAAGAGATATTCTAGGAATTGAGCCCTTATTCAATCTCTATAGAAGCGGCCCATCTTCTCTCTCACATAGGTGATTTTCTTAATTAAGAGTAACCCGTATTACTCTGCTCGACATTTCGACGCATAAGAAATCATTAAAAGCATAGCTTAACCTTTACCTTACGGTTATCACTGTTTCATCATAGGAATGGACAATGAGGATAACCCCCACAGTGATCCAACATAGTCTTTACAGTTTTAGTTGTCCCTTTGAACCTAGATCTTGGGATCTCCAGTCAACTAGGTGGGGTGTCTACTGTATTGACTTTATTCATTCATGGGCTTTAGACCCATTCCCCTCGATGATTTTTCAACCAACTCTCTATTTAACCCTTTGGTTAGCGGATCCGCAATATTATCCTTTGACTTCACATAGTCAATAGAGATAACTCCAGTTGAGAGTAGTTGTCTAATGGTATTGTGTCTACGACCTATATGTCTAGACTTACCATTATACATATTATTATGCGCCCTACCAATTGCAGATTGACTATCGCAATGTAAGCCAATAGCTGGCACTGGTTTAGGCCATTTTGGAATATCTTCTAAAAATTGACAAAGCCATTCAGCTTCTTCGCCACACTTGTCTAAGGCAATAAACTCAGATTCCATCGCGGATCTAGCTATTACCGTTTGTTTAGAAGATTTCCATGATACAGCTGCACCACCGAGTGTAAACACATATCCACTCGTAGACTTTGAGTCTTTCATATCATATATCCAATTAGCATCACAATACCCTTCAAGTACTGCTGGATATTTAGTATAGTGCAGCCCATAGCTACGAGTAAATCGTAAGTACCTAAGTACTCTTGTTATTCCTTTCCAGTGGTCAGACCCTGGATTACTCGTGTATCTACTCAGTTTACTAACTGCGTAGGCTATATCAGGTCTTGTACAACTCATTAAGTACATTAGACTTCCAATAATTCTAGAGTACTCTACCTGAGAGACACTCTCCCCTTTGTTCTTGAACAAATGTAGACTCGAATCTACAGGGGTTCTGGAGACACCAGAATCTTCTTTGTTGAATTTCTCAAGAATTTTGTCCACATAATGTGACTGACTTAGAATGATCTTATCAGATGTCCTTGAGATTTGAATCCCCAAAATGACATCTGCAAGGCCCATATCTTTCATGTCAAATTTCGAGTTCAACATACTCTTGATAGATTTGATCATCTTATCACTGCTTCCAACAATGAGTATGTCATCTACGTAAAGACACAAAATGACATAGTCATTATCTGTTTCTTTAACATAAATACATTTATCGCATTCATTGATTTTGAAGCCATTTGCCAACATAGTTTGGTCAAATTTCTCATGCCATTGTTTTGGTGCTTGCTTTAAACCATATAAAGATTTCACCAATTTACATACTTTTCTTTCTTTTCCTGAGGAGGAAAAACCCTCGGGTTGTTCCATATAAATTTCTTCATTTAAATCCCCATTTAGAAAAGCAGTTTTCACATCCATTTGATGTACTTCAAGATTGCGTAACGCAGCAATAGCAAGTATCATCCTAATGGAATTTATTCTCGTCACAGGAGAATAAGTGTCAAAGTAATCAAGGCCTTCACGCTGCTTATAACCTTTAATTACAAACCGTGCCTTATACTTATCAATTGAACCATCATATTTCATTTTCCTTTTGAAAATCCATTTAGCCCCTAAAGGCTTACACCCTGGAGGAAGATCTACTAACTCCCAGGTGTGATTTTGAAGTATGGATTCAATCTCACTATTAATAGCATCTTTCCATAAAGAGCCTTCAGTGGAGTTCACAGCTTCATCAAAGCTTTGAGGTTCACCTTCTAGCAAATAGGTCAGAAAATCTGGACCAAAAGATTTTTCTGTTCTAATCCTTTTGCTACGTCTAGGTTCATCCTCACATTCTTGACTTTGATCCTGACTATTTTCAGCAATAGTCTCATGTGTTCGTTTCAACGAACTTGAATCCTCTTTTGATCTAAGAGGAAATACGTGTTCAAAGAACGACGCATTTCTGGATTCCATTATCGTGTTTTTGTGTATGTCAGATATTTTAGACTCATACACCAAAAACCGATAAGCACTACTATTATGTGCATAACCAATGAAAATGCAATCAATAGTTTTTGGACCTATTTTTACCATTTTTGGTAAAGGTACAACCACTTTGGCAAGACACCCCCACACTCTTAAGTATTTGAAGGAAGGTTTCGTTCCTTTCCATAACTCATAAGGGGTCTTATCTTCTTTCTTTTTGGGTATCTTATTTAAAAGATAATTAGCTGATAAGATAGCTTCTCCCCACATGTTCTGCGACAATCCATAACTAATCAACATCGCATTCATCATTTCTTTCAATGTACGATTTTTCCGTTCAGCAACACCATTTTGCTGAGGTGAATAAGGTGCAGTGGTTTCATGGATGATTCCATTTTTTGCACAGAATTCACGAAATGGTGATTCATATTCACCACCTCGATCACTTCTCAACACCTTAATCTTTTTGTTAAGTTGATTCTCAACTTCGGTCTTATAGAGAACAAATTTCTCTATAGCCTCGTCTTTGCTTTTTAGCAAATACACATAGCAATATTTCGTGCTATCATCGACAAAAGTAATAAAATACTTATTGTCTCCCCTTGTTTGAACAAATTTTAAATCACATACATCGCTATGGATTAAATTTAGGGGTTCATTATTCCTTTCAATCGTTTTGAAGGAAGACCTTGTTAGTTTTGCCTCAACACAGGTTTCACACTTATGATTTGAATCAATGTGGAATTTTGGTATGTGATTCAAGTTAATTAATCTCCGTAGAGTATCATAATTAACATGTCCTAGTCTACCATGCCAAACATTGGAAGACTCAAGCAAGTAAGTAGAAGAGTTATTAACTTTATTAATGATTGGTTTAACAACCATTACACTGAGTTTAAATAACCCATCAGTTACATAACCACTTCCCACAACCATTCCACTTTTGGACAGAACAACTTTGTCTGACTCAAATACAATTCGGAATCCGTGTTTGTTCAACAGTGAACCAGACACTAGGTTTTTCCGGATCTCTGGTACGTACAGTACGTTGTTCAGAGTCAGCTCCTTTCCAGAAGTCATTATTAGGATCACACTTCCTTGACCCGCAATTTTAGATGTGGCAGAATTTCCCATGAAAATCTTCTCGCCATTATCTACCTGTTCAAAAGATTTGAACAGACTCTTGTTTGAGCATACATGCCGAGTGGCACCAGTATCAATCCACCACTCCATTGGGTTGGAATTGACTAGGTTTATCTCAGACACCATGACTGATAGATTTATTAGATCAAACTTAAAGAAAATTCTTAGGTTAGCCTGGAAGGGTAAAAAACCCAACCATTCGTGGTCTAGCCTCTCGTAGAATATTTCTATTAAGTATTTATCCAGCCTCAAATATCTCTACTAGATAATTTCCAAAGAACACTAGAAGAAGGGTCTAGCCCCTGCCTCAGCAGTCTAGTTTCTTTGAAAATATTCAGTTCCCAGAACTTCTCTAGTGAAATTTAAGTTCAAACGAACTTTTCACAATAACAATATCTTTCAACATATAGATATAAAAATATCACTAATAGATATATTCAAATATTATATTTAAACAATACTCTGTTTTAAGATTGTAGGATAAACATAACTTATATAATACTTGAATAAACGCAATATGATAAATACAATATTTATATCTACTAAATTAAAGATACATAAATATTATAATTATAAATAATACAATATAAATAACTTATAATATATATAACAATATTATAATTATAAATAACTTATAATATATATATAACAATATAATATTATAATTATAAATAACTTATAATATATATATAACAATATAATATTATAATTATAAATAACAATATATAAATAACTATAATATAAATAACAATTATAATTAATTTACACAATAATTATAAAGAACAAAATTAAAAGCCGAGGCCTGTGTAACACACAGTTTCCTTAAAAGAGATTCGCCGCCTCTACGAGGTTTCGACGTCTATCTCCCAGGATACAACAGTGAACAACGAGTAACTCAATTACTTCGCCGAACCAAATATACCCGAACTCTATCACACTAGAACAAATCTCTATCACACTAGAACAAATCTAAGAACTCTAAAGAGTAGAAAAGAAAAAACAATATTGAAAATATATATATCACAATCTTCAAAGGAAGACAAATATATATAAGTAAATATGTTTTGGTGTAAATAAAACTAATGCCTCTAATCTCTATATATAGGCTATTCTTGAGACAAACTTTTATTCACAATTGATGTGGGACAAAAACCAAATTTGATTTTTCCATTCAAATATCCAACACTATATTAAATAAAAGAAACATGAATCAGTATAAAACTCAGATTAATAGCTTTAAAGCTAAGAAAAAGGTGCATCAATTTTCTTAACGTCATCACATATTCCATAAACCTACAAACAATTAAAGAAAATCCAAGGATATTCTATAATCCATCAAACTACTTTTCAAACACTAGAAATAATAGTCCCCTAACCCAGTTGCTTTGCTAGTTAAAATGTTAATTAATTTTTTTATTTTAAAAAATCACTACGATTATCATCATCTTCAACATCGCTTCTGGCCAATTCCTAAACTAAAATCCATTGATGGTTATATATCATAGTTAGACTCAAATCTATATAATATATGCATAAATATATAGATTGTAGAGCCAGAAAAAAGGGAACTTGCCAAATCACACCCACCCTTTGTAGTAGGACTGCCTATTTGCAGTATCGATGGAATATTGCGGTTGAAAGAAAGTAGAGAAAGTGAGAGAAATGAGGAAAGAGAGTAAAACCTTACATCTAGCAGGATGGTTGTATTCTTCGAAGCCATTGGTGATGCCGCCTGAGACTCCTTGAGCCGAACTAAAAGCTCCACCATGAGCATGTCATTAGATATGATTGCTATCATCATCCCCGAGATTGAGGGAGATGACATCGTTGTCGTCAGATTGATTTCTTGACTAAAAATAAATTTAGGTGAAAAATATATATGTTTTTAATAAGATTGGGATTAATTCACATTTTGTATGTTTTAAAATTAATTACGCTAATTTTATAATAAAGCTCATTCTCCTTGTATTCATGTAAAATATGTTTCAAATTTAAGTAAACTCCTAATAAAAAAATTTATAAATATAAAAAAACCTAAAAATGAAATCATGTTTTTAGAGATATCTAATTAGCTTCTTAAGTAAGTAAAATATATGTTAAATAATAAGATATCAGAGTATAATGTAAGCCGTTTTTGAAAACGCAAATGGCTATCTTAAGCAACCAATGTGTTGCTTTTAAACTGCTGCAAAAAAAAAAGTTGCTTTTAAATGCTGCAAAAAATAAAAAAATACTGCGTTTGAAAAATCTAAAAGAACAAAAAATTCGGGCAGCAAGGTTGTTTTTTTTTTTGTTTTTTGGGTAGGATTCAACTTAGAATTGATGTGATGAATTATTTGTAAATTGAAGATATTCAAAGGTAATTATTTTCAAATTGAATAGTGATTTTTGGAAATATAAAGTATAAAATTATTTTTATAAATAAAACATATCTTGGTAAAATGTAAAGCTTAAAATAAAGCCTACAAAAAAAGTATCTGAAACGTATGACAAAAAAGAAAATTATACACAACATTGTAAATTTAAAAATACGGAATTTTACAAAAATTACAAAAGTACGGATAACATTTTGTAACAGTTATGTAATTACCTCTTACAATTTTCTATTTAGTCGGTAAATATTGTTTACAAAATTGTAACATATGGTTACAATCTTGTAAACTTTAGTTACCAAAAAACTGGATTGTTACAAATTTGTAAACTTTGTTGACAAAAAAAACTCTGTATTTACGATTATGCCCCTCCATATTTTTGTAATATTTTTTTTCAAATTCCGTATTTTTAGTATTTTTTTTAAATCTTAGATATTTTTGTGAATTTAAAAAATATATATATCACTAGTGGTTCCCAATTTTTCTAAAATGTATCACTTAGGTCTCAAAACTTTATTTTGTATTACTTAGGTATCCAAATTTGTTAAATGTGTATGACATATGTCTTTTTAGTTGGAAAATTGTTTACAAAATGCGGAACGGACAATGATTTATAGCCCAACAGAAAATAATTTATAACCTAGATAGTTTTTTTTTTATATATATAATTAACTGGATTATAAATAGATTTTTGTTATGCATTTTGTAAACTATTTTATCTCCCTAAGTGATACACATTTAGTAAGTTTGGGAACCTAAGTGATACAAAATAAAATTTTAGGACCTAAAGTGACATTTGGTTGAAGAGAATGAAAATGATAAAAATAATAAGAATAGAATGAAATAAAAATTAATATGAATAAAAAATTGACAAAATTTTAATTTTTTTTGTTCAATCTTGCATTGAAATGATCCTTTATCTCATTTTTAAATAGAATAATCATTTTACCAAAATAATAAAAAATTAGTTTCATTAAAATAAAATACCAATACTTTAAAGAGAGTTTTTCAATATTATGGCTTTTAGAGCATAACTATGCAAAAATATGGGATTATACTTTTCCTTATTTTTTATGGGAAAAATTAAAGAAAAAAAAAGAATTTGTGGGAAATGAAATAGCAAGTAAAAATTGAAGAACAATTCAACACCGAGAGGGCAAAATCGACCAAGGCCGGCCCTAAAAAAAAATTTCTCAGTCCAAATCTCTGATCGACCAGAACCACTGGCGTGTTCTTATGCACGTCGGGTTTGCGTCGGAACTAATCGCCTTGGAGATCGGAGGAGCTGCGAAGTAGGGGTCGTTTTCATCGTCGACCTTTGGTTTAGGTGTTGGTGGCGGCAACAACCACAGATCCTAGTGTTTTGGTGTGCCTGACTTGCTTGTGTGGTGGAGATCTATTCTTCAGGGTCTTCAGTCGGCAGTGGAGAATGAGATCTGGCGTCTTCGTTGTCTTCGGTCGGAATCTGGGTTCTCTAATGTCGTTGACCAACTACCGAAGCATAGGCATCTCCTCCATCATTCTCTTTGACGGTACTAACCTTTACTCACTGCTAAACATCTATTTATATATATATATATATATTAGTTGCTATCACTTGTTTCAACTATGTCAAATGGAATGGAGTCAGCCAATCTTTGTACCTCTCGTGATTGTCCATGGCCATCAAAGTCCTCAACTCATTGCTTTCTCAGTCTTGTGTTATCCAAGACCTTTGGTTTGTTTTGTTCTCTTTTTTTTTTTCAGTTATACTCGACGAAAATGGTGTTAGATTTTTGTCACTTTTTGTTTATATAACGATTGTGTTTAGTTTAAATTGCATTGCCAATATTTGACTTCTGTGTATAAATGGTGATGAGCTCTAACATCTTAGAGGATTGGAAGATGAAATGAAGGTCTTTTCTAGGCACTTTGGTTTGTTAATGTTATTTAAGCTATATAATATGATATATTTAGAGAATAACTTTCACATATATAAAATGTCCTTTCGTGTTATATATATAAATATATATATTTATATATAAATATATATATTTATATATATATATATAAAAGTGAGTTTTGATAGTTGTTCCAAATCTAAGAGGTTTCTTTGTGCTTGTGTTTGTGTTTGTGTTTGTTGGTACTTGATAATGATGAAATGAGGGATAAACATGGATATTCAATGAGAAAAAGTCAATAACTTGAAGCAATGTTGTTTTGTGGAGCTGAAGCGTTATTAATTGTTTGTACTTGATTAGTACGTGCTCATTTGTGGTGGTAAACGTGACATGCAATTTTTTTTTCAAAGAAACTGAAGATATATTGCTTGCTTTGCTTTGTTGGAGGAGCATTAGCAGATCTTTTTTATATATGCAAATTAAAACTTAACAATGTTGATGACCTTCTTAATTATGGCAGCTTCTTTTTTGTGGGGAGTCTCATGTTCTATGGCCTTATAAAGATGTCTCTACCTCTTAGTATAGGCCATGAGTCTCACATTTCTTTTGATTATGTTGCTCTTATTCTTACAGAACTAGCAGCATGTTTGTAAGGTTCTCTTTGCAGAAATTGAAGTTTATTGTCAAATATTGGAACTATATTTTCCTTGGTTTGAAGGTTATCATTCTATGCATTATAATATGTATATTTCATACAATATATTGTGAAGTGAATCTAAATTTGTAGAGATGGTAGCATTTTTAAAATGAACATTGATTAATGCTAAAATATTTCTTCTTAATTATTAAACATGCTTCTTTGAACACATGACTGCCAAAATGGGTGGAGGAATGGAAGCAAACCAGAACAAGTTCATAGAGGAGTGGGGATTTGCAAGAGAAAACCAAATAAAATGTTAAATATTATTACTTCATTTAAATAAATAATAAATATATTTTTATGATTGATTGTTTTATTTTGTTACACAGGACAATGCTCAACCTTCAAAAAAAATATACATGCTATAGATAAAAGCCATTAGTAAAATGAGGTCATAGACTTTCATCTAGCATTAAATTAATGAAAACCACCTAAAAATGTAATTTGCGGTACCTCGCCATTCCCTTGGATGTTCTTCACATATACTTGTTGTGGCTTTGTCAATTTAATATGTTATGTCTATATCTTAATACATAAATAGAAGTACCCTTCTCTGATTTTACATGGATAGTCACATGTTATATTGGTGGTAACTAGTTACTCATAACATAGGAAACTGGTTACCCTTAAGATAATAAAATGTTATATAGATGATAACTGGTTACCTATAATATAAGTAATTGGTTACCCCTGAAATAGTAATAGGTTACCCTGACGAGAAAATCTTGATTGTAAAAAAAAAAAAATAGATGTGAAAACGTGATAAAAAGTAATCAATCGAGTAACTAGTTATCTTACCTAGACTTTGAGAAAAAAAGTGCAATCTAAAAACAAAAAGAAAAAAAATATTTATAATAAATAAAAAAAACTAATGTTTATAATAAATAATATAGGTAACTAGTTACTTTTGAGATGGTAACAGGTTACCCTGACTAGAACATCCAGAACTTAAAAAAAAAAAAAAAAACTCAGATGTGAAAATGTAATAAAAATTAATTAATCAAGTAACTGGTTACCTTACCTAGTTACTTCTTCTTCCTTTCCTTTAAATTGGATGTTTCTTTTCATATTTAATATGAGTAACTCGTCACCCCTCTTATGGTAAATGGTTACCCCTCTTATGGCAGAATGTTACTCCTCACAGGGTAACTAGTTACCCATCCTGGTACATGTTATTTAACCTAGTTCTAGGATTTTGTTTTACATAATTATCAAAGATTAATCAAGTAACTGGTTACCTTACCCGAGATTTGAAAAAAGAGACGTACAATCTAAAAAAAAAAAAAAAAAGTTTATAATAAATAAAAAATAATAATAAACACAATTCATATTAAAAAAATTGCAAAACAACCAAAGAAAAATTTAATATAAAATTAGTTACATAAAAATAATATACAAAAATAAACTA
The DNA here is from genome assembly GCF_963169125.1 of Humulus lupulus. Taxonomy (NCBI): domain Eukaryota; kingdom Viridiplantae; phylum Streptophyta; class Magnoliopsida; order Rosales; family Cannabaceae; genus Humulus; species Humulus lupulus. The sequence goes on from NC_084797.1 coordinate 27,456,363, forward strand.
AAAAAATAATAAGTAAATTACAAACATACCCTTCCAAATTAATAAAACTTGATTATGAGTAAAACTATTGCATAAACTAACTTTTATACAAAAATATGAGAAAATAAGTTCATAAAAGTGAAATTTAAAAAAAAAAAAACCCTAGATTAATTTTTTTTTCAAAAAAAGCCATATTTTTATACACTTTATTAAAAATCCTATATAAAATGTAATTCCCTCTGCTTTAAAATACATTCAAACAAAACAAAAAAATGAATTAAATTTTTTATTCAATTCTATTTTATTCATTCCATTACTTACCCTCAACCATCATTTGATATCTTTAGAAAAATTAGGGAGGAATGATGATATAAACCCGAATAAATCTCTAAAACGTGGCACTTTTGTTTCTCGAAGGTCGAAGCTCTTTTCGCGTAGTTTTCTCTCCAAGGGCAGGGCAAGCTATTCGATTTGGATCTCCGGGTCAGGTGCATCGCCGAGTCACTTTTTTGGAGCGAGTAAGTATCACCCATCTTCAACTCTTTGGGGTTTAGGTTTAACATCTAGGGTTTTTCAATCGGTTTCGTAGTACGTTTTTCAGCATATCTAGATCAAAATCAGCCTACTTTATCTCCCTGCTTTAATTATCTAGTATCTGTTATGCATTCTGGATTTTGATTATTCTATAATATGACCCAACTTGAAAAGAAAATGGGTTATTGTTAATTCTATTCTGAATTGGGTTTGTCTGGAACTGGAACTTGTAATTCTTGATCTTCTTACCGTTTTATTTATTTTTTATTTGTGTGTAAAATTACAGGTCAGTACGGACAGTGATGCTGGACTTTCTATAAGGTTTTATATGCTCTTGCGCCATGGTATGTTTGATCCTATTGAAATTTATTGTTATAATTATTATATTTATCAACTCCTTAAATTTATTTTGCAAACGAGATTGAGAAATATTCATATTGGGTATGACACGTAACAAAAATTGTATTGTTTTTGAGATTCTGGTTCGAGTGACTTTAGAATACACTTGCTAACTAAAGTAAAATAGTGTATTTGTAGTGAAGACAAGTCCAATTCTCATGGGGGTCAAGCTTCTTTCGACTCATTTTTATGGGGTTATCTTTGTTAATGAAGAAATCTAGTGTATGTTTTCTGCTATGTGTACTAGTGTCAGTTCCAAACATGGGGCCATGGATATATTGGTCATTTGTACATAGGGTCAAGTGTTATTTGAGGTTATGTGTTACCTCATGTTGTAATTATCTACCTCTATCTAGGAAATAAATTTTAGATCATGTTACCTGAAGGGTAATTTTCTATTAGTTCTTATAAAGTTTTGGCACCACTGAATGGCCAAAGTAAACATTTTTTGGCTCTGGATTCGTATGGGAAATGTTTAACGGTTTTCACTAAGCAGCCTATAAATTAGATATTCTAAATCAAGCTATGAACTTCTAAGTTACCATTATGTTTCATTAATCATTACATCATAAATTGAGCTAAGTGACATGATTAGTTGTACTGACTTGGTGCAGGATCTCAATAGATTTATTGATGAGAAGAGTGAAAGCAGGCTTTACATTGGTAATCTTGACCTCAGAATAACAGAGTGAGTACACCGCGTGGATTTTGAATTGTTTGTTAGATGATGAATACCTCCTCTCGTTTAATGTCATATTGTTACTTGCTTTTTTCAGGGCGGCTCTAATTAAAATGTTCTCTCCTTTTGGAAAAGTTGTATCCGAGGATTTTTTGTGGCATACTCGTGGCCCCAAGCGTGGAGAACCTCGGGGATTTGCTTTCATCCAGTATAGTACCAAAGAGGTAAGTTACTTGTGGTCTTTCTGATTTTGGTTTGTAAGCATTTCCTGATTTCCATCATTAAAGTGAGCATGCAGGAAGCAAGACTAGCCAAGGAGAAAATGCATGGAAGATTAGCTTGTGGCCGCCCATTAGTTGTCCGCCTTGCCAGCGAGAAATACATGGTTGAATCAGCCGAACATTCTTCCAAAGGAGTCAGTGAGCCAACTAAAGTCAGCACAGCTGGTAGTAACTCAGGGCAGTTGAGTCGGAGTGCTAAAATAGCTGCAATTAAGAACAAGCTAAAAACCTTGGAGGAAGAAGGCTCTAGTGCAAAGAAGCAGAAGCATGAAGACAGTATCTCTTAGATAAAAGATAAATTTGCATGTGTAACTGAAACAATATCATGATAATGTTCTTAAAAATTACATATGATGTAACTTTGATCAGTTTAGAATTTTCATGTAGTTTTGCTTCCAGGCTGTTAATCAATCTAATTCATTAGCCATTTTAAAAAAGAGTGAGTTGCTGTTAATCAATCTAATTCATTAGCCATTTTAAAAAAGAGTGAGTTACTTTCAGCATAAATTGTGAGTGTGAAAGTCTTTATTCTTATTTTTTTTCCAGTAGCAACTGTTAATCATGCAGTTGACTTGCAAGACAGCAAGCGTGGTCACTGGTCACGTGATTGGTGAGAGGTGTAAAAAACTATAAAATGATTCTCTATGAATAATCTTACTTTAATATTAAACTATTGGAAAATTACCTAAATACCGAAAACAAAAAGGAATGCAACTGCATCGATTTTACGTAGGCATTGTATTAGTGCCATCTCTGGGTCTACTTCCGATCCGACTGTATTTCTCAGTGAGTAAAGGCGATCATGGCGTCGACGCTTCTCATTGTACGGGGTGTTATTCTTTGTCGCCGGCGCCGGTGTTCCGATCGTCTCATCTCAACTCTCCATGACTCGACGCCTAGTGTCCTGCAAAGTTCATCAGCTTGTTGTAGTAACAAAATTCAAATATTTCCTTCTCTTCGTACTTCTCCTCGAAGAACTGGTACCCAGAAAAAGAGTAAGAACAACCCAGTTCGAGGTCTAACTGTTAGCTCACAATTCAATGCTCCTCTCATTTCTCCACATGATCAATGGGGTAACTGGACAACTCTCTTTGCGATTGGCGCTTTTGGTCTCTGGTAAACAACGCACTCATTTAACTTCTCTCTCTCTCTCTCTCTCTCTCTCTCTCTCTCTATGCAATATAAAATCCTGGAAAAACAGATGCTTGAGTTTTTGTGTTGTAGCAGTTTATAGTAATTTGCGTTGCTTCTGGATTTTTTCAGCAGCCAAGAAGAGGAATTTTATAATATTAAATTGGCAGTCAAAAAAATGTGTTTAAAGGTCCAACTCTTTCTGAAATCTTGGGTTCTGGCTAACGCAGATTTGAATTTATAGATTGTATTGATATGGAAAAGTGTGGTTGGGTTGGGAGGTTTTCTTTTGTGGGATTGCTGAGTATAGTATAATTTTTTGATGGGATTCAAGGTCGGAGCAGAAGACTAAGATTGGGAGTGCATTGAGTGGAGCATTAGTGAGCACCTTGATTGGACTTGCTGCAACCAATTTAGGGGTTCTATCATCATCAGCTCCTTCATTTTCGATCGTCATGGAGTTTCTACTTCCAGCGGCTGTTCCACTCTTGTTGTACAGAGCTGATATGCGTCATGTGATTAAGTCAACAGGGGCACTTCTCTTGGCTTTCTTATTGGGCTCAGGTACGTACACCTTTAACTGTAATTATAAGCCAAAGAAGAAAAAACGGTCAGAGTTTTGAAAGAGAGCTTGATAGGTGAAAAAATGGTCAGAGTTTGATAGAGAACTTGATAGGTAATGAGTTTACATACTATGTAGTAATGATATTATTCAAATCAGTCAATCAGTTCATGTGTACCTAATGAATAGCAGAGCTATGCTTATGTATCATGTTCTTTTTTAACAGTTGCCACGACAATTGGTACTGTGGTAGCATATTTTTTGGTGCCAATGCGTTCACTTGGTCAAGACAGTTGGAAGATAGCAGCTGCACTCATGGGAAGACATATTGGTGGAGGTAGTTTGCTATATTATTTATTTGCTCTATATTAATGCATTAATTTCTTGCGAGTGTAAGTTTACATAGTCCTTTCTTCTCCCTTGTATTTTGACTCAGATTTCACTTCTGATGCTTTGTAGCTGTAAATTACGTTGCCATATCTGATGCTCTTGGTGTTCAGCCATCAGTTTTAGCAGCTGGACTAGCTGCAGACAATGTTATTTGCGCAGTATATTTCGCCACATTGTTTGCTATAGCTTCAAAAGTACCTCCCGAGGCTCCAACTTCAAGTGATGGTGAGTCAATGTCTACCTTAAGGGCACCTGCCACTTTTATACCTCCTCTTTTAAGTGATGAGATAGATACTGTTGCACGAACATTTTTCCACACTAGCAATCTGTCATATAGAAAGACATCATAGTTGTATGTCCTCTAGCAATGATTTTTCCGTATCCAAGATGATAGTGGAAGCTGAATGTTACCTCAGTATTAACCCCTAATTGAAACTGAAACTCTGGCAGATGTTGCTAAGGACACAAAGTCTGCGGCTGGTGGAAACCTTCCTATTCTACAAATCGCTACATCCCTTGCAGTGTCCTTGGCTATTTGCAAGCTAGGCTCTTATCTCACAAAATATCTTGGAATTCAAGGAGGCATCCTGCCTGCTGTAACAGCCATTGCTGTGATTCTATCAACTGCATTTCCGAAACCATTTGCATATCTGGCACCATCCGGCGAGGCAATGGCTGTGGTTCTGATGCAGGTGAACTTTTATTTTTTATTTCCTTTATTGACCATGTTGGTTAACCTTTTGCTTTTGCTTTCAAAAGTGTAGTAAGTTTTTGATGTTATAGGCACACCACACATGGTTTTCTCTTGATTATATCTTATTCCCATGACGAATTAGATGCTTTGTCATAAATGTTTTAGCCTGTCTGAAACAACTCAGTATGTCATAGATAGGACTTGCTTGTTAGTTGCACACCTGCACAAATTCTTTCCTTTTGATCTCATTAAAAGTCATCAAGTTCTAATCATATTATCTTTACTTGCAGTTATTTTTCACAGTGGTCGGAGCAAGTGGGAACATCTGGAGTGTCATCTACACAGCGCCAAGTATCTTCTTGTTCTCCCTTGTCCAGATTGCCGTTCATCTCGCGATAATCCTGGGATTGGGCAAGCTACTTCGCTTTGACCTGAAGTTGTTGCTCATAGCATCAAATGCCAACGTTGGAGGTCCCACAACTGCATGCGGGATGGCCACAGCAAAAGAGTGGACTTCTATGATCATTCCTGGTATTCTTGCTGGCATTTTTGGTATTGCCATAGCAACTTTTCTTGGCATTGGATTTGGGTCAATGGTACTAAAATTCATGTGAAAAAATCTCGAAAGCTGTTAAACAGATATTGGCTTTAACATATGTAGACTCCATTTCTTTGTACCCAAAAGAGCAACGTTCTGATTTGGAAAGAAAATGGATTAATTTCTCTTCAAGTTCAAAGTCATTTGTTGACACTAATTATGCAAGTCAAATGAAGAGCTTTGTTATAGCATAATTTTAGGGGTTTTGTTTCTGCAAAATTAGTTTTGGGTGTTTAGTTCCTTCATTTATTAGAGAGGATGCAGTAGATGGCTTTTAGATTTAAGTACTGACGGTTTTTTTTTTTATTGAAAGTGGATTTGAACTTGTGACATTCTCTTTGCCAGGTGAAGTGTAGCACCTTATTTATTATTATTTTTCTAAAAAAATGAAAAGCTGAAATCAGGTGTGATTTTATTTTGTTTAACAAGTACAAGATAAAGGGGCAAATATTATCTCTAATCAAATTTGTTTCAAGGAACATGATGAGTCACAACATTCCTTATAGTGCGTAAAAGACTAGTCATAACTGAGCTGGTCTCGATTGAAGAACACAAAATCTCGAGTGATTGAACTTTATATCTCAATTGGCATGATTCAAATTCTCAAGTGAAAGTTAAGGTCTCTACACCAGGAAGGAGTCACATGAGTTTCTTCATGAAATTTCAGTGTTAGGCATAAAGAGAAACAGTTAGATAGTTAGAATATGCTCTCTGTTTTGTAACTGCTTCTATAACAGATTTCGGTTTGGTTTTGTATAGCTGTCATTTTCTGTTACAATCTTTTCTGTAATCTATGACTATATATACAAGTTCTCTTGGCTATCAACAGTTAGTTGAGCCATCACATTTTTCATCATCATCATCATCTTTTCTTCTTCACTCTGCATTTTCTCTGTTTCTTTCTCACCAAAAGTTCAAGCTATCCTGAACTCTTTCATGGTATCAGAAGCACATAAATTTTTTAAAAGCAACGTAGTAGCCTTGCACAAAAAAAAAAGAAAAAACTCCAAAATATTTGCTTTTAACAGAAATAATATACTATATCCCATAATCTATATTTTCTTCAAATTAGATCATCGATGGGAAAACGATTGTTTTTCTTTTAACACCTTAACTGATGAATCTCGTTAACTAAACAATTGTCAAATAATTTGAAGTTGTTGATCACAATGGCAAGAGAGAATGACGGAAAGAAAGCACTAGGAGAACAGTAGAGAAATACTAGGGAGAAATTACTTGTCTATTCCTCTGGAAAATTTGGGTTACCAGGTGTGTGCTGCATTGTGCGGTGTGCAGGAGAGGCGGCTAGTGGCCGTGCTGTGTACGTGTGGTGTCAGTAGAATCAGGCACAACTGCTTATTGCCAAAATTATTTGTGTTCTTTGTTACATTGCCTTCTCCTCGCTTAACTTCCCATTTTAAGCTTTTAGTTCTAAAAGTTCTTCCAAAAGCTACGCAATTAGTATAAATGCACTGTTTTTTCTTTATTATGATTTTATAGATTTATATTTGAAATTATATTCAGTTTTTATGCTTATTCTTACCATAAACTCATTAGTTTTACTATATAAAATTCAAGTTTATTCAGCAATAAAAAAAAAAAATCAAGTTGATTTTTTAAGATATCACTTTTTTTTTTTTTTTTTTTTAAAAATTAACATTTTCCACTTGCCGTTAGAGTCAACTTATTGTTAGTTAGGGTACTTTGATTTAATTGGATGATGATGTTGGATTTAATTTTTCATTGATCAGGAGTCGTCGGGACGACCAAGCCGTACGTGCTTTATATTTGTCCTCGTAAAAATAATTTTTACTTCAGATTAAAAAAAAATATAAAGAGTGAAGAACTGTAAGATTTATAAGTAAAACACATCGAAGAGAACAACACAACTTAATGGCTTCTTTGAGATTACCGTTACTCTCCTCAACTCTCTCTCATCTTTCACCACCAATCCCATTGCTACACGTGTCATTTAACCACCTCCCCGTTTACCTTCCGGCTCACCGTCGGGTGGCTAGACCAGTGCGACAACATGAGTCTGAGAAACGTAGACGTTTGGGTAGAGCAGGGAAGGTTAGGTCACAGCTTAAGTATCCAATCATAGCTCCGGATGACCATTGGGGTACATGGACTGCTCTCTTTGCCACTGGTGCTTTTGGTCTCTGGTAAGTGGATAATGGAGTTTTTAGGTTCGGAAATGTTGGAATATGATAAGAAAGAAACAGAGTACTTATTGGTAGTTTATTTTTAAATTAATTTACTGAAGATAGATTATACTGGAAAAGAAAGCGTATTGTTTGATTTATTGGGTGATCCTTTTTTTTTGTTTTGTTTGTGTTGACTTTTCATCTATCTCTGTAAAGCATATTTGTTTTGTAACATAGGGTAGTGTATATGTGTGGAAGCAAGGTCTGAGAAGACCAAGATTGGTAGCATGGTGAGTGCCGCTCTTGTGAGCACTTTGGTTGGACTTGCAGCAAGTAATCTAGGCATAATTCCTTATGAGGCACCGGCATATTCAGTTGTCATGGAGTACCTTCTACCATTAACTATTCCATTGCTGTTGTTTAGAGCAGATTTGCGTAATGTCATTCGCTCGACCGGGACACTGCTCTTAGCTTTTTTGCTTGCATCAGGTACTTCTTTTCTTAGACAAATATTCAAAATATGAGTTTCAGAATATGTTCCTACATAATTCATAAAAAATTCTCCAAGAGACTAATTTGCCAAAATTAGCCTCTTAAGTTGAGGTAGCCAATTATAGGCCAACCCCAAATATATATTGCTGTTTGCTTTGCCTATAATAGTATGATTCTTAGTTAACTTAAGTTTATTCTATTTATGACAGTTGCAACTATAGTTGGAACCTTGGTGGCCTTTGTCTTGGTCCCTATGCGATCACTTGGTGCAGATAATTGGAAAATAGCTTCTGCCCTGATGGGTAGCTATATTGGAGGATGTGAGTGTCAACTTCTATCAATTCTTGTCATAATTTGTAGTATTTTTCTTAGCTATGATATTCATGACTAAAAACTTTCTTTCTTTTCCATTTGTTTCGTCGCGGTAGCTGTTAATTATGTTGCAATTTCGGAGGCCCTTGGTGTCACTCCATCAGTTTTGGCTGCAGGAATAGCAGCAGATAATGTTATTTGTGCAATTTATTTTATAGTGTTGTTCGCACTTGCCTCTAAAATACCACCTGAGGCTTTAAAAACAACAAATGGTATGTCTTCCATGCAAGTTTATCTCTTACATTATCTTACTCTGGATGCTAAATGGGGTTTTCAATTCAGCGGTAACATTTACTGGTCATGATGTTTTTTTTTTTAAATTGGTAGATTCTGCAACGAAATCCGAATCTGATTATGGTGATAAGGTTCCAGTGTTACAAACTGGTATAGCTGTTGCTACTTCTTTTCTCATATGCAAAGCTGCAACATCTCTCACAAAGTTTACAGGAATTCAAGGAGGCAGCCTTCCAGCAATAACTGCTATTGTTGTCATTTTAGCCACTGTTTTACCAAAATATTTTGGTCACATTGCACCTGCTGGTGATGCTGTTGCTCTCATTTTAATGCAGGTAAAACCACCCTAAAAAGCTGCATTAACTAATATATTTTCATCACTTCAAAGTGAGTTATCCTCAATTAGGGGTTCTGTACTTTGTATATGAGTTTTCCAGTTCTGAAATCAGATCAAAGTTGAGTACTGCTTATTATGAAAGACATAAGGATAGGCTGTTAAGCAGTCCAAGTTTCTTATTATTATATTAGGTATTGATTTAGTACAATTTCCTAAGTACAATATGTTGTTGCTATTGACACTGGAATAATAATCTCTCAACTAGTCAACTTTCTTAAAAAATTATAAGCCCCCACCAAAAAAGAAAAATAAAACTTTGGTCAACTGATTTAAAATCAGTATTTTAAAGAGAGAATCCTGAAATACCAATACATTTTACTTCCTGATATTTAAACATACTAAAATAATATTTGTCACATTACAAAAAGATAAGGTTTCATTTTCATGTTAATACAGGATGTTACAAGTACTGATATATATATATATATATATATTTGCAACAGGTATTTTTTGCTGCTGTTGGTGCAAGTGGGAGCATATGGAATGTGATCAACACTGCCCCTGGTATTTTCATGTTTGCTCTAGTTCAAGTAACAGTCCATCTGGTGGTGGTGCTGGGCCTAGGGAAGCTTTTTCGTTTGGACCTTAAACTATTACTTTTGGCATCGAATGCCAACATTGGTGGCCCAACCACAGCATGTGGAATGGCCACAGCTAAAGAATGGTGGTCTTTGGTTGTCCCTGCAATCCTCACAGGCATTTTTGGTGTTTCTATTGCAACTTTTCTTGGCATTGGTTTTGGAATGATGGTTCTAAAACACATGTAGAAATGATAAACCCCCACTTAAATACACTTATTACAGAAAAAACTTCATTAAGCATTACTTAGGAAGGGCTTTTTAAATGAGGGGGTACTATTGTAATTCTAGGGTAGTTGGGCGGGATTAACTTGTACCAAAGACTACATATATAATCTGTCTAGCTTTTATTGGGGATCTATCTGGAGATATAGAGGAATTAGTCTTACTTTGGAGAGCCCCAATTCTCTCGGACAGTTGGGAATCGGAGAGTACAAGCCTCTCGAAAGCTTGAAACTGTGTAACCTCTTGTGTTCATCAATAAAGATTTCCTAAGGATAATTCCAGTTCAGTTTGTGTTCTTTAAATATACAAATTATACCTAGGGGAGTCTATCAAATTGGTGTGGCAAGCTGCGGACATGGGCCCTAAGAAGACCAAAGAGATTGAGGAAAAGGAGGAGTCCTCAGCGACAATGGAGAGCGATATTAATTCCTTAAAGGTAGAAATGGCAGCCATGAGACTTTCCATCCAAGATATGGGGCGGCAATGACAGGAACAACTCCAAGAACAGCTCCAAATTTTCTTCCACAGTCAAGAAAAGCAAGACAGGCTGCAAGATCCTTCCGCAAATGTCGCCAGAAACCAGGCACGTCCAGACTAGACCAGAAATTCTTCATCTGGCCGTAATCAAGACCAACCAGTGGCGACAAGGGAGCCATCATGGGGACCTAGGCACTTGGGGGACAGTCCACACAATTGGTTCCATTCAGGGGGAGATCATCGCCGTGATTATCGACTCCGGAAGCTGAACATGCCTACTTTCCATAGGGAGAATCCAGACGGATGGGTTATGCAAGCTGAGAGATTTTTTGCCTGCAACAACTACGACGAAGGTGAGAAAGTAGAAGTAGCCTTTATTTCCTTTTCGAGAGATGCTTTGTTGTGGTATCAATATGAAAGCAAGAAGAGGGCCATATTGAGTTGGGAAGAGATGAAAAGAATGGTATTGCGTCATTTCCGAGATACTCAAAGGGGTTCACTATATGATCAGTTCTTGGCAGTCAAACAAGAGGGTTCTGTGTTGGAATACAAGAAGTCTTTTATACGATTCTTGGCCCCTTTGGAAAATATGCCATTGGAGGTCGAGCTGGGAACCTTTATCAATGGTCTTGTTCCCTCCATTCGAGCCAAGTTATGAGTTCAGTGACCAAGGAACATCGACGAAGCTATGGAAAAAGATATAGAAGAAGAGATGAACGTCGCGGCATAACTCAGACAACGACACTCCAATGTCAACCAGAATTCGGTACAATTTTCCAGCGCTACATATAACAACCCCACGACGAAAACCAGCCACCTCAAACCTATGGGCGAGGTCAAAAGATTAACTGAAAGTCAGGTTCACTACAAGCGTGAGAAAGGACTATGTTTTTGCTGCGATGACAAATGGTCCCCCGGACACCGTTGCAAAAACAGTAAGATGAATGTGTTGATAGTACCAGAGGAGATTGAAGACTCCATGTCCGAACCAGGAGCCGAGATAATGCGGGAAAATGTAGCTGGTTAGAGGTGGCAGAAGTTCATGAGCAAGTTGACATTTCTTTACAATCAGTGGCTGGATTAAACACCAACAAGACGATGAAGTTGAAAGGCAAATTAGGAGCTCGTGATGTGGTTATTCTCATTGACTTGACCCAGGGGCGACCCATAATTTTATTTCTTCTGAAGTGGTATCTGAATTAAAGATTCCAGTCAACAAGACAAGGGTGTATGGGGTCACTATAGGCAATGGAGACTCTATGAAAATTGATGGGGTGTGAAAGAACGTGACTGTCCACTTCCAAGGGGTTGATGTGTGCGATGACTTCCTGCATTGCAATTAGGGAGTGCTGATGTGATTTTGGGACTGCAATGGCTAACGACCCTAGGAAGGACTCATACAGATTGGAAGCTCCAAACGATGGCCTTTCAATTAGGAAATCAACCAGTGCAAATTAAGGGAGATCCATCACTAGGCCGTTCTAAAGGCCATGATTAAAACACTCAAAGCTGAGAAAAATGGCCTCCTTGTGGACTTTAACCAGCTAGACATTAGCAACACAATAGCTGAACCAGTAATCCCAGATTTTTTGAGACAAATTCTGGGTAAATATGACAGCATTTTCGAATAGCCCAGGGGATTACCACCAGTACGAGACCATGAACATGCCATTAATTTGCTGCCTAATACCACACTTGTTAGTGTGCGGCCATACAGGTACCCTCATTTCCAAAAAACTGAGATTGAAAAGCTTATTGGCGAAATGTTAGCAACAGGAATCATACAAACCAACAGCAGTCCATTCTCAAGCCCGATTCTACTGGTAAAAAAAAAAGATGGGTCTTGGCGCTTTTGTGTAGATTACAGAGCTCTAAACCATGTCACAATCCCAGATAAGTATCCCATTCCTGTTATTGATGAATTGCTTGATGAACTCCATGGTGCACTAATTTTTTCCAAACTTGATTTAAAATTAGGATATCATCAGATTCGAGTCAAGAAGGAGGATGCACATAAAATGATGTTTCACACCCATGATGGACACTACAAGTTCCTCGTCATGCCCTTCAGATTGACCAATAGACCAACCACCTTCCAATTATTGATGAATGATATGTTCAGGCCCTACCTTCACCAATTTGTTCTTGTTTTCATCGATGACATTTTGGTGTATAGCAAGTTAGAAGATCAGCACCTCCAGCACCTCGACTTGGTATTGAGCTTATTGGAACTCCACCAACTTTATGTCAACAAGAAGAAGTATGACTTTGGCCAGCGAAGAATCTCCTATTTGGGCCACATTATCTTAGAGGAGGGCGTATCCACTGACCCCGAAAAGATGAAAGCAATGCAAGCTTGGCCGACACCTTAGAATCTCAAGGAGTTGCGTGGGTTTCTTGGTCTCACAGGCTATTACAGAAAGTCTGTTGCTAATTATGCTAAAGTTGCCCAGTTGTTGACAGATCAACGAAAAAAGATCAGTTTTGTTGGAATCCAGCGATAGAGGGAGCCTTCCAAGCTCTCAAAAGAACCATGACCACGGTCCTAGTACAATCTCTACCTGATTTCTCTAAATCGTTCGTCATTGAGACTGATGCTTCAGGGTATGGTTTGGGCGCTGTCTTTCTACAAGACCAGAAACCAATTGCTTATTTCAGCCAAGTTTTGGGATTACAGGCTCGAAAAAAAAAAGCATCTATGAGAAGGAACTAATGGCCATAGTTTTTGCTGTAGCAAAATGGAGACCTTACCTACTTGGAAGATGATTTTTGGTGCGAACTGACTAGCAAAGTTTAAAATATCTGCTGGAACAACGAGTTATAGGGTCTGAATAACAAAAATGGGTCTCCAAATTAATGGGCATTAATTTTGATATTGAATACAGAAGTGGAGCAAGCAACAAAGTGGCTGACACCCTATCAAAACAGTCCCAAACCCCAACCTTGACCCATATTGTCACAACTAAGTGGAGAATATGGCTAGAATTGGAGCAAGAAATTGCTACTGACCCATTCATTCAGCAACTTAAGAAGAATTTACAAGTAGGACACCAACACCATGGATTTATGCTCCATAAAGATGATCTGTACTATAAACGTCGCTTGGTTCTTCCAAAAAAATCTAAATGGCTACAATAGATTCTCCAAGAATTCCATGGAACACTGGTAGGAGGACATTCAGGCGAACTGAAAACATATAAGAGGGTAGCAGTAGAGTTGTTTTGGGAAGGAATGCGAGTAGATGTACAACAATTTGTGAGAAACTGTACGGTTTGTCAACAAAATAATTGCTCACTTCACCTGCTAGATTGTTGCAACCGATTCCACTACCAGCTCGAGTTTGGGATGAGATTACAATGGATTTCATTGAGGGTCTGCCAAAATCAGAGGGCTGGAATACAATACTAGTAGTTGTAGATCGATTGTCGAAATATACCCATTTTTTGAAGCTGAAACATCCTTCACTGTTGTCACAGTCTGAGGAATTTATGAAGGAGGTAGTTAAACTTCATGGCCTACCTTTGTCTATTATTTCAGACTGGGACAAAATCTTTTTAAGCAACTTTTGGAGGACTTGTTCACACTCCAGGGCACTAAATTAAAGAGGAGCACAACCTACCATGCCCAAACGGATGGCCAATCCGAGGTTCTTAATCGCTGTTTGGAAACCTACCTTTGTTGTTTCACTTATGAATAACCAAAGAAATGGTCGAAATGGTTAGCTTGGGCTAAATTTTGGTATAATACCTCTTATCACACGTCCCTCAAGACCACTCCTTTCAAGCCCTCTATGGCTGAGAACCACCTACAATCCTTCCTTATAAACAAGAAAAAACTGTATTATCTTCCGTCGAAGAGCTGCTGGAAGCGCGAGATGCCATGCTAGATGACCTCAGGATGCACCTTCTTCGGGCCCAACAACGTATGAAACTACAAGCTGATTCCAAACGACGACAGGAGGAGATTTCAGTGGGGGGTCGTGTGTTCCTAAAGCTCAGACCATATAGGTAGCGCTCCCTGGCTAAGAGACTGAATGAGAAGCTTTCTGCCAGATATTATGGGCCTTACTCCATCATCCAAAAAATCGGTCAGGTCGCTTACAAGCTCCAGCGCCCTGCACAAGCTACCACCCATCTATTATTCCATGTTTCACAGCTTCGTCGTGCTCTTGTTGAGGTCCGAGCATCATCCACAATTCCACCACAACTGACAGCAAATTTGGAGTTACATGTGGAACCGAGGTGTTAATTAAGTGGAAATCATTACCAAACTTTGAAGCTACTTGGGAAGACTATTCCACTATCCTCCAACAATTTGAAGGTTTTAGGGGGAGAGGGGGGTAATGATAAACTCTCCCCCCACCCCCCCAAAACACACACACACACACACACACTTAAATACACTTATTACAGAAAAATGCTTCATTAAGCATTACTTAGGAAGGGCTTTTTAAATGAGGGGTACTATTGTAATTCTAGGGTAGTTGGGCAGAATTAACTTGTACCAAAGACTATATATATAATCTGTCTAGCTTTTATTGGGGATCTATCTGGAGATATAGAGGAAGCAGTCTTACTTTGGAGAGCCCCAATTCTCTCGAACAGTTGGGAATCGGAGAGTACAGGCCTCTCGAAAGCTTGAAACTGTGTAACCTCTTATGTTCATCAATAAAGATTTCCTAAGGATAATTCCAGTTCAGTTTGTGTTCTTTAAATATACAAATTATACCTAGGGGAGTCTATCAAGAAATTAGCAGCTTCTTTTAACCAGTAGTTACTTCAATTATATGCGTCCTAACTCTTAATTAGTATATGTTAGCTATATATATTAGTTGTTCATATTAACTGTAAATTAGCTATAATTTAGGACTAATTAGTTTCTTATTCTCTCATAGTTTCCTAGAATAGCTTCCCTAGTTTGTATATAAATATATGTTTATTTCTCATTGAAATACAAGTGAATACAATTCTCTTCACCTCTTATTACATGGTATCAGAGCATTAGTCTATAAAATTCGAATTTTGCTACAAAATTCGGGTTTTTTATTTTGGGGTTTTCCATAAACACAAATTAGGGTTTAGTCTATCTTTGTTGTGATTCTACATTGGTTTTTCGTGTTTTCTGTTGTGTTTCTTTAAAGAGTTATGGCTGAGAATAAATCAGAGACGAAATTCGTGGTTTCATCTGATGTGGTTCCTGTGATGTCTAAAATCACGGACCATAAATTGATTGGTTCGAATTATTTGGAGTGGTGTAAGACTGTTCAACTTTATCTACGAAGTATTGACAAAGATGACCACTTGACTGATGATCCTCCTAAAGAAAAAGATGATTCAAGACAGACGTGGCTCAGGGAGGATGCTCGCTTATTCCTTCAAATCTGAAATTCTATTGACAGTGAGGTAATTGGTTTGATCAATCATTGTGAGTTTGTCAAAGAACTAATGGATTATTTGGAATTTTTGTATTTTGGAAAAGGCAATTTCTGTCGTATGTACGAGGTGTGCAAAGCATTCTACCGTGTGGAGAAACAAGATCAATCCCTTATGAACTACTTTATGTCCTTTAAGAAGACGTATGAGGAGCTTAATATGTTGCTTCCATTTAGCACTGATGTGAAGATTCAACAACGCCAGCGAGAGCAGATGGCTATTATGAGCTTTCTAGCAGGGCTCTCACCTGAATTTGATTCTGCGAAAGCACAAGTTCTTTCTGGTTCTGATGTTTCCTCTTTACAAGATGTCTTTAGTCGTATTCTTCGCACGAAAATTACTCCTTCTGTTCCTCTTAATAGTGCTTTGGTAAGTCATAATAATTATGCGCCTAGGAAATCTTCTATTCCAACTGGGCATAAAGGAGGTCATTCACAAGGAGTTGAAACTCGAACACCAGATTCTGGATGCATTATTTGCAACTACTGTAAAAAAGCCAGGTCACACCAAGTTTGAGTGTAGAAAGCTGCAGTTTAAAAATCAGCAACAACACTCTATTAATGTTGCAAATACTATTGATGTCACTGATAAATCCATCCTTATTTCTGCTGATGAATTTGCCAAGTTCTCACGATATCAGGAATCACTCAAATCGTCATGTCCTTCTGTCACTGCTATTGCCGATTCAGGTAATCTAATACGTGTCTTCTCTCTTCGTCCTCCAAATGGGTCATTGATTCTGGTGCCACAGATCACATGACAGGTAATTCCCATCTATTTTCCACTTTTCATTCTGACACTTCAACTTCTACTGTTACCTTAACTGATGGGTCACCATCTTGTGTTCATGGGTCTGGCACTATTACTCCTACATCCTTGCTTACTTTTTCATCTGTCTTACATTTACCTATTTTATCCTTCAATTTGCTCTCTGTTAGTCAACTCACTCGTAATATTATTTGTTGCATCTCATTCTTTCCCGATCATTGTTTATTTTAGGATCTTATGACGAAGAAGATTATTGGTAAATGACATAAATTTGGAGGCCTCTATGTTCTTGACATATTGCCACCAACTTCTTTTGCTTGTTCAAGTGTCACTTATGCTTTTGAGGCTCATTGTCGATTGGGTCATCCGTCTCTTCCTTTGCTCAAGAAACTTTGTCCGCAATATAGTAAGGTGTCTTCATTAGATTGTGAGTCGTGTCAATTTTCCAAACTACATCGTCTTAGTTCGAGTCCACGAATCAATAAACGTGCTAGTGTTCCTTTTGAATTAGTTCATTATGATGTTTGGGGTCCTTCTCCTATTTTGTTTAAACCTGGATTCAAGTATTTTATTACTTTTGTTGATGATTATTCTTGTGTAACTTGGTTATATTTAATGAAAAATCGTTCTGAGTTGTTTTCTATATTTTGTGCTGAGATTAAGAATCAATTTAATGTTTCTATTCGTACTTTGCGAAGTGATAATGCCAAAGAATAATATACATCTGCTTTATTTCATTCTTATATGGTCTCTAATGGCATGCTTCATGAAACCTCTTGCGTTGATACTGCATCCCAAAATAGTGTAGCAGAACGTAAAAATAGACATCTTCTTGAAACTGCACGAGCCCTCTTATTTCAAATACATGTTCCTAAATATTTTTGGGCCAATGCCATTTCTATAGCATATTTTCTTATCAATTGCATGCCATCTTCTGTTCTTAATGGTGAGATCCTGTATAAAATTCTTTTTCCCAGCAAGTCATTATTTCCTGTTAATCCTAGGATATTTGGTAGTACTTGTT
The DNA here is from genome assembly GCF_963169125.1 of Humulus lupulus. Taxonomy (NCBI): domain Eukaryota; kingdom Viridiplantae; phylum Streptophyta; class Magnoliopsida; order Rosales; family Cannabaceae; genus Humulus; species Humulus lupulus. Next base: position 27,473,756 of record NC_084797.1, read on the forward strand.
TTGCTCGAGATATTCGTCCAAATGTCACCAAATTCGATCCTAAGTCATTGAAGTGTGTATTCCTTGGCTATTCTCGTCTTCAGAAAGGGTATAGGTGTTCTTGTCGAAATCTCAACAAGTATCTTGTCTCCATTGATGTTACCTTCATGGAAACCACACCCTATTTTTCATCTTCCTCTATTCCTACTCGTCAGGGGGAGGATGATGATGATTTGTTGGTATATTCTATCACTTCTTCTACCCCTGACCCACTTCCTGAGGAATCTCCTATTTCTGAACCTATCTCAGACACTACTCACGGTGAGTCTCCTATTACTCACCCTATCTCAGCCACAGCTCCAGGCATGCCTCCGCCTCCTATTAAAGTGTACACCAAGAGTCTGCCTCCTATTTCATGTCCTGCACTTGCTTCTTCGTTATCAGATCCGGTGTCAAACGATGATCTTCCCATTGCGCTACGCAAAGGTAAACGTCAGTGCACTTATCATATTTCTTCTTTTGTTTCTTATAATCACTTGTCATCTTCTTCTTGTTCTTTTATTGCTTCCCTTGGTTCTATTTCGATTCCTAATACTGTTCATGAAGCCATATCGCATCCTGGTTGTCATGATGCAATGATAGAAGAGATGAATGCTTTAGATGACAATGGTACTTGGAACTTGGTCGATTTACCTTCAGGAAAACGGGCCATAGGGTGCAAATGGATATTCACTATTAAGGTCAATCCAGATGGATCAATTGCTCGATTAAAGGCCCGTCTTGTTGCTAAGGGTTATGCTCAAACCTATGGCGTGGACTATTGTGGTACTTTTTATCCTGTTGCTAAGTTGACATCTATTCGATTGTTTATTTCAATGGCAGCTACTCATCATTGGCCTCTACATCAGCTAGATATCAAGAATGCTTTTCTTCATGGAGATCTTCAAGAGGAGGTGTATATGGAGCAACCTCCTGGTTTTGTTGCTTAAGGGGAGTTAGGGCGAGTCTGCCGTCTTCAAGAATCTTTATATGGTTTGAAGCAAAGTCCTTGTGCTTGGTTTGGTAAATTTAGTCAGGCTGTTGAGAAATTCGGTATGTTGAAAAGTAAGTCCGATCATTCTGTGTTTTATAAACGATCAACTGCAGGTAACATTTTATTGGTTGTGTATGTGGATGATATTGTTATTACTAGAAATGATACTAGAGGAATCTCATCTCTTAAGTCCTTCATTCATACTCAGTTTCACACCAAGGATTTGGGGGTGCTCAAGTATTTCTTGGGAGTTGAGGTAACTCGGAGTAAACAAGGTATTTTCTATCTCAAAGAAAGTATGTCGTTTATTTGTTGACTGAGACAGGAAAATTGGGAGCAAAGCCTTGTAGTACTCCAATGAGTCCTAATGTGCACCTTACAAAAGATGGGGAACCATTTGAAGATCCTGAAAGATATCGCAAGTTAGTTGGAAAGTTGAATTATCTTACCGTGACTCGTCCATACATTGCATTCTCAGTTAGTGTTGTCAGTCAGTTCATGTCATCTCCAACAATTCATTATTGGAAGAGTAAGAAGCAAATTGTTGTGTCACGATCAAGTGCAGAATCAGAATATAGGGCTATGGCACAGTCTGTGTGTGAGGTAATGTGAATCTATCAGCTATTGACTGAAGTAGGACTTAAGACTTCGGTACCAGCAAAATTATGGTGTGATAACCAAGCTGCTCTTCATATTGCATCTAATCCTATGTTCCATGAGCGGACTAAGCACATCCAAATTGACTGTCATTTTGTTCGTGAGAAAATTCAGCAAGACTTGATCTCCACAGGATATGTGAAGACCGGCGAACAACTAGGGGATATCTTTACAAAAGCATTAAATGGGTGCGGGTTGATTATTTTTGTAACAAGCTGGGCATGATTAATTTATATGCTCCAGCTTGAGGGGGAGTGCTAGCTATATATATTAGTTGTTCATATTAACTGTAAATTAGCTATAAATTAGGACTAATTAGTTTCCTATTCTCTCATAGTTTCCTAGAATAGCTTCCCTAGTTTGAATATAAATATATGTTTATTTCTCATTGAAATACAAGTGAATACAATTCTCTTCACCTCTTATTACAGTATATATATCATTGTTGACCCGGAATTTGGTCAACTGACACGGAGTCAGAATATGCTTGATATGAATGAATGTGTAGAGAAGAACGTAATGACAAAAAGTAATAACAACACGATGTTTTTATAGTGGTTCGGCCCCAGGATCTGGTAATAACCTACGTCCACTTAGACTGTTATTGATATAAGAATCAAATGAGTGATCAAAGAACAAGGGTTCAATGAGTTTTACTAACCTCTGAAGAACAATACAATATCACTAGGAGAATTACTCTAGTCTCAAATGATTCCAAAGCCAAAAGTCCATTCCTTGAGCTATCTTTTTCTATTTATAGGCTTAAGGGGGATTACAAAAGATTGTTACAGATATTCTCTCCTGAATAATCGGATACTTAGGAGATTGCGTGAGTTAAATTCGGGATCTACAAAGATCTTTACAGTAATGTTACTTTGTATGCAGAACCATCGACCAGACTGGTCGCAGGTAAGACTGGGCCGCTTACTGCTTTTAGCGTCCTCTGGTCGATACCCTAGCAGAACTCTTCCAGGTGTCAGCCACGTGTCCAGGGATCACTTGCCACGTCATCAATGCTAATTTTTTGGATAACATTTGCCCCCCAAGTTTATTTATCACGAGCAATAAATAAACTTTTGAGCGAACGACTCTTCGGTAACCCCGCCTTACGTGTCAGAACCCTTCGTGTGTTCTTGGAGAAAGTAACCTACTTCTGTCTAATCATGACTTTTCGGTTCCCCAGTAATAATTAGACGACCATTCCGCTTCCCCATACTTCGAAAAAGGGAAACTGATGATTACACATTTTTTAATGCCACAGACAAACTTATATAATACCTCCGAAATCTTCTTTTTCTTTTTACGCACGCCATTGCCTTCTCAAGAAACCCTAAAAACCAGAGCTTTAATCGTCCCCGGAGACCGTTTCTTCTGTATTTTCAAGACTCAGACCGAGAGTTCCTTGATCTCCGAAGGCCCTTTTTCCATCTCCACGATCATTTTCTTGGTAAGTTTTCGAATTCTTATGCTTCAAATTTTCGTGGTGCATGCTTTTGTATGTTGACTGTTTGAGTTCATCTGTTTCTGGTTTGAGACGCTTGTGAGTAGAATATTTTGTAGGCCAAAAAAAGGGTTACGAGTTAGTTTAATAGTCAGGATCATACTTTTAGGACGTAAAATCGAAGTAAAAATTCGATCTTTAGGCTAGTTGGAAAATAGGTTTTTCCCGCCCTAAGGGGAGTTGAAAAAGCTTTTTTGAAAAACTTTTTACTTTCACCCTTTTATCCATTTTTCAAACTGTTCGTGCGGAAAATTTAGCTTTTTGTTAGAATGCTGTTGTATAAAAACTTGGCTTTTATACACGACCAGCGTTATTCTAAAAAGCCTTTAGAAATTCTTTATCCTCACCTCCCCATTCTATTGTTTGCAGACATTGATGCCAGATTTGTGGGGAGGTGAACGACCCATCGACGACGATCTTCTCGCCCAGCTGCTCGAGGGCGAAGAACAACCGGCCGATCGAGTTCACGAGATTCCCTTCTCACGATCTTCTACCAGACCTCGTCCTTCCCCTCCTCAAATGGCCCGTTCCAAGTCCGTAGGCAAGAAAAGGCCTGAGTCTGAAAACAGTCCAAACCTTCCTGCCCAACCTGATTCGCAGGCTAGGGCTCCCTCGACCAGTGGTCGAGAAAATCCTGCTCCTGACCCTAATATCCAAACTAGGGCCCGCCCTCACCATCAGAATCTGCCTGATGTCGAGTGGTATACTTCCCCGACCAGCTCAGTGACCCTTCGGATGGTTGCTAACTACTTCAGGAAATACCCTCTTACAGGGGTTTCCATTACAATTCCTGCCGCAGACCAAAGGGCTAACCTCCCCGGAGGTATATATAGCGCCTGGTCTCGGTATCACTTAGAGGCGGGGGCTTACCTCCCTCTACATCCTTTTTATGAGGGGGTGGCCAATTATTTCGGTGTCGCCCCCTTCCAAATCACTCCAAACGGATATAGAATGCTGGCCGCACTCTATATCCTGTACAAACTTAAAAAATGGTCAGAACCTACCCCCCACGAGGTCAATTATCTTTTCGACCTTAAATCTAACCCGCAACAATATGGAACGGGTTTCTTCCATTTCTGTCACCAGGAGACGAACCGGACGTTCCTGAGTGACACTACGCACATATCGAACGTGGGGCAGTACAGTAAGGAGTACTTCCTTACACCGGACATAACCAGCAACAACCTGGCCTTCGCTCGAGGAGGTAAGTGCTGTCTTTGACTAGTCGATACTTTTAATCAAAGAGTATCCTTTCATTTTTCTCAAACTGTAATTTGTCTTTCAGGCCCATGGTTACGTCCGACCCCAACACCAGACATGGTGTTGAGGTCCAATACTTTGGCCAGGATGACAGACGCAGCAAAAAGCGTTAAGTCCCTGGTTGCTGATGAAAACTTGAGGCTGTCTGGCCTCCTGGCTCCTCGCCATGAAACAAGAGGGTCCGTGGTAGACGATGCCGCTGCTGAGGGGGTTCCCGAGCAGCAACCTCCTGCGTCCCCTCCTCGAAGGAGGCCGACGGGGGTTACAATCAGGGAGCCCACAGGCAATCCTTCCGCAGAAAGGCCTTCTGCTCTCCAAGGCAAGGGGAAACAAAAGGCCAAAGAGCCAGTTGTGGACCTGGGGGAATCTTCTGATGAGAACGGTAAAATTATTTTACTTTTAAATAGTTTGCCAATTCCTTGTCATCTGTTTGACGGGGAGGGCAACTATACATATACTCCAAATCTAGGGCCAGACTTCTTCGTGCCAGATAGTGAGTGTATGACTAATAGAGTCAATAGTATAGCGACCAGTAGTTGTAGCTCGGGTATTCACTTTGTGACCTCTTTTCTGTTGTATAAAGAATTTTCATCTGCCTCTTAACTTATCATTTGCTTATGCTTACTTGCATGCAGACATGGCCACTCCCGACGTCTTCGATCCATACAATGCTGAGGAAGAAGAAGAAGTTCCTCAGCTCCGGAGGAAGTCGTCGCGGAGACAGACCGGCCAAGAAGAGTCGAACAGAGGACCCTCCTAGGGACGTGCCAGCTGGGAAAACTTCTATTCATCCTCCGGCCCTTGCCGAGAAAGAGACTCCTCCTGCTCCAAAGATCCCTCCTCCGGCTCCAAAGAACCCTCCTCCAGCTGCGCCCAGCAGGGAACAAGATAGGCGGGAAGAGACCCTTGGGGCCAAACTCTCAAGCCGTGCCGTACGAGCATCAAAAGATCGTATTACACATCGGGAAAAACGATCACGTCAAGGATGCAATGGTTGAGGCAGAGAGTATGACGGTCGACCTGATTCTGAACAGGACCCTGAATGAAATTTCCAGCGTAAGTACTTCTTTGTTTCTCAAGCCTTAGTCCTTTATTCTTCGCGACAGGTTCTAACTTTTTCCTTTATTCACAGGCCTTGCTGTCTGCTACCACTGCTCGTACTCGTGCCCAGGCCTCCATCGAGCAGGCTAGGGCAAAGGCCATTGAGGGGTATCAGGTGAAAGCAGCCGAGAAGCTTTCAGCTGCAGAGGCTAGGCATATAAAGGAGTTGGAGGCGATGGTCCAACAGAGGGATGCTGCGGTGACAAAGTTGTCAGAGGCTGAGGCTGCAAAGGCAGCTGCGGTAAAGTCGAGGCAGGAGTATCAAGATGCCAGCCGAACCCATCTTCGCGAAGTCAAGAGGTTGGAAGAGGTGCTTAAGTCCAAGGACGATGCCATCGCCACTCTTGATGGCAAAGTAAAGCAGCTGGAGCTTGACAACTCCAAAAATCTGGAAAGGTATAAGAAGACCACCCTCCGATGTTTCTACAACTTCTGGAAACACAATTAGGGAGCCGACTTCAGCTATCTTTCAGAGGATGTCAGGGCTGCTGAGCTGGCTCGCTGCATTGCCCAACTGGCCGAAGAGGAGGCAAGAGTGAGGATCCCTGCGTCCCCAAGCATCACTGGCGTAGAGGAAGAAGTGGCTGTTGAGGATGCTATCAACCAGAATGCTGCTAATGACCCTCCGACCCCAAATGCCTCTTGAACTTTTGCATTATTTTTTCTTTCTTTTTGATTACACGACCCACGGGTCGTGATGTAAAGACTATTTTTATTTTAAACTTTGCTCCACGGGCAGTAAATCTTTTCTTTTATTTGAACAGTTACATCCAAGCAGTGATGCTTGTGGTGTAAAAGATTGCATGATGCTATAATATTTTCATTTATTATAACATTTGTCCGTATGACCGAACTTAGCATAGTACTTTGGCATGATTTAACAAAATATAAATTTTGAAAAATACTCTAAGTACCTTAGCATGCTTTCACTCATTTTGTTCATGTGTTTACATACCTCATGGTATGCTTTGCTATCGATGTGCCTTATATGCCCCCCAAGTGATCGAGGAGCTTTAGGTCCTTGTTCACTTGCCTTGACCATGACCTGTTCAAACATTCCTGTTCGTGTGCAAAAATAATACTTGTAATACAACAAAACAACACACGTAATGAACAAATACTTGTAAATATAAATTCACAAAGGTTGGCAAGAATGACTGGTTGCGCACAGTCCCTTATAATCTCGTATTAAAAATGGACTAAACATGTCTTTACGAGTGATTCTGAAATAGAATCTTACATATACGAGCGATTAGCCATATAGCGTGGCTAACCCTCTTTGCTAAACTTGTAAAAAGAAAGAATTAATACAAGACAGTCCTTTAAAAAGGACTGTTCACTGATAATACTTGCGCAGGTGTTCTCCATTCCAATAACGTGGAACGAGATATCCGTTTAAGCGTGCAAGTTTGTAGGTGCCCGGATGAAGGACTTCTTCAATTTGGTAAGGTCCTTCCCAATTAGGTCCGAGCACTCCAGCAGTAGGGTCGCGGGTGTTTAAGAAAACTCGTCGTAGCACCATGTCGCCGACGTTGAATTTTCTTTCTTTAACTTTGGAGTTAAAGTACCGGGCGACTTTTTGTTGGTATGCAGCAACTCGGAGTTGGGCCTTCTCCCGTATCTCGTCAATCGAGTCTAGGGATTCCATCATTAGCTGGCTGTTTCAGTCTTGGTCGTATGTTAAGCGTCGATGTGAGGGGGGATCTAATTCGATAGGCAGCATTGCCTCATATCCATAGGCTAAGGAAAATGGGGTATGTCCTGTCGCTGTTCGGTGAGACGTCCTATACGACTAGAGGACTTCAGGCAGTTGTTCTGGCCACGCTCCCTTAGCTTCTTCAAGCCTCTTCTTTAGGGTGTCTTTAAGAGTTTTATTCACGGCTTCGACCTGCCTATTCGCCTGGGGCTGTGCGACTGAAGAAAAGCTTTTAATGACTCCATGTCTTTCGCAAAAATCGATGAATAAATCGCTGTCAAATTGGGTTCCGTTGTCTGAAACTATCTTTCTAGGCAAACCATATCGACAGACAATGTTCTTGATAACAAAGTCCAGTACTTTCTTGGTCGTGATGGTAGCGAGCGGTTCAGCTTCGGCCCATTTGGTGAAGTAATCGACTGCCACGACTGCGTACTTTACTCCGCCTTTCCCTGTAGGTAGGGATCCAATCAAATCTATCCCCCATACTGCAAAAGGCCACGGACTTTGCATCTGTTTCAATTCGTTTGGAGCTGCTCGTGGAATCTTGGAGAACCTTTGACATTTATCGCATCTTCGTACAAACTCCATCGAATCCTCGTTCATAGTTGGCCAGAAGTAGCCTTGCCTTAGAATCTTCTTTGCCAAACTTTGCCCCCCAGCGTGATCCCCACAGAAGCCTTCATGCACCTCTTTCATGAGTTCCATAGCTTTTTCTGGTGTAACACATCTGAGTAGTGGCAAGGAATATCCTCTTCGGTACATAACACCATCGACCAGTATGTACCTAGCAGCTCGCCTTTGTAGAGTTCTGGCTTTGTTTCTATTTGTTGGTAGCGTACCATTTGTCAAATATTTCAAATAAGGTGCCATCCATGTATCTTCCATCCGAATTTCCATACTGGATTCGACTGCTTGTATGCTCGGCTTACTCAGTCTTTCTACTAGCATAATGTTCAAAGTGTCAGCATCCTTCCCACTCGCGAGTTTGGCTAAGGCATCTGCGTTTGAATTCTGATCTCGCGGGATTTGCTGGAGGGTGTACTTCGTGAACTGGGCCAGCAGGTCTTTTGTTTTATTCAAGTAGGCCACCATTTTTAAGCCTCGCGCTTGATATTCTCCTAGAACTTGATTTACCACCAGCTGTGAATCACTGTAGATATCAAGCGTTTTTATGCTCATATCCTTCGCCAGTCTCAACCCAGCGAGGAGTGCTTCGTATTCCGCTTCATTGTTTGATGCGGTGAAGTCGAATCTGATGGCGCAGTGAAATCGATGCCCTTCCGGCGTTATCAATATCACTCCCGCTCCAGCGTGGGCTTCATTGGAGGACCCATCCGTGAATAACTTCCACGAAGGAGCTTTGTCTTGAGGCTCAGGCGCTTTAGGCTGTTCGCACTGTTCGCTGTCTGAGAGTTCGGTGAACTCTGCAATAAGGTCGGCCAAGACTTGTCCCTTGACTGCTGCTCGCGGTGAATAAGTTATATCGAACTGCCCCAGTTCGACTGCCCATTTTAATAATCGTCCAGCCGCTTCTGGTTTTTGGAGGACTTGCCGAAGGGGCTGGTCAGTTAGAACTGTAATAGGATGGGCTTGAAAGTAGGGGCGTAGCTTCCTAGAGGCCAGGATTAAGCAATATGCTAACCTCTCGATTGGTGGATATCTCAATTCTGCCCCGACCAGCCTCTTGCTGACATAGTAGACTGCTTTTTGTACGCCCTCCTCCTCTCGCACTAGTACCGCGCTAGCAGCAACTTCAGTAATCGCCAGGTAAATAAACAAAGTTTCTCCTTCAATTGGCTTTGATAAGATGGGAGGCTGTGCCATATGGGCTTTCAAGGCCTGGAATGCTTGCTCGCAGTCTCCTGTCCATTCAAACTTCTTATTTCCTCTAAGTAGATTGAAAAAAGGGACACACTTGTCTGTTGATTTCGAAATGAATCTACTTAGGGCTGCGATTCTTCCGGTTAAACTTTGTACATCTTTGATCCTTTCTAGAGACTTCATGTCGATCAGGGCTTTTATCTTGTCGGGGTTGGCCTCGATTCCTCTTGAATTTACAATAAACCCCAAAAATTTCCCTAATCCTACTCCGAAGGAACATTTGAGGGGATTTAACTTCATCTGGTATTTGTTCAATACACTAAAGCACTCTTGTAAATCCCTCACATGTCCTTCTGCCTTCTTAGACTTTACCAGCATGTCGTCCACGTATACCTCCATGTTTACTCCGATTAGCTCCTTAAACATGTGGTTGACTAGCCGTTGGTAAGTCACACTTGCGTTTTTCAGTCCGAAGGGCATTACTTTGCAACAGTATAGGCCCGTATCGGTCCGAAAGCTGGTGTGATCCTCGTCAGGGGGTGCATGCTAATCTAGTTGTAGCCTGAATATGCATCCATGAACGAGAGGATCTCGTGCCCAGCAGTTGCATCGACCAGCTGGTCGATTCTTAGGAGTGGGAAGCAGTCTTTTGGGCAGGCTTTATTGAGGTCTGTAAAATCCACGCAGGTCCGCCATTTGCCGTTAGGCTTGGGAACCAGCACTGGATTTGAGACCCACGATGGATAAAATGCCACCCTCATGAACCCATTCCCTTTAGTCTTTCGACTTCTTCTTTTAAGGCTCTTGATCTATCTTTATCGAGCAGCCTTCTCTTTTGTTGCACGGGTGGAAAGGTCTTGTCTATATTCAGGACATGGCTGATAACTGCGGGATCTATCCCAGCCATGTCTTTATGCGACCAAGCGAAAACCTCCTGGTTCTTTCGCAAAAATTCCACCAGTGCGTTCTGGCGCTTGCTCGTTGCCACCCGGAGCTTCTCGTTGGGAATTTCCCGAGGCCCGTACGTATCTTCTCAAGTGTCCTTGTCTAATAAGGAACTCGATTTCGTCTTTCAACTGGTTGCATTCATTGGTGTCATGTCCGTAGTCGTTATGATAACGACAGAACTTGGTAGTGTCTCTCTTCGAAATATCCTTCCGAATGGGGCCAGGTTTTTTGTAAGGCACACTAGAACTTGTGGCCTGATAAACCTCTCCCCGAGACTCAACGAGGGCAGTGTAGTTAGTGAACCGAGGTTCATAACGATTACCCTTGGCTCGTTTGTTGTCGGAGGTGGAAGGCTCGTTATACGGCCGTTTTCCACCATTCTTTCCATTGCCGTTGCCATTAGGTTTGGACCCATTGGCAGCTTTGGCGGGTTCGGAAGCCTTCTTATCCTTGCCTGAGGGCTTTCCATCGTCGGCAATGGCTTCTTCGAGCTTGATGTAGCGATCAGCCCGGTCCAAAAATTCTTAGGTAGTTCTCACCCCTTCCTTTCGGAGACTTTTCCAGAGGGGAGAACGATGTTTAACCCCTGCAGTTATGGCCATCATTTTGCCTTCATCTCCCACCGTTTTCGCTCCAGCTGCCGCTCGCATAAAGCGCTGGATGTAGTCCTTCACTGATTCTCCATCCTGCTGGCGAATTTCAACCAACTGGTTCGCTTCAGTCGGATGCACACGACCTGCATAGAACTGTCCGTAAAACTCCCTTACGAACATTTCCCAGGAAACTATGCTTGCAGGAGGGAACTTAAAAAACCATTCCTGCGCGGCTTCAGAAAGTGTTGCAGGGAAGATCCTGCACCGAGCGTCTTCGGACACTTTCTGAATGTCCATTTGAATTTCAAACTTGTTGACATGAGACACTAGGTCTCCATACCCGTCAAAGTTTGGGAGTGTAGGCATTTTGAACTTGCTTGGAGTTTCGGCATTAGCTATCCTCTGTACGAAAGGAGTGCCTTTCCTCCTATCGTGGTCGATGTAAGATGTCCTTCCCCCGACCAGCTGTTGCACTGCTTGGTTGAGGGCGTCTATCTGGGCCTGTACAGCGGCAGGAATCGCTGTGGCCTCTGTTGCTGGGGGGACGTTCTCGCCATGCCGCTCGCGGCGATCGTTGAGTACATCACGCAAATCTTCGTCCCTTCTCCGCTGCTCGCTACCCCCGAGCCGGTTGAAGACATTATTTTGTTTGGGCTGCCCCCCAGCATCCCATCTATTGGGCTGATCATCTTGAGGTGCCTGGCTCCTGCCTTTACCTCTTTCTTCATTCCTCCAGCCAGCGTTTCCCTTGCCTAAATCGGCTTCATTATACCCATGGCCATCTCTGAACTTTGATTGGCTATGGTGGGATTGACTGTTTCCTCGATTTCCGTCCCTGGCTGAAACGTTCTGAACGTTAGAGGGTGGCCTGCGTTGGTCGTGGTGTCCCCGTGCATTATCATGCCGTGGGGGACCTCGGACCGCAGAGCCTAACTCTGAGTCCCTCCTGTTACCAGGGGGATACTGACCTCTGCTCGGTAGGTTTGGCTCATCGCCCCTACGGCGTCTAGGACTACGAGGCTGATGCTCGACCCTATTCTGCCTCTGTTGCGGGGGATTGCCGCGACCAGCTTGGGATGGTGGCTGCGCTTCAGGGTCCAGCGGGACATCGTCATGGGGTGCTTGCGGCTGCTCGGGCCTTTGTGGACTCGAAGGCTGGATTGGTGGGCTTGGATTAAGACCCCTCTGGGGTGGCCCATTGACAGGTTGATCAGGCTGCGAAACAGGTGCAGCCTGATTCCTTGCCAGCTGCAAGGCCGCCTCGAGGGCTGCCATGGCTTCGCTCTGGCGGCGGTCCATCTCCGCCTGCCTTTCGCTCAATTCCGCGCGTTGCCGTTCAATCTCCTGCTGCTGCCGCGCCACAACTCCGGCAGCAGTCTCTTGACTGGCTTTCAGATTAGCCAGCTCTTCCTGCAACGCCCCCAGGGTACTCTTCAGCGTTGCATCATCCATTTCTTCCTCCTCAAAGTCCAGATGTGGCTCATCCTCCGCCACGCTTGCAGGGGGAGGAGGAGGTGGATTTGATGGCGCAGCAGCGGCCGCCTGTCCAGCTTTCCTTCCAGTTTTCGCCATTAGTTTTCTCAGCAATGATAAATCAAGCTCTCAATGAAAGCACCAGAATGTTGACCCGGAATTTGGTCAACTGACACGGAGTCAGAATATTCTTGATATGAATGAATGTGTAGAGAAGAACGTAATGACAAAAAGTAATAACAACACGATGTTTTTATAGTGGTTCGGCCCCAGGATCTGGTAATAACCTACGTCCACTTAGACTGTTATTGATATAAGAATCAAATGAGTGATCAAATAACAATGGTTCAATGAGTTTCACTAACCTCTGAAGAACAATACAATATCACTAGGAGAATTACTCTAGTCTCAAATGATTCCAAAGCCAAAAGTCCCTTCCTTGAGCTATCTTTTTCTATTTATAGGCTCAAGGGGGATTACAAAAGATTGTTACAGATATTCTCTCCTGAATAATCGGATACTCAGGAGATTGCGTGAGTTAAATTCGGGATCTACAAAGATCTTTACAGTAATGTTACTTTGTATGCGGAACCATCGACCAGACTGGTCGCAGGTAAGACTGGGCTGCTTACTGCTTTTAGCGTCCTCTGGTCGATACGCTAGCAGAACTCTTCCAGGTGTCAGCCACGTGTCCAGGGATCACTTGCCACGTCATCAATGCTAATTTTTTGGATAACAATCATGTTGAAGCATAAAATAATAGACAGGGTTGAAAAGGGAATTGTGCAACAATGAGAATACCCATGATACATTGTCTTTATTACAAGAATGTCATGAAGGAAACTTACTGAAACGAACTAATTCTGGCTAATAACACGTATGTGACATTTTAACCTTGAAGGGAGATAAGATCTACACGTGTTTCTCCATAATCTAGCTCCTCTCAACCTAAGCCAACTTTTCTCAAACAAACTATAGGTTGATCATCATAACTTACACCACACTTTTTCACTCTAATATATTTATATATATATATATATTTCCAACTTTGCATAATCTAACTTGCTATAAAATTACTATAAACTAGCTATATTAAGCAATAATAAACATCTAAGATACAAAATGCAATTTATACCACAAATCTCTCTAGTCTCTTTACACGATAAAGATGATTGGCTATGCTTCATTTGTTGTAATTTATTAATAATAAGAAGATAGTTTTTGCTACTGTATATGTAGATAATAATGGTACATATATTGCTGAAACACTTAAATTTGTGTGTGGTTTTTTTTTATTTCTTTGTTCTAAGCATATGATAATCAATAATTCATTATATTGTTTATATTATCATTAAATGTTGAGCTAGAATCCCTGAACATATTGTATATCAATTTTATTCTTTGTAATAGGTTGTAAACATTAATTTGCTAGTAGAAGAATATGTCGATTAGAAAATGTTTCAGTTATGTTCCTCATGATATATTGTTGTACTGCTATCCATAAGGTCAGAAGTTTTATGTACTGTATGTACTACACATAAACGACTTAATTAAGCATATATAGTCAAATGCACTTGCTTTATATACCCAAAAAGTCAAATCATTTATATATATATGTGTATTTATATACATGTAACTTTACAGTTACTTTGTGTGAACATCAATTATATGTTTAGTGCAATCCTGCTGGCTATATTGGCTAAATAATTGGAGGTGGACAAAAAAAATAATGAATGGCGGGCCACTAGCCAAATGCTGTGTTGCATTCTACAACTCTATTTGCAAGAAAAAGAAAAAAGAAAAATACTACGTTGAGAAAGTGTCAGACAAATCTTGATTGTTCGTTTGTGACAGATCCAGATTGATGGATGGCTAAGATTAGTCTGCTGTGTCACGCTAGCAAAGCTCATGTTGCAAATCTTAATTTTCAACTCGTGTACAGGCCTTAAAATTACATATATTTATATATATATATATAGCATTGTGATATTATTATCAGATCATGTGTTTTAATAAAGCTTGCTTAATATTATTTAACTCTTACTATCAGAAATCAGAATAATGTCATTTTCGTGAGTGTCGCTATTGTCATCAACCAGGGAAAAATTGACAATATTACAAAAATCAATGGATAATAAACCAACTTAAGAGGCAAAGCAATAATAGAATTTTTTTATTTTGACTTTTCTTTATAACTGTTTAAGTGTTTAAAATCCACTTGAATATAAAAGCATGAATCATGCTCTCTTTTTCTTCATACATGCATTTTATGAGATATCAAATAGTATGTCATGCAATAGTCTTGTATATATACAAGTTGGCCTCCAAGAACATTTCAGTGGTACTATAATACATATCTCTTCCCCCATTTAGCAAAAGGGGTTCTCCCTTTTATTTTTTCAAAGATTTCTGAGCCAAGAAAAGAAGATGATGAGGAACACAGTCCTAAAGACGATCTTCCTTGTGGTGTTTATTGGGTCGCTATTGGTTTGGGTTTTGCTCCCTACAAAATCTTACAATAAGAAGTGGACTCCCAAGCTAACCACCAAACTCAGCCAAACTACATACTTACGAGAGCAAGGTTATTGAGATATATTATTCTATATATATCCTTATTATGTTGTAACGATTTACATATATTTTCTTCTCTATTATTGGAATTATTCAAACTAATTAATTAACATTATGAACTAATTTGTAGGGACAAATCTTCTGCTTTTCTCATTCCCTATGATGTTTATAGGAGCTTTGAGCTGTGTTTATCTCCATTTCCAAAAGAAATCCAATAATAAGTCATCCTCCAACAGGTTGTTAATAACTGTTATTATTATATTTTATATACCCAATACAACTACATATTTCTCGTTTTTCATCTGATTTTATTATACATCGATCTAAGATAAAATTCTAAAACTAGTGTGTAATATAAATATATATTATTTACAGTGCTGTAAGAAGTAGCCAATTTCGTCGTCGTTTGGCGTCATGGAGAAATCCAGTGAGTGTAAAAGCACCTCTGGGGATAGTTAGCTCAGTGGAGATCTGTTTTGTGCTCATGTTTGTTGCTCTCCTCACATGGTCTCTAGCTAATTACTTATATGTCAGTTTTGGCAGCCTTCACATGCATAAAGTGGGAGAGAAAGTGTAAGATTATTATACATAAATCTGTAAATGTTTTGTTCCTTTTCTTCTAGCCAATATGTATAAATTTGTGTATATTATTGTAGATGGCAAGCTAAATTTAGGAGTGTGTCACTAAGACTGGGTTACATTGGAAACACTTGCTGGGCATTTCTCTTCTTTCCAGTGACTAGAGGCTCTTCAATTCTTCCACTGGTTGGCCTTACATCAGAGTCTAGCATTAAGTATCACATCTGGCTTGGTCACCTCTCCATGGTTCTTTTCACTGCTCACACCGTCGGATTCTTCATTTATTGGGCCATGACCGATCAAATGGTCGATGTACGTAATTATTATACTAATTTTTAATTACAATATTCACACAACTGATATTTTTTCATCTTGGTAAGCTCTCAAACCTTGAATTTATACTTTACAAAAGTGGAGTGACTGCCTTGGAAAGCATATCATGACTAATTTGTTTTAAGCTTTAATTTTATATAACTGTGGCCATGCTTGTTTGGTGTAAAGTTGGTAAAGTAGTATTGACCACATAATTGGAATCTCTTTTACGAGATTCATTTGACGTTATCTTTTTCTTTTGGCTGTATCCAATAGGGAATATATACCATCAAGCGTAGCGATAAGAAAACAAAATTCTATTAAAGTTGAGAGAGATAATGATTGGTACAAACATATTGATATTAATCAAACTATAATATGAATTTTAATATGGTTAATGGGTACTTAATTGTTATTTGCAGGCACTAGAATGGAGCAAAACTTATGTATCAAATGTAGCAGGAGAGATCGCAATGGTATTGGCATTTGTCATTTGGGCAACGAGTCTAAATCGAGTAAGGAGAAAAATGTTTGAGCTGTTTTTCTATACTCACCACCTCTACACAGTCTATATCATCTTCTACGTACTCCACGTTGGCTCTGCCTACCTCTGCATGATTCTTCCGGGGATCTTCCTCTTTCTCATCGATCGATACTTGAGATTTTTACAGTCTCGGGACCGAATCAGATTACTCTCCTCTCGCCTTTTGCCTTGTGGAGCTTTCGAACTCAATTTTGCCAAGACTCAAGGTTCGTATTACATAGTTATTATATATGACGAGTCTTAATATATTTGAATATGTGATCTCACTAATATATATATATATATCTATATTGTATGTTACAGAATTGAAGTATAATCCGACGAGTATTTTGTTTATAAACGTGCCAACAATTTCCAAGTTGCAATGGCACCCTTTTACAGTAACTTCCAACTGTAATATGGAGCCTGATAAGCTAAGTATTGTCATCAAAAGCGGAGGAAGTTGGTCGCAAAAATTGTACAAACAGCTTTCTTCTGTGGAACACTTGGGAGTTTCCGTTGAAGGACCATATGGGCCATCTTCATTTTCATTTCTAAGGTTATTATTTTCACACACAAATTATTATGACACTAATAATATATATATATATATATATATAGTTGTTGACTAGAGATTTGGACAGACCTATATGCATCCATGCATGCTAACTTGATTCGGATATGCACACACATGTGTGCGCGCAGGCATGAGGCTCTGATTATGGTGTGCGGTGGAAGTGGGATAACTCCTTTCATCTCTATAATCCGAGAGATTATGTTCCAAAATGCAAAGCCCAATTCTCATGTTCCCCGAGTTGTTCTGGTTTGTGCCTTCAAGACCTCAGCTGATCTGGCCATGTTAGACCTCTTGCTTCCCATCTCAGGCTCACATGCAGATCAGATCTCCCAAATTCAGCTCCAAATAGATGCCTACGTGACCCAAGAGAGCGAGCAGCCAACCATCGAAGCCCAAAGCCCCATACAGACCATATTGTTTAAGCCCAATCCACTAGACATGCCCATCTCTGAAACTTTAGGTCCAGACAGCTGGCTGTGGCTGGGTGCAATAATCTCCTCCTCTTTTGTCTTGTTCCTCCTCGTCTTGGGTCTCGTGACTCGTTACTATATTTACCCAGTGGATAACTCAGGAGGGTTTTACCACTACTCGTACAGATGTCTTTGGGACATGTTTTTGGTGTGTGCCTGCATTTGCTTGGTCTCCAGTGTGGCTTTTGTTTGGTCTAAGAGTCGTAACACTAAGAAGGATGATAATCAAATTCAGCACTTGGAAATGGAGACGCCACCGACGTCGTCTCCGGCTGCATGGTCTTACGTAGTGGGGAATAGAGAGGTGGAAAGCCTTCCTAATCAGTCACTAGCCCAAGCTATGAAGGTCCATTTTGGTGCCAGGCCTGATCTCAAGAGTAAGTTAATTATATATATATATAGCTCATTATTAAATATATTGTATAAATGTAAATGGCCTGATTTTTTAGTTTTTTGTGCATGCAGAAATCTTGTTCGAGTCGAAAGCATCTGATGTTGGAGTTCTTGTTTGTGGGCCAAGGAAGATGAGACATGAGGTTGCCAAAATTTGTGCCTCTGGTTTGGCTGATAATCTACACTTTGAGTCCATTAGTTTCAATTGGTGAAGTTGTAAATATGAATATGACGATCATACAATTTGCTGCTATATATATATATATATATACTTATGTTGTGGGTTTTTCTATATCACATCTGCAAAAGTAGTCTAGTACAAAGGGAATAGTTGCGCCGTGTGATATATTGTACTTATCGTATAAATGTAAATTCCATTTTTTGTTTATAAAAAATGAAAATTCCGTTTTTTTAAAGTTTACGAAGTGAATAATTATATACTTGTTTAAAATGTGGAATGTCGTATAAGTTATTAAGTCAAACGTACAATTTTTTATGACAACTTTATTTCTGTTGCGTCAAATTTACCCAATTATTATAACAGGATGTATTGCATAGAGATAAAAAAAAAAAAACAAGAAGTAAATTTTTACATGGTTACTAAAATCTAACTTATAGGGCCACACCCACCCGGTGATGAACTAATAAAGTAAAATATCACAAAATACAAAAATACGCTGACTTATGCAAATACGAGCTCCTTATGCAAATACGAGCTCATGGAAATCTTATAATCGGTATTTTTATAAAATTATATTTTTCTTAGAAGATAAATGAGTTGTTTTCCTTTATTGTTATTTTCAGAAATTCACTTTTTCTTTTTGTGAATTTCGGATAATAATTAGCTTTTTTATTTAGCTTTATATTGTTCCAATTTGTTTATAAAGAGAAGTTTTATATTGCAAATATTCAGTACTTATCCAAAGTTATTTCTGGATTATTTGTTTATATATTCATGCAGCTCAAGAATTGAAAAACAGGAAACTGAATCCTTAATGACATTAATTGTTGTTTCCTTTTTGAGCTTGTTTTGGATCCGACACAGGTCTGAGCTGTCCCCACCAAAATCGTAGCTGTCGGATCAGCATCTTCTAAAAAAGACAACTCTTCATCAATCAAGAATATCTTCAATTATTCTTGCCGTTATTAGAAGAATTCTTTCTCAGCCTTTATGAGCACGAAAAAAGACTATAAATAGGGCTCTAAAGGCAGTGAGAAAAGTGAACTCTTAGATGCATAATTTGTGAGCATAATTGTAATATTTGTGAGAGTTCCTCTTTGTATTCAAGATTATAAGTATTCACGTGATCTTGTAGAAATATGTGTGTTTAGTTTTTAGTGGTGAGTTTATACCATGTTCATGAGTGAATACACATTGTAATTTGAACACAACGTTTATAGTCTTCGGGAGAAGATTTTTACAAGCCTTGCGTCGGGAGGATGCAAGCACTCACTGGCCATTGAAGGGAGTTCAAGTGGTTGAACGTTTCAATCAAGATCAGATTAGTAAAGAGAAATACAACAAAGTTGCGGCAAATCTCAAGAGGGAGTCTTGTTTTGTTTAAGTAAATATTTTGTACTTGTGATTCTTTATTAATTGGTTTTATTCACTGGGCGTGGCCCCAAGGAGTAGGTTATCTGAAAGGGTTTCTGAACCTTGTAAAAATTCGTTGTGTTCTTTATTGTTTTGCACTGTCTTTTTATTGTGTTCAGTTTCTGTCGTGACAAGTTCGGATTCTGTCCTGACAGAACTGAAATCTGTGTAAACAATGAATTACCATTCCGCACTTTAATAATTCACATGGTTTAATTAATTTGGTAATTACTAAAAACGGAATTTCAGCTCCCTTTTTATATTTCCCGCAACACAACCTTCACAAATTAGTTTCTTTGTTGATTCACTAACGCTCTTGAACTCCCTTTAAAGATGGTTGAATCGATTTTCTCCCAAAGACGTGTGCCTTCTACACAAAGATACCTTAATCTCACAAAAAGAACTATCTCAAAATACAATGAAGTACAAAAATACAATGATTAAAGAGCTAAAGATTTCTGAGAGCTTGGACTGATATTTGTAGCTGGATGGTCTTCCAAAAAGAGCTCCACAAAAATCTATAGTAATTATACAAAGATTTGCAAAATTCTTTAATTAGAAAAATCTATTAGTACCTTTTAGGATCCAAATCATTTCCCAATATATCCTATGATCTTGCAATGAACATTCAGGGATATACATAACAAAATATATATAGGAAGTTTCATATAATCTTTATATCCAAAACGTCTTATTTTCCAACAACAAAAAAGATATTTTATTTAAAGAAAATCTTTCTATAAATAATTTCTTTAAATAAAATAAAATTTTCTTCTACATATTAACGAAAGTAGCATAAAAAGAAATTCTATAATTAATTATGATGATTTTTAAGTTTCAAGACTTAAGAATACGAATACTGAAAATACAGCTCGTCAAGATAGGTGATCAAGTTATTCATTTGGAATGAAAATTTTGATCAATTATTAGGATTGAATCCTTTGCCAATTGATGACACAATCCACACTAAATGATTAAAAAATCACATAATATTTATTAAATAAAGAAAGATTGGAAAAACATTTCTTTATTGCACAAAGTTTTCTTTCTTTTCAAAGCATGCAATGCATTTAACACGAATTGGTTAAAAAAAAAATATTGCAATATATTTCTCTAATCAATGTGCAAAAAGTCTTCTACGTCCATAAAATGAAACAAACATTTTATTAAAGAGAAAATACTTTCTTTTAAATAAAATATTCATTTATATAAGAATAATTAATAATTAATATTTAAGGTCTCACAATCTCTCTATTGGATATTGTTGACTGCCTTTTTCGCTATCAACCTTAAAACTAGAGATTAAAGAAATAAACAATCAAGAACACAAAATTTTTTATGTGGTTCGGATTATAAAAGAACCAAAATCTACAAGTCTCTGGTATTAAGATGATTGGAAGCTTGTTGAGGCAAGTTCTAATGGTGTATTCTTAGACAACGTTTAGATTGCTTTGAGTACAAGGTGTTTCCTTGCTGGCTATTTACGATTTTTACCCCCCGAACTATTACCACTACCGTATCGTGCCCCCTAATTTTTTCAGGCCGTTAAAAATTTCTCCCGAAATATTCACATTAATGTAAAAAAGGACTTCCGTTAACTTTCAACACAGAATGCTGACATGGCTCTTTACATGCTGATGTGTCTTGGCCATGTCAGTGCCATGTGTGTAATTTTATTGTTTTTAAATATGGTTTTTATTTTTTTTAATGTATAAAAAATAGTTTAATTTATTAATTCTATTTTTTAGTGTTTAATTCATTGATTTTTAATATGATTATAGATTTTTTAATTTTAAAATTACACACATGTCGCTGACATGACCAAGACACATCAGCATATAAAGAGTCATGTCAGCCTTCTGTTAGCCACATGTGTTGAAAGTTAACGGAAGTCCTTCTTTACATTATTGTGAATATTTCGGGGGGAATTTTTAACGACCTGAAAAAATTAGGGGGCACGATATGATAGTGGTAATAGTTCAGAGGGTAAAAATCCTAAATAGCCTTTCTTGCTAAAATACCGAATCCTTTACATTGGGACTCCCAGCCCTATTTATAGAGGCTGGGGTCATTAATAGTAATCATTCGTAATTAATATACATTCTTCTAGTTATTGGGGGATTAATACCAATTCAATGCATTGAGGTGCATTAAATATAGATCACAACTCAAGCGAGATCCGCGGGGCCCACTGTAGAAAGGTACCTACTATATGGGGAACATGCCCTTGGTACTGTCAATGCATGTTGTACGTATCTCCGTGTCAAAAGGCGTAGTGGGAGTAAAAATTGTCGAGTCGTACAATCGACAACACTGTAGACAGATCGCCTAAAAGGTTGTTAGGTGCTCCTTTGATGTTGTAAACTGGCATTGGATGACACCTGGCTCGTCTTTTAAATCTCGAGGATAATGTCCCCGGCCTAGAATATAACTGATGGTAAAAAAACCCGAGGACTGCCAAGCAGCTCTCAGGACATGGCCTTGGAAAGACGTTCGTGTCCTGCCTTTATCCGAGGGGAGTACTCCCTAAATAAGGGATCAACCCTCTGAAGAATGATCCTCGGGGTGTGGCCTCATCTTCAGGAGTACACACCCTTGCCACATGTCCTTGGGTGAAAACACGGACAACATTTGCCCCCCAAGTCTCTACTTGTCCTCACACAATGGAGACTTAAAACTGGGGAAAACTCGAATAGTCCTCGGATAGAAACGTTTGGACTTCTACTGACGTCACTACGAGATTTCCTGCCACGTGTTGAATCCCCATTGATGGGCCCATCCATCCGTGCAATTAATGAAGGGTCAGATCCGCGGCCCGAAACACCTTTTCTGTACCTTAGGTGTCCTTTCAACTTATACTCGAGATTTCCCTTTTCCAATGCCAATGATCACAATCTGCACCTTTCTAATCTTCGGTCCTTGGATCGTTCTCGAGTACCCATGTCCTAGATAATTCGACAGTTGGGGTGAACTTACTTCGCCCCAAAGCACTGGACCTATAAAAGGTTGAGAATCAAATTTTCAACGTTATTTTAGCCCATTTCAAATTTCTTGTGCCTTCGACTCTTCAACCTCTCAACCCATTTTCCAGCACTGCATCCTCTCCAACCCTCTTTCCATTCTGGACGACTGGCGCGAAGCTTCGTACTTCTGGGTGAACGGCAAGCAATTCTTCAGAGTTCGCACTCGATTCAGCACAATCCTACGCTACATTTTGAGTAAGTATCCTTGAACTGTGACTTTCTGTTTTCATGCGTATTTGAGAATTTAGGATGCATGCTTAGGGGTTGTTTTTAGAGCTTTTCAGAGGTTGTTTTTGCCTTATTTGTAGTAAGAAATGGCCTAAATGGCTCGTTTAAGTGTTCTGGGGTGTTTTTCCTCATTCTGTGTCTTTGGTCAGAATCTGGAAAATTTCCAGATTTCGGTGATGTTCATCATCTCCGATGGTGTTCATATTTTCCGGTGGTATCTTTGGTGCCAAGTGCTTGGCTCCGTGGACACCCCAGTGTCATTAGTCTATTTCTTTCTCCTTCCCCGAGCAGTTGTCTTAGGGGTTCTCGTTTTGGCCCAACTTTCTTCGGGTCAAGGTGCTAACTGTTTGGTGTTTGCTTTCAGATGTACGAGGAGCTTCATCAATTCCACCAACAAGGGTTCTGCGCCTTCGACAACGATATCCTCTAGATGGCCCGAGAGGCCGAAAAATGCCTCGAGAAGGGGAAAAAGTGGCTGGTAGTAGCTAGGCTCTTGCCGTATGGGAGAGCTCAAAGCCGACAACGGTAAGGCCTCGCAGAGCTGGCCTATCGGAGGACGAGGCCAACGCTGGTTCGACACCATCAAACACCCCATATTTTTCCATAGGATTCGAAGCAAGAGACATTTCGAGTAAGTTACAGCACCGGGGTGCCTTGGCTAAAATACTCACCAACTACGGGGTAGATGACAGTGAAATACTAGTACACCTGGCTCGGGAGGATGAGAGGGCACACGAAAGTATTCACAGGCTCGGGCCCTAGAGCGGTTCACATCTCCAAGTGGGTGCAGCCCTGCCACTGCACCAATACTATGTCGACTTCCTTAAATTCGTCAACATAGCCCCATTCCAACTATCTCCGAACGGTTACCGGGTACTGGCCAAGCTCTACATTCTGTACAAAATCAAGAAGTGGCCCACTCTGTCCCCTGCTGAAATACTGTATATCTACTGTATATGTGTATGTGAGCCTCCACCACATATAGTTTCTGATTCAGCATATTGACACACTGAACGCATGGGCACATGACTTGTCCCGAAGCATTCACATGATTCTTGGCCATTTGTATAAATGCTTGAAGACCATTCCAAAACTCATCAGAGTTACCCCGTCTATTAGTTATCCAACTCTTGTCAATCGTCATAACTGATTTAAGTGGAAAATAAATTATCACAATGTGATAATCATAAAAAACTACATTTTATTTGCTAATAATTTTTTTATCACCAAAACACTAATTTTTTTAAGTAAATTATGAAGTCTTATAAATAAATTATTAAATTTTATGAATATATATTATCAACTTTTATGAATATATATTATTGTTAGTTATGAATGTATTATAAATTTTCGTTATATAAACAAATATTTAATTATTATTATTATTATTATGTTCTTTAATAATTATCAAATTCTTATTATAATTTTCACTTTTTATTTTTAAATATAATAATAAAGTTTTCTTATTTTTAAAATTATTAGTTTAATTTTAACTTAATTTTAAGAGTAAAGTTAACTTAATTACCTATTTTATTTACATATATTATAAAATTTTATGAATATATTATAAAAATAATTAAATAAAAAAATATTTAATTATAAATTTATGAATTTACCATTAAAGATTATTATTTTAATTTCTACTTATTTTATTAAAAAAAATATTAATAAATTTTTATACTTGTAAAATTATTATTTTAATTTATACTTTATAATTTTTTAATTAATTTTTATTAATTGCTTTAAAATTTATTAATTAAAAAATTTAATCACACTAACTTTAAAAATATTTTGTAATGTTTAGTTTTTCTAAATCTACAAAAAATTTCGGCACCTTAACGATTGTTGTCTAGCCTATTCCAAAATTTAAAATCTGTATAAAAACATATAAACCAATCCTAGAACATACATAAAATTTAATACAATCATTTAAATTCACAAATAAACAACAAAAACATATTATAAACATACTCCCAAATCAACATATTATTTATCTAACCTAACACATTTATAATTCAAAACACAAATTTTATTTATCCTAACATATATACAATTGAAAACAAAAAATTAATCTAACCTAACAATTTTTCATAAATTAATATCAAATTAAATATAAAATTAACAAACATACAAATTTAATTTAAAAACTATTTATGTATGCAAATTAACTATCATTATTTATCAATACACTAATAATCACAAAACAAAACAAATTTTTTTAAAAATTGGAAACAATACCCAAAAGCTAGAGATGATATCCACAGAGTACCCCAATGCAATTTGAAAAAAAAAACAGCAAAAAATTTAACAAACAT
This sequence comes from Humulus lupulus, assembly GCF_963169125.1. NCBI lineage: Eukaryota > Viridiplantae > Streptophyta > Magnoliopsida > Rosales > Cannabaceae > Humulus > Humulus lupulus. The sequence continues at coordinate 27,498,406 of NC_084797.1, forward strand.
TTATCAATTAATATACTAATTAATCACAAAAAAAAGATTATAAACAATACCCAAATACTTGGGATGATATCAATGAATTGGGTAAGGGCTTGGGATGCTCCAAGACAATCTGAAAACAAAAAACAAAAAATTTAACAAATCCATTACAATAACATACAAAATACACACAAATAATCATAAAAAAAACTAAATTTAAAACAAATAACTAGATTATTATGGTAACTAACCTTAACAATGGAGAGCTAAAATAGTGTTGGGCGACGAAGAGAAACAGAGAGAAACTGTCTCTGTTTTGAGAAAAGATGACCAGAAATGAGGAAGAAAGGCTCTGCCTGAGGGGTTATATCGTTGTGACCTATAGCGACGACATGTCGTCCCTATAGGTAATAAAATGTCGTCGTCGAGGTTGAACGCACCGGTTCACTCAAACAGTGAGACCCTACAGCGACGACATGTCGTCGCTATAGATAAGGGAATAATACACGAATCGTTTTGTTTACTACGTGTACGGTCTATAGTCAGTGAAAATTTGACCGAAATTTTTGGTGGTCCACTTTTCATCCATTTTTTTTGGACCCTATAGCGATGACATGTCGTTGCTATACACTAAAAATTAACTGCTCACTGGATTAAATGAGTCTCTATAGCGACGACAAGGAGTGAAAATTGACAACCAACTTTTGTTGGTCAAGCTCCCTCCGTATTCTATCGCGACAACATGCCATCACTGTAGACAAAGATATTTCCCTTTTTTTTTCGACGAGGACTCTACGGCGACGACATGTCGTCACCGTAGAGTCAGTTCCACCTCTTGTTCCTTCCAAATTCCTGGTACCATGTCGTCGCTGTAGGGTCGTCAACAACACACAATCAGACCTTCCAAATTCTTGGTACCCAACAGGGACGACATGTTGTCGCTGTAGGGTACCAGGAATTTGGAGATAACAAGAGGCAGGAACTGACTCGCTGTGCCTTATTTATTTTAATAAATTAAAAAAAAAATTCGTGGATTTCGACTACATACAGCGACGACGTATTTGGAGAGAACAAGAGGCGGGAACTGACTCGCTGTACCTTATTTATTTGAATAAAATTTTAAAAAAATCGTGGATTTTGACTACATACAGCAACAACGTTAGAGTCGTCGCAATAGATGTCGTCGTTGTAGAATCTTTTTCTTGTAGTGATGAATACTAGTGAACCGTACTTACAGTATTTAATTCAAAGATTTCATATAACTTTGTTTTACTGCGACTGTTTAAATTCGCTCCCTACAAGCTTAATCATCTCGTACCAATACTAGATTGTAGTCACTATAAAGAATTTTCTAATTTTCTAATATTCATATAATATTATTCTAATAATAATAATAAACAATCAATATATGCAAAAATTTATTTCATAAAACATTGTTCAACACATATGCTTTAAAGGACACTAATCCCAACATGTTGAAAGGTGGTTGAGGCAGATTAAGAAAAACTTCAACACACCATGGGAACACCTAAAGAGTATCGAGTGACTTTTGTTGTATCCAAGTTCGAAGGTAGTGCAGCAGATTGGTGGGAAACTTTGAGTAGGACTATCGAAACTGGAGGGATGACTTGAAGAGACTTTGAAAGGGTTTTCATTAGGGGTGAGCATCGGTCGGTTTGGGCAGTTTTTTCATAATATAAAATCCAGAATTCGATTTTCGGTCCGGATTGGTGCAATCCAAAAACCGACCGACCAAACCAGTTAAAAGAAAAAACCGACCGTTTTGGACCGCGGTTTGGTCGGTTAAACCGACCAAACCGAATTTATTTATTTTTTTTTTAAAATTAAATTTTTTTTTTGAAAGTATTAGTTAAAAAACTAAAAGCTTTGGATTGTTGGAATCCATTTTATGTATTTTTAAAACATAAATATATAGAACATAATTTCATATTTTTTTATTTAATAATTTTAATAATTATATAATATTATATTGTTTGGTCGGTTTCGGTTCCGCCGGTCGGTCCACACAAAATTTTTAAACCGACCGAACAGTGGCGGTTTGTGCCGTTGGCGGTTTTTTTGGTATTCAGTTTAATTGGTTTCAGTTTTTTTGGTGTTCGGAAGGTCGGTGTACATGGTTTTTTCAATTTTTCAAATTTTATGCTCAGCCCTAGTTTTCAGGGAAAAATATTTTAATCCATCTCACCAGAAGACCTTAATTGGATCATTTGGCAGCTTAAGGCAAAGAGATATGATAGTGAATGAATTTGATAACTCTACAAAATAGAGTTATTTTACCACTTTTTATGTGCTAATTGTTGCTTAATTCTTGAATTTTTAATTGACTTATTAAGTTTTTAAGTAATTTTTAATTTATTAGTCTTATTGTATTTTTTTAGATTTTTATATGTTTTTATAGATATTTTTTTGTTTTATGTTGTAATTTAATTATTTAAAATTTGTGTTGTTAGTTTGAATGCTAAAAATATGATTTTATTGAAATTAAATGTTATGTAAATTAAATTTTAATTAATATTTTCATGGAAGTTATATGGTATATTTTATTAGTGAAAATATTTAATTTTAATTTAGTTTATGATTATTTTGTAGGAAATAATGTTGCATTTTGGTACTTTGAAAAGAAGGGAAAAGAAAAGAATAAAACTGAAAAAAGAAAAGCAAAAAGTGGCATTTCTGAAACAGCCAAGCTCATCCTCTCAGCCCAGCACGCCTCAAGCCCAAGGTTCCCTTGCCCCAGCTGTGGATTGGGCATGCCTGCCCCTTCGACCCACTCGTCAGCACCACCCAACCGAAGCTCAACTCTCCACTTCATTGCTTCAGCCAGCCCGTGCCTCCACTCAGATGCTCCAGCAGCTTCGGCCCAAACACCAGCTCCTTCAGCAGCTTCTGCCCAAAACAGCCCCAGCAATCAACGCCTGCAGCCCTCTCTTCCAGCCGAACTCACCAAAGCAGCTGCCTCATCCATTCTCCACTTGGGCCCGCCTCTGCCCAGGCCTGAAGCCCACTCCAGCCATTCCCTTCTCTCAGCTCCATGACCCAATCTCACCAGCCCAACATCCCAACAGCTCCCTGCCAAGCCGAGCAACCCATCCATGCCACCAGCAACGCCCCCAAGCTCCAGCCAGCTGCTCCTGCCCACCGAAGACCAAGCCTGCCACTAGCCCCTTTGTGCATTTTGAGCCCAACAAAAGCACTAATTGTCCCCTTGTCCCATTGCCCAAAAATGTCATTTTTTTACCTAAACTTTTCTACACATTTTACCCCAAAACATCATCATTTCACCCTATAATTTACCTATGTTAGCCATATTATTATTAATTAAATTAATTTAATCAATTTACTTAATTTAAATTGATTATTTTAATACTCTCATTTTGGCTATAAATAGAGAATTTTCAAGACCATTTGAGGTGCTTAGTTTTTAGAGAGGTTACACTACACAAGTTCCACACTTTCAAGACATCTCTATTCTCTTCATCTTTTTCTTCTTTTTGATCATTTTTCTATGAGTTTTTAGAGGAAAATTTGGGGGTTTCTCTTCCAAATTTTTCTATTTATGTTTGTAATTTCTATTCTAGTTATGAGTTTCTAATCTTTTTAAGATTATTAAGGTGATGATGAAACAATATGTAACTAGATAGTGTTTATTTTGTATGTTGATTTCCCATTTTGTGCAATAAAGTTTATGGATTTTCTTCTTCAAATATTTTCTTTCATCTTAAATATCTTGTATTTTTTATTGTTAGATCATATTTGCACTTTGTTCTTCATTAGTGCAAAAACATAATATTCTTTGTGTAAGATGTGTCATTAAATTGTACACATCCAATGCTTAGAACAAAAATATTATGATTTGCCTTATAAATAATGTTAATTGATTTATTTGTTATTTCATTAAATTGATTTACACTAAATACTTTTGAAATTATAATTTTAAAAGTGAAGATAAATCCTATATTTTTATAAAAACTTGTACTTAAATAGAATATCTAATTTGAATAAGTGATGGTTTGATTAATTTCTACTATTACTAGAACTTGGGAATCAATGTACTTTTAAATATTATTGAACTTTTATTTTTTGGATTCTATTATCTTAATAATTTTTCTTTTACTATCTTGATTTCTACTTTTAATTTAGTTATATATATTGTCTTTAATATTTTTATTATTATCTTTTATTTTATTTTATTGTCACAAATTCTCATCAATCTTTGGGGCTAGGTTAGAATTTATTAATTTTGGTTTAAAATAGTTTTCTTTTTTATTTTAGACAACTCATTTGAGTTTGACATCCTTGCTTACACTATCACTATTCTATATGAACGATTCGTGCGCTTGTGATTTATAAATATTTAAAACATACTCGTTTTTGGTCCATCAGAATTCTACATGAAGTTTGTAGAGTTATCCTCCTATGCTTATGTTGGTGCAGTCGATCGACCTCTTTTGATTAAGCAGTTCCTACGTCACTTGAATCCTTCGATACTTGGTCCACTTGTCCCTATGACCTTCAGAAATTTGAGTGAGTGTTTGACAGCAACCTTTTAGACTGAGGCTCATCAAGAAGGAATTGAGAAAAAGAATTCGGCCCGAGAAAGAGGAAATGACTGAAAAATGAATAAGAAAAACCAAGGGCGATGGTTATCCCAAGGAAAACAACTTAGTGGGGGTATCACTAGTAGCGGTTCTTCAGGAAAGACTCGAATTAGGTCGTATGGGTGTTTTAGTTGTGACCAACAAGGTCATAAGAAGAAAGATTGCCCGCAACAACAACATAGGTTCCAACCATCACATGGAGGACCCACATAGGGAGTTATGTTGGGTCTACTCCTTTCATAGGACAACCTAGGAGTAACCAGTCTCAGTCTTCATCCTATGGTTTCACACCCGTACCAGGGCAACAACCCCAATATCAACATCAGTTCACAACGTTTAGGATTCAACTAGGGGTACTCAAAGAGTTTCCAAACTCCTATTTCTGTTGGGATTCAAAGAGGTTTCAATCAGGGAGAAGGTGTTCTAGTCGCGCACAAGCCAGTCTAATCAAGGAAATGGGAAAAACAAGGAAAGCCTCTAGTCAAGCCTATGCTCTTTGTGGTGATAGTGAGCAATGAGGAACATGCCAAGGAGTTGTGGATGGTATGGTTCTTGTCTCACACTCTTGGGCTCATGTATTATTTGATATTGGTGCATCACATTCTTTTATATCCTTAATGTTTGCTAGCATGTTGGGTTTGAGTTGGGAAATTTTTAGTCCTGCCTTGCAGTTGAGTGTACCTATGGTGGATGATATTAGTTGTTTTCCTACTGAGCTTTATAATATCACCCCATATATCTCTCTCATTCCAAGAAACTAGTGATGTGAATGTGGATAAGGTGAATTGTTGGTGGAGCCAATGTGATTTAGCCTAGTTTCATTTATTTCCATAGTCCTATCTTTTGAACGCTGTTTATGTATTTGATTTGGAACCTTATGGTATGTATCTCTTAATTAGTTATGTAAATGGATGCTAAGTATTATTTTTGTGTTTTATGACTTATTAAATTTAAATGTATGGTGACTACATAACTGTATGAATATTATTATTGTATGTATAATGATAGATGATCATATTTTTATTATTAATATTTTTATATATAATTATAGGAGTTATTTCATTATTTTTTTGCTTATAATTATGATACTATTTAGTATAAACTAAAATGTCATTTATAAGAGTTATTTTTCAATAAAGGTCAAAGTTTGACTTTGACCACCCAAGTTATGGATATTACAAATCTACCACAACTTAGGACCCTGGTCGTGACAAGACATGTGCCCAAGACTCCCACTTGAAAGGCCCCAAATTTTGTAAAATGATATTTTTTTTTCTTCTAAACAAAGGCTACCATTTTAAAAAATAATACCATTTCATATATAATTTTTTATTTACAAAAATATCATATTTTACATAGAACCCTCAAGATTTAGGGCCGACCCTAACTAGCCACCACAAATGTTGCTGCTAGAACCCTCTAACGAGTTTTATTCATTTTTGTTGCTAAAATGTTCTAGCAAAAATGGTAGCACGGTTCATGTAGTGACTATAATTAATTAAGATTAAGAATTACTATATTAATTAAGAATCACTATTGTGTGTTATGTCTATTCATTATATTATACATTTATGTGAATATTTTAACCCACAGAGCTATCTTCTGAGTTGGCCATATATGTCATTACTCGATTGGTTAGCTATATCAGTTGACTAGTTGGATATTGAAAAGGTTTTTAGATAGAAATAGTAATATTTATACTCCAATAACCAAGTTAGTAAAAAAAATGTAGTAATTAATGTAATGAGAATATATAACATGCACCCGACAAAAAAAATAAATAAATAAATAAATAAATAAATAACATGCAAGTTTCGTTACTATTCATATTCTACGACTAATAATAGTTGAGAGGTGTTTACCATATATATGCAAGAGCTAGCGAGATTGTGTAACTGTGCTAACATCTATAATAATGTCCACAGAAATGAGAAGTACTAGCTAACGATATATCTGTACTACAATTACGACTTGAGCCTATAGTCAACTGTGTACTTCGATCAATCCCCAAAGTCAACTATATATTATTATATAGTACATGCAATTAATAACGGTAACTTTGCGTCAACTTTTACGTTTAATGCAAATTCCCTTGCTCGATAGCTATACTAAATAATGAAGATTGAGAAAAGAAAAAAAAAACCACTGGCTTCAATTACTGGGTAATAAGACAATGTATTACATCATGAACATTACTTCAGTTTTAAGTTAGGGTGTGGGTGTGTTTGAAATGTATATATGTGAAAAGAGACGTACGACTTTTTATTTATTTTATATGATCAGATGAAAGAGATAGCACAAAATCATTTAGCATGTATTTGCAGTATATCTCATTGAGATATGTATATATAGATTTTATGAAATATAGTTATTTCATTTTCTTCTTCTGCATTAGATCCCAATCTTAAAGAATATGCATCTATGTAATTTTAATATTTGTTTCTTGTCATATAATTTTCTGTTGTCCTTGTACATATGGCATTGTGATGTCATTATATATATACATATATATGATAATGCAGTACACATTTCATCATCAGAATAATATAAATCGTCTTCATCAGGAGAATGTCAATTATTATTTTCGATCGGAAACCACTAGAAAGATTAATAATGAGACAATAATATTACAGATTAATCATAGGACGCAAACTCTTCTCAATATAATCAAGAGGCAATATAATTTGTAAATTAATAATATTCCTTTTTTTCGTGGTCTTCTGAATTAATTAGTTTTTTTTTAATCTCTGAGTAGCCATTATAAACAAGATAAAATCCACTTGTGTATATAAGCATGAATCATGCTCTTTCTTCATGACACATGCATGTATGAAATGTCATATAATTATGCCTCCAAAAAAGGTGTAAATATATATATATATATATTTATATGTATAAATATAGGTTGATTCCTAAGAACATCTCATATATTCAGTAATACTATATATTATGTGATCATTCTCATTAATTTAGCAAAAAGAGTTCTCACCAACGTGTTCTAAACAATTTCTAGGCTAAGATTTAAAAGAGAAGATCAAGATGGGAAAGTTCACGGTCTTAAATACAATATTCCTTGTGATGTTTATTGGGTGGTTAATGATTTGGATTTTGTTACCAACAAAATCATACAAACTCAAGTGGACACCCGAACTGAAAACCAAACTTAACTCAACATACTTCAGAGAACAAGGTTGAGAGATACATATTATTTATCTCTCTCTCTCTCTCTCTCTCTATATATATATATATTGTAGCCATTTACACATTTATGTATTCTTTTATTCTTAAAATTATTATTCATGCTAATTCTTAATGAACATACTTAATTTGCAGGGACAAATATTCTGCTTTTCTCATTCCCTATAATGTTCATAGCAGCTTTGAGCTGTGTTTATCTCCATCTCCACAAGAAATCACCAAACTCCGACAGGTAGATTTTTAAACTTAAACTACCATAATGAATTTTTCTTATTGCAGATAGATTCTATTATAATTAATATTTCTTTGAAAACTTCTGATTAATATTCTTATACTTAATTATTATAATATATATGTTTCAGCGGTCAAATGAGAGGACTTCGTCGTCGTTTGGCCTCATGGAGAAGTCCAGTGTGTGTTAAAGCACCTCTGGGGATTGTTAGCTCAGTGGAGCTATCTTTTGCAGTCATGTTTGTTGTTCTCCTAATATGGTCTCTGGCTAATTATTTATATGTCAGCTTTGGTAGCCTCCACATGCACGCAGGAGACAAAATGTAATAGTACATTAATTTAATTAATCTCTTGATATGTTTTAATTTGCTTCCACTGAATACATACTAGATAATAACATATGACTTAACTAACATTGGAGTTGTTGTCTATAGATGGCAAGCAAAATTCAGAAGTGTGTCATTGAGACTTGGTTACATTGGGAACATATGCTGGGCATTTCTTTTCTTTCCGGTGACAAGAGGCTCTTCACTTCTGCCTCTGGTTGGACTCACATCAGAGTCTAGTATTAAATATCACATCTGGCTTGGCCATCTCTCCACGGTTCTCTTTGCTGCTCATACCGTGGGATTCTTCATTTACTGGATCATGGCCAATCAAATGGTTGAGGTAATATAATATTACTGACTATAGATTACATTTTTTTTACGTACCCAATGATATTGTAAAATTAAGGTTCTACTGATCACAACCATGTACGTATATCATTTAGTACGAGTTTATTAATTATACAGATGATAAGTGTACTTGCAATATTAAATAAACATATTTATGTTCATGTTGCAGGCACTAGAATGGAGCCAAACTTATGTATCGAATGTAGCAGGAGAGATCGCAATGGTAGTGGCATTAGTGATGTGGTTGGCGAGCATTGGCAGAGTAAGACGAAAGATGTTTGAGGTGTTTTTCTACACACACCAACTCTACACAGTGTATATCATTTTCTATGTTCTACACGTTGGTGTAGCCTACTTCTGCATGATACTGCCTGGTATCTTCCTCTTCCTCATCGATCGATACTTGAGATTCTTACAGTCCCGGGACAGAGTTAGATTACTCTCCTCTCGCCTTTTGCCAGGTGGTAACTTCGAAATGACTTTTGCCAAAACCCCAGGTTAGTAATAGTACATTAATTTATATATTAAGATTTGTAAATAACTAACCCTCTCTTTATTACTTAACCAATAATCGTATTAAAATTCCAGGATTGCAGTATAACCCAACCAGTATTTTGTTTATAAATGTGCCATCCATTTCCAAGTTGCAATGGCACCCTTTTACAATATCTTCCAACAGTAATATGGAGACGGATAAGCTTAGTATTATGGTCCGAACCGAAGGAAGTTGGTCTCAGAATCTTTACAAACAACTTTCTTCTTTTGCGAATCACTTGGATGTTTCCGTTGAAGGACCATATGGGCCATCCTCGTTTTCCTTTCTGAGGTTATTTTTCACACTAATATGTTGCATATATTGACTAGACATGACTTCCATGTATATGTATATATATATGCTTCTTATGCTTACTTGGTTGGAATGATTCGGTGTTGTGATGCAGGCATGAGGCTCTGATCATGGTGAGTGGTGGAAGTGGGATCACTCCTTTCATATCTATAATCCGAGAGATTATGTTCCAAAGCACAATACCCAACTCTCATGTTCCACGAGTTGTTCTAGTTTGTGCCTTCAAGACCTCAGCTGATCTTGCCATGTTAGACCTCTTGCTTCCCATCTCAGGCTCACACGCCGAACAGATTTCCCAAATAGAACTCCAAATAGAAGCCTATGTGACCCAAGAGAACGAGCAGCCCACCATAGAAGCCCAAAAGACCATACAGACTTCCTTCTTTAAGCCCAACCCACTGGACATGCCCATCTCTGCAACTCTAGGCCCAAACAGCTGGCTGTGGCTGGGTGCAATAATCTCCTCCTCTTTTGTCTTATTCCTCCTCGTGTTGGGTCTCGTGACTCGTTACTATATTTACCCAGTGGATAACTCAGGAGGGTTTTACCACTACTCGTACAGATGTCTTTGGGACATGTTTTTGGTGTGTGCCTGCATTTGCCTGGCCTCCAGTGTGGCTTTTGTTTGGTCTAAGACTGGAAACGGAGGGTTAAATGACACTAAGCAAGTTCAGAATGTGGAAATGGCGACACCAACGTCGTCTCCTGCAGCTTGGTCTTACGCTGGTGGGGATCATAGAGAGGTGGAAAGCCTTCCCAATCAGTCATTGGCACAAGCGATCAAGGTCCATTTCGGTGCCAGGCCTGATCTCAAGAGTAAGTTAATTACATTTTTATATCTATAGCTCATTAAATTTATATTCAATTATATAAATGTAAATGGCCATATTGTTAACTATTTTTATTGTGCATGCAGAAATCTTGTTCGAGTCCAAAGCATCTGATGTTGGAGTTCTTGTTTGTGGGCCAAGAAAGATGAGACATGAGGTTGCCAAAATTTGTGCCTCTGGTTTGGCTGATAATCTACACTTTGAGTCCATTAGTTTCAACTGGTGAAGAAAAGTAATGAATTTGATTGTGAAATGTTTAAGATTTGGTGTTATTCTATAAGATGTGGTCATATCACTATAGTAATTAATGTAATTATGTACAATTTTAGTAGTGTTTGTTGTGGTTGTTCTACTATTTTCGATTGCTGCTTATGATATCATATATAAGGGTCTCATCAGAAAAAGAGATTGAACTCCCTTTCTGTAATAGTGTCTCTTTTGAATAACTTGACCACGGTCCATGTATAAAAGCTAAACATATTTTACTTATGAAAAGAAGTCTCTACCGTTGGGTTACCGAAACTGAAGTACTCAATCTTAGAGGTAGCATTCAGCGTATAACTTATGAGAGAAATAGTCAAAGTAATATGAGTTTTATGTTATTTTTTTTATTATCTATAACCCGGACCCGGATCGTCTATCCATCCACTTACATTTTGCCACATCAATTATTTTAAAACAAAAACTAACCGTTAGTGTGGTGCAAAACACCACCCAAAAAGAACCAATATAACACAGAATTATTAGTAACAAGAACAACAGCAAATTGCTTGCATGGTTCAACTCAAATATTGAATCTACATTAGTAGAAATGGCTGGCACACTTTATTGGTTCTTTGGTAGAGAGGCATACAAACAGAGAACAGAAGGGAGTCGTGCTCCAATTACAAACTGGTTACTAAATAGAAAACTCAAACTCTCTTAATAAACTTTCTAAATCAACACTCTATAAACAAAACCGTGCACGAGGCACTTAAATATATAGCTAAGTGCACCAACTTACAAAATGGTGGTCTAGAGGCCAAGTCAGCCTATGTCACTAGGCTGAGAGAGGTGGGGGCATGTGGGAGTGCCCTCACTCAATTTTTACATTTAAAAAAAAAAAAATGCTGTTTGAACCCACCCCCAAACACACACACAAATTATATTTAAGTGCTATCCAATGTGTCTCTCTAAGGTCAGCCACAAACATGCTAACAACAATCATATTACATTACATGAGCTAAATCAGATCAGGTACAAATCATTGCATACAAGAGACAACCAACTACCCGTTAGTACTAATAACTATATGGAACATTTTCCATGTGCTTCCTTCCTTAATATGTTTTTGTTGACTGTGACTGACAAAGTTTAAAATGATTTGGAAGTGGAGTTGAAACTGACTTAGCATCATCCATTACAAATCATTATAAAAAATTTCTAAGATAATTTGATGATACTAGCACTACAAAAAATCTTAGTTTTAGTCACAACAAATTTGTGACTATAAAAAAAAATTTGTGACTAAGGAAAAATTATCATACCTATGTCATCATTAAAAAGTCCGTGGCTAAAAGTATTAGTTACAAATATCACAATTTGTTGTCACTAAATGTATTTTTAGTTACAACAAACTTTATTACTAAAAATAATAGGTTGTGACTAAAACTACATTAGTGACAACTTGTGATGAAGTATGCATTTTTAGTCACAAGTAATTTTTTGTTGTTACTAAAAGTGGCATTTAGTCATACAAAATATATGTTGTTACTAAAAAATTATCACTAAAGGTTACATTTATTTGTAGTGTAGGTATTTCCCTTTTTTCGATCAACCCCAAGTATCCTAGTAGCTGATCCCAAATATTTCATTTCAAACTCACCATTTAGTTGAAACTTAATCTTGTTTATTTCTTCCCAACAATTAGGTTGTCATCAACATATAATAGCAAATTAATATATCTGATTACTAAAATAATCACATAGATCATATGAACTCTTGGCACCACCAATGTTAGTTATAAACTCATCAAACCTGATGTTCCACTACCTTGGACCTTGCTTTAACCCATATAAGGATCTTTCTAACAAACAAACTTGATTAGGATTTCTATTATCAAAACCTAATCAAGTTGTCTCATGTATATTTCCTCATCTAGTTTACCATAGAAGAAAGTTGTTCTTACATCCAGTTGGCCCACCTCTAGATCAAACTTAACAACTTTTGCTATAATGACTTGAATAGATGTTTGTTTTACCACTGGTGAAAATATATCATTAAAATCCAATCTCTTTTTTTTTAAGTGAACCCTTTTGCAACTAATCTAGCTCTGAACCTTCCTTCCTCAACTCTTGGTATGCCTTCCTTTTTCTTGAATATCCACTTGCATCCAACAAGATTTTTCTTACCAATTTTGCTAACAAATCTAGGTATTATTCTTCATAAGAGATTTCATTTACTCTTCTATAGCTTGAATCCAAGTTGTGCTATCTTTGTTATTGATTGCCTTTTGGTAAATTGTAGGTTCTGAACTATCAATTTCTATTGCAGTAGCCAAAGTAAAAGCTATAAAATTAGCTATCCAAGTCCATCAGCTGCCTTTACTTCTCTTCTCTCCTTGTAGCTAGTTGGTAGCTACTTAAATCAGAATAGGAATCATTACTCTTTTCTAATTCTTCTTGACTATGAATAGCTTTTTTTATTTTTATTTTTTTCTGGTGCTAATTTTTTGTTATGATTGGTTAAATATAAGATTAAGTGTATTTATATAAAGTGTTGGAAAACACTTAACGATTTCACATAATGGTAATGTGAAATTTGACTTTTTGTTGTATGCATTCAAAAATTATCTTTTTGGGTCCAAAGTGATACAATGAGGTATCTAAGCATGTCCCAAAAGTTTGGGAACATTTAAAGGTGTTTAAGGTTATTTTTGGACAAGTTAGGCATACCTTAAGAATTTCACCTATGTGAACTTAGAGGTGGTCTTGCCTCTCATGGGAAGTTCTGAAGTCTCTCCTGTGATAGTTCATGAATGGATGAGCACAAGGCCACAACGGTGTCAAGGGTGAGGTGTTATTGACTTTGTCAAAATGAATAATTGGTTCAATACTTCAAGAAATCAAGTGTTTCGGTGAAACCTTGTAACATTTTCACTAAGGCTTAGTTTAAATCGAAAGATACTATGTTTTATGCACTAATTGCTGGGTTTTATGCCCTTATAAAACCACATTTCTGATGTAACACTTTTGATTATTAATAAAGAAGTATAAATTATTTTTGTTTATCAATTGCATTGTTTGCTTGTATTTATTACGTGATTATTTGCTTAATACAAACATATATAAAATCTTGAACATATAAATAAGTTACACTTATAGTGACTAGGTCACAGTAGATTATAAAAGTAATTATATGCTTAAAAGAATTAGTCCTAAGATTAAAATAGTGCACAACATTTTTACTGTTTTGTTAATCTACGATATGATTTACTTATACACTAGTTATGATGTCTTGTCCATGACATTGGCTAAGTAGATAAGATCGAATGTATGCTTTTACATTGGACTAGGACCGAAAATGATTATCGATAGATATATAAGTATCGTTATTATCGAATCTAATCAGAGTCACAATGTTGATCATAGGTCAAGTCGATCTTAATTCTGAGTGATAATATTTCTATTAATTATATTATGTGAATCTTTTGATTTGTTCATTAAAAACTTACCCCATGACATACCCTATACTTACATCTTGGATGATAGAAGCAATTTGGGGGCTTTATTATCATCAGTTCTTTTATTTTCAATCATCATGGAGTTTCAACTTCCAGTGGTTGTTCAATTCTTGTTGTACAGAGCTGATATGCGTCATGAAATCAAGTCAACATAGGCAGTTCTCCTGGCTTTCTTATTGGGCTTAGGTACGTACACCTTTAACTTTAATTATAAGCCAAAGAAGAAAAAATTGTTAGAGTTTTGAAAGAGAACTTGATAGATGAAAAAATGGTCAGAGTTTTGATAGAGAACTTGATAGGTAATGAGTTTACATACTATGTAGTAATGATATTATTCAAATCAGTCAATCAGTTCATGTGTGCCTCATGAATAGCAGAGCTATGCTTATGTAGTAATGATACTATTTAAATTAGTCAATCAATTCATGCTTAGTGGGGCCTCATGGAACTTTGATTTCGTCTCCCTACAGATGGTGTTCATTAGACTTATAACATTGTTAAATTTATTAGGATAGATCGTCATAGATCATGCTCTTATAGATTCACCCCTACGGTGACTATTAATAACTAAGTCTTTAACAATCAAAACTTTGGGTCAAGCTCATAAAGTAAGAAATAATTGGTTTTTTTTTACTTTGATCGAATAGGAAAGTTGTTATTGTAAAGTTATAGACTTTTCATCAATTAAGATGTTTTATCTATTTAACTAAGTGATTTTGTGACTCTCGCCTATTGGAACACATGTTTCATGGATAATTAAAATACATTAGAAATAGTTGATAAGTGTTTTAGCATTTTGCTTATCTATGAACATGTCAACATGTTATGATGTTTCTAAATATTTTGTGTAATTATATATATGTCAAGCAATGCATTGATTTCGATTTTATTGATAATCCTAGATCTGTAGGATCTCCAACCCCATTCTCTCTCTTCTGTCGAAAGATGTGCTAACCGACGAAAACTTCATGAAATGGAAGTCCAACATCAACATTGTGTTGATGAGGAAATATCGATTTGTGATGACTTAAGAAATCCATTGGCAAGGCACTGGCTACTGAAAAGCTTGTTGGAGCAAAGCCCGCTACAAAGACTGCTAAAGGGGAATGCTTCCACTACAAGGAGACTGGGCATTGCAAACGCAATTTCCCGGCTCTCAAGGGCAATGAAAACCAAGGTAATAAAATATTTGTCTTGGATGCATGTATTTTAGAAAATGACTCTTCGATTTGGATTGTTGATTAAAAATCTACTAATCATGTGTGTACCTTTTTACAGGTACTTAGCAACGGGGGAGCCATGAAGGATGGAGAGCTAAAGTTTAGAATCGGAAACGGGATGTTCGTTCCAGTCAAGGCAAGAAGGATGAGCTCATTGAGTTTTGGGGATATCAATAAAAATTTAATTTCAGCTTCTTTATTACATCAACAACATTTTGTTGTTACTTTCACAAATTTTAATATATCTATTTCCTTAAATATATGTGAATTGTGTGTTTGATGTATGAAGAACGAGCTTTACCTTTTGTGAGCAAATGATAACTAATCCTAGGCCGCTAAATGACAAAAGGTCGATAATGATAACATGACGTACCTTTGGCATCTTCGCCTTGGTCATATTAGCCATGATAGGATTCAAAGGATGGGCCTTTGAAGAAACTCACTATGGGTGACCTACCTGTTTGTGAATCTTGTCTCAAAGGAAAAATGACAAAGCCTCCATTCTCTGTAAAAGGAGAAAGGGCCAAGGAACCACCCGGGTTAGTTCATTATGATGTCTATGGAGCGTTGAATGTTCAAGCAAGGAGTGGTTATGAGTTCTTCGTCACTTTTATTGACGATTACTCAAGATACTCATGTATTTACCTAATGCAAAGGAAATCAGAAACTTTTGACAAGTTTAAGGAGTTCCTTGCAATGACTCAAAACAAATTAGGCAAGGCTTTAAAGATCTTGCAATCTAATAGGGGTGGAGAATATTTGGATAATAAGTTTCAAGAACATTTAATTGAACTTGGAATATTTTCTTAACTTACTGCCCTAGGAACTCTGCAACAAAATGGTGTTGTCGAGTGTCAAAATTGTACGTTAATGGAAATAATTATATCTATGATAAGTGATTCAACTCTACCAACTTCTTTATGGGGGCATGCAATCCAAACTACATGTAACATTTTAAATGTTGTGCCATCTAAAGTTGTCTCCAAGACAGCATTAGAATTATGGAGTGGTCGTGAACCATGTTTGCGTCATTACAGAATATGCGGGTGTCCAGCTCACGTCCTAAGGAAAAAGGAATGAAAGCTAGAACTATGAACTGAAGTTTGCATGTTTGTTGGCTATCCTAAAAGTACTCAGGGTGGTTTGTTTTATAGTCTAGTAGACAAGAAAGTGTTTTCTTCAACAAATGCAGCTTTTCTAGAGAACGACTATATGCTGAATTTCAAACCTCATAGAAAAATAGTATTGAAGTAAATGTAGTCAGATTTGACTATTCCTACTGTTCCTTCCTCATCGACGCAAGTTGATGAAAATAGGGTAGAAACTGCTAATCCAATTCAGACAGTCACAAAGCCTTGTTGTAGTGGGAGGGTTTCTCGTAATCCGATAAGCTATGGAATGGATGGTGAAACCAACATGCTAGTTGGGGACACAAATGAAGATGATTCGTTGTCCTTTAAACATACTGTTGACCCTGATTTTGGCCAACTGACACGGAGTCAAATATGCTTGATGTGGACAAATACGTTGAAATGAATGTGATGACAAAAACAATAAAGAACACAAGAGTTTATAGTGGTTCGACCCCAGAATCTGGTAACAACCTACGTCCACTTGAACTGTTATTGATATAGGATTCAAAGGAGTGATCAAATAACTAGGGTTCAATGAGTTTCACCAACCTTTGAAGAACAAGACAATATATCAAATAGAATAACTCTAATCTCAGATAGTCAGAAAGCAAAAAGTCCCCATTCCTTGAGCTATCTTTCTCTATTTATAGGCTCAAGGAAGATTTACATTAATTTGTTATAGATATTCTTTCCTAAATAATCGGATACTCAGGAAATCATGGGAGATAATTTCGGATTCGATCATAACTGCATAAGATTTTCTCCGTGTATAGCGTGTATACGACTAGGCTGGTCGTATATAGAGATTGAACGTTGAACCAATAGATATCTTCCTGGTCGATAGTCGAGCACGAATTCTGCCAGATGTCAGCCACGTGTATTAAATGTCTGCCATGTCATCTATGCCTGTTTTTTTGGATAACATTTGCCCCGCAAGTTTGTTTAGTGCGACCAGCAATAAAGAAACTTTAGGGAAACAACCGTTCATATCCCCACGAAATCTGTCAGGATCCCCGTGCTTTTTTGAAAGCCGTGACATAATTATGTCTAATCAAGCGTTTTCAGTTTTCAAGAAAACAATTTGACGGCTTATACACTTCCCCACGTTTCGAAAATGGAAAGTAATGATTGCCACTTTTTGCCATACCCCGACCCCTATAAGTAACTTATTTTTCTTCCTTATAATTTTTTACTCACCATCTTTGTCAAGAACCTTGCTTCCAGAATACAGAGCTTCGAAACCAGTCAGACGTCTAGCTGAAGGTCTTTCCGACTCGAAATTTCTACTTTTTTCTTAATCTCCATCTTCGCCCAAGTAATCATTCTATCTTTTAAACTTTTCATTATGCCATGCATGCTGTTACTATGCTCTGTGATTTCCGTGTTCTTTAGTAGGGTTTTATGAGGATTTTTTGTATAAACCTTCCAATGCTTGGTAAGAGGGCGTCTTTCTGCTTTGTATAAGTTAGGACTTAGTTTGATAGTAAGGATCATAGGCTTAGGGCGTAAGATCGACATAAAAATTCAATCTTTAAGCTAGGTGAAAAAACTGGGTTTTTTCCCACCCTTCAGGAGTCGAAAAAGTTCTCTTTCAGAAGACAGTTTATTTCCTTTTTGATCCGTTTTTTAAACCACTAGCGCCGAATCTTAGTGTAGGGGTAGGATGCTGCTGGTTATTTAGACGCGAGAAACGTTATCCCAATCTCCCACGCTACTTCGCAGACTGTGTCTTATCTCCTCCATTGTCTGTTTGCAGTTCATATGCAAGACCCTTGGGTAGGAGAAAGACCCATTGAAGACGACCTCTTGGCTCAACTACTTGAAGGCGAAGAAAACCCATCCACTTTGATACCAGAAATCCCTTTTTCTCGCCCTAGCTCAAACCGTCCTCCAGTCCCAACCCAAAGAATGGCCCGAACAAAAACAAAAGCTCAAAAAAGGAAAACCCCCAACTCCTCAGGCCAACCTTCTGCTGATGCCCCCTCGACCAGTGGTCGAGGTGAATTTGCTCCTGACACCAATGACCAAAGGCATGCCCGTCCTCGACATGCTGATCAGCCGGATGTTGAGTGGCACGTTGTTCCCCAAAGTAGGGTGACAATACGGATGATCGCCAACTACTTAAATAAATACAACCTGACGGGGGTTACCTTAGTCAGACCTTCTATCGACTAGCGGGCCAACCTGCCAGGTGGAGCCTATAGCGCCTGGTCGCGGTTTCACTTCGAGGCAGGTGCCACCTTGCCTCTTCATCCGTTCTTTCAGGGGGTGGAAAATTACTTTGGAGTGGCCCCCTTTCAAATTACCCCAAACGGATATAGAATGTTGGCCACACTTTATATCCTTTATAAACTCAAAAAATGGCCAGTACCTACCCCCCACGAAGTCAATTGTCTTTTCGACCTTAAGTCCAACCCCAACCAAGATGGCACGGTGTTTTTTCATCTCTGCCACCAAGAAACCAGGCGCACTTTCTTGTCCGACACTACTCATATCTCTAACGCGGGGAGGTATCACCATGAATACTTCCTTACCCCTGACCTAGCTGCAGACAACCTGGCTTTCACTCGAGGAGGTAAAAATTCTTATGCCAGTAGCTTCTTCACTTAGTGTTTTTATGTCGCAATGTCTTGACATTCCACTGTGTTCCAGGCCCATGGTTACGTCCAATCCCTACTCCAGGGATGGAGTCAAGGGCAACACTCTTAGCCAGCATGTCAAATGCTGATAAGAGTGTCAAAAACTTAGTTACTGAGGCTAACCTTAGGTTGGTTGGCCTTTGGAGTTCCCAATCTGCGACGAATGAACCTTCGGCGGGCAGTGTCCCAGCCGAAGTGGAACCTGAGCAGCGACCCCAGGCGTCTCATCCGCGGAGGAGGCCAACTGGGGTTACGATCAGGGAACCTATCGTCCCCCATCAAGCGGAGAAACCCTCGGTCCCCGAGGGCAAGGGAAAACAAAAGACTGCCGAGCCTACCAAACTTTCTGACAATTCATCGGATGTAAATGGTACAATAATCTCGCTTTTAAATCATTTGCCGATTCCCTCTCATCTATTTGATGGGGACGGAAACTTTAGGAATGCTCCCTCTTTAAACTCAAATTTCTTCCAGGAACTAGGTAGTTCAGTAAATAATGCTACGACCAGTAGTTGTAGCCCGGGTACTTTACTTGTAATCCTTTTACTCTTATCCCTGTTCCCTGCATGACCATTTAGTCTTATTGCTCGAGTTGCTTCCTTTGTACAGGTATGGACTCCGAGGACGTTTTCGAGCACTATCAGGCTGCCGCTGCCTCTTCTGTCCCAAAGAAGGATAGCAAGAGGACTTGAGGGGAAAGCAGCAAGACCCCCTCGAAGAAGGCTCAAACAGACGATGCTCCAGCCACCGCCCCTTCCAAGGAGAACACAACACCTCCGCCCCCCACCGAGCAGACGACTCCCCCACCTGTTAATCCACAACCTTCTTCTAGGGCCGCTGACAAGGAGGCATTGGACAACTTGCCTGAAGGCTCCCTAGCCAGCTTCGTGGTCGGGTCAGCCAGAGAGAGGATATACAAACTCTCAAAGCACAGACGTAGTCAGGCCGCCATCACCGAAACTGCTTCAATGGATGCTGATCAGGTCATCAACAGAGGGCTGAACGAGATAGTTAGTGTAAGTCATCTCCTACTACTTTGCCATTCCACTGGCCCATGGTTACGTCCAATCCCTACTCCAGGGATGGAGTCAAGGGAAACACTCTTAGCCAGCATGTCAAATGCTGATAAGAGTGTCAAAAACTTAGTTACTGAGGCTAACCTTAGGTTGGTTGGCCTTTGGAGTTCCCAATCTGCGACGAATGAACCTTCAGCGGGCGGTGTCCCAGCCGAAGTGGAACCCGAGCAGCAACCCCAGGCGTCTCCTCCGCGGAGGAGGCCAACTGGGGTTACGATCAGGGAACCTGTCGTCCCCCATCGAGTGGAGAAACCCTCGGTCCCCGAGGGCAAGGGAAAACAAAAGGCTGCCGAGCCTACCGAACTTTCTGACGATTCGTCGGATGTAAATGGTACAATAATCTCGCTTTTAAATCATTTTCCAATTCCCTCTCATCTATTTGATGGGGACGGCAACTTTAGGAATGCTCCCTCTTTAAACTCAAATTTCTTCCAGGAACTAGGTAGTTCAGTAAATAATGCTACGACCAATAGTTGTAGCCCGGGTACTTTACTTGTAATCCTTTTACTCTTATCCCTGTTCCCTGCATGACCATTTAGTCTTATTTCTCGAGTTGCTTCCTTTTGTACAGGTATGGACTCTGAGGACGTTTTCGAGCACTATCAGGCTGCCGCTGCCTCTTCTGTCCCAAAGAAGGATAGCAAGAGGACTTGAGGGGAAAGCAGCAAGACCCCCTCGAAGAAGGCTCGAACAGACGATGCTCCAGCCACCGCCCCTTCCAAGGAGAACACAACACCTTCGACCCCCACCGAGCAGACGACTCCCCCACCTGTTAATCCACAGCCTTCTTCTAGGGCTGCTGACAAGGAGGCATTGGACAACTTGCCCGAAGGCTCCCTGCCCAGCTTCGTGGTCGGGTCAACCAGAGAGAGGATATACAAACTCTCAAAGCACAGATGCAGTCAAGCCGCCATCACCGAAACTGCTTCAATGGATGCTGATCAGGTCGTCAACAGAGGGCTGAACGAGATAGTTAGCGTAAGTCATCTCCTGCTACTTTGCCATTTATGTCTGATTTCTTTCCCTTATTTATGTCTGGCGCCGTGTTGGGGCGTTGGTCTCTTGTGGAAAGAACTTTGACTCCAGGCTTGCCCAGGCTAAGCAAGCACTTGAGGCCGACAACAATAAGCTGCTCGAGGAGAAAAAAGAGCTGTCCAAACTGAACGAACAACTGTGCGAGGATCAAGCCACTCTCACCCAGGAACTTCTGGATGCTCAAGATGCCCTGAAGAAATCCAACGAATCCAGAGAAAAATTCAGGGAGAGTGCCAAGCTCGTCACTCAAGAATGTAAGCAGCTTGGACTTAATCTAACCGCCAGCAGGGAGGAGACGGCGAAGCTTGAGAAGCAAGTGCAGGAGCTCGGGAGGAAGGGGGCAAGAATTTGAAGAAGTACAAGGAAGCCACTCACCTCTGCTTCTACGAATTCTGGAAGCACAACCGGGAGGCCAACTTCAACTACCTGTCCGAGCGGTTGAAGAGGACTCTAATGGCGCAATGCGCCATCCGGTTGGAAGAAGAAGAGAAGGCCAAGGCACCTGCCGCTGACGCTGAAGCTGGTCCTCCTGCCGACCAGGGCACTCCCCCTAATCCTCAAGACCCTCCTGCTCCTCAATAATTTTCTTTTTCTTTTATTTCGTTTTTATGGCCCACGGGTCGTATTGTAAAGACAATTGGTTTTTATTGCTGTGAGGGCAGGTCTTTTACTTTTAATTAAACAATTACATCCGAGCAGTACTGTTCGCGGTGTAACAGAATGATTTTTGATACTATAATATTTTTGTCTATTATAACATCTGTTCGCATGACCGAACTTAGCATAGTACTTTGGTTTGATTCAACAAAATATAAATTTTGAAAAATACTCTAAGTACCGTAGCATGCTTTCACTTATTTTGCTCATGTGTTTACATACTTATTGGTATGCTTTGCTATCGATGTACCTTATATGCCCCCCAAGTGATCGAGGAGCTTCTAGGTCCTTGGTCACTTGCCTTGACCACGACCTGTGCGAACATTACTGCTCGATAGGAAACGTAAAACTTATAATACAGCAAAACAACACATGCAATGAACAAATACTTGTAAAAATAAATTTACAAAGGTTGGCAAGAATGACTGGCTGCGCACAGTCCCTTATAATCTCGTATTAAAAATGGACTAAACATGTCTTTACAAGTGATCTTAAAAAGATCTTACACTTATAAGCGATTAGCCATACAACGTGGCTAACCCTTTTTCGAAACTTGTAAAAAGTAAAAATTAATACAAGCCAGTCCTTTAAAAAGGACTGTTTATTGATAATACTTGCGCAGGTGTTCACCGTTTCAATAGCGTGGAACGAGATCTCCATTTAAGCGTGCAAGCTTGTAGATGCCCGGGTGAAGGACTTCTTCAATCTGATAAGGTCCTTCTCAGTTTGGTCCGAGCACTCCAGCAGTGGGGTCGCGGGTATTCAAGAAAACTCGTTGTAGCACTAGGTTGCCGACGTTGAATTTCCTTTCTTTTACTTTTGAGTTAAAATACTGGGCGACCTTTTGCTGGTACGCAACAACTCGGAGTTGGGCTCTTTCTCGTATCTCCTCAATTGAGTCTAGGGACTCCATCATCAGTTGGCTATTCTGGCTCTGGTCGTATGTAATGCGTCGGTGTGATGGGGGACTTAATTCGACAGGTAACATAGCTTCATACCCGTATGCTAAGGAAAACGGGGTGTGACCTGTCGCTGTTCGATGAGAAGTTCTATACGACCAGAGTACTTCAGGCAGCTATTCTGGCCATGCTCCTTTAGCGTCTTCAGGGTGTCCTTGAGCGTTTTATTCACTGCTTCGACCTGCCCATTTGCTTGTGGATGCGCGACTGAAGAAAAACTTTTAATGATCCCGTCTCTTTCGCAGAAGTTTGTGAATAAATCACTATCAAGCTGGGTGCCGTTGTCTGAGACAATTTTTCGAGGCAAACCGTATCGGCAAACGATGTTCTTGATGACAAAGTCAAGAACTTTCTTGGTAGTTATGGTAGCGAGTGGCTCAACTTCGGCCCATTTGATGAAGTAGTCGACTGCTACAACTGCGTACTTCACTCTGCCTTTTCCCGTTGGTAGGGATCCAATCAAGTCTATACCTCATACTGCGAAAGGCCAAGGACTCTGCATCTGTTTTAACTCGTTTGGAGCTGCGCGTGGGATTTTGGAAAATCTCTGACACTTATCGCACTTTGGCACAAACTCCATTGAGTCTTCGTTCATAGTCGGCCAGAAATAGCCCTGCCTCAGAATCTTTTTCGCCAAACTTTGCCCCCCAGCGTGATCCTCGCATAAGCCTTCATGTACTTCCCTCATCAGCTCCTTATCTTTCTCTAGTGTAATGCATCTGAGCAGTGGCATGGAATATCCCCTTCGGTATAGAACACCATCGACCAGTATATACCTAGCAGCCTGTCTTTGAAGACTACTAGCTTTGTTTCTATCTGCCGGTAGTAACCCATTTGTAAGATATTCCAAGTAAGGCGCCATCCATGTGTCTCCCATCCGGATTTCCATACTGGTTTCATTTGCTCGTATGCTTGGCTCGCTCAATCTTTCTACTGGCACAATATTCAAAGTGTCAGCGTCTTTCGCGCTCGCAAGTTTAGCTAAGGCATCTCCGTTCGAATTCTGATCCCGAGGTATTTGCTGGAGGGTATACTTCTTGAACTGGGCCAACAAATCTTTAGTTTTGTTCAAGTAGGCCACCATTTTGAGGCCTCGTGCTTGATATTCCCCTAGAACTTGATTCACTACTAGTTGTGAATCACTATAAATATCCAGCACCTTTATATTCATGTCTTTTGCCATTCTTAGTCCAGCGAGGAGTGCTTCATATTCGGCTTCATTATTCGATGCTGTGAAGTCGAACCTAATGGCGCAGTGAAATCGATGCCCTTCTGGCGTTATCAAAATCACTCCTGCTCCCGCGTGAGATTCGTTGGACGACCCATCCGTGAATAGCTTCCACGAAGGAGCTTCATCTTAGGGCTCAGGCGCACTAGGCTTTTCGCACTACTCGTTGTCTGGGAGCTCGGTGAACTCTGCAATAAGATCAGCCAAGACTTGTCCTTTTACTGCTGCTCACAGTGAATATGTAATATTGAACTGCCCTAGTTCGACTGCCCATTTTAATAAACGCCCAGCCGCCTCCGGTTTTTGGAGGACTTGCCGAAGGGGCTGATCAGTTAAAACTGTAATGGGATGGGCTTGGAAGTAAGGACGTAGCTTCCTTGAGGCCAAGATTAAACAATAAGCTAACCTTTCGATGGGAGGATATCTCAATTCTACTCCGATTAGCCTTTTGCTTACATAGTAAACCGCCTTTTGTACGCCTTCTTCCTCTCGTACTAGTACCGCACTAGCAGCAACTTCGGTGATTGCCAGGTAGATGAACAAAGTTTCTCCTTCAATAGGCTTTGATATAATAGGAGGCTGTGCCATATGGGCTTTTAAGGCCTGAAAAGCCTGCTCGCAGTCTCTCGTCCATTCAAACTTCTTGTTGCCCCTAAGTAAATTGAAGAAAGGGACGCATTTTTCTGTTGACTTGGAAATGAATCTACTTAGGGTGGCAATTCTCCCAGTTAAACTTTGTACATCCTTGATCTTCTCTGGCGATTTCATGTTAATCAGGGCTTTTATTTTGTCGGGGTTGGCCTCGATTCCTCTTAAATTAACGATGAACCCCAAAAATTTTCCTGATCCAACTCCGAAGGAACATTTGAGAGGATTTAATTTCATCTGATACTTGTTCAATACATCGAAACATTCTTGTAAATCTTTTACATGTCCCTCTGCTTTTTTTGACTTTATCAGCATGTCTTCCACGTACACCTCCATGTTTACTCCGATCAACTCCTTAAACATGTGGTTAACCAATCGCTGGTAAGTCGCACCTGTGTTTTTCAGTCTGAAGGGCATCACTTTATAACAATATAATCCTGTATCGGTCCAAAAGCTGGTGTGATCCTCGTCAGGGGGATGCATGTTGATCTGATTGTAACCTGAGTATGCATCCATGAAGGAGAGGATCTAATGTCCTGTAGTCGCATCGACCAGCTGGTCGATCCTTGGGAGTGGGAAGCAATCCTTCGGGCAGGCTTTATTGAGGTCTGTGAAATCCACACAGGTTCGCCACTTGCCGTTAGGCTTGGGAACCAGTACTGGATTAGAGACCCACGATGGATAAAACGACACCCTGATGAACCCATTCTCCTTTAATCTTTCAACTTCTTCTTTTAAGGCTCTTGATCGATCCTTATCGAGCAGCCTTCTTTTCTGTTGCACGGGTGGAAAACTCTTGTCTATGTTCAGGACATGGCTGATAACTGCAGGATCTATCCCAGCAATGTCTTTGTGCGACCTGGCAAAGACTTCCTGGTTCTTCCGCAAAAACTCCACCAGTGCATGTTTCGTGGTTGGTTCTAAGTTTTTCCCGACCTTCACGACTCTGGTCAGGTCTTTTACGTCAAGTTGGACCTCTTCCAGGTCCTCGACGGGTCCAACATTTTCCTCAAAATCCCCAAAGCAAGGATCTAAATTTCTATCCTCACTTTGGGCAACACCCTATTTGGTGACTTCATCACTGGATTGGGCTTGTGTATCAATAGCCATATGCAACCTATCTGGGGGAGTGCTCTTTGACGTTCCCTTCTTCGCCTTCGTGACTGAGGCATTGTAGCACTCCCTGGCCTCCCTCTGGTTTCCCAACACGCGTCCTACCCCTGCGTCTGTCAGGAATTTCATGGCTAAGTGCCAAACTGAGGTGACGGCTCGAAGATCAACCAGTATAGGCCTTCCAATGACTGCATTGTACGCCGAGGGACAATCGACTACTATGAAAGTAGCGAGTAATGTCTTGGTAGCAGGCGTTGTACCTGCTGTCACTGGAAGTCTGATTGCCCCCGCCGGGGCGAGTCCCTCGCCAGAGAAGCCGTATATTGTTTGGTTGCAGGGCTCCAAGTCCTTAACGGACAACTTCATGCGTTCCAGCGAAGATTTATATTGGTCATTTGGATGTCCACGACCAGCGGATCGGAATGTGGGAACCGGACATGTTGGGGGTCGCTATCAGAGAAGGTTATTTCACCTTCTTCTGACTGAGCCTTTTTTGGCGCGCGGTCGTCCACAGTCATCATCTCGATGTCCTGGTCGTGGCGTAGGGTCCGAGCATATCGTTCCCTGGCCTTTCCGCTGTTTCCCGCGAGGTGCGGGCCTCCACAGATGGTTAACAATGTGCCAGTTACGGGATCAGGCTGCAAAGGTGGCGAGCGTTGGCGTGTGGGCGCTTGCTCGTTGCCACCTGGAGCATCTCACTAGGAATTTCTCGAGGCCCGCATATACCTTCTCAAGTGTCCTTGTCTAATAAGGAACTCGATCTCATCCTTCAGCTGGTTGCATTCATTGATATCATGTCCGTAGTCGTTATGATAACGACAGAACTTGGTAGTGTCTCTCCTCGAAATATCCTTTTGAATGGGGGCAGGTTTCTTATAAGGCACATTGGAACTCGTGGCCTGATAAACCTCTCCCCGAGACTCAATAAGGGTAGTGTAGTTAGTGAACCGAGGTTCATAACGATTACCCTTGGCTCGTTTGTTGTCAGAGGTGGAAGGCTCATTGTGCTGCCGTTTCCCCCCATTCTTGCCATTGTCGCTGCCGTTCCCGTTGCCTTTGCCGTTGCTGTTGGGCTTCGATCCACTGGCGGCTTTGGCGGGCTCGGCTGTCCCCTTGTCCTTGCCTGGGGGCTTTCCTTCATTGGCGATGGCATCCTCGAGTTTGATATATCGATCAGCTCGATCCAAAAATTCCTGGGTAGTTCTGACCCCATGTTTTCTGAGGCTGTCCCAAAGAGGCGTGCGGCGCTTAACCCCTGCGCTTATGGCCATCATCTTGCCTTCGTCTCCTACTGTTTTCGCCCCAGCAGCTGCTCGCATAAAACGCTGGACGTAGTCCTTCAGTGGCTCTTCGTCTTGCTAGCGTATTTTGACCAGCTGATTTGCCTCAGTCGGGTGCACACGACCCGCATAGAACTGTCCGTAAAATTCATTCACGAACATTTCCCAGGAAACTATACTAGCAGGAGGGAATTTGAAAAACCACTCCTGTGCGGCATCAGAAAGTGTTGCAGGGAAGATCCTGCACCGAGCGTCTTCGGACACTTTCTGAATGTCCATTTGTATCTCAAACTTGTTAACGTGAGATACCGGGTCACCATACCCGTCAAAGTTCGGAAGAGTAGGCATCTTAAACTTGCTAGGAGTTTCTGCCATAGCTATCCTCTGGACGAAAGGAGTGCACTTCCTCCTATCGTGGTCGATATAAGATGTTCTTCCCTCGACCAACTGCTGTACTGCCTAGTTGAGGGCATCTATTTGGGCCTGCATGGCACTAGGAATCGCCGAGGCCTTTGATGCTGGGGGGATGTACTCGTCATGCCGCTCCTGGCGATCGTTGAGTACGTCTCTTAAATCCTCGTCTCTCCTCCGCTGCTCGCTAGCTCCGAGCCGGTTGAAGACGTTATTTTGTCTGGGCTACCCCCCAGCGTCCCGTCTTTCGGTTTGGTCATCTCTAAGTGGCGGGCTTCTGCCTCCACCTCTTTCTTCATTCCTCCGACCGGCGTTTCCTCTACCTGAGTCGGCTTCGTTATAACCATGGCCATCTCTGAATCTTGATTGGCTATGATGGGATCGACTGTTCCCTCGGTTGCCTTCCCAGGCTGGAACCTCTTAAGCGTTAGAGGGTGGCCTGCGTTGGTCGGTAGGTCCCCGTGCATTATCATGCCGTTGGGGGCCTCAGACTGTAGAGTCTGACTCTGAGTTCCTTCTGTTACCAAGAGGACGTTGTCCTCTGCTCGGAGGGTTTGGCTCATCGCCCCTATGGCGTCTAGGACTGCGAGGCGGCTGCCCGGCCCTATTCTGCCTTTGCTGCGGGGGATTGTCGCGACCAACTTGGGAT
Source organism: Humulus lupulus (assembly GCF_963169125.1). Taxonomy (NCBI): domain Eukaryota; kingdom Viridiplantae; phylum Streptophyta; class Magnoliopsida; order Rosales; family Cannabaceae; genus Humulus; species Humulus lupulus. The sequence goes on from NC_084797.1 coordinate 27,526,553, forward strand.
GGAGGTTGTGCCTCAGGGTCCCTCAGCGGGACATCGTCTTGAGGCACCGGTGGCTGCTCGGGCCTTTGGGGGCTCAAGGGCTGGATAGGTGGGCTAGGATTAGGACCCCTTTATCGTGGCCCATTCGTAGGTTGATCAGGCTGCGAGGCAGGTGCAACCTGGTTCCTAGCCAGTTGTAGGGTTGCTTCGAGGGCTGCCATGGCCTCCCTCTAGCGACGGTCCATCTCCGCCTGCCTTTCACTCAGTTCTAGACCCTGTCGTTCAATTTCCTGTTGCTGCCGCGCCATGATTTCGGCAGTACTTTCCTGGCTGGCCCTCTGATTGGCCAGTTCATCCTGCAATACCCCCAGGGTATTCCTCAGCGTCTCGAAATCCATTTCTTCCTCTTCAAATTCCAAATGTGGCTCATCCTCAGTCACGTTTGGAGGAGGAGGAGGAGGCGGGTGAGATGGTGCAGCGCCAGCCGCCTGTCCAGTTTTCTTAGTAGTTTTCGCCATTGATATTTCAACGATTCAGTTTCAAGCTCTCAATGATAGCACCAGAATGTTGACCCTGATTTTGGCCAACTGACACGGAGTCAAATATGCTTGATGTGGACAAATACATTGAAATGAATGTGATGACAAAAACAATAAAGAACACAATAGTTTATAGTGGTTCAGCCCCAGAATCTGGTAACAACCTACGTCCACTTGAACTGTTATTGATATAGGATTCAAAGGAGTGATCAAAGAACTAGGGTTCAATGAGTTTCACCAACCTCTGAAGAACAAGACAATATATCAAATAGAATAACTCTAATCTCAGATAGTCAGAAAGCAAAAAGTCCCCCTTCCTTGAGCTATCTTTCTCTATTTATAGGCTCAAGGAAGATTTACATTAATTTGTTACAGATATTCTTTCCTAAATAATCGGATACTTAGGAAATCATGAGAGATAATTTCGGATTCGATCATAACTGCATAAGATTTTCTCCGTGTATAGCGTGTATACGACCAGGCTGGTCGTATATAAAGATTGAACGTTGAACCAATATATATCTTCCTGGTCGATAGTCGAGCATGAATTCTGCCAGATGCCAGCCACATATATTAAATGTCTGCCATGTCATCTATGCCTGTTTTTTGGATAACACATACAATGGATAGTTCTAAAAAAGGATCTTTGGCTCAAATCCATGAACTAGGAAATGGAGTCTATGTACTCCAACTTAGTCTGGGATCTTGTAAAAGCATCATTGGACTTTAGGTCCATTGGGTGCAAGTGGTTCTACAAGAAGAAGAGAGGAGCTAATGGAAAGGTTGAGACATACAAGGCTCAACTCGTGGTAAAGGGTTATATCCAAAGAGAAGAAGTTAACTATAAGGAAATTTTTTCTCTGGTAGCCATGTTAAAATCTATTCATATACCCTTATTCATAGTCGCAGCTCTTGATTATGAGATATGGTAAATTGACGTCAAAACAACATTTTTAAATGACTATCTTGATGAGACCATTTATATGGATCAACCAAAATAATTTAAAGTAACTAGACAAGAGAATAAATTCTGCAAACTTAGGTAAATCTATGGACTTAAGCAAGCTTTGCGCTCCTGGAACTTAAGGTTTAATGAGAACATTAAACCTATGGCTTTGAACAAATTGTTGATGAGCCTCGTGTTTACCAACTAAAGGCAAATAACATAGCGATGTTCTTCATCCTTAATGTAGATGATATCTTGCTCATTGGATACAATGTCAATAACTTGTCAGACATAAAGAACTGGATGGGAACAAAATTCCAGATGAAAGACTTAGGTGAAACAAGTTATGTTCTAAGTATCTCAAGCAGCCTACATAGATAAGGCACTTGAGCGTTTCTCTATGAAAAATTCCAAGAAAGGACGTTTTTCGTCCCAACATGGAATTCGCAATGCCCCAAAATCCCTAATAAGGTTTAGGACCTTGATTAGGAGGTCGGGAGGGCCATAATTGATTTATTATGTTATTAAATGATTATATGCATGTTTATGTGAATTATATTATAATATGATGATAAATGCATGCATGTGGGTCTATTTTTAATTATAAGGGAATTTTGGTAATTTGGCCCGTTGAGGGCGTAATTGTGTATTTTCATGCATGTTGGTGAATTATGAATAATATCACATTATATGTGGATTTGTTCGAGCCATTCAGCATGAGACGATCTTTGAATGCAAGTTATCGGTCTGGTCATAATAGGGTTAATTTCGGAGCTCGGGGTGAGTCTTGGGGTAATTTGAGGATTAGAACGTTACCGAGAATTAAAGGGTAATGGGATATGATTTATTAGCATCTGAGAATATTGGGAATAACGGGAATTGGAGGTGTTAATTATAATTAACGAGATAGGTGGGAAAGGATGATTTTGCCCTTGGTGGCTGTTAAGGGTTTTAAATAGGCTTGGGGGCATTTTAGTCTTTTCACCATTATGTTATATTTAGACATTAGAAGGCTGTGGAAGGCTGAACCAAAACAGAGCATCATCTCCTCCTTCAACCGATCATCTTATTCTCCTCTTTTCTCTTTGATTTTTGAAGCTCTTTTTGAGGAACCAAGCTAGGGAACCAAGCCTTGAGGGTTTTGGGTTATGTTCTACCATTGAAGAGGGTGTAATTCTGAGCTTGAGGTAAGTTTTTAACCATAGAATCTCTAGTTCTTGCTCAATTTTTCTATTTGAGTTTCAGCTGGATTTTGAGTTGGATAATGGGGATTGATGGGAGTTTTTGGCTAGGGTTACTTGGGTTATGATGCCTAGGACATGTGTAGATGGTATTTGAGTTCAATTGGGGGCTTGAAAGAAGTTTGGAAGCTAGTTTTTTCAGGTTGGAAATGGAGGACTCATCTAGTGTTGATTGTTAAAGCATATTGCACTTAGTTCTTCATTATGCAAAAATATGATATTCTTTGATTAAATGTTTTTCATTAAATTGTTCACATCTAATTCTTAGAGCATAAGTATCATATTTTGCCTAAACATAATCTCTTTGATTTTTTGTAGTTTCATTAGGTTGTAACACAACTAATGCTTAGAAATTATATCTTATATAAGTGAAGAAAAATCCTACCTTTTTTAAAGTAACTTGTGCTTGAATAGAAAATCTATTTTGAAAAAAATATAGTGTGATTTATTTCAACTATATCTAAACTTGGGAATCAATATACTTATTGTACGCCCTGGATTTCCCACGGGCTGTTTAGCAGGACGATCCTCGGACTAAACATGATTTAGCCCGAGGCTCCCACAGGCCAGAGGCTTTATCTTCAGGACGGGCCCTTTCTAGCTCGAGGGGATGGAGTTTCCTGCTCCTTCTTGTTGTTCCAGGAGCTGGGAACAACATCCGACGACCACTGAAGGATCAGCTCGGGTTATGGATTGCTCCGGTAGCGAGCTTCTCAGGAAGCTCTGACCCTATGGGAGGTCAACACGCAAGATAAACGTGCATAATCCTGCCATCACGTGTCCGATATCCCCCTGACTTCTCGGACACGCCGCAGGAACGTGCGTATTCAGACACCCACGGATGGGTTGGGCCGTGCGGCCCATTATCTCCTTCCATACTGATTAGACCACACTTGTGTGTCAGGTTTAGGAAGTAATCATGAATATCACAGACTTGATATGACAAATGGTAAGGTCACGGGATGACCTCCCTACCAATTTCCAGGTGCCTTCTCCTATAAATATGGAGACCCTGGGAATTGATAGAGGTTGGAAAAAATAGTCTTGTAAGAACTATATATTTTGTAAACCAATTACCCAGAAAAGATCAATAATATTGACTAGTGGAGTAGAAGGATTTTAACCTTCGAACCACTTAAAAAACGTGTTTAGGGTCACCTAGTTCTTCTCACAAAGATTTCATATCTGCGGCGGTTCTACTTTTAAGTACTAATCTCTTTCTCTTCTTCTCTTAATTACCTGTTGCCGAAGAACCGCGTCAACAGTTTGGTGCTTTCATTGAGAGCGAATCTAATTAGTACTACCACAAACATACAACTATGGTGACCACTCGATCCAAACATGGCAACGAGACAGAACAGCATGATGGGCAGGAGGCCCGCCATGTTGCCCTCCCCGAGGAGCAAGTTCCTGAAGTCCAGCAAAGGCCAGGAAAGCAGCCGGCCGGCCAAGACGATACTGGTAGTTCGACGCCCCGGCCGCCTAATCCGAATCCAGGTTATTATACTGCGGTGGAGATGGAGAATGCTCAACTGAGGAGCCAGCTAGCAGCAGCTGGTCAGCAAATCCAGGATATTCTGAGTCGACTACCCCCTCTCACAACCAACGGTAACGTTGGAGAGAGGCAAGGCGAGGCTCCTAAGTCTCGCCAGAGTAATCGATCCAGGTATAGCCGTTCGGGTAGACTCCCTGCAGCCAACTCCACCCCTTCATCCCGCCATCAAGAGGCGAACTTCAGGGAAATGCCTCAGACCGAACCGCAGCAGTACAGCCGTTCGGTTAGGACATCAACCCCTAGCTCTCAGCCTTCCTCGAGGACACCCAGAAGAGATAGGGGAAATTCCCAAAGGAGGGCCGAGGAGATCCGGAGACGTCAGCCCGTCCCCGAAGAGCGTCCAGTTCCTCGTCCAGATCGCCCAGCGCGAAACCATCAAGCTGGCAGGGCCGAGAGGCCCCCACCAAATTTAGTCCGTCCAGACGGCACTAGGATCGCCTCTCCGGTCAGACATCCTCCCTCTCCCATCAGATATCCGTCTCCTCAAACCATCCGAGACATCCCGGCCTACATAAATAGTAGGAGAGACCCGCCATCGGCCGGGCCTTCCCGGCGCAGCAGGGTGCCGGGGGAAGGATCAGGTCGGAGCCGCCAAAGACGCACATCGAGCCTGTCCAGCAGGAGTCACAGGACCGGTAGTGCACGGAGTGATCTTTCTGGAGGAGACCTGCGACAGCGACTAAGTTCAGCACAAAGTCACCATAATACCCAGGGAGGCGACCTTCGAGATCACCTCAACTCTCACAGAGAGGATCGAGTTAGGGATGGTAGCCAGGCCCGCTCAGTTGGGGTCCGATCCGAAGTACGTAATGGCGGGAATGCCCCAAATGACATATCTCCAGATAGGAGGGGCAATAACCCGCCTAATATGTACAACGGGTCCGGAGCTGTTGAACAGCCCCGGAATAACCCAGGATCTCAGGACAAAACCTTAGAGCGCTTAACTCAAATGGAGGAGCTGATGAAGAAGCTCCTGTCAGAGAAAGAAAAAGACGAATATGATTCAGGGGATGAGATGGAGCTCTTCGCCCCCAACATAGCAGCAACGGCATACCCTTCTGGCTTTCGTATGCCTCACTTGTCAAAGTTCAACGGGGATGGAGACCCATCTGACCACTTAGGGATGTTCAACACCCTAATGATGGCTCATAACATCGGGCCAGAGCTTCGTTGCTTGATCTTTCCTTCCACCCTAACTGGACCTGCCAGGCAGTGGTTCAAACAAAGTAAAAGGCAGTCAATCAGCTCCTGGAAGACCTTTTCGGCTGACTTCAAGAGGGCATTCCGCGCCTCTCAGGCCGCCAGGGTCCAGGCCGACTCCCTAGCTAACGTGAGACAGCAACCTGGAGAAACGCTAAAAGCCTACTTGAGCAGATTTGCAAATGTCGCTGCTCGAGCCAGAGACGCCGACGACAGCTCCAAACTCATGGCTATGAGGACCGGGATCCTAGTAGGCGGAGATCTATGGAAGGATATTCAAAGGAGGGGGGTCAGCTCAGTTAGTGAATTCCTTAACAGAGCCCAAGAGTGGATAAACTTGGAGGAAGCTGAAGCTTCAGCCGCGGGGACCAGCCAGGTCCTCGAGAAGCCCGCTGGGGCGGGAACAGAGATCGTAGTAGCGACTCCCGACGTCACGCAGAGCAACCAGCCCGGTGGCGGCAAAAGAAAAGGAAATGGTGAAAACGTCCAGCACGGTCAAAAGAAGAATAAGTCCGTGGATAAATTCAAGCCCGTGTTCACAGCGTATACCGAGCTCACCCAAACCAGAGAGAATATTTTCCTGGACAACTCTACGCGAGTCCCCTGGAAAAGACCGGAGCCAATAAAGCACCCTAAGGGAAAGAGAGACGCTTCCAAATTCTGCCGTTTTCATAACGACGTCGGGCACAATACCGACGACTGCAGGCACCTCAAAGATGAAATCGAGACTCTCATCCGAGCAGGTCCGTTGGCGCAATACTCGCGGAACAGGGTCCCCACAGGTCGACCCACTCCGGAGATCCCAGCCAGTCAACCTGGACCTCGAGTAGATCAGGACGTCCCTCCCCCCGTGGTCGAGGGAGAGATTTCCACCATCTCTGGAGGGCCACACATGGCTGGCACGAGCAGAGGCGCCCAGAAGAGGTACATAAATGAGTTGAAGGCCCACAATGGAGGGGAGTTCGTCCCGGAACAGCGTCAATCAAAACAACAAAGGTTAGAGAAACAACCAGTCACTTTCACGAAGGAGGACGCGGGCCATGTCCAATTCCCTCATAACGATCCCTTGGTCGTAGCAGTCCAGCTCGCCAACCGGAGAGTAAGGAGGGTGTTAGTGGACAATGGGAGCTCGGTGAATCTCCTATTCCGTTCAACCTTAGAAAAAATGGGTCTGACTGTCTCCGAGCTAAAGGCAACCTCGATGATGCTGTATGGCTTTTCAGGCGAAGGGTCAGCAGCGATAGGAACGATCGAGCTGGTGATCACCCTAGGCGACGAGTCCCGAACAGTGTCTAAACTGCTCGAATTCGTAGTCATTGACTGCTCCGCTGCCTACAATGCAATTTTGGGCCGACCAACGCTCGTTGCTTTCGAAGCCATCACATCCGTCCGGCACCTCGCCATGAAGTTCCCTACTTCGACAGGGGTCTGCACTATCAAGGGCGATCAGCTCGCTGCCAGGGAATGCTACAGCATTTCCATGAAGGGAAAATCTAAACCCGGGCAGGTGGCGATGGCCATTCAGGATGAAGAGGAATCGCAGGGACCCAAGGAGGCCCCTGAGATTGAAAAACCTCGGGTTTCCGAAGACGAAAAGCTCGCCTTAAGCGAGGACATTGACCCCCGAGTAGGCGAGGACAGGTCCGAGCTCCAAGCTATTGAAGATCTCGAGGAGGTAGGCATCGATGAACAAAACCCTTCACGGACGGTGAAGCTCGGAAAGAACCTCTGCGATAGAAGAAAGGCGGATCTGACCGCGTTTCTGAAAAAGAACCTAGACGTATTCGCATGGTCGCACGAGGACATGATAGGGATCAGTCCGAGTGTAATCATGCACACGCTCCACCTAGACAAAAGCGTCCCTGCAAAGTCTCAAAAGCAGAGGCGTTTAGGGACAACCCGAGCCGAGGCCCTTGAAGAAGAAGTGGCCCGGCTCAAGAAATGTGGCTTTATCCGCGAAGCCAGATTTCCCATTTGGGTTGCCAATCCCGTGTTAGTTCCAAAGCCCAATGGCAAGTGGCGGACCTGTATTGATTTTTCCGACCTGAATAAAGCCTGCCCCAAGGATTGCTTTCCGTTGCCGAGGATCGATCAACTGGTGGATGCCACGGCGGGGCACGAGCTCATGTCCTTCATGGACGCGTACTCGGGCTACAATCAGATCGCGATGAATCCAGCAGACCAGGATCACACCAGCTTCATGACCCCGACTAATGTCTATTGCTATAAGGTCATGCCGTTCGGTCTAAAGAACGCCGGAGCTACCTACCAAAGGCTGGTAAATAGAATGTTCGCGGGTCAGATCGGGAAGAACATGGAAGTGTACGTCGATGATATGCTTGTCAAGTCAAAGACTGCCACCAACCACGTTGCCGACCTGGAAGAATGTTTTAACATACTGCGAGAATATGGCATGAGGCTCAATCCTCAGAAATGCACTTTCGGTGTCGCATCGGGGAAGTTCTTGGGTTTCATAGTCAATACCCGAGGAATCGAGGCAAATCCCGACAAGATCAGGTCACTGCTCGAGCTTCCATCCCCCAGGTCGCGGAAAGATGTCCAAGGACTCACAGGAAGGGTGGCGGCACTGAACCGGTTCATTTCCAAATCGACCGACAAGTGCCTGCCTTTCTACAACCTGCTCCGCGGAAACAAGAAGTTCGAATGGACAGTAGAGTGCGAGGGCGCATTCCTCGACCTAAAAACGCACCTGGCTGAGCCACCTGTGCTATCAAAGCCCAGGGTAGGAGAACCTCTTTTCCTCTACATGGCCGTGACTGAGGACGCAGCTAGTGCCGTTCTGGTGCGAGAAGAGGACCGGGCTCAGAAACCGGTTTATTACATCAGCAAGAGACTCCTCGGAGCTGAGTCAAGGTACCCGTTGATGGAAAAGCTGGCGTTCTGCCTAATCACGGCCTCGCGAAAACTCAGGCCATACTTCCAGTCCCACTCTGTACACGTCATGACCGATCAGCCTCTAAGGCAGGTCTTGCAAAAGCCTGAAGCCTCGGGACGCTTGCTAAAGTGGGCGGTCGAACTCAGTCAGTTCGAGATTTTCTATACTCCCCGAACTACCATAAAAAGTCAAGCCTTGGCCGACTTCGTGGCAGAATGCGCGGGATTCCGTGAGATCCCATCAGAAGATTCACAGCAGCTCAGATCCTCAGGCTCATCGTGGAGGATCTTCGTTGATGGCTCATCTAACGAGAACGGCTCCGGGGCCGGAATTATTCTGATATCCCCAGAAGGACATAGATTCCATTCGGCGCTGAGATTCGGGTTCAAGGCGTCCAACAACGAGGCAGAGTACGAGGCCTTGTTAGCCGGACTTAGGATAGCTAGCGAGCTAAAGGCAAGCTCTGTCCAGTGCTTCAGCGACTCCCAGCTCGTGGTGAATCAGGTCTTAGGCGAGTATCAGGCGCGGGGTCCCAAGATGGCCTCTTATTTGGCTAAGGTAAAATCCGAATTATCTACGTTTGGGCAAGGGTCGATCGAGCAGATACCTCGGGAGCAAAACGCCAATGCAGATGCTCTCGCCAAGCTCGCCACCTCGGGGGAGGCAGAAACCCTGGGGTTGGTGCCAATTGAGTTCTTGGACAAACCAAGCATAGACGGAGATCGAGCGGATATTGAGGTGATTGACATCAGGCCGACCTGGATGACTCCCATTGTTGAGTACCTCCTCGAGGGCAAGTTACCCGAAGGGCGCAGCGACGTACGGCGAGTCCTTTATCAAGCTCCGAGATATACGCTAGTCGAGGGGGTGTTGTACCGACGTGGGCATTCATTACCTCTCCTCCAGTGTGTTCTTCCAAGTGAGGCGAAGGCCATCCTGCAAGAAGTTCATGACGGATTCTGCGGAGATCACACTGGGGGGCAAAGCCTGGCCTTGAAGATCCTTCGGCAGGGTTTTTACTGGCCGACTCTGTCCAAAGACTCGATCTCATACGTGAAAAAGTGCGACAAATGTCAGCGGTTCGCCGCGGTTGCACGAGCACCCCCGACCGAGCTAAAAATGATATCGTCTCCCTGGCCCTTCGCCATTTGGGGCATAGATCTAATAGGCGCCCTGCCCACCGGAAAGGGAGGGGTCCGTTACGCCGTGGTAGCCATTGACTACTTCACAAAGTGGGCCGAAGTAGAGCCGTTGGCGACAATAACATCGAAAAAGGTGCTAGACTTCGTGGTTAAAAGCATCGTTTGTCTCTTCGGCCTACCCAAAAAGATCGTTTCCGACAATGGCACTCAATTTGACAGCGACCTGTTCACCGAATTTTGCGAAAAGAACGGAATTGTGAAAAGTTTCTCATCCGTGGCCTATCCCCAGGCGAACGGCCAGGTCGAAGCTGTCAATAAAACTCTGAAGGCAAGCCTCAAGAAGAGGCTAGATGAGGCAAAGGGGATCTGGCCAGAACAGCTCCCCCAAGTTCTGTGGGCCTATAGGACCTCACATCGGACTCCCACGGGTCACACTCCTTTCTCCCTAACCTTTGGAAGTGAAGCGGTCCTCCCCGTGGAGGTAAAGGTCCTATCGCACAGGGTCCGGTCCTACGAACAGAACAAGAACCACGAGCTCCTATGCCACTCCTTAGACTTGATGGATGAGAGGCGAGAGGATTCACAACTCCAGCTCGCCCATTATCAACAGAAAATCACTCGCTACTTCAACGCTAAGGTCAAAAGACGTGCCTTTAGCGTCGGCGATTTGGTCTTGAGGAGAGTTTTCCTGGCCGGGAAAGATCCCAAAGATGGGGTTCTGGGACCAAGCTGGGAAGGACCATACCAGGTCATCGAAGTCATCAAAGAAGGGACGTATAAATTAGCTCGACTTGGTGGAGGGGCGGTCCCGCAGACTTGGAATGCAGTCCACCTAAAGAAATATTATCAATAAACATGTGTAAGACCTAGAAGGTCACCTCCCATGTATAAATAAAAATCAAATGTTTCTCGTTATTTGCAAGGGTAATTTTAAAGTAACAACGAAAGACCCTTTCCCAGTTACTTGGGGGGCATATGGTACCCGGATATATCCAGGTCTCCTTAACGACTTAGGTGTTAATTTTTATCTATGGATAAGAGTTATCACAAACTAAGTCCTATCCTGGTCTTAACCAGGTCATAAAACTTAGAAGTTAGCTAAAATTTGTTGACCGAGGTTCTTCTTTAAAGAGCTCGGGATACGGATAAAAGTTGACACGAACTAAGTTTTTTCAAAATAAGTTCCTGGTCTTAACCAGGTCATAAAACTTAGAAGTTAGCTAAAATTTGTTGACCGAGGTTCTTCTTTAAAGAGCCCGGGATACGGATAAAAGTTGACACGAACTAAGTTTTTTCAAAATAAGCTCCTGGTCTTAACCAGGTCATAAAACTTAGAAGTTAGCTAAAATTTGTTGACCGAGGTTCTTCTTTAAAGAGACCGGGATACGGATAAAAGTTGACACGAACTAAGTTTTTTCAAAATAAGTTCCTGGTCTTAACCAGATCATAAAACTTAGAAGTTAGCTAAAATTTGTTGACCGAGGTTCTTCTTTAAAGATCCCGGGATGCGGATAAAAGTTGACGCGATCTGAGTTTTTTCAAAATAAGCTCCTGGTCTTAACCAGGTCAGAAAACTTAGGAGTGAACTAGAAAATTGTTGAACGCGGATCTTATTTAAAGAGCCCGGGATACGGATAAAGTTAGCTCGAACTACGTTCATAAAAATAAAGAGATAAATTATGACCAAATACATGAAAACATATATGTAAAACTGGTTGAGCAAATTGTCTCGAGGCGGAAACGCCTCACATAAAAAAGAGAATTACAATAAAAAAAAAAAAGAGTTCAAAATACGAAAACAAGAAGCATCCTAAGCCCCATCAGCTGGCCCTTTGGAGGTCGCGGTCTCACCCTGCTCCGCCGCGGCAGAGGCCTCTCCAGTCTCCGATGGAGGAGCCTCCTTATTCAGGCGGGCTTGAAGCCGCGGCAACAGGAATGCCCAGAGGTCCGGCGGCATGAAGGAGAAGTCCGCGTCCGGATTGTGGGACCAGCAGTGATAGAATAGGTCCTGTAAGGACTGCTCCGACACGACCCGTTCGTCTTTCAGGGCGGTCTGGGAGGTCTGGACTTCGGCCTTCGCCACCTCAAGGTCTGCCCGCGATGTGGCCAGGGAGTTTTTAAGCTCTAGGTTCTCGGAGCGAAGCTTCTCTAGCTCGGATGCGGCCAGGGAGCGTTTAAGCTCTTGGTTCTCCGAGCGGACCTTCTCTAGCTCGGCTTTTGAGGCCGCCAAGGCGTCTCTCGCCTCCTGAGACTCCTGGAGGGCAGTCTGGCGATCTGCTTCCAACCCCTCGAGCTGGGCCTTGGTCCTAACGATGCCTCTATAGGCGGCAGCCATGCCCTGCAAGAAAAGAGTGATAAATTAGCAAACTGGAAGGAGAAAGGCGGCGTGTGAGTGTCAAAGCCTTAAAAGAAGGGGGCACTTTACCGTTAAAGTCATGTCCATAGCGGACTCTATTACTCGGACCGGGCTTGTTGTTTCGATGGCCCGGAGCTCCTTCTCCCTGATATTGTAATAGTGGCTGACGGCGTAGCTGGCCGACTCGTACACCGTACCCCGGAATGCTTCGGGCATCTTCTCCAGAGCCCGGGGGTCGACCGGGATACGCACGACCGGGGCTACCGCGGCCAGATTCCCGACCTCTATTACCCCGTCCTGGGCGGCCAGTGGAGATCGTTGGGGTGGCGGATGCATGAGTCCTGTCCTGGCGACAGGGAGGTTCGCCCCCGCGACCTGGGATGACGGGTCTCTCCCCTTCTCCGTAGCTGGGGATTTGGTGGAGACCCCGGTCGAGCTCTTGGACTCGCGAAGCCTCTTTAACCTCGGCCCCGCTGGGGGATTCCCACCAAACACAACGCCCCGCAGACTATTCCCGGGCTGAGACATCTCTTCTGCCAAAGAGCAAAAAACACGGTTATCAGCAATCATACAGAAATAAAGGCAATAAGAAAGCAAATACTAAGGGAGCCCTACCCCCCGAGCTGGAAGAGCCTAGGACGATTATCTCCCGAACTGGCGAAGGTTCTAGGTCCGGTTCTGAATCGGGGCTGGACTCTTCTACGTACTGCCTAATCCCCGGAGCGTAGACGCCCCTCTGGAGCGCAGGCCACGTGCGTAAATTGGTCACGTACTCCTCAAAAATGGCCGACCTAAAGGCTAGGGTATTATCTACTACTACGGTACCCTTGGGCCGACTCTCTTGGTTGTCCAGCACGAGCTGGTCAACGCAGTGGAGCAGGAGCGTGTCCAGGTCCGGATTCCTTGGGTGACGATGGACGAGCTGCCTAGGGTTGAACCTAACCAGCCGGGGGTCTGCAGTGGCCCTATCTACGTTCTTAAATAAGTAAAAGTTACCTTGACCGGAAGGACCCGCGGCTGCTCCGGATTGGGCCCTCTCCTCGATCATCCCCTGGGCGACCTCCAAGCTCCGCTTCCTGTTCCTCACCAAAGGAACTTCCTCACCTTCTTCCTCGCCTTCGTCATCTGCGACCTCCTCCGCGACGATCGGCCTGTTGTCGCGGGCTGGGGGAGGCCCCCGGGGCCTTTTCAAATTCAAAGTCTGATTTGGGAAAATCAGCTTGCAGAATACCATCGTCTCGTCCGTCACGAGCACGCGGTAGTCTTTCTCACTGGGAGGCAGGTTCGCCAGTGTGTCGTATTGACCCCCGAGGGTCACGGACTTTTCGGTCCTCGAGTAGATGGCTGCAAGGTTGGTCGAAATCAGAATTGGAATAAGGGACGGGCTAAAATAAGATAACCGTTAAAAGGCGAGCTAAATGGAGGATTACTTACGAGGGCGGTTGAAATAATGATGATCGCAGTTTCGGAACCCAGTAGACATAAAAAACTGGTCTTTGAAGTCGTTTGGATGGCTCGGCAGCTCGATCACTGCTGCTGTGTTAGGGAAGCGGGTTAAGTAATAGAACCCGTCGCCTCGCCCCCGCTGGTCCGGGCTGGCTTTGAGGCAGAAGAAATACAAGATATCAGCAGGAGTGGGGACCTCCCACTCATGCTTTTGGAACAAATACCTCAGTCCCGCCAGCAGACGGTAGGAATTGGGGGGGAGCTGAAATGGGGCCAACCCCACGTAGTTCAGAAAATCAGCAAAATACTGATCCAGGGGGAGGAAGGCCCCTGCCTTGAAGTGTTCCCCGCTCCAGGCCGCGAACGACTCGTCGAGCGGCGTGCAGCTCCTCTCCCCATCCGCAGCAGGTCGGGCGATCACGGAGGTCTTCCCCAGAGGAATGTTGTGGTTAAGGAAGATTTTGGTGATCTTTGCCTGGCTGGTTATCTTCGAGACGATTCTCTCCGCCTCGAAAAATGCGTCAGGAGCCACCTCGGCCTGCTTCTCCACCGCCGGTCCAAAGTGAGGAATTGGCGAGCTGGTCACCACCGCCTTTCCTTTATCCTTCTGGGAGGCCGAACTTCCCACATTCTTCTGTGGCAGATTTCTCTTTGGAGCCATCTGGTCGCCTATCGAACAAAAGAAAACACTTTAGAAAAGGCGACCCAAGCAGGAGAGTGAGGCAAGCATTAAGTACACGAGCTGGGGTAAGCCCAGCCCATGGAGAGTGGTGCCACGCGTTCCAAGGAACACGCGCCTATGCCTTCAACAGATCCCAGATTACTCGGAATTCGTGTGTCAGATGGCTCAGAGTAAGGAAAAAAAAAAAAATTTGCCTTGGGGGGAAAGTTTCAACAGGCAAGGCGTGGCAAAACCGCTTTTAAGGCGTATTCCCTAAGCTACCCGGTTTTTGCACCCAAAGTTCCTACGGATCCTACCAGAAATTGTTCCTAAGAAAGAATCATGGAACCCATGTTCTAAGGCGATGTCCCATGGAAAATGTGCCCTAATCAAAGAAGGGCCATCACCCTCCATATCCGCGCGACCCAGAAAACCTCTGCATGTGGCTACAGTAAAAATTTTTACCTAGGCTACAGTGGCATGCTTTCAAAAATAAATGGGGACAGAAGACTTACAGTATAGGGTTGGATGGTGAGCGAGGTTGCTGCGCGGGTAGGGGCTTCGTTGGCACAGTAGTCTCCAAGGCCTTGAAGGAACTCGCACGCTTAAGCTTCGTGAACGGAGAAGATGAGAGCAATGGAAATGAGGGTTTTGCTCTTCGGAAGGTCAGAGAGAAAAGAAGGAAATTTGAGAGGTTCTGAATGGTAAGGTGGTCCGTGCGTGGATGACCACCCCCTTTTTATACAAGGGGGGATCACGTGTAAAAGGCTCCTGGGAGACCCTCCACTCGAAATGTGAAACGACGGCTGGACAGTAGGCTAGGCCATTTAATGCGGTTCTCGTAGAATGTACCGTCGCCACCCGCGGCGTTCCACGTATCAGACGCATGCGAAAAGCATGGAATGCGAAGGGTTGTGGGAGAAGTCTAAAAGCTCCAACTGTGGTCTCCCATGTCTGACGTCATGGACCACGAGCAGGAGCTTGGGGGGCAGATGTACGCCCTGGATTTCCCACGGGCTGTTTAGCAGGACGATCCTCGGACTAAACATGATTTAGCCCGAGGCTCCCACAGGCCAGAGGCTTTATCTTCAGGACGGGCCCTTTCTAGCTCGAGGGGATGGAGTTTCCTGCTCCTTCTTGTTGTTCCAGGAGCTGGGAACAACATCCGACGACCACTGAAGGATCAGCTCGGGTTATGGATTGCTCCGGTAGCGAGCTTCTCAGGAAGCTCTGACCCTATGGGAGGTCAACACGCAAGATAAACGTGCATAATCCTGCCATCACGTGTCCGATATCCCCCTGACTTCTCGGACACGCCGCAGGAACGTGCGTATTCAGACACCCACGGATGGGTTGGGCCGTGCGGCCCATTATCTCCTTCCATACTGATTAGACCACACTTGTGTGTCAGGTTTAGGAAGTAATCATGAATATCACAGACTTGATATGACAAATGGTAAGGTCACGGGATGACCTCCCTACCAATTTCCAGGTGCCTTCTCCTATAAATATGGAGACCCTGGGAATTGATAGAGGTTGGAAAAAATAGTCTTGTAAGAACTATATATTTTGTAAACCAATTACCCAGAAAAGATCAATAATATTGACTAGTGGAGTAGAAGGATTTTAACCTTCGAACCACTTAAAAAACGTGTTTAGGGTCACCTAGTTCTTCTCACAAAGATTTCATATCTGCGGCGGTTCTACTTTTAAGTACTAATCTCTTTCTCTTCTTCTCTTAATTACCTGTTGCCGAAGAACCGCGTCAACACTTATAAATACTATTGAACTTGCATTTTGTGGATTCTAATATCTTAATAATCTTATTTTACATATCTCATTTGAAAACCATTTTTATCATTAATATTTTTATTACTTGTCTTTTATTTTTTTAAAACAAAATCTCATCAAATATTTGGAACTAGGTGATGAGTCTATTTTTAGCTTAGTTTTAACATGTGTTTAGGATAAGTTTGAGTCATTTTTGGTGGAGTGTGTTGCGGTATTACGCTTGTTTGGGTACGTTTTCAGGAAATAGGAGAGGAAATCGTGAAGTTTGGCAAATGATTGAAAAATCAGTTGAAATTGAGCAATTTGTGCTAAAAGTTGATAAGAAGGGAGCTGAAGACTCATTCGCGGAGAGAATTGGTGGAATTGCAGTTTGGAATTGAGATTTTGGAAGAATTTTAGGGGCCGCGGCGCTTGAATGGAGAGCTGCGGCGCAAGGGAGAAACAGAGAGTGCCTAAATCCTGGAATTTTGAAGGGCCGCGGCGCCTGGGGGACGCGCCGCGGCGCTTGCTGAAGTCAGAGAGGGTCCGCGGCAAAGAGGATATGCGCCGCGGCGCCCGAATGCAAGGGCCGCGGCGCGTGTGGCTGCACGAGAATTTCGTCTTTGTTATTTTTTTTAGGGTTTTGGTTTAAAAGGACGTTTTTAGAGTTAATTTGGGAGATTATGGAGAATTAGAGAGAAACAAGTCATTGGAGGCAGAAGAAAAACATTGAGACCTAAAGTTTGAATTCTTATTCTCTTCTGTAATCTCTCTAATCATGTTTATGTCTATATTTAATTTGATTGATGTTAGTATGTCTGCTCTGAACTAATCTTTTTATTAGGGTTTTAGTGGATTCTTCTTGAAACTATGACTTCTTAATGAAATTTTTCTGAATTTCTTTCTTCTGTTGTGGATTATTTATCGTACACTTAATGCTTGTGAATGTTTGATCGTCATTTACATGTCCATATGATTTTAACCTAATCTCTGAAAAGAAAAGGATAATTATGCTATAGTTAAATAATCACAATTTCATATTAGACGAAAGTACTTTTATGAGTTGTGTAGTTAGGGATTATGTGCTTAAAGCCTGCAATATATTGATTACCACAGAGATGTAGGGCATAGTATATTGTAGAGAATTATAGATCCTAATAAGACTATAATATATAATTATAATCTGCTACTACAACAGAATTAAGATATCTTGAGAATTGAGTAGAAATCATAAGTGGAAAGTTGATGAAACTAAAGCCCTAACTTTTGCATCTATTAAATTAAATCAACTCGTATTATTGCATTTATTTAAGTGTTAGTAGTTTCCTAATTTTTAGCAGTAAGTATTTTAATTGTAATCTGAAAGTATTAAGCAAATCAATTAGAATTAGAGATTAATTGTTGGTGATTAATATCAGTCTTCGTGGGATCGACACTTAACTTATCATATATTACTTTATTAGATCACGTATACTTGCGTGTTACATTTTTGCGATCAAGTTTTTGGCGCCGTTGCCGGGGACTGTTTTTATTAATATCAATAAGTTAATTTTTGTTCTAAATTGATTTTTTTTAACATTTAATCCGGATCAAGGTTCTCTTGTGTTTCAGGACTAGTTGGTATATGCGAAGTAATAGACAAAAACAGGTTATACCAATAGACCGGGAAATTGAAAGAACGTGCAGGCAGAACCGGAAAATAAAAAGGAAATTGGAATTCACCATGGCTGATAATCTGGGAAATGGTGCTAATAATGGTCAAGGGGCTACTGAGGGTCCAAGGGAGCAAGGAGCACGAACACTGAGAGATTATGCACTTCCTACTGTTACAGGAGTGCATTCATGCATCCGACCTCCAACCATTGCTGCAAACAACTTTGAGATTAAGCCAGCCATTCTTCAGATGGTTCAAACAACTGTTCAGTTTGGAGGTATGCCGACGGAGGACCCTAATTTACACATAGCTAATTTCCTGGAGTTATGTGCTACGTTCAGGATGAATGGGGTGAGTGATGATGCTATAAGACTGAGGCTATTCCCATTTTCATTGAGGGATAGGGCGAAAAGTTGGCTGATTTCCTTACAAGCGAATTCGATTACTACATGGGAGGAGTTAGCTCAGAAATTCCTTGCCAAGTTTTTTCCTCCAGCAAAGGCTGCAAAGTTAAGGGGTGAGATTAATAATTTTTATCAGTTGGATGGAGAGTCATTGTATGATTCTTGGGAGCGCTTTAAGGAGTTGCTAAGGAAGTGTCCGCACCATGGAATAGAAAAGTGGATGTTGGTGCATAATTTTTATAATGGTTTGAACGGGACGACAAGAACAATTATAGATGCTGCGGCGGGAGGTGCCTTTATGAGCAAAAGTGCTAATGAGGCATATGAGCTATTAGAGGAGATGGCGATGAACAATTACCAATGGCCAAATGAAAGGGGGCAGCCAAAGAAGGTGGCTGGAATTGTGGAAGTGGATGCCATAACCATGCTTACCGCTCAAGTAGCAGCCTTGACAAAGCAATTGCAAAAGACCACACTCCCCTCTCAAGCTATGCAAGTTCAAAACTCATGTGAAGTGTGTGGTACAGCCCATCAACCAAACCAATGCCCTGCTACAGACATGAATAATATGCCCATGGAAGAAGTCCAAGCCATAGGAAATTACCCAAGACAGCCTAACAACCCCAATTCCATGACTTACAACCCAGCTTGGAAGAACCATCCCAATTTTTCCTGGTCTAACAACCAAAACACTCTCCAACCTTATCCTCAACCTCAGCCACCATATATACCTACCCAAAATAGGCCACCCTATCCACAACAATATGCACACCAAAATCCTCCACCAGGCTACTATCAACCACAAAATAGGCCACCTCCACCCATGCAAATGAAACCAGTTGAATCCCAACCTGATGTGCTTAATCAATTCATGACTGAGACTAGGGCATCCATAAGAAGTTTGGAGACTCAAATAGGGCAATTGGCTACTTTAATGACTAATAGAGCTCAAGGAAATTTGCCTAGCACTACAGAAGTTAATCCTAAAGAACAGTGTCAAGCTATTACCTTGAGGAGTGGAGCGAAATATGAAGGGCCAAAGAAGAGTCAGTCAGTAGAAGATGAGAAGAAGTTGGATAATAAAAAGGTTACTGAAGACCTTAAGGAAGAAGAGGAGACCCCACCTGTAACTATTGAGCATCATGTCAGAGTTCCATATCCACAAAGACTTCGCAAGCATAATTTGGATAAGCAGTTTGCAAAGTTTTTAGAGGTGTTCAAGAAGTTACACATAAATATACCATTTGTGGAAACATTAGAACAAATGCCAAGCTATGTAAAGTTCATGAAGGAGATTCTCTCAAATAAGAGAAAAATGGGTGATTATGAAACAGTGGCATTAACAGAAGAATGCAGCGCAATTTTGCAACGGAAGCTTCCTCAAAAGTTGAGAGATCCTGGGAGCTTTACCATTCCATGCACTATTGGGGAGTTCGAATGTATACATGCCCTATGTGATTTGGGGGCAAGTATTAATTTAATGCCTTTGTCTGTATTCCGAAGGCTTGGTTTGGGGGAAGCTAGGCCAACTACAGTAACATTACAGCTGGCTGATCGATCTGTGAAGCATCCTCGTGGTACTATAGAAGATGTGTTGGTAAAGGTGGATAAGTTTATTTTTCCGGCTGATTTTATAGTACTTGATATGGAGGAGGATGAGAATGTTCCAATTATCTTGGGGAGACCATTTTTAGCAACTGGGCAAGCATTGATTGATGTGAAAAAGGGAGAGTTGAAGCTGAGAGTTCAAGGGGAGGAAGTAGTATTTAATGTGTTTAAGGCTATGACTTATCCTAAAACAAGTGATAGTTGTTTCTCTGTTGATGTGGTCGAAGAAGTAGTGGAAAGGAAAACATTAAGGGGGGATCCTCTTGAGTTGAGTCTCACAGTTGGTGATGTAGATGGTGAGGAGAATGAAGAGGTGATGAGTTACTTAACTTGGATAAAATCAGCTGAGCCTTGGAAACATAAGAAATTTGAAGAGTTGGGGGCAGGACCAGACAGACCAGTACCATCGATTCAGAAGCCACCTGTTTTAGAGTTAAAGGTTTTACCAGACCACCTTCGTTATGCTTATCTTGGGGAGAAAGAGACTCTTCCAGTTATAGTCTCATCATTTCTTTCGGAGGTAGAGGAGGAGAAATTGTTGAGGGTGTTACGGGCTCATAAAACTGCTATAGGGTGGACTTTGGCTGATATAAGAGGAATTAGTCCATCAACAGTCATGCATAGAATTCTGATGGAAGATGAGGCGAAACCGACTATCGACGCTCAAAGAAGGCTTAATCCAACAATGAAAGAAGTGGTGAGGAAAGAGATTTTGAAGTGGTTGGATGCTGGGGTGATTTACCCAATTTCTGATAGTGCTTGGGTAAGCCCAGTGCAAGTGGTACCGAAAAAAGGGGGTATGACAGTGATAAAGAATGAAAGCAATGAATTGATTCCAACTAGGACAGTGACGGGGTGGAGGATATGTATTGATTATCGGAAATTGAATAAGGCAACGAGGAAAGATCATTTTCCTTTGCCTTTCATTGATCAAATGTTGGATAGATTGGCGGGGCATAATTACTATTGTTTTTTAGATGGGTACTCAGGCTATCACCAGATCGTAATTGCACCGGAGGACCAAGAAAAGACAACTTTTACGTGTCCTTATGGGACTTTTGCTTTTCGGAGGATGCCATTTGGGTTGTGTAATGCACCAGCCACGTTTCAACGGTGCATGATGGCAATATTCTCTGACATGGTTGAGAAAGGGATTGAAATTTTTATGGATGATTTTTCGGTTTATGGGTCCTCTTTTGACATGTGTTTGATGAATTTGGAGATGGTGTTGAGAAGGTGTGAGGAGTCGCATTTGGTGCTTAATTGGGAAAAGTGCCATTTTATGGTTAGTGAAGGCATTGTATTGGGGCACAAAATTTCTAAGAAAGGAATTGAAGTGGATCGTGCCAAGATTTCCACCATAGAGAATTTGCCACCGCCAATTTCAGTTAAAGGAGTGAGGAGTTTCTTGGGCCATGCGGGGTTTTACCGGAGATTTATCAAAGACTTCTCTAAGATCTCAAAGCCGCTGTCTAACTTGTTGATGAATGGGGTTCCGTTTGATTTTAATGATGATTGTTTGGCTGCTTTCAAGACTCTCAAGGAGAAACTCATTTCAGCGCCGATAGTATGTACTCCTAATTGGGAAGTTCCATTTGAGCTTATGTGCGATGCTAGTGATTATGCGGTTGGAGCGGTTCTTGGGCAGCGAGTGGATAAGGTATTTCGAACTATATACTATGCTAGTCGGACTTTAAATGATGCTCAACTGAATTATGCAACAACGGAAAAAGAACTTCTAGCCATAGTTTATGCCTTCGACAAGTTCCGTTCATATTTGATTGGAAACAAGGTGGTAGTCTATACAGATCATTCGGCAATAAAGTATCTCATGACTAAGAAAGATTCCAAGCCTCGTCTTATTCGGTGGATTTTGCTATTACAAGAATTTGATGTGGAAATTAAGGATAAGAAGGGTACTGAGAACTTGGTGGCTGATCATCTGTCTCGTTTAGAAGTAGAGGTAAATATCTTAATAAAGAAGTTCAGATTAATGATGTTTTTCCGGATGAGCAGTTGTTCAAAGTGAATGTTGGTAAGGAGGTTCCATGGTTTGCGGACTATGTAAATTATTTGGCTGCCAAGGTTATACCCCCTGAAATGACAAGGCAACAATTAAAGAAGTTTTATTCGGAGGTGAAGCATTATTATTGGGAGGAGCCTATTCTGTACAAGCATTGCCCGGATCAAGTTATTCGTAGATGTGTTCCTGAGGAGGAAATGTTATCAATCTTAACTCACTGTCATAGTTTGCATTGCGGTGGTCATTTTGGCGGAACAAGAACAGCTGCGAAGGTTTTGCAAAGTGGGTTTTACTGGCCTACATTATTTAAGGATGCTAATGATTTTGTCAAAAGTTGTGACCGTTGTCAACGGACTGGGAACATATCAAGAAGAGATCAAATGCCGATGACCGGTATTTTGGAAGTTGAGCTATTTGACGTATGGGGGATCGACTTTATGGGACCCTTCCCATCATCGTATAATAACAAGTATATTTTGCTTGCGGTTGATTATGTTTCTAAATGGGTAGAAGCTGCAGCAACTCCTACTTGTGATGGGAAGGAAGTTATTAAATTCCTTCATAAAAATATCTTCACTCGATTTGGTACTCCAAGAGCTATTATTAGTGATCGGGGAAGTCATTTTTGCAATAAGTGGTTTACCGCTCTTTGTGCTCGTTATGGTGTTCATCATCGCAAGGCATTATTTTATCACCCAATTGCAAATGGCCAAGCTGAAGTATCGAATAGAGAAATAAAAGGTATCTTGGAAAAGACGGTAAATACTTCAAGGAAGGATTGGTCGAAGAAGCTCGACGATTCACTTTGGGCTTATCGCACGGCATTTAAAACTCCGATTGGAATGTCACCATATCGATTGGTGTTTGGTAAGGCTTGTCATCTACCAGTGGAATTGGAGCATAGAGCCTTTTGGGCTGTGAAAAAGTTGAATGTTGATCTCTTCATGGCGGGGCAGAATAGGCTTATGGAGTTAAATGAACTTGAGGAATTCCGAAATGAAGCTTATGAGAATGCGAAGATATATAAGGAGAAATCGAAGGCTTTTCATGATAAGAAAATATTGAGGAAGGATTTTCAACCAGGTGATAAAGTTTTGCTCTTTAATTCCAGGCTTAAACTTTTTCCTGGAAAACTGAAGTCAAGATGGTCTGGACCGTATACTGTAGTATTTTCACTTCCTTATGGAGCAGTACAAGTTCATAGTGAAAAGACGGGAGATTTTAAGGTGAACGGACAGAGATTGAAGCATTACTTGGAGGGACCGGTAGAGACATGTAGGACCGTGGTCGAGTTGGAATTGATTTGATCTGAAGACTAAAGCAGCGTCCGGCTAAATGACGTTAACGACAGCGCTCGTAGGAGGCATTCCTATGTTTGTTTTTAATTTTTAGTTAAGTTAGTATAAAAAAAAAAAAAAAAAAAAAAGCATGAACAGTTTTTTAGTTTAGTTGTGGTTATATTTATTATTTTGTTTAGTTTTTAGTTTTTCTTTTAATGTAATAGAACCGTGGAAATCGTGAAAACTATAAAAAAATTAAAAAAGTAATAAAATTTTTAAGATTTGGAATTTGGAAGATAGAGCCGCGACGCCAGCAACAAGAGCCGCGGCCCTTGGCGAAGTCAGAGAAGGGAGGCTCGGTACTGAGGAGCGCGCCGCGGCGCCTATGGGAAGGGCCGCGGCTCTTGGCAACTTCCAAAGAGCCCAGAAGATATGCGTGCCGCAGCGCTTTGAGGGGCGCGCCGCGGCGCGTATGCGGTTCCGACAAATAAAAGAGGTTTCCCTCTTATTTTTTTTTCCATTCTCCCCATTTTAAAAAAAATCCACAACTCCTTTCTCCTCATTTTCTCTCTAGATTTCTTCATTCTACCCAGAAATTTTTCCCATTTCTCCTTATTTTCCTTCAATCCACATATTAATTCAGCCACAAATTTCTTCTTCTTCTCATTCCCTAATCTGAGTTTCAAATCCCTAAATCCCCAAATTTTCTTCAAGCCCTAATTTTTCAATTTCTATCAATTGGAGTGGTGATTTCATGCTTATTTGGTGCAATTGGAGAGTTCAAGAGGAGATTATCACTGTCAAGTAAGTGTTTCATCCAATATTCAGATTTTTGTTGGTAATTTCTTATAAAGAAATTCAAAGAAGGGATTTTTGATTGAAGAGTATAGTGGGGATTGTGTAGTATTGGTAGTGCATTGATTTGAATCTGTTTGAAAGTTATTTGGAATTAGGGAATATTGCAAAAACAGGGGAGGTGCTGTCCAAATTTTCATAACATATTATGGGACCTAAGAGAAACCCGACTAGGGCATCTTCTTCTAGGAACACCAATAGACCATCTTCTTCAAGGCCATCCACTTCTAAGGAACCCGAACCACCTCCAGATTATGATGTCACCAAATTTGTAAGTAAGTCCGCTTTTGAGCGTTATACAAGGATTCGTAAGAGGAAGGTAATCAGTGAGCGGGGATTTGAGTATACGGAATCACCAAATGAACTCTCAACTGATGAAGAAATTAGGGGGGAAATTCAAAGAAGGGGTTGGGCTATGTTTGCTTCAGAGGATATTACCCATGCCAACTTGTCAGTGGTTTTGAATTTTATGCAAACTATGTGGAGATGAAGAATGTAGGTGTATTTGTTAGAGGTGTTCAAGTTCCGGTTGGTATAGATACAATTGCTGAATTATATGATATGCCGACATATGAACGGGAGGATGATGAATATCATCAATGGGCTCATGGAGATGATATTGATTGGGTTCATGTGGCGGAAACTTTGAGTATACCGGGAGCTCGGTTTACTGTTGTTGGAGGGGTCCCAAAATACTTGTGGCGCTATCAATTAAATCATGTGGCGCGGGCTTGGGTGCACTTTGTGAGTGCAAGGCTAATGCCGACAACTCACATGTCAGATATCAACAAGGAGAGGCTGTTGTTGGTTTATGCCATTATGACTGGTATGAAAATTGATGTAGGCCAAGTGATTAGGAAGAGTATGAAGGATATCAGTATGTTGACCACTACGGGAGGATTAGGTCATGCTTCCTTAATCACTGATTTATGCCGAACTTATGGAGTGGTTATGTTTGGAAGTGATGTAGTTCGGAAACCCATGTCGGCAATTTCTGCAAATAGGGTGATGGGGTATGAATTACCGACCCTAGTAGCACCACCACCTCGGCAGCGTGCTATTGATAAAAGGCCCCGAGTAGATGAAGAAGATGAAGAGGATATTGAAGCAGGTATGGAGGGTACAATTCCGGAGGAGTTTGCGCAAGAAGTACCGGTTGAACAGCCGCCTATTCAACCTGTGGCTGGTAATTTTGATCCCTACATGCATCTGATACAGAATCAGTTTCAGTATTTGGTTCAGCAGAACAACTATCAGATTGCACAGCAGCACCATATGCAGCAATACATGGCGCAGCACAGTGAGTATCAAATTGCTCATGTGGACCAGCTAAATGCTTTGGTCAATCGGTGGTCTATCCGAAACGAGGAAGATGTGGCTCCATTTCCTGTTCCATCTCCGTTTTTACCGTATCCACCACCACCGCCGCCTCCACCGTTTTAAATGTTTCTGGTAAGTCTCTTTTCCTTAAACTTTTGTTTGCAAACATTGGGGACAATGTTTAGGTTTAGTTTGGGGGAAGAGATTTATTGTTGTCTGAGTCGTGTTTGTGTTGTTTTGGTTTTTCTGTAGTTTTGTTTTGGTTTTAATCGTGTTAGTCATGTTTTGTTAGGGTGTGAGTTGAATCAAGTTACCAATGATTAGCCAATGATACTATGATTGAATGATGAACTGTGTAAATTGAATGGGAATAAAGCTAAAATCAAATCCGTGTGCTTGGTTGAATATTTTGTTCTATTTTTATCAAACACGTAAATAATTGAGAGCTTAATCATGATTTTGATAAATTGTATGTGACGGAATAAAATTTATGCTTGCTAAGTTTGAAATAGGAAAGGAGGATTGGACTGGTTTATCTTAGAACTTGTTTGCTTGTTTTTTGAGGCGAAATCTTAGATCATGCATGCTTGGAAAAATGATTTAGGCAAATTTTTGGACCGTTTGAGCCTTTCTAGCCAACCTTGATATGTTTAATCCTTAGTTACCCATTGTTGAGCCTAAAGTGACCTTTTATTGATTGACATTTGCCTTGAGCTAATTAATTGAAAATCTGACTATTATTTTGTCTTTCCCTTGTGTATACCATGAACATATGAATGATAATTGGGATTGATTTGTAATGGGGGGTTATGTATGGCGAGGGTTGTTAAAAAAAAAAAAAAAAAATACATTTTGAGAGAATTTTAAGAAGAAAAAGAAAGAAGAAGAAAAAAAATATATATATATATTTCAATGATGAGATAACATTACACTCCAAATAGTATTATCAAGGAATAAGTTTGGGGGAGTGTAATGTTAAATAAAAAAATAAAAAAAAAATCTTTGTTTATGTAAGTTCTCTCAAAATGATAAGATATTGGGAACAGTGGGATTGGATCTGTGATTTGTATTTAATGTAGCGTTGGTTGGTTAGTGTTCATGGTATATGCTGAGCTTAAATGACTTTCTCATCCACCTTTGCCTAAGCCATTCAGTTATAAACTTAAAAAGACCTACTGATTTCTGAGCATGTTTGGTCTGCATTAGTGGAGATTAGCAAGTATAGCAAGCTTATGGGATTTTATTTGGTTGTGGATTGGAATGGAAACTCAGTGAGCATAAAGGAATTCAATTACATATTATTTGTTAATCATGATTTTGAAAGCTATTATTTTTGTTGCTTGATTGAATGGAATATTTGTTTCAACTGAAATTCTGGATTTTAAGTTGAGTTCCTTGAAGATTATATAAGTAAGTTATTTGTCATAGCTTGAGGCTTAGTATTGTTGTTGGCTTGATTCAAAAATGTGTGAGTATGTGTTTGTTTGTGTTATGTTTGTTTTGGTTTACTCGAGGACGAGTAAAAGTCAAGTTTGGGGGAATTTGATGAGTCTGTTTTTAGCTTAGTTTTAACATGTGTTTAGGATAAGTTTGAGTCATTTTTGGTGGAGTGTGTTGCGGTATTACGCTTGTTTGGGTACGTTTTCAGGAAATAGGAGAGGAAATCGTGAAGTTTGGCAAATGATTGAAAAATCAGTTGAAATTGAGCAATTTGTGCTAAAAGTTGATAAGAAGGGAGCTGAAGACTCATTCGCGGAGAGAATTGGTGGAATTGCAGTTTGGAATTGAGATTTTGGAAGAATTTTAGGGGCCGCGGCGCTTGAATGGAGAGCTGCGGCGCAAGGGAGAAACAGAGAGTGCCTAAATCCTGGAATTTTGAAGGGCCGCGGCGCCTGGGGGACGCGCCGCGGCGCTTGCTGAAGTCAGAGAGGGTCCGCGGGAAAGAGGATACGCGCCGCGGCGCCCGAATGCAAGGGCCGCGGCGCGTGTGGCTGCACGAGAATTTCGTCTTTGTTATTTTTTTTAGGGTTTTGGTTTAAAAGGACGTTTTTAGAGTTAATTTGGGAGATTATGGAGAATTAGAGAGAAACAAGTCATTGGAGGCAGAAGAAAAACATTGAGACCTAAAGTTTGAATTCTTATTCTCTTCTGTAATCTCTCTAATCATGTTTATGTCTATATTTAATTTGATTGATGTTAGTATGTCTGCTCTGAACTAATCTTTTTATTAGGATTTTAGTGGATTCTTCTTGAAACTATGACTTCTTAATGAAATTTTTCTGAATTTCTTTCTTCTGTTGTGGATTATTTATCGTACACTTAATGCTTGTGAATGTTTGATCGTCATTTACATGTCCATATGATTTTAACCTAATCTCTGAAAAGAAAAGGATAATTATGCTATAGTTAAATAATCACAATTTCATATTAGACGAAAGTACTTTTATGAGTTGTGTAGTTAGGGATTATGTGCTTAAAGCCTGCAATATATTGATTACCACAGAGATGTAGGGCATAGTATATTGTAGAGAATTATAGATCCTAATAAGACTATAATATATAATTATAATCTGCTACTACAACAGAATTAAGATATCTTGAGAATTGAGTAGAAATCATAAGTGGAAAGTTGATGAAACTAAAGCCCTAACTTTTGCATCTATTAAATTAAATCAACTCGTATTATTGCATTTATTTAAGTGTTAGTAGTTTCCTAATTTTTAGCAGTAAGTATTTTAATTGTAATCTGAAAGTATTAAGCAAATCAATTAGAATTAGAGATTAATTGTTGGTGATTAATATCAGTCTTCGTGGGATCGACACTTAACTTATCATATATTACTTGATTAGATCACGTATACTTGCGTGTTACATTTTTGCGATCAAGTTTTTGCGATCATTAATATTTTTATTACTTGTCTTTTATTTTTTTAAAACAAAATCTCATCAAATATTTGGAACTAGGTTAGAATATTCTTGCTTTGTTTGAAATAGTTTCTTTTGATGTTAGTCAACTCCCATGGGTTCGACCTCGTACTTACATGAACATTATATTCCGAAACGATTCGTGCACTTGCGAGTTTAAATATTAAAACACCATCTTTTGGGATCAACAAGTTTTTGGCGCCGTTGCCGGGGAGTTGCAAGAAAGAAAAAATCTTTCTACAAGGTAAGTAACATTCTTCTACTAGTTATTTTATTTTTATTTGCACTATCATCTTAAAAAAAAAAGAGTAAAGTAAAAAATATATATCTATAAAAACAAAATCGAAAAAAAAGAGTAAAAATCGAAAAAGAAAAAAAAAAAAGAGATAAAAATAAATCACCCCCAAACTTAATATTTTGCTAGTCCTCGAGCAAAAGAAAAATTAAAAACACACACTTTTTTTTTATTTGGTGATATCAAAAATATCCTCAAAGATTGCACATTAAAAATAATTTATAAAAAAAATATGAATAAAAATTAAGCTTATGTAATTAATTCCATAGTCAATCTTGCTTTGAAAATATATTTTAAATTAGAAGTCCAAAACTATTTATCAAGTTATTATGTGAATTTTGGAAAGATTGTTGTAATAAACTATTTATTTCACATATTATGATGAATAATTTTTTTCAAAATTTCATTTTTTTAAGCAAAATTGACCCAAGAATTAAACACAAAGCTAAAGAAAGATTCATATATATTTTTTTAAAACTAAAATCAAACTCAATCAAGGGTATTATCAAAGGAAAAACGGCTATCACCCAAAGGATTTTTTTTTTCATTTTTTTTATAGAAAATAAAGTATAAAAGCACAAAACTATATAAATATAAATTACTAGAAAGATAATATTAAACATATATAAATGTTTTTTTTTATTTTTTTTATAATTAATATATAAAATAGATACTCTACCATCCAATTTTTTTGTTTTTTGTTTTAAAAGAAATTCTACCATTTTCAAACACATGAAAGAAGTAACCATATAAACCCACTACCCCCAAACTTAATTTATGCATTGTCCTCAATGTATCAAAATACAAATATAAATTGAAGCGTGAAAGAGTTTAGAGTTTAGAATGGTCGTACCTCATCATGGAGCATTGTCAAGAGTGCAACAAAAAGGAAACAAAAAATCAAAACAAGAAGTTAACCTAAAACATAAATAAAACACACAACAAAAGTGAAATATAAAATGAAACATAAAAATATGGGTTGCCTCTCACAAAGCGCTTTAGTTTATAGTCTTTAGCTCGACTAAATTTTTTTTTTTTTTTCTTTTAACCTACACCCAATCGATGGTATAAAATTTCATTTGTGGAGTGAGTTATGACTTTGATGCAAATGCCATTAATAAGAATTGATAACAGCACACCTACAAGAAAGTTAGAAATATGCAATTTTAATGGAATATCAATAAAATACGAAAATTGCATATCTATATTAGGCTCCTTTTCATTTTGAGTAAATATACAAATTTGTTCAATTATGGGCTCTTAAAATGTAATTATATCTTTTTCATTTTCCTTATGAGCCTCGAAAATTATCTCATCCAACTCTTTGGTTTTATTAGGGGGTTGGACGCATATTACAAGTTCTTCAACAACTTCATTCTCCTTTTCATTTTCAATTTGACTATTTGGATTGGGAATGGGTTGGTTGGGATGAACTTATTTTTCCAACTCTATAACAGTTGCAAGGTGTCCTACTATTGTCTCAATTTTTGAGATTGACTGAGATTGGGCTAATAAGATTTGGTAGGTTGATTGCATGAACTGTTGTAGGGTATCCTCTAAAGATGGGCTCGTTTCTTGTTGAATGGGATATGATAAGTCGGATTGGGCATGACTCCATGAAAAATTTGGATTATAGGTGTGGGCAAATGGGATATCTAAGGATTCACCATAATCATGCATGTCATTAATTTCTCCATAATTTAAATTTGATTGCACATAATAGTTGTACTCAGAATTCCAACTATAATTAAAATGATTCATATGGAAAAAACTAAATGACAAACTAATTTTTTTTTAAACAACAATTAAGGTAAAAAGAAAAATAAAGTAAAATTAAGAGAACAATGTTAAGATATTAAACAATTACATGATAATATGATTAAAAAAATAAAGAAAAATAAGATAAAATTAAGTAAGATTATCAAAAATTAGGCAAGAGTAGGGAGGCATAGTATGCCATCAACCATAACAAAATTAAGGTAAAAATTAGGAGGCACAAGTGCCATCAACTAAATGATCAACAAAAATAAATAAATAAAAGCAAGGAGGCACTAATGCTATCAACCAACACTAATAATAATAATGATAATAATAATAAAACTTAGGAGGCACTAATGTCATCAACTAAGATAATAAACAAAAATAAAAGCTAGAAGGCACTAATGCCATCACTAGAGGAGATAGATTGTTCAAGTATGTAGGAGGCAAAAATTGCACTCAACTATCAAGTATTTAGGAGGCACAAATGCACTCAACTAAAAAAAACATAAAAAGTAAAAGAAAAATAAAAAGGGTTAGGAGGCACTAATGCACTCAACTAATAAGTAAGTAGGAGGCACTAAATGCCATCAACTACCAAGAAGTATATATAATATAATATATAACAATATGTATAACTTTCTTTTTTTCTTTTTTCTTTTTTCTTTTTAGTTGAGTGCATTTGTGCCTCCTAAATAACCTTTAAAAAAATGGAAAAATAAATATATAAAATTTGATGAAAAATGCATATCTTTGATAGAAAAATCCAAAAACAATGTTGCATAAATGGGAAATCAACATACAACAAAAAATACTATCTAGTTACATTTTACTTCATCATCATCTTAATAACCTTTGAAAAAGATTAGAAGCTCATAACTAGATTGAAATAAAAATTAAAAAATAACATACTTGACATGCTCTTCAAAAGATGAAAATGGTAGAGAAAATAGTGAAAAGAAGAGAGAAAAATATGAAGTGTGGAAGATGTTGAAAAGATGAAGAAGAAGAACTCCCCAAATGGTCTTACAAGACTCTATTTATAGGAAAAATATGGAGATTAAATTAATCAAATTAAAATAAATAAATTGATTAATTTAATTGTGTTGGGAAGTGGTAGGATAAATAGAGTAAGTGTAAGAGTATTGGAAAGATGAAATGTTTGGTTGGGTAAAAGATTAGTGAAAAGCTAGGGTAAAAAAAATGAATTAGGAATGTTTATTTAGGTAAGAAAAATAGGGAAGAGTGAATTGATATTTGAGTGAAAAATATTGGGAATAAAAATGTGGTTTTTGGCCTTTTGGTGGCTATTGGCAGCTTGGTTGTCTTGGCATGGGCATGGGCTGAGTGAGTGGCTGGCCGAATTGGGGCTGCTGGCTTCAGGCTTGTCATTGGGCCGAATGGGCTGGGAGAAGGGTGCTGAAGTGATGACTTTGGGACAGCTGGCGTGGAGAAGCTTGATGCTCGGCTGGGTGCTGAAGGCTGAAGAGGAGAGCTTTGGTGTTGATGCTATATGCTGAAGAAAGTTGAGGCTGGCGTGGAGAAGGCTTGCAGCTGGGTGGACAGCTGGCGGCCTGAGGTGATGAGAGGCACGGATGGTGCACGGCTGAAGAGCAAGAGGCCCAAATGGGCTGGTCTTTGGTGGGCAGCAGCTTGGAGATGTGGGCTTGGGCCATGGAGCTTCTTTGGTATTTTAACAATACCATTTTGTTCATTTCTTTCATTTGAAAATGCCACTTTCCTCTTTATTTTTCTTTCTTTTGAAGATCATACATTCCCTACAAAATAAATATAAAATAAATCATAATACAATATTTTCAACTATAAAATAAATCAATTTAATTCTTTGAAAATATTAATTATAACTTAATTTATATTTTACATTTAAGTTCAATAATACAACATTTTTTACCACTTACTTAATAATAATAATTCAAATAATTAACTACAACATTTTACAACAAAATACTTATAAAAACACACAAAAGTATATAAAATCATGATAAGACTACTAAATTCAAAATTACTTAAAAACTTAATAAATCAATTAAAAACTCAAGAATTAAGCAACAATTAGCACATAAAAAGTGGTCAAATAACTCTATTTTGTAGAGTTATCAAGGACTCAAAGGAAGGAAAAACCAGGGTTAAAAACCCTGGTTGTAGCACTACAGCGCCCATCAGTGGGCGCTACAGCGCTAGCTAGGGGCATTTCACTCTGCCAAGGATGCTGGGGCGCTAGGGGGGTAGCGCTATAGCGCTACCCTGCTTTTCCAAATTCCTGTTTTAGGCACTTTTGAGGGTTTTTGGCTTGGGTTTTCAATTCCTAAGGCTTGGGATCGAATATACTCACCGTTTGGGTACAATTCAGGGTCTCGAGAGTGAGGTTTAGGTCAAGACCCTTTCATTGTTGATTTTCATTAATGGAGGTTATATTTGGTTATGACTAGGTGACCGCTAAGGGATTAGAGGATCGATCGTTCTCAAGGGTTGTTCAATTGTTATTTCTCGCTCGAACCAGAGGTAAGAAAATTGCACCCCATATGTGACATGCATGGTTATTCATGAGGCATGTTGAATGTTTAAATGTGGACATTGATTTCATATCAAATGCTTAGCAAATCTTGTTCACTTGTGAATGGCACTGACTTATTAGTCAGAATCGACAATGGTGTCGGTATTAACTGTGAATTTGTGGCTTAATAGTCAAGTTCGGCAGTAGTACCGAGCACTGGTCGTATGGTATTGGATTATGAGTCAAGAACGGTCTTAGCATGTTTAACGCAAGCCGATAAAAATTAGATCTAATTGACATAAGCATTATCGTCCTGAGCATGAAATGCTTGACCGACCTTAAGTTCGATGAAAACTAAAAGCGCTTGTCTAGTCTAAAGGCTAGTTATTTAGAGCCAGAGGCAAAAGGCTAAGGTGACCTACACGTCACATGGCTAGGAGGGTATGGAACCTCAGAGATAGACTTATCAGTCATCTGACCGAGATAGACTTATTAGTCATCTGACCGAGAAAGACTTATCAGTCATCTAACCGGGATATACTTATCAATCATCTGACCAAGATAGACTTATCAGTCATCTATTTAGAGCGTGACTTATTAGTCATCTACTTCAGAGAGACTTATTAGTCATCTACTCCGAGTGCAGGACTCCACAAACATTTATTTGTACCTGCTTGCATGCATGAGTAGGGTTATTACTGCTAAGCATGCCTATTATGACTTAGTAACATGGACCTCAGAGATAGACTTATCAGTCATCTAACCAAGATAGACTTATCAGTCATCTAACCGGGATATAATTATAAGTCATCTGACCGAGATAGACTTATCAGTCATCTATTTAGAGAGTGACTTATTAGTCATCTACTTTAGAGAGACTTATTAGTCATATACCTCAGAGCGAGAGACTTATTAGTCATCTACTCCGAGCGCAGGACTCCACAAACATTTATTTGTACCTGCTTGCATGCATGAGTAGGGTTATTACTGCTAAGCATGCCTATTATGACTTAGTGACATGCTATTACTTATTCATGAGCATATTAAGTTTTCTTGCTGGGCTTCGGCTCACGGGTGCTATGTGGTGCAGGTAAAGGCAAAAGGAAGTTGGACCATCCTTGAGC
This sequence comes from Humulus lupulus, assembly GCF_963169125.1. Taxonomy (NCBI): domain Eukaryota; kingdom Viridiplantae; phylum Streptophyta; class Magnoliopsida; order Rosales; family Cannabaceae; genus Humulus; species Humulus lupulus. Next base: position 27,560,045 of record NC_084797.1, read on the forward strand.
TAGAGAGCTTAGGTGACGATGTGTACATCTGCAGCTGCTCGACCGCCATGGTCGAGGGTTGAAAGAGGAATTAGGGTTAAACCCTATTTTGCCGCTTAGGTCGGCTGGTTGTAAATATTTTCCTGTAATTAACCTTTAAATTATATTTTTGGGATCCCAATGTATACAATTAGTGAAACGTTATATCTTAACCAAAAAATTTAACCCTAAACCGCTAACCATACTTAGTTACACGATTATGGCCAAATGACTCAATTAGCGAGTTTAGCACTATTTAAAAGGCACACCGTAACAGTCCTTGGAGTTTAGGGAGTTACAGAATTCATCTTTCAAAGAAGCAGTCTCCATAGACTTCTGAAGAGGAAGAAAAAATGAAACGAATTCTTTATGCATCTGTAGTTGGAAGTCTGATGTATGCAATGTTGTGTGCTAGACAAGATATCTGCTATGCAGTGGGAGTTGTGAGTAGGTACCAATCTAACCCTGGAAAGGAACATTGGATAGCAGTCAAGCATATTATTAAGTATCTTCGACGGACTAGAGACTATATGCTAGTCTATTCAGGTGGATCTTTGAACCTGACATGCTACAGCGATTCAGATTTTCAGACTGATGTCGATGACAGGAAGTCTACTTCTGTAATAGTGTTTACTCTTGGGGTGGAGCAGTGATTTGGAGAAAAATTAATCAATCTACCATTTCAGATTCCATCATGGAGGCTGAGTACATAGCCACGTCTGAGGTGCCTAAGGAAATAGTCTGGCCGAGAAAGTTCTATACGGATCTTGGTGTTATTCCAGAAATAGATAAACCCCTCATTTTGAAATGTGATAACAATGGGGCGATAGCTAATTCAAAAGAACCCCGATGCCATAAGAGAGCAAAGATGTAAAGGTGATGAAAATAACATCTGAAGACATTCTTGCAGATTCTTTTACAAAGACATTGGCAGATAGCACATTTGTGAAACATCTAGAGGGAAAGGGTTCAAGAGAAATGTCTCATTTTTTTTAAAAGTGCAAGTGGGAGTTTGTTGGGGTTTATGCCCTTATAAAACCTCGTTTCTGATGTAACACTTTTGATTATCAATAAAGAAGTAGAAATTATTTATGTTTATCAATTACATTGCTTGTATTTATTACATTATTATTTGCTTAATACAAGCATATATAAAATCCTGAACATATAAATAAGTTACACTTATAGTGACTAGGTAACAGTGGATTATAAATATAATTACATGTTTAAAAGAGTTAGTCCTAAGATTAAAACAATGCACAAGATTTTCACTATTTTTTAAACTACGATAAGATCTACTTATACACTAGGTGTGATGTCTTGTCCATGACATTAGCTAAGTAGATAAGATCAAATGTATTTTGTTATATTGAACTAGGACCGACACTGATTATTGATTAATAAATAAGTATCATTATTATCGAATCTAATAAGAGTCACAACGTTGATCATAGGTCAAGTCGATCTTAATTCTTAGTGATAATATTTCTATTAATTATATTATGTGAATCTTTTGATTTGTTCGTTAAAAGCTTACCCTACGACATAGCATATACTTACATCTTGGAGGTTCATTATTATAATTGAATGAGAGTATGTATCATAGATATGAAATCTATAGTTCCTATATGAGAAGTGAAAAGATGACTTCCTTAATAGCTTAGTGCAAATTGTTAAATAATTGAGCACTCATATATGTGATTAAGTTCACATATTTATCATTTATAAGGACCTAGTGGGAGTTAAGGATAAAATACTAATGAGGGGTAAAATGGTAAATTTATACCTAGCTCATTAGTAAGTCATCGATAGAGGATTGACTATCAACGGTGATGATTATAACAATAGATATGGACTTTTTACGAGTAATATCGTTCTATGAATTCAAGAGTTCAATTCCGAATCTATAGTGGAGTCATGAGGAATTAATAAATTATGAGATAATCTATTTAATAAATAAACTCACTAGAATTTATTGAAGCTTGTATTCATGGATCCATGATCCTCATGTCGTCTCTTATCAAATCAAGTTTAATGGTCTCAAACAATTAATTTAGTTATCAATTATAAATATCAAATTGACAAGGTCAATTTAATGATATTTACATGTATTAAGAATTTGGTAATAAAAGAGAGTCTTTTGGGAAAATTTATTAATATTGACAAATCAGTATCAATATAAATAAATAATATTAAATCAAGTTTCAAATTACAATTAGTTAATTTGAATAAGGATTTATTTATTTATTTAATTAAAAGTTAAATAAATAAAATGATTTGAATTTAGGCCCAATTGGGATTTAACTTCAAGACAAAGATCAGGCCAAGTACTTATGAGGGGTGCTCAATGCTCTTGATTTTTTGTTTATTAGTTTAATTAATTTAATTAAAAAAACATATTAAGTTGCCTATATAAGGAATGCAATGTCTATGGTTTTAAGACAATGGAACTATGTAGTTTCATTTTGGGTAAGTGAAAACCTAGGGAGTCAAAACTCCTTCTTGGTCGCCTCTCTCTCTCTCTCTCTCTCTTCCCGTCTGTAATTCTATCTCATGTATTGAGATCTAGCCCACCCTTTGTTAGACTTGATTTAGAAATAGACTTGGAAGACTTTGCTATAGTCTAAGCGGTTTAGATTGTTGACAATTCCTTGCATTCAGAAATGATCAAATGATAAGGAATCTAAAGGAAGAAGACATTGTTCTGCTACACGCTTTGTAAGTACTCTATGTTTATTTGAGTATTTATGTGATAATTCATAAGTTGCATGTGTTTTAGTGTTTTCTATTTTATATTTTGTATATGAAAATAGGAAGCATGGATCTAGACAAAAGATATCATATCCTATTGTTTAACGCCCAAAACGTGCATCCACTAAGCGGTGGTTGTAGTATAGATCGGGCGGTCGATTCCACAAGGAGGCAAAGAAATAAAGTTAATCAATAAATAAATGTTAGAGATAAATAATATGAAGAAAATAGAACAAGTGATATTTTTTTGTTATTTTGGAGATTTAAAGATTATAAATAAAGATAGAATAAAGTGTTATGTAACAATAGGTAACAAGTAGGAAGGATCAAGAGTCACCAATATGCATAATTATTTATTTGGATATTTGATTCACAAAAGTTACACAAATGAGAAGTTCACATCCCAACTATTCATTTGGAAGATTTAACATTAAAGCACAAATATGTTTTACAAAAATGTATTCAAGTGATTATTATTATTTACCATGGAAAGATGAGATAAATCTTATGAGAAATCTAAAAGTGACATTATACCATTGGCAATAATGCAATAAAAGATTGGACATAAAACCTAACACAAATATTACTTTTACTATATATAAAATACATAGAAAGAGCATGACTAATTCTATATAGATTTTAGCAAAAGTACATATATATGAGTGAGATGGGGAAAATGATAAAGATATTATCTATATTATTTTCACTAATTTGATAATACATAGAAAGTGCATGACAAAATCTATATACTATAAGTAAACATAAATATAGATAATAAGATGAAGAAGTAGAGATGAAAGAAAATAAATCACTAAAATATATAAACTTTAAGCACATTGTGAAACAAAAATACCAAACAAAGTCATAGTGCATATAGAATCATCCTAACCTTCCTAAGAAGGTTAGCCTATTATGCTAGACATTCTCATGAAATTCTAGAGAGAAAATATGAGAAATGAGACTAAAATTTGGTAGAGTTTTGCTACCTAAAAATTACATAGAAAATGTGAAGAAAGTATCCCTATTTATAGATGGAAAAGAGGACTAAAAAGAAATTGAATAACAATTTGGGGTTTACAAAATAAATCTGAAATATTAATAATAAAATATGATTTTGAAAAATCAAATCTTATTATAAATATTAACCTAGTTATTTTGGTGTATGGTCAAAATGCCATTTTTCAAAAACACCAAAAAAGATGAGCTTTAAAGCTCAAAATGGCAATTTTGCAAGGCCCAATACCCACAAAATATGGGTTGAAGGTGGCTGATGGTACAAGAGAGTTTTGACCCACTCCCAGCCAATGGAGAGGTGCCACGTGGCCCTGGATGGCAGATGGGGAGTTGGGCTTGCTGGGTGCCTTGGGAGAGCTGGTCGTGCATCTTTGTGTTGGGCCTGGAGTGCTTCAAATGCTGAAGGAGTTTGGGCTTCTGTGTTGGGCTTCAGCTTGGGAGAGTTGGAGAGCTGAAGGGAATGGCGTTGGAGTGAGGCTAGTTGCTTGGGTGCATGGCTGAAGGGAATTTGAGAATGGGCTGGACAGGTGGCGCGCAGGGAGGCAACAAGTGGCTAGCTTTGGAGTGCTGCTGGGACACGTGGAGCAAGGACAAGGCGCCACATGGCGCTGAAGGTGGAGAAAGAGGTCAGCGAGCCTGGGCTGAATTGGGCCAATTTTTTCAATGTTCAAGTTGCAAATATGCCAATTTTTCCTCATTTCTTCAATTTTATTTATTTCTTTCTTCTTTGTTTCCAAGTTCCAAAAATATCAATTAAATCCTACAAAATAAAACAAACTAAAATTAAATTAAATATTTTCATTTATAAATTTAATCATATTAATTTGATGAAAATATTAATTAAAACTTAATTTATTTTGATTATTAAAATCAATAAATGTGTATTTTTGGGCACTAATCACCTATACTAATAATATTAGAGCTAGTAAAGAGAGGATTATATTTAACCAAGTGGGGGAATGTTATGATTGCTTAAATATAAAGTTAAGTGTATTTTCACAAAGTGGTGCAAAACACGTAACAATTTCACGTAATGGTAATGTGAAATTTGAATTTTTGTTGTAGGCATTAAAAATTTGTCTATTCTGGTCTAAAGTGATACAATGAGCTATCTAAGCATGGCAAAAAAGTTTGGGAATATTTGGAGGTGCTTAAGGTCATTTTTGAACAAGTTGGACAGACCTTATGGCGATGCATCCCCCTTATGTAGGCAATGCATTGCGCTCACGCAATTTGAAACGCTGAGATACAACAGATGACACATCACCTGTTGTAGGGTGATGTGTCACCTACTGCGTTTGTACGAACTACATTATTTTCCTCCAAAATTTGTTTTAAAAAGGTTTGATCCTATTGGTGGGACCCAAAGTCGGTGCCAAATCTATTTAAAAAGTTTTTTTTAGAGTTTTTGGGACTTGATTACTCATTCAAACTTTTTCTTTCTAGCTCTCCAAGACTCTCAATTTTCTCCAAGAAATTCATCAAGATTACTTGACTTGAGAATTTCGTAAGCTTGTTGTATCTCACTCATACTTCATAGTGGAAGCCTCAAGCAACTTGCTAGTGGTTTGGAATAAAATTTTTGGAGAAGAATATACATTTCGTGTAAGCCTTTTGTGGTTTTGTGTTATTATTCTAAGTATATGTTGAATTCCATTGTTGAGTTATACCACTAGCCCCAACATTTTTCACCTCAAACCTTGTCTTTTCATGATCTTGATTCAAGTCAACTTCTTTGCCCTTTTTCATTGGCATGTCATCTTCTCTAAAATTAAGTGACATCTCTGCTCATTATGTAATGTAAGGGCAAAACTTGACACCAGGCCTTGGTCCAGCCCATTAAAAGCCTAGAAATCTTGGTAGGCTGTACACACTCCATTCTATAAAACCCACATTCTACAAACAGAATAATCTTATTGTCTATATAAACGACTTGACACATTGGTTCAGAGAACTAAAGCCTAAGGTTCTCAATAAATCTTAGATGACTAGCCATAGTTGAAGTTTGTCCAGACAACAATATGCCCACTTTATTATATGTAGTGAATCTTACATTGCTCATTTAATTAAAGGTTGTACAGACTACGCGACCCAAATGATGGTAAACCCAAGGGCCTTAATGTTGGTGTTGATTGTGTGCAGTAGAGGGGTGACAATAAAAATGCAACCAATACCAGATCCAAGATCATACATGGACCCATACATTAAATCAAGATTCAGAATCATAGAATCATATGTCTCGTAGCCTATCAAGATTCATCGCTATCTTTTCGCAAATCAATAACGATCATCTAATACAATAAGACAACTTTGAGATCCACTCCAAGTTCTTCCAAGCTAATCCTCAACACACAAGGATGTGTGTATGCACGTAGGATATTTTGGACAAAATTTAGACTTTCTTGATGTTCTCAACACATGAGATCAAGAGAGGTTTGGAGAAGACAAAGGCTATGAGAGTATCGTGGTTTTTCAGGTTTTCTTAAAACTTGATAACTTTTATTGCTTATTTTCACAATATATAATTTAAACTTTATAAACCTAAAATTAATCTAACAAAATTAGAGTTAGTCAAAACTGATTAAGGTTTTAAAATTTTAAATTATTTTAATAAATATTTTAATAAAATTAAAATAATTATTTAATAAATAAATAATTCAAATTCTTAATAATTAATATTTGAATTGAACAAATTGAGTTGTGACATGTGTCACACGCCTATCATTGTGCAAGCATAGTGTCTGGGCGTGTGGCACACATGTGCCTCCCCAATTTTATCTCATTTATTTATTCAATTAATAAGACAAAGTATTTATGCAATAAAATAATATAGTATTTCACAAATGCATAAATATAAGTTAATTCAAAATTAACTTTATCTTATTAAGAAAAATAACTTATCTTATAATTCAAATAATTTATTATCATACAATAAATTAACTTTATCTTGTGAAAAAAAAAGCAACATTATCTTATAATTTAAATAATTTATTATCATATAACAAATTAATATTTTTCTCTCTCATTATTAATTAACCCAAAGTTTATTAATATTTAATACAACTAATATATAGCTTTCAAATACAACATAGGGTAGTCAACCATTCGGTATCTGTTGTTTTTGCAAAGTATCATTTTGGTACCTTGTGTTTACAATAATGTTCATTTGGTACCCAGTATTTTGAAATCGTACATATTTGGTACCGTGTATTTTAAAATCGTACATATTTGGTACCTTAAACTCAAATTTAATTTATAAAATTTTACCAATTTAATCAAACTACTCTCAATTATATAAGTTCCAAATTTAAATTTAATTACTTAATTACATATAACTGATGGCAGTTTGTTCATATTGACAAAATTTTATCTATCAAATCTGAGTCAAGGGTATTGTTGACCCTTGATTTGGCCAACGACACGGAGTCAAAAATACGACAGGAAATAGGATGACAATTAAGAGTGTAATCTAATGGTAAAGAATAAACACAAACGATTTATAGTGGTTCAGCCCCAATGAATGGTAATGACCTACGTCCACTTAGTGCTCTTATTAATATTGAATCCCAATGTCCTGATCAAAGAACTAGGGTTCTTGAGTTTCACAAACCTTGGGAGAATTACAACAAGACGATAGATAATTGCACTCTATGCTCTCTCTTTCAATATTCAGAAAAAAAGCTTCAAAGATCAAAAGTCCCCTCCTTGAGCTATTTCATGCATATTTATAGGCTCAAGGGGGGTTACATGGGCCAATGGGCCTTAACTATCCTTAATATCCGTGTATCAAGGCAATAAAGATGAAATAATCAACGTAATTATTACAAGATTACAATCTTAGAAGGAAATAAACTGAATCATACGACCAGCCTGGTCGTATCTAATAGTCAGGCTTGATGAAGCATTGTATAGCTGGTCGATAATCAAACAACACCGCCTTATTTCGACTCTGCCACGTGTCATCCACATGTGAGAAATCCTTGCCACGTCATAAGCAGCCATTTTTGGGTAAACAGGTATCAAGTATGTATGATTTTAAAATACAGTGTATCGTATGAGCACTATTGAAAACAGAGGGTACCAAAATGATACTTTGCAAAAACACAGGGTACCAAATGAGTAAATTCCCTAAAACATATTTGTTTATTTAAAGGTAGGTAATTTTTGACTGTCTTTTTCACTGTCAACTTAATCTGAAAGATTAAAGGAAAAACAAGGAAAGAACGCAGGATTTTACTTGGTTTAGGCTGTAAAAGAGCCCTAGTCCACGAGTCTCTATTATTTAGTGAGCTTGAAGCTTGTAGTAGTAAGCTTTAATGGTGGTTCTCAGGCAGCATATATATTGCACTGAGTTATAGAGTTTCTCTCTCTAAAAAACTGAACCCCTTACAAGTAGATACCCCATCCCTATTTATAGGGGCTGAGGTCATTAATGTTAATCATCTATCATTAATAAAAAAAATTCCCCACTTTGGGGTGTTAATGTCGAATTAACACATAAAGTCTTTTCCCTAACCTTAGATAGACTTAGGCTATAAAGGCCTTCAAAAACCAGAACCAAAGCAAAACACTCAACTCACATTCCCTCTCTCTCTCTCTCTCTTGAAGTGTTGGGGAGCTCTTGAATTTTTTTTAGGAGAATTGGCCTGGAAATCTAAGGAGCTTGGAGCTAGGATTGGTTTAAAGGCAGGTTAGGGTCGAAATTCACAACTAAGGTAAGAATTCATACTCCATTTTCTGGTGAAATTATGTATTGGTTCAAGTTTTGGCTGAGTTTTAAGTGTTAGCATGGGTTTGAGTTTTTAGGACTTTAAGTTATAATTGATGTGTTTTAGAGGCTATGGATTGTTATTTATTGTATATCTGAATTGCTGGAATAGTTTGGGTGGTCAATTTGGGGTGGAAACTGAGTTTGGAGGGGTTTTGGAAGAGATTGCGATTTCTGAAATCGCTAACTTTTCTGGGTTTGCGGGGTTGCGCTGAAGCGCTGTTCCTAGAGCGTCGCGGCCCGCATGAACTCAAGGCTAGGGCAGTTCTCTGAATTGCCTTAGTGCCACGGCGCTGGGTGGGTTGTGTCGCGGCGCGTATCCAAAGAATTAAGGGTATTGGCTCTCTGACTTGTAGAGAGTCGCGGCGCTTGTGAGGGGCGGCGGCTCAAATTGGGATTTTGGCCAAATAGGGTTTTTGAGCACTGGAACCCAAACCTAAAGGATCGGGAAGGATTCTACTATCCGATTTAGTAGAATTTGAGGTCCCGGAGGCTAGGAATTAATCCTGAAGCTTTTAATTATTTTAGTTCTTGATGATTACCCGTTATTATGTTGTGACTAGGTTATATCGTTAGGGCTCAAGAGTAAGGATTGCGATCGGGATCGCCATACTCTATCTACTCGGGACTCGAGGTAAGAAAATTGCACCCTGATTGTAATTAGGGCTCGAGCCCCTTTTAATGAATATGACTATAATTATGCATGTGATTACTTGATTAGGCAGGCTTGTATACGCTGTATCTGATTGTGTGTTGGGAAAATTGTATGTTTGATTATACCTAATCTGAAAGCTTGGCCTAAGAGAGTCGGGGTCGACGATAAGCGTGCAGAACGCATGTCGTTTTGGCTAGGGCAACCTGGGAGTGCAATAAGCACTTGTCTGGCCTGAATGCCACCTAAATAATTAGAAGTGCAGTTTGCACTTGTCCAACTCGTTTAAATTGGACTATGTGTTTGATTGAGTAGGGTTATTACTGCTAAGCATGTTATTTATATTTTGTTGCTTATTTGAATCTTAAGTTTTCTTGCTGAGCCTTGGCTCACGGGTGCTATGTGGTGCAGTGATGGCTGTCGTATACCACACAAATTTAACAATGATTTTTCTTTCAATACTTCCAATTATTTCAGTATAATAGCAAGCACAGGTCGAACTCACGAGGACTATTGTTCACTTTATTATTCAATAATTAACACTAAAACTTAAAAGGGGATTTTGATTTTTAACTCAAAATTAAATAACATAAACTAGAAAGCAAATAAAGATTGATATTACGATATTAAGAAACAGTTAAAAGTTAATCTCCACACTCAACAATTATTCCTAATCATTAATAATAAATATTATTCTAATTTCTCAATTAAACTATTAATCCCGCAGATAATGCTGAAGCAGTCAATTATCCCAGTCTCCCTATTATAAGTAATCAAGGTGAAACGCTCAATAATTAACTCTTTTATCTAAGCAATAAATCTATGAGGCATACAATCTATTTAACTTAGATAAAGCATTAAGTCCTATGGAAACAAGTTAATCTAGGCAATAAATTAATGAAGCATATAATTCATTTAACCTAAGTTCTATTTTTCATCACAATCAACAATTCTTTTGACATCACTATCAATTGCAATTTATCACATACACTTAGAATCCTAAACTATTAGGTGATTAGTAATTCTAAGATGACAACTGAACAATGTAAAACCTTAATTAGTTGGCCACCTAACAAGAAATCACAAAATTCATAGCATTCAATTAGAAAAATTGAAACAACTTAATATTGAGAGAAATTGAAGAATAATATTCATTATCAACAATCAAGAATTCATGTCTTGGATTTTGAATTAACCCTTAACCTAAAAAAAAAACCTACTCCATAATAGTAATCATAATCACAAACATAATTATAATTAAGATTGAAGAGATTAAGGGAAGAAAAGAAACTAGATTGATGAACAAAAGTAATGTAGCCTTGTAGTCTTCTCTTCAGCCCTTTCTGAGTCTTTTTCACTCCTAAACCATCATAAAAAAAACCCTCCTAAAATTAACTTTAATAATCCTTTATAATCTCAATTAAATTCTAAATAAAAAGTAATAAAAAATCTGAAAACGACGTCGCAAGCCGTGGCCTGGAAAATGCGAGCCGCGGCCTAGAACAAAATATGTGCATTAATTGGTCTCTCAGGCAGCGACCTAAAAAAACTGAGCAGCGGCCTGTCTGGAAAAAAAAAATTCTAAAACTCCAATTCCATTTAAAGTGTCGCGGCCTGAGTTTTATGAGCCGCGGCCTTCCTCCAATTTCTTCAATTCTTGATCTTAGATAGCTTGTACGTTGCCGCCACTTCAACATTTCAATCCTGAAAGCTTTGAATACTCCTAAAACTTTATTTTAACTACACTTGCCATCAAAATGTCAGATTTATCATCATAAAATGCAATGTAGAAAATATGTTGTAGAATCACGAAATTAAGTTAAAACTATTAAAAATGCTATCATAACACCATCCAAGCATAGAAAACTTAACAAATATTAATACAAAAATGACCTTATCATGTAGGTGAGGGAAATGGGGGGTTGAACCAGCCATGAGTTGGAGAGCTTTAGGGGCGGTGTGTACATTTGCAGTTGTTCGACTGCCACGGCCGAGGATTCAAGAGGGACTAGAGTCAAACTCTAATTTTTCCACTTAGGCCAGCTTGTGTTGTAATTACCTTTGGAGTTGTAAATGACTTGTAAATATTTATTTTGGGTTCCCATGTACAGACTTAAACTTTTAAATGAAAGTAACTGTTCCTATGATCAAAAATTTTAAACCCTAATCTGCCAATTAAGATTACTCTTAGTTACACGTTTAAATCCAAATGACTTGATTAACAAGTCCAGCACTATTTAAAATACATAATGTGATGGTATTGGCTATCCAGGACGTTACACAATGTGATTGAGCTTAGTTCTATTTCTAGTTATAGTCATATCTTTTAAAGATTGTTTTTGTATTTAATTTGGAATCTTATAGTTTGTGTCTCTTAATTAGCTATGTAATAGTTAGGAATAAGGAATGATGGAGGCTAAGTATTATTTTGGTACTTTATGACTTATTAAATCTAATTGTTTGGTAATGACATAACTGTGGGAATATTATTGTTCTATGTATATTGATAGATGATCCTGCTTTTATCACTAATATTTTATATATGATTGTAGGAGTTATTCCATTATTTTTTTACTTATAATTTATGGTGCTATATGGTATAAAATAAAGGATCAATTATATGTATTATTTTCCAACAGAGGTCAAAGTTTGACCTTTGACCACGCAAGTTATTGATATTACATGTCAGCCACGATCTAGGGCTGGGGTCGTGATAGAAAAATGGTATCAGAGCATCGGGTTTATATGCCTCGAAGTGTGTCACCAAATACATTAGATTTATTTTTAAAATAAAGTATTTTGATATGTAAAGGCATATGTATATAGAGAAGCATCCATTCATCACTAACTGTTTAGTTTTTTATTCTCAAACCTAAGATAATGTCTCTAAAAGGAATCATGAGGAGATGGCTTATAATTGGTGTCCCTGAGGTTGAGGTTCCCCCTCCACCAGCTACATTCCCTATGAATGTCATTCTCGAGGCTTTAAGAGGCATTCATGCCCAACAGATGGATCCAGCCACTCGGCAAGGTCATCATTTCCAAATCTTTCATTGGATCCAAATGCCTGAGTTTGAAAGTGGACAAGATCCCATGGTAGCTGAAAGATGGTGGAGGCGGATAAAGGAAAACTTCAACACTATGGGAACATCTGAAGAGTATCATGTAACTTTTGTTGTATCCAAATTGGAAGGTAGTGTAGTAGATTGATGGGAAATTTTGAGCAAGACAATTAAAACTGATGGGATGATTTGGAGAGATTTTGAAAGGGTTTTCAAGGAAAAATATTTTAACTCATCTCATCGGATGGCCTTAATTAGATCATTCGCTGGCTTAAGGAAATGAGATATGATAGTGAATGAATTCTACATGAAGTCCATAGAGTTATCTTCTTATGCTTATACTGGTCTCGTCGATCAACATTTTCTGATCGAGTTGTTCATGAGTCGCTTGAATCCTTCGATACTTGGTCCAATTTCCCCTGTGACCTTTGCCAACCTAACTGAGTGTGTGATAGTAGCCCTACAGACTAAGGCACATCAAGAAGGAATTGAGAAAAAGAGTTCGGCCTGAGAAAGAGGAAATGACCGAAAGATGAACAAGAAGAACCAAAGGCAGTGGTTTTCCCAAGGACAACAATTTAGTGGGGGTAGCATAAGTAGTGGTTCTTCAGGGATGGTTCGCATTGGGTTGTATGGGTGCTTAGTTGTGGCCAATAGGATCATAAGAAGAAGGACTACCCACAGCGACAACAGAAGTCCCAACCATCTCATGGAGGACCCACAGAGAGCTACGCTGGGTCTACTTCTTCCAGGAGTACCAGTCTCATTCTTCACCTTATGGTTTCACACCCTCACCAGTACAAAAATCTCAATACCAACATCAGTTTCAACCACAGAGTTTAGGATTCAACTAGGGGTACTCATAGAGTTTCCAGATTCCTATTTCTATTAAGACTCAAAGAGGGCTCAATCAGGGAGGAGATTTTGGTGCGAGCACAAGCCATCTTGGTCAAGGAAAGGAGAAAGCATTAAGAAAAGTCTCTAAAAAGCCTATGATCTTGGTGGCGATGATGTGTAGGAAGGTACAAGCCAAGGAGTTCTGGATGTTGTGGTTCTTATCTCACACTCTTTGGCTCGTGTATTGTTTGATATTGGTGCATCACATTCTTTTATATCCTTAATGTTTGTTAACATTTTGGGTTTGAGTTGGGAACCTTTCAGTCCTGCCTTGCAGTTGAATGTACCTATGAGAGAGCTTGGTGAGTTACCCGCCATATGTAAATCAGTTTGTATTATGCTTTATGGGCACAAGTTGTCAAGAAGTTTGATAGTGTTACACATGAGATAGTTTGATGTGATTCTTGGTATGAATTGATTGTCTAAGTACTAAGCCATTATAGATTGCTCACGCAAAAAGGTGACTTTTTTAACTCCAAGTGGCGATTTCATTGTATATCGAGCTAACATGAATGTAGTGAGGCAGAATCTTATCCTAAAGACTTGTTTAGGTGTGGAAAAAAACTTAAAGTATTATAGGAGGATGTTTGCAATTGAGGTTGAGGATGAGTCTAGGTCTCTAGACAAGTTTCCTTGGATATCAATGGTTAATGTCCTTTCAGATGTGTTTCCTAAGGATTTTCCAAGACTACCACCTAATAGGGAGATCGAGTTTTGCATTGATTTGATTCACGGGGCTCAACCAGTTTCTATAACACCTTATCGCATGGCACCTGTAGAGATGGCTGAATTGAAAAAATAATTGGGTGAGCTAATGGATAAAGGTTATATCAGGGATAGTACTTCCCCATGGGAGCTCTAGTCTTGTTTGCCAAAAAAAATATGATGGATACTTGTGACTTTGTGTCGATTATAGGAATTGAATCAGATGACAATTAAGAACAAGTATCATTTGCCAATGATATATGAGTTTTTTGATCAGCTTGGAGGTTCAAAGTTCTTTTCCAAGATTGACTTTAGGTCATGCTATCATCAATTGAGGAATAAGTAAGAGGATATTCCTATGTCTGCTTTCAGAATGTGTTATGGGCACTTTGAATTTTTGGTGATGTCATTTGGGTTAACGAATGCACTTGCAGCATTTATGAACCTTATGAATAAGATCTTTAGATCCTATTTGGAAAAGTTTGTGGTTGTTTTCATTGATGATATTCTGGTGTATTCCAAGACACCTGAGGGCCTGCTAAGCACTTAGCAATAGTGTTGCAGACTTTGAGGGATCATCAGTTATATGCTATGAAAGAGAATTGTGACGACTGGATGACTGAGGTCAAATTCTTAGGGCATGTAATCTCTCAAGAAGGCATTATTGTGGATCCTACAAAGATAGACTCTATCTTGCAGTGGGAAAGACCAAAGAATGTTACTGAGGTTCGAAGTTTTCTTGGGTTGGCATGTTACTATCATCGCTTTGTGGAGAATCTCTCTCGAATTGCTACGCCTTTGACAAAGTTGATAAGAAAGGGTAAGTTTGTGTGGGATGAAAGTTGCGAGGAAACTTTCAAAGAATTGAAACAAAGATTGATTACGACGCTTGTTCTAACTGTGCCTAATAGTGATGAATTGTATGTCATATTCACTAATGCCTCTGGTACTGGTTTAGTTGGAGTTATCATGCAGAATGCAAGTTTGTTGCCTATGTTTTATGCCAATTGAAGCCACATGAGAAGAACTACCCAACACATTACTTGAAACTTGCAACAGTGATCTTTTCCTCGAAATTTTGGGGATGTTACTTGTATAGGGAAAAAATTGAATTATATTCTGATCATAAGAGTTTAAAGTATCTATTTACTCAAAGAGACTTGGATTTGAGGCAAGGACGATGGGTTGAGTATATGGAAGATTATGATTTCACTTTGCAATACCATCCTAGAAAAGCAAATGTTGTCGTTGATGCATTAAGTAGAAAACCTCATGGTACTTTGCCTTATTTGGCTCTTGAGGACTGGAAGAGGACAATCAAAGTGGGTGATTATCATTTGTAGTATTATAAAGGGAAAGAGGTTGTTTGTGTTTCCAACATGGTGGCTACACTAGTGCTACTTTAGCAAGTTAAGTAGTGTCGGCAGCAAGATGAGAAATTGAGACATATAGAGAATTGAATCCAAAATGGTGAGTAGTTAGATGGATGGACAGTAAATGTTGAAAGGTTCTTATACTATAAGGGAAGATTGGTTGTTGCAAATATCCCTGATCTTAGAAAGTCTGTTATAATTGAGGTTTATAGGTCTAAGTTTGTTGTACATCCTGGAAGTACAAAGATGTAGTAAGACTTGAAAAGACAATACTGGTGGGAATGTATGAAGAGAGATGTGGTTAGCTTAGTAACTAAGTGTATGGTTTTTCAGCAAGTTAAAACTAAGCACCATTGGGACCCTTAAAGCATGACATTTTCTGGGTGATTGTCGATTGCTTGACCAAATCTGTTAATTTTATTATAATTAGAAAGGATTACAAGACTTCCAGACGAGCTCGACTTTATGTGGATAATATAGTTCGACTACATGGGGTGCCTTCAAGCATTGTTTCTAATAGAGTTCCTCGATTTACATCAAGGTTTTAGTGAGCCTTGCAAAAATCTTTGGGGACTGAGCTTAACTTGAGCACTGCTCACAATCCTTGGATAGATGGGCAGTCTGAGAAGACCATCCCAACTTTAGAGAACATACTTTATTCTTGTATTTTGGATTTTGGAGGTAGCTAGGGAGGACATTTTCCTTTGGTGGAGTTTACTTATGATAATAGCTAGTAGGCTAGTATAGGCATGACTCCTTATGAGGCCTTATATGAGAGACCATCTAGATCACCTTTGTGTTGGGCAGGGCTGGATGAGCATGTCACTATTGGACCTCAAATTATCTCTAGTACCACTGAGAATATCAAAGACATCCAAGAGAGACTTAGTATTTTTCAAAGTCGTCAAAAAAGTTATGTCAATCTCCATTGACGAGAAGTTGAGTTTGAGGTTGGTGACTATGTCTTCTTGAAAGTTACTCCTATGTGTGGTGTGAGGAGATTTGGAGTGAAGGATTTGTGAAACACCCTATTCTACTATCTTTTGCAAACGATAACTATTCGATATTTATTTAGAAAAATAGTACAATTGTTTAAAAGTTCAGCGGGGCCTTATCAAATCATGCAATATGGCCCATTTGTTAAAATGAAAACATAATGTCTTTCATGCAATTTAAGATAAAATGTAAAGTCCCACTAAATATATAATTCTACAAGATAAACTCATAAAAATATTCATAGGCGTTGCTAGATCGTTTTTCGTTCATCAAAGCCCCACGACATACTGTAATGACCTAAATTTCCTAATAAGGTTTAGGACCTTGATTAGGAGGTCGGGAGGACCATAATTGATTTATTATGTCATTAAATTATTATATGCATGTTTATGTGAATTATATTATTATATGATGATAAATGCATGCATATGGGTCCACTTTTCATTATAAGGGCATTTTGGTAATTTGGCCCGTTGAGGGCATATTTGTATATTTTCATGCATGTTGGTGAATTATGAGTAAGACCACATCATAAAGTGGATTTTTTCAAGCCATTCAGCATGAGATGATCTTTGAATGCAAGTTATCGGTTTGGTCATAACATGGTTAATTTCGGGGCTCGGGGTGAGTCTCGGGGTAATTTGAGGATTAGTACATTACTGAGAATTAAAGGGTAATGGGATATGCTTTATTAGCATTTAAGAATATTGGGAATAACAATAATTGGAGGGCGTTAATTATGATTAGCAGGATTAGAGGAGAAAGGACGGTCTTACCCTTGGTAGCCTTAAGAGGACTTTAAATGACCTAGGGGCATTTTGGTCTTTTTACCTAAAGGATATATATCAGTTAAGAAGATGTAGGAAGCTTAAGAAAATAGAGCATAGTTTCTTCCTCTCCCAATCATCATTTTCCCTTCTTTTCTCTTTGAATTTTGAAGCTCCATTTGAGGAACCAAGCTAGGGAGTTGAGCCTTGATGGTCTAGGGTTATGTTCTACCATTGAAGAGGGTGTGATTCTGAGCTTGAGGTAAGATTCTAACCATTGAAACTTTAGTTTATGATCTGTTTTCCTTTTGATGTTCAATTGGGATTTTGAGTTGGATGGTGAGAATTCAATGGATTTTTTGGCAAAGGTTGATTAGGTTTTGATGTCTAGGACTTGTAGAGTGGACATTTGGCTTCATTTGGGAGTTTGAATGAAGTTTGAGATCAATTTGTGAAGCTTGGAATTGGAAAACTCGAAGGAGGAAGAACCAGGACTGATTCAGCCTGGTCCTAGCACTATAGCGCCCAAGGAAGGGCGCTACAGTGTTGCCAGGGACAGTCAGCTCTGGTTGTGGCGCTAGGGGGGCAGCGCTGTAGCACTACCCTGTTTTTCCTGGTTCCTATTTTGGGCACTTTTGAGGGTTTTTGGCTCGGGGTTTCAATTCCTAAGGCTCGGGATTGAATCTACTAACTGTTTGAGTATGATTCGAGGTCCCGGGAGTGAGGTTTAGGTTAAGAACCTTTTATTGTTGATTTCATTAATTGGATTCCATATTTGGTTATGACTAGGTGACCACTAAGGGATCAAAGGATTGATCATTCTCAATGGTCATTCATTTGTTATTTCTCGCTCGAACCAGAGGTAAGAAAACTGCACCGAGTATGTGATGCATGAGATACATGTGATTAGGGCATGACATGAATATTGAATATGAGATTGATCAGAGCTTGAATCTCTGTAAATGTGCATGATCATAATTATGCTAGTGATTGTTAAGTAAGCATGTTGAATGCCCTACATTTGGATATTTGACATATGATATATGCTTGGTTGCATTGCTTACTTATGAATGGAACTGACATATGAGTCAGGAATCGGCAATGGTGTCAGTATTAACTGTGAAGCTGTGACTTATTAGTCAAGTTCAGCAGTAGTACTGAGCACCGGTCATATGAAATTGGCCTATGAGTCAAGAACGATATTAGTGTGTTTAATGCAAGCCGAAAAGATTAGATCTAATCGACATAAGCATTGAATGAATCATCATGAACATTAATGCTTGACCGACCTTAAGTTCGATGAAAATTAAAAGTGCTTGTCTAGTCTAATGGCTAGTTACTTAGAGCCAGGGCCAGAAGGCCAGGTGATTGCATCGTCACATGGCTATGGGCTACAAGCCCCAACATGATTATTAGAATCTCAAGTGTTAATCACTCATCTGATTAGGGCTACACGCCCTAGCATGATTATCAGAATCTCAATTGTTAATCACTCATCTAATTAGGATTGAATTGATATTCATCCATACAGGAGGGCAGGATCCACCATCATTATCTGGACTTATTTGCATGCATGAATAGGACTATTATTGCTAGGCATGCCTATTATGATTTAGTAACATGTTATTACTTGTTCACGAGCATATTAAGTTTTCTTACTGAGCTTCGACTCACGGGTGCTATGTGGTGTAGGTAAAGGCAAAAGAAAGTTGAACCATCCTTTAGTTGGAGAGCTTAGGTGATGATGTGTACATATGCGGCTGCTCGACCACCATGGCCGAGGGTTTAAAGAGGAACTAGGAGTGAACCCTATTTTTCCGCTTAGGTCGGCTGGTTGTAAATATTTTGTTGTAATTAACCTTTAAATTATATTTTTGGGATCCCAATGTATACAGTAAACATGTTAGTGAAACGTTGTATCTTAACCAAAAAATTTAACCCTAAATTGCTTATCATACTTAGTTACACGATTATTGCCAAATGACTCGATTAGCGAGTTTAGCATTGTTTAAAATGCACACCGTAACAGTCCCTAGGTAGTAAGGCATTACACATACATACTTAGACCATGGAACGTCCTTCATCACCATGCGTGCCAATCAAAAAACCTATCGCCTACCTGAAAGGGGGAAAGTAAGGGGATGAGATAAAATCTCAGTAAGGAAGTACAAACAAGAACGCCAATTCACATAAGTACAACACAAAACTATTCTCATCGTACATAAGCTTAAAATGACATGTCATAGACATATCATAATCTCATACACTTTATCTGAAAATTCATCATAACAAATAAAGCAAACAATTCTATGAGGTAACCAATAAAGCATAAACCAGTAAATTCTCCTCTGTGAAGTAATCGGGATCTCAGGTCTGAGAATAACCTCGGCGTGTCCACCCTATGAGTTACGACATACTTTGTAACTCATTTGTTGTGTCGCGTTCAGCACGCTAACAATACTCTACTTTTCATACAGTCATACATCACATACATATAGAACAATTTATCTCACGACTGATATCTCATACAGTTCAACATAATAGCATAAGAATTCTAGCTATCACTACCTCAAGTCCAAGCAATATTAAGAGTAGGAAAATTTCACAACGAGCCTAGGGCAACAATCAAGCACTTGTCTTAATATCATGTAGAACACACATGAACACGTCAATACAAGTTTCACCACTTTCTTAATTCTAGCAAAGTCCATACATCAAGTCATGCTTGCAAGTCTCACATAGAATCATGAAAATAATGTGATTTTACTCATTAATCCTTAATGATCTTCAAACAAGAACCATGAATTTAATCAAATAGCATATATTTGAATGTAAAAGTAAACTTGCATGTAACATGCGTACATGGGACAGGTCTTAAAAACTCACTTAAAGTTGGTAATATTTATTCTTCTATTTTCTTGTCAATTTTCACAAAAATTCAGCAAGCATAAAATAATTTACCAACTTGGTTACTACTATTTTACTTTTTTAAGTCATACAATTACTACTCATAATTTTTTATTACAAAAATTATTTTACTAAAGTAATTCTTAGCTTAAATTGTACTATATAATATATTATTTATTATTTAATAACAATAAAATGTGACAAAAATTTATAATTATTTATAAAATAATTAATTTGGAAAAATTAATTAACTTCATAAAAGTTCTCTTTTAATTTGGCAAAATTAAGTAAATAATACAAATAAAATGTGACATATTTATTTTCTTCTCAAAATAATTATTAGGTCATAAAATTCACATTATTTAAATTTGGAAAAAGGCTCATATTATTTGTATTTCAAAAAACCAAGTTCTAAGCACTTCTTAAATAAAATCTTTACAACTTTTAAATATTAAAATTCAGCATATATTGTATTTTGAAACATACAACGCTCATGTATGAAATTACACCATTTTCTTGTCTCAGTTTTAAAATAGGAATTTAAGACATATTTTACTTTCTTATTTTTAAATCTTTTTTTACAAATCACCATAAGCATAAAATAAAATCAGCAAGCATAAGTCATTCAAAATATACTCATCATCATTTTTAACACATTTTTAACAAGTTACTCTAACATGTTTCTATACTCGAACAATTCAAGAATATATTTAAACATGCAAAACTAACAACAATATCAAAATAAGCCTAAATCATAATGTATGTGCATGGTCAAATTACATACAACATAATAACCTAAAATATCACAAAAAACAAAATACTCATTACCCAAAATTTAAAAATAAAATAAAGAAACCAAAACACCACTCACAACCCTTTAATATAGCACTAGGCTG
Source organism: Humulus lupulus (assembly GCF_963169125.1). Taxonomy (NCBI): domain Eukaryota; kingdom Viridiplantae; phylum Streptophyta; class Magnoliopsida; order Rosales; family Cannabaceae; genus Humulus; species Humulus lupulus. The sequence continues at coordinate 27,580,851 of NC_084797.1, forward strand.
AAACCCTTATACGTACTTCTATTTTCAATTTTTCATTTTAACCACCCAAAACATCATGACCCAAAGACATGATATAAATCTTTTAACAATTAAAATCAAAGCCCTAACATGTTTCTTATCTTTCAAAAATCATAATCAAGTTTATAGAGTATTAACTAAATAAAATCAATTTCTATATGCATAAATACAAATATACACAAATGAATCTTTTATTCATAGAAAATACTCATGCATGTACCACACATAACATGGAGAACAGTCATCACACGCATAGAACCCAAAAATCTTAACACAACAATCTCATTTACATATACTTATCAAACTCATATCTCTTTTTGAAACATAATGGATTTAACATAACATCATCATCTAAAAATATAAACATGCTTTTCTTTTCATGATAACCCATTCGAATCTAAAAGAGTAACACAATCACAACAAACTCAAATTCATAAGCATGTTTATCAAAATTCAAAAGAAACAAAATGAACCCTAAAACATACACTATGCTGAAACCTAGCCTCACAACAAGCCCATCAAGAGTACAAGGATCAATACACCATCATACATCATAAGCATGCTTTCTCAAAACGTCAAACAACATTTCAAAATCATAATCAAGAATATAACAACATCATAACAACAAAAGGGGTAGGATTCTCCACTACCTCATTAATGGTGTTCAAGAACACAAAAGCTATGGTTAATCATCTTGCACACCTAGGAATTTTGATACCTAAAATACAAAGCCTCTTAGAAATAAGAAGAAGAGAAGACATTGGCTAAATGATTCAAAGCACAATACAAGATTCTTACCTAGGGATTTTCGAAACCCTGTTCCCTTTCTTCTTCTTTCTTTCTTTCTTCTCTTTTCTCTTCTTTTTCTCTCTTCGTTCCTTGTGAATTCAGTAGCCACCTCTAAGAAATGATGAGTAGAAAGCTCTCAAGGGTCCTAAGGTTCTATATATATTGTGTACTAGGTTTTCTAAAATAATAAAAAAAAAATTATTACTTATTAATTTATTTAATTAAATAAATAAATACATTTTGATCTATCCTAAAAGGAAACTGCAAATATCATTTCCCCCCCTTTCCTTCATTGGCTTTCCACACTAATAAGGAAAGTGTAATTTTCGTACCTCTAAGGTTCTGCCACTTTGGGGCTCGATTTTGACCATGTTATCTTGCGAATTAGAGAGTGGTTCCTTCTATAAAGTTTTAGGTTACCGAATTAGCTTTCCAACATATCAAGTTTCTAAATCAGACACCTACAGCTCGAGCTATGACTATTTTACTGAGGCTGGGTCTAGAGTTACGAGAACTCCAAAAAAATAGCAACTCTCTTCCTTGCTCACCACTTTTCTCTTTGTCTCATTTTCACAATATGAACACATGCATTTCTAGAACCTTCTCCCTTTAATTCTCAATTTACTTACTCAAATTTGTCAAAGACAACTAATAAAATAATCATCAAATAACATAATATCAATTTATTAAAATAATATTGATTTTTCTTTAATTTAGACGAGGAAAATATGACAATGCATAATTAAGGAAAATTCTTCTTTCCTTGCTCTTCCATGCTCACCATGCATGCTATGCTCTTTCACACACACAATCAAGAAAGCCTATCACTAATAACCATGCACACACATGCACATAATCAATACACATGCACAAAAATTCATAAATAAAACAATTAAAATCAATTTAAACAATTACACATTTAACACTTAAATAATTAAATTAAAAAATAACCAAACAGATAATCAAATAATAAAAATTTGTGTGCTACAGTAAGCTAGCCCCGAGCTATGTTGAACCTTTCGAGGTTATCGAGAGGGTTAGGGAGGTTGCTTATCGGTTGAACTTACCAGCGTCGTTGAGGCATGTTCACAATGTGTTTCAAGTATTGATGTTGAGGAAGTATACTCTAGACTCGTTGCACATCATTGAGTATGAGGCTATCCCTCTTCAGGAGGACGTGACATATGAAGAACAACCTATTAGGATCCTGTCAAGAGCTAAATGTACTAAGGATCCTAGAGATTCCAATAGTCAAGGTCTTATGGTAGAACCATAGAGAAGACGCGAGGATACTTGGGAGTTAGAGTAGGAGATGTATGAGAAGTATCCTCATTGTTTAATTTTTACCTTGAGGTTGTACTTTGAAATTTCATAAAAAAAATTCTTAACCACTACAAGCCACAACCACAACTCGATCAACCCCTCACAGGACCATCATTTCTGACATGCACTAGAGTTTTAGAACCACCATCCGGCAATGATAATAACCCCCAAGTTTAGTGGCAATCAGAGATAAGGCACACCTAAACGAAAGCTCCAAAGTTTCGCTGTCAAAACTTTAACGTGTCATTCTGGCCAACTCCAGCAACCGTTTGATGAGTGGTTGACATTGTTGGAATCAGTGTCACGAGAAAAGCATTGTCCACTAAACCATTTCGATCAATTCACCATTATTCTCCATCGAGATTTTTGGATCTCCTCCCCTTTAGGAGTGTTGTCCAGCGACACCAATGGTTTTTTTGGAAAAATGGGTTGTACTTCCGCGATGTACTCATCGAGAAGATCGATTTGATATATATAAAGTCAATATTTCTCACCATTTCCAGAGCACCACCACGATCCGCCACTATACGCAACTGAGGTGAGATTTTTTAATGTCATTGAATGTAATAAGTTTGAAGAGTAAATTGCGAAGTTGATAATTGTTTGTTCGATTAAGGATTGTAGGACAAGGTGACTTTGGAGTGGACTGTGCTACTTGGAACCTAGGAACAAGGGGCTTAGGAGAGTCTTTTTGGACAGATGATAACGATCATATAAGGAGGTATGGACTCAACTTGATTATTGAACTTATTTTATGTTTTGAATAGCATTAGACATATTCTAATTTTATGATTTTTAAAATTTTTGAAAAATTGAAAACATATTCTGCATGTTTTTCTGAATTGTTCTGAAGGCTCTGAGTGCCAAATATATATACATATATATATATTTGTATACTTATCTATGCAGGTTATGATATTTTATTTTATTCACATGCAGCCGTTATGCTGCCCAATTTTCTAAAATAAGGGGAATATATTCTTTTGTTATTCTATTTGCATGCATGTGATTATACTGATGAGAATCATGTTGATCATGATTTGTGCATATTGTTGTTTCAGGACCTAGTCTTTGTGCCATCATAGGTAGGTCAGGAGTTCACTCATCTGTAGGTGTAAAAACCTAGGACCTGTACAAGAAGTGATTGAGCCTCCCCTTGTGGTGGTTATCAGGCCCACGACCACCCAATTTAGGGTGTCGTTTTTCTATGGTGGGTATCGGGAGCTAGGGATCTAGCAAACGGTGTGATGTGCACGTGTAGTTTGTCTCTTGTGATTATTTGTGGTATCTCTCTATTTTTAGTTTATACATAATAATGATATATTTTGTTTTAAAAACTAACCATGCAGGGGTTTTATTAAACTATTGGTCAATTGATATTGGATGTTTTCCTATTGGGCTATATAAGCTCGCCCCTTTATCTCTCCTTTTCCAGGAACACAGTATGATGTGAATGGGTGATAAGGTGATTCATTGATGGGGCCAATGTGATTTTGCTTAGTTCTATATCTAGTTATAGTCCTATCTTTTAAATATTGTTTATGTATTTAATTTGAAATCCTTATAGTCTGTATTCTTTTAATAGTTAGAAATGAGGAATGATTGATGCTAAGTATTATTTTTTGTGCTTTATGACTTATTAAATCTAACAGTTTGGTAATTACATAATTGTAGGAATATTATTGTTCGATGTATATTGATATAAATGATCTTCATTTTATCACTAATATTTTTTTTATAATTATAGGAGTTATTCTATTATTTTTGGACTTATAATTTATGGTAGTATATGGTATAAACTAAAAGATCAATTATAAGTATTATTTTCAAACAAAGATCAAAATTTAACATTTGACCACTCAAATTATGAATATTAACGAACTAAGGCTCATGTTTTTAATTAATAGATATTTAGCAAGCCTATTAGCTCGAATAGATATATAGTTTAATTTTTTGACCAAAATCTCAAACTTGCCAGGGATTGAAATCATATTCTTCCAATGATTTCTGTATCAACGCAAACAAATGATTAAATATTAAAATGCATTTAGTGACAGTTCATTATATATATAAATATATATACACACACTTGCCCTCTTTTTTTAATAAGTATTTAGCAAAATTATCAATAGCTCAAATAAATCTAGTTTTCTGTCCATAGCTTTGCCTGCGTCGTTTTTCTTCAACAAAAATCATTTTTTTTATTTTAGCTATATCTTTCAGCTATTTTGAATCAACTTTTTCTTAGGCAACAAAATATATATTCTTGAAGAAAAAAGTAAAATATTGGCTATATCATTTATTATAAGAGTTTTTATTCATCACCAAACTTAATTAACTTTTAACCTAATTTAAAAGTATTTTGATAAGGATTTGTTGTTTTTGTTACCGAGATTTGATGTCAATGATTGGTGTTTCAAAAGATGCAGACGAAGAAACCTGCTCATGCGGCTCTTTATTAAATTTTTTATTTGTTGTTTTTTTTTTCATTTCCACATCGGTGCACAATCCGTTAACTAAACGTAAATGTTTGCTTTAAAATAATTGATGTAGCAAGATATAAGTGGACAGAGAATCTGTACAGAGGATTAACAAAGAAGCTTATTATTATTAGTTATAATTTTGTCCAGAGGAAAATATTTGAGCTAATAAAAACACTTATCGAGTATTTAAATTGACATTGGAAGTATCGCAAAACAAAACATGCATGTGCTATTTCCTTAAATTTAGTAACGTTATTTTGTGCACCTATCAAAATAGAAGTCAAAATATTAATTTTACAAATCCCCAAGGCCAAACGGTGCTTTATTTTTAATTTGGGTTGGAAAATGTTCATTTACATGTCACTTCCATAGAAACTTAGCCAGTGAAATGTAACTGTTATTATGATATATTATATTTGGCAGTTTTTTTTTGTTTTTATTTACGGTAGATAAAATAGTATATATAATACCAGCTGGGATCTCAAAGAAAATAAAGCAATCTCAAAAACAGATTTGATCAAGATGGGAAAATTCACTGTCTTAAATATGATATTCCTTGTGATGTTTATTGGGTGGTTAATGGTTTGGATTTTGTTACCTACAAAATCTTCCGAACTCAAGTGGACACCCAAACTGCAAAGCCAACTTAGCTCAAAATACTTCAGAGAACAAGGTTGAGAGATACATATATGAATTATTTATATATATGCATGTTGTAACCATTTTACACATATATATATATATATTCTTTTATTCTTAAAATTATTTATGCTAATTAATGAACATACTTAATTTGCAGGGACAAATATTCTGCTTTTCACATTCCCTATAATGTTCATAGCAGCTTTGAGCTGTGTTTATCTCCATCTCCACAAGAAATCACCAAACTCCAACATGTAGAGATAACTAAACATAAACTACTATAATGAATTTTTCTTATTGCAAAATCAATACTTCTATGAAAACTGCTGGTTAATATTTTTATTCTTAATTATTATAATATATATGTTTCAGTGGTCAAATGAGCGGACTTGGTCGACGTTTGGCCTCATGGAGAAGTCCAGTGTGTGTTAAAGCACCTCTGGGGATTGTTAGCTCAGTGGAGCTATCTTTTGCAGTCATGTTTGTTGTTCTCCTAATATGGTCTCTGACCAATTATTTATATTTCAGCTTTAATGGCCACCTCCACATGCATGCAGGAGAAAAAATGTAACATTTAACATTCTATAAATATAAATATATATATATATATATTAAATTTCTTAATTTGGTTCCAATACATGCATGTCTATATATGTTGTTGATAATAAATTAATAATTAATAACATTGGTGGTGTATATCTTGTCTACAGATGGCACGCAAAACTCCGGAGTGTACCATTGAGACTTGCTTATATTGGAAACGTGTGTTGGGCTTTTCTTTTCTTTCCGGTGACAAGAGGCTCTTCACTTCTGCCTCTGGTTGGACTCACATCAGAGTCTAGTATTAAATATCACATCTGGCTTGGCCATCTCTCCATGGTTCTCTTTTCTGCCCATACCGTAGGAGTCCTCATTTCCTGGATCACGGCCAATCAAATGTTTAAGGTACGTAATAATATCATATATATTACTGGCCATATAAGTATATTATGAATATAATAAAACTAACACATTTTTAAATATAATATATATATATATGTATGTTCATGTTGCAGGCACTAGAATGGAGCCAAACCTATGTATCAAATGTAGCAGGAGAGATCGCAATGGTAGTGGCATTAGTGATGTGGGTGGCGAGCATTAGCAGAGTAAGACGAAAGATGTTTGAGGTGTTTTTCTACACACACCAACTCTACACAGTGTATATCATTTTCTATCTACTACACGTTGGCGTGGCTTACTTCTGCATGATACTGCCTGGTATCTTCCTCTTCCTCATCGATCGATACTTGAGATTCTTACAGTCCCGGGACAGAGTAAGATTACTCGCCTCTCGTCTTTTGCCTGGTGGTACCTTCGAAATGACTTTCGCCAAAACCTCAGGTTTAGTGTACATTATAATATTAATTTATATATAGATTGTAAATAACTAAACCTTCTCTTTGTTACTAATGAAATAATCTTATAATTAACTCCAGGATTGCAGTATAATCCGACGAGTATTTTGTTCATAAACGTGCCATCCATTTCCAAGTTGCAATGGCACCCTTTTACAATATCTTCCAACAGTAATATGGAGACAGATAAGCTTAGTATTATGATCCGAACTGAAGGAAGTTGGTCTCAGAAGCTTTACAAACAACTTTCTTCTTCTGTGAAGCACTTGGATGTTTCCGTTGAAGGACCATATGGGCCATCCTCGTTTTCCTTCCTGAGGTTATTTTTCACACTAATATGTTACATATATTGACTAGACATGACATGAAATGACATGCATGCATATGTATAATACATATATTTGTTTATAATGCTAACTTGGTTGGATTGATTTGGTGTTGTGATGCAGGCATGAGGCTCTGATCATGGTGAGTGGTGGAAGTGGGATCACTCCTTTCATATCTATAATCCGAGAGATTATGTTCCAAAGCACAATACCCAACTCTCATGTTCCACGAGTTGTTCTAGTTTGTGCCTTCAAGACCTCAGCAGATCTTGCCATGTTAGACCTCTTGCTTCCCATCTCAGGCTCACACGCCGAACAGATTTCCCAAATAGAACTCCAAATAGAAGCCTATGTCACCCAAGAGAACGAGCAGCCCACCTTAGAAGCCCAAAAGACCATACAGACTGCATTCTTTAAGCCCAATCCAGTGGACTTGCCCATCTCTGCAACTCTAGGCCCAAACAGCTGGCTGTGGCTGGGTGCAATAATCTCCTCCTCTTTTGTTCTTTTCCTCCTCGTGTTGGGTCTCGTGACTCGTTACTATATTTACCCAGTGGATAATTCAGGAGGGTTTTACCACTACTCGTACAGATGTCTTTGGGACATGTTTTCGGTGTGTGCCTGCATTTGCTTAGCCTCCAGTGTGGCTTTTGTTTTGTCTAAGAGTTGTAACGGCGGGTTAATGGGCACCAAGCAGATTCAGAATGTGGAAATGGCAACACCAACTTCGTCTCCTGCAGCATGGTGTTACGCTGGTGGGGATTATAGAGAGGTGGAAAGCCTTCCCATTCAGTCATTGGCACAAGCTATGAAGGTCCATTTTGGTGCCAGGCCTGATCTCAAGAGTAAGTCACCCTAATCTTTAATTTTTTGCAGTTGAAAATTAAATTATATATGGATGGGATTATAGATGATACATATATATAATATATTTATCAATGTTATGTCATCATTAAATTAGAAAATAACAAGTTTTAGTGTTACATGTGAGCCTAGTTAGTAATATATATTTTAAGTACTTTAGAGGCATATATACCATCATTAGTTTTATATAAATATATATAAAGAAATAAATAATAAAAAAAAAAAACTGACTGGGCTTCCTCTTTGCATGCATGCAGAAATTTTGTTCGAGTCCAAAGCATCTGATGTTGGAGTTCTTGTTTGTGGGCCAAGAAAGATGAGACATGAGGTTGCCAAAATTTGTGCCTCTGGTTTGGCTGATAATCTACACTTTGAGTCCATTAGTTTCAACTGGTGAAGAAAAGAAATGAATTTGATTGTGAAATGTTTAAGATTTGGTGTTATTCGTTGTTCGATTATTTGCGGTTGCTGCTTATGATATCATTATCATATATATTAGTTTTTCATTAGAACAGGAGATTGAACTCTCTTTCTCTGTAATAGTGTCTCTTCTGAATTACTGGACCACGGTCCATATATATAAAAGATAAACTTATTTTACTTTATTGAAAGGAGTCTTTTCACCATCGGAAAACCGTTGCCAAAGTCTTTTGTGCTTTTGTTTTTTAACGTTATTATCTATAACCTTCCTTTCCTTTAACGAAGAAGCTTATTATTAATTATAATTTTGTCTAGAGGGATATATTTGACCGAAAAACAAATAAATTGAGCATTTATACAAATAAACTTACATTGGACGTAACGTACAAGGCACAACGAATATGCATGTGCTATTCTTTAAATTTATTAGTACGTTATGTTGTCTCACTTGTCAAAATATAAGTTAAAATATTATTTTCACAAAACCCCATTGGCCATACGATGCTTTACCTTTAATTTGGCTTTGGAAAATGTTCATTTACATGTCAATTACATAGAAACTTAGCCAGAAAATTGTAGCTGTTATTATGATAGTTTTGGTAGCTTTTTTGTTTTAAATCATGTGGTCCAAGTATTTTCTTTATAGTAACAGAAAAAAAATAGGCATGTGAAAGATAAGGAGGTATAAAATACCCGGGATTTCAAAGAAACCAGACATATTTATAAGGAAAAAAAAAATTGTTTCTAATCTGGAATGGAGAAAGAAACTGATTCCTTCCTAGGAATGAAGAAGCTCCAATCAGCAATACTATATACTGTGATGATGGTTTTTGTTGGGTATATTTTTATTTGGTTCATAATGCCCACCAATACCTTCTTTCTCCATTGGTTGCCTGACATTCATGCAAAAACTGATTCAACCTATTTTGGGCTACAAGGTTTGAATTTGACATCGCATTTCTCTTTTCTTTGTTCAAGTTTATACTTGTGCGACTACAAAGAATCTTTGTGTGATCATATGTATCTTAATATCTCTCTGTTCCTTTTTAATTTTTGTAGGGGCAAACATTCTTATTTACTCATTTCCCGTCCTTTTCATAGCTACTTTGAGCTGTTTATATCTTCATCTAAGAAAGAAAATGGTTGATAATAATACAGAAAGGTACTTGTTTTATACTTGCCTCTGGTATATATCCCTAGTTTACACAATGAAACAGAGAAACTAGTCGAAATGACTTGAGCTGCTTTGTTTTCCTTGTTATAGTATCATGAAAAATGTAAATTGGATGCCATGGATGAGACCTGTGCTAATGAAAGGGCCACTGGGAATAGTTTCTTGGATGGAGCTGTACTTCTTAGCCATGTTCATTGCTCTACTTGTCTGGTCTTTATGCTCTTACTTGCATGGTATGTTTACCAATATCAACCAACAGGCAGCACAAATGAGTGAGTCTGTGTAAGTAAACCTCCCTAGAAATTCCATTTAACTTGACCAAAAAAAATCGCATTGGTTCATTGCTCTCTCTCTCTCCATTGAAACATACGACATAGACATATCTGATGTGTTGCAAAATCAAAAATACAAATTTTCAGGTGGGAAGCAAAGTTGAAAAGCTCAGCTCTAATGTTAGGTCTAGTTGGGAACATTTGCCTGGCTTTTCTCTTTTTCCCTGTGACAAGAGGATCTTCAATTTTGCAGCTCATTGGACTCACATCAGAGTCAAGCATTAGATATCACATCTGGCTGGGGCATATTGCCATGACCCTCTTCACAGCACATGGTTTATGTTATATTCTCTTTTGGGCAAAGACAAACCAAGTTTCAGAAGTAAACTACCATTTTATGTAAAAGATTATAACATCTGCAAAATTTGGCAACTCAGTCATAAAAGAAATTGTGTTGAAATTGCAGATGATGAAGTGGGCCAATGTTGGCATATCAAATGTGGCTGGAGAAGTAGCTTTGGTGGCTGGACTAGTAATGTGGGGAACAAGTTTTCCCAACATAAGGCGAAAGATTTTTGAGCTCTTCTTCTTCACTCATCATCTCTATGTTGTCTTTGTAGTCTTCTTTGTTTTACATGTGGGGTTCTCCTATGCTTGCATAATGCTCCCTGGCTTTTACCTCTTCTTGATTGATAGGTACTTGCGGTTTCTACAATCCCATCAAAAAATTCGAGTCCTTTCAGCCCGGTTTTTACCTTGTCAGGCTGTTGAATTAAACTTCTCCAAGTGCCCAGGTGAAGAATTCAGAAATAAATTTAATGTCATCACTGACTGCTATAAAATCCAAACTTCATTAAACACATTTTCATAACTTGATTGATTATAGGGTTGAGCTATTCTCCAAGAAGCATGGTTTTCTTAAATGTACCCGGAATTTCCAAGCTGCAATGGCATCCTTTTACTGTTACTTCTAGCAGCAACTTGGAGCCTCATAAGCTGAGTGTTGTTATCAAAAGTGAAGGAAGATGGTCTCAGAACTTGTGTGAAAGTCTCTCATTCTCTCCACAAATGGATCGCGTAGAGATCTCCATTGAAGGACCTTATGGACCTTCTTCATTTGAATGTCAAAGGTAAAAAGTCCTATCAAGGGACTTCAACTCAGTAAGTTTTACGACCAATTAAGGCCAAATATAAAGTACTTCAGTAAATTCTGAGTGCAGGCATGAAACACTTGTGATGATAAGCGGAGGAAGCGGAATAACACCTTTCATCTCCATTATCCGCGAGCTCCTCTTCATAGCCAACAAGACCACCGACAAGACTCCAAGCATATTCCTCATTTGCACCTTTAAGACCTATGTGGATCTCACCATGTTAGACTTTATCATCCCATCTTCAGGCATCAGTTCTGACATTTCTCGCTTGAAACTTCAAATCGAAGCCTATGTCACAAGAGAGAAACATCCCCCAACTGAGACATCTCTCAACCTCCCCCAAACAATAGTCTGGTTTAAACCAGACTCGTTAGATTTGCCAGTTTATGCAATTTTGGGACAGAACAGTTGGCTGTGGCTTGCATTGATTATTTCAGCTTCTTTCCTCACTTTCCTTGTGCTCATGGGAATCCTCACAAGATATTATATATATCCAATTGACCATAACTCTGATATGATGTACTCTTTCTCTACCAAATCTTCTATCAACATGTTATTCATGTGCATCTCCATAGTCACAATTGCAACTGTGTGCTTTCTTTCAAACATGAAGCAAGGGAGGAACGCAAGGCCAAGCACATTGTGCCACAATGCTGGTGATGATAGGGAGTTGGAAAGCCTTCCTTACCAGTCTTTGATCCAAGCCACAACAGTGCACCATGGAACCAGACCTGATCTCAAAAGTATTTATAGACGCTTGCCATCTCTTTTAGTACTGAATCTTTCTTTCTTCACAAACCACAGTTGAATGGAGAGCTTTAACATGTATCTATTCTTCTTCTACAGGAATTTTAACAGAGCTCAAAAGCTCAAGCGTTGGGGTTCTGGTGAGTGGGCCAAAAACAATGAGGCAAGAAGTGGCTGCAATATGTTCTTCTGGTTCGGCCAACAATATACATTTCCAGTCTTCAAGTTTCAGCTGGTGAAGACTAGTTAACTGTAGCTTTCATTCAATTATTATACCGCTTGGCCGATCAATGTACTAATACATGCATAATTTTCAATATTAGGATTTCATCTTACTGTCTAGTTCCAGTTAACGAGAAAGATAAAGCACCAAGAGCAAATCAACCACTAAGCTTCTTCAAATATGAAGGGTATAAATGTAATAAGCAAATAGATATTTACAAGAGAATATGTAGAGACAGTAAGAAGACAGCATTTTGCTTAATCATTATAACTTTATAGCCTCAACGAGATTACATATGGCCAAAAGAAGTAAAATAAAATTTCCTACGAAATTAAAGATTAAAAAAGCAGGATAAAGACCCTTAAAATAATGGGAAAAAAATGAAAAATGAAGGGCCACAACAGGCCTACCCCCGAAAAAATGCCAAGGGAATAAAGAGGTGAACATAAGAGCTCCCAAAAGCAGTGCCAGCCGCCAAAGAAGACAAAAGCACATGCTTTCAAAGAAAAAAGTCACATTAAGAAAGAACTCCTAACCTAGCAAAGAGTGGATTTGACCAACCCAAGGTGGGAAAAAAAAAAAGAAACCTGTATAAATAATAAGGTTTTTCCTTAATTGACCTTTCTCTTCAACTCGTCACTGCCCAGGTAAACATTATTCCTAGGCCGTCTCTCGGCACCATTGTTATTATCACTATCGCTGTTTAAGTTGTTATTATGAGTGTTACGAGTTGCAAAACTATCTTCTTCATCATACCGAAACCTCCGCACGACACCATCTGAGTCATAACGCCTTGTTCTGGAGAACACCTCAAACCTGTCATCATTATTTCTTCTCTCATCAGCACTGCCTTCATATCTGCGTGCTCTACCACCTCCTCTTCCCATCTCGTTAAACCTTGCAGGGCGCATTGCAGGTTCAAAATAATCATCTGAATTCATTCTCCGAGATGTACCCACAGAATCAAACCTTTGGCCCTGCTGCTGCTGCTGGAATGTTCTTCCAGGCAACCTCCTTCCCCTGAAGTGATCTGAACCACCATTTGGATCATCAAACCATCTGGAATTATGTTGTGGCGAGAAACGTCGCCTTGGTGGGGACATAAATCCCATTTCGCATTTGGCTCCAAAACCTTGCTTCTGAAACGGTAATCTCATCCTCTCCATTCTAGAATCGAACCTATAATCTGGAGACCTGCTACTGCGGTGTTTTGTATCATGTTCCCTTGACATCCATGGACCAGGAGAGCGACTTCTTGATCTAGACTGGGATCTCTTAAATGGTAGTGGTCTTCTATAATAAACAGGTCCTCTAGGAGGGGGTGAAGCATTTTGGTCTCTCCTGACCATACGATTCACATGATAAGGATATTCATCGGAAGTACCATTTGGATCATTAAACCATCTTGAATTATGTTGTGGCGAAAAACGACGCCTGGGTGGGGAAATAAATCCCATTTCGCATTTGGCTCCAAAACCTTGCTTCTGAAACGGCAATCTCATCCTCTCCATTCTAGTATCAAACCTATAATCAGGAGACCTGCTACTGCGGGGTTTTGCAGCATCATGTTCCCTAGGGGGTGAAGTATTTTGTTCTCTCCTGACCATTCGATTCACATGATAGGGATATTCATCAGAACCATTTTGGGGCATGGTCCTGTGATAATCCTCTCTAAAACCCCGACCAACTCCTGGTGGATATCTTCTAAACCTCCTTCTGTCAGGACTTCCATCTCTGAAAGGTCCCACTCCCCTTTGAATATTGTGTGCATCATCCCTGCTGCACGGTGATCTTCTAGGTTGGTGCCTATAGGAACCATTAGAAGAATTTATTGACTGACGGTGTACATGATTATCAATGCCTGCAAATCCTGCTTCAGAATATCCACGACCCTCAATAACACTCTTTGGCCTGGGACGATCAGCACCAAAGGAACCATTATAAGTGGGCGACTCTCGGCGTCTTGAATCCCAACAACCTGCTGGACTTTTACATTGCATCTGCAACAAATCAGATCTTTCCTTTCCCATAGAATGATCGGCACAAGTGTCATCAGGTTGAGTACACAAGTCAAAATTGCTGGATCTGAAGCACAAAATTGGTAATTGAGCACAAAACCAAAAAGTGAATATAAGTTAGGAAGAATAATCTTTTTATATATAAAAAAATTAACCAGATCTCATTGAATTTACCTGCTCCCCTGTACAAGAATATTGTCACTCCTATGTAAGGTGTTAGAAGATGATTCTACAGTGCCAGGCAGTTCCTTTCGGGAAAACCCAGAACCAACTACTTTAGCAGAAGTATCCTTCTCATCAAAACCAGCCAAGCAGTCAGCACCATGTTTTCTAGCCATGTAGCCCTCAGGTATTTCAGCAGTTATGTCTGAAGACATTTCTGAACCTCGGGGCAATTCGTCAGATCCAGAAGTTAATACCTTTGAGCCCACAGACTGTCTCAAAGCATCTCCTGCAGCACCATGTTCAAAAATTTCACACAAATAATTAGATCCAGAACCCATTAACCTTTCGGCTTTCATATTCCTATCTAAGCTCCTAACTTCTGTGACACAAAATTCTTCTTCACTGCATTCTACTTGCATACCAAATTTACTGGACATAGAATAGTCACCAGTATCATCACATGTATCAGTTCCATAATCAACACATTCAGCTTCCCCATCCTCACAATCATTATCCTCCCAGCATGGAACATCTGACTCTCTCAACTCTCCATCCTCATATTGAGAATCATAACCAGCATCAACATCCGTATTATTTTCCTTCCCAACAATATGATCCTTGTCACAATCCGTAGTGTTCCCCTTTCCAACAGAAATATCCTTATCACAAATATCCAATATGTGGCTGTCATTGCAAGTATCTTCAGTAGTAACTCTATCTAAGCTACTAGCAGAACTGCCACCACATCTTTGAGATACCTCATGGGAATTAGAACCAACTACTGACTCTACAATAGGCATGGAATTTCCTTCAAATTTATGCACTGCCTTATCAATGCAAGGTACTAACGTATCTGTAACTAGTCCCTCTACATTCACTGTAACTATTGATTGACCTTCTCCCAAATATACACCTGATGTAGATATATCTTCATTACAAAGTTCAGTATGGCTTATACCCACATCCTCTGTTTTATTAACAGGCAATGGTGGACAACTGCCATCTGAGCTTATTATGTCTTGAGATTTCAAACCACCATCAATGCTACAGACAGTAGCAGAAGCCATACCATTTTCACTTAGAGTATCAGCCCCTTCTAACTTTTCTACCTTGCTCAGTTGTGCAACCACAGAAAGATCTTCATTATACTCTTTGGCAGAACCATCAACAGACAATGTTTTCTCAATTTCTTCTGACAACACTGAGCCTTCAAACTTATCAGATTCCTTGCAGGGAGAATTTTCTACAACAATGCCTGTAGATGTGGAAGATTCAAGGACCTTCTCAAGAGGGACACATTTATCATCACTCTTGTTAATGTCAGAGATTGATTCAAATTTATGTTCCTCATTGTCAATGATAGGCTGCACTGGAGTTCCAATATTGTTTTTATCATCTCCCAATTCCTTCTGTAGTTCACAAGCTTCCAAAACCTGCGGCTTTTCACCCTGTACATCTACTACATTTGTTTGAGAATCCACAATAATCGTATCACAAGGCTGCTCCCAAGCATCCATTTCAACATTTAAGTCCCAATGTAATCTAACATCTCTAGACGAAACAGATCTTTCCACTTTTCGTGTATCTACATCATTACAATTGTCATTAGCACCACCATGATGAGTTTTGTCTGCATGCTCAGGGAAATCTGAATCCTCTGATGCAGCTTCAACCACTGTATTTCTCGAAGAAAAGCAAGTTCCTTCCTTCGATGAAATACACTCTTTAGGGGGCAAATCATCATCCACACTGTTGTTGCACGCAGCAGCAGCAGCCAATATTTCAATACCAGAAAAATCCTCATTAAAGTCATGCTTCACATTTTTTATTTTCCTAGATGCATCCATTGCAATGAGTCGTTTCTTTGTAAACAATTTCAGACAAGAACCCTGATCTGAAGAATAAGGACCATCCAAAAACTGGTCATCGTGTTCATTAGGAGAAGAAAAGCAAGGTGGTGGTGATGGAGACCGAACTGTGAATCTCCTCTTCTTAATTGGAACTTGCTCAACTTTTTCACTGAACCGATGTCCAAGGACAGCCACACCAAGCTGCAAGATAACGTAAATAAACCATAAAATAAAGTAAGATACAGTTGACAAAATAAAGTAAAGAAACAGTTGACAACCAATACGTTAAAACCTTTATAAAAGGTGGAGGGAAAGGGAAAATCAACCTTCTCAGATTCAGACACTGTTGTCTCTGAAGGACTTTCTGTGCCCTTATCTGTTTCAGCATCGGATTTGGGGCTTCTATCAACTGGTTTCCTTGATCGCCTTGAAGATCTTCGATAGCCCTTCGAAACTGTTTTCCATGTCAAGTCAGGATTTATAAAATTTGTAGGTTCTAAACCTTTTGCACTGATCATGCTTGCAGAGATAGACCCTATCCCAATAACTGGTGATTTGCCACTACAAGTTTTGCAGTAAACTGTTGCCTGGTACTTTAGACTTGACACTAGAGTGGTGTGCACAACCCCAGTGCAAGTACAGAGACAAGCCTACACATTAAAAAATATATATTATCAATAGCAAGGTTCTGAATACTTAAATTTGAAATTCAAAATCATTCTAGCATCTCGTTAGATTCATTGGTGGGAGGGATTACTCCACCAAACCTACCCCACGAGGACAAAACTAAAAGCATTCAGGGTAAATAGAGAAACAACAATTGAATGCTCAGCTCAAAAATAATCAAGGGGATTGAATTCAAACATCTTCATGCTATAATTAGAAAAATAACCGTTATTGAAACCTAGTCTAATCACTAATTGATTACTAAAAAAAATTGAGATCAGCTGAACTTACAACTGCCTTCGGTCCTTTAATCTTTGCCGGATAGTTGACAGGAAACTTTTACCAAAACTGTCAGATGCAACTGCAAAATAATTTTTAAAAAAACAAAAAAAAAACTAGGTCAGAAAAGAAATCAGATTAAGAATACAAGATACAAGATACAACTACAATGCTCATTCCACTATAAATAACACGTTATCAAGCCCAAAAACTGATAACAAGACTGCCAGTATATGCCTCCACAAGCCATTTACCTGAGGCAGGTCGTGTTAACAAGTTTTGGACGCCTGCAAAAACTTCCGCAGTTTTTATTATTCAGAGTTGGGCATTAAACTAATTATGTCTAACATCCCAAAAAGAGATATTCAGCAAATGTTTTTTTCCCTAAAAATTAAACCCACCAAACTAGTTTCCGAATAAAAGGAAAGTTTTGATCATTGTTTCAGTATATGCAAGGTTGCATAGCTATTTCATAGTAAGAGATTGACCTGTGTCCACTTATCAATAGCCCCAGAAGAAGATACCCTCTTGAGTTTCAATATCTCTAGCATCCAAAGCTTGAGACAAGTAAGGCAAAAACAAGCAGACCTTTAGAAAAAGAAAAAGAAAAAATGGTTATGGTCTTCATATTTTTCCCTGACTCCATCCATCAGCTAGGCGCACATAAAATATATGAGATTTCAAGTCCTGTACCGGAAGCATGAAGTTTAAGGGCAGGAATTTTCTATGACCAAAGTCAAGGACATGGGGATTCTGCTTACAAAACAGAAAATCACCCATAACCCTACAGATCCAATCACATAAAATTAAGATTATAAAGTCATATTGTCTAGAAATTAACTTAGTAGACGAATCAGCAGCCTCAGCAACGGCCATGCCTCCTGGGTAAAAAAAGTCCTAATTATTATTTCAAACTCCTGGACGCTTCACGAATTGGGTACTCAGAAAACAGCAACCCAAGAACATTCGCCACGAAACCTTCGATGACATTTGTCCTAAAAGATACTTAGAAGAGAGATTTGTTACATAGATATCTGGAGCTTTTCACAGCGTTTTCCGAGCAAGGAAACATGGAAAGCAATCGCCTCGATCGAGGCCTCATACCCTCCTCCAAAATTGCTATCTAATCCTAAATTTTTATATATATTTTTTCACAAATCTTCAAGAATGAGCTTCTTCCACGACGACGAAGGAAAAAATTTAATAACAACCAGCAGGCCTTCAAGATTTCAAATACCTCTTCAGAAAACAGACGGAGCTGATGGTGTTGTTCAACGATGAAGAAAAATAACCCAAAAAATCTGAGGGAAATTTATAAAAAGGCTAGGGTTTTTCAAACTCCTGGGTAAAGAAAGTCCTAATTATTATTTCAAAGCCTGGACGTGGGTATTCAGAAAAAGCAAGCCAAGAACATTTGCCAAGAAACCTTCAATGAAATATGTCCTAAAATATCTAGAAAAGTTTATTTACATACATATCTGAAGCTTTTCACAGCGTTTTCCGAGCAGGGAAACATGGAAAGCAAATCGCCTCGATTGAGGCCTCACACCCTCCTCCAAAATTGCTATCTACACCTAAATTTTTATATAATTTTTTTCACAAATCTAGATGATTCAGAATGAGCTTCTTCCACACCCACGAAGAAAAAAATTTAATAACAACCCGCAGGCCTTCAAGATCTCTAATACCTCTACGGAGAAGAGACGAAGCCGATGATGTTGTTCAACGATGAACAAAAATAACCACAAAATCTGTGAAATTTATCAAAAGGCTTAGGGTTATTCAATACCTGTTGTTTCTTATTCTCTCTTTCTTCCGTTTCACATCAAATCGAGAATCGCCGCCACAATCGAAATTGAAATCGAAACCATGAACCAAAAGATTCAACCTTCCGCGGAGATTTCACGCATCACGACAGAGCCAAAATGAACAATCACATCATCAATAAAGATTTTCACACCCCAAACGAAACGAATCACGCAGATTTGCTTCTTCTTCGCCGATTTCTTTTTCCAAAACTAAGACGACGAACCAGGCCGATCTCCTATCGTCGATTAGCGGGTCTTAGATAACAATTACTGCATCTTATCGCTTCTGACAATCCCTCTTCTCTTCTTCTTGTTCCTTTTCGTCTTCGTCTTCGTCTTCGTCTATGGCTGCTTTCTATTCTTCCCTGTTTGGACGAAAATAAAAGGAGATCTATCACCACGTATTTATGCTCCACCTTATTCCTAAACTACCCCCATGCCTTTTTTATTTCTCTATTATACCCTTCGTGTATATTTTTATTATATATATTATTATTAACTAGTAAGAAGAAATTTAAGTTAGGAATCTCGAAGTCTCGAATTGGCTGCCGGTGCAGTATATAGTCAAATAGTGACCAATCAATTACACAAATAAAAAAAAATATTACACATATATTTGTTTAAAATTAAATACATCATAAATCTAGGGGATATTTTGACTTTTGGAATTTATAGTGAGGGCACGGCAACTTACAACAATTTACGGAATAATATATTGGTCCAAATAAGTAAAAGTTTTGATTTATTTAGTAAGGTTGGATAATTATTGGGTAAATACTTATGTAATAACTCATATTTTATTAAAATACACATTTGTTATCTTATGTGTATAATAATGATTTTGTAATTTCTATTTACAGTTCGTACAGGTTTGGTTCTCTCCCCTAGAATATGGTGAACACAAATTTCAAATATGATTATATTATTTTTTATTTTAATAATTTTTTTGATATTATTTTATTTTTGTTCTTTTAAACCGATTTAAAAACATTTTCTGAATTATTAAAACAAAAAAATATTTTATAAATTAATAGATGAAAAAGTAATTGAAAATAAATTTTAAAATGAAAATAAAAATATTTGATAAAACTATTTTAATTGGTTAAATAAACATAAATATTTTTAATTCAAAATATAAGAATATTTTTAAATTAATTAAAGTAAACTAAAAGCTTAATAATTTTTTATTTAAACTATTGTGCTGGAATTCGGTTTAAATTTCAGTTTGTAAGTTTAGGGTGTTGATTTTAATTTTTTGGTCTAAGTTTAGAGGTTATATTTTATTTTTTGTATTTTTGTTTTGGCAGCCACAACACCACTATCACCATGCACCAACACCCCTCTTTTTATCTGAAAATGGCTGTCACACACCACCTCTCTCTCTACCCCTCCGAATCTCATCTTTTTTTCTCTTAACTTCTCAATGAAAGCTACACAAAAGACACTTGTAATAGTTTTGGATGATTTATAACTTAAACTCGTGACAAGTATCGTTTTACACACTAAGAATTGCATTTTGAACAATTCTGGGCATGATTTTTGGAGTTTTTTTGTAATTTTTTTCAGATCTGAAACTTTCAAATCTGCAGAAAATCAACTTTGGTCGATGTCAGCTCAATGGGGCCTTCAAAATCAAGATTTTCATGAAGAAGAAAAAAATCGATTTTTGTCGATGGTCGCTCGATGGTGGCTCGACGCTGCTCGATGGTGCTTGATGCGATTTTGCAAGAGGCATAATTTTTTACCTAAGTGTCTGTTTGGAGTGATTTGTTTTTTGAATTTTGGTATTTTTTTCGAGATCTACACGTTTAAAATATTTGTATACACATTTGGAATGTTTGAAGCTTGAAAAAAATACAAAAATGTAAACAGGCCTTATGTTTAAGACATGTTTTGGTATGCTTTCAAGTTTTAAACTTCACAAACGTGCATATGCACATCTCAAACGTATATATCTTGAAAAATTACCCAAATTCAAAAAACAAATCACCCCAAACGGACATTCGAGTGAAATATTACGTCTCTTGCAAGTATCGCATCGAGCATCATCAGACAGAATCGAGGCACCATCGAGCAGTATCGAGTCACCAGGTCAATATTGCTCGATGCTAGCTTGATTGGGCCTTCAAAATCAAGATTTTCATGAAAAAATTTGACTTTTCTCGATGGTTGCTCGATGGTGGCTTGATATTACTTGATGGAGCTCAATGCGATTCTTGCAAGAGACGTAATTTTTCACTCAGGTGTCCGATTGAGGTGATTTTCTTTAATTTAGGTATTTTATCAAGATCTACACGTTTGAGATGTGCATATGCACATTTGTGAAGTTTAAAACTTGAAAACATACCAAAACATGTCTTAAACATAAGGTATGTTTGCATTTTTGTATTTTTTTTCAAGCTTCAAACTTTCCAAACGTGTATATGAACATTTTAACACATTTTATCATAACGTGTATACGAACATTTTATCAAGATCTACACGTTTGAGATGTGCATATGCACATTTGTGAAGTTTAAAACTTGAAAACATACCAAAACATGTCTTAAACATAAGGTATGTTTGCATTTTTGTATTTTTTTTAAGCTTCAAACTTTCCAAACGTGTATATGAACATTTTAACACATGTAGATCTCGAAAAAATACTAAAATTTTAAAAAACAAAATCACCCAAAACGGACACCCGAGTGAAAAATTACGCCTCTTGCAGGAATCGCATCAAGCACCATCGAGCAGTATCGAGCCTCCATTGAGAAAAGTCAAATTTTTCATGAAGATCTTGATTTTGAAAGCCCCATCGAGCAGACATTGAGCAACTATCAAGCAAAGTTGATTTTCTAATTTCAGAGTTTTATGTCTGAAAAAAATCACACAAAAAAAAAACCCAAATTCATGCCCATAATTATTCGAAATGCAATTCTTAGTGAGTAAAATGATATTTGTCATGAGTTTAAATTCTAAACCATTCAAAACTATTATGGGTCTTTTTTGTATAGCTTCCATAGAGAAATTAAGAGAACAAAACATGAGAATCGAAGGGGTAGAGAGAGAGAGGTGGTGAGTGGCTGCCATTAGAAAGAGCAAGGGATGTGGGTGCGTGATGATGGTGGTGTTGTGGCTGCCATTTTCATAGAAAGACAAGAGAGAGAAGAGAGAAGAGGAAATGAGAGGAGTAGTTTGGGGAAGTTGGAAAAGTTTAGCATCACCCATTAAGCATAAAAAATGAAATTTTCCTTAATCAATTAATGAATTTATACCATTTGAACCCAACATATTTATAAATTATACAACTCATATGCTATGAACTCATTTATAAATAAATCGATTTTTAATTTGTAACATGATTACTAAAAAAAAATTATGCTCGGATAAATTATCTATCTATCTATATATTTATTTAAAGGATAGTCATTAGGAGATAATGTGTCACTCTAAAATTGATCCAAAACACCATTTCTATTTTCTCAATTTTTTCATATTTTAAAATTCTTCTTTTTCCAATTTATAATTATTAATTAATAATTGAAAGGGAATTTACCACAGATACTACATTTTGCATTTTTTTTTCATTTTTACTATCCTAAAAAAACTAATCACTTTTATAAAGAATTTTTATCATTAATACTACTTACTTAATTTTATATTTTCAGCTTTACGTTTTGTTCATTAGTTTTTTCAGAGGATTAGTTTTTCCCTCTTTTTTCACGCTAACCCACCACTCCAACTCTCTCAGTCTCTCTCTTTCATTCCAAATATTATGACTCAATTGTCATTTTGACCCTCAATTCATTCAGCAGATTTCTCTTACAATTTATTTCCCTTTTATTTATTTATCCATTTTCTTCTATAATAAAGAAGGTTTGGCTATGACTTGTCATGGATGAAGTGTAGAACAATTTATTTTGACCCTCGTGTTGGGGTAACAATTTGCCTTTCTATATATGGAGGTAAAGACCCGACAATGTTTGGCAACTTGCTTCTTCTCCAGTGATGAAATCTGCCTTTGACTCGTCGGGATTTCCTGCAAGAAAGACACTCCGATGCTTAAGTCAGTTCAAAGTTCGATCCCTTTTTTCTCCTCAAAATCTCATATTTATAGGATGAAATATATAAGACAGTTAGTTGGTTCAAGTGGACCTTGAAAATGAGGAAGGAGAATAACTAAATTTCCCTCCAAAAATACCAACTTTTAAGATGTCTTGCACAGAGGTCAGAGGCGCGGATTGCCTCTGACCTACAGCTTCTGCCTTTGGAACATCCCTTTGTCTAAACGCTCCGTTTTGAATATTTGATAAATGAGGCAAGTGTTTTCGGGCCGAACATTTTGGGCCCAACAGATGCCCCCTGGCCCAAGCTTTGGACAGATGTGGTATGTTAATCTGTTAGAATCTTGGGCCGACTCTTCAACACCAAAAGGTTCGCCTAAAGCCGTCGTTCTCCGTAAACCGAGGCAATCCGTAGGTACATGATCATTCGATTACCTGACAGGTTATACTTAATGCGCACACAGTTACCGAGTAAAACGTTTGGTTCAAAATTTCACCTCTCATTTAAGTAGTTTATGTTTCAAAATAATTCTTCATTCAGATTACCAAACTTTGTTCCATCTTCCAGAGAGAAGCTTCAAAGAAAACCCTAGAGATTTTCTCCAACTCAAACCTTCGTCAATCATTCCATTCGGTGTGATAATGTCTTCTCGTTCATCTCCCGAGCCTACGGATCGTGATGGATACAAAAATGCGTTCGAACGCATGCGCAAATCGTTCGATATTCCAGACAATGTGATGGTGAGGATGCTCTCGGAGGCCGAGCTTCGAGAATGGTGATTCAAAGACGTAGTGAAGCCTTCTGAGATAGTCATGAGCTTGAGACATATCGAATGGCTTCGCTTCCCTCTCCCGGCGCTGCTTGTTCAGATAATTTCAAACTCCGGGGCTCACATTTCGCAATTCCTTCCAAATGCCATTCAATCTATAGTCGGGGCCCAGATGATAGGGAGTCTTAGGAATGTCAATATTCAATCGGACGACATTTACGCGTGCTTCACCAAGTCTACGAACAAGGTGATAGAGGGAAAGCCTTGGAAAACTTTCTACCTCTCTCCCAAAAAGGATCGGACAATGTTCACCGATTTTGATAGCTCCCATCGAAATTGGGATAAGTACTTCTTTGCTGTTGGAGGAGCATGGTACCCTGAGTACGTGCCTCAGGAAATTTTTCCCCTGGCCAGGGTGTTTATAAAAGGTGAATCATGTTTTTCATTAATTTTAATGTGAATTAATCGTATCTGGATGATTGTCGAGTATTTTAACTTTCTGTACTGCTGCTTCGGTTTTTCGTGCCAGATTTTTCTTGGCCTCAGGTCAGCATGAGTTCTGAGCGACAGAGCAAGTTGACAGAGAAGGGGCTTCTTCACGAATCTAAGGAGAATGCCATTAGTATCAGGGGTGTACTGAACTCCTACTGTATGCAGATTATGACTCGGCTCTGCTTCGTGGATCGAGTCGACCCTGGAGCTGTGCGGGTTAGATCGCAGAAGGGTGACATGGCCCTAGGTAAGATTACTGCGGCATGCGCGAAGCAGCTGGGAGCTTTCCTGAAGAAATCTCCTCCTACTCCTTCAACTTTGTCACTGACGAAAGCTGAGTTCGAAAGGGCGTGCACTGAAACCTTCAACGCGTGTGCCAAGCATCAAGGGGTCCCAGAGGGTAAAAAGAAGGAGGGTTCTGGCCTAGCTACAGAGTCTTCCCCTGACAAGTCCGGCCTATCGCGCAGGTCTTCTCGCATCCAAGGGCGGTCGTCCATGCCTTCTGACGCTCTGCAAATCAAGCCTCTTCAGCAAGTGCCTTTGCCTACAGACGCCTTGGGAAAAAGAAAGGAGCGTGAGGAGTCCTCTTCCGAAGATTCGGACGACAGGAAGTGCATTTCGTCGAAGCTTCGGATCCCGAAAGGCTCTGTCCCCCCTCCTCAAGGATCTGCTCTAGCAATCGCCAAACTTTCCCCTGGTAAATTGCCAACAGGTCAGGCCCTCTCGTTGTGCAAAAAGCCACGGGGATTTACCCCTGCTGGGCGTTTACCTGGGGCATCTTATGTTACTCCTGCAACTGGATCTTTCCTGGTAGCGGGCTCAGAAGGAGTGGCTCATGTAGAGGGCGCTTCCTCTACTCCTTCCAAATTACTAGGAGAGGCGACTGGAGACGGAGTGCAGGATGGCTTACCGATGGAGGTGAAGTCGCCTGCTGTTTGCGCGAAGCTATCAGAGGCATTGACCTCTGCTTCTGATTTAGCTGAAGGGTCTGTCGTTTGCCATAAACGTGGCTCAGAGGGCAGGCGCCCTTCCTCTGCCTCTCGTAAGAACAAGCTTCTAGAGGATGCTTTCGGGGAGGGTTTTGAATCTGCGGATATTATTTCTCTGCCAGTTGAGGCAAGTAAGGTCGTTGAGCCCGAAACTATCCTTGGGGGCCAGGAATCAGGGGCTGTCAAAGTAACAAGTGTTGACAGTCTCTGTGTTGACGTTTCTTCATTGCTGCCTGCCGCTTCTGAGTTTCATCCAGGAGATGTCACTTCTATGTCCCCGAAGGGTACTAACACTTTTGAATCTCCTAGCGCTTTCTTGGAGCAGCTCACGTCTTCTGTCGTGCAGACGCCTCCCTAGTGATTTGGGTGAGGATGATAGCTTGTTTGTACGTCCTTTGAAGACACATTCTTCTGGCGCGGGGACAGTTGCGTTGGCGTCTGATAGCATTATGGTATCGACGTTAGCAGAAGGTGAGAAGCCAGTTGCCCCCGTTGCTTCTGCGGCTGCATCTGCAGGGGGAGAAGCAAGTGACAGAACAGGAGTAATGTCGGAATATGGCCCCTCTGCATCTAACGAAGTCATGGAGGAAATGCTACGCATAAGCAGACCCCATCTACCTACAGAAGCAATTGGATCTTTAAGTGGACAAGACGATTTGTTGCAGCAAGTATCAGACCATATCTGGATGGTGAGTTAATTAAAAAATTAAGCTCTTTTCGCATTTTGTTATATGTGTGTAATGTTATTTGTAATGGGCATAATCGATTTGTCACAGAGTTATGTATGTGCTTCGGCTGCAAGGCGAGAGTATGCGGCGGCTATGCAGAATGGAGCCAAACTGGCAGAGCAGATGGCGAAATTAGAAGAGGAGCGGTCAGGGAGAAAGATGGCTGAGGCGAATCGAGATGTGCTGGTGGAGGACATCAAGAGGCTAGAAGCAGAGTTGGCAGAGGCGAAAAAGAGGGTGGCCGCCACGGAGGAGAAGCTGGTAAGCACTGTCGGGCTTAAAGTAGAGCGAGACAAACTGAAAGCTGACTTGGTGCATATGACCAATAAGTGGATGGAAAAAAGCCAATTCTGCGTTCAGCATGAAGCCCGCATGGAGAAGCTTAGCAGTATGATGAGCGACCTTGAAGAAGATATTGTATCGTTGCAGTCCGATAAGGAGACTTTAGAGAAAGAGAAAAAAGAGCTGGAGCAAAGGGCGAACAGTCTTGAGGCCAGCGCAGCAGAGGCCAAGAAGCAGAAGTTAGAAACTGAACTTCTGTTTGGGAAGAAGTTGAAGGAAGCAGAAGAGGTACGCGACTCATCTTTTGTTATTGATGCATTAGAAAATTAATGGGCCCATAAAACACGTGTGTTGATTCCGTGATGTTTTTTGTTCTTGCAGAGGGCAGCAGAGGCAGCTGTTGAAGCCACTAGGCAGCGTATTCGAGATCGAGAGATCACCGAACGCAAGCTTGTGAGAGTGGCAGAGGTGGACACTGCCAAGTATCTGGATTTGGCATTACGTAATAAGAAGCAGACCCCAGAGGAGAAATGGGCAAAACTGGAGATGTACTGTAAGAACGTTGATGTAAAGATAGGAGAGTATGACGTCGACAAGTATTTGAATGAGCTTAGGGATTTGCAGATTTCTTATCCGCCGTGTCATCTGGAGAAATTGAAGCTGAGG
The DNA here is from genome assembly GCF_963169125.1 of Humulus lupulus. Lineage (NCBI taxonomy): Eukaryota > Viridiplantae > Streptophyta > Magnoliopsida > Rosales > Cannabaceae > Humulus > Humulus lupulus. Next base: position 27,607,442 of record NC_084797.1, read on the forward strand.
GGCGATACGCTGGGATCGATATATAATGCCAACGGGGAAGCCGCTGAAGATAGTGTTGTCAATGTGGCTTCTAATAAAAAAGCATCAGGTTCTGCCTCTGTAGCTGAGGGCAAGTCAGAGGGTGAAAGAGGTGCCGTAGAATAAACGACTCACTTTTGTTTTGTTTCCCTTTGTCATTAACTTCTGTAAATAAATTCTTTGGGCTCTCCAGGCCGTTAGTCTGTAATTGATTGTAATAGAACACATTGCTAATACAAGTTGGACTTTGTTTCCTGTTAGTTGCCTTGGTATGTGTACTGTATGGGTTTGTTGTCGTTTTAGGGCTTAATTGAATGCGTGTTAACAGGCGTATGTCGTATGACGTACTTGGATCAGGAGCTTCATAGATCCTTTAGGCCTTTGCGTGCGAAATACAGCGAAAGATTATACAGATGGTGGGAGAGAATGCCCAGTTAAGTGTTGTATGATTGTTCCATCTTTGTGTTTTGGTGATGGGTTGGGGCTGACAACATTGTCGTTGCAGGTGAGCACCGTGAGTGGACGAAGGTTCCCTTTTTAAGGAGAATCTTTGACAACCCACAGTGGCTTTACTCAACGTGGGCTCTGGAAGAACTTATCAGAAGTGGCATCCCGTACTATATATCTTGTGAACGCTACGGGTTAGACTATCCGATGCTAGAGAGTGCGATGGCAGAGTACATATGTCATATTGAATGGGATTAATTATGGACAAGAGAATAGAGCAATTATGAAGTCAGGGGTAGATATTGCCATTAATGTAATATAACTTATAAATAACAACTTCTGATTTATTGCTATTTTTTTAGTGTATATCGACTTTTGATTCCATGCATAGCATTTGTCAATTGAAGTTACTGTACAAATATTGAGAGAGGAATTGAGTAAATGTGTGTGTGCCCGCACTTAGCATCTGCTAATTTAAGTTGCTGTGATAACTGTGTCTTACACCCGCGATGTGGGCAATATTGCTGGGTGGTGCACCTCCTTACGCATGTGTAGTAGTTGTAGTGGTCTTGTTCGGGTCTGGTCATGCCCCTGGGGATGGAAACTTTCCCATTAGATCAGAGGGGTTGACATGATCCGGACCGAGTGCGGAGGTCATAGCGTAGAACAGGGCATCGAAGCAGATGCAAAAAGGTCAAGATTGTGGGGCGGGTATCTTTCCAGTGCATTCATACTGTGTAGTGTGGTGGGGGGAGCTTGGGCTTTCGTGCATCCTGCCAGAGGCACTCATTGTGCAGGATATGGGTGCGACTGCGGGAAAAGTTCCTCCCGGCCTTGGATTGCCAAACCAGTTGGTGTATATTGGAGAGGAATCCGAAGCATGACAGCAGGTGGTTCTGCTGTGATAGTCAGGGCAGATCAGACGGCTAGAGGCGCTCCTCTTATGCGGGTAAGAGGATAGGGTTTGCAGTGCACCTCCGTTGGTCGGCCAGATCAGCATAGTCAAGGCAGATTAGACTGCGAAATGGCTGGCCGTAGCTCCCTGTGAGCTTAGTCAAGTCAGATTAGAATGCAGTACAAAATCCAGTGAAGCGTGCATGCAGAAGCGGTAGGATCTTGTATATATGCTGTGTGTAGTGGCCTTGTTGCCATGAACTGTTGAGATTCAGTCTGGTTCCAACGTGCAGGGTGCGAACCTTGCTATTTTTTATCATCGCTTTTTGTTTATTGAAGCGTAGGCATGTGTTTTGAGATGTAAGTCATGCGTTGTATGTGGTGGCAACTTCATGCATTAGATGATTGTTTATTTATAGCCATTGTGGTAGGTGATTTTTGAGTACACGTGATTAACGTTACAAAGTTAGGTGAGGATGTAATTGAGGAACCCCCTTGAGTAAAAAGTGAATTACCACGTGTCGGACTTGGTGTAATGTGGTTGAAAATAACGTCAAGGAATTGAATACATAAGAAAAATTTCAAAGCATGTGAAAAAATGGAAAGTTGTTGTATTACTTTTGAATTGCACAGTACAGCTATTAGCAATAGTATTGCTTTAAAGACATTGAATTCCAAGTACGGGGTACGATTTTCCCACTACGTACATTCTTTAGAGTGTAAGACCCTCTGCCTAATACTTTGATGATTTGGAAAGGCCCTTCCCAGTTAGGCTCTAGCTTCTTTTTGTTGCCAGTGACCTTACGCAGAACCCAATCTCCTTCTTGAAATGTGCGTAAGTGGACCCTTTTGTTGTAGTAGCGTTCTGCTGCCTTCTGATAATTTTCCAGTCTCATTTGGGCCATTGTACGTGTTTCTTCTAGAAGGTCTAGGTTGTGCAGTAATTGAATGGTGTTCGTTGTTGGGTCAGATGCAATCTCTGTCCGAAGTGTAGGCAGACCGACTTCTGTTGGGATGATAGCTTCTGTTCCATAAACCATGGCGTAGGGAGACTCCCCCGTGGAGGATCTTTTTGCTGTTCTATAAGCCCATAACACTTTCGGTAATTCTTCTATCCATGCTCCTTTTTTGTCTTCCAAATTCTTCTTAATGTTGGCAAAGATGACTTTGTTGGAAGCCTCTACTTAACCATTGCCCTGTGGGTAAGTAACAGAGGCGAAGCTTAGCTTGATCTTGTACGTGTCGCATAGTTCTTGTACCTTTGCATTTTGGAACGGAGTGCCGTTGTCGACGACTATCTCCCAGGGTATTCCAAATTGACATATAATATGCGTCCAGATGAATGACATAGTGTCTGTTTTGCTGACCGTGACGTACGCCTCTGCCACAACCCATTTTGTGAAATAGTCAGTGGCTACAAGAGCATACCGTCGTCCTCCAGCGGCCTTAGGTAGTTCACCTACCACATCCATACCCCATTTTGCAAATGGCCAAGGTGCAATGATGGAGTGTAAGGTTTGAGCAGGTTGATGGATGGTGGGTGCAAATCGTTGGCATTTGTCGCATTTTTTGGCATAATCCCGCGCTTCTGTCATCATGTATGACCAGTAGTACCCTGCTGTAAGTGCCTTGTGTGCCAAGCTCCGTCCCCCTGTGTGATTTCCACATGTCCCCTCATGTATTTCTTCTAACAATTTTTTAGCTTCTGATGGGCGCAAACATCGTAGGTATGGTCCATTGAAGGATTTTCGGTACAACGTTCCATGGATCATGGAATAGCGTTGTGCCCGAAGTCGCAGAAGTTTTGCATCTTTTGGATTAGGTGGGAGCTCGGAGGTGGTCAAGTACTTGATGATCAGATCTATCCAGCATTCAGGTTCTGACGAGGTGGAATAGACTTCCATATTTTTGCTTGATCGGCTTATGGATATGGAGGACTGGCGTGTGCATCCTCCTGCAGAAGCTAATTTGGCAAGAGCGTCGGCCTTCTGATTTTGCTCCCTGGGTACTAGTATGAGTTCAAACTGGCGAAAATGCGATCACAAGTCAGTTACCTTCTGTAGAAGGCTAACCAGATCGGGTGCTTTGGTGTCGAAATTTCCAGCCACTTGTTCTATCATAAGCTACGAATCACCTCTGACGTTCAAACGTTGGATTCCCATTTCTCGTGCGAGTTCCAAACCATAGATTAGTGCCTCATATTCTGCTTCATTATTCATTGCGGATTGCTCTAAACGGATAGCTTCTTCAATTTTGAGTCCTGAGGGAGCTTCTAATACGACGCCAATACCAGCTCCTTGGGAATTGGATGCTCCGTCAGTGTACATTGTCCACAGCCATTGATCTTCTGATTCTAGTAATTCTGGCAGGGCGTCAGGAGTGAATGACTGAATTTCAACCAGGAAGTCAGCGAGTAGGATTTTTGCGGCAAAAACTGAATATCGTATGTCCCAAGCTCAATGGCCCATTTAGATAATCTTCTAGAAAGGTCGAGCTTACTCAGTACCTGCTTTAATGGATAGTCCGTATATACGATGATCGTGTGGCTTTCGAAGTATTGTCGTAACTTCTTTTTGGCCATGAGGAGTGCGAGTGCCAATTTTTCCATCATACTGTATCGGGTTTCAGCATCTAACAACATCTTGCTGCAGTAGAACACTGACCTCTAACGATTGGCTTCTTCTCGAAAAAGAACGGAACTTACAGCGAATCGCGAGACAGACAAATATAAGGATAAATCTTCATTAGCAATAGGAGAGCTCAATATAGGAGGTGAGCTCAAATAAGTCTTCAACTCGTCCAATGCTTTTTGTTGTTCTGGTCCCCAGGTGGTGTTCGTAGACTTCTTTATGCACTGTAAGAAGGGTTGGCAGCGGTCCGACATTCGTGATATGAATCGACTTAATGCTACTATTTTGCCGGTCAGAGCCTGTATGTCTCGGATGGTTCGGGGTTCCTTAATTTCTGAGAGGGACGCAATCTGAGTTGGGCTCGCCTCGATGCCCCTCTAACTGAGGATGTATCCCAAGAACTGTCCGAAGGATACCCCAAAGACACATTTCGTGGGGTTTAATTTCATTTTATAGGCATCAAGGATGTCGAAACATTCCGTCAGGTCGTCTATATGTGAAGAGCTTTATTTGGACTTGATGACCATATCGTCAATATAAACCTCCATATTTCTCCCGAGTAATGAGGAAAATAGCTTGTGCATCAACCTCTGATATGTCGCACCTGCATTCTTTAGACCGAAGGGCATAACTTTGTAGCAGTATAAGCCATCTTCTGTTACGAATGCTGTATGAATCCTATCCTCTGATTTCATGGGGATCTGATTGTAGCCTAAGTAGGCGTCGAGGAAGCTCATCCTTTCATATCCTGCAGTGGCGTCTATCATCTGATCGATCTTTGGTAGAGGGTAGCTATCTTTGGGACAGGCTTTGTTTAGATTTGTATAGTCTATGCATACTCTCTTTTTCCCATTCTTCTTTGGGACCACGACGGGGTTGGTAAGCCAACTGGGGTATAAACATTCTTCGATTGCCCCCGTGCTCAGGAGCCGTTGGACTTCCTCTTGTATGACTTGATTCACCTCTGGAGCGAATCTCCTCTGCTTCTATTTAACGGGTGGGAAGTAGTTGGAGATATTCAAGCTGTGGCTCATGACAGAAGGGTCTATTCCGGGTATGTCGTGTGGTGTCCAGGAAAAAGTTCTCATTCTGGTTTGGAGAAATTGTACGAGGGTCTGCCTCTCATCTTCACAGAGCTTGGTACTTACCAGGACCGTTTTTGTAGGGTCAGCGTCGTCCAGACCTACTTGTTCTAAGGTATCTAGTGTAACTTGGGGTTTTTCTTGGTCTTCTTCTAGATTGATTCCTTTTAGGCACGCTGGTAGGTACTGCTGTAATTGCTATTTGTCGGGAGAGTCTTCATGGGAGGCAGAGCTATTTATTTCTTTTAAGGTAAGGAAGCACTTTTTGGCCTGCTTCTGGCAGCCTTTGATGTTGACAGTGTATCGGCCGTTGAGTGATTGACACCGCATCACCTGATGTAGAGTGGATACTACCCCCTGCATCCGGTGGATCCAACCTCTCCCCATGATGGCGTTATAGCTCGTGGTGGAGTCTATAATGAGGAAGTCTACTGGAAGGGCGCGTTCTGCAGCTACCACAGTTAATCGAACGACGCCCTTCGGATAGACTCTGTGGCTATTGAATCCCAGAATGGGCATGGTGGACGGTCGGATCTGATCCTCCTCTAGTCCCATTTTCTGGAAGGCTTCCCAGAAGAGGATGTCGACCCCACTACCCCCATCGATCAGAACTCTGCCCAGCTAGCAGTGGTCAACTTGTAAGGAAATGACGAGTGGATCGTCATGAGGCAGGTGGACGCCCTTCAGGTCTTCGTCAGTGAAGGTGATAGCAGAGGCTGTGTAGCTTCTTTCTTCTGAAGTGACGAGATTGACTACGTGGCCTAATGATTTATACCGCTTCACTCGTTCTTCCATCCTTTTATGGATTTTAGTCGCGTGCTCTTGATTATCGGTGGGTTCTACGATTCCGTGGATCATAAGGACTTGTTTAAGAGGCTCCGGGGTACTGTCAGAGGCGGTGTGTACGGGGTCTGACGCCGGCGGAGCGGGGGCAGAAGCTGTGTTCTGCCGCGAGGCGGCTAGTCTGCCTGTCTCCTTGATGTATTGGGTAAGCCGCCCACTCCTCATGAGGGCTTGGATCTGATTGTTCAGATTGTGGCATTCAGCGATCGTATGACCGTGATCTTTGTGGAAGAGACAGTATCTGCTTTTATCCCTTCTATCAGATGGAGTGTTAATTTTGTAGGGCTCTCGCCAGATAGGCCTATCTTTATTTTCTTCATAAATGACTTCTTGCGGGACGGTGTATTCGAAGGATGGGTACCGCGATGGCTGTCGATCCTGTCTTGGCCTTTTTCCTTCCTTCGTATGATCTGTTTGGTTCCGCTTCCTCTTGTCATCCCTGGCAGGTGGTGGAGGGTTATTTGCTGGGGGAGCAGAAATGAGTGCAGTCTTCTTCTGTGCGCGCTCTCGAAATTCTAGGACCCTGAAGACGCCCTCCGCTCGGGTCTGCACGTCTGCCATGTCGTATGGTGGTGTCATAGTGAGATTCTCATGCAAGAGTGACCCCACCTGCAAGCTTTTGACGAAGAGATTTGCTGCGGTGAGTGGGTCGACGTCGTGGATTTGATGCACGAGGTCAATGAAACGCTGTAAATATGCCTTTGGATGTTCATTCTCCCCTTGTTCAATTCGATAGAGATCGGCCATTGTTCTGGGAGCCTCTCGGTTCGCGCTGTACTGCTGTAAGAAGGACCGTCGGAGATCATTAAAACTGTTGAGTGATCCGGCCTTTAATTGTCGGAACCATAACAGAGCCGGCCCGGAGAAAGTTGTTGAAAAGACTTTGCATTGTATGGCTTCGTTATTAGCTTCTAATGCCATCTTTTGTTGAAATTGAAATAGGTGGTTTAGCGGGTCTCCCTTTCCATTGAATGCAGGCAGGGAAGGGATGATGAAGTCCCGTGGCTTTGGCTCATTCAGAATCCATTCCGAGAAAGGCGATTTTTTAGTGGTTCTTGATACAAGATCCAAATGGTCGGTGGCGTAGGCGAATCGCCCATCTGAGAACTTCTGCATCATTTCCCTCATCATGTCCTCTTTCCAGCTATCCAAGAAACAGATCGAGGGAACACGACCTTCAGAGGGAGAATCGTGTGCGACTTGAGGTACGGTGTGTTGAGGCCGGGCGTCGGTTGTTGGCTGAGCGGGTCCAGCAGGCTCTGCTTCGGCCCGCCCTTGCGTGCCAGAGGTTGGGGCTTGTCGCCCGTCGGTCCCAGAGGATGGGGGGATGGCTTGTGATTGCCCGTTACCCGGGTTCGTGTTGTGAGGTGGGGGATTAACACGGTCGACTAGAACGTCAGATCTGTTAGAATCAAGATTCTCGTGGGCTTGGGTGTTGCGAGTTGCGCCAGCGGACCTGCGCAGCTCAACAATCTCTGCTTCAAGCCTAGCTTGGGCTTCGGTTAATGTCTTGATTGCCTCGTCGGACCGCTGCTGGCTTGCCTCCAACAGACGACACATCCTTTCGATCTGGTCGCTCATGTCCGTCGGAGGGACGCTTTGTGCAACTGGGCTCGAAACTCCGTTGCCTTTGGGTGGCATAACTTCTGGGATTGCAGTGGATCTTGATTTCTTGGTTCGACGACGTGGCTAAGGCCGATACGTTTATCGACTTCCCACAAACGGCGCCAATTGTTGGGGCAACAATTTGCCTTTCTATATATGGAGGTAAAGACCCGACAATGTTTGGAAACTTGCTTCTTCTCCGGTGATGAAATCTGCCTTTGACTCGTCGGGATTTCCTGCAAGAAAGACACTCCGATGCTTAAGTCAGTTCAAAGTTCGATCGCTTTTTTCTCCTCAAAATCTCATATTTATAGGATGAAATATATAAGACAGTTAGTTGGTCCAAGTGGACCCTGAAAATGAGGAAGGAGAATAACTAAATTTCCCTCAAAAAATACCAACTTTTAAGATGTCTTGCACAGAGGTCAGAGGCGCGGATTGCCTCTGACCTACAGCTTCTGCCTTTGGAACATCCCTTTGTCTAAACGCTCCGTTTTGAATATTTGATAAATGAGGCAAGTGTTTTCGGGCCGAACATTTTGGGCCCAACACCTCGATAAATGAAGATTTAGATTAAACAAAACTGCAAGATTAGGTTTCTATTACTTAATTGAGCTCTAACCTCTTGACTCCATATAATAAGTCATTTGATCCTTTTTTATTTTTCTCTTTTGGTTATTACAGAGGAAGACAAATGTGAGATATATATATATATATATATTTCTTCATAAGTAATTGTAAAGAAGGACATATATGGGAAAAATGCAATACTAATCCCATACGAGAATATGCCCATTTAATGGGTTAAAATAATTGGGAGATTCTACACTAAAAGCCCTACACTGCTATTTATAGAGTTTTTATTTAATTTAATTTTATTGGAATACTGCTTGACCATGTGAGATTATGGTATATAAAACATATTTTAACAAAGGTTTGATAAAAACTTAATCGGATAAAAATATTTTCTTTATTAATAACATAAGCCTTTTATGCCACTACATAATTCTCTATTTAAGGAAGGTTTTATTAAAAATTATTTACTATTATCAAGAAGATTACTTGATCATACCTTTGGCATATATAGATAAGTAGTTGTTCACTTCTTTTTGAATAATAATCAAGTTGTTGTTATTATGTGTTGTCAAATAAGGTTGTAGGATATTGAAGTTTACAAGGATTTTGAGGTTTCAGTTCAGGTTACAAATGTTGCAACAGTGGTTGCAGATGTTACACCTCAAGTTACTATAATAGAAGTTGCAAATATTGTCAATAGTTGCAATAATGGTTGCAAATATTGCAATGGAGGTTACAAATGTTACAGTAAAGGTTGCAGATATTGCCAATGAGGTTGCACCTTAGGTTACAAATGAGGATTTACTTTAGGTTGCAAAGGTTGTAATAAATGTTGCAGATGTTGCAAGGTTGCCAAAGAGGTTTGCTCATGTTACCAAAGAGGTTTCCATACAACCCCGTACAACTCATGACAACTTAAAAATTCATATGTTATTTCATCCTTATGCAACTCACTACAACTTCAAATGCAATCTCATGCAACCTAATGCAACTAATAGCAACTTAAAAAATTTATAAGCTCCAGAAAAATGATGTTACACTCTAAAATTGCTCTAAATCAATCTATATATTTTCTGAATTTTTCTCTTTTTTTTATTCAACTTTTTCTAAAAAAAATATAATAATACTAGCAATTAACGCTATTTTATTTATAAATATCTATCTATATATAATAATAAATTAATTACTATTAACTCTATTTTATTTTATCTTAGTTTTTAAATATCTATATATAATAATAAATTAATTAATTAATTTAATGAGATATATTCAAGTGTTTTTTCAAATGAGAGATATTTTTTAAAAAATATTATAATTAATATGAAACGTACATGCATATATAAATATATATTTAAATGACTAAAAATTAAACTACAACACAATTTTATAAAAGAAAATATATTCTGATATACTCTATTTTAGTCAAAAATTTTTTTTCGAAAATTCAATAGTAACTCTTTGTTCAATAAATTTGTAATAATTTATTTTACAATTTTCAAAATAAAAAGTCTAAATAAGTAATCGACCAAAATACATATGGTTTAAATAATCTATGTATATATTCTTATTTTTTAACGTTTTGACAAAACACGAGATCTAAAAGTTAATTTTTTAAAATAAATGCTTAAACAAGTAATCAGCTAATATAGAAGGTTCCAATTGATGTGAACCATTACACAAAACATATTATATATATAATTTACTTTTTATAAAAAAAAAAATAACATTTTGAATACATACATGGTCCATAGGTTAATTTTTTAAAATAAAGGTTCAAAACGGGTAATTGGTCAATATAGAATGTTCAAATAATCGATCTATCTATTTCTATTTTTAACATTTTGACATAAAAAAAATGAGGTCTAAAAGTTAATTGTTAAAAATAAAAGGTAATCGACCAAAATAATTATTATACAAAACATAAATTTCTTTATACATAATTTAGACTTTTATAAGAAAAATCATGCAAAGTGTATAATAATAATAATAATAATAATAATAAATATATAAATAAAATTACGCGTACAACAAACTGTTTGAATTTTATTTTCAGCACTTTAATTCCTCGTTATACAATGAACACAATCATAAAAAATTGGGTCAAGATGCGTCCACGTATCTATATAACGAGCATGTTGTACATGTACGGTAAAAAAGATTCATTACCACACAATCTTCTAAAAAAATGTAAAAATATATTTTTTTAATCATTGCAAAAAACAACATAATGTGCGATTATGTTTTCTAATTTATAAATAATACTGAATTTCAATACGATATGAACTCATAATACATGAATTTCATTACGATATAAACTGTTGTTTAAAATATATATCTATTTATAAAAAGTGTGTGGATAACAAAAATTGTTGGTTTTAATGGTTTCTTTTGTTAACTTTAACTAATTTTTTTGAATATGTAATGGAATATACTTTTAAAATAAATTAAAAATATGTATTTATTAATTATATTAATATAAATTCAAATATTATAAAATATCATTGTTATAATTAGATATTTATTAATTATATTAATATAAATTCAAATTTTATAAAATATAATTATTATAATAATACATAATACAAAATTAGGTATTTAATAATTATTAAATTAAATATATATTTATTAATTATATTAATATAAATTCAAATATTATAAAATGTTATTATTATAACTAGATATTTATTAATTATACCAAAATGTTATCATATTATTTAAAAAAAAACATAAAAAACACAAGCAATGTTTTGGTTTAATTTAGATAATATAAATTCTTGATTTTAACAGTTTCTTTTGTTAACTTTAATAGAATATTCTAAATATTTAATAGTATAAAAAATATATATTTATTAATTATATTAATATAAAATTAAATATTATAAAATATCTAGATATTTATTAATTATACTATAAGGTTATCATTTTAAAAAAAAAACATAAACAATATTTTTGTTTAATATTTTTAATATATTTATGTCATTATCTAAATAAAACTAAGTAAAATGTGCATTGTATGTTGATTGCACCATATAAATATATACGAAGCCTTCATAAGTATTTAAAGAGTGATTGGTATGGGGGTTTGGTTTGGCGGGAATGAGAATGTCAAATCTAACTCATATTTGTTAAATTTATTTTTAATGATTTGAGAGTTTGTATTTCTAAATGAGTCTAATTTTTTAGTTTAATTTGAAAGTAATCTTAACTCTTTTAAATACTTGAGTTTCATATTTTCTTAATCTAAACTCCTTCTAACTCTATTTCCACAAATTCAAACCTCATATCAAACTCTCTCTTAATGCACAATATATTGTTTTTAATTTAAAAAATATAATTTTCTACACATGTCTTTTTTTTTTTGAAAAATTCTGCACTTGTGTCTTTATCAGTATCTAAATTGTATAATGAAAATCCCCACTTAACCCAATTTCACATTCATTCCCAAAGAATATTATATACATTCATATATGCAATTGTGAAAATTAAATAATAAATTTTTACAAAGAAAAATTAAATAATAAAAGTTAAGGGGAAATTTCCCCTTTCTTTCCAAGTTAACTTTTATTCCACGGAATGAACCCCACCCACTACCGGAGCGGGTCCCACGGCCAAAGAAATTTATAAAAAAAGTCAACATTATTCCTTCTCTCTTATTAATGGAAAAGTCCAAACGAATCAGAAGCGTTGATATTATGAAAGGGGAGAACAAGGGTGCAGATCGAACTAAAAATGGAGGGAGGGATCTCATCCGCATTCGGCGTTGGAGTCCAGACGAAGCCGTTACGCATAAAAACAAATGGGCCCTTCCTTGATTGCAACAGGTTCTGCTATTTTCTTAGGTGCCCCTCAGTTTCTTCGTTGGCAACATCAACTTCACCCAAATCTGTGGAATGGACATTATTCCACTCTAGGATGGGTGGAATTCTCATTCAATTCCATAGTATGTATCTTTTTGCCCTATTTACCCTTTTTCTTCTCCTTTCTTCATCTCGTTTTCTCACCTGTAACTTTTCTTGCCCATACTTGCCAAGCCTCAGAGATTTGCTGACGTCTGATTCCTTGCTGCCGAGGTCTGTATCTCACTCCAATTCTTCTCGATTCTATGATTTTTTTTCTTTCTTTCTTTTTATTAGAGATCTTCGAAAGTGTGTGTATATATATGTGTGTGAAATCACTTCTTCCTACTAGATTAGGATTGATTTTTTTTTTTTTGGTCTGCTGGACAGGTTTATAGGTACTACAGAGCATCAAATTGAAAATTAAAAGAACCATTATGTTTCTTTCATGGTTGCTTAAATAGAAATCAATCTCATGGATGATTTTATGGAGATGGATAACTTTGCTGCATTGCCAGTCATTGAAAGTGGAAGCAACTGTGTCAGATCAACCTGATGGTGGTGAAAGCCTTAAAGCTGCTGATCTTGATGTTGTGATTTCAAAGGACTGTAAAACTGGAGGAGAAGTTAGAGGAAATTGTGAAAGAAAAAAGAAAAAATGATTTTGAGATGGCACTGGGTGCAGGCCGAAAGCAGCTTGAGGCATCAGGTACATTGGTGTTATGATTTATGTAGATCAATAGTAAATGTTGGGAGCATAATTATGATATGCTGATATATGGAGATGGAATTATGTTTGAGAATCCTATATGGTTCTTCTGCTATACAACACATGATTGAACTTGTAATAAAAATCTGTAATTTGGAGACGTATATAATGATAAATATCAAAATGAATCTTCTGGTTTCCTTGTTATAATAGTATGTACAATTTCAAGCATTGTTTTTTTCATCAAGTTGCTGATAGAGTGTGACTTGAAACTATAAATCTGGTGAAGAGATATATGTACTTGCAGAGACTTGTTTTAAGACACAAATCAAAAATCAATTTATGTAAATCACAGTGATAAGCCTATTCAAAACCGCTACAAAGTGCACTGTGTTCTTTCATTGTAGGTGGCTCATCCCAATCAAGTAAGTACTATTACTTGTTGACTTTTTTGTTTTCTTTGTTCACCTAGAAAAACAAAAGAGTCAGCAGTTTGCAATAAATATTGCAATAATGCTTCTTTATAATGTTTTTTTTCTTTAAATATGTTAAAGGAAAAACTATAATAATCCAAAATGACCCAGAATGTAACTTAAATATGTAATTATAAATTACATAAACATCCATTCAAAAAAGAGTCAATCATTTTCTCCAATGTTCACATGGGATTGATTTATAACAGATTTTGCAAAAATAGCAACTTGCCAGTCATCAAGCATGGTTTAGCACCATGACGCTAGTAAAAAAGAAACACCTAATAGGGGTAGCAACTTGCATGTGTTTCCTCCACTTCAACTCATCTACGTCACTCATGAAATTTTTATATAAGTAAATAGTATGAGTCAGATTACATTTACCTAGCTGACCAAGGACCCCTCCCTCACTTTAAGTTCACCATATTACTTCCAAAGTAGAAATAACAAAAAGTGTCAAAATATGTGTACCAGTTCCATACCATAGAGTCTGACGTTAGGCTTGGTTTGTTATAGTCAGAATTCATAACCCCCCACACAAAAATATCACATATAGACAAGAATATTATAGTGTACAAGTCTAACTTTGTCATTGACATAATAAAAGACACCACAGAAACTCCAAAAAGTTTTCCTTACTTTCCAGGAACATCCCAATTCCCAGGGACCATTTTCAATCCTTAAAGGGAATTCTCAAAGTGTGTTCTGGTTGACTGATTAAATAGTACAAGTATGAAACATTTTTAGTAAACAAAATCATCACAAAAACAACGGCATTTCAAGTTTATGCACTTTCATAATCAATGCTGCAATTCCATTAGGCTGACAATGCTGCAATTCAGGAACACTTAATAAACTCATTTATTGAAAAAAATAAAAATAAAAAATACTTGGACAAAGAGTACTTTCATTTTTGTGATTTTGTGAGAAATTTTCCAGGGTAGCAGATAAAAATAGGGGGACCAAAACTGAGTAACGATCATATATAATAATCCTCCAACAGTTATCCAAATTTCAAAGATGTTTTGTTTTCTCATTAACCACACATCGTTATCTTTACAGCAAGACATGAAAACATAAAAAAAAAAAAAAAAAGACCGGGAGAGCTCTCAATGGGTATTCTTCTTTATTTTTTAAAATAACTCACCAAAACACTAATTTATCTATTTTACCTCAAATTTTTACTTTACACTATAGATCAACTTCACTATTTTTTTTTCTATATTATTTAAATATTATATTTTAAATATATTTTATTCAATTTTAATATTTTAACTATAAATAATTAATATCAATATTTTTTTTTAATATTTATAATATTTGTCTATATTTTCTCAAACTATTAATATTGTAATATTATTATAATATAAATTATTTATACATTACATAAAGTATATGTATTTGGTAATCAAATTAAATTAAAAAATAATAATATATTAAAAATGATTTTTTAATGTGGCCTATGTATATGGAGAAATATATAATATATTTGTATATATGAAAAAAAAAACATAATATATATATCCAAATATACGGAGATAAAGAAAGAAAGAGAGTGAGTGAATAATAAATATGTTATTTATATATATGGTGAAATAAAAAAAATATTAAAATATTTTTGAAGGAGCTTAAAGTTTAGTTATATGTGGAGATGTACTATTCATGAGGTATATTAAGGTGTTATCGCTCATCCAATGAATATACATTTTAAGAGTTTTGAGCTATATTTTAACCAAATAATTATTATAGTTCTTCCATTGGGAGTGCTTTAAGAGTGATACTCATCGAGGCAAGGATGGTTGTATCATGAAATCATGGGGTTTCGAGCCACGCGAGATTGAGCTGGGGTTGGGGTTAGAGAAAGAATGGTGAGTCTGGAGTAGGATATTCAGGCATCTTTTCTAATTCTAATTGATTCAGAGGTAATAATATTTGTTAGTTAAGATTCAACAAAAATGGGTCTGTGTGACATTGTTTTTTGTTTTCAAAGTTATTTTTATCATAAATGAGAACAAAAAACTGTTTTTGTAGTTCTAAAAAAACAAGAAGTGTTTTGTTAATGTTTTCTAAAAGCAACATTTTAGTTTTTTTTTCTTAAATCTTAAATAAAATATTACTAAATATATTTACAAAAAGAAAAATCTTTTGAAGTTTGCAATAAATAATGTGAAAGAAAAAAAAATGAAAAATAAGGAGTGAGAAAGTAAGGAGAGAAAATTAGAAAAAATAGAAATTGAGAAGAGAGGAATTGATGCAAGAAAAAATGAGAAAGAAAGTGAAGAGAGAGAAGTGAGGAGAGTGAAAGTGATGAGAGAGGAAATGACGAGAGAGAAAATGATAATATAGTAAGTGATGAGAGAGAAAATGAGAATATAGTAAGTGATGAAAGAGAAAATGATGACATAATAAGTGATGCGAGATAAAATAAAGAGATAGAAAATGATGAAAAAGAAAATGAAAAGATAGAAAGTGAGAATAGATAAAATAATGAGAGAGAAAGTGAAGTGAGAGAAAGTGAGGAGAGAGAAATTAATGAGAAAGAAAATGTTTTGATAATAAATTATGTGAGATAATAATAATTAAAAAATGTTGTGAAAAAAAAGATAAACAAAATTTTTTTTTGAGAACAACAGAAAACAACTTTTTGTTGTTCTAAATTTTTTTTGTTTTTTATAACTTTGTTTTTAAAAATTGTTTTCTTAAAACAATGCCAAACACCCCTACTTGTTCTCAAAAAATAATTTTTAGCTTTTAAAACAAAAAACAGCTCTTTAGTTAAGGAGTCAAACACTCTCAAAGTAACTTCCACAAGATAAAAGTAAATAAAACCACTCACCCTTGGGAGAATCAACCTCAAAAAACTAGGGGTGAACATTTGACCCGCAAAACCTACAAACCCACTCGACCCGTAACCCGAAAAACTCATTTTTTTAACTAAACCCGTCGGATTCGAGTTAAATCTGGCCCGAACCCGACAGGAGTCGGGTTCGGGTTCGGGTTTTGCAATCTGGTTTTCACTTGGCAAGCTTTTCCAACTTCAGCTGCCGAGATCTCTTGTCCACTTCCAACTCTCATGGTCACCTCTCCATGAGCCAGCTTCCTTGAGGTACAAAGACTTTGCGAAGAAAAACAAGTATGATTAGTGGCTCCGAAATCAACTATCGAAGATGAAAATCACCTTTTACTAAACAAAATTCTAAAACAAGCAAATTAAATTTACCCTTCTTTTTGTCTTTCAGTTCAGCCAGGTACTTAGGACAATTCATTTTCCAATGACCATAAGCTCCACAATGAAAGCATGATCCTTTCAGTGCCTTCTTTTTAGAGTTCTTTGCAGAATTATTCTTCTTGGAAAACTTGTTGCTCTTCTCTGTTTGTTTGTCCTTTTTCTTGTCCTTTCCTTGTACACCCTTCCTTTTCTTCGAATTACCATTTGAAGTGGAATGCTTGGTTTTAGTAACATTTGCCTCTTCAACCTTGGTGGAACTTTTGTTTAGAGACTCAAAAGTTTGCAACTCATTTAGCAGTTGGGTCATGTTGTAATCTAACTTGTTGATAACATAGTTGGTAGTGAATGCCGCAAAAGCTGGTGTGAGAGATTCAAGTATCACACTTACTTGAGTTCTCTCATCAGTGGTTGCACCATGGATTTCTGCATCGTGCAATATGTTGATCATGTCTAGGACATGTTCTTTGACAGAAATATTTTTCTTCATTTTCATATTCATGAAGCTTTAGTAGCATCATGTCTGCACTTATCAGATTGCTGGCCAAACATGCCTTGTAGAGATTCCTAAATCTCATAGGTTGTTTCAACAGTTTCAAACTTCTTTCTAAGCACATCGCTCATACTAGCAAGCACATAACATTTGACCTTATTGTTATATAAGATCCAATTGTCATACTTTTCTCTAGCAGTTTTGGCAGCAGTGAGAGTAGGAACTTCATGACATTCCTCATTAAGGATAAACATGTGGTTTTCACATATCAAAACAATGTTCATGTTTGATTTCCATTTCATGTAGTTATCACGAGTCAATTTCTCTTTAGCAAGTAAGGCAGTTACAGGGTTTGGATTGGACATATTGCAGAAAATTAAATAAATAAAATATAATGAATTAATGCATATAATAAATATCAGTTTATATTTGGAATAGTAAATATGATGCATGAATGCAACACATAAAATAACACATAAAAAGTAGTTACTAGTCCACGATAGATTAATTTGAAAATTAATGGACTGCTTTAGGGTAGGTCAGACTAATCACAAATTAATCTTGAGATAAGATCTCAACTCCATAAGTGAAAACTTAAAAACTCATTTTTATCTTTTGATGACTTATGAATTACTGTTAGTTTGGCCAAGATGCACTAGTTGTGCTCGAAAGCGTAGATACATCACAAAAACCTATCTAGTCTAACTAGATCTTGAGACATGAACTTGAGGGTTGAGATTAATTAGCTTTCTTCCATGACTTCAACTACCACAAAAACCTTTAGAAATACACAAACTTTGACACAAAACAAAAGTTTAGAGATATCTATTTTTTATTGTTGGGGATTATGCTATAGATAACCTTTGGTTTGTGATACAACTCAAGACAAAAGATACAAGTAAATCAACCTTTGAGAATAGTTAAACACAAATTACATAAACACAATGAGATAAGAGTTTAGAGTGGACCTTCCTTGAAGAACAAACCCTAGGAAGCAAGCTATGATTTTATGTGAAACAAAAAAGTTGCAAGGCTTAACACAAATGAAGATTTATTTTCCAAAAATCTCTATTCCTAGCATTCTCTATGAAAATGCTTGAAGCTACAACAATGGAATAAGATTGGGATACACAAGCCTTGATCCTTCATACAAGCCAAGTTTTCTTGATGAATATCATGGAGAAAACTAGTAATATTGTATTGGAGCTAGAGAGAGAGAGAGTTCTTCTTTTAGAAAGATAGAGGTAAGTGATCAAATCACCAATTAACTCATATGAACCTCTTAAATAGTATAAGAACCTTATTAGACTCAACCAATGAGATTACATCATTTAAATTTAAGTTTTAGAGCTAATTTACGTAACCATACGGACACCCCATAATGGCCCAGGCGACGCATTGCCTGGTCTGTTTAGTCTAGGGTTTCAAAGCTTCGGGCGACGAGTTGCCTCCTAGGGGGCGACGCATCACCGACACCTTTGTTTTGGCTCTCCAAGAGTTGTCTCAAAACACCTCCAAGTACTCCCAAACTTCTTGGGTACTCTTATATACTCCAAATAAACATTTTGGACCCAAAACGTTGATTTATAAATGTCTATACCGAAAGTCAACTTTCACTTGTTGACTTTTGTGAAATCGTTATTGTTTTAGCACTTCTTAGTACCTAAATAATTTCACCATGTATTTAACCAATCTCAACACTTTTTCTGCAAAGCTTCCCAAATCTTCTTGGTGGTCTTGGTGTTGGTGCAGAGATCATATAACCAGTCCGATAGCACATTGAGGATGTGACCCCTACAAATCAATTCATCTTCTCCGCGCTTCTTCCTTTCTTTGATGACTTCTTGGGTGTCATCTTCCTTGGTGAGGTCCATGGGATTTAGGTCTTTGTCCAAGACATAGAAGACCTTGAGAGTGTTTAGCAAGAATCTAATCTTGTCTTGCTGACGAACAAAGTTAGTGCCATCAAATCTATCCAACCTAACAAAGTCTTGAGTTATGAACTTCAAAGTCAAAAAGGATTTAGATTCTTCCATGATGTTGTTTCTCGGATAATAGAGAATTAGAATGTTGGGGGAGAGTGAGATTACACCACCATAATATATAGAATCTACACAAAATTATGCTTCACAAAGACCAAAGAAATATTCTGAAAGATGATGCAAACCGTAGTATTGGAACACAATTCTTCAACCTTGATGATACTTCAAAACCTTTGTTGAATCCACCACTTTGAACTTCTTCTTATTCCTTGTAAAAGCACAAACAATGACTTATACACGATTTGTATTGTTGTCCTAATTCTCTAGTTTCTAGCCCACCATTGATGCTTGGGGCCTTTTCTAAGAGGAAATGAGAATTGAGATTGAACAAGCCTTAAACTCACAAAGTCAAACACTTTCTTTACGAGCTTCTTGGAGAAAACTTGAGATTCTTGAAAACTAGAGAGAGAGAGTGAGAGGTTAGAAAGAGATTTGAGAGAATGATCAAGTCTTACAAAACTCTATGAGGACCCTTTATAGTGTAGGCACTGTCATTAGGTCTAATCAATAGGATTAGAGTTAAAAAGATCGTCATTTGGAGCTTAAAACACGTATCCATATGGACACGTCAGGCGACGCGTTGCCTACTAGCAGGAGATGCATCGCTTACTAGGACTTTTGAGTCCCTTTGCTTCTAGGTGATGCAACGCCTCCTAAGAGGCAACACATCGCCTCCTCTGTCTTGTGCCCCTCTAACAGGCCTAAAATTGCTCCAAATGCTACCAAACTTTTTGGGGATCCTTAGATACTTATTACCTTGGACCCAAAAATATAGTTTTTAAGTGCCTATAATTGAAACTCAAATTTCACATCTTCATAATGTGAAATTCAATAAGTGTTTTATACCTAACTTGCTTAAAAACACTTATCCTTTGTATTTAACCAATCATAACACCTCGCGGGTCCCCTTGTCAATCAGAGGGTTGGCCACATTATAAGTGACTAGGCACCCTCGTTCTCCTAGTCACTTTGGGGGCATAAGAGATATCATTCGCATGGAACAAAGCAACAAAAAATGCAAAGTTCATATAAAGTGGGATGCAAAGGACATGTAATGTAATGCCCCCAATTCTCCGATGTGTTTAACGGCATGAAGAGTTGGCCGGGAGGGCCATACTTGCTTAAATATGTTGTTAATTGATTAAATGAATGTATATGTTGATTATATTATGATATGATGTGAAATGCATGCATATGAGTCCATATTTACAATTACAGGGGTATGATGATAATTTGGCCCGTTGAGGGTAATTTGTGTATTTGGGTGCATGATATGATTTGTGAATGAGATTCTATTATTATGGAGATATATTCGAGCTAAGCAACATGAGACGGTTATCTTTAGTGGATTAGCGGTTTTACCATAATGGGGTCAATTTTGGGGTAATAGAAATGTTCATTTGATGATAAATTGGGAATATTTGAGATCAGGGTGGAATTTCGGAGGTTTTGACTATAATGTCCCCGAGGGTGTTTTCGGGACCCCGAGCATTAGGTTTTATTTGAGGTTACTTAAGGTTGAAGTAGCTTATCAGATAGAACATACGATAAGAAAAACCTTCCGTTCTCCCTTTCCAAAATTCGTTTTACCGTTTAAGCCTTGTTGACGAAATCTTGAGTTCTAGGAGTCGGAATCGAGTGAGGATCGAGGCATAGCGATCCTAGGGCAGATTAGAAGCTTCTTAACCAAAGGATTCGACGGAAAACAACCCAATTGAAGGTAATCGAAGTTTAAGTTTTGAGTTTTTCCGAGTTTCTAAGCTTTGAATTGATTTTGTGAATTGTTGAGTTTTCGGTTCGTTCGAGCCTTGGGTTTTGAGAGTTTTGATGCATGGGGAAGCTTGGGAACTTTGTTTTGATAAATGGGGAATGCTTAGGGATGATTTTGGAGGCTTTGGAGTGTTGAAAACGCGGTTGGGAATGGCCCAGGGTGGAGCGCCGCATCCCTGTTCTTGAGGCGCCGCGACCCTTCTTTGAAGAAGCAGGTGGAGGCCTTGTGCTTGCTGGGCGCCGCGGCCCTAGCCTCTGGGAACCCTGGGGGCCGCAGCCCAAGGTGCTAGGGCCGCAGCCCTTGCCCTGTTTTCGCCCCGTTTGCTCGTTTTGACCCCGGAAACCTAGTTTTAGGCCTCGGGAGTGTCCTTGCTACTTGGATTAGCTTGGATTGATCTCTTGGGAGGTTAGATTATGGTTTGAGACCCTTGATTATCTTGATTATTAATGGTATCCCAAATGTGTTGTGATTAGGTAACCGCTAAAGGACTAAAAGCTAAACTGTTCTCAAAGGTTGTTCTTTTGCTCATTCTAGCTCGAATCAATGGTAAGAAAACTGCACCCAAAGTGTGACATGCATGGATATTTGTGAGGCATGTTGATTGTATAAATATGGACATGGATTGGATACAGAATCGACAAAAGTGTTAGTATCAGCTGTGAGGCTGTGACTTACTTGTCAGGCTCGGCAGTGTTACTGGACACAGGTCAGGAAGCGCTGACTTACTTGTCAGAACGGCCTTAGCGTGAAACACGCAAGCCAACAGAGATTAGATCTAATCGACCATTAGCATTGAATGACTCAAGGAGCATTAATGCCTGACCGACCCTGAGGGTCGATGAACAAACAGAGCCTGGAGGCTAGTGGCTTACCTATCAGCCACTCTCCCGCTACAAAACAGAGCTTGAAGGCTAGTGGCTTTCCTATCAGCCACTCTCTCGCTAGAAAAGAGAGCTTGGAGGCTAGTGGCTTACCTAACAGCCACTCTCCCGCTTAAATCATGTGATGTTCATTTGCTTGTTGAAAGCTTTATGTTCAGTGTGATTATAATGATAATCATTTGATAATGTTTATGAAAAGTGTTATATTTTCTTGCTGGGCTTTGGCTCATGGGTGCTATGTGGTGCAGGTAAAGGGAAAGAAAAGCTCACCTAGTCTTGAGTGGAGAGCTGATGTGGTGATGTGTACATATGCGGCCGCTTGACCACCACGACCAAGGCGTTCTCAGAGGAACTAGGGGTTTACCCTATTTTTGCCGCTTAGGTCGGCGGGACTGTAAATTTAAACCTGTAATGACTATTTTGTACTGAGAACCACTTGTAAATGTTTTGTTTAGCTCTGCAGAGAAGTTTGTAATGAAATCTCCATTTCCTTTTTATTGGTTTACACCTTAACCTGTTAATTACACTTAGAGCACGTTTTGACCAAAGGACTCGGGTAACGAGTCAAATTTCCGGTCCACCGTTCACCGTAACTGTTCTGGGGTAGCCAGGGCGTTACATGTAAAGTTTTTGCAAGGCACATACATAATGAGGCAGGCAAACAAAATAACATCAAAAAAGCAAAATTTAGAAACTTTTACAAAGCAACATCAAGCATGGATACAAGAAGTAAGCACAGTCATCATCAATATATACATCAAAAAATGACCAAGGAAAGACCAATGTTCATACATACAGGAGTGAAGTTCAATGTAAAGTAAAATAAAAGTGAAGTAAAAGTGGTGATGACAGCCTGTGCGGGGTTGGTGGGATGGTCGCCGTCTCTGGGACCTCCTTCGCCTATGGTGCCTTCGCCAGGGGACACCTCGTCAAAATGACCCTTGCTAGAAGCGACCCCCTCAACAAGCCTTGCTCCATGACATTCTCGTCAGCGACATCCTTATTAGAAACTTCAATAACGATGTTCTTCAAACCTTCGACGATTTTATCCTCGACTTCGCCCGTCTCCTCGACTAGGCGAGTCTTGCAGTAAGCGAAGATGTTTGTGGCAGCTGGCTCGCGCATGAAACTGAAGTCAAGGTTGTGGTTGAACCGGCAAAGAGAAAACAACATATTGTTAGTCTTTTCACTACCGCCCTTTTGAGTCGCCTCGACCTCGCGACGGAGCTTGCCACACTCATCCATGCGGATCACGTCAATAGCATCATGCTGAATCTTCCAAGCAATGACATCCTGTTGGGCATGCTCCGCAACTTTGGTGGTGTCCTCGCAGGAAGAACGATCATTCACAAGCTTCTACTCTGGGGAAACAAGTGCTGAGCAGGCACTCTCAAAATCCAAAAGGGCACTCTCGAGGTCTAAGTGGATCGTCTGAAAATCCTCGACCTCTCGCTCAAGTTGACGATGAAGGTTCACCACGGTTAGTGCTGCCTAAAAAGCAAAACAAATTGCGAGAACAATTATAAGAGGCAAAATACATTTTGTAGAAAGGAAATGAGACAAGCTAAAGTGGCTACCATAAAGTATTCTCCATCTGCTGGCATAATAAATCAAGAAAGGGACATGTCGTCGCCAATGGCCAGCTATGAAGAACATTGGGGCCCAGTGCCACAGACTCTAGCATCCTCTTTTTCATGCTGATTTCTTCCTGAAAGGGCCTGAGATGAGGCAACTCTGAAGGTGTCGGTGCAGCGGGGGGCACAACGCTTGCCGGTGCCGCAGGGAATGGAGTACCCCACTGGAAAAAGCGTGAGGATGCATGGTTGGTGGATGTCGTAACCTGTAGGCGGATCTGAACTCTTTTGGCTTTCCAGGGCGATTGGTCTCGGGAAGAGGGTTGTTTCTTCTTCTTCTTCTCGGGCCCCTCCCGAACAGTCAGTGGCCGAGAGAAATACTCTGACAAATCTATAGCATTTGCAATTAAAGGGTCAAACAGTCAATCAAGCAAGGTAGAAGTAAAATCATGATATCACACTAACGCCTAGAGAAATACTAGAAGGTGCCTCTGTTGGAAATGTGCCCTGAAAGCATATGTAGTGGACATTGTTTTTTATGAAATAAATAAATAAATTGAATTTGTTATGCATATATTTTATGGACTATATTATTATATGATAATATTATGTAAATATCAGGAAAATTCCTAAGTTCATGAATGTAATCTCAAACACGTATTAGTACGAGATGATTGTGTTTGAGATAAATAAACTTGAATAGTTCGCAGTAAAATAAAGTTATGAGATCTTTAGATTTATTACTGCAAGTACGGTCCACTAGTATTATGAATACATGTGATCTAGATCCGGATCACTAGTGTGGTAGGACACTTTAGTGGAGGTGCTTTATATATTGAGAATATATAGAACTGGACCAGATATGTTTATTAATACTTAGTTAAATACCGTTTCGAAGTATTAATTAAATATATCAACTGATGATCATATACAAATAGATCTTAATCCTGAGGTTACTATGAACTCCTGTTTATGTTATATGAGTTCTTTGATTCACTTGTTAGGGTCTGTCAGAATGATCAGGCTAAAAACTTTTGTTTTGGGAACTCATGAATATAGATGGTTGGGGACATAGTATACAGATATGGAATCTATACCTTCTCCCAAGAGATTGAATGATGGTTCTCTTAAGGGTTGACTTTTGGGACTGAAAGGTTATTGAGCTCAAATTCATAATTTAGTTATGAATTAACCTTCACTAGTAGAGTCAATGGTACTTAAGGAAACAAGACATAATTAAAAGGGTAAAACGGTAATTTTATTCCCGATTAATTATGAACCATTATTAGAGGGTCAAGTTGTATGCAATGATTAAATCAATGGACGCTTTATGATTATAAAGTACTCAGTAAATGAAATGTCCATAATTACAAGAGTGCAGTCTCATATTTATAGTGGAATAATCATGAGATTAATAAATTAAGATTATTTAATTAAAGAGTTTAATAAATAATCTCAAATTTATTGGAGCTTGGAATTATAAGTCCATAGGTCCCCATAGCGGCTTTATCAACACTATTCAAGGTAAGAGTTGATATGAAGGGAAAATAGTTTAAAGACATATTTATGAAGAAATTTGTTCTTCAGGCCAAATATGCAATTATATGATAATAGTGATTAATTAATTAATTACAAATTAGTTGTAGTTAACCAAATTAATTAATATTTAATTATTATATAATTTTCGAAATTATATTAAATAATTAAATTAATTTTTGAAATTTAATTAAATAATTAATTAATTGTAATTTTCGAAATTATGATTAATTAAATATTTATTTTCGAAAATTTTGGGTTTAATTAATTAAATATCTTTATTTGAGTGGGAGAAAATAATATGATAAGTTCAAATTGGATTTGAATTTAAAATATTAATATTTATTCTAATTATTAATTATATTTGATAATTAATTAAATAGATAGTTAATTTGAATTCAAATTTGAATTAGCTATCAGGCTGTTAGATCTTATTTGACAAAGAAATTTGAATAAATAATTAAATAAAATTTGAAAAACTAATATCCCTAGAAATTAGGAAGCTACACGTTCACACACAGTCCACTGTGTGTGGCGTGTAGGGCATGGTATTTTTCAGGGATGGGATTTTCAATTTTATTTATTTAATTAATTAATTAATGGATAATTCAAAAATTGGTTTTTGGATTTTTTCATTAATGGAATAATATATTAATTAAAAAAATTAAATTGTAAAATTGTTATAGATTTAATTTTTGAATATTTTCTGTTAAGTAAGACTGATCAGATTATTATTCAAAATAAGAGAAGTGAATGTGAGACAACTCAGAATATTCGCTCTGTGAAAAATAGAACGATAGTTTTCTCTCTCCCTGAAAATAAAGAACCAATTCTCAGGCCTATTCTCTTGATCTCATGAGTTGAGTACATCAAGAAGAATCACAAATAAACTATCCTTCATTCTCTAAGTGCCCACACATTTCTTGAGGTGTAGAGAACGCTTTGGAAGATCTTGGTGTGAGTACGTGGGAGCGACTTGGATAGGAAGATCGTTCTAAATACGAAAAGATAGCAAGGACACTTGATAGGCTTCAAGAGGTATGATTTCTATTAGTATCTTGTTTATGATTAATGTATGTATATTAATGGATCCGCATATTTAAAGGTAGTTTAAATATGTTACAAAATTTTGTTGTACACTGGGCCAACCACACCACCTTTCTGCTGCGTATTAGGAAACTCGTTCCTAACAACCTCTTCACTCAAATAGGGATCTAAGAAATTCAGGTTGGCCTAGTTCCCTAAGGGAGGCCCCACTGACGCCTCAGAGGGCTTGGCCAAGTTCAATGACTAGTGTGCACCCAGAAAGGCGCGTGCTCGCAGGTTGTGGTCAGTGAGGAGATAGGGTGTGGTCTTGTTCTTCTTCTCGACCCGGGTCTGAAGAAACTCCAAGCGCTCCTTGTAGTCGGGCCATGTCGTCGGACAAGTAAGGGCACCTGTCAAAAGCAACAAACGCATTAGAGAAAGGTAGGGAGGAACTAATCAGGCGATCATCACCACCCATGTGGAGGAGCTTTCCAATCACTAGTAACGAGGGCCCCCACACCGGTTGGTCAGAATAACGTGCTAATGCCCCAAAACATCGTTCCATAAAGGAATGGAATTAGCCAACTTGCCAACTCTCCTGAAGGACCTGTGAATGGAGTTGATGCCTTTCATGAAGAAATACTTGTAGGGATATTCTCCCGTGTTAGATTTCCCACTGACTACCAAGTCGGATAGCCCGTCCTGGGCGTAGAGATTATAGAAGCCATACCTCCCATCCTCTGGGTTGAACTGGAGGTCATACAGATAGTGAATCTCACGAGGCGAAGGAGGCTCTCAGCCTATGGTTTGGAACAAGATGTGGAGCCCGATGATGACCTGGTAGGCGTTGGGAGTTAACTGGAATTGCGCCACCTAGAAATAGTTGGCGACGCTGATCAAATAATTGTGTAGTGGAAGAATAGCCCTGGGATCATAATGTCGAGGGCTCCATGTCTGCCAGCCCTTGGGGGGACGATCAACACACTCTTTGGGCCTGGGGAGCCTATATTCGACCGTGTTTGGCATGCCGTGCGTGAGATCATTTGGTCCAGTTGGGCCTCATTCATATCAGAGGGAATGGCGAAAAAGTTATCCTCAAGAACGTGGCACGTCGTGGACCCGCCCGATGACCTCGGTGAAGTCCCCACTGATGGATGTCCTAGACTCCATAATGGCTGGACAAAATGCACCTCGTCTTGGATGAGCCTGGTCCCGAGGAGGTTGTCGGGGAGCCATGACAATGTGGCTAAGGACTACCACGAGAATCATTGTCTCCAAAGGATACCTGAAACAAGCAACACACAGAGAGTCAGTATTAACAATTAAAAAGGGAATTTTTAAAAAATATCCTTTTATACTATCAATGTGCAAAAATATTAGAATTACACTTTTCTTAATTTGTACGAGAAAATTTATTAAAGAAAAAATTAAAGTATGAGAAACACAATTAATAGCTAGCTAAAATATGGAAATGCCACATTTTTATCATAGTTATGTTTTCTTTGATTTTAAAGGTAATTTTATTAAAAAAAAAATTCAATTTTTTCTTCATTTTTTAATTATTTTTTCTTTCTTTTTTTTCTTTGCTTATTTTTTCCGTGTTTTCTTTTTACCAATTTTTTCCTTTATCTTTTTTTTCTTTCCATTATTCTTCTTATTTTCATTTTTATTCATTTATCTATTTTTTTCTTCCATTTGTATTGTTTTGTTTTTTTTTGCTCATTTTCAGTTTTTTTCCCTTTTTTTATTCATTTATTTCCTTCTATTTTTTCTTTATTTCTGTATTTATTATTTTCTTCTTCCATTTTATTTTTTATTTTTTCACATATATGAGCTTTTTTTCTACCAATTTTTTCATTCATATTTTTTTTATCCATTTTTCCATTATTTTTCTTCTTCTTCTTTTCAGTTTTATTCATTCATTTGTTTTTTTTCCTTCATCATTTCTTTTGTTTTTTTTTTCTTATTTTTTTAGTTTTCTTTCCTAAGTTTTTTTCCTTCTTTTTTCTTCATATTTTGTACTTATTCTGTTCTCATTCCATTTTCCCATTTTTTCACACATATATTTTAACATTACATAATTATTTTATTTATTTATTATCTTTTATTCTTGTAATTTTTTTGTAGTTTTTTTCACTACAGATAAAGAAAATTAAAATAGTTTTTTCAGCCTTTTCTTTTTACTGTAACCCTTATGGGAACATCAAAATTTGGAAAGAAAACTAATAAAAATATGAAATCGTAAATGGGTAACCACTTACCCTGATGTGAACATTCAAATCTTGAAAAAAAAATATATGAAGAAGATGGGAGAGAAGGGAAAGGGGGTGGATCTTTTTTTTTTCTTTCTATCTTCAGATATGTGGTAACTGGTTACCTATGTTACTAAAATCACAATTACTTTTTCTTCCTTTTTTAATGAAGTGTTTGTTACACCCAGATTTCAAGATAAGAAGTTATGACCTCGAAAATTGGGCTCGTCAGGAGTGAGCTCGAAATACATGCGGTCATCATATGTTCCAACCATCAAACCTCTTTAGAGTAAACAACGACCTTGAGGATGTGTAGCCTTGAGTATTCTCTTAGCTCGCAACGACATGACACTTAAATATATTTTTCACCGATTGCCTTCAGGCGAGATAGCTTGAGCTCGGGAAGTGCAAGCTCGGATGCGATAGCCTCGTCAACATCTACTTGTCCTGAGCATAACGCGAAGTTGGGTGTCAAACTCGTGATTGACTCATAGACTCGATAGACTCAATGCCAATTACTGATCTCGAAGATTTGATGAATCATCTGGGATAACCCATTACGTGTGAACATGTTTATTGTTGTACAATCCCAATATTTAAGGGATGTCATTTAATCTGTTATCCATTCCCAATCTTCAAGGGACATTTCCGTGTATGTAGGAGATAATGCATTTAATAGCATTATGTTAATTGATTTACACAATATCTTCCCAAAATATGTGGGAATGAATTCTGCAACATTCCCTATAAATAGAGAAGGAAACACCATTTGTAAAGGACCTTTTTTCTGATTTATGGAGAGAACACTCTGCGTAACTCTTCTTGGAAAAGTTTCCAGAAAACTCCCAAGTCTTAATAATATAGACTCGTGGACTAGGCAGAGTTAACTGCTGAACCACGTAAAAATTCTCTTGTTTTCCTCTTTATTCATTTGCTCAAGTATTTTATTGTTTAATTGCTCTACTATTTAAGTTGACGAAAAGCGGCGTCAACAGTTTGGTGCTTTCATTGAGAGCCATTAAGCAGTACGTGCGTGAGTCTGTTCAGTCAAAGAACCTCGCGAATCAACAATGGCAGCAAATGATCCCAATGTTCCTAAGGAGGAAATTTTAGATGAAGCTGACTACCCCCGACGCCCTGGAAAGCAGCCTATGGTGAACTCAGACCTTGATGAAAGGAGTGGTTCATCTGACTCTCGAGGACCACCTTTCCCCAGGGACGACGAGGACATGTACTACAATCCTGAGTGATATGTCCCCGATAGTGGAGCTTAAAAATTGTCAACTGCGAAAGCAGTTGGCAGAGGCCAAGAAACGTAATGAGGAGCTAGCTAGACTAGCTGCTGAAGCGCAGGCGGCTCAGGCCCAACCTCCGCCAGAGGCCTAGGCTCTGCCTTCGCGGGACGTTCATGTTCCACCACGAAGGCCTCGAGGACGACCACGCAAAAATGCCGCCATCAAAAGAGCGGAGCCACCTTCGCCGACAACGGAACAACCTGCTCCGCCGAGAACCCGGAGAAGTAACTGGGCTGGAGGTTCTGCCAACCCAACTGCGGAGGCACCAGCCGGAGTAGGGAATAACCGAGCCCCCACGGAGGGTCAGACCCAAAATCCTGGTAACGTGCAGAACATTCCAGAGCCAGATCGAGCAAACTTAGAGCCTTCTAGGCCCCGTAATGGATGGTAGCCACCATGACCAATAAGGCACCCACCATCGCCAATAAGGTATCCCTCACCAACTTGGAGGGACACACAACCGACCCATGGTGATAAGGAAAGGAAAGCTGGGCGGAGGCATGAAAATGGGGAGACTGCTAGGGAGCATAGGGAATCTTTCAGTGGTTGAGTACGCCAGGACATTTGACCGGTTAGCCAAGTTTGCACCAGACTTGGTTAACACTGAAACTAGTAGAGTGAATCGCTTCCTGGAGGGTCTACAACCAGAATTGGCTAGAGATATGGATATGGGACGTACAGGGCCTCTTTCTTATGCTCAGGCTGTGGAGAAAGCTTTGAGAGTTGAACACAGAGAAGAAAAGATAACAAAAGCTAAAGCTGCTACTAGTATGCCTCGTAGAGACACTCCATTCAACAAAGAACAAAGCTGCTTTCACAATGACAACAAAAGAGGGGCCCAGAATTTCCAATTTAGACAAGGACAGAGTAAGAAATTTAAAAGAGGTCAGCAAAATAGGCAATCTGGATTCCAACAATAACCACAATGTCAAACTTGTGGAAAGAATCATTTCAGGGAGTGCAGGCTTCTAACTAAGAGTTGCTTCAAATGTGGCAAGTGGGATCATTTTATCAAAGATTGTCCATTGATGAAGAACCAACAAAAGAAGGATGAACCTCAAAAGACAAATTCTAGGGTGTTCACGATTACTCAGGCTGATACTGATACCAACAACTCTGTGGTGTCAGGTGATATTTTTGTATCTGGTATTCTCACTCATGCATTAATAGATTCAGGTGCCACGCATTCATTTGCATCCCTGACATATGTAAAAAGGATGGGTAGATCGTGTGAAAAATTGTAAGAAGTTTTTAGTACAATGTTACCATCTGGAGAGATTTTGTATTCTACTCATTGGTTGAGGGGGGTTCCTATTTGCATTGATGGTAGGGAATTATATGCTGATCTAATAATGTTAGAGATGCACGATTATGAGGTGATTTTGGGTATGGATTGGCTTTCAAAGTATAATGCCACTATTGATTGTAGAAAGAAAACAGTGATATTTAAGCCTTCGAAGGAAGATGAGTTTATATTTATTGGAAGGACATCAAAAAGTTGCATTCCATTAATTTCTGTTATGAAGGCTAGGCGACTGTTGGAAAGTGGATGTATGGGTTATCTCGCCAGTGTGGTTGACACTTATAAGGAGCAAAAGTTAAAACTAGAAGATGTAATCGTAGTTAGAGATTTCTTAGAAGTGTTTCCAGAAGATTTACCGGGATTGCCTTCTAACAGAGAAATTGAATTTGTGATCGAGCTACTTCCTGGTACAGCCCCTGTGTCCAAGGCACCTTATAGAATGGCACCAGCAGAACTAAAAGAATTAAAGATACAATTGCAAGAACTCCTGGATAAAAAGTTTATCAGGCCTAGTTTTTCACCATGGGGAGCTCCTGTGCTATTTGTGAAGAAAAATGATGGGACAATGCGAATGTGTATTGATTATAGAGAACTGAACATGTTAACAGTCAAGAATAAGTATCCACTTCCTAGAATTGATGATCTTTTTGATCAATTACAAGGAAGAGGAGTATTTTCAAAGATTGATTTGAGATCTGGGTATTACCATTTAAAGATTAGAGAAGAGGATGTACCAAAAACCAAATTTCGAACTCGGTATGGCCATTATGAGTTCCTTGTGATGCCATTTGGATTAACTAATGCTCCAGCTGCATTCATGGACTTAATGAACAAGGTGTTTAAGGACTACCTAGATAAGTTCGTAATAGTGTTTATTGATGATATTTTGGTGTATTCTCGATCCAAAGAAGAACATGAGGAACATTTGAGGTTGACATTGGAGAAGTTAAAAGAAAAACAACTCTATGCCAAATTTAAGAAATGTGAATTTTGGCTAGAGAAGGTGGCATTTTTGGGCCATATAGTCTCAAAAGATGGTATTTCGGTGGATCCATCAAAGATTGAAGCTGTTAGTAAATGGAATAGACCAACAAATGTTTCAGAAGTAAGGAGTTTTCTGGGATTAGCAGGCTATTACCGAAGATTTGTTGAAGGATTTTCCAAGATAGCAATTCCATTGACACAACTGACGAGGAAGAATCATAAGTTTGAATGGACTGAAGCTTGTGAGAAATTTTTTCAAGAGTTGAAGCAAAGATTGGTTTCTGCTCCAATACTTACTATTCCATCTAGATCAGGAGGACTTGTGATTTATAGTGATGCTTCAAAGCAAGGTTTAGGGTGTTTGTTGATGTAGAATGGCAAAGTCATAGCTTATGCTTCTAGAAAATTGAAGGAATATGAACAGAAGTATCCAACACATGATCTGAAGTTGGCAGCAGTTGGTTTTGCACTAAAGATTTGGAGGCATTATCTGTATGGTGAGAAGTGCGAAATATATACCGATCATAAAAGTCTCAAGTATTTCTTCACTCAGGAGGAATTAAATATGAGACAAAGGAGATGGTTGGAGCTAGTGAAAAATTATGATTGTCAAATACTTTATCATCTTGGAAAAGCAAATGTAGTTGCAGACGCATTAAGTAGAAAATGTCATGGTAATGTGTCATTTTTGAGGAAATTGGCAAGACCACTTCAGGAGGACATGTGCAGAGCGGAGATTGAGGTAATCACAGGAAGATTATCAGTAATGACTATTCAGTCTACCTTGTTAGAAAGAATCAAACAAGGTCAATGTGAGGATCCTTACTTGGTGGAAAAAAAAGGTAAATTGGAAAGTGGGAAGGTCAATGAGTTCAGCGTGTCATGTAATGGGATGCTAAAGTTCAAGGAAAGAGTTTGTGTCCCTAATGATGAGGAGTTGAAGAGAGAATTCCTTACTGAAGCTCACAATACTTTGTATTCAGTACATTCGGGGACGACAAAGATGTTTAATGACTTGAAAAGACACTATTGGTGGCCCAACATGAGAAAGGATGTGGTCGAGTTTGTAGCCAAGTGTTTAACCTGTCAACAAGTGAAAGCTGAACATCAGAAAACTGCTGGTTTACTACAATTAATACAGATACGAGAGTGGAAATTGGAAGAGATTACTATGGATTTTGTAGTTGGATTGCCAAAGACTTCTAAACAACATGAAGCTATCTGGGTTATAGTAGATCGATATACCAAATCAACACACTTTCTTCCGGTACGCATGACTTATACTATGGATCAGTGGGCTGAATTATATGTTCAGGAGATTGTTAGACTTCATGGAGTGCCAGTATCTATAATTTCAGACCGGGATGCTCGATTTACTTCATTGTTTTGGGAAAGTTTGCAAAGAGCATTGGGCACAAAATTGAAGTTTACTATGGCATATCACACCCAATCTGATGGACAATCTGAAAGGACCATTCAAACTCTTGAAGATATGCTTCGAGCTTGTGTCCTAGATTTTCAAGGATCATGGGAGAAGTATCTGTGTCTGATAGAGTTTTCTTATAACAATAGCTTTCATGCAACGATTGTGTAGAACTGTATGAAATGTTATATGGCAGAAAATGCAGGTCACCAATTCATTGGGATTAAAAGTAAAGTGTTTGGATGTAACCAAATGTGCGAACTAAAATAACCAGATTATTAAAAGTAAAGTATTTGGACGTAACCGAATGCGCGAGCTAAAATAATTTGGACATTAAAAGTAAAGTGTTTGGACATAACCAAATGCGCGAGCCAAGGTAATTTGGATATAACCAAATGCGCAATCTAGATATAACTAGATAAAAAATATATGTGTATGGATTACGAACCAAAAACATGACCTAAATAGGTTTGGAACAAACCAGCTAAAACTAATCAACAAAAAGATGGGATATAGATAAATCCACCTCAAATCAAGTTGAGATCGAGGCTGGAGTATCTTGCAAAAAGGATAGTTTCGACCTCATAACCTTGGGGAACTACCCGAGGAGTAGAAAAAGTAACTAGAAAAGTAGGTTATAATTAAACTACCCGCCTTACATGCCATATAAGTACTTTCGAGTGCATGGTAAAAGTAAGTTCCGACCTTGACAAGTAACAAGATTGGACACGGATACATCGAGTAAACTCTGCATGAATGTATTGAAACTCGGGCTTAAATCCACCATGTGTTTGTATAAATAAACAAACATAAGGACAAACCTTTAATATAAATTGCTTAAAATATTTCAGTTTAAGAGATGTAAAGCCAAAATGTTAAAGTAAAGTCAAATATTGTATTGTAAATATCATAAGAAAATAGCTCTTTTGTGAGCCATAAATTGTCTTAACCCCAAGGGCATAAAAAACAAAAGATAAAAACTATTACAAAGGTCTCAAAGGGACACAGCCCAGGATCGAGATTTAGGAGGAAGGAGCGCCCTCCTTAGCCTTCTCAGCATCCTCCCGAGTAGCCTCCTTGCTTCAAGCCGAGCTTTCCATTTAGCCACAAGTTCTCCCTCAAAAGAGCCTAGGAAGTTGGTGTTGAGATCGACGTTACTGGCCCAGATCCTGTACATGGCCAGGTCAACCGCCCGATCCTTCCTCTCTTTAAACTCTTCAAGAAGACGAGCCTTCTCGTCCTCCATTATCTCAAAGGTGACTTTTTTCTCCTCCTCAAGCTTGGCATTGATCTTCTCGAGCTCTCCGAGCCTGGCATTCAACTTTTCAAGCTCCCCAACCTTGGCCTTCATCTGCTCTACCTCAGCCTCCAGCTTTGATTTTTCGGCCTTAAACTCTTCTGCGAGCTTGAGTTGAAGATCCTTCAACTTTTGAGCATAGGACATGCTCGAGTGGACCTCATTGTTTAGCTTGTAATTTAGCTGAGCAAAGGCAGTAAGGGACTAGCACGCAACAAAATCCAGTCAAAACATATGCTAAGCACGATTACAACAAATAATAAGGTGAGAGTAGTTAGCGCAGCAGCGAGCTCGACACTCTTGTCATAAAGGGTGTTGCAGTCCCGAGCATTGTTCAAGAATTGCCACTGAGGAGCCTCAAAGCTGCTGATGCTCTAGCCTACCCGAGACAGGACGTCCGAGCCAAGTGTAGCCCTATGAGTCCCGGCAGCATTGTCGACGACATACTCATCAACATGAGTAGAAATCAACAATAGGCGCCCTTTGGACGCTGGTTTCTTCGGAAGAGGGTCGAACGTGGGGAGGATCTTGATGGTAGGAGGCAGAGGAGGAGCATCTGTGGTGGAAGCATCGATCTGGGAGGAAGGATCCGCGGCCGGGCTCATAGCAATGGGAGCTGGAGGAGGAGGAGTCTTCTCGGTCTTCTTAGAGACCTTAGCAGGTCGATCAGACTTCTGCAAGGCTCTCGGGCGCTTACTCTTCTTGGCCCCCTCACCCCTGGCGAGCTCGGTCTCGAGATTGGAATCCATAGTTCCTACACAATCACACCACATTATAAGAAATTTTAACACACAAAAAGTTAGCATAATGTAGACAGTCAAGGAATAAAAGGACAAGTAATGAGGAACCTAACTGGAACTCTCCCTCGAGCTCGTGCTCCGTGACCACGTCATTCCCCCATCTTCGAAAGAGGCAGGGGGAGTCCCTTCCCTATATGTGGAAGTCAACCTCGAATGGTCCCTATAATCATTCGTCCCGTATTGGACGACTATTCCATCCTAGACCTCGTTCAGACTATACATAGTATTGTACTTCCCTAGCCGACTATCAAACCTATGAACCCTCTCATCTACCCAGGACCATAAATAAAAGTGGTTCCTAACATCTTCACACAAGATTAAGGTGTCGGACTTATGCTTAAGTAGCGAAGGAGACCATAAAGTCGAGCTAAGGATGATCGTACCTCTGTCACTTAAGCTCGAAGCCTTGTCATTGGCCTCCTTCCCTAAGCATGGACTTCTGCGATGGCGAGCTGGGGATTGTGCCTTAGAGCTTCACCTCGGAGGAAGGCTGCCGGTTAGCAGAGGCACAAACTCCCACTTGGTGTACTTCTTGTTGGACCAGTCGTTTGTGGATTGATCCTTCTCCAGGAGACCACAAGCTCGAAGCCTATCTTCATGAAGAAGAAAGGAAAGGGAGTGCCTGCCATAAGGGAGTTGAAGCAAAGTCTCCTTGTGCTCCTTCTTCTCATCAGTGGGAGTAGGTCGATGATAATTGGCTGAAGAAGTAAGCATATTATGAGTGGCTCGAGCCTAAGCAAAAATTCCAGCACAAAAAGAAAAAAGACCGTATACTTACAGATTCGTCTGAATGAATAGTATCTGGAGGGAGCCAGGCCGTCTGTCCAAAAGAAAGCCAGCTTAAAGTTCAGGGGATGGTTCGCCAGATCCTCAAAGATTTTCTTCTCACGGGGATAGCTCGAGAGATAGTAGAAGCCATCTCCTCCCCGAGCTCGGGAGGGATTTTGTATCTCTTTTGGTGAAGGTCCTTCCCACTTTAGCTCGTGATAAAGCGACCTCAGGGCTGATAAAACCCTGTAAGAGTTGTTATTGAGTTGGAAGGGGCGAGCCCGACAAAATCCAAAAAGTCCTTAAAAAAGAACTTCAAGGGAAATAAGGCCCTTGCCCTCATATGCTCATGTCTCCAAGCCACATTTTTTAACTTATTGTTGGGATTACCATCTCCTGGGGCGCGACAGCTTCGCTCGTGGGAGGTAGGATGTAACGACCTCAAATTCGCTAATGAGGCTTTAGGGCCTTGATTAGCGTATCGGGAGGGCATAATTGGAATAAATATGGTTTGCATGAATATATTGATTTAAATGCATGATTATATGGTTAATGATGCTTGTGTGATTATATTGGCTTTAATGTGATATGTGTATATGGTAATTGTGAGAACCACATTATTATGTGGGTAGATCTGCAGAGCATGACTCAAGGTGATCCTAGAGCTAGTTAGCGGGGAAAAGTCACAACGGGGCTTAGCAGTTGACTTTAGATAAGTCAGGGGTATTTTAGGTATCGGGTAGCTATTTAGACTATTGGGCTATGAAAATAAATATATGGAGATATATTTGGGGTTAGGAAGTCTAGGCGGGAATATTGGAGGATTTTATCGTTTTGCCCTCGGGGACGTTTCCGGCACCCCGAGTCGTGGGGTTAACTTAACAAGTAAGAAAAATTCAAAGAAACCCTTAGAAGAAAATAAACCGACTTAAACTCTCTCCTTCAGCTTTTCTTTCCTCTCTCTCAAGGAAAACAAAGGAAAGAAATTTGGGGAAAAACCACAAAAGAAAACTGAGAAAATCTGGGAAAATCGCTGGGAGATTGAGCTGGATTTTTGAGGCTTAGTTCAAGACTTATTCAGGGGAATCAAATCAAGGTTAAGGTAAGGATTTAAACCATGTTTTTTCTGAAGTTTAACCTTGAGTTTTCAGCTAGTTGTTGAGGTTATTGTCTAATTGATGTTTAGGGTGGAACTTGAGCTGGATAAACAGTGGAAATCAGCTGGGTTTTGGTTAGAGGAAGGATTCCATTAACAAGGTAAGCTTAAATTTATGAATTGGTGGTTTGAGTTTGGGTTTTTGACTGGTTAGTTTGAGTGGTTATGTTCTTAAAGTTTCAGTGATTGAGAGTGTGATTTTTATGAGTATTAGGTTGAATTTTTTGTTGAATTGTATGGCTTAACTTGCTCTGAAAGTGTTGGGGTTGTTGGGTGTTGAAGAAGGGAGCTTAGGGGTGGTTTTGGCTAAGGTTTCAAGCCTAGAAATGGTGAGAATTCTGGGCTCGAAGGGAAGGGCCGCGACTCTGCTCTAGAGCGCTGCGGCCCTAGGATGAAGATGAGCCAAGAGGGCTCGGCCAAAGGTGAGCGCCGCAGCGCCCAAGGCAAGGGTCGTGGCGTGTGTCCTCTTCCAGGGGTGGTCCTTGGCTCTGTTTTGAGGCTAGGGCCGCAGCTAAGCTTCAAGGGCCGCAACCCTTAGTTATGCACTTGAACTTTTAGCGATTTTAGGCATGGGAATGTGGTCTAGAATGCCCGGGATCGTTTTCGCCACCATGCTTGGCGAGATTCGATTTCCCAGAAGTTAGTTTTGTACCTGAAAACCTATATTTGGATATTAATGGAACCTTGTACTTTGGTTGTGACTAGGTGATAAAAAGCTTAGGCTCGGGAACAGATCATGCCTGAGGAGTGTTGCTCGTAAATAATTACTGCAAAGATCAAAGGTAAGAAAACTACACCTGGTTGAATATATGTGACGGGACTAAGGGTTCCCTATTATGAATGCTTGAAAAGATGGTATTATGCCATGCAAGCCATTTAGTGAACCAACGACCTAAGGGTGCTAGGGGTTACACTAGTGCACAGGGCGCGGCTCGGCCACTGGTAGCCGAGGACAGCTTGATATGCACTGAGCTCGGTTTAAGCGGGCCAGAATCAGTGGGATAAACAGAGGGTGCGGCCTAAGTTGTCGGCCCTGATTATTATGTGATATGATTGTTATAAATGTTTGATTGAAACCATGACTATGAATATATGCTGATTGACTATTGTGGATTATTTGATGAGAGTTCATGCTTAGTGAGTTTATTATCTGTTTCTACTGTATGTGTTGCACATGTTTTCTTGCTGGGCCTTGGCTCACGGGTGCTTCATGGTGCAGGTAAAGGCAAGGGCAAGCTTGATCAGCCTTGATTGGAGAGCTCTGCTAGGGGAATGTACATGACCAGCTGCTCAGCCGCCACAGTTGAGGTTTAGGCAGGGACACAAAACCCAGAGATTGTCTATTTTACCTTAGAATGGCTAACCTTTGTTTATGTTTCGTTTTGGAAGTCTGTAAATCAACTTTTAACTTTATTTATTTTGGGATCCCGTGTATATATCAGTTTAATTATATAAAATGAGCCTTTTGAGACCAAAACCCCTTCTTAACCCTAGCTCATACATGTTTAATGACACGTTTTCAAATTAATGACTTGATTAACAAGTCTTGCACTTTTATAAGTACACAGTGTAGTGGTCTTGGCTATCCAGGGCGTTACATAGGAGCTCGAAACCTCAGTGAGCCCGATAATCAAATTCCGTGGAGGGCCAAGATGTCAGAGATTTGACCTAGTGAAGAAATCGAGCTCCAATAATGCTCGGCCTCGAAAAATTCTCCCCTCGAGGTGGGAATAGTGGTTGGCTGCGAGGTAGATGGGGGATTTGATGGTTCTTCCATCAGTGAAAATTTGAGATCGCTTGGTTTGAATGCGACCGTCACTTTAAGAGTAGGGTTGAGAGGGATTGGTCTAGGCTCATGTTATGGGTCTGTCTCTTCCTTTTTCTCTCTTCGACCTCATCGATTTGGCATCGAAAGTGAGCTCGGTGTCTTCTTGCTCACACCTTAGTTCGTGCTCTTGAATCAAGTGTTGATTCCGAGTAAAAGGTGACTCCGGGCTCGGAGTTGCCGGTGAGTAAGGAATCGCGATTTTTGACCCCCACCGCTTTTCCAAATTTTGCGACATCTAGCAAGAAAGAAAAAGGGTGAGGGCCAGTCGAACAAGAGATTAAGAATAAAAATCAAGACGGTCTGAGCTCAAATGCTCGAGACTATGGAATGATCTCGATCAAAAGAACGAGATCAGGCTCGGAGAGTGTATTCCATGTAAAGGGGGAAAGGTGGGTTTATTTTTTAGAATCCCGAATTTTTAGGGAAAAAAGTTGGCGGTTACTCAAAAAGTGACATTTTTGGGAAACGTGCAATTTGAAAACCCTAATCTTATACCCAATTTCTTGGTCTACACGATATGATATTCGAAATCAAGATAACCTAGTAAAAGCCATATTTGCATCATTCATGCAAAATCTAGGTTTGGAAAATCCGTAACACCAGATGAGCCTAAAAACTACGCGATACTGATTAAAGCAGTCTAGTACAAAACTAGTAAATGTGCCTAAGTGCAACAACATAAACATGCATGGAAAAACAAAGTATATACACGAACATATGGGGTCCATAATAGATACTTACACAATGTAGATGGTGGGAACAGAGAAATAGATGATCGAAGGAGAGGTTGCAAAAACGATCTCACGGAGCCAAACAGGCCAATGGTGTTTTTTTTCTTGGTTTGGAGAACATGCAAAAACTGAGCAAATCAGGTTTTGGTTTTCTTTTTTCTTCTCTTCTCTCTGAAAACTTGAAAATGAGGAAGACGATGGCGTATTTATAGGCCAAAGGATGCCAAATGACGAAATGATCTGGACCATTGGCAAATTTCGATATCTGATCGAACGGTCAGGGACAAATAGAAGGGTGGTGCCATAAAGTTGGTAGGCGGATGGACGTGCGCATGGTGTAAAAGACACTCAAGTACTCTGACCATCCAATACCTGGCTGACGTGTGTCTACACTCGAGTGCAATTGATGGTACGGTTTCCAAGAAGGGCAGTTCAAAAGTTTCCTTCTCATGGGATTCGAACTGATACTTTTGAGGGGGAAAAATGTTACACCCAGATTTCGAGATAAGAAGTTATGACCTCAAAAACTAGGCTTATCAGGAGTGAGCTCGAATTACATGCGGTCATCATATGGTCCAACCACCGAAAACACTTTAAAGTAAACAACGACCTCGAGGATGTGTAGCCTCAAGTATTCTCTGAACTCGCAACGGCATGACACCTAAATATATTTTTCACCGATTGCCTTCAGGCAAGATAGCTCGAGCTTGGGAAGTGCAAGCTCGGATGCGATAGCCTCGTCAACATCTACTTGTCCTAAGCATAGCGCAAAGTTGGGTGGCGAACTCGTGATTGACTCATAGACTCGATAGACTCAATGCCAATTACTGATCTCGAAGATTTGATGAATCATCTGGGATAACCCATTACGTGTGAACATGTTTATTGTTGTACAATCCCAATATTTAAGGGATGTCATTTAATCTGTTATCCGTTCCCGATCTTCATGGGACGTTTTCGTGTATGTAGGAGATAATGAATTTAATAGCATTATGTTAATTGATATACATAATATCTTCCCAAAATATGTGGGAATGAATTCTGCATCCTTCCCTATAAATAGAGAAGGAAACACCATTTGTAAAGGACATTTTTCTGATTTCTGGAGAGA
Source organism: Humulus lupulus (assembly GCF_963169125.1). Classification (NCBI taxonomy): domain Eukaryota; kingdom Viridiplantae; phylum Streptophyta; class Magnoliopsida; order Rosales; family Cannabaceae; genus Humulus; species Humulus lupulus. Next base: position 27,648,052 of record NC_084797.1, read on the forward strand.
ACACTCTGGGTAACTCTTCTTGGAAAAGTTTCCAGAAAACTCCAAAGTCTTAATAATATAGACTCGTGGACTAGGCAGAGTTAACTGCTGAACCACGTAAAAATTCTCTTGTTTTCCTCTTTATTCATTTGCTCAAGTATTTTATTGTTTAATTGCTCTACTATTTAAGTTGACGAAAAGCGGCGTCAACAATGTTCTTCCTCTTTTTCATTCAAATTTGATGTTTCTTTTCATATTTAATATGAGTAACCCGCTACCCCTCTTATGGTAATTGGTTACTCCTCTTATGGTAACTGGTTACCCCTCTTATGGCAGAAAGTTGCTCCTCTCAGGGTAATTGGTTACTCGTCCCGGTACATGTTATTTAACCTAGCTCTAGGATTTTTTTTTACATAATTGTCAAAAATCAATCAAGTAACTGGTTACCTTACCTAGGATTTGAAAAAAAGAAACGTACAATCTAAGAAAAATGAAAAAATATTTATAATAAATAAAAAATAATAAACATAATTCATATTACAATTTTTTTTTTGAAAAACAACCAAAGAAAAATTTAATATAAAATTAGTTATATAAAAATAATATAAAAAAACAAATAAGATCAGAAAATAATAATCAAATTACAAATATATCCTTCTAAATTAATAAAACTTGATTAAGAGTAAAACTATGGCATAAACCAACTTTTATACAAAAATATGGGAAAACAAACCCATAAAGTGAAATTTCTTAAAAAAAGCCATAGATTAACTTTTTTTGAAAAAAGCCATATTTTTGCACACTCTATTAAAAATCTCATATAAAATGTAATTTCCTCATTAAAAAATGATAAACTCGACGGGCCCGCTCTCCGCTAGCGAAAGCGCGATAGCCCCTAAATGCAAATTCACAAAAGCATGCAAAGTACCTTGCCCATCATACTCGGAATTTGGCAAGGAGGCTCGGGACCATGGTGGCTCAACCGAGAAACGAAGCCTTTGGATGGTGGAACCACATTTTTCAACAAAGTGCGACAAACTGAATTGTTGAGTCCCAAAAGCCTGGCAGGACGGAGAGCTCCGTGCCACCTTTTTGCTAGCAGGACTTAACCATGAAAGTGACACAAGTAGCAAGCCAAAGCTCGCCACTTAGCACCCTCGCTGGTCGCCTAGGCCCATCGCCGAGAGCCCATGCCGTCGCCAAGACCCATCCCCAACCACTGCACGAGATCCCCATCGCCATTGCCATCGCCTAACACTTGACCTGCCCTTGCCCATCCTCTTGGATCGAAGGGCCCACACCGATTGCGACTCGCAACCTCCCGTCGTCTCCGGCTGTCGCCCCGAGTGTCAAGGCCGACCCCGACTGTCCCTCACTCGTCTCCTTGGCCTGAAGGGCCCACGTCGATTGCAACTCACAACCTTTCGTCGCCTCTGCCTTTTGCCCCAAGTGGCGAGGCCGAATTCGACCGACCCTTACCCATCCCCTCGGCCCAAAAGGCCCATGCCAATGGCAACCCGCGACCTCCCGTCTGCTCTGCTGGCCTGGGTCTTAGGCGACCCTTGCTGACTCAATGCCGAGGCACGTTCCCTGGCCTTTGACCACCCAGGGTGGCAAGTTGACGCCACTCCCCATCGTCAAGAGGATTCGGTGCCTGATCGGCCCCCATGGCTGATTCGGAGCTCTTGAATGCCTGAATCTCTCCACGACAGGTCTAGACGGCCCAAGATGAGATTTTTCCAAAGATCCATCCTAAATCTACCTAGCCCAAATTCCCTTGAATAATATGAAACAATTAAAACAGACAATTTTATTATATTTTGTTCAAAAATTAAAGGAATCTTTGTGTGGTTGCTCGCACAATAGAAATGTTTATTTCAATTATTTCAAATAGTTGGGTGACTTGTGTGATATAAAAATGTTCGGAGACACAATTTGGAAGGATAAATAGTTCAGAGGCAAAAATGCTATTTCTCCCCCCAAAAAAGTTCATAAGTTTCATGGTGAAGGATGTAGTCCCTTTTTGTACTTAGAGGGGAGTCATACCTCTCAAAATCTTGACCATTCATTTTTAATCATGTGGTGAAAAAAATTGTTTGGAAATTTGAGTTAATTGAACGAAAAATTATTAAAAAAAAAAGTGTTTTAAAGCAAGAAAAAGTGCACCATAAGCTAAACATTGGCTACAACAAGATACATCATGCCTTCATATAAGGGGAGATGGAATCCGTGGCTAAGTTTCACATACAAATCAGGGCAAGACCAAGCTTAGAGCCCCCAACTAAATAGGGGGCCCAAATTTTTTTAGAATAATATTATTTATATATGTTTTAGAAAAATATTTTTCTCTATATCAAAATAAAGATATATATTTGCATTGGAGGCCCCAAAATTTAACTTTGCCTCGGGCCTCATTGCCTTAGGCCTGACACTAAGATCAATATCATAATTTAAATAACAAAACTGTGTTGTACCCACTTGAGACTTTGATTAAACTAGTGGTATGAAAGAATATTGCAAATATGAATAAAACAATTACAACAGAGAAATAAAGCAAATAACACAAAAACAGAGCCCATTTATACACATGGGATCTTTTCATGAAAATGGAATTATTTTACTTCTTTACTCTAATCACACATTTATAGCTTTTCTTATGTGTTTTAACGAAATATAATTTTCATACTATCTATTCCCGATAGTACTTACCCGATATTTTGATTTTACAAAATTAGGATAAAATGGTATTATCGGCTTAAATTTCTTTAACAAATTTTTCTGTACGACCAAATTGCTTTCAATTGAAAGTTATAAATTTTAATTGGTCAAACTTATAAAAAAAAATTAAGTATCAAAATATTATAATTAATAAAAAAAATTAATCTCTCTTTCTCCTCTCTCTCTCTCTCTCTCTCTCTCTCTCTCTTGTTTACTACCCTGTCACTCCTTGTTCTTCACTGCTCCAAACCTAGATGACCATCAAGCTTCTCTTTTAACAGATCAAATATTGCAAAGAAACTCACTGGTATTGAAGGACAAACTCCATAAATTTCAAACATAAAAAAAAAAGCATTCTCTTCAATAACCTGTACATCTCAAATACAAAAAAAATAATAAATTTCAAGAACCTAAATAACTCAAGATGAACAAGTTTGTTCAAATATGAAATTAACATAAAATAAACCTAGGTTGTTGTTGCTAAAAATAAGCAATATGATTGCAAATGCACAAGTAGAACACGTAATGAAGTGGTCAAGGGACCAATATCAACCAAAAATGATTAAAATTAATTAAATACAGTGAATCATACTTCCTAATTTTATCTAAATGATCAATTTTGAATTCTGAATGAAAATATAAATTAATTTAAAAAAAACACAAAATATTGATAATTTTTAAGGTTTCAACTACACTCTTGAAAATTTATAATATTATTCATTAATATGACGAATTCAATCTAATATTCTCAAGAACCTAGAGCGTTATTTTATCTTTATACCATTTCTCGAGTGCCGCATAAAAAATGTGTAATTGATAACTAGCCTATATATCTATACGACAATTTATCCATACCTTTATTAAGCTCTACCCTAAAGACAATTATAAATATTCCACCTCTTGATTTCACAATCAAGTTCTATTTAGGCTACCTAGATAAATGTTAATCGCTTGATCTCACACAACCTAAGTTGTTCTACTGGATTCAAGATTGTTTAAATGTTCTCCCCTTGAGAAATAATTTTCACAATCTAAATAAAGCCCTAATTATAGCATAATCATATAATGCATCAAAATATATAAATCACAATTATAACATCAATTAATATGAGTAGAACACAATTGGCCTGTTTGGTAAATTTTTTGTTTTTGAATTTTTTAAACACAAAAATGGAAATATTATTTTATTTTTGTTTATTTATTTTTAAAAAATAAAAATATGTTTGATAACTATTTTTGTTTTTTGTTTTTAAAAACAAAAAATAATAAATGCGTTTGATAATTTTTATTTTTTGTTTAATAATATGATATGTTGATTTGAAGAAGAGAAGGAAAAAAAAAGAAAAAATTGAAAGTTGTTAAAAAAATTTTAAAAGTGAAAAAAATTCTATTTTCAAAATTTTAATTAAAATTTAAAAAAATAATAAATAAAAATAGAGTTACCAAACACATTTTATGTTTAATTGTCAAATTTTTAATTAATTAAATAAAAAACTATTTTTTTAATTGTTACCGAACAACTCCAATATAAATAATTGACTAAATTAAACTTTGCATTAAATCATAAAATTAAGAATCATAATAAGAAATCCATCTACACCCTAACAGATAAGAAAACTAGACACACACCATGTCGTTCATAATCTCAAAAAATTGTTCAATAATCTAAGAGAATAAAAAAGAAAAGAAAAGATGAAGAAGAATGTTGAAAAATTCTTGAATCTTGCTCTCTAGACGCTTCCAATGTGTTTTACCCCCTTCCAATTGTGCTTCTCTTCTCTTGGTCGTGTCGTGTTGTTCATAATTTTGTTTGTTATGATAAAGGAGAAGGGAGAGAGAGTCAGAAAAAGAAGGGGAGAAAGAGTGTCGATGTCGCCCCATTCTGCGATTTACTGTCACTATAGAAAAGATAGGAGGAAAAAATAGGAGGAGGAGGGAGGGGACAGAGAAACATTGAAAGAAAAAATGTGTTCTTTTATATTTATTTATTTTTTGTTTGGTTTTTCTCAAAATATTTTTTTCTAATTTTATTATTAATTTCAAACAAAATTATAAACTGGACCAACTAAATTATGACACGTGTTAAAATATCTTTTTCAAATAAATTCTGTATGCCCCAAATATCCGCAAGTTATTGGCGAACTGGAAAAGGGCATAATTCAGTCCGCCACGTGTAAATTGTCCAATCGGAGCTGCTGTTACGAGTTTCCACCTCTCCAGCATGAGCTGATTAGAGAGTTAGCAGTCTACTCGAAGGCAGCGAGTCAGCAGTATGGATATCACGAGCTGGCACTACATCAAGCTCGAGATGCGGCATAGATCTGACACCCGAATCCTTATAAAGACAACCACGCAATGTAAATGTGCACATATCAGACATCACGTGTCTATTCCATTCTTGAATTCTAGGGCACACAGTATAAATGTGCGTATTCAGACCCCCCATGCCTGGTTTGGGCCATGTGGCCCATTATCCCCCTTACCTATTGATTAGACCACACCTCACTGTCATGTTTTAGGAATTAGTCATTAGTGTCACAGAGATGACGTGATGGGTAAGGAGGTCACGGGATGACCCCCTTTACCAACCCAGGTATCCTCTCCCTATAAATACCAAGACCCTGGGCGTTGCAAGGGGTTGGCATATTTTTTGTAAAGAAACACTCTGTAAGGAATAGTCAAGAGATATCAATAATATCGACTGGTGGACTAGAGAGATTTTAACCTTCGAACCACCTAAAAAGGAAAGGAGTGATCACCTTCCCATGTTATTAATTCCTAAGTCTAGGAGTAAACTATTTTCCTACTACGGTTCACTAATTAGCACTAACCCATCCTGTTTATTCGTATAATTATCTGATGGCGAAGAACCGCGTCAACAGTTAGGTGCTTTCATTGAAAGGATTTAGATTGGTGCTATCGCAGAAACCTGATCATGGTGGTTACTCGTTCGAGACATGGTAATGAGGCGGATCAACACGATGAACAAAACCCTGAGGTCCAGCAGCGACCGGGAAAATAACCTATGGGTCAGGGCGACACCGGGAGTTCGGCACCTCAGCCGCCAAATCTGAACCCGGATTTCCTAACGGCGATAGAGATGGAGAACATACAGTTGAGGAGTCAGCTGTCAAGAGCAAACAGGAAAATCGAAGAAGTCTTGTCCCGGTTACCCCCTCTTACAACCGACGCTAACGTCGGAAAGAGGCAAAGTGGGACTCATAAGTCCCGCCGGGATAACCGGTCTAGGCCCAGCAGATCAGTTAGAGCCTCGACTCCGAGTTCTACCCCCACGTCACACCACCACCAGGAAACAATGTTTGAGGAGTTTCCTAGGGCCAATCAGCAATTCAGCCGATCAGTCAGAACCTCAACTCCTAGCTCAGTTCCACCATCGAATGCACCCAGAAGGGCCCGAGGTAGCTCGTGGAGGAGATCTAGGGAGGGCTCGCGAAGACAGCCTGCTTCGGCCAGCCATCTTGCACCGCTGTTAGACTGCCGAGTGTAGGATGTGGTGGATGGTAGAGTGGAGCGGCCGCGACTTAACTTGATCCGCCCAGACGGGACTAGGATCGCGTCACCAGTTAGGCATCCCCCGTCGCCAATAAGATACCCATCTCCTCCCCGTCCAGTTCGGAACATTCTGGCTCATGGGACCAGCAGGAGAAATCCTCCTTCCGCCGGTCCTTCCCATCGCAGCCGAGCGTGCGAGGAAGTCCCGGACCCTCACTCTCAGTAGCAGGCTCTGAATTTTTCAAACGGGAGTTACTAGACTGGGAGCCACCGAAGTGGCAGGTCTGGTGAAGACCTGCGCAATCGTTTGAGTTCGGCCCAAAGCCCTCAGGCCACCCCGAGGGCCGACCTTCGAGATCGCCTCAACTCACAGAGGGGAGATCCAGCTAGAAATGGTAATCATGCTCGCCGAGGGGATGGTCTTTTAGAAGTACGTGACAGCGGGAGTGTCCCACCTAACCAAGCTCAAGCTTGGAGGGACAATAACTCGCCTAACGCTTACAATGGAGCTGGAGCTATTGAACAGCCCCAGAACAACCAAGGAAGTAAAGACCAAACCCTAGAGCATTTAGCTCAAATGGAGGAGCTGATGAAGAAGCTCTTGTCAGACAAGGAAAAGGACAAATACGAATCGGGGGACGAACTCGAGCTCTTCGCCCCCAGCATAGCAGCCACAACGTATCCACCGGGTTTCTGGATGCCCCATTTTTCCAAGTTCGATGGAGACGAAGACCCGTCGGATCATTTGGGTATGTTCAACACCCTGATGATGGCCCACAACATCGGCCCAGAGCTAAGGTGTTTAATATTTCCTTCCACCTTGATTGGGCCGGCCAGGCAATGGTTCAAGCAGTGTAAAATGCAATCCATCAGCTCGTGGAAGGCCTTCTCTACTGACTTCAAGAGGGCATTCCGAGCTTCTCAAGCTGCCCGCGTCAAAGCCGAGACCCTGGCAAACGTGAAGCAGCAGCCCGAGGAACCCTTGAAAGCTTACCTGAGCAGGTTCGCAAATGTCGCGGCTCAAGCCAGGGACATAGACGATAGTTCCAAGCTTATGGCCTTGAGGACTGGAATCCTCATTGGAGGCGGACTATGGAAAGAGAAACAGAGAAAAGGTGTCAGCACCGTGGATGAATTCTTGAACAAGGCCCAGGGATGGATAAACCTGGAAGAGGCGCGAGCATCGGTCGCGGGAACCAGCCAAGCCTCTGATCAGCCCGTTGGCGTGGGAACGGATGTCGTGAAAATGACTCAAACCATTACGCAGAATAACCAAGTGGGTGGAGGCAAGAGAAAAGGGAGCAGTGAAGGCGGCCAACACGGTCCGAAGAAGAACAAGCCCGTGGAAAAATTTAAGCCAATCTACACGACTTATACCGAGCTCACAAACACTAGGGAACACATTTTCCTAGCCAACTCTGCCCGCCTCCCCTGGAAGAAACCAGAGCCTTTGAAGCACCAGAAGGCGAAGAGGGACCTTTCCAAGTTCTGTCAATTCCAGAACGACATTGGCCACAACATTGACGATTGTAGGCATTTGAAGGATGGGATTGAGACACTCATCAGATCCGGACCTTTGGCTCAATATGTGCGGAACAGAGTTCCTACCAGTAGACCGGCTTCGGAAGCTCCAGTGAGTTAGCCCGGGCCCCAGATAAATCAGGACACCCCTCCTCCTGTGAGTTAGCCAATATCCGGAGGCCCCCATTTGGCCGGCATGAGCAGAGGTGCCCAGAAGAGATATTTCAATGAGTTGAAGGCTCATAACGGAGTGGAGTTCGTCCCAGAGTAGCATCTACCCAAACAACAATGACTGGAGAGGCAACCAATCATATTTATCGAGGAGGATGCTAGTCACGTCCAACTCCCCATAACGATCCTCTGGTCATAACCACCTAGCTCGCCAACCGGAGAGTTAGGAGGATACTGGTCGATAATGGGAGTTCGGTGAACCTGCTGTTTCAGTCTACGCTGGAGAAGATGGGGTTATCTGTCACCGAGTTGAAGGCCACCTCCATGATGCTTTATGGATTTTCCAGAGAAGGGTCGGCGGCGATAGGAACAATTGAGCTGGTGATTACCTTGGGAGAGGGGCCCCAGACTGTCTCTAAACTCCTCGAATTCGTGGTCATCGATTGTCCCGCTGCCTACAATGCCATTCTGGACTGACCTACGTTGATAACATTTGAGGCCATAACCTCCATCCGCCATCTCGCAGTCAAATTCCCATCCTCAACGGGGATATGCACGGTCCGAGGTGTTCAGCTCGCTGCCAGGGAATGCTATAACATTTCCATGAAGGGAAAATCATGACCTGGTCAACAGACGATGACCATTCAGGGCGGGGACGAGGAATCTTAGGAAGCTGGACCTATTCCTGAGATAGAAAAACCTCAGAATGCCAATGGGAAGGGTATCATCTTGAATGATGATATCGACCCCAGGATAGGAAAAGATAGATCCGAGCTCTAGGCCATCGAAGAGCTCGAGGAGGTGAGCTTCGACCCACAAGACCCTTCGAAGGTGGTGAAGCTCGGAAAAAACCTGTGTAGTAGAAGGAAAACGGAGATGCTGATATTTCTACGAGAAAATCTAGATGTGTTCGCCTGGTCCCATGAGGACATGATATGGATCAGCCCAGGCGTCATCATGCACACCCTCAACTTGGACAAGAACGTGCCGGCGAAGTCCTAGAAACAAAGGCGCCTGGGCACGACCCGAGCTAAGGTGCTAGAGGAGGAAGTAGCCCGGCTCTTGAAGTGCGGCTTTATTCGCGAGGCAAAGTACCCGATCTGGGTCGCCAATCCTGTTTTGGTCCCAAAGCCCAACGGGAAGTGGCAGACTTGCATTGACTTTTTTGATCTAAATAATGCATGCCCCAAAGATTGTTTCCCTTTGCCAAGGATTGACCAATTGGTAGATACCACGGCAGGGCACGAGCTCATGTCTTTTATGGATGCATACTCGGGCTATAACCAGATCGCCATGAATCCAGCAGACCAGGAGCACACTAGCTTCATGACCCGAACTAACGTTTATTGCTACAAGGTCATGCCTTTCGGGCTGAAAAATGCAAGAGCTACATACCATAGGTTAGTCAATAGGATGTTTACCAATCAGATTGGGAAAAACATGGAAGTGTATGTTGATGACATGTTGGTCAAGTCAAAAACTGCTGATAACCATGTCTCTGGTCTGAAGGAATGTTTTAAGATTCTAAGAGAGTACAGCATGAGGCTAAATCCTCAAAAGTGCACTTTCGGGGTTGCGTCAGGAAAGTTTATGGGTTTCATAGTCAACACCAGAGGAATAGAGGTGAACCCCGATAAGATCAGGTCGTTACTCGAGATGCCATCACCCCGGTCGCGAAAAGACGTTCAAAGTCTGACAGGAAGGGTGGCAGCCCTTAATCGGTTCATTTCCAAATCTACCGACAAGTGTTTGCCATTCTACAACCTGCTCCGGGGAAATAAAAAATTCGAGTGAACCGAAGAGTGCGAACGTGCCTTCCTCGACCTGAAAGCACATTTGGGCGAGTCGCCCGTGTTGTCCAAGCCAACAGCAGGAGAGACTCTTTCCCTTTACCTGGCTGTCACAGAAGATGCAGCTAGCGCCGTACTGGCCCGGGAAGAAGACCAGTCTTAGAAGCCAATCTATTCCATCAACAAGAGGCTTCTCGGAACTGAGTCCCGATACCCGTTGATGGAAAAGATGGCTTTCTGCCTTATTACGGCCTCCCAAAAGCTCAGGCCGTATTTCCAGTCCCATTCAATACATGTCATAACCGATCAACCTTTAAGGCAGGTTTTGCAGAAACCTGAGGCATCGGGACGTCTTTTGAAATGGCCTGTCGAGCTCAGCCAATTTGAGATATTGTACATACCACGAACTGCTGTGAAAAGCCAAGCTCTGGCTGATTTTGTGGTAGAATGCACGGGATTCCGAGAAGAGCTAGTGGTCGTGGAAAGTCTTCGTAGATGGCTCGTCCAACGAGAATGGGTTCGGAGCTGGAACATATTGATATCCCTGGATGGACATCGATTCCACTCTGCGCGATTCGAATTCAAAGCATCCAACAACGAATTTGAATACGAAGCTTTATTGGCTGGGCTAAGGGTGGCCCAGGAGCTGAAGGCCAACTCCATCTAGTGCTACAGTGATTCCCAGCTCGTGGTAAACCAAGTATTAGGAGAATACCAAGCACGGGGAACCAAGATGGCTACTTACCTGGCCAAGGTAAAGAAGGAGCTATCTGCATTTGAGCACGACTTAATTGAACAGATACCTCGGGATCAGAATGCCAATGTTGATGCCCTGGACAAGCTCGCCACCTCCGGGGAGGCCAAAACTTTGAGCTTGGTATCGGTAGAGTTCTTGGAAAGACCAAGCATAGAGGAAGCCAGGGTGGAGGTCGAAATGATCGACACCGGGCCGACCTGGATGACTCCCATAATCGAGTACCTCACAACATGGAAATTACCTGAAGAGCGAAACGACGCAAGGAGGATACTTTACCAGGCTCCAAGGTATGTGATGATAGACGAGATATTGTACCGACGTAGCCTATCTTTGCCTCTTCTGCTGTGTGTTCTGCCAAGTGAGGTGAAGACTGTTTTGCGGGAGATACATGAGGCATTTTGCGGAGATCACGCTGAGGGGCAAAACCTGGCCTTAAAGGTGTTGAGGTAAGGGTATTATTGGCCCACTATATCAAAGGACTCGATCTCTTATGTCAAAAAGTGCGATAGGTGCTAGCAGTTCGCCATGGTCGTCCGAGCCCCTCCAGTCGAGCTAAAGATGATCTCGTCCCCCTGGCCCTTCGCGGTGTAGGGGATTGATTTAATTGGTGCCCTTCCCACGGGAAAGGGAGGAGTTCACTATGCGGTGGTGGCTATAGAATACTTCACAAAATGGGCAGAAGCAGAGGCCCTGGCGACGATTACTTCAAAGAGGGTCCTCGACTTTGTGGTTAAGAGTATTGTCTGCCGATTCGGGCTGCCAAAGAAGATCGTGTCGGATAACGGAACACAGTTCGATAGCGATCTCTTCACTGAATTTTGCGAAAGGCACGGCATAGTTAAAAGCTTCTCCTTCATGGCCTACCCGCAGGCTAATGGGCAAGTCGAGGCTGTGAAGAAGACGCTAAAAGCGAGCTATAAGAAGAGGCTAGATGAAGCCAAGGGAGTTTGGCCCGAACAGCTCTCCCAGGTGCTGTGGGCGTACCAGACCTCGCACCGAACTTCGACGGGTCACACTCCTTTCTCCCTGGCTTTTGGGAGTGAGGCCGTCCTTCCCGTCGAAGCAAAGATATCCTCGCATAGAGTCCGGACATTTGACCAAGACCAGAATGACAAATTTCTCTGTGCGTCCCTCGACCTAATTGACAAAAAATGAGAAGCTTTGCAGCTGCAGCTCTCGCATTATCAACAGAAGATCACTCGTTATTTCAACTCAAATGTCAAGAAATGCATTTTTAGCGTAGGTGACCTGGTGCTCCGAAGAGTCTTCTTGGCCGGTAAGGATCCCAAAGACGGAGTGTTGGGACCAAACTGGGAAGGACCCTATCAAATAATAGAGGTTGTGAAAGAAGGAACCTTTAAGCTAGCTCGGCGTAATGGAGAAACAGTACCACGGACTTGGAACGCTATACACCTGAAGAAATATTATCAGTAATACTTTTGTAAGGCTTAGTTAGGAAAGCCACCTTGTTTTATTAAATAATGAGATAGTTTCTTCGTATCATTGTATATTTTTGTGAGTGTAATGTTAAAAGAGCACGTTCCAAGTAACCACGAAAGGTCCTTTCCTGGTTACTTGGGGGGCATATATGTCCTGGATACAACCAGATCCTAAAACTTAGAAGTTGATTCAAATTGGTTAATCGATGTTTTTCTTAAAAAGCACGAGATATCAATGAAGAATTAGCGCGAACTAAGTTTTTAAAATCAACGTCCTGGATACAACCAGGCCCTAAAACTTAGAAGTTGATTCAAATTGGTTAATCGATGTTTTTCTAAAAAAGCACGAGATATCAATGAAGAATTAACGCGAACTAAGTTCTTAAAATCAACGTCCTAGATACAACCAGGCACTAAAACTTAGAATTTGATTCAAATTGGTTAATCAATGTTTTTCTTAAAAAGCACGAGATATCAATGAAGAATTAACGCGAACTAAGTTTTTAAAATCAACATCCTGGATACAACCAGGCCCTAAAACTTAGAAGTTGATTCAAATTGGTTAATCGATGTTTTTCTAAAAAAGCACGAGATATCAATGAAGAATTAACGCGAACTAAGTTTTTAAAATCAACGTCCTGGATACAACCAGGCACTAAAACTTAGAAGTTGATTCAAATTGGTTAATCGATATTTTTCTTAAAAAACACGAGATATCAATGAAGAATTAACGCGAACTAAGTTTTTAAAATCAACGTCCTGGATACAACCAGGCCCTAAAACTTAGAAGTTGATTCAAATTGGTTAATCGATGTTTTTAAGCACGAGATATCAATAAAAAATTAACGTGAACTAAGTTTTTAAAATCAACGTCCTGGATACAACCAGGCCCTAAAACTTAGAAGTTGATTCAAATTGGTTAATCGATGTTTTTCTTAAAAAGCACGAGATATCAATGAAGAATTAACGCGAACTAAGTTTTTAAATCAACGTCCTGGATACAACCAGGACCGAAAACTTAGAAGTTGATTCAAATTGGTTAATCAATGTTTTTCTTAAAAATCACGAGATATCAATAAAAAATTAACGCGAACTAAGTTTTTAAAATCAATGTCCCGGATACAACCAGGCCCTCAAACTTAGAAGTTGATTTAAATTGGTTAATCAATGTTTTTCTTAAAAAACACGAGATATCAATAAAAAATTAATGCAAACTAAGTTTTTAAAATCAACGTCCTGGATACAACAAGGCCCTCAAACTTAGAAGTTGATTCAAATTGGTTAATCGATGTTTTTCTTAAAAAGCACGAGATATCAATAAAAAATTAACGCGAACTAAGTTCTTACCAAACGCGATAAAAATAAATAGTAATAAGGGTAAAAGTAGATTAAAATGAAACTCAGGAAAACCAATTGTCTCGAGGAGAAAAACCTCATGGTAAAAAATTACAAATAAATAAAAACAAAAATCCTAGGCCCCCCCAGGCCGTTCCGTTGAGGTCACCCCTTCGGTCTCCTGATCGCCTGCAGCGGAAGTCTCCCCAGTCTCAGAGGGCGCCTCCTGTTGAAGACGAGCCTTGAACTTCTCGAGGAAGGGCTCCCACACCTCTGGTGCTAGGAAGGAGACTTCCGCTGAAATCGCCATCCTGGTTGAAGGCCCATCAATGATAAAGCATGGCCTCCATGGAGGAGCTGGAAGATGCCCTCTCTGCCACAAGGGTGACCTGGGCCTCCTCAAGCTCGACCTTCACAGTGGCCAAGGCGACCTGTGCAGCCTGGAGTTCGGTTTTCGCAGCCGCTAAGGTGACCTTTGCGGCCTCCATATCGGCCTTTGCAGCGGCCAAGGCGACCTGTGCGACCTTTTTGCTTTCCTTGACAGCTGTCAGGGCAGCCTTGGCATCTCACTCTTGCTATTGTGCAGATGCGAGATTGGCCTAAGCAGTCTGGAACTCGCCCTTGATCTCGTTAAACCTGGCCCTAGATCGAGCTATGCTACGGTGTAGAGCCAAAGCCGCCTGCAAAGGCAAAGATAATAAGGCATGTGCTATAGAGAAGGCAAAAAGAGTTAGCTAAGTTAACTAAGTGAACTTACCGTGAGGGTCATCCCCAGTGAAGACTCCATAACATTCTCGGGGCTCCTCGTCTCGATCTCCCGCAAGTCCCTTGGGGTGGCATTATAGTAATGATCCACCGTATAGCTCGCGGTTTTGTAAACCGTCCCTCGAAAGGCCTCGGGGATTTTCTCCAAGGCCTGAGCGTTAACCGGGATGTGAATGGTGGGAGTCGGAGCTGGTGGGGTCCCAGTTGGTACCTCCAGTTCCCGAGTAGGGACTGGGGGTCGCGGGGGAGGTGGGGGCATCTTCTCTACGGCGGCAGGGACCTGGCCTATCCCCTTAGTGGGAGATTTGGAGGTGGTCCCGGGAGGGGGAGCCTTCTTGGTCAGCCGAAGCTTCTTGACCAATAGCCCGAATGACCCAGAGGGAGGATTCCCCCCTTGGAAGATGGACCGCAGGATGTTGTCTCCGGGCTGTGCCATCTCTTCGCCTGAAACAAAAATAAGGGAGCGTTAGTATACATGTAAGAATGTTTAGATCACAAGAAAAGTCTAAGGGTGTATTGAAAAGGTTCTACCCTCCAAGCTAGAGGAGGAATTTATTGCCACGACCTCCGGTCGCGGAGCTTCTATGGGGGAGTCTAGGTTTATAACTTTGTGAATGAGAGGGGGCTTTGGGTCCGGATCCGCCTCAGGACTGGACTCCTCTAAGTACTGCCTAAGCCCCGGAGCGACTACACCCTCCAGAAGGGAGGGCCACGACCTAAGGTTGGTCCCATACTCCTCAAAAAAGGCCGACCTAAAAGCCAGGGTGGTGTCTACTACTACAGTGCCCCTAGGGCGGCCCATGTCATGACGCAACACTAGTTGATCAATGCACTGGAGTAGAGTTATGTTAAGGTCTGGGTCGTCTTGATGATGATGTACGAGCTGGCTAGGGTTAAACCTAGCAAGCCGTAGGTCTGTGCCAGCCCTATCTAATTCCCTAAACAAGTATGGGGTACCTTGGCCGGAGAGGCCGGCTGCTGCCCCGGACTGGACTCGATCCGCGTCGAGCCCCTGGGCGATCTCGAGAGCCCGCTTCCAACGTATGAGCGGCACCTCGTCTTCCTCCTCCTGCTCATCATTGTCCGCAGCACCCCCCTCGGGGATGGGCACCAACTCACGAGCTACTAGGATAGCCCGCGACCTCCTCAAGGCCAGGGTCTGGCCCGGAGAAATTAACTTGCACGCCAGCATCGTCTCATCAGACACGAGCTGGCAGTAGTCTTTTTCACTTGGTGGGAGCCCCACCAAGGTCTCATATTGACCCCCGAGGGTCACCGATTTGGCCGTCCTCGCAAAAATGGCTGCACGATGGTATTCAAGTCAATACACATGGAAGGAAATAAAGCATTGTGACAATTTTGTGAGTTGAGGAGAGAAAGAACTTACGAGGATGATTGAAGTAGTGGTGATCGCAGTTGCGAAACTCGGTCGACATAAAGAACTTGTCCTTGAAGTCATTGGGGTGGCTGGGTAGCTCGATGAATGTAGGAGAATTGGGAAAATGGGTTAGGTAGTAGAGCCCGCCGCCTCGCCCCCGTTGATCCGGGCTGGATTTGAGGCAGAAGAAATAAAGGATGTTCGCTGGTGTAGGGACCTCCCACTCATGCTTCAGGAAGAGGTACCTCAACCCCGCCAGCAGACGGTAGAAGTTAGGGGGCAGTTGGAAAGGAGCCAGCCTCACGTAGTTCAGAAAGTCCGCGAAGTACTGGTCCAAAGGTAGGAAGGCCTCGACCTTGAGGTGTTCGTCGCTCTAGGCCGTGAACTCCTCGTCGAGGGGCGTGCAGCTCCTCTTGCCCTCGAGGGGAGGTTGGGCAACAAGAGCGCCTGTCCCAATTTCGATGTTATGGGACAGCAAGATTTTGTTGACCCTCCCTTGGGTCGTAACCTTCGAGACTATCCTCTCTGCCTCAAAGAAGGCATCAGGTCCCACCTCGACCTCTTTCTCTAGTGTGGGACTGAAGTGGGGGATTGGAGATTCCCCTACTATCTCTTTCCCCTTGCTAGCCTGTTGGGATGATGAATCGGCAGTGCTCTTTTTAGGTATGTTCTTCCTGGGCCCCATCTAGTCGCCTAACGAACAAAGATGAAGAAATTTTAAATAGGTGACCTAAAAATAGAAAAGGGAATCTAGCGCGAGAAATGATTTTCGTACACGGGCTGAGGTAATCTCAGCCCGGGGTGCGTGAGGCCACGCGATGCTATGATCACGCGCCTGTGTTTCCAACGGATCCCCGATTTCTCGGGATCTGTGTGTCAGGAGGGTCAGGATAATGCTTGCCTTGGAGGGAAAGTTTCAAAAAGCAAAACCGCCTAGGAAGCGTGACCCCTAAGCTACCCAGTTTTGCACCCCAGAAACCTCTCGCTTTCCCCTCTCTAAACAGACATTCCCTAAAAGCTACCTAGAAAAGTTACCCAGAAATTATCTTGCCCTAGACATCACATTCCTAAGCATGTTCTCATATGATCGATACCCCTAGGATAAAAACCTACGCACAAAACACCAGCCAAAAACAACCGACAGTGTGCGACTAAGAAAGAATTTTACCTAACAGAGAAACAGAAATATCAAAACGTGCAATAGGCAGAGGACTTACAGTGTTTTTGCTGTGTGAAAGTCGCAAAAAGCGTAGGAGTCGGAGTCCTGGTGGAGCCTTTAGAACTGAAGTCACGAAGAAACTCTTGTGGCAAGAGCGTAGGGATCTCTGGGATGATAACCGGAAGAAAAAAGACTTTTGAGGCTAAAGAGGAGAGAAGATGAGGAAATTTTTTTCAAATAAAGAGTGGCTAATGCGAAAGGTGGCCAACCTTATATATACGTAAGAGACAAAGTAACGAGGATTGTTCGATCGCATTAATGCGAGATACGAGGGTCATAAATTAAGAGGTGAAACGACGACCGAAGATAGGCTAGGCCATTTAATGTAATTCTCCGAAGCCGGACCGTCGCCAACCAAGGTG
Organism: Humulus lupulus; assembly: GCF_963169125.1. Lineage (NCBI taxonomy): Eukaryota > Viridiplantae > Streptophyta > Magnoliopsida > Rosales > Cannabaceae > Humulus > Humulus lupulus. The sequence goes on from NC_084797.1 coordinate 27,664,999, forward strand.
CTCCACTTGTCCGATACCTGCGCTTTGGGCGGGACATGAAGAGTCAAAAAAGAAACCTAAAAGCCCCCGCTGTGGTCACAGATGACGTCATGTGTCACGAGCAGGGGCTTGGGGGGCAAATGTACGCCCCAAATATCTGTAAGTTATTGGCGAGCTGGGAAAGGGCATAATTCAGTCCGCCATGTGTAAATCGTCCACCCGGAGCTGCTGTTACAAGTTTCCACCTCTGCAGCATGAGCTAATTAGAGAGTTAGCAGTCTACTCAAAGGTAGCGAGTCAGTAGTATGGATATCACGAGCTGGCGCTACATCAAGCTCGAGATGTGGCATAGATCTGACACCCGAATCCTTATAAAGACAACCACGCAATGTAAACGTGCACATATCAGACATCACGTGTCTATTCCATTCCTGAATTCTAGGGCATGCAGTATAAACGTGCGTATTCAGACCCTCCATGCCTGGTTTGGGCCATGCGGCCCATTATCCCCCTTACCTATTGATTAGACCACACCTCACTGTCAGGTTTTAGGAATTAATCATTAGTGTCACAGAGATGACGTGATGGGTAAGGAGGTCACGGGATGACCCCCTTTACCAACCCAGGTATCCTCTCCCTATAAATACCAAGACCCTGGGCGTTGCAAGGGGTTGGCATATTTTTTTGTAAAGAAACACTCTGTAAGGAATAGTCAAGAGATATCAATAATATCGACTGGTGGACTAGAGGGATTTTAACCTTCAAACCACCTAAAAAGCAAAGGAGTGATCACCTTCCCATGTTATTAATTCCTAAGTCTAGGAGTAAACTATTTTCCTACTACGGTTCACTAATTAGTACTAATCCATCCTGTTTATTCGTATAATTATCTGTTGGCAAAGAACCGCGTCAACAAATTCTAATTATTTAATAACTTGTGATTGAGATGATTTGGTCATATTAAAAAAATTATAATTAAATTTGAGACAAATGTATCATTTTATCCTGATTTTGTAATTACAGGGTACTCAATAAGTATTTTTGAGAAGAGAGGATACCCAAGTTATGTTTCTTTAAAACAAGAGTACCAAATGAGTCTATTCCCTTGATACTCCCTTTTTCTTTCTCTAAAATTAAGAACATAGCTTTTCTCTCGAAAACAACAAATAACATGACTTCATTGATGTTATCCCAAAAAAATCAGTTTGATGATGTGACACTCTTGTATGACATACATCAAGGAGAAAATTCTATATGGCATCAATGTCGGTGTGATATAACAACCATGATAAATAAAGAATGTGCTTTAGAAGCGTTACAACCAGAATACCGTTGGTCGCTATATATGTAGATGGTTGATGATAGGTAGCTAGTCGAGTACAAAGTTCAAGGCACGTAGCTCGAGCAACTTATTTCATAAAAATTAGTTTTGAAAGTATTTTTTTAGTCATTTATGTGTAAATATTGTGATAAAAAGCTATCTAAGGCCCAAGGCCCATTATGTAAGGTCCAAAAGTCTAAATATCAAACTTATTGTCTCATTTATTTTTTCATGCACACTTTACGTACAAAAACTCTATTGGTTTGTATTTTCTCACAGACTTAAGAAAATCAGTTGAATCATTTTCTTCTAATCTTGAGTTTGAAATTCTATTCAATAAAAATGTCAAGTGGATGTTAGTCTTTACCAATTTTTGGGCCAAACCTCTATAAATTCTTGGTGTTCTTGATTTTATCGTTCAATTATTTAATTACCTGTCATTTATTAGACTAGTATCGTTGGTCAAATTTATGGTCAATAATTGAGATCCCATTTTAAACGATGAAACCAATTTGACAGCAACACCATGAATCACAAGAACAACACCGGAGTTTGATCTTCTACGGAACTGTGAGTAAACTTGATCAAAATCCCGTTCTGTTTCTTCTCTTTCTAAAAGCCATGGTTTCAAATTTTCCATGACCAAAAGTGAAGACTTGGTACCATTCTGACGATGGGTTCTCTTTGTTGATGCTTTGGAGAAATAGATTCTTATTCTTCTAGCATCTTGATGTGCTAACATTTTTGGATCTAATGACTTTGATCAAAAGATTTAATTCAATGGTAGCTTTCACCACCATCCATACTTTCAGACTTTCTAAAAAAATTTCAAGGTTGAAAGAACAAAGGAAGGTATGATTTTTTTTTCTCCTTCACTATTTTTCTCTTTTTTCAATTTTTCCATTGAACTTCCATACTTGCTAGATTTTGTTCTTAGTGTTATTTTTTCGATGAACTGAGTTTTTTCTCTTTCGATTAGCATTGGTATTGGCTGGTGGACATGGTTCGAACGGTGTCGTATCCCAAAGTACTCAATCTGAAAGTGAGTCAAATAACATAACTGTGAGTCCTAGTATTCCATGGCATTTTATTTATAATTGATATATGTTTTGCTAACCTAATATTTATTTCACATATTCATTGTTAGGCTTGATGCAAATGTTAGTGATAAAGATCTCAGGCAACCTTTTACTCAGCTTGGTTAAATTATCTTTGTAAAAATTCCCATTGGAAAAGCTTGTGGTTTTGTACATTTTTTTAATAGGTACCCTTGTAGTTATATTTATGTCATGACTATTGGAAAAATATACATCGACTAGTATAAACACTTCTAGCATTGTTAAACAACAATGTGCATATTAATGGTATTTTTGGAGACCATAATGGGATAATGATATGTTTCTAATAATTAGTTGGTTTCCTTGGACACACTCTTTTAAATAATGTGATTAGCCAATTGGGTCACATGTACTCAATTAACCTATTGTATGGGCCCAATGACCCAATGCATACATGCTTTTATCATAAAATGTATATTGGGGTCTATTGGTGTATTGATGTTTTGGTAGACTTTGTTGAGTGAAATAGAGAAAGTACATTAGAAGAGATTGTCTCATATTGATCATCTTCTAATTCCTATTTTTGTGTTTCATGTGGATATGTTATTTTCTCAAGAAGACAACATCAATGGTGGAGTTATGTTTGTTTTCAAACTCCTCTTGGTATACTTTGAAATCAGATGCAAGATTGTTTGATGAGCTTGATATTATAAATGATCGAATAATCTGTTTTGATGCTCATTTTGAATTTAACAATAGGTACAAGAGCCTTTACATTTGATTTTAAGGCTATCAAAATTGTTTGCATGTTGCCTTCTTAAGGTTTTCTCTATTAATGTTCCAATTGCTAGTCTAGGGTTTCTAAGTATTCATAAGGTTTTCCCAAATCACAAATGAATCTAACCATATTAGTCAGGTTTCATTTTTCTTTATGAAGTTGAAGGGAGTTGGCATGGATCTAAGAGAATTATTTGGTCTGACATATCATAAGGCATCTACCTCTAGTTCTGATTGAAAGACTACTAGATCTTCTAGTGCACCCAAAATTGGTCATTTTACTAGGAAATGCAACTACTATCATAAGTTGGAGCATAAGAAAGAAACTTGTTTTAAGTTGAAGAGAGCCTTGGAGATGAAAGGTAACAATGTTGTGATGGTTTGTGTTAAGTTGAAGAGAGCCTTGGACATGAAATGTAACAATGTTGTGATGGTTTATTTAAAATCCAATGTAATTGATGTGCCTTCAAAGTCTTGGTTGTTGGAATTCAACTTCTAAGACTTTGGAACAATTAAAAAATTACAAAAATGAAACCATTCATTTTGATAGTGTTAAAATCCATGTCACTAATTCCTTTCATGCACACACAAAAAGAAGGAATCCTACTCGTTTAGAGGAGCATGTGTACATGGGAAATGGTACCAAAGTCAAAGTCAATTTTTTGGGAACTATCAGACTTCAGCCGTCAACTGGACATATTTTGGAGATACATGATGTTGCTTACATACCTTCAATTATAATGAACTTGATTTCTGTATCTATTTTTGGATAAGCTAGGTTAGAGTCTTCTTTTTGGAACTCAAAAAGTATATTCGTACCATGACTTCGTTTTATTAGGAAATGAATGTTTGCAAGGAAATTTATATAAGCTTGACTTAAATGATGTTTCTTCTTCTATTTCTCTTAATGTTATTGTAGGCTCTACACGTATGAGATGCAATGAAAACTCTTATATGTTATGGCATAGATGTTTAGGTTACATTTCTAAGTAGATTATGTAATGATTGGTAAAGGATGGTGTTTTGCAGGATCTTGATTTCTTGAATTTCTCTTTTTTTAATTCAATATTCTTCTATGATTATACACTTGATTATTTATTTATATGTTTAATTAGTTTATTTTGTATTTTTAGAAGTTCAAAGACATTATGGGTGAAAAATAATTAATTTGGGATGGTTTACCCGTGATGGTTAAGCTTGGTATTACAAGTCTAAAACTCCAATCTCCATTTTGACATTGTTCTGTCCATCTTTTGAGAATTTTTCTAAAAATACAAGTTGTAAATGTTGGTAACTGGTTTACCATGCACGCAGCGGAAAGCACGGGTGTTGGGCCCATAGATTTCAAATTTTTTATTTAAACAATTTTTTAATAATCAGATCCATTGATGTGCAATACATTAATCATAGAGAAATAAAAGATGAGGATTTACCAGTTGAATAACTATCAAGAATACTCACTATCTTTTTGTATCTCCAACAAACATCTAAACCAAAGCAGTTCTTCAAATACTCAAACTGAGATCTTCCAAGATGTATCTCTACATCTCAAGACGTGTGTGGGTGCATAGAGTAATGGTAGGGAAAAATTTCTTATTCACAAGATATTCTCAACACATGAGATCTTGAAATATTAGATCTGAGACAATTTTTAGGGATAAAGAAAATTAATACGATCTATTTTTTTCTCCGTGAAAAGCTTATTATGAATTATTATGAAACTATTTTCATCTGATAGATTTATAAAAGAATCAATTAAAATTTTAAAATTCAAAATTAAAAAAATTCAAAATTCAAATTATAAATTAATTAAATAAATAAAAGAAATAGCAATATAAAAGGCTACAGTGGTTCGACAATATGGTGTGTTTATGGGGCAAAAAGATGAGAGCTTTTGGGAGCTATGGATTTAAAAATGAGAGGCTTGAAAGCTTTGTTTTGAGTGTGAAAAATGAAGTGGTGAATGACTCTATTTATAGGCTTCAAACCCAACTATTTTCCTTATTTCTCTCCACACCTATTCAAACGCTACAACTTCTCCATTGATGCCACCTACACTCTTATGTAACAAAATGTAGTCAAAGTCTCCATTGGTTCCTTTCTTAGTCTCCCACGCATACACCTAAGCCTTTTCAAATTCAAACTAGTTCAAAATGGTTCAACCTATCTTCAACATATTTACTTAGTTTAAGCCTAGTGTGACACCTATCCATGCAAGTTCAAAATAAGATAAAAACTAGCCTATTTTTATGCTACACACCCAAGACTAGGCATGTAACGCCCTGGATAGCCAAGACCGTTACACTGTGTGTTTATAAAGTGCCAAACTTGCTAATCAAGTACTTAAAGTAAAAGCGTGTTACTCAAATAGTAGAGGAACTAGGGTTAAAAGAGTTTTGGTCTCAAAAGACATGTTTTCATTACTAAACATTGTCTATGTACATGGGATCCCAAAAATGACAGTTTAAAAGCCATTTACAAAAGTTACAAAGTCTATATACATCAACAGCCATACTAAGGCAAAATGAGCAGTTAGGTAATCTCCGTCCTGACACACTCCTCGACCGTGGTGATCGAACGGCTGGCTATGTACATTCCACCTCGGAGCTCTCCACCTCAGGCCTGATCCAGCTTGCCCTTACCCTTACCTGCACCACAGAGCACCCGTGAGCCAAGGCCCAGCAAGAAAACACAGTAATAACAGAGCATAAACAATTAGCAATCAACTCAGTTACTCATACAGCATCTCATAAATTCAAGTATATCATCATTCAAGTATACCACATACAAAGCATTTCAACTCATAATGCATATTGCACAGACGATAACCAGGGCTAGCGCTCACAGGCTGCTCCCTCTGTTATCCTATGGTTTCTGGCTCCCAGTGGCCAATTCGCGCCCCGTGCGCTAAAAATCATGAACGGTACTCTTAGACCGCTTATACGTGTCCCTTGGCATAATACCAACAATGACACAATACAAAATCTCGGGAGCACTTAGTCCCATCACAATCATATATTCGGGTGCAGTTTTCTTACCTTTCAATTCACTGGTTTCCGATGCCACGTAGCCACAAGCACGATCCTCTACCCCGAGCCTCTCCAAAGTCCTAATCACAACACAAATATAATATTCTTTGTCATTAACCAATCCAAGACTACCTTCCTGGTACCTAACCCACACTCTCGGAACCCCCAAAATCTTAGAACAACACCCCGGAGACATTCCCCGAACCCCCGGAGCAAAGGCCAAAAATTGCAAAATGTAACACCCTGAAATTTGCCTTGTGCCGCGGCACCACTTTCCTTGTGCCGCGGCACCCAACACCAGAGACCCCTAGGCCGCGGCAAGCAAAAGCTGTGCCGCGACACACCATCGCAGACCCAGATTTCTGGGTTTTCCTTCGCATTTTTCCCGAGCCTAACTCACTCCAAATCACCCCAACTTCATACCCAAGCCCCAAATCCTGTTTGAAACCCCACATAGACCAACCAACAACTTTTAAACACTATAACCCAACTCAACTACACATTTACCCACAGAATTCACACCTAAATTCAGATTTAAACCATTGAACCAAAGATTGAGAAATGTGTAAACCAGCCCCTTTAGATTCTTAAACCATAACAACTACGAAAATTTAAACATGATACACTCTTACCTCAGTCAAGTACTCAGCTTGGATTCCCCCCAACTCTAGCTTCAAATCACCTTCTCCTTTTGATTACTCCAACTCTAAATTCATGCAAAACCAGCCACCAACTTGCTTCAATTCATATTCATCTCTAAAAATTCAGACTTGAAACTTAAACATATTATAGCCAAATCCTTACCTCTGAGTTTTCTTGGCCTAAGCTTGGTTGATAACCTCAATCACCCCCTTGATTCTCCTTCCAAGAGCAAGAGTTCAGCTTCTCTTTTCCTTCTTTCTTCTGTTATACTTCTAGGTCTCCAATATTCAGCATAAACCAACTCCCAAAGTGTTATACGTAAATGTTATTCCTTCAACTCAAACTCATCTACTAACTGCCAAAATACCATTTTAACCCTCCATTAATATCACTTACTAACTAGACCTCAAGGGCTTATTTGTCCTTTCCCTAACTTTGCAATTCTACCACTTTCCCAATAAAACCTGTTACTCTCTATAGTTACTAACGGTTACGCAGGTTACCAAATCACCAGTTACCACTATCTAGTTTCCTAGGACCGTCTTGGCACGTGCATCACGTATGTATCACAGCACCCACACAGTACAATTCACATATCATAATTATCACATAATATAATTCACATAGTCATATAACATGCTTAAAATCATAATCATACATCTTAATCATAATAACCACACATAATTCCCATCTTGCCCTCCCGGCACACTAATCAAGGCCCTTAAGCCTTATTAGTTAATTTGGGTCGTTACAAGGCACGTCTCCACTTGGTTCTTCAATTTAGCTCTAATACTTAATTAAATTAATTCATAAAAATTCGACCTAATAAAACTATATGGAATTTCGGCTACGGATATTTAAAATTCAAATTTTGTGACTTATTTTTATACCACGTGTATATCTCTTAAACAACCAAATAACATGTGTGCATAATTTAATTAAAAACTTAAAACTACATACTAATTTAATCATATGCTAAAAATATCCCATAAATTACTAACTATAATAATTATAATTTATCTAAATTATAATTATTTCTAAGTCATAAGATCATACCTTAACATAAATAATTTAAACTTAAAGCAATCTTTTTAAATTCCATCACTCGAGTCATAATTATAAACTAATAAAACTTAACGTAAGGTCATAATTAAGGAGCTTATACGAAAATAATAACTGTGGTATTTACAATCTTCCCCCCTTAAAGAAATTTCATCCTCAAGATTTTACTTACCAAATATCTTGGGATACCGTTCCCTCATATCTTCCTCCGATTCCCATGTTGCCTCTTTTTCAGTGCTATTGCTCCACAACATTTTAACTATAGGGATACTTTTGGACCTTAACTCCTTAGTTCCCCGCTCTAGAACGCATACTAGTCGTTTTTCCTAACTGAAATTTTGTTTCAACTCTAGAGCCTCGTAATCGAGCACATGGGATGGATCTGATACATATCTTCTTAACATAGATACATGGAAAACGTTATGCATTTTAGCTAATGATGGCACTAAAGCCAACCAATATGCTACTTGCCCAACTTTGTCCAATATCTCAAAAGGACCTATAAACCTCAAGATTAACTTTCTTTTCTTTCCGAAACACATAATCCCCTTTCATCGGAGATACTTTGAGAAAGACTTGATTTCCTACTGAAAACTCAACGTTTTGCCTATTAGCGTCAGCATAGCTCTTCTGGTGACTTTGAGCGGCAATCATTCTTTGTCTTATGTTTTCTACCGCTTATGTTGCTTCTCTTACGGCCTCGGGTCCTAAGTATTTTCTTTCACCAACCTCGTCCAAATGAAGTGGTGATGGACACTTTCGTCCATATAGCATCTCATAAGGTGCCATGCTTATCATCGCATGATAACTGTTGTTGTAAGCGAATTCTATTAATGGAAGATACTTGCTCCATGATCCTGAGAAGTCTAGTGCACACACCCTCAACATATCTTCTAATATTTGTATGGTGCGTTCTGACTAGTCATCAGTTTGAGGGTGAAATGTTGGACTTAACTTTAAGTTAGTGCCCATTGCACGCTGTAGACTTTCCCAGAACCTTGTAGAGTCCAAGAACTTTACTTAGCTAAGTTAGATAGTAGTATAATAGTAATAATAGTATTATCTTTATAAGTGTGGATTTTTGGTTCAGACCGGGATTTATTTGGACACTCATAGTAGTACTTGTAGATTTTCTAAGTTTAACCTATAGTTTAGGAATATTAATTTTAACCTAAGGTTTGATTAATATGACTGATATTGAGGATAATATTTATTATACTATAAGGTTTAGATAGGAACCAATAAGATAATAGCACATGTTATGTATAGGATTATTATGATTAAGTATTTTGAGGATTTAATTTATTAAGGTTAAAATTTGAATACTCTAAGGTCAGTCAGCAGCTTTGAAAACATTAGAGGGCTTAGTCAAGGTTGTTTACTCAATTCAAATTAAGCTAAAAATGTGTAATTTTGTGTTTAAATAATCAGCGTATGCCGATATATCGCAGCTATGGGGGGCGATATATCACAGCACGAAGATACGAAAAACACGAAACGTTGCACGATTGCCTCGGGCATACTGGCCCAGGCGATATATCGCCTACAGGGGGCGATATATCGCCCCTCTCAGCTTATTTTGAAAGTTTTCAAAAACATTTTCCTTTCAAACCTTCAACATCTTGATAAGTCCAGCACCTTTCTGAACGAGTCTTCAGCCTCTGCTGAACGATAATTCAAATTATTTTCACTTAAAAAGCAATTATTTTTATTCAAGTTAAATGAGATCTTTTCATTCCTAAACTCTATAAATAGGACCTAGTACCCAGCCATTTATTCATCTATTACTCTAAGTTCAGAGGCTACAAGTTGCTAGGTGAGTGTGAGAGTGTAAACACTTGGGTTGGAAATTTTAAGCTTGATCATTATAACCTTATCAAACACTTGGGGAAGTGAGGTTTATTCACATTTCGGTTCAAGGTTTAGATTGATCATATAAGTCTTCAAGGTATTTCCAAACTCTAGTCCATTTCTGTATTATGTTCTTTAAGTTCTCATAGTCTTCTACTCATTCTAACCTTATTCTTATTCTTGGTTAGGAAATCCATGTTCTTAAGCACAAGGTTTTTGGTAAGTATATAACATAGATCCTTCTTCACTTTCATCCCTTTTCTTCAATATACTCACCATATTTTAAATGGTTTTTAGGAGTGTTCCAAGGTCCCAAATCAGTCCTCATATCCCAATTATTTTGGTAAGGAAAATAGGATAGGATTTATGTGTTATATGCTTTTATATGTTATCTTATGATTTTATGTTATGTAATATGTTATGTTAAGTATGATTGTAGACTTGGGCATATGACCTATATGACTAACAAGCCCCAAATAGATTATGGGCATATGACTTGCTTAGCTAGCAAGACCCCACTAATCTAATGGGCATATGACTTGTTTAGTTTATGGGACCCCAAGTAATAATGGCCATTATAGTATGTATGTGACATAAGTGTTATGATATGTTTTTATGTTGCATTATGAATTTTTATGTATATGGCTATATGTTAGATTTTCCTTGCTGGGCATTAGACTCATTCATTTTTGTTTATATGTGCAGGAAAATAGTTCTAGTGGCGGGAAAGGTTCTTGGAAGCTTGGGGAATGTGTATTGAGGCGGAATGGATTCAAAGAACCGAGAGTTTCGATTTGAGGATGTAGTTTTGTTCTTATGGTTTTTATATGTATTTTTCCGCGTTTTATTATGTAATCTCTTTTTAATTATCATTATGTCATGTTTTGATTTTAAAACAATGGGATCCCATATCCTGCTTTGAGTTTATGTAAGTTTAAACATTGGTTTTTACAAGTTTTAAATAAAGTATGATTATTTCACTTGTTATTATTAGGGATTAGTGTCTATGCTTAAGTTTTCATTAATGGTCCATAGTTTAGAGTAGTTGGGTCATTACAAACCTTGAGGTAAAAATTGATTCTATATCAGAGACTATTGTCTTTGGAACTCCATGTAGTCTTACTACCTCTGCCACGTAAAGCTGTGCTGTAAACGTTTCTTATTGGCAAGAAGTGAGCTGATTTTGTAAGTTTGTCTATAATCACCCACACAGAGTCATGCTACATGGTGATTCTTGGTAACCCCGTCACAATGTCCATCACTATATCTTCTCATTTTCATCTGGGAATCTCTAACAGTTGCAATGTTCCAGCAGGTCTCTGATGTTCGGCCTTAACTTGTTGACATGTAAGGCATTTTGCTACAAATTTTGCTATGTCCTTTTTCATTCTTGGCCACTAGTACATTGTCTTAACATCGTTGTACATCTTGGTCGACTCCGGGTGAAGTGAATACGGAGTGGTGTGTGCTTCTTTCATAATACTATCTCTTAATTCACCCTTTTCTGGCACACACACCCGGATTCTATACCGTAGTATGCCTTCCTTTGTGTAAAGAACGCCCTAAACTAATACTTATAAAACATTCGCATAACATAATTTATAAAGGAATACCACTCATTATCAAAGTCTCATTGGGGACTTGCTTAAAACCATGCAAGTTGGCGCCATTAGTTTTAAAAGAAAACATAAATTTTTATGCAAAGTTCAAAAGAAACAAAAATTAAATAACTGAGTCCCACTGATAATTAGGAAAATCTCTTAAAACAAAACATAATTTAAATGGCGTTCTAAGATGATCATTTAATAGTCCATAGGATTTCCCCACGCCATACACCCCATGATGATAGAACTCCTCACGTCACCACGCGTGCCATAAAGAAATCTTATTTGCTACCTGGAAGGAAAGGAAGGGGGTGAGCTAAAAGCCCAGTAAGGAAGTACAAACAATAAGCAAGTAAGAATACAACAAATACAAACACTAACGTTCATCTAAAACATCATGGCATATCATAACATTTTCGTAACATATCATCATATCACATTCATACAGCATACATGATGAGCATAGCTCGCTAGTTGTCCATGTCACCCTAATCATATTCATACATCATACATGATGAGCATGGCTCGCTAGTTGTCCATGTCACCCTAATCATATTCATACAGCATACATGATGAGCATGGCTCGCTAGTTGTCCATGTCACCCTATGAGGTAAACAAGAGTCTCTGATCCTTGAATAAGCTCGGCGCGTCCGCCCTATGAGTTATGTCTCTATATCTTTAGTAACTCGTTTGATGTGTCTAACATCCATAAAGATATCATATTCAACATATCATCACATTATGACATTCATAATTCATAACAATTCATTCATACAACAGTCTTACCATTCATAGCATAAAATCATAGAATCTATCTAACTTCCTTACCTCAGGTCCGAGCTAAGAAATTTCACAACCTTTCAACGAGCCTATATCATAATCAAAACAACATTTCTTAGGTTCATAAAATTACTATTTTGCCCATCCATACAACTCATGTGTGCATGGGCCACGCACACATAATAACAGTTACACATAACATGCAATTATTCTTAACTACACATAAAGCCATAAAAGAATAATGCTTATTTTACCTATTTTACATGCATGAGCTTTTTATAAAAATCACATAGTTGAATAATAAACATAATTTTGGACGTAAAAGTGGATTTGCATGTAACATGCATACGTGGGAACATTACGTAATTGCGACGTTTTAAAAACGATAATTCTACATTTCTTACTTTTATTGTTTAAAAATAATAGATATATGGCATGCTTTATTTTTCTTAAAATTTCTAGGTTGATTAAATTTCTCAAAACATTATTTTATTTTATAAAATAATTTGATTTAGCTTAAAAAATAAAATATGTGATAATTTCATTTATTAATCTCAAATTACAAAGAATTAACCAAAAAGCTTGGAATTAATTAAAATACCTATGTTTAATATGTTTCTTTAGAAAATAAATTTTATCATTGGTTAATTGTGTTACATAAATGATGTGAGAAAAAAAAATTATTTAAATTATTTAAGACTTAGTTTTATGTAACATAAATCCATATGTGACAATTTAAATAATCATCTTTTAAACCTTTTAAACCAAACTTTTAGTCACTATTTAATTTCTTTAAAAATCACAAATAAATAGAATCTAAATATTTTTCTCAATCAAAATAAAGAAAATCATAACTTATCAAAATATGCATTCATACCATATTAAAATACCATTTTTAATATTACCATAACTTGGGATAATAATTTTGTTTCAAAAACTCATCAAATTTATTTTAGTGAAACACACTTCCTATTTTCTTACAAAAATTCCAGCAACCATTTTATCTTTAAAAATCACCATATTCAATATAAAAACCTCATATTTTTCTAAAAATTAAATAAAAATTATGTAGGTAATTATTTATACACAATATAATTTCAAAGCATAATTAAACTTCACATTAAATTTTTTAAAACATCAAAACATTTGCATACTTTATTTGAGCACTCAAAACATTAATCTCATCATGAACAACATCATTTTTGTACAAAAATCAGCAAGCACATTAAATCATAAAATTTATTCCTTTCATTATATTCACAAAATTCATGCTCAATTATACACAATATTTCAACACAAACCCTAGCATGCTTCTAACCTCTTTATCCATTTTAATCACATCATGAGTATACAATAATTCATCATTCACTACAGAGCTTATTCACAAGTCATGAACAACAACCACCATTGATCTTGTGTTACATATATTCTCAATACATTATCACCATGCAATTATTCCAAAAATCACAACCATCATAACTTCATACAAGATCTTGCCACAACCTATCATGTTTCTAAAATTTTCATTGACATAAAACATAATAAAAATAACAATCATGCTTTTGAATACCCCTTTAGGCCGAAACACATACAATAAAAAAAATAACCTATTCTTTTCATGTATTTCAAATATTCATCATCACTACACATATTCTCATTACACAACCATAAAAATCAAACCCAACAACATAAACCCATGCATAAAATTATAAGAAAACACTCCATCAATCCATGAACATCATATCATTAGGGTTATATATTTGATACCTCTCTTGATTTGTAAAATCAAGAATACAAAATGATCAACACCCAAACTTCACACCCTTTGTTCAAGCCTAGGGGTTTTTTTTTTTTGAAAATCACCATGAGGAGGAGAAGAAAATCCAATCACACACAACAAATAAACAAAGTCAATATCATATAATCAAGAAAAAGAGATTAGACAAACAAAAATACAAGAAAACATACTCTAGACTTGGTTCCTCTTCTCCTTCTTCTTCTCTCTTCCTTTCTTTCTTCTTCTCCCTCTCTCTCTAACACGCCACCCTCTCTCTCTCTCTCTCTCTCTCTAGGTTACGTCAGCCACAAGGAAAATGCTCTCCTCTTCCTTTCCTTTCCCCTTTATTTCAATTCTCTCAATAAAGCCTCACCAACATAAAATGGTAAGTTTCCTATTTCCATTTTATTTTCTCTTAATTTCTTATTATTTTCTTTATGATAATAGATATAAAAGAATAAAGGGTGATCACATCCTATCCTAAAATAGCTAGTTTCTTCAAATATTTGATTTTACTGCCTTAGAAAAATAAATGGAAAAATCAATCCCTTTCCCACTACACTACACACACTACACGCCCAACACTTGCCCTTTTTGAATTTTATTTATTTATTTTCCTATTTATTAAAATAAAACTACCCAAAAATATCAATAAATGGCAATTATAAAATGTGTAGAAAATCCACACATGTGCACCCTATTACCATATACTAGCACACACTAAAACACTAGGGTGCATCACTATCTACCATGCACCTTAGTGCATTAAACCAAAACTCACATAATTACCTCAATTGTCACACTTATTTTAAAATGTAACACTAATAGTAAAATAAACATGTTACACAATTATTCACTTATTAAATTAATTAACTAAACAAACAATTAACAAATTTAAATTCAAAAGATTATACCAAATCGTCTATAGGATCCTGCCAAGCCCAGAAAACTCCTCACCTTAGTGGCGCTTTTGGGCTGGTCCTTCACTGCTTCAATCTTGGCTAGATCTACTTCTACGCAATTTTTAAACACAATGTGTCCTAGAAATGCCACCTTCTCTAGCCAAAATTCGCATTTTTTAAACTTAGCGTATATTTGATGATTTTTGAACCGTTCCAACATCAGCCGCAGGTGCTCTTCATGCTTGACTTTCATCTTTGAGTAGATCAATATGTCATCTATGAACACCACAACAAACTTATCCAAGTAGTCCTTAAATATTCGGTTAATAAGATCCATGAACACGGCTGGTGTGTTGGTTAAGACAAAATACATTACTAAAAACTCATAGTGTCCATATCTGGTCCGAAAAACTGTCTTTGGGATATCTTCTTCTCGTACTCTTAGCTAGTGATACCCTGACCGCAAATCTATCTTCGAGAACATCGTAGATCCTCGTAGTTGATCAAAAAGATCGTCTATTCGGGGAAATGGGTATTTTTTCTTGATCCTCACTTTATTTAGTTCTCGATAGTCGATGCACATCCTCATGCTCCCGTCATTCTTCTTGCAAAAAACACTGGTGCACCATAAGGCGAATAACTTGGTCAGATGAAACCCTTGTCTAATAGCTCCTATATTTGTATCTTTAACTCTTTTAACTCGGTAGGCACCATTTTATAAGGAGCTTTCAAGATTGGTGCCAACTCTATTTCAAACTCGATTTCCTTACTCAGAGGTAATCCAGTATATCTTCTGGAAACACCTCAGGAAATTCACATACAATATGTACGTCTTTTGGTTTGAGCTGTGTCTCTCGTGACTTGTCCACCACGTTAGCTAGAAATGCCTATCAACCGCTATTGATTAATCGTTGAGCTTTGAGAGCTAAGACTATTTGTAACGCCTTGGATAGCCAAGACCATTACACTGTGTATATTAAATAGTGCTGGACTTGCTAATCAAGTCATTTGGATATAAACGTGTACCTAAGAGTAATTGCCGAATTAGGGTTTAAAAATCTTGATCATAGGAATAATGATTTTCATTTAAAAGTTTAAGTCTGTACATGGGATCCCAAAATAAGTGTTTACAAGGCATTTACAACTTCAAAAGTAGTTACAACATAAGCCAGTCTAAACGGAAAAATAAGTTTTGTCTTTAGTCCCTGTAGAATCCTAGGACGTGTCGGTCGAGCAGCTGCAAATGTATACGCCGCCCCTAAAGCTCTCCAACTCATGGCTGGTCCAGCTTTCCCTTTCCTGTACCTGAACCACATAACACCTGTGAGCTAATGCTCAACAAGAAAACTTAATTCAACAAATTCAAATAGGCAACATAATATAAACAATAAGCTTAGTAGTGACAACCCTACTCAAACAAACACATAGCTTAACTTGAACAATCCGCGAGTTAGACAAGTGCAGACAAAAATTCTAATTATATAGGTGGCATTCGGGCTAGCCAAATGCATATCACACTCCTAGGTTACCCTAGCCAAATGGCCTGCGTTCCACACACTTATTACTGTCCTCAACGCCCTTAGGCTGAGCATTCAGATTAGATATAATCCAATATATAGATTGCATAACACACAATCAGATGCAGCATATACAAGCATGCCTAACCAGATAATCACAAGTACAACCATAATCATATTCATTAACAGGGGCCGAGCCCTGATTACAACCAGGGTGCAGTTTTCTTACCTCGAGTCCTGAGTAGATAGTGTATGGCGATCCCGAGCGCGATCCTTACTCTTGAGCCCTATCGGTACAACCTAGTCACAATGCAATAACGATAATCATCAAGATATAAACTAATTAAAAGCTTCAAAATTACTTGCTAGCCTCCGGGACCTCGAATTCTACTAAACCAGGTAGTGGATCCCTTCCCGAGCCTTTAGGTTTGAGTTCCCAAGCTTAAAAACCCTATTTGGCCAGTTTTCCCCATTTGAGCCGACGCCCCTCAAAGCGATGCGACCCTCTACAAGTCAGAGAGCTACCTCCCTTATTACCCTAGACACGCGCCGCGGAGCTACGATAGTTCAGAGAGCCACCCTTAGCCTCTGAGTTCATGCGGGTCGCGACGCTCTAAGAGCAATGCTGTGGCATGACCCAGCGAACTCAGATTTTCCAACATTTTTCCCCTGAACCCAAATCTTCAAAATTCATCCTAAAGTACAACTAAACCCATAATTGTGTTATAAAATCGCAGAAATTCATCCAGAGCAACAATATAACACCCCAATATACCCAGAAATCCCCATAGAAACCTCAAAAGTCAAAGATTCAGACTTTTTCCATAACCTCAAAAGAAAATTCAGAAAGCTTCAACTCCCTAGTTGATCCTCCTAGTTTAACAACTTCTAGATTCACCAAGAGCAAACTTCAATCTCACTAAGCTGCCTTCTAAGCTCAAGAATCATTGCTTATCCCCTTCAATTTTCCAAAGCCCCAACCATGGGAGTGAGAGAGGGCAAACGAGAGAGAAAGAGGGACTGAGTGTTTAGTGTTTTCTGCTTGTTTCTGAAGGCTTCTAGCCTCAACTAAGTCCAACCAAGGAAAAGACCATAATGCTCCTAAACCAAGTGCTTTCCCTTCAACACCCTCAAGAGAAAAAAAGATCATTAACCACATTTCTCGCTAATCCTCAAATAGCACTATAGATTCCCAATCAACCCCAACATACCCAAATAGTCACCAGATAACTACCCATCACTCGATAAATCTTGAGTACACTCCAAATAACTAAAATATCCCTAGGATCATCCCAAGCTAGGTATTTGACCCCGTTGTAACTATTCTGCTAACTCTCTCACTAGGATCATCTCGTGTCGAATATCGTAAATATATCCACATAATAATGTGGTCTCAATCACATAATACATATAATTACATTTATACCCTCGGTGAGTCAAAATTACAAATATGGCCTTATTAACAAAAACATACCCACATGCATATTTAATACACATAAACATGCATAAATATTCATATTACCATATGATTCATACAGGCCACATAAACACCCATATATTAAATTAATTTCACATATAAATCAAATTATGCCCTCCCAACATACTAATCAAGGCACTAAGCCTTATTAGCTAATTTAGGACGTTACACTATCGATGCGAGTTGTAGGTGAACTATTCTCCACCTTCCATTTGAAAGTTGACTATCTTGCCCTTACAGTCTATCATTGCTCCATATTATACTAACCAATCCTTGCCTAATATTACATCATAATCCTTTAGGTCTAACTCGATTAAATCTACTGGTAACTATATTCCTTCGATTCTCACGATAACGTTGCGCACCCCTCTACTAGATAACATTCTTTCCCCTGAGGGTAGTTCCGTAACAAACTTATCTCTAAAAAGATCGCAATATTTATTTAAGCTATCAATCATATTCATAGAGAAAAAAGAATGCGTAGCTCCAAAATCGAATAAAACATTTCATGGTTTGCCAAAGATAGTGATCTGACCTGATACTACTATATTGCTAGTTTCTGTCTCACCTCTTGTAAGAGCCAAAACTCTGGCTGGGACTAGTTTTACATCCTTCTTTTGGTTTCTCAATTTTGGGCAGTCCTTCTTGAGATGACCCTCTTCTCCACAATTGAAGCAACCCTTGGTCTTATATCGGCATTCTCTTGAATGCTTTCTCTTGCAAATTTGGCACTAGGGATATTCTACGTAAGGCCTTTTGTTTCCATGGCCTTCTGACGTAGTTTTTCCTTTCTTATCAGCCTTCTGGTTGTGACCACCGTCATGTTTCTGCTTGTGATCATTCTGTTCAATATTGTTCTTTTTAGCGTCCCTATTGGCCGTACCTTCTTTCCAAATTCTATCTTTAGACTGTTTGGCTTCCAAAGCTATTTCCAATGTTTCTGCATACGTGGTTACTCCCTGCACTAGCTTCACGTCTTGGTGTAGAGTCCAAGAACTTTACTTAGCTAGTTAGAAATTAGTAGTAGTAGTAATAGCTAGCAGTGGTTGTAGTATGTTTATTACTGTGGATTTTGGTTTAAGCCGAGACTTAGTTTAACACTCGTAGCAACACTTGTAGATTTTATAAGTTTAACCTATAGTTTAAGAATATTAATTATAGCATAAGGTCTGATTAATATAACTGATTATGAAGATGATAATTATTATACTATAAGGTTTAGATTGACCCAATAAGAGAACGACACTTTTCGAGTGCATGTTTATTAAGAAATTAAGTGTTTTTGAGGAATAGTTTATTAAGATTAATATTTGAAAATCCCAGAGTCTGCCAACAACTTCGAAATTGTTATAGGACTTAGTCAAAG
This sequence comes from Humulus lupulus, assembly GCF_963169125.1. Classification (NCBI taxonomy): domain Eukaryota; kingdom Viridiplantae; phylum Streptophyta; class Magnoliopsida; order Rosales; family Cannabaceae; genus Humulus; species Humulus lupulus. The sequence goes on from NC_084797.1 coordinate 27,684,142, forward strand.
CTATTTACTCAATTCAAATTAGGCTGAAAAAGTGGAATTACGTGTATAACATTTCAGCGTATGTCGATATATCGCAGCTCTAGGGGGCGATATTTTGCCACTCGGGGAATACGAAAAACACGTAACTTCGCACGAACACTTCGAAGAGCCTCAGTAACATAAGCCCAGGCGATATATCGCCTACCATGGGCGATATATTGGCTCTAGGGCATTATTTTTGAATGGTTTTGAAACCGAGCTCATTTTATTCCATAACCTCTTGATAAGCTCAGAATATTTTTGACCGAGTCTTAAGCCTCTGCTAAACGATTATTCAAATTTTTTTCAATTAAAAAGTCATCATTTTATTCAAGCTAAAAGAAGATCTTTTCATTCTTGAACCCTATAAATAAGACCTAGTCCCCAGCCATTTATTTCATTCTTCAAGCTGAGTTCAGAGCCTTCAAGCTGTTTGGTTTACTTTAGAGTGTTAAACACTTGGGTTGGGGTTATGAGCTTTATCATTTTAAGCTTATTAAACACTTGGGAAGTAAGGTTCATAGTGTGTATTTTGATTTCGAGGTGTAGTACGGTCATAGTGCATTCAAAGGTATTCCTTATCCTAGTTCATTTCTCTATGTTTCATTAGTTTTATAGTTTTTCTCTACTCAATTCCTAACTCGCTGTTTTCATTCATGGTTAGGCATCTAAGTTCTTTGAACTGAGGTTTCTTTTCGGTAAGTACCTTCTCGGTGGTTTAGTTCATTGCTTTTCATCTCTTTCTTTTAGAATACTCACCATTCTATTAATGGTTTTTAGGAGTGTTCCAAAATCCCATCCTTGTTCTCACATCCCGGTATTCGGTAAGGAAAATAGGATAGTTATTATATGCTTATATGATTATGCTATAGTATGTTTTATATATGTTATGATATATGTATGTTTTGGGGCTTATAGTTACTTAAATAGCAAACCCCAACACTTTTATGTTATTGGGGCTTATAGTTGCTTAGCTAGCAAACCTCATTGTAGTATGAGGCTTATAGTTGCTTAGTTAGCAAACCCTAATAATTACCATGTACATGGGTTAGAATTATGATATTTGTTTATAGTGAATTTTTATATGTTTATAGTTTATGTTTATGTTGCATGCTTTTTAGTAGATTTTCTTTGCTGGGCATTAAGATCATGCCTTTGTTTTATATGTGCAGGAAAATAGTTATGGTGGTGGTAAGATTCTTGGCAGCTTGGGATTGTGTATTGAGGGAGAATGGATTCGGTGGACTGCGTGAAAGATTCGAGGATGAAGTTGCTTTTAGTCATTTTATTATGTTTCTATGTATTTTTCGCACTTTGTTGTAATGAATTTTAAGATTTAAGTTATGTTTTATTTTCAAACAATGGGATCCTATATCCTAACCGAATCTTTATGTATTTTAACCTTTGCCTTACAATTTTTTTTATAAAGTTATGAATGTTTCACATGTATGTTTCCTTAAGATTAGTATCTATGTATAGTAGTTATTAATGGTCCAAAGTCTAGAATAAGTTGGGTCATTACACTTGGGCTATCATTGGCTTCACTCATTTTACAAATCTTTGAATTCTTAGCGTCTCGGTGGGTACCGCGTCTGCTGAGAACTTGGCCAGTCGGTCAAATTTTATGGCGTACTCCGTCACAGTCGAATTCCCTTGAGTAAGCACGATGATTCATCCATCCTTGTGGCTAGAATCACAGGATTGTAATAATTTTTGTTGAACACCTCGACAAACTCGTCCCAAATCATAAGGTTTACACCTTATATTTTCTTCACTATATCCCACTAGATGCGGGCATCTTTCTTGAGTAAACTGGAAGTGCACGAGACTCGGTCCTCGATCCCCAATCGCATATGTTCTAAGATAGATTCTACAGAGCGAAGCCATTCTTCTACTTCTATTGGGTCTGATCCGCCATCGAAGTTCGGTGGTTACTGCTTCCTAAAGCATTCATATACTGCCTTGCAGTGAGGCTTTACCAACTGTAATAATTGTGCTAAAGGAATTACTTTTTGCGCCACTTGTTTTTGTTGTCCTTGGTTTATTTGGAATTCTTCTCCTCTCCTCCTTAACTTTTCCCTAAGATGGGCATTCTCTCTTTCCAAGTTTTCTCTAGTGGCAACCGCTACATTAGGTGCTTCTGGCACCCCCAAGGCTGGTGGCATGTTTGGAAATTCTTCATTTATGGGGGTAGCGGTGGCTACTCTTCCACGCCTTCTTCCCCTTCCTCAACCTCTTCCCAGTCCTCTTTCTTGGTCATTTAGTCCTTCAGATCTTCTTGGTTCCTGCTCCATATTTCTTTTGTGTTTCCCGAAAAGAGAAAATTATAAGAACTAAGACAAACAAAACAAGCAAAAGTTATAACGTAGGCTATTGTACTACTGTCTATTAGGCCAATCGATCTACTAAAGACTACCCTATTACAATTAAGTCCAACTCGTGTAAATGGGCCTTAACAATTGAATCTTCCATGGAGGAGGGTTGAGTTAAATATATCATACCCATTACTAAGGCCCCCTAACTTCTACTTGAACCCAAAAGACAGGAGTTTGAACCCTTGCTTTATTAATGGTTATTCATTTAATTAGGTCCAATCTAATAATGCAAAGAAAATGAGCCTTCACAAATGGGCTAACCCATAAGAGAGGAATTTAAACTTTACACTTTCAATTAAAACCAAATTTCTTAACATTTACTAAACAATGAAAATAAAAGTAAATAACATGTTTTATTAAAATTAGAAATTATTTACAAACTAGCAAAAACTTTCTAAAAATAACATAAAATAAAACTTAACGATGTGTTCTTATATTCATCTAATCTTCCACATCGGATCCATCTTCTAGCAAGTCTTGAGTGAAGTTCTCATATTTCTCTTGAGTGTAGATAAATCTTGAAGTGAAAGGAACATTACTAAGAAAGCCTTCCCTAAGGTTGTCTGCTAACTGATGAACTTTCTCTCCTATTTCTCCATTTGGTAATATGACATCTTTGAATATTCTAAAATTGTGTGCAAACCTATCCATAAATATGTCGTATTTATCTTCAACAGGTACGTCATGATCAAATAAAACTTCGTTCCATGCTATCTTTAAAATCAGTTATGGTAGCGGTAATTTGGCTGAGTGCATGAGAACTATGAACTTCTCATGTGATTTTAACAGGGCTGTATGACTACCAATAATCTTTTCTATCTCCTTGTGAATTCAGTTAATTCTAAAAAACACTTTTTCAAACTCAGTCTCACCATCAGGGTCGGTTATTCTTCTTATCGCCTTAACTTTTCTAACCACACTTGGGTCCATTGTGCTAAATTCTGAAAATAATACAAGAGAAACACTACAAACATATTTCGAAAAATGAGTATACTTACTTGGTAGCGAGTTGATTCATTGTAGCTGTCATGTGTATTTCGTGAGAATGTTCAGGACCAATATAGTTGTGGCTCTAGTACCACTTGTAACACCCTAATTTCTCATAATATTATCAAGAACACAACGTTGGAACATAAACATAAATATTGCTCCTTTATTTAAGAAAATCATAATAAGCAAAAGGATCCTGTGTCTTTACAAAAATAAAATAGGGCAAGATAAATTGAGCAACATTAAGATATAGAAATAAAACTTAAGAAGAAAATTCTTTAATAAATAGGCATGCTAAATCATTCCTCGGCTACATGGTCCCCACAAATACATCACTAAGCTCTTAGGTCTCACTCACCACCGCCCTTTTGATGCTCAATTGTCTACACAACAACATAATAATGAGTGAGCTTCTAAGCCCAGTAAGGAAAGTACAAACAAAATTCATATAACAAGTAATCATAACAAACATATCATAAATCATACAAAAGTTCATAATACTCGAAATCATAAACATAATCTAGATCTTAGCCATAGGTCATAAGAGGTCCAAATCATAGGTCATAGTCATAGGTCATAATCATAATCCTAGGTTATAATAGGTCATAATCATATGTCATAATAACAAGACATGTATAAGAAAAGGATAAGTGCTTATACAAGGGTGGAAATTAAGCCCCAGACATAAGTCTGACATACAATTTTGGCAACCGAGCCTATCGGACATCAACTTAGGTCCGTCATACATTTATGAACACCTTAGGTCCAGCCACACTTATCTTATTTTTGTACCTGAAATGTTAGGGTCATACATATCACAAACTAGGTAATAAACTAAACTACCTAACTTTCCTTACCTTCAGTGTGGAAAAAGAGAAGAAAAGAGATTTCTTTTGCTATAGAGAATCGCCCAAAACCTTTATATATATGACATAAAAATTTAGATTAGAGACTTATAATAAAACTATACTCCTAAAAATTCTAAACCTTATAAAGTCAAACCTTCACCCTAGAACCAAAAAATGAAATCTCGAGCCTTAACTTTAATGCCTATCTCCCAACAACACACCAAGAGCTTTAATACTTGAGTAGATTTTGGCTATATATTGTCTTGATAGGGTTTATAGTTTCAGCTATAGGGTTTATAAGAACAATAGTGTTTGAGGCTTAATAGAAAAATAGAAGAAAAAGAATTCCCGAGCACTAAAAGGCTATAGGGGTTCAGCTATATGGTGTGTTTATGGGGAAAAAAGATGAGAGCTTTTGGGAGCTATGGATTTTTAAAATGAGAGGCTTGGAAGCTTTGTTTTTAGTGTGAAAAATGAAGTGGTGAAATGCTCTATTTATAGGCTTCAAACCCAACTACTTTCCTTATTTCTTTCCACACCTATTCAACCATTTTTCAAAATTTAAACTTCCCTCTCCCTAAATGGTTTCGCCCAGCCCCTTTCTTTCTCCTATTCAACTGCTACAACTTCTCCATTGATGCCACCTACACTCTTATGTAACAAAATATAGTCAAAGTCTCAATTGGTTCCCTTCTTAGTCTCCCATGCATACACCTAAGCTTTTTCAAATTCAAACTAAGTCAAAATGGTTCAACCTATCTTCAACATATTTACTTAGTTCAAGCCTAGTGTGATACCTATCCATGCAAGTTCAAAATAAGTAAAAAACTAGCCTATTTTTATGCTACATGCCCAAGACTAGGTAAGTCTCCACTTGGTTCTTCAATTTAGTTCTAGTACTTAATTAAATTAATTCATAAAAATCCCACCTAATAATACTATAGGTAATTTCAGCTATGGCTATTTAAAATTCAAATTTTGTGACTTATTTTTATGCCACATGTATACCTCTTAAACCACCAAAAAACATGTCTGCATAATTTAATTAAAAACTTAAAACTACATACTAATTTAATCATATGCTAAAAATATCCCATAAATTACTAGTTATAATAATTATAATTTATCTAAATTATAATTATTTCTAAGTCATAAGATCATACCTTAAAATTAATAATTTAAACTTAAAGCAATCTTTTTAAATTCCACCGCTCAAGTCATAGCTATAAACTAATAAAACTTAACGTAAGGTCATAATTAAGGAGCTTATAAGAAAATAATAACTTTGGCTATTACACTCTCCTCTCACTTGTACGTTAAGTGGACCACACACATCAGTGTGTACAAGTTGGAGTGGTTCTATGACTCTTGAACCTTTTGCAGAGAAAAGTCTTTTGGTCATCTTGCCTAGAAAATAGGATTCACAGACTGGAAGAGGATCAATAGTTAATTCGCTTAAGGGCCCCTCCTTTGCTAGTCTATTAATTCTATCCAAACAATATGCCCCATCTTAAATGCCATAGATATGTTTCACTATTAGAATCTATTTTTAGACGTTTAATAGATCTTGGGTTTGCAACTTTAAACATTTCAGATTTGTATATAGATCGCTCTTTTGCCATAAGTTTATACAACCCATCATTGGATTTTGCACGACACATTTCAATACCAGATCTTGAGATAACAATCAAATTATTATTGAAAGAAATATCGAAACCTTGCTCATGCAACATAGAAATAATAAAATTCCCAATTAATAATCACATTACTAATCATAAAATGAAATTTTCTAAGACATTAGTTTTCTTGTTCTAAATAGAAATAAAGTTTTTCTAAAATAAGAACAGATGAAATTTTTTAAATTGTTTATAACAAAATTAAAATTCATAATAAAACTAATGATGGGCCTTTTGCTTGTTCTTTGATGTCGATGCCTTCCCTTTAGAAGTTGACTCTTTTGGAGGAAGAGCCATCATTTTTGCAAGGAACATAAAAATAATTTTAGAATCATGCATTATAACATTCATAATGTTAATAAAACATCAATCACATAAGTATAAAAGTAAAAAAAAATATGAATTTACCTTTTGTGTCCTTGTTCACAAACTCCATAATATCTGGAGATCCAACATCTTTATGAATTGTATGCTATAACTCATACGATGTTTTGATGTGTTCGTACTCTTTTGGCAGACTTTTGAGTAAACAAAACCGCCCTATGTGATTATCCTTTAACCATTTGGTATATTTTTGATGCATGTTATAGATGTGATCTATAGGTGGCTCTTCAAGCGGTTGTTGACATACAATATAAGAAATCCCAATTTCGCTTAGAATGTACAACATACAAACGTGCCGAATATGAATTCTTTTGGGGATCAAAATCAACATTTTCTAAAGTATAGTCAATTTGTCGAGAGAGATAATCAGACATGATTGCTGAAATGAATAAATAATTTCACAATGAATTTTGCATATATTATGAATATGAACAATTTTTGGAATAGTAAATAAGGAAAATACCGATTTGGCCCCTGTGTTTTGCCCGAATACTCGATCGGCTCGTGTGTTTTGTTAAATGACAAATCAGGCCATGTGTTTTGTAAAATGGAACAAAATGATACCCTAGACTCGATTTCGGTAAAATAATTTTTAAATATGACTAAAATACAATTTAAAATAAATAAAACAAATAAAATATTACTTAACTAAAAAATGTAAATATTTTAACTTAATTAAAAAACTAAAAATCTAAAACAAAAATTAAACAAAGGAAAAAACTAAAATTATCAATATGTTCATCTTTTCATTATCATAACCAAATAACAACACAAAATCTCAAATTCAAAAAACCCAGATCTCCTCTTCATCACGACCAAATCACAACACAAAAGATGCAAAAAATTTAAAACTTAGATCTGTTTGAGAAAGTCGATTCTTATTCTTTGTTCTTCTTTACAATAACTCACGAACGAAGCTCCCCCACCAGATATGTGCCGATCTCGAAGCTCCTCCACTAGCTGCGTGTCGATCTCCTCCACCAGATGAGTGCAGATATCCTCCACCAGATGAAGTTTCCCACGACGTTGTCCTCTTCAGTCCAGCCGAGCTCCAGATTAGCACCAGTCCGACCACCTGCAATGAAGAAGAAGAAGAAGAAGAAGAAGAAGAAGAAGAAGAAGAAGAAGAAGAAGAAGAAAAAGAAGAAGAAGAAGAAAGATGAGAGAATTTAGCGTTCACCTCTTCATTTCAGTCGAGCTTCATCAAGCCCGTTGAGGCGAAGGGTAGCACGTCAAGTGCTGAATCCCAAGGGTAGGGGTTTAAAGGGTCGATGCTTCTCATGGTGGCACGGGTGTGATCTGACGCTGGACGGATGTGCTTCGATCAGGTCTAGGAAGATGCATGAAGAAGAGAGAAAGAGAAAGAGAGAGTCGGGTAGGTAGAGAGAAAGGGGTTCCGAGTTTTTTTATTTATTTTTTAAAATCTGATTATAAAAGAAAATTCATTTTTATAGTGTTTTATAAATTGTTTTTATATATTAGAGAAAAGAAAATTCATTAAAGGAATTAAAAAAATAGAAAAAAAATGAGGGAATTTTAGTCATATTGAAAAATTGTTTGATCAAAATCGGGCTCAGGGTATCATATTGTTCCATTTTACAAAATAGAGGTCATGTTTTATCATTTAACAAAGCACAGGGGCCAATCGAGTATTCGGGCAAAACACGAGGGCCAAAATGATATTTTCTCAAGTAAATATGATGCATGAATGCAACAATAATTTAAATAACACATAATAAATAATTATTATTAATTCCATGATAAATTAATTTAAAAATCAATGCACCAACATTAGGGTAGGTCAAACTAATCTTAAATTAATTTTAAGACACTTATCAAATTCATAAGTGAAAACTTAAAATCAACTATTTTATCTTTTGACTTACGAACAATCGCTAGTTTGGATAAGATTAACGAGTCTGCTCAAAAGCCTAGTTAAGCTTTGTGAGTCTAACCCATTATTTTAGATTAATGACTTAAATCAAGAGTGTGCCTTAGGGTCAGTCAAACTTTAAATACATCATCAATCCTATTTTATATAAAAGCTAACCTTGAATAATAACACAGTTAGAAACCTTCCTTAGGGGGACGCAAACAAAGGCGCCTCGAGGCCCATTTCATGAAACATCGGTGTTAACTAATAATGGAGACCATAGGAGTTATTGTTATCACCCCTTCTCCTACTCACTATTTTAGAATATGTATTTTCTCAAAACATCCTATGCTTTTCAATTAATTAAATTAATCAATTTAATTTACCGAATGATATTCTAATAATTACTAACCTCATTAAGCATTTAAATCATTAAACAAGATTTAATCATCATACTAAATAGGCCCTTAAATATCTAGTCAATAAATGCTAATATCATTTGCTATTTAATAAAATTAATTATTAAATATGTTTTGAAATTAACAATTAAAATCAATTTATCTCTTTGTTCTAGATTAATTATATGATTCATTTAATGCAGATAATAAAAAAAAAGTACGTTCCTAATTCAAATATGTTTCTATTCAATATGAGATGTATGCTTGAATTAGATATACTGTGTGGGTAATATGAATGACATGTTATAATGCATGATTATGTTATTAAACACATTTAATACATTGAAAATTTTAAAAGAGAAATAAAAGATGAGGATTTACCAGTTGAAGATTTATCAAGATTTTTAGCTATCTTTTTGTATCTCCAACAAACATCAAATCCAAAGTAGTTCTTCAAATACTTAGTCCAAGATCTTGCAAGATGTATCTCTACACCTCAAGACGTGTGTGGGCACGTAGAGTAATGGAAGGGAAAAATTTCTGATTCACAAGTTATTCTCAATGTTGACCTGTGAAATTGGCCAACGGTCGTATGTACAATATACGACACATTTTGAACGGAATAAGTAATATAAATGACAAAATACGATTATCTTAAGTAAACACACAAAAATTTATAGTGGTTCAGCCCTGTTCTGATGAACACTAATAACCTAATCCACTTAGTCTTTAGTATTGAGTTACTCGACAATTACAAGTATGAACTCAGTAATTCACTTTCAGAAGAGTTTTTCCAGTCCAAAAAAGGGTTCCAAAAAAGAAGTCCTTTTTATGAAGCCCTGGGTCCTTTATTTATAGTACCCAGGGGCTGTTACACGATCAGTAGTACTGGAGATCTTGGTTTGGTACATGATCATGGTGAGTGGAGATACGTGTCCACCTTCCCACGATTATGAGATCATATGTCTTCTCTTGTTTCTATAAATCGTGGTGGATAAAGCATGATAGAAACTTTTGGGAAATGCTAAGTCTCTGTTGGTATGTCATACTTAGGTGCTAGGCCTGATGACCAAAGCTTGGGTGCTGAACCTGTGAGCTTCTGAGTGCTAGGCCTGTTGATCTTCATGGTACTAGGTCTGCTGATCTCAGTTTGAACAAGCGGAATTACTTATCGGTGAAGTGTACTTGGGGGTTTACGCCGACCACCCCTAGGGGGTATAGGGCCTGCTTGGGCTGACCACCCCTAGGGGGTGTAGGGCCTGCTTGGGTCAACCACCCCTAAGGGGTATAGGGGTTGCTTGGTCGATTTTCCTATAGGTCCTGGACCTATCCTTTTTGCCCGTCGGTCTTTTCTCAATACTTTGTCGTTTTTCCCTGATTTGTGATGTCACATGTCACATTCTCATTCGCCACGTCATCCTTGTATTTTTTAGGGATAACATTTGCCCCCCAAGTTTATTGTAATACACTCAACATTACGGTAAACTTGATCCAGGCTCGAGAAACATACTGTAGCAGTACTTAGATAGTCAAGTCCTTCGGGACATTACATAGTACTTTTTACTACCGATACTTTGTTCGGTGCAAATTTTTCAGGGACAATTAGCAATTCCTAAAAATAATTAGGTTTTTCAAGGAAAATTAATTTCCTAAAAATCCAATATATTTTTCAATGAAATTTGACATCCTAAAATTATAATATATTTTTCAAGGAGTTTTTAAGGTCCTAAAAATATAGTATATTTTTCAAGGATATTAATTCTTAAAAATAATAAATATTTTTCAAGGAATTTGATTTCCTAAAAATATAAATATTTTTCAAGGAATTTTATATTCCTAAAGATATAGATATTTTTCAAGGAATTTAAATTTAAATTTAAACCATATTAGATATTTTTCAAGGAAATTTGAATTCCTAAAAATATCTTAAAATATCTTGTCTGCCTGAGAGGTTATAAATAGATCTCTCTTTCATCACTACTCCATGCGCCACTTTCACCTTTTCCTCTGCTCCATGCGCTAGTTTCAAAAGGATCTGAGTCTAATTTTTCCAGGTCCTCATCAAACTCAGATTTTTGGTAAGTATTTTCTTCTAATCATCACATCATTTAATTTAAATGTGCTTAGATTCATAAGAAATACTTTGCCTTTTTGAGGAATTTTTGTCTGAATCTTTTTTGTTGTATCTTGATCCAAAATAATGGACCTTCTTGAAAGATTTCTCTATAAAATTTCTTAGCCTGGGCGATTTCCAGGGAAGCATAACCCTAGGCCGACCACTTCAGTAGTTTTGGTGATTTCTAGGACTCCATACCCTAGTGCCGGTGATTTCCAGGGATAGGCCTAATTTGGGCCGAGCATCACCTTGGCATGGGCCGAGTACCCCTTGGAATGGGTCGAGTACTCCATAGGCCAAGCACTTCCTGCTTTTCCTTGTGCGATTTCAGGCATAGGAACTGGGTTGGGTCGAGTACCTCTTGAGCTTAGTGGGCCGAGTACTTCCTTCCCTTCCCTTAGGTGATTTCCAGATCCAGAATTAGGGCTAGGCCGACCACTTTAGGGGCTTATGGGTCGAGGACCTCCTTGGAATGGTTCGAGCATTTCCTTTCCTCCCCTTGGGCGATTTCCAGGGATAGAATTATGGCTGGGCCGACCACCCTAGGAGTTTCTAGGCCGAGTACCCCTTGCCTTAAACGATGTTCAGGGATTCAGGGTGGTCGGCCTAAGCATAAGATGACCACCTGGAATCCCAAAAAATATTCTGGAGAATTGAACGGTCCTTAGGCACCTTTCTGAAGCTTACTTCCTTGGGGTGGTCGACCTATGCTTAAGCTCACTGGACCGACCCCCTGTCTTGCTCTTGATTCCCTCGTTTTGACTTTTTAGTTCATGAACCTGCCCCCAGCTGTTGGCTTTATTATGTTCATTGACTAATTTTAATTTTAATTTTTATTTTGTTGCAGATGTCTAGCTCTTCTTCATTAGACAAGTCAGTAGGTGAGCGTAATCCTCAAGAGTTTTTGGAAAGGTTGAAAAGGATTCTTCCTCGTTCTGCTTATACTTATTTAGTGAGGAAGATTTCTTAAAGAGCTACTATCCAATGGCGAGAGTGAAACAGACAACTCGACAACCCTCTAAAGATGACCCTCAGATTGCTAGGCATATCACTCAGGGCTCCTCGCCGGGCTCTTCTCAGATTACCTCTGAGCACAGTATGCCCCGCGGCTCCTAAGGCACTTAAAGCACACCTCAGCGGAGTCATTCTTCTCAGCGGGATAGGTCAGGTCAGTGAGAACCACTGCAACACCCTTCGCACCGAGATAGTAGTCAGGTTCCCCATCGATCTTTTTCTCAGTAAGATTGCACTGAGGGCTCACGTCACCACACTGCTCATCCTCAGGAGTGTCCTAATCACAAATTCTATCCCAAAGTAGTTCGCCCTCTTTCCAAGAGCAAAACAGTCTTGCCAGCTGAGCAGCAGAAGAAAAGACGACAAAAGGAGTTCTACTCATCAGATTCTGGGACTACCTTCGCCAGTGAGATCATATGGAAATTGGTTGAGAAGCCTCGCCTTGCTGATTATGAGGTTGTTTGGTTCAGGGGGCTGCCTCTGACATGAATGAGGAGAAGATAAAGAATTTGAGAAAGACCTTTGACCTCTCCGGGGTTTCCATCATTATCCCTGGTCCAGATGACAGAGCTAAGGATCCCCCTTTGGGTATGTGCGCTTGGACATGCTCTGCGATTAGGTCTGGGGCTCTGCTTCCTCTTCATCCGTACTTTCAAAGTGTAGCAGACTATTTTGGTATTAGTCCTTCTCATCTGGCTCCTAATGTGATCTTGGACTTGTCTGCATTGTACATCATCTATCACCGCAGACAGTGGGCTACCCCAGTGCCTCATGAGATTCACTATCTATTTGACCTGAAGACAAACCCTTCTAAGCACAACTTGGGATTAATCCACTTCCACCATTATATGATCGAGGGTACTAACACCTTTTTGGAAGATATCTTTAGAAATAGCAAGGCGTTTAGATATGCCGATAACTATTTCTTTACCAAGGACGCAGAGGTCAACTTCTCCAAGTTTAAGCACGTTGGGCCCTTTTATAGACCACTCCCGACCTAGGGCATGATCCTTAGGGCCAATGCACTAATTTCTATGACCCCTGAGGAAAAGAATGTCGAGACCCTCGTTACATCGGAGAATCTTAGGAAGGTAGGGCTGTTTCCTCCTACCATATCAGATGTTCCGGATGATGATGGTTCCGAGCCCGTGATAGCCATAGACTCCCCGTGACCCATTCATATCGAGGAGGTGTCCTCTTCGCCAGTATTATCCGTACATGAGGGTGATGAGGTGGGTGCATCTGCTGCGTATTCATTGCTTACTTTGGATGACTTTGATGAGGCTGCATTCAAACTCGAATCATATTTAGAAGGTTCGACACTTTATCACTTTTATTCTATGGTTCATCGGTACTTAATATCCTTATAACATTTGATCTCTTTTTGCAGGCTCAGACATGTTTGGTTTTGTCCATACCTAGCAGAGGTCGACTCCTGCCGAGGCCAGTCCTTCTATTCGAGCGACGAAAAGGGCCAGGGTCGAGGGTGAGTCGGTCATGGAAGTTCCTCTTGAGGTGTCTCCTCCGACTCCTTTGGTGTCTAGCCCTGTTGCAGAGGTTGAGCCATCTTTTTCTACACCATTTCCTTCCACTGTCAACGATCTGGGTGCCTCTTGCTCTGCGCCCGCCTCTTTATATGAGCCACATCCGTTTGCTATACGGAACTTAAGCGCCCTCATGGACCGAGCATCGCATCTGGAGCAAACAACAACAACCTTTAATGGGATCAAGAATGAGGACCTGAACACCATTCTTATGAAGTCACTCTTAGACATTCAGAGTGTCAGTCCTTTACTGTTCCCTTCTTGTCTATTTAGCTTGTGTTCTGCCATTTATCTAACACTTGTATGTTTTTTGCAAGCATTGATGCTGGTCTCTCATGTTCGTGATCGGTCTGTAGAGTGTACTTCTATGCTCTCCAACCTTCATTCTGAGCTTGAAGCCGTCTACCAAGAGGTACTGGACCTTAGGCGCATTCTCAGCTCTAGGGATGCTGACATTGCCTCAAATGACGAAGAGATCAATACCCTTCGCAGTACCGCGGAGCTCAAACAGAAAGAAGTGACCGAGTTGAATTCCAAGATAACCCAGATGGAGAGGGAACTTGCTGATCGGCTCCAACAGTCTGAAGTAGAGAAAGAGAAGCTGATTGCCGACATGGACCAATTGCGGAAGGATTTTCTTGTTGAGAAGGAGCAAGAGGTCAAAACTGCTCAGGACAAGGCTCGAGGGGAGTATTCAGAGACAACCTTCTCTTGCATCTACTTGATGTGGCAGTCCAACAAAGATTTGAACTTGGATTTTCTTCCTGAGAAGACGTGAGCGAAGGAGCTTAGGAAGTGTCTAGCTCATGAGGCTTCCCAAGCTCAGAGTAGTCTTTAAGATGATACACCTTGCCCTAGTTAGTCTTCTTGGTCTTTTATTATGTTTTTCCTATCATGCCATTAGTGGGGCACCTTGTACTTGGCAGTATTTACATATGACATTTTATGCCTTTATGCCTTTTTGTTATGAGTACTTAGTGTATTGATTGAAATTTTTTATTTCCAATGCTTACTAAGTTTATCAACTCACAACCCTCATTGGTTTGGGTATCAGTATACTCTGAACACATTTATTTGCGTGCCATACTAACCTTGCTCTTTTACGTTTTTTATGCTAACAACCACGGTAATGTGATGTTAGGAAAAATAGTATTTGCCTCAACGGAAATGGTAATAAAATAAAACTCTATGCAATATATTACAAATAAATAATGATTGATCAAAAAGAGTGTTACAACTCTATAACTGAAAATACAAATAAAAGGAGAAGGAGATGTAAGATGATAGAAATAGAAAGTACAACTCTATTACAAAAGATACAAATAAACTAGAAGTGTTTGAACAGAGGAAATAAAATGATTACAACTCTTAAACAAAAGTACAAGTAAATAGAACAAGAAGAACAAGAAGAAAAGAAATAGAAGAAAATAAGAACAAGAACAAAAACAATAAACTCTCACTCACACAACCAAAGTGAAGACTGTTGGGGATCACCAACTTGAACAAGGCTTGAAACCTTTGTCCAAAATCTTATTTTCTCCTAACTTAAGCACTAAGGGATCTCTCACAAATTTTAGGAAATGCTTTCTGGAATTATCAAGCCTCAAGGTGTTTCTAGCCAAGTGCTATAATGGATAGAAAAATTGTGTCTTCCAAGTGAGCTATAGGCTCCTATTTATAGAGTTTAGAGACACCCTTTGAATTTCAAAATCCACCAACCCCCATGACTGTTACCAATGATTAATTGGATTATTATGAAATTACAAATGAGATTTAGGAGTTATTTGAGTTTTTTGAGCCGTTCAACAAAGATTGAAAAAACTAAAAAAATGGTCATTTTTTGGCCTGTGGCTGCGGCTAGGAACATTAGTGGCCGCGGCCACTGCTCTCTGTCCCACAGGCCGCTACCACTAACATTTTCAGCACAACATTTTGTGTTGTTTTTCCAAACGATTTCAAACCATCCCAAATGATTTTTTTAACCCCCAAAACACATTATTGGGGTTTAAATCATATCTCTAACAGTCATTTCACATATGGCTTTATAAAATTCATCTCAATATTGCGTAACACCAAATTTACACAATAAATGGTAATATTTGGGAGTTACAAATTTGTAGCTGAATTTGTAACACCAAATACGTTACATATTTGGATATTTCTCATATATCTAAATATTGTAACTCTCTATTATATGTTACAATATTTGACACTCTTTGTCACATTTATTTAATCTAAAATATTATATTATAATGTAATATTATATTAGATTATATTATAAAATAATATAACATGTGAGTAGTATAGTACTTCACCAAGTACCATGAACAAAATGATCAGGTCGACCACCCCATGGGTGATAGGCCGACCACCCTATAGGGTTAATGGACTAGCCGACCACCCTATAAGGGACATGGCTAGGAGTCTCCGTACCAATGCCTTTTTTTTTGTTTTTTGTTTTTTGCACTTTCAGAACATATGTTGAACAAATGTCCTAGAAAAATTTGAGCTTGCTTAGTACTTAAGGTCACGCCCTCATTGCTCGTGTATAACCCGATCGGTATGTACTATATGCCCCCTAAGTGATCATGGGGTTAAAAGCCTTGGTCACATGCTACTTGACCAGGCCTTGCTTCGAACATTTAGACACATAGTACTATCCTTTTCATCCAATGATGCAAGCAGCAAATGCTTGTCCCTCATTGGTAGTCGGGTGATGGTTTCATACTCAGTAGTAATGATACCTATACACAGATGCATATTGCGTAGCAAGTGTCGATCACGATCTACGTAATCTCTCGTGTACTCGTTATAATGATTGTAGACATAAATGTATAAGTTGGACCAATCGGGTCTAGATGGGCTAATCGTGCCTGTAACAAGTCTTAGATCAAATTATCGATCAGTCCCTCAAGGACCAAATTCGATTATGATCCAATAATGGCAACTGGTCCACTGGCCAATCTCTTTTGTTGATCGTATAGGTTGATAGGTTCCTCAAGAACCAAGATCGAACGTGATCAAATAGTTGGCGACATGGTCCTCAGACCAGTCTTTTGTTTAGATCTTATGGGTCAATAGGTTCCTCAAGAACCAGGATCGAACATGATCAAATAGTTGGGGACATGGTCCTCGGACCAGTCTCTTGTTTGGATCTTATGGGTCAATAGGTTCCTCAAGAACCAGGATCAAACATGATCGAATAGTTGGGCAACAAGGTCCTAGGACATGTCTCTCGTGTGGATCGTATGGGTCGATAGGTTCCTCAAGAAGCAAGATCGAACATCATCCATTAATTTGACGACAAGGTCCTAGGACTTGTCTTTCTTTTTGATCGTATGGGTCGATAGATTCCTCAAGAACCAGGATTGAACATGATCAAATATTTGGGCGACAAGGTCCTAGGACCTGTCTCTCGTATGGATCTTATGGGCCGATAGGTCCCTTAAGAACCAGAATCGAACATGATCCAATGTTTTGGGTGACAAGGTCCTAGGACCTATCTCTTGTATGGATCTTATGGACCGATAGGTCCCTCAAGGACCAGAATCGAACATGATCCATTGTTGTCTCTCGTATGGATCTTATGGGCCGATAGGTCCCTCAAGGACCAAGATCGAACATGATCCGATGGGGTTGACAGGTCTAAAGGACAAGTCCCTTATCGAAAGAAATTTAAAGAACTATAGAAACTTTTGAAATTAAATTCATTCATTGAATCACAATGGTTGTTACATAGATAATTTGTAAATACTACATTTGCAAATTAAAACTTGTGTTGCTACTGATCAATCTTCACTGATAGTACCGACGGAGGTGTTCGCCATTCTAGTAGTTTTTTTTATTAGTTCTCCATTCAATCGAGCTATCTTGTATGTCCCTAGTGGGATCATCTCCTCCACGAGGTATGGCCTTTCCCAGTTAGGTCCTAGTACCCCTACCGTAGTGTCCTTAGTGTTTAGGAACACCCTCCTGAGTACTATGTCCCCAACCTAAAATTTTCGATCTTTCACTCTGGAGTTGAAGTATCTGACCACTTTTTGTTGATGTGCTGCTACTCTAAGACTTCCCTTTTCTCGTCTTTCTTCGATTAAATCAAGAGAATCTTCTATAAGTTGATGGTTCCTCCCCTGATCGTATGTCTCTTGTCTATGTGATGGGAGAGTGAGTTCAACTGGAAACATGGATTCATATCCAAATGCCAAAGAGAATGGCGTATGTCCTGTCGCCGTTTGCATCGTCGTTCAATGTGGCCATAGGACCTCAGGAAGTAATTATGGCCAGGCTCTTTTGGCTTGCTCAAGGCGTTTCTTTAGAGTGTCTTTGATAGTCTTGTTCACTACTTCTACTTGGCCATTAGCTTGGGGGTGTGCTACAAAAGTCGGTGAACATATCACTGTCGAATTGAGTCCCATTATCTAAGACTATCTTCCTCGGTAGGCCAAATCGACATATGATATTCTTCACCACAAAGTCTAGGACTTTCTTTGAGTTTATGGTGGTGAACGCTTCTGCTTTGGTCCATTTGGTGAAGTAGTCCACAGCTACAACAACAAATTGGACTCCTCCCCTTCCCGTGGGTAGCTTTTCGATTAGGTCGATCCCCCATACAACGAAAGGCCAAGGGCTTTGCATCTGTGTTAATTCGTTAGGTGCTGCTCGGGGTATCTTGGAGAACATCTGACATTTGTGGCATCTTCTGACATACTCCATCGAGTCTTCATTCATCGTCGTCCAAAAGTATCCTTGCCTTAGGATTTTCTTCAATAGGCTGTGCCCCCCATCGTGATCTCCACAAAACCCTTCGTGTACCTCGATCATTAACAGCTTTGACTGGTTGGGTATAATGCACCTTAGCAGTGGTAGGGAGTACCCTCGTCAGTACAGTACCCCTTCAAATATCATATACCGTGCAACTTGTCTCACCAAGTTCCTTGCTTTGTTCTGATCGCTGGGTACTACTCCTTGGTTGAGATAGTTAATAATAGGGGTCATCCATGTATCTCCTAACTCAATGGGTAGTGCCTCCTGCTCAGTTATGCTTCTTTCTGCCAAGCATTCGACGGGAACAACATTTAAGCTATCTACGTCTTTGGCACTGGCAAGTTTGGCTAAGGCATCGACATTGGCATTCTGCTCTCTTGGGACTTGTGTAATTGAGTATCTCTTGAACTGCGCCAACAAGTCCTTCACCTTGTTCAGGTACTGCACCATCCTAAGTCCCTTGGCTTGATACTCCCCGAGCACTTGGTACACCACTAGCTGGGAATCACTGAATATCTCCAAGGGTTGTGCATGTACATCTCGAGACAAGCGTAATCCAGCTAATAATGCCTAGTACTCGGCCTCGTTGTTGTAATGACACAACTAATTCTAAGACTTTGGACCATTAAAACTAATACATTGACACTATTTTCGAGAAAACATACATAAGAAACATTCACAAACTTTATTAAAAACTCTAAAGTAAATGTTGAAATACATAAATGAATGTTATGGGATCTCGTTGTTTGAAAATAAAACATAACTTTAAACTTAAATGAAATTGTTTACAAAGCTAAATACGGAAAATAAAAAAAAACATAATAAAAAGACTATAAATAACGTCGTCCTCAAATCGTTCTCGCAGTCCGTCGAATCCATTCTTCCTCAATACACAAGCCAAGCTACCACGAATCCTTTCGCCGCCATATCCATTTTCCTGCATACATAAAAATAAAGGAATGCGCCTAATGCCCAGCAAGGAAAATCTACTAATAACATAAAACATATACATAAACTATATCATAAACATATACTATAAACATATGTCATATACTAAAATGGCCATTATACTACTTCGGGCTTGTTAACTAAGCAAGTCATATGCCCATAGATTTGTGGGGCTTGCTAGCCAAGCAAGTCATATGCCCATAAGTTATTGGGGCTTGCTAGCTAGACAAGTCATATGCCCAAGGAATATATACTATATAATGTAAACATAAGATAAGATAACATAAGATATCATAACATAAGCATAACATATCATATAAACATATAAAATTCTATCCTATTTTCCTTACCAAAATCAGGATATGAGAACAAGGACGGGATTTGGAAAACCAACAATAAGAATGTGAGTATTTCTAAATAAAGAGATGATAAAGAAATGAACTAAACCACCAAGAAAAAACTTACCGAAAGAAATCTTGAATACCTAACCAAGAATGGAAAACAATGAGTTAGGATTTGAGTAAAGAAAACTAAAGAAACATACATAAATGAACTTAAGATTAGGAATACCTTGGGATGTACTAGAACCGAACTACATCTTGATATTGAAAACACACTATAAATCTCATTTCCCAAGTGTTTATAAAGCTTAAGATGATAAAGCTTTTATCCCAACCCAAGTGTTTATCACTCTATAGCAACCCTAGCAGCTTGAAGGCTTTGAACATAGCTTGAAGAATGAGAAAAATGGTTGGGTGCTAGGTCCTATTTATAGAGTTCAAGGTGAACTATCTCATTTTAGCTTGAATAAAAATAATGAGTATTAATTGAAAAATATTTGAATATTCATTCAGCAGGTGCTGAAGACTTGGTCAAAACGTTCAGAGGCTAATCAAGGGGTTAGGAAATGAATCAAGCTCGATTTCAAAAACATTTGAAAATATGGCCCTAGGGCCGATATATCGCTCATCATAGGCGATATATCGCCTGGCCCTATGTCTCGAGTGCTCGTCGTTTCGTTTGTGCGAAGTTGACGTGTTTTTCGTATTCCCCGTGTGGTAATACATTGGCTCCTATGCTGCGATATATCGGCATACGTGAATATATTAAACACGTAATTGCACTTTTTTTAGCATAATTTGAAATGATTAATCAGGTTTGATTGAGTAATACGAGATTCCAGCAAGTTCTGGAAGAGTCTAGAGCTTCTCGAAACTTCTATTTTTTGAATTATCCACTAAAAATGCTTAAATTCTCAAATAAACAAGATTATGAAAAATGTCATGCTCTTAATGGTCTTGGAAGATTCTAGAGCTTTCTTGAACTTTATTTTATTTAAACTATAATTAAATCCTTAAATAAACATACACACAACAAGTGTCATGCTCTTATTAATTCTATCTAAACCTTATAGTATAATAAATAACATCTTTATAATCAGCTATATTAATCAAACCTTATGTTATAATTAATATTCTTAAACTATAGGTTAAACTTATAAAATCTATAAGTGTTGCTACGAGTGTTCAACTAAGTCCCGGCTTAAACCAAAATCCACAGTAACTATCATACTATAACTACTACTACTAGCTGCTACTACTACTACCAAACTAGAAAAGTAAAGTTCTGGGACTCTACTGTTGTTTGAAGCATTGAATCCAAATATGAGAGCGCAATGGATTCGATGATTCTCCGGAGTGACCAGTATGATTCTTGCGCCTGAGTTGTGTTCATTGGATGCTCCATCAACATATAGCTTCCATACAGGAGTATCTCCTTCCTTCTCGATATCTCCACTTTCCGATTGGTCGGAAGGGTCTTCAAGGTTGGTGCCTTTGACTATGAAGTTGGCCAATGCTTGTCCTTTTATCGCCATCCTCGAATGATAAGTGATATCAAACTGTCCTAGTTCCACTGCCCACTTGAGTAATCATCCCGAGGCCTCTGGTTTCTGAAGAACCTGTCTCAGCGGTTGATTGGTCAAGACTCGGATCGAGTGAGCTTGGAAATATGGACGCAGTTTTTGAGAGGCGATTACTAAACAGTGGGCTAGTTTTTCAAGAGGGGGATACCTAGACTCCACGCCTACTAGCCTTTTACTGATATAATATACATGGTGCTGTATCCTGTTCTCTTCTTTTATCAAAGCAGCACTGATTGCATGCTCGATGATTTCCAAATAGATGAATAATACTTCACCATATATTGGATTTGATAGGACAGGAGGTTGGGCGAGGTGTTCCTTCAGGGCTTGGAAAGCCTCCTCACACTCCTCGATCCATTGGATCTTCTTGCTGCCCCTCAGTAAGATAAAGAAAGGGACACACTTGTCCATAGACTTTGATATGAACCTACTAAGGGCATCTTCTCTCTCGGTTAAGCTTTGCACTTCTTTGATTGTGGTAGGTGACTTCATGTCGATCAATGCTTTGATCTTCTTGGGGTTAGCCTCGATTCCATGTGAATTGACTATGTATCCGAGAAACTTACCAGAACCAAATCCAAATGAGCACTTGAGAGGGTTTAGCTTCATGCTATACTTTCTAAGTATTGCAAAGCATTCCTCCAAATATTGAGCATGCTCTCCAGCTTCTTTGGACTTGACCAACATGTCATCGACGTATACCTCCATATTTTTGCCGATCAAGTCTCGGAACATGCCATTCACTAAACACTGGTAGGTGGCTCCTACGCTCTTCAAGCCGAATGGCATCACCTTATAACAGTACAATCCCTTGTCTGTCCGGAAGCTGGTATGTTCCTCGCCGGGAGGGTGCATACTTATTTGATTATACCCGGAATATGCATCCATGAATGAGAGTATTTCATGTCCTGTCGTTGCATCGACCAGTTGGTCTATTCTGGGTAATGGGAAGCAGTCTTTGGGGCTGGCCTTGTTCAGATCTGTGAAGTCCACGCAGGTCCTCCAGCTCCTGTTTGGTTTTGGGACCAACACAGGGTTTGATACCCAATCAGGGTAGTAGGCCTCCCTTATAAAACTATTTTCCCTGAGCCGCTCGACCTTCTCTTTTAGAGCTTGAGATCGGTCTTTGTCAAGGAGTCTCCTTTTTTGCTGCACTGGTGGGTAGTTATTGTCTATATTGAGGACATGACTTATTATGGATGTAGAAATTCCAACCATGTCCTTATGTGACCATGCAAATACGTCCTGGTTTTTCTTCAAAAATTCCACCAATCGTGCTTTAATTTTCACCTTTAATTCTTTCCCGACTTTGATTACTCTAGTCGGGCCCTCCTCATCTAGTAGGACTTCATCAAGATCTTTGACTGGTCCTACCCCCATGATGTCATCCCAAAGAGAGGATCGATGTCGTTTCCCTCGCTTTGAGAAACTTGCTATAATGACAAATCTTTGTTAAAAGGAGCCTTCGACTCCAGTAGAATGTTTCTCTCAACGTCAACTTCCATGTTGACAACCTCATCGATTCATTCACCCTTTTCACAGTAGGTTACTATCATGTTGTTTACGCATGGTCCTTTCTTTGGCTTGGCTACTGATGCATTATAGAATTCTCGTGCGTCCCTTTGGTTACCCTGCACGCATCCTTGCCCTGCGCTGGTGGGGAGCTTCAAAGATAGATGCTAGATAGATACTGCTACGTGTAATGCCATCAGGAGGGGTCTCCCGAGTACCATGTTGTAAGCTGATGAGCAATCAACCACCAAGAACTTTGTCATCATAGTCTCGTGCCTGGGGGCATCCCCCACTGTGACCGGTAGTTTGGAAGTTCCTGCTGGTGCTAGGCATTCTCCCGTGAACCCATATATCACTTGGGAACACGGTGTTAGGTCCTTGACCGTGAGCTTCCTCTTCTTGAAGGATGATTTGTAGATTATATCTATCGAGCTTCTCGTATCCACCAAGCCTCTCTTCACTCAAGCATTGGCGATTTGAATGGTAAGGAGCAGAGGGTCATTGTGGGGGTACCTCACGTGTCTGGTGTCATCTTCTGTAAAAGTGAGGGTTTCACTTTCATACTTTGGATTCTTTAGAGACCGCTCCTTGATTGCCATACACTGGGAAGAATCCCCTACCTCATGCCTGAGGGACCCTGCATAGCGCTCACGAGCATTGTTACTGTTGCCTGCTGTGTGGGGTCCTCCACATGGATTCTTGCTTGGGATCTCGGTCTTGCCTCGGTACCTTGAGAGTCTTCCTGATCGAAGAAGAAATTATATCTCATCCTTTAATTGTTTGCACTCATTTGTGTCGTTCCCATAATCATTATGGAAACGACAAAACTTGTTCTTCTCCTTCTTTTCTTATAAGCGCAAGAGGGTGGCTTTTGGTACGGTACCTCCTGGAATGTTTTGAAGTAAATCTTAGCCCTTGATGTTGTCTAGATGGTATAATTGGTGAACCTAGGCTGGTAGGGTTGGTGCTTAGCTTGTTTGTCGGCTGGTGCTGACTTAGCTTTCTTCTCTCCACCCTGCCCGGGCCCGGAGGTATTCCTCTTCTTACCGTTGCCCCCACTGCCGCCCTAAGGGTTTGCACTGTTTTTATTTGCCTTGACAGTGGTCGGATGGTTTATGCCTTTTTTTCCTTCATGATAGCATCATCTAGCTTCATGTATATGTCAGCTCGGTCCAGGAACTCTTGCAAGGTGTTGATAGGGTTCCTGTGTATACTATCCCACAAGGGACTACGATAAATTATCCCTGTCGAGATGGCAACGAACTTTCCTTCATCTCCTACTGTGGATGCTCGATTTTCCTCTCTCTTGAATCTTTGAATGTAGTCTTTCAGGGATTCTTCTTTCCCTTGCTTGATGTTAGCTAACTGATTGGCATAAACTGGTTATCCGCTCGACACTAAAGACCTTGCAGAATTCTTTCCTGAACTGTTCCTAGGAAGTGTTGGATCCAGGTTTAAACTTCCAATACCAATCCTGAGTTGAGTCAGAGAGAGTGGTAGGGAATACCCTGCACCTATAATCATGTTCCACACTAAGTAACTCCATCTGATCCTCGAACTTCCCAATATGGCGTATGTAACGACTCGGATTTGCTAATCAAGCTTATGGCCTTGATTAGTGTGCCTGGAGGGCAATAAGTGGTTCAATATGCTTATATATGAATTTATGTGTATATATGATTATGATGCATGTTTAATTGAGTTAAATGTGCATGTGGGCCCCGTCTGGATATTAGGGGCATAAATGTGATAAATGAGATATATGTTGTATATGTGTGATATGTCTGTACAGCACGATCCAAGACAGTCCTGGGGAGCGGTTAGCCAAAGGGTCACAACGGGGTTGAGATTCAGACTCGGGGCGAGTCGAGGGGTAATTCGGGTATTAGATGAGTTATGGGATTATCGGGACATAGAAATAAATATTTGAGGATAGAATGTCTAGGCGGGAATATTTGGGGAATTTACCATTTTTGCCCTCGGGGACGTTTTGGTACCCCGAGCCTTGAGGAAACCCTTTAGATTTAAGTCAAATAAAACAAAAAAAGGGAACTGTTTAGAAACTTGTGAAACCGACCCACACTTTCCTTGAACTAAAGATAGCTCTTGCTTTCTCTCTTACTCTCTAAGACAAAATTCAAGAAGGAACTCAAAAGAATTGGCTAGGAATTAAAGGGATTTCAGCTGGGATACTCTAGGAGCTTGAAGCTTTGGGATTAAGGATCAAAATTCTGGGACTAAGGTCAGCAAGGTAAGTTCTAAACACTAAGGTTTAGTCTTTAATTTCTGCTGGTTTTAGGGGATTGCATGTTAGCTAAGCTTGATTAATCTTTGGGTGTTTTAGCTAAGTTTTGGAGCATATTTTAATGAGGTTTTGATGTTGTTTCTATGCTGGAGTAATTATGCTGGATGTCTAGGAATGTTAGCTTGGTTTTGGTGGGAATTGGCTTGAAGGAAGGATGGAAAACTGGTGTAGAAATCTGGGTTCGCTGTATAGCGCCGCGGCCCTAGGAGGGGTGCACGCGCGGCCATGGTAGGCCGAGAAATTCATGCGCGCCACAGTGCCTGCTGGGCGTGCCGCGGCTCGTGTGGGGGTCAGTGAAGAGCTAGCCTTTGTTTTGAGGCTAGCAGCGGCTCTAATGGGTGGGGCCGCGACCCTTAATGTCAAATTGGGTTTTAATGGTATTTTAGGCTTGGGAACTCAAGGGGTAAGGCTCGAGATGGATTTTATCATCCGGATTGATAAAATTCAAGGTCTCGGAGGTTAGGGATTATGGCTCGGAGTTATTTTTTGGGTTAGAATTTGATGGACGGATATTGTTATGTGTTGTGACTAGGATTTCGGCGAGGCTCACGTTAGCGGACTGTGCTCGGGGCATCGGTGCTCAAGAAGCTCGGAACTCAGGTAAGAAAACCCCTGTTTCCATAGAGCTTGTGTGCAGGGCTGAGCCTAGTGTGTTGAATGGAAATGATATGCAGGGCCGAGCCCTATATGTTAGAATTGCATAGCGTAGCTCTTTATCTGTTTATGCTTGAATTCTGTACTTGTTGGTATATCATGTTTGATATTATATGTGTGATCGGCGAGGGTCGGAAACGGTGTAGACCGAGAACGGCTCGGGCCGAAAACGGTGTAGACCGAGAACGGCGTGGGGCCGGGAACGGCATCAAGCACGATGAGTGCAAGGCCGAGAACGGCAAGAGGCCAGGAGTGGCGTTGAGCACGTGGGGTGCGAGTTGCCAGGGTGAGTCCCTAACAGGATACCTGGGATATCCTTACGGCGTGGTCCACGAACCAGGGCTTGGTAAACGCCTGGGATGGCTAGGCCGTATGTGTTTAGCCATTGGTGGCCTGTTTATATGTTTGACTTGTGTTTTGCATATGTTATCTGTTATGGGTTTTCTTGCTGGGCTTCGGCTCACAGATGCTCTGTGGTGCAGGTAAGGGTAAGGAGAAGATTAACCAACCATGAGTACAGCTGGCGTGAGGTGGCGTGTACATGTCCGGCCAGCCTGGCTGCCACAACTAGGGGATTTTGGGAGATGCTTGTAAATGAACTTAGATTTTGTCGTTTAGTCGACTCTGATCAGTTTTGTGTTGTAGATATTTTCTAAACTATGTTTTGGGATCCCAGGTGTAAACTTTTATGATTTGCTATAAAAACTACTTTCTCTAATGTTTTTCTTTTAATTATGGCTTAGTTACACGATTTGACTTAAAACCTCGATTAGCGAGTTGAAAGCACGATTTTAAACTCACCTAGTAACGACTCTAAGGTAGTAGGGCATTACAGCGTACCGGGTCCTTATTCCCAGTGTATGTAGGAAGTTTCGGGGTATTGTATTTCGGTGGTGGTTGGGCAGCTTGGATCTTGGCATTGAAAGGGCTCCCACTTCTATGAGCCAACTTAATATCTGAAGGTTTCTTTGTTAGACCCTAAACAACCATAACGAGTGCATCTATTTAAGCCTGCACTGCTGGTGGGATCGCTGCTCCTGGTGGGGTGGATATCCTTGGTACCCCCTCCTCCTGAGCACTGGTCCTTCTATTGATGACCTCACTCAAATCCTGAGGTCGCACATCTTTCCCTAGCCCATCGAACACAATACTTGTGCTATTCATCGGTTCCTTTCCCTTGCGAGACTGAGGGTGTAGGGGCGGTAGGTCCACCTTGCCCTTGTAGGTGTGACCTGGCCCCTGAGCCTCTCCTCCTACATAACTTTTAGATTTGGAGCGACCATTTCCATTCCTGTCATGCCTTTCAGATGTTTGACCTTCATCTCCGGCGTTGTTTCGTCGGTCCACCTGGGAGGGGGCCTTTGGGTTGGTAATACTCCTACTCCTAGATGGAGTGTTATTCTTCTTAGTCATGGAGGAGGCAGTCTTGGACTGTGCCTCTTCATCCTGGAAAAGTGGTTCTGAGAGTGTCCTTGGGGTTCTACTCCTCCCCTGGGACTCCCTGTTACTATGGTCTCGCATTCATGTTGCTTTGGCCTAAGCCTTCTTCACCACTTGAGCAGCAGCTTCAGCGTTAGCTCGGGCTAACTGAGTAGATGCCTCTAAGGCCATGGCAGCCTCCTGGTGCCTTAAGTCCACCTCCTGCTCCCTCTGGACCATCCTCTAGATCTGCTCATCGATCTCCCATCGTTGCCGTTCCATAGTCGCCCTCTGAAGGGCAATTTCTGCAGCAAAGGCTCCTACCTCGTCAGAAATTGTGCCATCTCCTCCTGGTCAGCGTCTTGTGGATCTTCTGCATTAAGTTGATCTCCAACTGTCACCTGGGGTTCGTTAACGGGATCTATGGGATCCTGGGTGGTGGAGTCCCTTGGAGTAGTCTTCTTGGTCTGACTAGGTTTTTGAGGCATCGTAAAAATGACGAAAGTGTGTTTCTTGATCTCGTACTCTCAATGAAAGCACCAAAATATTGACCTGTGAAATTGGTCAACAGTCGTATGTACAATATACGACACCTTTTGAACGGAATAAGTAATATAAATGACAGAATACGATTATCTTAAGTAAACACACATAAATTTATAGTGGTTCAACCTTGTTCTAATGAACAGTAATAACCGAATCCACTTAGTCTTCAGTATTGAGTTACTCGATAATTACAAGTATGAACTCAGTAATTCACTTCTCAGAAGAGTTTTTCCAGTCCAGAAAAGGGTTCCAAAAAATAAGTCCTTTTTATGAAGCCGTGGGTCCTTTATTTATAGTACCCAGGGGCTGTTACACGATCAGTAGTACTGGAAATCGTGGTTTGGTACATGATCATGGTGAGTGGAGATACGTGTCCACCTTCCCACAATTATGAGATCGTGGGTCTTCTCTTGTTTCTATAGATCGTGGTGGATAAAGCACGATAGAAACTTCTGGGAAATGCTAAGTCTCTGTTGGTATGTCATACTTAGGTTCTAAGCTCGCTTGGGTGCTGGACCTGTGACCTTCTGAGTGCTAAGCCTGTTGATCTTCATGGTGCTAGGCCTGTTGATCTCGATTTGAATGAGAGGAATTACTTATCGGTGAAGTGTACTTGGGGGTTTACACTGACCACCCCGGGGTAAGGTCAGGCCGACCACCCCTAGGGGGTACAGGGCGTGCTTGGGCCGACCACCCCTATGGGATATAAGGCCTGCTTGGGCCGACCACTCTTATGAGGTATAGGGCTTGCTTGGGCCGACCACCCCTATGGGATATAAGGCCTGTTTTGGCCGACCACTCTTATAAGGTATAGGGCCTGCTTGGGCCGACCACCCCTAGGGGGTATAGGGGCTGCTTGGTCGATTTTCCTATAGGTCCTGGACCTATCCTTTTTGCCCGTCAGTCTTTTCTCAATACTTTGTCGTTCTTCCCTGATTTGTGATGTCAAGTTTTACATTCTCATTCACCACGTCATCCTTGTATTTTTGAGGAATAACACTCAACACATGAGATCTTGTAATATTTGGTCTAAGACAGTTTTCACGGATAGAGAATAATAATATGATCTATTTTTTTTTCTTAGTGAAAAGCTTATTATGAATTATTATAAAACTATTATCATCTGATAGATTTAAAAAAGAATTAATTAAATTTTTAAAATTCAAAATTTAAAAATTCAAAATTCAAATTATAAATCAATTATTAAATAATTAAATAAATAAAAAATATATCCAAGACCCATTATTGGACCTTGTTACACGCCAACTACAGTGCGTGTAACACATCCCTGATTTTCAGGGAGGTGTTCCAACCATTTTCTTTTAATTATTATTTATTAAAAAATATCTAAACCTGGTAACTTATTTATCAGATTAATCAAATAATAATATCATTTAAAATTCAAATCCAATTTGAATTATCAGACATATATTTTTCACATTATTTAAATAAATAAAACAAATTAATTATCTTAATGATTTAAATGCTATTTTCAAAAATACCAAAATAATTTTTGAAAAATATAATTAATTAATTTATTAATTTTGAATATTAATTTATTAATTAATTAATTTGTCTCAATTACATTTTTGACCCTGAAGAACAAATTTTTTCCAAATATACCATTTTACTGATTTTTTCCAATTTCAACTCTTATCTTTAATAGTGTTGATAGAGCCATATTGGAGACTTATGGACCTATAATTTCAAACTCCAATAAATTTAGATTATTAATTAAAACTCTTTGAATAATGCCCAAAACGTGCTTCCACTAAGCGATGGTTGTAGTGTAGATGGGTGGTCGATTCCACAAGGAGGTAACTAAGAACAAAAGTATTAGTAGAAAAATAAACACAAAAGATTAGTACAAAGTAAGGGAAATGGATTTATGGTTTTTGGTTAGCAAATAGAAATAAGATGTAATCCAAGATTAGGGAATAGAAAGGTATCAAGAATCTCCCATATGCATTGTTTAGCTATTTAGATCTTTGATTCATAAAATTTACACAAACAAATAGTTCACATCCCAACTACTTATTTAGATGATTTAACATTAAAGTGCATGCTTGTTTCCCAAAAATATATTTGAGCAAGTATGTTCTTACTTGGCAAGCAATATGTTAATCTTATGAAAAATCTAAGAATGACACTATACCATTGGGTCATAATGCAACAAAAGATTGAACATAAAACTAAGCATCAATATTATTTATACTAACTTTAAACACATAGAAAAACACATGACTAATTCTATATATAATATTAGCAACAATAAGTAAAGATGAAGAAGATGATAGAAGAACATAAATACTCAAATGTATAAACTTTAAAGACACATATATTGAATCAAAAATATAAATAACATCACTTTGCACGTGGGATCATCCCTAACCTTCCAATGAAGATTAGGCCATTATGCACATCATTCTCACAAAAATTCTAAAAAGAAATATGAGAAGAAAAGTGAGAGGAAATTTTGATATAGTTTTTCTACTCCAAAAATTACACACCAAATGTGAAAGAAGAATCCCTATTTATAGAAGAAGAAAATGACTAAAATAACATTAAACAACAAATGGTGTTTACAAAATAAATCTGAAACATTAATAAAATATGATTTTGAAAATTCAAATCTTATTATTAATATTAACCTAGCTATTTTAGTAAATGGTCATCATGCCCGTTTTTCTAAATTAATACAACATGTGAGCTTTAAAGCTCAAAATGGGAGAGTCCAAGACCCAAAGTGCACACAAAATGGGTTGTCAACACAGTTGTGGTGCAGCTGTCAGGCGCAGGGAGGCTAGCAGGCGGGTCCAAGCGGATCGGGACGGAGCTTGGCCGGGTGGTGCTCGCGGGTCGCTGGGGTCATGCAGGCGGGCAAGTTCAAGTTAGGCGCGGGTCACCAGGTGGGCACGCGGGTACGTGGGTTGGGGGAGAGAGAGAAGGCCCATCGAGCCTGGAGTGCTCTGGGCCTACGTTTTTGGGCTTCTCTCCTAAAAATTACCACTTTTTTATTCTATCTTCAACTTTGTTTCTTTCTTCTTTTTCTTTGTGTCCAAAAGCAATTTATTTCCTAAAAATTAAACACAAATTAAATTAAAATTAATATTTTCAATTATAAAATATATTACAATAAATTCATGAGAATATTAATTAAAACTTAAATTATTTTACACTTTAAAACTAATAAATTGAGATTTTTGAGCACTAATCACTCTTTAATATAATAACCTTAATTTATTAATCTCAATATTATTCCACTAAAAATATGAGATTGCACTATTGTAATTATAGACATTTATTTATTAAGTACTTTTAAACATATAAAAAGTGTCAATCGATTTAATCACTACATACAATTAAATCTCTATTAATGGTTCATAATTGAAGTAGGAATTAATCACTGCTTAACCTCTTTAATTATATCTTGTTTCCTTAAGTACCATTAACTTTACTAGTGAAGGTTAATTCGTAAACTGATTTATAAATTTGAGCTCAATAACCTTTTAGTTCCAAAAGCCAACCCTTAAGAGAACTATTATTAAATTCATATGTGAAAGGTATAGATTCCATATCTGTATATTATGTCCCCAACCATTTACATCAATGAGTTCCCAAAACAAAAGTTTTCAGCCTGATCATTCTGACAAACCATAAAGAGTGAATCAAAGAACTCATATGACATAAACAAGAGTTCATAATAACTTCAGGATTAAGATTAGTTTTTATATGATCATATTATTGGTATGTTTAATTAGTACTTATAAAGTAAACATTATTAATAAGTATTAATACATATCGGGTCTCATTCATGTATAACCACTTTATACAAAATACCTCCACTAAGATGTATAAATATCTACATTAGTAATCCAGATCTAGATTACATGTATTCATAATACTAGTGAACCGTACTTACAACATTTAATCCAAAGATTCCACATAGCTTTGTTTTACCGCGAACTGTTTAAATTTGTTCCCTACAATCTTAATCCTCTCGTACCAATACAAGATTGTAGTCATATTAATGAATTTGAGAATTTTCTAATATTCATATAATATTATTCTAATAATAATAATAATAAACAAACAATATATGCAAAAATTCATTTCAATTATTTATTTCATAAAATACTATTCAAAACATATGTTTTAAATGACACTAATCTCAATAGTAGATATTTTTCTTAGATTTCCATAGCATTTTTAATCATAAGATTTTAAGTTATATTAAGAGAATTGTGACTAAAATACCGTTAGTGGGGGCAACAGGATTTTCCGAAGAGATTTGGAGGTGTTTGACCTTTCTAAGCACCGCAACACCACAGAACAGTACCCAGTGATGCTGCGATTACTAAGAACAATATTTCTGAGTGCCACAGCTATCTATGGACAGTGCCCCAATGCTACACAACCTCTTTGGGTCTGAAATTCAAATTTAAATGTGATTTTTGACCTAGTTTGAGGGGGACTATAAATAGAACATCATAGAAATGACTTTGGGACTGCTTATACACTTTTTAGAGGCTAGAATGTAGAGAGAATTAAAGAGAGTTTATTCTTCTTCTTCTCTTTCTTTTTTTTTTCTATATAAATTTTTATTCGATTAAGGGTAATTTTAAAGTGCTACTAATGATTTTAGTTTTTAATAATTTTATTGTTCTTCTGGTCCCAATTATCAAATTAAATATATTATTTTTTGCTTAATTTTATGATTATTATTTTGATCTTATTTAGTAGAGCTTCTGAATAGGATTTTACTTTAGTCTACTATCATCTTAGGGTATTCATTCACCTAATTGTTAGAACCTTGGGTTATTGGTGATAAATTGTAATTGAGATTATGGTCGAAATTGGTGTTAATTATAATGAAGAATATAACCTAGGTTAATGGAGTATGCTTATGAATTTATTAATTAAATCAACCTATCTCCATGGAACTTAATTCTTCCATTAAATTAAATTTTTGGAGTTCTCCTTTAGGTTGTTTAATGTATGGAATCAATGAATAGTGTTTGCTTTAATTAATTGTATTGGGATAATAGGGTAATGATGATTTCATGTTATCTACGGTTAGTAATTTCGTTGGGAATAGAGTTTAGTGATGTTATTGATTGCTTGAATGATTGTTTAGTGGTGGAGAATGAGTCCTTATCTATCTTTTATAATTGAATTTATTTTTAAGTTTTTCTTGTTTCTTTTTAATTCTTAGAATTTAAAAATCTCATTTTCATTAACTTCTTAATTCTTGAATGATAAATTGAATTAGTAGTTCTCGTGGGATCGACTCTTAGTACAGCTATACTAAAGTAGTTGGTTTAGTTTAAAATTAATAATTGTTAAATTTGGTACAACTAACGATACACATCAAGATTTTGGCGCCATTGTAAGGGACTATTCTAGTTTAATTTGATATTCATATATTTTTTTTTCTTTCTATACCAACTTGGTCTATTAGTTGTGGTTTTTAATTTTCAGGGCTTTTGTAGAACTTGTGTGGATACATGGCGATGTACAATCAACAATTCTATGCTCCAATCAGTGTCTCACCACAAGTAAATATATTCGGTCCCTACGTTGACAATTACACTTCACAATGGGGGAATTATTCTAATACTTTCTATGGTGGAGATCAATATGTTTAGCCAAATTACTACTCTTCATCAGAATATAATGAGTTCGTGTCACAATATTCAGATTCATCAATTTGAGATCTCATGAGACCCTTGAATGCCAACATTCTCTAACTTCAACAGATATCCCATCAGGTTTGTGTGCCTCAACATGAACAATCGCCTCATGCAGCACCACAAGGTCAAGATATCTCTATTGCAGACTTGATTACAAATTTAAATACCAGCAATATGCAATTTGAACAGAGCACTCAAGCCACCCTCCAGAATTTGGAGAACATTATGGTCCAAATTACAACATCTCTGAGTAAGCTTGAAGTTCAGAATTTTGGAGAATTTACCTTTACAACTGGACACATATCCAATAGAGAATGTTAGTGCCACAATTTTCCAAAGTGGCACACAACTTAATGCACCACCTCATTTTCAAGAAATATTATATCCAATTCTAATTTAAGGCGTCAAAAATTCATCCCTAGAAGTATCTTCTCCATTGGAGATAGAACCTTCCACTTCAGTTGGTCCATCGTCACAGAAAAGGTCATACAAGCTAATTGTTATGACTTATGAAACTCGTCCACCTTTTCCAAGTAGGTTTAGGAAGTCTAAGAAAGAGGAGGCCAACATGAAGATCCTTGAAACTTTTCACAAAGTAGAAGTAAATATTTGAATCATTAATGTAATCAAGCAAGTGCCTTGTTATGCTTAGTTCATTAAGAAGTTGTGCACTAATAAGATAAAGTTGAGGGGTGACAAAAAAATAGGTATGGGGGAGAACATTTCTACAATTTTCTCCTATTTGTAAGGAACCTGACATATTTACAATTCCATGCACCATTGCTAAAACCATGCTCGATCACTGTATGATAGATTTGGGAGCATCTATTAATGTTATGTCTTATTCGACTTATCCTTCATTAAATCTTGGGCCATTAAAATAAATTGGTTTTATAATTCAACTGTTGATCACACTAATGCTTATCCCCTAGGGGTAGTTAAAGATGTTTTGGTGTAGTAACTATTTGGGAGGTTATTCTTGATTACATCGAGTACAAAGCTATATGTCAAAGTAGGGACACTTAGAATGGAATTTGATGGTGAAGTGATCAACTTTAATGTGTTTTATTTCATTGATGAGTATATGAGGAAGAAGGCTCTATTAAATGACCCACCATAACAATCATGACCAAAGCATTCAGTCCATCTAACGAAGTTAAACAAAGCGACAATTTGCGGGAGATTTTCTTACAATTTTCTTTTTATTTTGCATTGATTTTGTTTGAACCTTAAGGACAATGCTTATATTGAATAATTTGTTTTGATCCTCAATTTGTATCTAACAATGATAAATAGTTAGTAGTTATGTAAGACTTACTTTTGCTTAATCAACATGGGCAAGAAGCTTTAAATCAAGTTGAATGTTAATTGCATGGTTGTTGGGACTCTTTGGGACAAATGCGTGAAGCTAGTGGCTAACAACACTTTGAAGTAAATGAAATTGAGAGGGATAATACTAGCAATATGGCAAGTCCCTACTTTCTAGGGGAGCAAATCGGGCGGGTATTTCGGGTTTCACATTTTTGGATTTAGGTTTTACGGGTTTAGATTTAAGAAATCAACCACAGAAACCCATCCGAACTACATTAATACTTTGTCGGATTCTGATTTCAGATTTTTGGAAGGGTTTAGATTCAGATTCGGGTTCATTGGGCCTTGTAATGAGCTTTTTTAAAAACTTTCACTTTTAACCAAATTTACCAACTTTTACTTGAATAATGTAATTGTTGACCTGCGAAATTAGCCAACGGTCGTATGAACAGTATACGACACCTTTTGAACGAAATAAATATAATATACGACAGAGTACAAATATCTTAAATAAACTCACAAAATTTTTATAGTGGTTCAGCCCTGTTCTGATGAACAGTAATAACCTAATCCACTTAGTCTTTGGTATTGAATCACTCGATAGACAATTACACAGATGAATTGAATTATTCACTCGTCACCAATTTTCCCATAGTTTCTCCCCAGAAAATAGCTCTCCCCCTCTCCTTCCAAAAAAGATCTTATTTTATGAAGCACTAGGTCCTTTATTTATAGTACCCAGGGGCTATCTGGATCATGGTTGACGATGCATGATTTAAACCTTTGGGAAAAACTAAGTCTTGGTTGGTCTATGAGACTTAGGTGCTATGCCCGACGACCCTTTAGAGCTTGGGTGATAGGCTTGATGACCTTCTTGGCGCTAGGGCCAATGACCTTCTGGGTGCTAGTGTAACAACCTAAAATTACTAATAAGGCTTAAGGGCCTAGATTAGTGTGCCAGGAGGGCATAATTGGTTTATGTGTGATTCTATGATTAAATACATGATTATATGATTATGTGCATAAGTGAAATGCATGTTTATGAGTATCAAATATGCATGTGGACCCTGTTTAGTTTATAAGGACATATTTGTAATTTTGGCCCGTTGATGGCATAAATGTAATTATATGTGATAAATTGTAACGCCTCAACTCCAGGGACCGCTACAGTGCACATTGAAAATAGTGCTAAACTCGCTAATCGAGTTGTTTGGCCAAAAAAGTGTAACTATGTGTGATTAGCGGTTTAGGGATTAAAAACTTTGGTTAAGATATAACGTTTCACTAGAACGTTTACTGTATACATTGGGATCCCGAAAATATAAATTTTAGAGTCTATTTGTAACGACCTCCTTTCTTAACATACATATATATAGAGTAAAAACAAATTTTAACCTAAATATGACAATACTGAAATTCTGAATTTACAAAAACTTTATTAAACAATACATAAATAATGTTTATAACCTTAACCACACAATACTCACAACTAGATAAAAACTTTATCTTACATACAAATCTTAATACTTTTATAAATCATTTTCGTGGCGTTACTACACCTTAACGTAGAAATGAAAATGTATCCAACTGATAAATTGAAAAGCTTTATGTAAATTACAAAGTTCATGAAATACTTTTTAAAGCTTTAAGTAAATGATAAAGTTCACAAAATACTTTTAATGAAATATAATAAAACCAAGTTTCTTGTTTATTTATAAAATAGCATAGTAGAACTCCACTCCCTTCAGGTCAGCCCCATATGTACAGTCATGTTGGCTCCATGTATACTCATCAACGATTTATATTTGGGGCCTCTTACCTACAATACAAAACATTAACTGATGAGCTAAGGCTCAGTAAGCATAATAACTACCTCATATGCATTAAAATAAACGTGCAACATGCTATGTATTCTCTTTCTTTCTTTCACTTTCCTTTCTTTTGGGCCCTAGAGGATGCTGCTGCCGGCATTACATAGGGAATCACATTCCCACCTGAACATAAACATGATAATAGGGAATTTCTCCCTCATAAACATTCATTATATAGGGACGTACATCTCCCTCCTTACTTATTTGGGACTTAGGTCTCCCAAGCAGCACCTCTACTTTAACGCTTTCAATAACTTGTTTGTGAACATTAAGCGTGCTTATGCATAATAAATATAACATTCTTGAAAATAACTTATGCATAAGAACATGGCAGGATAACATATAAAGCATATAAATGCACATAAGACACATAAAAGACTTGTATTGTAGATGAGGATTCTACTTACCTTGCGTCTTGATAAAACAACCGAAATTGTTAGCTTCCTGGTAAAAACACAAACTATTAACTTACATAAAATCTACATGATGTAATTTTAGTTTATAATTGTTGTTATTCTATTTTTCTTTTCTTCTTATTTTATTGTTTATTTTATGTCCAGGCATATGGTCATACTATAATTGTCCATGGCAAGATCCCGGTCTAAAAGTCGTGGTCATGGTCATGGTCATACGGAAATGTCCAGGTCATAGTATCAGTCCATAATAATAGGGAATAAGGTCATATAATAAAAGTCCAAATAGTCCAAAGTGTGACCATAGCCTATATAAGTTTAGTATTATAAAGATACATAAAAAAAATAGTTTATATTTCAATTTTGGCATTTGTCAAATATGACGACATGGTAAAATAATCTATATATAAATTTTAGCATTTTAATGGCATAGTAAAGTAATCTATATAAATTTTGGCATTATAATGGCATGGTAACATAATCCATATATAAATTTGGCATTATAGTAAAATAATCTATATATAAATTTTTGGTATTATAACGGCATAGTAAAATAATCTATATATAACTTTTGGCATTATAACGTCATAGTAAAATAATCTATATATAAATTTTGGCATTATAACGGCATAGTAAAATAATCTATATATAAATTTTGGCATTATAACGGCATAGTAAAATAATCTATATATAAATTTTTGCATTATAACGGCATAGTAAAATAATCTATATATAACTTTTGGCATTATATCGGCATAGTAAAATAATCTATACATATATAATAACTAAATAACTGAAAAGAAAGGCTCGGGAAGAGCTTACCTAAAAGGTTTTCGTAGGCTAGCGTTACGGACAGAATTTCGCCTAGATCTCCGAGGTTTAGAATTTTAGAAGGATGTTAAGAATATTTTTGGGTAGAGTAAGAGAAAGGAAATGAGGTTTTTGTGATTTCAAGATGAGTTTTGGAAGGGCTATTTATAGGAAAAACTTGGGATACTATTCTAATAAAATATTAAAAATAATAAGCATAGTGGAATAATAACATATTCAAAATATCAAGCATAGTAATTTGCTTAAGTCATCAATGTGTCACTACTGCATCAACATGTGGAACCCATGGGGTGGACCCTGCTGTGGGACCCATGTGGACCCTACTGTGGGACCCTTGCGGACCCCACTGTGGGACCCACTATGAATAGTACCCGGTGAATAAAAAAAAAATGAAAATTTCTCAATCTTCTTATATTACTTAGTCTAGCATTTTTGACTCACAAACTTTTCTGAAAAAGTTTCTCTAACACCCATAAATTAATTATTCCCACATGTTGGTTACTTCAACAACTTAGAATTGTTAAAATCCCATAATAGAAAACAACTACACCCCCAACGGTCATGAACACTATTCACCAACGGTCATAAACGGCTAGTTTTTTCCCTATAAATACTTGTTCCTTCAACCATTTATTTGCACAACTTCTTCATCTCTTAACCTTCTAGATAAAATTCATCATCAAAACATGAATTTCTCTTTATTTTTCATAACTTTAGTGATTGTTTGCTTGTATTTAGCATCATTCTATGGGTATTATAGTAATGAAATGCCCATGAATGTTATAGTTGCATACTCATTAGTTATTCTTCCACTTTACTTAATAGCTCTAACATTCGGTTAGCATTGTAATGCACTCAAAAGTATGAATAAAAAAATATCTTCTTTTATATTTTTCATAATTGTTGAAATGCATTTGTAGAAAGAAATGGGAGTTACACTATTACAAGAAAATGTTTACAACAAGCTGTTCTAAGCGGCAAAACAGGGTTCAGCCCTAGTTCCACTTTCAAACCTCGCCCAAGTATTGGTCGAGCAGCTGCATATGTACACGTCATTACCTAAGCTCTCCAACTCAAGGATGGTCCAGCTTCCTTTTGCCTTTACCTGCACCGCAAAGCACCCATGAGCCGAAGCCCAGCAAGAAAACTCATATGCTCATAAACAGTCATTCCATGATATCAAATCATATCTGGCATGCCTAGCAATCATAGCTCTATTCAGCATGCAAATGAATTCCAACAAATGCTGGGGTATCCAGGATAAGAAATCCTGGCCTTCTAATTGGAGGACTATCAAGTCAATCCTAATCAGATGAGTGTCGCAACACTTGAGGTTCTGATTGTAATGACCCACTAATCTAGACTCTTGGACCATTATCGAACTATACATACAAACTCTTACTAAAACATACATTTGCGAAAATACCATAATTTATTATAAACTTGTAGAAACAAAGGTTACTTTCATAAAAATAAGTAGGATATGGGTACCCATTGTCTTTAAAACAAAAAAAATAACTTAAAGTAAAAAGAGTTACATAGAAAATGCGGAAAATACATTTAAAACCATAAAAACATAAACAAGACTACATCCTCGAATCGAATAACGCTCGGCCCCTTGACTCCATTCACCATCGATACACATCCTCTAAGCGTCACGAATCTTTCCGCCTCTAAAGCTTATTTCCTGCACATAAACAGAAAGGAATGAGCCTAATGCCCAGTAAGGAAAAATCTAACACATAGTCATATACATAATTTCATAAGAAACATAAAGACTTAACATAATACATATAACATACACTTATTATAATGGCCATTATTACTTGGGGTCCCATAGACTAAACAAGCATATGCCCATGGAATTAGTGGGGTCCTACTAGCTAAGTAGGTCATATGCCCATAATCCATTTGGGGTCTTGTTAGTCATATGGGTCATATGCCCAAGCCTACAAACATACATACATATCATAACACATAATAACATAAAACATATAGATAACATAAGCACATAACATATTGATTCTAGCCTATTTTCCTTACCAAAGTTACCGGGATATAATGGACTGAGTTGGGACTTTTTGGAACACTCCTAAAACCATAAGAAAGAGTGAGTCTAAAGAAGAAAGGAGATGAAATGAAAGGGATGGAAAGACTAAACCATTAAAAGTCACACTTACCAAACTTATGTGCTTCAAGAACTTAGATCCCCTAACCAAAATGAAGATTAAGGTTAGAGATTGAGTAGAAGACTATGAGGAAGAAAATAACATAATACAGAAATGAACTAGAGTTTTGGTTACCTCAAAGACTTGAAAGACCAATCTACACCTCAACCGAAATACTATAGAACCTTACTTCCCAAAGTGTTTGATAAGCTTATGATGTTTAAGCTTATGATTTTCCCAAACCAGGTGTTTACACTCTCACACTCACTTAACACTAGCAGCTTCTGAACTTAGAGCAAAAGGTGAATAATAGTTGGGTACTAGGTCCTATTTCTAGAGTTTGGAGATGAAAAGATCTTGATTTTACTTGAATAAAAATAATGGCTTTTTAGGTGAAAATCATTTGAATAATCGTTCAGCAGAGGCTGAAGACTCGTTCAAAAGATGCTGGACTGTTGAAGGAGTTTGAATGGCTGAAAGGAAATGAATTCAAAAGAGTTTGAATTTATGCTGAAGGAGGCGATATATCGCCCCCTGTAGGCGATATATCGCCTGGGCCAGTATGCCCGAGGCGACCGTGCATCGTTTCGTGTTTTCCGTATCTACGTGCTGCAATATATCGCCCCCTATAGCTGCGATATATCGAAACACGCTGAATATTTAAACACGAAATTACACATTTTTAGCTAAGTTTGAATGGAGTAAACAGCCTTGACTAAGCCCTCAACGTACTCAAAGCTGCTGACTGACCCTATAACATTCAAACTTTACTCCTTATTAGATTTAATCCCCAAAAATACTTAATCCTTAATCACCATTCATAACATGTGTTTAAAATCCTATTGGTTGATGTCTAAACCTTATAATATAATAAATATAATCCTTAGTATCAGTCACTTTAATCAAACCTTAGGTTATACTTAATATTCTTAAACTATAGATTAAACTTAGAAAATCTATAAGTACTACTATGAGTGTCCAAATAATTCCTGGTCTGAACCAAAAATCCATAGTAACAAAGATAATGCTATAAATACTATTATACTATTATCTATCTTAGCTAAGTAAAGTTCTTAGACTCTACACTGATAAACCATGCTGAGTGACCGACAAGTGAGTCACTAATTCAAATGGAAGGGTGGCTGTTGGGTAAGCCTCTAGCCTTCAATAGGTTCTGGTAAACCATACTGAGTGACTGACAAGCAAGTCACTAATTCAAATGGAAGGGTGGCTGTTGGGTAAGCCTCTAGCCTTCAAGTGCTTATAATGTTCATCGACCTTGAGGTTGGTCCGGCATTAATGCTCTTTGAGTCATTCAATGCTGATAGTCGATTAGATCTAATCTTTGATGGCTTGCGTGATACACGCTAAGGCCGTTCTGACTAATGAGTCAGCGCTATGTGACCAGTGTCCAGTACCACTGCCGAACCTGACTAATGAGTCATAGCTTCACAGTTGATACTAACACCTTTGCCAATTCTGACTGATGAGTCAGTGCAACGTGACCAGTGCCCAGTACCACTGCTGAACCTGACTAATGAGTCACAGCTTCACAGTTGATACTAGCACCTTTGCCAAATCTGACTAATTAGTCAGTACCATGCACAGGTAAGCAATGCTATCAATGTGATGATATGCCAATTATCCAAGAATAGGGCATTCAGCATGCTTACTAAACAGTTGCTAGCATAATTATGATCATGCACAAACACGGAGACTCAAGCTCGAACCAATCTCATATTCATCGTTCATGGCATGCCCTAATCACATGTTTCTCGTGCATCACATGCATCACACTTCATCATCCAGCATGCCTCAATAATAACCATATGCAAATGGGCAAGATTTCCAAGCATTCATTATGCTATCAATGTTTACATTTAAACATTCAACATGCATCAATCATAGCCATGCATGTCACATATGGGGTGCAGTTTTCTTACCTTGGGTTCGAGCAAGAATTAATAAAAGAAACGACCTTTGAGAACGATCAGTCCTTTGGTCCTTTAACGGTCACCTAGTCATAACCAAGAATATAGGATACCATCAATGAAAATGAAAGCAAAGGTTTCCAAACCAATATCTAGCCTCCGGGACATCAATCCACACTTAACCGGGTAGTAGGACCGACCCCGAGGCCTTAAGCTAGCATCCCCAAGTCAAAAACCTATTTCTGGCCAAATCTGCCTTGATGGGCCGCGACTCACCATAGCCATGCCACGGCTCACCCTCAGACAGAGGAAAAAACTTCCCCAGAAGAACACTCAAGCCGCGGCACACCATAGCCAGGTCGCGACACATTACGCAAACCAGCAACAGTCAGCACGCACCAGCTCGATTTCCCCTGCGTTTTCCCTTGGAACCAACCCTTTAAACCAACCTAAAACACCAACCTAACACCCAATTCAACCCCTAAACATCATCAACAACTCACCCTCGTCAAAACCCAAGTTACCAAACTCAAGAACTTCCATTAATTCTCAACTAACACATCAAAATCCTCAACTGAAAACTTAATAGAAAAACAGGGTATAATCAGACTTTCATGGCTGAATTTCCTTACCTCAAGCTTGATTTAAATCCTCTTCAATGATTGAACCAAAGTCCTAAGCCCCCCCTTTGATCTCCTAGCTTGATACCTCAAGATGGCTCTCAAAAATTGAAAGGAAGATGAAGGAGAAATGGTGTACGACAGAGAGAGAAGGATGAGGATGATGATGCTCTGTTTTTTCTGTTTTCTACAGCCATCTAAATGATACATATCCTTTGCCAAATGACCTAAATGCCCCTAGGTCACTTAAGGTTTCTAAAGCCACTCCAAGGGCAAAATTGTCCTTTCCAACCTATACCGTTAATCATAATTAACGCTCTCCAATTTTCGCTAATCTCAATATTCTCAAGTACCAATAATTCACATCCCGTTACCCTTTAATTCCCGGCAACGTTCTAATTACCAAATTACCCCGAGACTCACTCCAAGCCCCGAACTTAATCCTGTTATGACTAGACCGAAAACTTGCATTCCCATAATCGTCTCATGTCGAATGGCTCGAACCAACCCACATATAATGTGGTAAAATTATAATTCACCCATATGCATGAAATTACACAATCACACCCCCAACGACCAAATTACCAAAATGCCCTTGCAATTAAAATATGAGCCCATATGCATGCATTCACCATCATATAATAATATAATTCACATAAACATGCATATAATCTTTAAATACCATAATAAATCAATTATGGCTCTCCCGGCCTCCTAATCAAGGTCCTAAACCTTATTAAGAAATTTGGGGCATTACATAAATT
This sequence comes from Humulus lupulus, assembly GCF_963169125.1. Lineage (NCBI taxonomy): Eukaryota > Viridiplantae > Streptophyta > Magnoliopsida > Rosales > Cannabaceae > Humulus > Humulus lupulus. Next base: position 27,727,052 of record NC_084797.1, read on the forward strand.
GTTGAGACCACATTATTATGTGGATATATTTGCAGTACATGGCTCGAGACGATCCTAGTGAGTGAATTGGCGAAATAGTCACGACGGGGATTTGTACCCGACTCGAGGGAGCCTGGGGGTATTTCCGGGAACTTAAGAAATATATCGGGGATGATTAGATATTGGGTAAATAATTGGTGATTAATTGGATGACGAGATTTAAGTGGTAAATATTAGGAACACTCAAGGAATTGGGAACAAATGACTATTATACCCCTAGATTGAGTAAAGGATTAGTTTTATTTGGGAGGGAAAAAGGGTCTTTTGGTTATTAGAGGATATAACCTAATTTTTTTAGATTATAACAGAAAGCTGTAGAAATATTGAAGGAAAGAAAGAAAAAGAAAACTCTCTCTCAGCTCACCCCATCTCTTTCTCACGTTCTCCTCTCTATCTCACTCTCCCTTGTGGAATTTGAAGCTAAGAATCAAAAGGATCCTAGGCTAGTATTTGGGGCTGTGATCTTTGAAGTAATTGAAGGGGAATTAAGTTGGAATTGGAGCTAGAAATCAGAGGAAAAGTCAGAGATTTGAGCTAAGTTGGTGTGAGGATTCAGTTGGAAAATTGAGCTCCAAATTAAGGTAAGAACTTTGATCTTAAGCTCTGAATTTTGATGGATTGGTTTAGGTAAATTATAGGTTCTTGAGTATAAAAAAATTGATGATGTGCTAGACTAAGATTATGGGGTAATTATGGCTAGTGAATTGGGATATTGATTCTGGTATTGTAGCTAAGATTTTGGGTGATTAAAATGTGTAATTTAGTTATGATTTTGTGGCTGAATTGGTATTGAATTGAAGGGATAAGTTGAAAAAATTCTGGGTTGTGTTGGTGTTCTTGGATTGGGAGAAGGAGGAGGAAAAACCCAGTTTTTATGGGTTTGAAGGGGGAGCGCCGCAGCGCATGTGGCCCTTTTTGCCTGGGTTGCTCTTTGACTTGGGGGCGCGCCGCGGCTCACTAGGCCAAGTTGCGGCCCACCTCCCCTTTTGGATGGGGTACTTACTCTCTGACTTAGGGGCAAGTCGCGACCCGCGTGTGGCTTTTAGCCTTAGAATTGTTTTAAGAATTGTTAGGGCTCGGGGGTTCGAACCTAAGCACTTAGGACAATTTCTACTACCCGGTTTAGTAGAAATAGAGGTCCCGAAGGTTGGTTTATGTCTTCTAGGTATTTATTTTGATTGGAAGTTGATAAATACCATTGGGCCTTGTGACTAGGTTTATCGCCAAGGCTCTAGGCTAAGGATCGTGCTCGAAACCATTTCACCTTCTCCGCTTGGAATTAAAGGTAAGAAAACTGCACCCGTTTTTGTGGCTATGTTGGGACTAAGGTTCCCTATATTTGAATACAAATATTGTATGATTATGATATGCCATCTGAGCATGAAATAAACAGCCTAAGAGTGTTAGGGCTGATATTTGCGCACAGGGCGTGACTCGGCCATTGAGAGCTGAGGTTAGCTAAATAATCATTGAGCTAGGCCTAAGCGAGCCGAAGTCAGCGGGTTAATTAGAGGGTACCTTGAGTATTGTATGATGAGTATGATATGTTTATTATTATTAAACTGATGTTTATGGTTTATTGAAAACTAAGATGAATGGCTTGTGATTCGTTGATTTCCATCACTGATTATGTGTCTGTTATAACACGTTGAATGCTTGATTAACTGTCTAATGGATCATTTGATTTTTTGTATTGTTTGTGCTATGTTATATGGTTTTCTTGTTGGGCCTTGGTTCACGGGTGCTACGTGGTGTAGGTAAAGGCAAGGGTAAGGTGGACCAATCCTGAGTTGGAGAGCTCTAGGGGCAAGATATACATAGTTAGCTGCTCGTCCACCATGGTCAAGGGATAGTACAGGGACACAAAAACCTAACATGCATATTTTGCCATTAGAGTTGCTTGTGATTTTATATGACTTTTGAAATTTTATAAACTGTCCTTTAAACCCTGTTTTTGAGATCCCATGTACCAAATGTTTATTTAAATGAAATTTATCTATTTGTGACCAGAATCTTTTAACCTTAACTCGATTATAGTTCTAGTGTCACATTTTTAACTAAACAACTTGATTAGCAAGTCTTGCACCTCTATAAACACACAGTGTAACTGTCTTGGTTATCCAAGGCGTTACAGCTAGGCCTGTTGACCTTTTGGGTGCTAGGCCTGTTGATTTCAACTTGAACGAGCGTGAAATTTATCCAGTGAAGTGTATTAGGGAGTTTAGGCCGACCACTTTATGAAGAATATGGTGGGCCGACCACCCATGTGGCTTTTGAGCATGTCAGACCGACCACCCCTAGGGGTTGGGGTCAGGCTGACCTCCCCTAGGGGCTAGGGCCAGGCCGACCACCCCTAGGGGTTTTAGGCCTGGTTGACTTCCCTATTGGTCATTGACCTATCTTTTTTTCTCATCGATCTTTTTTTAATACTTCGTTGTTTTTCCCTGATTTTTGATGCCATGTGCCACTTTCTCATTCACCACGTCATCCCTAGATTTTTGAGGGATAACATTTGCCCCCCAAGTTTATTGTAATGTGTTCAACATCACGGCAAACTTGATCTGGCTTGAGAAACATATCGTACCAGTACTCTAAAAGAAAAATCCCTCGAGACATTACGTAATACTTTTATCAACTATCAATAATTTGCTCGGCACGTATTTTTCAAGGATAATGATAATTCCTAAAAATAATTATATTTTTCAAGGAAAATTAATTTACTAAAATCTAGTATATTTTTCAAAGAATTTTGAAGTCCTAAAAATATAATATATTTTTCAAGTAGTTTTGAATTCATAAAAATATAATTTTGAAGTCTTAAAAATATAATATATTTTTCAAGGATATTAATTCCTAAAATTACAAAATAATTTTCAAGGAATTTGAATTCCTAAAAATATAAGATATTTTTCAAGGAATTTGAATTTTTAACAATACCAGATATTTTTCAAGGATTTTGAATTCCTAAAAATATGGTGAGCCTGAGAGGCTATAAGTAGGGCTTCACTCATCATACTCCTGACCCATGCGCCTCCTTCAGGAAGTTCTGAGCTGTGGAATTCTCCAATTCTTCATCAACTCTGTGTATCTCCTCTTTGGTAAGTATTATTTCCCAATCTTTACGTCTTTGATGAATTTGTCTGAATTTCCAAACTTTACTCTGCTTTGATTCAAAACTGACTTATCTGAACCAAAATCTTGTTTTTAATAAAAAATTGACTTGATCCTTGCCTCTTTTTGCGTGATGTTTTAGGGTTTAGAGGTCAATAGGCCGACCACCTTCATATTCACTAGCCTAGGCGATTTCCAGGCTTGTAAAACTCTAACCTAGGCCGAACACCTTTGAGATTCACTAACCTGAGTGATTTTAAGGCTTGTAAAACCCTAGGCCGACCACCCTTAAGTTTCCTTGGCCTGGGCAATTTCTAGGCTTATAAAAATTAAGGTTGGGCAATTTTCAGGGCTTCGCATCTAGGCATAGGCGACTTCCATGGTTTCAAATCCAAGTATAGGTTATTTACAGGGTTCCAAATTCAAGCCTAGGTCGCATTCCCTATGCCCTACGTGATTTCCAGGGTTCCATAACCTAGGTGGTCGGCCCTAACATCACCACACTCATTGGGCGATTTCCAAGGTTCCAGAGTCTAGGGTGGTCGGCCTAAGCATAGGCCGACCACCTGGGACCCTATTTTTTTTTCTTTATTGTTGATCTCCTTAGGTTCCTCCTTCTATTGTATGATTTATTGGAGACTTGAACCTTAGCCCCCTTACGTTTTTCAGAAGCTTACATCTCTAGGGTGGTCGACCTAAGATGGTAGGCCTAACACCTATGGCCTTTCTTTTATGCTTTTTAAGCTTAGGGCTAAGGTCAGCTTAATTTCACTAGGCCAACCCTACTTTTGTGACTTTGATCGATTTTTCCCTCAATTTCTTCACTTTTGCTCCTTAGTAATGGATATGCCCCCAGCTACTGGCTTCATTATGTTCATATGCTAACTTTAATATTTATTTTTCCTTTTTTGCAAATGTCTAGCTCCTATTCGTTAGATAAGTCTGTAAGCGAGCGTACTCCACATGCGTTCTTGGAAAGGGTTAAAAGGGTTTTCCCTCACTCCGCTTTATATTTATTTAGTGAGGAAGATTTCTTGAAAAGGTATATCCCAATGGCGAGAGTAAAACAGACAACTCGGCAACCCTCCAAAGATAATCCTCATATTGTTAGGCACATCACTCAGGGCTCTTCACCTGACTCTTCTCGGATTTCTTCTTAGCACAATACTCCCCGTCGCTCTCAGGGCACATCTCAACGAAGTCATTCTTCTCAGCGAAGTCTGTCCAGTCAGCGAGACTCTTTGCAACGCCCTTTGCATCGGGATTCTAGTCGGACTCCCCATCACTCTTCTTCTCAATGAGAACATACCGAGGGCTCTCATCGCCAGGTTACTCATCCTCAGGATCGTTCTATTCACAGGTTCCAGCCTAAGGTGGTTTTCCATTCTCCCAAGAGCAAGACAATCTTGCCAGCTGCGCAGCAGAAGAAGAGACGACAAAAAGAGTTCCATTCATCAGATTTTGGGGCTACCTTTTCCAGTGAAATCATATGGAAACAGATTGAGAAGCCTTGCCCTGCTAATTACGAGGTTGTTTGGTTCAAGGGGGCTGCATCTGACAAGACTAAAGAGAAGGTAAAGAACTTAAGGAAGACCTTTGACCTCTCTGGCGTTTTTATTACTATGCCTGGTCCAAATGACAGAGCTGAGGACCCCTCTTTGGGTATGTGCGCTTGGACACGCTCTGCCATCAAGTTTGGTGCCCTACTTCTTCTTCATCCATACTTCCGGAGCCTGGCAGATTATTTTGGTATTAGTCCCTCTCAGCTGGCTCCCAACACGATCTTGGTGTTATCTGCATTATACATTATCTATCATTGTAGAAAATGGGCAGGTCCAGTACCTCATGAGATCCACTACTTATTTGATCTGAAGACGAACCCTTCTCAGCGCAACTCGAGGTAATTCCATTTCCACCATTACACGAGCGAGGGTATCGACACTTTCTTGGAAGAGATCTCTAGAAATAGCAAGGCGTTTAGATATGTCGACAACTATTTCTTCACTAAGGATGCAGAGGCCAACTACTCCAAGTTTAAGCACGTCGAGCCTTTTTACAGACCTCTCCCAACCCAGGCTATGACTGTTAGGGCTAAGGCACTGATTGCCATGATCCCTGAGGGGAAGAATGTCGAGACCCTCATTACTTTAGAGAACCTTACGAAGGTTAGACTGTTTCCTTCCACTATCATTGACGTTCTGGATGAATATGGTCCCGAGCCCGTGAATGACATAGACTCCCCGGGACCTATTCATGTCAAGGAGGTACCCTTTTCGTTCGTGTTGGTTGGATATGAGGGTGATGAGGTGGGTGCATCTGCACACTCGCTGCTTGCTTCAGATGATTTTGATGAAGCCACGTTCAAACCCAAATCTCATTCAGAAGGTCTGACACTTTTATCATCTTTGCTTTATGTTTTGTCTATATTTGATATCCCGCTAATATTTGATATTCTTTTGCAGGTTCAAATATGTTCATACCCAACAAAGGTCGACTCCAACTGAGACTAGCCCTTCCGTTCGAGTGGCTAAAAGGGCCAGGGTTGAGCCTGAGTCGATAATGGAGGTTCCTCCTAAGGTGTCTCCTCTGACTCTTTTGGCGTCTAGTCTTGTTGCAGAGGTAGAGCCATTCCTGCCTACGCTGGTTCCTCCAAGTTTCACTGATGTGGGTGCCTCCTCTTCTGTGCTTGCTCCCTTATCTGAGCCACACCAGTCTGCCATACGGAACTTAGGTGCCATCATGGACCAAGCGTCCCATCTAGAGCAGACGACAACGACTTTTAATGGGATTAAGAATGAGGACTTGAGCACCATCCTCATGAAGTCACTCCCTGACATTCAAAGTGTAAGTCCTCTACAATTTTCTTTTTGTCTGGTTAGCTTGTGTACTGACGTTACCTAACACTTGTATGTTTTTGCATGTTGATGTTGGTCTCCCATGTCCGTGAAAGGTCTGTAGAGTATACCTCGACACTTTCCAACCTTCGTTATGATCTTGAAGTTTTCCGCCATGAGGAGCTAGACCTTAGGTACGTTCTTGGCTCTAGTGACACAGACATTGCTTTGAAAGATGAAGAGATCAGCACTCTCTGCAATACCGTGGAGCTTAAATAGCAGGAAGTGACCGAGTTAACTCTCAGGGTAACCCAAATGGAGGGGAAATTTGTCAATCAGCTCAAACAGTCTGAAGCTAAGAAGGAGAAGCTAATTGCAGACATGGATCAACTGCGAAAGGATGCTCTTGTCGAGAAGGAGCAAGACGTCAAAGCTGCCCGGGACAAGGCTCGAGAAGAGTATTCAAAGACAACTTTCTCTTGCTTCTACTTAATCTAGAAGACCAACAAAGATTTGAACTTGGATTTCCTTCCCGAGAAGACGCGAGCAAAGGAGCTTAGGAAGTGTTTGGCTCGTGAGGCTGCCGAGGCTCAGGGTGGTCTTTCAGATGATACTCCTCGCCCTAGTTAGTCTTCTTTTGGTCTCTTACTCTATCTTTCCTTTCGTGCCATTGGTGGGGCACCTTGTACTTGACAATTTTTACATATGACATTTTATGCCTTTATGCTTTTTTGTTATGAGTACTAAGTGTATTGATTGAAATTTTTTATTTCCAATGCTTACTAAGTATATCAACTCACAATCCTCATTGGTTCAGGTATCAGTATACTCTAAACACATGTATTTCACGCGCCATACTAACCTTACTCTTTTACGTTTTTCATGCTAACAACCATGGTAATGTGAGTATTACGATACTTCACCAAGTACCATGAATAAAATAGTTAGGTCGACCACCCCATGGGTGATAGGCCAAACACCTTATAAGGGTTGGTGGGCAGGCCGACCACCCTATAAGGGACATGGCTAGGAGTCTCCCTACCAATGCCTATTTGTTTTTGTTTTTTGCACTTTCGGAACATATGTTGAACAAATGTCCTAGAAAAACTTGAGCTTGCTTAGTACTTAAGGCCACGTCCTCATTGCTTGTGTATACCCCGATCAGTATGTACTATATGCCTCCCAAGTGATCATGGGTTTAAAAGCCTTGGTCACTTGCTACTTGACCATGCTTTGCTTCGAGCGTTTAGACACATAGTGCGATCCTTTTCACCCAATGATGTAAGCAACAAATGGTTGTCCCTCATTGGTAGTCGCGTGATGGTTTCATACTCAGTAGTAATGATACCGATACACAGATGCAGATTGTGTAGTATTACACCCAGATTTCGAGCCTTAAGAATTGTGATCTCGAAAGCTGGATTCATCAGGAAGGGGCTCATAATGTCTGGAACACGTGTCTGCAACCTAGGCACCGAACCTGTAAAGCAGGGCAACCTCGGAGATGGTAGCCTCGAAATCCTCACAAGCTCGAAAGACAGACATCGAAGTACGTCTATTCTTGGATGACCTCAGATCAGGGGTTCCGGGCCTGACATAAGTGTGAGCTCGAAGCCACATGATCTCAGGGAAAATGCTACAACTCAAAAGTCATTAAGAGACCGGGGTGGGCGCGGCACTGACGATGTAGATTGATAATTTTGAATACCCTAGTGAGTCATTTTGAAGAGATGCGGTCTACACTCATTGTTGTAAATCCCCTATAATAAAGGGGTATTTATTATTCAGTTATACGCCCCCTAATCTTTAGGGGACGTTTCCTTGTATATAGGAGTTACAGGCTTTTAATGCCATTAAATTTATTTACATATACAGAATAACTTCCCGAAATGTGTGGGATAGTATTCTGAAATCTCCTCTATAAATAGAGGAGATTTGCACCATTGTGGAGGACTGAATTTTTGCAATCTTGGGAGAAACTCTGGAGAATTTGTTCTTGAAGAATTTCTAGAAATCATCTTAAGTTATAATAACAAAGACTCGTGGACTAGGCAGAGTTAACTGCTGAACCATGTAAAAAATCCTGTTTGTCTTATTGTATTTTTCTGGCCATAACTATTTACTATTTTTGTGCTCTTTTTTCGCTGTTGATGAAAAGCGGCGTCAACAGTTTGGTGCTTTCATTGAGAGCCTTAATCATTCAGTCCCTGAACGAGTTATGGCCACTAATGATCAGAATGTTCCTGAAGAAAATTATCTGAGACGCCTTGGGAAACAACCAATGGTAAACCCGGATGCTGAAGAGAGAAGCGGATCCTCCGATTCTCGGGGACCACCCGCACCACCAAGGGATGAGGATATGTATTACAATCATGAATGGTACGCTCCCATTGTGGAACTTGAGAACCGACAACTGAAACAACAGTTGGTAGAAGCCAACAAGCGGAATGAGGAGTTAGCAAGGATAGCCGCAGAGGCGCAGGCGGCTCACCCCCCGCCTCCGCGTGAAAACCAAGCTCCTCCTCCAAGGGACGTGCATGTTCTTCCCCGCAGGCCTCGTGGGCGCCCACGAAAGAATGCTGCCACAAGAAGGCCGGAACAACCTCCGACACCAGCAGATCCATCCGCTCCCTCGAGACCCCAGAGAAGTACGCGAGCTAGGGCCCCAGTTAATCCACTTGCGGGGGTAACTGCGGGAACTAAGAACAACCGAGCCCCTGCAGAGGCTCGGACTCAAGTCCTTGGGAACACACAGAATGAAACCAACCCATCTCGGGCAAACTCCGGACCGTCCAGGCCGCGAAATGGGTGGCAGCCGCCATCACCCATACAATTCCCTCCATCGCTTATAAGATATCCTTCACCTCCTCGCAGGAATGCACAACCAGTTCGAGATGATGACGGAAGACGTGCGGGGAGGAGACAAGGGAGCAGGGAAGCTTTCCGGAGTGGAGAGGCGCCATATATGAAAAAAGTCAAACGCCCCGGTCTCGCACGGCAGAAACGAGGCGGCACGGAAAAGACCCATCTCAAAACAATCATGCGACAAGTCTTACTAGTGATGATTCTGGAGATACCAGATCAGTCAGTATGCATGATCGAGGTCAAAAGAATACTGGGAGCCACAGGAATCGCTCCGACCTGCGGGAACATTTGAATCAGAATCGGGGTAATGTTAACTCGACGAACCAGGACCTGAGGGATCGCTTAAATAGGCATAAAGACCCCCTGCGGAGGCGTGAACCTGTAATTGTGATCGACGACAACCAATTTCAGACAAGACCCCTCGCGGACCCGGTCCAGGAAAGAATCGATCAGTTAGAAAAGGCCGTCAGGCTTTTGAAAAATGAGCAAGGACAGGATCGATATGAAGATTCTGATGAGGAGCTTGAACTGTTTGCTCCCCATATTTCTAATACTCCATTTCCCCATGGATTTCGGATTCCTCACGTCCCAACGTTTGAGGGAAAGTCCGACCCGTACAACCATTTGAGTACATTCAATACCATAATGAGAGCAAGTAATGTGGGTTACGAACTCAGATGCATGTTATTTCCAGCATCGTTGACAGGACCAGCCAAAAGCTGGTTCGAAAAATATAGAAGACACTCAATAACTTCTTGGAATCAGTTGTCTAAAGACTTCAAAAAACAGTTCATAGCCATGATGGGGGTTAGGCCAGAGGCATCAACTCTTACTAACGTTTGACAGCAGCCAGGTGAGACATTGAAAAGTTACCTTACAATGTTTAACTTGGAAGTTGCCCGAGCTCGAAATGTGGATGACAGCTGTAACGCCCCAACTCCTGGGACCGTTACGGTGTGCCTTGTAAACAGTGCTAAACTCGCTAATCGAGTCATTTGGCCAAAAATGTGAACTAAGTATGATTAGCGGCTTAGGGATTAAAAACCTTGGCTAGGATGTAACGTTTCACTAGAACGTTTAATATATACATTGGGATCCCGAAAATATAATTTCAGAGTTTATTACAGAAAATATTTACAACAGGTCGTTCTAAGCGGCAAAATAGGGTTCAACCCTAGTTCCACTTTAAACCTCGGCCGTGGTGGACGAGCAGCTGCATATGTACACATCATCACCTAAGCTTTTCAACTCAAGGATGGTCCAGCTTCCTCTTGCCTTTACCTGCACCACGTAGCACCCGTGAGCCAAAGCCCAGCAAGAAAACACAATAAAGCATGGTATAATATCAACAACGATCATAATAACCGTTCAGGACTATCAGTCCAAGCAAATAGGTGACAATAGCCAAAAGTCACAATAATGAGCATAGCTCCCCTCTAGCCATGTGACGATAGGGTCACCAGGGCTTAACTGATAAGTGATTCTTTCATAAGTTTGATCAGGACAGGCGCATGGTGAATGGTCACCAACATAACCTTCCTCCCAACTCTAGAGTCGTGCTATGGACAGCGTCCCCTAGCCATGTGACAAACAGTCATCGGGGTCATATACCTTGGCTATAAACATCTGGTCATAGACCAGGCAAGCGCTTGTAAGTTCTTCGACCTTAGGGTTGGTCCCGCATTAATGCCATGGAGCTATTCAATGCGTGTTCATCGACCTTAGGGTCAGTCTAGCATTAATGCCATAGAGTCATTCAATGCGTGATTCTCGACTTTAGAGTCGGTCCCTGACTAGTCAGTGTCATGCACAAGTAAGTCATGCCACCAATCATATATCACATGTTCCATATCCATAAACAAGGTATTCAACATGCTTACTAAACAGGTATTAGTACAATTAGGACCATGCCTAAACACAGAGGCTCAAGCTCTGAACGATATCATACTCAGTATACAAGCATGTCCTAATCACATGTTTCTCATGCATCATATGCAATATATCTAGCAATCCAACATGCACCAATAGCAGCCATGCATGTCACGCTTAACAACCAACCAACATGCATCAAGGATAGTCATGCATGTCATACTCAATAATCAACCAACATGCATCATAATAGCCATGCATGTCATACCCAACAATCAGTCAACATGCATCATAATAGCCATGCATGTCACATATACACAGGGTGCAGTTTTCTTACCTCAAAGTCGAGCTAGAACGATTAAAAGAACGACCCTTGAGAACGATCAACTTTTAGTCCTTTAGCAGTCACCTAGTCATAACCAAATATAAGGTATCATCAATAAAAATGATCAACATAAGTTCCCAAATCAATATCTAGCCTCCGGAACATCAATCCCCACTTAACCGGGTACTAGGTTCAACCCCGAGGCCTATGGCTTGAATCCCCAAGCTAAAAACATGTTTTTGGTCAAAATGGCCTTAAGGGCCGCGACCCTCCCCTGCTGCGCCGCGGCGCGCCCTCAAACAGAGAGGGCTCCCCCCTGCCAGACGCCAAGGGCTGCGGCGCACCACAGCTGCGCCGCGGCGCCTAGCCCAGATCAGCAAAAACGGCCACACACGATCTCAGTTCTTCCCCTGTGTGTTTCTTCTCAAACCAGCCCCTCAAATCAGCCCAAAACCTCTTCCAAACACTCATTCAAACCCCTAGACATCACCCATAACCTCCCCTCATCAAAACCCAATCTAACCATCAATCAAAACCCCTTTGAATCCAAACTTCCAACAAGATTCAAAGGCTGAAAATCTAAAGATAAAAACATAGCACCACTTGAAATAAGTGACTAGAACTCACCTCAAACACGATTTGAGTCCTTCCCAATGGCTGAGCTAGGTCTATAATTCCCAAGCTTAGACTCCCTAGCTTGCTTCCTCAACATGGGCTCTCAAAACTTAAAGCAAAGGGTGAAGGAGAACTTGTACGGGAAGAACGGAGAAAGATGAAGATAAACTCTGTTTTATTTCCATTCCACAGCCTTCTAAAATTCCCTTAGGCTGATATAAATCCTTATGGTCAAAAGACCATAATGCCCTTAAGCCAAATAAATCCCTCTAAAAGCTTCTGAGGGTAAAACCGTCATTTCCCGCCTATCTCGTTAATTATAATTAACGCTCTCCAATTCCCGCTATTCTCAATATTCCCAAATACCAATAAATCATATCCCATTACCCTTTAATTCCCGGTAATGCTCTAATCATTAAATTCACCCCGAGACTCACCCCGAGCCCCGAACTTAAACCCGTTATGACTAGACCGAACACTTACATCTCATGATCGTCTCATGTCAAATAGCTCGAACCAATCCACCTTATAATGTGGCTACATTAATTAATCACAACCATGCACCCAAAATATACAATTACGTCCACAGTGGCCAAATTACCAAAATACCCTCACAATATTAAATTCTCCCATATGCATGCATCCACCATCATATAATAATATAATTCACGTAAGCATGCATATAATCATTAAATACTATAATAATTCAATTATGGCCCTCCCGGCCTCCTAATCAAGGTCCTAAACCTTACTAGGAAATTTGGGGCATTACAACAGCGGTCATCTAATGGCTGTCCAAGCTGGAGTAATGCCAGGAAGTGCTCTCTGGGACGACATGCAGAGAAAACCGGTGAGGTCCCTAACTGAGTTTAACAAACGAGCACAGAGGTTTGTCAATGTAGAGGAGGCAAGGTCGACACTTAATGTGACTTCCCAGCCCGTAACTACAACGATAAACGTAAACTCTGCCTCAACTTCGACGGACCCACCAGCTTCGAAGCCTGCTCGGAAAACCCTTCCAAGAGAAAAAAGAACGAAGGGAGTAACCCCGAGGCCGAGGGAGGAAATAAAAAGAAGGGAGAGAGATATTTCTCTGTGTACAGAGTGTACACCGAGCTCAACGAGTCTCGGGAGAACACATACCTGGAAAATGAAAACCAGGCGTCCAGACCCAATGAGAAATCAGAAGTCCAAGAGGGACACCAGCAAATATTGCCGATTTCACAGAGACACCGGGCATACTACTGATGAATGTCGATCATGATCTATGTAATCTCTAATGTACTCATTATAATGATTGTAGACAGAAGTATCTAAGTTGGACCAATCGGGTCTAGATGGGCTAATCGAGCCTGTAACGAGTCTTAGATCAATTTATCGATCGGCCCCTCAAGGACCAGATTCGATTATGATCCAATGATGACTGGTCTTCAGACCAGTCTTTTTTTTTATTATTGTATGGGTTGATAAGTTCCTTAAGAACCAAGATCGAACATGATAAAAAAATTGGCGACAAGGTCCTCGAACCAGTCTCTTGTTTGGATCATATGGGTCGATAGGCTCATCAAGAACCAAAATAGAACATGATCCATAATTTTACGACAAGGTCCTAGGACCTATCTCCCTTGTTGATCATGTGGGTCGATAGGTTCCTCAAGAACCAGGATCGAACATGATCAAATAATTTGGCAACAAGGTCCTAGGACCTGTCTCTCTTTTGGATCGTATGGGTCGATAGGCTCCTCAAGAACCAAGATCAAACATGATCCATTAATTTGGCGACAAGGTCTTAGGACCTGTCTCGCTTTTGGATCGTATGGGTCGATAGGCTTCTCAAGAACCAAGATCGAACCTGATCAATTAATTTGGCGACAAGGTCATAGGACTTGTCTCTCTTTTGGATTGCATGGGTCGATAGGCTCCTCACCAACTAAGATCAAACATGATCAATTAATTTGGCGACAAGGTCATAGGACCTGCCTTTCTTTTGGATTGTATGGGTCGATAGGCTTCTCAAGAACCAAGATCGAACATGATCCATTAATTTGGCAACAAGGTCCTAGGACCTGTCTCTCTTTTATATATTATGGGTCGATAGGCTCCTCAAGAACCAAGATCGAACATGATCCATTAATTTGGCAACAAGGTCCTGGGACCCATCTCTTGTTGAACGCAATTTAAAGAATTAAGAGAAACTTAAGAAATTAAATTCATTCATTGAAGCACAATGTTGTTACGTAGATAATTTGAAAATAATACATTTGCAAATTAAAACTCATGGCGTTGCTAAACACCTTCACTGATAGACTGGCGGAGGTGTTCACCATTCCAATAGTTTTTTATTAGTTCTCCATTCAGTCGAGCTATCTTGTATGTCCCTAGTGGGATCACCTCCTCCACAAGGTATGGCCTTTCCCAATTAGGTCCTAGTACCCCTGCTGCAGTGTCCTTAGTGTTTAGGAACACCCTTCTAAGTACTAAGTCTCCAACTTGGAATTTTTTATCTTTCACTCTATAATTGAAATATCTGGCCATTTTTTGTTGATGTGCTGCTACTCTGAGACTTACCTTTTCTCATCTTTCTTCGATTAAATCGAGTGACTATTCTATTAGTTGATGGTTCCTCCCTTGATCGTATGTCTCTCGTCTATGCGATAGGGGAGTGAGTTCAATTGGCAACATGGCTTCATGACCAAATGCCAAAGAAATGGGGTATGGCCTATCGCCGTTCGAGCTATCATTCGATGTGACCATAGGACCTCCAGAAGTAATTCTGGCCAGTCCCCTTTAGCTTGTTCAAGGCATTTCTTCAGAGTGTCTTTGATAGTCTTGTTCACTACTTCTACTTGACTAATAGCTTGAGGGTGTGCTACTGAGGAAAAGCTCTTTGTGATTCCATGCCTCGTACAAAAGTCGGTGAACATATCACTGTCGAATTGAGTTAGACTAAATTGACATATGATATTCTTCACCACAAAGTCTACTTCAGTCCATTTGGTGAAGTAGTCTACGGCTACAACAACAAATTGGACTCCTCCCCTTCCTGTGGGTAGATTTCCGATCAAGTCGATTCCCTATACAGTGAAGGGCCAAGGGCTTTGCATATGTGTTAATTCATTAGTTGTCGCCCGGGGTATCTTGGAGAACATCAGACACTTGTGGCATCTTCTGACATACTCCATCGAGTCTTCGTTCATCGTTGGCCAAAATTATCCTTGTCTCAGGATTTTCTTTGATAGGCTCGACCCCCCAGCGTGATCTCCACAAACCACTCGCGTACTTCGATCATTAACAACTTTGACTGGTTGGGTGTAACGCACTTTAACAGTGGTAGGGAGTACCCTCATCGATACAGGACCCCTTCGACTATCATATATTGTGCATCTTGTCTCACCAACTTCCTTGCTTCGTTTCGATCACTGGGTACTACTCCTTGGTTGAGATAGTTAATAATAGGGGTCATACATGTATCTTTTAACTCAATAGGTAGTGCCTCCTGCTAATTTATGCCTCTTTTCGCCAAGTATTCGACGGGAACGACATTCAGGGTGTCTGCATCTTTGGCACTGGAAAGTTTGGCTGAGGCATCAGCATTGGCATTCTACTCCCTTGGGACTTATGTAATTGAGCATCTCTTGAACTGTGTCAACAAGTCCTTCACCTTGTTTAGGTACTGCACCATCCTAAGTCCCTTGGCTTGATACTCCTTCAGTACCTGGTACACCACTAGATGGGAATCACTAAATATCTCTAGGGACTATGGATGCACATCCCAAGACAAGCATAATTTTGCTAATAATGCCTCGTACTCAGCTTCGTTGTTTAAAGCGTTGAATCCAAATCTATGAGCGCAGTGGATTCGATGATTCACTGGAGTAATCAGTACGATTCCTGTGCCTGAATTGTGTTCATTGGATGCTCCATCAACATATAGTTCCATACGGGAGTATCTCCTTCCTTCTTGGTATCGCCATTCTTTGATTGGTAGTAAGGGTCTTCAAGGTTGGTGCCTTCGACTATGAAGTCTGCCAATTCTTGTCCATTTATCACCATCCTCAAATGATAAGTGATATCAAATTGTCCTAGTTCCACTACCCATTTGATTAATCATCTTGAGGCCTCTGGTTTCTAAAGAACTTGTCTCAGCAGTTGATCGGTCAGGACTCGGATCGAGTGAGCTTGGAAGTATGGACGTAACATTCTAGAGGTGATTTCTAAATAGTAGGCTAGCTTTTCAAGAGGGGGATACCTAGACTCCACACCTACTAGCCTTTTACTAATATAGTACACAGGGTGTTGTACCATGTTCTCTTCTTTCACCAAAACAACGTTGATTGCATGCTCAGTGATTGCCAAATAGATGAATAGTACTTCACCATCTATTGGCTTTGCTAGGACGGGCGGTTGAATGAGATGCGCCTTCAAGGCTTGGAAGGCTTTCTCATATTCCTCGGTCCATTGGATCTTCTTGCTGCCCCTCAGTAAGTTAAAGAAGGGGACACACTTGTCCGTAGACTTTGATATGAACCTACTGAGGGTAGATACTCTCACTATTAAGCTTTGCACTTCTTTTATTGTGGTAGGTGACCTCATGTCGATCAATGCTTTGATCTTCTCGGGGTTAGCCTCGATTCCACGTGAATTGACTACGTATCTGAGAAACTTACCAGAACCAACTCCAAACGAGCACTTGAGAGGATTTAACTTCATGCGATACTTTCTAAGTATTGCAAAACATTCCTCCAAGTCTTGAACATGCCCTCCAGATTCTTTGGACTTGACCAACATGTCATCGACATATACCACCATATTTTTTTCGATCAAGTCTCGGAACATGCCATTCACTAAACGATGGTAGGTAGCTCATGAGTTCTTCAAGCCGATTGGCATCACCTTAAAATAGTACAATCCCATGTGTTTCTGGAAGCTGGTATGTCCCTCGTCGAGAGGGTGCATACTTATTTGATTATACCCAAAATATGCATCCATGAAGGAGAGTATTTCATGTCCTGCAGTTGCATCGACCAGTTGGTCTAATCTGGGTAGTGGGAAGCTCTTTAGGCCAGCTCTTGTTCAGATCTGTGAAGTCCACGCATGTCGTCCACTTCTGGTTTGGTTTTGGGACCAGCACGGGTTTCGATACCCAATCTGGGTAGTAGGCCTCCCTTATAAAACTGTTTTCCTTGAGCCGCTTGACCTCCTCCTTCAGAGCTTGAGATAGGTATTTGTCAAGGAGTCTCCTTTTTTGTTGCACCGGTGGGTGGTTTTTGTCCACATTGAGGACATGACTTATTACAGATAGAGAAATTCCAACCATGTCCTTATGTGACTAGGAAAATACGTCCTAGTTCTTCTTCAAAAATTCTACCAACCGTGCCTTAATTTCCACCTTTAGTTCCTTCCCGACTTTGATTACTCTAGTTGGGTCCTCATCATCTAGGAAGACTTCGTCAAGATCTTTGACTGGTCCTACCCCCATGACGTCATCCCCAAAGCGAGGATCGATGTTGTTTCCCTCGCTTTGGGAAACTTGCTATAATAACAAATCTTCGTTAAAAGGAGGCCCCGACTCCATTAGAGCGTTTATTTCAACGTCAACTTCCATGTTGACAAGCTCATCAGTTCCTTCATTCCCTTCGCAGCAAGTTACTACCGTATTGTTTACACATGGTCCTTTCTTTTCCTTGACTAATGACGCATTATAGCATACTCGTGCCTCCCTTTGGTTACCCTGAATGCATCCTTGTCCAGCGCTTATGGGGAACTTCAAAGACAGATGCCAGATAGACACTACTGCGTGTAATTCCATCAGGAGGGGTCTCCCGAGCACTACATTGTAAGCCGATGAGAAATATACCACTAGGAACTTTTTCATCAAGGTCTCGCGCCTAGGGGAATCCCCCACCGTGACCGATAGTCTGATAGTTCTTACTGGTGCTAGGCATTCTCTCGTGAACCCATATATCACTTGGGAACAAGGTGTTAGGTCCTTGACCGTGAGCTTCATCTTCTCGAGGGATGATTTTTGGATGATATCTACTGAACTTCTCGTATCCACCAAGCATCTCTTCACTCGGGCATTGGCGATTTGAATGGTAAGTACTAGAGGGTTGTGGGGGTATTTCACGTGCCTAGCGTCATCCTCCGTAAAAGTGAGAGTTTCACTTTCATACTTCAGATTTGTTGGAGACCACTCCTCGATTTCCATGCACTGGGAAGACTCCCCTACCTCGTGTCTTAAGGTCCTTGCATATCACTCACGAGCATTGTTACTATTGCTTGCTATGTGGGGCCCCCGGCATATGGTATTCAATGTGAAGTCCATGGCTGCTGGCTCCAGTGGTGGACTCCTTTGCCTTCGGAACTCTGGATTCGTGCTTGGGGTTTTAGTCTTGACTCGGTACCTCGAGAGTTTTCCTGATCGGAGGAGAAACTCTATCTCATCCTTCAACTATTTGCACTCGTTTGTGTCGTGACCATAGTCATTATGGAAACGACAAAACTTGTTCTTGTCCCTCTTTCCTTCTGAGTATAAGGGTGGTGACTTTTGGTAAGGTACCTCCTGGTATGTTGCCAAGTAAATCTCAGCCCTTGACGCAGTCAGGACAGTATAATTGGTGAACCTGAGCTGGTAGGGTTGATGCTTAGGCTATTTATCGGTTGGTGCTGAGTTGGCCTTCTTTTCTCCACCCTGCTCGACCCCTGAGGAACTCCTCTTTTTACCGTTGCCCCCATTGCTGCCCTGAGGGTTTCGCCGTTCTTGCTTGCCTTGATAGTGGTCGGATGGTTTATGCCTTTTTCTTCCTTCATGATAGCTTCATCTAGCTTCATTTATTTGTCTGCTCGGTCTTGGAACTCCTGCAAGGTGTTGATGGGGTTCCTGTGTATGCTATCCCACAAGGGACTACATAAATTATTCCTGCCGAGATGGCAACGAACTTCCCTTCATCTCCTACTGTGGATGCTCGGTTTTCCTCCCTCATGAATCTTTGGATGTAGTCCTTCATGGATTCATCCTTCCCTTGCTTGATGCCAGCTAGCTGATTGGCATAAACTGGTTGAATCCGTCCAGCACTGAAGACCTTGCAAAATTCCTTCCTAAACTGCTCCTAGGAAGTGATGGATCCAGGTTTGAATTTCCAATACCATTCTTGAGCTGAGTCAAAGAGATTGGTACGGAATACCCTACACCTATAATCATGCTCTACACCGAGTAACTCCATCTGATCCTCAAACTTTCCAATGTGTCGTACTGGGTCCTCTTTCCCAGTGTATGTTGGAAGTTTCAGGGTCTTGTATTTCGGTAGTGGTTGAGCAGCTTGGATCTTGGTACTAAAGGGACTCCCACTTCTATGAGCCAACTCGATATTAGACGGTTTCTTTGTCAGGCCCTGAACAACCATGGTGAGTGCATCTGTTTGAGCCTGCACTGCTGGTAGGATCGCTGCTCCAGGTGGGATAGACGTCCCTAGTACCCCCTCCTGAGTGTTGGTCCTCCGGTTGATGACCTCCCTCAAATCTTGAGGTTGTGCATCTTTTCTGAGCCTATCGAACACGGTATTGATGTTGTTCATCGGTACTTTTCCATTGTGAGACAGAGGGTGTAGGGGTGGTAGGTCCACCTTGCCCTTGCTGGTGCGATCCTGCCCCCAACCCTCTCCTCCTGCATGACTTTGAGACTTTGAGTGATTGTTTCCATTCCTGTTACGCCTATCAGATGTCTGACATTCCTTTCCTGTGCCATTTAATCTCTCCCCCTAGGAGGGGGCCTTTGGTTTGGTAACACTCTTACTCCGAGATGAATGTTATTCTTCTTAGTCATGGAGGAGGCAGTCTTAGACTGCGCCTTTTCATCCTATCTCTAGGAAAGTGTGTAACGCCCTGGATAGCCAAGACTGCTACACTGTGTACTTATAAAGGTGCAGGACCTGCTAATCAAGTCATTAATTTAAAAACGTGTCACTAAACATGTTTGTGCTAAGGATTAAAAGGTTTTGGTCTCAAAAGTTTCACTTTATATAATTAAACAGTTTTATACATGTATCCCAAAAAGAGATAGAGTTTAAAAGTTGATTTACAAAATTTCCAAAATATGGTCAACCATCAGCCATACTAAGGCAAAATAGACATTTCTGGCTCTTGCGTCCCTGCCTAAACCCCAACCGTGGTGGCTGAGCAGCTGGTCATGTACATTCGGCTCACCGAGCTCTCCAAGTCAGGGCTGATCAAGCTTGCTCTTTCCTTTACTTGCACCACGTAGCACCCGTAAGCCAAGGCCCAGCAAGAAAACATAACACGCAACACAAACAACAATAACAGAAAGTCAATTCTTTAAGCACGATCATCCATCAAATAATCCACATTAACCATTCAGCATATACTCAGAATCAAGGTTGCAACTAATCACATATAACATTCAAGTCTCATAATAACCAGGTCACATAATAATCAGGGTCGACAACTTAGCCCGCACCCTCTGTTTACCCCACTAACTCTGGCCTGCTTAAACCGAGCTCAGTGCATATTAAGCTGTCCTCGGCTACCAATGATCAAGCCGCGCCCTGTGCGCTGGTGTAACCCTTGGCACTCTTAGGCCATTGGTTCACTATTTAGTTTACATGGCATAATACCATCCTTTCAAGCATACAAGTTAGGGAACCCTTAGTCCCATTTCAGATATACAACCAGGTGCAATTTTCTTACCTTTAGTCTCTGCGTTCACTGATTACGAGCGACGCTCCTCGAGCACGATCCGTTCCCGAGCCCTAGCCTTAACACCTAGTCACAACCAAGATATTGGATTACATTAATATTCAAATAAGGGTTTTCGGATACAACACTAGCTTCCGAGACATCGAATTCCACCAAGCACGGTGGGGAAATCAATCCCGAGCACCCTAGACTACATTCCCGTGCCTAAAATCCCCAAATGTTCAAGTGTGCACCTAAGGGCTGCGGCTCTTGAAACCTAGCTGCGGCCCTGCCCTTAAACAGAGCCAAGGCCATCCCTAGAAGCAGACACGGGCCGCGGCCCTGCCTTTGGGCGCCGCGGCGCTTCCCTTTGGCCGAGCCTCCTTGGCTCCCTTGCATGCTAGGGCCGTAGCGCTCTAGAACAGAGCCGCGGCCCTTCCCTTAGTGCCCAGAAAATCCACCATTTCCAACATCTAAACCTCATCCAAAACCATCCCAAAGCTCCCTAATTCAAAACCCATCAATCACAAAACTTTTAACATGACTCTAACAACGTAACTCAACAGAAATCCAGCCTAAAAACCTACTATAATCCCATTTTCAATTTCTGAAACTCAAGAACTTAAAACATCAAAACCAATCATACAAAACTAGAATTTAAACTTCCAAATCATGAAATGGATCTTATCTCTTCTGCTGAACCACTTCCTTGACAAATTCCTGAGCTAAAACCCAAGCTCTCAGCTTCAATTCAGCCCTTAAACAACAAAATCATAAATACCTTAATACTCAGCGAAAATCTCATAATTCTAACCCCAAAAACACAATTCAATTCTCACCTTAGCCTTGGTTGAGTGTTCCTTGGATAATTCTTGAGCTAATCTTCCAAATCCCTACTTCAATCCTCTGAATTTCCTAGCTCAATTCCCTAAATTTTCAGTGTTTTGTGTTTTTTCCCTTGAGAGAGAGAGAGAAAGAAGAAGTCGGTCTATTTTTGTTCCATTCGCTTCTGCTTTTGGCTAAGTCTAACCTTGGTTACTTAGGTCAATCCCGAGGCTCAGGGTGCCAGAAATGTCCCCGAGGGCAAAATGGTAAAAGTCCCCAATATTCCCGCCTAGACTTCCTAACCTCAGATATATCTCCATATATTTATTCCCATAACTCGGCAGTCTAAATAACTACCCGATACCTAAAACACCCTTGACTTATCCGAAGTCAACTATTAATCCCCGTTGTGACTTTTCTCGCTATCTAGCTCCCTAGAATCGCCTCAAGTTGCTCACTGCAAATCTACCTACATAATAATGTGGTTCTCACAGATATAACATTTAACCACATTTATATTCAAGTAATCATACAAGCATGCATTAAATCACTAAATTCTCTCTTAAGTCAATTATGCCACCCCGACACACTAATCAGGGACCTTAAGCCATATTAGTGATTTTGGGTCGTTACAAAGTGTCTCTGAGAGCGTCCTTGGGGCTCGAATCTTCCCCTGAGCGTCCTTGGGGTTTGAGTTTTCATCCTTGCTGCTTTGGCCTGAGCCTCCCTCACCGCCTGAGCAGCAGCTTTAGCTTTAGCTCGGGCCAACTGGGTAGCCGCCTCCAAGGCCACAGCAGCCTCTTGGTGTCTCCGGTCAGATTTTGGCTCCCTCTGGATCATCCTCTGGACCTGCTCATGTTTCTCCCACTGTTGTCATTGCATAGTCGCCCTCTGGAGGGAAATTTCTGCAGCAAAGGCCTCCTGCCTCGCCAAAAATTGCGCCATCTTCTCTTGGTGAAAATCTTGTGGATCTTCCCCATAGGGTTGATCTCCAACCTCCACCTGAGATTCATTAACGGGATTGATGGGATCCTGAGTGGTAGAATCCCTGGGAGCCGTCTTCTTTGTCTGAATGGGTTTTGGAGGCATCGTAAAACTGATGAAAGTGGGTTTCTTGATGTCGTACTCTCACTGAAAGCACCAGAATGTTGACCTGTGAAATTGGCCAACGGTCGTATGTGGACCAGAATGTTGACCTAATTTGTGATGCCATGTGTCACTTTCTCATTCGCCACGTCATCCCTGGATTTTTGAAGTATAACAGTAATTTTTACCATTTTTTACTTTAATAATATATTTTTTTACTATATCATTTTTAGAGGCATTATACATTAATTAAGAGTTTTTGTACCTTACTATACATTGTTTGGTTCAAAAATCTTATTTTGAAGCTTTTTTTATTTTTATTAAAAATGAATATCAATTTTGGAATTAGAGAGAGATTTGTTTTGCTTAAAAACATTCATTAATGAAATTTTGAGGCATTGCACCTCCATATTCTTTTCAACTCTATTTTATCTTATTAATAATGATTTTAAAAAAAAATTATACATATATTAATACATTAATAAAATTAACAAATCTAAATAAAATTAAATATAAAAAAAATCACCACTTTTACATTCATCTAAGAAAAAATAAAAATCTCAAATCAATATAACACAATATACAAAATCTTAAGAAACAATTAGTGTAAAAAATAAATCTTGCTAAAGAATCTCACACACAAAAATACACACAAACATATATATAGTTATATACACACACATGCATATATCAACACAATATAGTTACATTCACACACACTCATACATATATGTACACATAAAAACACACACAAATATATATATATATATTTATAGTTATATACACAACACACAGACATATTAGAAATATTAATTAACAACTATAAATATGAATAATTGATCTTAACCCAATGATTAATATTAAAGTAACAATCCATGGGTAGTAACTATTAAGAGTGCACCCATATATATACATATACACACACAGAAAGTCAGAAACACACAAACATATGTATAGTTATATACACACACGAATACATATATATACACACATCAATGAACACACCAAGGAATAAAAGCATAAACTGATTTAAAAAAAAAAAAAATCAAATACTTCTTCAGACTTTTTTATGCTTAATTTTTAAACAAATATCATAAAAAGAAAAAATCTAGGTCAAAATCCACAAACTAATTTACAAAAAAAATCATAGAAAGCTTAAATTCTCCAAAACAAAATACACACGAAAAAATTTATAAAATCGAAGAGAGAAAGAGAGATACCTTTCCTCATGCTAGAACCAAGACACGGGATGACACACGATGACACCCAACTCCACCACGACTAGAACCACAGCGATACCCACCACCACCATAGTTGGAACCACATATGCAAAGAGAGAGAGAGAAAGGGAGCTAAAGTTGTTACAAAGAAGGAACGAGAGAGAGAGCTAGAGGGAAGGAAAAGAACGATAGAAAGAGAAGGAGCGAATGGGAGAAGTAACGATAGAGAGAGAGAGAAATGAGGGTTATGTTTAGGTTTAATCGTTCAGGGTTATAAGTTTATATATATTTATTATATAAAAAACAGAAATTTTAGATTTTCGGGCATAACCTGAAATCCAAAAAATATTAAATGTCCACTGAAATCTGATTTGATAAACTTGTGGATCGGGCGGGTTTAGCCCAAAATTGATTTTGGGATTTTGGCTTCGGGCTTTGGACCATCGGGCCAAATTTTCGGGTCCAATGTGCACTTTCTCCCTTATATGTCTTTTTTGTTGTTGTTATTTTATCACTTTTTTTTAAAGTCATTGATCATCGTATTGAACAAAAAATGCACACTTTTAAGTTATTAGCCTGATTCTTTGTTGGATATCCATTGGTTAGAAAACTCTCCATGCTAATATGGCAGTTGTTTCTGTAGGTGAATGCAAACCAATTATCTGTTTCAATAAATCAAGTGAAAGAGAACACTATGGTCATTAGTTTATAAGATTTCTAAGATTTGATACATTTTCAAATACTATTATTTGACCAATTAATCATATGGTATACTTAGTTTTCTTCATATTCACTGATATGTGTCTACCAAGGTTATTTAATTATTTTTTATCAAGTTATCTTTTGCTTTGAATAAGTAAACAATTGTATAGGAAAAAACTTGTTATTTGTTTTTCGTTTGTTGGGCTTGTACATGTTCACCTTTTGAAAAGGAGTTTTCTCTAACTGAACCAAACTCTTTAATATATTCATTTCTTCTTTCACTTACCTAACACTCTTCCCACCACTTCAATTATAAAATGGTAACCAGTTACCTATATTTGTAGTATTATAGGTAACTAGTTATTTAGAAATTAAACGCATGCACCAAAATAATATGTTAAGTCTATGCATATCTAAAAGACCACGTTTCATATAATTAAGGAAAATTTGCTCTAAGAATATTACAAGTCAAGCATTGTTAATGTTTGACTATTTGTAGTAATATTAGCAACTAGTTGCCCAAAAATTTGATAGTGGTACCACTACATTAGTTACCATTTTTCTTAATTTTAGATTACATGGTAATCAATTACCTGTATTTGTAGTAATATGGGTAATTAGTTACCAATTTTCTTTTAAATTTAAACCAGCAACTCATATTAATATCAATAATAGGTTACCCCACCAACGGTAACATATTACTCT
Organism: Humulus lupulus; assembly: GCF_963169125.1. Classification (NCBI taxonomy): domain Eukaryota; kingdom Viridiplantae; phylum Streptophyta; class Magnoliopsida; order Rosales; family Cannabaceae; genus Humulus; species Humulus lupulus. The sequence continues at coordinate 27,751,939 of NC_084797.1, forward strand.
TTTGATAGTAATAGGTTATTTACCCAAAATCTTAAGAAAAAAATACATAAAAAAATTTGGAAGAAAAACATTTACGTGTGAGTTAAAAAAATTTATCTAATATAAAAGTATTAAAAACAAAACAAAAAGTGTTAAATTGCAAATTTAACCTTAAATATTAAGCTAAAATGACAAAATTACTGTTAAAAAAATAATACAAAATTAAAAACACTAAACTTAATCAAAATATATGATATTTTAAAAAAAAAATCATACAAAATATGGGAAAAATAATCCCATAAGATTAACTTAAAATGAGGAAAAGCCACAAAAAATGAGAAATGTCACAAACAAGAGAGAAAGAAAAAGCCAAATTTTTGGGAAATGATATTCCCATACATATTTCATGTAATTTTCTCCTTTTTTTTAAGGCATACAAATATTAATTATGTCAAAATGGATTAGGCCAGTCCACATTTACGTTATGTACACTTTGTTAGGAATATCTTTTACAGGATTATAAATATTTTCATGAATATTTCATATATTAAATAAATTAATATATAAAACAACCTAGAAACATGTTTCTAATAAATTTCATAAAGTAAATCAAATAACAAAATTTAACAATCTTATTTTTAAGTAGCGAATATTGAGACTTCTTCTTTCACTCTCTTTAACCATTATTCTTTTCTGTCACATATTAATAACAAGAGAGTTAAATGTATCTTCAAATTACATAGTCTTCCATAATTTCATTTGATCACCTAGACTAGGGTTGACAATTTTCAACACATGAGATGGGAAACTTATGGAGAAGAAGAGAGTAGTGATGGGTGGCCACAATAGGTCTCTTTTGATTCTATGTTTTTGCTTAATCACACTTCCATGACAACCCTAGACTTAAGTCCCTATTTATAGCAACATTTTAGGGTTAATTTAATTAAATAATTAAAATAGTAGTGTAAAAATTTCTATATGGTTGAATATTAGATATTTTGACATGCCTTGAAATTTTTTTATTTTTAAATTCAAAACATAAAAGACTTTTAAATTCAAATACTATTATTTTTTATAATTATATAATAAAACAAAACCCTTATTAATTAATTAATTAATTAAATATAATATAATATATATTATAAACAGAATTCGTGTATAACGAAATCTGTTTTATTAAAACTTTATATATAATTATAATTATAATTATATTTAAACAATAATGAATTAATTAAATTATTTATTAAAATTAACTAATTATAATTTGAACCTTGATTTAATACTATTTATCAGTTTGACACAAATTTGTCATAATTAATAAATTTGTCCAAAATTCTCTTTTCTTCTCTTAATTCCAAATCTTAGTAAAATTGTCCAAAATTGATACAAAATTATTTTGACAATCCTAATTGATAATTAAATCAATTAATCGAGACTGTCTAGATGATTTAATCAAATGCATTGTGGGGACCATGGACCCATAAATTCAAGCTCCAATAAGTTACCGTAAAATTATTATCGAATAATTTCACTACCTTATTAATTCATCATGACTCCACTAAAGAATCAGAATTGTACTCTTGAACTAATATACACTTAAAGTAAATACGTTATCCATTGTTACAACCATAATTTGTCATTCAATCTTCTATCGATGATCTACAACGGAGTCAGGCACAAATTACCGTTTTACCCCTTATTGTATTTTATCCTTAAATACAACTAATGTAATGCCCTGAATTCTCCGATGTGGTTTAATTGCGGGAATAGTAGGCCGGGAGGGCTATACTTGCTTAATTATGCCATTAATTGATAAAATGCATGTATATGTGGATTATATTATAATATAATGTTAAATGCATGCATGTGAGTCCATATTTTTAATTACAGGGGTGTGATGGTAATTTGGCCCGTTGAGGGTAAATTGTATATTTGTATGCATGTCGGTGATATATGTTGAGACCACATTATAATGTGGGTTTGTTTGAGTCATTCGGCATGAGACGACCATGGTATGTTAATTAGCGGTTTGGTCATAACAGGTTTAATTTCGAGGCTCGGGGGGAGTCTCGGGGTGATTTTAATGATTAGAGCATTACCAGGCATTAAAGGGCAATGGGATATGAATTATTGGTGTTTGGGGTTATTGAGAATAGCGGGAATTGGAAAGCGTTAATTATTATTAACGAGATAGGTTGCAAAGGACAAATATGCCCTTAGGATGACTTTAGAAACCTTAAATGACCTAGGGGCATTTAGGTCATTTGGTTTGGATATATATGAGGCTTTAGTTGGCTGTAGAAAAACAGAACAAAACAGAGCAAAGAATTCTCCTTCCTGTACATCACCTTCTCTTTGTCTTCCTTTGGAGTTTTTGGGCTCAAAGTGAGGAATCAAGCTAGGAGATCAAGGAGCTTAGTTCATAGGGTTGGTTCATCCATTGAAGGAGGTTTAATCCCAAGTTTGAGGTGAGTTTTAGCCATTACTTTCTGGTTTTACTCTGTTTTGGTTCAAGTTTTCAGCTTGTGATCTTGTTGTGGATAGTTGAATCGATGGAAGTTTTAGTTGGGATTTCACTTGGGTTTTGATGAGGGAGTGTTATAGATCAAGTTTAGGGGTCATATTGGAGGTTTGAGTGGTGTTTAAGCTTGGTTTGAAAGGTTTATTCCAAGAGAAATCACAAGGGAAGAAAAACTGGGATTTTGGCTGAACTGGAGGTTGGGTCGCGGCATGGCCAGGGAGGACCGCGGCCCTTGAAGAGTGCTGAAGTTGGCCGCCTCTGTTTGAGGGGCGGGCCGCGGCATGGCCAAGGAGGGCCGCGACCCTTAGTGGCTTTTTGGATTAGGGATGTTAGTCTTAGGCCTCGGGGTCGATCCTACTACCTGGTTTAGTAGTGTTTGATGTCTCGGAGGCTAGGTTTGGATTTGGGAACCCTTTGTTATTCATTTTATTGATGGAATCCCATAATTGGTTATGACTAGGTAATCGCTAAAGGACCAAAAGGTTGATCGTTCTCAAGGGTCGTTCTTTTATTCATTCTAGCTCGAACCAGAGGTAAGAAAACTGCACCCCATATGTGACATGCATGGTTATTCATGAGGCATGTTGGTTGTGTAAATGTGCACATGGATTGAATATTGAATGCTTAGCAAATGTTGCTCACTTGTGCATGGTACTGAATCATTAGTCAGATTTGGCAAAGGTGCTAGTATCAACTGTGAAACTGTGACTCATTAGTCAGGTTCGGCAGTGGTACTGGGCACTGGTCACACTGTGCTAACTCATTAGTCAGGACGGCCTTAGCGTGTTCAACACAAGCCAATAAAGATTAGATCTAATCGACTTTCTGCATTGAATGACTCAAAGAGCATTAATGCCAGACCGACCTCAAGTTCGATGAATATTATAAGCGCTTGTGTGGCTTACCCAACATTCACTCATTTGTTAAAGTAGAGACTTACCCATCAGTCTCTCATTTGTTGAAGGCTAGTGGCTTACCCAGCAGCCACTCTTCTGTTTGAATTAGTGACCTGCTTGTCAGTCACTCAATATGGTTTACCAGAACCTCAAGTGATATTCACTCATCTGTTTGAAAGCTATGAGATCTGTGTAATTATAATGATAATCATTTGATGATGTTTACATACAATACTGTGTTTTCTTGCTGGGCTTTGGCTCATGGGTGCTATGTGGTGCAAGTAAAGGGAAAGAAAAGGTCACCCAACCTTGAGTGGAGAGCTTAGGTGGTGATGTGTACATATGCGGCCGCTTGACCACCACGGCCAAGGAGTACTCAGAGGAACTAGGGGGTTTACCCTATTTTTTCCACTTAGGTCGGCGAGTTTGTAATTTTGGAACAATAATGACCTTTTTGAGTTGTAAATAACTTATAAATGTTCTTGTGGGCCCATGAACAGTTTTATGTATCAAATAAAACATATCATTTCCTTTTTATTAGTTTTCACCTTAACATGTTAATAGCACTTAGAACACGTTTTTAACCAAAGGACTCAGGCAATGAGTCAAATTTCCAATTCATCGTTCACCGTAACTGTTCTGGGGTAACCAGGGCGTTACAACTAAGTTCCTTGTAAATGATATTTCTATGAACTTTAATCACAGAAATAAGTACTCAATCATTTAACTCATTAAACCCAGCTATAAGGTGATCATCATTTCACTTCTTGCTAGAAACTATTGATGTTCATATCTATGATTAACACTCCCACTCAGTTATACTACCAAGCCCCCAAGATGTAAGTATGAGCTATTCCATAGGGTAAGCTAGTAACGAACAAATCAAAGGACTTGAAAAATACAATCAGTTAGAATACTAACCACTGAGAATTGAGATTGAATTGTCCTGTAATCAACTTTATGATATGATTATATTAGATAATAACAATACATTTACTTATCTATCTAAAGTAAATATCGGTCCAGTCTGATGTAACAAATACATCTGGTCTTATCTACTTTTCTAATGTTCTAGAAAGAACATAACACTACAATGTGTAAGTAGATCATATCGTAGATTGACAAGTCAGTGTAAATCCTGTGCACTGACTAATATAAGGACTAACTTATTTTTAACATATAATCATATTTATATTCCACCGTGATTACGTCACTATAAATATGATGAGCTATATGCTCGGGATTTAATAGAAGTTTATATTAAACAAATAATCATGAAAATAAAACATTTGAGCAAAGTGATTGACCAAGTCAAAAGTGATTTCTATTCTTTTATTTATAATAAAATGAGATTACAAAGAAATCGAGTTTTAACTAGAGCATAAAACACCAACAAACTCCCACTTGCACTAATTGAAACTAATGCCTTAATTCTACTAATCTCATTTCCTTGATATGCTTATCAAATGTCGCTTTTGGCAGTGTCTTTGTAAACAGATCCTCAAGATTGTCTTCAGATGAAAACTTCATAACCTTCACATCTTCTCCAGCCACATATTCTCGAATTATATGATACTTCCTTTCAATATGCTTACTCCTCTTGTGACTTCGAGAATCTTTCGTGTTATCTATCGCTCATGCGTTGTCACAAAATAACACAAGAGGTTTATCCATATCTAGAATAACACCAAGGTCTGAATAGAACTTCTTTAGCTAGACTATTTCTTTAGCTGCTTTAGAAGCAGCTATGTACTTAGCCTCCATGGTGGAATATGAGATTGCAGACTGCTTTATGGTTCTCCATATCACAACTCCACCCCCAAGAGTAAACACCATTCTAGAAGTTGACTTCCTGTCATCGACATCAGTCAAGAGATCTGAATTGGCTTGGCCTACAGGGTTCAGAACACCACCCTTGTAGACTAACATATAATCCCTAGTTCATCTTAAATATTTCAGGATATGCTTAACTGCTATCCAATGTTTCGATCCTGGGTTTGACTGATACCTGTTCACTACTTCCACTGCATAGCAGATATCAGGTCTAGTACACAACATAGCATACATCAGACTTCCAACTACAGATGCATAAGGAACTTTTCTCATTGCATCTTCCTCATCAGGAGTCTGGGGAGACTACTTCTTTGAAATATGAATTCCATGGCGAGACGGTAGAGCTAAGATTTTGTTCTTTCTATCCTTAATGATCGGATACCTCAAATTCTACTAAACCGGGTAGTAGAATCCTTCCCGAGCCTTAACATTTAAGTTCCCGAGCTTAAAACTCCAATTTTGTCATTTTCCCTAATTTGAGTCGCAACATGCCTCCCTACTGGCAAGGCACGCCTAGGCGAACCAGAGGCTTCTCAACCTCTTCAAACATGCGGACCACGACACCTGAAGAACTGGGCCACGACTTGGGCCTCCGAAACCCAGAAATTCACCATTTCTTTGCATTTTTTCAGCCTAACTTCACCAATTTCTACCTAAACTTTCCCCAAACTCATAATTATATCCCAATCTTATAACAACATAATATAACCAGCATGTAACCATTAAAACTAAGTTAAAACCTCAGCACAATCTGGAATCTCAATCTTTAAGTTTAAAACTCTAGAACACCCAAGATAAACAAATCAAAGCTTAATCAAAATAGAATTAAAATTACCTCCACAAGGATCACGACCCTTGAGCTACTCCTCATCACTTCTAGTTTTTTTTCCCAAGTCCCCAACATTGATTTTCAATCAATTCCTCAAGGAATTCCCCTTAGCTCCAAGCACACCAAAGAGAGAGGGAGAGAAACATGTAAGGAGAGAGAGAGAGAGAGAGAGAGAGAGAGAGAGAAGGCTGAGATGTTCTATTTCTTCTAAATGTTTCTCCTAGGCTCTACACAACTCATAACAGCTGAGTCACTCTAAGGTTGGGTTTATCCCTTGGCCAAAGGACCAAAATGCCCCCAAGTCCATCTTTAATGTCTTAATGCCACCAAGGGCAATTCCATTGTTTGCCATATCCTGCTAATTCCTCGAGTGTTCCTAATAAATTACCATTTAATCTCGACATACCCAAATAATTGCTAATAATTACCCATTACTTAGAAAACCCCAGGTACATGCCAAGTTCTCAATATACCCCTAGGCTCACCCCGAGTCGGGTATCTGACCCCGTTGTGACTATTCTGTTAATCTGCTCCCTAGGATCGTCTTAGTCTACACATCTCAAATATATCCCCGTAACACTGGGGTCTCACTCATAACACATGCATAATTACATTTATGCCCTCAACGGGTCAAAATTACAAACACACCCCTATTCACAGAAATGAGCCCACAAGCATATTTAATACACACAAACATGCATGTCTAATCACATTACCACATAATTTATTTATAAAACGTCATCATGCATAAAATCCATTACTTGCTCATAAAATCCAAATTAGGCCCTCCAGGCACTATAATCAAGGCACTCAGCCTTAATATCATATTCAGGATGTTACAGAATGGATTTGAGCATGGCCACAGGAGAAAATATTTCTTCATAATCAACACCTTATCTCTAAGTGTAACCTTTTTTCTACAAGCCTCGCTTTGAAAGTCTCTACTTTCCCATCTACACATCTTTTCTTCTTGTATATCCACTCACACGCTATGGGTCTGACATCTTTAGGTGGATCCATAAGTTCCCAGAAAGAATTGGAATACATTGATTCAATTTCTTGGTTCATGGATTCTTTCCATTTCTCCTTTTCAGGATCATCTATTGCCTCTTTAAAGGCTGATGGATCGCCCTTGTGTGTATTAGAAACAAGCACATGTGCCTCATGTTCGTAGCGAATAGGTTGTCTCACAATCCTCCCACTACGACGTTGCACCGGGGTTTCTTTTTTAGGAATCATGGTTTCCTTGGTTTGTCGTTTATCATTTAATGATGAAGATGATTGTGATGGAATCTTATCAGCTGTGAGTTCCTCCAATACTAACTTACTCCGAGGTTTATAGTTATTCATATACTCATGTTCAAGGAAGGTCGCATTTGTGGAAACGAATACCTTTTGATCCTTGGGACTATAGAAATAACTACCTCTTGTTTCCAGATCATAGCCAACAAAAATGCACACTTCCAACCTTGATTCAAGTTTCCTTGATTTAGGTCTAATAACATGAGCAGGACAGCCCCAAATGTGGAAATGGTGCAAACTAGGTTTTTTTCCATTGCACAATTCCAGCGGTGTTTGCTAATGGTCTTAGATGGGACTACATTCAAAATGTATGTTGGCGTTTGAAGTGCATATCCCCAGAATGAGAGAGGAAGTGAAGAGTAGCTTAACATAGATCTAACCATGTCCAACAAAGTCCTGTTTCTTCTTTCAGAAACACCATTTTGTTGTGGCGTTCTTGGTGCTATGAGTTGGGATAGAATACCATGCTCCAGCAAGAAATCTTTTAATTCTAAATCCAAATATTCTCCACCTTGATCAAATCGAAGTGTCTTTAGAGTCTTACCTAACTGCTTCTCAGCCTCAGCTTTGAATTCTTGATATTTACCAAAGGTTTCAGATTTCCTATGCATTAGGTAAGTATGACCATATCTTGAGTAATTGTCAATAAAAGTGACGAAATACTCATACCCACCTCTTGCTTGTACATTGATTGGACACTAGACATCACTGTGTACAAGCTCCAAAGGTTCTTTGGCTCTATTGCCTTTTGCTGAGAAAAGACGTTTGGTCATTTTTCTTTCTAGACAAGATTCACAAACCAGAAGAGTTCATATTCTTAGTTCTCTCAAAGGTCCATCTTTTGTTAACCAATTTATCCTATCTAGACCAATATGACCAAGTCTAAGATGCAAAAGACACGTGTCATTATCGTTTGAAACTTTTTGTCTTTTGTTACCTTGCGGTTTTGCTACTTTAAATAATTATGAATTATTGATCGTTCGTTCATTTGGTTTGAGCATATACAGTCTGTTATTATGTTCTGCTTGACTTATTTTTGAAACCATTCTTTGAAATAACAATCGCATTATTACTAAATGAAATTTCAAAACTAAGTTTCTAGAAAATCCAGGAATAAAATAAACATTATTCAAAACTAAATAATTGTTCCCAAAATTTAAACGGACTGTTCCCTTTGCTCTTGCTGAAACAAGCGCTTCACTTCTGTAATGCCCCAAATTTCCTAATAAGGTTTAGGACCTTGATTAGGAGGCCGGGAGGGCCATAATTGATTTATTATAGTATTTAATGATTATATGCATATTTACGTGAATTATATTATTATATGATGGTAAATTCATGCATATGGGAGAATTTATTATTGTGAGGGTATTTTGGTAATTTGGCCTATTGGGTGCATATTGTAATATGTGAATGAGATTTCATCATTGTGGAGATATATTCGAGCTATTCGACATGAGACGGTCATATATAATGGATTAGCGGTTTTGTCATAACGGGGTCAATTTCGGGGTAATAGAATGTTTATTTGGTAATGGATTGGGAGTATTTGAGATCAGGATGGAATTCTAGAAGTTTTGACTATAGTATCCCCGGGGGTGTTTTCGGGACCCCGAGCACTAGGTTTTATTTGAGGTTACTTAAGCTTGAAGTAGCTTGTCAGATAAGAACGTATGTTAGAAACCTCTCGTTCTCTCTCAAAGACGGTCCGTTTTACCGTTTGAGCGTTTTCGAAGATATCTTGAGTTCTAGGAGTCGGAATCAAGCGAGGGTCGAGGCATAGCGATCCTAGGAAAGAATAGAAGCTTCTTAGTCGAAGGATTTGACGGAAAACAACCCAATCAAAGGTAATTGAATTTTAAGTTTTGAGTTATTTCGAGTTTCTAAGCTTTGAATTGATTTTGTGAATCGTTGAGTTTTCGGTTTGTTTGAACCTTGGGTTTTGAGGTATTGGGAAGCTTGGGAACTTTGTTTTGATGATTGGGGAATGTTTAGGTGTGTTTTTGGGGACTTTGAAGTGTTGAAAACACGTTGGAGAATGGTTCTGGGTTGGGCGCCGCGGCCCTAGCTCGAGTTAGCAGGTGGCCTTTCTGCTTCGCTGGGCGCCGCGGCCCTTGTGTGGGGCGCCGCGGCGCTTTCCTCTGGAAATTCTGGGGGCCGCGGCCCAAGGTGCTAGGGCCGCAGCCCTTGCCCTGTTTTCATCCCCGTTTGCTCGTTTTGACCCCGGGAACTTAGCTATGAGCCTCGGGAGTGTCCCTACTACTTGGATTAGTTTGGATTGATCTCTTGGAGGCTAGATATTGGTTTGGAAACCTTTGGGTTATCATGTTATTGATGGTGTTCCATGTTTGGTTATGATTAGGTGACCGCTAAGGGCTTAAAGGTTGACCGTTCTCAAGGGTCGTTCTTATATTGGTTCTAGCTCGGATTTGAGGTAAGAAAACTGCACCCTGTGTATATGTGACATGCATGGCTATTATGATGCATGTTGGTTGATTACTGGGTATGACATGCGTGGTTATTATTGATGCATGTCTGTTGATTATTATGTATGACATGCATGGCTATTCTTGATGCATGTAGGCTGACTATTAAACGTGACATGCATGGCTGTTATTGGTGCATGTTGGATTGTTGAATATATTGCATATGATGCATAAGAAACATGTGATTAGGACATGCTTGTATACTGGGTGTGATATCGTTTAGAGCTTGAGCCTCTGTGTTAATGCATAGTCCTAATTGTACTAATATATGTTAAGTAAGCATGCTGAATACCTTGTTTATGGACATTGGACATGTGATGTATGTTTGGTGGCATGGCTTACCTGTGTATGGCGCTGACTTATTAGTCAGAATCGACAATGGTGTCAGATCCGTCTGTGAAGCTGTGACTTATTAGTTAAGTTCACCACGGGCTGAGCACTGGTCGTGTTTTACCGACCTAAGGGTCAGAGGTGGCAGTGCGTTGTGAACGCCGGGCCAAATAAAGATTTGATCTAATCGACGTCGGCATTGAATGACTGATATGGGGTATTAGTGCTGGACCGACCGGAAGGTCAATGAGAACTTATAAGCGCTTGCCTGGTCTACGACCAGATGACTATAGCCAAGGTAATTGACCCCGGTGACCGTTTGTCACATGGCTAAGGGACGTTGTCCATAGTTTCGACTCTAGAGTCGTGAGGAAGGTTATGTTGGTGACTAATCACCTTGCACCTGTCCTAAACAAGCTTAAGTCGAGAATTACGCATTGAATGACTCATATGGGGTATTAATGCTAGACCGACCCAAAGGGTCGAAGACTTGCCTGGTCTACGACCAGATGACTATAGCCAAGGTATTGACCCCGGTGACCGTTTGTCACATGGCTAAGGGACGTTGTCCATAGCTTCGACTCTAGAGTCGTGAGGAAGGTTATGTTGGTGACTAATCACCTTGCACCTGTCCTAATCAAACTTATGAAAGGATCATGTATCAGTTAAGCCCTGGTGACCCTATCGTCACATGGCTTGAAGGAGCGATGCTCATTATTGTGACTTTTGGCTATTGTCACCTATTTGCTTGGACTGATAGTCCTGAATGGTTATTATGATCGTTGTTGATATTATATCATGCTTTATTGTGTTTTCTTGCTGGGCTTTGGCTCACGGGTGCTACGTGGTGCAGGTAAAAGCAAGAGGAAGCTGGACCATCCTTGAGTTGGAGAGATTAGGTGATGATGTGTACATATGCAGCTGCTCGTCCGCCACGGCCGAGGTTTAAAGTGGAACTAGGGTTGAACCCTGTTTTGCCGCTTAGAACGGCCTGTTGTAAATATTTTCTGTAATAGACTCAGAAATTATATGTTCGGGATCCCAATGTATATATTAAACGTTCTAGTGAAACGTTACATCTTAACCAAAATGTTTAAACCCTAAACCGCTAATCATACTTAGTTACACGTTTTGGCCAAATGACTCGATTAGCGAGTTTAGCACTGTTTACAAGGCACACCGTAACGGTCCCTGGAGTTTGGGGCGTTACAACTTCCAACTCGCATGGTCACCTCGCCATCTGCCAGCTCCCTTGATGACTCAAGTATCTGAATGGAAGAATAAACATGGTTAGTGGCTCATGAATCTAAAACCCAGGATGACATATCGTCTTCCACTACACAAGCTTCAAGTACAAGTAAATCACACTTACCTTTCTTTTTTAGCTCAGAGAGATATGTCTTGCAATTTCTCTTCCAGTGACCTTCAACTCCATTGTGGAAACACTTTCCTTTTGGTTCTTTCTTCTTGGAGTTGTTGTCATTTTTTTTCTCCTTGGTTTTTGGTGCCTTCTTGCCTTTATTGGACTTTTTGCACTATCCTTTGTCCTTATTATTGTTCTTCTTTCTCTTCTTGGATTTCTCATCGGAGTTTGAAGATTTCTCTTCTACCACATTTGCTTCAGTCTTTTTTTTGTAATGGATTTGTTAAGAGACTCAAATGTCTGCAGTTCATTCAACAGCTGGGTCATGTTGAATTCCAACTTATTCATAATATAGTTGGTGGTGAACGCAGAAAAGGAAGGAGTGAGCGATTCCAGTATGATGCTTACTTGTGTATGCTCATCAATTATGGCCCCATCTATTTCTGCTTCATGCATCACATTAATCATGTGTAAAACATGTTCATGTACAGAAACACATTTCTTCATCTTAGTATTCATGTAGGTTCTAGTAGCCTCATGTCTACTTTGATCAGATTGCTGCCCAAACATGGCCTGCATAGAATCCATTATCTCAAACACAGTTTCCATCGTTTCATTCATTGCCCTCAGAATATCATTCATGCTCACAAGCATGTAACACTTTTCCTTATTATTGGATTGAATCCAAGCATCATACTTGTCCCGAACATTCTTCGGGGCAGTGGCAGCGGGCTCTTCAGGACATTCCTCAGTCGGGAAAAATTTGTGGTTCTCACAAACTTGTTGGAAATGTGCCCTGAAAGCATATGTAGTAGACATTGTTTTATGAAATAAATAAATATATTGAATTTGTTATGCATATATTTTATGGACTATATTATTCTGTGATAATATTATGTAAATATCAGGAAAATTCCTAAGTTCATATATGTGATCTCAAACATGTATTGGTACGGGAGGATTGTGTTTGAGATAAATGAACTTGAATAGTTCGCAGTAAAATAAAGTTATGGAATCTTTAGATTAATTACTGCAAGTACGGTCCACTAGTATTATGAATACATATGATCTAGATCCGAATCACTAGTGTGGTAGGACACTTTAGTGGAGGTGCTTTATATATTAGAGAATATATAGAACTGGACCAGATGTGTTTATTAATACTTAGTTAAATATCATTTCGAAGTATTAATTAAATCTATCAACAGATGATCATATACAAATAGATCTCAATCCTGAAGTTACTATGAACGCCTGTTTATGTTATATGAGTTCTTTGATTCACTTATTAGGGTCTGTCAGAATGATCAGGCTGGAAACTTTTGTTTTGGGAACTCATTAATGTAGATGGTTGGGGACATAGTATACAGATATGGAATCTATGCCTTCTCACGAGAGATTGAATGATGGTTCTCTTAAAGGTTGACTTTTGGGACTGAAAGATTATTGAGCTCAAATTCATAATTTAGCTATGACTTAACCTTCACTAGTAAAGTCAATGGTACTTAAGGAAACAAGACATAATTAAAAGGGTAAAACGGTAATTTTATTCCCGATTAATTATGAACCATTATTAGAGGGTCAAGTTGTATTCAATGATTATATCAATGACGCTTTATGATTATAAAATACTCAGTAAATGAAATGTCTATAATTACAAGAATGCAGTCTCATATTTATAGTGGAATAATCATGAGATTAATAAATTAAGATTATTTAATTAAAGAGTTTAATTAATAATCTCAAATTTATTGGAGATTGGAATTACAGGTCCATAGGTCCCCATAGCGGCTCTATGAACACTGTTCAAGGTAAGAGTTGATATGAAGGGAAAAATAGTTTAAAGACATATTTAAGAAGAAATTTGTTCTTCAGGCTAAATATGCAATTATATATGATAATATTGATTAATTAATTAATTAATTACAAATTAGTTGTAGTTAACAAAATTAATTAATATTTAATTATTGTATAATTTTTGAAATTATATTAAATAATTAAATTGATTTCAAATTTTAATTAAATAATTAATTAATTATAATTTTCAAAATTATAATAAATTAAATATTTATTTTCGATAATATTGGATTTAATTAATTGGTAGAATTAATTAAATATCTTTATTTGAGTGGGAGATAATAATCTGATAAGTTCAAAATTGGATTTGAATTTAAAAGATTAATATTTATTCAAATAATTAATTTTATTTGATAATTAATTAAAAAGATAATTAATTGAAATTTGAATTAGTTGTCAGGTTGTTAGATCTTATCTGACAAATTAGTTCGAATAAATAATTAAATAAAAATTGAAAAACTAACATCCCTAAAAATAGGGATGCTACATGTGCACACACAGTCCATGGATTGTGTGTGGCGTGTAGGACTATTTTCAGGGATATGATTTTTATTTTTATTTATTTAATTAATTGATTAATGAATAATTCAAAAAAATTGGTTTTTTGGATTTTTTCATTAATAGAATAATTAATTAATTAAATAGTAAATTGTAAGTTAGTTACAGATTTATTTTTTAAATTTGAATATTTTCTTTTAAGTATGACTAATCAGAAAATATTCAGATATCTGGAAAAAAAAAAAAACTCAGTCCATTCGGTCTATGAAAAATAGAACGATAGTTTTCTCTCCTTGAAAAATAAAGAACCAATTCTCAAGCTTATTCTCTTGATCTCATGTGTTGAGTACATCAAGTAGAATCACAAATAAACTATCCTTCATTCTCTAAGTGCCCATACACTTCTTGAGGTGTAGAGAATGCTTTGGAAGATCTTGGTGTGAGTGCTAAGGAGCAGCTTGGATAGGAAGATCGTTCTAAATACGAAAAGATAGCAATGATACTTGATAGGCTTCAAGAGGTATGATTTTTATTATTATCTTGCTTATGATTAATGTATATATATTAATGGATCCGTATATTTAAAGGTAGTTTAAATATGTCTCAAAATTTTGTTGTACACTGGGCCAACCCCACCACCATTCCGCTGCGTATTAGGAAACTCGTTCCTAACAATTGGTACCAGAGCGGTCATTAATCTCTGTATACATTAATTACTGTGTGAGCATAATATGCATTCTTATGTTATTGTAATATATGTGAATGGATGGATGTATGTATGATTATAGTTAATTCTTAAGGGTCGTTAATTATATGGTGTTTTGGGTTTAGGAAATGTTCTTAAAATTCTAGATGAAAAATGTAAGCCATTTTGAGGCATAGGAATTTTTGTAATTTTAATTTTCTGCATTAAAATTATTTGAAAATTTCTCTAAGGCTCGAGCACCGGGTTCCGAGCCCCGAAGCCCGAGCCTCACCCAGCCGTATGCACGCCCAGCCCCTGCGTGCTGCCTGCCCAAGCGCCCCGTGCACCTCGCCCAACCGAGTGCTCGCGCCCTTGCGCACCACACTAGTCGCGCGCCCCTGCGTCCACGTCTGCTGTACGCGCCAGCGCGCCCCTGCGCCTGCGTCTGCCGCACGCCCAGCGTGCACCTGCTCCCCTGCGCCAGCTGCTGCTGCTCCCAGTCGTGCGCCCCTATGTGCCGCACCCAGCAGCAACCCATGCACCCCAGCCGCATGCCCCATGCCGAGACACCATATGCAGCCACCCCTAGGGTTTTTAACCCTAGGGCTTGCATCCAAAAATTGTCCATTTAAATTATGGGCTTAATTAAGTTAACCCATAATTAAAATTGTTTTATTTTGAATTAATTGTATGAGCCCAAATTCAAATCTGGGCCTAATAACTTATCGGGCATCAAACCCAAGTTAATTATTCTTAAAATTTGTTTAACATAATTAAAAGTTATTTTAATTCAAAATTAAATGGATAAGTGGCTTAATGGATCAAGACTACTTGTGAAGGCCCAAATTTATAGATAGAGATCTCTTTAGGTCTTATTTAGTTTCTTACATTTTTATGTATATTTTTGCAAGTGTTATAATTTTTTCTAGAAGTACCCAAGACACCCGCCCCGCATTTACTTATTTATTTAGCCAGTATTTATTTATTTAAATGTTTGAATGTGATTAAATTGTTTAATACTTTATCATGCATTTTTTGACATGCCATACATATAACCCACACAGTATTTAAAATTGTGCATGCATCTCATATGAGTAGAAACATGCCTTAGGATTGTCCTATGTGATTATATGTTGGTCCATATAATAATAAATCTAGTTTTTAACTAGTTCAAGAGCGGAAATAGATTTTAAAAGTTGTTTAATTTCTAGTATTTAATAAAATTGTTTTATTAAATTATAAATGATATTCTTAGTAATTATAGCAAAATAAAATTGAACTAATTAGGGCATAGTTCTATAATTTTAATTTTGCTTAATTTGATTAGTAATTATTAGAATATCATTTGGTAAAAATAGATCACTTTATTTTTACAACCAATTTAAAAGCGTAGGATGTTTTGAGAAAACACATGTTCTAAAATAGTGAGTGGGAGAGGGAGTTATGACAATAAGTCTCATGGTCTCCATTATTAGTTAGCACCGAGGTAGCATGGAGAGGGCCTCGCGGCACCATTGCTTGTGCCCCCCTAACGAAGGCTTCCGACTGTATTATTCTCAAGGAAAACTTCTTTTTCAAGAATAGGATTTAATGATGTATTTCAAGTTTGACTGACCCTAAGACACACTCTTGAGTTAAGTCATTGATCTAAAATAATGGGTTACACGCACAAGGTACATTAGGCTTTCTAGCAGACTAGTGTATTCTTGACCAAACAAACGGTTGTTTATAAGTCAAAAGAGAAATATTGATTTAAGTTTTCACTTATAAATTTGAGAACTTGTCTCAAAATTAATTTGGAATTAGTTTGACCTACCCTAAGGCTGGTCCATTAATGTTCAAATTAATTAATCGTGGAATTAGTAATTATTTTTTATGTGTTTTTTAATTGTTGCATTCATGCATCACGTTTACTATTTCGAAAATAGCTGATATTTATTATATGCATAAATTCATTTTGTTCATTTATTTATTTTCAGCAATTATGTCTAGCTCAAATCATGTATCTTCTTTACTTGCTAATGAAAAGTTGACTGGTGAAAACTACATGAAATGGAAATCAAACTTGAACATTGTATTAATATGTGAGAAGCCTAAAAAGTCATCCAAAAGCAAAGAGAACAAGAACGCTAAAACCTCCAAAAAGAAGACCCCAAAAGGGACTTGCATTCATTGTGGAGAAAATGGTCACTAGAAGAGAAACTGTCGAAAGTATCTCGCTGACCTCAAAGAGAAAAAGACAGGTAAATTTGATTTACTTGTGTTAGAAGTTTGTTTAGTGGAAGATAATTCATCATCCTAGATAGTAGATTCAGGAGCCACTAACCATGTCTGCTTTTCTCTTCCGATTCAGTTCAACGAGGAAGCTTGCTGATGGAGAGGTGACTATGGGGTAGGCAGTGGTCAGATTGTCTCTGCAGCAGCAGTTGGAACAGCCCGTTTGGAATTTGAGAATAATAAATTTCTTGTTTTAGAAAACGTTTATTATATTCCTGGATTTTCTAGAAACTTAATTTATATTTCTATGTTGCATGAACAAAATTTTAGAATCTCTTTTAATAATAATTCGATTGTTATTTCAAGATATGGTTTTAAGATATGTTCTGCAAAATCTATCAATGGGCTTTATAAACTGCAAGCTAAAGAGAAATCTGTTAATAATTCTGAATTATTTAAAACAGCTAATCCTAGATCTATTAAATGAGAAAAGACTGATTCCGATAGTGATACATATATGTGGCACTTGAGATTGGGCCATATTGGTCTAGACAGAATAAATAGGCTAGTAAGGGATGGTCCTTTAAGAGAACTATCTATTGGATCTCTCCCTGTTTGTGAATCCTGTCTAGAAGGCAAAATGACCAAGAGACCTTTCTCTGCCAAGGTTCAAGAGCCACAGAGCCACTTCAACTAGTACATACGGATGTTTGCGGTCCACTTAATGTACAAGCAAGAGGAGGTTATGAATACTTCGTCACTTTTATTGACGATTATTCAAGATATGGTTACCTATACTTAATTCAAAGAAAATCTGAAACTTTTGGAATGTTCAAAGAATTTCAAGCAGAAGCTGAAAAGTAATTAGGTAAGTCACTAAAAGCTCTTCAATCTGATCAAGGAGGAGAGTACTTGGATTTTGAATTCAAGGACCATCTGTGTGAGCATGGCATTCAATCCCAACTCATAGCACCTAGAACGCCACTGTAACGACCCAAATTCACTAAGTAGGCTTAAGGGCCTTGATTAGTGTGTCTGGAGGGCATAATGGAGATTATGTGTGATTTTTTATGGTTAGGATGCATGATTATGATTTTAAGCATGTTATATGACTATGTGTATTATGTTATGTGATAACTATGATATGTGAATCGTACCACGTGGGTGTGGTGATATCAATGTGATGCACGTGCCGAGACGGTCCTAGAAAGCTAGATAGTGGTAACTGGTGATTTGGTAACCTGCGTAACTGTTAGTAACCATAGAGAGTAACAGGTTTTATTGGAAAAGTGGTAGAATTGTAATGTTAGTAAAAGGACAAGTGTGCCCTTGAGGTTTAGCTAGAGAGGGATATTTATGGAGGGATAAAGAGGTCTTTTGGCAGTGGTTTAGTTAAGTTTCAGCTGAGGGAAAATGCAATCACGTATAAACACTTTGGAAATGGATTTATGCTGAATTTTGGGAGACCTAGAGGTGGAGTAAGAGGAAAGGAGAAGAAGGAAGCTGAATTTGGCTCTTGGAAGGAGAATCAAGAGGTTTGAGGTTATCAAATCAAGCCTAGGCCAAGGTTATTCAGAGCTTGTGGGGTTATAAAGCTTGACTTGGAGCTGGAAGCAAGGAAGCTATAGGTTGGACCCTTTATTCAAGGTAAGGTTTCTGTGTAATTGTAAAGCTTGTTTCTGTTATGGATTAAGGAGTTTGAAGTTTAGTTTGGGTTTAGGTTTAAGTTTTAACTTTCTGGTTTGAGTTACTAAGGCATGGAACTGAAGAGTGAATTTTGGGAATGATTGTAATTGAGCTAGGGTATGATGTTTCTAGGTTGTAGTGAGGTCTATTCGGGGTTTTGAGTTGGTTTTGAGGCTTAGGTATAAGTTTGGGGTAGTTTGGAGTGATTTGGGTTCGGGAAAAACGCAGGGAAAACCTATATTTTCTGGGCTCGCAAAGGAGCGCCGCGGCGCGAGGCTGTTTCTGGGCAGAGTAAGTTCTCTGACTTGCTGGGCGCTGCGGCCCTACAGGGCTGCGCCGCGACGCTAGGACAATTTCAGGGCATGGGTCTTTGCAATTTTGAGTCTTTGCTCCGGGGATTCGGGGGATGTCTTCGGTGCATTGTTTTAGGGATTTGGGGGTACCGAGAGTTTGGGATTGGTTCCGGGGAGGTAGCTTTGGATTGATTAGTGACAAGGGTGTTTCATTTGTGTTGTGACTAGGTCTTTGGAGAGGCTCGGGGTAAGGGACCGTGCTCGTGGCTTCGTGGCATCGGAAATCAGTGAATTGAAAGGTAAGAAACTGCACCCTGTTGTAAGATTGTGATGGGACTAAGTGCTCCCGAAAGTTATATCGTGTCATTGTTGGTATTACGCCATGAGACATGTAAAAGCGGTCTAAGAGTACCGTACATGATTTAAGCGCACAGGGCGCGAATTGTCCACTGGGAGCCAAGAACAACGGGATAACAGAGGGAGCAGCCCGAGGGCGCTAGCCCTGGTTATCGTTTGTGAATTGTGAATATTATGAACTAAAATGCCTAGTATGTGGAATACTTGTCTATACTGACTGATGATGTATTTGAGTTTATGTGGTGCAATGTGAGATATTGACTAGTCTGCTAATTGTTCATGCTCTGTTGTTGTGTTTTCTTGCTGGGCCTTGGCTCACGGGTGCTACGTGGTGCAGGTAAAGGCAAGGGCAAGCTGGACCAAGCCTGAGGTGGAGAGCTCTAAGGTGGAATGTACATAGCCGGCGGCTCGACCGCCACGGTCGAGGAGTGGACCAGGACAGGGATCACTTTACTACTAGTTTTGCCTTAGCATGGCCGGTTATTGTATATAAACCCTGAGTCTTTTGTAAACGGTCTTTGAGCTTAATATTTTTGGGATCCCATGTAACAAACAATACTTTTTAATGGAAATGTGGCTTTTGAGACCAAAACGCTTCTAACCCTAATTCCTTAATAGTTTCAATAACACGATTTTATTTAAATGACTTGGTTAGCAAGTCTGGCACTTTATAAACACACAGTGTAACGGTCTTGGCCATCCAGGGCGTTACAGCCACAGCAAAATGGTGTTTCAGAAAGACGGAACAGAACGTTATTAGATATGGTTAGATCAATGATGAGTTTCTCATCATTACCACTGTCATTCTAGGGCTATGCGATTCAAAGTGCTCTATACATATTAAATGTTGTTCCATCTAAGTCTATCCAAAAGATACCCATAGAATTATGGAATGGTTGTAAACCTAGTTTACACCATTTTTGAATTTGGGGGTGTCCTGCACACGTGCTTAAAGGAAAGACCGGGAAGTTGGAATCACGCTTTGAAGTGTGCATGTTTGTGGGATATTCCAAAGAGACCAGAGGTGGAATTTTCTATAGTCCAAAAGAAAATAAAACATTTGTATCAACAAATGCAACTTTTCTTGAACATGACTATGTCAATAACCACAAACCTCGCAGTAAGGTTGCTCTGGAGGAGATGGTCTTGAATGAAGTTGCAAAGTCACCAGCAACAACCAATGAAAAATGGCAAGAGGAAACTGCTAGTTCTAGTCAGAATAGTAGTGAACCTCGTCGTAGTGGGAGGGTTAGTAAGCAACCCACACGCTATGAACATGAAGTTCAAATGCTTGTGTCTGACACAAACAAAGACGATCCATTGACATTTAGAGATGCAATGAATGATTCTGACAAGGAAAAATGGCAATAAGCCATGAACCAAGAAATGGAATCAATGTATTCCAATTCTGTCTGGGTTCTTGAAGATCCACCTGAGAATATCAAACCCATTGGTTGCAAGTGGATATTCAAGAAGAAAAGAGGAGCAGGTGGGAAAGTAGAGACTTTCAAAGCAAGGATTGTAGCCCAAGGTTACACACAGAAAGAAGGGGTTGACTATGAAGAAACTTTTTCTCCTGTAGCCATGCTAAAATCCATTCGTATACTCTTGTCCATAGCTGCGTGCATGGATTATGAGATTTGGCAAATGGATGTCAAAATCGCTTTTCTGAATGGCTACCTTGACGAAACCATTTACATGTCTCAACCAGAAGGGTTCAAATTAAAAGGTCAAGAGCAAAAGGTTTGCAAGCTTCTTAGGTCCATTTATGGACTCAAACAAGCTTCTAGATCTCGGAATCTTAGATTTGATGACACAATTAAAACATTTGGTTTTGAACAAAACGTTGACGAACCTTGTGTCTATAAACAAATCAAAGATGGTGTAGTAGTATTCCTCATTCTTTATGTTGATGATTGTAAGCCCTAATTTTCCAGCGGGCTGTTAGCGAGCTGAGATACGACCTAAATTATATCAGCCACGTGGATCCCCCATGACCGGAGCTGTTGTCGTCAGGTCCTACCTCGTTAGCTCGGGGTATCCAAAGGTTCGCCAAGATTACTTAAGGACCGAGTCAGGACTGTGAAGGCCACAGGTCGAGGCGGCATCCAGCTCGTGGTACGAGCTGGAGTTGGAGGCTATGACCTTTTATAAAGTCAACCACGCAAGGTAAACGTACATATATCAGACATCACGTGTCTGATATACCCCTGACTTCTCGGACACGCAGTATGAACGTGCGTATTCAGGCACTCACGACTGGGTTGGGTCGTGCGGCCCATTATCCCCCTTACCTATTGATTAGACCACACTTCACATGCCAGGGTTTAGGAATTAATCATGAATGTCACACAAGTGACATGATAGGTAAGAAGGTCACGGGATGACCCCCCTTACCAACTCCCAGGTGCCCTCTCCTATAAATATGGAGACCCTGGGAGTTGCAAAGGGTTGGATTCTACTGTGTAAGGAAATACCCTGTAAAGAATATCAGGCATATAGCAATAACATTGGCTGGTGGAGTAGAAGGATTTTAACCTTCGAACCACCTAAAAAACATATTTGTGTCACTAGTCCATTAAAAGATCATTCATCAATTTCGGTTCATTATTAAGCACTGATCCCTTCCTCTTATTTTCTTAATTATCTGTTGGCGAAGAACCGCGTCAACAATGATATATTACTGATTGGAAATGACATAACATCATTATCAAAAGTAAAGAAGTGGTTAGCTGAACAATTCCAAATGAAAGATTTGGGAGAAGCCAAGTATGTTTTGGGCATTAAGATTCTTAGAGATAGACAGAACAAAATTTATATTGATAAGATGCTAGAATGCTTTAATATGAAAAACTCCAAAAAGGGTGATATGCCAACCCGTTATGGAGTATTCCTTTCCAAGGAGCAGTGTCCTAAAACACCTCAGGAAGAGGAAGACACGAGACAATATCCCTATGCCTCAGCAGTAGGCAGTCTAATGTACGTCATATTGTGTACAAGACCTGACATTTCTTATGCAGTAGGAATAGTCAGTCGTTATCAATCCAATCATGGATTGAGTCATTGGACTGCAGTAAAGAATATTCTCAAGTATCTTAGAAATACTAGAGATTATATGCTTGTATATTCTGGTGGAGACCTGAACCCCACTGGTTACACTAATTCTGATTTTCAATCGGACAGAGATAGTCGTAAATCGACTTCTGGATCAGTGTTTACTCTTGGAGGAGGAGTGGTAGTATGTCGAAGTATTAAACAAACCAGCATTTCAAACTCCACCATGGAAGTCGAGTATATAGTGGCTTATGAAGCAGCTAAGGAGGCTATGTGGCTCAAAAAGTTCTATTCCGATCTGGAAGTTGTACCAGATGTGGATAAGCCACTAGTCCTATACTGTGACAATAGTGGGGCAGTGGCTAACTCAAAGGAACCAGGAAGTCACAAGAGGGGAAAGCACATCGAGAGGAAGTATCACTTGCTAAGAGAGATAGATCATCGAGGAGATGTTGCAGTTATGAAGATAGCTTCAGAGCATAATCTTGCAGATCCTTTCACAAAGACTTTATCCATAAAATCTTTTAAGGAGCATGTAAGAAACATGGGAATGAGAGAGATGCATCATTTGCTTTAGGGCAAGTGGGAGATTGTTGGAAATGTGCCCTGAAAGCATATGTAGCAGACATTGTTTTATGAAATAAATAAATATATTGAATTTGTTATGCATATATTTTATGGACTATATTATTCTGTGATAATATTATGTAAATATTAGGAAAATTCCTAAGTTCATATATGTGATCTCAAAAACGTATTGGTACAGGAGGATTGTGTTTGAGATAAATGAACTTGAATAGTTCGCAGTAAAATAAAGTTATGGAATCTTTAGATTAATTACTGCAAGTACGGTCCACTAGTATTATGAATACATATGATCTAGATCCAGATCACTAGAGTGGTATGACACTTTAGTGGAGGTGCTTTATATATTAGAGAATATATAGAACTGGACCATATATGTTTATTAATACTTAGTTAAATATCGTTTCGAAGTATTAATTAAATCTATCAACTGATGATCATATACAAACAGATCTCAATCCTGAAGTTACTATGAAATCCTGTTTATGTTATATGAGTTCTTTGATTCACTTGTTACGGTCTGTCAGAATGATCAGGCTGAAAACTTTTGTTTTGAGAACTCATTAATGTAGATGGTTGGGGACATAGTATACAGATATGGAATCTATGCCTTCTCGCGAGAGATTGAATGATGGTTCTCTTAGGGGTTGACTTTCGGGACTGAAAGGTTATTGAGCTCAAATTCATAATTTAGTTATGACTTAACCTTCACTAGTAAAGTCAATGGTACTTAAGGAAAAAAGAGATAATTAAAAGGGTAAAACAGTAATTTTATTCCCGATTAATTATGAACCATTATTAGAGGGTCAAGTTGTATGCAATGATTATATCAATGGATACTTTATGATTATAAAGTACTTAGTAAATGAAATGTCTATAATTACAAGAGTGCAGTCTCATATTTATAGTGGAATAATCATAAGATTAATAAATTAAGATTATTTAATTAAAGAGTTTAATTAATAATCTCAAATTTATTGGAGCTTGGAATTATAGGTCCATAGATCCCCATAGCGGCTCTATCAACACTGTTCAAGGTAAGAGTTGATATGAAGGAAAAAATAGTTTAAAGACATATTTAAAAAGAAATTTGTTCTTCAGGCCAAATATGCAATTATATGATAATAGTGATTAATTAATTAATTACAAATTAATTATAGTTAACAAAATTAATTAATATTTAATTATTGTATAATTTTCGAAATTATATTAAATAATTAAATTAATTTTGAAATTTAATTAAATAATAAATTGATTATAATTTTTGAAATTATAATAAATTAAATATTTATTTTCGATAATATTGGATTTAATTAATTGGTAGAATTAATTAAATATCTTTATTTGAGTGGGAGATAATAATTCGATAAGTTCAAAATTGGATTTGAATTTAAAAGATTAATATTTATTCAAATAATTAATTATATTTTATAATTAATTTAAATTTGAATTCAAATTTAAATTAGTTATCAGGTTGTTAGATCTTATCTGACAAATTAATTTGAATAAATAATTAAATAAAAATTGAAAAACCAACATCCCTAAAAATATGGATGCTACACGTGCACACACAGTCCATGGACTGTGTGTGGCGTGTAGGACTATTTTCAGGGATTGGATTTTTATTTTTATTTATTTATTTAATTAATTAATTAATAATTAAAAAAAATTAGTTTTTTGGATTTTTTCATTAATAGAATAATTAATTAATTAATTAAAAAGTAAATTGTAAGTTGGTTACAGATTTATTTTTTAAATTTGAATATTTTCTTTTAAGTATGACTAATTAGAAAATTTTTAGATATCTGAAAAAAAAAACTCAGCCTATTCAGTCTGTGAAAAATAGAACGATAGTTTTCTCTCCCTGAAAAATAAAGAACCAATTCTCAGGCATATTCTCTTGATCTCATGTGTTGAGTACATCAAGTAGAATCACAAATAAACTATCATTCATTCTCTAAGTGCCCACACACTTCTTGAGGTGTAGAGAACGCTTTGGAAGATCTTGGTGTGAGTGCTAAGGAGCAGCTTGGATAGGAAGATCATTCTAAATACGAAATGATAGCAAGGATACTTGATCGGCTTCAAGAGGTATGATTTCTATTATTATCTTGCTTATGATTAATGTATATATATATATATTAATGGATCCGCATATTTAAAGGTAGTTTAAATATGTTACAAAATTTTGTTGTACACTGGGCCAACCCCACCACCATTCCGCTGCGTATTAGGAAACTCATTCCTAATAAAACTAACATAAGATTTAGATTTGATTTCCATCTTATAAAATTATCTCCATTAAGTTTTTCTAGTTATAGTACTGCAGTTATTGGATTGCCACCATTCGAAATAAATAAAAAACAATAATATTATCATTTGAAAAATATATCAATGTTTTGGAAAGTAAACATGATGCATAAATGCAACAATTAAAACACATAAATTAACATTTACTTTTCCACGATAAAACTACCCAACAAATAAAATGTCGCCTTAGAGTTGGTCAAGTTAAATTCAGATAACTTATAAGACAATCTTATCTTTATAATTTAAGACTTTAAATAACCCTTTATTTTCTCTTTTAAATATAAAGTATTGCTGGTTTGGTCAAGATGCAATTCTCCACCGCAAAAGCTTAATTACATCTCTGTAAGTGTAACCCATTATTTCGGATTTCATGACTTAACTTAGAGAGTGTCGTCTTAGGGTTAGTCAAGCCTAAAATACATCACTTCATCCTATATTCATAAGAAGCCAACCTTGGTATTGATATGTCTAGAATACTTTTTTAGGGAGATGGAAGCAAAGCCGCCTCGAGGTCCTATTCATATCTCACGGTGTTGTACTAATAATAGAGATCATAGGTCACATTGAGATGTTCACCTTCTGCCACTTACTATTTTAAATCAAATGTGTTTTATTAAACTAATCAATTAATTCCAAATTAAATACTAATTTATTAATAACCCTATGAATGTAATTAATTACAAAAAAACATAATTATAAAAGAGTCGGTTTCTATAATTAATGTGATCTAAATTATTTCCCACTGCATTCATCTAACTTTACTGAAATTCTTTTTACATAAAGTTGGTTATCTTAAAAGCCTATAAAAATAAAATTATTGCCTTTATTATGGTGTGAGTTACCAAGTTTTAACTATTAATACTTAGTTGTTTACATGCAATTGATTATACCAAAAACAATTCATATAAACAAATAGGACAATCCTAGATAATCATGTTTCTAAAAAATGCATGATTAATGAGAAATTGTGTGGGGTTTCATGAATGGCATGTAATTGACTAATGCATAATAATGTTATCAATCAAACATCAATGAATATTTATTTAAATAAATATAATAAATAAATAAACAATAAATGATGAATTGAGTACTAATGGGTATTTCTAAGATTTACAACTCTTTGAAAAAATTAGAAATAAAATTGCAATCTAAGCCTATGTAGCTTTCAAGACTCTCCAAGAATGCTCTTCCTCTCCTTTAGGCTTTCTTACTAATCTTTAGGAACTTTGTTTTGCCCAACTTATTAATTAGAAATAAATTTTATAATTAATTTATTTAATTAAAACTAACTTTTAATTAAATAATCTAAGTGGATTAGGCTATTACCAACATATTGGGGCTGAACCACTATAAAAATTGCGTGTGTTATTTACTTTCTTTATAAAACCGTCTGTGTCGTTTAATTTCTCTTGAAGGCTTTATCATTTTTGACGTTCTCACGTCGTTGGTCAAAAACGTAGTCAACAACTGATTAAACAAAATTATTTGAATTCAAAATTCAAATCCCAAGGATAAAATCTCTTATGCTAGGCGCCACACACTGTACTGTAAAGTGTGTGTCACCTAGCTCTATTAGGATTGCCATAATTTTCTCATTTGTTTATTTGATCAACTTTTAAGGCAAGATATTTATTCCAACATTAATATAAGTTTTAAATTAAATAAATATCATATTATAAATAAGATATTTATTATTTTCTCTCTTTATATTAATCCAAACAAGATTAATATTAATTTTAACATATAATTTTTCAAAATAAAAATTATATAGTTAAATAATTAATTAATTCACAATTAATCAATTACCCATAATTATCAAATAATTATTTCCTTGCCTTGGAAAATTAATTCCTTTGCAATTTAGTCATTTCTCTTAACAAATCTTTCTTTTGACATCCTTACCCTTGACAGTGTAGGACAGATGTGATCTGGGGACCATGGACCTATAATACGAAGCTCCAATAAACTAGATTATTAATTAAACTCTTTAATATAATAATCTTATTTATTAATTCCATGATTATTCCACTGTAAATATGGAATTACACTCAAAGTATTTATAGAATTATATTTACAGAGTTTTCTCTAGTAGTCCATTGTTATAATCAATATATGTAGTTTTGTCCTCCATTATTGGTTCAATAATTAGAGCTGGTCAAAATTACTGTTTTACCCTTCTAATTACTTCTTGATCCTTAAGTACCATTAACTCATTAGCATAAAATTAATCTATAATTAATTATAGATTTGAGCTCAATAACTATTCAGTTCCATACTCAACCCTTAAGGGAACCAATATTCGATCCGTTAAGAAAACATGGATTCCAATATTGTAATTTATGTTCCCAGCCATCCATGATATTGAATCTCCAAAACAAAAGTCATTAGCCTCATTATTCTAAGAGACCTTATTGAGTGAATAAAAAAAATCCAATAAACATAAAATGGAGTTCATGAATACTCAAGATTTAGACTGATCTACAAATGATCATCTATTATGACGAGAATTAAATCTTTACGTCAAACGACAAGTTTATAAAGATAATTAATTCTCAATAGATTCCTTACTTTAATATGTTATTTACTATTTTATTCATGATATATGTTCTTAATTCTCTCGTGCTAATACAAGATCATATTCTCATGAATGAATAGGGAATTTTATTGGTATTATTATATAATTAATTCGAACAATAATTATAACATTCAAATATAATAAAATTTTACTTTTATTTAAAAACCAATAAAATATCTTTACATGCTTCTAGGGCATTAATCCTAACAGAATTGACTTGCGTCAGTTGTACGCGAAGAGTGGAAATTTCATCATCAACTTGCATTGATGACGATGGAACATTGTTAGAGTCAGTTATTCAACCATCTCCTCTAAAACTACTTTGCTGCGCGATTTGATGTTTTGGACATAGTCATTTTCTAGAAAAGTAGCATCTATGGAAGTAAACTCTTTCTTTTCTGAATGACTATAGAAAAGTCCACCTTGAGTTCCTTTAGGATAGCCAACAAATATGCAAACTTCAGTTCGCAGTTCTAGCTTTCATTCCTTTTTCCTCAGAACGTGGGCGGGACACCCCAAAATTCTATAATGGCGTAAACTAGGTTCATGACCATTCCAGTGTTCTAAATGTGTTTTGGGGATTGATTTGGACGGCACAACATTTAGAATGTTGTTTGCAGTTTCAATTGCATGTCCCCAGAATGAAGTTGGCAGAGTTGAGTAACTAAGCATGAATCTAACCATTTCTAATAAAGTTTTGTTCCGGCATTCCGCTACACCATTTTGTTGCGGAGTACTCGTGGCAGTAAGTTGAGATAAAATCCCAAGTTCAATTAAATGATCTTGGAACTGCATATCCAAATATTCTCCACCCCTATCAAATCGCAAGATCTTTAACATTTTACCTAATTGGTTCTGAGCCATAGCTAGGAATTCCTAAGACGTTTAAAATGTTTCTAATTTCCTATGCATTAGGTAAAGACATGAGTATCTAGAGTAACTATCAATGAAAGTGACGAAATACTCAAAACCACCACTGACGTTCACATTTAGAGGTCCACATACATTTGAATGTGCTATTCCAAGTGGTTCTTTGGCCCTATCACCCTTTGCAGAGAATGGATGCTTTGTCAGTTTGCCTTCTAGAAATGATTCACAGACAAGTAATTCACCTAAGGTGAGTTCCCTCAAAGGCCTGTCCTTTGAGCCTTTGAATCCTATCATAGCCAATGTGACCTAGTCTCAAATACCATAAATACGTCATGTTATCGTTATCGTTCTTTTGACATTTATCGGTCCTAGGTTTAGCTACTTTGAATAATTCATTATTAAATGTGAGAGGTTCATCAAGTCGTAGAATATAAAGCTTGTTTTCCAAATATGCAATACACAATTGTGATCCATTGAAAGAAATAGATATATTCGAAATTGTAAAAGTCATAACAAATTGTTCTGATTGCAACATGGAAAGTAAAATTAAATTTCTACTAAAATTCAGAATAAAATATACATCATTTAAAATTAAATATTTATTTCTGAACTTCAGGCGAGCTCTTTCTCTAGCTTAGACCGCAACGAACGCTCCGTTACCAACTCTAAGCTTTAAGCCCCCTTCATCTACCTCCTCCCACGATTCAAGAAGTTGTAAAGAATTACAAACATGGTTAGTAGATCTAGAAGCGATAATCCAAACAGATTTATCATTCTCTAAACACACATGTTTCTAAGATAAATGAACTACAATCATTACCTTTGTTTTTCGTTGCTAGAAACTTGGGCCAATCATGTTTCCAATGCCTTTTCTCAATGCAGTGAAAGTATTTACATTTACCTTTCTTGTTCTTCTTTTTGTTTCCCTTAGGCGTCTGTGCATCTGGTTGCGCACTCGTCTTTGCAGCCTTTGTAGGCTTGGGGTTGGTGTTATGTCCACCCTTCTTCTTGTTTCCAGCTTACGAAGATGAAGCTTGGTTCGCTTCAGCCTTAGCTGGATCAACAGCAACACCAGTGGTCTTCTTTTTCTCCTCCCTTACTCGGTCCACCCATGATAGACTAGAAAGTATGAAGCTCATTCATGAGCTGCATCAGACCATAATCAAGTTTATTCAACACATAGTTGGTGGTGAACGGTAGGAAAGTTGGAGAGAGACTGTTGAGGATTAAGCTGACTTGAGTTTCCTCATCTATTGTAGCTCCATCCAATTCAAATTCCTAAAATTAGTTCGTCATCTTGATCAGGTGATCACAAACGTGCTGAGACGGTGCCATCCGAGCATTGGCATACTACTTGGTGACCTCAAAATGAGTCTGCACTGACTTTTCCCTGAACATGTCTTGGAGTTGATCCATGATTTCGTAGGTCATCTCAACATTCCCCATCTTTATCTTGAGTGTGTTGACCATACTAGTCAATGATGCCTGCCAACGCTCGTATTTGTCTCTTACAGACTTGGTAGCTCCTTCAGCTGGAACTTCCGGGGATTCCTCAGTCATGACGAACTTGAAGTTGCCACCAATCAACACAATGTTGATATTTTGCTTCCACTTAAGGAAGTTTTCTCTAGTGAGTTTCTCCATCGATAATTGAGAAAGGATGGGAGCAGACAAAACCATAATTAAAACTACAAATAATAAATAAAACAGAAATCAATCACTTTTGCTTAATAAAACATCTATTCACACAAATTTTAAGAAATAACACAGCATATACCAAATATATGTAAGATATGAGAAAAAATACCAAAAACTATCATATCTTTAAGTTTTTAACTAATCTATGATATCCTTGTCCTGGTTGGCGAGAGCAAAAAAATACCACTAGTTAAATAGAGTTGTAAACTCATTTCATAATATACACCATTATTAACAACCTATTATTCGATCAAAATAAGAAAACACAATTTCTTATTTTATGAGCTAGCCCCACGATTTCGATAATCATAGATTTAGTCATAGTAGTCACCGTTGGGGCGAGTCTATTAGAATTTGACCTATAATTATCTACCTTTCGAAATCTAACCTTGTCAAAATAACTAATGAACACCTTCCGTAGGGGGACGAATCAAAGCGTCTCAAGGTCCCATTAAGCTACTGACATTGTTAAATTAATAGTGGAGATCGAATATAATTCTTAAAACAAGCTTATTATATAATTAAGTGAAGTATTTTTTATTATTATTTTTTCAAAAATTAATGACTAAGGTTCTTCAATAATTAATTTGTAAAATAAATTTTAAAACCAAAGTCCTATAATTTTCTATTAATTCTAAAGTACAAATTCAATTAAATTATAATTAATTTGTTGCTAATCAATTATTAGGTTCAACTATCTAGAAAAAAAATAAACTTAAGACAATTAAGTCCAACACAGGTAAATAGGCCTTAACAATTAAGTTTGCATGGAGGAGGGCTGAGTTTAGTATGTCATACCCACTACTAAGACCCTCTAACTTTGACACAAGGCCTAAAAGACAGGAATTTAAACCTCCGTTTTATTAGTTGTTATTAATTGACTAGACTCATTATAATCATGCAAAGAAATGAGCCTTCACAAGTGGAATCACCCACAGGAGAGGATTTAAAATTTACATTTTCTAATGGGCCCAAATAAAACCTATCACTTTATGAATATTTTTATTTGGCATCCAAAATCACACATATATATATCCAAACATATGGGCCACTATATGCTTCTAAGCCCAATTACAAAAAATCACATATAATTCACATATATGTCATATAATTGAATATCCTAATCATGTTACTAAATGAGCAATATCTATTTGTTTATGCAAAAATATCACAATTTATCACATTTACAAAAATACTATAATTAATTAATCTAGAATTTATCTACACAAAATTCATAATTAATTACAATTTTGCAAAAATAATTAAGTCATTTTAAATAAAATCCATCAACAATTAACTAAGTTAATTTGGATTTTATTTATCAATAATGAACTAAATCATGTTATTTTAGGAAATATATTAAATTAATAAAATTAAATTTAATATCTATGGGATATTTGATTAAAAATCAATATCTAATTTTATTATAACAATAATCAATTTTATGAACATGGTTATAAAAAAAGATAATTTAAAAAATTGAATTAATTTAACAATATAAATTAATAAAAAGATAATATTTAAAATTAAAATATTTTTGGCAAAAATTTTTTTTGGTGAAAAAAGCCTATGGATCCGTACGGACGGTGTTGACGCCGATTTTCGTCAACTTAAAAATGAAGAGCAATTAAACAAAATACCAGAAGAGGCAAACAATAAAAGACACGATTTTTACGTGGTTCAGCAGTTAAAATCTGCCTAGTCCACGAGTCGATATTATTCAATGCTGGAATTCTCTCAAAGCTCTTGGAAGCAATTTAACAGAGTATTCCCCTAATACAAATTTCTCCGTCCTTTCCAAGTGAATAACACCAGTCTATTTATAGTCTGGTTTACAGAATATCTCCCCTCACATTTCGGGGGAGTTATTATTCAAATCGCAAATTAAATATAATTAAATGCATATAATTATACAATACGCGCATAAATCCCATGATATTCGGGATTTATTAACATATTACAACCAATCCCATATATATAGGGATATTCAAATAGTAACTACGTTCACATGTGTCTGTTGACCTCGAATAATAAAATGCTTCCGAGATCGACCATCCACCACGAGCTCACCAACTTGGTTTGCCTCGGTCTTAGCGAGAGACTTTATCGAGATCATCCCTCCCCAAGCTCATAATGCATGAGCTCGAGTTGTCTTGTCTAATGGTAGAAATTGAACCAGGAGATTTATACAAGTGAAACCCCCTTTTCATTATAGCCTGAAGTCGACTTATAGCCTCAGAACCTCTTCGAGATCACGTAACTCCGAGCTCACCAATTCCGACGTCACCGTTTTAATACTCAGCGAGACCGTCCTTGACTTTCTCATTACAGCTGACTATATGATGAATATGCTTATTCCGAGCTTACACTTTACGAGCCTGACTATCGAGATCAAAATTTCTATTCTCGAAATTTTGGTGTAACAGACGTTGTACGACCCAAGGGTCCCCGGCGAATTTTTACTGTGTGCCCGACACACAAAATGCCCAATCAGTTCCAATTTTTAAAAAAAAATTATGTGCAGCTTTTCAATCCTAAAACCAACAAAAAGTTGCAACAAATACACATAAACACAATATGCTTCATACTAAAACAAAATCCAATCAATTATGCAAAACATATCTCAAAATTCATTAAACATATTCATGAATGAAAATATTGATTACCAAGGCTCTTAGGCTAGTTGTTAGGAATATATTTTACAGGATCATATATATTTTAATGTATGTTTCATACGTTAAACAAATTAACATATAAAACAACCTAGAAATATGTTTCTAATGAATTTCATAAAGTAAATCAAATAATATAGTTTAAGAATCTTACTTTTATGCAGCAAATATTGAGACTCCTTCCTTCACTCTCTCTAACCCCTGTTCCTTTATGTCGCATAGTAATAACAAGAGAGTGAACTAGATCTTCAAACTTCACAGTTTTCCACAATTTCCTTTGATCACCTAGACTAGGGTAGGCAATTCTCAACACATGAGATGAGAAAATTATGAAGAAGAAGAGAGTAGTGATGGGCAGCTACAATATGTCTCTTTTGAGTCTAGGTTTTTGCTTAATCACACTTCCATGACAATCCTATACTTAAGTCCCTATTTATAGCAATATTTTAGGGTTAATTTAATTTAATTTAATTAAACAATTAAAACAATAGCTTAAAAATCCCTATATGGCTGAATATTAGATATTTTGCCAAGACTTGGGATTTTTCCATTTTTAAATTCAAAGCATAAAAGTCATTTGAATTCAAATACTATTATTTTCTATAATTATATAATAAAACAAAACTCTTATTAATTAATTAATTAATTATAATATAATAAATATTATAAACAGATTTCGTATCCGTTTTCTTAAAACTTTATATATAATTATAATTATATTTAAATAATAAACAATTAATTAATTAAATTATTTATTCAAATTAACTAATTATAATTTGAATATTGATTTAATATCATTTATCAATCTGATACCAATTTGTCATAATTAATAAATTTACCCGAAATTCTCTTTTCTTCTCAAAATTCCACATCTTAGTAAAATTGTCCAAAATTGACACAAAACACTTTTCACAATCTTAATTGATAATTAAATCAATTAATTGAGACTATTTAGATTACTTAATCAAAGGCATTGTGGGGACCATGGACCCATGAATTCAAACTCGAATAAGTTACTGTAAAATTATTATCGAATATGTTCACTACCTTATTAATTCCTCATGACTCCACTAAAGACTCAGAATTGCACTCTTGAACTCATAGAACACTTTACACTTAAAGTAAATACGTTATTCATTGTACAACCATAATTTATCATTCAATCCTCTATAAATGATCTACAACTGAGTCAGGTACAAATTACCATTATACCCTTTATTGTTTTTTATCATTAAATACTGCTAAGTTGCTTGTAAATGATATTTCTATGAGCATTAATCACAAAAATGAGTACTCAATCATTTAACTCGTTGAACCAAGCTATAAGGTGATCATCATTTCACTTCTTGCTAGAAGCTATAGATGTTCATATTTATGATTAACACTCTCACTCAATTATACTACCAAGTCCGCAAGATGTAAGTATGGGCTAGTCCATAGGGTAAGTTGGTAACGAACAAATTAAAGGACTTGAAAAATACAATCAGTCAGAATACTAACCATTATGAATTGAGATTGAATTGACATATGGTAACCTTTATGATATGACTATATTAGATAATAATTGTACATTTACTTATCTATCTAAAGTCAATATCGGTTCAATCTGATGTAACAAATACATCTGATCTTATCCACTTTGCTAATGTTCTGGAAAGAACATAACACTACAATGTGTAAGTAGATCATCGTTGGGAATTGTGCCCTGAAATCATATGTAGTAGACATTATTTTAAGAAATAAATAAATAAATTGAATTTGTTATGCATATATTTTATGGACTATATTATGTAAATATAAAAAAAAATCCTCTAAGTTCATATATGTGATCTCAAACACGTATTGGTACGTGAGGATTGTGTTTGAGATAAATGAACTTGAATTATTCGCAGTAAAATAAAGTTAATGAATCTTTAGATTAATTACTGCAAGTACGGTCCACTAGTATTATGAATACATGTGATCTAGATCGGGATTACTAGTGTAGTAGGACACTTTAATGGAGGTACTTTGTATATTAAAGAATATATAGAACTGGACGAAATATGTTTATTAATACTTAGTTAAATATCATTTCGAAGTATTACTTAAATCTATCAACTGATGATCGTATACAAACAGATCTCAATCCTGAAGTTACTATGAAATCCTGTTTATGTTATATGAGTTATTTGATTCACTCATTAGGGTTTGTCAAAATGATCAGGCTATAAACTTTTGTTTTGGAAACTCATTAATGTAAATGGCTGAGGACATAGTATACATATATGAAATCTATGTCTTCTTGGAAGAGATTGAATAATGGTTCTTTTAAGGGTGGACTTTTGGGACTGAAAGGTTATTGAGCTCAAATTCATAATTTAGTTATGAATTAACATTCACTAGTAAAGTCAATGACACTTACGGAAACAAAATATAATTAAAAGGGTAAAACAGTAATTTTATTCCCGATTAATTATGAACCATTATTATAGGGTTAATTTGTATGTAATGATTATATCAATGGACGCTTTATGATTATAAAGTACTCAGTAAATGAAATGTCTATAATTACAATAGTGCAGTCTCATATTTATAGTGGAGTAATCATGAGATTAATAAATTAAGATTATTTAATTAAAGAGTTTAATTAGTAATCTCAAATTTATTGGAGCTTGGAATTATAGGTCCATAGGTCCCCACAACGGCTCTATCAATACTATTCAAGGCAAGAGTTGATATAAAGGGAAAAATGGTTGAAAGACATATTTAAGAAGAAATTTGTTCTTTGGGTCAAATATGCAATTATGTGATAATAGGGATTAATTAATTAATTACAAATTAGTTGTAATTAACAAAATTAATTAATATTTAATTATTATGTAATTTTTGAAATGATATTAAATAATTAAATTTATTTTTGAAATTATATTAAATAATTAATTAATTATAATTTTCAAAATTATAATAAATTAAATATTTAATTTCAAATTTTAAATTAGTTTTAATTAATTGGTAGAATTAATTAATTATATTAATTTGAGTGGGAGATAATAATCTGATAAGTTCAAATTAGATTTGAATTTAAAAGATTGATATTTATTCAAATAATTAATTATATTTGATAATTAGTTAAAAAGATAATTAATTCAAATTTGAATTAATTATCAGGTTGTTGAATTTTTATCTGATAAGATAGTTTGAATAAATAATTAAATAATTATGAAAAAATCAAATATCCCTAAAATATAAGGTGGTACATGACACACAATCCATGGACTGTGTGTGGCGAGTACTACACAGTTTTTCAGAAGTTAGTTTTTGGATATTTAATTAATTAATTAATGGAAACTTCAAAAGTTAGTTTTTGGATATTTTAATTAATGAGATAATTAATTAATTAAAAGATAAATTGTAAATTGGTTACATATTTTTTTTAAATTTAAATATTTTCTATTTAAGTTGGACTTATCAGAAAATAAGGAGAGACTCTGTTATTCACTCTAAAAGAAAAGAACGATAATTTTCTATCTCTTTCTGATAAAGATGAAGAACCAATCTCAGGCCTATTTTATTGATCTCATGTGTTGAGCATATCAAGTAGAATCAGAAATTAACTATCATTTATTCTCTAAGTGCCCACACACTTCTTGGGGTGTATGGAACGTTGTGGAAGATCTTGGTGTGAGTATCTGGGAGCAGCTTGGATAGGAAGTTCGTTCAAATTACGAAAGATAGCAAGGACACTTGATAGGTATCAAGAGGTATGTTTTCTATTCTTTTCTTGCTTATGATTAATGTATGTATATTAATGGATTCGCATATTTGAAGGTAGTTTAAATATGTTACAAAAAAAATTTTGTACATTGGGCCATCCCACCACCATTCTGCTGCATATTAGGAAACTCGTTCCTAACAATCATATCATAGATTGACAAGTCAGTGTAAATCTTGTGCACTAACTAATCTTGGAACTAGCTTATTCTGAACATATAATTATATTTATATTCCACAGTGATTACGTCACTATAAATATGATTAGTTTTATGCTCGGGATTTAATAGAAGTTTACATTAAGCAAATAATCTTGAAAATAAAACATGTGAGCAAAGTAATTGACCAAGTCAAAAATAATTTCTATTCTTTTATTGATAATAAAATGAGATTACAAAGAAATTAAGTTTTAATTATGGCATAAAACACTAGCACATCGTAGTTGTCAAGTTGTCAACCCATCAATAGGAAATCCAAAAGAAGGTGAGAAGACTAAGTGAAATTATAAAAGGCATAAGGAGAAAGAAAGTTGAAGTGAGGCAAGTGTTAGACAAATAAATTCCATTTTTAGTAATTACCAAATTAATTAAACTATGTGAATTAATTAAAGTGTAGAATGGTAATTAACTGTTTACACAGATTGCAGTTCTGTCAGGACAGAATCCGAACTTGTCACTACAGAAACTGAACACAATAAAAAGACAGTGCAAAACAATAAGGAACACAACGAATCTTTACAAGGTTCAGAAACCCTTTCGGATAACCTACTCCTTGGGGCCACGCCCAGAGAATAAAATCAATTAATAAAGAATCACAAGTACAAAATATTGACTTAAAAAAAACAAGACTCCCTCTTGAGATTTGCTGCAACTTTGTTGTACTTCTCTTCACTAATCTGATCTTGATTGAAACGCTCAACCACTTGAACTCCCTTCAATGGCCAGCGAGTTCTTGCATCCTCCCGACACAATGCTTGTAAAAATCTTCCCCCGAAGACTATAAAAGTTGTGTTCAAATTACATTGTGTATTCACTCATGAACATGGTATAAACTCACCACAAAATTCAAACACTCATATTTCTACAAGATCACGTGAATACTATGATCTTGAATACAAATAAGGAACTTTCACAAATATTACAATACACTCACAAATTATGCACCTAAGAGTTCACTTTTCTCACTGCCTTTAGAGCCCTATTTATAGAGTCATTTTTCGTGCTCATAAAGGTTGAGAAAGAATCTCCTAATAAAGGCAAGAATAATTGAAGATATTCTTGATTGATGAAGAGTTGCCTTTTTTAGAAGATGCTGATCCAACAGATACGATTTTGGTGGGGACAGCTCAGACCTGTGTCGGATCAAAAACATGCTCATAAAGGAAAGAATAATTAATGACATTAAAGATTCAGTTTCCTGAATGTCAATTCTTGAGCTGCACGAAAATATACAATGAAATATTTCATAAATGACTTTGGGTAAGTACCGAATATTTGCAAGATATAACTTCCCTTTATAATCAAATTGAGACAATATCAATCTAAATAAGGAAGCTAATATAATCCGAAATTAACAAAAAGGGAAAGTGAATTTCCGAAAATCACAATAAAGGGAAACATAAATTGATCTTTTAATTAAAAAGATATTTCTATAAAATATGCCAATTTTAGGATTTACAATCTCCCCCTTTGGAAATTTTATAGACAAAGCATATCTATTTTTAAAAGATCCCTGCAAAATACAAGTAAGTGCTTAAAATAACAAGAGTCACAAAATGACTCCCCCTGCCAAAATGAACCAAAGCACAAGATAAAACTGTTAACAAAAACCAATGAGAAACAGCAGGTCAAACAACATAATCAAAATACCAAAAATAGAGTTACTCTCTCTCCCCCTCATTGTCTAAGAAAATGCCAAAGAATAAAGGAAATGAAACCAAAAGAAGGACACAGCTAGTGTTCTTTTACATTTATCAAAAGCAAATAAAAAAAGATCGAAAGGAACTGTAGCCATCATGGAGCAGGAGAGGTGGATGCACTGATAATGGCCAACAAAGTAAGAATTTGGCACTGAGTGTCCTCCATGAGAGTGAACCTGTCATAAAGACTTGTAATTCCTATCTGGACAGAAGCGAGATCAGTCTGGACAGCAGGAGTGTCAGTCACAACATTGCCAGAACCAGAACCAGCCAGATTAATGTCTTTGACCTTTTGAGCTGTGGACGGAGCATGGTCATCTTTGATAGTGTAGGTAGGACCAACCAAAGGAGAAGTCAAGGTCTCATGGGACTTCTTCAAAGGACGCTGAGAGTCCAAAAGTTTGTAAATGACTTGTGGAAACATCAAGTGTTGGCCCTTGCATTTGGCACCACTCAAGGACATGATTTGATAAAAAATAATAGTAGCAAGATCAATGGCGACTCCAGTCCTAATTTTGAACAATAGAAAAGCCATGTCTTGAGTGATGGTGGAGGAATGAGTGGTAGGCATCCAATTAAACATGGTGAATTTGAAAAGAACACCATAATAGTGAGTGAGATCTGAGACTCGTAGAGAGGTGCTTGGTTCCCACACCATAGCTTGACCAACCAACTTAGAAAACACTTGATCCTTTGCAAACTCAATAGAATCATCAATCTCAGCAGGAACGAGATTGAGGGCTTTAGCAATTTCAGAAGGACCAAACTTATACCAATGTCTCCTAACATACACTTTATGAAACATAAAAGAAGACTGGTCTAATAATTCATCATTCAAATTTGCATAAAATTCTTTAACAACCCGAGGCACAAACCCAGACAAGGAACGCAACCAAACCCTTTCCTCTAAGGTAAGTAAAACCCCAAAAACACGATGAGGAGCAAAAAGGAAATTACACTCACTAATAAAGTGACGATGCTCATAAAATTGCATGTTCTTCTCATTATCATTAAAACAGAAAGTAGGAGAATGAACTTTGAAAGAACCTGAGGTATGGACAGGAGCACCTTTTTGTTTAGGGAGTTTGGAAGAAAATTCGGGAAATGCCAATGGTGTGGTGCCTTTTGGGTCAGATGCAACAAGAGAGGCTTTTGATTGGTCTTCTTCAGATTCAGTCCCCTCCACCAAATCATCAAGAGGAACATCAGGATTTGGCTCGGTCAAGGAAGGGTCCAACTCAGGCTGAGAGTCTTCTGTTTCAGGAGAAACATCCTCCGATGAGGTGCAAGGAGGTGGGTTGATTTTTTCCTTCAATTTAAATCAGGATAAAGGAGATGAATTAGAGATGGAGCTAGTACCTTTTGTTGGAGCCACTTTGGCCTTCTTGCCTTTCTTTGTTCTAGCAGCTTTGGTCTTGCGTTTGCCCTTTCCCTTTCCCTTGGGGGTCAAAACATCAAGAGATAACAACGATTTAGAATCATGATCAGATGGATCAGACACAACTTCAATGGAGATTGATTGGGAATGACTTGTGGCCAAGGCAGGTTTGGCTTTTATTTGACCTTCGGAAGAGGCGAGTGGAACCACCGAGGCTTGGATTGGCTGAGCATCCAGGTTGGGAAAAGTAACTCCTTTACTTGAAGCTCCAAGAACGGTAGTTCCTATAGGACCCGAAAGAGCAAGAACCTTCTTTCTTGCAGTGTTTTAGAGCAAGAAAACACTGAGTATGAAACAACCAAAGTGAATCCGAATATATAGAGTATTCGGTGCACAAATGAGGCAAGTTCAAAAATGAGTAACCAAATTTTATGTGATAAATGCCAAAATATCTCCTTTTAAAACAAATTCTTTCACACCTCAAAATTGGAAACTTTTTGAATATTTTAGAATGTATTGAGATAAAACAAATAAATTGCATCAATTAATTATTCAAACCCTTTTTTTTTTTAAAAAAAAAAAGAACACGGTTCAAAGCATATTTTATTTTATCATTATTTTTTTTATTTAAAAAATTGCTGAAAATAGAATGTAAATTGCCATACCATATGTGTCCATGTAAATGCCAAGTCCTGTTCAAAAGAAACAAGATAACCATATTTTTCACAAATTAGAGAAATGAGTTATAATTCAAATACTAAGTGACCATAATTCGAAAAATATACCAATCACAAAACATATTTGAATCAATTAATTATATGTATGAGTCTTACAACCATCTTACACAGTCTAGTCATCAGGCATGTGTGTGTGCATGTGTAATCAATTTGGCGTTTCTTTTTTGGCCTTTTAAAGCTAGGGTCATTGCCCATATTTGGCGATTGTAGCCTTTTTCAAATTGTAACCATAATGGAGGCTATAACTCTTATACTGATGGTAGCCCTTTACACTAGTAGCGTATCCTCCAATATAATTGCTAATTACCTGGTACCAACTTACTCAGTGTCGGCTTTCATACATCAGTATAGGTAGCTCTTTTCCAAAATGGAACCTGAAAAAGAAACTGGATTAAGGAATGCTCATACAAACATAATGATTTGATCAAATATAAATTGGATGGTCTATAATTTTTCAAATATGGTTTTTTATTCCAAACAAAGTATAGGACTTATAACGATCATTTTCTAAAATACAAAAAATATGCTCATCAAATTTCTTCCAAACAGGACAAGAGATTTACACAAACACATATGCAAGACAAAATAATCAATTTATTGGAAATTTCAAATAAAACAAACCCCCAAGTACTTCCTGAGGGAATTAAATCTGACCGTGTCTATAGCTTTAGTAAAAATATCTGCAATTTGTTTGTAGTTTCAACATATTCTAAAATCAATGTTTTGTTTTCAACAAGTTCCCTAATAAAATGATGACGAATGTCAATATGTTTTGTGCGAGAGTGCTGAATAAGATTTTTGGAGATATTAATAGCACTTGTATTATCACAAAAAATGGTTAAAGTTTTAATATCAAACCCATAGTCTGCCAACATTTGTTTCATCCACAAAAGTTGAGTACAACAGCTTCCAACAGCAATGTACTCAGCTTCGGTTGTTGACAAGGAGATGGAGTTTTGTTTTTTACTATGCCAGGAGACCAAATTGTTTCCTAAGTAAAAACAACCACCACTTGTGCTTTTGCGATCATCAATGTTTCCTGCCCAATCTGCATCACTATAACACAAGGTTAGAATTTGTTTCTTTGGAGTACCAAATGCCTAAATCAAGATTATTATTGATGTAAAAAACAATTCTTTTTACAACAGTCACATAAGACTCCATGGGGTTCCCTTGGAAACGAGCGCACGTTCCAACACTATAACTGATGTCAGGGCGACTTGCAGTTAAGTATAGGAGACACCCAATCATACTCCTGTAAAGAGTTGGATCAACTTTCTTCCCATTCTCATCTTTAGATAATTTGACCGTAGTACCCATTGGAGTTTTAGCAGGTTTAGATGCATCGAGTCCAAATCTGATCACTAGACTTCTTGCATACTTGCTTTATGAAATGAAAATTCCCTCAACTGACTGCTTCACTTGAAGTCCTAAGAAAAAATTGAGTTCTCCTACCATGCTCATCTCAAGCTCTTCCTGCATTTGTTTCACAAATTCATGCACTAGAGAATCATTAGTAGAACTAAACACTATATCATCAACATAGATTTATGCTACCATAGTATTTTCATCAATATTTTTGATAAAAAGTGTTTTTTCTACTCCCCATCTCTTGTACCCCTTTGAGACCAAAAAATGAGTTAGTCTCTCATACCAAGCCCGTGGGGCTTGTCTCAGCCCATACAAAGCTTTTTGCAACTTAAAAACATTAGGATTGTAAGGATCCTCAAACCCATTGGGTTGTTCCACATAAGCTTCTTCATTTAAAAAGGCAGATTTTACATCCATTTGGAACAATTTAAAACCAAGAACACATGAAATAGCTAGTAATAATCTTATGGATTCCAGTCTTGCAACAGGGGCAAATGTCTCATCAAAATAAATTCCTTCAACTTCAGTGTACCCCTGTGCAACTAGTTTAGCTTTATTTCTTATTATGGTCCCAAATTCATCAGTTTTATTTTTAAATATCCACTTTGTACCTATAACATTAGTATGACTCGGTCTAGGGACAAGAATCCATACCTCATTCCTTATGAATTGATCTAGCTCTTCTTGCATAACATTGATCCATGATTCATCATTTAAGGCTTCCTTCACATTTTTCAGTTCCAAAGTAGAAGTAAAACAAACAAATTGAACCAATTTACATACCTCTTTCGAGTGACCATACTCTCATCAAGATTTCCCAAAATAAGGTCAGAAGGGTGATTCTTTTTTACTTTGGTTTACGATTTTCTTTGAACAGAGTCAGAGGAAATAACTTAATTTTCCTTCTCTGTTTGCCCAGTTTTTGTTTCGACAGAATTAGTGTTTGATACATTAGTAGTGGCTGTTGTAGCCTCCGAAGGTTGTGCTGTCAGATCTGCATGTTGAAAATCAATGAGCCTGTCAATTTCCTCCTCATGGGAGTACTCGGAAAAATCTTTTAAATCATCTACAATCACATTAGCTAACTCCATAATAGTTTGGGTTCTCATATTATAAACACGATAAGCTCTACTATTGGTGGAATATCTAAGAAAAACTCCCACATTACTTTTGGCATCAAATTTGCCCAGATTCTCACGATCTCTAAGAATAGAACACAGACACCCAAATACATGAAAATCATTGACATTGGGTTTTCTACCTTTCCAGATTTCATAAGGAGTTTTATTTGTACCTGGACACAGAAAAAGACGATTAATTGTGTAACAAGCTGTATTAATTGCTTCAACCCACAATTTCTTTGTGAGTTTTTTGCTATTTAGCATAACTCTAGCCATTTCCTGCAAAGTACAATTCTTCCGTTCCACTACCCCATTTTGTTCAGGTGTTTTGGGAGCAGAAAATTCATGCAAAATTCCAAAATATTTACAATATTCATGATAAACAGAATTTTCAAACTCCTTACCATGATCACTTCGTATTCTTACAATCTTTCCAATGTTACAATTTTTTTCAACTCTAAGTCTTGTACATAGTGTTTGAAAAGCTTCAAATGTATCTGATTTTTCTCTTAAGAAATCTACTCAAGTAAATCTAGAAAAATCATCCACACATACAAAAATGTATCTCTTACCATTAATACTTTCAACTTGTATAGGACCCATGAGATCCATATGCAATAATTCTACAACATTTGAAGTATTAATATTAGATTATGCTTTATGGGAAATTTTCAACTATTTTCCCAATTGACATGATTCACACTTACCAAGTGATTCTTTACCCAGCTTGGGTATACCACGGATGAGACCTGCATTAGCAATCTTTTTCAAGTTTTTGAAATTTATATGTCCAAGTTTTTCATGCCACAAGTCAATAATA
The DNA here is from genome assembly GCF_963169125.1 of Humulus lupulus. Taxonomy (NCBI): domain Eukaryota; kingdom Viridiplantae; phylum Streptophyta; class Magnoliopsida; order Rosales; family Cannabaceae; genus Humulus; species Humulus lupulus. The sequence goes on from NC_084797.1 coordinate 27,795,933, forward strand.
TTAAAACTTGATGAAGACACATGACATGTGAATTTTTGTGTGAGTGTGTAACAATTATCCAAAGAACGAGAATCTTTTAGAACAATATCACCACTTTGATTTATAACATTACACTCATCATGCGAAAAATAAACAAGAAAACCTTGGTCACAAATTTGACTTATGTTAATTAAGTTGGCTTTCAGCCTATCAACAAGAAGCACATTTTTCAGTTTCGGTAACCCTTCAATGTTTAGAGTACCTTTACCTAAAATATTTCCTGACATTCCATCGCCAAATGTTATTACTCCACACTTCAAGGATTTGAAGTTGGTAAGTATGTTGGCATTACCTGTCATATGTCTTGAACAACTGCTATCAAAGTACCATGAACTAGATGCATGCATTTTATGACAGGTAAAGGTAGCTAAGCAAACAGAGTTAACTTTCTTGACCCATATTGTTTTTTATTTTGAATTTCTTTTGGTCAAGAATTTATTCATACTACCAAAGTGTTTAACATAATTCTTTTTAAACAAATTTAACAAAGAAAAACACTTAGGTCTTATGTGTCCTTTCATCCCACAAAAATGAAAAAATAGTACAAATTGTCCAATATTTCTTTTTGGAGAAATTTTCTTTAGTTGTAGATCTGTTAGAATAGATGACAAATTTGTGGTCTCGGCAGAGTGACTTGTTCCTGTAAAACGGTTAGTTAGCACAACAGTCGGATAATTCATAGATTTTACAAAAACCGTTTTTCTTGAGGATTCAGATCCATTATATCCTAATCCACTATATATCACCAGCCTTTTTTCCTGCAGAAAGAATATCATCAAATATTCCAAATCTAGGATTAAGCATTTTGACACTTTTTTTTGCAAAAGATCAATTTCTTTACTCAAAGAATTAATTTCATCATTTTTGGAAGCAATAATCATTTCAAGTTCTTCAACTTTTTCAACAAATTTTTTATTATTGCTAGCGATTAGACGATTCTCATAGCACACTTTCAGCCATTGATCATACATTATTTTATAAGACTCTTTCAATGACTCCTCATCTATGTCAGAATCATCAGAATCAATGTCAGAATTCTCATTATTCTGAACATAATTATTAAGGCATAACACATCTTTGTAATCAACTGAAGAGAAAACCATACATTTGTGAACAAACTTTAAGGCAACACTATTTTCCTCATCACTCTGTTCAGAGTCTTGATCACTCCACGTGGCTGTCGTGACTTTCTTTTTCTTTAAGGTATTTTTGCACACTCAGATTGAATGTGTCCAAATCCTTCACATTCCCTTCACTGAATACCCTTTTTATTAGTCTCAAAGGGTTTAGAAAAATTACCTTTTGGGTTTTTGGATATGGCCTTTTTGTTTCCCAATTTCTTTATGTATTTTTGGAAATTTTTTGTCAACAAAGCCATCTCATCATCCTCATCATTCGAACTTTCCTTCTTTTCTTTAGAAGATTTCAAGGCAATAGATTTCTCCTTGATTTCTTATGTCTTACATTTTTGTGTAATTTGTTGGTTTAGTTCAAAAGTTCGGAGTGAACCCATCAATTCTTCTACTTTTATTTTGTCCAGATCTTTTGCTTCTTCAATTGCAATTAGCTTTGTCTGAAACTTATCGGGGAGAACTCTAACAATTTTTCGAACCAAAACATTCTCTTCAAGTTTTTCGCCAAGAGCAAAATATTCGTTAGCAATATCTGACAATTTCTCATAAAATTCAGTGAGGGTTTCATTTTCAAATTTTCAAATTTTGTTGTGAGCATAACAAGCCTAGAACGCTTGACATCAGCAGTTCCTTCAAATTGAGTTTGAAGGATTTGCCAAGCATCTTTGGTTGAAACACATGAAGAAATCAATTTAATGTAACCTTCACCAACACCATTAAAAATAGCATGTAATGCTTTATTATTGTAACTGGATAGTTTATCTTCACCATCAGTCCAATCAAGTTCAGATTTTACCTTAGTCACATATCGCTTTTTGTTGGAGGAGTCCAACCACTTAAAACAGCTCTCCAAGCCTTTTCATCTTGAGATTTGATGAAGGATCTCATTCTAACTTTCCAGTATGGATAGTTCTAATCGTTGAGTAAAGGGGGGTGGGTTATGGAGCCCCCTTTTATGAAAAAAGACATTGCAAGAACAAGAACAACAAACAGAATAAACCAAGATCACACTCAGAAATGAATGACCTGCTCTGATACCAATTGAAATTCTATTTTTAGTAATTACCAAATTAATTAAACCATGTGAATTAATTAAAGTGTAGAATGGTAATTAACTGTTTACACAGATTGCAGTTCTGTCGGGATATAATCCGAACTTGTCACGACAGAAACTGAACACAATAAAAAGACAGTGCAAAACAATAAAGAACACAACGAATTTTTACAAGGTTCAAAAACCCTTTAGGATAACCTACTCCTTGGGGCCACGCCTAGAGAATAAAACCAATTAACAAAGAATCACAAGTACAAAATATTGACTTAAACAAAACAAGACTCCCTCTTGAGATTTGCCGTAACTTTGTTACACTTCTCTTCACTAATCTGATCTTGATTGAAACGCTCAACCACTTGAACTCCCTTCAATGGCCAGCGAGTGCTTGCATCCTCCCGACGCAAGGCTTGTAAAAATCTTCTCCCGAAGACTATAAAAGTTGTGTTCAAATTACATTGTGTATTCACTCATGAACATGGTATAAACTCACCACAAAATTCAAACATTCATATTTCTACAAGATCACGTGAATACTATGATCTTGAATACAAATAAGGAACTCTCACAAATATTACAATACACTCACAAATTATGCACCTAAGAGTTCACTTTTCTCACTGCCTTTAGAGCCCTATTTATAGAGTCCTTTTTCGTGCTCATAAAGGCTGAGAAAGAATCTCCTAATAAAGGCAAGAATAATTGAAGATATTCTTGATTGATGAAGAGTTGCATTTTTTAGAAGATGCTGATCCGACAGATACGATTTTGGTGGGGATAGCTCAGACCTGTGTCGGATCAAAAACATGCTAAAAAAAGAAAGAACAATTAATGACATTAAAGATTCAGTTTCCTGAATGTCAATTCTTGAGCTGCACGAAAATATACAATCAAATATTCCAGAAATGACTTTGGGTAAGAACCGAATATTTGCAAGATATAACTTCCCTTTATAATCAAATTGAGACAATATAAAGCTAAATAAGGAAACTAATATAATCCGAAATTCACAAAAAGGGAAAGTGAATTTTCGAAAATCACAATAAAGGGAAACAAAAATTTGATCTTTTAATTAAAAAGATATTTCTATAAAATATGCCAATTTTAGGATTTACATTTCATATATTAAAATTAATGTCAAACACAATTTCACCAATACTAAATTATTTAGCATAAGAGTTTATTAATTTGAGTTAGACTCATCCAAGGTTATAAGAATAACCTCTTAATTACTATCCTTTTAATTACATGTGTAACTTTGAAATTTTTTGGGTGAATTTGGAATTGCAACTGCACTCAGTAAATTTGACTAACTGAGCTGCCTACATACCCTCTTTATGAAGGATCAAGTCACTTGTAGTTCTAAATAGTTATTTTGGAAAATGAGTAGAAATTTATAGGAGTTTATGGTATTTTTTAGAAATTTATGAAATTTTGGTAGATGACCATATCATGGAATTATGTAATGCTTTGGAAGTCAGGAAAGATTCCAAGGTGAATGACACTTTTATGGATTTTTGAGAGTTGTGTTTGATATTTGAATAATTTGGGCATTCGTGATATTTGTGGTACTTATGACTATACTTAGCTTTAGAAACTAAGTTGCCTACGTATCCTTTATAGGAATCAAGTCAAACGTAGTTCAAATCGTTTGTGATATTTTATAATTTTTGAGGTTGACAACCTCACTTTGAAATTTGGGTATTCTAATTTTAGAGATGCTTTTGAGTGTTTTTGAATTTTGAGGTGAAAGACCTCTTTAAAATACCATTTTATATGGTTTTGAAGTTACTTTAGTGCACTTGTGAATTTTGAGGTAAAAGACCTCTTTTGGGATTTTTGTTGAAGTAAATGACCTCTTTGAGATACCATTTAAAATAGATTTTATCATTTTAGATGTTTTAATGAGCTCATTTGGAATTTGTAAATTTTATACCATTTCACATGGTTTTAGAATTTTGTCATTTTTGTGACAATTTTATGTCTTGAAATCTCTTTATATTTTTTTTTTATCAAGAATTTGTTCTATAAAGAGATTATTTGACCAATATTTTAATTGATTATTCCAAAATTTGTAAGGAATAAATTTAAAATTTCATATCAGATAATATCTTTACTCTAAATTTCAAATTTATTTTTAAAAAATTGAAATTAGAATTTGTGAAAAAAAATCCGAGATAGATATTTATAAGATAATATCATTATTTTATATTCTAAAATTCAATTTGAATTTAGAATGTAAAGATATTATCTTTAATCTGAGATAGATAGTTATAAGATAATATCATCATTTTATATTTCAAAATTAAATTTGAATTTAGAATTTAAAAATATCATTTCTTGTTTATTTAAACCCTCTATCATACTCAACATAGTGCATTCTTCAAAGTTCTCCAAATTTGAGAGACATGATTTAATTTTGGAGAGAAAAGTATAGCTGATAAGGTCATTTTTGTATTAATGTTTGATAAGTTTTTCTATGCTTGGATGGTGTTATGATATCATTGTTTTAGTAGTTTTACCTTAGTTTCATGAGTCTACAACATATTTTCTACATTGCATTTTACAATGATAAATCTGATATTTTGATGGCAATTATTTTTTATGAATCATAGGTTGAAAAAGACTTGCTGAGATGAGGTTAAAATGAAATTTTAGGAGCATTCTGGGCTTTTGGGATTAAAGTGTTAAAGTGGAAGAAGCATACAAGCTCTTTAAGTTCGAGAATTGAAGAAATTGAAGCTAGGTCACGGCCCATAAAATTCAAGCCCCAACACTTTAATTGGAATTGACGTTACATATTGCATGTTCCAGTCAGGCTGCTGCCTGCTGAGTAGAAAAGTGAAGTTGGGCAGCTGCCCAAATTTTTCAGGTCGTTGCCTGCATGACCAGTTTTGCCTATATTCTGTTTTAGGTCGCGATGCGCAGAAAAATAGGCTACGGCTTGCGATGCTGTTTTCAGATTTTTAATTACATTTTAAATATAATTTAAAGGGGACTATAAAATATTATTAGGATTAATTGGAGATTAAGTTTTTATTACGATTTTTTAGAGAAAAATACTCAAAAGGGACTGGAGAGAAGACTACAACACTATTGTTCATAATCCCTAGTTTCCCATGTTTGAGTCATAATGACTGTTACTTTTCTTTTATGAACCAAAATTTTTTACCCTATACCTCATTGAAAACAAAAATATTTTTTTATTGTAACCCGTTGCACCATGGCTATATATATATTTTTTTTATTTTGTGGGATGGTTTGTAAAAAAAAATACTTATGGGTTATTTGTTTGGTTGTAATTTGTGTATGATCTTTATTTCTCTCCTTGAAATATAAAAAAAAAATTATTATTTGCAATGATGGAAAAAATGCATATATGCAAATTTTGCAAAAGTATAAGTGTGGGGGAAATAGTGAGATCATTATGGAAAGAAGAGTAAGAAAAAATACATATTTCTTGAATTGTATGGGAAATTTTGGGGAAAAGTTCAAAAAATGGAATTGATGTATGGTATGGTGTGATTTGAGCTTAAATGTACCTTTCTCAACTACCATTAACCTTAGCCTTACATTACAAACCTATAAAGACCTTTTGATTTTTGATCATTGTGTGTTTATATTAGTGGAGAATGATTTGTTAATGTCTATGGAGTGGATGCTTTTCATTGAAAAATATTTGGGTATATAGGGACTGATTTAAAAGAAAATGATTTGGCAAGTATGGATTAAATTTGATGCATTTGAGTTAGTGTTGTGATTAAGTGCTTATTAAATTATTTTTGAAAATCAAATGGTGAATTACATATGGAGTTGAAATTCTAAAGAGTATGAAAATTTGATTTGGTTTGGCATTTGTAACGCCTTCCTAATCAAGGACTGTTACACTGTGTACTTTAAATTGTGTCAGACTTGCTAATCAAGTCATTTGGTTATAAACATGTAACTAAGGTTAACGTCAAAGGTTAGGGTTAAAATTTTTGGTCAAAAGAACTGTCGACTTTTATTTAAAAAGTTTATACATACATGGGATCCTAAAATATTACAAGCAAACTTCTAGAAAATGTGTATAAACATCAAAATTACATACTAAGCGGCAAAATCAGGGCTATAACCCTAGTTCCTTTGAGATATCCTCGGCTGTGGTGGACGAGCAGCCGCATATGTACACGCCGCCATCGAAGCTCTCCAACCAATGGCTGGTCAAGCTTAACTTTTCATTTACCTACAACACAAAGCACCCGTGAGCCAAGGCTCAGCAAGAAAACTTAAATATGTGCATAAATAGGGGTAATAATCTACTCATATCGACACACAATCATAAATAACCGATAATTGGACCATTCTGGGGCCGCTGCCCTGAACAGTTGACCTTAGAGTCAACCCCGGGGCCCTATCTCCTAGCTATGTGACCATAGAGTCACTTGGGGCCCTCGCCCTTAGCTCTGGGTAACTAGCCATAGAGCTAGCCAAACACTTTTTTTCCATCGACCATGGGTCGGCCTACATAATAGGACGTTGCTGGTTTAGGCCTAAGCCTTTCGACCAACACGGAGCGCACTATTGTCGTCCTTGACTAATAAGTCAAGCCTTGATCCACATATTCGAATATCAATACAGAAACAAATATGGATAGGCATACCTCAACAAGACAAACACGCACACATATTAATCGTATAACATCATCAAGTAACCGTAATCATAGTAATAATCATTCTTATTCAACGGGGCCAAGCCCTAGCCACGCAAACCATGTGAACAGTCATGAAACACTTAAGCATGTATAGAATATTTAAGTATGTTTAATCAATAAATGGAACAATAACTTAATCGTAATCATTCTCAAGGGCCCAAGCCCTATTCATAATTATTATTAACAGTCGGGCCAAGCCCTAATCACATATAACAAGTATTGGGTGCAGTTTTCTTACCTCAAGTCTGAGTATAGCATAAAATAAGAACAACCCTCGAGCATGATCACAATTCTGAGCCCCTAGAGATAACCTAGTCACAACCATAATATATGATTCCATCAATAACGAGCAAATAAAGGCTTCCGAACTGAGTCCTAGCCTCCGGGACCTCGAATTCTACTAAATCGGGTAGTAGAATCGATCCCAAGCCCTAAGGAAAAGATTCTTGTCTCTAAAAACTCACCATGGCCAAAACAGCCCAGGCGGGCCGCGACCTGCCCTTGAGGGTCGCGGCACGCCCCTCAAGTCATAAGCCAAATTCAACCAAAACCATCCCAATTCCACCCTAAAACAATAATTCAATCATCATAACAATTTTAATATCTTCCCAACAACAAAACCCAACTAAAATCTAGATTAAAAACCCACCAAAAATCAAACTCTCATACTTGAGCCACAAGCTCAAGAACACCTCAAAATTTAAGGAAAATAGGGCAGAAATCAATCTAAAACAAGGATTAAGGTATTACCTTAGCTATGAATGGTGATCCCCTAGCCACAAGCTATTTAAATTCTAATCCTAAGCCTTCAATTCCTTAGTTTCCAGCCAAAATCTACTTAGTTCTTTAAGAAGTTACTTAGGGAAGCTGAGAGAGAGAGAGAGAGAGAGAGAGAGAGAGAGAGAGAGAGGGAGAGAGAGTCGGCTCAGTGAGGTGTTTAAGTGTTTATGCTTTTGTTTCGTTGAGGCTTAAATGACTTAAGCTAATCCCGAGGCTCGAGTACCAAAAACATCCCCAAGGGAAAAATGGTCAAAATCTTCAGTATTCCCTCCTAATCTCGCTAACTCCAAATATATCCTCAATCATTCATTCCCATTACCTGATAACCTAATTTAATGCCAAATACCTAAAATACCCCTTGGCTCACTCCGAGTCGGGTATTGGGTCCCGTTGCGACTTTCTCGCTAACTTGCTCCCTAGGATCATCTCGTGCCGAGTAACCCAAATAAACCCACATAATAATGTGGTCTCTCACATATAACACATATATGAACATACATACAATTATGCCTATAACGGGCCAAATTATGAAAGTTGTCCTTCTAATAAGAAACAGGCCCACATGCATATTTAATATCCCTAAACATGCATAACTACTTATATTATCATAGAACTCACATAATCACAATCAAATATATCAAATAAACATATAATTCCATATATTGCCATCTTGTCCCCCTAATCAAGGCTCTAAGCCTTATTAGGTAATTTTGGGACGTTGCAGCATTACTTATTTGTGTGATTCTCAGAGACATTCAAGCTTTTGACAAGACCTTTATCTAGTGAGTCTAGATTAGTTTGTATTATTTTTATTTTTAGTTTTGTTATTTTAGTGTTTTTCTAAGGGACTAGCAAAATTCAAGTATGGGGGAATTTGATAAGGTCATTTTTGTATTAATATTTGATACATTTTTCCATGCTTGGATTTTTTTTAACTTCGTTTCGTGAATCTACAGCATATTTTCAACATTTCATTTTATGATGATTAATCTGACATTTTGATGGCAATTGTAGTTTATGAATCATAGGTTGAAAAATATTCGCTGAGATGAGGTTAAAATGAAGTTTTAGGAGCATTCCAAGCATTTGGGATTAAAGTGTTGAAGTGGTGGAAGCATACAAGCTCTCTAAGTTCGAGAATTGAAGAAATTGAAGCTAGGTCGCGACCCATAAAATTTAGGTCGTGACACTTTAGTTGGAAGTGACGTTACAAATTGCATGTTCTAGTCAGGCCATTGCCCAGAAAAAGTAGGCCGCTGCCTGCTGTGTAGAAAAGTGAAGTTGGGTCGCTGCCCAGATTTTTCAGGCTGCGGCCCGCGTGACCAATTTTGCCTTTATTCCGTTTTAGGCTGCGGCACGCAGAAATTCAGGCCACGGCCTGCGACGCTGTTTTCAGATTTTTAATTTACAAATGTTCTTAACTGAAAACATAAGGGCTAAAACGTTAACTAAACACATAATCATAACAACTATAACATAAACAACTTACATTGGCAGTTAGATTGGAAGCTGTAACAAGGAGAACTTCATGTAAATGGACTGTTGCTCTGATATCAACTGTAATGACCCAACTATTTTTAAGACCTTGGACCATTAGATCTACTATACATAGCTACTATTTTGGGAAAGATACATAAGAAATAATATAACTTTATTAAATCACGAAATATTGTATCAAATACATAATAATAGAAAATATGGCATGGGTACCCATGGTTTAAAACATAAAACATAAATTTTAAGCTAAAGAAAATTGTTTACAAAACTAAATGCGGAAAAACATGATTTAAAAGACTAAAAATAAATAACTTCATCCTCGATCAACACACAGTCCACACATTCCATCCATCCACAACACACAAGTCAAGCTACCAAGAATCTTTCCGCCTCCGTATCTATTAACACCATAAACATGCACATAAAATCATATCATAACATATGCTATAAACATATCATAACATATACTAAAAACATATTATAACATATACTATAAACATATTATAACATATTCCATATAAGACTATACTAGTAATGGCTATTATGACATGTGATAAACCATCTACATCCTCTGTCTAATATTTGAGGTAGGTTAGATCACATGTAGTGTATGATAACCCATCTAGCTACAACAAAACCCCATTTCAATAACACATCATTATAATATTATTAAAAAAGTATTATTGTATATGAGCAACTAACACGCGGTAAGTGAAAAAAAAAAGTGCCAAAAATATGCCTAAGTCTTTTCTACAGTAGACTCCCTTTTCATCTCTTCTGTCTCATTTTCCTTCTCTCTTTCTCTTCATGCTATACCCATTTCCTGTAACGCCCCAACTCCTGGGACCGTTACGGTGTGCCTTGTAAATAGTGCTAAACTCGCTAATCGAGTCATTTGGCCAAAATTGTGATCTAAGTATGATTAGCGGTTTAGGGATTAAACATTTTGGTTAAGATGTAACGTTTCACTAGAACGTTTAACATACACATTGGGATCCCGAAAATATAAATTTCAGAGTTTATTACAGAAAATATTTACAACAGGCCGTTCTAAGCGGCAAAACAGGGTTCAACCCTAGTTCCACTTTAAACCTCGGCCGTGGCGGTCGAGCAGCTGCATATGTACACGTCATCACCTAAGCTCTCCAACTCAAGGGTGGTCCAGCTTCCTCTTGCCTTTACCTGCACCACATAGCACCCGTGAGCCGAAGCCCAGCAAGAAAACATAACACTACACATAAGCAAAATTAAATGTTTATCATTATAATCACATGGAGCATAAAGCTTCCAAACCAACGAGTGAACATCACATGATTCAAGAGGGAGAGTGGCTGTTAAATAAGTCACTAGCCTCCAAGCTCTCTTTTCTAGCGGGAGAGTGGCTGTTAAGTAAGCCACTAGCCTCCAAGCTCTGGTTCCTAGCAAGAGAGTGGCTGATAGGTAAGCCACTAGCCTTCAAGCTCTGTTTTCTAGCAAGAGAGTGGCTGATAGGTAAGCCACTAGCCTTCAAGCTCTGTTTTCTAGCAAGAGAGTGGCTGATAGGTAAGCCACTAGCCTTCAAGCTCTGTTTATTCATCGACCCTCAGGGTCGGTCAGGCATTAATGCTCCTTGAGACATTCAATGCTAGTAGTCGATTAGATCTAATCTCTGTTGGCTTGCGTGATTCACGCTAAGGCCGTTCTAACAAGTAAGTCAGCGCTTCCTGGCCTGTGTCCAGTATCACTGCCGAACCTGACAAGTAAGTCACAACTTCACAGCTGATACTAACACTTTTGTCGATCTGACTAGTTAGTCAGTTCCATACACAAGTAAGAAATGCTATCAATATGTATCATATGCCAGTTATCCAAGAATAGGGCATTCAACATGCTTACTAAACAATCATATGCAAATGGGCAAGATTGCCAAGCATTCATTATGCTAACAATGTTTACATTTAAACATTTAACATGCATCAATCATAGCCATGCATGTCATACTCAATAGCCAATCAACATGCATCATAATAGCCATGCATGTCATGCTCAATAATCAATCAACATGCATCCATAGTAGCCATGCATGTCACATATACACAGGGTGCAGTTTTCTTACCTCAAAGTCGAGCTAGAACGATTAAAAGAACGACCCTTGAGAACGATCAACTTCTAGTCCATTAGCGGTCACCTAGTCATAACCAAATATAAGACCTCATCAAAATGAGTAATTAAATACTTCCAAACCCAACCCAAGCCTCCGGAATATCAAATCCCACTCAACTAGGTAGTAGGATCGATCCTAGGCCCTTAGAGTTAAGTTCCCATCACAAAACCACCATTTAGTATTTTTTTTCCCTTAAGGGCCGCGGCCCTACATGGACCATGCCGCGGCACGCCCCCCTGACAGAGCCTCCACCACCTTCTTCAAGCTAGGGCCGCGGCGCCCAAGAACAGGGCCGCGGCCCAACTTCGCACCAGCCATTTTTCTTCATTTTTCCACTTCTAAAACCTTCCAAAAACACATCTAAACATCTCCAAATCATCAAATCAATATTACCAAACTTCTCAATGGTCCAAAACCACCAAAACCTGAAGCTCAAACCAACCAAAAACTCAACAATTCACAAAGTCCAATCCTAAGCTTAAAGACTTAAGAAACTCAAAACTTAACTCAAAAAAACAGAGCACACCTGAGTTCAAAGGCTAAAACCCACCTCAAACACAACTTTGAATCCCCTTTGATGGTTGTTATAGGTTCCCTAGCTGCCACCTTTAATCCCCTAGCTCAACACCTCCATTTGAGCTCTCAAAATTCAAGGAGAAGGATGAAGGAAAGACTTGTACGGGAAGGAAGGGAGAATGATAAAGATTGGCTCTGTTTTTCCACAGTCTTCTAATTGATACTTATCCCATGCCAAAAGACCTAAGTGCCCCTAGGTCACTAAAAGCTTCTAAACACCTCCAAGGGTAAGATCGTCATTTCAAACCAATACCGTTAATTATAATTAACGCTTCCCAATTTCCCATTAATCTCCCTATTCTCAAATACCAATAAATCATATCCCATTAACCTTTAATTCCAGGTAATGCTCTAATCATTAATATCACCCCGAGCCCCGAACTTAAGCCCGTTATGACTAGACCGAACACTTACATCTCATGATCGTCTCATGTCGAAAAGCTCGAACCAATCCACATACAATGTGGTAAAATTATATTTAATCTCAACCATGCACCCAAAATATACAATTACACCCACAGTGGCCAAATTACCAAAATGCGCTTGCATTTAAAATATAAGCCCATATGCATGCATTCTCCATCATATAATAATATAATTCACATAGACATGCATATAATCATTAAATATCATAAAAAATCAATTATGGCCCTCCCGGCCTCCTAATCAAGGTCCTAAACCTTATTAGGAAATTTGGGGCATTACATTTCCCGTCCCCTAGCTATACCCATTTCCCGTCCCCTAGCTGGAAAACAAGTAAAGACTCAAGCTAAGTTCCTGCTATACCCATTTCTACCCATTTCCTGCTATACCCATTTCCCGTCACCAGATAAGCTTGAGTCAAGTAAACAAGTGGAGCCTCGACAAAGAAAAAAAAAGGGAGCCAGCTTAAATCTCAAGATATATGGTAAAGTCAGCTTCTCTATATTTTTTTTATTTGAAATTTTGACTACATTTATCTTGAGAATCACTGCATTCACGAGCCCTGTTTGCATTAATTTAATTTTATTACTTTGTAAATCTGAAAGTTCATTCATTTTTTCAGAATATTGTGGGTTCACATTCACGAAGCATTGAAAATCTCTTTATCAAAATGAAACAAAATGGAAATTTTGGAAAAGGTTAATCTTTATTCTTTCTCTCATTCCTTTTAGACTTCTTATTGATTTTGTTTTTGACCCACTTTAATTATACGGGTGTGCTAACATTGCTTAAATAAAGTCTTCATCATTTTCAAATCTCATTTTTCTAGTCTAATAATCTATTTTTCTAGGTTTCCCAGCTTAAATTTTGTTTCATGTACTGCTTGTATTATGATTTGGTAGACAAAGTCCTTATTTGTCACTGTTATGGAACCACTTACTTCATCCCTATGGAAGCATATGTGTGCTTTATGTTTTTTTTTTATCTAAAGCTAAAATGACTGCTACAAAGGGGATACCTCCCAAAAACTATGAGCCTAGAACAATTGGCATCTAGTTATATATATATATATATACTAGTGAGATGTTGAAAGATGACGTGAAGGCTCTATGGAACCACTTTCTTTGTTGTGGACGCTTTCCATGATGATGTTTGGCAATGTAAACTCTGTATTTATGAACAGTATTTTCATTTGAACAAAGGGAAGAAATCTTGCAGTTTTATTTAAGATATTTTACTCCAATTTCTTTCTTTTGATCTCACAAGTGTACTACTTATACGGTGAATGTGTTCTTATGTGTAATACATATAAGTTGGATATATATGCTCAAATCTCTGTAACCTTCAGCTGGTTTCAGATAAGTTGATCTAAGTTTACTCTACTTTTATACCCAGAAATAATTACACACACACAACAACAAGGTTTTGTAGTTCTTGTGATATGATCCATAGCTACACTAACAGTGTAATTAGTATTTGTAGTTTTTGTAATAAAAAATCTTGTTGTTTCAATTCTTGACGAACTGAAATCAGTTCCAAGGAGGTATATGCAACTATTATGATGATGTTTTAGATGGCCCTTGTTTTGTCTCCTTCAAACGTTTTATATAAGATATATATTTATAACATAAAATAATTGAGCATGTTTGAAAATTGCATTGATAATCTTATGTGTAAAATAAATATCACATCAGAAAAGTTATTGAAAAAAACAAGAAAAAGTGGGGGTTTCTAGTTTGAAATGAGAAATGAGGCATTGTTTTAGAATGTGTGCTTTGACTTGTTTGAGACTTTGAAGTGGTGGAAGATGATAGTAACACTTCTTTCCATATATCCTCCTATGTTTTTGGCTAACAACCTTTCTAGTTTCGCTTTTAATAAATAGGTACCTATATTATTCATAAGGAGAAGCTTTTTGTTGTCCCTTGACAGGTTCATGTAATTTTTGGTAACTATATTTTTGGTAATTGATCTCTTTTTATGTAGTTCTTTAATAAAAAGGGCATTCTGAAACCTCCAGGTATCTACAAATTATAGGATTTGTGCTATGAAAAAGGTTCTCATTCAAACTAGCTATTGCAGCTAATGTTCCATTAAAATAAACCAGATTTTTTTTTTGGTAGGTGCATATTTATGTATATTTCTTGTTTAGATGCTATGGATTGCTTGTTTCTTTAATAAATGAAAGTCTTTTGTTCTCATATGTATCTGTATATGTATTTTTTATAAAAGTGATAGAATAATGGCAAGCCATCTACATGTTTTCTGCATTATATTCAGATTGAATTCAAGCACATTTCTTATAACATATGCAAATATACTTTTTTTTTAGTACGGTACCATTAACTTTAATTTATATAAATAGGTTTCTTATAACATTTGCATGAACACATACAAATATGTGCCAGGTTTTTAACTTATCAATTATTTTTATATTCTAATTTCCAGCTTTACTTTTGCTCATAAATTATCTTTTTCCAAAGATGCATCCATCTACATGAATTTTGTATTGTCCCCATATGTATTCCATTTTGTTTTTCTGAGTTTTTGTTTGTTTCTATTTCTGTGTCTGTCTGGTGGAATGTGTATGGTTTTGCATAGTAGAAAAAAACAGAAGATTTCAAAGATAAAAAGTGTGTTTGATGATGCTGATAATTTGGTGCAGTTTCTTTGGCTTCATTCTCTTATTTACCTTTATGTTTGGAAGATTTAGTTATAGTGCTTAGAAGTCTAACAACAACATAAAACTAACCAACAGCATAAAAAAACCAGCCTAAATTTCTTTTGTAAGTATAACAAGAGAAAGAATTACTTTTAAGGAATGCTCAAAGTTGGGTAGAGTTGTTGTAACTTGTTCATAACCTTTGAATTGTGTACAGTATATGTCCAACTAGACAATATCTTCCACACTAGCTGAAACAACTGCTTGGATACTGTGTACAGAGCTGTATTGCATTTTCTTTGAATCATATGTACCATTAATATTCATAAACACCCCACAAATATACACTTTGAATAAATACATCTGAAACCAAACAAATATACCCTTGAAATTTTATTGATAAAGAATAGAATACAAACTGAGGTCTCGAACAGTGACTATTTTGACAGTGTATCCACACTGTAGTAAGAGGTTGACAGGCCATGAAGCTTGCAGCAGAGTGATTCTTGATGCCTCTCACTGTGTGCATTAAAAGTCTACAAGTTTATAATCAACAGGTTCATTTAATTAGAAATTAGCTAAATAAGAAGAAAAAAAACAAACAAATTAGCATATTGGAATTAAAAATCAAGTTCTTGTCATTTCCATATACCTCTCCTTGATGATTTAGTGATAGTAAGTAATCATCAAAGGAGATCACATCTCTACCATATTTTATGGCAGCTTTCACCGCTTGATAGGTTATTGGTAAAGATCTTAGCAGAATGATTGCTTGGTTTTCCTCATCCACTTCATTCTTGGACTTTCTTGCTGCATAAATGTTAGGATCTTAATCTTCTATCCTTGATCATGAAACCTGTGTCTGATTTTGAAGGAAAACCCTTTGTTTTCCAGTTTCAAGATCCTCAAACTTTGTTACTTAATAACAATATCAGAGTAATATTAACAAACACGTAGAAAACTTAACAGAAAAATAAAACAAAGAAAGAACACAGTTTTTTAATGAGGAGAAACTTATTTATATTTATATATATGGGCCTTAGCCTTATTTAAATTAGTTGCCCAAAAAAAAAAAAAAGAACTGTTTGAAAACAATTGGAGGTTTTTTCTCAGCTTTTTTTTCTCTCTTTTCACTCTTCTTCTCTTGAGTTTTTTTTTCTTCCTCACAGTACCCAACTAGCTTTATAAGATAGCTGGAACATTTATACAGTGTGTAGGATATAACTACCAGAACTAACTTTATAAGCCAGCTTTCTAACAACACTAGAAAGATATGTTTACTCTAATTATTCCACATAGTGGCTTTCTTAAATAGAAATTATTTTATGTATGCTGATACAAGTGAATGAGCGAAGGGAATAATTAATTTTTATGGTTTTTCATTTGTTTAATTTTATTATACTTTATCTGATATAAGAACAGAGAAGCTGTCCATGAAAAATGTTTCGGTGCATGTGATACTCTTACCAATATGCTTGGTCTTTAATCTATATGAGAGTTTGCTTAATGTTTGGGACTGTAGAATGCCCTATTTTTTGTGTGTAAATTATAGTATTCTCTGTTATATATACTTAGGCTAGCAAGGCAACATTTTTGTGAGACACTGAGAAATGAAGTTGGTTCAATCATTGGCATAACAATTGTCACACCTGGGCTCATTGGGACCAAAATCTCATGTGAACATGTAGTAATTTATAAATTATATATGTATATGGGTTTATATTCAATATATATTTTGTGATTGTTGTACCCAGTTTTCGAGCCATGTTAAATGTGACCTCGAAAGTTGGATTCACAAACAATTGGACTCGTCAGGTTTAGAGTATGCTCCAGGACTAAATATCGAGCCTGCAAGACATAGACGACCTCGAATATGGTGACCTCGAAGTGTTCATGATCTCGAAAGGTAGCTCCGGAGATGCATCCATCCTCAGGGATGACCTCGGATCAGGGGTCTCGAGCTCGACGCACATACGATCTCGAAAGTCATGTGACCTCGGGAGATGTCTCTAGCTCGAAAGCTGACGAGAAACCTGGGAAGCTAAGACCTTGGAGATATATGATAAAAACCTTGAATATCTATAAGTGTTGTCCATACGAGATGTAATCCTCATTTATTACTGTAAATCCTCTAGAATCGTGGGATATTATTTGGTCAGTTATACGTCCCCTGGTCTTCAGGGGACGTTTCCTTTTATATTTATTTATAGGCATTTAAAGCCATTTATTTTATTTACACAAAAGAGTAACTACCCAAAATATGTGGGATATTATTCCGCAGCCTTCTCTATAAAAAGAGAGGTCATGCGCCATTGTAATGAACCAAAATTCTGAACCTTGAGAGAAAGCTCTGAAGAATTCATGCTTAAGAAATTTCAGAGATAATCTTGAGTTTAATAACAGAGACTCGTGGACTAGGCAGATTTAACTGCTGAACCACGTAAAAATCGTGTGTTTGTATTGTAATATTTTAATTGGCCATTATCAGTTATTGTTTACGTGCTCTCCTTTCACTGTTGACGAAAAACGGCGTCAACAGTTTGGTGCTTTCATTGAGAGCCTTAAGCATTCATCCCTGAGAAAATCATGGCCACAAACAATCAGAACACACCTGAAGAAAATTACCCAAGGCGTCCTGGAAAACAACCAATGGAGAATCCGGATGCTGAGGAGAGAAGTGGGTCCTCTGATTCCCAGGGACCACCTCCTCCACCGAGAGATGAAGATATGTACTACAATCCGGAGCGGTACGTTCCTATTGTGGAACTTGAAAACTAGCAATTGAAGTAGCTGTTGGCAGAAGCCAACAAACGGAATGAGGAGTTGACAAGGATAGCCGCAGAGGCGCAGGTGGCTCAGCCCCCGCCTCCGCGCAAAAACCAAGTCCCTCCTCCAAAGGACGTGCATGTACCTCCCTGGAGACCCCGTGGGCGTCCACGAAAAGATGCTGCCACAAGGAGGCTGACTCAACCTCCGGCACCAGCAGAGCCATCCGCTCCACCTAGGCCCCAGAGGAGTACTCGGGCTCGGGCCCCGGCTAACCCGCCTGTGGAAGTGCCTGCAGGAACTGAGAATAACCGAACCCCTGCAGAGGCTCGGACTCAGGTACCTGGGAGCGCACCAAATGCGACCGAACCATCTCGGGCGAATTCCGGACCCTCTAGGCCGTGACAAGGGTGGCAGCCACCGTCGCCTATACGGTTTCCTCCGTCACCCATAAGATATCCTTCCCCCTCCCGTAGGAACGCTAAACTCGTTCGAGATCAGAATGAAGGGCGTGCGGGGGAAAGACAAGGAAATAGGGAGACTTTCCAGGAGCGGAGAGGCGCCCCGTCTGAGAAAAGTCAGACGTCTCGGTCTCGCAATGCGGAGACGAGGCAACGTGGGAAGAATCCATCATGAAATAACCAAGAAATGAGTTTTACCAGCGAAGATTCCAGAGATACCAGGTCAGTCAGTAAGCATGACCGAGGTCGTAAGAATACCGGAAGCCGCAAGAATCGTTCCGACCTGCGAAATCATCTGAACCAGAGTCGGGGTAATGGAGATCAAACAAATCCGGACCTGAGGGATCGCTTGAATAGGCGTATAGATCCCTCGCGAAGACGCGAGCCTGGGATTGTGATCGATGATAGCCAACTCCAGACAGCACCTCCTACAGACCCAGTCCAAGAAAGAATCGATCATCTCGAAAGAGCCTTAAGGCTTTTAAAGAATGAATGAGGAAATGGTCGATATGAGGACTCTGACGAGGAGCTCGAGCCGTTTGCTCCCCATATTTCCAACACTCAATTTCCTCAAGGGTTTCGGATCCTTCACGTCCCAACGTTTGAAGGAAAGATCGACCCGTGTAGTCACCTGAGCACGTTCAACACTATCATGAGAGCCAGTAATGTGGGTTACGAGCTCAGGTGCATGTTTTTTCCAACATCATTGGCAGGACCTGCCAAAAGTTGGTTCAAAAAGTATAAGAGACACTCAATAATTTCTTGGGAGCAGTTGTCTAAAGACTTTAAGAAGCAGTTCAGAGCAATGATGGGGGTCAAACCAAAAGCATCCACCTTAACTAACATCCGACAACAGCCGGGCGAAACACTAAAAAGTTACCTAACAAGATTTAATCTGGAAGTCGCCCGAGCTCGGGACATGGATGACAGTGGGCACCTAATGGCTATCCAAGCTGGTGTATTACCGGGAAGTTCCCTTTGGGACGACATGCAAGGGAAACCGGTAAGGTCAATAACCGAGTTTAACAGACGAGCGCAGAGGTTTGTCAATGTAGAGGAAGCGAGGTCGACGCTCAAAGCGACTTCCCAGTCCGAAACTACAACGATAAACATCAACTCTGCCTTAACCTCGGCGGACCCAGCAGCTCCAAAGCCTGCCACGGAGAACCCCTCCAAGAGGAAAAAGAACGAAGGAAGTAACCCCGAAGCCGAGGGAGGAAAGAAGAAGAAAGGGGAGAGGTATTTCTCCGTGTATAGAGTATACACCGAGCTCAATGAGTCTCGGGAGAACATATACCTGGCTAATGAAAACCAGGTCCCCTTTAGGCGTCCGGACCCGATGAGGAATCAAAAATCCAAGAGGGACTCCAGTAAATATTGTCGGTTCCACAGAGACACCGGGCATACAACAGATGAATGTCGACAATTGAAGGACGAGATCGAAGGGTTGATCTCGAGAGGTTACTTCCGGCAATATGTCAAAAACCAGAGTACTGGTCAGACGGCCGCGAGCCAGAGAGTAGCCGTGCCCTCGACGACACAAAACAATAACTCCCGAGCTCAGGAAGAGGACAGGCCCCCACCGATTGATGGAGAGGATGTAATAACCATTTCGGGAGGGCCTCACCTCACAGGAGGGGGCAGGAATGCCCAAAAGAGGTATGTTAATGAGTTGAAGACATGGGACGGGTCTCCTTATGAACCCGAACCTAGGGCACCAAAAAGCCAGAGGATTGAAACACAACCAATAACCTTCCCCGAGGAAGACGCCTCCCATGTTCAGTTCCCTCATCATGATCCGCTGGTCATTACTCTTCAGTTGGCCAATAAAAGGGTCCACCGAGTTCTCATAGATAATGGGAGCTCAGTCAACATCCTTTATAAAGCAACCCTCGAGAACATGGGACTCTCCCTTCGCGACCTGAAAGCATGTCCAACTACTTTGTATGGCTTTTCAGGAGAAGGAACTGCCTGTATGGGGTCCATTGAGCTCCCCGTGACCTTGGGAGACTATCCAGTCTCGGTGACCAAGATAATGGAGTTTGTGGTAGTAGACTTACCATCTGCCTACAATGTGCTGCTCGGGAGACCCGCCCTGGTTGGGCTGGGGGCAGTTTCATCAGTAAGGCATCTGGCCCTTAAGTTCCCGACCCCTAGCGGAGTCAGGACATTAAAAGGAGACCAATTGGCAGGGAGGGAATGCTATAGCATCTCCTTGAGGGGAAAGAAACAAACGAACGCTCAAGCACTCGTTATCATACAAAACAAAGACGGAACGGTTTTAGAAATTGACGAGGAGATTGATCCGAGGATTGAGGAGAAATTTGACCTCGAACCTTTAGAGGAGCTCGAAGAAATTCAGCTCGAAGAACCTATCCCTCGAAGAAGGTGAAGGTCAAAAAACACCTCTAAGACGAGGCAAAATAGCAATTAATTTGTTTTTTGAAGAAAAATCAGGATGTCTTCGCGTGGTCACACTCAGACATGGTAGGGATAATCCCGAATGTAGCAAGCCACGCTCTAAACATAGACAAAAGCTTTCCTCCAAAGCAACAAAAGCGAAGACAGCTGGACGAAGACAGAAAGAAGGCGCTAAAGGAGGAGGTTGACAGGTTGAAGGCAAACTGATTCATTAGGGATGCCTTTTACCATGACTGGGTAGCCAATCTGGTGTTGGTCCCAAAGCCCAATGGGACGTGGAGAACCTGTATTGACTACTCAGATCTCAACAAAGCTTGCTTAAAAGACTGTTTTCCGTTACCAAGGATTGACCAGCTCGTGGATGCCACGGCGGGGCACGGCCTGATGTCGTTCATGGATGCCTATTCTGGATATAACCAGATTCCCATGCATGCCCTCGACCAAGAACATATGAGCTTCATCACGGATAAAGGGCTATATTGCTATAATGTCATGCCATTCGGGCTCCAGAATGCTGGAGCCACATACCAGCGGCTCGTAAACATGATGTTTTTAGAACAAATAGGGAACAACATGGAGGTTTATGTTGATGACATGCTTGTAAAGTCTCAACTCAACAAGAACCATGTTGATGACCTCGAAGAGTGCTTCGGCGTGCTCAGGAAGTATAACATGAAGCTAAATCCTCAGAAGTGCACTTTCGGGGTATCTTCAGGAAAGTTTCTGGCTTTATTGTGAACTCTCGTGGAATCAAGGCTAACCCGACAAGATCAAGGCCCTGATTGACATGCCCTCACCTCAAAGGCACAAAGATGTCCAAAGTCTGACTGGCAGGATGGCAGCCCTAAGCAGATTCATCTCGAAATCTACGGATCGTGGTCTTCCATTTTTCAACTTGCTGAGAGGAGGTATGAAGTTTGAATGGACAGAGGAATGCAAGCTGGCCTTTCAGGAGCTCAAAAAGCACCTTGCGGAACCACCCATCCTGTCAAAACCTAAAATGGGGGAAATACTGTACCTATACCTTTCAACTACCGAACACGCGATAAGTGCAGTGCTCGTCCGAGAAGAAGAGAGGGTGCAAAGACCTGTTTACTACATCAGTAAAAGATTACTGGGGGCAGAGTCAAGATATCCATTGATGGAGAAACTCGCGCTCAGTCTGATTCATTCATCTCGTAAGCTCCGCCCCTACTTTCAGGCACATCCCATCCATGTGTTGACTGATCAACCACTTAGGCAAGTCCTGTCTAAACCAGAAGCTTCAGGTCGACTTCTTAAATGGGTTGTTGAGCTCGGACAGTTCGAGATCACCTACCACCCAAGAACGACCATTAAGGCACAGGCATTGGCGGACTTTATAGTGGAATGCACGGGTATAGCCGACGACGAGGTAATAACCACGGCCCACGAGTTGTGGAAACTTTACGTCGACGGCTTGTCAAATGAAAATGGAGCAGGGGCAGGGGTCATTTTGGTAACCCCCGCAGGAAGCAAATTTCATTATGCCCTAAGATTTGGCTTTAAAGCATCGAATAACGAGGCTGAATACGAGGCTTTTGTAGAGTCCAAGAACTTTACTTAGCTAAGATAGATAATAGTATGATAGTATTTATAGCATTATCTTTGTTACTATGGATTTTTGGTTCAGACCGGGAATTATTTGGACACTCATAGTAGTACTTATAGATTTTCTAAGTTTAATCTATAGTTTAAGAATATTAAGTTAACCTAAGGTTTGATTAATGTGACTGATATTAAGGATTATATATTTTATACTATAAGGTTTAGATATCAACCAATAGGATTTTAAGCACATGTTATGAATGGTGATTAAGGATTAAAGATTTTTGAGGATTAAATATAATAAGGAGTAAAGTTTGAATGTTATAGGGTCAGTCAGCAGCTTTTAGTACGTTGAGGGCTTAGTCAAGGCTGTTTACTCCATTCAAACTTAGCTAAAAATGTGTAATTTCGTGTTTAAATATTCAGCGTGTGCCGATATATCGCAGCTATAGGGGGCGATATATCGCAGCACGTAGATACGGAAAACACGAGACGATGCACGGTCGCCTCGGGCATACTGGCCCAGGCGATATATCGCCTACAGGGGGCGATATATCGCCTCCTTCAGCATGGATTCAAACTCTTTTGAATTCATTTCCTTTCAGCCATTCAAACTCCTTCAGCAGTCCAGCATCTTTTGAACAAGTCTTCAGCCTCTGCTGAACGATTATTCAAATGATTTTCACCTAAAAAGCCATTATTTTTATTAAAGTAAAATCAAGATATTTTCATTCCCAAACTCTATAAATAGGACCTAGTACCCAGCCATTATTCACCATTTGCTCTAAGTTCAGAGGCTGCTAGTGTTAAGTGAGTGTGAGAGTGTAAACACTTGGTTTGGGGAAAAACTATAAGCTTAAACATCATAAGCTTATCAAACACTTTGGGAAGTGAGTGCTATAGTATTTCGGTGGATGATAGATTGATCTTGCAATCTTTGAGGTAAACCCAAAACTCTAGTTCCTTTCTGTATTTTATGTTATTTCCTTTCTCAAAACCTTCTACTCAGTCCCCTAACCTTATTCTTATTTTGGTTAGGGAATCCAAGCTTTTAAGCATATAAGTCGGTAAGTATGTTTTCTATGGTTTAGTCTTTCCATCTCTTTCATTTCATCTCCTTTCTTTAGACTTACTCTTTCTTATGGTTTTAGGAGTGTTCCAACAGTCCCAACTCAGTCCATAATCTCGGTAACTTTGGTAAGGAAAATAGGCTAGAATATATATGTTTATGTTTATGTTATCTTTTGTGTTATGATATGATATGGGTATGTTATGAATATGTTGTGCATGTGTATGTTGTAGGCTTGGGCATATGCCCTATTTGACTAACAAGACCCCAAAAAGATTGTGGGCATATGCCTATTTAGCTGGTAGGACCCCACTAATCTCATGGGCATAAGCTTGTTTAGTCTATGGGACCCCAAGTAATAATGGCCATTATAATAAGTGAATTATGTGTTATGATATGTCTTTACGTTATTATGAAATTATGTTTATGTTTATGACTATGTGTTAGATTTTCCTTGCTGGGCATTAGGCTCATTCCTTTCTGTTTATATGCAGGAAATAATCTTTAGAGGCGGAAAGATTCGTGACGCTTAGAGGATGTGTATCGATGGTGAATGGAGTCAAGGGGCCGAGCGTTATTCGATTCGAGGATGTAGTCTTCTTTATGTTTTTATGGTTTCAAATGTATTTTCCGCATTTTCTATGTAACTCTTTTTAGTTTTTAAGTTATTTTTGTTTTAAAGACAATGGGTACCCATATCCTACTTATTTTATGAAAGTAACCTTTGTTTCCACAATTTTCAATAAAATTATGGTATTTCCGCAAAAATGTAAGTTTTATGTATAGATTCGTTAATGGTCCAAATAGTCTAGATTAGTGGGTCATTACAGCTTTACTCGCGGGACTTTGTATAGCAAAGGAGCTCAAAGCTAAAGCTATACATTGCTACAGTGACTCCCAGCTCGTGGTTAATCAAATCCTAGGAGAATACCAGGCTCGTGGCACTAGAATGGCAGCTTATCTGGAGAAGGCAAAATCCGCATTGGAGTATTTCGAGTTTTATGCAATCGAACAGGTTCCCCGAGAACGGAACTCAAATGCAGATGCCTTAGCTCGACTCGCCACATCCGCTGAAAATGAAGAGCTGAATGTTGTACCCATAGAACACCTATAAGCACCTAGCATTAACAAGCCAGACGAGGAAGATGTGTGTATGATCGAAACAGAGCCGACCTGGATGACCCTGATAGTTGATTATCTCAAAAATGGAACTCTTCCAAAAGATCGGAATCAGGCTCGAAAGTTGATGCATCAACTTCCCCGTTACACAATTTTGGATGGAAGGCTATACCGAAGGGGGTATTCCATGTCGTTACTTAGATGCGTAACACCTCCCGAAGCTAAGAAAATCATTGAAGAAATTCATGAAGGGTTCTGCGGAGATCATACCGGAGGGCATAGCCTGTCCAAGAAGATCATACGCCAAGGATATTTCTGACCAACCATTAAAATGGATTCTTTCGAGTATGTGAAGAAATGCGATAAATGCCAGAGATTCGCCACGATACCCCAAGCTCCACCATCCGAGCTGACCATGTTGACATCCCCATGGCCTTTCGCGGTATGGGGCATCGACCTCGTAGGCTCTCTCCCAACTGGCAAAGGCAGAGTGAAATATGTTGTAGTCGTTGTGGATTACTTCACAAAATGGACAGAGGCTGAACCATTGGCAACTATAATCTCAAAGAAGATCCTTGATTTCGTTGTAAAGAGCATCGTGTGCCGATACAGAGTGCCGAGGAAGATCGTATCCGACAACGGAATCCATTTCGATTGCGACTTGTTCACCAACTTTTGTGAAAAGAACGGTATAATAAAGAGTTTTTCATCAGTGGCTCACCCTCAAGCGAATGGCCAGGTTGAATCTGTGAACAAAACTCTCAAAAGTTCTTTAAAGAAAAAGTTGGAGGAAGCAAAGGGACGGTGGCCCAAAGAATTACCCCAAGTCCTTTGGGGATACAGGACCACAGCTCGAACCTCAACAGGACATACCCCGTTCTCTCTAGCATACGGCTGCGAGGCAATGTTGCCTATTGAGGAAGAAATCCCAACGATCCGAACTCAAATTTACGATCAAAGTTCAAACCACACTCAGCTCGAAGAAACCCTAGACTTGATTGAAGAAAAAAGAGAAGAGGCTCAGCTGAGAAATGTTGTCTACCAGCAACGAACTACCAGATATTTCAACAAGAGGGTTCGAGATCGAAAGTTCGGAATGGGAGATTTGGTTTTGAGACGTGTATTCTTGGCAACTCGAGATCCAGCAGCTGGAGTGCTCGGGCCGAACTGGGAAGGACCGTACCAGATAGAGTCAACCATCCGTCCTGGTGTGTACAAACTTGCGAGGTTGGATGGGAGCCTGGTACCGCGAGCATGGAATGGCGAACACCTTAGACCTTACTATCAGTAGTGTAGGAAAAGTGTTGCCTGTAACCATGATTTTCTATCTGTATTAGTTTGTTTGTATTTGAATTCCATCAAATAAAAGACCTATTTCGTTCAATATGTTATCTCTTTTTATTTTTGGCAATCTCTCTTAATTTAATAACCTATGGTCACACTCATAGGATATTAAGGGGGCGTCATTGGTATATATACCATCAGCTTAAAAAATAAAAAATATATAAAGTACCTGGATATAACCAGATACGCGAGCTTAGATAGCTCGGACATAACAGAGTTATCAAAAATATATAAAGTATCTGGATATAACCAGATATGCAAGCTTAGATAGCTCGGACATAACCGAGTTATCAAAAATATATAAAGTATCTGGATATAACCAGATACGCGAGCTTAGATAGCTCGGACATAACCGAGTTATCAAAAATATATAAAGTATCTGGATATAACCAGATACGCGAGCTTAGATAGCTCGGACATAACCGAGTTATCAAAAATATATAAAGTATTTGGATATAACCAGATACGTGAGCTTAGATAGCTTGGACATAACCGAGTTATCAAAAATATATAAAGTATTTGGATATAACCAGATACGCGAGCTTAGATGGTTCGGACATAACCGAACTACCAAAAACAGAAAACGTTTGGAGTTAACCAGATGTACAAATTTAACAGGTTTGGAACAAACCAGCCAAAAAACTAATCGACGATAAGTAGGAACCTAAACCTACTCCGGGATAAGTCGAGATCGAGGCTGGAATATCTTAAAGAAAAATAGTTTCGAACTCTTAACCTTGGAATAAAAACCGAGGACGAGGAAAAGTAACTAAGCAAAAAAGATATAACCAAACCATTCACGTTACATACCATATAAGTACTTTCAAGTTCATGGTTAAAGTAACATCCGACTTTGATGAATAACGAGGTCGAAAGCGGATAATTTGACAAACTATGCATGAATGCATCGAGTTTCGAGCCTAAATCCACACTATGTTTGTATGAATAAATAAACATAAATGATTCATCAGTATAAAATGTGCAAAATATTTCGAGCCAAGAAATGTAAAGCATATATAAGTCAATATTTAAAGAAATTGTATCAGCCCCATGGGCATAAATTAAAATAGTTACAAAAATAAGGGGACGCAGCCCCAATAAATGATTTCCCCGAGATTAGATTTAAGGAAGAGGAGTCTCCTTGGCCTTCTCAGCATCAGTAGCACCGGACCCCCCAGGACGAATAGCATGACTATCCTTCTGAGCAGCCTCTCGAGCAGCTTCACTTGCCTCAAGACAGGCATTCCACCGCTCAACATATTTGGCCACAAGAGGACCCAGGAAGCTGGTGTCGAGGTCGGCATTATCGGCCCAAAGTTTGTACATGGCTTGGTCGACCGCTTTCTCCTTCTGCTCCTTAAACTCGTCCAGGAGGCGGGCCTTCTCGCTCTCCATGATGTCGAAGGTAGCAGATTTCTCCTCTTCGAGCTTGGAATTGGCCTTCTCAAGACGAGTCTTCGCCTGTTCAAGCTCGGCATTCGTCTTCTCCAGCTCCTCGAGACGGGTCTTCATTTTTTCAAGTTCAGACTTCGAGTCCTTGAGTTTGTCAGCCATCTTAAGCTCGAGATCCTTCGACTTTTGGGCCAGAGACAGGCTCGTGTGCACCTCATTGGTCAGCTTATAGTTAAGTTGTGCTGAGACGACAAGGGCCTAAAATACAAAGAACGAATTAGATCGTGAGCTGAGATACAAACATTTAAAGGAGAGTTGCGAAGGTTACCGCGACAGTGAGTTCGATACTCTTATCATAAAGAGTATTGCAGTCCGAGGCCTTGTGTACGAGGTCCCAATGGTCGGCGCCGAAGCCTGAAAAATCTCTGGCCCACTCGAGAGAGGACATCCGAGCTGAGCATAGCCCCTTGGGTCCAAGAAATTCCATCAAGCACGAACTCCTCAATATGAGGATGGGCCATCGGCAGCTGAACCTTGGAGACAGAAGGTTTCTTCGGGGGCCGACCGACTGTTATTTGAGTTTCGATTGGAGGAAGCGAGAGGGGCGCAGTCGAGCCAGACGCATCAACCTGGACAGTCGGTTCCCCGGTTGTGCTCGCAGTAATCTGGGTCGTCGGAGTCTTCTCGTGGCGCCTGGGGATCTTGGTTGGTCGGTCAGACCTCCGCGGGATTCTTGGACGTTTACTCTTCTGAGCTCTGGATCCTCATCGCTGAAAAGCACAGCGTCGAGATCGGGATCCATGGCACCTGCGCAGTTCAAATCTAGGTTAGACATAATGATTATAAGCTTGGAATAAAAAAAAAAAGGAGAAACCAAGTGAAGAAAAAACCTAACTGGAACTCTCCCCCGAACTAGAGCTCGGGGACCATGAAATTCCCCCATCTTCAGAAGAAGTAGGGGGAGTGCCTTCCCTATATGTGGGTGATAACCTCGAAAGGTCCCTATAATCATTGGTCCCGTACTGAACAGCTATCCCGTTCCACACCTCGTCCGTAGTATACATGGTGTCGTACTTCCCGAGCCCACTATCAAACCTATGGACACAGTCTACCCAACTCCATATGTAGAAATGGTATCTATCCTGTGGGCATGAGACTAACCTATTAGGCTTATGTTTTAGCAGGGTGGGGGACCACATTCTCAAGGTAGGAAGGGCTTTACCTTCATTCAAATCTAAGCTCAAGGCTTCACCATTAGCCTCGTTCCCGGACAGCGGACTCCTTATGCGAACTGGAAGTGGCAGCTTTGCTTCTCTCCTCGGAGGAAGGGCGCCTGTGGGCAAAGGCACCTGCTCCAAGTGTTCATATTTTTTATTGGACCAGTCAGAGGTGGACTAGCCCTCCCCAAAAAGTCCACATTTTCTGAGCCTGTCCTCGTGTAAGAGGTATAGGAGAGACCTCCTGCCATGGGGGAGTTGGAGCAGGGTCTCTCTATGCTCCTTCATTGTCTCGTCAGGAGTGGGACGATGAAAATTGGCTGAAAGACAAGACATATTTCTACTAAGTACGGATCTAAGAGCTAAAATCTCGAGCACAGAAATAAAGATAACGAGAATACTTACGAATCTGCTTGAACGAGTAGTGTCGAGACGGGGACAGACCGTCTGTCCAGAAGAAGGCCCTTTTGAAATCAGGCGGATGATTGGGAAGATCTTCAAAGACCTTCTTCTCCTTGGGATAGCTCGAGAGATAATAAAAGCCATCCCCTCCCCGAGCTCGGGAGGGGTTACTTTTCAGACAAAAGAGATACAAAATCTCTTGAGGCGAAGGTCCTTTCCACCCCATCTCGTGGTATAAAGACCTCAGGGCAGACATCACCCTGTAAGAATTGGTATTGAGTTGGAACGGGGCTAACCCAACAAAATCCGTGAAGTCCTTGAAAAAATACTTCAAGGGCAATAGTGCTCCCGCCCTCATGTGTTCCTGGCTCCACGCCGCGTACTTCAACCTGGCGTCATGGCCCCCAGGGGCGAAACAGCTTCGTTCATGGTCGGCCGGAGCTCAACACTTCAAGGAGCCTGACAGGCTGAGGCCGTGGAAAGCCAGGATTTCAGTTATCTGACTAGTTGTGGTAACCGAGCTCCAATAGTGCTCGGCCTCAAAAATTTCTCTCCTCGGCTGCGAGGAAGAAGGTTCCCCCATTAGTGAAAATTGGAGATCTCCTGGATGGTATGCGACAGTGACCTTTAGTGCAGGGTCGAGGGGAATCGGCCTAGGTCCTGAATTGGATTCCGGATAGAGGGCCTCCCGAAGAACTCTCCTCTTCCCCTCTATGACCTCGTCTATCTGGCGGTGGTAATGAGCTCGAATGTCCTCCTGCTCGCGCGCAAGCTCGTATTCCCTTATCCGACGTTGATTCCGGGTGAACAGCGATTCTGGGCTCGGGGTTTTTGGCTCATAAGGGATTGCCAGCAATGACCCCCACCGTCTTTCCAGATTATATGACATCTAGCGAGAAAGAAAAAATGGTGAGGGCCATGCATGCAAGAGTTGCGAGCTCGGAGTTACGAGCTCGGGGTTTAGGAACAAAACAAGCTATATATTAAGGCCCTTATTAAAGAGTCAGTACGTGCGTTCCTCGAGAAAGGAAGGAGAGTGGATAATTTTTTTAAGATCCCGAAAATCAAGGAAAAAAAAAGTGGCGGTTAACCAGGAAAGGCAGCCTTGGGTTTCGTGCATTTGTCAAGGCCAATGTTTTTTACCCAAAATCTTGGTGTACAAGAAACGTCTCTTAAAATTTTAAAACCTAGAAAACAGGAATCTTGTTCAAACATCAAAACTGGATATAAATCAGTGATGTAAATTCTATGTTGGGAGTCTAAAAAAGCACAAGAGCCTATCGAATAGAAATCTCCTATCGTATTATGCTAAGAATATAAACTAGTACATACGAAGACACAACAAGAACAGCATGAACAAAAACTGACAAAATGAAAAGCAAAGATTGCATACTTACACAATAATGGCGATTGCAGAGAGATTGTCGATCGAAGGAGAGGTTGCAAATAAGAACTCGCGGACTCAAACAAACCAGGGTTTCTTTGTTTCTTTGGCTGAGAAAACATGCACAAGATAGAAACTTTATAGGAAGGTCTCTGGTTTCGTTTTTTTCTTCTTTTCTTGCTTCTGGTGAACGAAGATAAAAAAGAAGATGAAGAGTGGGGTCTCATGCATATAGATGGAAAAAGGGGGATTAATCTGGTGCGTTGAATGAAATCCTTGCTAGATCCAACGGATGGGGATCAATGACAAGATGGCGCCGAAAAGGTGGCAGACGGATGATCGTGGGCATGTTTCCAAGGTACTCAAGTACCAAAAATGAGCAATACTTGGCTGACGCGTGTCTATTTTCAAAAAGCGTATGACGGTATGGTTCCTGAGGAAAGTAGTTCAAAAGTTTCCTTCTCTTAGGATTCGAACAAATACTTTTGAGGGGGCAAGATGTTGTACCCAGTTTTCGAGCCATGTTAAATATAACCTCGAAAGTTGGATTCACAAACAATTGGACTCGTCAGGTTTAGAGTATGCTCCAGGACTAAATATCGAGCCTGCAAGACATAGACGACCTCGAATATGGTGACCTCGAAGTGTTCATGATCTCGAAAGGTAGCTCCGGAGATGCATCCATCCTCAGGGATGACCTCGGATCAGGGGTCTCGAGCTCGATGCACATACGATCTCGAAAGTCATGTGACCTCGGGAGATGTCTCTAGCTCGAAAGCTGACGAGAAACCTGGGAAGCTAAGAACTTGGAGATATATGATAAAAACCTTGAATATCTATAAGTGTTGTCCATACGAGATGTAATCCTCATTTATTACTGTAAATCCCCTAGAATCGTGAGATATTATTTGGTCAGTTATGCGTCCCCTGGTCTTCAGGGGACGTTTCCTTTTATATTTGATTATAGGCATTTAAAGCCATTTATTTTATTTACACAAAAGAGTAACTACCCAAAATATGTGGGATAGTATTCCGCAGCCTTCTCTATAAATAGAGAGGTCGTGCGCCATTGTAATGAACCGAAATTCTGAACCTTGAGAGAAAACTCTGAAGAATTCATGCTTAAGAATTTTCAGAGATAATCTTGAGTTTAATAACAGAGACTCGTGGACTAGGCAGATTTAACTGCTGAACCACGTAAAAATCGTGTGTTTGTATTGTGATATTTTAATTGGCCATTATCAGTTATTGTTTACGTGCTCTCCTTTCACTGTTGACGAAAAACGGCATCAACAGTGATGCATGAGTTTGTAACTTAATTTGTACTTAAATTGTAATTATGATTGGTCAGTGATGGAGTGGTGCAACGGTTTTATCTCAGCTTATTTAATTTAGCAAAAGTCTTCAATAATTGAGTCAGCAATTGGAGAGAGAAAAGCTAGGGTGTTCCCTCCATTTAGAAGTAGTATGTACTTTTCTTGAGTTCATTTATCAACTTTACCAGTTTATTTTGAGTTTTTATTTGGGCATTTACAAGTTTATGTTTAAAGATCATATTTTGGTTGCTATTTTGAACTGTTTTTTAGACAAGATACTTTGATTGTTTTTTTGCTCTGAAATATACTGGTATAAATGTTGGGAATGCCAAGTTTCGTTAAAATGTCATTCTTTCCTTACCAAAACTACTGTGACAAGCTAGGGTGAGATGGGGGGCCAATGTTTTCGAATGGTGGCACTACAGAAGAAAAGCATGTCTGTAATGCCCCAAATTTCCTAATAAGGTTTAGGACCTTGATTAGGAGGCCGGGAGGGCCATAATTGATTTATTATAGTATTTAATGATTACATGCATGTCGATGTGAATTATATTATTATATGATGGTGAATGCATGCATATGGGCTTATATGTTAATGATAAGGGAATTTTGGTAATTTGGCCTGTTGAGGGCATATTTGTAAATTGGGTGCATATTGTAATTTGTGAATGAGATTTAATTATTATGGAGATATATTCGAGCTATTCGACATGAGACGGTCATATATAATGGATTAGCGGTTTTGTCATAACAGGGTCAATTTTGGGGTAATAGAAATGTTTATTTGGTGATAGATGGGGAATATTTGAGATCAGGGTGAAATTCTGGAAGTTTCGACTATAGTGTCCCCGGGGGTGTTTTCGGGACCCCGAGCACTAAGTTTTATTTAAGGTTACTTAAGCTTGAAGTAGCTTGACAGATAAGAACATACGTTAGAAACTTCTCGTTCTCTCTTAGAATAGTCCGTTTTACCGTTTGAGCCTTTTTGAGGAAATCTTGAGTTTTAGGAGTCGGAATCAAGCGAGGGTCGAGGCGTAGCGATCTTAGGAAAAATTAAAAGCTTCTTAACCAAAGGATTTGACGAGAAACAACCCAATCGAAGGTAATCTAAGTTGGAAGTTTTAAGTTTTTAAAGTTTTAAAGCTTAGAATTGGACTTTGTGAATTGTTGAGTTTTTGGTTGGTTTGAACCTTGGGTTTTGAGGGTTTTGGAGTATTGGGAAGCTTAGGAACTTTGATTTGATGATTGGGGAATGTTTGGGTATGTTTTTGAAAGATTTGGAGTGTTTAAAACGCGTTTGGGAATGGCCTAGGGTTGGGGGCCGCGGTCCTGTTCTTGTGCGCCGCGGCCTTAGTTCGAAGAAGTAGGTGTCAGGAAGTGAGCCTTGCTGGGCGCCGCGGACCTAGATGGAGGGCGCCGTGGCCCTTGCCTCAGAGAACCCTGGGGGCCGCGACCCAAGGTGCTAGGGCCGCAGCCCTTGCCCTGTTTTCACCCCGTTTGCTCGTTTTGACCCCGGGAACTTAGCTATGGGCCTCGGGAGTGTCCCTACTACTTGGATTAGTTTGGATTGATCTCTTTGGGGCTAGATTTTGGTGTGAAACCTTTGATTATCATGTTATTGATGGTGTTTCATACTTGGTTATGATTAGGTGACCGCTAAGGGCTTAAAGGTTGATCGTTCTCAAGGATCGTTCTTATATTGGTACTAGCTCGAATCTGAGGTAAGAAAACTGCACCCTGTGTATATGTGACATGCATGGCTATTATGGATGCATGTTGGTTGGTTATTGAGCATGACATGCATGTCTATTATGATGCATGCTGATTGGCTATTGAGTATGACATGCATGGCTATGATTGATGCATGTTGGATGTTTAAATGTAAACATTGTTAGCATAATGAATGCTTGGCAAATCTTGCCCATTTGCATATGACTGTTGTTGAGGCATGCTGGATAATTAAGTGTGATGCATGTAATGCACGAGAAACATGTGATAGGGCATGTAATGCATATCAGCTGTGACTTACTTGTCAGGTTCGGCAGTGATACTGGACACAGGTCAGGAAGCGCTGACTTACTTGTCAGAACGGCCTTAGCGTGAATCACGCAAGCCAACAGAGATTAGATCTAATCGATTACTAGCATTGAATGACTCAAGGAGCATTAATGCCTGACCGACCCTGAGGGTCGATGAATAAATAGAGCTTGAAGGCTAGTGGCTTACCTATCAGCCACTCTCTTGCTAGAAAACAGAGCTTGAAGGCTAGTGGCTTACCTATCAGCCACTCTCTTGCTAGAAAAGAGAGCTTAGAGGCTAGTGGCTTACCTAGCAGCCACTCTCCCGCTAGAAAAGAGAGCTTGGAGGCTAGTGGCTTATGTAACAGCCACTCTCCCGCTAGAATCATGTGATGTGCACCCATTGGTTTGAAAGCTTTATATTCAGTGTGATTATAATGATAATCAGTTGATAATGTTTAT
Source organism: Humulus lupulus (assembly GCF_963169125.1). Taxonomy (NCBI): domain Eukaryota; kingdom Viridiplantae; phylum Streptophyta; class Magnoliopsida; order Rosales; family Cannabaceae; genus Humulus; species Humulus lupulus. Next base: position 27,829,867 of record NC_084797.1, read on the forward strand.
GAAAAGTGTTATGTTTTCTTGCTGGGCTTCGGCTCACGGGTGCTATGTGGTGCAGGTAAAGGCAAGAGGAAGCTAGACCATCCTTGAGTTGGAGGACTTAGGTGATGACGTGTACATATGCAGCTGCTCGTCCGTCACGGCCGAGGTTTAAAGTGGAACTAGGGTTGAACCCTGTTTTGCCGCTTAGAACGACCTGTTGTAAATGTTTTCTGTAATAGACTCTGAAACTTTATTTTCGGGATCCCAATGTATATATTAAACGTTTTAGTGAAACGTTACATCCTAACCAAATTTTTAATCCCTAAACCGCTAATCATACTTAGTTTCACGATTTTGGCCAAATGACTCGATTAGCGAGTTTAGCACTGTTTACAAGGCACACCGTAACGGTCCCTGGAGTTTGGGGCGTTACAATGTCTGTTAAAAAAAACCATTTGGGTTCTTACAATCTTTATATCTGTACTTTTCCTAGAAAGAATATCACTTCTAAGCTCTTTTTTTTATTGCTTACATTCTGGTGGTTATTTCTCATTTTTAGCTACGCTTGATGAATTTATGTCTCATTTACTTTGCCTTGAAAGAATATCACTTCTAAGTTCTTTTTTTTACTGCTTATATTCTGTTGGTTATTTCTCATTTTCACTCATTAGCTACGCTTGATGAACTCATTTTCCCTGCTGGTCATTTCTCATTTACTTTGCCATGATTTTGGTTATCACTTCTAAATTTCAGTTCAACCTTTACCCTTTCAATTTCTCTCTGTAATTTCAGCCAAAGTATATACTGAATATACTAAGTCATACTTAAAGTGCCTTTAAAGTAAATGCCTTTATCCCCAAATTTTAAGATCGAATTAGATAAATTTTGGATTTCAAAGGATGTTTTAATATCTATTGACAAATTTTAATTTTGTATTATTCTTTTAAGTATTGATTATATTCTTTAGGTTGGGGATCGAATTGGCAAGGAGCATTGCAAAGTTAATTTGCAAGAGGTACGAAATTTGTTCTTTTAACTCTTATTATTAATATCTTAAAAATGTTAGAGGAGTTTGAATATCTTAAACATTCATCCATAGAGAAGTAGGTTCTGAGATTAAAATTGTGTGCTGCAGTGATAACAGAAGGTTGAAAACTTGTGTGTATTAGAGAAGTAGGTTCTAGAAAATTTGTTTGTGTGCTGCGGTGATATAAGGAAGAAAACTTATTGTGTGTTGTTTGAATTTTTTGACTTGGTATTGATAGATGGTTAGGTAAGCATTTATATGTATAGATTAGATTTGATTGCCATAACCCAAGCTAAAATCTTGTCTTTGATCCAAACCCAATTAGTTAGTGGCTACCATTTTAGAATCTGATTTTTAAATTAAAAACAACACTAGAATCTCTTGAACTAGAGACTATTAAACGGATAGAAAATAAACTAGCAGAATTAACAAAAAATGGTGGTCAAGGCTTGTGTTTAGATAAGCCTCCAATAAGAAAGACTTGTGTTAGAAGTTGTCTGGACTGTTAGGTTGGGAAGATATTGTAGATAGAGAGTATATTTCCAGACTTATTCAAATAAATATTCACAGCCATAAAATAGCTACACATGAAACACACAGTGCCTATGTAGGGTGTCAACTTCAGTTCACCTCACTGCCCATACCAACAGATTCAAAATGCAATGTTCATGAAACACACAGTGCCTATGATGAATATCCATGTCATTAATCATCAAACTTTGACAAACTAACTTGAGGCCAAGTCATGTTCCTAAATACTATCTCATCTTTCCTTTCTTCTATATTAAAAGTATATCTGTCCCTATAAGCTAAATTTTGGAAGAAAAAAAAACACTAAATGTACTTAGAAAGATGCACCAAAACTCAATTAGGCGGCAAATAATCTTTAAGTATGGACAGAAAATATTTCTTACAAAAGCACCATTGAAAAAAAAAATACATGGGTTAACACTGTGAATCAAGTCCAGTAGATAAAGCTTTAAACTTCAATAACCCAAATATACTTATAAATAAAACTTGCTTGAAGCCTAAATAACCTGTATACTTGTATATAAAACTAGCTTGAAGCCTAAATGACCTAAATATACACCAGAATGTATTCATCAAAATGATGAATATCCATGTCATTAATCATCAAACTTTGACAAACTAACTTGAGGCCCAGTCATGTTCCTAAATACTATCTCATCTTTCCTTTCTTCTATATTAAAAGTATATCTGTCCCTATAAGCTAAATTTTGGAAAAAAAAACACTAAATGTACTTAGAAAGATGCACCAAAACTCAATTAGGCAGCAAATAATCTTTAAGTATGGACAGAAAATATTTCTTACAAAAGCACCATTGAAAAAAAAATACAAGGTTAACACTGTGAATCAAGTCTAGTAGATAAAGCTTTAAACTTCAATAACCCAAATATACTTATATATAAAACTTGCTTGAAGCCTAAATAACTTGTATACTTGTGTATAAAACTAGCTTGAAGCCTAAATGACCTAAATATACACCAGAATGTATTCATTATAATGATGAATATCCATGTCATTAATCATCAAACTTTGACAAACTAACTTGAGGCCCAGTCATGTTCCTAAATACTATCTCATCTTTCCTTTCTTCTATATTAAAATTATATCTGTCCCTATAAGCTAAACTTTGGAAAGAAAAAAACACTAAATGTACTTAGAAAGATGCACCAAAACTCAATTAGGCGGAAAATAATCTTTAAGTAGGGACAGAAAATATTTCTTACAAAAGCACCATTGAAAAAAAATACAAGGTTAACACTGTGATTCAAGTCCAGTAGATAAAGCTTTAAACTTCAATAACCCAAATATACTTATATATAAAACGTGCTTGAAGCCTAAATAGCCTGTATACTTGTGTATAAAACTAGCTTCAAGCCTAAATGACCTAACTATACACCAGAATGTATTCATCAAAATGATGAATATCCATGTCATTAATCATCAAACTTTGACAAACTAACTTGAGGCCCAGTCATGTTCCTAAATACTATCTCATCTTTCCTTTCTTCTATATTAAAAGTATATCTATCCCTATAAGCTAAATTTTGGAAAAAAAAACACTAAATGTACTTAGAAAGATGCACCAAAACTCAATTAGGAAGCAAATAATCTTTAAGTATGGACAAAAAATATTTCTTACAAAAGCACCATTGAAAAAAAAAATACAAGGTTAACACTGTGAATCAAGTCCAGTAGATAAAGCTTTAAACTTCAATAACCCAAATATACTTATTTATAAAACTTGCTTGAAGCCTAAATAACCTGTATACTTGTGCATAAAACTAGCTTGAAGCCTAAATGACCTAAATATACACCAAAATGTATTCATCAAAATGATGAATATCCATGTCATTAATCATCAAACTTTGACAAACTAATTTGAGGCCCAGTCATGTTCCTAAATACTATCTCATCTTTCCCTTCTTCTATATTAAAAGTATATATGTCCCTATAAGCTAAATTTTGGAAAAAAAAACACTAATTGTACTTAGAAAGATGAACCAAAACTCAATTAGGCGACAAATAATCTTTAAGTATGGACAGAAAATATTTCTTACAAAAGCACCATTGAAAAAAAAAAATACAAGGTTAACACTGTGATTCAAGTCCAGTAGATAAAGCTTTAAACTTCAATAACCCAAATATACTTATATATAAAACTTGCTTGAAGCCTAAATAACCCGTATACTTGTGTATAAAACTAGCTTGAAGCCTAAATGACCTAAATATACACCAGAATGTATTCATCAAAATGATGAATATCCATGTCATTAATCATCAAACTTTACAAACTAACGTGAGGCCCAGTCATGTTCCTAAATACTATCTCATCTTTTCTTTCTTCTATATTAAAAGTATATCTGTCCCTATAAGCTAAATTTTGGAAAAAAAAAACACTAAATGTACTTAGAAAGATGCACCAAAACACTAAATGACCTAAAATTCAACCAAGGCATATTTTCTTTTAAAAGCATGTGTGTGAATGACCTTGTCATGACCCTGAAATTACAACCGCAAATAATGTGATTGTCTTGTCTAACAGTTGTTAAGCCCAGACAAAAAACAAGATTTTATTAAAAGAACAACATCAAATTCAAATTCATTGGAGATGGATAAAAGTTGGATCCATCTTAACTGGTTAGTAACCAAAATCATATAGTTTATTTTGGGTATAAGTTTAAGTGTCAATGCTTGATTATTGACGTATGCTCTAAAATTGTAGAGCAACGGTGGAATATGAGCAAAAAGTTAGGGAGTTTGTTAAGACAGCCATGACGAATCTTGGATTTCCAGCCAAAATTCTTTGTCCATGCAACAAATGTCACAATCTAAGACATCAAATTTCAAACAAAGTTGTCGAACACTTAGTTCTTTGGGGCATGGACCAATCTTACAAAACATGGGTTCATCATGGGGAAGATCCAGTCCAAAGCAGCACGACAAACACAATTTTTTAATATGATTTATTTCGGGCAGTGGGAGTATTTTCAAGTAACGCCAATGATTTTAGTGACGATAACAATGATGCTGATTTTCAGAGTCTATTAGCAGATGCTGAATCTCCATTGTATGAAGGTTGTTCAAAGTATACAAAAATTTCGTCTATCGTTGGGCTGTATAATCTAAAAGCAAAGCATGGAATCTCAGATGTTGGCTTTAGTGAGATGTTGGAGATGATCAAAGAAATGTTGTCAAAAGATAATCTCCTACTGACATCAATGTATGCAGTTAAAAAGTTTCTAAAGATGTTTGATCTGAGCTATAAGCATATACATGCTTGCGTCAACGATTGTTGTTTGTATACAAAAGAGAATGTTGATGCCCAAGTATGTCCCACTTGTCAATATCCAAGATGGAAGCAAAATGAACAGACAAAAGAGATTCTACAAGGGCAGCCTGCAAAATTGTTGAGATATTTTCCTATTATACAAAGGTTTCAAAGGATGTTTAGAAAAGAAGAGACGACTTTAAGCTTAAAATGGCATTCAACCAATAAAAGAACAGACGGGAAGATGCGGCACCGGGTAGATTCAGAGGCTTGGGATGCAGTTTATGAGAGATGGCCAGATTTTCAACTTGAACCTAACAACCTTCGATTAGGACTTGCTGCTGATGGGATCAATCCTTACAAAAATATGAGCTCTACGTATAGTTGTTGGCCTATAATGCTCATTGTATATAATCTGCCACCTGCGTTGTGCATGAAGGATGAATTTACCTTTCTATCTATGTTGATTCCTGGACCTAAACAACCCGGGAATGACATAGATGTTTACTTAGAGCCCTTAATAATTGAGTTACTTGAATTATGGAATGGTGTTTATACATATGATATTTCTACAAAGAAGTTTTTTAATTTAAGGGCTATGTTGCTATGGACCATTAATGATTTTCCAGCTTATGGAAACTTAGCTGGATGTGCAACTAAAGGAAAGTATGGTTGTCCTGTTTGTGGCGAGCACTCAAATGTTGTTCAGTTGAAGCATAGCAAAAAGATGTCATTTTGCAATCATATTCGATTTCTACCTCAAGAACACCGTTACAGAAAGAAGAAATATACAACAGCTAGGGCAAGGGAAAGAGCACCACAATGTCCAATTATATTGACAGGTGTTGAAGTAGCTGAGCAGTTAAGCAAAGTGACTAATGACTTTGGAAAGGGAAAAAAGAGGAGTCGTGGTATAGACACTAACACATCTGGAAGAAGCATTCTATTTTTTTTAGGCTGCCTTATTGGGAAATATTAGTTGTTCGTCATAACCTTGATGTTATGCATGTTGAAAAGAATATTTGTGAAAGCATACTTAACACATTGCTCGATTGCAAAGGAAAATCTAAAGATCACTACAACTCGAGATTAGATTTGACAGAGATGGGCATTATGCCTCATCTCCATCTGTATGAAGAAAATGGTGTTACTCGTCTTCCGGCTGCAGCTTATACTCTATCAAAATCTGATAAGAAGTTGCTTTGTGAGAGGCTATTTGACTTGAAATTGCCTTATGGATATAGCTCTAACATTAGAAACTGTGTAGATGTGGAGAAACAGAAGCTGACAGGACTTAAGTCTCATGATTGTCATGTGATTATGCAACAACTATTGCCTATTGCTATAAGGGGTGTAATGGAAGAAGGTTGTAGAGAGACAATTCTTCAGCACACTAAGTTTTTCCATGGATTGTGTCAACGTGTGGTTGATAAGGAGGAAATTATGAAATTGGAACTAGAAGCCTTTGAAATTCTTTGTCAACTAGAAGAATATTTCCCTCCTTCTTTCTTTGATCCAATGATTCACTTGGTTGTTCATTTAGCATGAGAAGTTAGAATTTTTGGTCCGGTGCAATTTCGATGGATGTACCATTTTGAGAGATATATGAAAGTATTGAAAGGATTTGTAGCAAACTATGCACGGCCAGAAGGATGTATTGCAAATCGCTATCTTGCTGTTGAATGTGTATGCTTTTGTGAAACATTTTTAAAGCAAAATGATAATCAAGATAGTACATTACTAGAACAAAATCCACTATCAGCAGCAGAGTGCTTTGAGCTTGACCGATTGAACTTGGCAGTAGCGCATCGGTATGTGTTGTTTAACTCGGATATTGTAGGACCATTTCTCAATGTCCATATGGATGAGCTGAAAGAAAGACACTCAAATCTGAATAACAATCAAACTTTGTTGTGGAATCGACATTCTGAAGGGTTCCCGTTATGGTTTTATGAAAAGGTTGTATTCTATTGCCAAGATAAAAGTTTACGTTTTGTTTTAGTGTACGAATTTCGTACAAGTATATTTTTATTTTTAGATTTCTAACATGAACAAAGTAGATGACATGTTAGCTCAATTGGCTGAAGGTCCAAGTCGCGGTGTCACTTCCTACAAAGGGTACATGATTAATGGAATTCGATTCCATAAAAAAGGAGCTGAAAAAACAACTCAAAACAGCGGTGTATACTTGGAAGCACATGACAGTGGGAAATTGAATGATAAAGAAGAGTATTTTGGTGTTATCAAGGATATAATTATGCTTGATTGTCGTACTTTTAAGGTGCCATTGTTTTGGTGCGATTGGGCGAATATTCGAATGGGTGTTAAGAAGTCGAAGTTCTATACGCTTATAAATTTTAATATAGGACAAGCTCAATCCATTAGGGATCCATTTGTATTAGCTTCACAAGTGAAAAAAGCTTTTTATGCAAGGGTGAATGAGTCAAGTAAATGGTATATAGCTTTAAAGGATTCAAATAGAGGGTGTTTTGGACTTGAATCCAATGAAGAAAATTGAGTTTCCTGTTGTCTCTTATGTACTTTGAATGAAACAAATCTGCTTACACTTTTTGTATGTAATTTTGGTGTATTATTACTCTTTTGTTGAATGAAACAAATCTGGTTTTATTACTCTCTACGGTGCACTTTATGATTTTATTTTAATTTGAATGAAATAATTCTGGTTTTATGGTTTTGGTGTATGTTTATTACTCTTTGGTGATCCACATTTCTGATTTATATACTATGTTATCTTTCTTTTTATATTGCAACAATTTCAACTTGAAAAATGAGTACATTACGAAGATCTCCAAAAAAACACCTTCGTCCAGGTGCTTTATGCAATCTTGTGGCCAAAAAGCGAAAAGCATCATTGAAGACTCAAGCTGATTGTGACGATATGTTGCTTGGAATCCCTGTTTTAAAGAAAAAGAGTGCTCTTTGTAGGTTTTCTGCACCTGTTAGAGTTGTAATTGACTCACCACCTGCTCTTAGTACTAGAGCAGCAACTCGTCGTATGGTCTATGATGCAGAGCTAGATCCAAATGATGATGTGGAAGACATGGAGATGTCACTTGGAAGTTCAAAAACTAGACGATCTCTTAATTATGAAGTAGATGAGGTAGTTGATAGTGTTTGTGAAAAGGGAGTAAGGGAGGAACATGAAGAGATAGCAGATGATGAAAGGGTTGGTGTAGAATTTGAAGGGGCTGTTGCAGAATGTGAAGAAGTGGCTGAGATAGAACTTGAACAACCTCTTAGAAAATCTGTTAGATTACAAAAAACAACTGATGAGGCAAATCAAACTGAGATTGAAGAAATACCTCAAGATGTAGATGCGAATGTAATGAACTTAGCCAAGAAGACAAGGGGAAAAACTCTATTGGCAAATCTTACCAAGAGGAACAATGACTTAAGGATAATAAATTGGAATGAAAAAGGGCAACCAGTTGGTACTAACTCAGTGCAATTTTCTTCTTTTGTGGGTGCTCTTGTGCGAGAGGTTGTTCCTTACACTATTTCAGATTGGAGGAAAGTTTCACCAATTATGAGAGATGTTGTTTGGGCATCTATTCAGGTAGAATTACAAGTTTTATGAGTGTATTTTTTTATATATATTCAGCTCTACAATTAAACATATAGTATGTTATTATATATTCTATTGTAGGCACAATATGACTTACATGATGATTGGCAAAAAAAGATGTGCTTTGAAATGATGGCATAACTATGGAGAGCTGGGAAATCTAGACTTGTAAAGGATATTATCAATGCAAAAAATGATAGTGAACGACTAGCCTTAAAGCTGGGTTGCATAAAAAGTGATGTAGAATGGAGTGCCAAAAAAATTAGTAAAGAATATTTGGTAAGAAATATGATGTAAGAAGTGATGTTGCTGCCTCTTTTATCTCTGTTGGTGTTAAATTAAATATAGTTATGCCTCTTTTACTTATTTATTAAATAGGATATAAGGGCCAAATACCAAGAGAGAAGAAAGAAAGCTATTCCACACACCTTAAGTCGAAGAGGATATGCTCGAACAATCGATGAAATGGTAATAATTAAGTTTTATACTGTTTGTATTTTTGCTTCCATTATTGTAGTCTCTATTTTATAATCTCTATTGTTGTATTGTGTAGAAAAAAGAAAATGAGGATGTTAAAATATCTAGAATCGATGCTTTTCAGAGAGTCCATACCAAGAAGAATGGTGAACCTGTAAACCCAACGACATCTGATATTTTTGTGAGTATTAGTCAGTTAATTTTTGTGAATTTATATTTATTTTCCATAATGCATACATTAGTTGCGTTTTTTATATGCAGGTTTCATTGAATGAGATTCTCCTAGAAGACCCAAAATATGGAACTACAGACAACACTGATGAGGATGCCTTGACAAAATCGTTTGGTAACCCAAAATCTGGCCGTTTAATCGGAAACAGAAGAGGCGTAACAAGGTCGAAGCTAACTATTGTTAATATGTGTAATAGCAAGATCTCTAAGTTAGAAGAAGAGCAACAGAATATGAAGTTCAAAATGACTGAAATGATGAATCTACTTAAAGAACACTTGGTGGTAATTCTATCTTGCACTTATAAACCTTAGTTTTCTTTTCTTCCAATGAAACTTATCTTGGTTTTATATTTAGGTTGGTGGTAAAGTGACACCAAGCGAAGGTCAGTCTCGCAATGTACCGCAGTCAAACAATATTCAGTCCCCTAAGGTAAATTATAAAAGTTGTTATTGTTTTAAATTTTCATTTTAGAAGAACAATTACAGAAACTAATACATTGTCTTTAAAATAAATTTGGTAGAGTATTGCACTAGAAAAAAGACATAACTTTACAAAAGGGAAGAATGCTTGCTACTTGCTTGACTGGGCAGATGTAATTGTTGCTGAAGGTTGTTGGGATTCTAGTGATCCAAAGATAACTGTACATGGAAAGCCTCTTGGACCAGACTTTATGCGAGTATGGGTTGATGTTGCTATTGTACCAGAATCTTACTTATTTTGTCCTAATCATGCAATGCTTACAATACAAGAAGCAGTTGGTTCCATAGTTGCATGGCCTTCTAAAAAAGTTATTCCAAGAGGTACATTTTCATACTCAAAAAATAACTAACGTCTTATAATTTAGTGTTTGGTTTCTTTGTTTGCTTTGGTGTAGTTGTGAATCCATTCTTTTGTATGTGGTGTCCTTTCTTGGATATAATGTCCATAGCATTTTTCTTGAAGTAATTTGTGATGCTAGATAATAACAATAAAATATTTCTTTGTTTATTTTGCAGATGTGACAAGCGAAGTAGAAAAGGATACTTAAGACTCCTTGAAAGTAGTAACTTTGTTTATTTCTTTGTGTTGAAAGTAGTAACTTTTAGACTCCTTGAATACTTAAAGAATAGTTTGTTGTTGATGACAGTGTTGAATGTTTTAGACTAAATTGTGGATTGTTAATTCAATGTTGAATGTTCTTACTTTTTGTTATTTGAAAATCAAGTTCATTTGATGATGCTAGTATATATTAGAAAGCTAATTTTAATTATATAAAAAAATATATATATAATAGAATAAATTAATGTTATATAAATAAAATATATAATGAGAATTTAAACATATCTAAATATAACAATAATACGAAAATTGAGTTATAATATCTATTACAATAACACTTTTTATGCAAAGAATTATGTTATGCAAACTTCATTATATAACACAAAAAATGTGTTATACTAAAGTATAGTATAACACAAAAAATGTGTTATACTAAAGTGTATTATAACACAAAAAAAGTGTTATACTAAAGTGTAGTATAACACAAAAAAAGTATTATACTAAAGTGTAGTATAATACAAAAAAAAGTGTTATACTAAAGTGTAGTATAATACAAAAAAAGTGTTATACTAAAGTGTAGTATAACACAAATTTAAAAGTATTGAAATGTGTTATATAATCGACTATAAATAACATAATTAAACACTTATCTATATATTAAAATAACACAGAAAGTGTGTTATCGTTGACAGTACAATAACACATCTGTATAACACTGATAAAATGTTATGTAAAGTACCCTGACCTACGATAACATAGTCGGTCTTAACACATCAGAAAGTGTTATCGTATGTTTTGATAACACATTTTCGGTGTTATTAAAAGAATTTTTTCTTGTAGTGTACGTTCCCTGTCTAATATTTGAGGTAGGGTAAATCATAACATAACATATTAAAACATAAACTTATCATAACATATTATACATAAACATAACATAAAAGCATAACATATCATTCAAACATACAAGATCTAGCCTATTTTCCTTACCAAAACCGGGATATGAGATCAAATGCGGGACTTGGAACACTCCTAAACCAATAATAAGAATAGTGAGTATTTCTTAAAAGAAAGAGATGAAAAGACTAGAACTAAACCATCAAGAAGAAACTTACCAAGAAAGAACTTAAGTTTCAAGAACCTAATCAAGAACCAATAACAAGAGTTAGGATCTGAATAAAAGAAACTAAGAAAACTAAAGAGTTTTAAAGAATTGGACTTAAAGAATCGGAATACCTTGAATGACCTTATAGTTTGGTCTAAACCTCAATACCGAAAATACTCAATACCTCACTTCCCAAGTGTTTTATAAAGCTTAATAATGGCAAAGTTTTTTCCCAACCCAAGTGTTTATCACTCTTAAGGTTTCACTAGCACCTGGAAGGCTCTGATCAATGCTTGAAGAATGAATGAAAAGGCTTGGTGTTAGGTCCTATTTATAGAGTTCTAGGAATAAAAATATTATTTTTGGCTTTGAATACAAATAATGAATTTAATTGAAAATATTTGAATATTCTTCAGTCAAAGGCTTAGGACTTGGTCAAATTGTTCAGGAAGAAATAATAAAAACAAATATAATCCTAACTTCTAACTCCCTAAATCTCGTAACTCTAAACTCACCTGCAATAAAATCAACATAACTAGAGTTTTAGGACTCTACTTTAGACCATCTTTATACCGTTAGAAAGATAATTCAATTATCTACAACTTTCTAGAAATACTATTTTTCGAAATTCATAACATAACAGGGTCAAAAATAGGTTAGAAGTTACAGTACCCTAAAGTTATGGGAAAATCTATTTAATAATCTAAATAACAACCTAATCCACAATTAAATAAAATCGTGACAAATGTCATGCTCCTAACAGATTCTGGTGAAGACTAATTCTTATATTTCCCTTATTTTATCATTAAAATAATAATTCCTTAATAATCATGCATATGACAAGTGTCATAATCTTATTGGCTTTATCTAAACCTTAGGAATAACCATGCTCATGACAAGTGTCATATTCTTATTGGCTCTATCTAAACCTGAGGTTATAATAATTATCATATTAATAACCAGCAATATTAATCAAACCTTATGTTATAATAAATATTCTTAAACTATAGGTTAAACTTATAAAATCCATAACTATTGCTAGGAGTTTCCAACTAAGTCCCGGTTTGAACCAAAATCCACGAAATCTAACATACTACAAACTAATACTAGATATTGCTACTACTACTATCTAACTAGCTAAGTAAAATTCTGGGACTCTACAATTCTCCCCTACTTAAAAGAATTTTGTCCCTGAAATTTACTTATCAAACAATTCCGGATACCGATCTAACATGTCTTCCTCCAACTCCCACATTTCCTCCCGTTCATAACTATTTCTCCATAAGACTTTGACTATTGGAAAACTCTTAGACCATAATTCTTTCATCCCTCTATCTAGGATGCAAACCGGTCGTTCCTCGTAACTCAAGTCTTTCTGGAGTGCTATCGTATCTTACTTGAGGACATGAGATGGGACTAACACATATCTATGCAACATCGAGATGTGAAATACATTATGACTATCTGCTAAAGCTGGCAGTAGGGCTAATCTATATGCAACTGCTCCCACTTTGTCCAATATCTCAAAAGGACCTATAAACCTAAGACTAAGCTTGCCTTTCTTCTCGAACCGCTTCACACCTTTCATAGGAGATATTCTTAAGAAACTTGATCTCCAACTTTGAATTCTACATCACGCCGCTTGGCATCCACATAAATTTTCTAACGGCTTTGAGCAGCGAGCATACGCTTTCTAATCAGCGCAACTACATCCTGAGCTCCTCTAACAGCTTCAGGTCCAAGTAGTTGCCTTTCTCCTACCTCTTCCTAATGCAACGACGATCGACCCTTCTTCCATAAAGTAGCTTGTAGGGTGTCATCCTGATTGTTTACTATTAGCGATTGTTGTAGGAGAATTCTATCAGCGGCAAATACTTACTCCAAGATCTCGATGTAAACACCGATCCTCTATCGAATACTATTGTCTTAGAGATTCTATGCGTTCGTACTATTTCTTGGACTTAAACGTTTGCGTATTGCTCTGCTGTGTACGAAGTCTTAACAGACAGGAAATGAACTGACTTGGTTAATCTATTATTACTATCCAAGCCAAATCATGTTGCTTACTTGTTCGTGGCAAACCCGTCACGAAATCTATGGCTATATCATCCCATTTCCATTTTGGAATGCTAAGTGGTTGCAATAAGCCTGCAGGCCACTGATGTTTTGCTTTCACTTGCTGGCATACCAAGCATTTAGAGACATACTTCGCTATATCTTTCTTCATTCCTGGCCACCAATATAACACTTTAAGGTCGTGAGTAATCTTGGTCGACCCTGGGTGAACTAAGTGTGGTGTATTGTGCGCTTCTTCTAAAATCATCATCTTAATCCCTTGATCGTTTGGTACACATACCCGATCCTTATATCTTAATAACCCTTGACTTGATATTGAGAAATTTGTGGTCTTCCTTTCTCTAACTGCATCCATATGTGCTACTAACGTGTCATCATGCACTTGCCCATTTCGTATATCTTCTAATAGACTTGACTGAATGGATAAGTTAGTCAGTTTACCAATGACTACTTCTATTCCAGCATTGATCAGCTCCTGTTGTAGCGGCTTTTCTATTCCATCTAACGCTACTAGACTTCCATAACTCTTCTTACTTAGCGCATCAGCAACTACGTTTTCCTTGAGGCATAGGCTATCACCTTGTCATTCTGCATTATCACACAACCCAATCCTTGCTTCGACGCATCGCAATAGACTACAAACTTGTCGTTGGGTGTCGGTACACAAAGTACTGGCGCTGAGCATAGCTTATCTTTAAGCAAATGGAAACTCTCTTAACACTTATCAGTCCAGTTGAACCTTTGTTGTTTCCGGGTTAGGTTGGTAAACGGAGTGGCTATCTTAGAAAAGCCTTTCTACGATAGTCCCAGAAAACTTCTTACCTTAGACATTTTCTTTGGTCTTGGCCAATTTTTACAGCCTCTACCTTAGATGGGTCTACCGTAATCCCGTCCTTGGATAATATGTGGCCCAGAAATGCTACTTGTGAAAGCCAAAATTCGCATTTCTTGAACTTGGCGTAAAGCTGATGCTCTTTTAGTCGCAGCAAGATCAACTTTAAATGTTCCTCATGTTCGACTTCGTCCTTTGAGTACACCAAGATATCATCGACAAACACTACGACGAATTCGTCCAAATAATCCATAAAGACCCTATTCATTAAATCCATAAACGCGGCTGGAGCGTTGGTAAGACCAAAAGACATAACTAGAAACTCGTAATGTCCATAACGAGTTCTAAAAGTTGTCTTAGGAATATCCTCTTCCCGTACTTTGAGCTGTGAGACCCGGTCCGTAGATCAATCTTTGAAAGCACGGTTGCCCCTCGGAGCTGATCAAACAAGTCGTTAAGTCGAGGTAGCGGGTACTTATTGTTAATTGTCACCTTATTCAACTCGCGATTATCTATAAACATATGCATACTTCTGTCCTTCTTCTTCACAAATAGTACCGGTGCTCCCCATAGCGAATGGCTCGTTCTAATGAAACCCAAGTCTAAGAGTTCTTGTAACTACATCTTTAACTCCTTGAGTTCGGTAGGAGCCATCCGGTATGGTGCCTTGGAGGTAGGCTCGGTGCCCGGTACTAATTCGATTGTGAAGTCAATTTCCCGCGTCGGCGGTGGCAAGTCGTCAGGAAATACCTCTGGAAATTCCCTTACAATATGTACATCTCCGACCTTTAGTGGTGTTCCCTTTACCACATGCGTAACGCTAGCTAAGAATGTGTGACATCCTTTTTCTATCATCCTCTGAGCTTTGAGAGATGAAATAAGCAGTGTATGTAGTCCTAAAACTTTTCCCATATACCATCATTTCTGACCGTCAGGAGTCTCAAACATCACTTGCTTACATCTGCTATCGATGGTTGCACCATGCCTTACTAGCCCCTCCATGCCTAATATCATGTCGAAGTCTTTGATCTCTAGTTCTATCAGGTCTCCTTCTAGTTCTACGTCCTCAATTTTGATCGGTACGCCTTGTACTATCCGTGATGATAGGACTACTTCACCCGAAGGCAACTATGTCACAAACCTAATTCTACAAGGTTTGTCTAATTTCTCTATCATTCCTAACGAGATATACGATTATATTGCTCCCAAATCAAGAGATACTAGAACATATACTATTGAGGATAGGAATCTGCCCTGTAATTGCTTTGTTACTAGTGTCAGCTTCACCTTGGGTTAAGGCAAATAACCTGGCAGGAACCATCATTTAATCCCTCTTCTCCTTTTGCTTGAGCTGTGGACATTCCTTCTTTCGATGACTTTCCTAACCACAGTTGAATCATCCCTTGATGTTTGCATGACATTCCCCAAGATGTTTCTTTTGGCCCTTAGAGCATTGCGGGTATTCTACATAACCCGACTTATTGCCTCCATTGTTTGTTCGTGCTCTTTTATCACCATTGGTCTGATTATCATTTGGATGCCTTCTCTTCTGACCATTACTATTACTATTGCTATGCTGACGGCTGTTGTTGTGGTTGTTCCAACCATTCTAAGGTTGACCCTGTTGTTTAGGCTCAGGCCTACTAGCCTTCTCCTTACTAACATTCGCCTGAAGCCTTTCTACTTCTATTGCCGTTTCTAGAAAGTTGGCATAGGTAGTATTTTCCGGGTTTGCTAGCTTAACTCCTATCTCAATCTTTAGTCTAACTCCTCTAACGAACTTGGTCACCCTCATAAAGTCAATTGGAACTTGGTTAATCTGTTGAACTGACGAGTATATTCTACTACCGTTAAGTTGCCCTGTTTCAAACTAGCGAACTCCTTGACCGTTGTAGCGATGACTGGCAAGTTGTAATATTTCTTGTGGAACAGCTCCAAAAATCTTGTCCATATCATGGTGGCGACATCGTTAGTCTGCCGAACTAAGTCCCACCATATTCTAGCATCCTTCTTAAGCAGAGATGAAACGCAGGATATGCGGTCCGCGTTGCCGAGATTCATAAGTGCTAGTATCGGCTCTACATTTCTAAGCCATTCTTACGCCTCAAAGGGGTCTATTGTCCCTTCAAAGTTTGGAGCGTGTTGCTTACGAAACCGCTCATAGATTGGCTCCATGTGCTGAGCTGGGTATGGCGCATGGTTCGCCATTGGCCATCCCCCATAAGGACCTACTTGATGGGGTACTTGAGCCATTTGCTGAGGCTGTGGTTGCGGCTGAGGTGGACGCTGAGTCTGAGTCTGCTGTCGTTGTTACTGCAGTAATTCCTCCACTTGTTTTCGTAGTCTTGCAATTTCTGCAGTGTTGTCAACCGGCGGCGACGGCGCTCTTTCTTTAGCAGCAGCATTGGTTGCACGCCTTCCCCTTCTGCGAATTAGAGGGGCTTCATAAGTTTCAGGAGCAACGCTTGAGGCATTGGCGTTGTTGCGAGCAAATCTTCTGAGCGACATCTTCAGCAAAGTTCTAATAGTCGAGGAAACATATTAGAACTTACCCTAATAGGCTTTAAGGAAAAAACTTAATCTAAGCAAACATAACTCGGACCTATTAATTATGATTTCTTATGAAAAAATTATGTAAGCCTTCTTTATGAATAGGGTATGTTTCTAAACTTAGAAAAATAAGCCATCTTTATAATTTATTAAGCCATCTATATGACTTAATTCTCAGGCTCGAAACTCGTCGTTGTTCCCAAGTAACCATATTGAGGGAGGGCTGGGATCAGTAAAATCGTTCCCACTACTATGACCCCCTAAACTCTCAATATAGAACCTGGTCCATTGATTTGTATCCACCCTCACCGAACTTGGTCATTATTTATTATTTATTATGATTGTAAAAAAAAATCAAACTCATACATGTCATTAAAAAATAACAATGATATTTATTTAGAAAAAAAAGTTTTCACTATGTACAATCATAAATGCAAAGATAATAAATAAAATAAATAATGAAAAATAAACTAATTTACAAATGTTCTTAACTGAAAACATAAGGGCTAAAACGTTAACTAAACACATAATCATAACAACTATAACATAAACAACTTACATTGGCGGTTAGATTCGGAGCTGTAACAAGGAGAACTTCATGTAAATGAACTGTTGCTCTGATATCAACTGTAATGACCCAACTATTTTTAAGACCTTGGACCATTAGATCTACTATACATAGCTACTATTTTGGGAAAGATACATAAGAAATAATATAACTTTATTAAATCTCGAAATATTGTATCAAATACATAATAATATGTAGAGTCCAAGAACTTTACTTAGCTAATTGTTTAGTAGTGTTATAGTATGTTTAGTGTTATCTTTGTTACTATGGATTTTTGGTTCAGACCGGGAATTATTTGGACACTCATAGTAGTACTTATAGATTTTCTAAGTTTAATCTATAGTTTAAGAATATTAAGTATAACCTAAGGTTTGATTAATGTGACTGATATTAAGGATTATATTTATTATATTATAAAGTTTAGACATCAACCAATAGGATTTTAAGCACATGTTATGAATGGTGATTAAGGATTAAGTATTTTTGAGGATTAAATTTAATAAGGAGTAAAGTTTGAATGTTATAGGGTCAGTCAGCAGCTTTGAAAACGTTGAGGGCTTAGTCAAGGCTGTTTACTCCATTCAAACTTAGCTAAAAATGTGTAATTTCGTGTTTAAATATTCAGCGTATGCCGATATATCGCAGCTATAGGGGGCGATATATCGCAGCACGTAGATACGGAAAACACGAGACGATGCACGGTCGCCTCGGGCATACTGGCCCAGGCGATATATCGCCTACAGGGGGCGATATATCGCCTCCTCCAGCATGAATTCAAACTCTTTTGAATTCTTTTCCTTTCAGCCATTCAAACTTCTTCAAAAGTCCAGCATCTTTTGAACGAGTCTTCAGCCTCTGCTGAACGATTATTCAAATGATTTTCACCTAAAAAGCCATTATTTTTATTCCAGTAAAATCAAGATACTTTCATTCCCAAACTCTATAAATAGGACCTAGTACCCAGCCATTATTCACCTTTTGCACTAAGTTCAGAAGCTGCTAGTGTTAAGTGAGTGTGAGAGTGTAAACACCTGGTTTGGGAAAACTATAAGCTTAAACATCATAAGCTTACCAAACACTTTGGGAAGTGAGTTCTATAGTATTTCGGTGGAGGTGTAGATTGGTTTTTCAAGTCTTTGAGGTAACCAAAACTCTAGTTCCTTTCTGTATTATGTTATTTTCTTTCTCATAGTCTTCTACTCAATCTCTAACCTTAATCTTCATTTTGGTTAGGGAATCTAAGTTCTTGCGCACATAAGTTCGGTAAGCATGTTTCTCAAATGGTTTAGTCTTTCCATCTCTTTCATTTCATCTCCTTTCTTTAGACTCACTCTTTCTTATGGTTTTAGGAGTGTTCCAAAAAGTCCCAACTCAGTCCATTATATCCCAGTAACTTTGGTAAGGAAAATAGGCTAGAATCAATATGTTATGTGCTTATGTTATCTATATGTTTTATGTTATTAATGTGTTATGATATGTATGTATGTTTGTAGGCTTGGGCATATGACCCATATGACTAACAAGACCCCAAATGGATTATGGGCATATGACCTACTTAGCTAGTAGGACCCCACTAATTCCATGGGCATATGCTTGTTTAGTCTATGGGACCCCAAGTAATAATGGCCATTATAATAAGTGTATGTTATATGTATTATGTTAAGCCTTTATGTTTCTTATGAAATTATGTATATGACTATGTGTTAGATTTTCCTTGCTGGGCATTAGGCTCATTCCTTTCTGTTTTATGTGCAGGAAAATAAGCTTTAGAGGCGGTAAGATTCGTGACGCTTAGAGGATGTGTATCGATGGTGAATGGAGTCAAGGGGCCGAGCGTTATTCGATTCGAGGATGTAGTCTCATTTTATGTTTTTATGGTTTTATGTGTATTTTCCGCTCCAGTTATGTAATGTCTTTTATTTAAAATCATCTTTTGTTTTTAAAGACAATGGGATCCCATATCCTTTTTAGAATTTTATTTATTTGTAAGTAACTCTTATTTTACAAGTTACTAAATAAAATTGTGGTATTTTCGTAAAAATGTAAGTTTATGTATAGTTTTGTTAATGGTCCAAATAGTCTAGATTAGTGGGTCATTACATAATATAAAATATGGCATGGGTACCCATTGTTTAAAACATAAAACATAATTTTTAAGCTAATGAAAATTGTTTACAAAACAAAATGCGGAAAAACATGATTTAAAAGACTAAAAATAAATAATTTCATCCTTGATCGACACGCAGTCCACACATTCCATCCATCCACAACACACAAGCCAAGCTACCAAGAATCTTTCCTCCTCCGTATCTAGTTTCCTGCATCACACTAAAAAAAATAAAGGAATGAGCCTAATGCCCAGCAAGGAAAAACTACTAGCACCATAAACATACACATAAAATCATATCATAACATATGCTATAAACATATCATAACATATACTAAAAATATATTATAACATATACTATAAACATATTATAACATATTCCATATAAGACTATACTAATAATGCCCATTATGACATGTGATACACCATCTACGTCCCCTGTCTAATATTTGAGCTAGGTTAGATCACATGTAGTGTATGATAACCCATCTACGTCCCCTGTCTGATATTTGAGGTAGGGTAAATCATAACATAACATATTAAAACATAAACTTATCATAACATATTATACATAAACATAACATATCATTCAAACATACAAGATCTAGCTTATTTTCCTTACCAAACCCGGGATATGAAAACAAATGCGGAACTTGGAACACTCCTAAACCAATAATAAGAATAGCGAGATGAAAAGACCAAGAAGAAACTTACCAAGAAAGAACTTAAGTTTCAAGAACCTAATCAAGAACCAATAACAAGAGTTAGGATCTGAATAAAAGAAACTAAGAAAACTAAAGAGTTTTAAAGAATTGGACTTAAAGAATAGGAATACCTTGAATGACTTTATAGTTTGGTCTAAACCTCAATACCGAAAATAATCAAAACCTCACTTCCCAAGTGTTGTATAAAGCTTAAGAATGGCAAAGCTTTTTCCCAACCCAAGTGTTTATCACTCTTAAGGTCTCACTAGCACCTAGAAGGCTCTGATCAATGCTTGAAGAATGAATGAAAAGGCTTGGTGCTAGGTCCTATTTATAGAGTTCTAGGAATAAAAATCTTCTTTTTGGCTTTGAATAAAAATAATGAATTTAATTGAAAATATTTGAATATTATTATGTCAAAGGCTTAGGACTTGGTCAAATTATTCAGGGAGAAATAATAAAAACAAATAAAATCTGAAGTTACAGTACCCTAAAGTTACGAGAAAATCTATTTAATAATCTAAATAACAACCTAATTCACAATTAAATAAAATCGTGAAAAATGTCATGCTCCTAACAGATTCTGGTGAAGACTAATTCTTATATTTCCCTTATTTTATCATTAAAATAATAATTTCTTAATAATCATGCATATGACAAGTGTCATAATCCTATTGGCTCTATCTAAACCTTAGGAATAACCATGCTCATGACAAGTGTCATATTCTTATTGGCTCTATCTAAACCTTAGGTTGTAATAATTATCATATTAATAACCAGCAATATTAATCAAACCTTATGTTATAATTAATATTCTTAAACTATATGTTAAACTTATAAAATCTATAACTATTGCTAGGAGTTTCCAACTAAGTTCCGGTTTGAACCAAAATCCACGAAATCTAACACACTACAAACTAATACTAGATATTGCTACTACTACTACTATCTAACTAGCTAAGTAAAATTCTGGGACTCTACAAACGTTATCTGAGGGGTTAATAGTTTAATTGAGAAATTGGAATAATAATTATTATTAGTGATTTGGAATAATTGTTGAGGGTGGAGATTAACATTTAACTGTTTCTTAATATCATAATAGCAATCTTTATTTGTTTTCTAGTTTATGTTATTTAATTTTGAGTTCGAAATCTAAATCCCATTTTTAAATCTTAGTGTTAATTATTGAATAATAAAGTAAACGATAGTCCTCGTGGGTTCGACATGTACTTGCTATTATACTAAAATAATTAGAAGTATTGAAAGAAAAATAACTGTTGAATTTATTGTGGTATACGACACGTCAATAGTATATATTTGAGTATGTATGATATAAACAATTATATATATATTCTTAACCACTTTTATATATATATATTATTCAGGAAGTGCAAAGGTAATTATTGACTTTGTTTACAAATGTAGAGGCAATTTTTGTTTATATATATATATATATGCATACGATTGATTTATATATATGGGTGTATTACTACGCATGGATGATTACTTTAATATTAATTAGTGTATTAAGATCAATGATTAATATTTATAGTTGTTAATTAATATTTCTAAAAATAATTTTTTATTTTTTCAAATTTTTGGACATGTATTTATTATAAAAATATAATATTGTAAGCTTTTCATTTTTCAAATACATGTCAATTTATAAATATAGCTAGTGTCTCTCATTGGTTGGAAACAATATTAATTATGGAAAAAAAAAAACTAAATTCGAAATTAATGTAGAAAAAAAATTTACATGTTAGTGACTTGCTATGCCAATTCACTATGTTGTCACATCATCATAATTATTAATGTCCATCTATGGTATCTCTTCTATATAATAAGTGTGTAGATAACGGAAATTCTTGTTTTTAATAATTTTTTATTTTTTTAATGTTAACTATAATGGAATATTTTTATATTTAATATAATATTCTTATATTTAACGATAGTTTGTAAACACTTAAAATAAAATAAATAATTAAAAAATTAAAATAGGATATTTTTTGAGATATTTTACAATGATAATTATTTTAAAATAATAAATAATTAAACAAATTAAAAAATAATATTTTTGGAATATTTTACAATGATAATTAGTTAAAAATAATAAAATTAAACGTTTTATAACTTAAATAAAATTTTATTAAACTTAAATTCACTTATTAAAATAATATCATATTAAACATATAATATAATCTATTGTGAATGAGCAACAAATTTTTTAAAAAAAAAAAACTAGCAATAAACTTAAATTTAAAATTTACGTATAATATTTAATATTACATTAAACATATAATATATGATCTATTGTTGTTACTCCCAAATTCAAAAACTAGAACAAACATAAATTTAAACAAAAATAAAATAAATTATTTAATTAAAATAGGATATTTATTTCAAAATTTATATGACATTAATATAACTTTAATAAAAATAATTAATAAATTATACAAATAAAATTAAACAAAAGAGCATATTGCATAATACCTGTATCTAATGTGTATATATATATAGGACAATTCTTCTATAGGGGCTTCACTTTAAGCCCTACCGGTAGGGCTTTCAATGTTTCTCG
Organism: Humulus lupulus; assembly: GCF_963169125.1. Classification (NCBI taxonomy): domain Eukaryota; kingdom Viridiplantae; phylum Streptophyta; class Magnoliopsida; order Rosales; family Cannabaceae; genus Humulus; species Humulus lupulus. The sequence goes on from NC_084797.1 coordinate 27,852,523, forward strand.
ACCCGTGAACAGTTTTCGGCGCGACTTTTTTTTATGACCGTGTATATTGTAGCTATTTAGAGCATCCTGCAAATTTTCAGAAAATTCCGAATAATTTACAGTACCGAAAACTAGGTTCAAACATGTTGTTTTCCAAGCGCATAAAAAAAATTAGTCACATGTGCAACAACATGTTTGAACCTAGTTTTCGGTACTGTAAATTATTCAGAATTTTCTGAAAATTTGCAAGATGCTCTAAATAGCTACAATATACACGGTCATAAAAAAAATCACGCCGAAAACTGTTCATGGTTTGTAAACACTGAGAGTCCTACCGGTAGGACTTAAAGTGAAGCCCCTATAAAAGAATTTCCATATATATATATTTAAGTAAGCAATTTTATATATTTTTTCCTTATCATACCACACATATGACAAATTTTCTTCATGTTTGACTTTTCCAAAGGAATGAATGACTATTATTTTATTTTATTTTATTTTCTCTTATCCCATACGATTCAAAGGAAATGATCTTGGCCATCTCTTTCTTCTTGTCATATATAAATATGTTTGCATTGAAGAGGCAAATTATATATACCACATTGTTGAATTTACTTGTATATTTGCTTAATTATAAAAATCGTACATTGGTGGATCTCCATATATAATTATATAGGAGAATTTTCTTATAGGGACTTCACTTTAAGCTCATCGGTAGGGCTCTTAGTGTTCTCATCCCGTGAATAGTTTTCGGCGCGATTTTTTTTATGACCGTGTATATTGTAGCTATTTAGAGCATCGTGCAAATTTTCAAAAAATTCCGAATAGTTTACAGTACCGAAAACTAGGTTCAAACATGTAGTTGTACGCGTGACTAATTTTTTTTATGCTGGTGGAAAACAACATTGTTGAACCTAGTTTTCAGTACTGTAAACTATTCAGAATTTTTTGAAAATTTGCAGAATGCTCTAAATAGCTACAATATATACTGTCATAAAAAAAATCGCACCAAAAATTATTCACAGGTCGAGAAACACTAAAATCCCTATAGGGCTTAAAGTGAAGCCCCTATAGAAGATTTGTCCATACATACCACATATCATATTATTTTCTTATACAAGTTCACTGATTTGGGCTTTGGCAGTAATCCTTGAACCTTTATGACCATCAAATATGATTATATGATTTTCCCTGTTTGTATTTTTGAGCCCTTTATACAATGCTTGTGCCTTTTCATTTCTTAGTTTTAGAGTATAAGCATAATATATGTCACTCTTTTCTTTTATTTCATTGAGAATATATTACAATACATATTTGGTCTTGTTGATCGAGAGACACAATTTCGCATAAATCCTTTTTTTTTTTGGTTTTTTTTTTGAATGTACAGATTTCATTTAATCATTTTTTTTATTTCTTTGGCCCGACGAATCTCGATTGACATTCATACAATCATACACATGTAATTTATTTTGTGCATTAATTTCATATCATAAATATCACATCACATGGAATGACCATACACTTTAGAGTAGGATGAGTGCATCCTATTAATTTGGGGACGGAATGAGTGCATTCCATTGTTTTGGATGAGTGCATTCCATAGATTTTTTTATGAGTGTATCCATTAATTTTTTGGGCGGAATTAGTGCATTCCATGGTAGATGAAGATAAAGAAATTAGTGCATTCCATGACGGAGGAAGAGAAAGTCAGGGAAGAAAAATAAATTTAGGGATAGATATTTATCTGTGAAATCTTGAGTAATTTGAAGAAATACTGTGATTTGATTTTTTTTTTCTCTGTGATTTGATTTTTTTTGGGTATGTCTGATATAATTTTTTATGGAACCCCATAATGATAAATTATGTGAGTTCTTATGAAGTTGGCGACATCTTCTGCACGTACTTCTTTTAAGGGCACAACTTCAACCCACTTGGAGAAGTAATCTGTAACAACCAGGATGTATTTATGAATTTTGGAAGATGGTGGAGTGAAAGGACCAATGACATCCATTCCTCATGTTTCGTAAGGCCATGACAATATAGAAGGATGAAGTGGTTGATGGGGTTGATGGATAAAATATCTATGTAGTTGACACAACTTGCAACATTTGGCGAAATTAATCGCATCTTGGACCATAGTAGGCCAATAGTAACCCAACCGTTTCAATTGAGCTGACAATTTGGGGCCAGCTTGGTGCGCACCACATGTACCATCATGAGTTTCTTGAAGAGCATGTGACGCCTCTTCTTTTGAAAGACATCTTAGCAACATCCCATAAAAAGAACGCTTATACAATGTGTCATTCAGGAAAACAAATCGAAGAGCTCTTCTTTTTACATCCACTCTTCTTTTCAAGTCTTCTGACAAGACTCATCCTTGGATATAGTTAATAATTGGTTGGCGCCAGTCACTGCCGTTTGTATTTTCAAGGAATGTTACCAAATTTATGGTACTTATTTCTTCTTTCCTCTCCATAATTTGGGGTAACAAATGACATTCTCCTATTGTAATTTGAATATCCCTTTCACCAGGATGCATTAATGATGCAGCTAATTTATCTAAAGCATCAACTTTACCATTTTTTGACCTAGGGACATGATCTAACGTGATAGTTTGGAATTGAGCAATCAAATGCTTAGCCTTCTCATGATAAGGATGCTTGACTGTAAATTAGCCATTAATTTGTTTGATAATCAGAAGAGAATTGCCATATACCTCTAGTGATTGTATTTGCATTTCAAGTACAATTTTGAGAGCGATTATTAACGCTTCATATTCTGCTACATTATTGGTACATATAGCCAGAATGTGAAAAGAGTAAGGCATCAGTCCTCCAGAAGGTGTCACAAAGACAATGACAGCACCTGCCCCACATTTCTTTGCTGCCCCATCAAAGTAAAGTTGCCAAGATGAGGTTTCAATTGTGAAAACTTCCTCGTCTGGAAGGTCCTCGTGAAACTCCATATTGTCTAGAGCCGGGTGCGCTGCCAGAAAATCAGCCAATGCTTGTCCTTTTATTGCTTTTTGCGGGACAAAGTTGATTTCAAACTTTGATAAAATCAAGGACCATTTTGCCAATCGCCCAGACAACACGGGTTTTGATAGAATGTACCTCAAAGGGTCAACTTTTGACACTAATGTCATAGTGTGTGAGAGTAAGTAATGTCGTAATTTTGTAACAGCAAAAATTAAAGCCAGGCATACCTTTTTAGTTGGAGAATAGTTATGTTCTGCCCCTACCAAAGTTCTACTTAAATAATAAAGAGCAACTTATTTTCCATCCTCGTTATTTTGTGCCAGCAATGCTCCTAAAGAGCGATCTAATGCTGTGACATACAATATCAATGACTATCCTAAAATTGAAGCTTTCAATACTGGTGGGTGTAACAAGTATCACTTGATACTTTCAAAAGCATTTTGTCATGCCTCATCCCATATGAATAGTACATTTTTTTGCATTAGTCTTGTAAAAGGTTGGCATCTACCAGATAGGTTTGAGATGAACCTTCGGATATAAGCAAGTCTTCTTTGCAGTCCTCGTAATTGATGCAAGTTGCATGGGGCGGCATTTCCAAAATTTCTTTTATTTTTGTGGGGTGAATTTCAATTCATCGATGTCTAACAACAAACCCATGGAACTTTCCTGATGTTACCCCAAATGCACATTTTAAAGCATTCATCTTGAGGTGATGTTTTCTAAGTCTATCAAAGACTCGCCTTAAGTCATCAAGATGATCTATCCTTTCTTTATTTTTCACCACCAAATCATTGACATAACATTTGATAGTATTGTAAAGCATGTCTTCAAAGACAGTGGCCATTGGCCTTTGGTAGGTTGCCCCTGCATTTTTAAGTCCAAATGACATAGTTGTGTAACAATAAATGCCTTTTGGTGTTCAAAAAGCGATGAGCTCTTCATCTTCAGGTGCAATTTTTATTTTACTATACCCAGAAAACCCATCCATGAATGATAATGCATTAAATCCAATAGTAGCATCTACTAGCAATTCATTAATGGGAAGTGGGAATTCATCTTTTGGGCAGGCACGGTTGAGATCTCAATAATCTACACATATACGAATTTGCCCATTTTTCATTAACACGGGGACAATGCTTGCAAGCCAGGTTGGGTATTTAACTTCTCGAATGAAGCCAGCTCTTATCAATTTGTCAATTTCTACTTCAATTTTTGGAATTAACTCTGGTCGAATTCTTCTTTGAGATTGTTTTACAGGTATAACATCTTTTTGTTATATTATTTTAAATAATATAATGTTAGATTAAATAATGTGACATAATGTGATTTGTCACACCTTGTAACATATTATTGAGAGTATTGGACACATGTGTGTGGCAAATGTGACATATTTTGGAGTTACAAAAAAAACAAACTTGTAACTCCCAAATATTTCCCAATAATGTGTAGATTTGATATTACACATTTTGATTTGAATTTCTCAAAAGCAATAAGAGATATGGCTGTTAGAGATGTGATTTTAACTCCCATAATGTGTATGGAAGTTACAAAATCAAGTGGGAATGAATTTGGAATGTTTTGGCGAATTTGGAATGTTTTGGAAAATTTGGAAAATTAGTGTTGAAAAAACGACTTAGGTCGCTGCCTACGTTTTTCAGGTCGCGGCCCAAGAGGAAGAAAACATTTTAGGTCGCAGCCCATGTTTTTCAGGCCGCGGCCTGAGCGGCTGACAGCATTTTCCAAACTTCGGTTTTATCCAATTTTGAACGTTTCCAACAGCCAAATAACTCCCAAATCTCTATTTTAATTCCATAAGCATCCAATTAATCATTGGTAACAGCCATGGGGGTTGGTGGAATTTGAAATTCAAAGGGTGTCTCAAAACTCTATAAATAGGAGTCTAATGCTCACTAGTAAGACACACCATTTTCCATCCGCATAGCAATTGGCTGGAAAATACACCATAGAGGCTTGCTAATTCCAAAGAGTTATTTACTAGAGAGATCCATTAGTGCTTAGAGAATAGGGGGAAATAAGTTTTTGGACAAAGGTTTTGAACCTTGTTCAAGTTGGTGATCCCTATTACTCTACACTTTATTGTGTGAGAGTTTGTTCTTTTTATTGATTTTATTTTCATTCTTTTGATCTTATTTACTTGTATTATTATTGTTTTGAGTTTGTAATCTTCTTCTTCTACCTCTTTATATTTACTTGTATTTTGAGCAATTGAGTTGTAATGTTTATTTAATCAATTACCTTATCTATTGTATTTTTTGCATAGAGTTGTATTTTAGGTCTTTCCATATTTCCATTGAGTATAAAAATATATTCTCTAACACTTTTGACACTACCAACCTATGTACAACAACATTTGGATCCAAGCCTGACATATCTTGATACCCCCAGGCAAACACATCTTTATATTAATAAAGGAATCATTTGTACTTTTGCAATTCCTCTTCAATTAATAACGAGCTGACAAATACAGGCTTTGGATCATCCTTGGTACTAAGATTGAGTTCTGTTAAATCAACAACTATTGCTTGCCCCTCGTCTTCTAGTTCTTGAGGTGTCGGTTGAATGATATCCACCAAATCTTCTGAAGAATTTGAGCTTGAGTTTTCTTCATCTACAGCTAAACTTTCTTCAAAATAAAGATAGTTAACTTGCACAACATCTTCTTGATTCTCTTGTGCTTTGTACCCCTCATTTTGGTGAGAAGTAATTTTCAAATGTTTCTTTTGCTTTAACTGCCATTTCTTATTCTTTCGTAATGTCGTTGGTTGAGAAACATATGGAAATTCAAGCCTCTAAAATGGTGACAATCGTGGAGTTGATGTACCTACTTCGAGTCTTTCAAATACTGACACTCGTGGGGTCGATGTACTTGTTTCATCACCAAGAAACATCCTTTTTTCCTCTCTGTTAACTCCTCAAGCTCAAACGACGGCTTTAAACAATCATTATTTTGATGAATTGTGATTTGTTTTTGTTTCTTAACATGGAATTTTTTTCCATCTTAAAGGCTTTTGGAGTTACAGTAGTTGAGGATATTTTGCTAAGAGTAATAGCCTTTTTGTTTGTTTTGACATTTTTACCAAAAGTTATTGATATTTGCATTTTTTTCATTGGGAAGTGACTGATCAATCTTTTGTAATGGTAAGGCGAAACTCGTCATCAGGGTTGTCACTGTATCTTCAATAGGTGTTAATGATTTTTGTCCTCTACCCGTTGAATTTTAGGAGTATATTTAAAGATTCTTTTTTTATTAGATGCCTTTAAATTTTCCTCTTCTGATCCTGGGGATTTCAATGGAGACAATTGCTTAGTATGGTGGGATTTTTTTTAGGTTAAAGGCCCAGATTGTTTTACATAATCTTTTGCATTGTCAAATTTCCATTTTAGGATAGTGACATTAGCTGACTTGTAAAATTTTGCATCAGCATAACTCACTTGCTCACCGTAAAATGGGCATGCACTTTCTAACTCTTCTTCACCATCAAACCAATCATCCCATATTTCCAGGTTTGGCTCTGTCATAAGCTCATACAAAGTAGGGATATTTGGATTTCCAAACTTTGACATTTTGGAATGATCTTGGCGTACCGTTACTTCTTTGTCAACTTCAAATGCCACTGAAATCATGTCCCTCTATGAAGGAACGAATGGTGTTTGACCATTTTCAGTTAGAGATGTTGCATTTGAGGTTGCTTTTGTAAAAGAAGAGTCTATCTCAATCTCCTTTCTCTTAACCATTCCTTCTATGATGATTTTAAGGACATAACAGTCTTTCAATGGGTGGCTGATAATGTGATGATACCGACAATAATTCAGATCATTAGTCTTATGGACTTCATCAAGCTTTTTTGGCTCAGGGAGTTTTATAGATTTTGCATTGATTAACTAATCAAAGATTTGTTCAACATCATCATCAAATGAATATTTAGCTTCTTTTCTTTCTTTGAGAGTTAACTTCCTTGGCGGTTCTCGTGTGTTTCCTTTGTCCTTACTATTATCAACACTGGCAAAAGTGGCCATTTATTCCCTTTTCTTCGGTAGCTTCTTGTTATCGATTTTTGGATAGGACTTTTGTAAACCGCCCTTTTGACGAGTGATCTAGTTTTCGACATTGCATGCCTTTGAAACCAATTCATTAAAGGTCTTGGGCTCTACCGTTCCTACGAAAGTGGCCACCTCAAGGTTGAGGTTCCTGGCACACATCGAAACTATTGCTTGTTCTGAAAACCTTTCTGGACATTGGAGATTGAGACTTCTCCATCTTATAATAAACTCGTTTGCATTTTCATTAGGCCTTTGTTTGGTTTCCACCAGATCATGAATATTTACCACCTTTCTAAAACTGAAAAATTGTGCTAAAAAGGCTTTTTGCGTATCATCCCAAGTATTTATCGACCCTGGTGGAAGTTGGGTATACCATGTAAAGGCTGCTCCCTTTAGTGATTGCACAAATTGTCTGATCAAAAGTGCATCTGATTGAGTGGATTCACCACATGTAGAGGTGAAATATGTCAGATGTTCATGGAGAGATCCTTCGATTCCACCAAACTTTTCAAATTTTTGTTTAATGTAGTTTGATCATAATAGGCTAGATAAGGTTTATGATATCCAAGAATAGGCATGCTTGTTGTAGCGTGATACTCTCAAATGTTTTCCATAATCAAAGTTCTCAGGTCTAATGATGGTTGCGCATTGGCTAGTGGTGATTGCACATTGGCTGGCAGAGGTTGCATGCTAACTGGCGAAGGCTGCACACTGGTTGGCAGAGGTATTGAGAATGAAGAATTTTTCCCAACTTCAACCACTTTTGGTTTTGATGCATTAACATTAGCTTGCTGAGCTAATTGTGTAGAAAGTCGAGCAACTTCTTCGTCTCTTTCCGCTAATCACTTACGAAGCTCTTGCACCTCCTCTTCTGGACTCATTGCCCCAGTTACTAACATTGGAATATTTTTATCGCTACCAATTTTTTAGTGCTTCAAACTGAGAAATGAGCTCATTGGACACCACCTCATCTTGATCATTGACATAAGTATCATTTATGGAAGTTTCTGACACATTACTTCCCACCTCTTGAGTCGAGGATTTTAAAGATTTCTCAGTAGCTGTTTTGCTCATAGTACGAGCCCTTGAACGAGTTATAGGTCCTAGTTAGGGTGTAGACTCGTTATTTAAACCAACTCTTGTGGGTCGGTACCTCAGAAGGAATACCCATTCACTATGACCCTTTTGAGTTGTTTATCATTCTTCTCTTCTGTTGAAGAACGAGCAAGGGTTTGGTTTAGGCACTTGCGAATATAAACTTATAGCCCTCTTTGGGAAAGAGGAACGTGTATTTAATCCTTCATCTAATCTCAGGTGATCTAACGGATGCCTAGTCTCCTCTATGACGGATTGTTGCTGTCTTTGATGACTAGATAAGCTTGTTATTGGCATTCCTAACTGTGTAGATTTTGCCAGTATTCCAAGTTTGTACATAATAGAATCACATTTTACTAGCTTTGACATTTTGGGAGTACTTGGTGTCGATGAAGATTTCGTTGCCTTAGTGATCCTCAAATTTCGGGGACTCGGTACAATTTCTTCATCTACGACCGAAGTGACCATAACAGATGCCACTGTAAGCAAGTTGATAAGGATAGAACCAATCATAATCTGAACAGATTGTTGGTTCAATTTCTGTTGATTTTTAATTGAGTAACCCCTGATTGGTTTTGGTGATTTTTCTTTAGTAGCTTTGACTACCTCGAAGAGCAATGATGCTGAAGCTTTCGCAATTTTGGCGTTGTTTCTTTTGATGGAGAAAGTTTGCCTCTTTTTGAAACCCTTAGCTACCTTGCCTATCAAGGTTTCCTGAATTTTGGTGGTGCCTCTGGTAACCTTGCCTTGAAAGGCCTCTCGAGCTTCAGTGGTGGATTTCAAATTCAACATTGATTTGGGTACACAATAAGTGATAGGCACCCTGTCAACAGAGAATGAGGCCAAAAACTTATTCCTCTTAGGATTTTGTCCATTGTTAGTGCCGAAAGTTAGCAACTGATAGAAATAAATAGTAACTTGTGGTGTCATTTCCTGCAAAATCAACAACAGGGTTAGCACTAAAAATTTGAATTTATAAAATCATCATATTTGGAGATGAAAAAGGAGAATGGGTCCCACCGGGCCTGCCAAAAATCATGTTAGACAAAAAAAAAATCACATTTCATACATTAAAATTAATGCCAAACACAATTTCACCTATACTAAATTTTTTAGCATAAGAGTTTATTAATTTGAGTTCGACCCATCCAAGTTTATAAGAATAACCCCTTAATTACTATCCATTTATTTAAAATAAAACTTTTTTATTCCAATTATGATGATATTAATTACATGTGTAATTTTGAAAAGATAAATTGGGTGAATTTGGAATTGCAACTGCACTCAGTAAATTTGACTAACTAAGCTACCTACATACCATCTTTATGAAAGATCAAGTCACTTGTAGTTCTAAATAGTTATTTTGGAAAATTAGTGGAAAAATTATGGTAAATGACCATTCATAGGAATTCATGGTACTTTTAGAAATTATGAAATTCTGGTAGATGACCATATCATTTAATGCTTTGGAAGTCAAGAAAGATTCTGAGGTGAATGACACTTTTATGGAATTTTGAGAGTTGTGTTTGATATTTGAATAATTTGGTAATTCATGATATTTGTGGTACTTATGACTATACTTAGCTTTAGCAACTAAGTTGCCTACGTATCATTTATAAAAATCAAATCAAACGTAGTTCAAAACGTTTGTGATATTTTATTTTGAGGTTGACAGTCTCACTTTGAAATTTGGGTATTCTTATTTTAGAGATTCTTTGGAGTGTTTTTTAATTTTGAGGCCAAAGACTTCATTAAAATACCATTTATATGGTTTTGAATTTAATTTAGTGCACTTTTGAATTTTGAGGTAAAAGATATTTTTGGGATTTTTGTTGAGGTAAATGACCTCTTTGAGATACCATTTCAAATGGATTTTATCATTTCACATGCTTTAATGAGCTCATTTGTAGTTTAGAAATGTTATACCATTTCATATGGTTTTAGAATTGTCATTTTTGCGACAATTTTATATCTTGAAATCTCTTTATATATTTTTTATCAAGAATTTGTTCTATAAAGAGATTATTTGACTAATATTTTAATTGATTATTCCAAAATTTGTAAAGAATAAATTTAAAATTTAATATCAGATAATATTTTTACTCTGAATTTCAAATTTATTTTAAAAAATAAATTGAATTTATAATTTGTGATAAAATTATTTATAAGATAGTATCATTATTTTATATTCTAAAATTTAATTAGAATTTAGAATTTAAAGATATTATCTTTAATCTGAGATAGATAATATCATTATTTTATATTCCAAAATTCAATTTGAATTTAGAATTTAAAAATATCACATTTTGTTTATTTAAACCCTCTATCATACTTAACATAATGCATTCTTCAAAATTCTCCAAATTTGAAAGACAGAATTTAATTTGTAGAAATTACATTTTATATGGGCTTTTTAACAAATATTTATGAAAAATCCCCATTTAATTTTGGAGAGAAAAGTATAACAAATATTTGAGTATGTATTTTATGGGTATGTATGATATAAACAATTATAAATATATATATATTCTTAACCTTTTATATGTTTTTTTTATTCAGGGAACGCAGAGGTAATTATCGACTTTGTTTACAAACGCGGAGGCAATTTTCGTTTATATATATATATGCATAGATAATTTTGTAAATATTTTCCTCATCATACCACACATATGATAAATTTTCTTAATTTTTTACTTTTCCAAAGAAATGAATGCCTATTATTTTTTTTTGTTTTCTCTCACCACATACCATTCAAAGGTCATCTCTTTCTTCTTGTCATACATAAATATATATATATATATGTTTGCATTGAAGAGGCAAATTATATATATCACATTGTTGAATTTACTTGTATATTGGTAGATCTCCATATATAATATAATTATATGTACCACATATACTATTATTTTTAGGGACAGAACCACTCTTGGCTATGTGTAGGCTCAAGCCTACACTGAAATATTAAAAAAAAAAAAAGCATAAGCATAAATGTGTATATAATATTTAATTATTGAGTTTATATTTACTTGCCTTGTTTTTAATATAAGGAGACCTCACTTCCTAAATTGTCAAACTCATCTTAAGAACATATTAGTAGTCTATTAATTAGATTAATGCAAATGTATATATATAAATTATTGTGTTTTAAAATTATAATTAAATTTATATATATTGTCATATCATTAAAATTTGAAAAATATGGTAAAAACATATTGCAATAATATAAAAGATTAATCAATTTCTAGTTATAAGAAGGATGAATTATAAAGTTAAACTACGTGGATTTAACGTAAATCCTCAAAATTTTGAAAATGACCAGAATTGAGAACATTAATTTCAAATTATTCTAAAAAAATTGTGATGAAGTTCAACAAGCATACATACTAAAAGTACTTTATAAACCTTACCTCAAGGTATTTCCATTGATAAAATGTAGAATTCAATCAAGAGCATTAAACAATTTTTGGTTAGAGGAATTTTAAAATTTATACTACTATAGTAGAGAGAATATTCTTTTCTATGATTATTTCGAAGAATCAATTGTAAAAGTAAATAGAAGTTTAATATATTGTGTACTTATGTATATTGAAATATACACTTTTTTTAATTTTAATTTATTCTTATGACAATGTTTTTTTCTTTAAATGAACATATATATGAATATTTGAAAATATAAATTTAGTATTAAAATATATTAATTGTGAATTAATTTTTTGTTCAAGCCATCAATGAGTACAATTTGTAGCTTACAAGTTCGCTGATTTGGGCTTTGACGGTAATCCTTGATCCCTTTATGACCATCAAATATGATTATATGATTTTCCCTGTTTGCATTTTTGAGCCCTTTATACAATGTTTGTGCTTTTTCTTTTGTGTCTTTTCATTTCTTAGTTTTAGAGTATAAGCATAATATATGTCACTCTTTTCTTTTATTTCACTGAGCATATATTACAATACATATTTGACAAAATTTTGCATACATCTTTTTTTTTTTTTTAATGTCCAGAATTTCATTTCATCATTTTTATATTTGTTTGGCCTGACAAATCTCGATTGGCATTCATTCAATCATACACATGTAATTTATTTTGTGCATTAATTTCATATCATAAATGTCACATCACATGGGTTCACCATACACTTTAGGGTAGGATGAGTGCATCCTATTAATTTGGGAACTGAATGAGTGCACTCCATAGTTTTAGATGAGTGCATTCGTTAATTTTAAGGTGGAATGAGTGCATTCTATAAATTTTTGAATAAGTGCATCCATTGATTTTTGGGACAGAATGAGTGCCTTCTATGATGGATGAAGAGAAAGGAATGAGTGTATTCTATGATGAAGCAAGAGAAAACCAGAGAAGAAGAAGAAATTTAGGAATAGATATTTACCTGTGAAATCTTGAGCAATTTGAAGAAATACTGTGATTTGATTTTTTTTCTCTATTTCTTTCCTGATGCAAAATGCCAATCTCTTTTTTTTTATTTTTTTTATTTATTTATAGAGAGTCTTGTCGTTAAACCTGTTTTCATAACGCGTTTAAATAAATTGAGAAGTGAGAAAAGAGAGATAGGTGAGTGGAGATAACTAATCTAATTTTTCTCACCTATACTGATTTTTTTTTTCTTTTCTTAACTATACATGAATCAAAACATACTACACATTATCTTTATTAATATATATATCACGTTTTTTTTGTTATGCGGATATATACATATATTATATTTTTTATATATCTTGATTTATATTTTTATTTCTTTCCCTTTTTTCGGTTCAACAAGGAGTTGAGCAAGCGGTTGGAAGGAAATTTGACTCTCCACAAAATAAGAATAATTAGAAAAGAGCATTGCTATAAGGCACCCTAGGGTACACCCTAGGAAGTGGCAATATCACCACTTATGTTTAAAAGTATTGGATCCCACACATTTTAGTTTAAATTTAATTTTATTATAATTGAAATATGTGAGACCCAATATTGACTTCGATCAATAGCGATATAGGGAGTTGTGCACCCTATGGTGCTCGTTATCATTTCTCGAGTAGAAAATAGAGAAATTTACATCCCAATATCTTTTTCTTATTTTAATTACAATAATAATGTGGCTGGTCTTATTTACAATTATAACATTTTTTATTGTTTTTCAAATTATCTCAAGCTATTCTCTCTCTCTCTCTCTCTTCTCTACAACTTTAAAATAAAATTCTGCCCACACCGCTGGTCGTTTGGGCTCAAGACTAGTAATATCGAGACATACTCTTTAAGATGGTCATTTTAATATGTGGGAAGCATATATTTTCTTGCTATCACCAAAATCAAAAGAAATCATTTGGTTGCTTACGATAACAATCAAATACTGATTAGTTACCCTTTTATAAATATATATATATATATATGTTGCCCACGATTTTGGCCAACGACGACTAGACGTCAAAACTACAATAAACTTTCAAGAGAAAAAATGACACTGATGATTTTTATAGTGGTTCAGCCCCAATATGTTGGTAATAGCGTAATCCACTTAGAGTTATGATTTATGGATCTACACTCAAAATCAGATGAACCTGTGTCAATTGAGTTTCTTCAGTGTAAATGAAAAGAATACAATATTTCTCTCAGAATACAAATACTCTCTTAGGAAAATCAGAATTCGAATCCTCTCAATGATGCCATGAGCTCTGTATTTATAGGCCCAGGATCATACAAATCGAAATCCCTCATAATCGGGATATTTCTGCTATTCTCACAATATTTAATTAATAACAAAAGTTAAAATACAACAATATGCGATTTCTTTGGGATAATCTAAGAGATTCGTGCGTAGGTACGACTAATTCTAGCCGAAGTCGTTACTGGAAGTTCGCTGCATAACGATGATCTGTCTAGTCGACCAACTTCACTCCTTGAAGAAAGACTAGTCGGTCATGTACTCCACCGGTCGGCCAAACACTTAACTGGTCAGCCAAACACTTCACTAGTCGACCAAACACTCCACTGGTCGGCCAAGCACTTCACTGGTTAGCAAAGACGAGTGACTGGTCAGTCAAAAATCTTTACCGGTCGGACATAAATTCTACCAGGTCGGACAGATCACTTCCAAACCAGATAAACAATTTCCATACCAGTAATATCACCAGATTAATCTAAACCCTTTGTCCCAGCCATTTCTTGCCACTTGTCACTTTTATTGCCATGTCATCGTTTTCAAATTTTAGAGATAACATTTGCCTCCCAAGTTTATTATATGATATACTTACATAATAAAAAAATTTCTCCAACCGCTGACAGCATAAAAAAAATAACATTACACATTCTTCTGCCTTTACAAATAAACCACAATGTCTTACCAGACCACGATCACTATAATCAACTGCTCCTAATCGTGGGGGAGAGAATAGCCAAGAGAATTCCAAGAGTCTAAAGGTAAGTGAAAATTTCCACTCTTCCCTTTAAATAAATCCATAAGTGCTCACAATCCATAAGCAAAAAGGAAAAGGCTCACAAACCTCTCCATTTCATCTTGGTCATGACCTCCCAAAGCCTCTCCTCCTCTTGGCCGAAATCCTCCAAGAACTACAAGAAGGGCTCCAATTTTCTTCAAGCAAATCCAAGGGTTCCTCAAGAAATCAACACCTATTCAAGACATTTGGGTAAGCTCTTCTTCTTCATCTCCATTTGTAGGTTTTTTTTTCCTTAAAACCCTTGTATGCCGAAACCCGCTTTAGAAAATACTCTTGGATTTGTGTATGAATCTTTGGTGAATGATGCATATTATGGCTGTTTTGATGTAGTTTAGGCTATGGGTAAATCAATTTTGTCTCCAATTTCATGAAAATTTGAAGAAAAAATAATTTTTCATCCCAAATTACAGATTTGGGTTTATGTGTATTTCATGAACAAATAAAATCCCTAGAACTTCATGAACCTTTCAAATCCCACATTTTGATCTTGTTGTAGTGTCCTATGAGTAAGAAAAATGTGTTTGTGTCCATGCCTTTTGAGATTTGTGGTCTTCTCAAAAATGGTTTATTAGAAAGTATGCACATGGCCAATCGGTCATCACCAATTATTTGAACATTCAGACATGCCCCTAAACCGATTGGGCATGCCTCCTCCTACTCGGACACGCCTCCTCCTACTCGGACACAAGCGCCTTTGGCTCAAACTAATGCCCCACCGATCGGACACCACGGACTAGCCCAGCCCCTCGGATGCACACCTCCAGCCGCTCGGACACCACGCAGCTGCTCCTCGGAATCAGGGCGGAGCTCCTCAGATGTGCACGCAGCAACTCCTGGGCGCAAACTTCTCGGACACGCACATATCTCCTTTGATGCACGCATGTTGCAGCTCCTCGGGTGCGTGCCAGCAGCTCTTTGAATGCACCCGCAGAAACTCCTCCTCGTCTACTTCTTCAGACACGCGCATACGGAGCCAAGCCGCTCAGGCACGCGCAGCTCTGCTCGGATCGGTCATCACACCAAGCCGATCAGTCATCACACCATCCGCCCAGACACGCATAGCTCCGCTCGGACACCGCGCCCATCCGCTCGGGCACTTGAATGCCCCCAAGCCTTTGGGCTTGTAAAAAATGCCCCATACACTTTAAACATCAAAATTTATTTTCCCCTCATACACTTTTATTTTGGGGAGTAAAATATATTTTTGCTACCCAGAAAAATATTTTCTGAGCAGTAAATAAATATTTTTCCTTTCAACTGATTGATTTATGTTTGTTTGGTTACTCACCTCCCCATACTTTCTTTTTTGTAGATGAATTGCTTCGACTACAGGGGAGGTGACAACCATACAAATTCTGACACTTCAATTCCCCAATCAAGTGACACTCCTCAAAGTAGCGACACTTCATCCAAATCCCCTAGCAGTCGCACCCCCGAAGATCGCCTTCGTCGCCTTAAAAAGATCCTTCCCCGATCAGCCTTATATTTCATTCCCGAAGAACAGTTTCTCAACCAACAGGCTGAACATCCAGAAATGAGGGTGACGAAATCCAATCGACTTCCTCAAGACCAAGAACCTCAAGTGGCTCGTAGAACGGCACAGAAGGTAGTGGAATGTAGTGAAGTCCAAACTATAGCTTCTTCAAGACCGCCTCGCCAGATACAAAAAACCAGCAAACCCCAGAGAAAGATCATCCAGAAATTTACAACCGAGATTCAAAAATTAGCTATTCAAAAACCAAGAAAAGACGAAGACGAAACGCCCTCTTGGTTCACAGCCAAACCTTCCAAACTTAACGTCAGCATGTTCGATAAACACATTCAAGCTTCAAGCCTGAAAGGGGTAAACATGATATGCCCACGACCACATCAGATAGCCAACAAGCCTGGTGGACCTTACTGTGCCAGGTCTAGATACCATGTATTTGCAGAAGCTACTATTCCGCTGCACCCTTTCTTCCGGTCAGTAGGGGATTACTTACATGTATCCCCTTTCCAGATAGCTCCCAATGGGATTCAGGCATTATCTGCTTTATACATTCTATACTTCTTGCAAGGTTGGGATCCACCCACTCATCATGAAGTGCACTACCTCTTCGAATTTAGGACCAACCCGAGCCACAAGAATACAGGCTTTTTCCACCTATTCCACAGGCATAAAGGGATCAAATACCACCATGGTATTGCTCATAAATCAAATCCCAGAAAATACTATACACAGTATTTTCTGACTTCAGATATTAAGGCCAACAACTTGGCCTTCACACATGCGGGTCCGTTTCACCAGCCTTTGCCAACCAAGGAAATGAGTTCCCGAGTAGAAGAACTAGCTCACATGTCTACCGAGGAGAAAAATGTAAAAGAGTTGGTCAACATGGACAATCTTCAGATGGTGGGGTTGTTACCAAGCAATCAAAACATCATAGGAGACAGCACTACTGAAGAAGCGAATGCAACTGACCAATCAAATGCTGACACTGAAGTAGTGACCGATCAGTTCTCTCCTGAACCATCTCCCTACTCTCGTAGACCAGGCGACCTTATTATCAGGGAACCCCTTCCAGAGGATCAGCGTAGACGTGTCATTCCTACACAGCCTGGGAAAGGAAAAACCATTGAGCTCCATAGAGATTTTAGCTCATCATCTGAAGAAGAGGACGAATTTCTTGATCAAATTCTAAACTCAGGTTCAATAACCGTAGTTTGATGTTTTATTATAAGTAACTTTCTTTGGGAATGGTTGTATGAAATCTGTAGAGTTGTCTGGTAGTAGTAAAAATTTTATTTATCTACATATTGTTCCAATTTTTACTAACAAATTATGTGCTTCACTCTTTTGCAAATTCAGATATGTTCAAGCAATTCAACCCTACTTCTGTTCAAAAAGATCCTTCCCCGATCATCCATATATTTCCTTCACGAAGAACAGTTTCTCAACCAACAAGCTGAACATCCAGAAATGAAGGTGAAGAAATCCAATCGACTTCCTCAAGACCAAGACCCTCAAGTGGCTCGTAGAGACGCACAGAAGGTAGTGGAATGTAGTGAAGTCCAAACTGCAAATTCTTCATGACCACCTCGCCAGATACAAAAAACCAGCGAACCCCGGAGAAAGATCATCCAGAAAATTACAACCGAGATTCAACAATCAGCTGTTCAAAAACCAAGAAAAGACGAAGACGAAATGACCTCTTGGTTCACAGCCAAACCTTGCAAACTTAACTCCAGCATGTTCGATAAACACATTCAAGCTTCGGGCCTGAAAGGGGTAAACGTGATATGCCCGTGACCACATCAGAGAGCCAACAAGCCTGGTGGACCTTATTGTGCCTGGTCTAGATACCATGTATTTGCAGAAGCTACTATTCCGTTGCACCCTTTCTTCCGGTCAGTAGCGGATTACTTCAATGTCTCCCCTTTCCAGATAACTCCCAATGGGATTCAGGCATTATCTTCTTTATACATTCTATACTTCTTTCAAGGTTGGGATCCACCCACTCATCATGAAGTGCACTACCTCTTCGACTTTAGGGCCAACCCGAGCCACAAGAATACAGGTTTTTTCCACCTATTCCACAGGCATAAAGGGATCAAATACCTCCATGGTATTGCTCATAAATCAAATCCCAGAAAATACTATACACAGTATTTTCTTACTTAAGATATTAAGGCCAACAACTTGGCCTTCACACATGCGGGTCCGTTTCACCAGCCTCTGCCAACCAAGGAAATGAGTTCCCGAGCAGAAGAACTAGCTCACATGTCTACCGAGGAGAAAAATGTAAAAGAGTTGGTCAACGTGGACAATCTTCAGATGGTGGGGTTGTTACCAAGCAATCAAAACATCATAGGAGACAGCACTACTGAAGAAGCGAACGCAACTGACCAGTCAAATGCTGACACTGAAGTAGTGGCCGATCAGTTCTCTCCTGAACCATCTCCCTACTCTCGTAGACCAGGCGACCTTATTATCAGGGAACCACTTCCAGAGGACCAGCGTAGACGTGTCATTCCTACACAACCTGGGAAAGGAAAAACCATTAAGCTCCATAGAGATTTCAGCTCCTCATCTGAAGAAGAGGACGACTTTCTTGATCAAATTCTAAACTCAGGTTCAGTAACCATAGTTTGATGTTTTGTTATAAGTAACTTTCTTTGGGAATGGCTGTATGAAATCTGTAGAGTTGTCTGGTAGTAGTAAAATTTTTATTTATCTACATATTGTTCCAATATTTACTAACAAATTATGTGCTTCACTCTTTTGCAGATTCAGATATGTTCAAGCAATTCAACAGTACTTCTGTTCAAAAGGGGAAACCTGGGGAGGGAAGTAGCTCAAACCCTCCAAGAAAAGTTGCAATGACAATATCGACCAGTCAAGGGAGACTACCTGACCAACCCATCACCATCCCGTAGCTGACTCCCTCACCAATTCGTTCTATTGCTAGTTTAACCCCTACTCGCTCGCCTGGCTTAAGTGAGCCCCTTCGCATCGCTGGTGACATTGGGAAAGAATTTCTTGACCAAACTCTACACAATGCTTCAACAATTCAGACTTTTGAATCTTTGCCTCAGCTCAGTATTGAAGTCGTCCTGCAAAGGGGTCTTGCCCAACTGATGAATGTAAGTATTTTATCATAAGACATACCATTTTGTTATTTATTATTTTTACTTGAAGTAACTTTCTGTTTTCCACTGCAGTTGCTTATTACTATCAGTCATGCTCAGCACCGAGCAGTAGACTATAAGGAGTTGATCAAGGTCTTAAATGATCAGCTGGTGGAAGCCCAAGCCAAGATAGAAACTTTAACCTCATCCGAAAAGGATCTTTAGTCTAAGGTCGAGTAGGCGGAGAAGACCATTGCCGAGCGGAATGGATCTCTAAGGGAGCTGGCCGATGAAAACAAGAAACAAATCAAATCAACAAGACGTTGACTGACCAGCTGGAGAAAATGACTTGCGAGAACGAGGAGCTGAAGCGAGAGAAGGAACCCGATCTTGCTCGCTATGAGGAGATTTGTTTCAACTGTTTCTACCAGGTATGGAAATTGAACAAGCCCCCCAACCTCGACTTTCTCACAGAGGAGGCCAAGGCAGAAGAACTTGCCAAGTGCGAGGCAAAGGCCACTGAGGATGCAGCCAATCCTGCTGGTGTTACGCCCTTTTATCCTGCGTTATCATTCCTACCGGAGGAAATCACCGATGCTGAGGATGGTGTTGATCAACCTATTAACAATTTACCAAACCAGTGACCACACTTTTACCCGACCAGGGAGTCCCTTAGCTGACCAATAAGCCTTTAGCCGACCAGAGAACCCTTCATCCGACTAGTAGACACTTATCTTACTATCTTCTTATTATACTTTGCTCGTATAGCCGAGCAGTTGGCATGAACACTTTACTTTTTAGACTTGAGTCATTTAAAAGTTTTTTATAATAAATGCCTTACATTTTCATATGAGTACTTAGTTTTCTAACTTAAATTTTTTAAATATTTTATAAGTCACTACTAAGTATGATTTCTCACATTCTTATTGCTCTAACATTTTATGAGCACAGTGTTTTGTTGACACACGAATAGTTTTTCTTAACTTTAAAATTTTGAAAAAATTCCAAGTTACTTAAGCTTTGTAAAACAAGTTAGCTTAATGGCCTCTTTTGACTTACAAAATTTATAAGTCGGCCTAAAAACAAATATATTTGCTCGTGTTCTTATTGCTTGTGTTGAATTATATACCGGTATACCCAGTGTGCCCCCCAAGTGATTGAGGGTTAAAAAATCCTTGATCACTTGCTACTTGACCGAATTTGTTCGAGCAGTTATTACTCGTGAAACACATCGAATATAAAGAGGATATTTCAGCAGTTAAACACTGCAAAAACATTCGACCATTTAAATGCTGGAAATTTATCTGATGGATACCAACCAGTTGAACACTGCCTGATTTTTCCTCTAAAAAAACTTCTTTTTTTTTTTTTAAATGCACTGTCAGTTGAAC
The DNA here is from genome assembly GCF_963169125.1 of Humulus lupulus. Taxonomy (NCBI): domain Eukaryota; kingdom Viridiplantae; phylum Streptophyta; class Magnoliopsida; order Rosales; family Cannabaceae; genus Humulus; species Humulus lupulus. The sequence goes on from NC_084797.1 coordinate 27,873,096, forward strand.
ACTACCAAAGTAAAAATAATCAACACATATGCAAAATTTGCAGCAAGATTCGACCGCGCTGCGCGTGATCTCTTTTATTACTCATAGAAAATAAGGACAAAGTGTGTCTAATTACGAGTCTCAAACAAAATAATATTGTTCAAAAATAAAATGACCGGTTAACAAATAGCCAGTTCACAAACAAACTTAAATAACAAGGTCAACACTTGAAACTAAGCTACTGCTCTGTAAGCAGTATTCATTGATAATATTTCCTCAAGTGCTCACCATTCCAATAGTTTCTTATCAGCTCTCCATTTAATCGAGAAAGTTTGTAAGTGCCGGGTGGCAGGACTTGCTCAATCTGATACGGTCCCTCCCAATTTGGTCCTAGCACTCCAGTCGCTGGGTCTTTGATGAACACCTTTCTAAGGATCAAATATCCGACCTGGAACTTCTGATCTCTAACTCTGGAATTAAAATAGCGGGTCATTTTTTACTGATGGGCAACAACTCTCAAGCTTGCTTTTTCTCGTTTTTCTTCAAAAAAATCCAAAGATTCAGGTAACAGCTGGTGATTCTCCTCCTGGTCATACGTGGTTCTCCGATGAGATGGCGGGTCAACTTCGACAGGCAACATGGCTTCATATCCATATGCCAAGGAAAAAGGAGTATGACCAGTTGCTGTCCGGGCAGTAGTTTTGTATGACCAAAGGACCTCTGGCAATTCCTCCGCCCAAGCACCCTTGGCTTGTTCTAGACGCTTTTTTAGAGTATCCTTCAAAGTCTTATTTATGGCTTCAACCTGCCCATTGGCTTGCAGATGAGCTATCGAGGAGAAACTTTTCGTAATGCCATGTATAGTGCAGAAATCAGTAAACAAGTCACTATCGAACTGAGTGTCGTTGTCAGAGACTATCTTCTTGGGCAAACCATAGCGACATATTATATTCTTAACCACAAAATCTAACACTTTCTTCGAGGTTATCGTTGCTAGTGGTTCAGCTTCGGTCCACTTGGTGAAATAATCCACAGCAACTACTGCGAACTGCACTCCTCCTTTTCCTTTGGGTAGTCTCCCGATCATATCAATTCCCCATACTGCAAAAGGCCATGGACTCTGCATCTGCTTCAAGACATTCGGAGGTGCCCTGGGTACTTTAGAAAATCCCTGGCATTTATCACACTTCTTCACATACTCCATGGAATCCTCATTCATTGTAGGCCAGAAAAATCCTTGCCGCAAAATCTTTTTGGAGAGACTTTGCCCCCCTCATGCACTTCAGTCAGTAAGTTTTTTGACTGGTCGGGTGTTATGCATCTAAGCAGTGGCATAGAGTACCCTCTTCTATACAATACCCCATCCATCATAATATACCTAGCAGCTTGCCTCATAATCTTCTTGGCTTCATTACGATTGACTGGTAGGACTCCTTGCTCAAGGTAAGTAATGATGGGTGTCATCCAAGTTTCATCTAATGGGATGGGCATGGCTTCCCGTTCGTTAATACTCGGTTCTGCCAAGTATTCCACTAGTACTATGTTCAAATTTTCAGCATCTTTTGCACTAGCCAATTTTGCTAAAGCGTCTGCATTGGAGCTCTGCTCCCGTGGTACCAGCTTAGTAGTATACTCCTCGAATTGTGCTAGCAGGTCCTTGGTTTTATTCAAGTACGCCATCATGCGCAAACCTCTTGCTTGATATTCCCCTAAGACTTGGTAGACCACCAACTGGGAATCGTTGTTTACTTCAACCGATCGGGCACGAACATCTCTAGCCATGCGCAATCCTGCTAGGAGGGCTTCATACTCCGCCTCATTATTAGAAGTGTTAAATCTGAACCTCAACGTGCAATGAATTCGGCGCTTCTCTGGTGTGATCAATAAAATTCCCACTCCCGAATGATGTTCGTTTGACGACCCATCAACAAAAAGTTGCCAAGTAGGAAAATCCTCTCTTTGCCCAGTCACATGCTCTTGCCAGTCGGGAATATCAAGAATCCCAGTGCATTCAGCAATAAAATCCACCAAAGCCTGTCCTTTAATGGTGGACCTTGGTTGATATTTGATTTCGAATTGGCCCAATTCAACTGCCCATTTAAGTAAACGACCAGATGACTCTGGCTTCTATAAGACTTGGCGTAGGGGCTGGTCGGTAAGTACTTTAATGGGATGCGCCTGGAAGTACGGTCGCAATTTGCGAGATGCAAGTACCAAGCAATAGGCTAGCTTCTCAATCACGGGATACCTTGACTCCGCTCCTATCAACCGCTTGCTAACATAGTATACCAGATGCTGCACCCTATCTTCTATTTGCACTAGAACGGCACTGACAGCATGCACTGTGACTGCTAAGTAAACAAAAAGCTCCTCCCCATCTACTGGCTTTGAAAGAACAAGAGGTTGAGCCAAGTGTTCCTTTATGGCTTGAAAAGCTTGCTCACATTTTTCCGCCCATTTGAATTTTTTGCTTCCTCTAAGAAAGTTAAAAAATGGGACACATTTGTCCATTGATTTGGAAATGAACCAACTTAGAGTAGCAATCTGCCCAGTCAAGCTTTGCACATCCTTAATCCTGGCTGGAGACTTCATTTCCGCAAGCGCCTTTATCTTCTCCGGATTCGCTTCTATTCCTCGCGAGTTAACAATAAACACAAGAAATTTTCCAAAACTTACTTCGAACGAGCATTTGAGGGGGTTCAACTTCATGCTGTACTTCCTCAGTACTGCAAAGCATTCCTCCAAATCTCGTACATGTCCTTCAGCTTCCTTTGACTTTACCAGCATATCGTCTACGTACACCTCCATTTTTTTGCCAATTAAGTCATGAAACTTTCCGTTCACTAAACGTTGGTAGGTGGCTCCCGCGTTCTTCAAGACGAATGGCATGACCTTATAACAATACAACCCTATGTCTGTTCAGAAACTGGTATGCTCCTCATCAGGAGGGTGCATACTAATCTGATTATACCCCGAGTATGCGTCCATAAAAGACAAAGTTTCACGACCTGGTCTATCCTTGGCATAGGAAAACAGTCCTTAGGACATGCTTTGTTCAGATCGGTAAAGTCCACACAAGTCCTCCACTTCCCATTAGACTTGGGCACTAATACTGGGTTTGAAACCCAGGCGGGGTAATAAGCCTCTCTTATGAACCCGTTTTCCTTTAGTCGCTCCACCTCCTCTTTGAGACCCTTTGCTCGCTCCTTGTCAAGCAATCTTCTCTTCTGCTGTACTGTTGGGTAGCTTTCATCCACGTTGAGCACGTGGCTGATCACAGTTGGTGAGATACCCACCATATCCTTGTGAGACTAGGCAAAAACATCTTGATTCCTCCGCAAAAATTCTACCTGCTATGCTTTTCCTTCTAACTTCAACTTTTTTCCAACTTTGACCCCTCTAGTTGGGTCATTCTCATCTATTGATACCTCATCTAATTCTTCCATGGGTCCCACCTCACTATCATAATCCCCAAAGCGAGGATCAAAGTCCATTCCCTCGCTTTGGGCAACGCCCTATTTGGTGACTTCATCACCGGATGGGGCGTGTTGCTTATTGAAACCAAGAGTGTTTTCTTGGCCAACATCTTCTAACATTCTTTCCTGATCGGCTACAACCATAATGCTTTGTTGGTCGACATCCATCTCCTCTACTTCTTCTCTATCTACACACACAATCATATTATTTTCCTTAGCTCCCTTTCGCGCTTTAGCTACTGAGGCATTGTAACACACTCTAGCTTCTATTTGGTCTCCTCGGACACAACCTATTCCTGCACTGGCCAGGAACTTCATAGAAAGGTGCCATATAGAGACTGCCGCATGCAAGGCCATGAGTAGTGGTCGACCAATCACCACATTATAAGCTGACGAACAGTCGACTATTAAAAACTCTGTCATAACTGTCTCGAGCTTCGGAGCATCTCCTGTTGTGACCGGTAACTTGATCGTTCCGGCCGGTAACAACCCTTCTCCAGTAAATCCATAAATGACCTGAGAGCATGGCTTCAAGTCATTAATGGATAGTTTCATCCTTTCAAAATATGACCTGTAAATGATGTTCACAGAGCTCCCCATATCGACCAGACATCTCTTCACCTTCATGTTTGCTATTTGGACTGTAATGACGAAGGGGTCATTATGAGGATACCTCACATGTCGTGGATCATCTTCAGTAAAAGTGAGAGACTCACTTTCATATCATGGGTTCTTTGGAGGTCATTCCTCTACAATCATGACTTTAGACCTCGATGTTGCGTCCAACTCATGTCAGAGCGTTCGAGCATATCTCTCTCTTGCCTTGTTGCTATCCCCAGCCAGATGTGGACCCCCACATATAGTGTCTAGAGTGAAGTCCACAGGCTCGGGTTGCAAGGGTGGAGACCGCTGTCGCTTAAACCCAGGATTGTTGTTACTTCCCTCTCCTTGGGTCTTTTCTACTCGATACTTTTTTAATTTTCCCAACCGGAGGAGAAACTCTATCTCATCTTTGAGATGATTGCATTCATTTGTGTCGTGACCATAATCTCCATGGAAATGACAGAACTTATTCAAGTCTCTCTCACTCATCTCCTTCCTGATGGGTGGGGGTTTCCGGTAGGGAACCTCTTGATGACTCGCCAGATATATTTCTGCTCGGCTGGCTGAAAGAGTGGTGTAATTGGTGAACCAAGGTTCATACTTAGTTGGCTTGTCGTTTGGCCCCAACTTAGCCTTCTTTTCCTCATGGCGGTCAGACCCGTTATTTCCACGTTTCTTCCCGCCACTTTGTCCATTTCCACCATTCTTGGGAGGATCAGTTGATCCGCCCGAATTGTTTAGGCCTTTCTCTCATTTCTTAATCGCGTCATCCAATTTCATATATTTGTCCGCCCGGTCAAGAAATTGTTGTAGTGTTGAAATTGGATTGTGATGAATGCTGTCCCACAAAGGACTCCGATAGATTATACCTGAAGATATGGCAACCATCTTCCCCTCATCCCCAACCGCAGTTGCTCGGTTGGCTTCTCTCATGAACCTCTGTATGTAGTTTTTTAGAGATTCATATTTCCCTTGTTTGATATCTGCCAAGTGATTGGTATAAACTGGAGGGGTCCGAGCAACACTGAACAACCTACAAAATTCTTTCCTGAAACTCTCCCAAGAGGTAATGGAGTTCGGCTTGAATTTCCAATACCACTCTTGGGCAGTATCAGACAATGTAGTGGGGAAAACTCTGCAGCGATAGTCATCGCTCACTCCGAGCAGCTCCATTTAGTCTTCAAACTTCCCAACATGCCTTATTGGGTTTTCCTTTTCTGTATAAAGTGGCAGTACCGGTGCTTTATACTTTGCTGGCGGTTGGGCTACTCTAATTCGAGCACAAAATGGGCTACCACTCTGTGGTCTACCGGATAGATTGCAGAAGGTTGTTTCGACAAACCTTGAACTGCAGCCGTTAGCGCATCAAGTATTTCTACTTGTCTGGTAGGTCGGGTCGGATCTCGCCCTTCGACCGGGATAATCTATCTTCTGTCGGCAATGACAACTCTTAAATCCTTCTGAGAGGTACGTCTCCCCAATCGATCGAACACTGTGCTCTGAGTTTTTTTGGAAGGCTTACCGTGCGGGACGTGCTCCTTCCCACTGCGCTGCTGGTTGGGATGCAGTGGTGGCCTCCCTGTTTGTGCTGGGCAATCTTTTCCTCCTTGCTGGTCGTTGCCATATTTTTCCTTCGACTGGTCGGTGTGATGACTATCAGCTTCATCACGACCATGCCCATCTTTGAAGTGCGAAGTTTCTTTACCTCGAGGAGTTCTAGTTTGTTCCTGTCTGTGTGGAGTCTTTTTACTGCCCAATCGGTGACTTCCGGATCTAGAAGTTTCTGATCAGTGGCTCCTAGAGGGCGTTCTAGAGTTCCCCCTTTGAGTCGAGGCAATGCCAGATCGGACCCCATCATCTTCCCGACCAGGAGGGTTGCTTATGCTTCTATTCGGTCCTCGAGAATTGGGTCTATCAGTGGTTTTTTGACCAGCATCCGTAGTCCTTGCAACTTGGATAGCTGCTCCTCATGCTGCAACTTGGGCATTGGCCTGGGTCAACTGCGTAGCCGCCTCCAGAGTGAGTGCAGCCTCGCGGTGTCGCCTATCGGCCTCCTCCTGCTGTTGCCTGATCTCTTCGTTCCTGGCGTCCATCTCCCATCTTTGCTACTCAAACGCAGCTTTCTGTCTGGCCATCTCTTCAGCAAATGACTCCTGCCGGGCGTTGAATTGCGCCATCTCCTCTTGGAAGGCCCCCATGGCTTCCTGGAGTTGTTCAACATCTGGAGTCATCTCCTCGAGAAAGACCCTGGGCTCATTCTCATGGTCTTGGGGGCCAGGACCTTCTGATCTAGTAGGCTCTTTAGATGATCCTGGCTTCTTGGAGGCCGCATTGGTGTTCTTGGGCGCCATAATAATACGATAATTGTGTGTTTTTCTCTTCAGGCTCTCAATAAAAGCACCAAAATGTTGACCACAATTTCGGCCAACGACGAGTAGACGTCAAAACTACAATAAACCTTCAAGAGAAAAAATGATACTGATGATTTTATAGTGGTTCAGCCCCAATATGTTGGTAATAGCCTAATCCACTTAGAGTTATGATTTATGGATCTACACTCAAGATCAGATGAACCTGTGTCAACTGAGTTTCTTCGGTGTAAATGAAAAGAATACAATATTTCTCTCAGAATACAAATACTCTCTTAGGAAAATCAGAATTCGAATCCTCTCAATGATGTCATGAGCTCTGTATTTATAGGCCCAGGATCGTACAAACCGAAATCCCTCATAATCGCGATATTTCTGCTATTCTCACAATATTTAATTAATAACAAAAGTTAAAATACAACAATATGCGATTTCTTTGGGATAATCTGAGAGATTCCCGCGTAGGTACGACTAATTCTAGCCGAAGCCGTTACTGGAAGTTCGCTGCATAACGATGATCTATCTAGTCGGCCAACTTCACTCCATGAAGAAAGACTGGTCGGCCAAAACACTCGACTAGTCGGCCAAAACAGCTGACTGGTCGGTCATGCACTCCACCGGTCGGCCAAACACTTCACTGGTCGGGCAAACACTCCACTGGTCAGCCAAGACGGGTGACTGGTCAGTCAAAAATCTTTACTGGTCGGACAGAAATTCTACTAGGTCAGACAGATCACTTCCAAACCAGATAAACAATTTCCATTCCAGTAATATCACCATATTAATCTAAACCCTTTGTCCCAGCCATTTCTTGCCACTTGTCACTTTTATTGCCACGTCATCGTTTTCAAATTTTGGGGATAACAATATATTAATTAATTAACATCAAGCTTTTGGTTGATAATTTTTATTGTGTATAAAAAGTAACTTTGTAGCTGTTTTTTTATTTATTTAAGTAAAAGTCAAATCAAAGAGTCCAAAAAACGTGCATTATTTGCTATGATTTTAAAGTAACTTGCAAGTTTTTTTTTTCTTGGTTAATCTATATACCTCTATAATTCACATGTAAAAAACATGAGTGAGTAAAACATGTATTATATATATTTTGTAAAAAACTACTATGTAGTATAATAAATAGAACCATTTAGTAAATATGGAAACTTTGTATACTATATGATAACTAATTAGTTTGTAAAAATAGGTTTGAAGGTTACCAAAATATATCTTAAATAATAAGATACCATAATATAGCCTAAAACTAACAAATTAGTATATTAAGATGTCTACAAATAAGTTTTAAAGGTAACCAAAATGTATCTCAAATATTATGATCTAAACGTAAAGTTTTTTCTATAAAAAAAGTAACAAATTGGTATCTTATCGATATCAACTAAAAATATACCATATGGTATTCTAAAACTACTTTAAAGCTATTTTAGAAACATTTAAGGAACTTTATTAAAATAGATTCTTTAGGATATTGTTTAGTAACTTTTAAATATAACATAAGATGACTCTTTTTGGTAACTTACGAAGTCAGTTGGTTGTTTAACGCCCAAAATATGACTACACTAAGCGGTAGTTGTAGTAAGATCGGGCGGTCAATCCACAAGGAGGTAACCTAAAATCAAAAGGTTAGTAGAAAATAACACAAAAAGTTAGTAACAATAAGTAAATAAAATTGTAAATGGAAAGAGGTTTGAGATTTTGGTATTGTATTTTGATAAAGTGATGAAATGAGATAAGTGAAATAAAGGTAAGATGTAATCAAGAGTTTGAGAAAATGAAAGGTTTCAAGAATCATCCATATGCTTGTTTAGTTACTTGGTTACTTGATTTACAAAAATACACAAGTAAATAGTTCACATCCCAACATTTACTTGGAAAATCTAACATTAAAGTCCATAGTTTTTCTAACAAAAGTTCATTTGAGTTATAAAGTTCTTTACTTTAAAAGCACAATGTTAATCTTATGAAAAATCTAAAAATGACAAAATACCCAAGGGCAATAATGTAATAGAAGATTAGACATAAAATTATGTATCAATATTACTTTTACTAATTAGAAGAACATAGAAAGAGCATGACTAATCCTATATACTTTTAGCATAAGTAAATAAAGATAACAAAATAAAGATAGAGATGAAAGAACATAAATAACTCAAATATATTACATTAAGAACATAGTAAATCAAAGTAGCAAAATAACATCACTTGCATATGGAATCATCCATAACCTTCCTAGGAAGATTAGGCCATTATGCTCATGATTCTCACAAAATTCTAAGAAGAAAATATGAGAAGAAAGTGAGTGGAAATTTTGCTATAGTTTCTCTACTCTCAAAATTACATACCAAATGTGAAGAAAGTGTCCCTATTTATAGATGGAGAAAATGACTAAAAAGAAATTAAACAACAAAATGGGGTTTACAAAATAAATCTGAAATATTAATAATAAAATATGATTTTGAAAAATCAAATCTTATTATTAATAAAACCCTAGCTATTTTTGTATATAGTCAAAATGCTCTTTTTCAAAAACACCAAAAAAAAGATAAGTTTTAAGTTCAAAATAGGAGGTCCAAGGCCCAAAGAGCACACAAAATGGGCTGGTGGCAGCTGGTCCATTGACCCAGCCGCAACCAATAAGAGGCGGACACCTGGCGTGGCTAGCTGGGCATGTGGACAAAACTGGCAGCTGGTCCATTGACGACGTGGCGGGGCGTGGTTGGCTAGCAGGCGGCTGACAGGCGGGTGGCAGGCGGTGGCTCAGCAACTCGACTCGCGTGGCTCGGCGGCTCGGCTCGCGTGGCTTGAGCTAGCTGAAGAGGACAACGGGCCTGGGCCAAATTCTGGGTCTAATTCCTCAAAATTGCCACTTTCTTCATTTTCTTTTTCAGTTTTAACCATTCTTTGTCCTCTCTTTTTATTAATGTCCAAATGCAATTTATTTCCTGAAAATTAAACACAAATTAAATTTAAAATTAATATTTTCAATTGTAAAATATATTACAATAAATTTATGAAAATATTAATTAAAACTTAATTTATTTTACACTTTAAAACCAATGAATTTGCATTTTTGAGCACTAATCATTGATTGCTTTACAGTTTGTCATACTAAAATTTTTAGTCATGTATCAAAGGTAACCAATTAGTATCTTAAATGATTTTAAAAGCAACGAAAATTTAGCTTTTATAAAAGTAACTATGTAGTATACTAAAAAATATCATTTTCTAATAAGTTATTCATAGTAACTTGGAATTATAGGAGTAACTTTTTATATTATATGATAACTAATTAGTTTCTAAAATAGATTTGAAGGTAACGTAAAAGTATCTTAAATAACAAGACATGTAAATTACATGAGTGACTAAAAAAGTTTATTAAAAAATTTCATTTAAAAGTTACTATGTAGTATACTAAATTATTTTTTATTAAAAAACTATATAGTAAGTTATTATACTATATTACAACTCATTAGTTTCTAAAATAATATTGAAGATTACCAAAATGTATATAAGATACCATAATATAACCTAAAATAACTAATATATTAAGATGTTTACAAATAAGTTTTGAAGGTAACCAAAGGTATTCGAAATAAAAGGGAAAACATCATTTTGGCCCCTATGTTTTTTCCAAATATGCGATTGGCCCCTGTGTTTTGTTAAATGACAATTCGGACCATGTGTTTTACAAAATATATTAAAATATTACCCTAGACCCGATTTTGGTCAAAATATTTTCAATTAAAAGGTAGAAGGTGTGATTAGGTGCACAATTGTTATTAGTTAATAGGGAGTAGTACAGAAGAAAAAAAATCTAATGTCCCCATTATACTGTCTCATGCCTGTCCCACCAACTAATTTAAGACAGCTCATTTAATTTAATTAACTATTAATAAAAAAATTTGACAATGTTAAAATGAATTAACAGAGCTTTCAATTCTCTCTCCTCAATTAATGCTAAATTCTATCTCCAATAAAAATAATAATAATATCAATTTATTTTTAAAAGAAAAATAATCTTAATTTAAATTTAGCAATAATATCTATCGGTTAAATATAAAATTAGTTGAAAATCCTTATTAAAATTTAATCTCAATTAATTAAAAGTCTTATTTTTTTTTGTGACATTTGTTAAAATTCCTTATTAAAATTTAATCTCAATTAATTAAAAGTCTAATTTTCTTGGTAACAATCTAGTTAAACAACAAAAAAAAAAAATTTAAATATTTTTGGAAATAAAAATAAAATAGAAAACCATATTAACATTATTGCTCTCAACGTTAAATTAAATAAAATACATAACATTTCTTTATAAAAGTTAAAATCATAAGTCATTACCAACATAACATAACTATATGTGATTTTTTTTTCAAAACAAAAAAAAATGTTAAAATCGTCAGATTTCAATGTTAAATTTAAATTAAAAAAAATACAATATTAGTTCCATTTAAATTAGGAGAATAACAATTCTTATTCAAATTAAGATTATACAATCAAATTTTCATTTTTTTTTCCTTCTCCTATTATTTTGCATAAGAAAATGCTCTTTCTTCGCTCCTATTTTATTGTAGAAGAATACATGTAAGTGCCATTTAAAAAAAAAAAATCACATATAATTATGTTATGTTGGTAATGACTTATGATCAGATTTGAACTTTTATAAAGAAATGCTATGTATTTTATTTCCTTTAACGTTGAGAGCAATAATGTTAATGTGGTTTTTTATTTTATTTTTATTTCCAAAAATAATTTTAAAAAAATTTGTGGTTTATTGTGATTACCAAAAAAATTAGACTTTTAATTAATTGAGATTAAATTTTAATAAGAATTTTTAACAAATGTCACCAAAACATAGGACTTTTAATTAATTGAGATTAAATTTGAGATTAAATTTTAATAAGGATTTTTAACTAATTTTATATTTAACCAATGGATATTATTACTAAATTTAAATTAAGATTATTTTTCTTTTAAAAATAAATTGATATTATCATTATTTTTATTGGAGAGAGAATTTAGCATTAATTGAGGAGAGAGAATTGAAAGCTCTGTTAATTTATTTTAATGTTGTCAAATAATTTTATTAATAATTAATTAAATTAGATGATGTGTCTTAAATTAGTTGGTGGGATAGAGATGGGACACTGTAATAGAGGAGAGACAGCAGATTTTTTTCTAGTAGTACATGAATTTTAGACCGACTATCCTAATCCATCAAGACTAGCCTCTCATTGTAGAAAACACGAATTAACACATTGTTATCTTGCATAAATCATTACTGAATACCATAATTGTAAACACAACGTATTTATTTAAGACCAAATCACATTAAAACTTAGTGTTAATTATTTCTTTGTTCTGGCATATTTTTTTTAGAACTTGGATATGGTATATCTACCTAGTCCTTCCGTAATATAAATTTTATTGGCTTATCAACAATATCTGATTAAAAAAAAAATAGTTCTAGGCATATGTTTTCATTTTAAACTGATTTGTAAATTGAGAAAACGAGAATCAAATTCTCATGCATCAAAGTTGGGACCAGAAAGAAAACTAAGATATCTCTAATACGTGGTCCATGAATTTTATAATAAAATTATTGACGAGTTCGGTGTAAGAAGAACCCAAAATACAGTATCCATAAGACTTTTTGGAAAGTAATCCAAAACGCGAATCTTAGATTAAGATTTTCATACACATTAGATGTTTTAGACCTAAAAATGATGACATTTCATGAAATGATATCAACAACACCAAACTAATATATAATATATCCTTTTTACCCAATCTCATAAATTAATAATTGAATGGGAAATGTTTTAAATAGTGAAAATACAGCCAAATAAATATAGTGGGTCTAATTAATTAGAAGGATGGGAATATTTATAATGTCATACAAATTGTTTGGTAGGGTAGAGTAGAGACAGAGACTAGAGGAGAGTGCATGTATTATGAATAGGAGGAGGGGATAGGTATAGTATAAATTAGGTTTCTTTATAATAAGTAGCTCAACAAATCTTTACCTGTGTTTTCATGTACAAGAGTGAAAAAAATACAACCAAATTTATTAGTTGAAATAAACTCTATTAATTGAAGACGTAAGAAATTGGGAGTTACAGTCCATCACATGTTTTAAAATTTTGGAGGAATTTCATGTTGATTAGGTCCAAAGAACATCACAATCGGGCCCAAGGCAAAACATAGCCCAGTCAGGCAGGTTATGTCAGCCCATTAATAGACCTGACTTCCCATTGAAGAAGCATGATGAGCTCGAAAAAAAAAAAAACATTGCAAGTTACTTCTCCAAGAACAAAAAACACCATTTATACTATAAATCGATTAGATAAATGCTAAATATTATTTTATTAAGAGGGGATTAATCCTCAATCACACTAGAATAATGCATAAATTTTGGAATTTAGTCAATACATTGCTTGGAGTGAATGGGCTATATCAAGGATATACACCGAGTTTTTTCATGATGACTTTATGTGTGATTGAGAGAGAAGAGGGATTTGGGTATTTTCTAAACTCTACTTTCGGATTTGAAGATTTAATTTATTAGTGAAATAATGTTGCTCATTGAATATTGAATATTAAAGAGTTTAAAATATATTTTTTTATTCACTGTTAGGGTTTGTGTGATTTGGGTTTTTTTGAATTTTTTTAGTTAAATACTGAAATGAGTATTATTTATGTGTTTTTTTTATTGACTCATTTTATGTTTGTAAAGGAGATTGGAAGAGTAGAAGAGGAATTTGGGATTTTCTAAAAGGTTTTTGTTGGTAAGTATGATAATGTATTTATTTTTTGTTAATTCTTTGTCAATATTTATATGAGTGAAAAAAAATTCAATAAAATCCAAAAATATTGAAGTTATTTTTTGTAATTTTTTTTATATATTTTACCGTTAAATTAAAAAAATCATTGTATTAATTTATATGTTTATGTTATTGTTATAGTTTATGTTTCAATTGTAGGTTTTATTATATGTTTCTAACTATTGTAATATTTAAGTTCTTTTTTATAATAATATGTTTATATATAATGAAGAAAATTTTCCTTTTCTAAAAAAAAATTGGTTATTTTATAACCAAATCATAATGATTTTTATTTTAAATGTTTTTTTAATGATTTTATTTAGCTTGCTTATCTTAGTAATTGTTTTTTTGTTATCTTTTTCTATTAAATCAATATATCTATATATTTATATAAATAATAGCATCGAGTAAATGATGTAATATTCTAAAATTATTCCAAAATACTATTTTTATATCTATATATTTATATAAATGAGAGTATCAATGAGATAATGTAATACTCTAAAATTGTTCATAAGTACTCTTTTTATTTTCTAAAATTTTACATTTTTTAATTCTTCTTTTTCAAATTTATGATTATTATTTAATAATTAAAAAAGAAAAAACTATAATATCTAAATTATTTAAATATCTAAAATTAAAAACTCTTCACACGTTATTTTTTAAATGTAATTACACTAATAAATTATCATACACGTTATAATAATAATAATAATAATAAATGTAATTTTTTCTAAATTTTTCACATTTTTTTAATTTTTCTTTTTCAAATTTATAAAACTATAATATCTAAACTATTAAAATATCTAAAATTAAAAACTCTTCACACGTTACTTTTTAAATGTAATTACACTAATAAATTACCACATGTTATAATAATAATAATGAATGTAATTTTTTTCTAATCTTTTCGAATTTTTTAATTGTTCTTTTTCAAATTTATAATTATTAGTTAATTATTAAAAGAAAAAAAACTATAATATCTAAATTACTAAAATTAAAAACTTTTGACACATTATTTTTTTAATAGCATTGATGGATAAATAATAAAAAATATAAAAATAATTAATATAGTCATAACCAAATTATTCAAATTCTGCATAGTTGTATTCAAATTGGTATTATTATAATAATTTATTTTTTAAGAGATATATAATTTATTGGTATCTTGAAAAAGTTTAATCATTTTTATTTTTTTTAAAAATATCTTTTGAATGAAATAAAATGAAACAACTTCATAACAAACTTAATAAATTGATGAAGAAAATACTTTCATGAAAAAATAGTTTATTCATATTATTTATGTCTTTTATTTAAACGTAAATAGTTTTATAAAATTATATGTTAACAACATATACAAATTATTATAATAAACGTCATTTTTTTTTCTCATTTTTTCTCTAATTAATTAATCGAGGAAAAACTCTTTCTATTTTCTCTTTTTTATTTTAATAATTATTATAATATATGTCAATTAAAAATATCTATATATAATAATACTAAATAATCTATCTATTTTTATTTTTAACTTTTTGATACAACACGTAATCCTAAAATTAGTTTTTAATAATAAATTGTCTAAACGTGTAGTATTATATTATTTTAAATAATATAATATTAGATTAAATAATGTGTCAAAATGTGATTTGTCACATAAAAGTTATTTGTCACACCTTGTAACATATTATTGAGAATCACAAAATTTGATACATGTGTATGCTCAAATGTGACCTATTTTGGAATTACAAAATCATTTACAAATTTGTAATTTCCAAATATTACCCAATAATGTGTAGATTGTATGTTACACATTTGAGTTTGGATTTCACAAAGCCATTATGAAATATGGTTGTTGGAGACATGTTTTTAACTCACATTAGGTGTATGGAGGTTACAAAATCATGTGGGATGACGTTTTGGAAATACTGAAATTTTGGAAGCTGAAATTTTCTGTGGCCGTGGCCACTAATTATCCCTAGCCGTGGCTTGGGGGACAGAGACCAGTGGTTGCGGCCACTGATACTCCTGGGCGTGGCCAGGGGTGTTGACAACCAATTTCTTTTTTCAGTTTTCTTTTTTTCTAATTTGAACAATTCTAACATCACAAGTAACTCTCAAATCTCCATTTTAATTTCATAAACTTCTAATTACACATTGGTAACAGCCATAGGGGTTGGTGCAATTTTAAATTCAAAGGGTATCTCAAACTCTATAATTGGAGCCTAATGCTCACTTGTAAGACGACTCTATTTCTATCCACTAGAGCACTTTGGTAGAAATACACAAAAATGCTTGATTATTCCAGGTAGCTATTTCCAATATTGAGATAATCTCTTAGTGCTTGAGATAGGGGAAATAAGCTTTTGGATAAAAGTTGTAAACCTTGTTCAAGTTGGTGATCCCCAATGCTCTTCACTTTGGTTGTGTAAGTGAGAGTTTATTTTTGAAACAAAAGTGTGACTAATTAAAAGTTAAGGCTGTAATCTTTGAAAATGCGTCGTTTCATTAAAACTTCTATTATTAAACATTTGGGATCCCAAATTAAGGTTTGAAAACTAATTACATCTTGAAATAAGGTTACAGTTGAGAAATCATAAAATCATAGATTATTACAGCCATTTTCGAATAAACCCCCAACCAAAGCAGTCGGGCAAGCCAAACATGTACGCGTCGCTTCACGCTCTCCGTACTCATGGTTGGTTGACTCAGACATTGCCCCTACCTGCAACACAGAGCACCCGTGAGCCGAAGCCCAGCAAAAAAACTCATGCAGTACATAACATATGCAATCTATACAGTTTATCATAACAGATAATCCACATATAAACAAGTCAATCATTAGACTAAGCAAACACGGCCATGCCGCCCCCGAAGCCTTACCGAAGCCTGGGGTCTCGGTCTTCACCGTAGAGATACCACCCGTATCCCCTGGGTCCTACCCTGACCATAGCATCCCATGTGCTAGGTGTTACTTCTGGCCCCGCCGCCGTTCTCGGCCTTGCCGCCCTCGGCCATAGCCGTTCATTTCACTATAATCATATATAGCATAAATCAAACAACATTCAAACAAATATAAATTCATTTAAATCTGCACCCTAACATGTAATGCACTATAGGGCCGTGCCCTGCAATCATTTCATCATGCAACATGCAATATAGGGTCGTGCCCTGCAATCACACTATGGGCCCATGCCCCATCCTACGGGTGTTATAGTTTTCTTACCTGCTTCCCGAGCTTTCCGATGCACCAAGGCTACAAGCATGGTCCTCAAGCACGAGCCTCCTCGAAATCCTAGTCACAACACACATATAATACTTTTAATACTAACCAACCCAAAACCACTTCCCGGGACCAATCCCGCACTCTCGGAACCTCTATTTCCCTAAAACGATACATCAGAACCATCCCCCGAGTCCCTGGTTAAAAGCCCTAAAAACCAGAATATTTGCCTGCCAAAATGGCCTAGGGCCGCGGCACTCCCCTCAAGGGTCGCGGCGCCCAGCGAGTTGCCCTCCTCTTGATGCAACCTCGCGCCGCGGCGCCCAAGAACAGGGCCGCGGCGCTCATACGCGAACCCAGATTTCTGGGTTTTCTCTTGCGTTTTCTCCGAGCTAAAACCTTCCCAAATCATACTAAACCAATACCCAAACCCCAAAATCAATTTAAGACTTCAAATGGACCATCTAACAACCCATAAACACTAGATTCAAGCTCAAAACACAAACATATCCAACAATCCACCCTTAGATTGCAAAAATCAGCAGCTTCAAACTCAAACTTTAAAAAACTTAACTCAAGCTTTAAGTTTCACAAATCTGAACATAATCAAACTTAAATATGCATAAATCCTTACCTTAAGTAGAGAATTCCATCCTAAGCTCCCTTGATTCATCTCCTAAGTCTCCAAATTTCAGCTCCTTCACTTCTCTTCTTCTTCTTCTTCCTCTTCTTCTTCTTCTCATTGCCCTAACTTTTCTTCTCTTTATTTTTAACAAAACCAATCAATGACCAAAATAACTAAGCCCCAAACCGTGTACCCCATACAACCCAGCTGCCATTTATCTAATTCCCAACCAAATGACCATTTTGCCCCTCCTTGCATATCCTTTCCTACCTAAACCTCAAGGGCACTTAAGTCATTTCATTTCTATTTCATTTCTACCATTTTCTTTCTAAAACTTGTTACTCTCAGCAGTAACTAATGGTTACCCAGGTTACTAAATCTCCAATAACCATTACCCGCTAAATCTCAACTTAACCATAAAATTCCCGAGGTACCCCTGGGCTCCTCCCGAGCCGGGTATAGAAATCTCGTTGTGACTCTTGAGTTAACTAGCTCTCTAGGACCGTCTCGGCACGTGCATCACAATAATAAAACCACACTCATGTGGTACAATTCACAGAATACAATTATCACTTATCGATACAGTTATGCCCAACATGGCCAAAATTACAATTACGCCCTTCTAACACGATCCGGGCCTACATGCATACTAATATACGTAGTCATGCATCTCAGATAAACAAATAGCCAAATAACATGCTTTAAATCATAACCATGCATTTAACTCATAAAATCACACATAAATCCCAACCTGCCCTCCTGGCACACTAATCAAGGCCCTCAAGCCTTATTAGCGATTTTGGGTCGTTACACTTATTTAATCATCATCTTGTCTTTTGTACTCTTTTGCTTAGAATTGTAATAGTTCTTATTTTCCATTGAGGCAATAACATTATCTCTAACAATCAAAAGCTTAATCTCTTGTTTGTTTCAATGGAAGGTGAGACCATCAAGATCATGAACCAAGACCTAGTGAGGTTGGATAGGTTTGACGGATCCAATTTCACTAGGTGGTAAGATAAGATAAGTGTAAAATGTATACACTATTTTATATAATAGTAATGAGATTGTATTAGCATTCTTTCATATGTTGATATATGAATAAATGTGTAGTTGTTAACATGTTAACGCAATATGAGATACATTGTGATATAGTTGACACATCGATTTGTGAAAGTTATTGTGTAATCCTTAGAAGTGAACTTTTGACATAATTTTCATAATATAGGGATTGTAAAACTTATTTGTATGCTATAGGTGAGATAGATGTACATTGATATGAAAATTATGTTTTGAGATTTTATAAAGAATGATAATTTGGTAGTTTTGACATGCCTATATATTGATCTTGTAAATCAATAGAATATATCAATATGTGGATATGAGAATTATTGTATGATATTTGTGATATGCTTACAATTAATTATGTGATTCAAAAAGCATCTTAATATGATAGATATATGTTGACAAATTATGTGAAATTACTTTGAGACATAATTATATTAATATATAAAAGTATATTGATATATACATGTGAATTATCATGATTTTATGGCGTGTCATATAATATGATTATTAATGTGATTAGTAACCATTTGTTTGGTAAATAAAAGAATAATTTGAGAAATTAAAATTTCTCATTTAAGTGTTGAGCATCTCAACTTATGAGATAAGAAAAGATGAACCAAATAGGGTTACATCTTTTATTGGAAGTCTCTTGCTATTGCAAGAAAATGAATGTCAAAATGGTGTTTTCAAAAGAATCTCAATGAGACTCTTAGAATATGCACAAAAGTTGCTTAAGTAATTTTGAGATTATTTAGACAACTAAAAGTAAAAATTAGTGATTATTTTGAGAAATTTTCACAAGAAAATTGTGCTCACATATTTTATTTTGTAAAATATATAAAAGAAAGCAACGTGAAAGTTACTTTCAAAGAAGTGTGTCTTGATTTAGCAAATAAATAAATAAAAATAAACAAACATTGAGGTTTTCTTTATCTTGATCTATTGAGAAATTAACCATGTGGCTTAAAGGACTCATGATGAACATTGGGAATTATAAGTCTAGTTTTATTTTGGAGGATCAATGACTTAATAGAAATAAAAAAAATTCTATTTAAAAATGATATTTTCACTTTATGTGAGAAATGTGGGGTGATGCTCCAAAGTTAATCAATTTATTTTCATAATGGTTGATTAATTTGGTCATCCTATTAAATAGGTGACTTGGAATTCCACATTCTAAATCACTTTGGCTATATGTGTATAGAATGGATAAGTCTAAACATGTTTAGTGTCTAAAGTTATTGTTTTTAATATTTTGATTCAAGAATGAATCAATTTAAAACATAAAGGATAAATTTTAGAAACAAAGAGGTTTCTAGAATTAATATTCAAGAAAATATTTATCTTGGATATTGAAATATAAAATAGTGGGGTGTTAACTATGGTCAAAATCGATATTTTAATGGTGTAACTATATTAATCAAACTATAGCTAGCAACAAAGTTTGAATAAAATAATTAGAGTGATTAAGTATGCATACATGAGAAAAGAAATTACTCAAATGGAATCATTTCTACATCTCAAGAGATGGGACTTAGACTCCCTAAAGAGATTCGCAGTTTATGGTAACCTATCTTAATACTAGTAACCATACTAGTATTAATTTCATTAGGTAATAACAGGTCAATCAAGTGAGTAGTAATAGTACTCAAAATTTTTGTCCTGTCTGAGATATGAGTACTAGAGTGTTACCATAATGAGGATTAAAATCGAAATATTTTTTAATAGAATTCAGTCTTGAAAAGACAAGTATTTCAGGGTAACAAAATACTGTAAGAGTTCTACCTATATAGATCTAGGGGTGGTGCCGTCCCTCATGAGGATTGAGAGTTCTCAGGAAAATTCTATTAATGGAATGTGCACATGACCATTAACGGTGCAAAAGCAAGACATTGAGGTCTCAAGTGAACATAGCAAAGGTGTGTGTGTTATCACCGATTTGTTATCAAGGGAATAATGGTCCAATGCTTCGACAACCAAAATTTCAATAAACTTTGTAATAATTATACTAAGGTAAAATTCAAGTAGGAATATATTTTATTTTATGCACCAATGCAAAGGTTTCTATATAGAGTGATTATTTAATCGGGTAGAGGAATATTATATTTTAATATAATGTTTGATTGATTAAATAAGTGTTACAAAATGTGATTATTTAATCTAAGTGACGAAATGTTATTGTTAACCGAGATTTTCGGCAACTCTATTAATGAATAATATTTACTGATAATAATAATGAAAATAGAAGATTGACACGGGGTTTTTACGTGGTTGGGGCGTTAACTAGCCTTAGTCCACGAGTCTATATTATTAGAGCTTGAAGAAGCTTTTACAATGGAGTTTTCTCTCAGTATCTGAATAGAGTTTTTCTTTTTTCCCTCCAAAATCCAGAGAGAGTTTACTGTGCTCTGTAGCTTATATTTATAAGCTGATGGGAATACCGGATCTGGGCCGGATCAGACCCAGGCCCATCGGGGAAACGGATACCAGCGACCTCTCTAGTGGAGGCCCAATACAAAAAGATATAAAATACACGAAATTCAAACCAACTAAGGCCCAATAGGTTGACCTTAGAACTACGCCTCGCTCGACAAAACGGCGCTTTGGTTCTGATCACTTCGAGTCACGAGGCTGATTCAGGAGACAAGACCAGTCAGAGTACTTGGATGCGCAGTCCTGACACATCAGTGTGTAATCCCGAGGTGACCTTTTCTGCAGGGGAAAAGTTGGGACAACGCCCACGCGGAATGAGGCGGCCTCAGGGTCCTGGGCGCTTGGCCCCTTCGACTGGGGATGAGGTGATCCAGGTCCGTTTACCGTTGTCCCGCTCCATTTACCACAGGCCCGGACCGTATCAGGGTCCGGGACCAGGACGCGTAGCCGTGATGATCCGAGCACTTTGGGCATCGCCCAGACTATCTTCGCTGAGGACGGACCCGGAGGGACGTCCCGGACCCCTACAATGGGCCTAGTCTTGAGTCCCCGGTCCATACCCGTCCCCTTGGGCACTCTCCATACCAAAAGACCTTGGGCCGGGCCCACGTGCTGAATTGGTCTTTTGACGGCAGGCCAAGACGAAGGCTCAGAGCCCATGCAGGAAATGGGGATAACATTTACCCCCCAAGTCTTCGCCCGGGCTTGCCGGGAGGAGGATTGCATTGTCCCCGCGGCGCTCACGAGGTTGCCTCCTCAGTTCTTGTTTGAGTTCGGGGGTCTGGTCAAAAGGCTGTGGCATTGGTTGGATGCTTAGCCCGGACCTTTTACCTTCGGCCCGCCTTATGGAAACGATACACGTGTCGCCAGGTGATTGCTGCACGGGCCTTGAAGGGTCGCCTAGACCTCCCAAGGGTCGCTAGGTCTAGACTAGGGTGTCAGTGCACGTCTCGAGGCGTCCCATCCGCACGAGGGGGGCCATCATTAATGTCCCTGGAACAAGGTGAACCGTAGGATGGGGCGACCTTTGGCATCCGCCACTCCTGGGCCGTCGGATCTGAGATGGCGAGGATCCAACCTGAAAGGACCCATAAATGCCCCTGCGCGACTCCCGACCGTCTGATGAAGAGACACCTGTCCGTTGGATCGTGGGCCGGAATTTGGGGCTAGTATAAATACCCCAAGAAAACCACATTTGGCACTTTTACCTCCTCTAACCAGCTCAAGAAAACGCAAACACTCTTCGAGCTTTATATGTCTGACATCGCTGACGACATACACCGCCACCTACTAGTTCTGCACCGCCGCCTGTTCCCCAGAACCCCAGCTTCTGTTCTTCTACCTGACGACGCTCCTCGGGTTTGTCCTGTCGACGAACTACTGCACCGGCTGCACCACTTCAAGAACGAGGTTCTGCCATCCTTACAGTCGAACAGCCATCATCTTCAACGATCGACACCATACAGTAAGTCTTTTTTAACTCTTTTGCCAACTTTGTGGACTTGTGTTCTTTTGATGCGTGCGTTTAGGCTATGCTTTAGAAATCGTTAAGAAGGCTACCTGGTTCGGGTTGCTCCGTATCCGGATGCCTCCCGGACGAGGGGCGGGCCTTAGTAGTCTCATTTCCCCGATCAGGGCCCCGGGGCTCCCCGGAATCCCGGACCTGATCCGACGGGACTCCAAGCAGTCCTTAGGAGACTCCCCGTACCTTGACCGACTTTCTTTGGCTTAGGTACTGACTGCTTGGTCTTTCTTTCTTTGTTCCCAGATCGTTAGTTATGGCAACGGGCGTTACGCTCCACTCTGAAGAAGAGTTCAATAGGGCCCCTGTCGTCGTTCCCGGATCCCAGACGCCCAAGAACAATAGGTGGGAAATGGGCGTAACGGCCAACTCGTTCCGGAACTACCGGATGATGCTGCTCCTGGAGCAACGACTGGGCATCGAGTCAACTACGGGCCTCTTTCATAACCGCCTGGCCAGACTCGAGGAGCGGCCGCATACGTCCGTGGACGGATTCGGAGCCTGGAGCGCTGGTCACATCAGCGCGGGAGCTACGCTCCCGCTTCATGACTATTTCGTGCGGTTCCTGACATACGTGGGGATCGCACCATTCCAGCTGTTGCCGCAAGCATACCGCCTGCTTGCTGGGTGGAGGGTGTTCTGCGTTGCGAAGGAGATCGCGGAGCCTACCCCTGCGGAAGTCTTGTACTTCTACAAGCTGGCGCCGCAGGTCAACGTCAAAAACAAGACCCTGGACGGCTTTTACAGGCTGCAGCCGCGGAGCGGCTATCCTGCTCCTACCAGCTCCTGGAGGCACTCCCTAGATGTCAGACATTACTGGTTCATGACATCCGGGTTCCTCATTGACAAGAACCCCACACTGCTGTTGGACTTCCAGCGAGTGGGTAAGTATCCTCCGAATCTCTCCCTT
Source organism: Humulus lupulus (assembly GCF_963169125.1). Lineage (NCBI taxonomy): Eukaryota > Viridiplantae > Streptophyta > Magnoliopsida > Rosales > Cannabaceae > Humulus > Humulus lupulus. The sequence continues at coordinate 27,896,134 of NC_084797.1, forward strand.
TTATTCATCTTTTCTACTCGTCTCTTACCATGTCTTCTGGGTCGCAGGGCCCTTCGTTCAAACCCCCCTTACCGAGTTCCTCCTGGAAAGGAGGAGGTATTATGCTAAGCTGACCGCGGAGGAGCTGGACGTAGGGGGCTACGTCAGGGACGACAACCTCTGGCTAATTGGGATGCTCGTGGCCACCCAGAGCATTGTTATTCCGAGCCTTCGGGGCATCCCATGCGAGAAGAATGCCGACGTCCGGGAGCAGTTGGCCCTCGACCACATTGCCACGGTGGTGAGAGCGGTGCGGGCTGGCGCGGCCCAGCGTAAGAAGAACCAGCTTCCGGCGGAAGCGGCCACCTCGGAAGAGATGGAGGAGCTTTTTGAAGATGCCCTACTAAACTTCGGGACTCCCGAGGCTAGCGTATCGGGGCGAGGTAACTCCCCTTTAATCTTAACTTATGCTCCCCAAGTCGGGGACTTAGCTAGGGATAGGCTAGTACCGCCGGGCCCCGCGTTTGGGGCCGATGGGGAGACGAGGCCTTCATCTCCCGTCCCTGTAGGATCAGAGATCCTAATGTTCTTATCCGGGTTCCTCCAGTACGGGGGCTTTCTGACCCGAACGACGTAGGAGATCGGATCCATTCGTTCGCTTTGAGGGAATTGAGTCTTGCCCGGGGCCTAGATGAGGGTTCGTCCCGGGCCATTTTTTACTGCTTTGTGTTTTTTCATCTGTTCGGCTAACCGTCCTAACTCCTTTTTCTGTACTTTGGCAGAGGATTCCGACATGTCTAACCCGGCCAGCGAAATGAGGAGACTCATCAAGGACCGGGCGGCCAAGAAGGCGACCTGGAAAACAAACGAAGTGATGGGCACAGAGCCCACCCCCACCAGTGAAGCACCTGGGACTGGGCCCGGTCCAGGCGAAGCTCTGGCCGTGGTTCCATTCTAGGCCGTGGAGCCTGCTGCAGACGTCGCTTCTGACCAGCCCCCCATGATCGATTTGGAGGCGGGCGAAGCCGTCAGCCGGAGCTCTGGGAAGAGGGGCCCGGAAGTCCACGTCGGGAAAGGCAAACTCGGGAAGAGGCCCCGGACAATGCGGGCAGGCTCAACTGAGGAGTCGCACGGGGAGAGTCGGCTGACCGCGAAGGAAATCCCTGCACCGCCAATTCTTCCCCTCCGCCCAACTCTTCTCGAGGAGGGGGAGTCCGCCTTGCGGGACGAGCAGTCCCGGCTGGTCAACCGGACCTGGGAAAACGGCTGGTGCTGGAGGGACGACGCTTATAAGGCCCTGATGATTCGTCGTCAGGTCGAGTTCTCAGATCGTCCTGCCGAGTTCAGCGTTCCCCAGCCGATCGTGGACCGGCTAGTCATCGAAGCGGGCTTCCGCCCAAAGCTCGGTCAAGACATTGCCCCCATGGCGGCTGATCTGCTGGATCAGGTTGGGAGCACTATGTCCAACCTTCAGCTGAAGAGGTACGCCACAATAGCCAACCCGGACGTGTTGTTCATCTCCCAGGCTCTCCGCCACCAGGCCACCGCGGTAATTTTCACTTCTCTTATACTCTTTCCAGCATTTGTTGATGGTGGTTTTTTTTTCTAACTTTTCTTTGCTACAGGTTGATCTGTTGTCCCAGAGGAGTGCTGATCTGGTGGCTGAGCTGGCCATAAAGATGGAGACGACCAAGCTGGAGCTGGAGGCGGCCGTGAACTAGAGGGAGGCCGTCAAGGAGGCCCTTGGCCGGGAGACGGCCCATCTCCAGAAAGAAGTGGCACGCGTGAAGGCGGAGCGCAAGGAGCTCGGCCGCGCCAAGGTCTGGTTGGAAGAAGAGTTGTCCCATAAGACAAAGGATGCCGACGAACGGGCGACGCTCTTGGAGACGGCCGCGGCGCAATCCGCCCTGGACAAGGAGGAGATCCTGGCCTTGAAAGCCCGAGTCTGCGAATTGGGCGACTCTCTGCTTCAGGCGAAGGCGGCGCATGAGACGACCTGCAAGGAAAAGGAGGAGGCTGAGGGTCTACTGGATGTCACCTTTGATGAGGCCATCTACATGGACTGGTGCAAGGATAAGAATATGAACCTTCTCGTCTTTCCTGATCCTGAATCAAAGCGGGCCGAGTACGAGGCCAAGGAGAGGGAGGACGCGGACCTCCGGGCAGATGCGCTGTAGACCTGAACACCGGCCTTGTATTTTTGTTAGTGTTTTTGGTTTGTAATCATATTTAACACACTGCTACTTTCTTTGGTTTTTACGAAAGCTTCCTTTTATTGTTCAGTAGAAATTTCGTCTAGTTGTCGCGACCAACTGAATGCAGGAGGCTTAGTTCCGGTTCCAACGACCGGGACTAGTCCCAACGACTTAATTTTCCAAGTATCTAGACTTGGCACTCAGTCCAGGGCCCTCGAGGCTTGGTTTAACCCGGAGATTTGCTCCCCTTTCACCAGTTGTTAGGCCCTGCCTTTGCCCTGGGGCAAGCCGGATGTTTTCGTATTCCGGAAGTCAATTTTTCCTGATTGGGCATCGTTCGCTCTGAGTGGACCGGCCTCGGGCAGGTCCTCTCTTTATTATACCCCCGGACATTGTTCGTCCAGGGCGGACCCGGCCTTGGGCTCGGTCCTCTTTATTTATACCCCCGGACATCGTTTGTCAGAGGCAGGACCGACCTTGAGCTCAGTCCTCTTTGTTATACCCCCGGACATCGTTCGTCCGGGGCGGGACCGGCCTTGAGCGCGGTCCTCTTTAATTTATACCCCCGGACATCGTTCGTCTGGGGCAGGACCGGCCGTAGGCACGGTCCTCTTTATTTTATAACCCCGCACACCGTTCGTCCGGGGCAGGACCGGCCTTGAGCTCGGTCCTCTTTGTTATACCCCCGGACATCGTTCGTCCGGGGCGAGACCGGCCTTGAGCGCGGTCCTCTTTAATTTATACCTCCGGACATCGTTCGTCCGGGGCGGGACCGGCCGTAGGCGCAGTCCTCTTTATTTTATACCCCCGGACATCGTTCGTCCAGGGCGGGATCGGCCAAAGGCGCGGTCCTCTTTATTTTATACCCCCGGACACCGTTCGTCCGGGGCAGGACCGGCCTTGAGCTCGGTCCTCTTTGTTATACCCTCGGACATCGTTCGTCCGGGGCGGGACCGGCCTTGAGTGCGGTCCTCTTTAATTTATACCCCCGAACATCGTTCGTCCGGGGCGGGACCGGCCGTAGGCGCGGTCCTCTTTATTTTATACCCCCGGACACCGTTCGTCCGGGGCAGGACCGGCCGTAGCTTACGCCCCGCCAGGTATTTCGTTTATACTTGGGATGACACCCCCCGCAAGTGAGCGGAGACGTGTTTGGGGTCACTTGAGAAAGAAAATCGAAAGAAATTCGCCCTGAGGCGTACATTTCCATTGCGACAATAGCCCTTTTATGACGTTTTGCACATGTCATTTTCATTGTTTGAAAGAAAATTCGCCCTGAGGCGTACATTATTTACAACGAAAACATTAAACTGGGACACGATCTAGGACTACTGATAGTATTTGCAGAGGTGCTCCGCGTTCCAGGCTCGCGGGACTTCCGAACCATCGAGTCGCTTCAAGCGGTACGTTCCGGGGCACACCTCATGCTGGACCTCATATGGCCCCTCCCAATTAGGGCCTAGAACCCCTACTCCCGGATCTTGAGTGGCAGGGAAGACTCTCCGCAGGACTAGATCGTCGGTTTCAAACTTACGGCTCTTGACTCTGGAGTTGAAATGTCGCGCGATCTTGCCCTGGTACATCTTCAATTGCACTTGCGACTCTTCCCGGATCTCTTCGATGAGATCCAGCGATTCCTGGAGTAAGGTGTGGTTCTGGGTAGGATCATATGTGTCGCGTCGATGGGATGGGATGATCGTTTCAATGGGGATGACGGCTTCACATCCATAAACCATCGAGTAGGGGGTGTGCCCGGTTGACGTCCTCTCGGTCGTCCGGTAAGCCCACAGTACGCGGGGGAGTTCCTCGGGCCATTTGCTCTTACAGGCCTGAAGATTTTTCTTCAGTGTCCCCTTTAAGATTTTGTTCACGGCTTCTGCCTGCCCGTTTGCCTGAGGCCTGGCAACTGGGGAGAAAATCTTTACTACACCGTGCCTTTCGCAAAAATCTGTGAAGTGGGCGCTGTCGAACTGCTTCCCATTGCCGGACACGATTTTATAGGGGAGGCCATACCGACACACTATGTTGTTGATGACAAAATTTAGGGCCTTTTTGGAAGTGATTGTGTTCATGGGCTCTGCCTCAACCCATTTTGTGTAATAGTCCACAGCCACAATGGCATACTTAACCCCTCCCTTCCCGGTCGGGAGGGATCCAACAAGGTCGATCCCCCATACTGCGAAGGGCCAGGGACTGCTCATCAAGGTTATCTCAGTCGGGGGGGCCTGCAGGATCTTCGCGTACCTCTGGCACTGTTCGCACTTGCGGACGTAGTCTATACAGTCTTTCTTCATGGTGGGCCAGAAGTATCCTTGGCGCAGGATCTTCTTGGACAGACTGGGTCTGGCCGTGTGATCTCCGCAAAAACCCTCATGCACCTCATGCATGATGGCACTAAGCTCGATTCCGAACACGCACCTGAGGTAAGGCATAGACAGCCCCCGGCGGTAGAGTTTTCCGTCCATCATGACGTACCGGTGTGCCTGGTACAGAAGTTTCCTAGCTGCGGCCCGATCGCTCGGAACTTCCCCGGTGGACAGGTATCTGATCAGCGGGCCCATCTAGTAAGCGGAGTGATCGGTGGTGTGGACTGTGGAGGCCCTGATGCTCGATACGAGGAGATGGTTGATGGGAACCAGTCCGGCCAGCTCGGCCTCTGCGTCTATCGCCAGCTTTGCCAGTGTATCCGCGAAGACCTTTTTCTCCCGGGGGATCTGGCGGATAGAATGCGATGTGAACGTTTGGAGCATTTCCCTTGATTGAGTCACGTATGCCGCCATTCTCTCTCCCTTGGTCTGATACTCCCCTGAAATATGTCTGACGACCAGCTGGGAATTGCTATAAATTTCCAGGTTAGCTGCCCCTACCTTCCGGGCCTGGCGTAACCCGGCGAGGACAGCTTCGTGCTCCGCCTCGTTGTTCGATGCTTTGAACTGGAAACGGAGGGCATTTTGTAGCTGGTGCCCCTGTGGTGACACCAGGATGATCCTGGCCCCGGCCCCATTCTCGTTCGAGGCTCCATCCACGAAGACTTTCCACACGGGCGTCGCGAGGTTATCAGGGATACTTTCTTCCGGGGAAATCCCGGAACATTCGATGATGAAATCGGCCAGGGCCTGTCCCTTAATGGACACCCGGGGCATGTAAGATATATCGAACTGGCTCATCTCCATTGCCCACTTCAGGAGTCTTCCCGACGATTCGGGTTTCTGCAACACCTGCCGCAGGGGATGGTTGGTTAAGACCTTTGTGGCATGAGCCTGGAAGTAAGGTCGAAGCTTCCAGGACACAATCAACAGGCAGAAAGTCAGCTTTTCGATCAATGGGTATCAAGACTCGGCGTCTAGTAGCCGCTTGCTCACATAGTATACCGGGAGTTGCGTCCTTTCTTCTTCTCGCACCAGCACGACGCTGATCGCGTGCTCGGTCACGGCCAGGTATAGATACAGTGGCTCTCCTTCTACTGGTTTCGCCAGGATTGGGGCTTTGGCCAGGTGTTCTTTCAGCTTCCGGAAGGCCTCTTCGCATTCGGGTGACCACTTGAAACGCTGGCCCCCCCGAAGGACGTTGAAAAAAGGGACGCACTTGTCCGTGGCTTTCGAAACGAAACGGCTCAGGGCGGCCACTAGCCCCGTCAGGCTTTGCACGTCCTTGTACTTCCGGGGGGAGGCCATGTCGATCAAGGCCTCGATCTTATCCGGATTGGCTTCTATTCCCCGGAAGCTCACTATGAAACCCAGGAACTTCCCGGAGGCCACGCCGAAGGTGCACTTTTTAGGGTTCAGCTTCATCCCATACTTCCGGATAACTGCGAAAGCTTCCGCCAAATCGTCCGAATGGTTCCGGGACATCTTGGACTTGACCAGCATATCATCGATGTACACCTCCATGTTTCGCCCTAGCTGGGCCCGAAACATTCGATTGACGAGCCTTTGGTACGTTGCTCCGGCATTCTTGAGTCCGAAAGGCATGACTATGTAGCAATAGATGCGCTTGTCGGTTTGGAAACTGGTATGCTCCTGATCCACCACGTTCATGGAGATCTGGTTGTAGCCGGAGTAAGCATCCATAAAACTCAGGATCTCGTAGCCAGACGTAGCATCCACCATTTGCTCGATTCAGGGTAGCGGGGAACAGTCCTTCGGACATGCTTTATTGATGTTCGTGAAGTCAATGCATGTTCTCCAGGTCCCGTTATGTTTCAGCACCAAGACGGGATTGGCCAACCACACGGGATATACAGCCTCGAGTATGAAGTTGATGGAAGACAACTTCTCCACCTCCAGCTTGAGGGCCTCGGCCCTCTCCATCCCCAAAGGTCTGCGCTTCTGGCGAACCGGGGTCGCGTTTGTGTCTATACTTAATGCGTGGCAGATGATATTGCGGTCGATCCCGGTCATATCAGAGTGGGACCAGGCCAGAAGGTCCTGGTTTTCCTGGATTTGGGCGATAATGGCGGCCCGAATGTCTGCCGGCAGGCTCTTCCCTACTTGGATGATCCTGGCCGGGTCGGTTTCGCTGATGCACACCTCTTCTATTTCGTCCATTGGTTCTAGGATGCGATCGTCCCCTATCCGTGGGTCCAGATCATCCTCTTCCCGGACCGCTCGCTCAGCAGGAGGGAGGGGAGCTTGTTCGACGCGCTCCTCCCGGACCATGTATATGGGCCGGGCGGAGACATGGTAACACTTTCGGGCGCTCTTTTGGTCCCCCCGGACAGTTCCTACCCCTCCCTTGTCACATGGGAACTTCATGCAAAGGTGGTGGATGGAGGATATGGCTCCGAACTCGACCAGCGCGGGCTAGCCAAAGATGACGTTGTAAGCGGTGGGGCAATCTACCACAACAAAGGTGCAGAATTTGAACGAGTGCTGCAACTCACTCCCCAGCGTAACCGGCAGCTGGATCTTTCCCATGGGCAGAAGCGCATCTCCATTGAAGTCGTAAATTTGGGTCGGGCAGGACGCCAGATCTGCTTCCGTCAAGCCAATGGCGGCGAAGGCAGCTTTGAACAACAGGTTGACGGAGCTTCCGTCATCCACCAGCACACGGAACATCAACTTGTTGGCGATTTGTGCATCTATGACCACCGGGTCATGGTGCGGGAAATGGACGTTGCGGGCGTCGTCCTCCGTGAAGGTGATGGGGAGGTTCTTCAGTTTAGGGCGCTGAGCCGGAGCCTGGACAAGGGCGCAAACTTCCTGGTCGTGGTCCAACTCGCTCAGATAGCTCTTTTGGTCATTTCTCGAAGGTCCTCCTAGGTGAGGTCCGCCTGAGATGGTCGCCACGTGTCCGTCCACTCGAGGGGGCGCTGCCTCGGAGGGATAGGGCATTCCGGGGCCGGGAGCCTGCGACGCGAGGGCTCCCTGAGGGGCCTGCGTTGGGGGTCCCTGTGCATACCCTCCCTGAGGTGGGAATGTTCGAGTCGTTATTGGGGTCGTGGATTGTCCGGGGCTTGCTGACACGCCCGGGACTCCCACGGGCATTCTTACCCACTGGTGGAGGTGCCCCAGCTTGATGAGATTTTCAATCTCATCTTTGAGCTGTCGACACACGTCAGTGGTGAGGCCTACGTCTTTATGATAGGCACACCTTTTACCGGTGTCTCTCGGATTCCTTCCCCCCTTAAACATGGGGCTAGGCTTCCGGTAGTGGACCGCCCTTTCTGTCGCCAAATATATGTTTTCCCGGGTGTCCACCAAGTTAGTGTATTCCAAATATTGGGGCTCGTAGCCCCTCTTCCCCTTTTTGGCCTGCTCGGGCCGGTTCTGGCCTTTGCCCGATCTCTTCCCCCGGGAGAGATTCACGCTTGCCTCAGTCACCCCCGTTTGTGACTGCGGGGCCACGACGGGGGGAAGGAAAGCACCAAACTGTTAACCGAGATTTTCGGCAACTCTATTAATGAATAATATTTACTGATAATAATAATGAAAATAGAAGATTGACACGGGGTTTTTATGTGGTTGGGGTGTTAACTAGCCTTAGTCCACGAGTCTATATTATTAGAGCTTGAAGAAGCTTTTACAATGGAGTTTTCTCTCAGTATCTGAATAGAGTTTTTCTTTTTTCCCTCCAAAATCCAGAGAGAGTTTACTGTGCTCTGTAGCTTATATTTATAAGCTGATGGGAATACCGGATCTGGGCCGGATCAGACCCAGGCCCATCAGGGAAACGGATACCAGCGACCTCTTTAGTGGAGGCCCAATACAAAAAGATATAAAATACACGAAATTCAAACCAGCTAAGGCCCAATAGGTTGACCTTAGAACTACGCCTCGCCCAACAAAACGGCGCTTTGGTTCTGATCACTTCGAGTCACGAGGCTGATTCAGGAGACAAGACCAGTCAGAGTACTTGGTTGTGCAGTCATGACACATCAGTGTGTAATCCCGAGGTGACCTTTTCTGCAAGCGAAAAGTGGGGCAACGCCCACGCGGAATGAGGCGGCCTCAGGGTCCTGGGCGCTTGGCCCCTTCGACTGGGGATGAGGTGATCCAGGTCCGTTTACCGTTGTCCCGCTCCATTTACCACAGGCCCGGACCGTATCAGGGTCGGGACCAGGACGCGTAGCCGTGATGATCCGAGCGCTCTGGGCATCGCCCGGACTATCTTCACTGAGGACGGACCCCTCCAATGGGCCCAGTCTTGAGTCCCCGGTCCATACCCGTCCCCTTGGGCACTCTCCATACCAAAAGACCTTGGGCCAGGCCCACGTGCTAAATTGGCCTTCTGACGACGGGCCAAGACGAAGGCTCAGAGCCCATGCAGGAAATGGGGATAAGAGTTATATTATTATAAATACTATAATGTTAAATTAAATAATGTGACAAAATGTGATTTGTCACATCTTCTAACATATTATTGAGAGTCACAAAATTGGACACATGTGTGTGCCCAAACGTGATATATTTTGGAGTTACAACATCAGTTACAAAATCAGTTATTATTTATTCTATTGATCATCTTGTCATCGTTCTTCTATTTCATCTTCTTATTTCTATATTTACTTTTATTTTTTGCAATAAAGTTGTAAACTTATTTAATCATCATCTTGTCTTTTTTATTCTTTTGCTTAGAGTTGTAATAGTTTTTATTTTCCATTGAGGCAATAACATTATCTCTAATAGTTAATCGACAAAAATACACGTGGTTCAAATAATCTATCTATTTATTCCTATTTGTAACATTTTGACAAAACACGAGGTCCGCAAGTTAATTTTTTTAAAATATTCCAAATGTGTAATCGACTAAAATACAAGGTTCAAAATGGTGTGAACTCTTACAGAAAATATAAACTATATAAATTTATATAATTTGATTTTTATAAATAATTTTTAACTTTTTAAATAAATATACGGTCCAAGTGTTAATTTTTAAAAATAAAGTGTCAAAATGAATAATCGGTCAATATATAGTGTTCAAATAATTTATATTTCTATTATTATTTTTAATATTTTGACAAAATCCGAAATTTAAAATTAAAATAGATCCTGGTGAGTACACGAGGCTGACTCTCTTTTGCCTATCAACTACTTAGACTGCACAAAAATGTCACGGACTATTGTTGAAGCTCTATTTTAATATTCTTGATGGTAAATTTTGAAAATCATCAACTCATATAGTTTTGATGTACCAATTATAAATAATAATAATTTTAAAACAAACCATTAATATTAGCTATATCTATAAAAAGAGTTTACAAACCATTATTAATAATAGAAAATAACATAACTCATATTATTAAAATACAGTTTACATATCATTAATATTCCAAAATTTCTTTTATGTTTTAAATCATTTTTTTAGAACTGAAATTTAATACATTATGATATTTTCTATATATAGTTCAAAGATATTTTATATGTTTAAAGATTAATTAATTAATTTAATTTATTTTAAATTCACAAACTATTTTTTTTCAACCGTATAATTATGATATTTTCTATATATAGTCCAAATATATTATATATATAATTTAAAGATTAGTTAATTGATTAATTTTATTTTAAATTCACAAATTATATGATTTTTTAACGGTATTGTTGTACCCTAAAAATTAGCACGAGTTTAATCACTAAGCTAGGGATACAGTTGGCAGATGAATATATGAAAAAAAGTAGACAAGTAGAACCTCTAGCAAATGATGATGTGAGCAGCTCGAGTTAGGACTTGGCAATACGGCATTCAGGTAATTATTAGGCCGCCTCTTAGGATGACGACCCAGTTCGAGACATGTAGTGGCCAGATCCTCTTTATGGCACTCTAAAGTTAATCTGAACTAAGGTTCGGATATTCTTCGATCACTAGCTCGATGAAGATGTTCAGCTCATGGAAACCTGGTCATGACGCATACTGAAGAATCTCGAGAGACTCGGATGCTCTTTATACGCTCATTAATGTCCAGGCTGTATGTAACGACCTCCTTTCTTCTTCACATACATATATATATATATATAGTGTAAAAAAAACAAAGTTTAACCTGAATATAACAATACTGAAATTCTAAATTTACAAAAACTTTATTAAACAATACATAACTAATGTTCATAACCTCAAACCATACAATACTCACAACTAAATAAAAACTTTATCTTACATACAAATCTTAATACTTTTATAAATAATTTTCGTGGCGTTACTACACCTTAACGTAGAAATGAAGATGTATCCAACCGATAACTTTAAAAGCTTTATATAATTTACAATGTTCATGAAATACTTTTAAAGCTTTATGTAAATTATAAAGTTCACAAAATACTTTTTATGAAATATAAATATAAAATCAAGTTTCTCGTTTATTTATAAAATAGCATAGCAGAACTTCATTCCCTTCAAGTCAGCCCCATATGTACAGTCATGTCGGCTCCACGTATACTCATCAACCATTTATATTTGGGGCATCTTACCTACAATACAAAACATTATCTGATGAGCTAAGGCTCAGTAAGTAGAATAACTACCTCATATGCATTAAAATAAACGTGCAACATGTTATGTATTTTCTTTCTTTCACTTTCCTTTCTTTTGGGCCCTAGAGGATGCTGCTGTCGGCATTACATAGGGAATCACATTCCCACCTGAACATAAACATGATAATAAGGAATTTCTCCCTCATAAACATTCATTATATATAGGGAAGTACATCTCCCTCCTTACATATTTGGGACTTAGGTCTCCCAAGCAGCACCTCTACTTTAACGCTTTCAGTAACTTGTTTGTGAACATTAAGCGTGCTTATGCATAATAAATATAACATTCTTGAAAATAACTTATGCATAAGAACATGGCAGGATAACATATAAAACATATAAATGCACACAAGACACATAAAAGACTTGTATTGTAGACGAGGATTCTACTTACCTTGCGTCTTGATAAAACAACAGAAATTGTTAGCTTCCTGATAAAAACACAAACTATTAACTTACATAAAATCTACATGATGTAACTTTAGTTTATGATTGTTGTTATTCTATTTTTCTTATTTTATTGTTTATTTTATGTCTAGGCGTATGGTCATACTATATTTGTCCATGGGAAGGTTCTGGTCTAAAAGTCGTGGTCATGGTCATACGGAAAAGTCCAGATCATAATACTTGTCCATAATAATAGGGAATAAGGTTATAAGAGTCTATAATAATAGTCCAAAGTATGACCATAGCCTATATAAGTTTAATATTATGAAGATACATATAAATAGTTTATATTTCAATTTTAGCATTGTAAATTATAACGACATGGTAAAGTAATCTATATATAAATTTTTGACATTATAACGACATAGTAAAGTAATCTATATATAACTTTTGGCATTATAACGGCATAGTAAAGTAATCTATATATAACTTTTGGCATTATAACGACATAGTAAAATAATCTATATATAAATTTTGGCATTATAACGGCATAGTAAAATAATCTATATATAAATTTTTAGACATAGTAGCATAATCTATATATAAATAATAGCTAAATAACTTAACTGAAAGGCTCGGGAAGGAGCTTACCCAAAAAGTTCTTCGTAGGCTAGTGTTACAGACAGAACTTCGCCTAGATTTTAGAGATTTAAAACTTTAAAAGAGTATTAAGAAGAGTTTTAGGCAGAGTAAGAGAAAGAAAGATTTTTCGTAATTAAAAAATGAATTCTGAAAGATTCTATTTATAGGAAAACATTAGGTTACTATGTTGCATAGTAAAATAATAAAATATTAAAAATATCAAGCATAGTAAAATAATAAAATATTCAAAATATCAAGCATAGTAATTTGCTTAAGTCATCACTATATCACTACTGCATCAACATGTGGGACCCATGGGGTGGACCTCGCTGTGGGACCCACTATGAATAGTACCCGGTGTATAGTAAAAAAAATGAAAATTTCCCAATCTTCTTATATTACTTAGTTTAGCATTTTTTACTCACAAACTTTTCTGAAAATGTTTCTCTAACACCCATAAATTAATTATTCTCACCTGTTGGTTACTTCAACAACTTAGAATTGTTAAAATCTTATAATAGAAAACAACTATATCCCCAACAGTCAGGATCACTATTCACCAACGGTCATAAACGGCTAGTTTTTGTCCTATAAATACTTGTTCCTTCAACCATTTACTTGCACAACTTCTTCATCTCTTAAAACTCTAGATAAAATTCATCATCAAAACATGAATTTCTCTTTATTGTTCATAACTTTAGTAATTGTTTGCTTATATTTTAGCAGCATTCTATGGGTATTATACTAATGAAATGCCCATGAATGTTATAGTTGCATATTCATTAGTTATTCTTCCACTCTACTTAATAGCTCTAGCATTCGGTTAGTATTGTAATGCACTCAAAAGTATGAATAAAAATATCTTCTCTTATTTTTCATAATTGTTGTAATGTATTTGTAAAAAGAAATGGGAGTTACACTGTATTGCACATTTATCATTTATTATCTGAGATAGTAAGAGTATATTCTATTATCCAATCATATTCCAATGTAAATGAGAATTATCTGTTTTAAATGTATACCATATTTATGCACACGGTTACACAAACCTATCTAGGAAATTCCACTATAAATATCATGGACAATAGACAGGAAAAAGGATGACTGTTTTGTAATGCTGAAACTCTGCAGAAATTATGAGAGAGCAATAATATTGTCTCGTGGACTAGGTAGATTTTAACCACTGAACCACATAAAATTGTGTGCGTGAGAAAAAGTTCCTATAAGTTCATTACGGTTTGCAATAAGCACTAATACTCTTATTAGATTTCTAAATCTACCATTGGCGAAAAACCGCGTCAACATGTATAATTATAATATTTTTTATATATAATTTTAAAATATTTTATATATAGTTTTAAAATGAATTAATTTAATATTATATGTTTTTTTCAACCGTATAACCAAAATAAGTTATATATAATTTAATGAATAATAATATATTTAATTTATATTAGTTTACTAATTGATAAGATATTAATTCACACATCAATATTATAGTTTTTTTCCAACTGTATAAACAAGTAATTATATACAACAATATTTAGTTGATATGATATTATTTTATTTTAAATATACAAATTATATGTTAATTGTATAATCAAAACAAGTTATATATAACTTAATAATATTATATATTAATTTACTAATTGATAAGATATTAATTCACAAATTATATGTTTTTTCTAATTGTATAACTAAAACCAATTATATATAACTTAATGATTAATAATATATTTAATTTCTATTAATTTACTTATTGATTAATTTACAAATTCGGGTTGAAATCCCTTTGGTTAGAGACTTACTTTGCTTGAGGTTTTTTAATTTTTTTTCTCAAACGATCATATAATTATTTTATTTATCTTTGTTGGTTTGTATCTTTTGGCCTATAAAGCAAAGTGTTTACTCTTTTGGTGGGACTTTATTTCAGCTCTAGTTAGTGATTTTTTGGTGGCTATTATAGGATCAAGTTTGTAGACTTTCGTTTTCCTTTCAAGTTAAGCTTTATTGTCTAAATTTTCAGAGATATTTCTTTCTTATGTTAGCAAAAATTTTTACAATGCGGCTTATGAATTGGCTTAACATGCCATTAGGTTAGACTAAACGCTTATTAGGTTGGAAGTTATCCTTACATCTAATTGTATAATTTTGTTCAATCTGAACAGTAATACGGTCTATTCCAACAGAAGAAACATAAATTAATAATAATATATATGAATATATCTTCATAATCCTATATATATTATAAACATTCTCTATTTATCTCATAATTTTTTCTATTCTAATTTCTCTTATTCTCTAAATCTTTTCAATCTATATATCAATATAAAGGAGAATACCAAGTAGATGATGTGTCACTCTAAAATTGCTCCAAAGCATTCTCTCTATTTTCTCATTTTTTTTCACATTTTTTATTCTCCTTTAAAAAAATTATGATTAAAAAACATAAATATCTATTTGTGGCACTCTAAAAATGATCAATCTATCTAATTCATATATAATTTGAATTAAATTAATGAAAAATGTACCATGCACGTTAAAAAATACTAAAAAAAATTAATTAATTTAAATTCAAAACTAAAATATCTTAAATAAATTCTAATTTCAAGGTATTTTACCCCTCTCTCTATATCTCTTTTATATAAAAAGTGTGTAGATAACGAAAATTATTAGTTTTAATGTTTTTTTTGTTAAATTTAGCATAATATTCTAAATATTTAACGGAATATACAGTTAAAGTTATTAAGAATAGATATTTATTAGTTATATTAATATATATATATTCAAATATTATAAAATATTATTATTATAATAATATTTAATACAAAACTAGATATTTAATAATTATATTAATATAAATTTAAATATTATAAAATATCATTTGTTATTCCTATTTTTGGAGTGCCACTACCGATCGACCTAGATCATTCCTATGGCCCAATCATTTGTTACTTTGTCCAATTATTGGGTCAAGCCCAATAACTTAAGCTCACTCAAATGTAATCCTAACTCCTCAATATAAATAAGAGGAGTATGGACCAAAAAATAGGGGAGGGTGAGAAGAGGGGTGGCAACTTTTTACAGAGAGAGCTCTCTATCTTCAATGAAGCCAAATAACTAAAAGCTAAATACAAATGTAATCCATGGCTTGCAAGATCAATAAAAGTGACTAAGTGGATGTAGGCTATCTTTTTGGGGCTGACCCACTATAAAACTCTCACTATCCATTATTTTTGGGCACTAGAAGCATCCTATATGTTTTATTTATCTCTCACAAATCTTCTCAATATTATTCTTTGGGTGTTAGACGAGTTACCGAAAAAACGAGTCAACATTTCGGTGCTTTCATTGAGAGCCGAACACAGGAAAAGAGACGCGGGTGTCTTTAAAATTCACCACAGCAACAAGCTGCCCCAAACCATCTTTGTTGGGCGATATCTCAGACATATCGCTACAGTAGCTAGCGGGTCGGCTTATCAGCTCCCCCTCATTGGCGAATAACCTCATATATGCACATGTGAGGCAGGTTGGATATGGGAACCCATTTCCAAAGGTCTGCTTAGGTACTGGAACCTACCTAGGGAAAAATATCACTCCCAAGAGCTACCGCATGTCTAGGGTCGCTTGGGATTGTCTGGAGGAAGGGGTTGCCCTTGAGCAATCATCTTTGCTTGGTTCCTAAAGGTCCTCGAAACCTTGAGCATTCCTCTTGCTTGGTTCCTAGAGGTCCTCAGAATCTTAAGCAATACTCCTTTCTCGGTTCCTAGAGGTCCTCATAATATTGAACAATAGTCTTTGCTTGGTTCCTAGAGGTCCTTGAAACCTTGAGCATTCCTCTTGCTCGGTTCCTAGAGGTCCTCGGACCCTGGAGCAATAGACTTGCTTGGTTCCTGGAGAACCTCAAAACCTGGAGCAATCGTCTTGCTCAGTTCCTAGAGTTCCTTGGAACCTGGAGCGATAGTCTTGCTAGGTTCTTGGAGAACCTCGGAACCTAGAGCAATCATCTTGCTCAGTTCCTAGTAGTCCTCGAAATCTTGAGCATTCAGTTTTCCTTGGTTCCTAGAGGTCATCGGAACCTTAAGCAATCATCTTGCTCAGTTCCTAGAGGTCCTTGGAACCTGGAGAAATCATCTTGCTCGGTTCCTAGATGTCCTCAGAACCTGGAGCAATATACTTGCTTGGTTCCTGGAGAACCTCGGAACCTAGAGCAATCTTCTTGCTCGGTTCCTAGAAGTCCTTAGAACATGGAGCAATCATCTTGCTCGGTTCCTAGAGGTCACCGGAACCTGCAACAATAAACTTGCTTAGTTCCTGGAGAACCTCGGAACCTGGAGCAATCATCTTGCTTGATTTCTAGAGGTCCTCGAAACTTAGAGCATTAGTATTTCTTGGTTCCTAGAGAACCTCAGAACCTAGAGCAATCATCTTGCTCGGTTCCTAGAGGTCCTCGGAACCTAGAGCAATATAGACTTCCATGGTTCCTAGTGGTCCTCGGAACCTTGAGCATTCAGTTTTCCTTGGTTCCTAGAGGTCCTCGGAACCTTAAGCATTTATCTTGCTTGGTTCCTAGAGGTACTCAAAACCTTGAGCAATCCTCTTGCTTGGTTCCTAGAGGTCCCAACAACCTTGAGCATTCAGTTTTGCTTGGTTCCTAGAGCTCCTCAGAACCTTGATCATTCATCTTGATTGGTTCCTTGAGGTCCTCAAAACCTTGAGCATTCTTCTCGTCTATCTCAAATCTTGGAGCCACTCGCCTGGCTCGAGAATGAGGCTTCTCAGACAAAGCTCACCCAAATAGCCTACGAGCAGCTTAGATCTTTTTATAGTCACTATTTGCCACGCTCAGGTTTGAGGCATTTCAAATGGCTTACAAGAAGACTCGTTAGGCTATGCACACCAGAATCACTATTTAAAGACCGACGAAGTCAAGTAATGATACGTCCAAGGCCTGAAGATTTGGTCATCATGAAGAAGAGAGATCACACGATAAGTCAGCCTTATGTAAGCATGGAGACTGACTTGGGGGGTAATTGTTATACCCATTTTTGGAGTGTCACTACCAATCGGCCTAGATCATTCCTATGGCTCAATCACTTGTTACTTTGTCTAATTATTGGGTCAAGCTCAATAACTTAAGCCCACTCAAATGTAACCCTAACTTCTCAATATGAATAAGAGGAGTACAGACCAAAAACGAGGGGAGGGTGAGAAGAGGGGAGACAACTTTTTACAGAGAGAACTCTTCATCTTCAATTGAGTCAAATAGCTAAAAGCTAAATACAAATGTAATCAATGGCTTGCAAGATCAATAAGAGTGACTAAGTGGATGTAGGCCATCTTTTTGGGGCTGAACCACTATAAAACTCTCTCTATCCATTCTTTCTGGGCATTAGAAGCATCTTATATGCTTTATTTAGCTCTCACAAATCTTCTCAACATTATTCTTTGGGTGTTAGACGAGTTACCGAAAAAATGAGTCAACATCATTATTATAATAATATATAATACAGGGCTAGATATTTAATAATTATATTAATGTTAATATAAATTTAAATGTTATAAAATATTATTATGATAATAATATATAATCTTAATTGATTACTAATTATATTAATATGAATTCATATATTATAAAATATTATAATAATATTTAATACAAAACTAGATATTTAATACTTATATTCATATAAATTTAAATATTATAAAATATAATTATAACAACAATATATAATACATAATCTTAATTTTTATTAAAGAAATTATCATTTATATTTAATAAAGTTACCATATTATATATATATTAAAACTATAAACAACATTTTTTTTTCTTTAATATATTTATTTCATTCATTTACATATAATATTGTTTATTTATTTAAAATTTATACGATAATGACAAAAATTTAATAAAAATAATTAATAAATTCTATAAATAAAACTAAGTAAACGTTCGTTGCAAGTTGTTTGGATTTAGTATATAAATATATGTGTATATATATACATATTGTATATCTAAAATTGTTGGTTTATGTATATCCTATAAATTAGTTAATTTAAAAAAAAAATCAAATAAATCATTATGAAGTTATACATATTCATGTGCTTAAACAAATGACAACTCTAATTTATGATCGATAATGATAACAATAATAATAAATATAATAAATGTTTATTTATAGTATTTATGCTTTTTTTATTTAAATGTAATAGTTTTATAAAAATATATCTTAACAACATATATAATTTAAATTTAATTTGATTTATTTAAGCGATATATAATTTGAATTCAAATTTGATTAGATATTTAATTAAGATATCTGTAAACTAAAATTATAAATATAAATAAACATTATTTTTTCTCAATTTTTATTTTTCTTTTCTAATTTATGGCTATTAATTAATTAAGGAAAACCTTTATCTATTTTCTCTTCTTTTTTTATTTTATTTTAATAATAATTATAATAGATGTCAATTAAAAATATCTATATATAATAATAATAATAAAATCTATTTATTTATATTTTTAACATTTTGACAAAACACGAGATCCAAATGTTAGTTTTTAACAATAAAAGTTCCAAACGGGTGATCAACCAAAATACAAGTGGTTCAAATAATCTATCTTCATATTCATATCTTTAACATTTTGATAAAATACAAGGTTCACAAGTTAATTTTAAAAAATAAAGGGTCCAAATGGGTAATCGACGAAAATACAAGGTTCAAAATGGATTCACTTTTTATAAAGAATTTTTATCCTTTTGAATAAACACTTAGTCGAAAAGGTTAAATTTAAAAAAATAAAGAATCAAAATATAGTGTTCAAATAATTGATCTATCTATTCATATTTTAACATTTTGACAAAACTTGGGCTCCACACGTTATTTTTTTAAAATAAAGGTCCCAAAGGATAATCGGCTAAAATACAAAATTAAAAAAGAAGTGAACTCTTACAGAAAACATAAAGAAGTTTAATTTATAAAGAAGTCTGAAAATTTTAAATAAATACATGGTCCAAAGGTTAATTTATAAAATTGTCAAAACGGGTAATCGACCAAAATACATTGTTCAAATAATCAATCTATCCATTCTTATTTTTAACATTTTGACAAAACACGAGAACTAGAAGTTAATTTTTTAAAATAAAGGGTTCAAACGAGTTATCGACTAAAATAAGTCTTACACAAAACATAAATTTTCTTATACAAAATTTAGATTTTTTATAAAAAGAAAACCACGAAAAGCATATAAAAATAATAACAATAATAAAAAAAATAAAACCACATGTACAACAAACTTTTTTAACTTTGTTTTCGGTACTTTAATTTTTCATAATCTTTCAAAAACCTACAGGAGGCTCACTATACAATGAACACCATCATGACAAAAAATTATAATCAAGATGCCCTCACGTGTCCATATAAAGAGCATGTCGTACGAGTAGGGTGAAGAAGAATCTCTACCCCACAATTTCCCAAAAAATATTTAAAATATATTTTTTTTAATAATTAGAAAATACTGCACGAAGCGCAGTTATATTTTCTAGTGAATATATATAAGAAAGTTTATTATTGAATTGTTTAGTTTTAATTTACTATAAATCTTTTAGTTATTGGGAATGCGAATTGCAAAGTTAATTAGCTTGGTTATTAATTGCAAGAAGTATGTATCTTCTCATTCATATATTAATATTAGGGTAGCTAACCATTTGGTACCCTGTGTTTTTGCAAAGTATCATTTTGGTACCCTCTGTTTTCAATAATGCTCATATAGTACACTGTATTTTAAAATCGTACATATTTGGTACCCTAAACTCAAATTTAATTAATAAAATTTTACCAATTTAATCAAACTGCTATCAATTATGTAAGTTTCAAATTTAAATTTAATTATTTAATTACATATAAATGATGACAGTTTGATCATATTGACAAAATTTTATCTATCAAATCTGAATCTAGGGTATCAAATATGTATAATTTTAAAATACAGTGTATCATATGAGCATTTTGCAAAAATATAGGGTACCAAATTAGCAAATTCTCTTAATATTATACTAATGTTAGAAAAGTTTGAATATTTTAAATATTCATCCATAGTAAAGTAAATTATGATATTAAATTTGTGTGTTGCAGTGATAACGGAAAGTTGAGAATTTGTGTATCATAGTAAAGTAAGTTCTAGGAAATTTGTTTGTGTGTTGCATGATATAATAAGAACGAGACTTATGTATGATGTTTGAATTATGTGGTAATATAATCCATATAAGACTAACTAACTCTTGGTTAAAAGAATTCTGATTTAATAGAAAGTTATGTTTGTTACCATCTTTCCCTCTTTGCTATTTGGGTTTTAAGGGAGAAACTCTTGTGTAGATTGAAATGGTTGTTATATTATAGGTTGTAACGGAAATATTTTCTCATATTGGAACTTAATGGTGGAAGACTAGAAGTAGACCATTCTATTGGGTCGAACTAGTATATGTTGCTTGTGTTCTTTACTGCCTTTCTACTCATTTTGATTTCTATTTTTCTGGTTTTGGATTGTTTCTTCTTGCTGGTATTTTTTTTATATTTTAATATTGGATTGTTATAGTTTTTATGCTTGATTTGTTTCTTAGATATTAACTAGAATTATTGGAAAATTAATTAGCTAGCTTTCTAATTAATTGAATGAGGTAAGTCATTACTGTATGGTAAACTATTATTGTTATTTTTGTATGTGATTTGTACTAATTCTATTTACAATTATGAAGTTTTTATGATGATTGTAAACTTCATATTATTGTTTTTAAAGCATTGATGATGATTATAATTTAATAAATTGTAATTTTGAGTTTATGATAATTGTTTCTAGATATTTTAAAAACTTTTGTTTAGCTTATGTTTAAAGGAAGTTTTGCATTTTTTTTCTTTTTGCAATAGCTACATTTTGAATTTTGCAAAAAAATAAAATAAAAATAGAACATATGGTGTGGTGCCATAAGTTCCTTTTTTACATTTATGCCTATTGCGCCACACGATCGCATGGTGCAATTAGGGTTGATCTTATACTTGTAGAGGATCAAGGCAAAATAAGATAATTTTATAATAACTTATATATAATGACATTTTAAAAAATTTGTGGGCTTTTTTTGAATATAAATAAAATGATATTTTTAGAAAAATTGTGACTTAAAATTTGGGGTCTAGGTGGGGGCCTTGCTTGCTTTAGCCTAGGATTGACATTAGGTGCAATAACCCGCTTTCACACCAGGTGGGCGTATAATAGTGCTAATTTGGAAGTGAAAAATCAAGAGATAGAGTAAAGCGAGATTGAATCTCAACCTCAAAAGACTACTTTAATTTCCAAAAGGATCCTAGTATGAAAATTAAGAGTCTCTCGGGATCACTTCCAACGAAATCACACACCCAACTAGAGATTTTACAATACTAACAACATTTTTTTTAAGGGATTTACCAATTTCATATCCTCATGCAAGAGCATCGTAAAGTACCGCTATTTCGTTGGCATTCATTTGAATTGGGCAAGGATGCAACATAGCCAACTCACATAGCCCGAATTCCAAGCCTAGGAACAAAGACTTGAGAGAGAATGATAGTGGAAAAATATTTTCATTAATTTACTTCATATATGTCTTATTAAATTCTCCTATATACTTTTAAAGAACAATTAAATTTCTTGTATTTTTAATTGTTTAGTTCCTTATAATAAGAACCCAAAACACAGAATCCATAACACTTTTGAAAGCTAATCTAAAACGTGAGTCTTAGACCTAAAAATGATGAGACATTTTGTGGACAAGTGTACAATTGATTTCCTTTTATAGCAACTTAAATACTAAGACAAATATAAACCCAGACGTATATAATATATCCATTATTACTCACCCTCATAAATTAATTAAATGGGAAATGTTTTGAAATTTGAATAGTGAAGACTTTTGCTTTTTCTAAAAAATTGAAGTGGGTTGCAAGCAAGCCAAGCCACACGCACTCACACACATATCAAACCTAGCAAAAGAAAAATCCAAAAACATAAAGAAAGAAAAGAAAAGAAAAGAAAAAAGAGGGTCTATCTATAATGCTCTACAAATTGTTTGGTAGAGTGGAGAGTGAATTAATAGTCGGAGAGAGGTATAGTATAAATTAGGTTTCTTTATAAAAAAGTAGCTCAACAAAACTTTACCCGTGTTTTCATGCACAAGAGTGAAAATACAGCCAAATTTATTGGTGGCTTACACCAAACTCCTCATACACTTCTGCCTTCTAATGACTTGTAGAAATAAATAATGGTCAAACCCTTTTAAATTACATGAAATCACAAACTTAAACCATCCAAGTCAATATTAACTTTGAAAAATTAGTTTTATACTTTAGTTTCTGGTAATTGACTTTCCATCAAAATTCACTAGGTATTTTTATATTTCAGCTTCAACACTGTTTCGTATAATAACTGAAATATACACAAATATGTATACGTCTCTATATGTATATCACACAAACTGTAAAAAATTATTGGAATGGATAATAATTAAAGGTTTTTTCTAACTGAAAAAGGCAAAATAGAAGGTTTTGACTTTTGACTTCACTACAATGGAAATACCCTTTTGGCTTTTGGTCTTTTTGCTGAGACATGGTTTCATGCCTTGCCTTTTTCCAGAGGAATAATTGTGATAAATCTCTTCAACCCATCAAATCCAACAATCTCTAATAATCATTAAATGATTCTTTATTTCTCTCTCTCTTTTTTTTTTTCATTTTCATATTGGGAGGGCATCATTTATATAATTTGGCTGTTTCATTAAATAGGTCATTTAATTGGGCAAAGATAGATAGCTGGCCAATTCAGTCAATTTGAGACGTAAACATGTATAAATATAAATGAGAAATTTCACTTTCTACCCTTAATAGTGTGTCTTAATACCAAAAAAATATCGGTACTACGATTCACTTTTTTAATTGTTTGTTAAATTCTCTGCTTCTATCAAAAATATCATTCTCATTATACCAAGAACATCATCTCTCACTTTCTCACGAAACCCTCACCAAAACTCACGGTGAGAGCCAAATTTTGTTATGAAATAGTTGTAAGTCATTTTATTGTCTCTGTAAAGATCCCAATACCAAAGACAATATTCATTTTGAGGAATTTTAGAAGAGAAAAATCATGAGTAAGAAAATTGTTCATTTTTTTGTGTTGGGTATTGTTTGTTTACGTTTTTTTTACTATTTCGAACAGATCTGAGCCTATATTGGTGTGTTTTTTGAGTTTGTTAGAAGGATTTCGTGATCTGTGTTTTTCTAGGTTTTCTGCATTTTTTGCAACATTTTTGCTCAATAACAGTTCGATAGGGGCTCGATAATATGTAGAAGACGGTTATGTTATGAGCTCGAAGATGTTCGATAGTGGTTCAATGATAGCTCGATAGGTGTAGCATTTATTTCTCGATGGTGCTCAATAATAACTCGATAGGGGTTCGATTGGACCCTAGACTATTTGGTTTAGTATTTTCTCGCCACGTGCTCGATAATAGGCTATGGTGTAGGTTTTATTAAGATCTCGATTGTGGCTTGATAGAGGGTGTCCGATGGTGCTTGATTAGTAGGGGCTAAATGAATTTTTTGGTTAGGGTCATATTTGGTGAAAAAACGTGTTGCTCGATATAGGTTCGATTATAGCTCGATAGATTTCTTTTTAAAACTTGAAAAAAAAATTGCAATTTTTTTAACAATTTCTTGGTTTTTTTTTTCATCATAGGTTTCATTGTTTATGTTTTTTGTTTCTTACAATGGCGTTTGGGAAATAGAAGTGAGGAAGTGGATTTTCAAGGATGTTCAATGCAAGGGGATACCGATGGAGAATGATGTAACGTACTTGCAACTTCTTGACATATTGCACAAGGAACTTCATGTTGATAAAGAGATGTATGAGTTGAAATTGGAGGTTCCTTACACATGCGACAACCAACCGTTTACACCCGCTCATGCAGCGACACATGAAAACAATTAGTAAGAAAACATAATCGGGCAAAAATTGTAAAAAACTTCATAGAAAAAGTGAGTTAAACACTGTCATTGAGCAACCATCGAGTGTTGGTAACTGATTTACCATGTGCGCAACAGAAAGTACGAGGTGTTGGACCCAGTGATTTCAAAAAAAATTATTTAAACAAACTTTAAATAATCGGATCCATTAACATGCAATACATTAATCATAGAAAAATAAAAGATGAGGATTTAACATGAGATTTTAGAATATTAGATCTGAGAGAGTTTTTAGGGATAGAGAAAAATAATATGATCTATTTTTCTCTATGTGAAAAGCTTATTATGAATTATTAATATTATGAAATTATTTTCTTCTGATTGATTTATAAAGAATTAATTAAAATTTTGAAAGTCAAAATTCAAAAATTCAAAATTCAAATTATAAATCAATTATTAAATAGTTAAATAAATAAAAGAAATATCTAAGACCTATTCTTGGACCTTGTTACACGCCAACTACAGTGCATGTTGTAGTTGGGGTGTAAAATATCCCTGATTTCAGAGATGTGTTTCAACAATTTTCTTTTAATTATTATTTAAGAATTATTTATTAAAAAATATATATACCTGATAACTTATTTATCAGATTAATTAAGGAATAAATATCATTTCAATTTCAAATCCAATTTGAATTATCATAAATAATTTTTTACACTATTTAAATAAGTAAAGCTAATTAATTTAAAATTAGTTATCTTAATTATTTAAATGATATTTTCGAAAATACCAAAATAATTTTTGAAAAATATAATTAATTAATTTGTCTCAATTACATACTTGACCCTGAAGAACAAATTTCTTCCAAATATGTCATTTTCCTGATTTTTTCCAATTTCAACTCTTACCTTGAATAATATTGATAGAGTCATCTCGGAGACCTGTGGACCTATAATTTCAAGCTCCAATAACTTTATATTATTAATTAAAACTCTTTAATATAATAACTGTAGCGTCCCAAATTTGCTAATAAGGCTTAGGGCCTTAATTAGCGTGTCGGGAGCGCAATAATTGATTTAATTATGATAATATATGAATTATGTGGTAATGTAATTAGACATGCATTATTGTGTATATTAAATATGCATGTGGGCCCATTTTTGTGAATAGGGGCGTGTTTGTAATTTTAACCCATTGAGGGCATAAATATAAATATGCATGTGTTGTGAGAGAGACCCCAGTGTTATGGGGATATATTTGAGATGTGTGGTCCGATACGATTTTAGGGAGTAGACTAGCGGAATAGTCACAACGGGGTCAAATATCCAGCTCGGGAGGAGCCAGGGGTATTTTGGGTATGTTATA
The DNA here is from genome assembly GCF_963169125.1 of Humulus lupulus. Classification (NCBI taxonomy): domain Eukaryota; kingdom Viridiplantae; phylum Streptophyta; class Magnoliopsida; order Rosales; family Cannabaceae; genus Humulus; species Humulus lupulus. The sequence continues at coordinate 27,921,662 of NC_084797.1, forward strand.
TGTGTTTGGGGATGATCGAGTAACAGGTGGTAGTTTAGTAACGGTTTGGACATGTCGGGATTAAATAAGAATTTATTAGGAACACTCGAGGAACTATCGGGATATGGAAAATGGCGATTTAGCCTTTGAGGCTGTTAAAGGATAGAGTTATGTCTAGAGGGAATTTTGGACTTTTCACTTGGGGATAGGTTTGGATGGCCTTGGATAGTAACACACCAGAAGTAGAAAGAACATCTCAGCCTTATCCCTCTCTCCCTACATGTTTCCTTCCTCTCTCTTTGGTGTTCTTGGAGCCAAGGGGCATTCTTTGAGGAACTGGCTGAGAATTTAAGGTGTGGAAGCTTGGAGACCGAGGAATCAAGCTAGGATCAGCTGAGGGTTGATTCGGGGTTATCATTTGTAGAAGGGGTAAGTGAATTTCTATGCTTTTCTGTTGAATTATGAGTTTAATATTGATGTTCTTGAGTTTTAAACTCAAGGTTTGAATTTTGGGCTGTGATGGAGTTTTGATTTAGCTACTATTGTGGTAGTGTTGTTTATGGTATTTGGGAATACTTGAGAGACTTAGTTATGGCTTTAATTTATTTCTAGGGTGGAATTTTGGTGAATTGAGTTCAGGAAAAACGTAGAAAATGGTGGGATTTCTGGGTTTCAAGCTCGAGTCGCGACCCTGTTCTTCAGGCGCTGCAGCCCGTGTGTTCGAAGAGGCTGGAAAGCCTCTGTCTACCAGGCACGTCACGGCCCGTATCTCTCATCGGGGAGGCTTTATGCCTCTGACTTGGGGCGCGCCTTAAGGGGCTGGGTCATGGCCCAAGCTCTCAATGTTTGCTTATTGAAGCTTTTTGGCTCAGGAACCCAATTGTTAAGGCTCGGGAAGGATTTTACCACCCGGATTGGTAGAATCCAAGGTCCTGGAGGCTAGAATTATACCCCAAAGTAATTTAATGTATTAAAGCTTGATGGATGGCTATTTTTGATGCGTTGTGACTAGGTCTTACCGCTCAGGCTCGGGATTAGGATCGTGCTCGGGATCGCTTTGGATTGTCAGCTCGGGACACCAGGTAAGAGAACTGTTTGTACCCATAGAGATATGTGTTGTGTTGTACTGTATGTATTTTTTATGTTTGTTATGTCATACCTGTGATTATGACTGATTGGCAAGAGCCAGGAGCGGCAAAAACCGGGAGCGGCAAGAGCCGGGAGAGGCAAGAGCTAGGAGCGGCAAGGGGCCAAGAACGGTGTTGACCATGCGGAGTGCAAATCCGAGAGCGACAAGGGGCTGGGAACGGTTTTGAGCATGCGGAGTGCAAAGCCGGCAGCGACAAGGGGCCGGGAATGGTATTGATCACGTGGAGTGCAAAGCCGGGAGCGGCAAGGGACCGAGAATGGAATTGAGCACATGGAGTGCAAGCTGTTAGGACGAGACCTTCCTAGGATGCTGGAGTCATCCTCTCGGTGAAGACCGTGAACCCAGGGTCTGGTAAAGGGCTTGGGACGGCATGGTCGCTATGTGTTTAGCCTGTTGGTTGCTTTGTTATATGCTGTTGTAGTATTGAGCTACTGTGTTAATATACTGTTGTATTATTATGTTGTCGTTCTATATTACTGTATTGAGTTATTGTACTGTCATGTTATGGTACTAATGTGTTATTGTACTGCTGTACTATTAGGCTGTTATACCATTGTGCTTTTGAGCTGGTCCAAATGCTGTGTCATTATGCATGCTAGTAGGATCTAGTGTCTGATTGAGTATGATTTGTGGAGATATATTTTTATTGCATGTTGTGCTTGAAGTTCTCTTGTTGGGCCTCGGCTTATGGGTGCTCTGTGGTGCAAGTAAGAGGAAGGAAGTTGGATCGTACAACCATGAGTTGGAAGGCATGGAGCAGTGTGTACATGTTTGGCCTACCTGGCCACGACGGCTGGGGTTATTTTAAGGAACACGTGGTAAACGTTCGGTTTTGTCGCTTAGGTCGACTGTACTGTACCTTTGATTGTGAATGTATTTCAAAACAGTGTTTTGGGATCCCAATGTAATATTTTTGCGAATTTTAATGAAAGACCAACTTTTTATACTTAATGTTTATTAAATGAGTCTTTATTTTTATCCAAACACACTTTTTAATCTTAAACCTCGATTAGCGAGCTAATGTCACATTTATAAATCACTTGGTAACGGCTCTAAGGAAGTAGGGCGTTAAAATAACCTTAATTTATTAATCTCAATATTATTCCACTAAAAACATGAGATTGTACTCTTGTAATTATAGATATTTATTTATTGAGTACTTTTAAATATATAAAAAGTGTTCATCGATTTAATCACTACATATAATTCAATCCTCTATTAATGGTTCATAATTAAAGTAGGAATTAATAATAGTTTAACCTCTTTAATTATATATTGTTTCCTTAAGTATCATTAACTTTACTAGTGATGGTTAATTCATAAATTGATTTATAAATTTGAGTTCAATAACCTTTTAGTTCCAAAAGCCAACCCTTACGAGAACCATTATTCAATTCCTCTCATAAAGGTATAGATTTTATATCTGTATATTATGTCCCCAGCCATTTACATCATTGAGTTCCCAAAACAAAAGTTTTCAGTCTGATCATTCAGACAAACCATAACGAGTGAATCAAAGAACTCATATGGCATAAACAAGAATTCATAATAACTTTAGGATTAAGATCAATTTGTATATGATCATATTATTGATATGTTTAATTAATACTTATAAAGTAAACATATTAATAAGTATTAATAACATATCGGGTCTCGTTCATGTATAACCACTTTATACAAAGTACGTCCACTAAGATGTCCTACTACATCAGTAATCCAAATCTAGATTACATGTCTTCATAATACTAGTGAACCGTACTTACAATATTTAATCCAAAGATTCAACATAACTTTGTTTTACTGCGAACTGTTTAAATTCATTCCCTACAATCTTAATCCTCTCGTACCAATACAAAATTGTAGTCACAATAACGAATTTGAGAATTTTACAATATTCATATAATATTATTCTAATAATAATAAAACAATATATGCAAAATTCATTTCAATTATTTATTTCATAAAATACTGTTCAAAACATATGTTTTAAAGGGCATTAATCCCAACATCGAGCCTGTCATTGAGCTACAACATAACCTTATCGAGCCACTATCGAGAAACTATCGAGCTATATTGAGAAAAATCATGATCTATTTACATAAATAATCATCGAGCATGCATTGAGCTACAATTGAGCCTTTCAAGCAACATTATCCCTAAAACTATCAAGACTATCGAGCCCATCGAGCTAAGTTTTATCTAAAATCACAAACTCATCGAGCAATTTATACTCATCCTATTAAGCTCATATCGAGCTTCTATCGAAGTCATCATATTTCCCTATCGAGCTTACTATTAAGCTACCATCGAACCTATCGAGCCATTGGTCCAAACCCAGAAAAAAACCCCACAAAATCTACAAACTCATTCCACATATAAAAGAATCAACATGCATTTAGCTTAAAAATGGATTTGGGTTTGAGATCTAACCTTTGATTGTCGCTGTGGGTCTCAGGTTCGAAGGGAATGAGTCGTTGTGGGTCTCGGGTAGATGGAGGTCGCATAGGATGCTCGACGGGGGCTGGGGCTTGACGGGATTTTGGGGATTCTGCTTGTTAGGTCAGAGAGAGAGAGAGAGAGAGAGATGAGAGGTTCAATTTTTGGGTTGGAAAAATGATAGGATATTTTTGGTAAATGGAGAATGTTTAGCATTAAATTGAAAGAGTGAATAGTACTGATATTTTTTTGTATTATGGGAGACTATTATGCATAGAAAGTGAAACTTCACTTATAAAATAGATACTTTTATGGGGTGCATCAATGCACCTCTCTATTTTTCAACACGTGAATAGTCATAATTCAATTTTGTTATATTATTTAGGACATTGTGAATTTTTAAATATTGTGAATAAAAAATAATATGCACAAAATAAAATATTTAAATTATATTTTTAATACGATAAATTATTAAAAAAATAATAATTTGCAAAACATACTAAATAACCTCAATATACATAATTATATAAAAAATTGAAATCATTCAGGTAATAAAAATTACGAGGGATACACCTAAAAGGTTTAAGTGGATTGTCCATTTGAGGACACCAAAAGCAATAAAAGGTATTTAGTAGTATAGTAGTACTGCCCCTGATGATGGTGTAGCAGTGCATGAATTATTGTGCATTTATGTTTCTTCTCAGGAGATGCTTATTGCTCACTTGCTCATCTATTTGTCTCCCACTCTCTACACACATCAATCCTTTTTTTCTATTTTCTTTAATAAAATAAAATAAAAGGATTCAATTGTGTTTTGCATATAAAAATAAATAAATAAATAATATTTTATTATTTGTTTAGAAACTCTTTAAACCAATTTAGTAGTACTTCATAATTTAATAAATTTTGTATATGATTAATCAATTTAAAATTGTAACTTTACACTAATTTTATAAAAAAAATTCAATTTAAAATATATTTATAATTTTTTTATTAAAAAAATACATACCAAAATTAATAAAAACATAATTTTGAACTAATTTTCCATATATAAGGTATTAAAATGACATTAAATTAAATTAGTTTAAAGTCAAATAATATAGTGCTAAAATAATATATTCTCTAAATAAACTAGTTAATATTTAAAGGTATACTTAAATGGACATAATATAAATAGTTGAGTTTAACATCTAATCTTGTGTATTATAATTTTAAAATATTATAATAAATCAATTTTATTATTCATGACATATCACATCAATTAATTTTGGACACATGCCTTATAACAATATATTTATCTATAAATAATAAGTGTCTATCAAACAAAAAAGTTAATCCCCTTTCAGAAAAACAGATAACCTTTTCCGTTTGATAGACTCACGCATAAGTATTAAAAGATTATATTTTGCATAATTTGATCGTCCATAATATTTTATAATATTATTTATATAAATGAGAGTTTTGGAAAGGTTGAACATTCTATAATTTTTTAGAGATGTTTTATTTATTTTATCAGAATTTAAGTAAATTTAGATTTTATTTATGTATGTCGACTAATGATTTTTATTTTATTTTTTTATAAAGATCTTACACGGTTTACAAATTATTGCAATGTTATAAACTGAATATCAATATTAAAATTAGTATTTATCAATAATAAAATTAATATTATTTATTAATATTAAAATAAGTATTTTTTTCTTATATGAGTAATATATTTTCTACATGGTTTATAAATTATTGAAGTGTTATACTTTACAAATCATTGGGTGTTATACTTTACATAAAAGATTATATATTTTTGAAGAGACATATAAAATATTATATATTGTGGTGATATTGATTTTGTTCGAATAAAATATATATAGATTTTGAATTGGCATATAAAAGATATATTGTGGTGATATTGAGTTCGTTCGAATAAAATATATATAGACGCTCTAATACGTCAATAAGTTTAAGATAATAGAAAAAATTAAGATCATATAATACTAATTTATTTTTGTTGTGTAATGATTTATCATTTGGGCTAATTGCATAAGACAAAAGAAAAAATAAAATAAATTTGTGATACTTAAAATAATTTCTCATACAAGAATTAGAAAAAATATTAGCAGATCAAAAAATAATTAAAATAATTGATTTATGAGAATGTTGACGCCGTTTTTCGTTAACTTAATAATGTAGAGCAATAAACAACGATTTAAAAAGAATAGAAAAAAATCAGATATTTTAACGTAGTTCAGCAGTTAAAATCTGCCTACGTCCATGAGTCAATATTATTGTGAACACTCTCTAAAAGCTTCGAATGAAAGCAATTTGGCAGAGTTTCTTCTCAGTAAAAATTTGTGCGTGACTACAAATGACCTAGTCCATGCTATTTATAGACCTGGTTGTAGGAATATCTTCCCCCCAATTCAAGGAAGTTACAATCAAATGTTTAAAATTCAAATAAATATCCGAATTAATAATACAAATTAAATACGTTAATTAAGTCATATCCCAAGAAAACATGGATTCAATACACAGTTTTAACAGATCCCTATGAAATAGGGATTTTTTAACAACTTTTATGTGTGGTAAACGCGTCATTGAGCTCGAATCGTTGTGTTAACGCGCTTTCGAGACTAATCGCGCTTAGAGCTCATCATTCTAGTTGCTGCCTTCTCCTCATTCACTAATTCAGTCAAACCCATTCCTCGGAGAAAGTTGGTATCTTTGAGCTTGCAACTCATGCTCGAACGCTGATAGCAGATTTGGAACTGTTTGTCAATTTATAAAAGTGTATTGCTAACACTTGTTATTCTCGAGCTTACTCTTTACGAGCCTACATTTCAAGGCTATTTATTTAATCTCGAAATTTGGGTGTAATATTTTGCCCTTTCAAAAGTGTTGGTTCGAATCCTTCGAAAATGAAACTTTTGAACTCCACTTTTGAAAAACGTGCCCACCTACTACACTCGAGTGTGGACATGTGTCATTAGGGGATTGCATACCGAGAGTACTCGAGTACTCTTTTATCTGCGCACGCCCCTTCCTATTCCCTTTTTGTCACCAATTTTTTGAAATGGAATGTGGTCCCTCGATTCACGTTTTAACCCAAATCAAGGGCTCAGATTCCCCTTTGAGCACCACCTTTTTTCCTATTTAAATCCATTCACCATCCTCTACCTCTTCACTTTGTCTTTTAATTTTCAGAAGAAAAAACATGAACCTGAGCTCTCAACTCTTTGCATGTTCTCCAAGTCAAAGAAGCAACGCAATCACACCACCTTCAGCTTCGTGGGATTTTTTTTGCTTCCCATTTTCCAGTCTACGATCTCTATGTTCCCAGGATCAACCTTGTGTAAGTTCACCAGTCTTTATCACTTATTTCTTACACGTTTTTTTTCTCCTTTTGTGCTTCTGTATGTAAGAAAAATAGTTCTTACTACATTCTTGAAATTTTCTTTGCAAGAGGTACTTTTTGATTGGTGTAGATTTGTAGTGATCAGAAATATGTTTAGGCAAAAAGGTTTGGTGAAAACAGATAAAAATGGAATCTTGCTTTAGGTTATGGGGTAATAGGTTATAGGTTTTGTGTAGCTTAAGAAAAAGGGATTTGGATTAGGGTTTTAACATACGTATCCCGATAATATCTCATTTTTGGGTAACTATCCATTTTTTTCCTATAAATTTGGGATACCCTAAACTAACAGTAACTGCCCCACTCTTGATGCCCCGAATTTTAATAGCTCAGTCTTGGCATTTGAGTTAATCTCGCTATTTTGAGCCTTCAGGCTTGATTAATGCGATCTCGTTATCTCGAGCTTGCAAACTCGAGTTATCGAGCCTTAATTCTTTCCACTCTTTTAAATAATGGTCCCTCACCTTTTTCTTTCTTGTTAGATGTCGCAGTCTTCAAAGAATCGGTGGGGACCTGAGCTTGCGATCCCTTATCACCCACCATCTCCTCAACCTGAGTCACCATTTTCTCGAAACCAGCAGTTGATCCAGGAACACAAGGAGCATCTCTAAGGGGAAGATAGTTGTGCCCACTTTCGATGTCAGATCAACGAGGTCAAAGAGGGAAAATGAAAGAAGCTTTGATTTTCCATGTATCCTGACCTAGACCCCCAAATCCGAGCAATTCCATTAGATCCCAAGTGTAGGGTCACAATATCCTTTTCCCAAGGTGAGCTCTCTTTTGAATTCATGGAGAGCACTTCAAACAAACCAACCACACACCGCCTCCAAAGCCCTATCCATCCCAGTCCCCGAGAGTTCTTTCTTCAAGGATGAACATTATCAAAGCTACGTCACTTCCACTAGGCAGATTTTAGAATTGTTGTCCTGCCATGGGCTAAAGTTATCCGGCAAACTGATGTGTCGGCCCGCAAACTCCAACAAGAAGAGTTGCTTCGCTCTGGGTGAAGACGACCTTGAGAGGAAGGTCAAGCTCACGCCCTGGAGTTGTGAACATATGCGAGCTGGGGCATTGCTAGCCCTAAAGGACTATTTTAGGAGCTTCACTGATTATGCCGGCATCGCCCCGTTCTTGCTCCAGTCCAATTCATACAGAGTCCTGGCCACTCTGAGATCGTTATACCACGAGATGAAGTGGGAGGGACCCTCGGCACATGAGATCCTATACCTCTTCTACCTTAAAAAAGCAATCCTTCTTGAGTTCAAGGCGGGGATGGATTTTATTACCTCTCATGCTACCCAAAGGAGAGGCGTCTGTTCGAGGACATTTCTAACCATCCTCCCAACTTCAAAACAATCTTCTTCTGGACAGACAGTCTCGCTCCTTCTCAATTATACTCTTTTCAACATATTTGTAAGAATCTCGTCATAGTTTTCTTTGATTTTTCTTTTTTCATTTCGAGCTCGAAACGCACATTCAATCTTTTCATGCAGCCAACTATCACCGCCCACAACCCACAAAGGCTATGAAGGACCACAAGGAGGAAATTCTCAAACTCCCATATGGTCGATGGCCCCTCAATTACCTCCTTCATGAGGATAAGCTCTGACTATGCAGTCTCCTTGGTAAGGGTGAGTCCACGGATGACTCAGGAATCTGCAAGTTTGCGAGATGGAAAGATGTCCCTATCCCAACTGCCAAGCTTCCCTCCAAAAGGAGACCCTTAAGCTCGCACACCCGAACCTTTATTCCTCACTTAGCCAAGCCTCCATGCTTGGGAACTGAAGCTCTGGACGAGGCTTCACCAAGCTCATCCAACGGAGGTAAAGTCGTGTTAGATCTGTCCAAGTGGTCTCCCACTCTTCTTAGACGAGAAATTAATGTTGTAGTCTCTTTTAACGATCCTAGGAATAATTTTATGGTTTGGTCGGGGGTACATCTTAAGGTGCATAGGTTCGATAGTTGGTTAGGGAAATACCAAACTATGTATAGTATAAATGAAGTTTGGGATGGGATAGTTGTCCAGTACAGGACCAATGATTATAGGGACCTATCAAGGATGTCCCCCACTTATAGAGAGAGAACCCCTTTAGAGTCATCTGAAGACAGGGGAATTTTCTGGTCCCCAAGCTTAAGCTCGACAGAATCTTCCAGTTAGGTTTCTTTCACCTAGAAGTCTCAATCATATATTGTAACTATTGACGACGTTTTTTGTCAACTTAAAATGTAGAGCAATTGAACAATAAGGACTATGGCGCAGGTAAATAAGATGACAAAACAACAAGGATTTTACATGGTTCAGCAGTTAACTCTGCCTAATCCACGAGTCTATTTTATTAAGACTTGGAGTTTTCTGGATATCCTTCAGGGATGAATTCTCCAGAATTTCTCTTCGCATATCAAAAGATCCGTCCTCTACAAATGTTCATGAACTCTCTATTTATAGAGAGTTTTCAGAGTTCATTTCCACATATTTCGGGAAGATACTTCTGCTTATTAATTAAAATAATGATATTAAATAATGTAACTCCTATATATAAGGAAACGTCCCCTGAAGACCAAGGGACGAATAACAGACTTGTTAATATCCCTTTAATGTTGGGATGTTACAACAATAAATATATTTAAATGCATGGAACGCGTTACATCAGATGACCCATTAAATCTTTCGAGGTCGGCAATCAGCATCATGTCGGTCCAGGTCTATAGATAAGTTACGAACTAGCCGCCTGACTCCAAGATCAGCTCGGAGCGGGGTAGATACCAGCGAGGCTGTTACATTTCGAGCTTGTACTCCTGCTAAACTCAGTCTACTTGATCCGAAGACACCCGACAACGGATATACCCCGAGCTAAATTCTTTCGAGATAATAAAGAACTTCGAGGTTAAATGTATTCGAGGTTGCCACCTTGATCTGAGGGTTTGACATCTGGGCCACGAACATGCATTTTAAATATCTCGAGCTCACATTTGACGAGTCCAGCTTTCGAGGTCACAATCTCGGGTCTCAAAATCTGGGTGTAACATTTTGCCCCCTCAAAAGTATTAGTTCGAATCCTATGAGAAGGAAACTTTTGAACTACTTTCCTCAGGAACCGTTCCGTCACACACTTGAGTATGGACACGCTTCAGTTGGGTATTGCTCACTCAAGGTACTTGAGTGCCTTGAAACTCTGCCCATGTCTATCTTCCTGCCCTCCTTTTGGGTACTATCATTTCACTAGTCCCTGCCCGTTAGATCTGATACGGAATCTGGCCAATGGCCCAGATTAGTTTAACTTTTAACATCCCCATGGGCCTATAAATAAGTTTCCGGTTGTCTTCTCCATTTTCCCTTCACATTCAAACTTCCAGAAAAAAAAAACCAGAGCCTTTCTTGTCCAGTTCTTTCATGTTCTCCAAGCCGAGAAGACAAAGCAACGTTGGACTTTTTGACTCAGTGAGATCGCACTTGCAACCGCTCGTTCAGTCATCCATTTCTCTGTTTCCACCGATTACATTGTGTAAGTTTTCGGTTTATGGCTTCTTTGCGTTATATATACATTTTTATTTCTTCATGTATGTTTATGCTTCTATTACACCGTGGGCACTAGGATTTATTCTCGACCCATTCACTAGTTTAATGCACTAGGATTAGGGCGCTTCTTCTGATAGACATTAGGTTCAAACCCAGTTTTTGCGAAAAAGGGTCCAAATATGGTTCCTTTTTTGGGTTTTCAAATTTTAGAGGCCATATCTTGCACACCAAGATATCAGGTACAAAATCACCTTTTTTTTATAAGGAATGCACGATTCCCGAAAATATCGCCTTTTAAACAACCGCCACCTTTTTTCCCTAATACTTCGGGATTTCCCATAACATATCCACCTTCCTTCTTTTCGGTGAAATACACGCTCTGAGATTGGCCTCATCCTTTGGATCGAGCTTGCCTTGTAGCCTTGATCATTCGAGCTTAGGTTCTTTTTGTCTCTTTATTTCTTGTTCTCTTGGTCCTCACCCTTTTGCTTTCTTGTTAGATGCCGCAGAATTCGGGAAAGTGGTGGGGGTCAAAGCTCGCGATTCCTTACTCACCAGTAACTTCGAGCCCAGAATCTCCTTTTACTCGGAACCGACGCTTAATTCAGGAGCACAAAATGAGGCGTGAGCAAGAGGACATTCGAGACCATTTCCGATGTCAGATAGACGAGGTCGAAGAAGGGAAGAGAAAAAGACTAAGGGTCGCCCTTTATCGGGATCCAGACACCTTGACCGATTCCCCTTGACCCTAAGCTCAAAGTGGCAATCGCCTTCAAGCGGGGTGATCTTCAATTTTCGCTGATGAGGGAACCCTCTACCTCGTAGCCGAGGAGAGAATTCTTCGAGGCCGAGCATTACTAGAGCTCGGGTACATCGTTAGGTCAGATAGCTTATAGTCTGGCCTTTCACGGAATAGGACTATCGGGCTCGCTGAGGTGTCAAGCTCCAACCTCCCACGAGCGGAGTTGCCGCGCTCCAGGAGATGGAAATCCTGACAGCAAGCTGAGATACGCAGCTTGGAGCCAAGAGCATATGAAGGCAGGGGCGATTCTGCCCTTGAAGTATTTTTTCAAGGACTTCACAGACTTTTTTGGGTTGGCTCCCTTTCAACTCAACACCAATTCTTACAGGGTTCTGTCTGCCCTGAGGTCGCTTTATCCCAAGCTGAAGTGGAAAGGACCTTCGTCTGAAGAGATCTTATATCTCTTTTGCCTGAAAAGAAATCCCTCCCAAGATCGAGGAGGAGATGGCTTCTACTATCTCTCGAGCTATCCCAAGGAGAATAATATGTTTGAAGATCTTCCCAAACACCCTCCTGATTTCAAGAAGGCCTTCTTCTGGACAGATGGCCTAGCCCCGTCTCGATTCTACTCTTTCAAACGGATTCGTAAGTATCGCAACTTCCCTTTATTCTGTGCTCGAACTTTGTTTTAGGCTCGTGCTTAGTTGAAATGTGTTTTATCTTCTAGCCAACTACCATCGCCCCACCCCCACCAAGGAGATGAGGGAGCACAGAGAAACTCTGCTCCAACTTCCCTATGGCAGGAGATCCCTCTCCTACCTCCTACATGAAGGCAAGCTTCGGGCATGCGGGCTCTTAGAGGAGGATCAGCCTACATCTGGCTGGTCCAATAAGTAGTACGACCGGTGGGAGCTCATGCCTCAACCGACCAACAACCTCCCCCCAAGGAGAGATGCGAGGCCTCCATCTCCGGCTCAACGTTAAAGGAGTCCACAATCGGGGAACGAGGCCAACGACGAGGCCTCAAGCTCGGGCTCGGATGATAAAGGTATAGTCATCCTTAGCTTGGATTTGTGGGCTCCCTCACTACTAAAACATAAGATAGATAAATTAGTATTGTGTAAGGACGATAGGAACCATTTTTATGTATGGTCTTGGGTAGATGAGAGGGTACATAGGTTCGATAGCTGGTTCGGGAAATACGACACCATGTATAGCCTGAATGAGGTATGGAATGGAATAGCCGTCCAATACGGGACTAATGACTATAGGGACCTTTCGAGGTTGACATCCACCTATAGGAAAGGTACTCCCCTCGCCTCTTCTGAAGATGGGGGAATTTCGTGGTCTCCGAGCACAAGCTCGTGGGAGAGTTCCAGTTAGGTTTCTCTCCACTTGTCTTCTCATCCCTTCTGTCCGTATCATGTTAAATTATTTTGTATTTGGGATAACTCATAATGTGGTGTAAATGTGCAGGCGAGATGGACTCTGACCTTGACAACATCCTTAAAAGTGGCGGGGCCAAGAGAAGTAAGCGCCTGAGGGGCTCGCGGAAGTCTGTACGACCCGCCAAGGTCCTCAAGAAGACTGAGAAGACACCTCCTCCACCAGCTCCAGTTGCGACGAGCCCGACTGTGAAGTTGAAGCCTCAGGTCAAAGCGTCCACTATGGTCAAGCTCCAACCCCCTCCAATCATGGATCACTGAACACTCAGCCCACCTTCGAAAAAACCCTCAGTTTCCACAACACGCAGGTTGTCGGTTTCTACTCATGTCGATGAGTATGTAATTGACAATGTTGCCGGATCCCATGGGGCTACACTTGGCTTCGACATTCTATAGAGTCCAAGAACTTTACTTAGCTAGTTAGACAGTAGTATTATAGTAACTATAGTATTATCTTTATAACTGTGGATTTATGGTTCAGACCGGGAATTATTTGGACACTCATAGTAGTACTTGTAGATTTTCTAAGTTTAACCTATAGTTTAAGAATATTAATGCAAACCTAAGGTTTGATTAATATGGCTGATAGTAAGGATAATATTTATTATACTATAAGGTTTAGATAAGAACCAATAGGATTTTAAGCACATGTTATGAATGGGTGATTAAAGGATTAAGTCTTTTGAGGATTAAATTTAATAAGGGTAAAGTTTGAATGCTCTAAGGTCAGTCAGCAGCTTTGAATACGTTTAAGGGCTTAGTCAAGGCTGTTTACTCAATTTGAATTAAGCTAAAAATGTGTAATTTCGTGTTTAAATAATCAGTGAACGCCGATATATCGCAGCTATAGGGGGCGATATATCGCAGCACGTAGATACGGAAAACACGAAACGATGCACGTTTGCCTCGAGCATATTGGTCCAGGTGATATATCGCCTATAGGGGTTGATATATCGCCTCCTTCAGCTTATTTTGAAAGTTTTTGAATTTGTTTTCCATTCAGCCATTCAACCTCTTGATAAGTCCAGCATCTTTTTGAACGAGTCTTCAGCCTCTGCTGAACGACAATTCAAATTATTTTCACCTAAAAAGCCATTATTTTTATTCAAGTAAAATTAAGATCCTTTCATTCCTAAACTCTATAAATAGGACCTAGTACCCAGCCATTATTCATCTTTTGCTCTAAGTTCAGAGGCTGCAAGTTGCTAGGTGAGTGTGAGAGTGTAAACACTGGGTTGGGAATAATAAGCTTGAACATCATAAGCTTATCAAACACTTGGGGAAGTAAGGTTTCATAGTATTTCGGTTCAAGGTTTAGATTGGTCTACAAGTCTTCAAGGTATTTCTACACCTTAGTTCATTGGTATTATGTTATTTTCTTTCTCATAGTCTTCTACTCAGCCTCCTTACCTTAATCTTTATTTTGGTTAGGAAATCTAAGAACTTGCACATAAGTTTTGGTAAGTATGTTTCTCAATGGTTTAGTCCTTCCATTCCTTTCATTTCTCTTCTTCTCTATACTCACTCTTTTTCAAATGGTTCTTAAGAGTGTTCCAAAGTCCCACCTCTGTCCTCTTATTCCGGTAATTTTGGTAAGGAAAATAGGATAGAAATTCATATGTTATATGTTCTATATGTTATCTTATGTTTCTTATGTTATGATAAGTGTTATGATATGTATGTTTGTAGGCTTGGGCATATGACCCATATGACTAACAAGACCCCAAATAGATTATGGGCATATGACCTGCTTAGCTAGTAGGACCCCACTAATCTCATGGGCATATGACTTGTTTAGTCTATGGGACCCCAAGTAATAATGGCCATTATAGTATGTGTATGATATAAGTGTAATGTATGTTATGTTATGTTATGTTTTTATGTTTCTTATGAAATTTATGTATATGAACTATGTGGTAGATTTTCCTTGCTGGGAATTAGGCTCATTCCTTTTTGTTTATATGTGCAGGAAAATAGCTATAGTGGCGGTAAGGTTCGTGGATGCTTGGGGATTGTGTATCGGTGATGAATGGATTCAAGGAGTCGAGAGTTCGATTTTCGAGGATGTAGTCTTCTTTTTATGGTTTTACATGTATTTTTCCGCACATGCTATGTAATCTCGTTTTATTCTAAATAATGTTATGTTTATTTTTTAAAACTATGGGATCCCATATCCTACTTGACATTTTATGTAAGTAACTCTTATTTTTACAAGTTTCCTAATAAAGTTATGGTATTTTCACAATGTAAGTTTTATTAAGGATTAGTATGTTTAGTTTTTGTTAATGGTCCAAAAGTCTAGAGTAGTTGGGTCATTACACATTCTGTCTCGAGTGGGCCAGAGTTTTAGTGGCTTCGACGCCCCTCATTGGCAGTTTTTGAACAACGCTCGAGACTGTAATACACTTTACGAGAAGAGTGTCGAGCTTACTACCGCAGTAACCTTTCTTCTCTCACTATTAGGTGTATTTACACTTGGTCCATATGCTAATTTGATTTCTTTGTATGCCAGGCTCTTACTGTCTTTGCCCAGCTCAACTATAAGCTGAACAACGAGATCCACTCGAGCATGTCCTTTGCTCAGGAGGCGAAGGATCTTCAGCTCAAACTGAATGACGAGCTCAAGGCAACAAAAGCTAAGGTGGAGGCAGGAGCTGAGGAGCTAAAGGCCAAGTCTTCCGAGCTTGAAAAGCTGAATGCCTGGCTCGCGGAGCTTGAAAAGGAGAATGTTCGGGTCAAGGAGAACAATGCCAAGCTTGAAGAAGAGAAGGTCATCACTTTTGAGATCATGGAGGGTGAAAAGACTCGTCTTCTTGAAGAGTTTAAGGAGAAGAAGGACCGGGCAGTCGACATGGCCATGTACAGGATCTGGGCCAACAATGTTGACCTCGACACCAGCTTCTTAGGCCCTCTTGAAGCAAAGCTCGTGGCCCAATGGCAGGCTCGATTTGATGATGAGGAGGCTGCTCGAGATGAGGCAGAGAGAGTCGGGGGGACGCTGATGCCAAGAAGGCCAAGGAAGATGCTAAGAAGGCCAAGGAGAATGTTCCTCCTTCTTAATTCTTGCCTCGGGGCTGCGTCCTCCTGAATCTTTTGTAATAGCCCTTTTTCTTTTGTTATTATTTATGCCCATAGGGTCAAGACAATTTTACAACTCGTTAAAGAGCTGTCCTTTATGATATTTGAGACATCACTTTTTTGAATTTACTTTAATACATTTTCTTTACATTTCTTGGGTCGAAATATTTTGCATAATTTAAATTAAAGTGTCATATATGCTTGTTTATTCATACAAACATAATTTGGATTTAAGCTCGAGGTCAATGCATTCATGCACAGTTTGCTCGAATTATCCGCTTCCGATCTCGTTATTTGTCAAGGTCAGATATTACTTTTACCATGCACCTGAGAGTACTTATATGGCGTGTAATGCAGATGGTTTAGTTGTATCTTACTTTTTTAGTTACTTTTTCTCGTCCTCAGTTATCTTTCTGAAGTTATGAGGTCGAAACTATTGTTTTGCAAGATACTCCAGCCTCGATCTCAACTTAACATGAAGTGGGCTATGCTCCAACTTACTGTCGATTAGTTTAGTTGGTTTGTTCCAAACCTATTAAGGTCGTGTTAGGTTTGTAATCCATACACTTATGGATTATGTTCAAACTTTCTTATCTCGTGCATTTGGTTACGTCCTAACACTTGTATGTTTACAATAGTTTGGTTATATCCAAACTATCTTTGCTCGCGCATGTGGTTATATCCGAACACTTGTATGTTTTCGATAGTTTGGTTATATCCAAACTATCTTAGCTCGTGCATTTGGTTATATCCAAACACTTGTATGTTTTTGATAGTTTGGTTATATCCAAACTATCTTAGCTCGCACATTTGGCTATATTCAAACACTTGTATACTTCTTTTTTTTTTTATCTATGCTTTTTTATTTTTTCAAGTTGATGGTATAAGTACCACTAATGCCCCCTTAATATTCTATGAATGTGACCATAGGTTATTAAATTAAGAGAGATTGCAAAAAATACAACATATTAAAACGAAATCAAACTTTATTTGATAAATCCAAAAATAGAAAACAATACAGACAAATAATCATAGTTATAGGCGACATCCTTCCTACACTATTGATAGTAAGGTCGTAAGTGCTCGCCATTCCATGCTTGTGGCACCAGACTTCCATCCAATCTCGCCAACTTGTACACGCCGGGTCAGATGAATGATTCTATCTGATAAGTTCCCTCCCAGTTTGGCCCGAGCACGCCAACTGATGGATCCTGCGTTGCCAAGAATACACGCCTCAGCACCAAATCTCCTACGCTGAATTTTCTATCTCGAACTCTTTTGTTGAAGTACTGGGTAGCTCGCTGTTGGTACGCAACATTTTTTAATTGAGCTTCGTTCCTTCTTTCTTTGATCAGGTCCAGAGTCTCTTCGAGCTGAGAGTGGTTCGAGATTTGATCATAAGAGAGGGCTCCAATTGTGGGAATCTCGACCTCGATTGGCAACATAGCCTCGCAACCGTACGCCAGAGAGAACAGGGTATGTCCTGTTGTTGTACGGGCCATGGTCCTATATGCCCATAGGACTTGAGGCAATTCTTCAGGCCATCTTCCTTTAGCTTCTTCCAACTTTTTCTTTAGCGAACTCTTTAGGGTCTTATTTACAGCTTTGACCTGGCCATTCACCTGGGGATGGGCCACTGATGAGAAGCTCTTTATTATCCCATTTTTATCGCAAAAGTTGGTATACAGATCGCTGTCGAACTGGGTACCATTATCGGATACAATCTTCCTTGGCATCCCATATCGGCATATGATGTTCTTTACCATGAAGTCAAGGACTTTCTTCGAGGTTATCGTTGCCAAAGGTTCGACTTCAGTCCACTTTGTGAAGTAATCTACGGCGACCACTGCGTATTTTACTTCGCCCTCGCCAGTTGGATGGGAGCCTATGAGATCGATTCCCCAGACCGCAAATGGCCATGGGGAGGTCATCATAGTTAGCTCGGATGGTGGAGCTCGAGGAATTGTGGCGAACCGTTGGCACTTATCACACCTCTTGACGTAGTCGAACGAGTCTGATTTGATTGTAGGCCAGAAGTATCCCTGACGTGTGATCTTCTTGGACAGGCTATGCCCCCCAGTATGGTCTCCACAGAACCTTTCATGAATTTCTTCCATGATTTTCTTAGCTTCGGGTGGGGTCACACATCGGAGTAGCGGCATGGAATATCCTCACCTATACAGCTTTCCATCTACAATGATATACCTAGGGATTTGGTATATCAACTTTCGAGCCTTGGCCCGTTCTTCTGGGAGAACGCCGGTCTCGAGGTACTCAACTATCGGAGCCATCCAGGTTGGCTCGGAATTGATCACACAAACATCCTCTTGTTCTGGCTCGTTGATACTGGGTGTTGCGAGATGTTCGATTGGCACAACATTCAGTTCGTCATTCTTGGTAGAGGTAGCGAGCCTGGCTAAGGCGTCCGCATTTGAGTTCAGTTCTCGGGGGACTTGTTCTATCGCATAGAACTCCAAATGCTCCAATGCCGATTTTGCCTTTTCTAAATATGCCGCCATTCTCGTACCACGAGCCTGGTACTCTCCCAAAATTTGGTTAACCACCAACTGGGAGTCACTGTAGCAATGTATTGCTTTGGTTTTGAGCTCCTTGGCTATGCGAAGTCCCGCCAGTAGAGCCTCGTACTCGGCCTTGTTATTCGACGCTTCGAAGTCAAATCTTAAGACAGAGTGAAATCGGCTTCCTGCAGGGGTGATCAAGATTACTCCTGCCCCCGATCCATTTTCATTGTAAGACGGGTCAACATAAAGTTTCCACAGCTCGTGGGCCGGGGTTATAACTTCTTCGTTGGCCATGCCCGCGCACTCCACTATGAAGTTTGCCAGGGCTTGTCCCCTAATGGTCATCCTTGGATGATATGTGATCTCGAATTGTCCGAGTTCAACGGGCCATTTGAGAAGTCGACCTGAAGCTTCTGGCTTGGACAAGACTTGTCTTAGTGGTTGATCAATAAGTACATGGATGGGGTGCGCCTTAAAATAAGGCCGAAGCTTTCGAGATGAGTGAATTAGACTGAGGGCTAATTTTTCCATCAAGGGATATCTTGATTCTGCCCCCAGTAATCTCTTACTGACGTAATACACGGTCCTTTGCACTTTTTCTTCTTCCCGCACAAGTACCGCGCTTATGGCGTGCTCGGTTGTAGCAAGGTACAGGTACATCACTTCTCCCGTAACGGGTTTTGAGAAGATGGGGGGTTCTGCGAGGTGCTTCTTGAGCTCTTGAAAGGCCAACTCACACTCCTCCATCCATTCAAATTTCTTGCCTCCCCTCAAAATGTTGAAAAATGGAAGACAACGGTCTGTAGATTTTGAGATGAACCTACTTAATGTCGCCATCCTGCCAGTCAATCTTTGGACATCCTTATGTTTCTGAGGTGAAGGCATGTCGATCAGAGCCTGGATTTTCTCTGGATTAGCTTTTATTCCTCGAGCATTTACAATGAAATCCAAGAATTTTCCTGAAGATACTCCGAAAGAGCACTTCTGAGGGTTAAGTTTCATGTTATATCTCCGTAACACGGCAAAGCATTCTTCGAGGTCATCAACATGGTTATTGTTAAGTTGAGATTTAACTAACATATCGTCAACATAAACCTCCATGTTATTTCTTATTTGTTCAGAGAACATCATGTTCACGAGCCGTTGGTAAGTGGCTCCAGCATTTTTGAGCTCGAATGGCATGACATTATAACAATATAGCCCTTTGTCAGTTATGAAGCTTGTATGCTCTTGGTCTGGGGCATGCTTGGAAATCTGGTTATATCCAGAATAAGCATCCATGAACGACATGAGTCCATGCTCTGCCGTGGCATCCACGAGCTGGTCGATCCGTAGTAAAGGGAAGCAGTCTTTAGGACATGCCTTATTGAGGTCCGAGTAGTCAATACAGGTTCGCCACGTCCCGTTAGGCTTCAGGACCAACACCGGGTTGGCTACCCAATCGGGGTAAAAATCATCTCTGATGAATCAGTTTACTTTTAACCTGTCGACTTCCTCTTTAAAGGCCTTTTTCCTATCGTCATCCAGTTATCTTCGCTTTTGCTACTTCGTTGGGAAGCTTTTGTCAATATTTAATGCGTGGCTCACTACATTTGGACTTATCCCTTTCATGTCCGAATGTGACCATGCGAAGACATCCTGGTTCTTCTTTAAAAAGCAAATTAATTGCTATTTGGTTTCTTCATGGAGATTTTTCCCGACCTTTACCGTTTTCGGGGGGTCTGATTGTTCGAGCCTGATTTCTTCGGCTCTTCCAATGGTTCGAGATCAGCTCTTTCCTCCACTCTTCGATCGATTTCTTCATCTATCTCCAAGACTATCTCGTCCTTAGTCTGAATAACGATGAGCGCTTGTGCGCTCGCCTGCTTCTTTCCTCTTATGGAAATGCTATAGCATTCCCCTCCGGCCAACTGGTCTCCCTTCAGCATCCCGATGCCACTAGAAGTCGGGAACTTGATGGCCAAATGCCTTACAGACGAGATTGCCCCCAGCCCTACTAGGCGGGGTCTCCCGAGCAGCACGTTGTAGGCCGATGGCAGGTCCACTACTACAAACTCCATCATCTTGGTTGTTGAGACTGGGTAGTCTCCCAAGGTCACAAGGAGTTCAATGGACCCCATACAGGCAATCCCCTCTCCTGAAAAACCATACAGTGTCGTTGCACAAGCTTTGAGGTCACGAAACACGAGTCCCATCTTTTCTAAGGTGGCCTTATAGAATATGTTCACTGAGCTCCCATTATCAATGAGGACTTGGTGAACCCTCTTGTTCACGAGCTGGAGAGTGATGACCAGTGGGTCGTTGTGAGGAAACTGAACATGGGACGCATCGTCCTCAGTAAAGGTTATAGCCTGAGATTCAACCTTTTGATACTTTGGAGATTTGGGTTCGGGTTCATAAGGGGACCTGTCCCCAGTTTTTAGCTCGTTCACGTACCGCTTCTGGGAGTTCTTGCTCGATCCTGCAAGGTGAGGCCCGCTCGAGATGGTTACCACATCTTCTCCATCAATCGGAGGGGGTGTCTCTTCTTCCCTAGCTCGAGAATTGTTGGTTTGAGCAGGCAGCAGCGCAGCTTTCCTCTGGTTGGTAGAAGCCTGATTTTTGTTCTGGTTCCTGACATACTGCCTGAAGTATCCTCTCGAGATCAGTCCTTCGATCTCATCCTTCAGTTGCCTGCATTCATCAGTAGTGTGCCCAGTATCTCTGTGAAATCGACAGTATTTACTGGAGTCTCTCTTGGACTTCTGATTTCTCATGGGGTTGGGACACCTGAAGGGGACCTGGTTTTCATTAGCCAGGTAAATATTCTCCCAAGACTCGTTGAGCTCAGTGTATACCTTGTACACGGAGAAGTATCTTTCCCCTTTCTTCTTCTTTCCCCCTTCTGCCTCGGGGTACTTCCTTCATTCTTCTTTCTTTTGGAAGGGTTTTCTGCAGGGGGTTTCGAGGCCGATGGGTCCGCCGAGGTCGAGGCAGAGTTTACGTTTATCAATGTAGTTATGGGCTGAGAGGTCATATTCAGTGTTGACCTCGCCTCTTCTTCATTGACAAACCTCTGAGCTCGTCGATTAAACTCAGTTAAGGACCTCACAGGCTTCCTCTGCATATCATCCCAGAGGGGACTTCCCAGCATTACCCCAGATTGGATGGCCATTAAATGACCGCTGTCGTCTACATCCCGAGCTCGGGTGACTTCCAGATTGAATCTTGTAGGTAGCTCTTTAACGTTTCATTTGGTTGTTGCTGGACGTTGGTCAGGGTCAATGCCTCGGGTCTTACCCCGATCATGGCTCTAAACTGCTTCTTGAAATCTTTCGACAACTGATCCCAAGAAGTGATTGAATGTCTCTTATATTTTTCAAACCAATTTTTTGCTGGTCCTGTGAACGATGCTGGAAATAACATGCATCTGAGCTCGTAACCCACATTACTTGCTCTCATTATAGTGTTAAATGTACTCAAATGACTATACGTGTTAGATTTCCCTTCAAAAGGTGGGACATGAGGAATTCGAAACCCTTGATGAAACGGAGTGTTGGAAATGTGGGGAGCGAATGGCTCGAGCTCCTCAT
The DNA here is from genome assembly GCF_963169125.1 of Humulus lupulus. Taxonomy (NCBI): domain Eukaryota; kingdom Viridiplantae; phylum Streptophyta; class Magnoliopsida; order Rosales; family Cannabaceae; genus Humulus; species Humulus lupulus. Next base: position 27,943,509 of record NC_084797.1, read on the forward strand.
CAGAATCTTCGTCCCGATTCCGACCTTGCTCATTCTGTAAGAGCCTAAATGCTCTTTCCAGTTGGTCAATTCTATCCTGAACTGGGTCCACAGGGGGTCTCACCAGAAATTGGTTATCATTGATCACAATTCCAGGCTCGCGCCTTCGCAAGGGATCCTTGCTCCCATTTAGGCGACCTCTCAGATCTGGGTTCGAGGGATTACCACTAACCCGATTCTGATTCAGGTGTTCCCGCAGGTCAAGGTGGTTCCTTTGGCTTCCAGTATTTCTACGTCCTTGATCATACATCCTAACTGATCTGGTGTCCCCTGAGTTGTCACTGGCGAGGCTCGTCGCATGATTGTTTCGAGATGGATTCCTTTCAGGTTGCCTCGTCTCTGCTGTGCGAGAACAAGACATTTGGCTTCTCGCAGGCCGGGTGCCTCTCCGTTCTTTAGTCGCTTCTCCATTCCCCTGCTTTCGTCCAGCCTGCCTTTCCCTATCACCCTGAGTCGGTTGTGTGTTCCTCCGAGATGGTGAGGGATATCTTATTGGCGATGGAGGGAACCGTATGAGTGGCGGTGGTTGCCACCCATTTCGGGGTCTGGACGATCCCGAGTTCGCCTGTGCCGGCTCGGTAACATTCTGCCTATTACCATGATTTTGAGTCCGAGCCTCTGTAGGGGCTCAGTTATTCCCAATTTCAGCTGGTAACTCAGCAGTTGAGTTAACCAGAGCTCTAGCCCGGGTGTTTCTTCGGGGCCTCAAGAAAGCAGGTTTCTCTGCCAGTGGCGGAGGTTGCTCCGTTCTTCTTGTGGTAACATTTTTGTGAGGGCGCCCATGAGGCCTACGAGGAGGAACATGAATGTCCCGCGGAGGTGGGCTTGGTTCTCAGGTGGAGGTTGAGGCTGAGCAGCCTGTGCCTCCACAGCTAACCTGGCCAGCTCCTCGTTCCGCTTTTTGGCCTCAGCCAACTGTTTTCTTAACTGTCGATTTTCGAGTTCCACAATGGGGACATACCGCTCGGGATTATAATACATGTCCTCATCGTCCCTGGGAGTCGGAGATGCTGGAGGTCCTCAAGAATCAGAGGAGTCACTTCTTTCTTCTGGTTCTGGATTCATCGTTGGCTGCTTCTCAGGGCATCGTGGATAGTTTTCTTCAGGAACATTTTGATCATTTTCGGCCATAGCTAATGAGGGGTTGTACTGCTTAAGGATCTCAATGAAAGCACCAAACTGTTGACGCCGTTTTTCGTCAACTTAAAATGTAGAGCAATTAAACAATAAGGACTATGGCACAGGTAAATAAGATGACAAAACAACAAGGATTTTACGTGGTTTAGAAGTTAACTCTGCCTAGTCCAAGAGTCTATTTTATTAAGACTTGGAGTTTTCTGGAAATCCTTCAGGGATGAATTCTCCAGAATTTCTCTTCGCATATCAAAAGATCCGTCCTCTACAAATGTTCATGAACTCTCTATTTATAGAGAGTTTTCAAAGTTCATTCCTATGGGTTTTTATTGATCAAATCAGAGATTATGCGCAGCGGAACAACAATCAAATTGTCAGATTAATCCCATAAGATTTCTAGATCTACTTCTTCACACTCATATATATATATTGAATCAAGGACAAGAATAGAAAAATTACCTCAGGTCCTTCCTTGCTGCTATCTTTTCGTATGGCTGAATCCTTGAGATCTCACACCAAGATCTTCCAAAATGTTCTCAGTAACACAAAGAACGAGTGTGGGCTCGCTATACAAATAATAGGCAATAACTATTTATCAGATATTCTCAACACATGAGATCTGATAAAGTTTTGGGACCTAGGTTTTGTGAAGAACAACCTTTGTTTTTGTCACTGTTCTCTTTTTTCTGAGAGAATCCTAGATATTTTTCTATCCTTGAAAAATTACGTTCTGTGAAAAACTGATATCCAATATATTAAAATATTTGTTATTTTAAACAAATTCAAAATAACTGATCTGTTATCAGATTTTTGTTTAAATAATAATATTTTAATCATATTAAAATATCTCATTATTTATTTAATATTTAAATAACTAAAATTGTGGAATCAAGAGACTAAGTCCATCTCTTACGCGTGTAGCACAGTGCCTGTGCACTGTGCCACACGTGTACCACATGCATGTGCAGGCATGTGATTTTTCCCAATTTTTTATTATTATTTAAATACCAAAAATCCCAAAAATAAATTAATTCAAAATTAATTATATTTTTGTTAAATCAAATAATTAATTAATTCTTAATTAATTAATTACACATAATTAAATAATAATTATGTTTGATACATAGAAAAATATTTTACTTATCACATAAGTCCTTTTTGCCCAGTTTTGTATTTGCCTTTGACAGTGATTGTTTGAGCCATTTCGGGGACCATGGACCTATAACATTAAGCTCCAATAAATTGAAACTAAATAATTAAATTCTTTAATTATAATAGTTAATTTATAAATTATGATATTACTCTACTATAAATTCAGAATTGCACTCATTATGTTATAGATATACTTTTACATAAATCTTTTTCTTAAGTCGTCCATTAATATAACCATCTTACAATAGTTCAACCCTCTAATTAATTAGTTCATAAATTAGAATGGGAGAATTACCATTTAACCTTTCTAATTTACTTCTTATTCCTTAAGTACCATTAATTCACTAGTGAATAATTAATCTATAATCTTATTATAGATTTGAGCTCAAAATCATTCAGTTCCAGAATTAACCCTTAAGGAAACTAATATACGATCCGTTAGGAAAGATTAGATTCCGTATTGTTGATACATGTTCCCTGCCATCCATGATATTAAATCTCCAAAACAAAAGTCATTGGCCTCATTCTTTGAAGAGACCTTAACGAATGAATCAAAAGATTTAATAAACATGAACAGGAGTTCATGAACACTCAGGATTTAGGTTGATCTATAAATGATCATCAGTTATGATATGAATTACAAGTCTTTATTCTTAAATGGTTTTTGGATAAAGACTCTAATTCATATCGGTCCATGTCATATATAATCATATTATATAAAGCACCTTTACCGAGATGTCTTACCACATCAATAATCTGAATCTAAATTATTTGTATCATTATGATACTCAGTAAACCGTACTTACAACTCCAATTAAAGAATTCCATAATTTTAATTTGTCGTTGTTAACTATTTTTATTCATTCATGTGATCTTAATTCTCTCGTACTAATACAAGATCACATCCTCAATAATGAATATGGAATTTTTCTGATATTTACAAAATTATTCAAACAATAATTTAACAATCTAAATATGACAATAATAATAAACCATTGTATTTATTTATTCACGGAAAAAACAAATGTCTTTACATGCTTTTAGGACACACTCCTAACAATTCCCACATATTTCAAGAAGATACTTCTGCTTATTAATTAAAATAATGATATTAAATACTGTAACTCCTATATACAAGGAAACGTCCCTTGGAGACCAGGGGGCGAATAGCAAACTTGTTAATATCCCTTTAATGTTGGGATGTTACAACAATAAATATCTTTAAATGAATGGAACGTGTTACATCAGATGACCCATTAAATCTTTCGAGGTCGGCAATCAGCATCATGTCGGTCCAAGTCTATAGATAAGTTACGAACTAGCCGCCTTACTCCAAGACCAGCTCGGAGCGGGGTAGATACCAGCGAGGCTGTTACATTTCGAGCTTGTACTCCTGCTAAACTCGGTCTACTTGATCCGAAGACACCCGACAACGGATATACCCCGAGCTAAATTCTTTCGAGCTCATAAAGAACTTCGAGGTTAAATGTATTCGAGGTTGCCACCTTGATTTGAGGGTTTGACATCTGGGCCACGAACATGCGTTTTAAATATCTCGAGCTCACATTTGACGAGTCTAGCTTTTGAGGTCACAATCTCGGGTCTCGAAATCTGGGTGTAACAGTAACATATAATAAAATCTTGATATTTTGCTTTTCCCGTTTTTCCAAGCAAGATGGACTCAGATCTTGACAACTTCATTAACCAACCTATTGCATCAAGGGGAAACAAACGCCACCGGGCATCCTCAAAGGAGGGTCGCCTTTCTAAGCTCACCAAAAGGTCCAAGCTACCCCCGTCAGTCTCAAAGCTACCTGACCTGGGCCTTGTCACTGACCCTCCAACACTTGCAGAAGTTGTGGCCCCTCTTCCTACGAGCCAACCAAAGCAAATTTTCCCTGCCCAACCTCCAATCCAAGACCGCAAACTAACTGTGTCGACCTACGTTCCTAAGTTTGTGGTCAACAATTTCGTTGGTACTCCCAGGATTTAACTTGGTTCTGATGCATTGACTCGTGTAGGCCATTGAGTCAGCAACCTTGAGGCTCCCCAGTGGGAGTTCTTGACGACCTGCTAGAGTGCCAACCCTCTTTTCAACAAGAGTGGAGAGTTTCTCTCTTTAGTAAGTTATTCTTTAAGAATTGATAGGCTTCACGTTTCCATGGAAACTTTTTATTTCTTTACCTCTAACATCGATTTTTAATTGCAAGCCCTTTTAACCTTTGTTCAACACAATTATGTCTTGAATCGGGAAGTCGCGACGAGCAAGGTGCATGCCCAAGATGCCAGGGATGCACAACTCAGGGCTGAAGACGACCTTAAAAAGGCTAGGCAAGAGCAAGAATTGGCTTAGTAGGGACTGGAGTCGACTATAGTAACTGTTCCTCATCCTCAAGTATGGTCTCGAGGTTGCGAGATTGAAACTTATTAGCAAAAAATTTCCAGCGTAGTCTCGACTCATGAATTTCGTTGGTTTATCTAGAATTCCAACTTTTAATTGTGTCGATTAGATTTTTCTGGTTTGTTCCAGACTTATTTAATTCGAGTTTGGTTAATGATCCATACGTTGTTATTGTTTACTTCGTGTTTGGTTGATAATCCATACAATGGCTACTGTTTAATTCATGCTTGGTTAATAATCCATATACTGCTATTGACTTTATTTTTATTGATGTTATATTTTCAAGCTTATGGTATGATTGTATACCACTTATGCCCCCTTAATATCTTATGATTGTAATCTTAGGTTATTAAATTTTGAGAGCTTGAAAAAAATATAACAATAAAAATATAAAATTTGAATAAAAATCACGAATTAAGTACAAGCTTGGTTACAACTGAATAAACATCATTCCTACATTACTGGTAATAAGGTCGTAGATGTTCACCATTCCAAGCTCGTGGGACCGATTCTCCATTTAATCTCACTGGTTTATAAAAACCAGGTCGAAAAGTGGATTCAATTTGGTAGGGTCCCTCCCAATTAGACCCGAGCACGCCTGATGAGGGGTCTCGTGTGTCCAAAAACACCCACCTAAGCACCAGATCTCCCAATCCAAAGTGTCTACCTCGAACCCTCTTATTGAAATACCTTGTAGTCCTTTGCTGGCATGTGGAATTTTTAACTTGAGCTTTGTCTCGTTTTTCTTCAATTAGGTCCAGAGTTTCTTCGAGCTAGGGTTGGTTTGAGGTTTTGTTGTATGCTTCATGTCTGATTGTTGAGATTTCGACCTCAATGGGTAGCATAACTTCGCAACTATAAGTCAGTGAGAAGGTGGTGTGGCCTGTTGAGGTTCGAGCTATTGTCCTGTAAGCCCATAGGACTTGTGGTAATTCTTTTGGCCATTTTCGTTTAGCCTCTTCAAGCATTTTCTTAATGGAGCTCTTTAGAGTCTTGTTCACAACTTCAACTTGTCCATTTGTTTGTGGATTAGTTACTGAGGAAAAACTCTTGATTATCCCATTCTTTTTGCAGAATAGTGTAAACAGTTCGCTATCGAACTGGGTTCCGTTGTCTGATAATATTTTCCTTGGTACCCCGTATCTGCAGATTATATATTTTACCACAAAGTCCAAGACTTTCTTCGAGGTGATAGTGGCCAAAGGTTTGGCCTTAGTCCACTTAGTGAAGTAATCAATAACTGCTACGACATATTTTACTCCCCCTTTCCCTGTTGGTAGGGATCCTATGAGGTCGATTTCCCATACTGCGAATGGCCACGGGGAGCTCATCATGGTGAGCTCGATTGGTGGTGCTTGCGAGATTGAAGCAAACCGTTGACACTTGTCACAATGCTTGACGTATTCGAACGATTCTACTTTAACTATAGGCCAGAAGTATCCTTGCCTAATTATCTTTTTTGATAGAGTATGCCCCCCAGTGTGGTCTCCGCAAAATCCTTCATGGATTTCTTCTAAAAAATTTCTAGCTTCGGGTGGAGTTACACTCTTTAACAACGACATAGAATATCCCATTCTGTACAATTTTCCCTCCAAGATAGTGTACCTTGGTATCTTGTACATAAGTTTTCTTGCCTCATTCCAGTTTGCTGGGAGGCTCCTGGTTTCGAGGTAGTCTATAATGAGAGTTGTTGTCTATATTTTCACCTCTTGACACAGGGCCATTAAGAGTGATTAGTGATGAGGCGAGTCACGAGGTGCTCGGAGTGCAACTTCTCTAGAAAACCTAGTTCGGGTGAGTTGTGGATGTCTCCGAGGTATACCACGCCCTGAGGTCTATCCTCGAGGTGAGGGTACCTCTGGGTGATGCCACCTCTAGGGGCAGCAGATAAATTGTGGATGTCTTTGAGTGAGGTCACGCCCCGAGGTTCGTCCTCGGGGCAGAGTCTCTCCAGGTGAGGCCACGTCCGGAGGAGTTCTTTTCAGTCACTCGTCCCCTAGGCCTATGATTCTGGTCCTCGGACTGGGGATAGCCGCCAGATGTTAGTCACTGCAATTGTGGGCCACCAGGCAATCGTCTGACAACTTTTGGAGAACCTCGATTAGTGGTGTTAAGTTCGTACACTCGACAAACGACATTACTGTTGAGAATAATGCCCTTAATGAAATTGTAGTTGACAAATGTTTTAAATGAAATAAATAATTCAATTGAATTATTATATATATAGACTATGTCCGATATTATATTGATAATATTAAGTAAATATCAAAAAATTCCAAAGTTTATCTATGTGGTCTTAATCTCATATTGGTATGAGATGATCAATATTAAGATAATAAACTTAAAATAGTTTGCAGTAAAATAAATTTATGGAATCTTTAGATTAATTGCTGCTAGTGCGATCTACTAGTATTATGAATACATGTGACCTAGATCTGGGTTGCTAGTGTAGTAGGACACTTTAGTGGAGGTACTTTGCATGCTGAGAGTATGTAGAACTAGACCTGATGTGATTTGTTAATACTTGTTTAAACACTGTTTCATAGTATTAATCGAACACATCAAACGATGATCATATACACGATGATTTTAGTCTTGAAGTTGCTATGAACTCCTATATATGTCATCTGATCCTTTGATTCATGCGTTAAGGTTTGTCTGAATGATCATCCTAAGAACAATTATTTTGGGGACTCAATGATGTATATGGTTGGGGACGTACTTTAACAGATTTGGATTCTATACCTTCTTATAGATTGAATAATAGTTCCCTATTGGGTTGGCTTTTGGAACTGAAAAGGTTATGAGCGCTCACGTCGCAAACTTGTTTTGACACAACCTTTACTAGTAAAGTCAATGGTACTCTGAGAACAAGATATAGCTAAAAGGGTAAAATAGTAATTTTATTCCCTTTTACTTATGAACCATTAATAAAGGATTAACGCTGTACGTAATGATTATATCAATGGACACTTTATTCTTTGATAAAGTACTCAGTAAATATATGTCTGTAATTATCAAGAGTTCAATCTCATATTTATAGTGGAGTAATCATGAGATTAATTTATATGATTGCTTAATCAAATAGTTTTATTAATCATGTAATATTTATTGGAGCTTGATATTATAGGTCCATAGGTCCCCAGGGTGGCTCTATCAACACCATATCAAGGTAAAAGTTGATACAAGGGTATACCTGTAATTTGAGAATTTGAGAAGAATTTTATTCTTCGGGTCAAGTATACAATTATATGATAATTGAGGTTGAATAATTAATTTAGAATTAATTATTAATTTTTGAAAATATATTTATTGATTTAAATATATAAATTTTCGAATTTCATATATATAAATAAGTTAATTAATTTTTGAAATTAATTATTTTATTTGAGTGGGAGAAAATAAAATTGGTAAGTCAAAAATAGTTTTTGATTTATTTAATTTTAAAAGATAATGATAGTTGTTATCCCCATTTCCTGCCGTGGGCCCAGGACGGCGGTCAGGGCCCATGGACTGGGCGTTCGAATGTGGGCCTAGCCCAGGCCCGCTTGGTACAGGAATGTCCAAGGGGCACGGCCCTAGTGCGATCCTGGGGCCCGAACGGTGTCCGGGATGGCGATCTAGAACAGTTGTCCGGGAGACGTACAGAGCTCAGGATCACGTTGAAGTAATCTTAAACGGTCCCGGACACTGGTAAACGGTCCGGGCCTGCGGTAAACGAAGAGGGATTAAGGTAAACGAACCCGGATTAGGTCGTCCCAGGTTGGTAAGGAAAAGCGTCCGGGACCCTGAAGCCGCCCCACTCCGTGTGGGGGTTGTCCCTACTTTTCACCTGCGGAAAAGGCCACCTCGGGATTGCATGCCGCTGTTTCAAATCTGCACTGCCAAGTACTCTGACTGATCTTGTCCCCTGAATCTGCCTCGTAACTCGAAGTGCCCAGACCAAAAGTACCGTTTTGTCGGGTGAAATATAGTTCTTGGGCCACCTTATTGGGCCTTAATTAGTCTTGAATTTATGTATGTTTTATCTTTTATATTGGGCTTCCACCAGAGAAGCCAATAGTATCCATATCTCTGATGGGCCCGGGTCATACCCGGCCCAGACCCAGTGTTCCCATGAGCCTATAAATACAGGCAATAGAACACTGGGAAAAGGATCTCTTTTCGACTGGTATACAGTTACTTTGTCAAAACAAAGAGAAAAACTCCATTGTAAACAAACTTTCCAAGCTCTAATACAACTGACTCGTGAACTAAGGCTTATTAACGCCCTAACCACGTAAAAATCCTGTATTAATCTTCTACATTCTATATCTTTATTCTTGGCTAATATCTATTAGTGTGGTTTCCGAAAATCTCGTTAAACAATAGTGATGATCATCAATTTGAATTTTGAATTTTGAATTTAAAATTTAAATTTTGAAATATGGTTGTCATATTTTCCTTAAAAACATAAATACCTTATTTTGTGGGAGATTGATTTTAATTAAATAAAAAAAAATACAATGATTTCTTATTTGGTAAGTTAGATATTTACTTAAATCAAATACTATCATCATTATGATATTATTATTATTATTATATTACTATTATTATTAGGTAATATAAATCTCTATATATATGATATAGAAGAAGAAGAAAACATATACACAAAAAAGAGATTGCACAATACAACACAATACACAATTCAGAATAGTTCTTAGAGTTTTTGTCAGACAAAACTCTTTCTTTTTCTTCTTTATTCTAGCCATTCTCATACCATAATCCAAGTTCTCATGTGTTGAGTAATACTTGTGATTCTTAAAATTGCAAACGCGTGTTCTCTATGTGCCCACACACATCTTGAGGAGTAGAGAACACTCCAGAGATCGTAGTTTGAGTGCTCAAAGCTTTGGATAGGAAGATCGATAAATATACGAAAAGACTCAAGGAAACTTGATAGGCTTCAAGAGGTAAAAGTTCATGTTCTTGTATGTTTATATGTTATATATAAATATATTGTATATTTATATATTTGTTGCATGATTAATAATATTGTATGTTAATATTTCTGGATTGTTTTCTTTTTCATATAAACTGTTTATATGAGTGATTAAGTTTTTTATTGTTGTTCCGGTATACACTGGGCCCACCATGCCAATTTCGTTGTGTGCTCTGAATGCTTCTCCAACAATTATCCACAATGCCGCCTGACATGGGCAAACGTGTGTCGTACCTTGATAGTCACATATATGTTCCCTATAAAGTTGGTGCGTGACTTTCTGCAATGGGCCATGTAGAATCTGCGTGGGCCATAGTCTTTATTTTAAAACAACACTTTTTGTATTAACTTAGCATTAATACCCTGATATTAATGAGAAATGATTAACATTAATGGCCCTAGCCTCTATAAATAGGGCTTGGGGATCTTCTTGTAAGGGGTTCGATTTTTTAGAGAGAGAAACTCTGTATCTTAGTGCAATATAAATGCTGCCTGAGAACCACCATTGAAATTTGTTACTACAAGCTTCAACCTCATTAAATAACAGAGACTCGTGGACTAGGGTTATTTTACAGCCTGAACCACGTAAAATCTTGTGTTATTTCCTTTAATCTTTCAGATTAAGTTGACAGTGAAAAAGGCAGTCAACATGAGTCATCCAGGTAGGTTGTGAGTCTATCATGTTGATGTCATCTTCTCTAAGCTCAACTATGCTTGGTACTGGTAGAAATTCTACCGGCACCACATCGAGTGTATCGGCTTCTTTGTTTGTGGCGAGTCGGGCCAAAGCATCTGAATTCGATTTTTTCTCTTGTGGAACTTGTTCAATGGCGTAAAACTCGAATTGCCCGACTGCTGCTTTGACCATCTCCAATTAAGTTGCCATTTTGATTCCATGAGCCTGGTATTCTCCTAAAACCTGATTGACAACCAACTGGGAATCACTATAGCAGTGGATGACTTTTGCTTTAAGCTCAGAAGCTATCTGAAGTCCCGCTAATAGTGCTTTGTATTCAGCCTCATTATTTGACGCCTCGAAGCCAAACCTAAGGCTGAGTGAAAATGATTTCTTGTCACAGTGATTAAAATAATTCTTGCCCTCGATCCATTCTCGTTGAAGACCCATCGACGTAAAGTCTCCACAGCTTGCGGGTTGGGGTTATGACTTCCTTGTTGGTGATTTCTGTGCACTCAACTATGAAATTTGCTAAGGCTTGTCCTTTGATCGTTGTTCGCGGGTGGTATGTCATCTCAAACTGTCCAAGTTTGACTGCCCATTTTTAACAGTCTCCCAGATGCCTCAGGCTTCGACAACACCTGTCTCAATGGTTGATTAGTCAATACGTGTACAAGATGCGCCTGGAAGTAAGGTCGAAGTTTTCAAGATGCATGTATCAAGCACAAGGCAAGCTTTTCCATTAATGGATATCTCGACTTAGCCCCCAGTAACCTTTTACTGATATAATAAATAGTTTTTTGTACTTTCTTGTCCTCCCGAACAAGTACTGCGCTAATTGCATGCTCGGTTGTAGCGAGGTACAAGTACAATATTTCCCCTGTGACTAGTTTGGATAAGATTGGTGGTTCATCAAGGTGCTTTTTAAGGGCTTGAAAAGCGAGCTCGCACTCGTCTGACCATTCAAATTTCTTGCCCCCCCTCAGAAGATTAAAGAATGGAAGACATTTGTCTGTAGATTTTGATATGAACCTACTTAAGGCTGCCATTTGTCCAGTTAAACTCTGGACATCTTTATGCTTTCGAGGTGAAGGCATATCAATTAGCGCCTTATCTTATATGAGTTTGCCTCTATGCCTCGAGCGTTTACTATGAATCCAATAAACTTTCCCAAAGATACTTCGAATGAGCACTTTTGTGGATTGAGTCTCATGTTGTATTTTCGGAGTATAGCAAAGCATTCTGCGAGATCGTCAACATGGTTACAATTGTGTTTCGACTTAACTAGAATATCATTCACATATACTTCCATGTTGTTCCCTATTTGTTCGGCAAACATCCTATTTACCAATCCTTGATATGTGGCTCTGGCATTCTTGAATCTGAAGGGCATCACATTGTAGCAGTATAAACCTTTATCGATCACGAAGCTCGTTTTCTTCTGATCGGATGCATGCATGGCTATCTGGTTATATCCAGAATATGCGTCCATGAACGACATGATGCCGTGACCCGAGGTAGCATCCACGAGCTGATCGATTCGAGGTAGGAGGATGCAATAATTTGGACATGCCTTGTTGAGCTCTGAATAGTCAATGCAAGTTCGCCACTTTCCATCAAACTTTGGTACTAACACTGGACTGGCTATCCAATCGGGATAGAAATCATCTCGAATAAACCGATTTGCCTTTAGTCTTTCAACCTCATCTTATAAGGATTTCTTCTTCTTGTCATCTAGGAGCCTCCTTTTCTGTTGGGGAAGCTTTTGTCTGTGTTCAGTGCATGGCTTATAATGTTTGGGCTGATCCCAATCATATCTGAGTGTGAGCATGCGAACACATCCTAGTTTTCCCTCAGGAAGCAGATTAATTGCTATCTCGCATCCTTTGGAAGGTTCTTCCCTATTTTTACCACCCTAGTGATGTCCTTAGCATCGAGCTCAATTTCATCGAGCTCTTCAATTGGCCTGAGATCAGCCCTGTCCTCATCTAATCTTAGGTCAATCTCCTCTATGATCTCATCCATTGTCTCACTTATCTCTTGGATGAAAACAAGTGCATGTGCACTTGTTTGGTTCTTTCCCCTCATCGAGATGTTGTAGCATTCTTGAGCAGCCAGTTGGTCTCCTTTCAGCATCCCAATGCCAATAGGGTTGGGAACTTTACAACCAGGTGCCTCACAGATGTAACTGCCCCCAGCCTAATTAGGGTTGGTCTCCCAAGCAGTACATTGTAGGCGGATGGGGTATCTACTACGATAAACTCCATTATCTTGGTTATTGAGACCGGATAGTCTCCCAAGGTTACCGGGAGCTCAATAGATCCCGTACTAGCTTTTTCTTCTCCTGAAAAACCCGTACACTGTTGTCGCACGGGCCTTTAGGTCTCAAACGGAGAGTCCCATTTTTTCCAAAGTTTCCTTATAGAGGATGTTGACCGAACTCCCGTTATCGATCAGGACTTGCCGCACCCTTTTATTGGCGAGCTGAAAGGAAATGACCATAGGGTCATTACAGGAGAATTGGACATGAGAGGCATCTTCTTCGGTGATTGTAATGGGTTGGGACTCAATCCTCTGTTGTTTCAGAGCTCGGGGATTAGGTTCATAGGGAGATTCATCCCCCATCTTGAGCTCATTAGGATACCTTTTTGGGCATTTCTACCCGACCTCCCGATATACGGTCCCCTCGCGATGGTTTTTACTGTTATATTATTTTATAATATAATATAATGTAATATTATATTATATTATAATATAATGTTTTAGATTAAATAAATGTGACAAAGTGTGTCACATATTGTAACATATAATAGAGAGTTACAATATTTAGATATATGAGATATATCCAAATAATGTAATATATTTGGTGTTACAAATTTGTAACTTCCAAATATTACCCTTTATTGTGTAAAATTGTTGTTACACAATATTGAGATGAATTTCATAAAGCCATATGTGATATGGCTGTTAGAGATATGATTTTAAACCCAATAATGTGTTTTGGGAGTTACAAAATTATTTGGGAGGGTTTGGAACTGTTTGGAAAAAAAGCACATTTTTAAGTGCTGAAATTGGTCAGTAGCCGCGGCCACTGAATGTTAGTGGCCGCGGCTTGTGGGACAGAGACCAGTGGCCGCGGCCACAGGCCAAAAACTGACCAATTTTCAGTTTTTTCAATCTTTGTTGAACGGCTCAAAAAACCCAAATAACTCCCAAATCTCTTTTTTTAATTCCATATTAATCCAATTAAACATTGGTAACAGCCATGGGGGTTGGTGGAATTTGAATTTTAAATGGTGTCTCTAAACTATATAAATTGGAGCCTATAGCTCACTTGTAAGACACAACAATATTTCTATCCATTAGAGCACTTGGCTAGAAACACCTTGAGGCTTGATTATTCCAGAAAGCATTTCCTATAATCTGTGAGAGATCCCTTAGTGCTTGAGTTAGGGGGAAATAAGCTTTTGGAAAAAGGTTTCAAACCTTGTTCAAGTTGGTGATCCCCAACACTCTTCACTTTGGTTGTGTGAGTGAGAGTTTATTGTTTTGGTTCTTGTTCTTATTTTTTCTTCTATTGCTCTTTCTTCTTTTCTTCTTATTCTATTTACTTGTACTTTGGTTTAAGAGTTGTAATCATTTTATTTCCTTTGTTCAAACACTTCTAGTTTACTTGTATCTTTTTGTAATAGAGTTGTATTTTCTATTTCTATCATCTTACATCTCATTCTCCTTTTATTTGTATTTTCAGTTATAGAGTTGTAATACTTTATTTAATAAATCCTTGTCTATTGTAATATTTTGCATAGAGTTGTAACATTTTATTATCAATTTCCATTGAGGCAAATACATATTTTCCTAACATTTACATCTTCTCCATTGATTGGGGGAGGTTGGTTATCCTCCCTCGCATGTGGGGCCATAGTTTGTTGGGCAGGCTGTGTAGGTACTGCCTTTTGTCTAAGTGAGGCTTGGGCTGGATTTCTATTTCAGACATACAGCCCAAAATATCCTCTCGAGATCAGACCTTTGATCTCGTCTTTTGACTGTCTGCATTCATCAGTGGTATGAACAATGTCCCAGTGAAACTTGCAGAATTTGTTGGAGTCCCTCTTGGACTTCTGGTTTCGCACCGGATCTGGTCGTCTGAAAGGGACCAAATTTTTCATTTGCGACAAAAATGTTCACTCGAGTATCTGTGAGCTCGGTTTGTACTATCTAAATGGAGAAGTATTTTTCTCATTTTTTCTTCTTACCCTCGACAGCGTCTGAGTTATTCCCTTCTTTCTTCTTTCTCTTGGAAGGGTTATCTCTTAAGGGTCACAATGTGGAGGGCGTAGCCGAGGTGGTTGCTGAGTTAACTTTTTTCATTGCAGTTATTACGGGCTGAGGAGTCAGCATGAGTGCCGACCTCGCCTCTTCTACATTGACAAATCTATAAGCCCGAGTATTGAACTCGGTTATCATCCTCACATATTTTCTTTGCATGTCGTCCCAAAGGGGACTCCTTGGCAATACTCTAGCTTGTACTGCCATGAGATGACCACTGTCATCGACATTTCGAGCTCATGTCACTTCTATGTTGAATCTCACTAGGTAACTTTTTAACGACTCACCTGGCTGCTGCCTAACATTAGTCAGAGGCCTCAAGCTTGATACTCTTCACGGCCTGGAATTGCTTCTTGAATTCCTGAGACAGTTGTTCCCATGACGAGATCGAGTGTCTCTGGAACTTGTCAAACTAGTTTTTCGCTGGTCCAGTGAGTGTGGTCAGGAAGAGCATACATCTTAGCTCATACCCGACATTGCTGGCTTGGATTACTGTATTAAACGTAATCATGTGGTTGCCTGGGTCGGAAGTCCCATCGTAGGGTGCCACATGGGATATTTTAAAGCCATGAGGAAATAAGTTTATTTGATATATGGGGAGCAAAAGGCTCGAGCTCCTCATTGGAATCGTAAGCCTTGTCCTTATTTTTTCCTTCTCGAAGAAGTCTAAATGCCTTTTCAAGCTGGTTGATCATTTCTTGGACCAAATCTACTGGAGGGGGAACTTGCACCATTGGTAGCTGGTTATTGTTTGTAAGAACTCCAGCTCCAGCTGGTTATGTGTACCAAAATATTACACCAACTGACGTGATACTATTTTTTTTAAAACAGTGGGTCCTGCCTGAAATAAATTTGATTGGTTAAATAAAACTACCACGTCAGCTAGTGTAATGTTTTGGAGTATAATTTTGGTGCACATATCATTACTCATTATACAAACATAACATTAAAGAAAATCTATGTACATCTATTTAAAAGTCTAAGTTTTGAAGAGGTGATGTGACATCCTAAAATCTTTTAGAGTTTTTATCTATTTTTGTAAATATGAGTTTTATTTTATGTATTTAGTTGTATACGTTGAGTAATGATTTTTTTGTAAAATTCTCACATGGTTTACAAATCATTGTGGAAATTATACTTGTAGTTTATAAATAAGTTATTCCTTTATTCACTTTAGTTTGTATAAAAATGAGTATTTTTTTTAATGTGCATGATTGATTAACTGATCAATATTGCCTAATTAGTTATAAATTTTTAGTTCATCAAATTAATATATTATACATATTTATAATATACATTTTAAAGCATTTAAATTTGTTAATTCTATATTATATATTGAAAAAATGGTATAATATATACTATAAAAAGAGTGTATATATATTGTATAATTTATTTTTTAAAATATCACGTCATACTCTTTTAAGAGACATATAAAAGAGTATATATAGACCATGCAACGTTAATATGTTTTGGATAATCAAGAAAATTAAGACCCTATATTGTTAATTTATTTATGTTGTGTTATTATTTATCCTTTGTGCTAATCTTATACGATAAAAAGAGAAAAAAAATGAAATTGTGATACTATACATAGTTTCACATATTTTCTATATAAGAATTAGAAAAAAGTATTAGAAATTTGAAAATAATAATAATTGATCTTTGAGATAGTTTTAAGTGATATGCTATTATATATGTGTATGTGTAATTTCAGATGAATTATACAAACATAGCATTAAAAATTACAAAAATTACAAAAATTATAACTATCTATTATTATATATATAAAAAAAATTATAATTACCTTCTCAGATTATATTCTTTTTTTTTTATAAAACTAACCAGATAAGAATAAAAGTTCTTTAAATACATATGATACTCTGTTATTATAAAATCGCGCGAAGCGCATCTATATTTCCTAATCTATACATAATACGTGTAGATTAATTATATTTATTCTTTCAATATATTTTGTGTTGCTATTTCTTTTTTATTTGATTTGACATTACATGTAGATTAATTATATTATATAATACGGAAAATTCTACAATAAGGGCATGTCTTTTGTCCCCGCCGATAGGAGCGTTTGTGTTTTTAGTGCGTGAAGAAATTATAACCCATTTTTTTAATATGACGGTGTACACTGTAGTTATAGTAGGCATCCCACAAATTTTCAGGAAAATTCTACAATAAGGGAATGTCTTTTGTCCCCATCGGTAGGAGGGTTTATGTTTTTAGTGTGTAAAGAAATTATAACTCAAATTTTATATGACAGTGTATACTGTAGTTATAATAGTTAGGAAAATATATATTGCTTCAATGGAAATGGTAAAATCTATTACAACTCTAGACAAAATAATACAAATAAACTAAAATTGATTAAATAATGTTACAACTCTATGACTGAAAAATACAAATAGAATAAGAAGAAGTAGAAGAAGAGAATAGAAAATTGTAACTCTAAACAAAAGATACAAATAAAGTAATAGTGTTTGAAACAAAAAGAAATAAAATATTACAACTCTTAAAGACGAAATACAAGTAAATAAGACAAGAAAAATAAGAAGAAAAACAAAAATAAGAACAAGAAACTCTCACTCACACAACCAAAATGAAGAGTGTTGGGGATCACCAACTTGTATAAGGTTTGAAACCTTTGTCCAAAAGCTTATTTCCCCCAAACTCAAGCACTAAGGGAACTCTCACAATTTTGGAAATAGTTTTTGGAATTATCAAGTCTCTAGGTGTTTTCTAGCCAAGTGCTCTAATGGATAGAAAAATTGTGTCTTACAAGTGAGCAATAGTCTCTTATTTATAGAGGTTAGAGACACCCCTTGAATTTCAAATTCCACCAACCCCCATGGCTGTTACTAATGTTTAATTGAATGTTTATGGGATTAAAATGGATATTTGGGAGTTACTTAGAAGGTTTGAACTGTTCAAATTGGGAAAAACTAAAAAACTATTTTGGCTGTCAGCCACACTAGACGCGGCCAGGAGTATCAGTGCCCGTGGCCACTGGCCATTTTTAGCACATAATTTTGTGCCATTTTTCGAAACGGTTCCAAATCACTCCCAATTGATTTTTTTCACACCCAAACACATTATTGGGGGTTAAAATCATATCTCTAACAACTATTTCACTTATGGCTTTAAGAAATTCAACTCAAAATTGTGTAACAACAAATTTACACAATAATGGGCAATATTTGGAAGTTACAAATAAGTAACTGAATTCGTAACACCAAATATGTTACATATTTTAATATTCATATATATTCAAATATTGTAACTCTTTTATATGTTACAATATGTGACACTCTTTGTCACGTTTATTTAATCTAAAACATTATATTATAAAATAATATAACATTCCCCCACTAGATTAAATAGTTATCTATTGTAACACTTATTTAATCAATCATTATATTTTGAAATATAACATATCCCCCACTTGATTAAATAAGAACTCTCTCTTATAGGAGTCATTGAATTAGTGCATAAAGCAAAGTGTTTTTCAACTTGAACTTTACTATAGTGTAATTATCACAAAATTTGTCAAAAATTAGGTTGCAGTAGGCATTGAACCATCTTTTCATGATGACAAATCGGTGATAACACACACACCTTTGCGATGTTCACTTGAGACCTCTATGCCTCACTTTGCACCGTTAATGGCCATGTGCAGTTTCCATTCATGGACGTTCTTGAGAATACTCCCAATTCTCATGAGAGGCGGCACCACCCCTAGGTCCATATAGGTAGAACTCTTACAGTGTTTTGTTACCAAAAATACTTGTCTTCACAAGACTGAATTCTATTAAAAAAACCTCTCGGTTTTAACCCTCAATTTGGTAACTCACAAGTACTCAACATCTCAGATGGGACTGTTTTGAGTACAACTAATAATCACTTGATTGACTTGTTATTACTTATTGAACCTAACACTAGTTAAATAACTAGTGTTAAGATAGGTCACCATCAATTGTGAACCTCTTTAGGGAGTTTAAGTCCCATCCCTCGAGATGATGTAGTCACTAAATCTCTCGTTAGCGGCTTAGTGAAAGGATCCACCAAGTTTTCACTTGTTCTCACATAGGATATTGAGATGACTCCTATTTGAATCAGTTCTCTTACATATCCATGTCTTAGACTAATGTGTCTAGACTTCTCATTATACACTTCGTTGTATGCTCTAGCCAATGTTTCTTGGCTATCACAATGTATCGATATAGTTGATACATTCTCTTTGATTAGGGGTATTTCCATCAAAAGATCTCTTAACCATTTGACCTCTTTGCCAGTAGCAGCTAGAGCTATGAACTCTGCTTCCATAGTGGAGAGATATACAAGTTTTTTTTCTTGAAAACCCAAGAAACTACACCCCCACCAAGTGTAAATACCCAACCAGTGGTGGACAAGTTGTCCCCAAGATTGGATATCCAGCTTGCATTTGTATATCCTTCTAAGATTGAAGGAAATTTGGAGTAGTAAAGGCTTAGTCATTTGGTTTTCTTGAGGTAACCTAGGACTCTCCCAATAGCCTTCCAGTGATCCACACTTGGATTACTTGTAACCCTACGAAGTTTACTTACCGCAAATGCTATAGTAGGTCTAGTACATTGGGCAACGTACATAAGACTCCCCATAGCACTTGCATACTCCAATTGAGCCATCGTTCTTCATTTATTCTTCTCTAGTTTTACACTATGGTTGAATGGAGTATTGGCATCTTTAACCTTGCGATGGTTAAATTTGTTCAATACTTTCTCAATATAGTGAACTTGACCCAATGCAAAACCCCCACTATGTTTCTTCACTTTGATACCAAGTATGGTGTCAACTTCTCCAAGATCTTTCATCTTGAAGGTTGATGATAGAAACCTCTTTGTTCTATCCCTGTCATGCTATCACTTAGAATAAGCATGTCATTCATATATAAGCAAACAATTATCACATATCCCTTACAAGTTTTGGAATATAAACACTTGTCTCCATTGTTATGCCTAAACCCATTAGACAGCATGGCTTGATCAAATTTCTCATGCCATTGCTTAGGATCTTGTTTCAATCCATATACGGATTTTACAAGTCTACATACTTTATGTTCATATCTTGGTAGGACAAACCCTTCGGGTTGTTCCATATAAACCTCCTCATTGAGGTCATCATTAAGGAATGTCGTTTTGACATCCATTTGATGAACATACAAGCTGCGTATAGAGGCCAAAATGAACAAAATTCCTATAGAAGTTGTTCTTGCAACAGGCGCATAGGTATCGAAATAATCAATACCCTATTTTTCCCTAAACCATTTAGCTACTAATATAACTTTAAATGTTTGAATAGTGTCATCAGTGTGGTATTTTCTCATAAATACCCACTTACACCCAATTGGCTTAGACCCCGGTGGGAGGTCTACCAATTCCCAAGTGTTGTTGGAAAGAATGGAATCCATCTCATCATTGATGGATTCTTTCCAAAATGCACTATCTCTTGATTGCATGGTTTCTCTATAAGTCTTAGGATCATCCTCAACAAGAAGTACAATATGAATTTTCCTAATGACTTCCTCTCTATTTCCTTCTACCATGTAGAAAGAAATTCGTTGAGAATCTATCTCATCCAATCCTAGACTTTTCTCATTTCTAACCATTTGACTTCTTCTAAGTTCTATGGGTGGTTCTACATTCCTTTGAGATTTCTCCTCTTAAGAATTATTTTTGGATGTAGATGCTTGAGAATTATTCTCATATAACAAATTCTCCTTATGTTGAAGCTTGAGAATTGTTGTCACATAACATGTTCTCAAAGAATTCAACTTCCCTAGATTCAATCACAACATTAGACTCTAAGTCTAGTAGCCTATAAGCTTTACTATTGTTGGCATAACCAACAAACGCACACTTTATGACTCTTGAACCTAACTTTGTTCTATTAGATTCGTTTTTCTTGCAATATGCAAGATACCCCCACACTTTAGAGTACCCTATGTTGGGTTTTCCTCATTTCCATAACTCATATGGAGATATAAATACCATGCGAAAATTTATCATGCAAATAATCACTAATTATCACTTTTAGTTGTCTAAATAATCTTAAATCTCTTAAACAACTTTTGTGTATTTTCTAAGAGTCTCTTTGAGATTCCTTTGAAAATACAACTTTGACATCCATTGATTTTCTCATCAAAATCAAACTTGAAGAAGTCAATTTTTTAAACACTTGAATCAAAGAAAATAAACCCTCATTGATTTATTTAAACACTTTGATTTCTCATATATTAGTTTAAAATTATCTCATTGAGATTAATTTAAACATGTCACCATTTTTTAACAAAATCAACAAAATTCTCTTCAATATTATTCACCATTGGTGTAAATATTCAAAATTGTTTCTCTAGTTTTTAATGTCTCCTTATTAAGGCATTGAATATTTAGGAATTATTGCCACTAAATAATTCTCAAATTTTCTCTTTTGACCACTCTTTAGACTCCAAGCCTATAGGTCAATATGTCATCCCATAATTTTGGATCCCCTTAATCCATTTTTCTTGTAATAGCAAGACACTTATCAAAAGATGTAACCCCCTTAGGTTCATCTTTTCTGATCTCATAAGTTGAGATGGTCAACACTTAATGAGAAATTTAATTCTTCAAATAATTCTCTTTATTTACCTAATAAATGGTAACTCATCACATTGAAATAATATAGGATAAAACATATTTATATTATTATCACCTTAATAATCATATTATATGACACACCATAATAATCATGATAATTCTCGTGTATATATCAATATACTTTTATATATTAACATAATTATGTCTCAAAGAAATTTCACATAATTTGTCAACATGTATCCATTATAGTAGCATGCATTTTGAATCTCATAATTATATGGTAAGTATATCACAAATATCATACAATAATTCACATATCCACATATTGATATATTCTTTTGATTCACAAAATCAATATATAGGCATGTAAAAACTACCTAATTATCATGCATTATAAATTCTCAAAACATAATTTCATGTCAATATATGTACTACTATCTCACATATAGCATACATAAGATTAACAATCCCTAGATTATGTATAGCTTGTCAAAAGTTCAATTCTAAGGATTACATATTAACTTTCACAAATAGATGCGTCAACTATGTTACAATGTCTCATGTTGTATTAACATGTTAACATTTACACAATTATTCATATATCAACATTTGAAAACATGCTAATGTACATGAAAAAAAAATTTCATCACTATTATATAAAATAGTGTATACATTTACACTTACCTTGTCTTACCACCTAGTTCAATTGGATCCATCAAACCTATCCAACCTCACTAGGTCTTGGTTCATGATTTTGATAGTCTCACCTTCCATTGAAACAAACAAGGGGTAAGCTTTTGAATGTTAGAAAAATATATATTGCTTCAATAGAAATGGTAAAGACTATTATGACTCTAGAAAAAAATACAAATAAACTAAAATTGATTAAATAATGTTACAACTATATGACTGAAAAATAAAAATAGAATAAGAAGAAGTAGAAGAAGAGAATAGAAAATTATAACTCTAAACAAAAGATACAAATAAAGTAATAGTGTTTGAAACAAAAAGAAACAAAAGATTACAACTCTTAAACAAGAAATGCAAGAAAATAAGACAAGAAGAATAAGAAGAAAAGAAATAGTAGAAAAAATAAGAACAAGAAACTCTTAATCACACAACCAAAGTGAAGAGTGTTGGGGATCACCAACTTGTACAAGGTTTGAAACATTTGTCCAAAAGTTTATTTCCCCCTAACTCAAGCACTAAGGGAACTCTCACAATTTTGGAAATAGCATTCTAGAATTATCAAACCTCTAGGTGTTTTCTAGCCAAGTACTCTAATGGATAGAAAAATTGTGTCTTACAAGTAAGCAATAGGCTCCTATTTACAGAGTTTAGAGACACACTTTGAATTTCAAATTCCACAAACCCCCATAGCTGTTACCAATGTTTAATTAGATGTTTATAGAATTAAAATGGAGATTTGAGAGTTACTTAGAATGTTAGAACCATTCAAATTGGAAAAAACTGAAAAAACCATTTTGGCTGTTAGCCACACTAGCTGCGGCCAGGAGTATCAGTGGTCGCGGCCACTAGTCTCTGTCCCCCAGGCTGCGGCCACTTGCCTTTTTCAACACATAATTTTGTGATGTTTTTCCAAACGGTTCCAAATCACTCCCAATTGATTTTATAACCCCAAAACACATTATTGTGGTTAAAATCATATCTTTAACAACCATTTCACTTATGGCTCTAAGAAATTCAACTCAAAATTGTTTAACAACAAATTTACACAATAATGGGCAATATTTGGAAGTTAGAAATTTGTAACACCAAATATGTTACATATTTGAATATTCACCTATATCCAAATATTGTAACTCTCTTTTATATGTTACAATATGTGGCACTCTTTGTCACATTTATTTAATCTAAAACATTATATTATAAAGTAATATAACAATAGTATTCATCCCACAAATTTTCAAGAAATTCTGAATAATTTACGGTGACGAAAAATACTTCAAAATAATTTGTTTCACTCCTGTATAAACACATGCTTCAAAACAACATATTTTTGTGTTTTCGGTATATAGATAGATTACAATTCAATTTTTTACATGACGATGTGCAATGTAGTTATTTAGAATCCCCCTAAATTTTTAGAATACAGTGTTGAAAATAAGAAATAGATTGTTTTGAAGCTTATTTTATACTCACATGAAACAAATTATTTTGAAGCTTGTTTTCGGTATCGTAAATTATTCAGATTTTTTTAAAAACTAGTGGAAGATCTTAAATAACTATATTGTACACCGTCATATAAAAAATAATTTATTATAATTTTTCCGTGTGCCAAAAGAGAGACACCGTACCGATGAGGGCGAAAGGCATACACCCACTATAGTCGTCTCCTATATAATACATGTAAATTATTTATATTTTATAATTTTATAAAATTGATAATATGACGATTAAGAGTATCTCCAATGGAACTCTATATTTATCTTCAAAACTACTTTTCCTTCATTTTTAACAAAAAATACATCTCCAACCAAGCTTCAGCTTCATCTTTATGATAAAAGAAAATATTATTTGCCTTCAATAATGACGACACTACTATTCATTTAAAGTAAAAATTAAATGTATAAATTAGCCTTGATAATTTTCTTTAAATACGAATATATCATCATATATAATATTATAACTTTTATTTATTTATTTTTGTTATTTTAATTATATTTAATTTATAAAATTTAAATTTATGTTATACTAATAACTAAAATAAAAAAAATAAACAACACAAAAATTAATAATAAAAATAAAAACACCAATAACATTATCAAATTCGCTCAAAAAAAATATATTATTAAGTTTAAAATTACTAAATTAAATCAACAACAATTAAAAAACCATTCTACCCTCTCCCCAAATTTCTCTTCAAGGCATCCCCAAGGGCAAATTGGTCAATTTGCCCAAAATTCCACTTAACCTCAATTAGCACCCTAAATTCCCAATCACTTCATTAATCCTCCAAATATTAATGCTCCCTCAATAGTGTTCCAATAATTCCCAACATACACAAAATTACTAAAATACCCTTTGGCTCGCCCCGAGCCGGGTGTAACTCCCTGTCGTGACTTTTCCGCTACAATGCTCAATAGGAACGAGTCATGCCGAATATTACAAATATATCAACATAATAATGTGATCTAAATCACATAGCTTATAAAATCCCAATTATACCCTCAATTGGTCAAAATTACGAAAATACCCATTTATAACGAAAACAGGCCCACGAGCATATTTAATACGCATAAACATGCATACGTAGTCATATCATAATATAACTCACATATTTCACATAATCACACACATATTCAATTAAATTGACATATAAATCTAATTATGCCCTCCCGACACACTAATCAATGCACTAAGCCTCAATAGGAATTTTGGGACGTTACAAAAATACATTTAAATATCAGTTACATAAATATCTTGTAATATTTCATGATATCACGTGAAATCCGGATCATTTTGTTTGAATGACTTGTCTATCGAGCAAGTCTCCCTTCAAGTAGCTTCATAAGGTGACTAAGCCTTCGACCAACATCCTTCCCTTCGAGTAGCAAGTTTCGTGGGTCCTCAATCCCATGAAGGTAGACAACTACCTTCATGCTGATGAAGTCTACTAGAGCAACTGACTCATATCGACTAGCTCTTGGGAGTTTCGATGTCGTTTACTACCACATGTCCTCTTGAAATGCCACGTTACCATGTCCAATTTTGGGATAAACATTTTCCCCACAAATTTATATTGGTGCATCCATCACTAGATAAACTTGCATGCTTTGACCAAGCTGGTGCTTTTTCAAATTCTGACACACTAAAAATCATAGTACCACTTTTACACAAAATAATGATGATAATTTTTTATAAATCAATCGACGGTTGTGGGTTTCAAGGCAATCTGACACTATTTTTTAGGCAACAATGATGGTACTTTTTAATGAAAAGTGCCAACGATTCATTTACCAAGGCAGCTGACGTCACATCATCCCCAAAAATTCATGATGAATTTTCTTTGATGACGTCAGCTGCTAGGATGTGGGCAGTGAGGCCATAAATAGCCCTTGCCTCTTCCCTTCATTTTTTACCTCCTTCAAATTCTTAAGCTTTCTTACTCTAAGAAACCTCTCTCATTGAAGCCTTGTTCTTCACTTTCCGGTTCTCGAACCCGATTTATATTCAGATTCTTCTTTAAAATAAATACCGCAGTAAGCTTCTGATCACATACTCGTATTTGTTTTGCTTTGTAGTTTCCTTCTCTGCATTTGTGATGATTTTGAACTTTTAGACTTTCTGTGTTCTTGGTGTTCTTGAGCGAACCGAGAGAAATTTATATTTTTTCTTGTAATAATCGTTGATTTTTTTTTTTTGAGAAAATATGTGTTTGGGAAGTAAGAAAATGAATGCTAGGCTTTGGGAATGCTTGATAATGCTTTGAGTGCTAGGAAAATCTAAAAAACCAAGGAGAATTTTGATTGGTGATTTCTGGAAAAATGGTGTGAATTTTCCCCCTGAAAGGAAAGTGAAAGTTTTGTGAAAAAACTCTTTAACTGCCTTTTGGATTCATCCTAAACCATGCTCGAATATACCATTGTGTTTATTGGAGTAGAACACACTACTTAGGCACACATACACTGGTCGAATAACTTGCTTCCCCTTTACCTGTCAACAGAGGTATGCATGCGATCATTGGGGAAATGATTATTCAATAGACCCATATTTACTCCAAATGCTGGTCGATGAAGTGGAACAGAATCAACCAGACATCGATCTCAACCGCGATATTTCTGAAACTCCTTCTCAATCTAGGGAGCAATCTCATCAGTATAAATTTCAATTTTTCCCCGACTAGGAATTTCGCCATAAGGTTGATGAATTACACCAAGGAATAAGGAAATTCCTTCCAAAATATTGAACCTATGTTATCCATCCTGACTCTGTTGATACACTCCCAGTCGGAATTCTGACCAGTGGGAGGGAAATGAGCAGGACTACATTTGTTGAAGAGGTTGTAATTATTGCTTTCTGTTTCCCAGATATGGCCAGAGTTAAATAAACGATGAGGCAATGAACAACAACGGATCCTCAGGTTGCAAGGGAAACGACTAACATGAATAATCGACAACAACAAAGGCTAAACGAGCAGCCTCCAGAGACTACACCAGCTGTGGAGGTGACTAACACCTTAAGGCTTTATGCATAGCTGAAGGCTGGCAAGAGGAAGAATGTGGCATGGCATGTTGACCCAGCCAGCAACCTTTTGAGTAATGCTCTTGAGGATTACTTTGAAAATGTGGCATCAGGGGGATTAATATAGTGACTCCTCGGGTCGACCAGTGTGCCAATCTGCATGGTGGAGGTTTTAGCGCCTAGTGGTGCTTCCATATCTACGCTGGTGCTACTTTCCCCCTTCACGACTATTTTAGAGACATAGCCAAGTATTTTGGCATTGCTCCCTTCCAAATCACACCTAATGGATATTTAATGATTTCAACATTATATATCCTGTATTATCTTCGCAAGTGGGATTCTCCCACTCCTCACAAGGTTCAGTACGTGTTCGACCTTAAGTCCAATCTAGGTCAACATGGTTCGACCACTGGGACATAAGCAAGGAAACATGTCAAGTGTTCTTGACCGACCCCAAATTTAGGAGCAATGTGGGGGCTTAGTTTAAAGAATACTTTCTAATGACCGACCCCAAATTTAGGAGCAATGTGGGGGCTTAGTTTAAAGAATACTTTCTAATGACCGACTTGGTCGCAAAAATATCTTCTTCCAACAAAGAGGTAACGAGACATTCCTCATGTTTCTTTTCTTTCATTTATCTTATATGTTAGTACTTAGCTTATTTTTCTTCACTTGTTTTAGGCCTATGGGAAAGGCCTTGTCCTACTTCAGGCATGGTCACTTGAGCAGCTACATTGGACAACCTTTCTCACAACGAGAAAAGTTGTAGGCAGCTGGTAAACAACGTAAACCTTAGGTTGGTTGGCCTGCTCGGGGTCACTAGACCAACAATGATTGTACTACTGAAAGTGCAACTGGTGGAAGAGCTGCTGAGCAGAAAGGCGGTGTAGGGATGGGGCAAACTAAGCAGCCGCAGGCGACCCCTACTCCAACGAGGAGAAGGCCTTTCTTACAATGAGATAAGTTGTAGGTAGCTGGTAAACAGAGCCAACCTTATGTTGGTTGGACTGCTTGAGGCCCACCACACCATTAATGGTGGCACTACCAAAAGTGCAACTGGTGGAAGAACCACTGAGCAGGGAGGCAGTGAGGAGATTGGGCAAACTAAGCAGCCTCAGGCAACCCCTACTTCCACAAGGAGGAGGACAATTGGGATAAGTATAAGGGAGCAAGAAAATGCTCCTTGACCTAGAGCTCCAACACCTCTTAAAGATAAAGGGAAGGGGAAGCAGGTACCGGAGGAGGATGAAGATCTCCTCAATATTGTACAGCCAGAATCCCGTGATCCGCAGGGGAAAGACCGAGTAAAGTTGTGCAATCCCACACCGCCTGGGGAAGGTCAAGTGTGATGATTTTAAGACTGTGTAGGTATGGGACTACATAGTTGAAGATGGCTTAAATGGATTGATGGGTACTACCTATATCAACAAGATGCATCTTCTTTTCGGTAGCCCATCACTTGAGAACTCCAAAGTTAAGCGTGCTTGACCTGGAGTAATCTCAAGATGGGTGACCTCCTAGGAAGTTTTCCCAGGAAGCGTGCGAGTGAGGACAAAGCACACTGGAAAGACTTGTGTTGGTTTGTAGGGCCAATCTTCATTTCAGAAAGCAGCCATAGTGACGTGGGGCGTTACAAATGTTATTGGAGCCTTGACCCAGCCGAAAGTGTGGCCGACGGGGACGACAGACTCCTAAGGGAGGGTGATTATGACAGCCAGAATCTCGTGATCCACAGGGGGAAAGACCGGGTAAAGCTGTGCAATCCCACACCGCCTGGGGAAGGTCTAGTGTGATGATTCTAAGATTGTGTAGGTATGGGACTACATAATTGAAGATGGCTTAAATTGATTGAGGGGTACTACCTATATCAACAAGATGCATCTTCTTTTTGATAGCCCATCACTTGATAACTCCAAAGTTAAGCGTGCTTGACCTGGAGTAATCTCAAGATGGGTGACCTCTTGGGAAGTTTTCCCAGGAAGCGTGCGAGTGAGGACAAAGCACACTGGAAAGACTTGTGTTGGTTTGTAGGGCCAGTCGTCATTCCACAAAGCATCCATAGTGACATGGGGAGTTACAAATATGTCCTTATTTTCTTCTGATGACAATGAAGACCTCCCATGTAATAATCAATGCCTTAATTCTTCTGTAGTTAAATGTAGAAAAAAACTTTTTGATTCACCCTACCTAAGCAATAGTGTAAATATGGATATTTTTTTTGGTCTAAGTAGGTTGCTCATTTATTCTTCATTCCTCATCAGGATTCTAACTTGTCTGCTTTTGATTACTGCTATTCAGATTCTGAAATTTTTGAGCTTTACGCTTCGAAATCTCCTTTTGTTTTGACCAGGAAAAGCAAAACCCCAACGGACATTGGGTAGAGCAGGGTCCAGCCCCTAACCAAGCAGCCTAGGTAGGATCCTCCTACTCCAGCGTCTTCGTCTTCACCCAGCCAAACTTTTCCATAATACATAAATTTTAGGAGGAGAGGATGAGATGCTTACCGAAAAAACCTTCGACATAAACGGACTTATGGCCTGGTCAATGGTGACCTCTTCAAAGGCTATAAAGGCTTCAGAAGAGGTGTTGAATTATGGTCAGAGAGTAGCTCAAGTCAATTGTCGAGGTGACTTGGGATCTGCTCGACAGGGGTGGAGCCTGGTTGGCTGGAGGAGTTTGTTCAGGAGGGGTCTGATCTGGTGTGGGCAAAACTGCTGGGGGCAGGAGGCTCCTGTCTAGCCTGCTTGGCCGGAGGCTGGTCCTTGCTCGATGTAGCACCAATTGTGGCTTTTATTTTGGTTGCCTTCTGAGTCGAGGCAGAAGGCGAGGATAAAGTGTATAGCTCGAAAATGCCATCTAGCGACCATAAGTGATTTGAATCGCTCATAATTATGTTTTTATAGTAACCCAGCAATTCCCTGTGAAAATACCATTTTTCCCTCATAAAAATAAGGTTTCGTGGGATGTACGGACTTAAGCGCCACGACTCAACAATCAGGTGCCCCTGCGATATGCCCAAAACTCCTAACCTCAGACTTCGACAGTGCCGCAACACTCTATCAAGGGGTCATGACTCCACTTCTCCCAAAAAATGCCCGTCTCTATTTGTCCTCGCGCTGCTGCTTCACTTCTTACACTGCAGCTTAAAGTGCTTTTTTCACAGAATTAAAAAAAATTCAATGTCAAATTGCATTTCATCATCTCATGAAATTCCTGAGGTTTCTTGACACAATATCTTTGACAAAATAGGCATATTTATCATCGTTTAAGCTCGCTTTTTTTCCAATTCCATGCCAAACCACATATTCGTCACTTAAGTCTGAAAACATAAACAAAAAAAGTGTAACACTGCACACAACAACATAAAAGACTAAAAACATACCCAAAAGATAGTCTAGAACAACACTAAAATAGACCTAACAAATTCCTCCAAACTTACCCTTTACTCGCCCTCGAGTAAAGAACACAAAAGACAAACACAAACCAACTAAAAACCTAAATAACTATCACAAATGAATCAAGCCGACAACAGCAATTCAAACCTCAATATATTATGAATAACATGCTTATATAATCATCAAGAAAAATCAACCTCTAATCCATAATTTCAATCAAAATATTTTTCAAATTTACTTAGGTCCAACAAAAATAAAAGCTATCATAATCATGACTAATAAATAAAATGCATTTGAATCAATTCATGCTCAATAAAATAATTTCATTACAATCAACCATTATCTCATAAACTTGTTATACTTACTAATCTCCACCAATGTACACAAGACATGCTCAAGAATCGTTAGGATTTTCAAAGCTTACAATTGAATGGCTTAGGTAAAGGTAGCTGAAAAAGTCATTTAGGCTCAAATATACCATAAGATCCCAAACCAAACAAACCAATCTTATAACAATCTTATAAACCCAAAAAAAAATCGCAAATTTCCCATTCTTTCTTGTTTTGAGAGAAAATTCACAAACATGATTTTTTTTCATTGTTTTCAAATGATACTACACTCCCCCAAACTTATTTCTTTGTATTTTCAATTAGAGTGTAGTTCATATTCAGTAATATTTTCTTTGTCTCTTTCTCTCTCAAAACTCTTTGTTCTAATAATGACACCAATTTCAAAAGATAAAACCATTCCCCTAATCACTTTTCATATGTTCATGGTATAAATCAAAGGGAAACAAAAATAACCAAGTTTTCAAATAGGCTCAAATTAAGTGTCAATCAACAAAAAGATTTAAATTAATCTCAAAATTTGGTAACTAAGGATTTTAATAAATCATGGTCGGCTTGAAAGGCTCAATCATTCAAAAGAATTTCCTAAATCACTTTTGTAAAGCCATACTAATCCATGACTATTACACCGTGTGTTTAAAATGGTTCTTAACTCGTTAAGCGAGTCATTTGGACTCAAAATTGTAATTCAGAATAAATATGGTTTAGGTATTAAAAATTTTGGTCAATGAAATTTAACCTTTCATTAAAATATTTGAGTATACACAAGGGATCCTAAAATTTTTAAATAAAACATAATTATAACAGAAGTTGCAAAAATAGCCGACCTAAGTGGCAAAGCTGGCCTATTATCCTAAGTTTCTCAGAATATATCTCGATCATGGTAGCCGAGCAGGCTAAGTATGTACACAATGGCCCTAGAGGCATCCAATTCATGGTTGGTCCAGCTTCCCCTTGCCCTTACCAGCACCACAAATCACCCGTGAGCCAAGACCCAACAACAAAACCCAATCTAATGTAACAAATATCCAAATAATCATTAATATCGAATGTATGCTTCATAGATCATAAAAATATTAAAATTTACTTTTCTAAAAGTGTAATGGCCCATGCCGAATAGGTGAATACCGCACCCCTATAGTGGCCATGCCATACGACCTACATTCTACATGTTTATTGCTGACTATGACCCCTTAGTCGATCGATCACAAACAATTGTAGACAATTACAAATAGTTACAAACAAAAAATTCAAGGCACGGTTATAACCGTGTTCAATAGTCAGGGTCGATGCCCTACTCTCGGTGCATGTGTTAGTTTTCTTACCTTGAGTCCTACGTAGAAGGTGAAATGACCTTGAATGCGATCCTTTTTCCGAGGCTTGCGGAAACCTTAGTCACAACATAAACAATAACTTTATCAGGAACTATATCTAACAATGTGCTCGAAGACTATGCCCTAGCTCTTGGGATCTCCAATTCCACCAAATCGGGTATAGGATTCGTCCCCCGAGCCTCCCGAGGCTATCTCCCAAAACCCTAGAAAAAATACCTTGAAACAACATTAGTGTCGCGGTGCCCCTCCTTAAGGGTTGCAGCTCCATAGAAGTTTGAAAGGCCTCTCTCAAAAATCTATACATTAACGTCGCGACGCCCTTCAAAAGGTCTTGGCACCACAGCAGTCAGAGAGCAAACCCACTCTCGAAGAAAAGCATACGCGCCGTGACGCTCATCTATAGGCGTCGCGACACCACTGCGACAAACTGATAACTCCATTTTAGTGCTATTTTAGGATATGCTTTTGTGGTAATCTTGAGTCTTTTTGTTTGTTTTGTGCAAGATTACGCTTGTGTCTATTTTGGTTGTAGCTCGGTGCTATGAATTATGAGCTAAACGCGAAAAGAAGAAAAAAAATGGTGGGAAAATGGAGCCTTTGGTGGTTGTTCGAGTTAAATTGGCATCAAGGTGGAGTTAGAAGAAGTTTTGATGAAGGAAGGACTTAAAATGGTCAAGTTTTGAAAAAATAGAATTAGAGTCGCAACATGGGCTTAAGGGCCGCGACTCTAGTGAGGTCAGAGGCTAACCAAGCCTGTCATGAATTAATGTCGCGGCATGCCCTTTAGGGTCTCGACATGACGAGTGAGCAAAGGAAAATTTGGGCATGCACACAGGCCATAGCATGGTCACCTAAGGGTTGCAGCGCTTGAAGATGGAGGCGCAAACCTCCTTGAGCATTTTGAAGACACGGATCGCGGCACGAATAGGCAAGGGCTGCGGCGCGCTTCCCCGAAGAGAAGAAATTACTATTTAGGTTTTAAAACATTGGAGATTAGGTTTTGAATGAGGTTTTTAATTATGAATTTTAGAGAGCTTTTGGCTGCTAAGACTTATTTATGCATTTTTCTTCTTCTTTAACAAATAAATTTACTAACTTATTAATTCCTCATGACTCCACTAAAGACTTGGAATTGCATTCTTGAATTCACAGAACACTCTATAAGAAATATACATACGTTATTTATCCATTGTTACAACCATAATTATCACTCAATCCTCTTAGACGGTCTACAATGAGATGTGACTAAAATACCGTTTTACCCCTTATTGCATTTTATCCTTAAAATTAATATTAATTACTGAAATGAGATCTCTATCATTTAGCACCTCAAACCAAACTAAAAGGAAAACATCATTTTAATTCTTCAAAACAAGCTATAGATATTCATATCTATGATTAACACCCCACTCAATTATACTACCAAATTCCCAAGATGTAAGTATGGGCTAGTTCGTAAGGTATGCTGGTAACGAACAAGTAAAAGAACTCAAATAATACAATCAGTTAGAATACTAACCACTCAGAATTGAGATTGAATTGACCTATGATCAACTATATGATATGACTAGAATAGATAATAACAGTATGTTTACTTATCCTATCTACTGTCAATATCGGTCTTGTCCGATGTAACAAATACATCCAATCTTATCTACTTTGCTAATGTTCTGGAAAGAACATAACACTACAATGTGTAAGTAGATCATATCGTAGATTGGTAAGTTAGTGTAAATCTTGTGCACTGACTAATCTTGGGACTAACTTATTTTGAACATATAATCATATTTATATTCCACTGTGATTACGTCACTATAAATACAATTAACTATATGCTCGGGGTTTAATAGAAGTTTATATTAAACAAATAATCATGAAAATAAAGCATGTGAGCAGAGTATTGATCAAGTCAAAAAATGATTTCTATTCTTTTATTGATAATAAATGAGATTACAAAGAAATTTGGTTTTAATTAGGGCATAAAACCCTAACACAAAGATCATTCTCCTCGGATAGAGGGAGGACATCGACATCTCTCTTGGGCCATGTCCCGAGAGCTACGAACGTCTTCCCAAGGTTATACCCCAAGGATGCGTGGCAATCCACAGGTTTCCTTGCCATCAGTTATATTTCAGGTCGAGGACTTAGTCCTCGGGATCTAAAGGATAAGCCAGGTGTCATCCAATGCGGGTTAGCTGCCTCTGAGGAAGACCTGACAACCTTTTTTGGGCGATCCACCTATAGTGTTGCCGATGGTAAGACTCAACAATTCAACCTCCCACTACGCCGCCTGACACAGAAATACATACCGCATGCCATGATAGCACCAAGGGCATGTTCCCCATAAAGTGGTTATCTTTCTGCAGTGGGCCTCACCGATTTCGCTTGGGCCGTGGTCCCTGTTCAATGTAGCCCAATGCATTAAATTGATGTTAATCCCCCAATAACAGGAAGAATGGATATTAATGACAAATGATTAGTATTAATTACCTCGGCCTCTGTCATTAGAGCTGGGAGTCTCCTTGAAAAGGGTTAGGGTTCTTAGAGAGAAAAATACATTGTACTCAGAGCAACCTAAACACTGTCTGGGAATACTCCATTGAAGCTTGCCCTCGCAAGCTTCCAAACCTTTTAATACCAGAGACTCATGGACTAGGGTTCTTTTACAACCTGAACCACGTAAAAAAATTTGTTTTCTATTCACTTATTCTTTAATCTCTCTTTTTAGGGTTGATTGCGAAAAAGGCAGTCAACATTTTGGTGCTTTCATTGAGAGATTGAAGAAAGCATTTGAAACACTCACAACCATGGTAACTACACGAAGAAATGTTACAGATGACGTGCTCCCTCCTACCGGAGTTGAAGGAGGAGAAACCAGTAGGCAACCACCTTAAGACATGCCTGGGATGATGGAGGACTACGACGAATACGTCGAATATGACGGCGAGGATAATGGTGTCGACCAAGGGTGTTATGAGGAAGAATACCCTCAGCCCATGGATGCAAAAGAGACACCGGAGGTGGTGGTGCTCCGTGAGCAGGTGGCCACCCAACAACAAAAGATTGATCCTCAAGAGGGTAACATCGCCGCCCTTCAGAAGATGGTACTTTCCATGAAGGCCACTCATGCAACCCAGGGGTTGCGAGTGGACCCCAATGACAACATACCAGCTAGGCATCAAACTGGCATGCCACCTGCGCACCCCACTGGAGCTCCACCTTTCAATGCGGCTGTGGTGCCTCTCGAGCACTCAGCCGCAAAGGCATGAGATACGCCAGCTGAGGTGCCCGTCGGGCATCCCGGTAGGAGTTGGAGCTCCGAGGCCACCACAGGACCGTGGTAAGGGAAAGGCTGACGATAATCCTGCTCCAAAGCAGAAGAGGGCTCATCAAGAGCCCGAAGGCAACCCAGTTCCTCAGCAGGCTGGCAAAGATAACGACACAGGGGCCGAGGACATTGCTAGGTGGCGTCCGTGGGGCTTGGGGCGTTTCGCCGCAACGCGCCCATACAGATCGCGCAAGGCATGGAGTTGGTGTCCCCTTGGGACCTAAATATCCCTATAGGAATAACAGTCCAGGGACTCGCTCGAGGAATGCCCCACAAAAGCAAGAACGTGGCATCAGTATCTCGATTGATGGAGAAACCGAAGTGGCTTGTCTAGAGGATAATGGTGCGTTTCGGGGACTGGTCGACCTGTGAGACAACCTCAATGTCTGGAGCTATGATAAAGTGGGAAGATGTGAGCCTGTTGGGAGAGGCCCGTCAGATCTCTGAGATAATCTCAACGCTCAGGGAAGAGATAACTCGGCTCAAAGCGTCAACTGGGATCGTGACCCTCTCCGTGCAGAGTTGGAAGGTCTGAAGCGGATAATGCTTAGGATGGCCATGCGGCAAGGCCATGAGTCTGACTCGGCGGATGAAGAAGTGGAATCATGTGCACCTCATCTTGTTGAGGCCCCGCTACCAATAGGCTTCAAAATGTCATCCATACCATCCTATGATGGTGGTTGGGATCCCACGGCCCACATGTCTAAGTTCAATAGGTTAATGTCGATGCATCGTGTCTCCGATGATGCTAAGTGTTATGTGTTCCCACTTACCCTTACGAGGCCAGCGGATGAATGGTTTAAAAAGCTCCGACCAGGGTCCATTCAGTCATGACACTAGTTATCATTTGCCTTCCGAAGACAAGTCATAGGAGTTCACACTACTACAAATATAGGCTTTCTCTACGGTTTTTTTTCAACAATAAATAAAAAGCGCAGAGAAAAGGTTTGAAAGAGTCGAAAAAATTATATTTAATGTCTGCGCCCTATTTTATTGCGGTTTAAAAAAAACGCAGTGAAAAGTTTGAAGTGGGTCACTTTTCTCTGAGGTTTTGGGTATAGAACTGCGGAGAAAAGCCTTCCCTCCTCCTACATCAACCCGAGACCCTACTCTTCCCTCTCATATTGCATTTTTCATTTTCACAGAGAGGCACACGTCGCTCCATCATTGTCCCCAGCCACGGGTAAACCCCATTTTGTCCATTTTTTTTCTTTCATTTTCTTGCATATTAAAGCTTGAAATCATGTAAATATACTTAATCTTGATTTATTTTGAAGTTTTAGGGTAAAAATGAAGAAATATTGAGTGGGTTTAATGGGGGTTTCAATGTATGTTTATATGGTTATTTTCAAAGTTTTTTCTAACATTTTTTAAAGTTTATATAGGATTAGAAGACATTTTCATTGTTTAAAACATGTATTGATCACTAAAACTTGATTTTTTTAATGTATATTTTGGTTTTAGGGTATATTTTGTATTATTTTATTTATAATAATGTTGTTTACATAATTTTTTATATTAAAATATTATTGCTTACATAATTTTGTATATTATTTAGGTAATGGTTTTTTTAAAGCATATTTTTGTTAATTATATTATTTTAGGATCAATTCAATTACCATATATTTACTAATGTTTAAATTTTTATTGTAGGAAATATTTGTTTGAGTGTGAGGTGTGTTGAAATTGTTGAAGATTAATTTTGAAGGTGAGTAATAATTACTACTTAATTTTTTTTTTTTTTATATTTACAAACTATTGTTAGAGGAGTTTGAATATATTAGATATTCATCCGTAGTGAAGTAGGTTCTGAGATAAAATTGTGTGTTGCGGAGATAATAGAAGGTTGATAACATGTGTGTCTTAGTGAAGTAGTTTTTGCGAATTATATGTGTGCTGCGGTGACTTATGGTTGAGAACATGCATGTTGTTTGTTAAATGTTTTGTTTCATGTGAATTTATAGGTAGATAACTTGGGATATGCTATAAATACAAAGGATACTCTGCCCAATTTTTTTTATGATATTAATTGAACATGTTTTATAAGTTAATATATGTAATAATTATGTTTTTGTTTATGTTGAAATTGTAAATACATATGAATTTTGGATATGTTATTGAAATAAATGAAACTCTGCCCATTTCATTTTATAATTTATTTATTGAACATAATTTTTTCAATTACAATATTAATTTTCTTTTCATTATCGACTTAAGAATTAGGTGGATATTATCATTATGGATAAGTCATAGATTCTTGAGAATAGAGAAACACAACAATTTTAAGACAGATTCAACCAATTTTTAGACTTTTGCCAAACACGATCCGGAAAGAATTCATTGTCCATGTATAGATTGTGGTAATGGATCAAAAGGAAATATTACCATGATATAAAATTATGTATTTTGTTGGGGATTTGATACAAGTTATCGTACATGGTATTGGCATGGGGAATCATTGAAAAATAATAATCCATATCCATTCGGGAGGCGAGGGATTGATGATTTGGGTTATAGTGATTTTGACGATCATCCTATGGAATTGCTCGATGAAACACAAGAAGAGTTTGTTGATGATCCTTCAAAATTCGATAAATTGGTTAGAGATGCAGATAAACCATTATTCAATGATTGTCTGAAACAAAGATTACCAACGATGGTAAAATTTTACAACATAAAAGTAGAAAATGGAGTTATCGATAAATGTTTTAGTCAATTTTTAGCTGCTTTTAAAGAGATTTTGCCATCAGATAATTGCTTCCCTGAGTCTACGTATGAAGTGAAGAAAACTTTAAATTGCATAAGCTTGAAGTATGAGAAGATCCATGCATGTCCGAACGATTGTGTGTTATATCGATCAATGGTCCATCGTTTTATCAGTTCCCGAGCGGAAGTTCTCAAAAAAAGAAGATTACGATGAAGATTATGATTTATATCATGACTGTTTCATTGTTGGACAACCGATACATGAACAATTTGAGAATATTCAGGATAATGATAATGATAGCGATACCGATGATCGTGATTATCTTAGAAACGACATCGAAGAAGGAATATGGGTCGATTGTGAATCGACCAAAAATAAAATAAGAAAACATGTTTAGTAAGTTATATAATTCATTAATACTTGCGATTATTTATTTGTATAATGCATTTACACTTCTGATTATTTATTTGTATAATGCATTAACACTAGTGATTATTAATTTGTGTGTTGCAGATGGCGGATAAAAGAGATGACAAAGAGAAACATCAGGGTCATGGTAAAACAAGAATGAGTTACATGACCCAACAAAAAGCCAAAGGAATCAAGAAAAATCTTGAATGGAACGATTTGGGACAACCAATAGGTGATGTGTATACAAACATGATATCATATCTTGGATCTAGAGGTGATTGGAGGAAGGTCCCACAAGATTTGAAAGACGGTCTATGGGAGGATATCATTGTAAGAAATTATCATTCCGATATTTATTTTTTTCTGTGTGATATTCAAATTTAATAATTACTTTTCTTAATTATATTCTCAAGGTGGTCACAACATTCCTCAAACCTTCAAACGTGAGATTTTGAAAAAAACTGGTCAAATAATGAGAGATTTTAAAAGTGAACTCACTACCGAGTACATCAATCCTTTGGCTGAAATGGGTATGATGGAAGAACTCAAATTTCCCCCGAAGAAGGATAGTAATATAGTTGACGAGAGAGAATGGTTAAAATTTGTATCTAGTCGTCTAAGTCCAAAGTTTCAAAAAGTGCATCAAGAACAAAAAGCACGTGCATTACTAATGAAGTCTTACAAGAAGAAGCTGAGATCCCTATTCCCTTTGGTAACATACGATATGTTGGGGACGCACGAGACACATTCCTGCCTTGGCCAAAAAATTTAATTGTGACTTGTCAGGTATAAAATTATTTGCTTAGATATTTAAATTCTATTTTTAAATTGGTACACTATATTGATATGTTAAATGCTATTATGTAGGACCCATCTTCATCTAAGCACAAATCCCTATCACCAAGCCCACATTTATCATTAGTTGGATCTCACGTACTCATACCCACTGAAATAACTCAACCAGAACCTTCAAATTGGTTAACAGATAACCAATGGGACAAAATTGATATGAGTCTAAAATTTATAGTGAAGGAGTATTATTCCATTAAAGGAATAGATGGGGTTGTACAAGTTCCTGTTAATCCGGAGTTTAAAGGAGAACGCAAGGCTATCTTCATCACTTGATGTTTATCAAGCAGCCTCCATGGATAATATTGGATCCTCAGCTATGCTGTTTGGTATGATGTATGTATTAATTCAAATTGAACTCAATGCATTATGTCATTACAAACTATTGGAGGAGTTTGAATATATTAGATATTCATCCCTAGTGAAGTAAGTTCTGAGATGAAATTGTGTGCTGCGGAGATAACAGAAGGTTGAGAACATGTGTGTCTTAGTGAAGTAGGTTCTGCGAATTTTGTGTGCTGCAGTGGCCTATGGTTGAGAACATGCATGTTGTTTGTTGTATGTTTTGTTTGAATTGAATTTATAGGTACTAATAATTTTGGATATGCTATGGAAACAGAGGAAACTCTGCCCAATTTTTTTGACGATATTAATTTATTAATTGAAAATGTAATATGAATGATTGATTCTTTAGATGCATTTGGGAAAGCATGCACCCAAATTCACGAAAATTATACAATTTTTTTGACACTGAACATCTTTCTATTGGCAATGATGAAAGTAAAAATTATACGGTGGATCTTATAGCCAAATGGATGATGACTATGGATAGACGAGGCCAAATATATTTCATTACTTCGATTGTTGAGTAAGAACGAACTACTTAAATATTATCACTACTATGGTTGAATTATAATTTTATAATAATCATAATTTATTATTGTTTTAGTCGACATTGGATGTTAGTGCTCGTGATGATGCGGGGGACGACCATAATTTTGGACCCTTTAAAAAATCATAAATCTCCACCAATAATTAAGGAGGTCATGGAAAAGTAAGTTCTTCAATTGTAATGTATGCATTGTTAATTTTTAAAAGTTGAGAGTATAATATGTATTTAATTAATTTTAATTTTTGTAGAGCATACGCACAATGTTTGGAAAATGAATACATCGACACATTTACAAAATTGCTGAGAGGTTCTTGTCCAAAACAACCTGAAAGTTATGAATGTGGTTATTATGTACTAAGATACATTTATGATCTTGTAAATACACCGAATCCGACAGAAGTTATCAAGAAGAAAGTATGTTATATTTTAAACTCTTTTTTGCTTAAGAAAAACTAGATATATTATTTAATTATCTAATCTATATTAACTTTTCAATTTTGCAGTGGTTTGACAAAAAGGAATACAATGTCAAAGAGGATCTACTACCAGTACAAAGTGATTGGTTAGCAAGATTAATGTCATTTATTTATGAAATCTAAGTTTTCATATGTATGTAAGATTAAAGTGCTAACTTATATTGGTTAGAAAGATTAAAGTCGTTGATTCA
This sequence comes from Humulus lupulus, assembly GCF_963169125.1. Taxonomy (NCBI): domain Eukaryota; kingdom Viridiplantae; phylum Streptophyta; class Magnoliopsida; order Rosales; family Cannabaceae; genus Humulus; species Humulus lupulus. The sequence goes on from NC_084797.1 coordinate 27,983,982, forward strand.
TTACTAGCCAGTTATTTTGTATTAGTTATGAAATGTATATATAACAATTTAACAAATTACGTTATAATATTGAAAATAATTATAATCAAAATTGAAAAATAATTTTTTTATTAAAAAGGCTAGGTTATAATTATAAAAAAATATATATATAATCAGAATTCAAAATAATTATATAATCAAAATTGATTTTTTTTTTATGAAAAGCCACTTTTCAATACGGTTGTGATAAGCCAACTGCGGAGAAAAGTGTGGCTTTTCTCCGCGATTCGCGTACCACTTTTCTCTGCGGTCAAATACACTGTGCTTTTCAATACTCTCGAAAACTGCAGTGTATTAAGTAAAAAAACCGCAAAGAAAAGCCTTTTTTGTAGTAGTGTCAAAAGGTAAGCTTTGAGGTCAATGCTTTAGCCAACATAAAGCAAAGGCCCTTCAAGACCCTCAAGGACTACATCAAGCTCTTCAAAGAAGAAACGGCAAGAAACAAGAGGATCGATGATGGCCAGTAGTTGATGGCGTTACAGACAGGCATCCGCACTAGGTCCCTACTTTGGGATGATCTCCAACGAAGGGGATGTCGGCGTCTCAAAGTCTTCATTCGTCGAGCACAAGAATACATCAGCTGAGAGGACGCCCAAATCGGGGCATTCGGAGCATCTGCCCTCATCCCCACATTGGCTGCACCTGACCTCGTGGCCTCGGGGATCCAATATTCCCCCTATGTTCCCATCCAACAGGGATCAGGAGGATTCCAACCCAGGTAGAGCGCCACCCATTCCGGTTACAGCGTCATGTATGCTCCTAAATTTGGAATGACTCCGACAGGGTTCAGGGCAACGCCCACTAGATACAGAGTTTTTAAGCCTGCATTCAATGCTGGAGTTGTTTCCTCTTCCCAGCCTACTGAATCCAGTAGAGCTCCCAACGGCACAAGGGGCAAAGGGAAGGGTAAGAGCCGCAAACCCAGAGGAAGCGGAACCACAGAACTCGAGCAGGGAGTCACATCAGGCGAGAAGTACGTCTTGCAGTATTTGAAGTACATTGACTTGGTAGACTCCCGAGAGAACATCTTCGTGGCCACAACACATCACATTCATTACAAGAAGCTGCATCCCATCCGAAGAGACATGGATAGGCGGGACCCTGGCAAATTTTGTCGTTCCCACAACGAAATAGGGCACCACACCAATGAGTGCCGCCAACTCAATGATGAGATTGAGAATCTCATCAAGTTGGGACACCTCCATTAATATACTAAGGGAGGAGCGCGTTCGACACAGCCTCTCGTGGCAGGAGCGGTGGTACCACCTGTTACACCACAGGCCCCAGCGGCAGCTCCAGAACCCCCCAACATCCAGCGGCCCAAGGACCTCCTCTAGTGAACGAGAGGGTAGGAACCATCTCAAGAGGGCCTTGGGGGGAATTCTCGAGGCTCGCAGAGCAGGTATACATGGGCTTTGAATCATGATGATGAGGTCATGGCTTTGGCTCAGCTGCCTACCCAAATGCCACGAATGACTGACCAAGTCATAACATTCATCGAAGATGATGCTCGAAGAGTGCATTTCCCACATCACGACCCGTTGGTGATTGAGAGCCAAATCTCCAACAAAATGGTGGCACAGATTCTAGTAGACAACAGTAGTTCGATGAATATCATGTTTAAGTCAGCCATAGATAAGATAGGGCTGACTACGGCAGACTTGTCCCCATGCTCCTCGACACTCTATGGATTCTCAAGAGAAGCCCTCATCTCGATGTGGCAAATAAGGCTCCTTGTGACGCTTAGAGAGGTACCTTACCCAGCCTTCAAATACTGCACCTTTGTGGTGGTGGACCATTGCACGGCGTACAACACCATTTTGGGACGACCTGCACTGGTAGAGTTTGGGGCCGCCACCTCCATCCGTCATCTATGCATGAAGTTCCCCACGGATGCAGGTATCGGCATAGTCCGTGCTGACCAGAAAGAGGCGAGAATGAGCTAAAATGTCTCCCTCAAGGCTCTAGTGATGATGGTAAGGAAGGAAGGTCCCGAGAAGTTCAAGGCCTCAGAGGTACAAGTTGTCCAAGAGTCGAGGCCCGACGAGTTAGACCCAAGGGTTCAAGAGGAGAGTTCCATTGAACCAATAGAGGAGGTAGAGGAGATAGTTCTTGGTACCTCCACCCCCGGCATGAAAGTAAAAGTTGGGGGAAGCTTGAAATTGGAAGTCCGTGAGGCATTAGTGGGCTTCCTCCGAGGAAACCAAAATGTGTAAGCGTGGTCACATTCTGAGATGATTGGTATTAATTCGAATATCATATGCCATGCTCTGAATGTCCATCCTAGCTTTTCTCCCATCCAGCAGAAGCAACGGACGTTTGATCAAACTCAAAAAGAGGCCCTCAAGGATGAAGTGGACAAGCTCATCTCCAATGGGTTTTTCCGAGAAACCCAATACCCCAGGTGGCTATCCTAACATGTCCTCGTGCCAAGTCGAATGGCACTTGGAGGACATGCATCGATTTCTCGAACCTTAACAAGGCCTGTCCGAAGGACTACTTTCCGCTCCCCAAGATACACCAGTGGTCGATGCCACCTCTGGTTATGAGTTGTTGTTGTTCGTGGACATATACTCGGGATATAACCAGATATCCATGCACGTCGCTGATCAGGAGCACACTAGCTTTCGAACTAACAAGGGTGTCTATTTTACATTGTGATTCCTTTCGGGTTGAAAAAATGTTGGTGCCACCTACCAAAGACTGGTTAACAAGATGTTCAAAAACCAATTGGGTTGAAACATGGAGGTTTATGTGGATGATATGTTGTACAAGTCTAGGACCGCCCCAGACCACGTGGGCAACCTGACTGAAGTCTTCGCGGTGCTACGTCGATTCGGGATGAAGCTCAACCCCCAAAAGTGCACATTTGGGGTTGCCTCCGGCAAGTTCATAGGTTTCATCATAAGTGCTAGGGGGATTGAGGCGAACCCCAAGAAGATCAAGGCTCTAATCGAAATTCCATCTCCCCGAAAACAAAAAGATGTTCAAAGTCTAAAAAGAAGGATCGTAGCTTTGAGTCGTTTTGTCTCCAAGGAAACGAACAAGTACGTCCCTTTCTTCAATGTTCTCTGAGGGAGTCAGAGGTTTGAATGGACAAGAGAGTGCGAACAGGCATTCCAACAGCTCAAGGCGCACATGGAAAACCCTCCAATCATATCCAAGCCAGTAAACGGAGAACCTCTCCAACTCTACATGGTTGTTTCGGAAGATGCCATCAGTGTCGCGTTGGTAAGGGAAGAAAACCATGTTCAGCACCTTATCTATTATGTCAGCAAAAGACTCCTTGGGGCAGAGTCTAGGTACCCCCTAATGGAGAAGTTAACCTTTTGCTTAATGGTTGCCTCTCGGAAGCTAAGACCCTACTTCCAAGAGCATCCGATTAAGGTCCTCACAAACCATCCTCTCAGATAAGTCCTTTAGAAGCCTGAGTCATCGGGAAGGCTCTTGAAATGTTCAGTGGAGCTGATTCAGTTTGACATCACCTATCATCTGAGGACTACCATTAAAGGTCAAGCAATCGCCGATTTCATTACCGAGTGCACCGGGAATCAGGAGAGGACCGACTGCACCCCAGTGGTCGAAGCAGTGTGGAAGTTGTTCGTGGATGGGTCTTCGAACGAAAATGGCACCAGGGCAGGACTTATTTTGGTTTCCCCTAAGGGGAATAGGGTGCATAGTGCCCTTCGCTATGGGTTTAACACCTCTAATAATGAAGTGGAATACGAAGCCTTAATCGCTAGGCTCCGCGTGGCACTGGAGCTCAAGACCGAAAGACTCAAAATATTTAGTGATTCTCAACTCATGGTGAACCAAGTTCTCAGAGAGTACCAGGCCCGGGGAACAAAGATGGTAGCGTACTTGGCAAGGGTTCAAGAAATGCTACATAACTTCTAAAGATTCACTATTCAGCAAGTACCGTGGGAGCAAAATTCCAATGTAGACGCCTTGGCTAAACTGACCATGACCAAAGATGTTGAATTAATCAATGTGGTCCCCATTGAATACTTGGAGTCTCCGAGTATCCTGACTCCAGCCAAGGTGGAGTCAGTACAACCCCAAGATGGGTGGATGGAGCCAACAGTTAAATACCTCATCTCTGGAGAGTTGCCCCAAGATAAGAAGGCAGCTCAGAAGTTGATGTACCAAGTACTGAGGTACATAATCATGGATAGTAGGCTTTACTGGCGAGGTTATTCTTTGCCCTTGCTTCAGTGTGTGCCCAAGCAAGAAGCTAGTTTAATACTATGAGAGGTACACGAAGGTTTTTGCGAAGATCACGCTGGGGGGTAGAGCGTCTCCAAGAAGATCTTAAGACAAGGATATTTTTGGCCCACCATGAATGGAGAAGCGATGGATTATGTCAATAAATGCGACAAATGCCAATGCTTCGCCAATATCCTCTAAGCGCCTCCAAATGAGCTTACACAGATGACCAGCCCATGGCTTTTTGTTGTCTGGGGCATCGACATTATCGAGTCCCTGCCTACAGGGATCGAAGGGGTGAAATATGCCATAGTGTCCATCGACTACTTCATGAAGTGGGTTGAGGCCGAGCCACTCGCTACAATCACCTCCAAAAAGGCTTTGGATTTCGTCATTAAAAACATCGTTTGTCGGTATGGGCTTTTGAGGAAGATAGTCTCCAACAATGGATTGCAGTTTGACAGTGAAGTGGTCATGGACTTCTATCAACAACATGGTGTCATCAAGAGATTCTCTTCCGTGGCCCATCCGCAAGCCAATGGCCAAGTGGTTACAGTTAACAAAACACTCAAGTCCACTTTGAAGAAAAGGATGGAGCAGGAAAAAAGAGCATGGCCCGAGGAGCTGCCTAGGGCACTGTGGAGCTATCGCACCACTGCCCGGACCTCCACTGGCCATTTTCTCTTCTCGATGGCCTAAGGGTATGAGGCTATGCTCCCAGTTGAAGCAGAAATCTCCACACACTGACGGGATACGTATGATCTGACCATGAACGATGCTTTACTTCGGGAGTCCCTGGACCTCGTGGAGGAGCTACGCGAAGCTTCTCAGCTGCGAGTAGCGTCCTACCAGCAGAAGGTGGTCATATATTTTAACTCCAAAGTGAAAGATAGGAAATTTGGGATCAGGGATCTAGTGTTGCGAAGAGTTTTCTTATCCACTCGAGACCCCGGTGCAGGAGTAATGGGACCCAACTGGGGGTCCCATACAAAGTGGAGAGTGTTGTATGTTCTGGAACATACAAATTGACTTAGTGGGGCGGTGATTCCTCACGCCTGGAATGCCAAGAATCTTCGTCGATATTACCAGTAATATGATCAGTAAACATTTTCTATTTCTGTAATACCCCCTGTAGCCTTCGAGCACATGTAATGGAAACCGTGTATATTAAGCGCGGTAAGAAATTTATTTTTGTTTTGCATATGTTCTTTGGTTTCCTTTATGTTCTATTAATGTTGTGTAAGAGCACCCGCTTGCCTGGACAAGTGACCGCATACTAGTCTCTGATCACTTGGGGGCATGGAGTTAGGGCAGCACTACGCCTCACAAAGAAAATCCTAGGAAACTAGTTAAGTCTAACCTAGAAGGCAGGTTGTTCCTGGAAGAACTAAGCATAGCATCTAGGAGCTAGATAACCCAAGTAGCGCGAGAATAGACTATTGTCACCTCCCGTGGACCGGGTCCGAGGAGCTCTAACCAAGTCTCTTGGTCTCAAGATGTGAATGGAAGGCCAAGTACCATATACTTGGCCTCGGGAAATTCGTGACATGGGAACTTGGCTAGTCGACGAGAAAATCGCCCCTAATGTCACTATCCCATATCCAGAAAACCCAGTATAACACAGACTTAAGAATTTAGGTTACCTCCCGAGGGCAGCGTGTGCCCAGAGAGTAATAACCAAATCCTTATATGTGCAATACGGATGGATACCTAGGCAGCCTACGCCTGGGCACCTCGTTAACATCACCTCTTGAGGGGTGTGAGATTGTGTGGAAGTGAAGATATGTGCACTTGGAGAGCAGTGTCGAAACCCCCGGCCAACCTCCCGAGTAGTGCATACTCGGGGGGTAGGCGACTTCACATGATAGGACCCCTGAAAGCCTGGATCTTTGGATTGCAAGGGCATAGGACGCCGAGTGAGGACCAACGGTAAATTTCGCGTCAAATTCACTTCTAGGACTATGAGCCTACAAGGGACCAACTATATAAAATAGTTTAAGTTCTTGTTCTCATGAAATTCGTGTTACGTTGAATTTACAGAACCAACTGTATAAAACGGATTGAATTCTTGTTCGTGTGACATTCATGTTACGTTGAATTTACAGAACCAACTGGTTAAAACAGTTTGAGTTATTGTTCTCATAACATTTGTGTTACGTTGAATTTATAGAACCAACTGGTTAAAATGGTTTGAGTTCTTGTTTTCGTGACATTCGTGTTGTGTTGAAGTTATAGAACCAGCTGGTTAAAACGTTTGGAGTTCTTATTCTTGTGATCATTAAGTTACGTTGAATTTATAGAACCAAGTGTCTAAGATGGTCTGAGTGCTTATTATCGTGATCAATAAGTTACATTGAATTCAGAGAACCAAATCAAGTGAAAGTAAGGAAAGATGCATAGTTAAATAAGAAAATAAGTACAAGTGTGCTCGGGGGCTCGAGCATTGAGTGTTTATACCCCTAAAAATTATGGCATGCAGGCCTGTTCTGCTTAAGGAATTACTTAGGGCCTTTGCCTGATGGCACCTCTGTCACCAGCTCAACCACTGGGTTGTCCTCGAGAATCCGGCACGCTGCCGAGGCCTCTCTCTCTTGAGCCACGCGGGCAATGTCCGCCTCGAGACACGCCTCGAGTTTGGTCCTCATTTCAGGATCCTCAGTGAAAGAGAGGTCCATGTCCTTGTTGCTCTGCCATGCAATAAAGAGCATGTCCTCAACCATCAAGTCGAGGTCTTTGGCCAATTCCCCGTTGATTTTTTCTAGCTCACCGACACAGGTTTCAAATTCCACTCAGCTCAACCGGAACTCCTCGCGGACTCAGGCCAGTTCCTCCTCCATGGTCCGTGTCCGGACTGCAGCATTTTCCAATAACTTAGCGGATGTTTCCTCCAATGCGGACCGCTTTGACCTCTCTGTGACCAGTTGATCCTCCACCTCTCGGACGTGACCCCTAATGTCCTCCACCTCATTCTGAAGCCACAAATGTTCCTCTGGAGGAATTGCAGTCTCTTGGATTTGAGCAAGCTCCACCTGGAAGCGAGCCACCTCCTCCCGAGTCTTCTTCAGCTCAAGGGACCGCGTCAGCACCAGGTCCCTAAGTCGTTGATTTAAGGCAGTAGCCTGTAAATTCAGGATGATGAATCAACCAAAAACACAAGATATTCATTGAACTTAAACAGAAATCAAGACTTACCCTAGTAGCAGCGTGACAGTTGGTTGCCACCAGCACCACCTCGTTGTCACCACCGCAACGGGCGAAACTGCATGCAGTCATCTCGCACAAGGAGGTCGTTAATCCTTGTAGGAGTTCCATGCCGAGTGGTGTGGACCTTTCTCCTATTCTCTCCACGAGTAGAGGTTCAAGTTCTTCGCAGCAAGGAGCAGAGACAGGTTCCTTTGGCCAGTCCTCACGTAGAAACTCGGTCAGCAGTCTAACACTCTCGTTGCCTTCATCGATGCGAGCATTGTAGTATTCAGTGAGGACTGCTGACCAAGATGCATGCATTGTACCTCATTTCCTTCATCAATGTGAGCATTGTAGAGGTACGAAGCTAGGAGGGTGCCTTTTTCTCTTCAGGTTGTGGAGGAACGCGTCGATGAGATCCTGGTAATCTTGGTACTCTTCCGCAGTCCAGCAACGCTCCGAAACTTGGCCGCGTTCGAGAAGGGAGGGAGAAAACAAGATATGGTCAGGACTAGTTCCCTCCCCTATGCACCTAGCATAGTGAAGAATGATCAGAGATTAACATTGATGCACAGAAGATGATTCGATCCTCGCTTCTAGCTTTGCCTGAAGCTCCTCGTCTTCTTTCGCCTCCGCGATGGCTTTGACAGCAAGAACACTCTCTGTGCGCTCCTCACAAAGACTCTACTGGTATTGTTGGAGCAACTTGGCCTCCATGAAATCCATGTGTAGCTTTGCTTCCATCCTAGATCTATTCAAGTTCTGAAATTGGGTAAGGACCACCGGATTTACACTATGCCCCGCCTGCAGCAACCTACACTATCAAAGACGAGCATCGGTGACGAGACGGGGGAGCTCTAGCTCCTCATTAGGGAGAGAGCCTATCACCCTAAGCCTCTCGTCAAAGGAATCAATTAATGAGGTATGGCGGTACAGACCTGATTAGGACAATATGTACAGAGATCAGTTATGAGCTAGAGGCCATCGGGCTAACTTACGCGAGTTCGATACTTATTGACAGTGGTGAAGTCCAGGAGTAAGGCGGGATTAGTCCTCATTGGGAAACCATTCGCCAAAAATAATTGATCTTTATAAGCCCGAGCGTGGTTCTCATTGCCGCACAGAGCTTTATAGCCTTTCCCCAGACTCCTATGTTTCATCAGGGTGTAATATCCCCTTTTCTCCCCCTTCTCCGAGCATTGCCGAAAACTGTAGATATGCAATATTTCAACGGGGGACGGAGTAGGCCAGTTTTGTATCTTGTATAAGACATAGAGTCCAACCAATACCCAATAGACGTTAGGAGATAGTTGAAACGGGGCTATGCCAACATATTTGAGGAAGTCGACATAGTATTGATGCAGCAGCAGAGCTGCACCCACTTGAAGATGTGAGGCGCTCCAAGGCTTGAGCCCGTGAACACTTTCGTTCACCCTCTCATCCTCCCAAGCTAGGCGCATTAGTATTTCATTGTCTTCTACCCCGTAGTTGGTGAGTATTTTATTCAAGGCACCCGGATGTTGTAGCTTGCTCGGAAGGTCTTCTTCTTCGAATCCTATGGCAGGATACGGGGTACCTGATAGCATCAGACTAGTGTTAGCCTCATCCTCCGAGAGGCCAGCTTTACGAGGTCTCAGCCGGGTCGGTTCTGAATTATCCCATATGGTAAGAGCCTGGCTACTGCCAGCCACTTGTTTCCCCTTCTTAAAGTGTTGTTCTACCTCTCGGGCCATCTGGAGGATTTCATTGTTGAAGGCGTAGAATCCTTGTTGGTGGAGCTGATGAAGCTCCTCGGACATCTGAAAACAAACACCAAGCAGTTAGCTCCTTGACACGAAGGAAGTTAGGCCAAAACGAGAGCCCCTAAGACAACTGCTCGGGGAAGGATCCAAGTACTTGACACCAGAGACACCACCGGAAAAGATGAACACCATCAGAGATGGTGAACATCGCTGAAATCTAAAAAATTTCTAGGTTCCGACCGAGGACGCAGGCTAAGGAAAAATGCCCCAGAACACTACGAACGGTTAAATGGGCCATTTATGATTGCAAATAAGGAAAAAACAGCCTTAGAAAGACTCAAAAAACAACTCCTAGCATGCATCCTAAACTCTCAAATACGCATGAAAATGGGAAATCACAGTTTAGGGATACTTACTCAAAATGAAGCGTCGTATGGTGTTGAATCGAGTGCGAACTTTGAATAATAATTGGCCATTCACCCAGAAGTATGAAGCATCGCGCTAGTCATCCAGAGTGACAAAAGGAACTGGAGAGGAGGCAATGCCGGAAAGGGGTTTGAGAGGTTGAGAGAAGTTGAGAGAGTTTGAAGGCACGAGAAATTTGAAATGAGCTAAAGTAACGTTGGGGATTTGATTCTCAACCTTTTATGGACCCAGTGCTTGAGGGTGAAGTAAGTTTACCCCAACCATCAGATTATCTAGGACATGGGTACTTGAGAACGATCCAAGGGCCTAAGATCAGAGCGGTGTAGATCATGATCATTAACATTGGAAAAGGGAAATCTCGAGTGTAAACTGAGAGGACGCCTAGGGTACAGAAAAGACGTTTCAGGCCGCGAAATTGACCATTCATTAATTGAATGGATTGATGGCCCCAACAATGGGGTTCCAGCACATGGCAAGAAATCCCGTAGTGACGTCAGCAGAAGTCCAAACGTTTCCTATTCGAGGACCTTTTGAAGTCTTCCTCAGTTTTAAGTCTCCATTGTCCGAGGAAGAGTAAAGACTTGGGGGCAAATGTTGTATGTCTTTTCACCCAAGGACACATGATCTTCCGAGTAAGACATATGCTTCTTTTGATGAGACCACGCACCGAGGATATGTCCTCTAGAGGTCGGTTCTAAAGTCGGAGATCATTCTCCTCAAACAAAGGGAGAATGTCGACATCTCTCCTGGGCCATGTCCCAAGAGCTACGAATGTCTTGCCAAGGTTATATCCCAAGGATGCTTTGGCAGTCCACAGGTTTACTTGCCATCAGTTATATTCCAGGCCGAGGACCTAGTCCTCGAGATCTAAAGGATAAGCCAGGTGTCATCCAATGCAGGTTAGCTGCCTCAGAGGAAGGCCTGACAACATTTTTTGGGCGATCCACCTACAGTGTTGTCGATGGTACAACTCAACAATTCGCACTCCCACTACCCCACCTGACACGGAAATATGTACATCATGCCCTGATAGCACCAGGGGCATGTTCCCCATAAAGTGGTTATCTTTCTGCAGTGGGCCTCGCGGATCTCGCTTGGGCCGTGGTCCCTGTTCAATGCAGCCCAATGCATTAAATTGGTGTTAATCCCCCAATAACGAGAAGAATCAATAATAATGAAAAGTGATTAGTATTAATTACCCCGTTCTCTATCATTAGAGCTGGGAGTCTCATCAGAACAACCTAAACACTACCTGAGAACACTCCATTGAAGCTTGCCCTCATAAGCTTCCAAACCTTTTAGTACCAAAGACTTGTGGACTAGGGTTCTTTTATAACCTGAACCACATAAATATTCTTGTTTTCTTTTCGCTTATTTCTTTAATCTCTCTTTTTAAGGTTGATTGCGTAAAAGGCAGTCAACAAAGGATATAATTATTATTTTTAAGGATATAATCTTTTAAAATTATGTTTTCATAAAAAAAAAAAATTAGTTTTAATAAAAAGGGTACAATTTTTTAGTGGTCAAAATTTGGGGGGAGAAATTGCTAATTATTATACACATGACACTACCATATTAACATACAAAATGCCACATCATCAATCTATTAGCCACAAAAGACAAAATCTAACAAAAGTTCCATATTTCAGTAACGTGCATAGTTCAGGGAGAACTTTCAACATTATGAATCATTCATGGGGAACAATCATATAATGGTCATAGTTCAGGGGCAAAAATGTTATTTATTCAATTACAAAAATACCCATAAGCTCCCCCGAGCCGGGTATTTTTTTTTCCGTTGTGAGTTTTCCGCTAAAATGCTCGAAAGGACCTACTCGTGTCAAATATCACAAATATATCTATATAATAATGTGGTATCAAGCATGTAGCACATAAAATACAATTATACCCTTAACGGGTCAAAATTACGAAATGATCACTTTTTAACAAAAGAGGGTCTTTAAACACATTTAATGCACATAAACATGCATACTCAACCATATAATCGTATAAATCACATAAATAAATTAATTATGTGCCCTCCCGACATACTAACCAAGGCACTAATCATATTGGGAGTTTCGGGACGCTACAACTTTTCTATGCATGTATCATCTAAGATTTCATCTCAACAAGCAAACAAACAAGTTCTAGGATAACATTTTCATATTTTATTTCCATTTTCAAATTTCAGCAAGCATAAAGATTATTCAATCACAAAAAAATTATTAAAAATCATGATCAAGCTCTCAATTATTTAAGTAGACCCAAGTAAAAGTTGAAAGAAATATTCAATAAAGCATAGAGATTTTTATAGGTTTCATTTACATTCAATTTATACAACATAGCATTTAACATATTGTCATTGGCTAATCATTGTCAACTTGATTCAACAATACTCTAAAACACCCTAGACAAAACACTACGAAAATAAGACAACACAAACTAACACAAACAAACAACCTAATATATACAAAACAACAATAAATACATTTCCCCAAACTTACCTAAACAGTGTCCCTAATTTTAAATAAAAGCTAAGGAAAAGATACTTACCTGAAAAATACAGACTGCTCATGACAAATAACCTTTGCCACCATCCCCCTTAGATGGAGGATAGCCAAAAGGCAGTGACTAATATGGATTGAACGATGGTGAATAGAAAGTGTGGAAAGAAAAATTTGGGTTAGCCGTGTTTTATTCCGCCTAAGCCTGAAGTAGTGCCATGACGCCTCTATGTTGCGCCGCACCCCTTCCCATTTTTTTCTTACAATTGAGGGCTCTCTGAAAATCATCACGTTGCAGCTCATCATAAAGGCACTGTGACTCTAAATTTCATGGGCCATTTGTGTTGCTCTTTGTTTTCCTCAATGTCGAGGCGCCTATCGGCGACGCTGCGGCGCAACCTCTTACTTTTTTCACGATTTTTACGTTTCAATATTACAAGTCTAGTACTAAATGCCATAAATTAAAACTAATCCTTAGAAAATAAATACAAAAATGAAAATTTTCATAATCTAAAACTTAAATAAAACTAAAAAGGAAAATAAAAGATTGGGATGCCTCCCAATGGCGTTGTCGTTAACGTCAATTAGCTAGACGCTGACCTCCTAATTAGATCTAACTTAGGTCCAAGCCACTCCTCAAGTCCTTAAGAGCCAAAATGTCATGAGTGGACGCTCTTCTCTTGATATTGCAATTTTTTGTAGCTTTCCACTGCTCATGTAACAATCGAACTTTCCCACTAAAGAGCATTTTTAAACGATGACGAACTGTTTGAATACCACACTGGCTCATTGTAACATTCTGGTTAGCCAAGACCGTCACACTGTGTACTTTAAATAGTGCTTAACTCGCTAAACTAGTCATTAGGTCATAAATGTGCACCTAAGTGTTATTATTGGGCCAGGGTAAAAATCTTGGTCAAACGGAATGGATATATTTTATTTAAAATATTAAACTGTACATGGGATCCCATAAAAGTGTTTAAAAGTTGTATACACTCCAAAATGGTCATTATAGTTCAAAAGTTACAATTTGTCGGCCTAAGAGGCACAAATAGGGTTAAACCCTAATTCCCCTGAGAAACACCTTGGTCGTGGTGGTCAAGCAGCCGCATATGTACAATTCGCCATCTAAGCTCTCCACTCAAGGCTGGGTAAGCTTTTCTTTCCCTTTACCTGCACCACATAGCACCCATGAGCCAAGGATCAACAAGAAAACTTATTACTGCATGTATACAATATAAATAAATGATCATGAAATCATTCTGGGGCTTCAGCCCTATTCAGATGATGGCTAACAAGTCAATCCTGGGGTCTTGCACCCTGAATAGATGACTAATGAGTCATTCTGGGATCCTGCACCCTGAATAGATGACTAATGAGTCATCCTGGGGTCCTGCGCCCTAAGCCATGTGACTATTAAGTCACCTGAACCTTTTTGGCCCTGGCTCTAAGTAACTAGTCATAGACTAGCCAAGCGCATTAGTTTTCTTCGACCAATAGGTCAGTCAAGCATTTAATGATCATGTTGATTAGATCTAATCATTTCACCATGTGTTAAAAAAGCTAATTCCATACGACCAACACTCAGTACTATTGTTGATCATGATTGATAAGTCAATTCCATACGACCAGCGCTCAGTACTATTGATGATCGTGACTGATAAGTCAGAGCTTCGCAACCAGTACTAAACACCATTGTCGTTTCTGACTAATAAGTCAACGCCATTCATAAATAAGCAATAATGACGGGCATTTATAATGCAACCATTGTCCATTTATAGAGCACTCAACATGCCTCATCAATAATCATGTATGTCGCATACTGGGTGCAGTTTTCTTACCTCAAGTTTGAGCGTAAAATAAATAAAGAAGGACCCTTGAGAATGATACTGTACTTAAGCCCTTAGATGTCACCTAACCAAATATGAAATCTCATTAATAAAATGAGTAATAAAAGGTTCATGGACTAAAACCCAGCTCCAGGGACCTTGAATCTTACTAAAACGGTTAGTGATTCGATCTCGATCCTTGAGATTGGAAAACTCGCGTTTAAAACTTGCTAAAACCTAGCCAGGCACAAAAAGGATAGGTAAGTCGCGACCTGCCCCCCAAGGACCGCAGCACACTCCCAAGATAGAGAGCCCTCTGTTTGGGTGCCAGGGACGGGCCACGACTTTCCTCTGAGGGTCGCAGCGCGCCTGGCAGACAGAGCCCAGGGGAAGCTCTGGGGTTCATTCAAGTCGCGACTTGCATGAAATCGGTCGTGACTTGACCCCGCGAACCCAGCTCCCCTGCATTTTCTTCAATTCTAACTCAGCCAAATCTTAAACCAAACAATCCCAATATTAAAACCAAACATCAAAATCACATTATCACCAATCCAGCTATAAAACCTAAGCCTCTCAACACCTAAAACACCATCAAATACCCAATTACATAATCAAACTCTCAAGCTGAAAACCTTACCTCAGTTATGAATTAAATCCCTTTAAATTGTTGTAACACATCCCTAAAATCCAAGCCTTAATCCTCAAGCTTGAATTTTCCACTTTGTTTCAGAATCCTAACCGAGTAGAAAAAGAGAAAAACAATCAAGAATGAGAGTGAGAGAGAAAGAAAAACTTTGTTTTGCTGCCTATTACACTCCACAACCTTCCCTTGGCTGAACTTATCTAATGGTCTAAATGGCCAAATTTCCCCTAGGGCCATTTAAAACTCTCAAAGCTAAGCAAGGGAAAAATTGTCATTTCCCACCTATCCCGTTAATCATAATTAACGTCCTTCATTTCCCGTTACTCCCAATATCCTTAGATAATTAATAATTCATATCTCATTACACGTTCATTCTCGATAATGTACTAAATATCAATTTACCCCTAGGCTCACCCCGAGCTCGATAATTAACCCCGTTATGACCAAACCGCTAACTTGCATCCTAGGATCGTCTCATGCCGAATAGCTCAAACATATCCATATAATAATGTGGTCTCACCCATATATCACATACATGCACATAAATATACAAATACGCCCTTAACGGACAAAAATTATGAAAATGCCCATCTAATAAGAAGTGGGCCCACATGCATGCAATTATCATCATATAATAATATAACTCATATAATCATGCATATAATCACATAATCACATATTAAATCAATTATGGCCCTCCTGGACCCCTAATCCAGGTACTAAGCCACATTAGGGAATTTGAGACATTACACTCATGGACCTTTTCTTAGGGACATCCAACTCGGTACCTCCCTTTTTCACCACATAAACTCTACAAGTTGGAATTTCCGTTGCTGCAAAAACGTTAAATGTTACCTCTTTTTTTTGCACTCACTGCTTCAACTCACCCTTTTGTACATCGATTAATGCCCTACCAGTAGCTAAAAATGGTCTTCCAAGAATAATTGGGATGTTAGTATCTTCTTCGATGTCCAGAATAATGAAATCTGCATGGAAGATGAATTTGTCCACCTTTACTAGAACATCCTCAATAATACCCCTAGGATGTTTGACTGAGCGATCTACCATTTGAAGTATAATAGTAGTTGGTCTTGCTTCCCCCAATTTTAGTTTTTGATAGATAGATAGAGGCATCAGATTCACACTTATACCTAAATCACAGAGTGCTTTCTCAAAAACCACATTCCCTATAGTACAAGGAATGATGAAACTACTCAAATCTTTCAGCTTGGGAGGTAGTTTCTTTTGGATTATTGTGCTGCACTCTTTAGTAATGGCCATTGTCTCATAGTCCTCCAATTTCCTTTTCTTTGACAAGATTTCCTTCATAAAATTCATATAACTTGAAATTTTTTCAAGTGCCTCAGCAAAGGGAATGTTGATGTGAAGCTTTCCAATAACATCTAAAACCTTGGAAAATAGCTTATCAAGTGTCCTCTTTTGCAGCCTCTGAGGATATGGGATCTTGATGTGGTGCACAAAACTCACTAGTGGCTACTTCTTCTAATGGTTTTCATTAACCACTTCTTCTACTTTACCCTTCTTCTCATCAACCACTTTCGGTAACAGAATAGACTTCTTGTCTGGCTCTTCTAATTCCTTACCACTTCTCAAGGATATTGCATTGCATTGCTCTTTTGGATTCATTATAGTATTACTAGGAAAAGTTCCTTGTGGTCGGTTATTAAACATACGTGCCAATTGACCAACTTGACTCTCTAGATTTCTGATGGATGCTCTAGTTTCTATCATGAAATGAGTTAGAGTGTTGGTCAAGGTCAACAATGCAGCTTGTAATTCATTTGTTTTCTCTTGAGAAATTGGTGGTTGTAACGTTGCTTGAGGTGGAGCTTGAGGCATGGGCTACTGAAATTGTTGTTAAGGGCCCTAATTATTTCTCCACAAAAAATTGGGGCGATTCCTCCACCTTAGGTTGTAAGTGTTGGAGAAAGTGTTGGTGACTTGCCTATTAAAATTTTTCAACATATTCACTTGCTCCATAGGGATGGAATTATTCACCTCTGCTGCCATATAATGGTCAAGAGGATGAGAACCCCACACATTTTACACGCCGTCTGTATCTGCATGACTTGAGTTAAGATATTGTTTTTTTGCAACTGCTTGGTTAAGGTGGAAACTTGAGCAGCTAGCGTTGTGATAGCATCAAGTTCATGAATCCCAACAAATTTTCTGTTCTAGTGGCTTGCTCATCAGCCCAATGGCAACTATTCATGGCCATTTCTTCCAACAATGCAAAGGCCTCATTAGAACTTTTACCCATGAATGCTCCTGTTGCTGCAGCATCAATGATGGTGCACTAGTAGTGCACAACCCATTATAGAAATTGTGGACCAACACACACTTCCCTAAGCCAAGGTCAGCCTTCCAACCATTCAGATAACAATGGACACATTTTTCGTGCGACCGTGTGCCTCTACACACTTCTGTCTCTCAAAAACTCTCGCCAAGTCATGCTCTCAAGCATCTATGAGTGCATTCATGCATGAAGGCTCTCTAGCAAAGATACTCACACTGTCCATAGGTTCTCACTATGGCAAGGCAAATCCCAACACCAATGCTCACCCAGACATTTGCAAGCCAAGGTAGCATGTGTGGCCAAGAGCCAAAACCAAGATGACGTGCCGACACCTCTCGTGATTCCCCATTCGATACTATCCAAATAGATCCCATCATGATCCAAGGACTCCCATACATCCATGGTCCAATACTTGAGGCACCATTCCTTCACTCATGTTGGCAGGCCCTCGAGACTAGCTGTCAGACGTGCACACACTGGACCTCTATCCTTCTCAAGCATTGTGCACCTTCCAATGCATGTATGCTAACAAGTGCCACGAATAACTTCCTGTGCCACCTCATGTCAAGACTCGTGGCCATGGTGTGCCACAACATCTCTCAGAGGTTTGAGCCATGCTCCATGCAAGAAGCATACCAGCAAGCCAAGGAAATTATACCCATAAACCTCTGGCAGCACACTTCAGCGCACTACCGGGGCGGCCCGGTAATGTCCATGAGTACTCCTACTATTGGAGACATATGAGTCCCCTTGTGGTCCTCATATTCCCGTCATACTAGCCCTCCCACTAAAAGTAGCTAACTTGACGCACTTGCACCAGGGGGTGGTGGAGGGCTGATGTAACGCCCCAACTCCAGGGACCGCTACAGTGCACAATGCTAAACTCGCTAATCGAGTCGTTTGGCCATAAACGTGTAACTAAGTGTGATTAGCGGTTTAGGAATTCAAAATTTCGGTTAAGATGTAACGTTTCACTAGAATGTTTAATATATACATTGGGATCCCAAAAATATAACTTCAGAGTCTGTTACAAAAGAATATTTACAACAGGCCGTTCTAAGCAGCAAAACAGGGTTTAACCCTAGTTCCTCTTTCAAACCTCGCCCAATTATTGGTCGAGCAGCTGCATATGTACATGTCATCACCTAAGCTCTCCAACTCAAGGATGGTCCAGCTTTCTTTTGCCTTTACCTGCACCACAAAGCACCCATGAGCTGAAGCCCAGCAAGAAAACTCATATGCTCATAAACAGTCATATCATGATATCAAATCATATCTGGCACGCCTAGCAAACATAGCTCTATTCAGCATGCAAATGAGTTCAAACAAGGCTGGGGTATCCAGGATAAGAAATCCTACCCTTCTGATTGGAGGACCCTCAAGTCACACCTAATCAGATGAGTGTCGCAACACTTGAGGTTCTGGTAAACCATGCTGAGTGACTGCCAAATGAGTCACTAGGGGCTCAGATAAGAAATCCTGCCCTTCTAATTAGATGGCTATCAAGTCAATCCCAATCAGATGAGTGTCTCAACACTCTAGGTTCTGGTAAACCATGCTGAGTGACCAACAAGCAAGTCACTGGGGCCTCAGTGCCCAAAGCCATGCATACGATAATCAAAATGATCATACAAAGCTCATAGCTCTGATCAGATGAGTGAATATCACTTTGAGGTCCTGTTAAACCATACTGAGTGACCGACAAACAAGTCACTAGGGGCCCAGTGCCCATAGCGGTGTAACGACACCGTTACCTAGGCTTTCCTGCAATGGCTCTTATCAAATGAGTGACTGACAAGCATGTCACTGGGGGTCGATGCCCACAGCCATGTGACCTAATAGTCATGGGGCTCGCTAGCCCTGGCTCTAAATGACTAGCCTTTGGCTAGATAAGTGCTTGTTTATATTCATCGAACTTGGGGTCGGTCCTGCATTAATGCTCTTTGAGTCATTCAATGCAGATGGTCGATTAGGTCCAATCGACATGGCTTGCGTTGAACACGCTAAGGCCGTCCTGACTAATGAGTCAGCGCAATGTGACCAGTGCCCAGTACCACTGCCGAACCTGACTAATGAGTCACAGCTTCACAGTTGATACTAACACATTTGCCAATTCTGACTAATGAGTCAATACCATGCACAAGTAAGCATTGCTACCAAACATATATCATATGTCACACATCCATAGATGAGGCATTCAACATGCTTACTTAATAATTGCGAGCATAATAATGATCATGCACAAACACAGAGACTCAAGCTCTGACCAATCTCATATTCATCATTCATGGCATGCCCTAATCACATGTTTCTCGTGCATCACATGCATCACATTTAACCATCCAGCATGCCTCAACAATAATCTTATGCAAATGGGCAAAGTTGCTAAGCATTGATTATGCTATCAATGTTTACATTTAAACATCCAACATGCATCAACCATAGCCATGCATGTCACGCATGGGGTGCAGTTTTCTTACCTCAGATTCGAGCTAGAATAAATAAAGGAACGATCCTTGAGAACGATCAACTTTTAGTCCTTTAGCAGTCACCTAGTCATAACCAAAAATATAGGATACCATCAATAAAAATGATCAACATAGGTTCTCAAGCCAATATCTAGCCTCCGGGACACCAATCCACACTTAACCGGGTAGTAGGATCGACCCCAAGGCCTATGGGTAGCATCCCGAAGTCAAAAACCCATTTTTGGCCAAAACTGCCTCTATGGACCGCGGCCCTCCCTAGCCATGTCGCGGCTCACCTTTAGACAGAGGCAAATTCCTCCCCATAAACACACACAGGCCGCGGCACACCACAGCCAGGTCGCGGCCCTTTATGAAAACCAGCAAGCCACCAGCTTGCTTCCCCTGCGTTTTTCCTCGAAACCAAATCCTCAAACCAATCCCAAACCTCAACCTAACACCCAATTCAACCACTAAACATCATCTACAACTCACCCTCATCAAAACCCAAGTTAAACATCAATCAAAACTTCCATTAATCCAAACTTTCCACAAAGAATTCATAAGCTGAAAACTAAAGCCCAAAACAGAGGACACCATAAAACTAATGGCTAAAACTTACCTCAAACTTGGTTTTCAATCCCCTTCAATGGTTGAACCAAAGTCCTAAGCCCCCAGCTTTGATCTCCTAGCTTGATACCTCAAAATGGCTCTCAAAAATTAGAAGGAAGATGAAGGAGAAATGGTGTACGGGAAGGAGAGAGATAAGGATAATGATGCTTTGTTTTTGGTTCTGTTTTCCACAGCCAACTAACCCTCGTATAAATCCAAGCTAAATGACCTAAATGCCCCTAGGTCACTTAAGGTTCCTAAAGCCACCCCAAGGGAAAAATTGTCCTTTTTAACCTATACCGTTAATTATAATTAACGCTCTCCAATTCTCGCTGATCTCAAAATTATCAAACACCAATAAATCATAACCCATTATCCTTTTATTCCCGGTAATGTTCTAGTCATCAAAATGACCCCGAGACTCACCCCGAGCCTCGAACTTAAACCCGTTATGACTAGACCGAACACTTGCATTTCCATGATCGTCTCATGCCGAATGGCTCGAGCCAATCCACATATCATGTGGTATTATTTATAATTCACCCCCATGCATAAAAATACATAATCACGCCCTCAACGGGCCAAATTACCAAAATTCCCTTGTAATTAAAATATAAACCCATATGCATGCATTCACCATCATATAATAATATAATTCACATAAACATGCATATAATCATTAAATACCATAATAAATCAATTATGGCCCTCCCGGCCTCCTAATCAAGGTCCTAAGCCTTATTAGGAAATTTGGGGCATTACAACTATCCCCTTCTTACAGAAATTTCGTCCTCGAAATTTATCTGAACAGCCCGGAATAAGAATTCCGCACAACTGATTTCAGTTTCCCAGGTCATTCCCTCGACCCCACTGTGTTTGCAACATACCTTAACTCAAGGTATACTTTGTTCCTCATAACCTTATTCTATCTGGTACAATCTGACCGGCCCTAACCAAGACTCAACCTGTCATACTAATCTAGGCTCAACTTGCCTTTTTTCATCACCCCTTCCATGGTGATTCTTTAGGAAGACACAACTTCCTACTTGGAACTCCATGTTCCTGCTTTTCAACTCAGTAAAACTTTTCCATTTACTCTGAGAAGTGAGCATTCAAGCTCCAACCTCTGATAATCTCAATGGTCCCCTGAACCATCTCATGATCCAGATATAACATCTCACCCATCTCATTCCAATGTACGGGTGACGAACATGTTCTACCATACCTTATGTCATAAGGTACCTTTTCAACTCTGGACAGTTCTCCCTTTGATTATGATTAGCCTAAGAACAATGAACTGCATTGAATAGGGCTGAGCATAAAATCCAAAAAACCGAAAAAACTGGATAAACTGACCATCCGAACACCGAAAAAACCGAAACCGAAAAAACCGCCAACGGCGCAAACCGCCACTGGTCGGTCGGTTTGGAAATATTGTCCGGACCGACCGAACGGAACCGAAACCGACCGACTACTATTATATATAATAATATAATATTATATAATTATTAATTAAAAATTAAATAAAATCTGTTTTTTTTTATTTTTACTAGGGCATCAGAGATCAGAGAAGAGTCTCTTCTCTTCCTTCTCTACGCACGGCGCAGGCGCACAGGACTCTCACTCAGCCCCCTACTGCACTCATCCTTCCTCCCTCCGGCGGCGACTGCCCAAACGAACGGAACAGCCCAGCCCAGCCCAGCCCAGCCCAGCCTCCTCTGCTCTTCCTCCTCTGCTCTTCCTCTCTGTTTCGCGAACGGAACGGACCGAGCACGTCTCAGCGGTGGCAGCACTGCCCAGCCCACTCCGGGGCGGACACAGTCTTCCCTTCCCACTCCGGCGACCACTTCACGGAGGTATGCCTCATTTTGTACGCATCATCATTCTCTTTTTAATGTGATTGGGATCAACAGTAGGTTCTTTATTCGATAGTGGTTAGGTGGTTTTGGGTATATTTGTAATCCTTCCTGGTTTTGATGGAAGTTTAATATCAGTGAAGTGGATCATGAGACTGGTTATTTTGTTTAAGAGTAGGTTTGAAATAAATGAATCAAAACGATAAGTGCAATGGCAGAGTTTTTGTACGGAGCAATATTAGTATCTGTTGGCTATAAGGTAAATGTGCCTTTATGTTCATGTAGTGTTGAAGATGATTCTGAACTTCCCAATCTGATAGGTAGCTGTCCCAGCTTATCTAATTTTTTTTCTGGTTAAAGTTGGCTAATGGATAGGTCCATTGATTTTATATTATTTTTTATTGTTTTTCTTATTCTATTTTTATCACGAGGATAACTATAAATGTAGAAAAACCAAAACTTAGAACAAATATATTTAGCAATCAGAGGTTTCAGCTTACTTTCTTCATATATACATTTTTTTAATTGGAGAATTGATAACAATATATATATATATATATATATAAATAAAGGGTACATACATATATATATTGATATATTATGTTCACAATCACTAGTGGTTGTTAGCCAACTTACCTTCTTAAAATTAAAAAATGTTAATGTGATAAGTAATAGACCAGATATGCCATAATCCAAGTATGATGATCATTAATCTATTAATTAAGTATAGAGACGTATATAATTATATGTCAACATATGTATAAAATTTTGGCTATGAACCAAACTTAATTTTTGGCTTGTACTTCAAGTTGATAACAATCCACATACATATATATATTTTGGGGTTTTTTGACAAGTGATGCATTACACTGTTTATATCATCGACTTCTCTATGATGTTCTTTTCTACTTCTAAGTAAATTTTGTACTTTTCATAACATTCAGGTATTTGACATCTTATATTTATGGATCAATAGTCAATATATAATTTATTATATATATGTTCAATTATTTTTCGTTGTGAACTTTGTACTTGACTTATTTTTAGTGTTTCGCATGATCTCTCTCCCACATATAAATATCTATAATATTCTAGTCTTTTTCAAAATAAATCTTAAGACAGTATACAATATTAAAACATTAAACTATACTGAAATTGCAAGTAGTATAATATAGATGTGTACATTTACGGACCCAGCTATGGGGCCCTTCTCATTATTTATAAAATAATATTTTACTCTTAAAATGTATTTTTGATTATACATGATTTGTTCATTTTTTTATATAACTTTTAAATGTAATTTCTGTTTATAGCTGCTTTATTTACATACATGACTTGTCCTTGAATGATCATAATAATCATGTCTTGTTATTATGTTTTATATTTATTATGTTTTATGAGCACATTCATATTATGTTTTATATTTGTTGCTGAAATTGTGTTTATAAATATGTAAATAGATCGTTAATATGGATAACGAGGAAAATTTAGAAGGGATGATGGGGGAGTGGTTGGAGTATACTGAAACTAATTTGTCAAGTTCTGATGGAGAAGAACAAGCGAAGGAAAGGAAAAAAGAGAACGTACGAAAGAAGAGGAATGATCAACAAAATCAAGATAAGGAAAAAGACAAAGAGACCGAGAAAGAGGATAATGAAAAAGAAGAGAAAGAGGTTGAACGACCAGAAAAGAAGCAAAGGGTTGGAAAGAAAACATCGAGCATGTGGGATCATTACACTATGTTGCCTGATTGTGATCCTAAGAAGCCAAGAGCTGCTTGCAATTATTGTGGCACCGATTATGCGGCTGATACAAAGTTGAATGGAACTAGCACACTATGGGCACATGTGGAGAGAAAATGTAAGAAGTGTCCTTTCAGTGACTGGGTTGAGCAAAGTAAGAAGCAACAATCAACTATGGATAGATTTACTAAAAAGACAACAACCTGCAATGAAGAAGAAGTTGCTTCAAGTGGGCTGCCGCTAAGGTTTAATCAAAATGTTGTTAGGAAAGTGATCGCCGAATATATCATTATGGATGAGTTATCCTTTAGGCACGTGGACGGAAAAGGATTTCAAAAGCTCATTAAACATTTCTTTCCCACATTTCAGTTCCCATCAAGATTTACTGTTGCGAGAGATATTTACAATGCGTTTCTAGATCAGAAGAAAGAGTTGAAGTCGATTTTGGTGAAGCACAGAGTGTCGTTGACCACTGATTGTTGGACATCAATCCAGAATATTAGTTATTTGTGTTTGACTGCACATTGGGTTGATGATAATTGGAAAATGCAGAAGAGAATTATCAACTTTATTCAAGTTCCTAGCCATAAAGGGGACTTGGTGGGGAAAGAGTTGATAAATTGTCTTAATGAGTGGGGTATCTCCTCAGTTTTTGCAGTGACGGTTGACAATGCCTCCTCAAATGACGTTGCTCTTAGAAAATTGAAGGGGCACTTGTTGGACAAAGACAATACCATTCCATTGAATGGCGAAATGTTTCATATGAGGTGTTCAGCTCATATTTTGAATTTGATAGTAAATGATGGGTTGAAAGAGTTGAATGATGCAATTTCAAGCATTCGAAATGCGGTGAGATATGTCCGGTCATCTCCAGCTAGACTGAAAAGATTTAAAGAAAGTTGCAAGGATGCAAACATTGAATCAAAAGCCTTGTTATGCTTGGATGTGGTTACTAGGTGGAACTCCACCTACTTGATGTTAGAATCTGCTATAAAATTCAAGAAGGCTTTTGAGAATTTGGAAGCAGATGCGAACTACACAAAGTACTTTGATGAAGAAAGAATGGATGGCCCACCAACCAACCTAGACTGAGAAAAAGCAGTTGTATTTGTCGAATTTTTGAGGAGATTCTATGATCTTACTAATCGATTTAGTGGGTCATTATATGTCACATCCAATCTATTCCTTCCAGATATTTTGAAGGTTCAAGCTGATTTAACTACTATGGCTTCTAATCCTGATACTTTGTTAGGGGCTATGGCAGTTAGTATGAAACGAAAGTATGACAAGTACTGGGGAAGGATTGAGAAGCTGAATATGTTGACATTTATTGCCAATATCCTTGATCCAAGGTATAAATTAGAGGTTGTGAATCGTGGTTTTAAATTTGTGCACACTTCAAGTGAGGCTGAAAAAATGATAAAGTTGGTGACAAATACTTTGGCACAGCTATATGCTTTTTATAAACAACAACAACCATCTCAGTCATCTCAAGCTCAACCATCTCAATCTCAGTCTCAGCCATCTCAGCCTGTTATCAATTCCACTACAGAATCATTTCTTCAAGGGCAATTACAACTTAGTGATGATATTGAAGAAGATGACCTTGAATACTACTTGAGTGATCGTCGTGAGAAACTTGATCCTACCTTTGATATTCTACGATGGTGGAAACAGAATGGATTCAAGTATCCAATAGTTGCGCGCATGGCAAAAGATGTATTGGCTGTTCAGATGTCTACAGTAGCATCTGAATCAGCTTTTTCTACTGGGGGAAGAATCTTAGATTCATTTAGGAGTTCCTTATCTCCGAGGATGGTGGAGACTTTGATTTGTTCTAAAAATTGGTATACTTGTGAGTCTGAAGAGCCTGTTGTGCTTCGACAATACATGGATGAGATTGATGGTTTAGAGGCATGTGAACAAGTTTTTCCAGGTATTTATTTACTTAATAGCTTATTCTAATTGAAATATTATATATATATATTGTAGCTTATTTGTATTAATTGAATATTTGTCAGGTGATGGCTCGTGTATTACCTATGTACCTGAGAATCTTGGCAGTGGGTCTGGGAGTGGGACCGATAAGAACAATTGAAATCTCAAGGTAACTAGTTGAATTCTAAGATTGTAGTTTAGTAGCTTTATTTCTCTAAAAAGTACCATGTAGCATGTGTTATATATACATTATAATTTTATTCTTTCTTTTGTCTTATGAGCAGGTGGTCATGGTTGCTTGATGCAGGCCATGAAATGAATGAATGCTGGATTTTGGATTGGACTTTGTTTTCTATCTATTCTTTTGAAATTTGAACTTGATTTGTGTTGTTGTAGTCGATTAGACTTAGATTTAATTTATGTTGTAATGGACTATGGACTATGGACTTTAAGTTTAAACTTTAATCATGTGTTGAGATTTGTGGTTGTAGTCTTTTGGTTTTAAATTTTAATTGGGTTGTGTCTTGGATTGAACTAATAGATATTGGAGTATTAGACTTTTGATGATGTGTTGTGATTTGAGATTATGTTATGCTCTTATGGACTTTTAATTATGTTTCAAACTTTAAAATTTGTAAATGTAATTATGTTCTATATATTTATGTTTTAAAAACGCACAAAAATGGATTCCAACAATCCAAAAATTTTAATTTTTTAACTAAAAAAAAATCAATTCGGTTTGGTCGGTTTAACCGACCAAGCCGCGGTCCAAAACGGTCGGTTTTTTTTTAAACTGGTTTGGTTCGGTCGGTTTTCAGATTGCACCAATCCGAACCGAAAACCGAATTCTGGATTTTTTGTTGTGAAAAAACCGCCCAAACCGACCGTTGCTCACCCCTAGCATTGAATCCCATCTATATACTCATCGCCTTCTTCCACCCTTCCATAACCTGGAAGTAACAATAGAGTCTTCATCTGATAAGATAGACCTTGAATTTTCATGAAGGCGCACTATTTCTTTCACAAAGAGATCTGAATACTGATCCACTGTGTTACTTATTCTTACAGACCAAAAATAAACTTACTCACAACACTGGTCCAAAGTGACCCAAATTCAATCATGCTATCCCACCTTCCTGGGCAGCCCCACTGCGAAACTCATCGCAATTCTTTCTTATTTCCATTACAAAATACTCAAAGGTTGCAATGACCTTACTGATTCCTGATACCTTATTTGAATCTGCTAATAGGTTGAGAACTTTATCATGCATTCCATTATGCCCCTCTCCATCTCAGGCCATCACCATAAAACTTCATACTCTGGTACACTAACATGATGTCTGAATGAAGAGAATCAGAAAGTAACATGAGATTCATCCAGAATCTCCCATTTAATCCCAGTGTCCATCGGATTTCAAATCCGACCCTTATATCACAATAAACTCATGTCTGATGCTGTAGCACCCTTAGCTAATCCAGCTAAGACTTTCTTATTCAACCCTTCTTATCTATGGTTCACTTAGTCATTCTTCCTTTTGATCTCCTCTGAGATAGAAATCTCAAGCACAAAACTGGCCACCTGGCCCACCAGAAACTCTACTCTAGTTTTGGTCAGATCCTTTAACCAACATGTTGCATAAACAAATCTCTTTTCTGTATCGTTGAGGTGTCATAACAACCTGTCAATTGATTCTGATCTGTAAAAAGAAACTCAGAACTCTTTCCACAAAACACATATAATACCATGCCCATCCAAGGACACTCCCGGTTTCTAAGGTGTCCCTTGACCTTAGCAAATTCCACAGAGAATACATCACAATACCATTGTCCAAGACAATCACAAATTCCATTCAAATAATCCTTTGAATGCTCTGTTCATCTGATTCATCAAAACAATTTAACACTAATCAAATCCTTAAAATATATAATCCAGCACTTCCTAGTGCTCTTATCTGATAAAAACACAACCTCTTGCATATCATTTTCCCCTGATCCCTAACTGGTACTAACCAGGTCAAAGATCAACTTTTGAGAATTTCATTCTACTCAATAACTAAACCTCAAGTTCTTACAAATCTACTAAGTCATTCAATACAGTGCCTTCAATCCAACTCTATCCCTGGCACTAATCAAACCACCATTCTAACTCTTGCCAATTGCTCAGTCAAAGGCTTAAGTAATTCAATGTTTTGCTCAGAGGTAATTTTACTAGAACAACTTAGAAAAATAGTCTACAATAACCGAATCAAGCCCATTATCTTAGTTCACCCAAGCACCATTCTCATTTTGTAACTGATGAATCTGGTTGTGCTTTCTTCAAGCAGTAGTAGAAGCGTGAAAGTACTTACTATTTTTGTCTCCATCCTTTAGCCAAAGCTGTTTAGACCACTGTCGCCAATAAATCTCCTTTCGGTGCAGTATTTCAGTCATCCTTCTAGACTCTTCAGCAAATTGTCGAATGGAGTTGCTGTCTTTTCTCGATTTTAGACGTTGAAGAGTAGCAGAGCAACTTTTAATTCTATTGCAAAAATTACTAGTGATCTCCTTACCCCATTTGGCAAGGTTGGAGTTGCATAAGTCCACCTTACTTGCCCAGCTAGTTCCCAAACAAGCTGCCCAATTTTCTTGCACAATTTTCCCATGCAATGGCTCTCTTAGCCACGCATTCTCAAAGCAAAATAAGCTTCTGCTAATAGGGACAACCATGTACTTGGGTTCCAACAACAGAGGATAGTGATCAGACTGAGAGATTTCCAGATTATATAGAGTAGCAAGAGGGTACTTTGACATCCAAGAGGGAGAGACAAGAGCACGAACAATCCTCACTTCCACCCAATTTCGAGTACCCCAACCACACTCCCAATTAAAAGGATAACCATGAAGCTCTATATCCACAAAATGGTAGTCTGAAACCACCTAGTGAAAACCTTCCACCAACCAATTCGGGTACGGTAGCCCACCTCTTTTGTCCAATTGACTAAGGACATTATTAAAGTCACCAATGAGACACCAAGGAAGAGAAGAGGATTGAGCAAGAGTGTGTATCCAAGCCCAAGTTTGACGACATAAGTTTCTATCTGGTTCTCCATAAAATCCTGTCAGACGCCAATCCTCCCTGCATCCTTTCGAATCACCATATCAATATGGTTGACAAAATAACCCAATAAAAGCACCTCCTCCTGATTATGCCAAAGCACGGCTAAACCCTCACTTTTCCCTTGTGGGCCCACAACAATAAGGCCCTCAAAACCCACCTAACTCTTAAACCTTTCCAAACCATCCTTCTTACAAACTGTTTCCCATAAAAACACAAAATCGGGCTTATGTTGAGAAATATTCTCCTTAAGGAATTGAGTAGCCCATGGGTTCCCAAGCCCGCTACAATTCCAAGACAAGATGCTCATTGATTTAGGGAGGTCTGTAATACAAAACCCACCCCCAACAAGTTTTTTGAACTTTCATCTTCATTATTACCACTGTCCCATGCTCTCCTGGGATCACTATCCCATTGCCTCCATTGGTTCTTCGTCTGTTAAGATCAATAAGTGATACTTCTTCTTCCATGTTGATAAAAAATTTCCCATGTTCTTGGATTGTCATAATGGCCCCATACCCAGGACTAATCACATCTCCAGCTTTCGAACTGTCTTGGTTATTGTAGATCTAACTGTAGAACATCCTCCTGCACAATGCATATTGCCTAAAATTGATATGCTTCTTCTTAGACCAGTTGAATGTATGTCCTCCATCCGTGTGACAGTCAGAATCCCGTGATCCGTAAGGGGAAAGACCGGGTAAAGCTGTACAATCCCACACCGCCTGAGGAAGGTCAAGTGTGATGATTCTAAGACTGTGTAGGTATGGGACGACACAGTTGAAGAGGGCTTAAATGGATTGATGGGTTACTACCTATATCAACAAGATGCATCTTCTTTTCGGTGGCCCATCACTTGAGAACTCCAAAGTTAAGCGTGCTTGACCTGGAGTAATCTCAAGATGGGTGACCTCCTGGGAAGTTTTCCCAGGAAGCGTGCGAGTGAGGCCAGTCGTCATTCCAAGAAGCAACCATAGAGATGTAGGGCGTTACAAATGGTATCAGAGCCTTGACCCAGCCGGAAGTGTGGTCGACGGGGACGTCGGGCCCGTAAGGGGGGTGATTGTGACAGTCAGAATCCCGTGATCCGTAAGGGGAAAGACCGGGTAAATCTGTGCAGTCCCACATTGTCTGGGGAAGGTCAAGTGTGATGATTCTAAGACTGTGTAGGTATGGGACTACAAAGTTGAAGATGGCTTAAATGGATTGATGGGTTACTACCTATATCAACAAGATGCATCTTCTTTTCGGTAGCCTATCACTTGAGAACTCCAAAGTTAAGCGTGCTTGACCTGGAGTAATCTCAAGATGGGTGACCTCCTAGGAAGCTTTCCCAGGAAGCGTGCGAGTGAGGACAAAGCACGCTGAAAAGACTCATGTTGGTTTGTAGGGCCAGTCGTCATTCCAAGAAGCAGCCATAGAGACGTGGGGCGTTACAATCTGAGTAGGGTCAATTTCCTCACATCCTTCCTTTCCATATCCTCCCAATGGTGAAGTAATAGAGAAGTCATCCTGAAGCCATCTGGAGCCAATCGTGATGTTTGGATGCCTCGATGTCACTCTCATCCAATTTCCATATGGTTTTTCAATGGATTCTAGGGGTTGATTAAAAATCCTCTCACAAAATTTCTCAGAATGTCTTATTAAACCACGGATGAAACAAAAAGTCGAGACCCTTTCATATTTGAAGTTGATCCATCACCATTCACCCTTTGTCTTACGAATCTTCATTCTCCTTTTTAAGGGAGTAACAATGTCAATCTTAACTCGGACTCTTAGGTAGTCTCTCCATACTCCACTAAAGTTATTTTGATCGTATTCAAGAAACATATACCAAGATAATTGCCAATGTCCCAAACCACCCTCTCAGCCATAAATCCAACTCTCATGTCGTGTAATTGAACCCAAATATCCAGATGATTAATCTTGATCAATCGGGGGTTGTCGTTGGGTTTCAGTCTTTTGAATATCAATTGTGCACGATGACATGTCCAAGGGTTGCTATTAATGACTCTTTGAATATCAATCTCATGGTAGAATTGAAAAATGCAGAGGTTACATTTCCAATTCCTTCACAAACAACCCACGCCCGAGCTTCCAAAGTGCCGCCATCATGTGCTTCAAAACCTGAAAATCCAAAGGATTATCCACCTAGAATCTTCCCACTAAGCACCATCTCGCATCAAGGCCAGAGTTATCAGTTTCCACCGTGTCATAGATCAGACCCCCTTGTTCCTTTTCTTCGATTCCGGTCCCAGCACATCTGTCCCCCAAATCTTGAATATGTTGCTCTATTGATTCCATTGAAGAAAGCAACGAACACACCAGAAACCCTAACTAGAAGCAACAAACACACCAGAAAAATCCTAACTCAACACAAAGACCAGAAAAAATGCACAAGATGCACAGGAAATTCCAGAAAAACGAACCCTAGCAGAGCCTCTCTGTCTACTTCTTCTCTCTTAAGTTTTTAGAGTGAACAAAACTTATCTTTGTTCAAATATGAATAATTTTTGCTTTATATCTATATTTATATAAATTAAAGTTAAGGATGTATAGTGATATTTACTGTTTACTTTCTCCCAGCTAAGAATTCGAATCCCATTTCATCAAGTAGAAAGTGAAAAAGAATATATCTATTTATATGTAAAAGGATATTCTAAACTGTTAATCATCGAATTCGAAGCAAAATTATTAGTTAGACATATATGCACTATCATGTTGTTTTTGGTAATTGCAACTATCAATACGAGAGTATAGAGTATAGACTGTAAATTTAGGTGTTAAATGTAGGGACCAAAAATAGAAGTATCGCAATATCTATACTCTATACAAAACTAAGCATGAAAGTACCCTATACATTAAATCCAAGTACCAATGTGGATAGTGACTGAACCAAGAAGAGGGATACCAAAATGATAATGCATGGGTCATCTTGATCTATCTTTCGATTCCATTAAATTACTTTACAAAATAAATTTAACGATTCCATATCTTAAACATTTTGAAACCCATTAAATTGCATTATAGGGCCTAGCTTTGAGGGAGACAAAGGCAAGTTATTCATACAATTTGAGAGTTTTTTTTTTTTCAATTTATAAGATAAAATCCCTAAATTATGACCCGATAATAATAATAATAATAATAATAATAATAATAATCTGTTTCGTAGTCCAAGGACAAAATTCATGATATTGCGAAGAGTTGAAACCTACTTTTATAAAAGTTTGGTGTGTCAAAAATTATCAAAAGAAAGATTCGATGTGAATATTTTATTATCATACTTTGAGCAGAAAAAATATTAAAAAAAAGGAAGCTAATTGAGCAAAAAAAATCCCTCCAAACTGGAAGCCCACCATTCATCTGCGTGTGGTATCAAAATGACAAAACTAGTACAATAATTTCAAGAGTTGTTCGATATATATCTATATGTATAATATATAAATTATATTCTACAAAATAATAGCAGAGAAAATATTTAATAACAAATTTATTTGTACAAATTACAAAATAACTAAAATACACAGAGATATTGCATTACAAAAAGATGATAGTCTCGTCGACATATTACGAGATCAAATAGAAATCTCTAACAATATTGTCAAACTTGATTAGCCACAATCAAAGTCTAATACATGCGCACGTGAAGACCTATAACCTTCTATGTAGCCCAAAGGAGAAAATAAAATAACAATTAAGTAAAAGAAAGAAAGTGCCAAAGAAAGAAAGTGCTGTAGTGGGATTGGACACGTATTTTCTGAGTAAATAAAAAATTTCCCGGGAAAAATACAATTAAAGGTACCAAAAAGGAAAATAAACCAAAGGTGGAGGGAGCCTTGAATGGGTTTGGTAATACAATTCTAAGGGCCAATCCAAACGACAAGTCAGCAGAAATATATACATACATACCAAACGCCACCTTTCACACACCCCAAATGACAATAATAAATAAGAATTTTTTTTTGCACGGGAATTTTCTCGGATTCCAAACACTCAAATATATTTTTTTTATTTGTTTTCGTTTGGTGGGTATTTCCTTTTCTTCCTTTGCGAAGGAAAACGTCAATAATAAACTATTTCTTTAATATCAATTAATAATATTAGTAAAAAGAAAAGTAAATAAAAAAAAAGAAAAAAAAAATGAGTGAAGTTAACGCCAAGCAGATGCGACGGTGAGAGTGCGACCCATCCAACCAAAGCAAATTCCTTGATTTTCTTCTTTAACGGAAAGATTATTATGGAATCGGTTACCAGAACTCAGGCGAGCCTTGGCGCTTTGACTCAGTGGCCTCAACTCGAACCCGGCCATGCTCAATCGGGCCATCCATTTCCCAAACACCTCGCATCTTTCAATGCGGTCCCTCCCCTCGCACGCAACCGAGTTCCCGACCTTTCGACTCACCGCTTCCTCTACCCTAACTCGTTCCGAGTTATCCCTCGTACCGGCCGGGTCCACCGAGTCCAATAACGCACTGTAGTACGCGCACGTCTCGCTCACGCGCGCCATAAACGGCGCCGTGTTAGTGTTTAGCTCCTGCTCCACCACCGTCACCACACGCGGCGCCATCGCCTTCACGCGCCGTAGCAAGTTGTCGCGATGATTCTCCGTGGACACGCTCTCGTCCGGCATCCTGTATAATTTGAAGGCGAAATTCACTGCGATCGGCTCGTCCGGTTCGCAACCCAGCGAGTCGCGACTCAGCTCCGAGATTCTGTTGCTCTGAACATTCAGTTTGAACGTTACACCGAGACGCCGAGCGAGTTGACTCAGTTTCTCCTCGACGTTCTTTAACCTCTCTTGGTTACCGCCATTATCGGCCAAAGTAGTGATCTTCAACGATAGCGGCTGGCCGTTTTGACGCTCCGAGAGCTTTTGAAGAAGGTCTGCATACTGTCCGCCATAGCCGATGTCAAAGTCAATTACGTGAACCTTGTTATTCACGGCCGAATCGTCGGTTAATGTGGCATCAAGGATTGCGAAATTGGCCACCGAGAAACCCAGTCGAAAACAAGGCGAAAGATCGTAGAGGTGCTGAGTCGCCGCGGCATGCTCCTGACTAAATAGCTCTTTCACAGGCGCCGGATTCTCTTCTGGTTTGACGCGCGATTTAAGAGCTGATG
Organism: Humulus lupulus; assembly: GCF_963169125.1. Taxonomy (NCBI): domain Eukaryota; kingdom Viridiplantae; phylum Streptophyta; class Magnoliopsida; order Rosales; family Cannabaceae; genus Humulus; species Humulus lupulus. The sequence continues at coordinate 28,017,702 of NC_084797.1, forward strand.
ATAAGAACTCGAGAACTCTCTGTTCTGAAGTGGGTCTTGGGTTTGAGACTTGGGTGAATAAGCGCGTGAGCATCTCATTCGCCGCCTCTGTTTTCCCGTCCGAGATAGCCAACGCAGCCTCCATAATAGATTGCTTAGAACAAGTCAAAATGGCAGGAGACGCGACTGAAGATGATGAAGAGGAAGACGACGAAGTGGGTGACGGCGAAACAGGTTTCTGTGTCTGATTTGGGCTGATCAGGTTCTGTATCGTCTCGGACCACTCGCTATTACTATTATTAGTAATCGCAGAGACGGGGTCACCCTCTTCCTCGTCGTTATCATCGAGAAGCTGTTTCTCCAGCTCTTGAAGCCGGTCGTTCATCATCTTCTTTTCAGAATCCACAACCGGAACACGATTCTGAACCGGGTTTACATAGGACATACCTTGAATAGGCTGAGGGCGTAGATGCTGCTGCGGTAAAGGTAAACCATACCGCTGAGACGAAGCCGGAGATGAAGATGAACAAGACGACGATTCCGAGACCGTCGTTGCCGTTGGCGAAAATTCCATCGGAGACAGAGGAGATATGGGTGAAGATTGCTGAAAAGTCCTGGGCTTGACAGAGCGAAGATAGTTCTGTTGTACGAGCCCAAGATTGGGGTTGTACTGCTGATGATGAGATTGAAACTCGGCGAGATTTCGTTTTCCGATCAGGGCCGTCGGGTTCTGACGAGCGATCCGCGAAGCGGTCGGGTCAATATACAAGCCCGGGAGTTGAGGCCGGTGATATGGAGGCTGAGACGGAACGTTATTCATGGTGGATCGACCGTTAGTGTAGAAATCCGGCAAACCGCCGGCGCCGGTATACCCAGATTGCATTTTAGCTTTGGCTTTTCTTTCTTTCCTTTTTTTCTCTCGGATTTTGTAGAGAGAGAAAGCGAAGAGAAAAAAAAAACTTAAAAGAGATGGGTTTTGAAGAAACTCATGAGGTTAAACCAAAGAAGGAGGAAGACAGTTTCTCTTATGGTATTGAATTAATAATAATTTTTATAATCAAACAATAAATAAATAGAAAGATATTATCTAATGGAGAGAGAAATTTCAAACCAGTGCAAAGTTAAGCCCTCTGGTTTTTTTTTTAATCGTTAAATATTATAATAATTTTTTAGCTGAATCTTCACGAGTATATCTACCATGAAATCTACACCGTTTATTTGAGGTGACCCTAATATTTCTAAGTAATCCACGGTTACTAAATCGGTCATTCGAACACTTTATATACACGAAATCATCGCTCATTTGAATTAAAGCCGAAACTATGGTGACGCTTCTTGGAAACGCGTGGAAAACACGAACCAACTAAGACTTACGTAAATTACACGCGTTGTTTCTTGTTAGCACGACATGTATTCCGTTTTAAGTGAAATGAGTTCGATCTTTTATGCGGCAGTGATCACCTGACTGGACAGTTACGAAGTACTCCAAAAAGGCTATCGAGAAAAACCCAGGAATGCAATCCAGAACACAATGGAAAGTGACCCCTGTGCCACGTGTTACTAATAGGTGAGAGCCTTCACACAACGTTAAAAGACGAGCCTGTTACTTTGAAATTTCCTTCACTGGTTCGCTGATTCGAATTCTAGTAGCTGTGTTGCCTTACCGGGCGATTCTCGGTAGATTCTGGTAGTTTCACCGACACGTGTCGGTCACTCAATGAGTTTACGTCTGATTAGAGAATTTTAAAAACCACAAACGTGAAAGCTGTCTACGTTAGTGAAGAGCCTCTTTTAAAAAAAAATAATGCGTAGGTTAATACCAGCCAATATACAAAATGACTAAAAAGGACAACCTTATTAATAAACTTTCTGCTTCTTTTTTGTTTTTTCATATTTTAATAGGAAACTTTTGCTTCCATTTGTTACATCATTTTGGAAAGCCCCTTATCATTAAAATTGAGTGTAAATTGTGAATACCCTAGCTAAAATCATTTAGAATTTACCAAACAAAAAAAAATTCATTTAGAATTTAGAATATAGTTTATGAGGAAAGGCTATGGAAAATTCAATTGGTATTATTCAGTATAGAAAAATAAAAAAGATAATATATATTTTTAAGGGCAACTCCCATGGAACTGCATTGCAGAGAAACCAAATCCAACCCACATCTAAAAATTGCACTAATAATAGAATTATCTAAGTGTCCCATCAATATTGGTGGAAATGGTAGACCATGGTAGCTTGTGGTTATATATTTTAATATTACAATAATATCTTATATATATTTTTATGCTTGTAAATATATATTAATATAGAACATATATTTTTTAAAATTTGTAATGTTGCAGTTGAAATGAAGAAAAATGACATAATACTAAATATCCAATTTTCGTGTTATCGGTTGGAGTTATGAACATCTGTTGAAAGCACAAATACGTTTTTTTCCTTGTAGATTATTGTCCCACAAATTTTTTTGCGTGTATGAAATACCTTGGAACAATAGAAAATACCTCATTCTATTATATTCTGTCGAAAAATTATAACAGTTGGCTAATAAAAAGGAATATTTTCAATAATTTTCATAATTGGGGGTATTTTATCCAAACAAAACAATTTGGGGTAAAAATTTATAAGTGTCATAATTGGGAAAAAAATGCCTATTTGTCTTTTGACAAAAAGTAAAACCACATAAATGTCCTTACCCACGATGCTATGGCTGATTAATTTTATGGGAAGAAGATGTAGAAAGACAATCATAAAACTAGGTCAAAATTGAGATTGTTATCAGTGGAGTTAAAGTTCGATTTTGGGACCCATCTGGCCTAATTAATATTGGGTTCACCACTTTCAAAAGGAATGTTTAACCTAAACCGATACGATTTCTATTGTGCAACTATTTTTGATTGACGAACTAGAATTATATGCATATCTTTACATGGGGACAATTTAATATTCACTTTAGCCTTTACACATAAATTAGTTTCCTCACAACCAAACAACTTGAATTGCATATGGACCAACAGCACCTCACCAATTTCAGTGTTTAGTTTCAATTTTAAATTGAAACTTTGAATAGTTGTATTTAATCAAACAAGATAATATGAATCTATGATTTGAATAATGCTAGTTTTATTATTTGACTGGATATATCTCTTTTATTATTAAAGTGTGTATTTAACAAATTCTTTTAGTTTTAACAATTTTTATTTTAACTTTAAGTCAATATTACAAATATTTAAGGATGTGGTGAATACAGTTCAACCACTTGATACATTTCAGTTGCTCACGTGGATACCATTTTATCCAATTACAAGTCACGTTAAGTTAGTTATTACTAACCTCTAGTCTCCTATTTGAGATTGGCCATCTATTTAAGGGAGCTACAACTCAATTTAGAAGAACAACCAAGAAGATTAGAAGAAGATATTGAGAGAAGATTTATGTTGTAAATTTTTTGTACTGAGTTTTTGAGTGCAAGACTCTCTTGTGTTTTGAAAGACTTGTAATTTTGTTTTGAGTGTACTACTGAAGCATTGATCAATAAAGACCAAGCTTAAAAGGCAGTTCTAGCTGTGGATGTAGGCTCCCCAAGAAGGAGCTAAACCACGTAATTTTTGGTGTGTTACTTCCAATTTGCTCTGTTCTTAAATTTCTTATATTTACAAATTCTTTGCAAATATGTATCTACCATTCTTTGATCTTTTTAGTTTTACAGGAATCTTGGTTCACAACAATTGGTATCAGCAGCTCAGGTTTCTTGTTGAAAGTTTCAAGAACCAGGATTTTTCACACTCAAGATTCAGCAAGAAATGGCAGCGGCTAAGTTTGAAGTGGACAAGTTTACAGGGACCAACGACTTCAGTCTATGGAGAATAAAGATGAAAGCTTTTCTGGTTCATCAGGGGATTGCAGAAGCAATTGATAGCAAGGCTTTGGTAGGACTTGGTGATGACAAAAAGAAACAGCAAGAAGTTCAAACCAAGGCACATAGTGCAATCATATTGTGCCTAGGAGATGAGGTGCTTCGAGAGGTATCAAATGAGGAGATTGCCATAGAATTGTGGAACAAATTAGCATTGATTTATTTAAAGAAGTCCTTGGCCAATAAACTCTATCTGAAGAAGAAGTTATATACTATAACAATGGATGACACCAAAGAACTCAGAAAACACCTAGATGACTTCAATAAGATCATCCTTGATCTGAACAATATTGGGGTGAAACTAGATGAAGAAGATCAAGCCATTATACTGCTAAGCTCACTACCAAAGGTATATGAACATTTCGTTGATACTATACTTTATGGAAAAGAAACTCTAACTATGTCTGAAGTGAAAGCAACCTTGAATTCCAAGGAAATCCAAAAGAAATCAAATGACAAGAATGAAATCAGTGGTGATGGAATCTTTGTAAGAGGAAGAACTGAAAAGAGAGATTTTAGAGGCAGCAGGAATAACAAGAATCATGGAGGACATCGTTCAAAATCTAAATCAAGATCAGCTACTGGGAAGAAATGTTACTACTGCAAGAAGGAAGGTCACTTTAGAGATGAGTGCTATGCCCTGAAGAAAAAATTGAACCGTGACAAAAATAAGGAGAAAGGAGAAGATGATGTTGCATCAAACAGGTATGACTCAGCAGAAGTTCTGACAGTATCAAGTTCAGATTCAGGTGGTGAATGGATCTTAGATTCTGGATGCTCCTTTCACATGTGCCCAACTAAGGAATTCTTCTGTGAATTCGAAGAAATACAAGGAGGTACTGTTCTTCTAGGAAATAATAAAGCCTGTCAAGTTAGAGGAATTGGTTCAGTTATGATGAAGATGAATGGTGGTGCGTTCAAAACAATTCAGCAAGTTAGGTATGTTCCTGAACTTAAAAGAAATCTGTTATCTATCGGGATGTTTGACAGAAATGGTTTCACTGTTAAAGTTGATAATGGAATTCTCAAAATATCAAGAGGGTCATCAATTGTTATGAAGGGAAAACTCAACAATGGATTGTATTTTCTAGATGGAAGGACAATCAGTGGTAAAGCTACACCAGCTATAAAGAAAAGGAAATCAATATGACAAACTTATGGCACTTGAGACTCAGCCATGTCAGTGAGAGAGGGTTACTTGAGTTAGAAAAACAAGGAGTTTTCAAGAATGGTTTGAGTAATAAATTAAGCTTTTGTGAGGAATGTGTATATGGAAAGATTTGTAGGGTAATGTTCAGTACAGGACATCATAAAACAAAAGAAAAACTCAGCTATATTCATTCAGATTTGTGGGGTGCTTCGAGAGTAAAAAACACTTGGTGGTGGCAGCTATTTCTTAAGCATAATAGATGACTTCTCTAGGAAAGTATGGGTGTTTATTTTGAAGAGTAAAGATCAGGCCTTTGAGAGTTACTTGGAAGAAATTGATTGAAAATCAAACGGGCAAGAGAATAAAGAAACTCAGAACTGACAACGGGCTAGAATTTTGCTCAAATGAATTCAACAGGTTTTGTAGTAAAGAAGGCATGGCAAGGCATCTCACAGTGGCTGGAACTCCACAACAGAATGGTTTGGCCAAAAGGATGAACATAACAATTCTGGAAAGGGTAAGGTGCATGCTCAAGGGTGCAAATTTGGAGAGACATTTTTGGGGAGAAGTAGTAAAGACAGCTTGCTACCTAATCAACAGATGTACATCTGTTGCTTTAAACTTCAAAACACCTCAAGAAGTATGGACGAGACAAACACCTAAATATGAGCACTTGAGAGTTTTTGGCTGCATTGCCTATGGACATATTAGACAAGATAAACTACAACCAAGGGCGATTAGATGCATGTTTTTGGGATATCCTGATGGAGTAAAAGGTTATAAGCTTTGGTGTCTAGAGCCAGGGCATAAGAAGTGCATAATAAGTCGAGATGTTGTTTTTAGAGAAGAAGAAATGGCAATGAAGATTGCTGTCAACTCATAATACTTGACACCAGTTGGGAATGATAAAATTCAGGTTGAGGTGGAATCACAAACAACTCGTGATACCAACAGTAAAGCCATTATACCAGATTTAGATGATGAAGACAGTGATGACAAATTGAGCTCATATCAGCTGGCAAGAGATAGAAACAGAAGGGACATTAGACCACCAGACCAATTGGGATTTGCAGACTTTACAGCCTTTGCTCTATCTGCAGTTGAAGAATTGAAAACTCGGATCCTACAAGTTACCAAGAAGCCATAAATTGTAAAGATAGTGCAGCATGGATACAAGCTATTCAAGAAGAAATGATGTCTTTACAGAGAAACAACACCTGGATTCTAGTTGACAAACTAGAAAATAAGAAGCTAGTTGGTTGCAAATGGATTTTTAGAAAAAAAGGAAGGTATACCAAGGATTGAGAACACAAGATACAAAGCGAGATTAGTGGCTAAAGGCTTCACTCAGAAAGAAGGGATTGATTTTAATGATATTTTTCTCCTGTTGTTAAACAAACCTCAATCTGAACCATGATGGCAAAAGTGGCCAGATTTGATCTTGAGGTGGAACAAATGGATGCCAGAACAACTTTCTTACATGGTAAACTTGATGAAAAGATCTACATGACACAACCTGAAGGTTTCGAAGGAAATGACCCAAATAAGGTTTGTCTCTTACAGAAATCTCTATATGGTCTTAGACAAGCACCTAGACAATGGAATATAAGATTTGGTGAATTCATGTTAAAAGTTGGATACACCAAGAGTAGTTATGATTCATGTGTCTATTTTAACAATCAAATATATCTTCTACTTTATGTTGATGACATCCTTATGGTAGGAAAGAATAAGACTGAAATAAACAAGCTTAAGGAGAAACTGTAACGACCCAAAATTACTAATAGGGCTTAAGGGCCTTGATTAGTGTGTCGGGAGGGCATAATTGGAAGTTATGTAAATTAATGGTGAAAATGCATGGTTATGTGATATGCATGATCCTATGATTATATGGATATGGGGAATGCATGTTTATGAGTATTAGATAAGCATGCGGGCCTTGTTTAGTTTGTAAGGGCATAATTGTAATTTTGGTCGATTAGGGCTTAAATGTGATTATTTGTTATAACTATTGATACCACATTATTATGTGGATATATATTTGCAGCCTTCGGCACGAGGCGATCCTAGGGAGCAAGTAGCGAGAAAGTCACAATGGGACCCGGTACCCGACTCAAGGCGAGTCAAGGGGTATTTTGGGTAATGGATATTTATTTGGGTTATTGAGTATGAAAATAAATAATTGGGGATATATTTTAGGTTAGGAAGCCTAGGCGGGAATACCGGGGAATTTTACCATTTTGTCATCGGGGACGTTTTCGGTACCCCGAGTTTTGGGATTAACTTAAGAGGCTTAAGTTAGATAAGACAAAGGAAAAAGAAATGTTTGGAAGAATGCTAGAACCGACTCCCTCTTTCTCTTCCCTTCTCTCAAGGAGTTCCTTCAAGCTTACCATGGAACCAAGGGAATTTGGGTTGGAAATTCAAGAATTTGAGCTGGAGTTGTGGGGAAGATTTATGTAGCAATCTGAAGGTTCAGACCAGGAGTTTAGGTGAGTATTGAATTGTGGTTTAGCTGACTTAATTCTATAGTTTTGGCTGGGTTCTAAGAGTTTTTTGGGTTTTGATATTGAAGATTGAATTGGGGCTAAGGCTTGGGAATTAGCTCAACAACTAGTTGGTGGGCTTGCTCTTCAACAAAGGTAAGCTTTTGATATAGTTTAGCATCTGAATTCTGGGAATTTCTGGTTGTTCTAAGAGGTTTTGAGTTTTTGGGATTCAAGGATTGAAGTGTGATTTTGATGAGTCCTTAGGCTAGTTTTCCTATGGATTTTGCTGCTGGAAGTATACTTTAACTGCTGTGATAACTAGAATATGTTATTGGGATGATTTTGGGTTAGTTTGGTTGAGATTGGGTGGATAAAAATGGAGTTTTTCTGGGTTCGAAGGGGTCAGGCCGCGGCTCAGCTCTTGGTGTGTCGTGGCCCTCTAGAACAGAGGTGTGCCAGGAAGAAGGGCGAGCGCGCGGCATGGGATGCTTAGGGCCGCGGCCCGTGTATGATGTTTAGGGAGGCTAGGCCTCTGGTTGGAGGCGGCCCGCGGCATGGAGGGCTAGGGTCACAGCTGTTAAAGGCATTTTTGGCCTTGAGGAGGTTTAAGGTGTGGGGATTTGACCTAGGGTGCTCGGGATCGATCCCATTACTGTGTTTGGTGGAATTCGATGTCCCAAATGCTAGAATTGATCTGGAAACCCTTAATCATTTATTATTGATGGAATCCTTTATCATGGTTGTGACTAGGTGTACGCTTGAGCTCGGTGCAGGATCGTGCTCGGGGGTCGTCTTTCTTAATCAAAGCACTTGGAGTTAAAGGTAAGAAAAATGCACCCATTTATGTGGATAGGATGGGACTAAGTGTTCTCTATATTTGTATGCACTGTTAGATGATTGTGATAAACCATGTGAATATGTTGGGACTAAGAGCTCCCTATAATTGTATGAATGTCATGAGATGGTATTATGCCATGGGGACATGTGATGAACGGCCTAAGAGTGCCAGAATCAATACTTGCGCACAGGGCGTGGCTCAGCCACTGGTAGCTGAGGACAACTTTTTAATCACTGAGCTCGGTTAAGCTGGCCGGAGTCAGTGGGTATAATACTGGGCTTGGCTTAAGTGAGCCAAAGACAGTGGTTTATTACAAAGGGTGTGGCCTAAGGGCATCGACCCTAGTTATTGCATGACATGTGTACTGTTGTTGGTTTGATGTATATAATACGTTGAATATCTGGATGTTGGATCATTGGTTTGTCAACTGGTGTTCTTGATTAAGTGAATGTTATGGCTTGATGGATAATTGATTAATGTCTTGTGAATCATTTGGTTATGTTCTATGATCTATTTGATTATCGATATTGATTATGCTATGACGTTATAGTTTTCTTGTTGGGCCTTGGCTCACGGGTGCTACGTGGTGCAGGTGAAAGCAAGGGTAAGATGAGTTGACCATGGGTTGGAGAGCTCTGGGGGCGAGGTGTACATTGTCAGCTGCTCGATCGCCACGGTCGGGGGTTTGTACAGGGACAGAAACCTAAAACGTATATTTTGCAATTATAGTGGCTTGATTATTTATAAGATTTGAAAATTCTGTAATTATGTTGTTTAAACCCTGATTTGGGATCCCATGTACCAAACATTTATCTTAATGAAAATTATTCGTTTATAACAAAAATCATTTAAACCTAATCTGTTTGTGTCATTAGATTCACATTTTTATTTAAATGACTTGATTGGCAAGTCTCGCACTATTTCAAACACACAGTGTAACGGTCTTGGTTATCTAGGGCGTTACAGAAACTCAAGAAGGAATTCGAAATGAAAGACCTTGGAATTGCCAACAGAATTCTGGGCATTGATATTAGAAGGAAAAGACCACACACAGTCACTCTATCTCAGAAAAACTACCTTGAAAAGGTTTTAGTAAAGTTTGGCATGAACAAGGCAAACTTGGTTTCAACTCCTATAGCTCAACACTTTAAACTCTCTCAATCTCAGTCTCCTAAAACATGAAGAAGAGGATAAGTACATGGACAAAGTTCCATATGCAAGTGGAGTAGGAAGTCTCATGTATGCCATGGTTTGCACCAGACCCGATTTGGCCTATGCCATGAGTATGGTAAGCAGGTTCTTAGCTAATTCGGGTCAAGAACATTGGTCTGTGTTAAAGTGGATTTTCATATATGTTAAGGGCTCTTTGGATACTGGTCTTGTGTTTGAAAATAAGGATAAAAATCTAGAAGACATTGCTGGTTATGTTGACTCAGATTATGCTGGAAGTATAGACACAAGAAGGTCTTTGACAGGTTATGTTTTCACAGTGATGAGGGGATGTGTTAGCTGGAAATCAACACTTCAAAAGGTTGTTGCACTTTCATCAACAGAGGAAAAATACATGGCTGCAACTGAAGCCATCAAAGAAGCACTTTGGCTGAAAGGTTTAACAAGTGAATTGGGATTCAACTCAGAAGGAATCACAGTACACTGTGATGATCAAAGTGCCTTACACTTAATAAAAAATATCATGTTTCATGAAAGATCAAAGCATATAGACATAAAGCTTCACTTCATCAGAGATATAATTGCAAAAAGAGAAGTTGCTGTCAAAAAGATTAGTACACATGACAACCCTGAAGACATATTTACTAAAAGTGTAACAAGTGATAAGTTTAGGCACTACCTAAACTTACTCAATATTGACACTTGATGAGCCTCTTAATGAGGCAACTCTAGAGTTGTCCTTGGTCAACTATTCAGTATCAAGTGACTAAACTAAGGTGGATTTGTGGTGAATATAGTTCAGCCACTTGATACATTTCAGTTGCTCACGTGGATACCCTTTTATCCAATTACAAGTCACACATGGTTAAGTTAGTTATTACTAACCTCTAGTCTCCTATTTTAGATTGGCCATCTATTTAAGGGAGCTACTACTCAGTTTAGAAGAACAACCAAGAAGATTAGAAGAAGATATTGAGAGAAGATTTATGTTGTAAATTTTCTGTAATGAGTTTTTGAGAGCAAGACTCTCGTGTGTTTTTGAAAGACTTGTAATTTTGTTTTGAGTGAACTGTTGAAGCATTTTTTATCAATAAAGACCAAGTCTAAAGGACAGTTCTAGCCGTGGATGTAGGCTCCCCAAGAAGGAGCTGAACCACGTAATTTTTTGTGTGTTACTTCCAATTTGCTCTGTTCTTAAATTTGTTATATTTACAAATTCTTTTCAAATCACTATCTGCCATTCTTTGATCCTTTTAGTTTTACAGGAATCTTGGTTCACAACAAAGGAAATATAAGTTTAAAACCAATTAGTAGATATATCGGTATAAATTCAAATATTATAAAATATCATTATTATAATAATATATAATACAAAACTAGATATTAAATTTAATTATTATAAAATATCATTATTATTATAATAATATATAATATATGATCTTATTTTTTATAAAATTTCGGTTGAATAAATATTTAGTAATCATATTATTATAAATTTTAATATTATAAGATATGATTATTATAATAATGTATAATACATAATATTAATTTTTATTAAAAATTTATCATTTATATTTAAAAAGAAAATATGTTAATTTTTAATTAATTAATCTAACTTATATAAATATATATTCACATTGAATAATAACATATTTATAAATATATTATATATAAGTGTCATGTGTGTACAAATAGTATGATTGTGTAACTACATAAGAAATTAAAATAATAATTTTCTTTCATCAAGAATAAATAAGTTTTTTCTCCAATCCTTGAAGTTTGATTTTAACAATATTATGAATTTTTTACTTTAAATAAGGCAGTTTGCGATCTAAAAGGTTATCATATTATTATATATATATTTTTAAAATACAGACAATATTTTTTTGTTTAATTTTTCTTTTAATATATTTATGTCATTCTTTTATATATAATATTATTTATTTATTTAAAATTTATATGATAATCATAAAATTAGTTAATAAATTTTCTAAATAAAACTAAATAAATGTATATTTTACGCTACTTACACTTAATACATAATATATGTATGAAAAATTAAAAAAAGATATTATTAATATTGGTATTCTCAAAAGTCAAGATAAATTAACGGGTTCTCTCATTTAACTTTATTAGGTTCAATATTGATTCTTATACTATGGATACTATTGAAATTGTTATAAAAATATCATTAACCGTTAAAATAAATTGGTGTGAAATTTGTTAATAATCATTTTATTAGTGTCTTATGAAAGACATTTTTAAATAGATATAATATTTTTTATTGAATTCTATTTAATATGTTTAGCGTGTTAATTTATTTTAATTACAATATTTTTGCATATTAATAACTAAAAAGTCATATTTATAAAAAAAATCTCTAAAATAAAATAATAACATCTATTTTGGTCCGTTAACAATTTTTTAATCACACAATTTATCAAACACTCTCATATGCATTTTTCAACTCAGAATACTTTAATAATTACAATTTACCAACACTCACCAAAATTCCCCCCAGGACAACTAACTCTTGAAAACTTTACATAAACACTTCCAACACAAATAAATAAATAAATAATTTATTTATTTATTTATTAATATTTTCTGATAACTTTCGCAATATTTATGAATTTCAAAAATTTTAATTTGTGTATTGGAATGGACTTATTCCAAATTTATAAGTCATCACTTCTAGTTAATTTTTCAATTTCTTTGAAGCTCATTAGTTTTTGTACTCATAAAAATTTTAAATTATTTTCACCCTTTAAAAAAAGTATTTTGAAATTTAGATTTTACTTATTTTTTTCAGTAATCCATAATTAAAACTATAGTTTAGAAGATATGAGAATAAATAAATGTTGTAACGATTTAACTGCATAATCGATCAGGATAGGGCTAAAAGTTTATATAGTTTATTAATGTATACCAAACCTTATTATTATCTTTTAATAAATATTAAACGAAGTACAATGTTTTTGTTAACAAAATTTTGCTGATGTGACTTTTTTAATTAATGGTGAAATATTACTTAATTTCACGTACGCCTATTACATTTATATATATTTATAATTATTTTCTGTGGCATATTATTTTTATTATTGAATCGAGTCAAATGTTTAATTAATTTGTGGTACACACTTAATTACATAAAGTCATAATAGTGCAACAAAACAGTGCATGCATTATCTAATCTCGATAACAGCAATGCCAATACAAAGAATCTCACTCGTTTAGTCAACACAACGTTACCATTTATAAGATTCTATAATTTTTTTATGTATAAGGAAAACCAATCTTGCAAAAAATTATTGATTTTAACAATTATTTATCTTTTAATGTTAACTTTAATGGAATATTTTTATATTTAACATAATATATTTATATTTAAAGGTAGTTTGTAAACATTATTTAAACTTAAATAAAATAAATTATCTCAAAAATTAAAATAGGATATTACAATGATAATTATTTAAAAATAATAAATAATTAAACAAATTAAAATAGGATATTTTTAAAATATTTTACAATGATAATTATTTAAAAAGAATAAAATCATACGTTTTATAATTTAAATAAAATTTAATTAAACTTAAACTCACTTATTAGAATAGTATCATATTAAACATATAATATAATCTGTTGTCAATTAGCAACAAATTATTTTTTTTTAAAAAAACTAACAAGATACTTCAATTTGAAATCCACATATAATATTTAGTATTACATTAAACATATAATATACTCTTAAATTCAAAAACTAGAACAAACATAAACTTAAACAAAAATAAATAAATTGTTTAATTAAAATATGATATTTATTTAAAATTTATATGACATTAATATAAATTTAATAAAAGTAATTAATAAATTATATTAATAAAACTAAGTAGACTTGCATTGCAAGTTATTTGTATCTAGTAATTATTATAAATATATCCATTTAAATCTAAAAAGTCTAAATTTATATATCTGTCTTTTATATATAGAAAGTGTGTAGATAACGATTTGATTTAACGGTTTGTTTTGTTAACTTTAACAGAGTATTCTAAATATTTGATGAAATATATTTTTAAAATTAATTAAAAATAGATATTTATTAATTATATTAATATAAATTTAAATTCAAAATCAAAATCAAATGTTATAAAATATTGTTATTATAATAATATGTAATACAAGACTAGATATTTAGTAATTATATTAATATGAATTCAAATATTATAATAATATATATAACAAGACTAAATATTTAATACTTATATTAATATAAATTTAAATATTATAAAATATTATTATAATAATAATACATAAGCTTGTTTTTTATTAAAAAAATTATCATTTATTTTTTAAAAAAGTTATCATATTATATATATATTTATTTAAAAAAATCAGAAACATTGTTTTAGTTTAATTTTTCATTTAATATGTTTATGTCATTCTTTTATATATAATATTGTTTATGTATTTTAAAGTTATATGTTATGATTAGTTACTTTGTATTATTTGATTCATGTTTGTTACACAAATTATGTGAGGTCCATGTCCCATCAATGTACATGCTTGAGCCTATAAATAGAGGACTCAAGCATTCATTATTTTTTATGCTGTAATTCTTTATTTGAGAGAATTCATAAGATTCAGATGTTTTTATACATGTTCTTGTATCCTTCCCCTTAATTTGTGAAACTCGGTTGATTAAATTCATCTGATCACAGGGTTTGGGAACTTTACATAAATAATAGTACTAAGTGGACATAGGTTATTACCGACTATTGGAGTCGAACCACTATAAATTTTTGTGTCGTTTATTATTATCACGTTCAGTTCTTATTTCTTATCTCTTATTTGACTCAGTGTCGTTGGCCAATTCGTGGGTCAACAAATTATTTTTTAAATAAATTTAATTAATTAATTAATTAAATTAAATTAAAAAATAAAAAAATCTTATTAAAATCTTATTAATTAACTTAAAATAAACCTAAATTTTAATTTAATTAATAAATCAATCCAACTTTGAAACAAAAAGTGTAGGTGAGATTGTGAAGGTGGTGAACTAGGATGGTGAGGGTGAGATTGAGTGAAATATTAGTTTTTTTCATTAATTAAATTAAAATTTAGGTTTATTTAAATTTAATTAATAAGATTTTAATCAGTTTTTAATTTTTCAATCCATTTTTTTGTTTTTAATTAATAAAATTTATTTTAAAAATAATTTTGTTTACTAAAATTATTTTTAAGTTTTAATTAAACATTTATTTTATTTTATGAATTCTGAAAATATATTTAAATCATTTAAAAATAATAAAACAATTGAAAATCGAATAAATCACTAAAATTAGGGTGAGATTGGGGGTTGGGAATTGAGTTGGTGATGGTGAGATTGGGTGAAATATGATTTTTTCATTAATTAAATTAAAGTTATTTTTATTTAAAGATAATTAATAAGATTTTAATTAGTTTTTAATTTTTTTAATTCCATTGTTTTTTTTTGTTCTTAATTAATTAAAATAATTTTGATTTTAAAGTTTTAATTAAATATTTTTTTTATTTTATGAATTCTGAAAATATATTTAAATCATTTAAAAATAACAAAATAATTGAAAATCAAATAAATCATTAAAATGAAGGGTAATTTGAGAATATTAAAAATTTAAACACACGGAGGGTACCAAACTATGTAATTTCTTGCAAATAGATCATGATATCGATTGATAATTATCAGAAACAAATAGTACTAAGTTTGTATTCCGATAAAACATCAGGTGCAAATAAGTATTTACCCAATATGAAATAACAACACTAAAAATAAAGTTACGACATATGGTAGATATCACTACATGTTACATAAATTATTGTTGCGAAGTTTATGTATATTGGTATGTGGAGTGCTTACCACCAATTTATTCTATATCAATATTCTAATAATTTGTGGTCATAGGCATAGCTGCTATATTATTTTATAATATGATATTTAGATTAAATAATGTGACAATGAGTGTCACATTTTGTAACACATATAAGAGAGTTACAATATTTGGATATATGTGAACATTCAAATATGTAACATATTGGGAGTTACAAATTCAATTACAAATTTGTAACTCCCAAATATTACCTAATAATGTTTAGATTTGATGTTACACATTTTGATTTGAATTTCTCAAAGTCATAAGAGATATGGCTATTAGAGATGTGATTTTAATTCACATAGTGTGTATGGAAGTGACAAAATCAAGTCGGAACGTTTTGGAAAAGTTTGGAAAATTGGTAGCTGAAAAAACGTTGTGGTCGCGACCAGTGTTTTTCCCAGGCCGCAGCCTAGGGAACAGAAGCTAGTGGCCGTGACCAGGCTTATCCCAGGCCGCGGACAGAGAGGTTGACAACCTTTTCCAAATTTTGGTTTTATCCAATTTTGAACATTTTCAGCAACTAAGTAACTCTCAAATCTCTAATTTAATTCCATAAAACATTCAATTAAACATTGGTAACAACCATGGGGGTTGGTGGAATTCGATTCAAAGGGTGTCTCTAAACTCTATAAATAGGAGTCTATTGCTCACTTGCAAGACACACAAATTTCTATCCACTAGACCACTTGGCTAGAAATTCACCATAGAGGCTTGTTTATTCCAGAAAGCTATTTCTTTTGTGAGAGCTCCCTTAGTGCTTGAGATAGGGGGAAATAAGTTTTTGGACAAAGGTTTTAAACCTTGTTCAACTTGGTAATCACCAATGCTCTTCACTTTGGTTGTGTGAGTGAGAGTTTTTTGTTCATTGTCCATTGTTCATTGTTCATTGTTCATTGTTCATTGTTCTTGTTCTTTTTCTTTTATTCTATTGCATTTCATATTCTTTTCTTATTCTCTATTTACTCTTTTACTTGTATCTTTTGTTTTAGAGTAGTATTCTCCTCTACATCTTTTCTACTACTACTTTTAGTTTATTTATATCATTTTGTCATAGAGTTGTATTTTCTATTACTATATTCTTCTACCGTTTTCTATATTTACATGTATCTTTTGTTATAGAGTTTTAATATTATTTAATCAATCTATTTGTTTTTTGTATTATTTGCTTAGAGTTGTAAGGCTTTTTAACCATTTCCATTGAGGCAATTTACATATTTCTAACATTCAAAAGCTTGCCCATTTGCTTGTTTCAATGGAAGGTGAGACTATCAAAATCATGAACCAAGACCTAGTGAGGTTGGACAAATTTGATGGATCCAATTACACTAGGTGTCAAGACAAGGTGAGGTTTTCTTGACCACTTTCAAGATCGCTTACATCCTAGAGTCCACACTTGAACCTCTCCCAACACCATCTGACAAGGACACTCCTGAGGTGGTGGAGAAAAGAAGGAAGATGGAGGAGGACATTATCCTTTGTAGGGGACATATCCTCAACGCCCTATCCGATAGGCTCCATGACCTCTACATTGAGACCAAGTCGGCAAAGGAGATTTGGGATGCACTTGAGACAAAGTTCAAAGAGGAAGAGGAATGTACCGAATTTTTTTTTGATTTCTCAATATATTGATTTCAACTTTTTTGGTGATAAACATATTCTTCCTCAAATACACGAACTACAAATAATTATTAACAAATTGAAAGTGTTAAACATTGAGCTTGCCGAGGCCTTTCAAGTTGGTGCTATAGTGGCAAAATTACCACCAACTTGGAGGAGCTATAGGAAAAGAATCCTTCATAAAATGAGGATTATTCTTTGGAGGAAATCCAAAAGCATATTTGAATCGAGGAGGAATTGATATGTAGAGACAAACTTGTGGAAGGGCCTAATGTTGAGACTTCCAAAGCAAATGAGGTTTCACAACCAAAACATCCCAAAAACAAAGGGAAAGGCAAGAAGGGTAATGAGAGACTCTTGGGTCCAAAAACCAACCCAAACAAGTTTAAGGGCGAGAAAGGCCCTTGCTTTGTGCGTGGGAAAAATGGTCACTATGCTAGAGAGTGTAGGCATAGAAAAGACCAACAAGGACCTAAGGCGAATGCAACTCTAGAGGAGAATATAGTTGCTACCATTAGTGAGGTGAATGCAGGGCAAGGCAAGGTGAAGGGATGGTGGTATGACACATGTGCCACCGTCCTTGTCACCTATGACAAATCATTGTTCAAGACCTTTGAAGATTCAAATGGCAACCATGAGATTCAAATGGGTAATGAGGGAAAATCCAAGGTACTTGGCAAAGGTACTATTGAAGTCTTTTTCACCTCTGGCAAGAAAGTCACATTAGTGAATGTGCTTTATGCTCCCGAAATGAGTATAAACTTGGTAAGTAGTGATTTGCTTGGCAAGCTCGACATTAAAGCCATTTTTGAGTTCGGTAAACTTATTCTTACCAAATCCAATATATTTTTGGGAAATTGGTACTCTTGTGAGAGTATGGTTAAGTTGTCCACCAATGATGTAACTTTCAACGTTATCAATAAATATGTTAATTTCGCCTATATTGTTGAGTATGCTTTTTTTTTTGTGTGGCATCTTAGACTATCTCATATATGTTTTTCAACCATGACAAGAGTAGTAAAAAGTGGTATGATTGCATGCAATATTAAAAACTATGGAAAATGAGAAACATGTGTTAAGGCAAAAATGATTAAAAAACCATTTCCTAGTGTAGAAAGATCATCTAATTTACTAAATTTAATCTATAGTGATCTTTGTGAATTAAATGGTGTTTTAACTATAGGTGGTAAAATATATTTTCTTACTTTTATAGATGATTTTAGTAGATATACCTATGTGTTTTTTTTAAAGCATAAAGATGAGACTTTTGATGTTTTTAAAGTATATAAATTAGAAGTTTAAAATCAACTTAATAAAAATATTAAGGTGCTAAGAAGTGATAGAGAAGGAGAGTACTTCTCTAATGAATTCAATGTATTTTGTGAAGAAAATGACATAATTCATAAGTGCATCGCACCATATACACCACAACACAATGATGTTGACGAGAGGAAAAATAAAACTTATATAGAGATGATAAATTCTATGTTGGTGTTTTTTAAGTTGAACGCCAACTTATGGAGTGAAGTGTTACTGACCGCTTGTCACATTTTTAATCGAATACCGATGAAGAAAAATGAGATATCTCCATATGAGTTATGGAAAGGAAGAAAATCCAATATAGGGTACTTCAAAGGGTGGGGGTATTGCATATTACAAGAAAAACGAACCTAATAGAACAAAGTTAGGTTCAAGAGCCATAAGGTTTGCTTTTGTTGGTTATGCCAGTAATAGTAAAGCTTATAGGCAATTAGACCTAGAGTCTAATGTTGTGATAGAATCTAGGGAAGTTGAATTCCTTGAGAACATGTTAGGTGACAACAATTCTCAAGCTTCAAACTCTCTAAGGAGAATTTGTTATATGAGAACAATTCTCAAGCATCTACTTCCAAAAATAATTCTCAAAGGAATGTAGAGCAACCTTTTGAACTGAGAAGAGGTCAAAGAGTTAGAAAGAGAAAATTCTAGGAATGGATGAGATAGATTCTCAACGAATTTCATTCTACATGGTAGAAGGAAATAGAGAATAAGTCATTCGGAAAATTCCAATTGTACTTCTCGTCGAGGATGATCCTAAGACTTTTAGAGAAGTCATGCAATCTAGAGATAGTGCATTTTTGAAAGAAGCCGTCAATGATGAGATGGATTCCATTCTTTCCAATAACAATTGGGAATTTGAAGACCTCCCACTAGAGTCTAAGTCAATTGGGTGTAAGTGGGTATTTAGGAGAAAATACTACACTGATGGCATTATCCAAACCTTTAAAGCTAGATTAGTAGCTAAAAGGTTTAGGCAAAATGAGGGTATCAATTATTTCGATACCTATGCGCATGTTGCAAGAACAACTTCAATAAGAATTTTGTTCGCTTTGGCTTCGATACACAACTTGTATGTTCATCAAATGGATGTCAAGATGACATTCCTTAATGGTGACCTCAATGAGGAGGTCTATATGGAACAACCTAAAGGGTTTATCCTACCAAAGTATGAACATAAAGTGTGCAGACTTGTAAAATCCTTATATGGATTGAAACAAGCTCCAAAGCAATGGCATGAGAAATTCGATCAAACCATCATGTCTAATGGGTTTAGACATAACAATGGAGACAAGTGTTTGTATTCCAAAACTTATAAAGGATATGTGATCATTGCTTGTCTATAAGTGAATGACATGCTCATCCTAAGCGATAACATGAAATGGATAGTAGAAACGAAGAGGTTTCTATCATCAACCTTCAAGATAAAAGATCTTGGAGAAGTTGACACCATACTTGGTATCAAAGTGAAGAAACATATTGGGGGTTTTGCGTTGGGGAAAGCCCACTATATTGAGAAAGTATTGAACAAATTTAACCATCTCAAGGTTAAATATGCCAATACTCCATTCGACCATAGTGTAAAACTAGAGAAGAATGAAAGAAAAGTGGTGGCTTAATTGGAGTACGCAAGTACTATAGGGAGTCTTATGTACGCTGCCCAATGTACTAGACCTGATATAGCATTTGCGGTAAGTAAACTTAGTAGGTTTACAAGTAACCCAAGTGTGGATCATTGGAAGGCTATTGGGAGAGTCCTAGGTTATCTCAAGAAAACCAAAGGACTAAGCCTTCACTACTCCAAATTTCCTTTTTTCTTAGAAGGTTATACAGATGCAAGCTGGACATCCAATCTTGGGGACAACTTGTCCACCACTGGTTGGGTATTTACGCTTGGTGGGGGTGCACTTTCTTGGGGTTCCAAGAAACAAACCTGTATATCTCATTCCACTATGGAAGCAGAGTTCATAGCTCTAGCTGCTACCGACAAAGAGGTCGAATGGTTATGGGATCTCTTGATGGAGAGACCTCTAATCAAAGGATATGATTCCAATATATTGATACATTGTGATAGCCAAGCAGCATTGGCTAGAGCATACATTGGAGTGTATAATGGGAAGTCTAGACATATTAGTCTAAGACACGGATATGTAAGAGAATTGATTCAAAGAGGAGTCATCTCAATTTCCTATGTGAGATCAAGTGAAAACTTGGCAGATCAATTTACTAAGCCACTAACGAGAGATTTAGTGGCTACATCTTCTCGAGGGATGAGACTTAAACTCCCTAAAGAGATTCACAATTGATGGTAACTTATCTTAACACTAGTTACTTAACTAGTGTTAGGTTCAATAGGTAATAACAAGTCAATCAAGTGAATATCAGTTGTACTCAAAACAGTCCCATCTGAGATGTTGAGTTTTGTGAGTTACCAAAGTGAGGGTTAAAACCGAGAGGTTTTTTTAATAGAATTCAGTCTTGAGAATAAAAGAATTTTTGGTAACAGAATACTATAAGAGTTCTACCTATATGGACCTAGGGGTGATGCCGCATCTCATGAGCATTGAGAGTATTCTCAAGAACGTCCATGAATGGAAAGTGCACATGGCCATTAATGGTGCAAAGTGAGACATAGAGGTCTCAAGTGAACATAACAAATGTGTGTGTGTTATCACCAATTTTTTATTATGGAAAGTTGGTTCAATGCCTAGTGCAACCAAATTTTCAACAAACTTTGTGATAATTACACTACAGTAAAGTTCAAGTTGAAGAACACTTTACTTTATGCACCAATTCAATGGCTTCTACATGAGAGAGTTATTTAATCAAGTGGGGGAAATATTATATTTTAAATATAATGTTGATTGATTAAATAAGTGTTACAATAGTGAACTATTTAATCTAGCGGGAGAATGTTATATTATTTTATAATATGATATTTAGATTAAATAATGTGACAATGAGTGGCACATATTGTAACACATAAAAGAGAGTTACAATATTTGGATATATGTGAATATTCAAATATGTAACATATTTGTAGTTACAAATTTGTAACTCTCAAATATTACCCAGTAATGTGTAGATTTGATGCTACACATTTTGATTTGAATTTCTCAAATCTATAAGAGATATGACTGTTAAAGATGTGATTTTAACTCCCATAATGTGTATGGAAGTTACAAAATCAAGTGGTAATGAATTTGGAACGTTTTGGAAAAGTTTGGAAAATTGGTAGCTGAGAAAACGTTGTGGCCGCGACCAGTGTTTTTCCCAGGCCGTGGCCTAGAGAACAGAAGCCAGTGGCCGCGGCCAAAGAAGCTGACAACCATTTCTAAATTTTGGTTTTATCCAATTTTGAACGTTTTCAACAACCAATTAACTCCAAAATCTCTATTTTAATTCCATAAAACATCCAATTTAATATTGGTAACAACTACGAGGTTGTTGGAATTTGAAATTCAAATGGTGTCTCTAAACTCTATAATATGAGTCTATTGCTCACTTGCAAGACACACAAATTTCTATCCATTAAAGCATTTGGCTAGAAATTCACAATAGAGGTTTGTTTATTCCAGAAAGTTATTTCTTTTGTGCGAGTTCACCTAGTGCTTGAGATAGGGGGAAATAAGCTTTTGGACAACTGTTGTAAACCTTGTTCAAGTTGGTATTCCCCAATATTCTTTACTTTGGTTGTGTGAGTGAGATTTTTTTGTTCATTGTTCTTGTTCTTTTTCTTTTATTCTATTGCTTTTCATCTTCTTCTCTTATTCTCTACTTACTCTTTTACTTGTATATTTTGTTTTAGAGTTGTAATCTTCTCTACATCTTTTCTACTACTACTTCTAGTTTATGTGTATCATTTTGTCATAGAGTTGTATTTTCTATTACTATCTTCTTCAACCATTTTCTATATTTACATGTATCTTTTGTTATAGAGTTGTAATCTTATTTAATCAATCAATTTATTTTTTGTATTATTTGCTTAGAGTTGTAAAAGTTTTTTTACCATTTCCATTAAGGCAATATACATATTTCTAACAATAACCTACTAGTACTACGATAAAAAAAATTCTAATGTTTTTTTTAAAAAAAAAAAATCTCATTACATATTACAATAATGATATGTACAACCAACTGCCTTTAGATGGGGTGGTGGGAGCCTTGAACATTAAGCCCAAAGTTGGGGGTTCAAATCCCCTAAGCACATCTATTTCATAATATATATATATATTGTTCCCCACATGTATTATTTGGCATCCCGAGTTGGTGGTGGTAGTTGCTCCAGTCCTCCTCCCTCGTTGTGAAGAGTTTCGATACTCCTTCTCTCTAAGGTTATACTATCTCCAAATTATTTCCTTTCGTGGATTGTGTCGGATTGAGGATTATTGTTGAACATAAAAAAAATTGGATCATTCATTAACATATGTTTTGTGTTATAATGTATATATAATTAGTTGTAACATGTAATAAATTAAAAAAATGATATGCACCTTAATAGCCCAAATCACGTCAATAGAAAATAATTGATTCCCAGTACATAGACCCCCAAATTGATAACAACCTACCAAGGATAACATATTTTCAGCATAATTTTGGAGGAAAAGAGAGTCAAACCTCACCACAATAAGGAGAACATGCATACCACCTCCCTAGAGGAGAAGAATAAGACCACCAATATTTAGGGCACCAAATTATACCACTTCCACAACACAAATATACAAATCAATAGAGATATATACAACTAGGGTTTATGTTTTTTTAGACTTTGTATTTTACCTCATTACCTGTGTGGACCCTGTATTTTGACAAATTACTTTTTAGACCCTGTATTTTCTAAAATAATTCAAATAGAGCTTTAAACCCGATTTTGATCAAAAAAATTTGAACTAAAATTACAAATAATTCATCAAACTAACAACTCAGAACAAAAATATAATCATTCTGCCTAAGAACTGTGTTATTATATTCAATTTTTTGTTCATCAAAATCAGGTTTAGGAGCCTATTTAAACTATTTTACAAAATACATGGTCCAAAAAATAATTTGTCAAAACACAAAGTCCGAACAAGTAATGAGGCAAAACACATGGTTTAAAAATATATAAACCCATACAACTAATACAAGTATAACTTCCAATCTTGAGCTCCAACAGCCCAAGGCCCCAACCACATGAACTACAAGGGTTGGCCAATAAAAATCAATTTGCCCCAACCACATGAACTACAAGGGTTGGCCAATAAAAATCAATTTGATTTCTCATTTGATTGAGGAATTACTCATTTCATATGGGTTTTCTCGTTGCACCCCAATTTAATTTTGGGCATAGTTTAATCCAAAATTTTTGTGCTCAGCCTTTTCATTTCATTTTGAATAAAAAAGAAGAACAATTATGTTATTAATAGCTTTGGATTGTAGAATCTTTAGGATATAAATTTATAATAGCACTTCATATAGTATAGGCACACTTCAATCTCAATCAGCTTTCCTTTGTAGCCCTACTTTTCTTTATTTGTGCTTCGTAAACATAACTTTTCATTTATTATGCATATTTTAATTTCCCAACATCACAAACCGTTAATAAATGAATATTGAACAACTTTGACTACTAATGCATGCCACCTCCACTTTAGAGTCTCCAAATGGTAATTTGTTATAAAAAAATTCAAAGTTTGTTCATTAATAGAAAAATTAAAAGAATAATGTTCAAAATTGTATACTTATATTTACTTGTGCATGTGAAAAATATATATTTTTTTAAATAACAGCATAAATACTCTAATAAATAATGTGAAATCTAACAATAATATATAACAACTATTTAAAATTATTACAGAAACTTAAGATCAAATTAGGATTTTTACGTGCCCACGATATATTTCTACTATTGAATGGAGTAAGCCTTCAAAAGAAAACAATTTTGTACGCTTCTCACTTCAATTTGCCTTGAGTAGATTCCTCTCATATCTCGACCAGCATTTTTTTCGAGCAATACTCGTACTGCATTTAAATGTATTTGCAAACCTAATTCTGATCAGTTACACATTGCTTTTTTTTTTTTTCTTTTCTTTTCTTTTTTATCAGTCAATAAAAATTCATCTTGTTTTCTAGATTTGTACACATCATCACTAAAAAAATGGTGATAACACTTAATAATTTATTAATCTCACCTTTAAAATATTTGTTAGTTGCAATAAATATATAAAACAATGATATATGCATTCAAATATTACACTAAAATTTTAACATATATATATATATTTTGAGAAAGAATAGGACATATTTTTTAATTAGTAAATTTTATATTAATTAAATATGATTAGTTGAAAAAAAAGAGTAAATATATATATTTTTTTAAAGAGGAGTAAATATAATTTTTGAGTGCATGTATTATTATTTCTATATATATTATATGAAACATCATTTTAAGGTCCACGATTCAGTCCCGCTCAGTACAGCAACAGAACCAATTTCGTTTGAGAATCTCAGCCATCCAATACTGTAGCACCCACGTTATTTAGATATAATATAGCCAATAATCACATGATTGCATTGCATTGCATTACATATCATACAATATGTATAATTTGAGCATATGCATATTCTTATAAGTGTTTTCATGTATAAGTATAAAAGTTGTGTATGTGATGTCTATATGTATGCTCAATATTATTAACCTTGTGGCATTTGAGTTGTCTTTTTTGGGTGTTTGATGTGCTCAAGATATAAGAAAGTATGAAAAATATGGACAAGGTATGGAATTAAGTGAGGAAAGTGAGATATAGAAGACAAAAGATGTTAAGTGGTGAAAAATAGTACAATGTCGATTACTAGTATTTCGAGGTAAAATTGAGTATTAGTGGATTTACCAAATATAATTGAGGTATGATTAAGGTCTCATTGATGAAGTAAAAATGGTTTCAGAACCATTAGATCAATTCTTGATGGGAGGTATACATAATCAGTGGTATTGATGCAAAGTGAAAACGAGCTTAGCATAAGTGCGCTACGCTTGATCGGGTAAGCATAACTATTGGGTATGAACTCATATGGACCTAAGGTTTGGTGTGAGTGTTTTACACATAAGGATAGTAGGCCTAGCAGATGATTAAGTCGAAATTATTGAAGTGATAAGGTTTTCATAAGTCAAAAAGTGAAATGATGAGGTAAAAGGTGTCAAATTTTGATACAATAAGGCCAAATCATTGAAAATAAAGAATTTTCATCAACCTTATCACTTTGCACGACCATTACTCTGAAAAACAGAGAGAAAAGAAAACCAAAAACCATTTCTTGGCAGGTTTGAAGAAATTCTAAGGATATCCAAGTGAAATCAAAGCCAAAGAAGTGGATTAAGCTTAGTTCTAGCCTTTTTATGGTAAGTTCTTGTACTTGGAAGTTAAACTATGTTATTGAATTTTGCTGAGAGCTTATCTATGTTGTTTTATCTCTTGTTAAGATATTTCTTAGTGGTTTCCAAGTGGTTTGAGGTTTAGAAAAGCTAGAAGAGATTGCTTTCGCCGAAAAGTTGCTCGGTAAGTGAAATTTTGTGTTTTATGAGGTTTTTGGGGTTCTTGGAGTACAAACTGATTTTTGGTTATTTGATTGAGTTTATAAGAGAGTATATATGTTTATAAATGTTTGAATAGATGTGGAGACTCATTTAATTTGGGTGATGATCTAGGAGATTAGAATTTTATCAAAATCGGTATATGATAACTTTATGATGAATCATGTTGGTATTTGGGATATATGGTTATGGCAGGTTATTTGATGTTGATTATTGGTTGATTTTGATATTTGAGAATAACTAAAATTAAGGGGAAACTCTGTCAAAATTTCTCCAAATGTCTAAGATAAATTTAACGCTCGATCTAGGTGGTTTAAGACATTTTAGGCATGAATTGTATATGAAATTTGATATGATGTTTTATGGGTATTTTTAAATGAGAGTTCAATCTATTACTGCCATCATTATGATGAGAAATCCATGCCATTGTCAGGATAAGCACATCAACACCTAAGACACCACTTGTTACACGGTGAATTATATTTTGGACAGAAGGTAAGTAAAGTACTCAACTGCAACACAAGAATTACATGTTATGTAAAAGTATGCATTATATGAATATTTTGTGAGTAAGTGGTATTAACATACATTAACACTTCATCATAAATTTGTATGCATGGAATAATAGTGATATGGTAAATTATTATATGATATAAGACCATGCATTATATTATGATGATTAATTATATGATGCCTTTGCAAGTTTTGTGCAACATAAAAGAAAGTTGTAATAAGAAGTTTAAGTTCAGTGCCACTGTTTTGAAAAGGCAAATGAAAGTGTTAATAAGTATAAACGGAGGCCTATAGTAGGCTTATAGTGGCTGCCCAATAATTTGGGCTAGGTTTTAGTGAACCAATTATATTGTTTGCCATGTTTCCGTTTTTATTTCTCCTCCATATGAGTTATTGTTATATGTATTGACACCACAGTGTGTGGCCGCCTTAACTCTTGAGCCCGACGGGGCAACGATGGAATAAGGTTTTTAATGCGCCCTACTGTGGTGATGGCTAGCCGGAGGAGAACCCATGGGATTTTATATTATATGTGTAACAAGCCCTGCAGACATTGACCAATTCAAACAGTGTGCACAATATTAAGGGGCCCAAAATTTAAAAAGAAGTTGTGTATGTTCATTGACATTGGGTAATCATTAGCATTGCATGCATTACTTTGCTTACTGAGCTTTAGGCTCACAGTTGTCTTGTGTTGCAGGTAGAGAAAGAAATGAGTGAATGACATAAGGAGAACTGAAGCATGGTCCTGACCCTGATTTGTACATATGAACACATCGACCTTTTGTGGGTTATTTCAGTTTACCAATGTGATAATTGTAATAAAGTGTGAAGTTATGTTTTGAAAACAATTTGGGTTATTTAATACTTATGTATAATATGTTTGAGACACACTTTATGTTTAATGTAAATAATGTGAAATAAGTTTTCAAGTTTAAAAAAAAAAAATTCAGACTTCCGCAGTAATAAATTATGATATAGTTTTAAAACGTAACACCTCAGATATTGTTTTAACTAAAATAAGTGAGGGTGTTACAAATACAATTAAACTGATCCAATGGTTATAATGCTTCCATATTATTTTAATCTTGACCTTTTATATAATCATTGGCTGGAGAGTGGCAAAGAGATTGTGCAACTGTCACTTATTTGACAGTTATAGACTAGGAAGTAGGGGTAAAGCTTCAATTCCACAGTGGTATTGCTGGAGAAAGAGAGCAGGTTCCCATTTCCATTATCTCTCTTAAAATTATATTATTTTCATGACCCTCTTCTTAGGAAGAAAACCCCATCATTTTTTTTTCTTGTTTTGTTTTCATATTATTATATACAATTTTTAAAATTTAACCAACATACTCACGATCTAGTTTGCAAAAATTAAGGCATAAAATGGACTTAAATGTATGGATAACATACTCCACAATAGTCTATAAATCCTAAAAAAGAAAATCTCATTTAAGAAATGATTTATGTAACTAGTTGTCTTACAACTCTATGTCTATTTGGTTTGGTTACGCCTCACGAAAATCAATAAGATTTTTTATTAGCTTATTCGTTGTGTAATCACCCTAACGAGTGTCTCGGTCACCCATAATGATTTGCATGGAAGTCGGTGCACCCGAAAGAGTGCCGAGACGGTGTTAATTACACTAATGCGTGACTCGATGCATCCAAGTGAGTCTAGCTCGGCACTCCTGACCCGAACCCTTGTCTCGGTGAATCGAAACGAATCCAGATCTTGTGTAATCACCCTCACGAGTGCCTCGGTCACCCGTAATGATTTGCATGGAAGTCGGTGCACCCGAAAGAGCACCGAGACGATGTTAATCACACTAATGCGTGACTCGATGCATTCGAGCGAGTACAACGCGGAACTCCTGACCCGAACCCGTGTCTCAGTGAATCGAGACAAGTCCATATCTTGTGTAATCACCCTAACGAGTGCCTTGGTCGTGCTGTAATGATTTGCATAGAATTCAGTGCACCTGAAAGAGCGCCGAAAGGGTGTTAATCACACTAATGCATGACTCTGTGAATCCGAATGAGTCCAGCGATGGACTTCTGACCCGAACCCGTGTCTCGGTGAATCGAAACGAATCTAGATATTGTGTAATCACCCTAACAAGTGCCTCGGTCATCCGTAATGATTTGCATGGAATTCTGTGTACCCGAAAGAGCGCCGAGACGATGTTAATCACACTAATGCGTGACTCGGTGCATCCGAACGAGTCTAGCTCGGTACTCCTGACCTAAACGCGTGTCTCGGTGAATCAAAATGAGTCCAGATCTTGTGTAACCACCCTAACGAGTGCCTCGGTCTCCCATAATGATTTGCGTGGAAGTCGGTGCACCCAAAAGAGCATTGAAAGGGTGTTAATCACACAAATGCGTGACTCGGTGCATCCGAATGAGTCCAGCACCGGACTTTTGACCCGAACCCGTGTCTCGGTGAATCGAAATGAGTCTAGATCTTGTGTAATCACCCTAAGGAGTGCCTCAGTCGTCTGTAATGATTTGCATGGTAGTCGATGCATCCAAAAGAGCGCCGAAAGGGTGTTAATCACACTAATGTGTGACTCGGTGCATCCGAACGAGTCTAGCTTGGTACTCCTGACCCGAACCCATGTCTCAGTGAATCGAAACGAGTCCAAATCTTGTGTAATCACCCTAACGAGTGTCTCGGTCACCCGTAATGATTTGCATGGAAGTCGGTGCACCCGAAAGAGCGTCGAGACGGTGTTAATCACACTAATGCGTGACTCGGTGCATCTGAGCAAGTCCAACGCCGGACTTCTGACCCGAACCCGTGTCTTGGTGAATCGAAACAAGTCCAAATTTTGTGTAATCACCCTAACGAGTGCCTCGGTCACACGTAATGATTTGCATGGAAGTCGATGCACCCAAAAAAGCGCTGAAAGGGTGTTAATCACACTAATGCATGGCTCGGCGCATCCGAACGAGTCCAGCGTCGGACTTCTGACCCGAACTCGTGTCTCGGTGAATCGAAACAAGTCCAGATCTTGTGTAATCACCCTAACGAGTGCCTCGGTCGCCTGTAATGATTTGTCAAATTTAAGCACTATGTGTTTCATAAATATATTGCATACAATATAAACTAAATTTTATTTTTTTTAAAATAACCCAAATTCCTATATGATTTTTAACATTGTATTTTAAATAACTAGAATTTTAAATTTTAAAATAACAAGCTTACAATAAAAAATCTCATTATTAAGAAAATAATTTAACCATGTATTTCCAAAAATTATAAAAAGCTAAATAAATTGTTGTTAATCATCTTTCAAGTAAAAAAAATTTAATATAAATGTTGAAGGCCATGAGTTCTAGCAACAAAAAAAAATTAAAATATAAATGTGAATCCTGGAGTAACAACTGTGTAACTTTTATTAAATTTCGGTGCTAAATTTTGTAAATAATGTGCAGTTGACTATTACATTGTATGCATAGTAACAATTTCAACATACTAATTTTATATGGAAAGACATTTATATCCCTATTCAATTAATTTTTTTAATATAAAAAAATCCAACTGGTAACCAAAACCAATTATCATGAGTTGAAATTGTATATTAAAATAAAAAATAGGTTTTTACCTTATAAATCAATTGTCAGAATAATACACTGAAGTGTACTTGTGGACAATAATTACATAACACTTTTATATTAAAATAATTGATATATAATATTTATATAATAAAGTAGAAAAACGGAAACTATGTAATGCAGTTTGGAATCGTTGGCATCATTTTAAATTATAAAAAATTGACTCGCGGTCATCTATGATAATATTAGAAGTATTAAGTATTAAACAAACATTTCAGGGCTAATTGCGTAATTTTCGAAAATATAATTTAAAAAATGGTGTTTGACATTGCGTGTGGGCAAATATTTTTGAAGCAAATTGATTAGCAACTAAACCATCCAAACCAAACTAACTTTTATCTTCCTTTTAGCTTAAGTGACACGTGTCAAACACCGAATGTATGTGCCACTTCCCATTTGCCTAACTCAACCTGTTCCACATTATATTATTTTCCCATTAATCTATTACTGTCTCCTAATGAAATACATTCTAAATGTTCAAGTTAACTTGATTTGTTCTTTTATTTTTTTAATGATTATGACACATTTTTACCTACAAAATGTACATATTAACTTATTATATTTTTAAACTACTATTTTTGTTTATAAGAGTGATTAAAAATATGTCATATATATTTTTTTCTTTTTTTATATTAGGGTTGGGCATCGGTCGGTTTGGGCGATTTTTTCATATTATTAAATTCAGAATTCAGTTTTCGATTCGATCTAAAAATTGACCGACCAAACCAATTAAAGAAAAAAACCAACCATTTTGGACTGCGGTTTGGTCAGTTAAATCGACCAAACTGAAGTTTTTTTTTTTTTTTAAATTCTATAATTTTTTAGAAAGTTTTAATTAAAAAAAACTAATTTTTTTGGATTGTTGGAATCCATTTTTGAGCTTTTTTAAAACATAAATATATAGAACATAATTAAATTCACCAATTTGAAAGTTTGAAAACATAATTAAAAGCCCATAAGTATAACATAACTCATATATACTTATAAGTTCGGTCTATTTCAGTTCAAATCGGTCGGTCCACACTGATTTTTCAAACCGACCAAACAATGGCAATTTACGCTGTTAACGATTTTTTCGGTGTTCGGTTTAATTATTTTTTATATTTTTGGTATTCGAAAGATCAATGTACTCGGTTTTTTTTCAAATTTTCAAATTTTATGGTGAGTCCTATTTTATATAAAAAAAAATGGTTCACTAAATTATAATACCATTTTTTTTCTCTTGTGATTCCCTTTTCCTATCACCCTCGCCCAAATCTCTAACTATTAACCGTCTATACACTGCACATAGTACAAATACCATTTCGGGAAAAGATAAAAGGTACTGAATAAATATAAAGTAATAGCATAGGTTTTGATATTTTCTTTAAGAAAATGTGTAAAAAAAATGACAAATAATTAATGTTACTGTAATTGCTTCAAATTACCTCCAATAATTTTGAATGAAATTGGCCTATAAAAATGATTTTATCCTTTTTTTTAATTGTTTTTCTTTGCTTTGCTTGAAAAATAAATAATTTTTATTGCTAAAAATCCTATAAAAATTAATTAAAATTAATAATAAATGCATACAAGCCCTGAAACAATATTGGAATGAAAAAAAATCCGAATTAAATTTGATTTCTGAAATCGGAGAAATTATTTTTTTTAATATTAATATGCTGAAATTTTGATTTATAAACATTAATTTAAACTTCTGAAATTTATAAAGGAATAAAAATATTTTGTTAGATAATATATAAAAATAAAAAAATATTAATCTTATCCACAAATGTTGAACAATTTCCAAAATAAAATAAGAAATTAACATAATTTATTAGGGAGGTTAAACTAGTCATTTTAGCGGTAATACTTTATGCCGGCTGTTTAAGGAGTTGGTGGTGGAAGTGGAAGAAACAGTGGAGACAATGCAGAAGAATGCACTCTTTAATAATAATGATAATAATAATAATTCGTAATGGTAGAGGGTATTTTGGTAATTTGAAGATATGGACCTTTTATGGTTACCAGTTGCTGGAGTTGTAAGTGGGCCCGATTCGCTGAAAAATTCAAATGGCGCCGACTGAAAGAGTCCTACGCGCTTCTCGAGGTGCTGACGCAAACTCGCTATCCATGTCACGTGAAGTCCACACTCTCCCGCATGCTATGTTGAGGGACGAGGACGAGGACGAGGACGAGGGGTCGTAATAGATCAACGGCCCATAATTATTAATCCTTTTTTGTTTTTGACAGCAGAAATAATAATAATAATATAATAATAAATGTCATTCTATTTGTTTACATTTCGGGAACATTACTATATTAAATAAATTAAGCTTACAAAAATCAACTTCGTTACGGAATTCAAACGGTGGTCACTGAATGCAATATTTGAGCAAATGGACCTTGCCTAGTTGCTGTATATAACCAACATAAAGTCACATTCGTTTGGCGGCCGATGTCTTTTTTTATTCAACAAATGTAATTAAAAAAATTTAAGAAGTTGTTTTTGTTAAAATGGTAACGGAAATATATGTATGTTTTCAAATAAAAAATTACACAATAATAATCAATAAAGAAAATGTACATTTTAAAATATTATTGGGCGACATAATAAATTATAGGAATAATTTTTTTTTCTTATAAAATAGACTTTTTCAGGTAAAAATATAGAATATTATAAAAATAAAAAAATATTTTGTAAATAATTTATTAGTATTAGAATTTATTTGTATAATATTCCTAACAACAATTAAAATTTATGTTAATCCCTAATTTAAAAAAAACAATTTTATACGTTTATATATGTTATATATTTATTAGTATAATTTATATTAGAAAAAACTTTGGCCTCTTTATAATTTATATTAGATTATCACCTCAAAATACTATTATTTTCTTATCATAAATTTTATGAAATTAAAAAATAGATATTTTTACTATTTTTGCTTGAATTTACTCAATCGCATATTTACAGTAACAAGAAAAATGATTTAGTTTTAAATTTTATCTCTAACTTGAGCAATTGGAAATCGTACAAAACTTTAAACAATGGTGCGAACCAACACCTGAAAAGAAATGACAGAATAAATGAGTACTATAGATTATGGTTTTGAGGGTAATTAATGGAATATATTGAACTGAAATAGGGTATTTTTCTCTTAGGGAAAAAATATATATATATATACGTAAATAAATAATGGTCAATGTATTTCAGAAAAATGTGTTGCCGGCAAGTTAGGTGGGTCCCAAACTAAGTAACTCATCTCTTAAGAAATTTTAGGATAACAAGTATCATTAACTTATATTGCTAATCGCTTAATAATCTACATTATCGTATAAGAATAAAAAAAATGGAAAAAGTATTGGAATAATTCAAGAAAGGGAATCATTCATAATCAAACCTCTTATTCAGTTGAGCTATATTCCAATATTGTTACCCAACTTATGTTTACTTACAGAAAAAAGGGCATTAAAATATTGGTAGGTAAATGGTAACAGCACGAAAGCGTTACACTATACTTATATAATAATAGAACAAAAGATTAAGTATGCATAACGCAAAAGAAGGGGAAAATAATATTATATGTGTTCCACACGGATAGGTACGTGTATACAACTGGATGGAAAATATATTAAACAAGTTTTTGTTTTGTGAATAAGTGTTTGTCATTGTCATATTGGATATATTATTAACATTACACTATTTTATTTATTTATTTTAATCTTAGTTTTTTTATGGGGATTACTTGGGTGGTGTTTGTTGCAATTTGCAGAGTCAGACAAGTAGTTGCTGGAAAAACTTGAATGCAGTTGATATATAACTCAATTAATAATAAAAGTTAATTAATTGTAACATTCATCGATCTTTAATAATATTTCTGAGTAGATTTTATAGATATCTATGAACAGAATACTCTATGGTAAAGTTGTGATCAATTTTGTGATATGAAAACGTATAAATAGCGCCATTTCAACTCTCTCATCTCGCAATTTACCACATTCAACACCTAAAATTGAGCCACTACCTATTTTAGGCTTTATTCTCTACTTTTACATAATTTTATATTTTTTTTCAACAGAGTTTATATATTAATTACAAATGGAGATATAATCTAGTTCTATAAATATAAATCATAAAAATAATATTAGGGACACATATGTTTTACATGAAATTTACGTTATTTAATAGGATATGTACTTTAGAGGCTTAGAGTATTCATATATTTTAAGGTGAGACTATATTGTTTTTATATATATTTTTTTATTTGTAAAGCTAAATATAAAGTTATATTTTATATAGGGTAAAATGTAGTACACTTTGTGTGGTGATGTTTTATTTATTTTGTCATATTGATTTTTGATATAAATGTTTTAGGTTTTGTAAAAAGATGCATTTTATTTGTAGATCGAGATTAGTATTTATATACCCTTTAGATAGTTGAGAATTGATTATTTATTAATGGATTTTACGAAACATGAGTAATAATTTGGATACATACATAGTTGATGGATCATTGAATTAGCAATAAAAAGCATCGGATGAAAATTGAATATGTGGTCATTTAATATAAGCACCAATCAAATATTACCAACACAGACGCGAGTCTAATATATATATATTATTTTATATATCAGACAGCTCACACTCATTAAATAATTAAATAAATACTATTCTTACACATACGCGGTTACGTGAGCATCGTTGGTTTTCACTTCATTTTACGCCTTTATGTTCGGTAAATTTCACAAGTTTCCTAAATGTCTCTTATTTTATTTTTCTTTTTCCGACTATATAATTTCGTCAGCCCAAACGTTTTATACCAATATGTTACTTCACACTTTTTTTTTCTTCTTCTCAAAATAGTAATAAATATTAGAAAAAGTCCACAATTTAAACGTTAAGTTTTTTTTTTTATATGAAATTAAATACGTTATTACCACCATATTGCATTCATTTTCTCATGCTAGAAAAAAAAACCCTTCACAATTGGAGTCGAAGCAGACACGTGAATTTCAAGATTTTGGTTTTGTTTTTTTAATTTTGATTTATATTTTTATATAAATAGGTAGCTGTCATCTGATCACCAAATTCAGTTTGCCGTTACAAGTTTCGTTACGACGGCTTTCTTAATTATTTTTTAAATTATTATTATTAATAAAACATTAAAAAATAGTTGAAAGCGAACGTTAATCGTTAAAAGTCGCTGTTATAGTGATAAACTATTCTACACGCAGTTTCCTTTCCTTTGCCTAACAGCTTATTACCTGCTTTTTTGTTTCATGACCGGTACTTGCCCGTTGCAGCGGTTATGTAAATATTAATAATAACTGAAAAATATAAATTCCACACATTCATATTTAGATACTATCTTAATCTTATATTTATATCTGATAAGAAAATATAGCATTAGCTATTATGTAACTTTTATTTATTTAATATGATTATAATATTAGTTTATCATTATTTATTATATTTTATTTTGTACGATTTAATTCCTAGTTTATTTATTATTTAAAAATAAACGCTAGTTTGAAATTAATTATAAGAATATATCATAATATGAATAAGGCCAAAAGCCATCACAAAATAATAACGAAACTGTTATTGTAAGTTCCAGACAAAATCATAATAAATAATTAAATAATTAATGAAAGTAACATTATTGTAATGTTTCAAAATTTAAGTAGGAAGTTCATCGATGTACACAATTTATTATTTGAGCAAAGCATAATAATGATTGGGACAACTGACCTTACTACATGTTTTTCTTCTAAAATAGCTTGTGTAAAGTGAAATGTTAAGCTTTGTGTAAATTGAAATGTTACCACATTACTGGCTGTAATATTTAGCATAAGTCTTGGTATGTTGTTAACGTTATTGCTTTTTTTTAATTTTTTTTATTTTGCTACAAAAGCAAATCTGATTTATTATAACTAGGGGTGCACACGGGTTGAGTTTTCGGGTTTCAGGTTCATCGGGTTCGGGTTTTACGGGTTTCGGGTTGAGAAAAATGGTACCAAAACCGATTCGAAATTTTCGGATTTTTTCGAGTTTCGGGTTTTATTTGGGTTGGGCTGGGGCATTTGTGTTTTGGGTTGAAAAACCAAAATTTGCAAAAATACTATTTTTTACACTTTTTTTTTTCAAGAATACAATTTTCTTCAAAAATACCATTTTTTCGGATTTTGGGTTGGACTGGGCAAATTGGATTTTTGGTCGAAAATCCAAAATTTGCAAAATACCATTTTTTACACTTTTTTCAAAAATACCATTTTTTTGGATTCTGGGTTTGAACCCGAAGTCGAGTTTTAACAAACTTCAAACCTAAACCCGACCCGACTTTTGTCGAGTTCGGGTCGGATTTAACCCGAATCCGACGGGTTTTTCAAAAAAACGGGTTTTCGGGTTGCGGGTTTTGCGGGTTTT
This sequence comes from Humulus lupulus, assembly GCF_963169125.1. Taxonomy (NCBI): domain Eukaryota; kingdom Viridiplantae; phylum Streptophyta; class Magnoliopsida; order Rosales; family Cannabaceae; genus Humulus; species Humulus lupulus. The sequence goes on from NC_084797.1 coordinate 28,054,212, forward strand.
TCGGGTCAAATGTTTACCCCTAATTATAACTCAGAAAAGATTCTTTTAGCAACAAAAGGGTGCAAACTCCCTAAAAGATGGAGATAAACTTTGCCAATTCATGAGCTACTTTATTCTTATCTCGAGGAATCCATAACAAAGTCAAACTACAACCAGAAAATACAGAAAAAATATTAGAAAATTGTTATATTATGTTAGCCCAACCCAAATGGCAGGCCCAATAACTTTGGACCCAAGAGAGATTCAAGTGAATGTTAAAGGCTGGATAGAGGATGCTACCCAAAAGGAAGAACCGACCCCTTCATCTGAGAAAGAAGACATCAATAAGGAAGATAAGAACCACCAAACCAGGGATGGCGAGAGAGTGCGTGCGCGTGAGACCCCGATGGTTCCAGGAGTTTGTTAGGATGGAGCGACGCTGAGTTGTGGCTGGAGATTGATACTTTCTGTTATTTTTCTTTATCTTCCTAACTGCTTGATATAAATAGACAGTTTGTAATTAGAAAAGGGATGTTGAATGAAATAGCAAGAGATTGCTTGGGAGATTGGCCTTGTCTCGAAGAAGGCTCTCTACTATCACTGGTGCTTTCATTGTCTCTTCATCTCCAACATGAAGAATGAAGAACTCGCTGCCATAATTCAAGCTCTGGAGCTTAGTTTCCAGAATCATTCGGAGGAGCAATTCGCTCGATTCAATGCTAGATTGGATGAGCAGGTTACTCGCTTGGATGACCGTGTGAACCAGCTGCAATCACCCTCGTCGACGCTGCAATAAGGTAAGGGGAGTGCGATTAATGGTCTGGATTCGCCGGCTGTGCAACGACCGGAGGTGGTGATCGAAAACCGTGATGTGAATCAAATCCTCAAGATTCTGCGAGTGAAGGTCCCTCGCTTTGACAAAACAAATGTGGAGGACTGGGTTTACAAAATTAACAAGTTCTTTGATCTGCATGGGGTTTCACCGATATTCGACTGTCAATGGTAGCATTTCATCTTGATGGGCCTCCCTCCACTTGGTTTCAATGGATGGAAAAAGGGGGAGGGTTCTCGGATTGGGAGTCTTTTCTTCGTGCTTTACGAATGCGTTTTGGAGTTTCAATTTATGATGATCCGTCGGGAAGCTGAGTGTTGACTAGTATTATAATGGTATTCAGCCCAAGATAGAAACTTACTCCATTGCTTAGGATTTTCAGCTGTGAATGCCCGAAGGTATTGTTCCAAGTAGCGATTACGATTTGACCATCTGTTTGATGATGGTATGAAGAGCTCATTTTCAATGTAGTACCCATTAACTCGAATAATTTTTTCCAAAATGCACTAGTAAAAATCGGGCTGCGATCCGACACAATAGACCTTGGCATGCCATGTAAACGTATCACCATATGAGAAAAGAGTTCAGCAACCTTGGTGGGCGAATAATGATTTGGCAGGGCCCCAAAATGAGCATATTTGGTAAAGCGATCCACTACCACCAAGATGTTAGTGACCCCAAAAGGGTTTGGTAACCCCACAATAAAATCCATGGCTATATCCTCCCAAACGCGTTCTAGAAGTTCCAGTGTGTTGACGCCGTTTTTCGTCAACAGATAAAAGAAGAGAGCACGTAAACAATTAAAGACAATGGCTAAAACAAACAAACGAATCAGACACGCGGTTTTTACGTGGTTCAGCAGTTAAATCTGCCTAGTCCACGAGTCTCTGTTATTAATCTCAAGATTATCTCTGAACAATCCTTTAGCATGAATTCTCCAGAGTTTTCTCTCAAGAATCAGAAATTCGGTCCTTTACAATGGTGCATCACTTCTCTATTTATAGAGAAAGATGCAGAATACTATCCCACATATTTTGGGTAGTTACTCTTTTGTGAATAAAAATCAATGGCCTTAAATGCCAATAATCAGATATAGAAGGAAACGTTCCCCAAAGATCAGGAAACGCATAACTGACTAAATAATATCCCACGATTTTTGGGGATTTACATCAATAAATGAGGATCATATCCCATATCTACAACACTTGTAGATATTCAAGGTAGTCATTGCGTATCTCTAAGGCTTCATGTCATTGTGCGAGCCACTGACACTTCCCGAGCTGACATTTCTTTCGAGATGGCATATCGAGCTCGAGATCCCTGCTCCGAAGTTGTTTCTGAAGATGAGGGGCTCACAGAGCTATCCTTCGAGATCGAGATCATTTCGAGGTCACCATATTCGAGGTCTGTACCATACTTTGCAGGCTCCGATTTACAATCGTAGAGCATACCCTAACCCTCACGAGACCATTTAATGCGAACTCAGCTTTCGAGGTCATATTTGCCACGGCTCGAAATCTGGGTATAACATTTTGCCCCCTCAAAAGTATTTGTTCGAATCCTAAGAGAAGGAAACTTTTGAACTACTCTTTTCGGGAACCATACCGTCACACTCTTAAAAACGGACACGTGCCAGATGGGTATTGCTCACTTTAGGTACTTGAGTACCTTGGGAACATGCCCACGATCGTTCGTCTGACAGCTTTTCGGCGCTATCTTATCATCGACTCCCCTCCATTCGATCTGTTGAGGATTTCAATCAACGCTCCTGATTAATTCAGTTTTGCCACCTATTTATGCAAGACTCCCTCTTCGTCTTCTTCACATTTTCTCATCACAGACCAGAAAAAAGAAACACTCCCTAAACCTCTTACCACAGTTTATGCTCATTGCATGTTTTCCAGGCCGAAGAAACAAAAGAATCCTGGTTTGTACGAGTCAGTGAGTTCTTTCCTGCAACCTCTTCTCCACTCGATGATTTCGCTGCACTCCCCATTACTGTGTAAGTACGCCATTTTTGTTGTTCCTTTTATACTGTGCTTGCTGTGTATGTTAGTTTACGTTATTAGCATGATGCGATAGGAGGGTTTGAACCGATAGGTTTTTAGGCTTTCTGGATTTTCACTCTGGAAGTTCGTCTCTGGTTTATATCCAGATTCAACGTTTGAATGTGGTTTCAACTTTCTGGGTTTTGAAAATTTTAGGCTATGTTTCTTGTACACCAAGTTTTCGGGTAAAAACCCTTATTCTTGACAATTACACGAAACCCGAAAAAGCCCTTTCCTGGCTAACCGCCACCTTTCTTTCCCTTGAACTTCGGGATTTTCAAAAAATCATCCACGTTCTTTTTCTTCCCTGTGGGACACGCGCCCTGACCCCTTAGCGAGCGTCTAAATTCTTAGTTTCTTGCCCTTAAATCTCCGAGCTCATTCTTTCGAGCTCGTGATCCTTGCATGCATGGCCCTCACCATTTTTTCTTTCTCGTTAGATGTCACAGAATCCGGAAAGACGGTGGGGGTCACTACGAGCAATTCCTTACGAGCCCAAATCTCCGAGCCCGGAATCGATCTTTGCCCGGAACCAGCGTCGGATTAAAGAATACGAGATCGCACGGGAGCAAGAAGACATTCGAGCCCACTATCGTCGCCAGATAGACGAGGTCATCGAAAAGAAGAGAAGGGTCCTTCGAGAAGCCATCTATCCGGAGCCGAACCCCGGACCTAGGCCAGTTCCCCTCGACCCCGCGTTAAAAGTCACGGTAGCATACCATCCGGGGGAACTTCAGTTTTCTTTAATGGCGGAGCCTTCATCTTCGCAGCCTAGGAGGGAGATGTTTGAAGCCGAATTCTACCAGAGCTCGGTTAGCACCTCCGACCAGATAACTGACATCCTGGCCATTCATGGCCTTAGCTCGTTGGACACACTGAAGTGTCGAGCTCCGACAAAGCATGAACGGAGCTGCTTCGCTCCTGGGGGCCGCGATTCCAGTGTGAAATACGCGGCCTGGAGCCAGAAACACCTAGAGGCAGGAGCTTTGCTGCCCCTGAAGTCCTTTTTCAGGGACTTTATCAATTTCGTTGGGTTGGCTCCATTCCAACTCAACACTAATTCATACAGGGTGCTGTCTGCCCTGAGGTCCTTGTTTCACGAGCAGGGGTGGACAGGACCCTCTCCCCAAGAGATTTTATATCTCTTTTGCTTGAAGAGTAATCCCTCCCGAGCTCGGGGAGGAGATGGTTTCTACTATCTTTCGAGCTATCCCAAAGAGACAAAATTTTTTGAAGACCTTCCGAACCATCCCCCTGACTTCAAGAGGGCTTTTTTCTGGACAGACGGTCTATTCCCGTCTCGACATCGTTCGTTTAGGCGAATTCGTAAGTATTCTCGTTACTTTCTATTTTTGAGCTCGAATCTTTAGCCCTTGAATCCATGTTTAGTTGAAGTGTATCTCGCCTTTCAGCTAACTTTCAGCGTCCCACCCCCGACGAGACAATGAAGGAGCACAGAGAGAGCCTGCTCCGACTCCCTTATGGCCGGAGGTCTCTCTCATTTCTGCTACATGAGGACAAGCTTCGAGCTTGTGACTTGTTGGGACAGGGCCAGTCAACCTCTGACTGGTCCAGTAACAAATACGAACACTGGGAGGAAGTGCCTCTGCCCACAGGCATCCTTCCTCCGAGGAGGGAAAAGAAAGCATCTCTCCCAATTCGCTCGAGAAGTCCGCGGTCATGAAATGAGCCCAATGACGAAGCCTCGAGCTCGGACTCCGATGGAGGTAAAACCCTTCCTACTTCGCGAATGTGGTCCCCCACTTTATTAAAACACAGGCCCAATAGACTAGTCTCGTGCCCACAGGATAGATACCACTTCTACATATGGAGTTGGGTAGATGACTGTGTCCATAGGTTTGATAGTGGGCTCGGGAAATACGACACTATGTATACCACGGACGAGATGTGGAATGGGATAGCTGTGCAGTATGGGACCAATGACTATAGGGACCTTTCGAGGTTATCACCAACTTATAGGGAAGGCCCTCCCCCCACCTCTTCTGAAGACGGGGGAATTTCATGGTCCCCAAGCTCAAGCTCGGGGGAAAGTTCCAGTTAGGTTTTTTCTTTCACCACTCTATATATAGTGTTGAAGTAACTTGTATTTCTTTTACTGATTCTGATGACTTGTGCAGGCAACATGGACTCCGACCTCGACGCCCTCATCGACAATGCGGGTGCCAAGAGGAGCAAGCGCCCCAGGGCAAGGGGACTGACAACCAGTCAGCCTGGGAAAAGCTCCAAGAGATCTAGGAAAACGCCTCCTCCTCCCCCGCCGGCTTCGAGCTCTGCTGCTGCGTCGACTGGCCAGACTAACGCCCCCACGACGATACCACCCTCGCAGGCCGTCGTCTCTGTGGTGGCGCCGGCCTCGCAGACTGATATCGCTGCCGTGGTTGAATCCCAACCTCCTGTGGCGGGTCAAATGCCTTCTTCCCAGCTCGTCAAAAGACCTTCTGCTTCCCGAGCTCAGAAGCTAACCATTTCCACCCATATGGATTCGTATGTGGTGGACAATGCGGCCGGTCCTCACGGATCTACGCTGATCTCGGATGTAATGTCCCGGATCGGCCAGAGCTACAACAGTTTTGAGGCCCCTCAGTGGCAGAGTCTAACTGGCACTCGAGACCGCACTGTCCTGTACGAGAAGAGTATCGAGCACACTGCCGCGGTAAGTATCCTTCTATATTCCCTTTGCTTACATTCATGCTGTCTCGAGGCTAATGATGGTTTCTTCCTTTTTTCAGGCTCTTGCTTTCACTGCCCAGCTTAATTACGAGCTGAACAACGAGGTCCATTCGAGCAGGACCCTCGCCCAAGAGGAGAGGGACCTCCACCTTAAAGCGAATGATGACCTGAAGGCAGTGAATACTAAGCTCGAGGCAGTGATTAAGGAGCGTGAGGAAATGGCCAAGGAGCTCGGAAAGCTGAAAAACGAACTCAAGGAGCAGAAGAAAGACAACATCCAGCTTCGGGAGACCAATAAGAAGCTCGAGGAAGACAAGGCCGTCACCCTCGACCTCATGGAGGATATCAAAACCCGCCTTACTGCCGAGATCAAAGAAAAGAAGGAAACGGCGGTCGATTCAGCCATGTACCGGATGTGGGCCTATAACGAAGAACTGGACACCAGTTTTTTGGGTCCCCTCGAGGCGTCCTTCCTCGAACGATGGAATGCTCGGCTTGAGAAGGAAGAGGCTGAGCAGCTCGAGAAGGATAAAGCTGCTCCGAGTACCGTTTCGGAGGGAGCTCAGGAGGATAGTCATGCTATTCGTCCTGAGGGGTCCGGTGCCACTGATGCTGAGAAGGCCAAGGAGACTCCTCTTCTTTGAATCTGACCTCGGGGAGATCAGTTTTCGGGGCTGCGTCCCATTATTTCTGTAATTATTTTAACTTATGCCCACGGGGCTGATACAATTCCCTTTATTATTCTTTTATATGCTTACATTTCTTGGCTCGAAATATTTTGCATATTTTTATAATTGATGGACCGGTTATGTTTATTTATGCATACAAACATAGTTTGGATTTAGGCTCGAAATTCGATGCATTCATGCATAGTTTATTCGAATTATCCGTTTCCAACCTCGTTATTTATCAAGGTCGGACATTACTGTAACCATGAACTGAAAAGTACTTATATGGCATGTAATATGAATGATTTGGTTAATCTTTTTAGTCACTTTTCCTCATCCTTAGTGTCTTAGCTCCGAGGTTATGAGTTCGAAACTATTTTAAGATGTTCCAGCCTCGATCTCGACATATTTTGTGACGAGTTTAGGCTCCCATTTATCATTGATCGATAATTTGGCTGGTTTGTTCCAAACCTGTTATGCTTGCACATCTGGTTAACTCCAAACGTTTTTGGTTTTTGGTAGCTCGGTAATGTCCGAACTATCTAAGCCCGCGTACTTGGTTATTTCCAAATACTTAATGTTTTTTATAATTCGGTTAAGTCCGAACTATCTAAGCTCGCTCGGTTAAGTCTGAACTATCTAAGCTCGCGTATTTGGTTATATCCAAATACTTTTTTGTTTTTGATAACTCGGTTAAGTCCGAACTATCTAAGCTCGCGTATTTGGTTATATCCAAATACTTTTTTGTTTTTGATAACTCGGTTAAGTCCGAACTATCTAAGCTCGCGTATTTGGTTGTATCCAAATACTTTTTGTATTTTTTATTTTTTTAAGCTGGAGGTATGTATACCAATGTTGCCCCCTTAATATCCTATGAGTGTGACCATAGGTTATTAAATTAAGAGAGATTGCAAAAATAAAAATAAATTACATGTGAAACAAAGTAGACCCTTTATTTGAAATTCAAAAACAAACTAAGTACAGAAAATCATGGTTACGGGCGACACTTCCTACACTATTGATAATATGGTCTAAGGTGTTCGCCATTCCATGCTCGTGGTATGAGGCTCCCATCTAATCTCGCAAGTTTGTATACGCCAGGGCGGATGACTGATTCTATCTGGTATGGTCCTTCCCAGTTTGGCCCGAGTACTCCTGCTGCTGGATCTCGGGTTGCTAAGAATACTCGTCTCAAAATCAGGTCTCCTACTCCGAACTTTCGACTTCGAACCCTTTTATTGAAATATCTTGTTGTTCGTTGCTGGTAAGCAGCATTTCTCAGCTGAGCCTCCTCCCTTTTTTCTTCGATCAAGTCTAGGGTTTCTTCGAGCTGAGTATGATTGGAACTTTGGTCGTAAATCTGAGTTCGAATTGTTGGAATTTCGACTTCAATGGGCAACATTGCCTCGCAGCCGTATGCTAGAGAAAATGGGGTATGTCCAGTTGATGTCCGAGCTGTAGTTCTATATCCCCAAAGGACTTGGGGTAATTCCTCAGGCCATCGTCCCTTTGCTTCTTCCAAATTTTTCTTCAAGGAACTCTTGAGAGTTTTATTAACGGCTTCGACCTGACCGTTCGCCTGAGGGTGAGCCACTGACGAAAAGCTCTTGATTATGCCGTTCTTGTTACAAAAGTTGGTAAATAAGTCGCAGTCAAACTGGGTTCCGTTGTCAGACACAATCTTTCTTGGCACTCCATATCGGCATACGATGTTCTTTACCACGAAATCTAGGATCTTCTTTGAAGTTATGGTCGCTAGTGGTTCAGCCTCTGTCCATTTTGTGAAGTAATCAACCGCGACCACAACATACTTTACTCCTCCTTTGCCAGTTGGGAGTGAGCCTATGAGGTCGATGCCCCATACCGCAAAAGGCCATGGGGACGTCAACATGGTTAGTTCGGAAGGTGGAGCTCGGGGTATCGTGGCGAATCTCTGGCACTTGTCGCATTTTTTCACGAACTCGAAAGAATCCGTTTTAATGGTCGGCCAGAAATATCCTTGGCGTATAATTTTCTTGGATAGGCTATGCCCCCCGGTATGATCTCCGCAGAACCCTTCATGAATTTCTTCAATAATCTTCTTTGCCTCGGGGGGAGTCACGCATCTGAGCAATGGCATGGAATACCCTCTTCTGTATAGCCTTCCATCCAGGATGGTGTATCGAGGAAGTTGATACATTAGTTTTCGAGCCTGACTTCGATCTTTTGGAAGAATTCCATTTTCGAGGTATTCAACGATCGGACTCATCCAGGTCGGTTCTGTCTCGATCATGCACACATCTTCCTTGTCTGACTCAGTAATGCTAGGTGCTGACAAATGTTCTATGGGTACAACATTCAGCTCCTCATTTTCAGTGGAAGTGGCGAGCCGAGCTAAGGCATCTGCATTTGAGTTTTGTTCTCGGGGAACTTGTTCGATTGCATAAAACTCAAAAAACTCCAATGCGCACTTTGCCTTCTCCAGATAAGCTGCCATTTTTGTGCCACGAGCCTGATACTCTCCCAAGATTTGATTAACTATGAGCTGAGAGTCGCTGTAGCAATGTATAGCTCTGGCCTTGAGTTCCTTTGCTATTCGTAGTCCCGCCAGTAAAGCCTCGTACTCAGCTTCATTATTAGATGCTTTAAAGCCGAACCTTAATGCAGAGTGAAATTTGCTCCCTGCAGGGGTGATCAGAATAACTCCTGCCCCCGCTCCATTTTCATTTGACGACCCGTCGACGTAAAGTTTCCACAGCTCGTGGGCCGTGGTTGTTACCTCGTCGTCGGCTGTACCGGTGCACTCTACTATAAAATCTGCCAACGCTTGTGCCTTAACGGTTGTTCTCGGATGGTAGGTGATCTCGAATTGTCCGAGCTCAACAACCCACTTAAGGAGTCGACCAGATGCCTCTGGTTTGGACAAGACTTGCCTTAATGGTTGATCTGTCAGTACATGGATAGGATGTGCCTGAAAGTAAGGGCGGAGCTTTCGAGATGAGTGGATCAGACTGAGGGCGAGTTTCTCCATCAGTGGATACCTTGACTCTGCCCCCAGTAATCTTTTACTGATGTAGTAGACGGGTTTCTGTATTCTCTCTTCCTCTCGGACGAGCACCGCGCTTATCGCGTGTTCAGTTGTTGAGAGATATAAGAACAGTACTTCTCCCGTCTCAGGTTTCGATAGGATAGGTGGTTCGGCTAAGTGCCTTTTTAGCTCTTGAAAGGCTAGCTCGCACTCGTCTGTCCATTCGAACTTTTTACTTCCTTTCAATAAGTTGAAGAACGGGAGACCGCGGTCCGTTGACTTCGAAATGAACCTGCCCAGAGCTGCCATCCTGCCAGTCAAGCTTTGAACATCTTTATGCTTCCGAGGTGAAGGCATATCGATCAGGGCCTTTATTTTATCGGGATTAGCCTCGATTCCACGAGAGTTGACAATGAAACCCAGAAATTTCCCTGAAGACACCCCAAAAGTGCACTTATGAGGATTCAACTTCATGTTGTACTTTCTGAGCACGCCAAAGCACTCTTCGAGGTCATCAACATGGTTCTTGTTAAGTTGAGACTTTACAAGCATGTCGTCAACATAAACTTCCATGTTGTTCCCTATTTGCTCTGAGAACATCATGTTTACGAGCCGCTGGTACGTGGCTCCGGCATTCTTGAGTCCGAATGGCATGACATTGTAACAGTAGAGTCCTTTATCCATAATGAAGCTCGTATGCTCTTGGTTGGGGGCATGCATGGGAATCTGGTTATATCCAGAATAGGCATCCATGAACGACATCAGACCATGCCCCGCCGTGGCATCCACGAGCTGATCAATTCTCGGTAGGGGAAAACAGTCTTTCGGGCAGGCCTTGTTGAGGTCTGAGTAGTCAATGCACGTCCTCCATGTCCCATTGGGTTTCGGGACCAACACTGGATTGGCCACCCAATCAGGGTAAAAAGCGTCCCTTATAAAATTATTTGCTTTCAGCCTGTCCACCTCCTCCTTTAGTGCTTTCTTTCTGTCTTCATCCAGCTGCCTTCGCTTTTGCTGCTTCGGAGGAAAGCTTTTTTCTATATTCAATGCGTGGCTCACTACATTAGGGCTTATTCCCACCATGTCAGAGTGGGACCACGCGAAGACATCTTGGTTTTTCTTCAGAAAGCAAATTAATTGCTATTTTGATTCGTCTAGGAGGTGTTTCCCGACCTTCACCTTTTTCGAGGGATCAGATTCATCGAGCTGAACCTCTTTGAGCTCCTCCAAAGGTTGGAGGTCAATCTTCTCTTCAATCCTTGGATCGATCTCCTCATCAATTTCTAAAACTGTCCCATCTTTATACTGTCTGACAACAAGTGCTTGCGCGCTTGTCTGTTTCTTTCCCCTTAAGGAAATGCTGTAGCACTCCCTTCCTGCCAATTGATCTCCTTTCAATGTTCCGACCCCGCTTGGAGTTGGGAACTTAAGGGCTAGATGCCTTACAGATGAGACTGCCCCCAGCCCGACCAGGGCGGGTCTCCCGAGCAATACATTGTAGGCAGATGGTAACTCTACTACCACGAACTCCATCATCTTGGTCACCGAGACTGGATAATCTCCCAAGGTCACAGGGAGTTCAATGGACCCCATACAAGCGGTTCCTTCTCCAGAAAAGCCGTACAAAGTGGTTGCACAAGCTCTCAGGTCGCGAAGGGAGAGTCCCATTTTTTCTAGGGTTGCTTTATAAAGAATGTTAACTGAGCTCCCATTGTCTATGAGAACTCGGCGCACTCTTTTGTTAGCAAGCTGTAGGGTGATGACGAGCGGATCATGATGAGGGAACTGGACGTGAGAGGCATCCTCCTCGGTGAAGGTTATAGGCTGAGTCTCAACCCTTTGGCTTTTTGGTGCCCTTGGTTCGGGTTCATATGGAGACCCGTCCCCAGTCTTCAGCTCATTCACATATCGTTTTTGCGCATTTCTGCCCCCTCCTGCGAGATGAGGACCTCCCGAGATGGTTATTACGTCCTCTCCATCTATCGGCGGAGGCCTATCCTCATCCCGAGATCGGGAGTTATTATTCTGTGTTGCCGGAAGCGCGGCTACTCTCTGGCTGGCAGTAGCCTGTCCAGTATTCTGGTTTTTGACATACTGCTGGAAATAACCTCTCGAGATCAATCCTTCGATCTCGTCCTTCAGCTGTCGGCACTCATCAGTTGTGTGGCCGGTGTCCTTATGAAATCGACAATACTTGCTGGAGTCCCTCTTGGACTTTTGATTCCTCATTGGATCCGGACGCCTGAAGGGGACCTGGTTTTCATTAGCCAGGTATATGTTTTCCCGAGACTCGTTGAGCTCGGTATGCACTTTATATACGGAGAAATATCTTTCTCCTTTTTTCTTCTTTCCTCCATCAGCCTCGGGATTATTTCCCTCGCTTTTTTTTCTCTTGGAAGGATTCTCCGAGGTAGGCTGTGTAACTAGAGGGTCAACCGAGGTTGAGGCGGAGTTAATGTTTATCGTTGTAGTTTCGGTCTGTGAGGTCGCTTTGAGTGTTGACCTCGCTTCCTCTACATTGACGAATTTCTGCGCCCGTCTGTTAAACTCGGTTATCGACCTCACCGGTTTCCCTTGTATGTCATCCCAAAGTGCACTCCCGGGTAAAACACCAGCTCGGATGGCCATCAAGTGCCCGCTGTCATCCACGTCACGAGCTCGGCCGACCTCTAGATTAAATCTTGTCAGGTAGCTCTTTAGTGTTTCGCCTGGTTGTTGTCGGACGTTAGTCAAAGTGGATGCTTCGGGTCTGACTCCCACCATAGCCCGGAACTGCTTCTTGAAGTCTCTAGACAATTGATCCCACGAAGTTATAGAATGTCTCTTGTACTTCTCGAAACAACTCTTGGCAGGCCCGGCCAATGATGTTGGAAACAACATACATCTGAGCTCGTAACCCACGTTACTAGCTCTCATGATAGTGTTGAACGTACTCAGATGGCTGCATGGGTCGGTTTTTCCTTCAAACGCTGGGACGTGAGGAATCCGGAACCCTTGGGGGAACTGAGTGTTAGAAATATTGGGAGCAAACGGCTCGAGCTCCTCATCGGAGTCCTCATATCGACCGTTTCCTCGCTCATTCTTCAAAAGCCTAAAGGCTTTTTCGAGCTGATCGATCCTTTCTTGTACTGGGTCCTTAGGCGGTGTTTGGAATTGATAGTCATTAATCGCGATCCCAGGCTCGCGTCTCCGTGAGGGATCTCTACGCCCATTCAGATGATTCCTAAGATCCTGGTTTGTCTGATCTCCCTTTCCCCTGCTCTGATTCAGGTGATTGCGCAGGTCGGGATGGCTCTTGTGATTCCCAGTATTTTTACGACCCCGGTCGTGTTTACTGACAGACCTTGTTTCTCCGGACTCATCGCTAGTGAAACTCATCGATCAGTCATTTCGTGGTGGATCCTTTCTACGTCGCCTCGTCACTGCAGTGCGAGATCGGGACGTCTGACTTCTCTCGGATGGCGCGCCTTTCCGCCCCTGGAACGTCTCCCCCTCTCCTTGTCTCTCCCCTGTACGCCCTTGATCCTGATCTCGACCAGGTTGAGCGTTCCTGCGGGGAGGTGAAGGATATCTTATGGGAGACGGAGGAAACCGTATAGGTGACGGTGGTTGCCGTCCTTGCCTCGGCCTGGAAGGTCCAGAATTTTCCCGAGATGGGCCGGTTGCGTTTGGTGCGCTACCAGGAACCTGAGTCCGAGCCTCGACAGGAGCTTGGTTATTCTCAGTTCCTGCAGGCACTTCCACAGGTGGATTAGGCGGGACCCGAGCTCGGGTACTCCTCTGAGGCCTAGAAGGAGCAGATGGCTCTGTTGGTGCTGGAGGCTGAGCTGGCCTCCTTGTGTTAGCATTTTTTTGTGGACGCCCACGGGGCCTCCGGGGAGGAACGTGCACGTCCCTTGGAGGAGGGGCTCGGTCTTCGCGCGGAGGTGGGGGCTGAGCCACCTGCGCCTCCGCGGCTATCCTAGTCAACTCCTCGTTACGTTTGTTGGCATCTGCCAGCAGTTGTTTCAGCTGCCGATTCTCCAATTCTACAATAGGGACATAACGCTCAGGGTTATAATACATGTCCTCATCCCTTGGTTGTGGAGGTGGTCCCCGGGAATCAGAGGATCTACTCCTTTCTTCAGCGTCCGGGTTCTCCATTGGTTGTTTTCCAGGACGCCTTGGGTAATTTTCTTCAGGAGTATTCTGATTGTTTGTAGCCATGAATCTTTCTGGGATGGATGCTTGAGGCTCTCAATGAAAGCACCAAACTGTTGACGCCGTTTTTCGTCAACAGATAAAAGAAGAGAGCACGTAAACAATTAAAGACAATGGCTAAAACAAACAAACGAATCAGACACGCGGTTTTTACGTGGTTCAGCAGTTAAATCTGCCTAGTCCACGAGTCTCTGTTATTAATCTCAAGATTATCTCTGAACAATCCTTTAGCATGAATTCTCCAGAGTTTTCTCTCAAGAATCAGAAATTCGGTCCTTTACAATGGTGCATCACTTCTCTATTTATAGAGAAGGATGCAGAATACTACCCCACATATTTTGGGTAGTTACTCTTTTGTGAATAAAAATCAATGGCCTTAAATGCCAATAATCAGATATAGAAGGAAACGTTCACCAAAGATCAGGAAACGCATAACTGACTAAATAATATCCCACGATTTTTGGGGATTTACATCAATAAATGAGGATCATATCCCATATCTACAACACTTGTAGATATTCAAGGTAGTCATTGCGTATCTCTAAGGCTTCACGTCATTGTGCGAGCCACTGACACTTCCCGAGCTGACATTTCTTTCGAGATGGCATATCGAGCTCGAGATCCCTGCTCCGAAATTGTTTCTGAAGATGAGGGGCTCACAGAGCTATCCTTCGAGATCGAGATCATTTCGAGGTCACCATATTCGAGGTCTGTACCATACTTTGCAGGCTCCGATTTACAATCGTAGAGCATACCCTAACCCTCACGAGACCATTTAATGCGAACTCAGCTTTCGAGGTCATATTTGCCATGGCTCGAAATCTGGGTATAACACAGTGGTTGCAGCAACCCATAGGGGGCAGCAGGTGAGTATTCCACTGTTTGGCAGATCACACATGCTTGCACAAATTTTCGCACTTCAGTTTTTATACCTGGCCCGTAAGAATGTGCGCTCCGAACCAGCATGTCCGCCCACTGGAGTCTCATGGAATTCCTTCATAAGTCGTTGCTTAAGATTAGAATGGGTACTCACTCGGAGGCACTGCTTGTAGTATAATAACCCATCTCGTATTGAGTAGTCCGAACTATTGAGTGTGTTACACCCAGATTTCGAGACTTGAAGTTGCGACCTCGAAAGATGGATTCGTCAGGTGTGAGCTCGCGATAGTTAAAATACATGTTCGTAATCTAGACGCCAAATCTTCAAAGCAGGTGGCAACCTCGAAGATAGGTAGCCTTGAAGTCCTTATAAGCTCGAAATTCAGAACATCGGAGTATGTCCATTGTCGAGTAGCCTCGGATCAAGTGGTTCGAGCTTAGCATGGGTGTGAGCTCGGAATAAGGCAGCCTCGGTGATATTTACCCACTCTGAGCTGGTCTTGGGGAATGTGATACAACTCGTAATTTACTCAGAGACCTAGACTGGCATGATGCTGATTGCTGATCTCGAACCGGTTAGTGAATCACCTGAGGAGATGCAGTCCATGTATTCAAGAGATATTTATTGTTGTAACTTCCCTACAATAAATGGATATTAACTAGTTGGTTATACGCCCCCTAGTCTTCAGGGGACGTTTCCTTGTATATGGGAGTTACAAACGTTAAAGTAATTAAATTTATTAATGAACAAAATAACTTCCTGAAATGTGCGAGATTGTATTATGAGATCTCCTCTATAAATAGAGAGGTCATGTACCTTTGTAAATGACCGAAATTTTGTGATCTTGAGAGAATCTCTGGAGAATTCATCCCTGAAGAATTTCCAGAAATTTCCCAAGTTCTAATAAAAAAGACTCGTGGACTAGGCAGAGTTAATTGCTAAACCACGTAAAAAACTCTCATTGTTTTACTGTGTTATTCTTGCCATAGTTTTTACTGTTTACGTGCTCTACATTTTAAGTTGACGAAAAACGGCGTCAACAGTTTGGTGCTTTCATTGAGAGCCTTAAGCAGTACGATCCCTGAACTGCTATGGCTGCGAATGATCAAAATATTCCTGAAGAAAACTATCCACGACGCCCTGGGAAGCAGCCAATGGTAAATCCGGAAAACGAAGAGAGAAGTGAGTCCTCCGACTCTTGAGGACCTCCAGCACCTCCATCCCCAACGGATGATGAGGACATGTACTATAATCCTGAACGGTACGTCCCCATTGTGGAATTTGAAAACCGATAGTTGAGAAAACAGTTGGCTGAGGCCAATAAGCGGAACGAGGAATTGGCTAGGTTAGCCACGGAGACCCAGGCGGCTCAGCCCCCACCTCCGCGTGAGAACCAAGCCCCACCTCCGAGGGACATGCATGTTCCTCCCCGCGGGCCTTGTGGACGACCTCGAAAAAATGCTGCCACAAGGAGACCAGAGCAACCTCTGCCACCGGCAGAGCAATCCGCTCCCTCGAGACCCCGAAGAAGTACTCGAGCTAGGGCTCTGGTTAATTCAACTGCAGAGGTACCAGTGGAAACTGGGAATAATCGAGACCCTACAGAGGCTCGGACTCAAATCCCTGGTAACACGCAAAATGTTATCGACCCAACACGGGCGAATTCAAGACCGTCTAGACCTCGAAATGGGTGGCAGCCACCGTCACCCATACGATTCCCTCCATCGCCTATAAGATACCCTTCACCACCTCGCAGGAACGCTCAACCAGTTCGAGATGATGAGGAAAGGCGTGCAGGAAGGAAACAAGGAAATAGAGAAGCCTTCAAGGAACGAAGAGGCGCCCAGCCTACAAGAAGTCAAATGTCTCAGTCTCGTACTGCAGAGACGAGGCAGCATGAAAGAGATCCATCTCGAAATAATCATGCAACAAGCCTCACTAGTGACGACTCAGGAGACACTAGATCAGTCAGTATGTATGATTGAGGTTAAAGAAATACTGGGAACAACAGGAACCGCTTTGACCTGCGGGAACACTTGAATCAGAATCGGGGTAATGGTAACCCATCGAACCCGGACTTGAGAGACCACCTAAATGGGCGTAAAGATCCCCTGCAAAGGCGCGAGCCTGGAATTGTGATCAATGATAGCCAATTTCAGGCAAGACCCCCTGCAGACCCAGTTCAAGAAAGAATTGATCAACTGGAAAAGGCCTTTAGGCTCTTGCAAAATGAGCGAGGTCGAAGTCAGGATGAGGATTCTGACGAGGTGCTCGAACCATTCGCTCCCCATATTTCCAACACTCTGTTTCCTCAAGGGTTTCAGATCCTTCATGTCCCGCCTTTTGAGGGGAAGTCCGACCCATACAGCCATCTGAGTACATTTAATACCATAATGAGAGCAAGTAATGTGGGTTACGAGCTCAGGTGCATGTTATTTCCAGCATCGCTTACGGGACCAGCAAAAGGTTGGTTCGAGAAATATAAAAGACATTCGATCACTTCTTGGGATCAGCTATCAAAGGATTTCAAGAAACAGTTCAGAGCCATGATCGGGGTAAGACCCGAGGCATCAACTCTGACTAACGTTCGGCAATAGCCAGGCGAGACATTGAAAAGCTACCTTACGAGGTTTAATTTGGAAGTTGCCCGAGCTCGAAATGTGGATGACAACGGTCATCTAATGGCTATCCAAGCTGGAGTAATGCCGGGAAGCCCTCTCTGGGATGATATGCAGAGAAAACCGGTGAGGTCCTTAACCGAGTTTAATAAGCGAGCTCAGAGGTTTGTCAATGTAGAGGAGGCGAGGTCAACACTGAATATGACTTCTCAGCCTGTAACTACAACGATAAACGTAAACTCTACCTCAACCTCGACGGACCCACCAGTTTCAAAGCCTCCCGCGGAAAACCCTTCCAAAAGAAAGAAGAACGAAGGGAGTAACCCCAAGGCAGAAGGGGGAAAGAAGAAGAAGGGGGAAACGTATTTCTCTGTGTACAAAGTGTACACCGAGCTCAACGAGTCTCGGGAGAACATATACCTGGCTAATGAAAACCAGGTCCCTTTCAGGCGTCCAGAGCCCATGAGAAATCAGAAGTCCAAGAGGGACTCCAGCAAGTACTGTCGATTTCATAGAGACACTGGGCACACTATTGATGAATGCAGATAGTTGAAGGACCAGATCGAAGGATTGATCTCAAGAGGCTATTTCAGACAGTATGTCAAAAACTAGAGTAATAATCAGGCTTCTACTAGCCAGAGGGCAGCTGCGCCATAACCTGCTCAAAACAATAATTCCCGAGCAAGGGAAGAAGATAGGCCCCCTCCAATTGATGGAGAAGACGTGATAACCATCTCGAGTGGGCCTCATCTCGCAGGGATGGGCAGGAACGCCCAAAAGCGATATGTGAACGAGCTAAAAAATGGGGAAGAGTCTCCTTATGAACCCGAACCTAGAGCTCCAAAATGCCAAAAGATTGAATCACAGCCGATAACCTTTACTGAGGACGACGCATCCCATGTTCAGTTTCCCCACAATGACCCACTGGTGATCACTCTCCAGCTCGCGAATAAGAGAGTTCACCGAGTTCTCATAGACAATGGGAGCTCAGTGAACATTCTCTATAAGGCCACCTTAGAAAAGATGGGACTCGCGCTTCGAGACCTAAAAGCCTGTGCAACGACCTTGTACGGTTTTTCAGGAGAGGTTGCCTGTATGGGGTCCATCGAACTCCTGGTGACCTTGGGAGACTACCCAGTCTCAGTAACCAAGATGATGGAGTTTGTAGTAGTGGACCTGCCATTAGCCTACAACGTGCTGCTCGGGAGACCCGCCCTAGTAGGGCCGGGGGCAGTCTTGTTTGTGAGGCATCTGGCCATCAAGTTCCCGACTTCTAGTGGCATCGGGACGCTGAAGGGAGACCAGTTAGCCGGAAGGGAATGCTATAGCATTTCCGTAAGAGGAAAGAACAGGCGAGCGAACAAGCACTCATCGTTATCCAGAATAAGGACAGGACGGTCTTCGAGATAGATGAAGAGATTGATCCAAGAGTGGAGGAAAAAGCTGATCTCAAACCATTAGAAGAGCTCGAAGAAATCAAGCTCGAAGAGTCAGATCCCTCGAAAACGGTAGAGGTCGGGAAACATCTACGTGAAGAAACTAAATAGCAATTAATTTGCTTTTTGAAGAAAAACCAGGATGTCTTCGCGTGGTCACATTCAGACATGGTAGGAATAAGTCCGAATATAGTGAGCCACGCGCTAAATATCGATAAAAGCTTCCCACCGAAGCAACAAAAGTGAAGACAACTGGACAACGATAGAAAAAAGGCGTTGAAAGAGGAAGTCGACAGGTTAAAAGCAAACCGGTTCATTAGGGATGCTTTTTATCCTGATTGGGTAGCCAATCCGGTACTGGTCCCGAAGCCCAATGGGACATGGCGAACCTGCATTGACTACTCGGACCTCAACAAGGCCTGTCCAAAGGACTGCTTTCCTTTTCCACGGATTGACTAGCTCGTGGATGCCACGGCAGGGCGTGGACTAATGTCATTCATGGATGCCTATTCTGGATATAACCAGATTTCCATGCATGCCCCTGTCTAGGAACATATGAGCTTCATTTAAGATAAAGGGTTATATTGTTATAATGTCATGCCATTCGGGCTCAAAAATGCTGGGGCCACGTACCAGCGGCTCGTGAACATGATGTTCTCAGAGCAAATAGGGAACAACATGGAAGTTTATGTTGACGACATGTTAGTCAAGTCTCAACTTAACGATAACCATGTTGATGATCTCGAAGAATGCTTTGTTGTGCTCTGGAAATATAACATGAAGCTTAACCCTCAGAAATGCTCCTTTGGAGTATCTTCAGGAAAATTCCTGGGTTTCATTGTAAATGCTCGAGGAATAGAAGCTAACCCAGACAAGATCCAGGCCCTGATCGATATGCCCTCACCTCGAAAACACAAATACGTCCAGAGTTTGACCGGCAGAATGGCGACACTAAGTAGGTTTATCTCGAAATCTACAGACCGTTGTCTTCCGTTTTTCAACCTGTTGAGGGGAGGCAAGAAATTTGAATGGACAGAAAAATGCGAGTTGGCCTTCTAGGAGATCAAGAAACACCTCGCAGAACCCCTATATTATCAAAACCTATTACGGGAGAAGTGTTGTACTTATATCTTGCCACTACCGAGCACGCCATAAGTGCAGTGCTCGTACGATTGGAAGAAAAGGTGCAAAGGCCCGTATATTACGTCAGTAAAAGGTTACTGGGGGCAGAGTTGAGATATCCCTTGATGGAAAAGCTAGCTCTCAGCTTAATTCACTCATCTCAGAAACTTCGACCCTACTTTCAAGCGCACCCCATTCATGTACTAACTGATCAACCACTAAGACAAGTCTTGTCTAAGCCAGAAGCTTCAAGTCGACTTCTTAAATGGGCAGTTGAACTTGGGCAATTCGAAATCACCTATCATCCAAGGACGACCGTTAGGGCACAAGCCTTGGCAGACTTCATAGTGGAATGTACTGGTATGACCAACGATGAAGTTATAACCCCAGCCCGCGAACTGTGGAAACTTTATGTTGATGGGTCATCTAATGAAAATGGATCGAGGGCAGGAGTAATTTTGATCACTCCCGCAGGAAGCAGATTTCATTCTGCCTTGAGATTTGACTTCAGCGCATCTAATAACGAGGCCGAATACGAGGCTTTACTGGCGGGACTTCGTATAGCCAAGGGGCTCAATGCTAAAGCAATACATTGCTATAGCAACTCCCAGCTGGTGGTTAACCAAATTTTGGGAGAATACCAGGCTCGTGGTACAAAAATGGTAGCCTACTTAGAAAAGGAAAAATCAGCATTGGAACACTTCGATTTCTATGCGATAGAACAGGTCCCCCGAGAACAAAACTCTAATGCGGATGCCTTAGCTCGACTCGCTACCTCCACCGAGAATGATGAACTAAATGTTGTACCAATTGAACATCTCCCAGCACCTAGTATTAACGAGTCAGAGCAGGAAGATGTGTGTATGATCGATTCAGAGCCTACCTGGATGACTTCGATAGTCGAATATCTCGAGACCGGCGTCCTTTCGAAAGATCAGAACCAGGCTCGAAAGTTGATGTATCAAATCCCCCGTTACACCATTATGGATGGAAGGCTCTATAGAAGAGGATATTCCATGCCATTACTTCGGTGTGTGACTCCACCCGAAGCCAAGAAAATCATTGAAGAAATTCACGAAGGGTTCTGTGGAGACCATACTGGGGGGCATAGCTTGTCCAAGAAAATCATACGTCAAGGTTATTTCTGGTCTACCATCAAGTCAAATTCTTTTGAGTACGTAAAGAAGTGTGATAAGTGCTAGCGATTCGCCACAATTCCTCGAGCTCCACCATCCGAGCTGACTATGATGACCTCCCCATGGCCATTTGCGGTATGGGGAATCGACCTCATAGGCTCTCTCCCAACTGTCAAGGGCGGAGTGAAGTACGTGGTAGTCGCCATAGATTACTTCATGAAGTGGACAAAAGCTGAACCGTCAGCAACTATAACCTCCAAAAAAGTCCTTGGCTTTGTAGTGAAGAACATCATATGTCGATATGGGATGCCGAGGAAAATTGTATCCGACAACGGAACCCAGTTCGACAGCGATCTGTTTACCAACTTTTGCGAAAAAAAAATGGAATAATAAAGAGTTTTTCATCAGTAGCTCACCCCCAGGCGAATGGCCAGGTCGAAGCTGTAAACAGAACTTTAAAGAGTTCGCTGAAGAAAAAGTTGGAAGAAGCAAAAGGAAGATGGACCGAAGAATTGCCCTAAGTCCTATGGGGATATAGGACTACGGCCCGAACATTGACATGACATACCCCGTTCTCTCTAGCGCACGGTTGCGAGGCTATGTTTCCAGTTGAGGTCGAAATTCCCACAACTCGAGCCCTCGCTTACGATCAAGCCTCGAACCACACTCAGCTCGAAGTAACTCTCGACCTGATCGAAGAAAGAAGGAACGAAGCTCAGCTAAAAAATGCTGCATACTAACAACGAGCTACCCGGTACTTCAACAAAAGGGTTCGGGATCGAAAATTCGGTGTGGGAGATTTAGTGCTATGGCGTGTATTCTCGGCAACGCGAGATCCAGCAGCTGGCGTGCTCAGGCCAAATTGGGAAGGACCCTACCAGATAGAGTCAGTCATCCGACCCGGTGTTTACAAGTTGGAAAGATTGGATGGAAGTCTAGTACCGCGAGCATGGAATGGCGAACACCTACGACCTTACTATCAATAGTATAGGAAGGATGTTGCCTGTAACCATGCTTGTTTATTTGTACTGTTTTGTCTATTTTTGGATTTTGTCAAATAAAGATTTATTTCGTCTAATATGCTATGTTTTTTATTTTTTTTTGCAATCTCAGTTTAATAACCTATGGTCACATTCATAGGATATTAAGGGGGCATTATTGGTATATATACCATCAGCTTGAAAAATAAAATAACATATACGAAATACATACAAGTATTTGGATATAACCAAATATGCGAGTTAAGATAGTTTGGATGTAACCAAGCTATCAAACATAAAAAAACGTACAAGTGTTTGGACATAACCAAATACACGAGCTAAGACAGTTTGGATATAACCAAACTAGATTATAATGTAAGTGTATGGACTACAAACCTAACACAACCTTAATAGGTTTGGAATAAAAAAGCTAAAACTAATCGGTAGTAAGTTGGAGCATAACCCACTTCGGATAAGTCGAGACCGAGGCTGGAGTATCTTGCAAAAAAATAGTTTCAACCTCATAACCTCAGAGAGATAACCGAGGACGATAAAAAGTAACTAAAAAGTAAGATATAACTAAACCGTTTGCATTACACACCATACAAGTACTTTCGGGTGCATGGTTAAAGTAATATCCGACCTTGACAAATAACGAGATCGGAAGCGGATAATTCGAGCAAACTGTGCATGAATGCATTGAACCTCGAGGATAATTCGAGCAAACTGTGCATGAATGCATTGAACCTCGAGCTTAAATCCAAACTATGTTTGTGTGATTAAACAAGCATATACGACTCTTTAATATAAAATGTGCAAAATATTTCAAACCGAGAAATGTAAAGCACATATATTAAAAGAAAGTCAAAAAGAAAGAGAAATTGTATCAGCCCTACGGGCATAAATTAAAACAATTACAATAATAAAGGGACACAGCCCCAAGATAAGATTTATGAAGGATCAGTCTCCTTAGCCTTCTCAGCATCAGTAGCACTAGACTCTCCAGGACGAATAGCATGACTACCCTTATGAGCCTCCCGAGCAGCCTCCTTCGCTTCAAGCCGAGCATGCCATTTGGCCACGAATCTTGCCTCGAAAGAGCCTAGGAAGCTGGTGTCGAGGTCGGTGTTGCTGGCCCAGATCCTATACATGGCTAAATCAACCGCCTTGTCCTTCTTCTCTTTAAACTTGGTGAGGAGACGAGCCTTTTCATTCTCTATTATTTCGAAAGTGGCGGCCTTCTCTTCCTCAAGCTTGGCATTGGCCTTCTCCAGCTTCGCAAGCCGAGCATTTGCCTTTTCAAGCTCGACTGTCTTAGTCTTGACCTCTGTCTTCGCAGCCTTGAGCTCATCAGCCATCTTAAGCTGAAGATCCTTCGACTCTTGGGCTAAAGACATGCTCGAGTGCACCTCTTCGGTCAGTTTATAATTAAGCTGAGCTGAGACAACAAGAGCCTGGCACATAAAGAGATTGAATTAGAACATATGCTAAGGCACATAAACAATTAAAAGTAAGTTGTGAAAATTTACCGCGGCAGTAAGCTCAATACTTTTATCATAAAGAGTATTGCAGTCCCGAGCTTTATTCAAAAACTCCCAATGCTCAGCGTCGAAACCACCAAGGCTCTGACCCACCCGAGACAGGACATCTGAACTGAGTATAGCTCCGTGGGCACCAGCAACATTGTAATCATGAACTCATCAACATGAGTTCGGATCGACAACATATGTGACTTGGAAGTTGAGGGCTTCTTCGGGGGTGGGCCGAGTACTGGGTGGACTGTGATCGAGGGAAGCACGGAAGGAGCGGCACAGATGGATGCATCGACCTGGGCGGTCGGGTCCTTGGCTGTGCTCGCAGTAGTAGGAGCTGGTGGAGTCTTCTCAGTGCGCTTGAGGACTTTGGAGGGTCGGTCCGACCTCCGCGAGCCTCTTGGGTGCTTACTTTTTTGAGCCCCCTCGCCACTAGCGAGCATGACATCAAGGTCGGAATCCATGGCACCTGCACAATTGCAATTAAGATTTAGCATGGCGCTAACATACAAGGAATAAAGAACAAGTAAAGAAAAACCTAACTGGAACTCTCCCTCGAGCTTGTGCTCGGCGACCAAGAAATCCCTCTATCTTCAACTTAAAATGATGGTACTGTAAAGGTGGCAGGCGAACGATCGTGGGCAGGTTTCCAAGGTACTAAAGTACCTTGAATAAGCAATACTCAACTGACGCGTGTCCATACTCGAGTATGTGTGATGGTGTGGTTCCCGAAGAAAGTAGTTCAAAAGTTTCCTTCTCATAGGATTCGAACTAATACTTTTGAGGGGGCAAAATGTTACACCCAGATTTCGAGACTTGAAGTTGTGACCTCGAAAGCTGGATTTGTCAGGTGTGAGCTCGCGATAGATAAAATACATGTTCGTAATCTAGACGCCAAATCTTCAAAGCAGGTGGCAACCTCGAAGATAGGTAGCCTCGAAGTCCTTATAAGCTCGAAAGACAGAACATCAGAGTATGTCCATAATCGGGTACCCTCGGATCAAGTGGTTCGATCTTGGCATGGGTGTGAGCTCGGAATAAGGCAGCCTCGATAATATTTACCCACTCCGAGCTGGTCTTGGGGAATGTGATACAACTCGTAATTTACTCAGAGACCTAGACTGGCATGATGCTGATTGCTGATCTCGAACCGCTTAGTGAATCACCTGAGGAGAAGCAGTCCATGTATTCAAGAGATATTTATTGTTGTAACTTCCCTACAATAAAGGGATATTAACTAGTCGGTTATACGCCCCCTGGTCTTCAGGGGATGTTTCCTTGTATATAGGAGTTACAAATGTTAAAGTAATTAAATTTATTAATGAACAGAATAACTTCCCGAAACGTGTGGGATTGTATTATGAGATATCCTCTATAAATAGAGAGGTCATGTACCTTTGTAAATGACCAAAATTTTGTGATCTTGAGAGAATCTCTGGAGAATTCATCCCTGAAGAATTTCCAGAAATTTCCCAAGTTCTAATAAAAAAGACTCGTGGACTAGGCAGAGTTAATTGCTGAACCACGTAAAAAACTCTCATTGTTTTACTGTGTTATTCTCGCCATAGTTTTTACTATTTACGTGCTCTACATTTTAAGGTGACGAAAAATGGCGTCAACAGAGTGTGTGATCTGCTAACTGAGCATGGAGGCGATATAATTCCGGACAGGTGGTATTTTCTCTTCTTAATTCTTCCAAAAAATCAAAACAAGCTGAAGTAATAGTAGCAGTAAGTAGGGAAAACAATCCTTCGTGTTGTCTGGATAATGCATCAGCTGCTGAATTAGCTTTTCCTGCTTTATATTCGATTTAAAATTGGAATCCGATTAGCATTTTGAGAAAATGTTGTTGTTCAGGGGTTTGAATCACTTGAGTAAGTAACTCTTTCAAACTCTTGTGATCTGTTCGAATAACAAAGTGGCGTCCCAACAAATATTGGTGCCATTTGGTAACTGCTTCTACAATAGCCCTTAATTCTCTGAGATATGCTGAAGTACCCACGAACTTGGGTCCTAATTTCTTGCTGAAAAAAGCAATAGGGTGACCATCTTGCATGAGGACTGCACCGATTCCCACATTGGATGCATCAGATTCAATGACAAAAAGCTTAGAAAAATCTGGTAAAATAAGAACTGGGGTCTCGGTCATTGCTCGTTTGAGTTGATGGAAAGCTGCCAAAGCTTATTCTGTCCAAGCGAAATTGTCCTTCTTCAATAACTCCGTGAGAGGGGCGGCGATGGTGGCATAGTGAGCTACAAATCGATGATAGTACCCCGTTAAGCCCAAGAATCCCCTTAATTGCTTGAGATTACGCGAATAAGGCCATTCAACCATTGCAACAACTTTAGAAGGGTCTGCCCGAACCCCCTGTGAAGAAACTAAGTGCCCCAAGTATTCAATAATTGACTAAAAGAATTTGCATTTGCTGCCTTTAGCGTAAAAACAGTGGTCCTGAAGCAGCTGTAATACTTGCCTCAAATGGTGGCCATGATCCTCCAAAGTTCTACTGTAAATCAGAATATCATCAAAGAAAACAATGACACAGTGGCGCAATAGTGGTTTGAATACCTGATTCATAGTAGCTTGAAATGTAAAGGGGGCATTAGTAAGACCAAATGGCATCACTCAAAATTCGTAATGGCCTTTGTGAGTGCGAAATGCTGTTTTGTGAATGTCTCGGGGGTCCATTTGGATTTGATGATACCTCGCCCGAAGATCCAACTTAGAAAACACCGTTGCTCCACCCAACTCATCTAGTAACTCATCGATGGTGGGAATGGGAAAGCGATCCTTGATGGTGATGTCCTTCAATGCACGATAGTCAACATAAAAACGCCACGACCCGTCCTTCTTTTTCACTAACAATACCGACAAAGAATAGGGGCTGTTACTTGTTTGAACAAACCCATAATGCTCTATCTCTCGAACTAATTGCTCAATAATATCCTTTTGAAAATAAGGATAATGATACAACCTCACATTGACTGGTTTCGATCCCGGCTACAAGAAGATTCTGTGATCGGTTTGCCGATGTGGTGGTAGTTGTTTGGGTTCAGCAAACACATCCTGAAACTCTGTAAGAATTCCCTGTCCTTCCAAAGGTAAGTGTGTCTCTAATTCGGCTACCTCCCAACTAGCCTCTTCCTCTTCTTTCGAAACCGCTGTTAACATGAACACCTTTCGTACATCCCCCTCTCTAGACATAGTGCGTAATTGAGCCGAATACAACTGGTGATTTTCTGAATTTGATGAACTTGCCAATTTAACCACATTACCCTGCCACTTAAATTCCATTGTCAATGCCTTATGATCATGGATGCAAGGGCCCAAATTTTGAAGCCACTGCATACCCAAGACAACATCAAGACCCCAAATAGGCAAGACATATAGATCAACCAAAAACTTATGCCCCTGTAATATTAACTCCACCCATTTACATAGTTGTGAACACCAAAGAGAATTGCCATTACCCATGTAGACTTTAAACCATTTAGTTTCTTCACAAGCTAACCCCAAACGAGCCGTTAGAGCTTCTTGAATAAAATTGTTGTTGCTTCCAGCGTCAATTAAAACTTCCAGGGCCTCTCTTCCCTGTTGAGCTGCAATTCTAAAGATCCTTGGATTGGTAGAATTAGACAAGGAATTCAAGCTTACCTCCTCTGCTAACCCGTCTTCTAAGTCGTGAGTTTCTCCTTCCTCTCTAGGTGCACCATCTTCATCTTCTTCCTCATCCCCTTGAGCATAAAGGATGAGAACACGGTTCTTGCATTTATGCCCAAAGTTGAACTTCTCATCGCAAGTAAAACACAATCCCTTATCCCGTCTCTCCTTGATCTCAGCAGGTGACAAACGTTTCACTGGTAATGTAGAGGTACTTGGTTTTTGGAGTTTTGAAGCTACTGTTACATTGGTACTGGACCCAATGGATGCTGAACCTCCACCATTATGAACTGGCGTAACTGATGAATTTGGAAACCTCGGAGACCATCCCGAACGAATGCCCTCACCCCGAGCATGACCCGTCAAATCATCATGGCGATCCTCAAATAGTTGAGACTTGGCCATGGCATCGACCAAATCCATTGGTTTAGCTAGTAACAACTCCCTTCTGATCTCATTTTTTAAGCCCCACACGAAAAAGTTCAGAAATAATTGCTCCGACACACCTGAAATTCGGGTCATCGGCTCTTCAAATTCGGCACGAAAAGTCGATACACACCTAGTTTGAGTAAGTTTAGCATTGGTATGACCCCTTTTCAAGCTGTCTATGGGCGAACTCCTCCAACTATTCCTTCTTACACTTGGGGTACCACAACCATTCAAGCTGTCGAAGAGGACTTGCTAACCAGAGATGTCATCCTTCAGCAACTGAAGAAAAATCTGCTACAAGCTCAAAACTGTATGAGACAACAAGCTAATAAGAAGCGTCGGGATATTGAGTTCAAACCTGGCGATTTGGTATTAGTTAAGCTACAGCCGTATCGACAAGCAACAATGGCTAAGCGTCTCCACCCCAAGCTCTACAGAAGGTACTTTGGTCATTTTCCAATCAAAGCTAGGGTGGGTCCCGTTGCCTACACCCTCAAATTACCACCAAATAGTCGCATTCACCCGACCTTCCAGGTCTCTTTTCTTAAATCATTTTATGGTAGTGCTCCACCTACTTGTTACCCACTCCCTGATCTTGCTATCAACAATAAACCTGTCATGATTCCTCAAGCCATCTTAGCTACTCGCCTCCATCACAGCAAACCAAAAGTGTTGGTCCAGTGGTCTTTGAGTGCTTCGGAAGATGCGACTTGGGAAGACTTTCCAGAATTCTGCCAACTTTATGACCTTACCAACCTTGAGGACAAGGTCGTTTTCAAGCAGGGGAGTAGTGTTAGCCCAACCCAAATGGCTGGCCCAATAACTTTGGACCCAAGAGAGAGTCAAGTGAAGGTTAAAGGCTGGATAGAGGATGCTACCCAAAAGGAAGAACCGACCTCTTCATCTGAGAAAGAAGACAGCAACAAGGAAGATAAGAACCACCAAACCAGGGATGGCGAGAGAGTGCGTGTGCGAGGAACTCGTGTGCGCATGAGACCCCGATGGCTCCAGGAGTTTGTTAGGATGGAGCGACGCTGAGTTGTGGCTGGAGATTGATACTTTATGTTATTTTCTTTATCTTCCTAACTGCTTGATATAAATAGACAGTTTGTAATTAGAAAAGGGATGTTGAATGAAATAACAAGAGATTGCTTGGGAGATTGGCCTTGTCTCGAAGAAGGCTCTTTACTATCATATTATTTATAATATAATGTTTAGATTAAATAATGTGACAAAATGTTGTTACACATTGTTACACATTGTAACATATTATATATGAGAGTTACATTTTAGATAGTGTACATTTCCAAGTATGTAACATATTTGAGAGTTAAAAATTTGTAACTCTTAACTATTACGTACCCAATAATGTGCAGATTATTTGTAACACATTTTGAGTTTGAATTTCACAAAACTATAAGTGATATGGTTGTTGGAAATATGATTTTAACTCCTATAATGTGTATGGAGGTTAAAAAATCACGTGGCAAGAGTATTGAGTCGTTGTGGAAATGCAAAAGTTGGATTTGCTAAAATTGCCTAGTGGGCGCAGGCATGGGTGTTCCAGGCTGCAGCCTGGGGATCTGGAGCTAGCAGCCACAACCAGGAACATCCCAGGCCGTGTCTTGGGATGCTGACAGCCAACTCAAACTTCAAATTTTCCAATTAGAACGGTTCTTACACCTCTAGTAACTTCCAAAACTCATTTTTAATTCTATAAACATCCAATTAAAAATTGGTAACATCCATGGGGGTTGGTGGAGTTTGAAATTCATAGGGTGTCTCAAAACTCTATAAATAGGAGCGCATTGCTCACTTGTAAGAACACCATTTCTATCCATTAGAGCACTTGGCTAGAAATTCACTTAGAGACTTGTTTATTCCAAACAATTATTTCCAATTTGTGAGAGTTCACTTAGTGCTTGACATTGGGGGAAATAAGCTTTTAGACAAAGGTTGTAAACCTTGTTCAAGTTGGTGATCCCCAATGCTCTTCACTTTGGTTGTATGAGTGAGAGGGATATATTTCTTGTTCTTTATTATTTCTTCTATTGTTATTTTGTCATCTTTCTTCTATTTCTTCTTTATATTTAGTTGTATCTTTTTGCTATAGAGTTGTATCTTCTTCTACATCTTTTGTTCAATTACTTCTAGTTTATTTGTAACTTTTGTTATAGAGTTGTTATTTCTTTTATTCTCTTCATCTTCTTATTTCTATATTTACTTGTATTTTTGCTATAGAGTTGTAAACTTATTTAATCATCATCTTGTCTTTTGTATTCTTTTGCTTAGAATTGTAATAGTGTTTATATTTTCCATTGAGGCAATATTTATATCTCTAACATTCAAAAGCTTAACCCTTTGTTTGTTTCAATGGAAGGAGAGACCATCAAGATTATGAACCAAGACCTAGTGAGGTTGGATAGGTTTGATGGATCCAATTTCACTAGGTGGAAAGACAAGGCGAGATTCCTTTTGACCACTCTCAAGATTGCCTACTTCTAGAGTCCACTCTTGAACCTCTCCCGGTGCCAACCGACAAGGACACACCTGAGGTGAAAAGTGCTAGGAACAAAAGGGAGGAGGACAATCTCCTATGCATGGGTCATATCCTCAACGCCCTATCTGATAAGCTCTATGACCTCTACACTGAGACCAAGTTGGCAAAGGAAATTTTGGATGCCCTTGAGACCAAATTCAAGGCGGAAGAGGAAGGTACCAAAAAGTTTTTGATTTCTCAATATATTGATTTCAAAATTTTTGGTGATAAACCTATTCTTTCTCAAATTCATGAGCTTTAAATAAATGTTAACAAATTGAAAATACAAAAGATTGAGCTTCCTGAGGCCTTTCAAGTCAGTGCTACAGTAGAAAAATTACCACAAACTTGGAGGATCTATAGGAAAAGAATCCTCCATAAAGTTGAGGATTACTTTTTGGAGGAAATCTAAAAGCATATTCGAATTGAGGAGGAATTGATATGTAGAGAGAAACTTGTGCAGGCGTCTAATGGAAAGACTTCCAAAGCAAATGCGGTGTCACAACCAAAACATCCCAAAAAGAAAGGGAAAGGCAAGAAGGGTAATCATAATCCTTTGGGTCCAAAAACCAACCCATACAAGTTTAAGGGCGAGAAAGGTCCTTGCTTTGTGTGTGGGAAAAATGGTCACTATGCTAGAGAGTGTAAGCATAGAAAAGACCAACAAGGACCTAAGGTGAATGCAACTCAAGAGGAGAACATTGTTGCTACCCTTAGTGAGGTGAATGCGGTCCACGGCAAGGTGAAAGGGTGGTGGTATGACACATGTGCTACCGTCCATGTCACCTATGACAAATCATTGTTCAAAACCTTTGAAGATTCAAAAGGCAACTGTGAGATTCAAATGGGCAATGAAGGCAAATCCAAGATACTTGGCAAAGGTACCATTGAGGGCTTTTTCAACTCTGACAAAAAAGTCACATTAGTGAATGTGCTTTATGTTCTTGAAATGAGTAGAATTTTGGTAAGTGGAGATTTGCTAAGTAAGCCTGACATTAAGGCCGTTTTTGAGTCTGGTAAACTTATTCTTACCAAGTAAAATGTATTTTTGGGAAATGGGTACTCTTGTGAGAGTATGGTTAAGTTGTGCACCAATGATGTAACTTTTAATATTATCAATAAGGATGCTAATTCTACTTATATTGTTGAGTATGATTATTTATTTTATGACATCTTATACTATCACTTATAGGTTTTTCAACCACAAAATAATAGTTAAATGTCGTATGATTGCATGCAATATTAAAAACTATAGAAAATGTGAAACATGCGTTAAGGCTAAGATGATAAAGAAACCATTTCCTAGTTTAGAAAGATTATCTAATTTACTTGATTTAATTGATAGTGATCTTTGTGAATTAAATGGTGTTTTAACTAGACGTGGTAAAATGTATTTTCTTACTTTTATAGATGATTTTTGTGACTCCTTAAACTCTAGGGGCCGTTACGGTGCAAACAGTGCTAAACTCGCTAATCGAGTCATTTGGCCATAAACATGTAACTAAGTATGATTAGCGGTTTAGGGATTAAAAATTTCGGTTAAGATGTATCGTTTCACTAGAACGTTTACTGTATACATTGGGATCCCAAAAATATAATTTAAAGGTCTATTACAAGAAAATATTTACAACCAGCCGATCTAAGCGGCAAAACAGGGTTTAGCTCTAGTTCCCCTCCTTCAAACCTCAACCGTGGTGGTCGAGCAGCTACATATGTACACATTGTCACCTAAGCTCTCCAACTCAAAGATGGTCCAGCTTTCTTTTCCCTTTACTTGCACCACATAACACCCGTGAGCCAAAGCCCAGCAAGAAAACTCAATATGCTCATGAACATACATATCATGATATCAAATCATATCTGGCATGCCTAGCAAACATAGCTCTATTCAAGCATGCAAATAAACTCAGATAATTCTGGGGAGTCAAGGATAAGAAATCCTGCCCTCCTGATTGGATGACTATCAAGTCTTTCCTAATCAGATGAGTGATTTAACACTTGAGGTTCTGGTAAACCATACTGAGTGACCGACAAGCAAGTCACTACGGGGCTCAATACCCAAAGCCATGAAAATGATGATCAGAATGATCATACAGATCTTATAGCCCTGAACAGATGAGTGAATATCACTTTGAGGTTCTGTTAACCATACTAAGTGACTGACAAGCAAGTCACTATGGGGCTCGGTGCCCATAGCCGTGTAACGAAACCGTTACCTGGGCTTTCCTACAATGGCTCTATCAGATGAGTGACTGATGAGTAGTCACTAGCTTAAACAAATGAGTGACTGATGGGTAAGTCACACAAGCGCTTTTAGTTTTCATCGAACTTGAGGTCGGTCCGACATTAACGCTCTTTTGAGTCATTTAATGCAGATGTCGATTAGATCTAATCTTTATTGGCTTGCGTTGAACACACTAAGGCCGTCCTGACTTATGAGTCAGCACTGTGTGACCAGTACCCAGTACCACTGCCGAACTTGACTAATAAGTCCCAGCTTCACAGCTGATACTACCATGCACAAGTAATCAATGCTACCAGTATATATCATATGTCAAATATCCAAAAGTATGGCATTCAACATGCTTACTTAACAGTTGCTAGCATAATTATGATCATGCACAAACACAGAGACTCAAGCTCTGAACAGTCTCATATTCAATATTCATGGCATGCCTTAATCACATGTTTCTCGTGCAACACATGCATCACATTTAATCACTTGACATGGCTCAACAATAACCATGCATGTCACATTTAAACATCCAACATGCATCAAGAATAACCATGCATGTCACATATGGGGTGCAGTTTTCTTACCTTGGGTTCGAGCAAGAATTATAATCTGAAACCTCACTCCTGGAATCCATCCCGCACTCTCGGACTCTTAATCTACCCAAACGGGGTAAAGGAACCAACCCTCGAACCTTAAAAGTCATCCTGAGACCTAAAATAGGCTTGTTGGAAAATTCACTAGCGCTGGGGCGCTGCCCCAAAGTCAGAGAAGCCCAGTTCCTGCCTTGCCTAGCGTTGGGGCGCCAGGAATGGTGCTGGGGCGCCATCAGCAGACCAGAAACTTTTCTGGTCTTCTCCCCTGCGATACCCGTTGAAAACCAAGCATCCAAACCAATCCCAAACATCACCCCAAACATCCAATTCAACCCCTAAACTTCATCTACAACACACCCTCATCAAAACCCAAGCAATCAAACTAAAAAACTTCCATGAATTCTCACAACTAACACCTCAAATTCTCAACTGAAAACTTACTTGAAAAAAACAGAGTATAGCTTAAATTCATGGATGTAATCTTACCTCAAGCTTGATTTAGATCCCCTTCAATGGTTGAACCAAGGTCCTAAGCCCTCAAGCCTTGCTCTCCTAGCTTGGATCCTCAAATTGGCTCTCAAAAATTGAAAGGAAGAAGAGAAGAACAGGTACGGGAGAGAAAGATGAGCATGATAATGCTCTGTTTTCTCTAACATTCTACACCCCATGAGTTGATATATATCTTAGGGGTGAAAATACCATTTTGCCCCTAGGTCAAATAAAGGCTTCTAAAGACTCCCAAGGGTAAAACTGTCCATTCCCACCTATATCGTTAATTATAATTACACACCCTCCAATTCCCGTTATTCTCAATATTCTCAAAATGCCAATAATTCATATCCCATTACCCTCTAATTCCCGGCAACGTTCTAATCACCAAATTACCCCAAGACTCACTCCAAGCCCCAAACTTAATTTCTTTATGACTAGACTGAAAACTTGCATTCCATGATCGTCTCATGCCGAATGGCTCGAACCTATCCACATATAATGTGGTATTATTTATAATTCACCCACATGCATGAAAATACACATTCACGCCCTCAACGGGCAAATTACCAAAACACCCTTATAATTAAAATGAACCCATATGCATGCATTTACCATCATATAATAATATAATTCACATAAACATGCATATAATCATTAAATAGCATAATAAATCAATTATGGCCCTCCCGTCCTCCTAATCAAGGTCCTAAATCTTATTTGAAAATTTGGGACATTACAACTATACCCTCCTTACAGAAATTTCGTCCTCGAAATTTATCTAAACAACCCGGAATAAGAATTCCGCACAAATGATTCCAGTTTCCCAGGTCATTTCCTCGACCTCACTGCCTCTGTAACATACCTTAACTCAAGGTACACTTTGTTCCTCAGAACCTTATTCTTTCTGTCTCATATCTGAACTGTTTATTTCTTACATGACAACTTAGCAACAATCTCCAGATTCTCATAACTCAACTCATGAGTTTCTTTTAACCCATGTCCTCGGCATGGAAATACATAATACACTGTGTACACTTGACAGTGCCAAAGATAAGGTCAAACCAAAACCAACCTAACCAGTCCTATCTAGGACTCAAACTGTTAAATTACTCTAGGGCTCAACTTGCCCCTAACTCCTCACCCCTTTCCATGGTGATACTTTTAAGGAAGATACAATCTTCTACCTGGAACTCTATGTTCCTACTTTTCAATTCAATAAAACTTTTCCATTTACTCTGAGAAGTGAGCATCCAAGCTCTAACCTCTAATAATCTCAATGATCCCTTGAACCACCTCAGGATCCAGATATAATATCTCACCCATCTCATTCCAATGAACTAGTGCTAAACATTCTCAAACATACCTCATCTCATAAGGTAGCTTTCCCAATACTGGATAACTCTATTTCTCTCTCTGATTTACCATCAGTCTGAGAATAATAAACTGACTGAATTCCATCTATATACTCATCGCCTTCCTTAACCCTTCCATACCCTGGAAGTGACAATAGAGTCTCTATCTGATAAAATATATCTTGAATTCCATGAAGGCACACTATCTCTTTCACAAAGAGATCTGATTACTGATTAGTTGTGTTACTTGTTCTTACTGATAGGAATGAACTCACTTGGAATACTGGTCCATAATGACCCAATGCCAACTCA
This sequence comes from Humulus lupulus, assembly GCF_963169125.1. Classification (NCBI taxonomy): domain Eukaryota; kingdom Viridiplantae; phylum Streptophyta; class Magnoliopsida; order Rosales; family Cannabaceae; genus Humulus; species Humulus lupulus. The sequence continues at coordinate 28,088,955 of NC_084797.1, forward strand.
TACTGGCCCATTAACCTGGGTAATCCCACCGTGAAATCCTTCGCTATGTTTTCTTGTTTCCATTACAAAATACTCAAAGGCTACAATGGCCTCACCGATTTCTGATACTATGTCTTGACCTGCTAAAAGGTTAAGAACTTTACCACGCATTCCATTACATCCATCTCCATCTCAGGACATCACTATCAAGCTTTCATATCCTGTCACATTCCTATGATGCCTGAATGAAGAGAATAAAAGAGTAGCATGAGATTCATCAAGAATCTCCCCATTATTCTTAGTGTCCATCGGATCCCAAGTCCGATCCTTATACCACAGTAAATCCATACCTGACACTGTACAATTCTTAGCTAATCCAGCTAAGACCTTCCATTCAATCTTTCCTATCTGTGGTTCACTTAGTCATCTTTCCTTTTGATCTTCTCTGAGATAGTAATCTTAAGCATAAAACTGGCCACCTGGCCCACTAGAAACTCTACTCCAGTTCTGGTCAGATACTTTAACCAACATGTTACATAGGCAATCACTTCTCTCTGCTACTGAGGTGTCATATCAACCTACTAACTGGTTCTGATCTGCAAGAAGACTCAGAACCTTTTCCCAAGGTACATGTGATATCCTTACCACCCAAGGAAACTCCTGCCCCTAAGGCATTCCTTAACCTTGGCAAATCTTCGCAGAGAAAATACCACAATATCATCGTCCAAGAAGATCACAAATCCCATTCAGATAAACCTTTGAATGCTCTGTCCATCTGACTCAACAAGGCAACTCAACATTAGTTACCCTCTTAGATAACTCAGCACTCCCAGTGCTCTTATCTGATACAAACACAGTATTTTATATAACTTTCTCCCTGATCTCTAACTGGTCCTAACCAGATCCAAGATCCACCTTAAAGAATTCCATCTTACTTAATAACTAAACCTTTAATTCCTACAACTCCACTGAGCCATTCAACACAGTTCCTTAAACTTGAATTTATTCCTAGCACCAATCCAATCACCATTCAATCTCTTCATATAAAAGAAACCCTGGCAAGTCCCCTGGAAACACATCCAAAAAATCACAGACTAGTCCAGTTTGTCCTGATCCCACTAGCACGACCTAAGTGGTATCCACCACACCAGCTAAGAGTTCTATGCATCACCCTGCAATAAAACTCTAGCTTTCAATACAGATGTCATCAGCATACAAAACCATGCACAGTGCCAACTGCCACAAGGCTTTCCACTCTCAAGCCCAAGAGTTAATATACTTTCCTTGCCATTTAAAATTGCCCCACACTTGGCTAACCAATCCATACCCTGGATCAAACCAAAACCAGTTAGTCATAACCAACTCATTAAAACCACTGACGAGTCATTTCCACAATAATTTACCTGATCTCTTCAATTACCAATACAATATCACTTTTTCATCATAACATAACCATGTGATCTGAATAACAACTCCATGTTTTCTCTAGATGCAACAAGCAAAGAACAACATGGTACTAAAATCAATCAGCATAACTCAAAAATCAGAACTATAAAACTGACCTGCCACCCCTGAGGAACTAGTCTCAATCTCAGACTCTGATTGCCTCGGAATAAACACTCGAGCCAGAGTCGAGCTGTCTATCCCCTTTTGCTCATCCTTTCTTAACCTTGGGAAATTCTTCATGATATGCCCAACCATATCACACGCAAAACATGACCTTGCTCGACATTCTCCCAGATGACGCCTCCTGCACTGAGTGCATATTGGATAAGTTTTCCAGCTTTTCTTCTTGCTTACTCCAATAAGTGGAGATACCATTATTTGAGCTCCGTACTCCCCGTCACTCTTCTTCTCATTCTTTATGCATTCAACAGTAAGAGACTTCTTTACCACCTGAGCATAGGTAGAGATTTTATGCACTGGGGTAACTCTAATGCCCCGAGCTATTCTAGGATTCAATTCTTGAATAAACCTTTCCTTCCGATCCACATCTGTGGGTACCATGTCAAAAATGAACTTGGCCAACCCATGAAATCTGTTAACATACTCGGTTACCGATGCCCTTCCCTGAACGAGATTCACAAATTCATTCATCTTAGCAATCTTGGCTACATCACAATAATACTTCTCATTGAACAGCTGCCTAAACTCTTTCTAATGCATCACAACTATGTCTCGTGTCTAGGATACTACTTCCCACCACGTCAGGGCATCATCCCATAATACAAATGTAGCACAGATCACCCTATCGTGACCTACTAGCCCCATACTATCCAGAATGGAATTGATCATGCCCATCCATTTCTCAGCTCTAAATGGATCTAGGCCTCCCTCGAAGACTGGAGGGTAGTACTCCTGGAATCTTCCACAGATAAATTCCCATTTATTCTCAACCCTAGGCTGAGCCAAAGTTGATGCTACTCCTGGCATAACCAAGGAAGAAGTGCTCCCCAACAGATTCCGTTGTTGCTTCAGACACTTGATCTCTTCCTCATGCCTCTGCAATCTTGATTGCAAATCTGTGAACATCTGCTAAAAATTCAAAGGAGCAGATGAAGAACTGATACCCTGGCTGTAATTCCCAGCTTGTATAACCACCACTAGGCCTCATTATCTGCCTTGGCTATAACCTGCTATTTGAATCTGCAGTCAATAACTTGACCCATTAATCATTATGAGCATATCAAGAGCTTTCCCCACGGGACCAATCTTACCACACCACAATCTCAAACCACTTGTAGTGTTAAAAACATGCCCACAACATTCATACATCAATCATAATCCCTGTTCTTCCAACATACCTACCATGCCTCCAACTCTAGCATGCATATATCACAATTATATATTCATGGAGCAGGTAATCATATGATCACATTCATATATATATATATATATATATATTCACAGAGCATATAATCATATAGTCAAGAGCCAGGCTCTATCAGAATCTCATGCTCCCTAATACAATGTGCAGGTAAAGCATTTACATAACTACATAAATAGTTACCATTCCCTGAGTGAAGACGAGTGTACATGCCCAGCTTGTCTTCAGGAACCCATAAACCTTGACGGGCTCTGATACCAAATTGTAACGCCCTAAGCTCCAGGGACCGTTACAGTACACATTGCAAACAGTGCCAAACTCGCTAATCGAGTCATTTGGCCATAAACGTGTAACTAAGTATGATTAGCGGTTAAGGGATTAAAAATTTCGGTTAAGATATAACGTTTCACTAAAACATTTACTGTATACATTGGGATCCCAAAAATATAATTTAAAGGTCTATTACAAGAAAATAGTTACAACCAGCCGATCTAAGCGACAAAACAGGGTTTAGCCCAAGTTCCTCTCCTTCAAACCTCGGCTGTGGCGGTCGAGCAGCTGCATATGTACACATCGTCACCTTAGCTCTCCAACTCGAAGATGGTCTAGCTTTCTTTTCCCTTTACCTGCACCACATAGCATCCGTGAGCCGAAGCCCAGCAAGAAAACTCAATATGCTCATGAACAGACATATCATGATATGGAATCATATCTGGCATGCCTAGATAGCTCAGCACTCCTAGTGCTCTTGTCTGATACAAACACAGTCTTTTGTATAACTTTCTCCCTGATCTCTAACTGGTCCTAACCAGATCCAAGATCCACCTTAAAGAATTCCATCTTACTCAACAACTGAACCTTTAATTCCTACAACTTCGCTGAGCCATTCAACACAATGCCTTAAACCTGAATCTATTCCTAGCGCCAATACAATCACCATTCAATCTCTTCATATAAAAGAAACCCTGGAAAGTCCCCTGGAAACACATCCAAAAACTCACAGACTAGTCCAGTCTGTCTTGATCCCACTGGCACGATCTAAGTGGTATCCACCACACTAGCTAAGAGTTCTATGCATCACCCTGCAATAAAACTGGTCTAGTTTGGTATTTACACTTAGTGGGAGTGCAATTTCTTGGGCTTCAAGAAACAAACATGTATATCTCACTCGACTAAGGAAGTAGAGTTCATAGCTCTAGCTACCACTGACAAAGAGGTCGAATGGTTAAGAGATCTCTTGATAGAGATTCCTCTCATCAAAGAGAATGTATCCACCATATCGATACATTGTGGTAGCTGAGCAACATTAGCTCGAGCATACAACAGAGTGTATAATGGGAAGTCTAGACACATTAGTCTAAGACACGGATATGTAAGAGAATTGATTCAAAGAGGAGTCATCTCAACATCCTATGTGAGAACAAGAGAAAACTTGGCAGATCCTTTTACTAATCCACTAACGAGAAATTTATTGTCTACCTCATCTCGAGGGATGAGACTTAAACTCCCTAAAGAGATTCACGATTGATGGTAACCTATCTTGATACTAGCTACTTAACTAGTGTTAGGTTCAATAGGTAATAACAAGTTAATCAAGTGAATATTAGTAGTACTCAAAATAGTCCTATCTGAGATATGAGTACTTGTGAGTTACCAAATTGAGGGTCAAAATCTAGTGGTTTTATCTAATAGAACTTAGTCTTGAGAAGACAAGTTTTTCATGGTAACAAAATACTATAAGAGTTCTACCTATATGGACCTAGGGGTGGTGCCGCCTCTCATGAGAATTGTGAGTATTCCCGAGAACTTCCATGAATGGAAAGTGCACATGGCCATTAATGGTGCAAAGCAAGACATAGAGGTCTCAAGTGAACATAGCAAAGGTGTATGTGTTATCACCGATTTGTTATGAACGAAAGTTGGTTCAATGCCTAGTGCAACTAATTTTTCAACAAAGTTTGTGGTAATTACACTATAGCAAAGTTCAAGTTGAAACACACTTTACTTTATGCACCAATGCAATGGCTTCTATAAGAGAGAGTGAATGTTTAATGAAGTGGGGGAAATGTTATATTTTAAGTATAATGTTTGATTGGTTAAATAGGTGTTACACAAGTGAACTATTTAATCTAGTGGGGGGATGCTATATTATTGTTACAAAAGTGAACTATTTAATCGCAAGATCTTCAACGTTTTACCTAATTGGTTCTGAGCCATAGCTAGGAATTCCTTAAACTTTGAAAATGTGTATGATTTCCTATGCATTAGGTAAAGACATGAGTTTCTAGAGTAATCATCAATGAAAGTGACGAAATACTTAAAACCACCTCTGGATTATACATTCAAAGGTAAACAAACATCTGAATGAACAAGTCCAAGTGGTTCTTTGGCCCTATCACCCTTTTATAGAGAATGGACGCTTGGTCAATTTGCCACAAGATTCATAGGCAGGAAATTCACCTAAGGTGAGTTCCCTCAAAGGTCCATCCTTTGTAAGTATTTTAATTCTATCATAGCCAATGTGACCTAATCTCAAGTTCCATAAATACGCCATGTTATTGTTATCAGTCTTTTGACGTTTATTGGTCCTAGGTTTAGCTACTTTGAATAAATCATTAATAAATGCGGGGGGTTCGTCAGGTCGCAGAATATAAAGCCCGTTGTCCAAACATGCAATACACAATTGTGATCCATTGAAAGAAATAGATATATTAGAACTTGTGAAAGTCATAACAAATCGTTCTAATTACAACATGGAAACTGAAATTAAATTTCTTCTAAAATCCAGAATAAAAAATATATCTTTCAAAATTAAATATTTATTTATGAATTTCAGGCGAGCTCTTTCTCTAGCTTGGACCGCAACAAATGCTCCGTTCCCAACTCTAAGCTTTAAGCCGACTTCGTCCACTTCCTCCCACGATTCAAGAAGATATAAAGAGTTACAAAAATGGTTAGTAGATCTAGAATCAATAATCCAAACATATTTATCATTCTCTAAAACACACGTTTCTAATATAAATGAACTATAATCATTACTTTTATTTTTCACTGCTAGAAACTTAGGGCAATTCTGTTTCCAATGCCTATTCTCATTGCAGTGAAATCACTTACCTTTACCTTTCTTGTATTTCTTTTTCTTACCCTTATGCATATGTGCACTAGACTGTGCACTCATCTTTGCAGCCTTTGCAGACCTGGGGTTGGTGTTTTGTCCACCTTTCTTCTTGTTTCCAGCTTTCGAAGAGGAAGCTAGGTTAACTTTAGCCTTAGTTGGATCAACATCAATAGTCTTCTTTTCTCCTCTTTTACTTGGTCCACCCATGATTGAATCGAAAGTCTGAAGCTCGTTCATGAGCTGCGTCAGACTATAGTTGAGTTTATTCATCACATAGTTGGTGGTGAACGCAGGAAAGCTGGAGAAAGACTGTTGAGGATTAAGTTGACTTGAGTCTCCTCATCTATTATTGCTCCGTGTCGTTCAACTTCCTAAAAGTAGCTGGTCATCTTGATCAGGTGATCACAAACGTGCTGAGACTGTGCCATCCGAGCATTGACATATTTCTTGGTGGCCTCAAAACGAGTCTGCACAGACTTTGCCCCGAACATGTCTTGGAGCTGATCCATGATTTCGTGGGCCATCTTGATATTCTCCATCTTTTTCTTGAGAGTGTCGACCATACTAGTCAACATGTAGTATGGTGCCTTGTTATTAGCTGCCTGCCAACACTCATATTTGTCACTTACAGACTTGGTAGCTCCTTCATCTGGAACTTCTGGGGATTCTTCAGTCATGGCGAACTTGGAGTTGTCACGAATCAACACTATGTTGATCTTCTGCTTCCTCTTAAGGAAGTTTTCTCCAGTGAGTTTCTCCATAGAAAGTTGATAAAGGATGGGAGTAGACACAACCATAATAATACTACATATTATCAATAAAATAGAAAATCAATCACATTTGCTCAATAAAACTTCTATTCACTCAATTTTTAAGAAATAGCACAACATATACAACAAAATATGTAAGATATGGAAAAACTTTCAAAATAATCATATCTATATTTCTTAAAGTTTTAAACTAATTTATGATATGTTGTCCTGGTTGGCGAGAGTAAAAAAAAAAGCATTAGTTAAATAGAGTTGTAAACTCATTTAATAATGGACACCATTATTAAAAACCTACTATTCGAACAAAATTTCTTATTTTATGAGCTAGACCCACGGTTTCGATAATCATAGATATAGTCCGAGTAGTTACTGTAGGGGTGAGTCTAGTAGAATTTGACCTATAATTATCTATCTTTCGAAATCTAATCTTATCAAAATAATTAATGACCATCTTATTTAGGGGGACAAATCGAAGCGTCTTGAGGCCCCATTAAGCTATCGACCTTGTTAAACCAACAGTGGAGATCGAATATAATTCTTAAAATAAGCTAATTATTCAATTAGAAAAGTATTTTTATTATTAATTTATGAAAATTAATGACTATGGGTTTCCAAAAAAATTGTAAAATTAAATTTTTAAAACCAAAGTCTTATAATTTTCTATTAATTCTAAAGTGTCACATTGAAACAAATTCAATTAAATTAGAATTAATTTGTTGCTAATCAATATTTAGGTTTAACTATTATAATGAACCTATACCATTAAGTCCAACTCAAGCAAATGAGTCTTAACAATTGGGCTTGTATGGAGGAGGGTTGCGTCCAGCATGTTGTTCCCACTACTAGGGCCCCCAAACTTCCATACAAGGTCCAAAAGACACGAATTTAAACATTCATTTTATTAATTGTTATTAATTGATTATGCCCACTATAGTCATGCAAAGCAAATAAGCTTTCACAAGTGGAATAACCCACAAGAGAGGAATTTAAACTTTACATTTTCTAATGGACCATCATTTTATGAATGTTTTATTTAGCATTATACCACATATTATGCAAACATATGAGTCACTATATGCATCTAGGTCAAATCTCAAAAATACCACATATAGTTTAAACAGACATGTTATAATTGGATGGTCCTAATCATGTTACTATATGAGCAAGTCTACAAATTTATGCAAAAATACAACAATTTATTATATTTGCAAAAATACCACAATTAATTTTCTAGAATTTATACAAAACTCGAACTAATTAAATTTTTGCAAAAAATAAATAAGTCAATCTAAATGAAATTTATTAACAATGAACTAAGGTTAATTTAAATTTCATTTATATAGTTTAGGTCATTTTAAAAAATATTAATTTAATTTAAACAAGATTTATCAACAATTATCCTAAAATTAATTTAAATTCCATTTATTAACAAAATAATATTTTATTAATTGGTTTGCAAAAGAAGATATTTTTTAAAATTTAATCAATTTTAAATTTTATTGCAAATATCTTTAACTATTTTTCAAAAAATATCTTGTGTTGTTACAACTATGAGCAAGTATCGTAACCATTTATTAAAAAATAAACAATATTAATAGTTATAAAAAGCCTAAAATATCTTAAAACATATAAACAAATTCAAATATCCATATAAATATCTAGTCAACAAATTTTCAAATTTCTAATAATTTAACTATTAAAATCCATAGAATATTCAGATATTAATATTTTCAAATAAAAGATATAAAATACAACAAGTATTTAAAAAAAATATCTTTAATATCTAAGAACTTAATTATAATATTTTAATAGATGAAAATATTTAAAATTAATTAGTTAACCTATTCTTAAATTTGAATTTGAATCTTTACATAAAATATATAGGAGGCCCTTGTAGCCAAAAATTTTTTTTGTGTAATTTTTCAACCACAACCATTTTCTAAATAATTTTTACAATGTTTTACACAAAAAAAATATTTATAAAAATTTAATTGCACATAAAACACAACAAAATAACCAAAATATGCTAATAATCACATAAAATTGAACATGCTTCATAAATACACATGAAATCCATCCAATTACTTAACAGATCAAATAATTAAATTTTACCATGCTCATGCATGCAAATAAAAATTACTAAAGGCTTTGAGGCCAGTTGTTGAAAATACTTATACATGATCTAATTTATTTTCATGTAAATCATATATTAAACAAATTAATATAAGAAAATCTAGAACATGTTTTTATAATTGAATTTAAACTGAGATAATGATAAGAACACTTACATTATATGCAGCAGAATGAATAAGTCCTTCATTCAGTTTGGTATCACCAAGAAACTGAACCGATCTTCAAATTTCTTCACAGCCTTCCACAGTATCCTTAGAATCACCTAGACTAGAGTGTGCAATTCTCAACACATGAGATAGATACAGAGAGAAAAAAAGAAGAGAATATAGAGGCTTAGAAAATAACTTTTATTGTAGAGAGAGTCTAAAACCCTAAAGCATCAAAACTAGATCTTCTGATTATCTGTTTTCAACTCTCACTTAGCATTCATTTTAAAGGCTCAATTAGGTCACTTATTTAATTAAAAAAATCAATAAAATAATAGGCAATTACAACCCTTAGGTCGAAATTCCCATTTAATTATAAGTCTGTTGGACTTAAATTTAAGACCCGTATTATTTTCTATTGATTAATTAATTAAATAATTTTTTAAATCCTTTAAAAAATTAATTATTCATAATTTGAACCTTGATTTAAACTTATTTATTAATTTAGACACCAATTTGTCTTAATTAATAAATCCGGCCTAAAATTTCATTTCTTCTCTAAATTGCATAACTTTGTGAAATTATCCAAAATTGACCTGATCCACTTTAATAATTCTAATTGATGATTAAATCAATTAATTTAGACTATCTAAATGATTTTATCCAAGGTACTGTAGGGACCATGGGCCTATGAAATCAAGCTCCAATAAGTTATCATAAATTTACTAAGTTATTAATTCATCATGACTCCACTAAAGACTTGGAATTGCACTCTTGAATTCATAGAACACTCTATAAGCAATATGCATACGTTATTAGTTATCCATTGTTACAACCATAATTATCACTCAATCCTCTTAGACGGTCTACAATGAGATGTGACTAAAATACCATTTTACCCCTCATTGCATTTTATCCTTAAAACAAATATTAATTACTGAAATGAGATCTCTATCATTTAGCACCTCGAACCAAACTAAAAGGAAACCATCATTTTACTTCTTCAAAACAAGCTATAGATGTTCATATCTATGATTAACACTCCACTCAATTATACTACCAAATTCCCAAGAAGTAAGTATGGGCTAGTTCGTAGGGTATGCTGGTAACGAACAAGTCAAAGAACTCAAATAATACAATCAGTTAGAATACTAACCACTCAGAATTAATATTGAATTGACCTATGGTCAACTATATAATATGAATAGAATAGATAATAGCAGTATGTCTTCTTATCAACTGTCAATATCGGTCAAGTCCAATGTAACAAATACATCCGATCTTATCTACTTTGATAATGTTCTGGAAAGAACATAACACTATAATGTGTCAGTAGATTATATCGTAGATTGGCAAGTCAGTGTAAATCCTTTGCATTGACTAATCTTAGGACTATGTTATATTTGAACATATAATCATATTTATATTCCACTGTGATTACGTCACTACAAATATGATTAGCTATATGCCCGGGATTTAATAGAAGCTCATATTAAACAAATAATCATGAAAATAAAACATGTGAGCAATGTGATTGACCAAGTAAAAAATGATTTCTATTCTTTTATTGATAATAAAATGAGATTACAAAGAAATTATGATTTAATTAGGGCATGAAACCCCAACACATAGGTCATAGTCATAGGTCATAATCATAATCATAGGCCATAATAACAAGACATGTATAAGAAAAAGATAAGTGCTTATACATGGGTAGTAATTATGCCCCGCACATAAGTCTGTCATACAATTTTGGCAACCGAGCCTACTGGGCATCAACTTAGGTCTGTCATACATTTCTGAACACCTTAGGTTCGGCCACACTTATCTTCTTTTTGTACCTGAAATGATAGGGTCATACATATCACAAGCTAGGTCATAAACTAAACTACCTAATTTTCCTTACCTTGAGTGTGGAAAAAAAGAAGAAAAAAGATTGCTTTTGCTATAGAAAATCGCCCAAAACTGTAACGCCTTGTTTAGTCAGGACCATCACACTGTGTACATTAAATAGTGCTTAACTCGCTAAACGAGTCATTCGGCCATAAACGTGCATTTAAGTGTTATTAATGGGCTAGGGTTAAAATCTCAATAAAAAGGAATGGATATATTTTATTTAAAATGTTAAACTGTGCATGGGATCCCATAAAAGTGTTTACAAAGTTGTTTACAATCCTAAATGGCCATTACAATTCAAAAGTTACAACCCCGCTGACCTAAGCAGGAAAATAGGGTTAAACCCTAATTCCCCTGAGAAACACCTTGGCCGTGGTGGTCAAGTGGCCGTATATGTACACGTCGCCACCTAAGCTCTCCACTCAAGGCTGGGTAAGCTTTTCTTTCCATTTATCTGCACCATATAGCACCCGTGAGCCAAGGCTCATCAAGAAAACTTATTACTGCATGTATACAAGTATTAATAAATGATCATGAAATCATTCTGGGGTTTGCAGCCCTAATCAAATGACGACTGTTAAGTCATTCTGGGGTCCTGCGCCCTGGATTAATGACTATTAAGTCATTCAGGGGTCTTGCACCCTGAATATATGACTAATAAGACATCATGGGAAGCCATGTGACCATCAAGTCATCTGAGCCTTTTATCCCTGGCTCTGAGTAACTAGCCATAGACTAGCCAAGTGCTTTAGTTTTCATCGACTAATAGGTTGGACGAGAATATAATGCTCTTGTTGATTAGATCTAATCATATCGACCAGCATTCAATGCGCTATTGCCACTCTTGATTCTTATATCTAGATATAACTAGATAAAAAATATAAGTGTATGGATTACAAACCAAACACGACCTAAATAGGTTTGAAACAAACCAGCTAAAATTAATCGATAGAAAGTTGGATTATAAATAAACCAACTTCAAGCTAAGTCAAGATCGAGGCTGGAATATCTTGCAGAAAGATAGTTTTGACCTCATAACTTTGGGGAGCTACCTGAAGACGAGGAAAAAGGACTAGAAAAGAAGGATATAACTAAACTACCAACATTACGCGCCATATAAGTACTTTCGAGTACATGGTAAAAGTAAGTTCCAACCTTGACCAGTAATGAGATCATACTTGGATACATCGAGTAACTGTGCATGAATGCATCAAAGCTCAAGCTTAAATCCACCGCGTGTTTGTATGAATAAACCAACATAAGGACACTTTTAATATAAATTGCTTGAAATATTTCGACTTGAGAAATGTAAAGCAAAAATGTTAAAGTAAAGTCAAATACAATATTATAAATATCATAAAAAATAGCTCTTTTACGAGCTACAAATTGTCTTATCCCCAAGGGCATAGAAAAAAAAAAGATAAAAAAAAACTATTACAAAGGTTTCAGAGGGACGCAGCTCCGGATTGAGATTTAGGAGGGAGGATCATCCTCCTTAGCCTTCTCGGCATCCTCCTTAGCCTTCTCTGCCTCCTTTTGAGCAACCTCCTCTGCATCAAGCTGAGCTTGCCATTTGTCCATGAGATCTTCCTCAAAAGAGCCTAGGAAGCTGGTATCGAGATCGGCGTCACTGGCCCAAATCCTGTACATGGCCAGGTCAACCGCCCGATCCTTCTTCTCCTTGAACTCTTCGAGAAGACGAGCCTTTTTGACCTCCATTATCTCGAAGGTGGCCTTTTTCTCTTCCTCAAGCTTGGCATTGATCTTCTCAAGCTCCTGAAGGTTGGCATTGACCTTCTCAAGCTCCTCGAGCCTGGCATTCAGCTTCTCAAGCTTGGCTATCCTGGTCTTCATCTGATCGGCTTCAACCTCCATCTTTGCTTTTGTGGCTTTGAACTCGTCAGCAAGCTTGATTTGAAGATCCTTCGACTCTTGGGCATAGGACATGCTCGAATGGACCTCGTTGTTCAACTTGTAATTAAGCTGAGCAAAGGCAGTAAGAGACTGACACACAAACAAATCAAGTTAGAACATACACTAAGCACAAGTACAACAAATAATAAGGTAAGAGAGGTTACTGCAGCATCGAGCTCGACACTCTTGTTGTAAAGAGTGTTGCAGTTCCGACCATTGTTCAAAAACTGCCATTGGGGAGCCTCAAAGCCGCTAATGCTCTGGCCCACTTGAGATAGAATGTCCGAGCCAAGTGTAGCCCCATGGGTCCCGGTAGCATTGTCGACTACATACTCATCAACATGAGTAGAAATCGATAACAGGTGTGTTTTGGAGGCCGAGGGCTTCTTCGGAGGTGGGCCGAGCGTTGAGCGGACCATGATCGGAGGAGGCAAAGGGGGATCAACTGTGGTGGACGCTTCGACCTGAGGAGTCAAATCCACGGCTGTGTTCGTGACTGTGGGAGCTAGGGGAGGAATCTTCTCAGTCCTTTTAGAGACGTTGGCAGGCCGATCAGACTTCTACGGGCCTCTTGGGCGCTTACTCCTCTTAGCCCCCTCACCTCTGGCGAGCACGGTATCGAGATCAGAGTCCATTATACTTGCACAATCAAATCACATCAGAAAACAATCTCGATAGTATAATGCAAACGGTAATGACAAGTAAAGGATAAGTAATGAGGAACCTAACTGGAACTCTCGCCCGAGCTCGTGCTCGGCGACCACATAATTCCCCCATATTCAGAAGAGGCAGGGGGAGTCCCTTCCCTATATGTGGAGGTCAACCTCGAAAGGTCCCTATAAGCATTTGTCTCGTATTGGACAGCTATTCAATCCCAAACCTCGTTAAAACTATACATAGTATCGTACTTCCCTAGCCAACTATCAAAACTATGAACCCTCTCATCTACCCAGGACCATACATAAAAGTGGTTCTTATCATCTTCACACAAGATTAAGGTATCAGGCTTATGCTTAAGTAGCGAGGGAGACCATGAAGTCGAGCTAAGGATGACCGTACCTCTATCACTCGGGCTCGAAGCCTCATCACTGGCCTTGTTCCCCGAGCACGGACTCCTGGGACGGCGAGCTGGGGACCGTGCCTTAGAGCTTCGCCTCAGAGGAAGGCTGCCAGTTGGAAGAGGCACGAACTCCCACTTAGTGTACTTCTTGTTGGACCAGTTGTTTGTGGATTGATCCTTGTCCAGAAGATCACAGGCTCGAAGCTTATCTTCATGAAGAAGATAAGACAGGGAGCGCCTACCGTAGGGGAGTTGGATCAAGGATTCCTTGTGCTCATTCATCTTGTCCGTGGGAGTAGGGCGGTGATAGTTGGATAAAGAATTGAAGGTGTTATGAATGGTTCGAGCTTAAACAAAAATTTAAGCATGAAAAGAAAAGGGTCGTATACATACGAATTCACCTAAACGAGTAATATCTAGAGGGAGCCAGGCCGTCTAACCATAAGAACGTGAGTTTAAAGTTGGGGGGATGGTTTGGCAGGTCTTCAAAGATTTCTTCTCCCAGGGATAGCTCGAGAGGTAATAGAAGCCATCTCCTCCCCGAGCCCGGGAGGGGTTGCTTTTCAAACAAAAGAGATACAAGATCTCTTCTGTTGAAGGTCCTTCCCACTTTAGCTCATGGTAAAGCGACCTCAGAGCTGACAAAACCCTGTATGAGTTGGTGTTGAGTTGGAAGAGAGCGACCTCAACAAAATCGAAAAAGTCTTTATAAAAGGACTTCAAGGGAAATATGTCCCCTGCCCTCATATGTTATTGGTTCCAAGCTGCATATTTTAACTTACTGTCGGGATTACCATCTCTTGGGGCACGACAGCTTCATTCGTGGGAGGTTGGAGCTCGACACCTCAGCGAGCCTGATAGTCCAATTCCGTGAAGGGCCAAGATATCAAAAATCTGCCCTAGTGAAGAGATCAAGCTCCAATAATGCTCGACCTCGAAAAATTCTCCCCTCGAGGTGGGAATGGTGGTTGGTTGCGAGGTAGATGGGGGATTTGATGGATCTTCCATCAGTGAAAATTTGAGCTCACCCGGTTTGAATGCGACCGTTTAAGAGTAGGGTCGAGAGGGATTGGTTTGGGCTCGGGGTCCGGGTCTTGATATATTGCGACCCTGAGCGTTTTCCTTTTTCTCTCCTCAACCTCGTCAATTTGGCGTCGGAAATGAGCTCGGGTTTCTTCTTGCTCGCACTTAAGTTCGTGCTCCTGTATCAAGCGCTGGTTTCGAGTAAAATGTGACTTTGGACTCGGAGTTTCCGGTGAGTAAGGAATCGCAAAGTTTGACCCCCACCACTCTTCCGAGTTATGCGGCATCTAGCAAGAGAACAAAAGGGTGAGGGCCAGACGAATAAGAGATTAAAGATGAAAATCAAGATGACCTAAGCTCGAATGATCAAGGCTATGGAACAAGCTTGATAAAAAGAACGAGATCAGGATGGGAGCGTGTATTCCACATAAAGAGGGAAAGGTGGATTTATATTGGAAAATCCCAGATTTTTAGGGAAAAAAGTTGGCTGTTACTCAAAAAGTGATATTTTTGGGAAATGTGCAATTTGAAAACCCTAATTCTATACCCAGTTTCTTGGTCTACACAATATGATACTCGAAATTAAGATAACCCAGTAAAAGAACCAAATTTGCATCGTTCATGCAAATTCTGGGTTTGAGAAATCCGTAACAACATAAGAGCCTTAAAATTACACGGAATTGACCAAAGCATTCTAGTGCAATACTAGTAAGTGTGCCTAAGTGCAACAACGTAAAACATGCATGGAAAAAACAAAGTATAAACATGAATATAAGGGATCAAGAGCAAATACTTACACAATGTAGATGGGGGATACAAAGAAATCGAAGACCGAAGGAGAGGTTGCAAGAACGATTTCACGGATTAAAACAGACCAGCAGTATTTTTCTTCCCTAGCTTGGAAAACATGCAAGGACCGAAGTTTTTGTGCTCTGGTTTTCCTTGTTCTTTACTTTCCTCTGAAAACTTGAAACTTAAAATGGAAATGAGGAAGACGATGGTGTATTTATAGGCCCCAAAAGATACAAAGCGATGGAACGATCTAGACCCTTGGCCAATTTTGATATCTGATCAAATGGCCATGGGCAAATGAGAAAGTGGCGCCATAAAGTTGGCAGGCAGATGGACGTGCATGTGATGTAAAAGGCACTCAAGTACTCTGACCATCCAGTACCTGGCTGACGCGTGTCTACACTCGAGTACAGATGATGGTACAGTTTCCAAGAAGGACAGTTCAAAAGTTTCCTTCTCATGGGATTCGAACTGATAACTTTTGAGGGGGCAAAATGTTACACCCAGATTTCAAGATGAGAAATTATGACCCCGAAAACTGGGCTCGTCAGGTGTGAGCTCAAAAATACATGCGATTATCATATGGTCCAACTGTTAAACCTCTTTGAGGCAAACAACGATCTCGAGGATGTGTAGCCTCGAGTATTCTTCGAGCGCATAGTGGCTTGCACTTGAGCATATTTTTCACTGATTGCCTTCAAGCAAGATAGCTCGAGCTCGGGAAGCGCAAGCTCGGATGTTCTAGCCTCGTTAGCATCTATTTGTCCTGAGCATAGCACAGGTTAGGTGGCAAGCTCGAGATTGACTCATGGTCTCGACATACTCAATGCCAATTTCTGATCTCGAAAGACTTGATGAGTCATCTGGAACAACCCATTACGTGTGAACATGTTGGTTGTTGTAAAATCCCAACATTTAAGGGATACCATTTAATCTGTTATCTGTTCTTGATCTTCGTGGGACGTTTCCATGTATATAGAAGATAATGAATTTAATATTATTATTGCAATTAATTTACAGAATATCTTCTCGAAATATGTGGGAATGAATTCTACAACCTTCACTATAAATAGAGAAGGAATCACCATTTGTAAGGGGCAGATTCGGAGCCGACCCCGGGCCAAGAAAAACCTCTTTACCCTTCCCCTTCTTTTCGTTCCCTTAACGTGACTGCATCCAGGGCGCGGAAGAGAGAAAACTCTGGGGAACTCTTCTTTGAAAAGTTTCCAGAAAACTCCCAAGTCTTAATAACACAGACTCGTGGACTAGGCAGAGTTAACTGCTGAACCACGTAAAAATCTTCTTGTCTCCCTCTTTAATTCATTTGCTCCAGTTTTCATTTGTTTAATTGCTCTACTATTTAAGTTGACGAAAAGCGGCGTCAAAATATACCTTTCTCAAATCTTTGGTTTTTGAACCTGAAAACATGTGACACTAGCTTCGAGGCATTTTGACCACTTTTTCTTATAAGAAATTGATGTCAAGTGTCTGTAACAAACCTCCAACAGAACCACCTTTGGCTACTAGCTGTGAAACAGAAGAAAAATATGCAAATTGGATGAAATCCGATCGGTTGACACGTTATTGCATGCTTTCAACCCTGCATGACGAAACAAAGGAAAAATATATACACTATAACTTAGCCCATGAGATGTGGCAAGAAATGACAAAGGAAGTCTTTGCTGACTGTCATCGTTTGTATCAAACGAAAAAAGTAAATAAGATTTTCATATATTTTTTCAACTTTGAATCATAGATTCAAATACTATGAATAGCATATTCAAATTTTTGGATAGTAGATTCAAAAATATATGCCACTAATATATTTTTCTTTGTTTTTCCTTTTGCAGAATCAGTACCTTGAAAATGAGGAAGAGACTGATGAGGATTTTGATAGCAAGTAAAGCTGGAGGAGTTGGAGAGTAGTTTTATTTATAAATTTTATTGTTAGTTGAACAATATAAAATTTTATTTTGTTTTAGAAATTCTAGATTTCTTTGAACAAAGAAAACTATAGTCTAGAAATTTAGTTTATTATTAGTAATTTTGATTATTAATGTTTGGAAATTTATTTCTATTTTTGCATGATATATATTTCTTTTATTAATAAAATAGTTATTATTTAAAGAAATTGTCTATTTGTTATGCAAATGCTTTGGGATAAACAAAATTTACATACTTATAATGAATGGAAATTTTTACTTAATAATGAATTATTTAAAACAGCTAATCCTAGATCTATTAAACGACAAAAGACTGATTCCGATAGTGAAACATATCTGTGACACTTGAGACTGGGCCATATTGGTCTAGACATAATTAATAGGCTTGTAAAGGATGGTCCTTTAAGAGAACTATCCATTGGATCTCTCCATGTTTGTGAATCTTATCTAGAAGGCAAAATGACCAAGAGACCTTTCTCTGCTAAAGGTTTAAGAGCTACATAACCACTTCAGTTGGTACATACATATGTTTGCAGTCCACTTAATGTAAAAGCAAGAGCAGGTTATGAATACTTCATCACTTTCATTGATGATTATTCAAGATATGGTTACCTATACTTAATGCAAAGAAAATATGAAACTTTTGGAAAGTTCAAAGAATTTCAAGCAGAAGCTGAAAAACAATTAGGTAAATCACTAAAAGTTCTTCGATCTGATCGAGGAGGATAGTACTTGGATTTTGAATTCGAGGACCATTTGCGTGAGCATGGTATTCAATCTCATCTCACTACACCTGGAATACCACAGCAAAATGGTGCTTTAGAAAGATGGAACAGAGCGTTATTAGATATGGTTAGATCAATAATGAGTTTCTCATCATTACCACTATCATTCTAGGGCTATGCAATTCAATGTGCTCTATACATATTGAATGTTGTTCCATCTAAGTCTATCCAGAAGACACCCATGGAATTATGGAATGGTTGTAAGCCTAGTTTACACCATTTTCGAATTTGGGGGTGTCCTGCACACGTGCTTAAAAGAAAAAATAGGGAAGTTGAAATCACACTCTAAAGTGTGCATGTTTATAGGATATTCCAAAGAGACTAGAGGTGGAATTTTCTATAGTCCAAAAGAAAATAAAACATTTGTATCGACAAATGCAACTTTTCTTGAACATGACTATGTTTATAACCACAAACCTCGCAGTAAGGTTGTACAGGAGGAGATGGTCTCGAATGAAGTTGCAAAGTCACCAGGAACAACCAATGAAAAACAACAATAAGAAACTGCTAGTTCTAGTCATAATAGTAGAGAGCCTCGTCTTAGTGGGGGGGTTAGTAAGCAACCCACTCTCTATGAACATGAAGTTCAAATGCTTGTGTCTGACACAAACAAATACAATCCATTGACATTTAAAGATGCAATCAATAATTCTAACAAGGACAAATGGCAAGAAGCCATGAACCAAGAAATTGAATCGATGTATTCCAATTCTGTCTGGGTTCTTGAAGATCCACCTGAGAATATCAAACCCATTGGTTGCAAGTGGATATTCAAGAAGAAAAGAGGAGCGGATGGGAAAGTAGAGACTTTCAAAGCAAGGCTTGTAGCCAAAGGCTATACACAGAAAGAAGGGGTTGATTATGGAGAAACCTTTTCTCCCGTAGCCATGCTAAATCCATTCGTATACTCTTGTCCATTGTTGTGTACATGGATTATGAGATTTGGAAAATGGATGTTAAAAAAACTTTTCTTAATGGCTACCTTGACAAAACCATTTATATGTCTCAACTAGAAGGGTTCGAAGTAAAAGGTCAAGAGAAAAAAGTTTGCAAACTTCTTAGGTCCATCTATGGACTCAAACAAGCTTCTAGATCTTGGAATCTTAGATTTGATGACACAATTAAAACGTTTGGTTTTGAACAAAATGTTGACGAACCTCGCGTTTATAAACAAATCAAAGATGGTGTAGTAGTATTCCTCGTTCTTTATGTTGATGATATATTACTGATTGGAAATGACATAACATCATTATCAAAAGTAAAGAAGTGGTTAGCTGAACAATTCCACATGAAAGATTTGGGAGAAGCCAAGTATGTTCTGGGCATTAAGATTCTTAGAGATAGACAGAACAAAACTTTGGCATTGTCTCAAGCAACTTATATTGATAAGGTGCTAGAACGCTTTAATATGCAAAACTCCAAAAAGGGTGATATGCCAACCCGTTATGGAGTATTCCTTTCCAAGGAGCAGTGTCCTAAAACACCTCAGGAAGAGGAAGACATGAGACAATATCCCTATGCCTCAGCAGTAGGCAGTCTAATGTACGCCATGTTGTGTACAAGACTTGACATTTGTTATGCAGTAGGGATAGTCAGTATTTATCTATCCAATCTTGGATTGAGTCATTGGATTGCAGTGAAGAATATTCTCAAGTATCTTAGAAATACTAGATATTATATGCTTGTATATTCAGGTGCAGACTTAAATCCCACTGGTTACACTGATTCTGATTTTCAACCAGACAGAGATAGTTGGAAATCGACTTCTGGATCAGTGTTTACTCTTGGAAAAGAAGCAATAGTCTGGTGAAGTATTAAACAAACCAACATTGCAGACTCCACCATGGAAGCCAAGTATATAGCAGCTTGTGAAGCAGCTAAGGAGGCTGTGTGGCACAAAAAGTTATATTTCGATCTGGAAGTAATGCCAGATGTGGATAAGCCACTAGTCCTATACTGTGACAACAGTGGGGCAGTAGCTAACTCAAAGGAACCATAGAGTTACAAGAGGGGAAAGCACATCAAGAGGAGGTATCACCTGCTTAGAGAGATAGTTCATCGAGGACATGTTGCAGTTATGAAGATAACTTCAGAGCATAATCTTGCAGATCCTTTCACCAAAACTTTATCCATAAAATCTTTTAAGGAGCATGTAAGAAACATGAGAATGAGAGAGATGCCTCTTTTTCTTTAGGGCAAGTGGGAGATTATTGAGAATTGTGCCCTGAAAGCATATGTAGTAGACATTGTTTTAAGAAATAAATAAATATATTGAATTTGTTATGCATATATTTTATGGACTATATTATTCTATGATAATATTATGCAAATATCAGAAAAATTCATAAGTTCATATATGTGATCTCAAATATGTATTGGTACGGGAGGATTGTGTTTGAGATAAATGAATTTGAATAGTTCGCAGTAAAATAAAGTTATGGAATCTTTAGAATAATTACTGCAAGTACGGTCCACTAGTATTATGAATACGTGTGATCTAGATCCGGATCACTAGGTAGTAGGACACTTTAGTGGAGGTACTTTATATATTAGAGAATATATAGAACTGGACCATATATGTTTATTAATACTTAGTTAAATACTGTTTCGAAGTATTAATTAAATATATCAAGTGATGATCATATAAAAATAGATCTTAATCCTGAAGTTACTATGAACTCCTGTTTATGTTATATGAGTTCTTTGATTCACTCATTAGGGTCTGTCAGAATGATCAGGCTAGAAACTTTTGTTTTGGGAACTCATTAATGTAAATGGCTGGGGACATAGTATACATATATGGAATCTATGCCTTCTCGTAAGAGATTGAATAATGGTTCTCTTAAGGGTTGACTTTTGGGACTGAAGGGTTATTGAGCTCAAATTCATAATTCAGTTATGAATTAACCTTCACTAGTAAAGTCAATGGTACTTAAGACACCAAGAGATAATTAAAAGGGTAAAACAATAATTTTATTCTCGATTAATTATGAACCATTATTAGATGGTTAATTTGTATGTAATGATTATATCAATGGACGCTTTATTTTATAAAGTACTCAGTAAATGAAATGTCTATAATTACAAGAGTCTAGTATCATATTTATAGTGGAATAATCATGAGATTAATAAATTAAGATTATTTAATTAAAGAGTTTAATTAATAATCTCAAATTTATTGGAGTTTGGAATTATAGGTCCATAGGTCCCCACAACGGCTCTATCAACACTATTCAAGTCAAGAGTTGATATAAATGGACGAATGGTTGAAAGACATATTTAAGAAGAAATTTGTTCTTCGGGCTAAATATGCAATTATGTGATAATATTGATTAATTAATTAATTATAAATTAGTTGTAATCAACAAAATTAATTAATATTTAATTATAATGTAATTTTCAAAATTATATAAAATAATTAAATTAATTTCGAAATTATATTAAATAATTAATTAATTATAATTTTTGAAATCATAATAAATTAAATATTTAATTTCAAAATTTATATTGATTTTAATTAATTGGATGAATTAATTAAATATCTTTATTTGAGTGAGAGATAATAATCTGACAAGTTCAAATTGGATTTGAATTTAAAAGATAGATATTTATTCAAATGATTAATTATATTTGATAATTAGTTAAAAATATATTTAATTCAAATTTGAATTAGTTATCAGGTTGTTAGATTTTTTCTAGCAAAGAGTTTGAATAAAAAATTAAATAAAAATAGAAAAATCAAATATCCCTAAAATTAAGGGTGGTACACGACCACACACAATCCATGGACTATGTGGCATGTACTATATGATTTTTAGGGATAGATTTTTCAATTTTATTAATTTAATTAATTAATTAATGAAAGATTCAAAAATTAGTTTTTGGATATTTTCATTAATGAGATAATTAATTAATTAAAAGATAAATTGTAAATTGGTTACAATTTTTTTTTAAAATTTAAATATTTTCTATTTAAGTAAGACTTATCAGCAAATAGATAGAAGAAGTCTTTCGCTTTGAATAAGAAAATAGCGTTACTTTTCTATCTCTCCTTGAAAAAGATAAAGAATCAATCTCATGCCTATTCTCTTGATCTCATGTGTTGAGTACATCGAGTAGAATCAGAAATTGACCATCCTTTATTCTCTAAGTGCCCACACACTTCTTGAGGTGTAGAGAACATTGTGGAAGATCTTGGTGAGTACCTGGGAGTAGCTTGGATAGGAAGATCGTTCTTATTACGAAAAGATAGGAATGAGACTTGATAGGCTTCAAGAGGTATGATTTCTATCATTATCTTGCTTATGATTAATGTATCTATATTAATGGATCTGCATATTTAAAGGTAGTTTAAATATGTTACAATTTTTTTGTTGTACACTAGGCCAACCCCACCACCATTCCGCTACGCATTAGGAAACTTGTTCCTAACATTTTTATGCCACATGTATACCTCTTAGACCGCCAAATAACACGTGTGCATAATTTAATTAAAAACTTAAAACTATACACTAATTTAATCATATACTAAAATCTTATAAGTATTAACCAAAATGATTATAATTATCCTAACCTAATTATAATTATTTTATAAATCATAGAAATCATAACTTAAAATAATTAATTTAAAATTAAAACAATCTTTTTAAATTCCACCACTCAACTCATTACAATAAACTAATAAAAGTTAACCTAAGATCACAATTAAGGAGCTTATAAGAAAATAATAACCTTGGATATTACACTAAATGCTTCAAGCCTTTAGCTATGGGAGATTTTTCAAAGCTAGAATGTGATTTTGAAAACTCTATATCTCTGGTGTGTGGTTTTGTACACATATTTGTAATTGTGTTCATAGTGTTCTTAACATTGGATTTAGTTTTTTTGATTGTAGATTTGTGATTTTGTTGTTATAACTTTTAGTAAATTTTGGTTTGAATGAAATTTAGATAAATATTTAGGATGTTGGGTTTGATTTTGAATGAAATTTTAGATTGTTGATTATCAAGTTTAGATTATAAATTTGATATGATTATCAAGTTTTGGTATAATCCCTATAAATGGGTTTGAATGATGTATATTTTTTAGTCTTTTAATTTTAAATTATAATTTTATTGAATTTTTCTTTCTTAAAATTAATTTAAAGGAATTTTTTGAAAGTGGTTTTAATTTTTTTTTAATTTTTAATTTTTAATGAATTTAATAATTTTTTATTATTTTTTAAAATTTAAATGTATTTTAATTAATTTTTTCTATTTTAAAATCAGTTAAAAATTTAAAAAAAAAATTATAAATGGACCTATCATAATGTTCCAAGTATACACCAAGTCAGCTTTTATCATATTTGTTAGGGTGTGTACAGACGAATACCAACGGAACTTAACAGTGGATACTTTTGCCACAAAAAAAAAGATTGGTACTAATTTTCAAGGCTTTCAAAAGATTGAGTACATTTGACGCGAATTCCCCTTTAATTAAAATTAATGAATAAATCTGATTTACTTATTTTAAATAATAAAGTGATTATTAAAAAACCCTATAATAATATAAGTAGATGTTATTAGTTTCGAGAGGATATGAAAATCATCTTATTATTGAGAACTCTCACTTATAGAAAAATATATCATATTATTTTATCTCTAGGAAATCTTAATTTTCTCTAAGCCTATTCACAAGATGTCATGTGTAGAGTGTATATTGTTAATCACAAATAAACTCATTGTTTGTCTACGTGCCAACACACGTCTTGAGGTGTAGAGAACGGTTTAGAAGATTGTGGTTTGAGTTTTTGACAAAAACTTAGATTTGATGTTTGTTTATAAATATTAAAAATAGCAATGACACTTGATAGATCTTCAAGTAGTTAGTTCTTTTGCAGTGCATATTGGCAATTTACACATCTATGCTAATAAGAATAAATAATAACAAAGTTGTCGATAATAAAATAATATACCCAAAACATATTAATTATTATAATATATAGCCAATTTTATTTAATTAATAAAATAATACACTTTCCCCAAATTACTCACAACCATAACAACTTTTCTTAAATAAATTTATCAACAAAATCATGAATTATTACATATTTTCTTTAGGAAATTTTACACTAGGTGAAAAACAAGATCACCTTAAATGATTTATTACCTCACCTAACAAAATCTAATTTAATTGGTGGAAGAAGATGAAGACGTATACTCATTGGTAGTTAACGCAATTGTTTAGATGCTCATCGGTGGCTAGTTGGCGCAATTGTTTCATTAGATACTAATATGTAGTTGATGATGTTCATGGTTTTTTTTTTCTTTCTCTTTCAATTTTTGGATACCAATTAGTATAATAATAAACATAAAGAGTATATAAAATGGATATCAATTAAAAGAACAACATGAGCTCACTCTAAAAAATACTAAAAAGTACAACATAGTGGAAACTAGGCATAAATCAATCAATGATATGTTTTAAATACTATTTGGTATACCAAAAACTAAACAACTCATTATAAATTTTAAACACCAAAAAGTATCTAAAAATTGAGAAATACCAAAAGAATAGAAAATAGACTAAAAAGAGAATACTATATACTTTAGATACTAACTAGTTAAAAAATACTCATTAAAAAAAACACTAAAAGTATTCAATCCAAAATATTTCAATACAAACAAATAGTATAAAAATGGACCAAAAAATCAATGTTATGCTTTTGGATACCAATTAATCGAAAAAAACTTAACAAGCAGATCAATGAAAATTAGTAGAGCAATCAATTAAGGAAATACAATGAATATGTCAAAATGGTAAGTAATTTGTATTAAAAAAAATAGTGGGTATAATAAAGAATAAATAAAACTTGAATGTTTGTTAATTAAGTTAATAAATAGGATAATTGCCGCATAAATACTTAATGTTTAGATTTTGTACGCGGCATAGACCCAATGTTTATTTTTAGTGGCAATAGTACCCAAAGTCAGTAAATGTGTAATTCCGTCAGTCTCCTCCGTTAGGTCTGTTAATGAGCTAATTAGGCAGACACGTGTCACGTTTTTATTGGTCCAAATCATAATTATTTTTAAAATATTATTGAGTTGGACCAATCACGGACTGACATGTGTTGGTCCAGTCATCACGAAATGGAGACCTGACGGAGGAGGATAACAGAATTACACTTTTACTGACTTTGGGTACTATTGCCACTAAAAATAAATATTGGGTCTATGCCGCGTACAAAAGCCGAACATTGGATACTAATGCCGCAAATATTTTTAATAAATATTATAATAAGGGTATACTAAAATATGTATATCAAATTAGTAGTTAATTACAATAAAACATGTGTGAGTGTAATTCTTCTAATTGGAAACCTATTTCTAACAAAGCCTTGAATAAGAAATAAAGGAATGTTCGTGGCTAATGTACATAGAGAACATGCTCAGGTAAATACAATGCTTGAGCAAACAATTTGAAATCCCAGAAACATACAATGTCGAGGGAATTGTTTGTATAAGTAATTCTAAGGAGATTTCAACTATTCAGGGCCAGTCCATGAGCATTAAGGGCCCAAGGAAAATTTGAGTATTTTTATAATACATAAAATAATATTTTTGTAAAATTTTAGTCTTTTTACATAGAAAAAAGTAGGGGAAAACTTGAAAAATACTCAGTTTTAGGATTAGTTAATTAAAAATAGCTACTAATAATATTTAGTTGAATATTACCCACTTTTTTTAAGCACATTTATCATATTACCCTTAAAACACTGCTAGAAGTCTAATGTAAAAATCTCAATCTTTGCCTCTGTCATGTCATTTACTTTCCTCTTTAAATAATATTTCACTGTCGGTTCCACTAGACCACTATATAATGAGTAGAGTCATTAATAGTTTGGGTATTAATCAAAGAGTTTTAAAAAATGAGTAAAAATTAAAGAGGTTAACTTAAATTGGGTACTAGGTGTATTTTTCACACAAAAATATGACATTTTTTAAAATATGGGCCCTAAACATAAGCCGACCTGCCTATGTCTAGGGCCAGCCTTGCAACTATTCAATTGATTATTTAAACTTGATTGGTCAGCTCCTAGAAATTAGGATATTTATTTGAAGAAAATAATTTATTTTTATTCAAATTTAGATCAATAATGATTACAATTAACAGGTAACTACTCATATTTAGGAAAATTAGTTGTACAAGCTCTTTTATTCAGTATACATATGGGGGCAAATTTTTTGTATGTGCTAAAACGCTGCATAAATGTTCACTTAAAAGAAAAATAATAAAATACTCCAAAAGAACGTAGGCCAACTTGTTTAATGCCAAACTACTATAAAATTATTTTTCTCCATCAGTCAATCTAAGGAGATACAGCCGATTATCATTTTCATACAAATTTGTCGTTGATGAAATTTGTCATCAACAATCTTGTTTCCTTAAAAATAAGAAAATTAGTATTATAATTTAATGTATTTGCATTTAAATGTAACAAATACCCATCTATCAATAAGAGGCCATACATGTATAAATCAGAAGATTTCATAAGCATAAAAATGTTACCAAATTGTAACCAGACAAAAGGACTTAGAGAAAACTAAATGACTCAGATCTTCTTGATTCTTTAAGTTTATAGTTTATAATCAATAAGAGAGACACGCAGATGTAGGCTTAATTAACAATAGAATCATGTAAAAATCATTGTTTGATCTTGAGATTTTTATATTCTCTTTAGTTATTTTGTTTGTTGTATTATTGTTGTGAAAATTATGTACACAAGTGCACACAATCGTAAACAAATAATAAAGTGATAAATAGAGAATCATTCCCATGAGGATTGTTTATTAATTACTAACTTTCTTAGTTTAAATTCTATTTGATTAAACAAGATTTGATTTAGAAAATTAAATTAAAGCAACTAATGAAATAAACAAACGAAAACAATTAAGGAAAAACTTATATGATTAAAACCTAGAGTTTCTGACTTCATCATAACGATTCTCTTTAATGTATATATTCTAGTTTTAATACTTCTTCTTCTTACGTTGATAGTAGTTTTCTAATGTATTTTCTATTCTTCCTTAAGATATGGAAATTGAACCTAATAAGTAAATTCCCCACATCTTTGTGACAATTTCAACCTATTAGGAGTCATTAAGAACAAAAGCTTCATACTACATGAATTATATAGGTATTCTCATCCTATAAGACTCTATGATTCCCTAAATGTATCATATTCTATTCTTACTTCTCAAATCACAAATCAAAATCATAAATAATGTAAATGGTGATCAAGCACGCACAAGCATTAAACACAAATTAGAGAATTCAAACTTAGATACGGAGAAGAAAATACAAAACTAAAATAAATAACATTAAATATTCATGTTTAACTACATAATAACCCTAAAATAAGAATTTAGTTCATAATCATAAAGAAAACCGTAAAAAACATATTAGAACCCATAGAAAAGAATAGAAAAAGTCTCCTAAAATAATATAAACCATTCATTTTATAATTTTCTAGATATT
This sequence comes from Humulus lupulus, assembly GCF_963169125.1. Taxonomy (NCBI): domain Eukaryota; kingdom Viridiplantae; phylum Streptophyta; class Magnoliopsida; order Rosales; family Cannabaceae; genus Humulus; species Humulus lupulus. Next base: position 28,116,860 of record NC_084797.1, read on the forward strand.
TCCTCTTGTCACTTGATGATGCTCCAAACCATCTTCATTTGAATTTCAAATGCCGCATCTCTACAATGCATCATCTTGTAGATCCAATATCACCTAGTAAGAGACCGACTTTGACTTTGCTTATTAGACATAGTTTTGTAGAGATTTGAATAAGCTTTTCAACGTTAGCTAGAGCTTGTAAATCCAATATGTGAGTAAGGTGATATGGTCCAAATACCGAAACCATCTTAAATTCAAAATTTTAAAGATTTTTTTCCAACAAACAAAGTTTGAATTCTCCTTAATCTTCTCTAATCAATTCAAATAAATATCTTCTATAAAGTTTCCCTCTTGATTGAAGATAATATTTCAAATAACTTTTGAAATATTTATCTCATATCCATGTATCATATAGCAACCTGAAAAATACCACAACTACACATAAAAAGAACTAAAAAAAAAAAAAAACTTAAAAAAAACTAAGTCTAAAAAATAGCATAAATTTATGTTGTCATTCATAAAAGTGTGTCATTAACGATAAATAAATCAACATTTTAGTGTTTTTACTAAGAGTTGAACTTAAGGTCTTACCTCTAACCAACTGAAAGAAAAATATGTAACGTCCTTCTAATCCACGACTGTTACACTGTGTAATTAAATAGTGCTTAACTCGCTAAACGAGTCATTTGGACTTAAAACATGTAATTGAAACTAACTATAGGTTTAGGTACTAAAATTTTTAGTCAAAAGTCAACCATTTCATTAAAAGAGTTTGAGTATAATACATGGGATCCCAACAAAGTTTAAAACTGTTACAAACTCAAAATAAATACAAAAGCCGACCTAAGCGGCAAAATCAGGGTCCAACCCTAATTCCAACTGATACCCTCGCCCGTGGCGGTCGAGCAGGCCGTATATATACACTCTGCCCTTGAAGCTCTCCAACTCATGGCTGGTCCAACTTTTCTTTTCCTTTACCTGCACCATTTAGCACCTGTGAGCCAAGGTTCAACAAGAAAACATAATCATGCTCGTAAGCAGTAAATCATCATATCACATAATCATAATTAGCATGCCTAGCAGTAATAACCCTACTTGTGCATACAATCAATCTAGATAAGTGAATATAAAGCCATGTGAGGGCCCATTGCCCAATTCCCTATATCGCCAGCCTTAGGGCTGGCCAAGCGTACATGGTGCTTATTATTTCAGGCAGCCATACGGCCGTTCAAGCGTATATCACGCTTCCGGGTTTGCTTAATCACATCGCTCGACGTTTAGCACGCTATTGCCTCCTTCAACTCATAAGCCGAGCCTTTAAACCCTCGCCTTATAAGCCTCGCATTGTAAATCCTCGACTTATATGCCGAGTCTTTAAACCAGATATATCCTCGACTAATAAGTCGAGCTTTTAATCAGATACCATAGACAGGTCCTCGACTTATAAGCCGAGCTTTCAATCAGATACAATGGATAAATTCTTGACTTATAAGTTGAGCTTTTCACTCAAATATAATCGATAACCCTTGACTTATGAGTCAAGCCTTTCAATGAGATATAACATATAACCCTCGATTTAAAAGTTGAGCTTTCCAATCAAGCATATAGATAAGCAGTCATTACTTAACGCAGTTAAGTATAGTGTAATCAACATGTTTATCAAAACATTCTCAGCATGGTTATTACCATGTTCTGTAGTTGGGCCAAGCTTTAAACACATATCATGTGTAGTTTTCTTACCTCAGGTCTTGAGTAAATAATGTGTGATGACCTCGAGTACGGTCTTTTCCTCCCGAGCCTAATGGTTCACCCTAGTCACAACCATATCAAGGAATAATTATCACGAACGAACTAATAAGAGCTTTTGGACCAAGTCCTAGCCTCCGGGACCCTGATTCTACTAGCTCGGTTAGTATAACCATTCCCGAGCCCTTATATTTGGGTTCCAAGCTCCCAAAACCTACTTTTTATGTTTTCCCCAATTAGAGCCGCGACGCAACAAGTCAGAGAGCCCTGAGCCCAAAACCACAGGGCATGCGTTGCAACACAACCTGACTAGCGTTGCGGTGTCAAGGCGATTCGAGGCACCTCCTTATCCTTCTGAGTTCATAAGGGTTGCGACGCTCCAAGAACAGCGCCGCAGGGCGACCTGTGAACCCAGAAAACAAGCGAATTTAAGAATCCCAAACCCATCTTAAATCGTTCCACAACACAATTTTAACTATTTTCGACCATAATAATGGTTCCAGCAGCTTAGAAATACAGTAAACCAACCTTACAACTTAACTGGACTAAAAATTCAATAAACTTCAAAAATTTAAAAATACCAAATCATGAACTCAAATAGTTGAGTTACCTCTAATGGTATTCGATTCCCAGTTGTTAGAACCTTTAGTGGTGTCTAATTCCCAAAGCCAACTTGCCTTAATCCTTAAAATTCAAAAGTTCTTCAAATAAATTCAATCACCTAGTGAGAGAGAGTGAGAGAAAACGAGAGAGAAAGAGAATGATAGTGTTTTGTTTCTATTTGTTTAAACTAACCTTATAAGCTTCAACCAACTTAAGGCAGCCGAACATAATTTCCTCACTCTCTTAAAATCCTCTCAAAGCCCTCTAAGGGAAAAATCGTCATTTTACACTCCCGTCCCACCTTACACTTAAAATTCCCAATTAATTATGCCTATCTCGAAATATCACTATTTTTCCCAAAATACGACTCATACTCTAGTGAGTCCTGGTAACTCACCTAATTACCGAAATACCCCTTGGCTCACCCCGAGCCGGGTAGAACTCCCCTTTGTGATTAAACCGCTATCTTGCTCGAAAGGATCGACTCCTGCTGAATATCTCAAATATATCCACATAATATGGTGGTCTCAATCATATAATCATAATTATACCTTCAACAAGTCAAAATTACAAATATGCCCCTTTAAATAAAAGCGGGCCTGTTTCACATATTTAATACACTTAAACATGCATAACTAGTCATATAATAATATAGCCCATGCAATTCACATAATCACATAAATATTTAATTAATTCACATATGAGGACATAATATTCCAATATTGCCCTCCTGGGCACCTAATCAAGGCACTAAGCCTTATTAGGAATTTTGGGATGTTAGATCTATCCCATCCTTATATAAATTTCGCCCACGAAATTTACCTAAACAACTCAGGATATTGATCTCGCATGTCTGACTCTAATTCCCATGTCTTTTCCTCGACCTTGCTGTTCTTCCATAATACCTTAACCAAAGTTATGGTTTTGTTCCTCAATACTTTGTCTCCAAGAGCTGAAATGGTAGCTCCTCATAGGACAGATCTGTTTGTAGCTTCAGATCTTCATAACTCAACACATGAGTTACATCTGACACATATTTCTGAAGCATCGAAATATGGAATACATTATGAACCATGCCAGCGATGGGGGTAAAGCCAACCTATAGGCTACCTGACCAATCATTTCCAAGATCTCAAAAGGTTCCATGAACCTAGGTCTCAGCTTACTGTTCTTCCCAAACCGCTTCTCCCCTCTCAATGGTGAAACATGGAGGGAAACATAGCCCCCAGCCTGGAACTCTATGTCTCTACTCTTGGGATCAGCGTAGCTCTTCTGTCTACTATGAGAAGTGAGCATCTGAGTTCTGATCATCCCAATGGATGGGTAATATGAATTTCCTACCATACAACATCTCTTATGGAGCCACCCTAATAGTTTATTGGTAACTATTATTGTAGGAAAATTCAATCAATGACAAATACTTAATCCAGGACCCTTCAAAGTCCAGCACACATGCTCGGAGCATGTCCTATAATATTGTATCATCCTCTCAGATTGTCCATCTTTCTGAGGATGATAGGCGGTACTGAACTTTAGTTGTGTACCCATAGCCTTCTTCCCCAAAACTTGGAAGTAAAAATGGGGTCCTGATTTGACACAATGGACCTAAGAGTCCCATGAAGGTGTACTATCTCTTTCACATAAAGATCAGCGTACAGATCCACTCTAAAGTTCATCCTCACTGGCAAGAAATGGGCTAATTTAGTATACTGATCAACAATCACCCAACCTGAATCATGCTGATCCACGGTCATGGGTAATCCCACTACAAATTCCATAGTAATGTCCTCCCATTTCCACTTAGGGATACCCAAAGGATGTAATAGCCCTGCTGGTCTCTGGGGTTCAACTTTCATCTCCTGTCACGTTTGGCACTTAGCCACATATTCAATTACATCTTTCTTTGTCCCAAGCCACCAATATAGCGATTTCAAATCATGATACATCTTCATGGTGCCTGGATGGAGCGAATAGGGTGTGGTATGAGATTCATCCAAAATCTCCCGTCTGATAGTAGAGTCCATCAGAACACAAATCCGCTCTAGGTATCTTAGTAAACCAATCTTTGAGGCAGTGTAATCCCTAGCCACTCCAGCTAGGACGTCCTCCTGTGCCTCATCAATTGAGGATCATTCACCCTCCCTTCTCTAATCCTCTCCAAGAGAGTAGACTACAAGGTGATGTTAGCTAACTAGCCCACCACCAACTCTATACTTGCTCTGGTCATCTCCTCTGCCAACTCCTTTGATATTTTTTTAAAACTAAACAGATGTCCCGGACCTCTCCAACTCAAGGCATCTGCCACCACGTTGGCTTTCCCTAGGTGGTAACGAATCTCACAATCATAATGTTTCACCAACTCTAGTCAATTCCTCTGTCACATATTAAGATCTCTGGGTAAATAAATACTTGAAGCTTTTGTGGTCAGCGTATATCTCACACTTCTCCCCATAAAGGTAGCTCCACCATACCTTCAAAGTAAAGACCATCACTGCTAACTCTAGATCATGTGTAGAGCACTGCAGTTCCTAATCCTTTAACTATCGTGATGCATAGGAATTCACCTTTCTAGCCTACATAAGTACACAACCTAATCCTTCCTTAGATGCACCATGGTAGACCACAAACTTCTCCTGATCTAAAGGAAGACTCCTGGAAGCTGTTCTTACACCTGTCAGTCCTCACAAACTTCAAGTTCTTATGTGTCAGCTCTGCCAGTGTTGTTGCTATCCTCGAGAACCTTTTTACAAAACATTGGTAATACCCTGCCAATCCACAAAACTTCTAATCTTTGAAGCAATCCTTGGCCTTGGCCAATCCCTCTGCCTCAATCTTGGCCGGGTCCACCTTAATTCCATCTCTACTGACTATGTGACCGATGAACGTCAACTGTGATAACCAGAACGAAAACTTCTGGAACTTTTCATACAGCCTGTGTGTAACATTCTGGATAACCAAGACCATTACACTATGTAGTTGAAAATTGCAAGACTTGCTAATCAAGTCATTTGAATAAAAACGTGATCCTAAGGTCAACTGTCAGATTAGGGTTAAAAGATTTTGAACATAAACGGCTAATTTTCAATAAAATGGATGTTTAAGACATGGGATCCCAAAAACAAGGTGCATGTGATAGTTACAATTCTCAACAATTTTAATACAAACAACAACCACTCTAATGGAAAAATACAAATTTTAGGTCTCTGTCCCTGTACTTCCCCTTGGTCGTGGCGGTTGAGCAGCTGACTATGTACACTCCGCCCCCAAAGCTCTCCAACTCATGGTTGGTCCAGCTTCCCTATGCGTTTACCCGCACCTCGTAGCACTCGTGAGCCAAGGCCCAGCAAGAAAACCAGAAACAATAAACACTTGTAACAATAAGAATATTCAATCAAGCTTAACACAAAGTGCAAATATTCAACTAATCGATGATAAACACATAATCTCAAGTTCTCAAATAATCAGGGTTGGCATACTTAGGCTGAGCCCCCTGTTGATCTAGTTGGCCCCGGCTCGCTTAGGTCGGGCTGCGCTCAGTACGCTTACCATCAACCCCCAGCTCCCTTAGGCCGGTCATTCTTGTATATCACATCAATCTTAGAAGCACATAGTACAAGAAATCAATAATTGGAAATCTCAGTCCCATTCACAACCACACATGGGTGCAGTTTTCTTACCTCGGATCCTGAGCAGAGGATACAGAATGGTCCCAAGCACGATCCTCAAACTTGAGTCTTAACGGTTAACCTAGTCACAGTATCAATGGGTAAAAAGCAATTCTAACTCCAAATAAATACTTAGAAAATAATAGCTAGTCTCTGGGACCTCGATTTCTACTAAACCGGGTAGTAGAAATCGTCCTGAGCACTTAGGTTCGACTTCCCAAGAATCCCCGAGCCTTATATCCTATTTTCCCTTAATTCCTCAATTAGGACCGTGACTTGCCCCAAAGGGCTGCGACCTGCTCCTCAAACAGAGACGATCTCCCCCTTGCTGGGGGACACAGGCCGCAACCTACCCTCCCTAAGTCGCAGCGCATGCCTGGCAAACAGAGGCTCCCAGCCTTAACACTCATGCAGACCGCGGCACCTGAAGAACAGGGCTACGACCCGAGCCCCTAAACCTAGAAAAATCCTCTATTTCCTTAACACTTCACCTCGAGCCTAATCTTAATTTACACCCCATAACAGTAACCAAACTAGAATTTATGCCTAGAATTCCTAGCCCTTTGATCTAAACACTATACCCAACTCATAACCAATTTTTACTCTTATTAAATACTTAAATTCAACCAAAATTAGCTAGCAAACTAGGACTCATGCAATCTCTAGTTTTCAACATAATTTCAGTAGAAAAATTCAGCTTTCTTAGTATGTATTTCATTCCTCAATTGCAGCTTAGATCTTCCACAATACTCTGGCTAGTCCTAGCCTGGTTCTCCTCCAAATACCCAGCTTGGTCCCCTTTAAATCTCCAAGCTCACCCAAGTTTTAGAGAGAGTGAGAGAGAAAACGTGTAGAAGGTAAGAGAGGGGGAAATTCTATGAGTTTCTGGTTCCTTTCCATCGAGATCCGGGCCGCCAAGGAGAGGGACGCGGCCAGGAAAGCCGCTAGGAACGTGCCTGAGCAGACGCCAGTGCTGGAGCTTTAGTCAATGCAAATGACATGAATAATAGCTCATAATGCCCACATGTGGTATGAAAGGCTGTCTTTGGAATGTCCTCATCTTTGATCCTCACCTGGTGATAACTAGATCGAAGATCAATCTTTGAAAATACAGTCTTTCCCTATAGCTGATCAAACAAATCATCGATTCTTGGCAGTGGATACCTGTTCTTGATAGTCAACTTGTTTAGCTATCTGTAATCAATACACATCCTCAAAGAACCATCTTTCTTCTTTACAAATAAAACTGGTGCACCTCATGGTGAGATTCTGGGCCTGATAAACCCCAAGTCAATTGACTCCTGTAACTAAACATTCAGTTCCTTCAATTCTGTTGGAGCCATCCTATATAGTTCTCTAGACACTGGCTCTGTTCACGGTGTCAATACAATAACAAATTCTATCTCTAAGTGGGGAAAAAACCCTGGTAACTATTCTGGGAATACATCCGGAAACTCACAAACTATATTAGTCTCCTCGGGTCCAACTGGCACAATAGGTCTCTAGCTCTCAATGCTGATATCATAGGAATACAGGGTTCGTGCACAGTTCCCACAAAAACAAACGGGTCCTTACCCTTAGGTTCAAATGTTAACATATTTTTCTTACAGTCTATGGTTGCCCTATACTTGGCTAGCCAATCTGTTATACCCCAAAATAAACATGAATTGAATCACTCAGTTTGGAGTACAGCTGGCAGACAAGTGTATGAAGAAAGAAAAAAGGTAGAACACCTAGCTAACTCTGGTGTGAGCAGTTCGAGTCAAACTTGGCAGTACGACAACTAGATAATCTCCAAATCGACTCTTGAATCAATAACCTAGTTCGAGATGCATGATGGCTAGATCGCTTTCTAGATACTCTAAACTTGGCCCATGTCAAGTTCCATTAGCTGTTCGATATCCAACTCGAGGGAAGTGTTTAGGTCGCGGAAGCCTGATCATGACACACAATGAAGAAACCCAAATGACTTGAAGATCCCTTATATGCTCATTAATGCCGATATTTTATTACACATTTATTACCTGAGATAACAGATGTAAATTCCATAGGCAATCATATCCTGTTACACCCAGATTTCGAGCTATGTTAATTATGACCTCGAAAGTTGGATTCACAAATAAGTGGACTCATAAGGTTGGAAAGATGCTCCAGGATTGTATGTCGAGCTTGCAGGATATAGACGACCTCGAAGTATTCATGATCTCGAAAGATAGCTTCGGGAAAACACTCATCTTCAGGGATGACTTCGGATCAGGGGTCCCGAGCTCGATGCACATACGATCTCGAAAGCCGTGTGGCCTCGGGAGATATTCCTAGCTCGATAGATGACGGGAAACCTAGGAGGCTAAAACCTTAGAGATACGCGATAACCACCTTGAATATCTACAAGTGTTATAAATATGAGATGTAATCCTAATTTATTATTGTAAATCCCCTAGAATCGTGGGATATTATTTGGTCAGTTATATGTCTCCTGGTCTTCAGGGGACGTTTCCTTTTATATCTGAATATAGGCATTTAAAGCCATTTATTTTATTTATACAAAAAGAGTAACTACCCAAAATATGTGGGATAGTATTCTACAGCCTTCTCTATAAATAGAGAGGCCATGCATCATTGTAAAGGACTGGAATTCTGATCCTTGAGAGAAAACTCAGGAGAATTCATTCTTGAAGAATTCCTAGAGATAATCTTGAGTTTAATAACAAAGACTCGTGGACTAGGCAGATTTAACTGCTGAACCACGTAAAAATTGTGTGTTTACATTGTTTTATTTCAGTTGGCCATTATTAACTATTGTTTATGTGCTCTTCTTTCACTGTTTGACGAAAAACGACGTCAACAGTTTGGTGCTTTCATTGAGAGCCTTAAGCGTTCATCCCTGAGAAAATCATGGCCACAAACAATCAGAACACCCCTGATGAAAACTACCCAAGGCGTCCTGGAAAACAACCAATGGAGAACCCGGATGCTGAGGAGAGAAGTGGGTCCTCTGATTCTCGGGGACCACCGCCTCCACCAAGGGATGAGGATATGTACTGCAATCCTGAGCGTTACGTTCCTATTGTAGAACTGGAAAACCGGCAGTTGAAACAGCTATTGGCAGAGGCCAACAAATGGAATGAGGAGTTGACTAGGATAGCCGCAGAGGCGCAGGTGGCTCAGCCCCCGCCTCCGCGCGAAAACCAAGTCCCTCCTCCAAGGGACGTGCATGTTTCTCCTCGGAGGCCCCGTGGGCGTCCACGAAAGGATGTTGCCACAAGGAGGCCAACTCAACCTTCGGCGCCAGCAGATCCATCTGCTCCTCCTAGGCCTCAGAGGAGTACCTGAGCTCGGGTCCCGCCTAACCCACCTGTGGAAGTGCCTGCAGGAACTGAGAATAACCGAACCCCTGCAGAGGCTCGGACTCAGGTACCTGGTAGCGCACCGAATGCGACTGACCCATATCGAGCAAATTCAGGACCCTCTAGGCCGTGACAAGGGTGGCAGCCACCGTCGCCTATACGGTTCTCTCCGTCACCCATAAGACATCCTTCGCCGCCCCGCAGAAACGCTCAACCTGTTCGAGATCAGGATCAAGGGCATGCAGGGAATGGACAAGGGAACAGGGAGACTTTCCAGGAGCGGAGAGGCGCTCCATCTGAGAAAAGTCAGACGTCTCAGTCTCGCACCGCGGAGACGAGGCGACGTGGAAAGAATCCATCTCGAAATAACCGCGCAATGAGTTTTACCAGTGAAGATTCCAGAGATACCAGGTCGGTCAGTAAGCATGACCGAGGTCGTAAGAATACTGGAAGTCGCAAGAATCGTCCCGACTTGCGCAATCATCTGAATCAGAGTCGGGGGAATGGAGATCAAACAAATCCGGACCTGAGGGATCGCTTGAATAGGCGTAGAGATCCCTCGCGGAGACGCGAGCCTGGAATCACGATCAATGACAGTCAATTCCAAACAGTACCTCCTACTGACCCAGTCCAAGAAAGAATCGATCAGCTCGAAAGAGCTTTTAGGCTTTTAAAGAATGAACGAGGAAATGGTCGATATGAGGACTCTGATGAGGAGCTCGAGCCATTTGCTCCCCATATTTCTGACACTCAATTTCCTCACGTCCCTACGTTTGAAGGAAAGACCGACCCGTGTAGTCACCTGAGCACGTTCAACACTATCATGAGAGCCAGTAATGTGGGTTACGAGCTCAGGTGCATTTTGTTTCCAACATCATTGGCAGGACCTGCCAAAAGTTGGTTCGAAAAGTATAACAGACACTCAATAACCTCATGGGAGCAGTTGTCTAAAGACTTTAAGAAGTAGTTCAGAGCAATGGTAGGGGTCAGACCAGAAGCATCCACCTTAACTAACGTCCGGCAGCAACCGGGTGAAACATTGAAGAGTTACTTAACAAGATTCAATCTGGAAGTAGCCCGAGCTCGGGATGTGGATGACAGTGGACACCTCATGGCTATCCGAGCTGGTATATTACCGGGAAGTGCCCTTTGGGAAGACATGCAGGGGAAACCAGTAAGGTCGATAACCGAGTTTAACAGACGAGCGCAGAGGTTTGTCAATGTAGAGGAAGCGAGGTCGACGCTCAAAGTGACCTCCCAGTCCGAAACTACAACGATAAACATCAACTCTGCCTCAACCTCAGCGGACCCAGCGGCATCAAAGCATGCCTCGGAGAACCCATCCAAGAGGAAAAAGAACGAAGGAAGTAATCCTGAGGCTGAGGGAGGAAAGAAAAAGAAAGGAGAGAGGTATTTCTCCGTGTATAAAGTGCACACCGAGCTCAACGAGTCTCAGGAAAACATATACCTGGCTAATGAAAACCAGGTCCCCTTCAGGCGTCCGGACCCAATGAGAAATCAAAAATTCAAGAGGGATTCCAGTAAGTATTTCCGGTTCGACAGAGACACCGGGCACACAACTGATGAATGTCGACAACTGAAGGACGAGATCGAAGGGTTGATCTTGAGAGGTTACTTCCGGCAGTATGTCAAAAACCAGAATACTGGTCAGACGGCCGCAAGCCAGAGAGTAGCCGCGCCTTCGACGACACAAAATAATAACTCTCGATCTCGGGAAGAGGACAGGCCCCCCCCCCCCCCCCCCCCCCCCCAATAGATGGAGAGGACGTAATAACCATCTCGGGAGGGCCTCATCTCGCAGGAGGGGGCAGGAATGCCCAAAAGAGATATGTTAACGAGCTTAAGACAGGGGACGGGTCTTCTTATGAACCCGAACCTAGGGCACCTAAAAGCCAGAGGATTGAATCACAACCCATAACCATAACTGAGGAGGACGCCTCCCATGTTCAGTTCCCACATCATGATCCGCTGGTTATTACTCTTCATCTCGCCAACAAAAGAGTCCACCGAGTTCTCATAGAAAATGGGAGCTCAGTCAACATTCTTTACAAAGCAACCCTCGAGAAAATGGGACTCTCCCTTCGCGACCTGAAGGCATGTGCAACTACTTTGTACGACTTTTCAGGAGAAGGAACTGCCTGCATGGGATCCATTGAGCTCCCCGTGACCTTGGGAGACTATCCAGTCTCGGTGACCAAGATAATGGAGTTCGTGGTGGTAGACTTGCCATCTGCCTACAATGTGCTGCTTGGGAGACCCGCCCTGGTCGGGCTGGGGGCAGTTTCATCAGTAAGGCATCTGGCCCTTAAGTTCCTGACCCCTAGCGGTGTCGGGACATTAAAAGGGGACCAACTGGCGGGGAGGGAGTGCTATAGCATCTCTTTGAGGGGAAAGAAGCAAACGAGCGCTCAGGCACTCGTTATCATACAAAATAAAGATGGAACGGTCTTAGAAATCGACGAGGAGATTGATCCGAGGATTGAGGAGAAAATTGACCTCGAACCTCTAGAGGAGCTCGAAGAAATTCAGCTCGAGGAAGCTGAACCCTTGAGAAAGGTGAAGGTCAGGAAACACCTCCCAGATGAGACGAAATAGCAATTAATTTGCTTTCTGAAGAAAAACCAGGATGTCTTCGCATGGTCGCATTCCGACATGGTGGGGATAAGCCTGAATGTAGCAAACCACGCTCTAAACATAGACAAAAGCTTTCCCCCAAAGCAACAAAAGCAAAGGCAGCTGGACAAAAACAGAAAGAAAGCACTGAAGGAGGAGGTTGACAGGTTAAAGGCAAACCATTTCATTAAGGACGCCTTTTACCCTGACTGGGTAGCCAATCCGGTGTTGGTCCCAAAGCCCAATGGGACGTTGAGAACTTGTATTGACTACTCAGATCTCAACAAAGCTTGCCCAAAAGACTGTTTTCCGTTACCAAGGATTGACCAGCTCGTAGATGCCACGACGGGGCACGGCCTGATGTCGTTCATGGATGCCTATTCTGGATATAACCAGATTCCCATGCATGCCCCCGACCAAGAACATATGAGCTTCATCACGGATAAAGGGCTATACTGCTACAATGTCATGCCATTCAGGCTCAAGAATGCTGGAGCCATATACCAGCGGCTCGTAAACATGATGTTTTCAGAGCAAATAGGGAACAACATGGAGGTTTATGTTGATGACATGCTTGTCAAGTCTCAACTTAATAAGAACCATGTTGATGACCTTGAAGAGTGCTTCGGCGTGCTCAAGAAGTATAACATGAAGCTAAATCCTCAGAAGTGCACTTTTGGGGTATCTTCAGGAAAGTTTCTAGGATTTATTGTAAACTCTCGTGGAATCGAGGCTAACCCCGACAAGATTAAGGCCCTAATTGATATGCCCTCACCTCGATGGCATAAGGATGTCCAAAGTCTGACTGGCAGGATGGCGGCCCTAAGTAGATTCATCTCGAAATCTACAGATCGTGGTCTTCCATTTTTCAACTTATTGAGAGGAGGTAAGAAGTTTGAATGGACGGAGGAATGCGAGCTGGCCTTTCAGGATCTCAAAAAGCACCTTGCGGAACCACCCATCCTGTTAAAACCTGAAACGGGGGAAATACTGTACCTATACCTTTCAACTACCGAACACGCAATAAGCGCAGTGCTCGTCCGAGAAGAAGAGAGGGTGCAGAGACCCGTTTACTACATCAGTAAAAGATTACTGGGGGCAGAGTCAAGATATCCATTGATGGAGAAACTCGCGCTCAGTCTAATTCATTCATCTCGGAAGCTCCGCCCCTACTTTCAGGCACATCCCATCCATGTGTTGACTGATCAACCACTTAGACAAGTCCTATCTAAACCAGAGGCTTCAGGTAGACTTCTTAAATGGGCTGTTGAGCTCAGACAGTTCGAGATCTCCTACCACCCGAGAACGACCATTAAAGCACAGGCATTGGCGGAATTTTTAGTGGAATGTACGGGTATAGCCGACGACGAGGTAATAACCACGGCCCAAGAGCTGTGGAAACTCTACGTCGACGGCTCGTCAAATGAAAATGGAGCAGGGGCAGGAGTCATTTTGGTTACCCCCGCAGGAAGCAGATTTCATTCCGCCCTAAGATTTGACTTTAAAGCATCGAATAATGAGGCCGAATACGAGGCTTTACTCGCGGGACTTCGTATAGCTAACGAGCTCAAAGCTAAAGCTATACATTGCTACAGTGACTCCCAGCTCGTGGCTAATCAAATCTTGGGAGAATATCAGGCTCGCGGCACGTGAATGGCAGCTTATTTGGAAAAGGAAAAATTTGCGTTAGAGTGTTTCGAATTCTATACAATCGAACAAGTTCCCCGCGAGCAGAACTCGAATGCAGATGCCTTAGCTCGACTCCCCACGTCCCTCGAAAATGAAGAGCTGAATGTTGTGCCCGTAGAACATCTATCAGCACCTAGCATTAATGAGCCAGAAGAGAAAGATGAGTGTATGATCGAAACAGAGCCGACCTGGATGACCCCCATAGTTGATTATCTCGAAAAAGGATTTCTTCCAAAAGAACGGAGCCAAGCTCGAAAGTTGATGTATCAACTTCCCCGTTACACAATTATGGATGGAAGGCTATACCGAAGGGGATATTCCATGCCGTTACTCAGGTGCGTAACCCCTCCCGAAGCTAAGAAAATCATTAAAGAAGTCCATGAAGGGTTCTGCGGAGATCACACCGGGGGGCATAGCCTATCCAAGAAGATAATACGCCAGGGATAAATCTGGCCAACCATTAAAACAGATTCTTTCGATTATGTGAAGAAATGCGAAAAATGCCAGAGATTCGCCACGATACCCCAAGCCCCACCATCTGAGCTGACCATGTTGACATCCCCATGGCCTTTCGCGGTATGGGGCATTGACCTCATCGGCTCTCTCCCAACTGGCAAAGGCGGAGTGAAATATGTTGTAGTCACCGTGGATTACTTCACAAAGTGGACAGAGGCTGAACCATTGGCAACCATAACTTCGAAGAAGATCCTTGATTTCGTTGTAAAGAGCATCGTGTGCCGATATGGAGTACCGAGGAAGATCGTATCCGACAACAGAACTCAGTTTGATTGCGACCTATTCACCAATTTTTGTGAGAAGAACGGTATAATAAAAAGTTTTTCATCAGTGGCTCACCCTCAAGCGAATGGCCAGGTCGAAGCTGTGAACAAAACTCTCAAGAGTTCTCTGAAGAAAAAGTTGGAGGAAGCAAAGGGACGGTGGCCCGAGGAATTGCCACAAGTCCTTTGGGGATACAGGACAACGACTCGGACCTCGACAGGACATACCCCGTTCTCTCTAACATACGGCTGCGAGACAATGTTGCCCATAGAAGTCGAAATCCCAACGATCCGAACTCAGACCTTCGACCAAAGTTCAAACCATACTCAGCTCGAGGAGACTTTAGACTTGATTGAAGAAAAAAGAGAAGAGGCCTAGCTGCGAAACGCTGCCTACCAGCAACGAACTAACAGATATTTCAACAAGAGGGTTCGAGATCGAAAATTCGAAATGGGAGATCTGGTGTTAAGACGCGTTTTCTTGGCAACTCGAGATCCCGCAGCCGGGGTGCTCGGCCGAACTGGGAAGGACCATACCAGATAGAGTCAGTCATCCGACCTGGTGTGTACAAACTTGCGAGATTGGACGGGAGCCTAGTACTGTGAGCATGGAATGGCGAACACCTTAGACCTTACTATCAGTAGTATAGGAAAAGTGTTGCCTATAACCATGAGTTTCTATTTGTATTAGCTTATTTGTTTTTGAATACCATCAAATAAAAGTTCCATTTCGTTCAAATATGTTATTTATTTTCATTTTTGCAATCTCTCTTAATTTAATAACCTATGGTCACACTCATAGGATATTAAGGGGGCATCATTGGTACATATACTATCAGCGTCATTGGTACATATACTATCAGCTTAAAAAATAAAATAACATATGCAAAAAAAAAAAAATATATATATATAAAGTATTTGGATATAACCAAATACGCGAGCCTAGATAGTTCGGACATAACCGAGTTATCAAAAACACAGTATTTGGATATAACCAAATACGCGAGCCTAGATAGTTCGGACATAACCGAGTTATTAAAAACACAATATTTGGATATAACCAAATACACGAGCTGAGATAGTTCGGACATAACCAAATTATCAAAAAACATAAAGTATTTGGATATAATCAAATACGCGAGCCTAGATAGTTCGGACATAACCGAGTTATCAAAAACACAAAGTATTTGGATATAACCAAATACACGAGCTGAGATAGTTCGGACATAACCGAATTATTGAAAACATAAAGTATTTGGAGATAACCAAGTATACGAGCTTAGATAGTTCGGACATAACCGAACTACCAAAAACCTAAAACGTTTGGAGTTAACCAGATGTGCAAACTTAACAGGTTTGGAACAAACCAGCCAAAAAATTAATTGATGATAAGTAGGAACCTAAACTTATTGCGAAACAAGTCGAGATCGAGGCTGGAATATCTTAAAGAAAAATAGTTTCGAACTCTTAACCTCGGAGAAAAAACTGAGGATGAGTAAAAGTGACTAAACAAAAAAAGATATAACCAAATCATTCACATTACATACCATATAAGTACTTTTGGGTTCATGGTTAAAGTAATACCCGACTTTGAAAAATAACGAGGTCGGAAGCGGATAATTTGAACAAACTATGCATGAATGCATTGAGCTTCGAACCTAAATCCACGATATGTTTGTATGAATAAATAAACATAAATGATTCATCCATAAAAAATGTGCAAAATATTTCGAGCCAAGAAATGTAAAGCACATGTAAGTAATATTTAAAGAAATTGTATCAGCCCCGTGGGCATAAATTAAGATAGTTACAAAAATAGGGGGACGCAGCCCCAATAAATGATTTCCCCGAGATCAGATTTTAGGAAGAGGAGTCTCCTTGGCCTTCTCAGCATCAGTAGCACCGGACCCCCAGGACGAATAGCATGACTATCCTTCTGAGCCGCCTCTCGAGCAGCTTCACTGGCCTCAAGACGGGCATTCCACCGCTCAACATATGTGGCCTCGAGAGGGCCCAGGAAGCTGGTATCGAGGTCGGCATTATTAGCCCAAAGTTTGTACATGGCTTGGTCGACCGCTTTCTCCTTCTGCTCCTTATACTCGTCCAGGAGGCGGGCCTTCTCGCTCTCCATGAAGTCGAAGGTGGCAGATTTCTCCTCTTCGAGCTTGGCATTGGCCTTCTCGAGCTCGGCATTCGACTTCTCCAGCTCCTCGAGACGGGTCTTCATTTTTTCAAGTTCAGACTTCGAGTCTTTGAGCTCGTCAGCCATCTTAAGCTTGAGATCCTTCGATTTCTGGGCCAGAGACATGCTCGTTTGCACCTTGTTGGTCAGCTTATAGTTGAGCTGTGCCGAAACGACAAGGGCCTGAAACACAAAGAACGAATCAGAATTGCGAACTGAGGCACAAATATTTAAAATAGAGTTGCGAAGGCTACCGCGGCGGTGAGTTCGATACTCTTATCATAAAGAGTATTGCAGTCCGAGGCCTTGCGCACGAGGTCCCAGTGGTCGGCGCCAAAGCCAAAAAAGCTCTGACCCACTCGAGAAAGGACATCCGAGCTGAGCACAGCCCCTTCTGTCCCAGCGGCGCCATCGAGCACGAACTCCTCAATATGATTTCGGGCCGTCGGCAGCTGAACCTTGGAGGTAGAAGGTTTCTTCGGGGGCCGAACAACTGCTATTTGAGTTTCGGTCAGAGGAAGCGAGATGGGCACGGTCGAGCCAGACGCATCAACCTGGACAGTCGGTTCCGTGGCTGTGCTCATAGTAGTCTGGGCCGTGGGGGTCGTCTCGTGGCGTCTGGGTACCTTGGATGGTCGGTCGGACCTCCGTGGTATTCTCGGACGTTTGCTCTTCTGGGCGCCAGCTCCCCCATCGCTAAAGAGCACAGTGTCGAGGTCGGGATTCATGGCACCTGTGCAGTTCCAATAAGTTAGACAATGATAATAATTTTGGAAAGAGAGGGAAACCAGGTAAAGAAAAAACCTAACTGGAACTCTCCCCCAAGCTCGAACTTGGGGACCATGAAATTCCCCCATCTTCAGAGGAGGCGGGGGGGGGTGCCTTCCCTATATGTGGGTGATAACCTCGAGAGGTCCCTATAATCGTTGGTCCCATACTGAACAGCTATCCCGTTCCACATCTCGTCCGTGGTGTACATGGTGTCATATTTCCCGAGCCCACTATCAAACCTATGGACACAGTCATCTACCCAACTCCATATATAGAAGTGGTATCTATCCTGTGGGCACGAGACTAACCTATTGGGCCTGTGTTTTAGTAAGGTCGGCGACCACATTCTCGAGGTAGGAAGGACTTTACCTTCATCCGAATCCAAGCTCGAGGCTTCGTCATTAGCCTCATTCCCCGACTGCGGACTCCTCGGGCGAACTGGAAGTAGTGGACTCGTGTCTCTCCTCGGAGGGAGGGCGCCTGTGGGCAGGGGGACCTGCTCCCAGTGTTCATATTTTTTGTTGGACCAGTCAAAGGTGGACTGGCCCTCTCCCAAAAGTCCACACTTTCGGAGCCTCTCCTCGTGTAAAAGGTATAAGAGAGACCTCTTGCCATGTGGGAGTTGGAGCAGGGTCTCTCTATGCTCCGTCATTGTATCGTCGGGAGTGGGACGCTGAAAATTGGCTAAAAGACAACATATTTCTACTAAGTACGGGTCTAAGAGCTAAATTCACGAGCACAGAAATAAAGATAACAAGAATACTTATGAATCCGCCTGAACGAATAATGCCGAGATGGGGACAGACCATCTGTCCAGAAGAAGGCCCTTTTGAAATCGGGCGGATGATTGGGAAGATCTTCAAAGACCTTCTTCTCCTTGGGATAGCTCGAAAGGTAATAAAAGCCATCCCCTCCCCGAGCATGGGAGAGGTTACTTTTCAAACAAAAGAGATACAAGATCTCTTGAGGCGAAGGTCCTTTCCACCCCATCTCGTGGTATAAGGACCTCAGGGCAGACAGTACCCTATAAGAGTTGGTGTTGAGTTGGAATGGAGCCAACCCAACGAAGTCGATGAAGTCTTTGAAGAAAGAATTCAAGGGCAACAGAGCTCCTTCCCTCATGTGTCCCTGGCTCCAGGCCGTATATTTCACACTGGCGTCGCGGCCCCCAGGGGCGAAACAACTCCGTTCATGGTTGGCTGGAGCTCGACACTTCAGGGAGCCTGATAGACTAAGGCCGTGGAAAGCCATGATGTCACTTATCTAGCTAGTTGTGGTAACCGAGCTCCAATAGTGCTCGGCCTCAAACATTTCTCTCCCCGGCTGCGAGGAGGAAGGTTCCCCCATTAGTGAGAATTTGAGCTCTCCCGGATGGTACGCGACAGTAACCTTTAACGAAGGATCGAGAGGAATCGGCCTAGGTCCTGAATTGAATTCCGGATAGAGGGCCTCTCGAAGAACTCTCCTTTTCCCCTCTATGACCTCGTCAATCTGGCGGCGGTAGTGAGCTCGAATGTCCTCTTGCTCGCGCGCAAGCTCGTATTCTCTTATCCGACGATGATTACGGGCAAATAGCGATTCTGGGCTCGAAGATTTTGGCTCGTAAGGGAGTGCCAGCAACGACCCCCACTGTCTTTCCAGATTCTGTGACATCTAACGAGAAAGAAAAAATGGTGAGGGCCATGCATGCAAGAGTTCCGAACTCGAACTTACGAGCTCGGGGTCAGGGAGCAAAACAAGTTGAATATTAAGACCCTTATTGAAGAGTCAGGGCGTGCATTCCACGGGAAAGGAAGGAGAGTGGAAAGTTTTTTGAAAATCCCAAAAATCAAGGGAAAAGAGAGTGGCGGTTAACTAGGAAAGGCAACTTTGGGTTTCGTGCATTTATCAAGGCCCATGTTTTTTTACCCAAAAACTTAGTGTACAAGAAACGTCGCCTAAATTTTTTTTCAAAACCCAGAAAAGTGGAACCTCACTCAAGTATGAAAACTGGGTATAAGCCTGTGGTGTAAATCCAGTATGGAAGTCTAAAAAGCATAAGAGTCTATCAGATCAAAACCTCCTATCGTATTATGCTAAGGATGTAAACTAGTATATACACATACACAGCAAGAACAGTTTGAATAAATACTGACAAAATGGGAAACAAAGATTGCATACTTACACAATAATGGAGATTGCAGAGAGATTGTCGATTGAAGAAGAGGTTGCAAATAAGAACTCACAGACTCGAACAGACCAGGATTTCTCTGTTTCTTTGGCCGAGAAAACATGCACAGATTGGAAACTTTACAAAGAGGTCTCTGGTTTCGTTGTTCTTCTTTTCTTGCTTTTGGTGAACGAAGGTAAAAATGAAGACGAAGGGTGAGGTCTTGTATATATAGGTGGGAAAAAGGAATTAATCTGGAACGTTGAACAAAATCCTTGCAAAATCCAATGGTCAGGGATCAATGACAAGATGGCGCGGAAAAGGTGTCAGACGGACGATCGTGGGTGTGTTTCCAAGGTACTCAAGTACCAACAATGAGCAATACCCAATTGACGCGTGTCCATTTTCAAGAGTGTATGACGGTACAGTTCTCAAAGAAAGTAGTTCAAAAGTTTCCTTCTCTTAGGATTCGAACAAATACTTTTGAGGGGGCAAGATGTTACACCCAGATTTCGAGCTATGTTAATTATGACCTCGAAAGTAGGATTCGCAAATAAGTGGACTCATAAGGTTGGAAACATGCTCTAGGATTGTATGTCGAGCTTGCAGGATATAGACGACCTCGAAGTATTCATGATCTCGAAAGATAGCTTCGGGAAAACACTCATCTTCAGGGACGACTTCGGGTCAGGGTCCCAAGCTCGACGCACATACGATCTCGAAAGCCGTGTGGCCTCGGGAGATATTCCTAGCTCGATAGATGACGAGAAACCTGGGAGGCTAAAACCTTAGAGATACGCGATAATCACCTTGAATATCTACAAGTGTTATAAATATGAGATGTAATCCTAATTTATTATTGTAAATCCCCTAGAATCGTGGGATATTATTTGGTCAGTTATACGTCTCCTGGTCTTCAGGGGACGTTTCCTTTTATATCTGAATATAGGCATTTAAAGCCATTTATTTTATTTATACAAAAAGAGTAACTACCCAAAATATGTGGGATAGTATTCTACAGCCTTCTCTATAAATAGAGAGGCCATGCATCATTGTAAAGAACCGAAATTCTGATCCTTGAGAGAAAACTCTGGAGAATTCATTCTTGAAGAATTCCTAGAGATAATCTTGAGTTTAATAACAAAGACTCATGGACTAGGAAGATTTAACTGCTGAACCACGTACAAATCGTGTGTTTACATTGTTTTATTTCAGTTGGCCATTATTAACTATTGTTTATGTGCTCTTCTTTCACTGTTTGACAAAAAACGGCGTCAACATATCCCTATGTAAATGGGAGATTATTCTGATTGATTATTTACTGTATTAATGCACGCGATTACCTAAAGCTGTCCAAGAAAACCCACTATAAATATTAGGGGAATGGACAGGAAAAAGGACTGCTTATTAATATACAGAAACTCTGCTGAAATTGTAAGAAACCATTTCATCCAGAGCCTTAAAGAGATTAATAAGATTGTCTCATGGACTAGGTGGATTTTAACCACTGAACCATGTCAAAGTGTGAGTGTTTGAGATACTGTTCATTTGACTAATTACGGTTTAGAAAGAGAGCACTAATATCTCTGTTGTCGGATTTCTTATTCCACTGTTGGCGAAAAACTGCATCAACAAATGGGTGCTTTCGTTGAGAGTTTATTAGTGCTTAATCCCCCATGCAAGTTTCACCCAACACTCACCATGGTGGTCACCCGGTCTATACATGACAATGAAGCGGAACAATGTGGTGATCAAGAGGTGCATCATACGACCGTTCCCATTGGAAAATACCCAGACGCTCAAGATTTTCCTAGAAAGTAACATGTGGGCCAAGATGATACCGGGAGCTCAGCATCACGCCCACCAAATCCCAATCCGGGGTACCTGACAGCCATCGAGATGGAAAATGCCTAATTAAGGAGCCATATCTCTAGGGATAACAAGCATATCGAGGAGGTTCTGGCTCGATTAACCCCTCCTACATTCGATATTAATATCAGAAGGAGGCAAAGTGGATCCCATAGGTCCCACAGGAATAACCGACCCAATCTCAGTTTCTGTGTCAGAAATGCAAATCCGAGCTCCATACCTTCAGAGAAGAATCAATAGAATACTCTACCTGCTAATCCTCATAGAAGCCATCGGCCCCATGGCAGTCGATTGGTCAAAACTGCAATTCCGAGCTCCGTGCCTTTGAGCAGATTCGACGGAATGTTCAGAACAACCCAACAGGGTGAGCCGGGACCAATTTAAGGAAGCAAAACACCCTAGCAAATCCATCTGTGCCACGATCAGAGCCTCTGGCACAGAGGAGAAGGAGATCAGGGTAGAGCAGAGACAGGCTAACCTAGTGCACCCTGTTTGAATGAGGATAGCCTCACTGATAAGACACTCTTCGTCACTGATTCGACATCCGCCACCACCTCGCCCGTAGAGGAACGCTGCAGCTCGAGGGGATAGTAGGCGAAATACTCCTCCCTCAGAAGATTTCAATGTCCCATGGCCTCGCGCTAATAATCCAAATCCTCGATCCCAGCCACGGGTTGTAAGTTTCGCTAACGAAAGTTACTGGACGGAGAGCTAGCGTGGAGGCAGGTCTGAGTCTGACCTGAGGAATCATTTGAGTTTCGCACAATGTCTTCATTCCAACCCACATACCAATCTGCGTGATCATATGAATTCACGAAGGAGGTATCCAGTTCTCCATGATGATTTGAGTTATACTTATCACAGGGGAGATCCGTCTATCATACGTGACAATGGGATGTCCCACCTAATAGAGCTCAATCTTGGAGGGAAAATAACCAATCTAACGTGTACAATAGGATAAGGCTGGTGATCAGCTCCCAAATAACCTAGAGGCCAAGGATCCAACCCTCGAACGACTGGCCTTGATGGAAGAGCAGATGAAGAGGCTCTTATCTGGAAAAGAAGTCGATGATTGTGATTCCAATGAGGAGCTCAAGACTTTTGCTCAAAACATCGTGCTAGCTCCATATCCTATTGGCTTCAGGATGCCAATCATGCCCGCATATAACAGAAACACTGACCCGTCCAATCACCTCGGGACATTCAATACACTAATGATGGCTCAAAATGTTGGGTTCGACCTAAGATATATCTTGTTCCCCACAACTTTGATCGTACCTGCCAGATTGTGGTTCAACAAGTACAAAAAACATTCAATCATCTCATGGAATAAATTGTCTTTCGAATTGAAGAGACAGTTTTGAGCTTCGAAGGAAACTCGTGTTAAGGCCGATTCGTTGGCCAACATAAAACCGCATCCTGGTGAGTCCCTGAAAGCATATCTGAGCAGGTTCACCAATGCAGCAGCACAAGCTAGGGATGCTGATGATAGTTCCAAGCTCATGGAAATGAGGATGGGAAACATTGTAGGAGGTGATGTATGGCAAGAACTTTAGCGAAAAGGAGTGGATAAATCTGAAGGAGGCGCGATCTGCTGTCGCAGGAACCAACCAAACCCATGTTCAGTGCGCTAGAGCGGTGGCAGATATTGCAGCTACGACTTAGCATGTTACCCAAAATAACTAGGTGGGGAACAATAAGAGGAAGAGAGCTGGTGAGGGCGACCGAAACGGAACCCAAAAGAACAAGCCTGGAGAAAATTTCCAGCCCATTACACCAACTATACCGACCTGACTCATAAACGAGAGCATATTTTCCAGGCAAACTCTAATCACCTTCCATGGAAGAATCTACAGTCGTTGAGGCACTAGAGGGTGAAGAGAGATCCTGCAAAGTTCTACCGATATCACAACAACATCAACTATAACACTTATGATTTCTGACAATTAAAGAACGAGATCAAAACTCTCATTCGAGCTGGACCGTTAGCTCAGTATGCTCAAAACTGAGTGGTTCCCAATCAGACAATGGGGCAAAACACTCATCCAGTTTTGGAAAATCTGATCGACCAACCCCGAGCTCAGACAGATCAGAGAAAATAAGTCGATCCCCCTCCAATAATAGGAGGGGATATAACCACTATCGCCGGAGAACCCCATTTTGCGGGCACAAGTAATGGGGTATAAAAAAGGTACATACAGAAGGTGAAAACCCACAATGGTGCTGAATTTATCCCAGAGCAAAGGTTATCAAAACAACAATGGTCGGAGAAACAACCAATCATTTTCACGGAAGAGGACACTAGCCATGTTCAGTTCCCGCATAATGATCCATTGGTGGTAATCGTTCAGCTCTCCAATTTAAGGGTATAGAGGATATTGGTCGATAATGGGAGCTAAGTAAATGTGCTATTCAGTCCACCCTAGAAAATATGGGATTGTCCCTAACCGATTCTAAGGCGACCTCAATGACCCTATACGAATTCTCAAGAGAAGGAACGACACCCATAGGGACAAACAAGCTTGTAGTTACACCAGGGGATGATACACGAACTACTTCTAAAATACTCGAGTTCATTGTAATCGATTATCCAGCCACATATAATGCAATTTTGGAACGACCCGCACTGATGAATTTTGAGGCTGCCACTTGAATTCGACACCTAGCAATGAAGTTCCCCTCAACCTCAGGTAGATGTACTGTGAGAGGTGACCAACTCGCTGCCAGGGAATGCTATAGCTTTGTCCTTAAGGGAAAATCACAACCAGGGCAACAAGCAATGGTCGTTATTGAAGGAGGAGAGGAGCCCTAGGTAATGGAAATTGCCCATGAGGCAGAAGAACCTCAGGAAGGAAGTAACGAGGTCACCTAGGAAGATGACATTGATCCATGATTAGGTGAAGTCAAGTCTGAGATCCAAGCATTTTAAGAGCTCAAGGAAATCAGAATCAACCCAGAGGTGCCTTCAAGGGTAGTAAAGGTTGGAAAAAATCTTGGAATCGAAAGGAAGAAGGAGCTGGTCGAGTTTTTGAGAAATAACCTGGACGTCTTCGCCTGGTCGAATGAAGATATGGTGGGAATCAGTCCAAATGTAATATTGTATACTCTGAATTTAGACAGGAATGTGCCGACAAAGGCACAAAAACGAAGGCTTTTGGGGAGAGAACGATCAGAAGATCTAGAAAGAGAAATAACCCACCTACTAGTGTGGATTTATCAGGGAAGCAGGTCAATTTATTTGTTAGATTTATGATAACTTATTGGAGCAATTTCACAAGCCCATGGTCCCCACTGCACCTTGGATAAAATCATCTAGATAGTCTCAATTAATTGATTTAATTATCAATTAGAATTATTAAAGTTGACCAGGTCAATTTTGGATAGATTCACAAAGTTATGAAATTTATAGAAGAAAAGAGAAATTAGGGAATGTTTATTAATTAAAATAAATTGGTATCTTAATTAATAAATAAGTTTAAATCAAGGTTCAAAATATAAATAATTAATTTGATAAAGGATTTAAATAATTATCTATTTAATTAAATCAATAGAATATAATACAAACCTTGATTTTAAGTCCAATGAGCTTATAATTAAATGAGAAATTTCAGGGGCCTAAAGCCCATGATAATTTCAACATAGGGCTGTTAATTTGCTTTTATTTTGTCGATTTTTTAATTAAATAAATATAACGTCCCTAAGGTAGGGTACGTCTGCCACATACTCGTAATTCTAGGGTTTACAAGTATGTAAGGCACTTGACCAAAAGAATTAAATAAAATGATACGAAGAAATACAGAAAAATTTAAAACTTTTATATAAACTTATTAGAAGAAATTATTACACGTATGAATACTTTAAATTTAAGGCAGCCATATGAAAACTCTAAACCATTATTGCATTGCTACTGAGTCCGTGCTCCACAAGTTGCTCAACAGCTAAAGCCACACCTGGAAAAATGTTGGAAAATAACATAATGAGCTAACGCTCAGTAAGCAAATCTCATGCATACACATACACATGAATGTCATGAGTTTGTAGTGCACATATACTAATATGCTGACTTATATACTTATGCATTTCATTTATTGCTCATGCACTTTCCAACTTTACTTTTATGCTCTTTCTTTTAGTTTCACATTTTTATGGGCCCAATATCACTTGTGCACACTGTTTGATTCAGCCAATGCCTACAGGGCTTGTTACACATATCATATAGAATCCCATGGGTTCTCCTCCGGCTAGCCATCATCTCAGCTAGGCTCATCATAACACTCATTTCATCGTCGCCATAGCTGCCATACTTATTACACATATGGAGGAGAAAGACGGGAACATGGAAAGCATGTCTGAATGGTCAACTCTGACCTAGCCCATACTAGTGGGCAGCCACTATTAGTCTTATAGACCTCCGTCTTCTTTGCTGAACTTACTTAATTGCTTCATCAAAACAGTGGCACCCTTTTGAAACATATTATTATCACTTTGCTTAAGTCTTGTGTCATTAAAATGTTAAATTTTACATAAGACTTTTCAAGGCATTTCATAACTTTTCTCATATTCATATGCATGGTCTTATATCACATAATAATGTATCACATAACTGTACATGCCATGCATACATGCTGATGCTGAAATGCCAATGTTCATGTTCATGATTCATGTTGATGGTATTCAATCAAGGCATTGTATCACATCTCATATAACTCAAAACATCTTTAGTCATAATACATGAAGCTTTGGGTTGGTGGCGTTGTTATACCTTAACGTAGAGCTATGGCTCAGGTCTAAGGTTTCCAGCCTAAAAACTTAAACGCTTCATATATCATAACATATAACAAATCATGAACATAAAGTAATCCACATATCCATCAACATAAGAACACATACTTGCACATAATTCATATCATTCTTAACCAAGTAAGACATCTTTCACATATCACGGAATTCATCAATTACATATCACACAACACCCTTATGGTGTTCATATAACCATTCTTCACATACTTATCATATGCATCATCATCATACCATACTTAACTCATCAGATGTACACAATCAATGTAGTCATGCATCTTACACTTAAGCACAAAATGTGAGATTTACTTACCTTAGGTCCTTAGATTATTTTAAAATTGCTCAGCAAGAGTCAATCAATCAAATCCATACAAATCCTATTCAAGGCACATCATTTATTAAATTCTATCAAAATCGTAAATATACACTATTGATAGTGTATATTAACAATACCATAAACTATATGAATAATAATAATAATTATTATCAATGTAATACAAATAACTCTTCATATAAAACCATGCTTTAAACCTTGCTCATAAGATAATGTACTCTTATGATAATAATAATAATAATAATAATAATAATAATAATAATAATAACAATAATAATAATAATAATAATCACAACAACAATGATAATTATCGTCTATAAATAAACTTATTTCAATATTAATAACAAAATACTTCAATAGCAATACGTACATGAATGTATATATTCAAATAGTCATTTTATAAAAGAAATTATATATTTAACATAAAATTGTAATAATCGATATTGTGATAATAATATAATTATAAATATTTATATTATTACTAATTAGTCATAACATCAATTCAGTGATATAATAAATATACATTTTTCCAAAATTTACTGGTCTTACAAATATCAATAACTGTAAGAAACTAATATTTGATATTATTTTAAATATTCAAATATTAACAAAATATTAATATATAAGAATAATTTTTAAATAATAGGTTTACTATAAATCACACTTTTCATATATATATATATATATATATGAAACTATATTCTTGATTTACTTAACAAAATAATAACAATAATAATTAAAATTACTTAATCATAAAAATTTCCATATTAATATAAAATCAATTAAATATGTATTTTTATACTTTATTTAATATCTAATATTTTCTAGAAAATTGGACAGCACAACGGCTATAAAGTGGACAATCCCAAAATCAAAACCTGTATAAAAATACATATAATCCCAGACAGCCAGTAAATTACAGAAAATATTCCATATATCAATAATATATAATTATATACTATAAATACACATAATAACAATTACTCTAATCAATCACAAATAAATCACAATATAGGTCAAAGAAATTATACCACAATGATTGGGTTCCACAACAAGTCAAACAGTGATTTTCTGAAACTCAAAACGTACTTCGGAACCTCGAACACTAAGTTTCGACCGTCGGTCTACGGCGGATCGCGGTGGCTCATGGTGGGCCCACCACCCAACTATGGTAGATGTAGGAACAAGTTATTGGGTTTTGAAGCCCACAACACGAGGAGCACGATGGTGGTGACAGATCGGCAAACGGATACTCGAGGTGGCAGAATCGCAACTTTGAAGTTGCGGGGTGGCCGAACTTAAATCGAGTGGTTGAGGCATTTAATCGGCGAGTAAGCTCTAGATTCCCGCTTAGGACGATAGTTCGGAGGCCTCTGAATCCAACGGTCCGGCACGTGGCTAAAAGTGGTGGCCAGAAAGTACTCCTGCGTTGTCGGCAACAGTAGCACGCAGAGAGAGAGAGAGAGAGAGAGAGAGAGAGAGAGAGAGAGAGAGAGAGAGAGAGAGAGAGAGAGAGAGAGAGAGAGTTTCTGAGGAGAGAGAGAGAGGGGCTCGGGTAAAAAGAATGGCTGAAGCCTTTTCTTTTCTTTTCTTTTTTTTTTAAAAAAAAATTACACTTGGACCCAAAATACTAAAATTCTTTTCCAATAAGCCCTTTAGCAAAACATTCTTAATTTTATAAAAATTCCCAATTAAAATTATATGACATTTGGGTCCAATACTTGACTACTCAAGTTTCTCTCTCTTTAATCTCATTAAAACATAAAATGATATTTTAAACACTATTTTTCCATTACTATTTCTTAAATTTGTAAACTTGTACATTTTATGTATTAAAAGTCTGATTTATAATAAAAAAATGTATAATGAAAATGTTGGATATTCTAATTGAGCCTATAAAAAGAATGGTAAGTGAGAGTTGAAATCAAAATTTTGAAACACAAGTCTCTAAGAAAATCAGAAGATCTATTAGGTTTTAGATTATCTCCACTACATAAGTCTTTTTCTAAGCCTCAATTTTTCTCTTCTATTATTCTTGTCTCTGTATCTATATCATGTGTTGAGAATTTCCCACTTTAGTCTAGGTGATTCTAAGGATACTTTGGAAAGTTGTGAAGTAAATTGAAGAACGGTTCAGTTTCTTGGTAATACTATGCGACAGAAAGATACAAGGGTTAGAGAAACTGAAGGAATGACTCTATCATTCCGCTGGGTATAATGTAAGTGTTCTTATCATTATTTTTGTTTGAATTCAATTTTAGAAACATGTTTTAGGTTTTCTTATATTAATTTGTTTAATATAGGATCTACATGAAAATAAACAAGATCCTGTATAACTTTCCCAACAGCTGGCCTCAGAGCCATTGGTAATCTTTATTTTCATGCATGAACATGATAAAATGAATTATTTGATGTGTTGAGAAATTGGGTGGATTTCATATTTTTTATGATGCATATTGAATTTTATGTGATTATTAGCATATTTGGGTTATTTTGTTGTGTTTTCTTTGCAAATAATTTTTATATAAATGCTTTATTTGATGTAAATCATGGTAAAAATTATTTAGAAAACATTTTTGGCTTGAAAAATTACGCAATGTTTATTAAAAAAAAAATTTCTCAGGCAGTGGTTGCAACCACCATTTGCCCCTGGCCGCAGCCAGCACACGATTTTCGCCCAGTTTGGTCCTGTGGCTGCGGTCACCAGTTTTCACTCACCGCGGCCTGCGATAATTTTTTCTCAAAATTTGATTTGTGAATTTATTTTTTAATAGGTTAATACAAAAATATCAGATTTTTTCTATTATTTAAAAATATCTTAATGTATTTTTTCTAAATAATTTTTAATATTTTAATATATTAAAATATTAAAATTAAGTTATCAGATATTTAAGATATTTTTTAATACTTGATATTTTTGTTTGTATTTGAAAATAATAATATATAATTATTCTATAGATTTTAATATTTAAATTATTTGAAATTTGAAAATTTGTTGACTAGATATTTAAATTTGTTTCACTGTTTAAGATATTTTCTAAAAAATAGCAGATGATATTTGTTTTAAAAATTTATAATTGGTTAAAATTTTAAACATATCATGTTTTACAAACCAATTAATAAAATATTTTTTAATAAATAAGATTTAAATTAACTTTGTTTAATTGTTGATAAATCCTATTTAAATTAAATTAATATTTTTCAATATGACCTAAACTAAGTTGATTGTTGATAAATAAAATTTAAATTAACTTTGGTTAATTGTTGATAAATTTCATTTAAATTGACTTATTTATTTTTTGCAAAATTTTATTAATTCAAATTTTTGGATAAATTCTAGAAAATTAATTATTGTATTTTTGCCAATGAAATAAATTGTGGTATTTTTGCATAAATTCATTAACTTGCTCATATAGTAACATGATTAGGCCCATCCAATTATAACATGTTTTTTTTTTTTTTGAACAAAAGAAAGAATTTATTCAAAAACCAGCCAAAGATACAAAACAGAGAATCACTTGCTACAACCCAGCAGGCTGAAACTCAACCAGAAAACAAAACAGAGCAACAAAACTACACTACCAGCTCTCAACCACCTTGCGGAAATACATATCCTTTTTCCTATGAGAAAGAGTACCCAAGCTCAACACTCTATGCTTAACCGTATCCTTGATCTCCATACTTAAACTACTGGCCATTTTACAAGCAGAATCAAATATACAACCATTTCTATTACACCAGATAAAGTACCAAGATGCCGAAATCACTGCATTAATAATCTGATACTTCACATTATGTTTAGAGAACAGGCACCATTGATTAAGGTCCTCATAAGAAACTGGCCAGTGGAAATACCCCAGCCACTTACCAACCTCCTCAAAGACTCTCCTGGAGAAGATGCACTCCATGAACAGATGACTGTGAGTTTCCATATCAGACTCACACACAGGGCAGAGAGCCGAAGTTAAAGTCAAGAACCGGCTAAGGTGGTCTCTAGTAAGCAGCTGCTTGTTGAATATCTGCCAGTAAAAGAATCTGTGTTTGGGCACAATAAGCTTGTTCCAAACAGTCTCAACATAACTCACAGAGGAGGCAGAAATAAGAGAAGAATAAACATGTTTAACACTGAGTTTACCTCCCTTAACAGCTTGCTGCAAGCATCCCTCATCAATGACTAGTCTTAGCCTCAACAGCTTCTTCACATACCAGCACATGTCCGGACTGATAGGAACGTTCCAAATGTCAAAATCCTTCAGATAAATGGAACTAATCCATTTAACCCAAAGGCAGTCTTGTTTCGAAGCTATCGCCTAAATGAAGTTAGCCATCAATGCCTTGTTCCATTTCTTTCCTTCACGAAAGCCTACACCACCCAGATTTTTAGGGAGACAAACCTTTTCCCAAGAAGGGAGATGCATCTTACTTTTATTCCCATTAGAACCCCACAGGAAATCCCGACAACTCTTATCAATGGCAGCAGTGATTTTGGAAGGAAGTATAAAAATACTCATCCAAAAATTCCTAATACCAAGAAGGACCGAGTGTATAAGTTGCGCCCGACCTGCAAACGAAAAATTTCTACTCGCCCAACAATTAAGCTTCTTATTCAACTTATCCAGAATCACCCCACAGTCTGAAGCTTTCCAGTTAGTAGGCCGAAGATGAACCCCCAAGTAATTCAGCGGAAAAGATCCTTCTTCCATTTGCAGCATCTCAAGAATTTGCGCTTGGATCTTTAACCCCTCCAAAAAAGACCTGGGATTTAGAAATATTAGCAGACAGCCTAGTAGAGTCACAAAACACAGTGAACGCCTCGTGAATCTTACTCACTGAACTGAAATTCCCTTTGCAGAAGATGATCAAATCATCTGCGAAACAAAGGTTAGTTAACCTAATATGCTTGCACAGAGGATGAAACCCAAAGCCATTTTTCTCAGAGTAATATGCTAAAAGGCGAGTAAGGTACTCCATAACGAGCACAAACAAAAGGGGAGACATAGGGTCCCCTTGCCGAAGGCCTTTTTCCCCTTTAAAAGAACCCTGAATTCTCCCATTCAATAACAGATTATAATTAGTACCCTTTAAGCAAGTAAGAATCCAGCCAATAAATCTCGAAGGGAAGCAAAGTTGCTTAAGCAAAACTCCCACAAAATTCCAATCAACATTGTCATACGCCTTACTCAGATCAATCTTCATTAAACACCTAGCTGAAATATTCTTTCTAGTGTAACCTTTAAGGAAATCCTGGAAAATCATTATATTATGAGCAAGAACTCTATTTTTTATAAACGCCCCTTGATTGCTATGAACCAAGAAGGGGAGCACTTCCGAGAGTCTGGAACAAATCATCTTCGATATACACTTGTAAAGTGTATTACAACACGCTATAGGCCGAAAGTCACTAGCAGAGGTCGGATCTGCTATCTTAGGAATAAGAGAAATCACAGTTTCATTCAGCTCCTTCGGTAAGTACCCATCCTGAAAAAATTCCAACACAGCAGTGGCAATTTCATCTCCAATATCTGACCATAACCCCTTAAAGAAACCTGAGCCAAAGCCATTCAAACCAGGACTTGCTAAAAAGAGCCTTCCTCACATCTCTTATAGTAAAAGGTCTCAGTAAACTGATCTACATGTCTACAGACAGCCGATTACCCTGGATAATACATTTATTGTCAATCTTTTTAGAAGTCCAACTTCTCTTCCCCATAAAATTCTTAAAGTGGGAAAGAAAATGCTCAACCACTTTAGGATAGTCTTCTTCTATGGTGCCTCCTTTAGAGAAGGAAGTAATTCTATTATCCATCTTCCTTTTCCTCATAAATGCATGAAAGAATCTTGAATTCTCATCATTAAACTTTAGCCAATTAATCTTACTCTGCTGTTTAAGATAACTAGCATAACAGACCTGCAAAACTAACACTTTGTGCTGAGCTTGAGAGACTAATTGATGCAGAGAAAGATCAGTTGGGTTAGCTGCCAAAGCCTCCTGAACTCTACTAAAGTCCTTCTTGGCCTCCCTATATTTCAAGACAACATCACCAACCTCCTCCTTGTTGAACCTTTTCAGCATGTGTTTAACTCGAAAAAGCTTCTTGACCACCTTATTTAGGCCTCCACCAGAACCAGCTGGAGCATTCCAGCACTGTAGGACAGCCTCTCTGAAACCTCTAAACTGCATCCAATGGTTACCAAATCGAAAAGGAATGAAACCCACCTTGTAAACTACATGACTGCTAATCACATAGAAACTATGATCAGAAATGCAGTCCCATTTGAAACTAGCTACAGTTTTCGGGAACTCTTCCAGCCACCACTCATTAACAAAAATCCTATCTAGTTTAGAAAAAATGGAGTCTCCAGCCTCATGCTTGTTAGATCACGTATACTGAGCACCGGCACCATTAAGCTCCTCAACTTGGCCTAAAGTTAACCAAGCTTGAGCATCAGCTATATCCTTAGCACTGATCTGCTTTCCTCCAATCCTATATTGGTAGCCAAATATGGCATTAATGTCACCAAAGATTATCCAAGGAGACTTTAACTGACCAATACTAGCTAATATATCCCAAAGTTTTTTCTTCTCCCCCATAGAATTACTACCATAAACCACAGTAGCAAAGAACAAAGTTTGCTGGCCACTAATTCTGACTCTACAATGAACCAATTGAGCATCTTCAATCAAGATATCCACCTTCACAAAACTAGCTTGCCACAGGACTAAAATTCTACCAGAAACAATAGGACTACAATAGTAATTCCAGTTCTGAAAATTATTCTAAAAAATTCCCTTAAGCTTCTCATGTTTCACCTTAGTCTCAAAAAGAGCTCCAAAACCCACCTTATTCTCCTTACAAATGCTAAGAATAGCATTTTGTTTATCTCTTTTATTCATACCCCTCACATTCCACCCCAACATATTACAAATTTCCATCACTTAATTGTGTTAGATATTGTAACCAAAGGACCAACCCCAGTATCCTTTAATACTTCATAACCATTCCCGGATATAGCCTTTCCTAGAGCTTTGTCTGACTTGAGCACATCTGCCATACCCTGTCTAGAACCTCTCTTCTTGGGAGTAATCCAGATCCCAGTATCAACAGCCTTCCTTGTACCACCTTGCTGAACATCACAACTGACTTTGGAGTCCTTTATCTCAAGAGAACGACTGGACCCCTCCTTCTCATCATTACTTGAAGAAGTAACCTTCCTAGAAACCGAACTAACAGCCCCCGGAGGCTGTTGAATCACCTCCTCAGAATTAATTTTTTCCTTATCTAATTGATCTCCATTCTCAACAGAAGATTTCTTCTTCCAACTCAAACCATTACTCTTGTTACAATTAGCCAAAATATGGCCTAAATTAGAACAAGTAGCACATTTAGAGGGAAGCCATTCATACTCCACCAACTGTTCAACTAGCTGATCCCTTTCATTGATAAAAGAAATGGATTTCGGAGGGTGGTCCGAAATCTCCATATCTACCAAAATTCTAGCCTATTTCACCATTGATCTACTTTGTGTCACTTTATCCACCATAACCGGCCTCCCTATTGTACTCACCATAGCACTGAGATTATTTTTTCCCCAGTATTGTAGACCCAAACCATTCAGTCGAATCCAAACTGGTACCGATTTGACCATTCTCACTGAGTCCATATCTGGTGTCCAAGGACGAAGAACCACCGGTTTTTGATCAAAATGTATGACTCCCGTTTCCAAAATCAGATCCCGAGTAGCTTCATCTCTGAAGTTAACAAGGGTAAATCCTGAGTGCATTCTAACAATCATATCAACACCCAAATTACCCCAAATTCTCTTGACAAACCCTTCAAAAGCTCTAAAAGGTGGATTAGCTCCCAAAACAATGCAAACAATCGCATTCTTCCAGAATGAAGCTTCAGTCTCCACCTCCTCCATGTATAACTGAGCCACAAATTGATCACCCATCTTCAACGGTGCAGTGTAATTTAGACGCGTAGACGGGGTAAGAACCTGATTCCACTTGAATTTACTCCATACGTCCTTAGCTGACCTCTGAAACTCAGAACCCTCAGCCTCCTCAGCCCAACTCGCAGCTTTAGGAGAGGAGCGATTCAACTCCACACCTCGTTCCAGCTCCAATTCTTCACACGGATCATGAAACACATCATCATGAAACATTACAGGACCCTCATCTTGGATCGAAGGGAGGTCTTCCACCACCTCATCGGAAATCACCACCAGCTTCGATGACCCTTTCTTCTTCCGAGCCATGGGAAGAGAGAGAGAGCGAAATCACACGCCTTTTCCCCCTGCAAATTAGGGTTTTGGTATAATTATAACATGTTTTTTTGCACGATATGTGGTATTTTTGTAATTGAGCTTAGATGCATATATTGACCCATATGTTTGATTAATATATGGTTTTTACCAGATAAAATATTCATAAATAATAGGTTTTATTTGGGTTCATTAGAAAATGTAAAGTTTAAATTCCTCTCTTGTGGGTGGTTCTACTTGTGAAGGTCTATTTGCTTTGCATGACTATAGTGGACCTAATCAATTAATAACAATTAATAAAACGAAGGTTCAAATTCCTGTCTCTTGGACCTTGTATGGAAGTATGGGGGCCTTAGTAGTGGGAACGCCATACTGGACCCAACCCTCCTCCATGCAAGCCCAATTGTTAATGCTCATTTAACTGAGTTGGAGTTAATTGTATAAGTTCATTGTATTAGTTAAAACTAAATATTGATTAGCAATAAATTAATTCTAATTTAATGGAATGTTTTTCAATGTGACACTTTAGAATTAATAGGAAATAATAGGACTTTGGTTTTAAAAAATTCTAATTTTAAAATATTTTTTGGAGAACCATAGTCATTAATTTAAAAAAATTAATAATAACACTGGACTGCTACGTAATTTAAAAGTAGAACCAATATTTGTTATTCTTGTGATGTATCACGTGCACATTTTGTAAAAGTGACCTAGAATATCCATAAATTCTGATCGCTTGGGGGGCATATAACCCTCGAAGAGCCTTTAAAAGTATTTAGCATATTTGGATAAAGTTCGAAACTTAGAAGTTAGAAAATTGATTATTCAACGACTTTTTAAAGCTTGAATTTTCAAAGCGATTCCACATACGAATTAAATTAGGAAAATTCAAAAACAAAACAAAACCTAGAAGTCACCTAAGGAATCCTGGATGTAACCATGTTCGAGACCTGATTCCTAACAGGTATGACATTATTAAGTAGACAAACTCCTCGACATAACCAGGTCGGACGCCTGATTCCGAACATGTATGACACTATTAGGCAGACAAACTCCTGGACATAACCAGGTCCCAGACCTGATTCCTAACAGGTATAACGTTATTAGGCGGGCAAATTCCTGGGTATAACTAGGATATCGACCATAATTATTTGGTCATGCCATCAAAAACCTATATCGATCTAAAGATAACCCCTATGATCATGAGTGTGAAATAATTTGAAATTCATAAACATGACAAGATAAGAGCTTAAGAGGAACAAAAATTGACCATAAAATAATGAACATGTACTAAGTATATGATTATCACAAGGAGAAATAACCTCAATCTAAGCTTGAAGGCGATTGTTTCAATTTGCGAAAGCATAATTACAAAGAAAGAAAAAAAATAGAATAAGAATACAAAAAGATGAGGGCGCACCAAAACATCATTGAGCTCCAGAAACTTGCTCATGTGATGACACCTCTTCACCATCCGCTTCGGCAGCTCCAGAAGCATCTGCAGTCTCAGAGGGCTCTTGCGAGAATTGGGTCTGAAACTTGGAAGGATAACACCCGCAAAGATCCGCCTCCATAAAGGAGAAATCCCCTTCCTGGTTGTAAGCCCATCACCGATAAAGAATCTCCTACAGGGCATTCTATGCTTCTATAACATCAAACTTCTCCTTCTCACAATCTCCCTTGGCTTTGGCCTTTACCTCGGATAGCTTATTCTTTAGTACATTGACCTCCTCAAGTTTCTTATTCAGGTTTTTGATATTGGCCTGCAGCTGATCTCGTCACTGGCTCACTTCAACAACCTGGTCCTTGGATATTTGGTCATTCTTCTGAGATGTAGCCAGGGTGGGCTTGAGCTCCTTTCTTTCAGCTCGAAACCGAGCGATGCCACGGATTTGAGCTAAAGTAGACTACAAAAGAATTATACAAGACAAGATTAGTTTGCGTAATAAAAAAAAAAGGAAACAATATAAGGGGAAGAAAGATGGCTCACAGTTAGGTTCATTTCCTAAGTCAGACTCTAAAACATCCCTAGGGGAACGCTCCTCTATGGTCCTCAGGTCCTTAATGTTCGCTTGATAGGCGTGACCCACCATATGGTTCGCCATGTGGCAGATGGTTCCTTGGTGCACTTCTGGCATCCTTGCCTCCTCAAGGGGTTTGACTGGGATCTGAACAAATGGAGTTTTTTCCTGAACAACTTTGGGGACTCAAGCAAGTTCATTGCGAGGAAGAGGTGGAGGAGCCTCAAGAATGGTAACTGTAGTTACCGAAGCTGGTGGTTGTGTTTGCTGTTGCTATTTCTGAGTGGAGCTGGCATCTTTATCCTTTGCAGGAGATTCGGTGGCAGCTCCATATTTGGAGGCAACTTTCTTTAATATTCTCACCTTTATGATTACGGGTCCAGATCCAGCCCCACCGGATTTTAAGGCGCCCTTCAGGTCCATATCTTCGCCTGCAAAGGGATGAGCAGAAAATTCAGAGACAAGAAATAATTGGTCAGGGTAATGAAAGAAAAAGAATAAAGCAAGAACCCTACCCTCCGAGCTAATGGAGGAAACTACTATGATCGGCTCTGGTTACGAACCAGATTAGGTAAAACCTCTAACACATGGACTACCGAAGGATGGGGGACTCTAATATTATTACGTTTTGGGTCCTATGGGGTTCAAGCTTTTCATCCGAGCTAGGCTCATGCGCGACTTACTAATACCCGGGGAAAACACACCCTGACAGAGGAAAGGCCACAACAAAATATTTGTACAGTACTCCTCAAAGATGGTGGACCTAAAGTGAAGGGTGTTATCTACCACTATAGTACATCGGGGATAGATATGGTCGTAGCGTACAATCAAGTGATCCACACAATGGAGGAGGGTCACGTTTAGATCCGGATCAATTGGATGTCGACCCACGAGCTGTCGTGGGTTGAATTGAACTAGCCTAAAACTGGCAGCAACTCAGTTTAATTCTCTATAAGGGTTACCTTGGCTGGAAGTGCCGGCTGCTGCCCCCAATTCAGCTCGGTCTGAGTCAGGATGTTTCCCATCTTCAGGGACCTTTCTTTTGCGCACCAGCTACACGACTTGTTCATCCTTTTTGGTGTCTTCGACGCCAGGGAGGTCTTGTTGAGGAGGAGGGAGCTTGGGGTGAGGACCTTGAGCTTTAATGGCCAGTGTCTAGTCCTTCCAAATTAGTTTGCAAGCCACCATGATAACGTCATTAACTACCATTCGAAACTCCTTCTCCTTGGCAGGAATACGAGATAACGTCTCATATTGTCCTCCAAGGGTCTTTGATTTCCCTATTCTATTGTATATAGTTGCACAAAGCAACAACTCAATCAGAATATGTTTATGCTCAATCAAGAAGGAATTCAAGTACAAAATTTGAAGAGCTAAGAAACTTATGAGGTTGGTTGAAATACCGATGGGTGCAGTTCTTGAACCCATTTCACACGAAGAATTGATGCTTGTAGTCATTAGGGTGGTTGAGGATGCCGGTGATGGAGGATGTATTGGGGAATCTGGTGAGGTTGTAGAAATCATCACCTCGCCCTTTCTATTCAAGGTTGACTTTGAGGCAGAAGAAGGACATGATGTCAGCAGGGGTTGGGAGCTCTCACTCTTGTTTTAAAAATAAATATTTCAGCCCCGTTAGAAGTCGATATGAATTGGGGGGAAGCTAGAATGGTGCCATGTAACGCCCTGGATAACCAAGACTGTTACACTATGTGTTTAAAATAGTGTAGAACTTGCTAAAAAAGTAATTTAAATGAAAATGTGATCCTAAAGTCATAAATAAGTTAGGCTTAAAAGATTTTGGTCATAAACGGATAATTTTCATTAAAAAAAATATATAGCACATGGGATCCCAAAAATAGGGTTTAAAGGACAAATTTACAAAATTTCCAAAAGTTATATACAATTAAGGCCACTCTAATGACAAAATACACATTTTAGGTTTCCGTCCCTTTACAATCCCTCGACCATGGCAGACGAGCATCTAACAATGTACACCTCGCCCCAAGAGCTCTCCAGCTCATGGTTGAACCATCTTACCCTCGCCTTTACCTGCCCCACGTAGAACCCGTGAGCCGAGGCCCAGCAAGAAAACCATAACATCATAACATATTCAATAATGAGAATCAAATAATTCATAAGACATTAACCATATATTTAGCAGGCCATAACAGGCACAAAAATCAGAGACGACAATCAAGGAATCATCAGTCTATCATCCAGGTGTTCAACAAGCCATAAGCATCAGATTATCAACAGTCAACACATTCATAATCAACTGTTTATCACAATCATCATACAATACTCAAGGTCGACACCCTTAGACCCCACCCTCAGTTTAACCCACTGGCTCTGGCTCGCTTAGGCAAGCTCAGTGACTATTTAGCTAACCTCAGCTCTCAGTGGGCGAGACGCGTCCTGTGCGCAAATATCAGTCCCGACACTCTTAGGTCATTTATTTCAAGCTCACATGGAATATCGTAATCATACAACATTTGTATTCAAATATAGGGAACCCTAGTCCCAACACAGCCACACAAAAGGGTGTAGTTTTCTTACCTTGAAATCCGAGCAGAGATAATAAAGCGGTCCCAAGAATGATCCTCAGTCTTGAACCTTGGTGAACAACTAATCACAATCCATAAATTGTACTTCAATGAGTTTAAATTCCAAAGAAAAATCTCAGAACCAATCCCGCGCTCTCGGGAACTCTAATTCCACCAAACAGGGTGGTGAAATCGTCCCCCCGAGCCCCTGAGCAAAAACCTTAAAAAGTACCCAAAAATCAAGTTTTGAAAGCTGAGTAGTGCTACAACGCTACCTATTGGGCGCTACAGCGCTATAATCAGAGACTTTAGCCCCCAAAATTGCAGCCTAGCGCTGTGGCGCTCCCAACCTAGCACTACAGCGCTGATACGAAAGTTTTGAAATTCTGGGGTTTCTCTTTGAATTTCCCCGAGCCAAAGCTCCAAAAATACATCCCTCAAAACCTCTAAACCCAAAATTAACCATAGAAATCCACTCTACTCATCAAAGGCAACAAAACCTAACCAAGTTTTTCCTAAAAACTCCAACAAATCCCTAAAATCCATACCCAAGCTCTCAAGCCCTAAACACCATAAACAATAGAGTAAGAGCTCAGAAAATTCAGAGTTAACACTCAGAATTTTACCTTAATTGTGACTATCTTCTCATAAGCTTCAAGCTTCAATTTCTGAGCTTAAGTCTCAGCTAAACCCTCCCTAGTTCCAGAGCTTCAACTCATCTACAATCCTTTCAAAATCCCGGAATAAACACATGCTCCAAGCTCAAACTACTTAGTGAATTCAACGTCAAAACCTTACCTAAAATGATGGCCCAAGCTTCCCAGAATCTTTTGGCTGTCCTAAACTTGCCTTCCCTCAACTTGACCAAGATAAATTCCCTTCCAAAACCCCAGCCTCAAGTCTGAATTCTTCAGCCCATTTTCCTTAGTTTTAAAGTTTCATAAGGCAGAGTGAAGGAGATGGAGTATGTGAGAGATGAGAGAGAGAGCTGAGAGAGTTTTCTTTCTTTCTTTGGATTATTCTATAACCTTTTGTTTTGTTCTAACAATTCAGAGTATAACCTCCATCAGTCAAATGACTCACTTGCCCCTCTAACCATTTAAATCTTTCAAGGTGTCTAAAGGGTAGTTTAGTCATTTTGTCCCCAGTTCCCGTTAATTCCTCAATTGTTCCTAATATCTACCTATTAATCCCGTCATCCCATTAATTATTAATTATTTAATCAATATCTAACAATCCCCGATATATTTTCTAAATTCCCGAAAATACCCTCACGCTCCCCCCCAAGTCGAGTTTAAATCCCTGCCATGACTATTTCGCCAATCCGCTCACTAGGACCGTCTCGAGCCATATACTGCCAATATATCAACATAATAATGTGATCTCAATAATTTATCGCATTTAATTACATTTATGCCCTCAACAAGCCAAAATTACAAACATGCCCTTATAAGCAAAACAGGGCCCACATGCATATTTATTACTCGTGAATATGCATTTAATCATATCCATATAATCATATAATCATGCATGCCACAAAATCATGCATTTAATCATTTATTCACATATATACCAATTATGCCCTCCCAACACACTAAACAAGGCCCTTAAGCGTTATAAGAAATTTTGGGTCGTTACAACTATCCCCTCCTTATTACAACTTTGTCCTCGAAATTTATTCAAACACATCAGGTAATAAATCTCATACATCTGACCATAACTTCAAAGTCCAATTCTTTACCTTTTATCATTCAATAACACTCTTACTAGAGTGACAATCTTGTTCCATAAGATCTTATCTTATAACTATAATTTCATTAGCCTTTCCTTGCACAATCACTCTACTGAAACCCCAGGGTCTACTTGTCTCATCAATGGTCATTTTCCTGCCTTGTCATTGGCACCAGTAATACTCATAAGCCACCACCCATACCAGGGTAAGGCTAACTTGTAGGCCCCCGACCTAGTTCTTGGTATGATCTCGGACCCCTTCTCGAATCAGAAGTCAAAACTCCCCCTTTCTTTCCCAAGGTATCATACTCTTTCTTGTCTGCAATGTTTGGAGAAATACAAGTCCCCCGTCCTAGAACTTCGTGTTTCGATACTTGAAACTTGCGAATCCTTATGTCCTTGCAGATGGGAAAATACTTCTGCCCTCATAATTACAATAACTTCATTGGTTTCTGTTGACCCAGATTTTGGTCAACTGACACGGAGTCAGAATATGCTTGATGTGAATGAATGTGTTGAAAAGAATCGAATGACAAAAGTAATAAGAACACGATATTTTATAGTGGTTCGGCCCCAAGAACTGGTTATGACCTACGTCCACTTAGATTGTTATTGATGTGAGAATCAAAGGAGTGATCAAAGAACAAGGGTTCAATGAGTTTCACCAACCTCTGAAGAACAATACAATATTTCAAATAGAATTACACTAGTCTCCAGTCATTCGAAAGATAAAAGTCCCTTCCTTGAGCTATCTTTCTCTATTTATAGGCTCAAGGGGGATTACACAAGATTGTTACAGATATTCACTCCTGAATAATCGGATACTCACGAGATTGTGTGAGTTAAATTCGGGATCTACAAAGATCTTTATAGTAATATTACATTGCATGCGGAACCATCGACCAGACTGGTCGTAGGTGAGACTGGGCCGCCTCCTGCTTATAATGTACCTTCTGGTCGATACACTAGCAGAGTTCCTCCAGATGTCAGCCACGTGTCCAGGGATCACTTGCCACGTCATCAATGCCAATTTTTTGGATAGCATTTTCCCCCCAAGTTTATTTATTACGAGCAATAAATAAACTTTTGAGCGAACGACTCTTCGGTAACCTCACCATACGTGTCAGAACCCTTCATGTGTTCTTGGAAAAAGCAACCTACTCCTGTCTAATCATGACTTTTCGGTTCCCCAGTAATAATTCAACGGCTATTCCGCTTCCCCATACTTCGAAAAAGGGAAACTGATGATTACACCTTTTTTATGCCACAGACAAACTTATATAACATCTCCAAACTTCCCTTTTTCTTTTTACGCACGCCATTGCCTTCTCAAGAAACCCTAAAAACCAGAGCTTCAATCTTCTCCGGAGACTGTTCTTCTGCATTTTCAAGACTCAGCCCGAGAGCTCCTTGATTTCCGAAGACCCTTTACCAATCTCCACGACCATCTTTCTGGTAAGTTTTTGAATCCTTATGCTTCAAATTTTTATAATGCATGCTCCTGTATATTGACTGTTTGAGATCATCTGCTTCTGGTTTGAGATGCTTGTGAGTAGAATGTCTTGTGGGTAAAAAGAGTTACGAGTTAGTTTAATAGTTGGGATCATGCTTTTAGGACGTAAAACCGAAGTAAAAATTCGATCTTTAGGCTAGTTGGAAAATAGGTTTTTCCTGCCCTAAGGGGAGTTGAAAAAGCTTTTTTGAAAAACTTTTTGCTTTCACCCTTTGATCCGTTTCTCAAACTGTTCATGTGGAAAGATTTAGCTTTTTGTTAGAATGCTGTTGTATAAAAGTTTGACTTTTATACTCGACCAGCGCTATTCTAAAAAGCCTTTAAAAATTCTCTATCCTCACCTCCCCATTCTTCTGTTTGCAGACTTTGATGCTAGATTTGTGGGGAGGTGAAAGACCCATCGACGACGATCTTCTCGTCCAGCTGCTCGAAGGCGAAGAACGACCGACTGGCCGAATTCACGAGATTCCATTTTCACGATCTTCCTCCAGACTCGTCCTTCTCCTCCTCAAATGGCTCGTTCCAAATCTTTAGGCAAGAAAAGACCTGAATCTGATGATAGTCCAAACCCTCCTGCCCAGCCTGATTCACAGGCTGGGGTTCCTTCGACCAGTGGCCGAAACAATCCTGCTCCTGACCCTAACATCCAAACTAGAGCCCGCCCTCGCCATCAGAATCTGCCTGATGTCGAGTGGTATTTCTCCCCGACCAGCCTTGTAACTCCCAGGATGCTTGCCAACTATCTTAGGAAGTATCCTCTCACAGGGATCACTCTCAAAATTCCTGCTCCAGACCAAAGGGCTAACCTCCCCGGAGGTGTATACAGTGCTTGGTCTCGGTACCACATAGAGGCAGGGGCTGTGCTCCCGCTGCATCCTTTTTATCAAGGGGTGGCTAATTATTTCGATGTCGCCCCCTTCCAGATTACCCCAAATGGATATAGAATGCTGGTCGCACTGTATATCCTGTACAAACTTAAAAAATGGCCAGAACCTACCCCCCATGAGATCAATTATCTTTTTGATCCCAAGTCCAACCCTCAACAATAATGGACGGGCTTCTTCCATCTTTGTCACCAGGAGACAAACCGGACGTTCCTGAGTGCCACCACGCACATATCCAACGTGGGGCAGTACAGCAAGGAGTACTTCCTTACTCTGGACATAACCGGCAACAACTTGGACTTCGCTCGAGGAGGTAAGTGCTGCTTTTACTGGTTGGTATTTTTATCAGCGAATTTCCCTTCATTTTTCTTAAAGTGCATTTTGTCTTTCAGGCCCATGGTTATGTCCGACCCCAACACCAGACATGGTGTTGAGGTCCAATGCACTGCCCAGGATGACGGACGCAGAAAAAAGTGTCAAGTCCCTGGTCACTGATGATAATCTGAGGCTAGCTGGCCTCTTGGCTCCTCGCCATGAAACAAGAGGACCCGTGGTAGCCGATGCCACTGTCGAGGGGGTTCCTGAGCAGCAACCTCCTGCGTCTCCTCCACGAAGGAGGCCGACAGGGGTTACAATCAGGGAACCCACGGGCCATCCATCTGCAGAAGGGCCTTCTGCTCCCCAAGGCAAGGGGAAACAAAAGGCCAAAGAGCCGATTGTGGACTTAGGGGAATCCTTCGATGAAAATGGTACAGTAATTTTGATTTTAAATAGCTTGCCCATTCCCTGTCACTTGTTTGACGGGGAAGGAAACTTTACATATACTCCAAATCTAGGGCCAGACTTCTTCGTGCCAGATAGTGAGTGTGTGACTAATAGAGTCAATAGTATAGTGATCAGTAGTTGTAGCTCGGGTATTAACTTTGTGACCTTCTTTTCCGTTTGATAAAGAGTTTTCAGCTGCCTATATCTTACCCTTTGCATGTGTTTACTTGTATGTAGATATGGCCACTCCCAACGTCTTCGACCTATACTAGGCTGAGGAGG
Source organism: Humulus lupulus (assembly GCF_963169125.1). NCBI lineage: Eukaryota > Viridiplantae > Streptophyta > Magnoliopsida > Rosales > Cannabaceae > Humulus > Humulus lupulus. Next base: position 28,161,408 of record NC_084797.1, read on the forward strand.
AAGAGGAAGTTCCTCAGATCCGGCGAAAGTCGTCAAGGAGACACAACGGCGAAACAAGCTAGGGACCTGCCAAAAAGAGTCGAACAGAAGATCCTTCCAAGGACGTGCCAACTGGGCAAACTTCTGCTCATCCTCCGGCTCCTGATGAGAAGGAGACTCCTCCTGCTCTGACAAACCCTCCGGCTGCGCCCATCAGGGAACAAAACAAGCGGGAAGAAACTCTTGGGGCCAAACTCTCGAGCCGCGCCTTACGAACAGCCAAAGACCGCCTTGCACACATCGTGAAAAACGACCGCGTCAAGGATGCAATGGTTGAGGCAGAGAGTATGGGGGTCGACCAGATCCTGAACAGGACCCTAAATGAAATAGCCAACGTAAGTGCTTCTTATCTCTTTGGCCTTAGTCTTTTATTCTTTGCAAAAGGTTCTAACTTTGTCTTCTGTCCTCAGTCTTTGCTGTCTGCAACTGCAGCTCGTACCCGCACTCAAGCCACCATCGAACAGGCTCGGGCAAAGGCTATCGAGAGGTACCAGGTGAAAGCAGCCGAGGAACTTTCGGCTGCAGAGGCCAGGCATGCAAATGAGTTGGAGGCAATCGTTCAGCAGAGGGATGCCGCGGTGACAAAGCTATCGGAGGCTGAAGCTTCGAAGGTAGCTATAAGGAAGTAGAGGGAGGAGTATCAGGAGTCCAGCCGAGTCCAATTTCGAGAATGCAAGAGACTGGGCGAGGAGCTCAAGTCCAAGAATGAGGCCATCGCCACCCTTGTGAGCCAAGTGGAGCAGCTGAAGCTTGACAACTCCAAGAATCTGGAAAGGTATAAGAATGCGACGCTCCGGTGTTTTTACAATTTCTGGAAAAACAATCGAGGCGCCAACTTCGGCTATCTTTCAGAAGATGTTAGGACTGCTGAGCTGGCTCGCTGCACTGCTCAACTGGCTGAAGAGGAGGCAAGAGCAAGGATCCCTGCTTCTCCAAGCATTGCTGGCGCAGAGGAAGAAGGAGTCGCCGAGGATGCGACCAACTAGATCACTGATAAAGACCCTCCGGCTCCTAATGCCTCTTGAGCTTTTATTATTATTTTTTCTTTCTTTTGAGTACACGACCCACGGGTCGTGATGTAAAGACAATACCTTTTTTGAATTTTCTGCATGGGTAGCAAACTTTTCCTTTTATTTGAACAGTTACATCCAAGCAGTGATGCTTGCGGTGTAAAATATTGCTTTATAATGTTATAATATTTTCATCTACTATAACATCTGTTCGCATGACCGAACTTAGCATAGTACTTTGGCTTGATTTAACAAAATATAAATTTTGAAAAATACTCTAAGTACCTTAGCATGCTTTCACTCATTTTGTTCATGTGTTTACATACCTCATGGTACGCTTTGCTATCGATGTGCCTTATATGCCCCCCAAGTGATCGAGGATCTTTAGGTCCTTGGTCACTTGCCTTTACCATGACCTGCTCGAATATTTCTGCTCGGGTGAAAAAGTAATACTTGTAATACAGCAAAACAACACACTTAATAAACAAATACTTGTAAATATAAATTCACAAAGGTTGGCAAGAATGACTGGCTGCGCACAGTCCCTTATAATCTCGTATTAAAAATGGACTAAACATGTCTTTACGAGTGATTCTAAAATAGAATCTTACATATACGAGCGATTAGCCATACAACGTGGCTAACCCTCTTTGCAAAACTTGTAAAAAAGTAAAATATAATAGAAGCCACTCCTTTAAGAAGGAATGTTCACTGATAATACTTGCGCAGGTGTTCCCCATTCCAATATCGTGGAACGAGATCTCCGTTCAGGCGTGCAAGTTTATAGGTGCCCGGATGAAGGACTTCTTCAATCTGGTAAGGTTCTTCCCAATTAGGTCCGAGTACTCCAGCAGTGGGATCGCGGGTATTTAAGAAAACTCATCGTAGCACCAAGTCACCGACATTGTATTTCCTTTCTTTAACTTTGGAGTTAAATTACCGGGCGACTTTTTGCTGGTACGCAACAACTCGGAGCTTGGTCTTCTCCCGTATCTCATCCATTGAGTCTAGGGACTCCATCATTAGTTGCCTGTTCTGGTCCTGGTCGAATGTTATACGTCGATGTGAGGGGGGATCTGACTCGACAGGTAACATAGCCTCATATCCGTAAGCTAGGGAAAATGGGGTATGTCCTGTCGCTGTTCGGTGAGATGTTCTGTACGACCAGAGGACTTCAGGCAGCTGCTCCGGCCATGCTCCTTTAGCATCTTCAAGCCTCTTCTTCAGGGTATCTTTAAGAGTTTTATTCACGGTTTCGACCTGCCCATTCTCTTGGGGATGCGCAACTGAAGAAAAGCTTTTAATAATTCCATGCCTTTCGCAGAATTCGGTGAATAAGTCGCTGTCAAATTGGGTTCTGTTGTCTGAAACTATCTTTCGGGGCAAACCATAGCGACAAACAATGTTCTTGATGACAAAGTCAAGACCTTTCTTGGTCATTCTGGTGGCGAGTGGTTCAGCTTTGGCCCATTTAGTGAAGTAATCGACTGCCATGACTGCGTACTTTACTCCGCCTTTTTCCGTTGGTAGGGACCCAATCAAATCTATTCCCCACACCATAAAAGGCCACAGACTTTGCATTTGTTTCAACTCATTTGGAGTCGCTCGTGGAATTTTGGAGAACCTTAGCCATTTATCGCATCTTCGTACAAATTCCATCGAATCCTCGTTCATGGTTGGCCAAAAGTAGCCTTGCCTCAGAATCTTTTTTGCCAAACTCTGCCCCCCAGCATGATCCTCGCAGAAGCCTTCATGCACCTCTTTCATGAGTTCCTTAGCTTTTTCTAGTATAACGCATCTGAGCAGTGGCATTGAATATCCTCTTCGGTACATAACACCATCGACCAATATGTACCTTGCGGCTCGCCTTTGTAGAGTTCTGGCTTTGTTTCTATCTGCCGGTAGTACACCGTTCGTCAGATATTCCAAGTAAGGTGCCATCCATGTATCCTCCATTCGAATCTCCATATTGGTTTCAACCGCTTGTATGCTTGGCTTACTCAGTCTTTCCACTGGCACAATGTTCAAAGTGTCAACATCTTTTGCGCTCGCAAGTTTGGCTAAGGCGTCTGCGTTTGAATTCTGATCCCGCGGTATTTGCTTGAGGGTATACTCTATGAACTGGGCTAGCAGGTCCTTTGTTTTATTCAAGTAGGCTACCATTTTTAAACCTCGCGCTTGATATTCTCCTAGAACCTGGTTCACGACCAGCTGTGAGTCACTGTAAATATCAAGCGCTTTTATGCTCATATCTTTCGCCATTCTCAATCCAGCGAGGAGGACTTCGTATTCGACTTCATTATTTGACGCGGTGAAGTCGAACCTTATGGCGCAGTGAAATCAATGCCCTACAAGCGTTATCAATATCACTCCCGCTCCTGTGTGGGATTCGTTGGATGACCCATCCGTGAATAACTTCCACGAAGGAGCTTTCTCTTGAGGCTCAGGCGCATTCGGTGATTCGCACTGCTCGCTCTCTGGGAGTACTGTGAACTCCGCGATAAGATCGGCCAGAACTTGTCCCTTTACTGCTGCTCGCAGTGAATAAGTTATATCAAACTGCCTTAGTTCGACTGCCCATTTTAATAATCGCCCAGGCGCCTCTGGTTTTTGGAGGACTTGCCGCAGGGGCTGGTCAGTTAAAACCGTGATAGGGTGGGCTTGGAAGTAAGGGCGTAGCTTCCTAGAGGCCAGGATTAAGCAATATGCTAACCTCTCGAATGGTGGATATCTCAGTTCTGCTCCGATCAGCCTTTTGCTTACATAGTAGACCGCTTTCTGTACGCCTTCTTCTTCTCGTACTAGCACCGCGCTCGCAGAAACTTCTGTAATCGCCAGGTAAACAAACAAAGTTTCTCCTTCTATTGGCTTTGATAAGATGGGAAGCTGTGCCATGTGAGCTTTCATGGCCTAGAATGCTTGCTCGCAGTCTCCTGTCCATTCAAACTTCTTATTTCCCCTAAGTAGATTGAAAAAAGGGACGCACTTGTCTGTTGATTTCGAAATAAATCTACTTAGGGCTGCGATTCTCCCGGTTAAACTTTGTACATCATTGCTCCTTTCTGGCGACTTCATGTCGATAAGGGCTTTTATCTTGTCGGGGTTGGCCTCGATTCCTCTTGAATTTACAATGAACCCCAAGAATTTCCCCGATCCAACTCCGAAGGAACATTTGAGGGGGTTTAACTTCATCTGGTATTTGTTCAAAACATCAAAACACTCATGTAAATCCTTTACATGCCCTTCTGCCTTTTTAGACTTTACCAGCATGTCGTCCACGTATACCTCCATGTTTACTACGATCAGCTCTTTAAGCATGTGGTTGACTAGCCGTTGGTAAGTCGAACCTGCATTTTTCAGTCCGAAGGGCATCACTCTGTAATAGTATAAGCCCGTATCGGTCCGAAAGCTGGTGTGATCCTCGTCAGGGGGATGCATGCTAATCTGATTGTAGCCCGAATATGCATCCATGAACGAGAGGATCTCATGTCCTGTAGTAGTATTGACCAGCTGGTCGATTCTTGGGAGTGGGAAGCAATCCTTTGGGCATGCTTTATTGAGGTCTGTAAAATCCACGCAGGTTCGCCATTTGCCGTTAGGCTTGGGAACCAGCACTGGATTGGAGAACCACGATGGATAAAATTCCACCCTGATGAACCCATTATCCTTTAATTTTTCAACTTCTTCCTTTAAGGCTCTCGATCTATCCTTATCGAGCAGCCTTCTCTTTTGTTGCACGGGTGGAAAAGTCTTGTCTATATTTAGGACAAGGCTGATAACTGCAGGATCTATCCCAGCCATGTCTTTGTGCGACCAGGCCAAAACCTCCTGGTTCTTCCGCAAAAATTCCACCAGTGCGTGCTTCGTCGTGGGCTCTAGGTTTTTCCCGACATTTACAACTCTGGTCGGGTCCTTTTCGTCGAGTTGGACATCTTCCAGGTCCTCGACGGGTCCAACGTTTTCTTCAAAATCCCCAAAGCGAGGATCTAAGTCTCTATGCTCACTTTGGGCAACACCCTATTTGGTGACTTCATCACCGGATTGGGTTTGTGTATCAACCGCCATCTGCAACCTATCTGAGGTAGTGCTCTTTGATGTTCCTTTTTTCGCCTTCGTTACTGAGGTGTTATAGCATTCCCTGGCTTCCCTCTGGTTTCCCAACACGCATCCTACTCCTGCGTCCGTTGAGAACTTCATGGCTAAGTGGCACATAGAGACGACGGCTCGTAGATCAAGTAGTATAGGCCTTCCAATGACGATATTGTACGCCGAAGGACAATCGACCACTACAAAAGTGTCAAGTAATGCCCTGGTAGCAGGCGTTGTACCTGTCGTCACCAGTAGTCTGATCAATCCGACGGGGGCGAGTCCTTCTCCAGAGAAGCCGTATATCGTTTGGTTGTAGGGCTCCAGGTCCTTAACGGATAGCTTCATGCATTCCAGCGAAGACTTATACAGGATATTCACCGAACTTCCTGTATCGACCAACACTCTTTTCACCATCATATTGGCCATTTGGATATCCACGACCAGCGGATCGGAATGTGGGAACCGGACGTGTTGGGCATCGCCATCAGAGAAGGTTATATCGCCTTCGTCTGACCGATCCTTTTTTGGTGCACGGTCCTCAACAGTCATCATCTCGATGTCCTGGTCGTGGTGCAGGGTCCGAGTATATCGTTCCCTAGACTTTTCGCTATTTCCCGCGAGGTGCGGGCCTCCACAAATGGTCAATAATGTGCCAGTCACGGGGGCAGGCTGTAAGGGCGGCGAGCGTTGGCGCGTGGGCGCCTGCTCGTTGCTACCCAGAGCTTATTGTTGGGAATTTCTCGAGGCCCGTACATATCTTCTCAAGTGTCCTTGCCTAATAAGGAACTCGATTTCGTCCTTCAGCTGGTTGCATTCGTTGGTGTCATGTCCGTAGTCGTTATGGTAACGACAGAACTTGGTAGTGTCTCTCTTTGAAATATCCTTTCGAATGGGGCCAGGTTTCTTATATGGCACACTAGAACTTGTGGCCTGGTAAACCTCTCCCCGAGACTCGATGAGGGCAGTGTAGTTAGTGAACCGAGGTTCATAACGGTTACCCTTCGCTCGTTTATTGTCGGAGGTGGAAGGCTCGTTATACGGCCGTTTTCCACCATTCTTGCTATTACCGCTGTCGTTCCCGTTGCCTTTGTCGTTAGGTTTGGACCCATTGGCGGCTTTGGCGGGCTCAGCTGCATTCTTATCCTTGCCGGAAGGCTTTCCATCATCGGCAATGGCATCTTCGAGCTTGATGTAACGATCATCCCGATCCAAGAATTCTTGGGTAGTTCTAACTCCTTCCTTTCGGAGGCTTTTCCAGAGGGGGGAACGACGCCTAACCCCTGCGGTTATGGCCATCATTTTGCCTTCGTCCCCCACTGTTTTTGCTCCAGCTACTGCTCGCATAAAGCGCTTGATGTAGTCCTTCACTGATTCTCCATCCTGTTGGCGAATTTTAACCAGCTGGTTTGCTTCGGTCGGATGCACACGACCTGCATAGAACTGTCCGTAAAACTCCCTTACGAACATTTCCCAGGAAACTATGCTTGCAGGAGGGAACTTAAAAAACCACTCCTGCGTGGCCTAAGAAAGTGTTTCAGGGAAGATCCTGCACCGAGCGTCTTCGGACACTTTCTGAATGTCCATTTGTATTTCAAACTTATTGACATGAGACCCTGGGTCTCTGTACCCGTCAAAGTTTGGAAGTGTAGGCATTTTGAATTTGCTTGGATCTTCTGCATTAGCTATCCTCTGTACGAAAGGAGTGCCTTTCCTCCTATCGTGGTCGATATAAGATGTCCTTCCCTCGACCAGCTGTTGCACTGCCTGGTTGAGGGCATCTATCTGGGCCTGTACAGCGGCAGGAATCGCCGTGGCCTCTGTTGCTGGGGCGACGTTCTCGCCATGCCGCTCGCGGCAATCGTTGAGTACGTCTCATAAATCCTCGTCTCTTCTCCGCTGCTCGCTACCCCCGAGCCGATTGAAGACATTATTTTGCCTGGGCTGCCCCCCAACATCCCGTCTATTGGGCTGGTCATCTTGAGGTACCTAGCTCCCGCCTCTACCTCTTTCTTCATTCCTTCGGCCAGTGTTTCCCTTGCCTAAGTCAGCTTCATTATATCCATGGCCATCTCTGAACCTCGATTGGTTATTGTGGGACCGACTGTTCCCTCGATTTCCATCCCTGGCTGAAACGTCCCGAGCGTTAGAGGGTGGCCTGCGCTGGTCGTTATGTCCCCAGGCATTATCATGCTGTGAGGGACCCCAGATCGCAGAGCCTAACTCTGAGTTCCTCCTGTTACCAGGAGGATACTGACCTCTATTCGGTAGGTTTGGCTCATCGCCCCTGCGGCGTCTAGGACTACGAGGCTGATGCTCAGCCCTATTCTCCCTCTGTTGCGGGGGATTGTCGCGACCAGCTTGGGATGGAGGTTGTGCCTCAGGGTCCAGTGGGACACCGTCATGAGGTACCTGAGGCTGCTTGAGCCTTTGCGGACTTGAGGGCTGGATTGGTGGGCTAGGATTAGGACCCCTCTGGGGTGGCCCATTAACAGGTTGGTCAGGTTGCGAGACAGGTGCGGCCTGATTCCTAGCCAGTTGCAAGGCTGCCTCCGGGGCTGCCATGGCTTCGCTCTGGCGGCGGTCCACCTCCGCCTGCCTTTCGCTTAACTCCACGCGCTGCCGTTCAGTCTCTTGCTGCTGCCGTGCCATAACCTCGGCAGCTGTCTCTTGACTGGCTCTCAGATTAGCCAGCTCTTCTTGCAGCGCTTCCAGAGTACTCTTCAGCGTCGCATCATCCATTTCTTCCTCCTCAAAATCTAAATGTGGCTCATCATCAGCCACGCTTGCAGGAGGAGGAGGAGGTGGCGGGTTTGACGGTGCAGCGGCGGCCGCCTGTCCAGTTTTCCTTGCAATTTTTGCCATTGATTTTCTCAACAATGATAAATCAAGCTCTCAACGAAAGCACCAGAATGTTGACCCAGATTTTGGTCAACTGACACGGAGTCAGAATATGCTTGATGTGAATGAATGTGTTGAAAAGAATCGAATGACAAAAGTAATAAGAACACGATATTTTATAGTGGTTCGGCCTCAAGAACTGGTAATGACCTACGTCCACTTAAATTGTTATTGATGTGAGAATCAAAGGAGTGATCAAAGAACAAGGGTTCAATGAGTTTTACCAACCTCTGAAGAACAATACAATATTTCAAATAGAATTACACTAGTCTCTAGTCATTCGAAAGCCAAAAGTCCCTTCCTTGAGCTATCTTTCTCTATTTATAGGCTCAAGGGGGATTACACAAGATTGTTACAGTTATTCTCTCCTGAATAATCGGATACTCAGGAGATTGTGTGAGTTAAATTCAGGATCTACAAAGATCTTTATAGTAATATTACATTGCGTGCAGAACCATGGACCAGACTGGTCGTAGGTGAGACTGGGCCGCCTCCTGCTTATAATGTACCTTCTGGTCGATACACTAGCAGAGTTCCTCCAGATGTCAGCCACGTGTCCAGGGATCACTTGCCACGTCATCAATGCCAATTTTTTGGATAGCAGTTTCCCCCGAGCCAATACAAAACCATGATACTCAATACCTTTCCTTTCCTTATTTAGAACCGGTACTTCTTGCTTTCTATCTTACCATATCTTATGCTGTGTCACCTTAGTCGTAATCTGGCATTCATCACTGTGATTGTTTCATCTAGAGACTATACTTTTCTTAATATCCCAAACACTTGCACATTCAATGTATAATTCTTTAAAATAACCATTAATTCTTGATGTTACCATTCTATCTATAGACAACCAATAATTCTAGGTTCCAACCTTATTCCCTTCGTTTTCTATTTCCTTTCCTTTCTAGAACATGGAAAATTTAAGGGTCTCAACTCGACACTATCTGTTAGGAAACTTACACATGATCTTTATTTATTTTCATGTAGATCTAACATTAAACAAATTAATATGGGATATCCTAGAACATGTTTCTAAAATTGAATTCAAAGAGAAACAATGATAAGAATACTTACAGTATACGCAGCGGAATGAATGAGCCCTTCCTTCAATTTCTCTAACCCTTGTATTCTTTCTGTCGCAGAGTATTACCAAGAAACTGAACCGATCTTCTATTTTCTTCACAGTCTTCCAAAGTATCCTTAGAATCACCTAGACTAGAGTGTGAAATTCTCAACACATGAGATAGATACAGAGAGAAGAAGAGAAAAGAATAATAAGAGAATAATAAGAGGCTTCGAAAATGACTTGTGTTTAGAGAAAATCTAAAACTATCAGAAAACCAGTGATTAACATTCCTAAATCTAACATTCCTTTTATAGACTCATTTAGGTCATTTTTTTTATTAAAAAATCAATAAAATGATATCCAATAAACAACCGTAGGTAGAAATTATCATGGGCTTTAGGCCCGTGAAATTTCCCATTTGATTATAAGCCCATTGGACTTAAAATCAAGGCCTACATTATTTTCTATTGATTTAATTAATTAAATAATTATTTTAATCTTTTATCAAATTAATTATTTATAATTTGAAGCTTGATTTAAACTTATTTATTAATTTAGATACCAATTTATCTTAATTAGTAAATCTGCCCTAATTTCTCTTTTCTTCTCAAAATTACATAACTCTGTGAAACTATCCAAAATTGACCTGATCAACTTTGATAATTAAATCAATTAATTGAGACTATCTAGATGGTTTATCCAAGGTACAGTGGGGACCATGGGCCTATGCAAATCAAGCTCCATTAAGTTATCATAAATCTAACAAATAAATTTACTAACTTATTAATTTCTCGTGACTCCACTAAAGACTCAGAATTGCACTCTTGAATTCATAGAACGCTCTATACAAAATATAGATACGATATTAATTATCCATTGTTACAACCATAATTGACACTCAATCCTCTATAGACGGTCTACGAGGAGATGGGACTAATAATATAACCCATGCAATTCACATAATCTCATAAATATTCAATTAATTCACATATGAACACATAATATTCAATCCCTAATCAAGACAATAATACTGATTAGAAATTTTGGGATGTTACAAAATACATCCATGAAAGTTTGTCTGTCTCAATGATCTAGATGACAGGAACCTACCCATGGACTTGAACCTATCCTTAGTCATCCTGGGAGTGGTAGGACGACCTTCAAAAAGAGAAGATAAGGTTGCCCCTCTAGATGATGGAGGTCCAATCCCCCCCTACTATGGTGCCCCAAGCAGAATTCAAGCGTATGAAAAGAGCATCGACCAATGTCTGGGATAGTTGTAGTAGATGAAGATGTTGCAGTCAAAGATGACTACTGCTTTAGTAATGGCTCAAAGAATATTGCCAATGACGATGATCAACTTCCCCACGATGACCTCCATCAGGATGATGAATATCCAAATTGCGGTAACCTCCCCAAAAGTGATGACTAACCTTGACTAAATAATCTGCCTTGTCGAGACATATTTCTCGATATGATGACCCACTTCAACCAAACATTAAATTTTAGTTATTTTTAAAATGATAATAATTTTTACCATGTCATAGACACTTTTTGTAAAAAAAAAAAAATTAGTTATATTATATTATTTGTAAGGAAACAAGGAGAACAAAATTACTAAGAGAATTTTATCTTTGTTATACTATAATGAATAATTTTTAGTTATTCTTAAACTATTATTAAGTTTTTGAAATCTCATACGGTAGTTATTGTCTGTGTTTTCTCTAAGTGACATGTGTAAGTAATTAAGGAGTAATTAAGCTTCACGGAAGATAATGATGCCTTTGTGAGCTCGCCTAAAGCTCCTTGGGAGAAAAGCCTTTCCCCGTGTTGATCGTGCACCGCCTCCGAAGAAGTATGTCCTCCGGGAGGACTACGTCTCATGGATTATGGTTACGACGTCCTCCAGGTCCTTTCAATTCAAGTCAGACAGGCTTGCGAGAACCGTCCTCTAGGCCTAGAGTGGAGTGCCAGGTGTCAAGCACATCGACCCTGGACCACAAGCAACGATGTGACATTTTACTATTACCCAAGTCGTGGTGTCGAGTTCGTACAAGTGACAATCAGGATGTCTCACGACGCCGTCTGACATGGGAAAATGTGCAGCTACTCCCTAACACTATTAGGGATCTGTTATCCCAAAAGGTTGTGGGATGTAACCGCATAAATGGGCCCACTGTGATACGCCTGGTTCCACCGACTCCTTAACTACGGGAATGTAAATTTATTATCCATTAATATCCCATTAAGGGAGAATGTTAGTAGTAAATCCCCATTAAGTGAATTTATTGTCCTCAGCCAACTATAAATAGAGCTAGGACACACTTTGTAAAGGGTTCGATTCTCACTTTTTGTATTCAGAGCATTTCTAAAACGCTGCTTGAAATCCATAGATGCTTGAAACCCCCAAGCTCCTCAAATCCTAATACCTGAACCACATAAATCCTTGTTGTCTTTCTTGCATTTCTTTAATCTTTTTGTTTGATTAGTTGATAGCGAAAAAGACTATCAACATCGCTTTTGATCAAATTTATTATTTTTTTACTTTTAGTTTCATAAATATAAATATAACAATTTTATTAAAAGACATGATACACTTTTTAGGGCTTATTTTTGATATTGTAATGACAATGAGCCTATTATTTAGGGGGCATTCACACTTTTTCACACATAAATTATGTTAAATTGTAAGCATAGGTTAGACTTAAGAAACTTAGTTGTAACTAGTTCATCTGATCTTAGGCTTGAGTATTTATTCAATAAAAGTGTCAACGTAAGTCATTACCAATTTCAATGGTTGAGCCACTATAAATTCTCACGTTCTTTTCTTATTATTGTTTAGCTTTTAAATTATTTTTCGTTTTATATTAAAATTATCGTTGGACATTTCTGTGGTCAAAAGTTGGTAGAAGAAATATATATTTATATGTTCACGGATGCAACTCGTAGTGTTTAGAAATGTGGCTGGAGATTGTGTTCAAGAAAATAATGCATAACTGTTTTTTTAATAGTGTTTCGATCCTTTTGATGGTAATAACTTGCGATTTGTTGTATTTTTTTTTCCTCCCCTCTATATTATAAGAGAAAATGTATTTATAAGAGCAAACTAAAGTTTAGGGTTCTCTAATATTATGCACCGTTGGACCCAATTAAGGGTGGAAATTCGTTTCATCGTGTCATGTTCGTGTTTGTGTCATAAGGGTTAGCTTGTCTAAATGGTCAACCCTAACTTGACTCATTTTTGTTTCGTGTCAAGAATTATGAACCCTAACCCTACCTGTTGTGTTCACGTGTCAACTCATTTTGTTCACTTTTTGCTAGATTTATCCTACACTACATGTTGAATGACATAATTAGTATCACATATTTGATTTATTTTAATTATATCAATCTATTTGACTCATTTGAATAATATACTATATGAAAATCTATAAGGTTTTAAATAACAAAAATGATGAATTAAATAATTTATCACAAACTATCAATACAATAAATGAATTTTTCAATATTAATTAATTATTTAAGTGTGAATAAGTTATGCTATATTATTTTAAGGAGTTTTCTTTCTACTTAAGATTTATTTTATATGAAAAATAAATAATATTTTAACTATAAATTAATAATTTTAAAGATATACTGAATTTAAGCATGTCAATTTCGTGTGACACAGGTTGACCCTAACCCAACCCAAAGAATTATCGTGTCATGCGGGTTCAAACCAATTTCGACCCACACCTATTTTTCATGATACTAACCAGTGATAATTCGTGTCATGTTCGTGTCGTATTGTCGTATCATGACCCGAAGTTCCACCCCTAGACCCAATGAAGGACAACAGGGGCATGCTTACGTTTTTGTAAAAAAAAGAAAAAGTAATTTAACTTTGTTTTAAATTTGAGTCCTTTTACAATATATGTATTTTGCATTTATACTCCACTTGGATTTTATTATTTATTATTTATATTTTTCCCTTTGCTTTTGTATTTATAGCATTTTATTCTAAATTATTTTTTTTAGTATATATTTTGTATATTCTATATAATTACTTATTTTTTTGATGAAAAAAAATAATGTATCTAAAATATTAAAATACTCATATGCAATATCCAGCAGGAGAAAAAATCTAAAATACTTTTACTATGTAAATCACATACCTACAGAATAAACTAACCATCTAAATAATAATTATAAAAGAAGAAACTATGTAAATAATTAGACAAATTATGCTTGAGCTACTCTTGGTGATCTAAAGATTACGAGATATATCAAGATATATTTATATATATAGGTAAAATTATGTAAGGAAAAGTCATTGTAATATTTTTTTTCACCAATTGACACGTGACATAAATTAAGAGTGACTAAGGCTCCACAAAAGTTGTTTAATGGTCCACGGGAGATGAGTCCAGTCTTCATCATTTACCACCATGGGAGGAGTACATCCTCCAAGGGAATTTCCTCTTGAGGACCTTAGTTGAAGAGTAATTCTCCAACAACCCTTCATGCTGTGATCAATTCCTCCAAGAGTGCGAGAACCCTTCTCCGGAGTAGAAGAACAGTTGTCAGGTGTCAAGCAGAGAGGTATTCTTGACCACAGACAGATTTCTGACACCCAAATGTCACATAGATCGTGTTGTCGATCATGAATAAGCGGCAAAGAGGATGTCTCATGACGGTGCTTGACATTGGAAAAATGTGCATCTACAACCCTAACACTGTCACGAGAATTTTTCCCAATAAAGCAATGGGCTGAGACTCCTCATACTGGGCCCACACGAGAAACACTTGGGACCACGAACTTAGTAAATTAAAATTGATTTATTTATGTAATAACAACCCTCATTAAGATAGGAATAATTATAAGTAGCTATAATTAATGAGCTTAATTTCCCTAGCTGCCAATAAATAAGGCTAAGGCATAGTTTGTAAAGAATTTGATTCCCATTTTTCAGAGTGAGCATATACACTGCTTGAAAACCAATAAAACTTGAGCTTTGCAAGTTAATCTTCATCCTAAATACAAGTGACTCGTGCACTAGGGTTAATTAATAATGTGAACCACGTAAAATTTGGTGTTCTTATTCTTCTTCTTTAAGCTTTACTTTTAATTTGGTAGTTGACAAAAAAGCCCGTAAACATTTTAGTGCTTTCATTGAGAGCTTGAAGAAAGCAAGAGTTTCAACAATTGTGAATACTCGAAACCGAACAGTCGCGAATGAAGATCTCCTCACCGCAATAGAAGGAGAGTAAGTCCGCCGACCTCTTGTAGGCATTCTGGAGGTGGCGGATAATGATGGGTAAGACAGAGAAGGTGGAGACAACGAATCTTTACATAGAACTCAGCCCAGACAACCTCCAGAAGTGGTGGCTCTGAGAAACTAAGTTGCCTCCCAACAAAGGGAGATGAAGGCCCAAAAAAGTAACATCACCACCTTACAAGAGGTGTTTAATGCTAGAGGGCCACGTTGGCAGCCCAAGGGCTGCAGGCAGACCCTCATATCAAAGTCCCACCTGTGTAGTCATCTGGCGTACCACATGCACAAATTGTTGACATGTCACAGGAACAGCCAGCTGGAGTGCCACCTGTGCACCCAACCTATGTGGGGAAAGTGAGAGCTAAGGCTCCTACGAACGGAAGAGAGCTCGATGAGCTCCCGAGCCTCTTGATATTCTGAGGAGAGTACGTGATCTTATAGTAGTCCTCGGAGCCCGAGGAGACCCTAGGCCCGCAATGTCCGAAGAGCTCAGGGCATTCCACCAAGGCGTGCTGCAACGGACTGTGTTAGGCCAAGGGAGAGAGAACTGTTCGTGCCCAATAGCCTCGGGGAAACCCAAGGCTGTGAGCCAACATAAGAGAGGTCTCCATGGATTGAGGACACCACCTCAACATCTTGGTGAACAACGACTATGTTATGATTGGTTAAATACAATGGCTAAGCGTTGTTATACAAGCTAGGTGTAAAACACTTAGTATTTTCACATAGTGAAGATGTGAAATTTTAGTTTCCGTTGTAGGCACTTAAACATTGTGTTTTTGGGTCTAAAGTGATACAATGAGGTATCCAAGGATGCCAAAGATTTTGGGAACATTTTGAGGGGTTTAAGGTGGATTTTAGACATTTTGACTTGGTGGGGTGATGTTGTATCACCACCCCTGAGGTGTAGCATTGCTTGAAACCCTAGGATTTCAGGGATGCAAGTAGGCGACACGTCGCCTGACGTGTCTGTAGAGACACGTGTTTTAACTAAAAATGATGTGTTTTTGAGGCTTTAACCCTATTGGTCAGATGTAATGATTGTGCATACTCTATAAAAAGGTTCTCGAAGAGTTTTGATAGACTTGATCACTCTCTCGAAACTCTCTCTAACCTTTCTCTCTCTAGCTTTCAAGATCTCAAGTTTTCTTCGAGAAACACATAAAGAAAGTGCTTGTCTTTGTGAGTTTAAAGGCTTGTTCAATCCCAATTCCTATTTCCTCTTAGAAAAGCCTCATTCATCCATTATGGGCTAGGAAATAGAGAATTAGGACATCGATACTCCTCATGTATAATCCTTGGTAGTGATTTGTCAAAGGAATAAAAATTCAAAGTGGTGCTCTAAGCAAGGATATTTTTGGTAGTGATTTGCATCACCTCACTCAATATTTTATTTGTCTCTGTCAAGGATATTTTTGTGGTGGTGTAATCTCACTCTTCCCCAACAGACTACGTCGAGTCTGATGGGGAAACGGAAGTAGGATTCCTTGAGGAAGGTTGTTGCGGGCACGTGCAGCTTGACTTGCGAGACAATCTCAATGCTCGTATGAATAGGGTCGTGCCTGAGGTCCTCCACGGAAGATACCCATAACTAGACCTCTGGGACAACCTGAATGCTCGAAGAAAAGAGGCAACGCCTTACCACGGGGCAGACCCAACACAAATTTCCAACAACGACCCTCTCCAGGCGGAACTGGAGAGTTTGAAGAAAATAATTATTAAGATGGCTCAGAAGGAGGGTAATTACTCAAACTCTAAGGAAGAGGACGGAGAGCCATGTGCCCAACTCATAGTTGAAGCCCCATTTCCTAAAGGCTTCAAAATGCTCGATATCACCCAATACAGGGGGATGACAGATTCGCCCAACCATCTCTCTAAGTTCAATCGATTGATGTCTGTGCACCAAAATTTTGAAGATACAAGATGTCACTAGTTCCCATTAACCTTGACGTGAGCAGTTGATGAATGGTTTAAGAAGTACATGCCATGTTCAATTCATTCCTGGGCCCAACTATTCTCTAAGTTCTGAAGAAAGTTCATAGCAATACGAAAGGTTAACTTTGAGGTCAATGCCTTGGCTAACATCAAATAAGGTCTGTTTGAGACCCTCAAAGCGTACATCAAGTTCTTTAAAGAGGAAGCTGCAAGGACCTAGAGAGTCGATGATGGTCAGCAGCACATGACCTTCCAGGCCGGTATCTGACTAGGTTCTCCACCATGGGACAACCTGCAAAGGCACGGATGCCACAAGCTCGATGACTTCATTTGTCGAGCCCAAGAATATATCAGCTAAGAAGATGCCTAGATTGGAGCTTTTGGAGGACCAATCTCCATTCTAGCTACAACACCAAACTCCTCCCATTTCTTTCCATAGTGCCCCACAATAAAATCACAATGCTCCACAAGCGAGATACAAGGCCATGACCACGAGGTACGAAACATTTCCCACTACATTCAGTGTTTATCAGCCTACTTTCAACACTGGAGCATCTGCTCCCTCTCAGTCAATGTCGCCTAGTGATGGCCCAAGTGGTAATAGGTGCAAGAGTAAAGACACAGGGAACAAGAAAGCGATGAAATATCCTGAGGAGAAGTATACAACCCACTATTCTGAGTACACTACGTTGATTGATACTCGGGAGAAAGTGTACTTATCCACTGAACAATAGGTCCTCTATCGGAGGACTCAACCTATTTGGAGAAAAAGGGAGAAGAGAGATGCAGGTAAGTTATGGAAGTACCACAATGAAATTGGACATAACACCAATGAATGCATACATCTACGAGATGAGATATAGAATCTCAACAAATTGGAGCATCTCTACTAGTACACCAGGGGTGGTGCTCACCCTGCATAGGCTCTCTTGAGGGCACCTCCCCCAAAATAGTTGGGGGAACCCCACTCCCAAATTTAAGGCTGATGGCTCAAGGCCCTTCTTCGGTGAATGGGAGAGTAGGGACGAAGTAAGCCCTCAACCATGATGACGAAGTTTGTGTGTTGGTCAAGCTACCAACAAAAATGCCCCGAATGATGGACCAAGTCATTACGTTCATTGAGAAAGTTGCTTGGAGAGTGCACCTCCCCCACCACGATCATTTGGTAATCGAGACCTAGATTGCCAACAAGATGGTTACTCAGTTCCTGGTGGACAATGAGAGCTTAGCAAACATCCTATTCAAGCAAACCTTCAAGAAAATAGGATTGGTGATGAGCAATATCGTCCCATGCACTTTGACTTTGTATGGCTTCTCTGGCAAAGTATTTATCCCAATGGGGTAGATGAAGTTGATAGTGACGCTTTGAGAGGTGCCTAGACATGCCTTCAAATACCGAACATTCGTGGTAGTGGAATGCTCATTCGCTTACAATGCTATCATGGGTCGACCAACCTTGGTGGAGATTGGAGCAGCCACTTCCATTAGAAACCTTTGAATGAAGTTCCCCACAGAGGCAAGAATCGGTGCAGTTCCTGGGGACCAGAAAGAGGACTGCCAATGCTACAATTTATCTCTCAAACACCCAATAATGGTGATGGAAACAGTAGCTCATGAGGATGGTGATTGAAGCAGCAGTAGAAAGAGGCCTGCCAGTGCTACAATGCGTCTCTCATACACAAAATCCTCTAAAAGAGGATGGTGGTCCAGGCTATCCTCAAAAAAATAGAAGAGCCTAATGAAGTAGACCTCAGAGTTGGTGATGACAGGGTGATAGAGCCCATGGAGGAGATAGAATAAGTTATCCTTGATGAAGCCAACCCAGACAAAAAGATGAAGGTTGGGAGGAACCTCAATGAGGAAGTTCGAGAGGCAGTGGTGAACTTTCTCCATGAGAACCAAGATATGTTTCCGTGGTCCCATGCAGACATGACATGTATTGACCCGAACATCATCTGCCATGCCTCGAATGTGGATTTCAATGTTGCCCTACTAGCCCCATACTATCAAGAATTGAACTGATCATGCCCATCCATTACTCAACTCTAAATGGATCTAGGCCTCCCTCAAAGACTAGAGGGCAATACTCCTGGAATCTTCCACAGAGAAATTCCCATCTATTCTCAACCCTAGGCTGAGCCAAAGCTGGTGCCACTCCTGGCATAACAAAGGAAGAGGTGCTCCCCAACAGATTTTGCTGTTGCTTTAAACACCTAATCTCTTCCTCCTGTCTCTGCAATCTTGATTGCAAATCTGTAAACATTTACTGAAAATTCATAGGAGCAGATGAAGAACTAAAACCCTGGCTGTAACTCCCAGTCTCTGTATAACCATCACTAGGCCTCATTATCTGCCTTGGATACAAACCTGCTGATTGAATCTGCAGTCAATAACTTGACCCATTAAACATGATGAGCATATCAAGGGCTTTCCCCATGGGATCAATCTTACCACACCACATTCACAACCACTGTAGTGCTAAAAACATGCCCATGGCATTCATACATCAATCATAATCCGTACTCTTCCAACATTCATACCATGCCTCCAACTCCATCATGCAAATATCACAATTATATATGTTCATGGTGCAGGTAATCATACGATCATATTCACATATATATTCACGGAGCATGTAATCATATAGTCAAGAGCCATGCTCTATCAGAATCTCATGCTCCCTAGTACAATGTGCAGGTAAAGCATTTACATTATATTTAAGTAGTTAAGCACATAACTACAGAAATAGTTACCATTCTTGAGTGAAGCTATCTTCAGTGACAAGTGTACATGCCCAACTTTTCTTCAGGAACCATAAACCTTGGCTTGCTCTGATACCATATTGTAACACCCTAAACTCCAGGGATCGTTACACATTTTAAACAGGGCTAAAGTCGCTAATCGAGTCATTTGGCCATAATCGTGTAATTGAGTATGATTATCGGTTTAGAGATTAAAATTTTTGGTTAAGATATAATGTTTCACTAAAAAGTTTATTGTATACATTGGGATCCCAAAAATATAATTTAAAGGTTTATTACAAGAAAATATTTACAACCAGCCGATCTAAGCGGCAAAATAGGGTTTAACCCTAGTTCTTCTTCCAACCCTCGGCCGTGGCGGTCGAGCAGTCGCATATGTACACATCGTCACCTAAGCTCTCCAACTTAAGGATGTTTCAGGTTTCTTTTGCCTTTACCTGCACCACATAGCACCCGTAAGCCGAAGCCCAGCAAGAAAACTCAATATGCTCATGAACAGTCATATCATGACATCAAATCATATCTGGCATGCCTAGCACATATAGCTCTATTCAAGCATGCAAATAAATTCAGATAATGCTGGGGAATCTAGGATAAGAAATCCTGCCCTTCTGATTGGATGACTATCAAGTCAATCCTAATCAGATGAGTGATTTAACACTGGTGGTTCCATTAACCATAATGAGTGACTGACAAACTAGTCACAACGAGGCTCAGCACCCACAGCCATGCATATGATGATCATTATGATCATACAGAGCTTATATCCTTGAACAGATCAGTCAATATCACTTTGAGGTCCTATTAAACCATAATGAGTGACTGACAAGCAAAGCACTACGGGGCTCAGCACCCAGAACCATGTGAAGAAATAGTCACCTGGGCTTTCTGGAAATGGCTCTAATCAGATGAGTGATTTAACACTTTGAGGTCCTGGTAAACCATAATGAGTGACTGATGAGTAAGTCACTAGCTTAAGAAGATGAGTGACTGATGGGTAAGTCACTACGGGGCTCGGCACCCATAGCCATGTGACTAAACAGTCACTGGGGCTCGCTAGCCCTGGCTCTAAATGACTAGCCTTTGGCTAGACAAGCGCTTTTAGTTTTCATCGAACTTGAGGCCGGTCCGGCATTAATGCTCATTTGAGTCATTCAGTGCTGATGTCGATTAGATTTAATCTTTATCGGCTTGCGTGAAACACGCTAAGTCCGTTCATGACTTTTTAGTCAATACCAGGTGACTAGTGCTTCACGCACCTATGAACAATGTACATACAAATCATGCTTTACTTTATCAATCATTGGACCTACTTGCAGAACTTAGAGAAGTTGCTCAGCTACAAGTAGAGACTTTGTGTTATGATGAGAGTTTTCTTGGCAAAATGAGATCCAAGTTCTGGAGTGTTGGTCCCAAACTTGGAAGGCCCTTATCAAGTCGATAACGCTATCTGTCCTGGGACATACAAATTGCCTCGATTGAATGAGGAGATGATCATTATTGGGGGAGAGTGAGATTACACCCCCACAATATTGTGAATCTACACAAAAATTTATTTGATAGAGACCAACAAAAGATTTATTTAGATGATGTAAACCCTAGTTTGTAGACAAAACTTCTTGATTCTTCTTGGAGTTTCAAAACCCTTGCTTTAGAACACCACCTTGAATTTCCTCTTCTTTTGCAAACCACAACCAAGGCTTGTACACGAAATGTATCGCTGTCCTAATTCTCTATTTCCTAGCCCTCCATGGATGCTTGAGGCTTTTCTAAGATGAAATGGGAATTGGGATTGAACAATTCTAAGTGTTTTATACCTAGCTTGTATAACAACATTTATCCTTTTTATAACAAGCCTACAACACAAAGTCAAATTTCACATTTTCTCTATGTGAAATTTACTAAGTGTTTTTATACCTAGCTTGTATAACGACATTTATCCTTTGTATTTAACCAATCATAATAGATTCCTCACGCCTGGAATGTTGAACACCTTTCACGGTATTACCAATAATGCATGCATCTATGTATTTTCATATTTTATTGCTTATATGTAGCCCACGGGAAATTAATGTAAACCGTGTGCACAAACCATGATAGAATAAATTAAAAAACAAGCTTGTATTTTTGTTTTATTTATTAATTTTATCACTTAATGATGTACTCGCTCGCAGACCCGGACAAGTGAACAAAGACCTCAGTCTCTAATCACTTGGGGGCATAAGCAATGAGTTAGTCATCCCATGAGAAAAACTGCTCGTGAAGTAAGACTTAGGAAATTCAATAATAGGAACCAATATGGTATACCTTAGAGTAAACCTAGTGTCACAAAGCTTACGAGAGTTGATAGGCCTATATGGGGTACCTTAAGAATAAGCCTAGTGCCATAAAATCTAGAGCCCTGAATAAAAAAGTAAGCCAATAATCTTTACACACTTCCCGAGGACCAAACACTCGAGAAACATTCTAAGTCCACGAGGACTGAAAAAAAAAGGACTTGGAAAGTCCAAAGTTTGTCTAAAACTTGGGCCACACACAAAGTGGATAAGATCAAAGGTTAAATTAAGTCAATTTTTTTGTAACATCTAGTGATGTAAGGAAATTGATAAACCTTATATTTTTAAAGTCCAATTTGCAATATTACGAAGGTACGAAAACTAAGTACAATAGAGTAAGTATAAAGAAGGTGTAACGTCCCAAAAATCTTAATAGGATTAAGGGCTTGGATTGGCATGCAGGGAGGGCACTTGGAAAAAATATGGGAATTATATTAATATATAATTGAGTATGCGTGATTACGTGTATTAAATGTGTTTAAAGACTCGCTATTGTTAAAAAAAGGCATTTACGTAATTTTGACCCATTGATGGTATATTTGTACTTTTATGTGCTATATGCCTAAGACCACATGATTATGTGGATATATTTGTGATATTGGCAGGAGTGGATCCTTGTGAGTAATCTTAGCAGGAAAGTCACAACATGGTAAAATACTCGGCTCAGTGTGAGCCAATGGGTATTTTGGTAATTCCACATATTTTGGGGAATTATTGATAAATAAAATAAATTGGTGGAGTTATTGGGTTTGATGGGTTTAGTTGGCAATTTGATGATTAGTGGAATTAATTGGGTTTGGTGGAAATTATAGGCAATGACAAATTTTCCCTTGTGGATTATAAAGGAGGATAGTCATAAGGAGGGGTATATGGGTCATTTGACCCCAAAATTTGAAAGGAAAAGGCTAAGTATAGACAACTTTTTCTCTCATTCATGTTTAAAAGTTTCAGCTTTCCCCAAGAGCCTTCTAGTTTCTTTCTTTCTTAACTAAAACAAAAGCCAAGTGATTTGAATAGGTTCTAGGGAAATTGATTTTTTTTAAGGGGAGGGCTGTCAAAGTCTTCTACAACCAATTGAGGAGTTCGAATTTGCAGCAAGGATTGAGGTTATTTGGTTTTTCTTTAGTTTTTCAAGCTTTGTCGTGTTTTTGATTGATGACTGAATTTTGGGAGTTTTAAGTTTGAATTGTTAGTATAATCTTTTATTTGGAGTGTTTTGTTGTTATGATGTTTTATGCTGGTGGTTTAGTTGGAATGGGGTCGCGTTTGAATCATAAGAGTTCGTTTTGGGGTCTTAAATCGCTGGGGAAAATCACACTTTCTGGGTTTTTTGTGGTTACGTCGCAATGCTTGGGAAGAGCGCTGCAACCCGCTTATGTTTCCTAAAGGGTAGAGTTTGCCTCACCGTTGTGGCACCGCGACCCTTCTATAGGTCGTCGCGGCAGTAGTGTAAGACTTTTGGATAGGGAAAGATCTCTGTTAGTGGGAGCGTCGTGATGCTTTAGATGGGGCATCGCGACTCAAAATGGACGGATTTTAGAAGGGAGCTTCTTGGCTCATTTAATGGAGTGGCAGGTCCTGAGAGCTAGGGTTTAGTTTTGAAACTCATGATTGAGTCTTAGTCCCTAATAAGCATACCATTTATGTTGCGACTAGGAGTTCCCCGTGGCTCGGGAAAGAGAAATACTGACATATGTACATAGAGCTAATTGGTTGATATGCATATTAGCATTGATTTATTTGTGGGTGATTGGTAGGATCTACATTCGGCCATCGTGATTGAACGTGGCGCCAGATGGGAAGCGTGTGTAACGCAGATCGTCGGCAAGCGTGTGTAACACAAGTCTTGAAAGCAAATTCACTTTGAGGGTGCAGTCCCCACTCGCTCAACAAGGCTATTTTTCCTTGGCCATGTAAACGATACATATGATTGATTTAAATATACTTGTAATTGTGAAATATGTTTATGATGTATATGATTGGAATGGATGCATTTTGTAATGACCTAACTATTTCTAAGACCTTGAACCATTAAAACTACTAGACATAGCTACTACTTTGAAGAAAACATACATAAGAAATAATCAAAACTTTATTAAAACTCCAAAAGATATATTGTGAAAATTAAAATATAAAATATAAAATGTGGTATGGGTACCCATTGTTTAATAAAACATAAAAGCATAGCTTTAAATCAATTGTTAAAAATCTAAATGCCAAATTACAAAAGAAACATAATTCAAAAGACTAAAATAACGTCATCCTCGATCGATGTGCAGTCCACTCAGTCCATTCATCCTTAACACACAAGCCAAGCCACCAATAATCCTTCCGCCTCCATATCTATTATCCTGCATCACACTAAAAATAAGGGAGTGAACCTAATGCTCAACAAGGAAAATCTACTAACAACATATAACATAAATCATAAACATAAGACTATATCATAAACATATACTATAAAACAGATATCACAATTCTAACCCATGATCATGGTAATCTTGGGGTTTGCTATCTAAGCAACTATAAGTCCCAAGCAACATAAAAACATTGAGGTTTGCTAGCTAAGCATCTATAAGCCTCAAGCGACATAAAAGCGTTGAGGTTTGCTTGCTAAGCAACTAGAAGCCCAAGGGACTACAAGACATTCATATATACCATAACATAACATATCATAACATAAACATATCATAACATATAATCATATAAAGTCTATCATATTTTCCTTACCAAAAGCCAAGATATTTGGGAACAAGAACGAGATTTAGAAACTCCTATAAAACCACAGTAGAAAAGGGTGAGAATCTTTAAGAATAAAGATGAATATGGGAACCAAACCATCAAGAAGAAACTTACCAAGAAAGACCTTAAGTTTCAAGAACTTAAATACGTAATCAAGAATCAATAACAAGAGTTAGGATCTGTATAAAAGAAACTAAAGAAAACTAAAGAATTATAAAGAACTGGTCTTAAGGAATAGGAATACCTTGAATGACCTTATAGATTGGTCTAAGCCTCAATACCAAAATCACACTATTTCTCACTTCACAAGTGTTTGTAAAAGCTTAGAATGATAAGGCTTTAACCCAAAACCCATGTGTATGTCTCTAGAGTATCACTAGCACCTTCAAGGCTCTGATCAAATGCTTGAAGAATGGAGAAAATGGTTGAGCACTAGGTCCTATTTATAGAGTTCAAGGAGTGAAACTAACCCTTTTTAATTTGAATAAATAAATGATTGTAAAATGAAAAAGATTTGAATTTTCGTTCCACTGACGCCCATAACTCAGTCAAAATCGTTCAAAGGCAGGTCGAAGTGGTTAAGGCTATTTTTAAAATTCAAAAAGTCAAACTTTTCAAAACTATACCCATGGAGCCGATATATCGTCCACCCTAGACGATATATCGCCTCCCCTAGTATTCCCGAGGCTTGTTCGATTGTTCGTGGAAAGTCGACGTGTTTTCCGTATCTTCCGTAGGCGATATATTGGCCTCTATGCTGTGATATATCGACACGTAGATATATTAATCACGTATTTGCACTTTTTTAGCATAGTTTAAATTGGATAAACAGCTTTGACTGAGTCATAATACGATCCTAACAGCTGCTGGAAGGTTCTAGAGCTTCTAGATCTTTCTTTTATTAAAACTATTCATCAAAATACTTAATTCCTTAATAATCATGATTACGACAAGTGTCATGCTCTTAATGGCTCTATATAACCCTTAGGTTATAATAAATAATATGTCTAGGACCAGCAATATTAATCCAACCTTATGTTATAATTAATATTCTTAAACTATAGGTTAAACTTATAAAATCCATAACTGTTGCTATGAGTTTCCAACTAAGTCCCGACTTAAACCAAAATCCACGGTAACTAACATACTACTAACTACTACTCCTACTACTATCTAACTTGGCTAATTAAACATTCTGGGACTCTACACATTTATCGTCTGTGAAGCATGTGTTTATTGCTTATGAATAATTGAGTTATTATTATGCCTTGTGGGGGTTTTCTTGCTGGGCCTCGGCTCACGGGTTCTCTATGGTGCAGGTAAGGGAAAGCTAAAGGTAACCAGCTATGAGTTTGAAAGCTTAGGAGCATCACGTACATATTCAACCTACTTAGCCATCACGGCCAATTTATTTTGAGGACCTTAGAACATTTGTTTAGTTTTGCCGCTTAGGTTGGCTATTTTTGTAATGTTTAATATAACTATCTTTTTTTATATATAAAAAATTTTGGGGATCCCGTGTATGCATCCAAACCTTTTAATGAAACATTTCATTTAATTATAAAAAATAATTAGTACCTAAACTATTGTTTAATTTTAAGTACACTTTTTAGTCCAAATGACTCGCTTATCGAGTTAAGGACTATTTTAAACAGATGGTGTAATGGTCCTGGATTTGTAGGACGTTACAAAAGGCATGGTGGTAGAGCATAAAATCCATTAATTAGAGTAAATATATAGAATATTGCTCAATGGATCGAGCATTAAATTTTCTATGCCCAAAAAACAAGGATTGTAGGCCTACTATAAAAAGAAATATAATAAATAAATAAAAATATGTCCTAGCCCTGCCTCGGGGGAACCTCCTCGACAAGGTCAACTGACGGGTTAGGGTCAGAGGATCTAGCAATGGCCGCAGCAACAACGACAATTTAAGCTCTAAGGCGCTCCTCAAAGATCGTCCAAGCAGCATCAACATCATCGGTGAAGCTCAAGTCCATGTTCCGGTTGTGAAACCAGGACAAGTAAAAGGCATTTTTGGCTATGTCATCCATCTTGCTGCTCAGAAGGTGTATCTCCTTAGTCAGAGCCTCAACTTCGGAGACCACCACCCTATTATGGTCCTCTATGGCTAGCTTCTCCCTTCAAAGGGTGTTGACCTCCTCCGTGACCTAAGACGACACTTCCTTGAGTGCATTGGCTTCCTCTTGAACCTTGGTGATCTCCTCCTTTGTTGCCTTGGCATTTTCTTTGGCTGCCTATGTCTCCTGCTTGGCTACTTTGGCCTACTCCGTGGCCCGAGTGGCCTCATCTCAGACTCTGATAGCCTCCTCCTTGGCTGCTAAGAGCCTCCCTCTGGGCCACCTTGGCCTCCTTAGCTGCTTTCTTGAAGGTCTCCCTGAGCTCTAGAGATCTGGACCTTTCCTCCTCAAAGGCTGGCTATAGTTGCCTAACCTCCTCAGTAGGTGCACTACACTTGGACCTCAATTTATCCATCTTGTCCTTCGCCCTATGGAGTTCCTACGAATTCTCCATCATGATATTCCTAGACACTGGACTACCAGAGCCGTCTGAAAGTAGAAATAAAGTTAGTATTGGCCACAAAGAAGAAAACATAACTTGAAGAATGGGGGATATTTACCTTTATTGTGGCATGCTGACACGAGGAGATGAAAGATGCCTTGTTAGCGTCCCCCAGATAGGTGGTTAGCTCACACATCGCAGATTTGATCCCTTGGAGAAGCTCCACAAGTAATGGAGCAATGAAGTGACCAAGCTTCGAAGAGTAATGTTCCAACAACCTTTCATGTTGTGATCAATTCCTCTAAGTGTGTGAGAACCCTACTCCAGATTAGAAGAACAATTGCCAAGTGTTAAGCAGAGACGCATTCTGGACCACAGACAATTTTCTAACACCCAACTGCCACAGAGATCGTATTGTCAACCCCATACAAGCGGAAAAGAGGACGTCTCACGATGTCGCCTGACATGGGAAAATGTACAGCTACCACCTTCACATTGTGAGTTGCGTTTTCCCCAATAAAGCAATGGGCTGGGACTCCTCGTAGTTGTCTCACATGAGATGCACTGGGGACACAAGCTTAGTAAATGCAGAATGTATATATTTATGTAATAACAACCCCCATTAAGAGAGGAATCATTATGATCAGCTCCAATTAATGCTCTTAATCTCCCTAGTTGCCTATAAATAGAGCTAGGGCATACTTTGTAAAGGATCTGATTCCCATTTATCTGAGTGAGCATATACGATGCCTGAAAACCAAGAGTGTCACTGCATGTAGTGTTGGACACCTTAAGATGTTAAATAGTAACACTCCTTAAAGATAACTCATTTTATTGTTGCAAACTGCCCAAACCAAGCACACAAAAATATAGAAGTCATATTGTTTAAAAAAGTTAGAAGCACAAAGAATATATTCATATATGTCTAGGTGTATATGTGAAGAAAAGAAAGAATTAAACTATGAGTTTTTCCAAAATGTTTGTGCTCTGGAACAATTCAACATGAAATGAGAGACCATCTTTGTATTTAAACCACAAATTGGGCATAAAGGTGATGAGATTATTTTCATGTGGTGAAAGTTAGAGGCAACATTCAACAAATGAGAACAAAACGTCCATACAAAATATTTAATTTTTGGTGGAATTTTTAAATGCCATAATGTAGACTAACATTTTATAATAGCTTTGGAGTTAGAGGAAGAAGGGTTCGAGTTTGAAAAAAAAATCTAAATGATATGTAGAGTTAACAACGAACTCTCCTGATAATGAAAGACTCCAAATAAGTTTATTAGGCCTATGATTTCGAGCCAAAGGAATAAAAAGCATAGCATGAACAATATATGGAGAGAAATAACTCCTTAATTCAATCAAATTTGAGTTTTCTTTTTGAAATTGGTTTTGCAACCTATATGATTATCTAATTCAACATTTTTAACTACGATATTCAAGAAACAAGTCAATGAGTAAATGTAATAAACACAAAGAATTCTTACAAGGTTCACCATTTTGCAATGACTATTACTTGGGACCTAGTCCAAAAGAAAGTAGTTATAACGTCCCAAATTTGCTAATAAGGTTAGTGCCTTGATTAGCGTGCCAGGAGGGCAATAATTGATTTAATTATGTTATTTCATGGAATAAATGATTATGTGATTAGAGATGCATGTTTAGGTGAATTAAATATGCATGTGGGCCCATTTTGATTAAGAGGGACATAATTGTCATTTTGGCCCATTGAGGCATAAATGTGAATTATATGCATGTTCTGCTTGATACCACAAGATTGTGGTTATATATTTACGATGTGTGATCTGAGACGGTCCTAGTGAGTGGATTAGCGGAATACTCACAACGGGGTCAAATACCCAGCTCGGGGTGAGCTTAGGGGTATTTTGGGAATGTAGTACGTATTCGAGGTTTACAGGGTAATGGGTAATTATTTAGTGATTCTTGGGTATGTCGAGAGTAATTGAGAGTTTACAGGGCTACTTAAGGATTAGCGAGAAATGTGGCAAATGACGGTTTGCCCTTGGGGCCTCTAAAGGATGATGTTATGCTTAAGGGTTATTTTGGTGATTTGGCTAAGGGGATAAACTTAATACTTTAGAACTTCTCATAACTCTCTCTCACATTTCTCTCTCTTTCTCTCTCCCTTTTGCAAGTGGTTCTCTCAAGGTGGTGAAAGGGATTTGCTGAATTTCATACTTAGGGGGTGTTTGTTTTGAGTAGTTGAATTGCCTTGGAAAGTGTAGAGGGAATTATGATGGAGGTAATATTAAATTCTTGTGTACAAAAGAGTTCACTTTACCCTTAAAATACATGTGGGGCTCACACAAATTATTAACTTTACCTCCTTAAAATTTGAACCAAACATAGGAAGGGATTTGGTGGGAATTCGGAGCTAGGCTTTGGGAATTAGAGGTTGTCAACTAAAGGATCCAGCTGGGGCTCAATCCCTAGGAGGTAATCTCAATTCTCAAGCTTATAGTTTGTTGTTTTTGGTGTTTTGGTTGAGATCCTTGAGTTTTTAAATTAATGGTGTTTCGAAGGTATTTGATGTCTGTTTTGTAGTAGTTCTGTATTGTTGGTGTAATTATGTGGTTAAAAGGGGTTAGAGATCAAGTTTGTGTTGGATTGGGAAGTAGTTTTTATTTATGAAAGCATCGTGGCCCGCATGAACCCAGGAGCTGAGGGGATTCGATGAATCGCCTTAGCTCCGCGGGGTTCGGCAGGGCGCGTCGCGGAGTGTGTCCAGAGAAATTGAGTGCTGGGTTCTCTGACATGTAGAGGGCCGCAACTCTAATTGTGGGGTCTCCATGTTTCTAATTGATGGCGACGTGGTGCAAATAGAGGATTATGGCCAATTTAGGGTTTTAAGCTCGAGAACCCAAATTTATGGGCTCGGGTAGGATTCTACTACCCAATTTAGTAGAATTCGAGGACCCGGAGGCTAGAATGTTAATCCAAAGTTCTTAATTGGTTAGGGTTTTATGTATGTCTATTTATTGATGCATTGTGACTAGGTTTTACTGCCCAGGCTAGGGATTAGGGATCCTGCTTGGGATCATTTTGGGTTGTCAGCTCGGGACACAAGGTAAGAGAACTATATGTGCCTGTAGAGCTATGTTGTGATTAGTTTTTTGTGTATTGTTTATAGACATTATTCCATACATGTGATTGTGATCGATCGGTAAGGGTTAGAAGCAGAAAAGGTCGGGATCGACGTTAAGAATGATGAATGTAGGCCTCCAGGGTGATACCCTCTAAGGGTGTTGTACACACTCGCTTGGCTAAGATCGCCGATTTGGTGCTTGATAACGCACCCCGATCGGCGTAGGCCGCTATTGTGGTACTATACTATCATGTTGTTATGTTGTTGTGCTATTGTGTTGTTATACTGTTGTGTTGTTATTATTCCAATAGAAACTTGTAAATTGTTTGTTGTCTTTGATTAAATATGTATTTGTTGAAATAAATTATTGTATCTTGTGCTGTGAAGTTCTCTTGCTGGGCTTCGACTCACGGAGGCTTTGTGGTGTAGGTAAGGGAAAGGAAAAGGTCGATCAACCATGAGTTGGGGGGTATGGAGCGGTGCGTACATGTTTGGCCTACCTGGCCACCAGGGCTGGGGTATTTTGAGGAGCGTGTTATAAATGTTTGATTTTGTTGCTTAGGTCGACAGTAGTAGCAGGGAATGGCAGTAGAAACTCCCCTTCAATAGTTGAATTTGGAACTACTAATTTCCATTAGCATGAGAAAAATCTTCACCAGTAGCCAATAGAGTAGTAGCGGTAGCTGCCTCCATTTCACTATCTAATGGAATGTCCTCCTCAGAGTGGTGAGAAGAAAAAAAAGCTTCAGAGGAAGATTGAGCAACACTTGCAACACCAGCAGAGGAGCCCATTGAAGTACGAATATGATAAATTTGATCAAAAAATTTGCACTCAAAAGCAAGAGACAACTTATGATTCTTTTTAAAGTTAGCTTTGAAGTCAAGAAAATCAAATTGATGATGATGCACAAGTTGAAACAACAAATACCTCTAGCTTGTTTTTGTAATTTAAATCTAGATGCATGCTCCCTAAATCATCAAGAATCAAAAGATATGTCAAGAATCTCTAACCTTTGATTCCTGGTGGTAGCAAAGTATTGTCAAGAATCTAAATCGCTTAGATTGTGCCAAATTCTAACAAAGATTGGGCAAGTTCTCAACACATGAGATAGAATTAGAGAGGGAAGAACAAGAGAATGAGCAACCAAGAAGGGAATTAGACTGTCTAGGTTTTCACTTACCCAATGAATAATCTCAGACTAACTTATGGAAATCCTAGACATCACATTCCTTATATAGGCAACTTAATGGGCTTTATTAAATTTAAATCAATTAAAATAATAAACAAAAAAAATCAAAGTCTTGAGCTCCCACAAATGGACTTCGGCCCAATCTCATTATTTTGAATTTAAATCCCAATTTGGCCTATATTCAAAATCTTTTTATTTATCTTTTAATTAATTAAATAAATAAATAAATACTTATTCAAATTAACTAATTGTAATTTGAAAATTTATTTAATATTATTTACTTATATTGATGCCAATTTATCAATATTAATAAATTTGCCAAAAGATTCTCTTTTATTCCCAAATTCTTATAACATGTAAATATCACTAAATTAACATAGTAAATTTGATATTTGTAATTGATAATTAAATCAACTGTTTGAGACTATTAAACTTGATTTGATAAGAGAAGACATGGGGATCATGGATCTATGAACCCACGCTACAATAAGTTCCCATAAGTTTACTTAATACAATAAATTATCTCATAACTTAATACTTCCTTGTGAGTCCAATATAGACTCAAAATTGGACTCTTGAGTTCACAAAACGTATGTTACCAAATCACAAATACATTATCCATTGTAATAATCATTACACTTAGTCAATCTTCTATCGATGACTTACTAATGAGCTGGGTGCAAATTACCATTTTATCCCTAATTTTATTTTATCCATAACTCCCACTAAGTCCCTTGTAAATGATAAATCAATGAACTTAATCACATATCTGACGGCTCAATCATTTACCCTTTTAGACTAATCTATTAATAGGGTTGGGCATGGGTAGGGTTGGCCAGGTTGAGGGTGTTTGAATGAGCCAACCCAATTACATCGGCCTAGAGAATTCTAACCCATTTAAAACTTTTTTAATATATTACCCAACCTGATTAATTACATTAAGGGTTGGGTTGGGTTGGGTTATAACCCATTTAAAAAATCTATTAAGTTTATCATAGTCAATAATTCAATTCAAACTTAAAATGAAGAAAATAATGTAACGGTCTGGATAGCCAACATCGTTACACTGTGTATTTAAATAGTGCTAGACTCGCTATTCGAGTCATTGTGTCATAAACGTGTAACTAAATGTGATTAACGATTTAGGGTTAAAATTTTTGGACGAAAGGAATAGTCATTTCATTAAAACATTAGATTTGTACATGTGATCTCAAAATAAACATTTACAAAGTCTTTTACAATTCCAAAAGGGTAATTACAACTCAAAAGTTACCAACATCCAGCCTAAGCGGCAAAATAGGGTTTGACCTTAGCTCCCCTGAGAAACCACGACCGTGGTGGTCGAGCAGCCGCATATGTACACGTCGCCAGCGAAGCTCTCCAACTCATGGCTGGTCCAACTTCCCTTTCTTCTTACCTGGACCACATAGCACCCGTGAGCTAAGACTCAACAAGAAAACTCAAACATGCTCATAAGAAGTTAATAACATATTACTGAATCATATTAAGCATGCCTAGCAGTAATAACACTACTCATGCATACATTCTATTCATATAAATGATTATAGCGTCATATCGGGGCTAGTTTCCCTAATCAACTAACAAATAAGTCATACTGGGGCCCATTGCCCTAGGATATGGGACTAATAGGTCACCCTGGCGTCTGTTGCCGTATGCTCTATATAACCAGCCTTGAAGTTGGCCTAGCGTACCTGTCGCTTTAATTTTCCACGAACATTGGGTCAGACAAGCGTATAATACTCTTTTGATTAGGCCTAACCAGAATGACCAACGCTCAACGCGCTATTGTCGCCCTTAACTTATAAGTCAAGCCTTTCTCAATCAGATAATGCAAACAGTCATACATTATATAACAATTATCCATATACAGAGCATTCAACATGCTTAATTAAACAATCAAAAGCATAACCATAATCGTGGGCATATACAAGGCCCAAACATTAATCAAACCTATATTCCACAATCGGGCCAAGCCCTAATGACATATGTTGATGCGGTTTTTCGCCAACAATATATTAAGAAATCAAACAGGTAATTTAGTGCTAAATTATAAACATTAATGAAATAATAAACACCCTCTCGAACAAACACAACTTTTGCGTGGTTCAGTGGTTAAAATCCACCTCGTCCATGAGTCAATATTATTACTTTTATCTCTTAATTTCAGCAGAGCTTTAGTAATACAAAAAATGGTCGTCCCAATCTCTGTCCCTAATTCTTAATATTTATAGAGGAATTTCCTGGACAGGTTTGGGCAACCGCGTGAATAAATAAGGTATACATTTAATACAGATTATTCCCATTTACATTGGGATATGATTTGATAACATAATAGAATATACTTCTGCTATCTTGGATAATAAATGATAAATATATGATACAACCTGGGCATTAATGAGCACATAAGGAGCCTCTGAATCTCTTGGGATCCTTCAGTGTGCGCTTTATCCAAGTTTCCATGAGCTGAATATCTCACCTAAGCTCGTGTTCAGAGTCTATCTGAACCCTAGCTCGCAGTAAACTTAGAGCCCCAAAGTTGGATCTAGTCATTATAAGTCTTGAACTCAATTGTCATCCTAAGAGGCGGTCTGATAATAACCCGTGTGTCATGTACGAACTGAGCTGAGTCTTGAGCTTGCTCACATCATCGCTAACAAAATATCCTACTTGTCTATTTTTACACATGTAACGACCCAAATTTACTAATAAGGCTTAAGGGCCTTGATTAGTGTGCGGGAGGGAATAATTGGAATATAGGCCCTGAATAGGTTAGAAGGGCATGACTATTTGAATATTTGAGATTGATGACTATGTGTATTAGTATGCTTGTAGGCCCTGATTAGGTTAGAAGGGCATAGTCGTAATTTTGGCCCGTTGAGGGCATAATTGTGTATATATGTGATAAATTGTCGAGATCACATTATTATGTGGATATATTTGTGATCTGTGATTCGAGACGATCCTATTGAGCAGTTTAGCGAAAAAGTCACGGCGGGGATTTATACCTGTCTTGGGGCGAGCCTGGGGGTATAAATGGGAATTTAGAGAATATATTGGGGTCTATTTTGATATTGGAGAATATAGTTGGTGTTTGGTTAGGCGTCGGGAAGTAAGCGATAAATATTAGAGGCATTCGAGGAATTATCGAGAAATTGGGTGAAATGACCAAAATGCCCCTAGGTGGATTAAAAGATTTAGAAATAAAGGGGAGGGCAAATGGGTCATTTGGCTTATAAGGGATAAGTATTATCAGGCTTTATACTTAGTGGAATTTGTAGAAGGGGCTAGAATTCTGAAGAAAAGAAAAAGAAAAAAAAAGAAGGAAAGAAAGGGAATTGGAAGTCTACTATTTTCTCTCTCTCGGTTCAAGTTTTCTTCACCATCTCTTGAGGACCTTTGGGGAAAAAAAATAGGGAGAATTAGAGTAGAAGCTTGAGGTTAAGGTCTTTGATCTGGCTGGAAGAATTGGCAGGGATTTAGCAAGAACAAACCATCCACTTGAGGTAAGATTTTGAGGTTAACCCTCACTTTTTGGTATTGGTTTTGAGTTGGTTTTCTAAGCAAAGTTCTGTGGGAATCCTAGGGAGTTGAGGTTGAGGATTTGAGGAGGAGAAGGTCAAGCTTGTGAGGGGGACAACCTAGGCTAAACTCATCCAGCAAAGGTAAGGGATTCTAGTTTGAACTTTGTGGTTTCAGTGGCTGTTTTGCTAAGTTTTTGAACTCTAGGTTCAACTATGGTGAAATCTTGGATTAGGGGTGCATGTGCTTAAGTTTTGTATGGTTTGGATACTTGGGATGAGTTAGACATGTTAGTCAGCTTGATTCTATGTTTGGTTGAAGTTTGGAGAAGTTTTGGTAAGGTTTGGCTCGGGGAAAAACAAAGGAGGGAAAAACAGCATTTGTTGTTCTGTGACTAGCGCTACAGCTCTAGCTTTTGGGCACTGTAGCGCTAGGCCATATACCCTGGGATGATTTAGGCTCTGTTTGTAGCACTGTAGCACCCTCCCTAGAGCGCTATAGCGCTACCCTATATCCAGAAAGGGGTTTTTGAGTTATTTTCAAGGGTTTTTGCCTGGGGGTTCGGGGTTTGAGTCCACCACCCAGTTTGGTAGAATTGGGACTTCCCGAGAGCTCGGGATTGGTCCCGAGGTTAGGTTTTGGACTTGAGGTTTGGTAATGATTCTGATCTATGGTTGTGACTAGGTGTGCACTAGGGCTCAAGAGGGATCGTGCTCAAGGATCAAAGTGAACGAAGCTAGCGAATTTAAAGGAAAGAAAACTGCACCTGGTTATGTGTTTGTGATGGCACTAAGTGTTCCCGATATCTGTATAATGTCAAAGATGGTTTTATGCCACGCGACATGTGATAAACGACCTAAGGGTGTTGTATACAATATTTGCGCACAGGGCGCGGCTTGGCCACTGGTAGCCGATGACAACTTAATATTCATTGTTCTCGGTTTAAGCGGGTCGGAGTCAGTGGGATGAAAGAGGGTGCGACCTAAGGGTGCTAACCCTAGTTATCATTTGTGAATTGATTATCGATATGTAATGATATGCTTGATATTCTGAGTACTTGGTTGTCATGGATGCTTAGTCTGTTGAGAATATGCTTATGCGATATGAGATATTTGACTGTTGGTTGATTGATTATGCTCTGTTAATGTGTTTTCTTGCTGGGCCTTGGCTCACGGGTGCTACGTGGTGCAGGTAAGGGCAAAGGCAAGTTGGACCAACCTTGAGATGGAGGGCTACGGAGCTGAATGTACATAGTCAGTTGTTCGGCCGCCATGGCCGAGGAGTGGATCAAGACAAGGAATACCTAACAGTTTGTTTTGTCTTAGAATGGCTAATTACTGTATTTAAATCTTGAATCTTTGTAAATGGTTCTAATCTTATTTTTTTTGGGATCCCGTGTAAACAGAAAATGTTATTTATAAGAAATGCGGCTTTTGAGACCAAAATATTTTAACCCTAGTTCCACTATTACATCAGTAACACGTTTTCAATTAAATGACTTGATTAGCAAGTCTAGCACTTTTATAAACACATAGTGTAACGGTCTTGGCTATCCAAGGCGTTACAACACATATCCATCTGCCAGCATTACCCTGAGCTGAGTAATTGAACTCGTGCTAATTTTAGGGTAGAACAACATATATCACGTATTTGGTACAGTTTTCTTACCTTTGGTCCAAGCACAAGTTACATATAAATGACCATCATGCACGATCTTGCCCCGAGCCCTAGCGGTAACCTAGGTACAACCATAAATAAGTTCCTCATTAAGATTCAATCCTGAGAAACAAACTGTGGGATCACTCCCATGCTCTCGAGCCCCCAAGTCCTTCCAATCCCACCCAACGGGGTGGTGGAATCATCCCTCGAGCCCCCAAGTCCTTCCCAAGCCCTAAAATTGGGACTTGCTGAAATTGGTATAGGGGGCATGGGCGTCCAAAGATAGGACAAAGGCGCCCAAATAAAACAGAAAGCCCCAAAGAACTCCCCTGCACTGCGTAGAGGCACTGAGTATAAGGGTAGGGGAGCCAGACCCAAACAGAGAGTCTCAAGGGCAATCACCAGCATAGTGCAAGGGCGCCCAACCACAAGGGCATGGGCACTCCACTGCAAACCCAGAAATCCTGGGTTTTCCACCTGTGTTTTGCCCAAACTCAAACCACCAAAATCTAACCTAAACAAAACCCAAACTCATAATTCAGCCTTAAAACATTATCAACACATTAACATCAACAAAACCCAAGCTTATACTTGTTTAAAATCCCACGAAAACTCAAAATCTCTACTTGAGCTTCAAAGCTCAAGAACACCTCAAGAACATGAAGAATTTACATGAAAACAAAGAGAATTCTTATTTTTAATCTATCAAGTTGCAAACCCCAAGTTTCCTATGCCCAAGATCTAGCTTCAACCTTCCAATTCCTAGGCTTTCCTTCCTCCAAAATAAAAAAATCCCTTAAGTGCTAAGAGAGAAAGAGAGAGAACGTATGGAGAGAGAGAGAGAGAGAGAGTTAAGTGAAAGTGTTTCCTTGGTTCCACTAGGTTCTGGGTTAATTAAGTATATCCTTTCCTTAGGCTAAGAAAATGACTGAAATACCCCTCTAGTCAAACTTAGGTCCTTCAGTGCCCTTAAGGGCAAAGTGGTCATTTACCACCACTTTTCACCATTCTCCAAATTATCTCATAATTCTCCAATTACTTCCAATATTCGAAAGATTCATCAAATAATTTTCTCATTACCCGATAACTCCTAGTAATGCACCAAATTACCGAAATACCCCTAGGCTCACCCCGAGCTAAGTATTTGACCTCGTTATGACTAAAATGCTACATTGTTTGCTAGGATCGCCTCATTCCGAATAACACAAATATATCCACATATAATGTGGTCTCAATCAATATACACACATATATACACAAATACGCCCTCAATAGGCAAAAATTACTAAAATGCCCTTCTAATAAGAAACGAGCCTACATGCATGCAAATATAGTCTTATAATAATATAACTCACATCACTCATATAATCATGCATATTATTACATAATTATGCAATTAAATCAATTATTGCCCTTTTGGCCCCCTAATCAAGGCACTAAGCCTTATTATGGAAGTTGGGACATTACAACTATCCCCTCCTTACAGGAATTTCATCCTTGAAATTTTACTTGAACTGCTCGGGATACTGATCCCGCATGTTGGACTCTAACTCCCAAGTTGTCTCCTCAACCTTGTTGTTCCTCCATTATACCTTAACCAAAGGTATGGTTTTGTTCCTCAGAACCTTGTCTTTCCTGTCTAGTATCTGGACTGGTTGTTCCTCATAGGAGAGATCTATCTGTGGCTCCAGATCCTTGTAACTCAACACATGATTCACGTCTAACACATACTTTCGAAGTGTCGAAAAATGAAACACGTTGTGTACGGCCGACAGTGCCAGAGGTAAGGCTAATCTATAGGCCATCTGACCAATCCTGTCCAAAATCTAGGGCTCAGCTTGCCATTCTTTGCAAATTTCCTCACCCCTTTCCATGGTGAGACTTTAAGGAAGACATAGTCTCCCACTTGGAACTCAAGGTTCCTGTGCTTCAGGTCTGCATAACTATTCTGTCTACTTTGAGAAGCAAGGATCTGAGCTCTGATCTTCTCAATAGCCTCATTATTCCTCTAAACTGCCTCATGACCCAATTATTTCCTTTCTCCTATCTAATCCCAATGAATGGGCGATCTACATTTCCTAAAACATCTCAGAAGGAGCCACCCCAATGGTTGACTAATAATTGTTATTGTAGGAGAACTCTATCAAAGGCAAATACTTACTCCAGGACCCTTGAAAGTCCAGTACAGAGGCTCGCAACATATCCTCTAATATTTGAATCGTCCTCTCAAATTGTCTGTGACACCCCACGTCACTATGGATGCTTTCTGGAATGACGACTGTCCCTACAAACCAACACGAGTCTTTTCAGCATGCTTTGTCCTCACTCACATGCTTCCTAGGAAAAATTCCCAGGAGGTCACCCATCCCTAGATTACCCCAGGTCAAGCACGCTTAACTTTGGAGTTCTCAAGTGATGGGCTACCGAAAAGAAGATGCATCTTGTTGATATAGGTAGTACCCATCAATCCATTTAAGCCATCTTCAACTGTGTAGTCCCATACGTACACAGTCTTAGAATCATCACACTTGACGTTCCCCAGACAGTGTGGGATTGCACAGCTTACCCAGTCTTTCCCCTTATGGATGACGGGATTATGACTATCACAATCACCCCCCTTACGGGCCTGACGTCCCCGTCGGCCACACTTCTGGCTGGGTCAAGGCTCTGATACCAAGTTGTAACGCCCTAGTACCTCAAAGTCATTACTAAGTGAGTTTAAAATGTGCTTTCAACTCGCTAAACGAGGTTTTTAGAATAAAATTGTGATTAAACTGAAGTTAAGGCTGTAATCTTTGAAAATCCCTTAATTCATTGAAAATTTCAAGTGTCTTACATTTGGGATCCCAAAATACAGTTTATAAAATATTTACAACTCCAAAACAAGTTTACAAGTGATTAACTATCAAAGTTAGGGTTTATACAACCTTTTCTATAAAACACCCCCAACCAAAGCAGTTGGGCAGGCTAAACATGTACGCGTCACCCCCACGCTCTCCGTACTCATGGCTAGTTAACTTTCTTTTTGCCCTTACCTGTAACACAGAGCACCCGTGAGCAGAAGCCCAGCAAGAAAACTCATACAGCACATAACATATGCATATCATATAATTACTATAACAGATAACTTATATCTAATCAGACAACCCATAAGATTTAAACACATACACAGCTATGTCGTCCCAGAAGCGTTACCCAAAACCTAGGATCTCGGTCTACACCGTAAGGATATCCCATGTATCCATTGGGGTCTCACCCTAACCACAAGCACTCCATGTGCCAAGTGGTATTCCCGGCCCCACTTCCATTCTCGGCCTTCGTCGTTCCCAGCCCTTCGTCGTTTCCGGCCCTTCGCCGTTCCCAGCCCTTTTGCTGTTCACACTGCTATTACCACATTTAGCATTCTCAAGTAACATTCAAATATATACATCATTCATTTAAAGCTACATCCTAGCAATGATAAAATCTAGGGCTCAAGCCCTGCTCTACGGGTGCTACAGTTTTCTTACCTGTATCCCGAGCTTTCCGATGCACCAAGGCCGCGAGCACGATCCCCTAACCCGAGCTTCTCCAAAGACCTCAATTAAGAGTTCAACTTTGAACTGCTCTTCCCAATCAAGTCCCAAGCTCAAACCACAACCTCTTGCTGAACCTCAATTCACTGAGTAATCCTCCAAGTTCCCTTAGCTTAAGTTCTCTTCTTGATCCCAAGAGGTTTGCCCTTAGTTTCCCCTTTCCTCCTCTAGGTTTCCTTTCAATTTCAGTAAGAACAAGATAATGCCTAAGTGTAAAACATGGATGACTCTTTTCCCTCAGCTGAAGGTTCTTTACCTTGCCAAATTACTGTCCGATCCTCCCATAGTTATCCTCTCCTAACTAAACCTCAAGGGAACTCTTGTCCTTTCCCCTATATTACAATTCTACCATTTCTTCCACCTAAACTTGTTACCCCCAGCAGTTACTAATGGTTACCTAGGTTACTCAATCACCAATATCCATTAACCACAAATGCTCAACTCAACTCACAAAATTCCCCAAAGTACCCCTAGGCTCCTCCCGAGCGGAGTATAAAATCCCGTTGTGACTTTTGAGTTAATTAGCTCTCTAGGACCGTCTCGGCATGTGCATCACATTAATATCACCACACCCACATGGTACAAACCACATAATACAATTATCACATTTATGCCCTCAACAGGCTAAAATTACCAATTTACCCCTATCATGCAAATGGGGCCCACATGCATATTTATACCACCTAAACATGCATTCTAATCACATATTCATTCAAATTCATATATTAACATGTTAACTCATTTATTGCCCTCCAGGCACGCTAATCAGGGTCCTAAACCTTATTAGCAGATTGGGGTGTTACATTTTCCATCTGTCTGAGGATGCTAAGCAGAACTGAACTTCAGTTATGTACCTATAGCCTTCTGCAGACTTCATCACAACTTGGAAGTAAATGTAGGTTCCCGATCTGATACAATCAACCTCGAAGCCCCATCAAGGCGGACTATCTCTCTCACATAGAGATCTGCGTACTGGTCAACCGTATATGTTGTCTTCACTGGTAAGAAGTGAGATGATTTAGTGTATCGATACACGAGAACCCGAATCGAACCATGTTGACCCATGGCCCTGGGTAACCCATCCACAAAATTCATTATGATATATTTCCATTTCCACTCTGTGATATCCAGAGGCTGTAGTAGCCTTGCTGGTCTTTAGGGCTCAGCATTGACTTGTTGACATGTAAAGCACTTAGCCACATATTTTATCATATCCCTCTTCATCCATGGCCACCAGTATAGCGATCTCAAATCCTGATACATCTTTGTGGTTCTTGGATGTAAAGACTAAGGAGTCGTACGAGATTCATCTAGATTCTCCCGTCTGATAACAGTGTCCATCGGAACACAAATCCAACCCTTATATCTCAGCGAACCCATATCTGTCATTGTATAGTCCCTAGGAACTCCAGCTAGGGTGTCCCCTCTAATCCTCATCAGCAGTGGATCACTCAACTGACTTTCCTATATCCTCTCCAACAGTGTCGATTGTAGTGTGATGTTGGCCAACTGTCCCACCAAGAACTTTATTCTAGCTTTGGTCTTCTCCTTTTGCCAACTCCTTGGATATTTGCCTCACACTATATAGGTGCCCTAGACCTTTCCAACTTAGGGCATTTGCAACCACGTTGGCCATTTCTGGGTGATACAGGATTTCATAGTTGTAATCCTTCACTGACTCCAGCCAAGGCTTCTATCTCATGTTCAGGTCTTTCAATGTGAAGAAGTAGTTCAACTTCTTGTGGTTACTGTATATCTTACACTTCTCCGCATAAAGGCCTCCACACCTTTAATGCAAAGACCACTACTGCTAACTCCATATCATGAGAGGGATACCTTTTTTCATACTCCTTCAACTAACGTGATGCATAAGCAATCACCTTCCCTGACTGCATAAGGACACAACCTAAACCCTATTTTGAGGCATCAAAATACACCACAAACTTCTCCTAATCTGTCGGAAGACTTAGACCTAGAGTTGTGATTTACTACCGTGTCAACTCCTGGAAGCTGTTCTCACACCCATGTGACCACACAAACTTCTGATTCTTGTGTGTCAGCTCCATTAGTATGGTAGAAATCCGTAAGAACCCTTCCACAAAACGTCTGTAATAACCAATCTCTGACCACCTTAACCTTAGGTAGGTCCACCTTGATCCTATCTCTATAGACAATGTGACCAAGAAAAATCACCTGGAGTAACCAGAACTGACATTTCTTGAACTTGGGGAATAGTTTGTATTCCCTCAGCCTCTGTAAAACCAACCTGAGAAGCTACTCATATTCTGCCTGTGACTGAGAATAAACCAGAATATTGTCGATGAAGACGATCACAAACCGTTCTTGATAATCTTTGAATACCTTGTTCATCATATCCGTAAAAGTTGTTGGGGAATTAGTCACACCAAATGACATGACTAAGAACTCATAATGCCCATATTTGGTATGAAAAGTAGTCTTAGGTATATCTCCATCCTCATTCCTCAGTTGGTGATAACCAAATTGAAGATCTATCTTTGAGAATACTGTCTTACCTTTCAACCGATCAAACAGTGTAACGACCCAATGTTCCTAATAAGGCTTAGGGCCTTGATTAGGGGGCCAAGATGGAAAATTTTGGAATTATATGATTATGTGTATCATTATGTGATTATTTGAGTTATATCATAATATGACTTGATATGCATGTTTAGGTGTATTAAATATGCATGTGGACCCATTTCTGTTTAATTTGGCAATTTTCATAATTTGGCATGTTTTGGGTATATTTGCCATGTATGTGGTATGTGTGTGGTACTTCATTATTATTTGGTTATGCATGGGTTACTCAGCACGAGATGATCCTCTGAGGAAAGCTAGTGGGAAAGTCACAACGGGATCCATACTTGACTCGGAGTGAGTCAAGGGGTATCTAGCACATTACAGGGATATTGGGTAATGGGAATAAATATTTGATGATAAATTGGGAGTTAGTGAGATCAGTGGGAAATTATGGGAATTTGGACTATTTTACCCAAGGGACGTGGTTGGGACCCCGAGCATTAGGATTTTCTTGAGTTTACTTAAGCTTGAAGTAACCTGTTAGAATTATAAAAAGAACGTTCTCTCTTCCTCTCGTTCCCTTTTCGACATCCGATCACATTTTCGAAGGAAACTCGAGTTTTAGGACTAGGGTTCAAGCAAGGATCGAGGCATAGCAATTCTAGGAAAGATTGGAAGCTTATTAGCTGGAGGATTTTGTTCGAAAACGACTCAATCAGAGGTAATCCAAGTTTTAAGTTCTAAGTTTTTAAAGTTTTTAAGCTTTGATTGGATTTTATGTTTTGATGAGCTTTTAGATGAATTGAAGCTTGGGTTTTATTGGTGTTGGATAATTAGGATGTGTTGGGAACATTGATTTTAAGATTTGGATATGTTTGGATAGGTTTTTGGAGGATTTTAAGTGGGGAAAATTGTAGGAAATGGGTGGTTTCGTGGTCAAGCTGTGACCTTGTTCTAGCAAGTCGCGACTTGGATGAAGTCAGGAGCCAGGAGGGCTCTGCTTGGGGTGCGCATCGCGACCCTAGGGAGGCCAAGTCCTGGCCCGCACCATCAAGCCAGGAAATTGCTCTCTGACTTGGGGTAAGTCGCGACCCTAAGGGCCAGGTCACGACCGACTTGTGCATTTTTTCCTAGATTTGGTTATAATCATGGGAATTTAATTCAAAGGGCTTGGGATCGTTCCTACAGCCCAGTTGAGTAGGGTTCGACGTCCTGTAGGCTAGGTTTGGGTCTGGAAGTATTTATTTACTCAATTTTTTACGAGGTTTTTTATTATGGTTGTGACTAGGTTATTGCTAGGGGCTTGGAAACAGGATCGTGCTTATGGCTCGTTTATTGGTAACCTGTGCTTGGACCAAAGGTAAGAAAACTGCACCTAGTATGTGATGCATGTGATGCATATGATGCATGTGATAAGGGCATGGAATGAATATCAAATATGGAATTGATCAGAGCTTTAGTCTCTGTAAATGTGCATGATCATAATTTTACTAGTGAATGTCGAGTAAGCATGTTGAATGTCTTATATTTGGATATTGACATATGATATATGCCTTGGTACATTGCTTACTTGTGAGTGGTACTGACTCATTAGTCAGAAACAACACGGGTCATATGGAATTGACCTATGAGTCAAGAGCGGCATAAGCGTATTGAACACATAGCCAAAATGATTAGTTCTAATCAACATGTGAATTAAATGCTTGATTGACCCCAAGGTCGAAGAAAACTTAAAGCGCTTGTTTGTTCTAAAGGCTAGTTACTTAGAGCCGGGGCCAAAACGCTCAGGTGACTGAAACGTCACATGGCTTAGGGAGCGGAGCCCCATAGACAGACTCATTAGCCATCTATTCAGGGAGCATATCCCGAGAGATGGACTCATTATCCATCTATTTAGGGAGCAGATCCCCAGAGATGGACTCATCATCTATTT
Source organism: Humulus lupulus (assembly GCF_963169125.1). Lineage (NCBI taxonomy): Eukaryota > Viridiplantae > Streptophyta > Magnoliopsida > Rosales > Cannabaceae > Humulus > Humulus lupulus. The sequence continues at coordinate 28,205,616 of NC_084797.1, forward strand.
GGGGAGTGGATCCCCAGAGATGGACTTATTAGCCATCTATTCAGGGAGCGGATCCCCAGAGATGGACACATTAGCCATCTATTCAGGGAGCAGATCCCTAGAGATAGACTCATTAGTCATCTGTTCAGGGAACAGATTCCCATATTGACTTGATAGTCATCTATATAGGGGGATGACCCATAATAATTTATTTGGACTTGCCTACATGCATGAATATGGCTATTACTGCTAGGCATGCTGATTATGATTTAGTGACATGTTATTACCTGTTTATGAGCATGTTGAGTTTTCTTGCTGAGCCTCAGCTCACAGGTGCTATGTGGTGCAGGTAAAGGCAAAAGAAAGCTAGGCCATCCTTGAGTTGGAGAGCTTAGGTGAATATGTGTACATATGCGGCTGCTCGACAACCACGGTCGAGGGTTTAAAGAAGAAATAGGGTTAAGCCCTATTTTGCCGCTTAGGTCGCCTGGTTGTAAATCTTTTACTGTAGTTAACCTTTTAAAATATATTTTGGGATTCCTGTGTATACAGTAAACATTTTAGTGAAACGCTATATCTTTGACCAATTTTTTTAATCCTAAACCATTAATCATACATAGTTACACGATTATGGTCAAATGACTTGGTTAGCGAGTTTAGCACTATTTAAAATGCACAACATAATGGTCCCTAGGTAGTAGGGCGTTACAACCTGGTATCAGAGAGAGCCAAGGTTAAGGGTTCCTGTAGACAAGTTGGGCATGTACACTCGTCACTAAAGACAAGCTTCACTCAGGGTATGGTAACTATTTATAGGGTTATGTGCTTAACTGCTTAAATAGAATGTAATTGCTTTACCTGCATATTGTATTAGGGAGCATGGGATCCTGATAGAACCAGTCTCTATATTATTGATATGGTTATATGATTACATGCTCCGTGAACATATAAATGTAATATTTGCATGCTGGAGTTGGAGGCATGGTATGTATGTTGGAAGAGCAAGGATTATTATTGATGTATGAATGCCACAGGCATGTTTTTAGCACTGCAGTGGTTTATGAATGTAGTGTGGTATGATTGTTCCCATGGGGGGAAGGCTTTTGAATATGTTCATCAGGTTTAATGGGTCAAGTTATTGACTACAGATTCAATAAGAAAGTATGTATCCAAGGATAATAATTACAGCCAAGGTTTGAGTTCTTCACCTGTCCCTCAGAATTTCCAGCAAGGGTTTACATATATGCAATTAAGATTACAGAGGCAAGATGAAGAGATCAGGTGTTTAAAATAGCAGCAGGTTCTGTCAGGGAACACCTCTTCCTTTACTATGCCAGGATTGGCACCAGTATTGGCTCATCCTAGGGTTAAGAACAGATGGGAATTTCTTTGTGGAAGATTCCAGGAGTATTACCCTCCCGTCTATGAGGGAGCCCTATATCCATTCAGAGCTGAGCAATGGATGGCCATGATTTGTTCCATTCTTGACAGTGTGGGGGTAGTAGGTCACGGTAGGGTGATGTGTGCTACATATGTATTGCGGGATGATGCCCAGACATGAGATACAACTGTGATGGATTGGGAAGAATTTAGGCAGCTGTTTAATGAAAGATATTACTGTGCTACAGTCAAGACTGCTAAAATGAATGAGTTTCTGAATCCAGTTCAAGGAAATGCAACAGTAACCGAGTATGTTAATAGATTCGATGAGTTGGCCAAGTTTTTTTTTGATATGGTACCCACGGATGTAACTCAAAAGGAGCAATTTGTTCATGGATTGAATCTCAGAGTAGCTCAGGGCGTTAGAATTGCCCCAGTGTATGAAATCTCTACCTACACTCAGGTGGTAGGAAAGGCTCTTGTTGTTGAGAGCATAGGAAATCAGATTGAGAAGGATAGTGCCTGAGAGCGCGGAGCTTAGACAATGATATCTTCGTTTATTGGATCGAGCAAGAATAGGAATTGGAAAGTTTACCCAGAATGCACTCGGTGTAAGAGGCATCATCTGGGAGAATGCTAAGCAAGGTCATGTTTTTTTTGTGGAATGGTTGGGTACCGTAAGAGGAATTGCCCAGGGCGAAGGAAGGATGAGCCAAAGGGGGTGGACAGCTTGACTCCATCTCGGGCGTTCACTACGATGCAGTCAAAAACTGAGATTTAGTCTGAGACTGGGGGTGGTTCCTTAGTAGTGGCAGGTCAGCTTTCTAGTTTTGATTTTTGTATTGCGCTGACTGGTTTTGGTGCCATGTTGTTCTTTGTTTGTTGTATCTAGTGAGGCATTAATTTGTTATGAATATTTCATGGTTATGTTGTGATGAGAATGTGATACTTTATTGGTGATCTTAAGAGATAAGTTAGATTATTGTGGGAATGACTGACCAGTTGGTATAATATGGTTGGGTAGGACTGACTTCGATATGATCCTGGATGTGGATTGGTTAGCCAAGTATGGGGAAATGATAGATTGCAAGGAAAGGATGGTAAATCTTGGGTTTGAGAGTGAGAAACCCTTGTATGTGTTGGCACTGTGCATGGATTGTGTATTTTTATGACATCTGTATTTAGAGTTAGAGATCTATTGTAGAAGGATGCATAGAACTCCTAACTAGTGCGGTGGATATCACTTAGGTTGTGCCAGTGGGATCAGGACAGACTGGATATCACTTAGGTTGTGCCAAGGTATGTGTCAGGATTATCTTTAAGCAAATAGATAGAATGGAAATTGGATTGGTGCCAAGGATGGAACTAGGTCTAGGGCATTGTATTGAACTACTTTAGCAGAGCTGTAAGAACTAAAGGCTCAGTTATTGAGTAAGATGGTATTCTCCAAGGTGGATCTTTGATCTGGTTAGTACTAGCTGAAGTTCAGGGAGAAGGATATGCAAAAGACTGCTTTTATACTAGATAAGGGCACTAGGAATGTTGAGTTATGTTTTTGTGGATTTGATTAATGCTGGGTTGTTTTGATGAATCAGATGGATAGAGTATTCAAAGATTATCTAAATTGATTTGTGATCATCTTGATCGACGGTGTTGTGGTATATTCTCAGTTGGAGATTGGCCAAGGTCAAGGAACGCCTCAGAGGGCAGAAGTTTCCTTGGATGGACAGGATATTACATGTGCATTGTTGAAGAGTTATGAGTCTTCTTGTAGAGTCCAAGAACTTTACTTAGCTAGTTAGATAGTAGTATTATAGTATTAATAGTATTATCTTTATGACTATGGATTTTTGGTTCAGACCGGGATTTATTTCGACACTCATAGTAACACTTGTAGATTTTTTAAGTTTAACCTATAGTTTAAGAATATTAATTTTAACCTAAGGTTTGATTAATATGACTGATATTGAGGGTAATATTTATTATATTATAAGGTTTAGATAAGACCCAATAAGATTATAGCACATGTCATGTGTATATTTAATAATGATTAAGTATTTTGAGGAATAAATCTATTAAGGTTAAAATTTGAATACCCTAGGGTCAGTCAGCAGCTTTGAAAACGTTAGAGGGCTTAGTCAAGGCTGTTTACTCAATTCAAATTAAGCTAAAAATGTGTAATTTCGTGTTTAAATAATCAGCGTATGCCGATATATCGCAGCTATAGGGGGCGATATATCGCAACACGAAGATACGAAAAACACGAAACGTGGCACGATTGCCTCGGGCATACTGGCCCAGGCGATATATCGCCTACAGGGGGCGATATATCGCCTCTTTCAGTATATTTTGAAACATTTTGAAAATGTTCTCCCTTCAAACCTTCAACCTCTTGATAAGTCCAGCACCTTTCTGAACGATTCTTCAGCCTCTGCTGAACGATAATTCAAATTATTTTCATTTATAAAGCCATTATTTTTATTCAAGTTAAATGAAGATCTTTTCATTCCTAAACTCTATAAATAGGACCTAGTACCCAGCCATTTATTCATCTATTACTCTAAGTTCAGAGGCTGCAAGTTGCTAGGTGAGTGTGAGAGTGTAAACACTTGGGTTGGGAATTATAAGCTTGATCACTATAAGCTTATCAAACACTTGGGGAAGTAAGGTTTATTCACATTTCGGTTCAAGGTTTAGATGGGTCATATAAGTCTTCAAGGTATTTCCAAACTCTAGTCCATTTCTGTATTATGTTCTTTAAAATTCTCATAGTCTTCTACTCATTCTAACCTTATTCTTATTCTTGGTTAGGAAATCCAAGTTCTTAAGCACAAGGTTTTTGGTAAGTATATTTTGATAGCATAGTTCCTTCTTCACTTTCATCCCTTTTCTTCAATATACTCACCATCTTATAAATGGTTTTTAGGAGTGTTCCAAGGTCCCAAATCAGTTCTCATATCTCGGTTATTTTGGTAAGGAAAATAGGATAGGATTTATGTGTTATATGATTTTATATGTTATCTTATGAATATGTGTTATGTAAAATGTTATGTTAAGTATGCTTGTAGACTTGGGCATATGACCTATGCAACTAACAAGCCCCAAATAGATTATGGGCATATGACTTGCTTAGCTAGCAAGACGCCACTAATCTAATGGGCATATGACTTGTTTAGTTTATGGGACCCCAAGTAATAATGGCCATTACAGTATGTATGTGACATAAGTGTTATGGTATGTTTTTATGTTGCATTATGAATTTTTATGTATATGGCTATATGTTAGATTTTCCTTGCTGGGCATTAGGCTCATTCCTTTTATGTTTATAAGTGCAGGAAAATAGCTATAGTTGCGGGAAGGGTTCTTGGATGCTTGGGGAATGTGTATTGAGGCGGAATGGATTCAAAGAGCTGAGAGTTTCGATTCGAGGATGAAGTCTTTATTTATGGTTTATGTGTAGTTTTCTGCGCTTATTTATGTAATCTCTTTTTATTATTAAGTTATATTTTTATCTTTTTAAAACAATGGGATCCCATATCCTACTTTGAGTTTATGTAAGTTTAACATTTTTTTTTACGAGTTTTTAATAAATTTATGATCTTTTCACTTGTAAGTTCGGTTAAGGATTAGGTTCTATGTGTAGTTTTCGTTAATGGTCCAAAGTCTAGAATAGTTGGGTCATTACACTTCTTACAGATCAGAACCAGATTGTAGGTTGTTATAACACCTCATTGACCAGAAAAATGGTGATTGCCCAAGCAACATGTTAGTTGAAGGGTGTGGCCAGAACTAGAGTAGAGTTACTGGTGGGCCAGGTGGCCAACTTTACATTTGAATTTACTATTTTAGAGAGGATTAAAGGAAAACAGTTAAGTGAACCATAGATGGGAAGAATAAGGGAAGTTCCTTAGCTGGATTAGCTAAGGATTATGCAGTGTCAAGTACGAGTTTATTGAGGTATAAGGATCGAACTGGTATTCCGATGGACACTGTAATTAAATGGGAGATTTTGGATGAATCCCATACTACCCCTTATTCTCTTCATCCAAGCATCATGAAGATGTACCAGAATCTGAAAGCTTTATATTGGTGGCCTAGGATGGAGATGAACGTAACTAAATACGTAGCAAAGTTCTTAACCTGTTAGCATGTCAAGATAGAGTAATAGAAACCAATAAGGCCATTGCAGCCTTTGTGTATTCTATAGTGGAAGTAAAGATAACATCGTAATAGGTTTTGAGGTGGGGTTCCCCAAGATAGTGGGACATCTTTTTTTGGTTCGAGTCATTATGGACCAGTATATAGATCAACTCGCTTTTTATCAGTAAGGACGAGTAATACAGTTGATTAGTATGCAGTTCTCTATGTGAGAGAGATAGTACGTCTTCATAGAATTTGAGGTCTATCATATTAGATGAGGACCCTGTTATTACTTCCAAGTCTTGAGGAATATTGTAGAAGGCGATGAGTATATAGTTGGTGTTTATCAGAGTTCATTATCCTCAGATTGATGGTAATTCAGAGAGAGAGAGAGAGTTATCCAGTTATTGGAAGGGCACTTTGTGACATGTTGTATGGTAGAGAATGTATATTACCCATTCATTGGAATGAGATGAGTAAGAGGTTATGTTTTGATCCTGAGGTGATTTGGAGGACCATTGAGATTATTGAATGGTTAGAACTCGGATGCTCGCTTCTCAGAGTAAATGGGAAAGTTATGTAATTTGAAATGGTTATGTCATTTGGGTTGACTAATGCTCCTGCCGCTTTCATGGATATGATGAACAGAGTGTTCAAGGATTACTTAGACCAGTTTGTGATCGTCTTCATCGATGATATTCTGGTGTATTCTCAGACTGAGTTGGAACATGAGCAGCATCTGGGGTTGGCTCTGCAGAGACTAAGAGAACACATATTGTTTGCTAAGTTTAAGAAGTGTGAGTTTTGGTTGTCTCAGGTATCCTTTCTTGGACACATTGTCAGTAAGGAGGGGATTAAGGTGGATCCAGCAAAGATCGAAGCGGTCAGAGATTGGCCAAGGCCAAAGAATGCTTCTGAGGTTAGGAGTTTCCTTGGATTGGCAGGTTATTACAGGCGGTTCGTGGAAGGGTTCTCAAAGATTGCTAGTGCTTTGACTGAGCTGACACGCAAGAGCCAGAGATTTGTGTGGTCAGATAAATGTGGGAACAGCTTCCAGGAACTGAAGCAGAGATTGATTACAGCTCCGATTCTGAGTCTTCCGACAGACCAGGAGAAGTTTGTGATTTACTGTGATGCTTCTCATCAGGGTTTGGGCTGTGTTCTGATGCAATCAGAGAGGGTTATTGCCTATGCTTCTCGTCAGCTGAAGGAGTATGAAAAGAGGTATCCTACTCATGATCTGGAGTTGGCGGCTGTGGTTTTTGCTTTGAAGATATGGAGGCACTATCTCTATGCAGAGAAATGTGAGATATTTACAGACCACAAGAGCCTGAAATATTTCTTCACCCAGAAAGACCTGAATATGAGGCAAAGGCGTTGGCTGGAGTTAGTGAAGGACTATGATTGTGAGATTTTGTATCATCCAGGAAAAGCCAACGTGGTAGCTGATGCTTTGAGCCGGAAGGGTCCGGGGCAGATTCATGGTATGAGGCTGATAGCCAGAGAGTTAGCAGATGATATGACCAGAGCTGGTATAGAGTTGCTGGTGGGCCAGTTGGCTAACATTACGCTACAGTCTACACTGTTAGAGAGGATCAAAGAGGATCAGCTGAGTGATCCACAGTTGATCAGGATTAAAGAGGATGTTCTGGCTGGAGCATCCAGGGATTATACAGTGTCTGAGGTAGGCTTGTTGAGATACAAAGGGCGGGTATGTGTTCCGTTAGACACTGCAATGAGGCGGGAGATTCTGGATGAATCTCATACTACACCTTACTCTTTACATCCAGGCACCATGAAGATGTACCAGGATGTGAGATCGTTATATTGGTGGCCGGGGATGAAGAGAGATGTAGTAGAGTATGTGGCTAAGTGCTTGACATGTCAGCAAGTCAAGGCTGAGCATCAGAGGCCGGCAGGGTCACTGCAGCCTCTGGATATTCCTGAGTGGAAGTGGGAAGACATCACGATGGATTTTGTGGTGGGCTTGCCCAGGACTACTGGTCAGCATGATTCTGTTTGGGTGATAGTGGATCGCTATACCAAGTCAGCTCACTTCTTGCCAGTGAGGACTACTTATACAGTTGATCAGTATGCAGATCTCTATGTGAGAGAGATCGTGCGGCTCCATGGTGCACCTAGATCGATCGTGTCAGATCGGGACCTCACTTTTACTTCCAAGTTTTGGGGGAGTTTGCAGAAAACCATGGGGACAAAATTGAAGTTCAGTACAGCTTATCATCCTCAAACAGATGGGCAATTTGAGAGGACGATTCAGATTTTGGAGGATATGCTGAGAGCATGCGTACTGGATTTCGGTGGTTCTTGGAGTAAGTACCTGCCTTTGATAGAATTCTCCTATAACAACAGTTACCAGTCTACCATTGGAGTAGCACCTTATGAGATGCTATATGGTAGGAAGTGCAGATCTCCCATCCATTGGGATGAGACAGGAGAAAGGAGGTACTTAGGTCCTGATGCAGTTCAAAGGACTAGTGAGGCTATAGAGAAGATTAGAGCTAGAATGCTTGCTTCTCAGAGTAGACAGAAGAGCTATGCTGACCCCAAGCGCGGGAACGTGGAGTTCCAGGTAGGGGATTATGTTTTCCTCAGAGTCTCACCATGGAAAGGGGTGAGAAAGTTTGGGAAGAAAGGCAAGCTGAGTCCTAGATTTGTAGGTCCATTTGAGATCCTGGAGAGGATTGGTCAGGTGGCTTACAAATTGGCTTTGCCTTCGGCGTTGTCTGCCGTGCATAATGTGTTTCATGTATCAGCTCTTCGGAGATATGTGTCTGATGTGGGCCATAGTCTGAGTTATGAAGATCTGGAGCTTGAGCCAGATCTCTCCTTTGAGGAGCAGCCAGTTCAGATACTTGACAGAAAGGACAAGGTCCTCAGGAATAAGACAATACCTTTGGTTAAGGTATTGTGGAGGAACAGCAAGGTCGAGGAGGCGACCTGGGAGCTGGAGTCAGATATGCAGAGTCAGTATCCCGAGCTGTTCAGGTAATTTCGGGGACGAAATTTCAGTAAGGAGGGGATAGTTGTAATGCCCCGAATTCTCTGATGTATTTAACGGCGTGAACAGTAGGCCGGGAGGGCCGTACTTGCTTAATTATGTTATTAATTGATTAAATGCATGTATATGTTGATTATATTATGATATGATGTGAAATGCATGCATATGTGTCCATATTTCTTTATACAGGGGTGTGATGGTAATTTGACCCGTTGAGGGTAAATTGATTATTTGTTCACATATTGGTGATATAATTTGAGACCACATTATGATGTGGGTTTGCTCGAGCTATTTGACATGAGACGATCGTAGATTATTGATTAGCGGTTTAGTCACAACAGGTTTAAGTGTCGGGACTTGGGTTGAGTCTCGGGGTGGTTTTGATGATTAGAGCGTTACCGGGAGATAAAGGGTAACATGATGTGAATTATTGGTGTTTATGATTTTTGAGAATAACGGGAATTGGAGAGCGTTAATTATGATTAACGAGTTAGGAGGAAAGTACCAAAAATTCCCTTAGGAGCCTTTAGAAAGTATTAATTGACCTAGGGGTAAAATGGACATTTCACCCCTAGGATAGATATAACACTCTTGGCTGAAGAAAATAGTGAAGGAAAAACAGAGTATGTTTTAGAGTTCTCCCGTACCTCCTTTTTCTCACTGTTCTTTGTGGTCTTTGAGCCAACTTTGAGGATTCTAGCTTGGGAAGCGAGCCTTGGAAGTTTGGGAGTGTGTTCCACTATTGAAGGCCATCATAAGCCAAGCTTTGGGTAAGTTTCTAACCATAGTTTCTCTGGTTTGCTCTGTTTTGGTTTTGTTTTGCAGCTGAAATGTTTAGGGTGAATTCATGGTTTTTGTTGGGAGTTTTGGCTAGGGTTCCCATGCTTGTGATGTTTGGGGTGTGTTGGGATGGTTTTTGGGTTCATTTGGCATCAAGAATAGGCTTTGGAAGCTTGGAGATTGAGTTAGAAACGAAGGAGATGAAGAAGGTCGGTTCAGGGATGTTTTGGGCTGGAGGTAGCGCTACAGTGCCCACCCTAGGGCGCTATAGCGCTCCTCAGGAGGGTTTTTGGCCTTTGGGAGGTTCTGTGTAGAGCGCTGTAGCGCTAGGGGTTGAGCGCTATAGCGCTACCCTGTTCCTTCCAAACCCCGTTTTGAGTGTTTTTAAGGGTTTTTGACTTGGGGTTTCAATCCTTAAGGCCCGGGATCGATTCTACTCACCGTGTGGGCATGTTTCGAGGTCCCGAGGATGGTGCTTAGGTTAAGACCCTAATGTTGTGGATTCTCATTAATGGAGGTTATTGTTGGTTGTGATTAGGTAACCGCTAAGGAACTAAAAGATCGATCGTTCTCAGGGGTCGTCTTTATCATACTTCTCGCTCGAACTTGAGGTAAGAAAACAGTGTATGGATACAGTTGCACCCTGCACAGGTATACGACATGCATGGTTTGATATTTGTGAGGCATGTTGATTGTATAAATATGGACATAGATTGAATACAGAATCGACAAATGTGTTAGTATCAGCTGTGAGGCTGTGACTGATTTGTCAGGCTCGGCAGTGTTACTGGACACAGGTCAGGAAGCGCTGACTTGCTTGTCAGAACGGCCTTAGCGTGAATCACGCAAGCCAACAGAGATTAGATCTAATCGACCATTAGCATTGAATGACTCAAGGAGCATTAATGCCTGACCGACCCTGAGGGTCGATGAACAAACAGAGCCTGGAGGCTAGTGGCTTACCCATCAGCCACTCTCCTGCTAGAATAGAGAGCCTGGAGGCTAGTGGCTTACCTATCAGCCACTCTCCCGCTACAAAACAGAGCTTGAAGGCTAGTGGCTTACCCATCAGCCACTCTCCTGCTAGAATAGAGAGCTTGGAGGCTAGTGGCTTACTTAACAGCCACTCTCCCGCTAAAATCATGTGATGTTCATTTTCTTGTTGAAAACTTTATGTTTAGTATGATTATAATGATAATCATTTGATAATGTTATTGAAAAGTGTTATGTTTTCTTGCTGGGCCTTGGCTCATGGGTGCTATGTGGTGCAGGTAAAGGGAAAGAAAAGCTCACCTAGCCTTGAGTGGAGAGCTGATGTGGTGGTGTGTACATATGCGGCCACTTGACCGCCACGGTCATGGTGTTCTCAGAGGAACTAGGGGGTTTACCCTATTTTTGCTGCTTAGGTCGGCGGGATTGTAAATTTGAAACTGTAATGACCATTTTCTACTGAGAACCACTTGTAAATGTTTTGTTTAGCTCTGCAGAGCAGTTTGTAATAAAATCTCCATTTCCTTTTTATTGGTTTTGTACCTTAACCTATTAATCACACTTAGAGCACGTTTTTGACCAAAGGACTCAGGCAATGAGTCAAATTTCCGGTCCACCGTTCACCGTAACTGTTCTGGGGTAGCCAGGGCGTTACAATAATATGACTTGATATACATGTTTAGGTGTATTAAATATGCATGTGGACCCATTTCTGTTTAATTTGGCAATTTTCATAATTTGGCCTGTTTTGGGTATATTTGGCATATATGTGGTATGTGTGTGGTACTTCATTATTATTTGGTTATGCGTGGGTTACTCAACACGAGACGATCCTAGGAGGGAAGCTAGTGGGAAAGTCACAACGGGATCCATACTTGACTCAGAGTGAGTCAAGGGGTATTTAGCACATTACCGGGATATTGGGTAATGGGAATAAATATTTGATGATAAATTGGGAGTTAGTGAGATCAGGGGGAAATTATGGGAATTTTGACTATTTTACCCCACTGGCATTTTTGGGACCCCGAGCATTAGGATTTTCTTGAGGTTACTTAAGCTTGAAGTAATCTGTTAGAATTATAAAAAGAGCGTTCACAACGTTCTCTCTTCCTGTCATTCCCTTTTCGACATCCGATCACATTTTCAAAGGAAACTTGGGGTTTAGGACTCGAATTAAAGCAAGGATCGAGGCATAGCAATTCTAGGAAAGATTAGAAGCTTATTAGCCGAAGGATTTAGTTGGAAAACGAATCAATCAGAGGTAATCCAAGTTTTAAGTTCTAAGCTTTTAAAGTTTTTAAGCTTTGATTGGATTTTATGTTTTGATGAGTTTTTGGAAGAATTGAAGCTTGGATTTTATTGGTGTTGGATAATTAGGATGTTTGGGAGCTTTGATTTTGGGATTTGGATATGTTTGGATAGGTTTTTGGAGGATTTTAAGTGGGAAAAATCGTAGGAAATGGCTGATTTCGTGGTCAAGTCACGACCTTGTTCTAGCAAGTCGCGACTTGGATGAAGTCAGGAGCCAAGAGGGCTCTGCCTGAGGGGCGCGCCACGACCCAAAGGAGGCCAAGTCACGGCCCGCACCCTGAAGCCAAGAATTTGCTCTCTGACTTGGGAAAAGTTGCGACCCTAAGGGCCAGGTCGTGACCGACTTATGCATTTTTTCATAGATTTGGTTTTTAATCATGGGATTCTAAGGGCCTGGGATCCATCCTACTACCCAACTGAGTAGGATTCAATGTCCCGGAGGCTAGGTTTGGGTTTGGAAGTATTTATTTACTCATTTTTTATGAGGTTTTATATTATGGTTGTGATAAGGTTATTGCTAGGGGCTTGGAAATAGAATCGTGCCTATGACTCGTTTATTGGTAACATATGCTTGGACCAAAGCTAAGAAAACTGCACCCAATATGTGATGCATGTGATGCATATTATACATGTGATTAGGGCATGGCATGAATATCGAATATGGAATTGATTAGAGCTTAAGTCTTTGTAAATGTGCATGATCATAATTATGCTAATGAATTTTGAGTAAGCATATTGAATGCCTTATATTTGGATATTTTACATATGATATATGCCTGGGTACATTGCTTACTAGTGAGTGGTACTGACTCATTAGTCGGAAATGACACAGGTCGAATGGAATTTACCTATGAGTCAAGAGAGGCACAAGCATATTGAACGCAGAGTCAAAATGATTAGATCTAATCAACATGAGCATTAAATGCTTGACCGACCCCATGGTCGAAGAAAACTAAAAGCACTTGTTTGGTCTAAAGGCTAGTTTCTTAGATCCAAGGCCAAAAGGCTCAGGTGACTGAAACGTCTTATGGCTTAGGGAGCAGATCCCCAGAGATGGACTCATTAGCCATCTACTCAGCAAGCAATTCCCCAGAGATGGACTCATTAGCCATCTACTCTGGGAGCGGTTCCCCAGAGATGGACTCATTAGCCATCTATTCAGGGAGCGGATCCCCAGAGAAGGCTCATTAGCAATCTATTTAGGGAGCGTATTCCCAAAGATGGACTCAAGAGCCATCTATTTAGGGAGCGGATCCCTAGAGATGGACTCACTAGCCATCTATTCAGGGAGCGGATCCCCAGAGATGGACACATTGCCCATCTATTCAGGGAGCAGATCCCTAGAGATAGACTCATTAGTCATCTATTCACAGAACAAATTCCCAGATTGACTTGATAGTCTTCTATACAGGGGGCAGTGCCCATAATCATTTATTTGGACTTGCCTGCATGCATGAATTGGGCTATAACTGCTAGGCATCCTTATTATGTTTTAGTGACATGTTATTACATGTTTATGAGCATGTTGAGTTTTCTTACTGAGCCTCGGCTCACGGGTGCTTTGTGGTGCAGGAAAAGACAAAAGAAAGCTAGACCATCCTTGAGTTGAAGAGCTTAGGTGACGATGTGTACATATGAAGCAGCTCGACCACCACGACCGAGGGTTTAAAGAGGAACTATGGTTAAACCCTATTTTTCCGGTTTGGTCGGCTGGTTGTAAATCTTGTAATGTAATTAACCTTTTATAATATATATTATGGGATCCCAATGTATACAGTAAAAGTTATATCTTTGACCAAAAATGTTAACCCTAAACTGTTAATCATACTTAGTTACATGATTATGGCCAAATGACTCGGTTAGCGAGTTTAGCGCTATTTAAAATGCACAATGTAACGGTCCGTGGGTAGTAGGGCATTACAAACAAGTCATCTATCAATGGCAGAGGATATTTATTCTTGATGGTCAACTTGTTCGGTCCCCTGTAGACAATTCTCATCCTTAGAGAACCATCCCTCTTCTTCTTCACAAATAGAACTGATGCACCCCCATTCTGAGAAACTGGGTCTTATAAAACCCAATTATAACATCTCCTGCAACTGTACCTTTAGTTCTTTCAACTCTACTGTGGCCATTCTATATGGTGCCCTAGACACTGGCTTTGTCCCTAGTGCCAGTTCAATAACAAACTCTATCACCCTGTGTGGCGGCAACCCTGGTAAATCCTTTGGAAACACATCCAGAAACTCACAGACTAATCTAGTCTTTTTTGGTCCCACTGGCATGACCTGAGTAGTATCTACCACATGGACTAGGAATCCTATGCACCCACCTCGCAGTAGGTCTCTAGCCCTCAATACAGATATCATAGGTACACGGGGTCCATGCATAGTGCCAACAAATACAAAAGGGTCCTCACCCTCATGCTCAAAAGTTACCATCTTCTTCTTGCACTCAATGGTTGTCCCATACTTCACTAACCAATCCATACCCAGAATCATGTCAAAGTCAGTCATAACCAACTTTATCAAGTCAACTGACAACTCTCTACTGTGAACTATCATTGGTAGTGATGTAACCCATCTTTTGTTAACTACTAACTCCCCAGAGTGAAATAAGGTTCCGAACCCCACAACATAATAATCACATGGCCTACACAGTCTATCAATAATCCTACTAGCAACAAAAGAGTGTGTAGCACCAGAATCATTCAAAACAGTATAAATGGTTCAACACTAAAAAGTTGACCTGTCACTACTCAGGGAATAGCCTCACCCTCTGCCTGTGTCAATGCGAACACTCGAGCTAGAGTTGAGCTGTTCGCCTTCCTTGGTTCTACCTTTCTTGCTTTAGGTGTCACACTATCCCACACAAAAAGTAGGCCTTTTCCTAACAATCTCCTATATTGTGCCTCCTACATCTGATGCACTCTGGGAAGGTCCTCTAGCCCCCATTACTGCCCTGGCAGCCTATCTACATACCATGTGGTCTTCTGTCAGGGCATGTAGCCTTCTTTTTCTGATCACTAGGGCCTCCGCCCCTACCTGAACCCATAAAAGGAGGTCCCATCCTCTTAGTGTCTCTCCTAGCTGTGTTCTCACGCCAAATTTTGTTCTATATGCCCTCTACAGTAAAGGCCTTCTCTACCACCTGTGCATATGTTGTCACCCTAAGCACAGTATTAATGTGAACATCCCAGGCTATCATAGACTGTAGCCCCTGAAAGAATCTTTCCTTCCTTGTCCCATCAATGGGCACCATTTCTGCAGCGAACTTGGCCAATCTATCAAACCTCATTTCATACTCTGGCACTGACATATTTCCCTGTAACAGCTTACTGACCTCTTAAGCTTTTGCATCCCTAACTACATCGTTGTAATACTTCTCATTAAATATGGTCTAAACTCTTCCCACTCCAGGGTATTAATGTTCCTGGTCTGGGATATCACCTCCTACAAAATTCGGGCATCCTCCCAAAATAGGTATGTGGCATAGGCTACCCTCTCATTACCAACCACCTTCATGAAATCTAGGATGATGGTAACCATGCTCATCCATTGCTCACCCTTAGCCTGATCTACACTGCCCTCAAAGAATGGAGGGTTCTAATTCCTGCACCTTTCATAAAGAGGTTACCATTTGTTCCCAGCCTCTAGCGGCTATTCTACTACTCGCACCATCATAAGTGGTACCTCTAACTGAATATTCCCTGTAGGAACCTGTTGCTGTCTCAAAAGGTGGATTTCCTCTTTCTGCCTCTGAAGCTTGGCTTGCATGTCAGCAAGTACTTGCTTCCAATTCTCTAGAGTTGGCTGAGATGTTAGGCCTTGAGTATTATTTTGGCCCTGATCTTTCTGACCAGTTGATAACTCTGTCTTCCTTTGAAGCGTACTTCCAAGCTTATACCTTGCTGCAATAATCAATTAAGCCAGTTTGGTAGTAATAACTAAATCTCTTGCCACTGTACGGTCCAAGACCGAGAAAAAAAATATTCACACTCAAGAATCATGCTAATAAGCATGTTGGTTCATATTCATACTCAAACTTGGTGCCAATAAGAACTTCCTAATATTCATAATCAAATAACAATGCTAATAAGCATTTTTTGGCAGTCATAGAAAATAAAAAATGCTAATATGCATTTTCTTACATTCATAGACAAATAGCGATGCTAATAAGTATTTATTAACATTTAATAGTGCTAATAAGCATCTTCCTAGCATACATATATTTACAACATCGCTAATGAGTGTGTCCTGACCTACATGCCCATATAACAACGCTAATAAGTTTTTCCCTTGCATTCATAAGAAATAATAATGCTAATAAGCATGTCTTTATCATTCATACAACAATCAAGGGCCAGACCATATCAGAATATCTCATGCTCCCTAGTAAGGTAGGCATATAAGGCCTTTATATCCTATTTAAGTCGTTAAACACATAACCACATAAATAGTTACCAAACCCTGAGTCAAACTTGTCTTTAGGGGCGAGTGTTCATGCCCAGCCTGTCTACAAGAACCCTTAATCTTGGCATGCTCTGATACCAAGTTGTAACACCTTGGATATCCATGACTATTACACTATGTATTTAAATAATGATAGACTCGCTGATCGAGTCATTTGGTCATAAACTTATATCCAAAACGTGATTAACAGTTTGGGGTTAAATTTTTTGGATGAAAAGAATAGTCATTTCATTAAAACGTTAAGTTTGTACATGGGATCACAAAATAAACTTTTACAAATTCATTTACAGTTCCAAAAGGGTAATTACAACTCAAAAGTTACAAACAATCGGCCTAAGCTGCAAAATAGGGTTAGACCCTAGCTCCTTTGAGAAATCCCAACTGTGGTGGTCGAGCAACCACATATGTACATGTCGCCACCGAAGTTCTCCAACTCATGGCTGGCTCAACTTCCCTTTCCCCTAACCTACACCACATAGCACCTGTGACCCAAGGCTCAGCAAGAAAACTCAAACATGCTCATAAGCAGTTAATATCGTATTACTGAATCATATTAAGCATGCCTAGCAATAAGAACCCTACTCATGCATGCATTCTATTTATAAAAATGACTACAACATCATATCAGGTCCAGTTTCCCTAATCAACTGAGTAATAAGTCATACTGGAGCTCGTTGCCCTAGGATATGGGACTAATAAGTCACCCTGGGGTCCATTGCCCTATACTCTATATAACCAGGCTTGGAGCTGGCCCAGCGTACCTGACACTTTAATTTTCCACAACAATTGGGTCAGACAAGCGTATAATGCGCTCTTGATTAGTCCTAACCATAACGACCAGTGCTCAGCGCGCTATTGTTGCCCTCGACTTATAAGTCAAGCCTTTCTCAATCAGATAATGCAAACAAACATACATTATATAATAATTATCCAGATATAGGGAATTCAACATGCTTAATCAAACAATCAAAAGCATAATCATAATCATGCGCATTTACAAGGCCCAAGCCTTAATCAAACCTATATTCAACAATCGGGCGAAGCCTTAATCACATATATCACGTATTGGGTGCAGTTTTCTTACCTTTGGTCCAAACACAAGTTAAATATAAACGAGCCTCGAGCCCGATCCTGCCCGAGCCCTAGCAGTAACCTAGTCACAACCATAAATAAGGTCTCTAATTTATTTTAGCAAATAATTTCAGCAAGCAATATTTCTCCATTTCCTTTGACAGTGTCGAATTCCCATCTCTATGTTAGGGTAAAAAAACATAGCATAAATTAGCAAATAGTAAAAATATAAAATACAAATTAAGTATAATACAAAAAAAAAACAAAATAACAATAATACAAAAAAACATATATGCGCATGTGTATGCATATAATTAAATGATAGCAATATGCATACATATACATATATAAATGACAGTATCAATAATATGCGTATGGGTATACATACATATATATATTTATATGATGCTAGCAGTAATATGAGTATATATATAAATGACAGCAAGCATTAACAGTACCGCCAGCCTGCTTGGAGCCGAGATGTACTTCCACCGCTTGTAACCTAGATGCCAATGCGACACAGCCTGGAGCCCTTCACCTGTTGGGGAGAGACCTTCGCCTGGAGCTGCCTCTACCGCCAATGAGAGTAAGAGAGATGAGATTGAATGTTATGCAGGGCATAAAACTAGAGAAGATAGACTAGAAAGAGGCAGAGAGGCAGACATCGACACAAGTTTTTTAGGGTTATTAGTAGAAAACTATAAATTAGATAATAATGTATTTTTATTAATTTTTTTAGGGTTTATAAATTATGTATAAACAGTACTTTTTAATATAGTATATAGGGTCGGCCTAGGTTGTGTTAATTGGGTTGGGAACTATTTGGGTCGTGGCCGACCTATTCAAATGCAACCAGCAACAACAATGGCCCATTAAAATTCGAGCTGCTCAAATTTAGCTTTTTCAACCCACTATACGGGTTGGGTTGGCCAGTTTGGTCGACCCAATGATTAAAAGGCCCAGCCCTAGCTATTAAGGAAGTTATCTTTTCACCTCTCATACAGAAGCTATAGAGTTCATATCTATGATTAATACTCCCACTCATTTACACTGTTAAATCTCCAAGATATACGTATGAGCTAGACCGTAGGGTAAGCTAGTAACGAACAAGTCAAAAGATTTAAATAATATAATTAGTAAAATATTATTACTCAGAATTAAGATCAACTTGACCTATGGTCAATCTTGTGACATTGATTAGATTCAATAACAAATATATTTATTTATCTATCAATAATCAATATTGGTCCTAGTCCAATGTACCAATATACATCCGATCTTATGCCTTGGGTAAGACATCACACCCCGAATGTGTAAGTAGATCATATCATAGATTACCAGAACAGTGAAAATCAACTGTACTGACTTAATCTTAGGACTCATTCTTTTGAACATATAATTACAATTATAATCCACTATGACCTATCACTATAATTGTAACTATTTATATGTTCCGAAGTTTATAAATGTTTGTCTTATGCCATTAATCATGTAATCAAATAAGAAAACAACACGGTTGTCAAACTAAATGATTTTAACTTCTTTTATTGACAATATAAAATCACGTTACATGTCCGACATGGTTTTATAAGGGCGTAAAACCCAACAAACTCCCACTTGCCCTCTTAAAACAAATGAGACATGTTTCTCAAAACCATGCATTCTACATGCTTCACCATTATGCTCTTTGCTTATATATTTGTAAAGGGATATGAAATATTGCCTTCTAATACTATCTTCATCACCTTTACATCACTCATTTGCCACACATCCCCGATAATGTGGTTCTTTCTCTCTCTA
This sequence comes from Humulus lupulus, assembly GCF_963169125.1. Lineage (NCBI taxonomy): Eukaryota > Viridiplantae > Streptophyta > Magnoliopsida > Rosales > Cannabaceae > Humulus > Humulus lupulus. Next base: position 28,224,558 of record NC_084797.1, read on the forward strand.
TATGCTTTGCTCTTTTATGGCTATGAGGTTCTTTCAAATTCTCCATTGCCTCATTAGTGTCACTAGACAAAATTAGTGGTTTATCCATTTTTTGGAATAAACTGAGATTCGTTTAGAACTTCCTTTGCCTTACTATTTCCTTAGCCACCACAAATGCAACTATGTACTCAGCCTCCAAGGTGGAATCTGAAATGGCAGATAGCCTAACGCTTCTCCAAATCACAGCTACTGAGATGGCAGAAAACCTATCGCTTCTCCAATTCATAGCTCTACAGCCAAGAGTAAACACTTTTTCAGAAGTAGACTTCCTGTCATCAACATTGGTATAAAATCTAAATCTGTGTAGCCTAGTAGGTTCAAAGATCCACCAGAATAGACTAGCATATAGTCTCTAGTCCGTGTAAGATACCTACTGCTATCTATTGTTCATTTCCAAGGTTTCATTGGAACTTTCTCACCACTCCCACTGCATAGCAGATCTCTGGTCACATCACACAACATAGCATGTATTAGACTTCTAATTGCAAATGCATAAGGAATTTGTTTCACCTTTTCTTTCTCTTGAGAAGTCTGTGGTGAGTACTGCTTAGAAAAATAAATTCCATGTCAAGACGCTAAACAACCTTTCTCGGAATTTGTTGCAGAGTAATGCCTAAGCACCTCATTTAAGTAGGTTGCTTGAGTTAGAGCCAAAATTTAGTTTCTTCTATCCCCGATGATCTGGATACCAAGAACACGAGTTACTACATATTATCTACATCCAGTTCTGTATGTATAGTGATTTCTTGACATTGTTTCCAATAAGTAAGATATTGTCTGCATAAAGGATTAAGAACACCACAATGTCTTTTCCCTAAGTTGGTTAAACACAAGGCTCAACTACATTTTGTTCAAGACCACATGTCTTAATGTTTCCATTAAACCTTAAGTTCCAAGAGCGTGAATCTTGTTTAAGTCCATAGATTGTCCTAATCAACTTGTCGACTTTCTTGTACAACTACTTTAAATCCTTCTTATTGATCGATGTTAATGGTCTCATCAAATTATCCATTAAAAATGCTATTTTGATGTCCATTTGCCTTATCTCTTAATCGAGAGTTGTGGCTATGGATAAAAGTACACTAAATGAATTTTAACATGGCTATCGGAAAAATATGTTTCTCCAAGTAAACTTTCTCTATTTGCAACAAGTCGAGCCTTAAATGTCTCGACCTTTCCATCGGCTCCTCTCTTCTTCTTATAAATCCTCTTGCACCCCATGGACCTAAAGTCCAATGGCAAATCTACAAGAATTCAGACAAATTTAGAGTGCTTAGACTCAATTTCTTGGTATTTGGCTTTGAGCCAAAGGTTCTTTTTGAGACCTACCCATTGACATTTTAAAGGCCAATGCATCATTGTTACTTATGTCCCCAACCATCTTGTAGTTTTCACTATCCATCTCATAGGTACAGGGTTCTAACAAACTCTCCCACTACAACGAGGCTCTGTAATTATCTGACTTGGATGAGTGGTTTCTAAATCCACCTTGTTTTCATCGACTTGCAATGATGGGGATGGAACAAGAGTTTAACATTTTTCATCTAATACTATTTTTCAATGAGGCTTGACATTTATTATGCGCATCCTGAGTGAGTCGAGGAGCAATTCTACATGTGTACTCAAAAAGAGCGTGTCGCAGAGATTCAGAACCCAGTTGGAAGTGCAGACTGGCTATGTAGTATGGAAGGCAATTGCTCAACAAGCATTGTAGAGTTTGTGAGGCCGTGAGCCATTGTCTTCTAGATAAGATTCTAGTCTATCAATGAGAAGAGTACCAGGATCGACACGCCTCACTTGACAGCATAACATTACGGTTTAGTTTGTAGAAATTACTATGAATCGGGGGGGGGGGGGATGCGCATAGAAAAGGGAAAGAAATAATTACACGGAAGTGATTCCGACCAGTGGTATCACTCATGAGTATTTCTTGGGGAAAATGGTCTAAATGGCCTGTGCAAATTCCTATCGTAGTAAGAGTATGTATCAAAAACCACTAAACATAAATAGTGAAACTAAAACTAAGTTGAGATTGTGTAGAAATAGACAGTTAATAAGATTGCTAAGTTAATCTGATGATCATAAAAACCTGTCTTCAGAAAATCTTAAAATAGCTAAGCCAATATTGTTTTGTGTAAGACAGAAGGAAAAACGAGCAACATCAAAGTTGCAAGTAAACAAATTTAAAATTCTTTCTACCATCATCCCCTTGAGGTGTTGATGTTTCTAGGGTAGGGGCATTGGAATAATCCGCAGGTACATCACTGGTTGATGGGAGTTGGTTCAGCTCAACTTCTAGTGTAAGACCTCCACTACTTGTTACTAAGTCTTCGGTTGCATCTACCAATGTTGGAGTGTCAATATTTGATAGGGTGCATCATTTACATCACATATGAATCCAAGTGGGTCTCCAGCTTCCCTCAGCGTTTGAATGTGCTAAGTTGGGTAATTAACTTTGAGGTCACCAAAATTTTCTATATAAGTGTTGGCATTGTACTGTGCAACAATCAAGTCGCAGTCATCATAGTATGTGTGCAGCAGGTCTTGTTTATCTTTTAAACTCTGGTTGTCGCATTGAATCAGGCAATAAAGATAGTAGGCTATGGCAGTTCTGCCCAGTATGCTCATTTTCTGTTCCTCACGATATCTGTAGGAAATGCCAGCTTTCGTGTAATCCATGCAACTCTTCTCCAATTCTTGGACAGTTAGTCAAGTGATATCGTTAGTATAGAAAGTGCAGCTATCGACCCTACATATAGCACACAACTGTTAACATAATCTATATTGTTACCTTTTCTAAACAATGAATTTTTACATTCAATTGCGCGACCTTGTTATTCAAGCGTGAGGTTTCAGCTGCATGATTAGTAAGAAGTTGGTCAGCATCTTCAAGACATTTTTTCCAATTTCGCCGAATCTTAATTGCAAAGTTTCTATTTTTTCTTGATAGTTTGTTCGGCTAACCTGACATCTAACTGCAACACTTCAACCTCCTTTTCAAGCATAACCTTTGATGACTGGAGACTTTCCAAAAAATACTTCTTGTCATTACAGACATCAAGTAATTTCTTCACAACATCCTTGTGAGCTTTCTTGGACTATTGTGTTTGAGTTCTCAGTTTTTCGTGTTATATGAAAAGCTCTATATGTTTTTACCAATCCTTGTTGGATGATAGCTCTGTCTCCAACTCTTGGTCCCTAGTTCAGTACTGAGAGATTGCACTGCACTAAAGCTCTCTATTGCCTTCTCAACTCACTTCAGCTTTGTTTGCGCCTCGTACAGAGCCTGCTTATTGCTGCCTACACGATCTAATGAGGTTTTGATGGTTGACCTATACAGCACAATATCCATCTCACAAAGCTGGTGCAGGGCATCTACGTCAGCATCACTCTGTGACTTGCGCAATTCTTAGTTGTATTTAGCATGTTCAGTTCAATAGTTGCCAACAGATGTTAGTTCACATGATTAATGATAAACACCTTAAATAATTAATGATTAATCAAAGATAATGTAGATTCTCACCATGGTCAAGGGAGAATCCAGCTGCTCTTAAATGAAGGATGGCGACAATGAACTCCCCATACTGAGCGCAGTAGCTGTGAACTATGCTAGGGGGAGCTCCAAGATTTTTCCTTCATCAAATGGACTGTTTGATAGTATTCCCTTTGTTTCCATTGCCAAAGATTGTGTAGAAGATGGTAGGATTCTAGTATGCTCAGTGCTCCCATTGGCTATATTCACAATTGCATCAATTTCTCTTTGCGCAAACGATGCACTTGGGGGAGCAACAGAGCAAGATACATTAACATTAGCAATCATGGTTGCACTAGTACCACTTTCAGTAGAGCTAACAGAAATAACATTACTAGAAGAGTCAACACTGATAGCACCACTTGGGACAGGGTCATCAACAACGTTTTCAAGGGGTTGTGCATCAGAGATTACAGCAAGCAATGAATCGAACACATTCGTGGTGGTGTTGGAGGAATTGTAGAGATCAGTGAAATCTTGGGAGATCTGCAGGTATTGGAAGTCTTCCACAGTTAAAACTTTAGGGCTTTGACTAGATATAAAAGGAAGAAAACTAGGAGTATTAAGGACAAAACCCAGATGTTGTTCATGAGCACTCAAAGATGTAGAACACTCTTTGGGAATTGAAGGGGTAGGTTGACAAGAGCGAATATGCTCAGAATGTGAAGGAAGTATTGAAGCAACGATGGAGTCTACAGATGAGGTTAATGGTGAAGAAACTCATGAAAGATCAGAGGTAGAGGGGATCAAGACAAGAGAAGCATGAACGTTGCTGAGTGGAAGGGCAGTTGACTCAATTCTTGTAAGATCAATTTCCATAGAAGACGGGCCAAGATGTGGAGTGATCATAGCGGAAATGATAATAGAGTCTGATGCAAATAGATCTTGAACCCGGTAATGGAAGCAAAACATAGCTCGTAGGAAGAGGATGTAGAGAACTTAACCAAGTATGAGAAACAATAATGTTCTTGGCCTTAACAAACATGTCGTGAATTTTGGGGTTGACTCACCTCTCTTTATCAGAGCGCGACAAGAGAGAATCTAAGGGAGGTAGTCTTGGAGAAGGAGAATTGGTAAAGCTAGGAGGTAAAAGGCCAATTGAGGAAGTGAAAGGAGAAAAGTCAATCACATTTTCTGAGATGGTGGGAAGTTTAAGGCGCATGGGGGGAGGAGGAAGATCTGATGCATCAGCTTGAGCAGACGATTTAGATGATTGCTTACTCATGTTCAGATTCGAACATGTTGTAGCACGCTCACGTTTATGGGCAAGCATTTTTCTTTTGGATCGTTGGACGGGATGAGAAGGAAAAACGGTAACATCTTTAACATCAGGATGAGAGGCAGTGGTTGACTCAACATCGAGTGATGGATCAACGCTAGATAGAGTGATGAATAGAGTGTTAAAAGATGTAGAGGCCAATGTAAGATCACAATTGTACGCCCTAAATTTCCACGGGCTATTAGCGAGCTGGCAAAGGGCATAATCCTATTAGCCACGTGGAAGCCACCTACCTGGAGCTGCTGTTATGAGTCCCTACCACTTTAGCTCGAGGTAGCCAAAGGTTTAGTAAGAATACTCAAAGGCATCGGGTCAGCAGTGTGGACACCACGAGCGAAGACTACATTAAGCTCGAGGTACGACCTGGAGCTGACACCTCTGACCCTTTATAAAGTCAACCACGCAATGTAAACATGCACATATCAGACATCACGTGTCTACTCCATTCCTGAATTCTCGGACACGCAGCATAAAAGTGCGTGTTCAGGTACCCCACGACTGGTTTGGGCCATGCGGCCCATTATCCCCCTTACATATTGATTAGACTACACTTCATTGTCAGGTTTTAGGAATTAATCATGAATGTCACAGATGTGACATGATGGGTAAGAAGGTCACGGGATGACCTCCTTTGCCAACACCCAGGTGTCCTCTCTCTATACATATGGAGACCCTGGGTGTTGCAAAAGGTTGGCTTCTAAGTTGTAAAGAATTACCCTGTAAGGGACATCAGAGATATATCAATAATACTGACTGGTGGATTAGATGGATTTTAACCTTCGAACCACCTAAAAAGAGTAAACGATTTATAATCTTCCTTTGAGATTATTCATATATTACGGTTCATCATTTAGCACTAATCCGTCTCTTTATTCATATAATTATCTGTAGCCGAAGAACCGCGTCAACAGTTTGGTGCTTTCATTGAGAGTTTTTAGATTGGTGCCATCGTAGAAACCCAACCATGGTAGTTACTCGCTCAAGACATGGTAACGAAGTGGATCAACATGATGGGCAGGAGGCCCACCATGCCACCATATTCGATGAGCAAAACCCTGAGGTTCAGCAACGACCAGGAAAGCAGCCACTGGGCCAAGATGACACTAGAAGTTCGGCTCCCCGGCCGCCCAATCCTAACACAGATTTCTACACGGCGGTAGAAATGGAGAATGCACAGTTGAGGAGTCACCTAGCGAAAGTAAACAAACAGATCAAAGAGGTTTTGGCCCGATTACCCCCTCTTACAACCGATGCTAACGTCGGAAAGAGGCATGGTGGGACTCATAAGTCCCGCCGAGGTAATCGGTCCAGGCCCAGTCGGTCGGCCAGACCCTCGACATCAAATTCTACTCCCATGTCGCACCACCAGGAAACTGTATTTGAGGAACTTCCTAGGGTCAATCAGCAATTCAGTCGATCGGTCCGGACCTCAACTTCTAGCTCACTTCCACCCTTGAGTGCACCCAGTAGGGCTCAAGGAAGATCACGAAGGAGATCCGGGGAGGACTCGCGACGACAGCCCGCCCCGGCCAGCCGTCCTGCACCACGCCCAGACCGCCGAACGCAGGACACGGGGGATGGTAGAGCGGAGCGGCCATGACCTAGCTTAATCCGCCCTAACGGGACTAGGATCGCATCCTCAGTCAGGCATCCTCTATCACCAATAAGATACCCATATCCTACCCATCCAATCCGAGACATTCCGGCTCATGGGAGCAGCAGGAGAAATCCTCCTTCTGTCGGAACTTCCCATCGCAGCCGGGCGCCCGAGGAAATCCCAGATCCTCACCCTCAACGGCGGGCTCCGAGTTTTTCGAATGGAAGTTACTGGATCTGGAGTCGTCGAAGTGACATGTCCGGCGGAGACCTGCGCCAGTAAAGATCCCAAGGACAGAGTGTTGGGACCAAACTGGGAAGGGCCCTATCAAATAACCGAGGTCGTGAAAGAAGGAACCTACAAACTAGCTCGGCTTAATGGAGAAGCAGTCCCACGGACCTGGAACGCTATACACTTGAAGAAATATTATCAATAATATCTTTGTAAGGCTTGGATAGAAAATCCATCTTTTGTTTATTAAGTAATAAGAGTTAATATTTTTGAATTATTGTATATGTTTGTGGATGTAACGTCAAGTAATCACGAAAGACCCTTTCCTGATTACTTGGGGGGCATATGTCCTGGATATAACCAGGTCCGAAAACTTAGAAGTTAGTCCAAATTGATTGATCAATGTTTTTCTTAAAAAGCTCGAGATATCGATAAAGGACTAACGCGAACTAAGTTGTTAAAAGTAATGTCATGGATATAACCAGGTCCGAAAACTTAGAAGTTAGTCAAAATTGATTGATTGATGTTTTTCATAAAAAGTACGAGATATTGATAAAGGATTAACGCAAACTAATTTGTTAAAAGTAATGTCCTGGATATAACCAGGTCTGAAAACTTAGAAGTTAGTCCAAATTGATTGATCGATGTTTTTCTTAAAAAGCACGAGATATCGATAAAGGATTAACGCGAACTAAGTTGTTAAAAGTAATGTCCTAGATATAACCAGGTCCTAAAACATAGAAGTTAATTCAAATTGATTGATCGATGTTTTTCTTAAAAAGCTGGAGATATCGATAAAGGATTAACGTGAACTAAGTTTCCAAAATTAATGTCCTGGATACAACCAGGTCCTAAAACTTAGAAGTTGATTTAAATTGATTGATCGATGTTTTTTTTTATAAAGCACGAGATATCGATAAAGGATTAACGCGAACTAAGTTTTCAAATTAATGTCCTGGATACAACCAGGTCCTAAGACTTAGAAGTTGATTCAAATTGATTAACAGATGTTTTTTTTTTCCTAAAAAGCATAAGATGTCAATCACAGCACCAACAGAAACTAAGTTCTCACCAAATGCATTAAAGGGGAATAACAATAAAGGTAAACCACAAAAATATGTAAATAGATTGAAATAAATCAGGGGATACCAATTGTTTCGAGGATAAAAAACCTCGTAATGTAAAATTACAAATAAAAATAATAATAATAATAAAAGAAAAGGAGCAAAAATCCTAAGCCCCGCCAGGCCGCTCCGATGAAGTCACCCCCTCGCCATCCTGCTCGGTGGCAGTGGAAGTCTCCCCGATCTTGGAGGGCGCCTCTTATTGAAGGCGAGCTTTAAACTTCTCCAAGAAGGACTCCCACACGTCCGTCCCCAGGAAGGAAAAGTCACCATCCTGGTTGATGGCCCAGCAATGGTACAGTATGGCCTCCATGGAGGAGTTGGAAGCTGCCCTCTTCGCTACAAGGGCGGCCTTGGCCTCCTCGAGTTCGACCTTCGTGGTGTCCTGGGCGACCTTGGCAGCCTTGGCCTCCAGCAGCTTGGCCTGAGATGCCTCCAGCTCGGCCTGCGCAGCAACCAAGGCGGCTTGCGCGACCCTCTCGCTCTCCCGGGCAGTCACTAGGGCAGCCTTGACATCCTGCTCCTGTTCTTGAGCAGAAGCGAGGGCGGCCTGGGAAGCCTGGTGCTCGCCCCTGATCTTGTCCATCCTGGCCCTGGACCGAGATATGCTCCGGTGGAGAGCCAAAGCCGCCTGCAAGACAAGAAGATAATGAGGCAAGTGCCTTAAAATAAACCAACAGAAAGAACCAGTGGTAAAGCAAACTTACCGTGAGGGTCATCCCCAGTGAAGACTCCATCACATTATCGGGGATCCTCGTCTCGTTCTCCCGCAATTCCCTCGAGGTGGCGTTGTAGCAGTGGTCCACCATGTAGGTCGCGGTTTCATAGACTGTCCCCCTAAAGACCTCGGGGATTTTCTCCAAGGCCTGAGGGATGATCGGGACGCGCATGCCGGGGGTCGGAGCTGGCAAGGTCGCAGTGGGTACCTCTTGTTCTCGATTAGAGACAAGAGGTCGCAGGGGAGGTGGAGCCATTTTCTCCACTGCAGGAGGGGGTGGAGGCACCTTTTCTATGGTAGCAGGACCCTGGATTTTCCCCTTGGCAAGAGACTTGGAAGAAGTCCAGGGGGTTTTCTTGGCCAACCGAAGCCTCTTCACCAAGGGCCCGGAAGTCCCGGAGGAGGGATTTCCTCCCCTGGAACATAGACAGCAGAACATTGTCCCCGGGCTATGACATCTCCTCGTCTGAAACAAAGAACGAATCATTAATATGCATGTAAAAATATTTGATTGCAAAACGAAAAAAAAAAAGCTAAAGTATGTATTGAAAAGGGTCCTACCCTCCGAGCTAGAGGAGGAATCTATTGTCAAGACCTCTGGCCCCGGAGCTTCTACGGGGGAGTCTAAGATAATGACTTCACGAGTGAGAGAAGGATCTAGGTCCGAATCCGCCTCAGGATTGGACTCCTCTACATACAGCCTAAGACCCAGAGCTACTACACCCTCCAGAAAGGAGGGCCACGACCTAAGGTTGGTTCTGTACTCCTCAAAGAAGGCCGACCTAAAGGCTAGGGTATTATCTACTACTACAGTACCCCTAGGGCGGCCCATGTCATGACAAAACATGATCTGGTCAACACACTGGAGTAGAGTGATGTTGCGGTCTGGGTTGATTTGGTGGCGGTGAACGAGTTGGCTGGGGTTAAACCTAGCAAGCCGTAGGTTTGCAGCGACCCTGTCTAAGTCCCTAAATATGTAAGGGTTACCTTGGCCAGAGGGGCCGGCTGCTGCCCCAGACTGGGTCCGCTCTGCGTTGACCTCCTGGGTGACCTCAAGAGCCCACTTCCGGTGCACGAGGGGCACCTCGTCCTCCTCGTCCTCGTCCTTGTCCTCATCCCTGGCCTCCTCCTCAGGGATGGGCGCCATGTCGTGAGCTGCGGGGATGGTCCGCGGCCTCCTCAAGGCCAAAGTCTGGCCCGGAGAAATTAACTTACACGCCAGCATCGTCTCATCAGGCACGAGCTGGCGGTAGTCTTTTTCACTTGGGGGGAGCCCCGCCAAGGTTTCGTACTGACCCCCAAGGGTCACCGACTTAGCCGTCCTCGCAAAAATAATTGCACGATAGTTTTCAAGTCAATAATGAATGGAAAGAAACTAATCAGTGATGATCTTGCGAGCTAAAGTTAGGAGGAACTTACGAGGACGGTTGAAGTAATGGTATTCGCAGTTGCGAAACCCCGTTGACATGAAGAATTGATCCTTGAAGTCATTGGGGTGGCTGGGCAGCTCGATGACCGCGGCCAAATTGGGAAAACAGGTCAGGTAGTAGAACCCGTCACCTCGCCACCGTTGTTCTGGGCTGGCTTTAAGGAAGAAAAAGTAGAGAATGTCCGCCGGTGTGGGGACCTCCAATTCCTACTTCAGGAATAAGTACTTCAACCCTGCTAACAGACGGTAAGAGTTAGGGGGGAGTTGGAAGGGGGCCAGCTTCACGAAATTCAGAAAATTCGCGAAGTACTAGTCCAGGGGGAGAAAGGCCCCAGCCTTGAGGTGTTCGTCGCTCCAGGCTGCGAACTCCTCATCGAGCGGTACGCAACTCCGCTCGCCCTCAAGGGGAGGACGAACGACCAGGGCGCCCTTCCCTATCTCGATGTTGTGGGAAAGCATGATCTTATTGACTTTCCCCTGGGTTATGACCTTCGAGGCGATCCTCTCGACCTCGAAGAAGGCGTCAGGTCCCACCTCGACCTCCTTCTCCACGGTGGGACCGAAGTGGGGAATTGGGGAGTCTGTTGCCACCTCTTTCCCCTTGCTGGCCTGCTGCGATGACGAGCTGTCGGCACTCTTCTTGGGCATATTCTTCTTGGGTCCCATCTACTCACCTAATAAACAAAGATGAAGAAATTTTAGAAAAGGCGACCTAAGCATAAGAAAGAATCTAGCACGAAGAATGGTTTCCTTTACACGGGCTAAGGTAATCTCAACCCGCGGGGAGTGAGACCACGCGATTCTATGAACACGCGCCTATGCTCCCAACGGGTCCCCGATTGCTCGGGATCCATGTGTCAGGAAGGTCAAGATAATGTTTGCCTTTGAGGGAAAGTTTCAGAAGGCAAAACTGCCTGGATAGCGTGGCCTCTAAGCTACCCGGTTTTTGCACCCCAGAAACTTGTTGTTCCAAACAGGCATAAAAAAATTTACCTAGAAAATCACCCCATTGTTTTATCCTATGAGTCATGTTCCTAAGCATCCTCTTTCCTACGGTCGATACCCCTAGGATAAAAACCTACGCACAAAATACCAGCAAAGAAAAGCAACCTACAGTATGCGGCTAAGAAGGAAGTTTACCTAAGCAAAGAAAAATGGAAACATCAAAAGCATACAGTAGACAGAGGACTTACAGAATTTTTTTTTTGCTGCGTACAGACTGAAAAGAGCGTCGGAGTTGGAATCCTGGTGGAATATTTGGAACCTGAGTCACGAAAGAACCCTCGTGTCTAAAACTCAGGAACGTCTGAAACAATGACCGGAAGAAAAAAAGGGTTTTGAGACTGAGAAGAGAGAAGGAAGAAGATGAGGAAAAATTTCAAATAAAAAGGTTGCTCATGCGAAAGGTGGCCAACCTTATATATACGTAAAAGGAAAAATAATGAGGGTCGTTCAATTGTCCTGATGTGGGATACAAGGATCACAACTCGAAAGACGAAACGACGGCCGAAGATAGGCTAGGCCATTTAATGCGGTTCTCGGAAGACGGATCGTCACCAACGACGATGCTCCACGTATCCGATACCAGCGTAATGGGCGAGACATGAAGAGTCGATAAGGAAGCCTAAAAGCCCTCACTGTGGCCACAGATGACGCTATATGCCAAGAGCAAGGGCTTGGGGGGCAAATGTACGCCCTAAATTTCCACGGGTTATTAGCGAGCTGGAAAAGGGCATAATCCTATCAGCCACGTGGAAGCCACCTACCCGGAGCTGCTGTTAGGAGTCCTTACCTCTTTAGCTCGAGGTAGCCAAAGGTTTAGTAAGAATACTCAAAGGCATTGGGTCAGTAGTGTGGACACCACGAGCTAAGACTACATCAAGCTCGAGGTACGACCTGGAGCTGACACCTCCAACCCTTTATAAAGTCAACCACGTAATGTAAACATGCGTCTATCAAACATCACGTGTCTACTCCATTCCTGAATTCTCGGACACGCAGCATAAACGTGCGTGTTCAGGCACCCCACGACTGGTTTGGGCCATGCGGCCCATTATCCCCCTTACCTATTGATTAGACCACACTGCATTGTCAGGTTTTAGGTTTTAATCCTGAATGTCACAGAAGTGACATGATGGGTAAGAAGGTCACGGGATGACCTCCTTTGCCAACACCCAGGTGTCCTCTCCCTATAAATATGGAGACCCTGGGTGTTGCAAAGGGTTGGCTTCTAAGTTGTATAGAAACACCCTGTAAGGGACATCAGAGATATATCAATAATACTGACAGGTGGACTAGAGGGATTTTAACCTTCGAACCACCTAAAAAGAGTAAACAAGTTATAATCTTCCTTTGAGATTATTCATATATTACGGTTCATCATTTAGCACTAATCCGTCTCTTTATTCATATAATTATATGTTGCCGAAGAACCGCGTCAACAACAATCTTTGTCTAATGAACGGGATTGAGAAGGAAAGCGTGGGTTCTGAGCAGGGCCAGCATCAGAGCCAACTTCAGAATCACAAGACGCTTCCTGAGCATCTTTGGAATGCATGTAACCCATTGAAATCATGGTCTGAACCATGGTAAGTGTAACGACCCAAAATTGTTGTTATAGCTTTAGGGCCCTGATTAGTGTGCCGGGAGGGCATAATTGGTTTATGTGTGAGTTTATTGATTTAATGTATGATTATATGAATGTAATTGTGGTTAAATGTTATATCTGTGAGAACCACATTATTATGTGGGTGAGTCTGCAGCGTGCGACTTGAGGCGATCTCAGGGAGCCAGTTAGCGGGAAAGTCATAGCGGGGCTTAATATTTGACTTGGGGCAAGTCAAGGGGTATTCCAGGAACTACATGATTATTGGGGTTATCGGGTTATGGAAATAAATATATGGAGATATATTTGAGGTTAGGAAGCTTAGGCGGGAATATTGGGGAATTTTACAATTTTTCCCTCGGGGACGTTTCCGGCACCCCGAGCCTCGGGATTGATTTAATTAACCAAGGATAGACTTAACAAAATAAAAACCAATGGAACAAAAGAGATAAACCGACCCTTTCATAGTTCTTCTCCTCTTCTCTCTTCTCTCTCAAGAAAGCTATAGGAAACTAAGGGGAATTCAGCTGGAAATCTTGTGATTTAAGCTGAAGTTTGAGGAATTAGCTCAGCTGTAACCAAGAAGCACTCAACCAAGGCCAAGGTAAGAATTGAGTTTTGTTTTTGAGAGTTAGAATTCTGAGTTTTGGCTAAATATTAAGGGTGTTTATGGTTTGATGTTTAAGGGTTGAATTGAAGCTGAGAAGCTTGGGTTTAAACTCAGAAGTTGTTAAGGAAGTGGTCTGTCAAAGAAGGTAAGCTTCAATTCGTAATTTAGAGGTTAAAATTTGAGTTTGCATGGTTTGCTTTTTTATTTTGAGCTGCTGGGTTTCAAAAATCAAAATGGAGTTTTAATGAGTTTTTAAGCTAGATTTATGTTTGATTATGCTGTTAGAATCGTGCTATAAGTCTTGTGATTAATGGGTTTTGGTATTAGGGTGCTTTGGGGTGGTTTTGAATAAGGTTAGGATGTTAGAAATGGTGGATTTTCTGGGCACAAAAGGGTGGGCCGCGGCTCTACGAAGCAAGCAGCCAGGGAGGCTCGGCCGAAGGGGAGTGCCGCGGCGCGTGTCTGTCTTCTGAAGGGCTTGGTTTCTGTTTCAGGGTCGGACCGCGGCTAGGTTTCAAGGGCCACAACCCTTAGGTGCATTTTTTATCTTTTGGGGATTTTAAGCGCAGGAACCTAACCTAGGGTGATCGGGATCGATTTCACCACCGTGCTTGGTAGAATTTGATGTCTCGAAAGCTAGCATTGTACCCGGAAACCTTTATTTGAAATATTAATGGAATCCGTTACCTTGGTTGTGACTAGGTGTTAAGCTAGGGCTCGAGAAGCGGATCGAGCTCGAGAGACTTCTCTTGTAGACAATGAGCGTGGAATCTAAAGGTAAGAAAATTGCACCCGATTGTGTAATTTTAAAGGGACTAAGTTTTTCCCTAATATGTATGCTTTGAAAGGATGGAATTATGCCATGTAAATAGTAAACCAATGGCCTAAGAGTGCCAAGGTTACACTAGCGCATAGGGCGCAGCTCGGCCACTGGTAGCCGAGGACAGCTTATTATGCACTGAGCTCGGTTTAAGCGGGTCGGAGTCAGTGGGGTAAACAGAGGGTGCGGCCTAAGTTGTCGGCCCTGATAATCATGTAACTTGATTGTTATTAACGTTTAATTGCATCTTTGATTCTGAGAACATGCTATGTGGTTAATATGAGTGTTAAGTGTTTGATCATGCCTAAAGGATTAATTATCTGTTATTGTTGTTTGTGATGCATATTATGTTTTCTTGCTGGGCCTTGGCTCACGGGTGCTACGTGGTGCAGGTAAAGGCAAGGGCAAACTTGATCAACCTTGACTTGGAGAGCTTTGTGAGCTGAATGTACATGACCAGCTGCTCAGCCACCACGGTTGAGGGGAAGGCAGGAATAGGGGAACCAGAAATGTCTGTTTTTCCTTAGAATGGCAGATGGTTGTCTGTATTTTGGAGATTCTGTAAACTGACTTTTAAACACAGTTTCTTTTTGGGATCCCATGTGTAAAACTGTTTAGTTATATAAAATTTACCTTTTAAGACCAAAACCCTTTTTAACCCTAGCACATTCATTGTTAGTGACACATTTTTAATTAAATGACTTTATTAGCAAGTCCTACACCTTTATAAGTACTCAGTGTAGTGGTCTTGGCTATCCAGGGAGTTACAGTAAGATCATTCACTTGAAAATGGGGATGATGAACATAATCAGGGTTGCTAGTGTAAGACAATACATACGCCAAATATTCATCATAGAATTTTTTTTCTCGCTTGTTTTCATGACCAACAAGAAGGAATGTGGCATGGCGGTCGATGGAATGAGGGAAGCTGAGCCTAGTCATATAACTTTTTAGCGGATCTTTGAAAAGAACTCCAATGGGGGTTGGGTCATCCTTATGATCATGAATAATCTTAAAGGACCAGAGTTGGGATTCGTGTTGTTCAGACCACTTAACATTCGTAGGCCATTGAATTTCTAGAAGAAAGAAAAAAAACATGAATAAAAAAGAACGAATGAAGAATAACGAGGTAGAAGTGGAGAAGTAACTAATCTTTTTGAAATACTCAGGGTAAGGTGAAAATGTCCTGGGGCATCTAAGATGGGTACAAATCGCCTCTGATTACAAAAGGAAGATCATCCCATTGCTTGTTATTCATGAGACGATCTTCAAACATAAAACGTTTCTTCCAAGGGGAGAGATAGTAGGTTTTGAATGGAATCTCATCTCGAATGTGATTGTGGTGAGTATGGGAATAGCAACAAAAGCTATCTTGAACAGTGATTGTCATCTTGTACAGAGGCCTAATCATAGCAGCTCCACAGATTGATCAAATAACATTCAGGACGAGTTGCATTAAGTGAATTTGGGTGATCGCGAGTACATGCAATAGAAGGGGAGGAATTGGGAGATGGAGAAATTCAAGATGCTTAGGCCCAATAATGATTTAACCAGGGGCACAAATGTCTGCAGAACGCCTTTTTTGAACTCTTCCTCGCTTAGTCGTCGAATCATGATGTCTACACCTCCTCATACTTTTCTTTAAGGGTTTTCAGACTCTTTGTAGGATTGATGGTGGAGGATGATGACAATACTTTAGATGAACCCTTGATTGAAGGTTTAGAAGCCATGATCGAATGATTAATGAAAGGAAAAGAGGATTTAGAAGAAAAAAAGGACGGAAGCATAAAATATTTGTTGAACCTTCGATTGGACAGAGAAGAGTAGGTCGATCATGAAAAGAAAACAGGAATTTGAGAAAATGTTAGAAGTTTTGGAAGTAGAAGGGAAGGTTAAAAGACAAGGCAGTTGTAACACCCTGGTTACTCCAAGACCGTTATTGTGAACTTTAAACAGTGCTTAACTCGCAAACCAGTCATTAGGTTATAAACGTGCATTTAGGTGTTATTAATAGGCCAGGGTGAAAAATTATATTAAAAAGAATGGATATATTTAATTAAAACATTAAATTGTACATGGGCCCATAAAAACGTTTACAAGTTATTTACAATCCAAAATGGTCATTACAGTGTAAAAATTACAACCCACCGACCTAAGCGGCAAAAATATAGGGTTAACCCCTAGTTCCTCTGAGAAACACCTTGGCCATGGTGGTAAAGCAGCCGCATATGTACACAGCACCACCTAAGCTCTCCACTCAAGGCTGGGTGAGCTTTTCTTTCCCTTTACCTGCACCACATAGCACCCGTGAGCCAAGGCTCGGCAAGAAAACTTATTACTACATGTATACAATATCAATTGATGATTATGATAATCATACTAGGCTTGTAGCCCAAATCAGATAAGTGAAGATCAACAAAGATTATTGTAATCATTCTGGGCTTGCAGCCTAATCAGATAACTGACTATTGAGTCACACATTGTGCAGGTGACTATTAAGTCAACCTCTAAGAATTTGTTCCCTGTATAGATGACTAATAAGTCCATCTCTAGGGTTATGCTCCTTAAATGGATGGCTAATAAGCCCATCTCTGGGGATTCGCTCCCTAAGCCATGTGACATGTCGGTCACCTTAGCCTTATGGCTCTGACTCTAACTAACTAGCCTTTAGACTAGACAAGCGCTTTTATTTTCATCGAACTTAAGGTCGGTCAAGCATTTCATGCTTATGATGATAATGCTTATGTCGATTAGATCTAATCTTTTCGGCTTGCGTTAAACACGCTAATACCATTCTTGACTCATAAGTCAACACCATACGACCAGTGCTCAGTACTACTGCCGAACTTGACTAATAAGTCACAGCTTCACAATCAATACTGACACCATTTTCGTTTCTGACTAATACGTCAGTACCATTCACAGATAAGTAAGACTACTAAGCATTTAATATGCAATAAATGTCCACATATAGAGCACTAAACATGCCTCGTCAATAACCATGCATGTCACATACTAGGTGCAGCTCTCTTACCTCCGGTTCAGCATGAAATAATAAAACAACGACCCTTGACAATGATTGATCATTTGGTCCATTCGTGATCACCTAG
The DNA here is from genome assembly GCF_963169125.1 of Humulus lupulus. Classification (NCBI taxonomy): domain Eukaryota; kingdom Viridiplantae; phylum Streptophyta; class Magnoliopsida; order Rosales; family Cannabaceae; genus Humulus; species Humulus lupulus. Next base: position 28,241,652 of record NC_084797.1, read on the forward strand.
TCATAACCAAATATGGAATTCCATTAATAAAATAACTCAATAAAAGGTTCATGATCTAAAACCTCGCTCACTGGACCTCGAATCGTACTAAAACGGGTAGTAGATTCGATCTCGAGCCTTAGGAATTGAACCCCCAAGCTTAAAACTCTTGAAAACTCCTCCCTGGCTCAAAAGGAAGGGGCAAGTTGCGGCGCACCCCAAGTCAGAGAGCACGCTCAGCTTGGGCACTAGGGTGGGTCGCAACTTACCTGGCCAAGTCGCGACTTAACCCCACGAACAGAGCCCCCTTGCCATTTTCTCCATTAAAACCAGCCAAGAACCTAATCAAACCTCCATTAAACCAACCCAAAATAAAAAAAACCAACCATCAACACATCATATCCACTAGTTTAACCACAAAACCCACGCTTTAAACCAATTAAAATCGCCTCAAATAACCACCTCTATAATCAAAAGTTCTAGCTCAAAAAATAACTTCAAAACAGAGCAAAACCAGCAAAATTCATGGCTGAATTCTCATCTCGAACTTGAATTGAATCCTCTTCAATGGTAGAACACAATCCTAGACCCTCAAGGCTTGATTCCTTAGCTTGAATCTTCAATTGGAGCTTCAAAAATCCAAAGAGGAAAGGGAAGGAAAGATGATCGTGAGGAGGAAGAAAGAGTCTCTGTTTTTTGTTCTGTTTTCTACAGCCTTCCTTAGTTACATATAACCCTTGGTCAAATGACCAAAATGCCCCTAGGTCATATTTATTTCCTTAACAACCCCCAAGGGCAAAATCATCCTTTCTTGTCTATCTCGTTAATTATAATTAACATCCTCCAATTCTCATTATTCCCAATATTCTCAAATGCTAATAAATCATATATCATTACCATTTAATTCTCAGTAATGTATTATTCATCAAATTACCCCGAGACCCATCCCGAGCCTCGATATTAACCCCGTTATGACCAAACCGCTAACTTGTATTCAAAGATCATCTCATGCCGAATAGCTCGAACAAATCCACATTATAATGTGGCCTCATTAATAATTCACCAACATGCATGAAAATATACAAATATGCCCTCAACGGGCCAAATTACCAAAATTCCCTTATAATGAAAAGTGGACCCACATGCATGCATTTATCATCATATAATAACATAATTCACATAATCATGCATATAATCATCTAATGGCATAATAAATCAATTGTGGCCATCTTGACCTTCTAATCTAACCATTAAACCACATTAGGGATTTTGGGGCATTACAACTATCCCCTTCTTACATAAATTTTGTCCTCGAAATTTACCTGAACAGCTCGGGATACTGATTCTGCATATCCGTCTCCCGCTCCCAGGTCGCTTCCTCGACCTTGTTGTTCCTCCATAATACCATAACCAATGGTATCATTTTATTCCTGAGGACCTTGTCCTCTCTGTCAAGTATCTGGACTGGTTGTTCCTCATAGGAGAGATCTGCCTCAAGCTCCAGATCTTCGTAATTCAAGACATGAGTCACATCATATACATACCTATGAAGAGCTAAGATATGAAACACGTTATGCACAGCCGATAATGCCGGTGGTAAGGGCAACCTGTAGGCTACCTGACCAATCATTTCCAGGATCTCAAATGGACCGTTCCTGCATTTGGGATCTGCATAAATTTTTTGCCAACTTTGAGAAGCGAGCATCCGAGCTCTAATCTTTTCAATAGCTTCATTGGTCCTCTGAACTGTGTTAAGACCCAAGTATCTCCTTTCTCCCGCCTCATCCCAATTAATGGGATATCTGCATTTCCTACCATACAACATCTCATAAGGTGCCACCCCAATGGTCGACTGATAGCTTTTGTTGTAGGAAAACTCTATCAAAGGTAGATACTTACTCTAGGATCCACCAAAGTCCAGCACACATGCTCGCAGCATGTCCTCTAATATTTGGATCGTCCTATCATATTGTCCATCTGTCTGAGGACGATAAGCAGTACTGAACTTCAACTGTGTTCCCATGGCCTTCTGTAAACTCCCCCAGAACTTGGAAGTGAAAGTGGGGTCCCGATTTGAAATGATTGACCTTGGTGCTCCATGGAAGCGCACGATCTCTCCCACATAGAGATCTGTGTACTGGTCAACTGTATAAGTAGTCCTCACTGGTAGAAAGTGAGCTGACTTGGTATAGCGGTCCACTATAACCCATACTGAATCATGTTGACCAACAGTCCTGGGTAACCCCACCACGAAATCCATCGTGATGTCTTCCCATTTCCACTCTGGGATATCTAGAGGCTGCAATAACCCTGCTGGCCTCTGATGCTCAGCCTTAACCTGTTGACATGTCAAGCACTTAGCCACATATTCCACTACATCCCTCTTCATCCCAAGCCACCAATACCATGATCTCACATCCTGATACATCTTCGTGGTGCTTGGATGCAAAGAGTAAGGAGTAGAATGAGATTCATCCAGAATCTCTCGCCTCATAGCAGTGTCTAACGGAACACATATCTGACCCTTGTATCTCAACAAGCCCATCTCAGACATTGTGTAATCTCTGGACACTCCGGCTAAAACATCCTCTCTAATCTTGATCAGCTGTGGCTCACCCAACTGACCATACTTGATTCTTTCCATCATTGTAGACTTTAATGTAATGTTGGCCAACTGGCCCACTAGCAACTCTATGCCAGCTCTGGTCATATTCTCTGCTAACTCTCTGGATATCAACCTCGCACTGTAAATCTATCCCGGGCCCTTCTGGCTTAAAGCATCAGCTACCGCGTTGGCCTTTCCTGGATGATACAAGATCTCACAGTCATAATCTTTTACTAACTCCAACCAACGCCTTTGTCTCATATTCAAGTCTTTCTGCGTGAAGAAGTACTTCAGGCTCTTGTGGTCAATATAGATCTCACACTTCTCCCCATAAAGGTAATGCCTCCATACCTTCAATGCAAAGACCACAGCCGCCAACTCTAAATCATGAGTGGAATATCTCTGTTCATATTCTTTCAGCTAATGTGAGGCATAAGCAATCACCTTCCCTGACTGCATCAGAACACAACCCAAACCCTGATGCGAGGCATAACAATATATCACAAACTTCTCCTGATCTGTTGGAAGACTCAGAACCAGAGCTGTAATCAACCTCTGTTTCAGTTCCTGGAAGCTATTCTCACACCTGTCTAACCACACAAAATTCTGATTCTTGCGTGTCAGCTCAGTCAATGAAGTAGCAATCTTAGATAACCCTTCCACAAAATGTATGTAATAACCTGCCAACCCAAGGAAACTTCTAACCTCAGAAGCATTATTTGGCCTTGGCCAATCTCTGACTGCCTCAATCTTGGCTAGATCTACTTTTATCCCTTCCTTGCTGACAATTTGCGCAAGGAAAGATAACTGAGATAACCAGAACTCACATTTCTTGAACTTTGCAAACATTCTATGCTCCCTTAGTCTCTGTAGAACCAATCTCAAATGTTGATCATGCTCTGACTCTGACTGAGAATAAACCAGAATATCATCGATGAAGATGATCACAAACTAGTCCAAATAATCCTTGAACACCTTGTTCATCAAATCCATAAAAGCAGTTGGGGCATTAGTCAATCCAAAAGACATGATTAAGAACTCATAATGCTCATATCTAGTGCGAAAAGCAATCTTTGGTATGTCTCCCTCCTTGACCCTCAATTGATGATAACCAGGACGAAGGTCTATCTTTGAGAATACCCTTTTACCTTGCAACTGATCAAACAAATCATCTATCCTTGGCAGATGATACTTGTTCTTAATTGTTAACTTGTTCAGTTCTTTGTAATCAATACACATTCTCAGAGAACCACCCTTCTTCTTTACAAAAAAAATTGGTGCACCCCAAGGTGATAAAATAGGTCTGATAAAGCCCAAGTCCAACAACTCTTGCAATTGTACTTTCAATTCTTTTAACTCTGTCGGGGCCATTCTGTAAGGTGCTCTAGACACTGGCTCCATCCCTAGTACAAGTTCTATCACAAATTCAATCTCTCTGTGTGATGGCAACCCGGGTAAATCTTCTAGAAACACATCCAGAAACTCACAGACTAGTCTGGTCTCTTTTGGTCTCACTGGCATGACCTGAGTGGTGTCAACCACACTGGCTAAGAATCCAATGCAACCTCCTTGCAATAGATCTCTAGCCCTCAAAACAGAAATCATAAGTATACGGGGTCCATGCACAGTGCCAACAAACACAAATGGATCCTCACCTTCAGGCTCAAAGGTGACCATCTTCCTTCTGCAATCTATGGTTGCCCCATACTTCACTAACCAATCCATACCCAGAATCATGTCAAAGTAAGTCATAACTAACTCTATCAAACCCACTAACAACTCTCTGCCCTCCACTGTCACTGGCAAAGATCTAACCCATCTTCAGGATACTACTAACTTCCTAGTGGGTAACAAGGTCCCAAACCCCACAGTTTAATAATCACATGGTCTACACAATCTATCAATAATTATACTAGCAACAAAAGAATGTGTAGCACCAGAATCAATCAAAATAGTATAAGGGGTTCCAGCACTAAGAAGCTAACCTGTAATTATTGAGGGTGAAGCCTCAGCTTCTGCTGGTGTCAATGAGAACACTCGAGCTAGGGCCGAGCTGTCTGCCTTTCTAGGTTCTTCCTTTCTTGCTTTTGGGTAATCTTTCTTAAAATGACCCACTGCTCCACATAAGAAGCAAGCCTTTGCCTTACACTCCCCCATATGACGCCTCTTGCACCTAGGGCACTCATGATAACTCCTCCAGGCCTCACTACCACCCTAGTGACCCATTGAAATACCACGTGGTCACCTATCAGGACCTGGAGCTGGGAAGGTATCAGGAACCTTCCTCTTGTGCTCACTGGGCCTCCACCCCTACCTGAACCCACAAATGGAGGACCTGTCCTCCTCAACTATCTTCTGGCTGCATTGTCCCACCAGATCTTATTCTATGCGCTCTCAATTGTGAGCGCCTTTTTAACCACCTGTGCATAGGTAGTAACCCTAACCACAGTGGTAATACGAACATCCCAGGCTAATCTAGGTTGTAGCCCCTAAAGAAACCTCTCCCTTCTGGTCCCATCAATGGGCACCAACTCCATGGAAAAATTTTCTAATCTATCAAACTTCAAAGCATATTCAGTCACTGATAGACTTCTCTGAAGTAATCTGATAAACTCTTCAGCCTTTGCAGCCTTGATGGCATCATTGTAATACTTTTCATCGAACAGAGTCTGACTCCCTTCTGGTCCCATCAATGGGCACCAACTCCATGGAAAACTTTGCCAATCTATCAAACTTCAGAGCATATTCAGTCACTGATAGATTCCTCTGAAGTAATCTGATAAACTCTTCAGCCTTTGCAGCCTTGATGGCATCATTGTAATACTTTTCGTCGAACAGAGTCTGAAAATCTTCCCAACTCAAGGCATTGATGTTTCTGGTCTGGGATATAACCTCCCACCAAATCCAGGCATCCTCCTGAAACATGTATGTGGCACATGCCACCCTCTCATTGCCAGACACCCTCATAAATTCAAGGATGGTGGTAATCATGTTCATCCATTGCTCTGCCTTTGCTGGATCTGCACTTCCCTTAAATACTGGAGGTTGATGTTTCCTGAACCTTTCATAAAGACGTTCCCATTTGCTTCCAGCCTCTGGCTGCTGCTCAACAGTTGACACCGCTACAGGTGGTGCCTCTGATCAACTGTTCCCTGTAGGAACCTGTTGTTGTCTCAAGAGGCGGATTTCTTCTTCCTGCCTCATAAAGCTTGCATGTAAATTAGCAAACAGTTGTTGTCAATTATCAGGAGCTGACTGTGGATTCTGATTCTGGTCATCCTCTTGACCTTGTCTCTTATTCTAGCCCTGATCTTCCTGGCCAATTGATGAATCTGTCTATGCTGGAATCATTCTTATAACTTAAACCTTGCTGCAATAGTCAATGCGGCCAGTTAGGTAGTGATAACTAAACCTCTTGCCGGATCACGGTCCAAGATCAAACAGATAATCATCCATATTCCACAATCATGCAGATAAAAAAATGGATACATAATCATAACATTTACCATATAACACTCAATTGATAGTTCAATGATTAACAATACTAATAAGCATGTTTTAGTAATATCAATACTAATAAGCACGTTCTTGCTTATGATGCAGTAGCAAGGCCCAGCCATATTAATACATATCATGTAGGCAGGTAAAGCATTTATGTTATATTTAAGCAGTTAAACACATAACCACATAAATAGTTACCAAACCATGAGTCGAGCTTTCCTTCAGTGGTGAGTGTACATGCCCAGCCAGTCTATAGGAACCCTAAACCTTGGCACGCTCTGATACCAAGTTGTAATGCCCTGGTTACTCCAAGACCATTACTGTGAACTTAAAATAGTGATTAACTTGCTAAACAAGTCATTAGGTTATAAACATGCATCTAGGTGTTATTAATAGGTCAAGGTGAAAAATTCTATTAAAAGGAATGGATATATTTTATTTAAAACATTAAACTGTACGTAGGCCCATAAAAGCGTTTACAAGTTATTTACAATCCAAAATGGTCATTACAGTGTAAAAATTACAACCCACCGACCTAAGGTTAACCCCTAGTTCCTCTGAGAAACACCTTGGTCGTGGTGGTCAAGCGGCCTCATATGTACACATCGCCCCCTAAGTTCTCCACTCAAGGTTGGGTGAGATTTTATTTCCCTTTATCTGCACCACATAGCACACGAGAGCCAAGGCTTAGTAAGAAAACTTATTACTGCATGTATACAATATCAATAGATGATTATGATAATCATACTAGGCTTGTAGCCCAAATCAGATAAGTGAAGATCAACAAATGATTATGGTAATCATTCTGGGCTTGCAGCCCAATTAGATAAGTGACTATTGAGTGACACATTGTGCAGGTGACTATTAAGTCAACCTCTAAGGTTCTGTTCCCTGTATAGATGACTAATAAGTCCATCTCTAGGGTTCTGCTCCTTAAATGGATGGCTAATAAGCCCATCTCTAGGGATCCGCTCCCTAAGCCATGTGACATGTCGGTCACCTTAGCCTTATGGCTCTGACTCTAACTAACTAGCCTTTAGACTAGACAAGCGCTTTTATTTTCATCGAACTTAAGGTCGGTCAAGCATTTCATGCTTATGATGATAATGCTTATGTCGATTAGATCTAATCTTTTCGGCTTACGTTAAACACGCTAATACCATTTTTGACTCATAAGTCAATACCATATGACCAATGCTCAGTACTACTGCCGAACTTGACTAATAAATCACAGCTTCACAATCAATACTGACACCATTGCTGTTTCTGACTAATACGTTAGTACCATTCACAGATAAGCAAGATTGTTAAGCATTTAATATGCAATCAATGTCCACATATAGAGCACTCAACATGCCTCATAAATAACCATGCATGTCACATACTAGGTGCAGTTCTCTTACATCTGGTTCAGCGTGAAATAATAAAAGAACGACCCTTGAGAACGATCGATCAATTGGTCCATTAGCGGTCACCTAGTCATAACCAAATATTGAATTCCATTAATAAAATAACTCAATAAAAGGTTCATGGTCTAAAACCTCGCTCACAGGACCTCAAATCGTACTAAAATGATTAGTAGATTCGATCCCGAGCCTTAGGAATTGAACCCCCAAGCTTAAAACCCTTGAAAACTCCTCCCTGAAACAAAAGGAAGGGGCAAGTCGCGACGCGCCCCAAGTCAGAGAGCATGCTCAGCCTGGGCACTAGGGTGGATCACGACTTACCTTGCCAAGTCGCGACTTGACCCCACGAACAGAGTCCCCTTCCCATTTTCTCCATCAAAACCTGCCAAGAACCTCAATCAAACCTCCATTAAACCAACCCAAAATCAAAACCAACCATCAACACATCATATCCACTAGTTTAACCACAAAACCCAAGCTTTAAACCAATTAAAATCGCCTCAAATAACCACCTCTATAATCAAAAGTTCTAGCTCAAAAACTAACTTCAAAGCAAAACTAGCAAAATTCATGGCTGAATTCTCACCTCAAACTTGAATTGAACCCTCTTCAATGGTAGAACATAATCCTAGACCCTCAAGGCTTGATTCCCTAGCTTGAATCTTCAATTGGAGCTTCAAAAATCTAAAGAGGAAAAGGAAGGAAAGATGATCATGAGGAGGAAGAAAGAGTCTCTGTTTTTGGTTCTGTTTTCTACAGCCTTCCTTAGTTACATATAACCCTTGGTCAAATGACCAAAATGCCCCTCTGTCATATTTATTTCCTTAACAGCCCCCAAGGGCAAAATCGTCATTTCCCGCCTATCTCATTAATTATAATTAACGTCCTCCAATTTCCATTATTCCCAATATTATCAAATGCTAATAAATCATATCCCATTACTCTTTAATTCCCGGTAATGTACTAATCATCAAATTACCCCGAGACTCACCCCGAGCCCCGAAATTAACCCCGTTATGACCAAACCGCTAACTTGTATTCAAAGAACGTTTCATGCTGAATAGCTCGAACAAATACAAATTATAATGTGGCCTCATCAATAATTCACCAACATGCATGAAAATATACAAATATGCCCTCAACGGGCCAAATTACCAAAATGCCCTTATAATGAAAAGTGGACCCACATGCATGCATTTATCATCATATAATAATATAATTCACATAATCGTGCATATAATCATTTAATGGCATAATAAATCAATTATGGCCCTCCCAGCCTTCTAATCTAACCATTAAACCTCATTAGGGATTTTGGGGCATTAAAGTAGTTATAAGAGATGGAAACTTTTTCCCGCGTGATTGACTCAGAATTTGAAAGATGGGACTGGTAATAAATGCTTGGCAGACATCTAAGCACGTGCGTCGCTTGAAGAAAAGTATTGAGCAGAACAAATCAAGCTGAATGAAAATCACCTTTATCCATTATTCAATATCGCAAATGGAAAAAAGCAGGGGAAATTGTAGGGGAATGATTTTTCCCAATAAATTAAGTGATATAAATGAAGTGAAATGCACCGTTTTATTTAATAACTTGAGAAGAGCTGGATTGAAAGAAAAAAAAGAGAGCTCCAAATGAACTCATCCCAGAGCAGAGTTCCAAATGAGCGCATAAAAAAGAAAGAGCTCAAAATGAGTTCGTAGAAGGGCAAAGCCCAAAATAAACTCATAAAAAGTAGATCTAGCAGGAGCTAATTTTGTAATGCAGAGTTTGGCAAAGCTCAATGTGATTACATAGATCGATGAGCTCTGAGCTCAATGTGATTGCATAGATCGATGAGCTCTGAGCTCATTGTGATTGGATAGATTGATCATCTCTGAGCTCGAAGTGATTGAATAGATTGATAAGCTCTGAACTCAGAGTGAATGAATAGATTAATGGGCTCTAAGTTCAAAGTGATTGAATAGATTGATGAACTCTGAGCTTAGAGTGATTAAATAGATTGATGAGCTCTGAGCTCCAAGCGATTGAATAAATTGATGAGCTCTGAGCTCATAGTGATTAAATAGATTGATGAGTTCTAAGCTCAAAGTGATTGAATAGAATGATGAGCTCTGGGCTCAAAGTGATTGAATAGATTGATGAGATGTGAGCTCATAGTGAATGAATAGATTGATTAGCTCTAAGCTCAAAGTGATTGAATAGATTGATGAACTCTAGGCTCAAAGTAATTAAATAGATTAATGAGCTCTGAGCTCAAAGTGATTGAACAGATTGATGAGCTCTGAGTTCAAAGTGATTGAACAGGTTGATGAGCTCTGAGCTCCAAGTAGATGGACCGTGTGAAGAGCTTAAGGTCGAAGCTGAGCGAAAGGATTGATGGGCATTTGAGCTCATAATGCGAAGAAGAGAAACGATGGGAAGAAAGTTAGTGAAGCCGAACACATGGACCTTCATGATAAGCTTCTCTAACCTTATTATTTGTCATTTCTCTATAAATAATATAAGAGGGGCCAAATTTTGGGACCTTGGACTTTAGTTTAGAAAAAGTCTGAACAGATTGTGAATGAAGAGAGCGAGAGAGAACATTGTGCTGACTGAAGCATCAGAGTGTCTTTTGTAGATACACCTCATTTGTTCTCTCTACTCATTCTAACGAAGAACACATTCATGTGTGTTGGTCATGCCAACGGAATATGTACGATTGAGGCAATCTTCGTCAACAAAGTGAAATGCATTGGTTTTATGGTTAAACGAAATTAGAGAAAAGATTTGGAGATGATTTTGACCCAAATATATATATATTTTGTAAATGATAATGATATAATTATTTTTGGATTTAATAATAACTTAATTTAAACTTGTACGAAAAGGAATATAATTTATTTTGGATACAGAACAATAACTACATATAATGTTATACATTAATAAATAATAAATCAGTGAATGGGATTATGGGACCACCCACTCACATAATCTCGCTCTGTTAAATGGTGACCGGCCACCGGAAAGGGACATTGGTAAAAAAGGGTTTGATATGAGAGAAGCAGCGCCTCATTTCCGTAATGACTGGTGTGATCAATCGAAGTTTGGATGTGATGATGTAATGAGAGCCGTTTGATTATGAGTTTAGATTTTCTGTCAGTCTCACGTTTTAATTTTTTATTGGTCAGTGGACAGGCCACGTGAATCAAAAAGCCAGAGGCTACTGAGATGAGATGAGAGATTGTGGTTAAATTCAGAGAGTTTGGCTAGATTTTGCCTCCAATTTTCTTTTTAATTTTAAATTTATTATAAATGTACTTTCTGCTTTTGGCGCTAATTTTTTTTTTTTGGTTGGTTAGCAAAATAAAAAATTAATATAAAAGAAAATGATAGAAAGATTCTGTATATGCTTTTGAGTCTTTCACATCTTCCAATTTAGCCTATTATGCCCTTTCAAAAGAAGAAAACAAAATTAGCCTATTTGGACTTTTTGGTAGCTTAATATTACTGATATAATTGTGATAGAACTTTAATGAATGATGCTTAATAAAAAATAGTTTTGGAATGGAATAAGAACGGTTATAAGAATTATACTATAATTTTTGGTTTATTAATAGAATTATTTTGTTTGATTGAGTGTGGAAATATAATAAAATATGTATTGTATTGATAAATATATTTTTATTTTATTTTTATATATATTTCTATATTATTTAATATTTAACTAAATTTAAAAAGAAATTAATGATTTAAATACATAATAAAATAATAATATTTTAGATAATTTTAATTAATTTGTAGTTATAATTGTAATTTATAAGTAAAAATTATAATATACTAGATATATTTTTACATTTACATTTATTAACAAAAAGATGAGTTTTAAATAAATAAAACGATCTTAGATATTGAATTATGAAAAAAAAAATGTCATTGGAGAGGACAGAGTTTGTAGTGGCAAGAAAGAATAAAAATTGACCATTGTTCTTTAATTTGGGGAAGAAGAATGAAGAAGCGTAAGAGAGGCATTTCATTTATTTTTAAAGTCCGTCTAGTAATTGGAAACTCTTGCCATTGTTAGATGAATGGAATATTTTTTCCACTAAAAGATGGAGTTAACATTCCAATGGAAAGAGATTACAAAACTTAAAAACACAAACCAAACAATTTAATACATTTTTTCTTTTCATGCAAATCTTTCATTCAACCCAACAAAACATCTAATTTTTTTTCTCTAGAACATCTTCGGTGCCGTGATTAATCTAAAGCTTTTTGAGCAACTTCTAAACAACTTCTTCACCAATATTCATTTCTAGTAAGTTCTCATGCTTGAACCTTGTATTTTCTCTCTTTTTTTTTTTCCAAAAAATAAGTATTTTGTTGTGATTTTTGGTGATAGTAAAATTGTCATAAACCCAAAGGATGTTCTTAATTTTTTTTTTTGAATTTTCGATGAAACTGCAATATATTATGAGGTTTAGGGATTAGAAAGGTAATTTATATATGTAGAGACAATAGGTAGTGTTGACGTGGTTTTCGCCAATAGTGGATCAAGAAATCTGAAAATAGAGAGATTATGTTTTTACTAAACTGTAATTAGATAAATAAAAATGTATTAACATCACTCATACTTTTACGTTGTTTAGTAGTTAAAATCTACCTAGTCCACGAATCACTCTTATTAGTCTTTTTATTTCTCACCGTGAAATTGTCTGTCACAATTTCACCAGAGTTTCAGTATACAATATGTTTTCCCCCTTTCTGTCCAGTCTTCCTTGTATTTATAGGGAATTTTGCCTAGACAATTTTGGGTAACCATGCATAAATATGGTAACACCTCATTTACATAAATACATTAATGTTTATTGATTCTATGCCCTCAATATCGAGTAATAAATACATAATAATATATGAGCATTAATGTGTATAAAGAATCTCTGAGTTTTTTGGAATCATTCACTGTGTGCCATGATCAGGCTTCCGCGAGCTGACCACTTCCATTAGGCTGGATGTCGAAGAACTAACCTGAACTGACACGGGTCACACTCAGAGTTTCACAAAGGCAATCTTTAACGACCCAAATTTACTAATAAGACTTAAGGGCCTTGATTAGTGTGTCGGGAGGGCATAATAGGATTATGTGTGATTTAAATGATTAAATGCATGATGATGTGATAAACATGCTTATATGATTATTTGGATAAATGTGATGCATGACTATGTGTACTAGTATGCATGTAGGCCATGATTAGGTTATAAGGGCATATTCGTAATTTTGGCCCGTTGATGGCATAAATGTAATTAATTGTGATAAATTGTTGAGATCACATTATTATGTGGATATATCTGCAGCTTGTGACTCAAGGCGATCCTAGTGAGCGGTTTAGCGAAAAAGTCACGACGGGGATTTATACCCGGCTCAGGGTGAGTCTGGGGGTATTTCTGGGAATTTAGGAAATATATTGGAGACTACTTGATATTGAGGAATATAATTGGTAATTAGTTAGGTGTCGGGATTTAAGCAGTAATTGTTAGGAACACTCGAGGAGTTAGCGAAAATTGGGAGTAATGACCAAAATGCCCTTAGAATAACTTAAAGGTTTAGGATTTATTGGGAGGGCAATATGGTCATTTGGTTAATAAGAGGATAAGTGATATTCAGCCTTTATACACTCAGTGGAATGTTTAGAGAATGTTAGAAGCTGAAAGAAAAAGGGAAAGAGACAAAAGAAAAGAGAGGAAAATAGAACTCCTAAGTTACCCTTTTTCTCTCTCTCGGTTTATTATTCTTCTTGCACCATTTCTTGTGAATTCTTGAAGCTGTGGTTCAGAGGAGGATTAGGTCAAGTTTAGCACTTGAGGGTCTTGGTGAAACTAGGAGGTCCTACTGGAATTCATTCCAATTAAGGTAAGTTTTAAGGTTCTTTTCTTGAGTTTCTGGTTTTAGCTGAAATGGTTTTCTAAACTTGAGTTTTAGATGGAATCAAGGGGGATAAGCTTGAGGAAGTGAAGGGCTTGAGGCTGAAAGGATACTAGAGATAACCTAGGTCAAAATTCTCCATCAATTGTTGCTTTAAAATTATGAAATTTCTGGTGTTTTGTTGAGTTTGAGCTTCAAGCTCAATCATGGCATTTTCTTCATTTTGGGGTGCATATGCTTAAGTTTCATATGGTTGCGTCATATGGGGTGAGTCATAGATGATGGTAGGCTTGTTTTGGTGTTTGGTTGAAGCTTGGAAGGATTTTGTAGAGGTTTCGCTCGGGGAAAATCGAAGGAAGAAAATCAGGGCTTGGGTGTGCTATGACTAGCGCCTGTAGCCTAGCGCTAGCCTTTGGGCGCTACAGCACTAGGCCTTGTGGTCTGGGAGCTTTTTGGCTCTACTTTTGGCGCTATAGTGCCCTCTTTGTAGCGCTGTAGCGCCACCCTATTTCCAGAAGAAGGTTTTTGGGTTATTTCTTTGGGTTTCTGCCCGAGTGCTCGGGGTTTGATTCCACCACCCTGTTTGGTGGAATTAGGGCTTCCCGAGGGCTCGGGATTGGTCCCGAGGGTAGGTTTTGGAATTGAAGTTTGGTATGGTTCTAATTTTTGGCTGTGATTAGGTGTATGCTAGGGCTCGGAGGGGATCGTGCTTGAGGGTTGATTTCATTGATCAAAGCTAGCGGAATCAAAGGTAAGAAATATGCACCCGGATATGTGATTATGTTGGGACTAAGAGCTCCCTATATCTGTATGATGTCATAGATGGTATTATGTCATGGGACATATGATAAACGACCTAAGAGTGCCGGAATCAATATTTGCACACATGGCGCGGCTCGGCCACTGGTAGCTGAGGACAACTTAATATTCACTAAACTCGATTTAAGCGGGCCGGAGTCAGTGGGATGATTAGGGGATACGACCTAAGGGTGTCGACCCTGGTTATTATATGTGAATTGGTTGTTAATGTGAATGGTTGAGCTTAGTATGCTGAATGCCTGATTATGTGAATATTATGGATTGTTAAGTATATGGCCATGCATTATGAGTTGTTTGATTGCTGATTTGCAAGTTGATTGCTTAATGATTATGCTCTGTTATCTGGTTTCTTGCTGGGCCTTGGCTCACGGGTGCTATGTGGTGCAGGTAAAGGCAAAGGCAAAGTGGACCAGTCTTGAGTTGGAGAGTTTTGGGCTGAATGTACATGGTCAGCTGATCGGCCGCCACGGCCGAGGAGTGGTACAGGACGGGAAAAGCCTAGATTTCTGTTTTGCCCTTAGAGTGGCTAGTAACTATACTGTTATCCTGAAATTTTGTAAACTGTCTTTCGAACGTTATAATTTTGGGATCCCATGTACAAAAATGTTTGATTATAGAAAATGTAACTTTTGTGACCGAAATCTTTTAACCCTAGTTCAATTATAGTCTCAGTAACATGTTTCCAATTAAATGACTTGATTAGCAAGTCTTGCACCTTTATAAACACACAGTGTAACGATCTTGGCTATCCAGGGCGTTACACAATCTGGCTATCGCACATCTTAAACTAAGTTGTTTGCGCAAGATGTGATCTAGAGACTATCCGGTTGTTGTAAGTTGTCATGTTTGTCTCGAGTTGCTCACTCGAGAGTTAGCTAGATGTTCTATCTGTATGCTTTCTTCATACGCTTGTCTACCAGTTGTACCCCGTGCAGAGTAATTCAACTCGTTTTTTGGGGTACAACATTTTCCCCCCAGGCTCCTGCTCGTGCATGACGTGACTGCTGACATGCATAGTAGGGGCTTTTAGGTTTCTTTTATGTGAAAACGTGCCCATCCACTCACTCGCGTATGAGACATGTGTTAGTCTATAATAGGTGCATGTTCGATTTTCGAGTACTGTGACAACTATCTTGTCAACTTTTTGTCATCTATTGGTTTATTTAATCCAGGCCCTTGGATTTCAAACTGATATAATCGTGTGACCTAGATCGGTTCTTAAAGTTTACGTATAAATAGAACCAAACCTAAACCTTACCACCTTTGTATTAAAAAAATTTCCTCTATTTTCTTCTCAAAATACTCAGAGTTTCTGTGTTTCCTCAGTTTCTAGAAGCTTCCAGGTTATTACCTCCGATGCTGCCATCATTTCCTCGACTAAGAAATTAAACTGTAAGTATCTTTATATCCAATTTAAATTTTATCTCCTTATTTATCAATAAGTTTTATGAAATTTCCAGTATATTTTCCTACTTTGGTTCAGTTTGAGTTTAGAATGGGTTTTTGTTAGGCCAAAAACAATAGGCACCGGGTCTGACTAGAAATAATGCACAAAAAGAAACGGGTAATTTTCTGGGTTTGAAAGAGGATCGTCTGAGTATGTAATGGTAAAGATTAGAGGGTCATTTAGGCTCACTTCTGGGTAGCTTAAGGGTTACGGTTTCTCGAGTTATTTTGCATTAAACCGCTTTCCAAAAAGGTATTGTGCCTGATACGCGAATCCCGAAGTATCAATGGTTTCCCAAGGATACAGCGCGTGGTCATTGATCGCGTGCATGCACACGCGTTGGCGCTAGGGGAAATCTTAACTCGTATATTTCCTAGGTTGAATAGATCGAATCCAAACCCTCGGGATGCCATACCTTTATCATGGTAGCAAGGTTTTATCTTAGGTCGCCTCTAATAAGGAAATTTGTTGACAGGCGAGCTAAATTATGGCTAACCAGAAGATGTTAATGGTGAGCTCTTCTCAAAGTAAAAATAAGGATAAGCAAGTTGCATCCGAGACCCTTATTCACCACTTCGGCCCAGTAGTGGATAGGGAGCTTATGGTTTACCCCAACGCCTTCTTTGAGGCCGAGCACATCGTATCCCGGATAAAGACTCAGGGTAAAGTGAATAAAATTTTACTAAGTCACGAGATCTAGTTAAGGCCTGAGGGTCTTGTTGCCCGCCCTCCGTTGGAGGGAGAGCGGAGCTGCACTCTACTTCAGGATGACTTCGGGGCTTTGAGAGACGAGCACCTGAAGGCAGGTACCTTTCTTCCCTTGGACCAGTATTTTGTATATTTTTTAAACTACGTCGAACTGGCCCCATTCCAGCTCTCTCCAAATTCGTATCGACTTTGACCTGGCTAAAGTATCTATTTTTGAAGCATGAGTGGGAGGTCCCCACCCCCACCGGTATAATGTACTTCTTTTTCCTCAAGGCCAATCTAGAGTCAAAGGGACGAGGTGATGACTTTTACTACCTCACTAGATTCCCCAGCACAACCTCCATCATCAACCTCCCCATCCACCTGAGTGGCTACAAGGATAAATTCTTTATGTCAAACGAGTTCAAGAACTGGACCCATCAATTTTTCAACTGTCCTCGTAAGTTTCTCAGCTCCTTGAACCTTGTACTTGAATTCTTTCTAAAGCAAGTTTAAACATATTATGATTGAGTTCTTACCTTGTGCAGCTATATACAAGAGAACGGGGTGGTCAAAGACCCTTGGAGGTCAATATGAGACTCTGGCTCATATTCCTGCCACAAAAAAAGAGTTTTGGATGGTGATGAATGATGCCACCACGGTTGCCAGCAAGCTGATCTGGAAAGATCAAACACTGGCCATTAGAGCTCAATGCCCCCTCCCCAAGCTCCCTCCTCCCTAGGACTTCATCCTAACCTTTGAAGAGGTTGATGAAGAGAAGGAGGTTGCACATTTGGTGCGCAAAAGAAAGATTCCTAATAAAGTTAATTTTAAATTAATTGATATTTATTTATGGATAAATATATTATCTTAAATATTAATTAAACAAACAAATAAGAAAATCAGAGATAGCCACATAGTGGTGCCACTTTATGGATTTTCCTATCCCAGGGATTTGAATTTTGAATTTAAAATTAAATTTTTTATTTAATTATTCTTTTTAAATATGATTTAAATTAAATAATTAAAATAGGTTATAACAGACCAGTTTTATTTAAATAAAATAAAGATTAATTAATTTAGTTAATTATCTTTATAAACTTGAAAATAAGCGATACTTTTCAAGAAGCTTTATTAAGTAGTTGTTATCAGACTCTCTCTAAGAAAAGAAACAATAGAATTTCCTAAACCTGAAATTCTAGAAATTTGCAGAGCCTCTCTCTTCTCAATCATCTCTAGATCTCATGTGTTGAGTACATCTAGAGATCATAAAATCAACCTGGGAATCATACATGCCAACACACGTCCTTGTGTGTTAGAGGGTCGGCTTGGAAGGCTAAGGCGTGAGCTTTCATAAGGATAGGAAAATCATTGATTTTATGAAAAGATTCAAGGATATTTGATAGAATACGAGAGGTAATCTTTATTTTTTTTATGTGTTATTTAATTTATCTATATATGTATTATCATGGCTGGTATTAATTTTTTTTTTCAAAAATCACTTTTTTACAAAATCTCGCTACATATTTATATTTTTCCTTATTTAATACCAACAGAAAATTCTCGGAATAAATCTGAGTGGTTCATATTGGATAATTCTCCATAAACTAAAGTGTATTTAGAGTAAATAATACAATTTTAATCTTCAAATTATTCATATTGTAATATGCTTCTCCCATGATCTTGACACTGTTAATTAACAAGGAACACCTAACTGAGGTGCAACAAAAAAATCTTGCTGCTGATCATAAATTGATACAAAAGAAAGTGTTTCGTTCATTTTTTCATAAGAAGGTAACTTGTACTTAGAAAATTATTTACTAAAAATGACATTCTCATTCTAATATATTTCTTTACTTTTAGATATCTGACTTGCACTAGCTCGGGTCATTAGAGTATGCCGATGAATTGCTATCTTTAGCATCTGGGTCGAATATGTTGGCTTACTCCTATAAAGCATGCATAGTCAACGAAGTTCGATTTGTTTCATTCAATTGAGATCGAAATCGAACTATACAAAATAGTGGAGTGTTTGTTGCTGGAACAGAAAGTTTTAACTATTACGAGCAACTTGAATAAATACTCTAGCTGTCTTTTACTAGTGCTTATTTAGAGGAATTATCTCGATGTAAATGGTTCAATACGGATTCGAAAAAGAAGAAAACATTTACTAAAATTAATATCACTAGCGGTGAATGGTATAAAGATGAATCATTCATACTAGATAGCCAAGCGAAGGAGGTTTTCTACATCGATGATCCTGTTAGAGGATGGGATTGGAAAGTTGTCCAAGAAGTGAACCATCGACAAGTTTGGGACATTCTAGATGCTTCAGAGAGGATTGCTGATATTGATGTTGTACATGACACCAACTCATCGAATTTTGTTTTGATTGTGGATCTCGGAGAGTTTTTTGTGCAACAATCTGGTGCACCAGCTGTTATATTATTTTATAATATAATGTTTTAGATTAAATAAATGTGACAAAGAGTGTCACATATTGTAACATATAATAGAGAGTCACATTATTTAGATATATGTGAAATATCCAAATATGTAACATATTTGGTGTTACAAATTCAATCACAAATTTGTAACTTCTGAATATTACCATTATTGTGTAGATTTGTTGTTACACAATATTGAGATGAATTTTCTTAAAGCCATATGTGAAATGGTTGCTAGAGATGTGATTTTAACTCCCATAATGTGTATGGAAGTTACAAAATTAAGTGGGAATGAATTTGGAACGTTTTGGCAAATTTGGAAAATTGGTTGCTGAAAAAACGTCTTAGGTCGCGGCCTGAGTATTTCAGGCCATGGCCCAAGAGGCAGAAAATATGGTGGGTCGCGGCCCATGTTTTTCAGGCCGCAGCCTGAGCGGCTAACAATATTTTCCAAACGTCGGTTTTATCCAATTTTGAACGTTTCCAACAACCAAGTAACTCCCAAATCTCTATTTTAATTCCATAAACATCCAATTAATCATTGGTAACATCCATGGGGTTGGTGGAATTTGAAATTCAAATGATATCTCAAAACTCTATAAATAGGAGCCTATTGCTCACTTGAAAGACACAACTTTTCTATCCACTAGAGCACTTGGCTAAAAACACCTTGAGGCTTGATTATTCCAGAAAGCATTTCCAAAATCCGTGAGAGATCCCTTAGTGCTTGAGTTAGGAGGAAAATAAGCTTTTGGACAAAGGTTTCAAACCTTGTTCAAGTTGGTTATCCCCAACATTCTTCACTTTGGTTATGTGAGTGAGAGTTTTCTTATTGTTTTGTTCTTATTCTTAGTTTTCTTCTATTGCTTCTCTTCTCATTATTCTTGTTATATTTACTTGTATCTTTGTTTAGAGTTGTAATCTTTATTTCTTTTGTTTGAAACCCTTCACTTTATTTGTATCTTTTTCTTAGAGTTGTATTTCACTATTCTCTACTTCTTTTGTTTATTTGAGCTTCCTGAGGCATTTCAAGTTGGTGCTATAGTGGCTAAATTACCACCAGCTTGGAAGAGCTATAGGAAAAGAATCCTTCATAAAAATGAGGATTATTCTTTGGAGGAAATTCAAAAACATATTCGAATCGATGAGGAATCGATATGTAGAGACAAACTTGTGGAGGGGTCTAATGGAGAGACTTCCAAAGCAAATGCGGTGTCACAACCAAAACATCCCAAAAACAAAGGGAAAAAGGGTAAGGAAAAATCCTTGGGTCCAAGAACTAACCCAAACAAGTTTAAGGGCGAGAAAGGTCCTTGCTTTGTGTATGGGAAAAATGGTCACTATGCGAGTGAGTGTAGGCATAGAACAGACCAACAAGGACCTAAGGTAAACGCAACTCAAGAGGAAAACATAGTTGCTACCCTTAGTGAGGTGAGTGCGGTCCAAGGAAAGGTGACAGGTGGTGGTATGATACATGTGCCACTGTCCATGTCACCTATGACAAATCATTGTTCAAGACCTTTGAAGAGTCAAAGAGCAACCATGAGATTCAAATGGGCAATGAGGGCAAATCCAAGGTACTTGGCAAAGGTACCATTGAAGTCTTTTTCACTCCGGCAAGAAAGTTACATTAGTGAATGTACTTTATGTTTTCGAAATGAGTAGAAATTTGGTAAGTGGTGATTTTCTTGGCAAGCCTGACATTAAAGCCATTTTTGAGTCCGGTAAACTTATTATTACCAAATCAAATGTATTTTTGGGAAAGGGGTACTCTTGTGAGGGTATGGTTAAATTGTACATCAATGATGTAACTTTCAATGTTATCAATAAAAATGCTAATTTCGCCTATATAGTTGAGTATGATTCTTTATTTTTGTGGCATCTTAGACTATCTCATATTGGTTTTCAACCATGAAAAGAGTAGTAAAATGTGGTATGATTGCATGCAATATTAAAAACTATGGTAAATGTGAAACATGTGTTAAGGCAAAAATGATTAAGAAACCATTTCCTAGTGTAGAAAGATCATCTAATTTACTAGATTTAATCCATAGTGATCTTTGTGAATTAAATGGTGTTTTAACTAGAGGTGGTAAAATGTATTTTATTACTTTTATAGATGATTTTAGTAGATATATGTGTTTCTTTTATAGCATAAAGATGAAACTTTTTAGGCTTTTAAATTATATAAATTAGAAGTTGAAAATCAACTAAATAAAAATATTAAAGTGCTAAGAAGTGATAGAGGAGGAGAGTACTTCTCTAATGAATTCAATACATTTTGTGAAGAAAATGGTATAATTCATGAGTGCACCGCACCTTATACACTACAACACAACGGTGTTGTCGAAAGGAAAAATAGGACTTATCTAGAGATGATAAATTCTATGTTGGTGTTTTCTAAGTTCAACTTCAACTTATGGAGTGAAGTGCTATTAACCGCTTGTCACATTCTTAATTGAATATCGATGAAGAAAAATGAGATATCTCCATATGAGTTATGGAAAGGAAGAAAACCCAACATAGGGTACTTCAAAGTGTGGGGGTGTCTTGCATATTGCAAGAAAAATGAACCTAATAGAACAAAGTTTGGTTCAAGAGTCATAAAGTGTGTTTTTGTTGGTTATGCCAACAATAGTAAATCTTATAGGCTATTAGACTTAGAGTATAATATTGTGATTGAATCTAGAGAAGTTGAATTTTTTGAGAACATGTTATGTGACAACAATTCTCAAGCTTCAACATCTCCAAAGGAGAATTTGTTATATTAAAACAATTCTCAAGCTTCTACATCCAAAAATGATTCTCAAGAGGAGAAATCTCAAAGGAATGTAGAACCACCCATAGAACTTAGAAGAATTCAAATGGTTAGAAATGAGAAAAGTCTAGGATTGGATGAGATAGATTCTCAACGAATTTATTTCTACATGGTAGAAGGAAATAGAGAGGAAGTCATTAGGAAAATTCATATTGTACTTATTGTTGAGGATGATCCTAAGACTTATAGAGAAACCATGCAATCAAGAGATAGTGCATTTTGGAAAGTAGCCATCAATGATGAGATGGATTCCATTCTTTCCAACAACACTTGGGAATTGGTAGACCTCCCACCGGGGTCTAAGCCAATTGGGTGTAAGTGGGTATTTAGGAGAAAATACCACACTGACGGCACTATCCAAACCTTTAAAGCTAGATTAGTAGCTAAAGGTTTTAGGCAAAAAGAGGGTATCGATTATTTCGATACCTATGCGCCTGTTGCAAGAACAACTTCTATAAGAATTTTGTTCTCTGTAGCTTCTATATACAACTTTTATGTTCATCAAATGGATGTCAAAACGACATTCCTTAATGGTGACCTCAATGAGGAGGTCTATATGGAACAACCCAAATGGTTTTTCCTACCAAAATATGAACATAAAGTATAAAGACTTGTAAAATCCTTATATGGATTGAAACAAGCTCCTAAGCAATGGCATGAGAATTTTGATCAAGCCATCATGTCTAATGGGTTTAGACATAACAATGGAGACAACTGTTTGTATTCCAAAACTTGTAAGGGATATATGATCATTGTTCGCTTATATGTGGATGACATGCTTATTCTAAGTGATAGCATGAAAGGGATAGAAGAAACGAAGAGGTTTCTATCATCAACCTTCAAGATGAAAGATCTTGGAGAAGTTGACACCCTACTTGGTATCAAAGTAAAGAAACATAGTGGGGGTGACAAAGTATTGAACAAATTTAACCATCTCAAGGTTAAAGATGCCAATACTCCATTCGATCATAGTGTAAACTAGAGAAGAATGAAGGAAGAGGCTGGCTCAATCGGAGTACGCTAGTGCTATAGGGAGTCTAATGTACGCTGCCCAATGTACTAGGCCTGATATAGCATTTGCGATGAGTAAACTCAGTAGGTTTACAAGTAATCCAAGTGTGGATCACTGGAAGGCAATTGGAAGAGTCCTAGGTTATCTCAAGAAAACCAAAGGACTAAGCCTTCATTACTCCAAATTTCCTTCAATCTTAGAAGGATATACAGATGCAAGCTGGATATCCAGTCTTGGGGACAACTTGCCCACAACTGGTTGGGTATTTACACTTGGTGGGGGTGCAATTTCTTGGGGTTCCAAGAAACAAACCTGTATATCTCATTCCATTATGGAAGCAGAGTTTATAGCTCTAGCTGCTACCGGCAAAGAGGCCGAATGGTTAAAGGATCTGTTGGTAGAGATACCCCTAATCAAAGAGAATGTTTCCATTATATCGATACATTATGATAGCCAAGCGACATTGGCTAGAGCATACAATGGAGTGTATAATGGGAAGTCTAAAAACATTAGTCTAAGGCATGGATATGTAAGAGAATTGATTCAAAGAGGAGTCATCTCAATATCTTATGTGAGAACGAGGGATTTAGTGGCTACATCGTCTTGAGGGATGGGACTTAAACTCCCTAAAGAGATTCATGATTGATGGTAACCTATCTTAACACTAGTTATTTAACTAGTGTTAGGTTCAATAGGTAACAACAAGCCAATCAAGTGAATATTAGTTGAACTCAAAACAAGCCTCGTCTGAGATGTTGAGTACTTGTGAGTTACCAAGTTGAGGGTTAAAACCGAAAGGTTTTTTAATAGAATTCAGTCTTGTGAAGACAAGTATTTTTGGTAACAAAATACTGTAAGAATTCTACCTATATGGACCTAGGGGTGGTGCCGCCTCTCATGAGAATTGAGAGTATTCTCAAGAACTTCCATGAATGGAAAGTGCACATGGCCATTAACGGTGCAAAGTGAGACATAGAGGTCTCAAGTGAACATCACAATGGTGTGTATGTTATCACCGATTTGTTATCATGAAAAGATGGTTCAATGCCTAGTGCAACCAAGATTTTGACAAATTTTGTGATAATTACACTATAGTAAAGTTCAAGTTGAAAAACACTTTATTTTATGCACCAATGCAATGACTCCTATAAGAGAGAGTTCTTATTTAATAAAGTGGGGGATATGTTATATTTTAAAATATAATGATTGATTAAATAAGTGTTACGATAGATAACTATTTAATCTAGTGGGGGTATGATATATTATTTTGTAATATAATGTAATATTATATTATTTTATAATATAATGTTTTAGATTAAATAAATGTGACAAAGAGTGTCACATATTATAACATATAATAGAGAGTTACATTATTTAGATATATGTGAAATATCCAAATATGTAACATATTTGGTGTTACAAATTCAATCACAAATTTGTAACTTCCAAATATTACCCATTATTGTGCATATTTGTTGTTACACAATATTGAGATGAATTTCTTAAAGCCGTATGTGAAATGGCTGTTAGAGATGTGATTTTAACTCCCATAATGTGTATGGAAGTTACAAAATTAAGTGGGAATGAATTTGGAATGTTTTGGCAAATTTGGAAAATTGGTTGCTGAAAAAACGTCTTGGGTCACAGCCTGAGTTTTTTAGGCCGCGGCCCATGTTTTTTAGGCCCCGACCGAGCGGCTGACAACATTTTCCAAACTTCGGTTTTATCAAATTTTGAATGTTTCCAACAGCCAAGTAACTCCGAAATCTCTATTTTAATTCCATAAACATCCAATTAATCATTGGTAACATCCATGGGGTTGGTGGAATTTGAAATTCAAATGGTATCTCAAAACTCTATAAATAGGAGCCTATTGCTCACTTGAAAGACACAACTTTTTTATCCACTAGAGCATTTGGCTAGAAACACCTTGAGGCTTATTTATTCCAGAAATCATTTCCAAAATCCGTGAGAGATCCCTTAGTGCTTGAGTTAGGGGGAAATAAGCTTTTGGACAAAGGTTTCAAACCTTGTTCAAGTTAGTGATCCCCAACACTCTTCACTTTGGTTGTGTGAGTGGGAGTTTTCTTATTGTTTTGTTCTTATTCTTATTTTTCTTCTATTGCTTCTCTTCTCATTATTCTTGTTATATTTACTTGTATCTTTGTTTAGAGTTGTAATCTTTATTTCTTTTGCTTCAAACCCTTCACTTTATTTGTATCTTTTGCTTAGAGTTGTATTTCACCATTCTCTACTTCTATTTCTTTTTTTGTTTATTTGTATTTTCAGTTATAGAGTTGTAACACTTTATTTAATCAATCCTTGTCTATTGTATTTTTGCATGGAGTTGTAAATTTCTTACCATTTCCATTGAGGGAAATATATATTTTCCTAACACCAGCGACATAAGTCAACATTGCCCATCGACTTTCTTCAGTTGTTCAAGATGATGGTGGATTTAGAAATGACGATGAAGATGTTATGATGGACAGCTTACAAGAAGCAGATTATGAGGATGAATTGCTTGTCGACCTTAGTGATGATAATACTGATCTTGTGTGCCAGATAGATGTTAATTTAATTAGTGATGATAGTGACTATTCTACTTAGTTTGGTATCTCTGTAAAAGTATTATATATATTGAGAAATAAAAAGTTTGTTTCCCAATAACATGTTTGAAAGTAACTATTCAATTAAAATAATACTCACTATAAAATTAATTATAAAAAAGAATTAAATTTTAAAATAGATAAATTAAATTACTATCGTGTTAGCAGATGTCAGCGAATGTGGCTAGAGCCCCGGTGGAGACGCTTGCGAGGATTCTCCACCGGATCCTACTAGGATCCCGACTTCATGTGAATCAGGTAATTTATTTTTGTTTTATTTTATTCCATTACATATGTTTATCCTATATATACTAATATTCTGTGTATTGTTATTCAAAATAAATACAACAGTCTCAACTAAGAGGAAGGGTCATGGCGCTGCTATTGGAAAAATCTATATGATAGACGACGTTAAAATGGAAAACCACTGTAAGTAATGTTTTTCCCACGAACGTACAAGGCTGTTGGGGGCGATCATGCTGCTTTTTTCCACCTTGTGGGCACCCAAATTAAAATGAAGGTTCCCGGATATTATGATTCATGAGAATCAGTGCCTCAACATTACAAGGACCAAGTCATTGGCATGATCAAGGTAAAAGAGTTATTAAATTATTTTTTCTGAAATGTGTCTTTAATATAGTATATATATTATTAATATGTTTATTTTTTAGTTTAGAGGTATTATCAAATAGAGGGTCACGAGGATTTCTTAAAGTGTGTAGATGGTATCGTGCGAGAGATGAAAGATCGATACCTTCATAGGAAAACAATAAGACATAAACACTATGAGAAATACTACAAAGGACCAGAGGATTGGGACAAGGCTCTATAAAATCCAACCAAGAATGTTGACAAGGAGGAATGGAAACAGATTTGTCAGTTATTTACAAGTCTACAATTTATTGCGCTCTCCCTAAAGAGCAAGGAAAATAGGAAGAAACAGAAGTATTCTACAACGCAGGGTACAAAATCGTTGGCGGCCATCTGTCACGAAAGAGTAAGTAAAAGTTAAAATGTTATCAAAATTATTTTCTTTTAAATTATATGTTCTCTAACATTTGGGTTATATTTTTTTAGGTGAACCCAGACTTTATTGAGTCATAGAAGGAGTACCACTGGAAGAAAACAACAAGTGATTTTGTGAACAATGATGCTCGCCAAGATTATGAAAGTTTAAATTATGTTTTTTAATATTCATATATTCATATTTATTGTTATTGTCCCTAACTTTTTCTGAAAACAGGAAAAACTGAAGGCTGATTTTGAGGTATAAACTCAGCAAGCATCTGGTGCCGCTTCCAATGATGATGGTTCAACAACAGTTGATCAAGTGAATGTGCTACAAAAAGTACTGGGTCAAAGGCATGGACACGAGCAAAGGGTGGGCCCAAAATTGAAGGGTTCGAGGTCATCATCTACCTAACACTCTCACTTTAGCGAGTCTCAAGCCTCTCCTCAACGTTCATCAAAACAGATAGAAAATTTGGAGAATAAGGTAAAGAATTTGACTAACCAAGTCAATTTCTTGTCCCAATTTCTTCCACCTTAATTTCGTCCACCAAACATTCAGATGACGCCTAGGCCCCATAGCGACAATATTTCTGAAGCTTCGTCTTCTCAACCTCCAGCTCCAGCCTATCCTTTCATGTTCGAGGCAGCATCGTCTCAACCTATGGCACCTTATTACATGTACGGAGAAACACCATCATCTTATCCGTGGTTGATTCCACCGTTGTCGTAGTCATCGTATCCCTATCCCTACATGTATAGAGCAAGATCGTCCACATTACCTTCCCAATATCCATGGCCGATGCCGTTGTAGCCACCACAACCGCAATAGGAAGACAATTTGGCGGACGACACAAGTGATTTAGGAGACTAGATTTATAATATTATTAGTTAATTGTTACATTATATTAACAATATTGATATTTGTTATCTTAATGAACTAATTTGAATATTTAATATAATATTTTTATTTTAAAATATATATGTTTTTTAATAATATAAATTTTAATTAATTTTTTTTTAATTATTAAAATAAATCTATTATTTTTTTTATAAATAAAATAGTATTGGGGGCGACTGGAGACATATTAGGCACGACACATCGACAAAAAAATTGCCACATGTTAGGTTTGTACGAAACTACAAATATTTGACACACTTTTACATAGTTCAGTGGTTAAAATTCACATAATCCACGAGTCAATATTATTAGTGTATTTTTTACAAGAGAATTATTTTAGACAATATCTCCCGTGTTTCGGTATTCAAAAAGCTTCCTCATTTTTCTTGTCCATTCCATCTCTATTTATAGGGGATTAATGGACATATTTGGGTAACTTACAAAAAAGGGTAATTACCCTTTATTACATTAATTATGCAAAATCACAATAATCTTTATACGGATGTAAATCCCAAGTCTTCAGGGGTTCTATCTGTGCCTCCACCAGCCACGAGCTGAAACCATACTTTAGGCGAGCTCAGGATCTCACTAAAGATCTCCTCAGTTCTTTGACGACATATACCTAGACTGACCTAAGTATCTGGAAATGAGCTTCATGTGCCTGGAGTTAAAGAAGGCTTCATTAAATGCTGCACACATGTACCATGAACAAGACACGTCAACTCTTGTTTTTTAGGTACAACAAGCTTTGTTGATAAAGTAACAACAGAATAAGTTGACAAGTGACTTTTAAAAAAAAAAACTAATTTTATGTTAGGGATAATATATATTCCAATGGAAATATAAAACCAAGATACAACTCTATGTAAGAAATTATAATTGGACAATTTGATGGATAAATAAAGTTACAACTCTAATGCAAAAGATACAAATAAAATAGATATATGAAGAAGTAGAAGAGAATGATATTACAAACTCATGACAATAATAATACAAATAAAATAAAAACAATAGAAGAATATGAACAACACTCTTACAGTCACTAGACATGAACAATGTTCGAAACCTTTGTTCAAAAGGTTATTTTTCCCTATTCTTGTAGCATTAAGGAACTCTAAAGTTATCAACTCTTGTATTCTCCATCCAAGTGCTAAAATGGATGGAAAGAATTATATTCACACGTGACTAAATAATATCTATTTATAGAGTTTTTAGATCACTATTTGATTTTCAAATTACACCAACCCCCTTGGTTGTTACCAATAATAATTGGGTGTTTATGAAATTAAATGGATGATTTGGGAGATACTTGGGAAGTTACAACGTTCAAAGCATAAAAAAAATGCTTCAAAATTGAAATTGTCAGGTTACTGATTTGTAACCTCAAGCAACAACTTTGGGCACAAGTTACCAAAACGTCACAACTCTTCTCCCATGCATTTTTTTACATCCAAACACTTATTGGATTTCAAATAACATCTCTAACATCTATAAAACATTATAGCACATGAAAATCAGATCAAGAATATGTAACTCCATTTACATAATGATTATGATGATATTTTGGGAGTTACAAATCAGTAGTCAGATTTGTAACTTCCTTTTGTACGTTATAAATTGACAAAATAATGTTTTGTCACAACCATTTTATTTGTCACACAAATTTAATCAACATTATATTATTTTGTAAAATAATTAATATAAAATTTTGAATATTAAAATTTGAAAATTTAGCGACTAAAAATACTTATCATTATATTTAAAAAAAAATGAATTTTTTTATACCTAATATAACAACAAATTAAATTTTTTTTTTACAAAAGTAACCAATATGAATACCAAAAATGAAAATAAGTCATAGCCAAAACAAATAACACAAATTAGGGGTATAAAATTTTATAGTTCCAACTCTCAGTAAATTATGGGATGTATAAACAAAGTTCTTTCCAATTGATTCCAAAAAATTGTGTGGATGACAATAATTTTTTTAATTTTTTTTTAGTTACCTTTTAAACTATTTAAGTTACTTATTTGTTACAAACTAAAACATGATATATTAATTTTTATTACATTTTCATTAGTTATTGCTTTGTTTACCAAAACTCAAACATGACTTACAGTTTCGTTATGTCATGGTAGCTCATTGCTTTAGTTTTAAAATCTTATTTACTTTTTGGTAACTTATTATTTTGGTTAATCTATGGTATTACTCTTTAGAATAAATAATATTTTTTCTCCTCGAACTATGACTGATTCAAATTGTGCATCCCGAATTTTTCACAATGTTAAAAATTTACCCCCGAACTATATACGTTATTGAAATATGAGAATTTTATTAGATTTTGTCCTAGGTGGCTAACGAAATGATAACGTGACATTTTTGTCGATGATGTGGCAGTGTCACGTGTAGAATAATAAGTAAATTTGTACACTGAACTTTGACCGCTGCCAAATCATGCATCTTTTATAAAAAAAAAACTTATATAATAATTAAAACTTCAATAAATTAAAAAAAAATCATTTTAAAAAGATAAACAAAATAAAAAAAATACTAAAATTTTCAAATATTAAAAAATTATAAGTCTAATTAATGAGAAATAACATTTTTTTTTTACTTTTTCTTTTCCAATATAAAATTAATCTATTTTAAAATAAAAATTACAAATAAATCCTAAAATTAAGTTTTCTTCCTATGTCATTCTTTTCTTCTTATTCTTCACTAGATCCACTCCATCCTTCCCAACCACCCTAGGTTTTGAAGCGAGATGGATAGTTGGAGGACACGATGGAGACGTTCAGAGGATGTGATAGGTCCCAAAACACGAGGACGGAGGATCAGAGGACATTTGTACTGCACAGATCTAGAATTGAAGGGTGGATAATGAGCAACAACCTATAGTAATGGTAATGGTAATTGTCATCTCTGAGATACTACTCTTTGCAATCATATATTTCATTCTCAGTGCATAGATTCGCGGTTGTTGAAGACATTTATTTGTTCAATTTTACGTATGAAATTACTAAAAAGAAAAACAATTTGTTTATAATATGGGTTTGTATTTGATGAACTGCAAGAACATATTGAGAAGAAGAAATAAGAAAAAGATGACATGAATTAAATGATTTAATGATTTAGTATTGTTTTTTTTTTAATTTTCTTAATATTTTAAAATAATTTTTTTTTAGGTTTTAATTATCTTTTTTAAGAAAAAATTAATTTTTTAATAAAATTTGCATGATTTGGTAGTGGTCAATAGAAAAACAAGAACAAACTGTTGGAAAAAAAATTGAGTTAATGATAAATTGATGCCTAAAATGGTAATGATTGAGCAAATTGCTTTGATTAAAGATGATATTATCTTAATATTGTATGATTTATTCTGATTGATTTTGGCAGATCACTTTGGTCAAAATTTAGATATTAGAATATTGTGTGATTAATTCTAACCGGTTGTCAGAAAATCATTTTGGGTAGCAACTGATATTACCAAAATAAGTGTGATTAATTCAGATTGATTTTCAGAAAATCACTTTCGGTAACTGCTGATATTACCAGAATAACTATGGTTAATTCTGATTGATTTTCAGAAATTAAGATTCCAGATTTGTTGGATATTTGGACATTAATGCACTTGATTCTCATACATTTTCAACTCTCCATGAAACCTATAAAAGGAGGCTTCTCCTCTCATTCTAGGACACACAAATACAAAATATCACACACAATAGTCTTATTTTCTTTCTCTCTTCTGTCTCTGTAGTATTTTCTAGTGATAGAGAGAAGGTTTGTTTCGAGTTCACCCAAACAGACGCAGTGGTGCTTTCGTCCTGCTTGATAGTTGTTGTATCCTAGGAAGTGGTTACTCACGAATCCTCTAGCACCGTTCAGGTAGAGGGGGCAAATCTGCTTTAAGGAAAGCGCGTTTTGCGTGCCTTGGCTTTGGTTTATTCTTGTACTGTATCTTTTGTATTTCCATTCTTCAATTAAGTATATTAATATATATGTTTTGTTCTTCTCCACTATATTACTTCTAACAATCTTAAAGCATAATTTTGACTCATTTGGAGAAGACGAACAGATTGAAGGGTAGAAAATATTTCAGAATTTTTTTTGTTTTGCCAATCAGTGTTGATTATATTTCTTTATATATATATTTGCACTATCTTTCTACACTGCCAATTTTGTTTAATATATATCTATGTATATATTGTCTACTATATATTTGCACCATTTTTCTGGCAGGGTTATTTATTTTAATTTTGATATTTACAATACATTGTATATGTTTAGTTTTCTTGCCACATTTATTAACCTTGCATATTTTGATTAACGTGTACAATATATATACATAATATATGTATTTTATTCATTTATTTCTTTATTTTATGCATGTTAATTAATAATATATATGGAAGCATGTATGTTTAGTTTGTATAATTATTTATTTTCTTCAAGTCAATGGCATCGATATCGATTATGTAGTATGTCTAGTATTTGAATTTTTTACGTACTCGTATGCATAAATGTATTTATATTATTATTTTTATCTTTTATATATATATATTTATAAATAGTTTATTATCACTGCTTACAATTTAGTTGGGATTTGTATATATTTATATTTATTTTACAAGTTTAAAAATTACTAACATGCATATATGTATGTGTGTATATAAATATTTATATATTACTTTGTTTTCTCTCAGTATTTCATAATAAGTAATATATGAGTTTACTTGTATATGTGTTATCTTACTTATGTTGCATTTATTGTCTAATACATACACACCATACATGTATAATCTTTTATTGATTGCTAAGTTTTAAACATTTGATTTTAAAGACCATAAAATTATTGATTGTTAAATGGTCAATTCTCACCGTTCAGATATGGCTGAAAACATGGATGTTATTCCTACTGAAACTACTGATAGATCTCCCCGAACTCCGGCTTCGACCACAAAGAACCAGTCCTCAAAGGACCAACCTGCGCAAGTTTTGATTCCAACGGTTCCTATGAACCATAATGAGAAACCAAAAAAATTCACTGGTGTGAATTTTAAGACCCGGTAGCAGAAAAAGCTATTCTACTTAACGACATTGAGTCTTGTGAGATTCTTGAAAGAGGATCCTTCCCCTGTTGGAGAGGATGAAGTAGATGTGCAAACTCAACATACAGTTGAGGCAAGGAAGATTGCTGAATTCCTTTGTAGGAATTATATTTTGAATGGCTTGTTTGGCTCGCTGTATAGTGTGTACAGTGTGAAGAAAATGACTAAAGAATTGTGGGATTCTATAGACCACAAGTACAAAGTTGAAGATGCTGGAGCCAAGAAATTCTTGGTTGGCCAATTCTTGAACTTCAAGATGGTGGATTACAGAAATGTGATAAGCCAAGTGCAAGATCTTCACTTGATTATCCATGGAATACATGTTGAAGGGGTGGTCTTGAGTGAGTCTTTCCAAGTAGCTGCTATTATAGAGAAGCTACCCCCTGCATGGCTAGACTTCAAAAATGATCTGAAGCACAAGCGAAAGGAAATGAGTGTTGAAGATCTCATTCGCAAAATTTGCATTGAAGAGGATAACATAAGTGCTGAGAAGCGATCCTCAAATCTCAATGCTGCAAAGGCTAATATGGTGGAGCATGACAAAGGCTCCAAGGGGAAGAAGCCTAAGCCCAGGCCAGTGTCCAAACTAGGACCAAAAGGTGGAGTTTCAAAGATGCCAAAATTCCAAGGGAAGTGCTTTAATTGCAACAAGACGGGAGATAAATAGTCAAATTGTAGACTACCGAAAAAGAAAGGAAAGTGTGCAAATTGGTAAAGTTCTTATATGGACTTAAGCAAGCTCCAAAGTAATGGCATGAAAACTTTGACAGTGTCATGATGACCAGTGGCTTCAAAATCAATGAGTGTGACAAATGTGTTTATATCAAAAGTACAAACGATGGATATATTATTCTTTGTTTGTATGTAGATGATATACTCATTGTCGAAAACAACCAACGAATGGTAAAATCTACTTAAGATATG
The DNA here is from genome assembly GCF_963169125.1 of Humulus lupulus. Taxonomy (NCBI): domain Eukaryota; kingdom Viridiplantae; phylum Streptophyta; class Magnoliopsida; order Rosales; family Cannabaceae; genus Humulus; species Humulus lupulus. The sequence continues at coordinate 28,274,833 of NC_084797.1, forward strand.
TTGAACTCAAGGTTTGACATGAACGACATGGGACTAGTTGATGTAATTCTAGAAATAAAGATTACAAGGACGTCGTTGGACTTAGTTTGAGTCAGTCACACTATGTGGGCAAGACTCTTGACAAATTTGGTAAAAATTATTTTGGTGTGTCCAGAGCACCAATTGACATAAGTCATCATCTGTCCAAGAATAAAGGCGACAGTGTCTCTCAAGCAGAGTATGTTAGAGTGATAGGTAGTCTAATGTACTTGATGAGTTGTACAAGACCAGATTGTTGGGGTTTTATGCCCTAATTAAAACCAAATTTCTTTGTAATCTAATTTATTATCAATAAAAGAATATAAATCATTTTTTTGACTTGGTCAATCACTTTGCTCACATGTTTTATTTTCATGATTATTTGTTTAATGTAAACTTCTATTAAATCCCGAGCATATAGCTAATCTTATTTATAGTGACGTAATCACAGTGGAATACAAATATGATTATATGTTCAAAATAAGTTAGTCCTAAGATTAGTCAGTGCACAGAATTTACACTGACTTGCTAATCTACGATATGATCTACTTACACATCACAGTGTTATGCTCTTTCCAGAACATTAGCAAAGTAGAAAAGATCGGATGTATTTGTTACATCGGACTGAACCGATATTGACACTTGATAAGATAAGTAAACATACCGTTATTATCTATTCTAGTCATATCATATAGTTGACCATAGGTCAATTCAATCTCAATTCTGAGTAGTTAGTATTCTAACTGATTGTATTATTTTAGTTATTTGACTTGTTCGTTACCAGCTTACCCTACGGACTACCCCATACTTACATCTTGGGAACTCGTTGGTATAATTGAGTGGGAGTGTTAATCATAGATATGAACATCTATAGCTTATGATGAAGAAGTGAAACAATGGTTTTCTTTTAGTTTGGTTCAAGGTGTTAAATGATAGAGATCTCATTTTAGTAATTAAATTAGTTTACTAAAATATCATTTACAAGGAACTAAGTGTTTTAAGGATAAAATACAATGAGGGGGTTAAACGGTATTTTAGTCCTATCTCATTGTAGACCGTCTATAGAGGATGGAGTGACAATTATGGTTGTAATAATGGATAATTAATAGCGTATCTATATTTGTTATAGAGCATTCTATGAATTGAAGAGTACAATTTCGAGTATACAGTGGAGTCACGAGGAATTAATAAGTTAGTAAATTTATTTGTTAGATTTATGATAACTTATTGGAGTTTGATTTCATAGGCCCATGGTCCCCATTGTACCTTGGATAAAATCATCTAGATAGTCTCAATTAATTGATTTAATTATCAATTAGAATTATCAAAGTTGACCAAGTCAATTTTGGATAGTTTCACAGAGTTATGTAATTTTGAGAAGAAAAGAGAAATTATGGCAGAGTTATTAATTAAGATAAATTGGTATCTAAATTAATAAATAAGTTTAAATGAAGGTTCAAATTATAAATAATTAATTTGATAAAGGATTTAAATAATTATTTAATTAATTAAATCAATAGAAAATAATACATACCTTGATTTTAAGTCCAATGGGCTTATAATAAAATGGGAAATTTCACGGGCCTAAAGCCCATGATAATTTCGACCTATGGTTGTTAATTGGATGTTATTTTATTAATTTTTTAATTAAATTAAATGGCCTAATTGAGTCTATAAAATGAGTGATTATAGAGAAGTCAAAACACAAGTATGACAAGTCACAAGTCAGATTTTCTGATAGGTTTTAGATTCTCTCTAAACACAAGTCATTTTCTAAGCCTCTTTGTTATTTTCTCTTCTTCTCTCTGTATCTATCTCTTGTGTTGAGAATTGCCCACACTAGTCTAGGTGATTCTAATGATACATTGGATGTCTATGAAGAAATTAGAAGAACTGTTCAGTTTTTTTATAATACTCTACGACATAAAGGATACAAGAGTTAGAGAAACTGAAGGAATGACTCTTTCATTCCGCTGCGTATGTTGTAAGTATTCTTATGTTTGTTTCTTTTTTAATTCCATTTCAGAAACAAGTTCTAGGTTACTCATATTAATTTGTTTGATATTAGATCTACATAAAAATAAATAAAGATCTTGTATAAAGTTTCCTAACACAGATATTGCCTACACTATAAGTACTTTAAGTCGATTCACGAGTAATCCAGGTGTTGAACACTAGAAGGAAATTACAAGAGTACTTAGGTACCTGCAGTATACTCGTAACTATGGGTTGAACTATACCAGAGAACCAACTTTTCTTGAAGGATTCACTGACGCAAGCTGGATATCTAACAATCCAAGACTCGAAAGGAACTAGTGGATATGTGTTCACTCTAGGTGGCGCAGCTGTTTCATGGAAATCCTCGAAACAAACTGTAATCACTAGATCTACAGTGGAATCTGAGTTTGTAGATCTGGATAAATGTAGTGAAGAAGCAGAATGGCTGCGTAATTTCTTGGAGGATATTCCAGTATAACGGTAAGTCTAGACACATACGTCGACGACATAATACCGTTAGACAATTGATCTCAACTGGAGTTATCTCGATTGATTATGTGAAGTCAAAAGATAACATTGTAGATCCGCTAACCAAAGGGTTAAACAAAGATCAAGTTGAAAAGACATCAAAAGGAATGAGACTTAAGCCCAAAGGAAATTAAGGTCGATATAAAGGAAACCCAACCTTGTTGATTAGAGATCCCAAGATCTAGGTTCAATGGGACAACCTCGTTATTGAGACCGAGTAGGATCACTGTGGGGAGTTACCCCTACCCGTTCCAATGGTGAAACAGTGATGCCCATTATAAAAGAGGTTAAGCTCAAGATTTTAATGACCCTTACGCATCGAAAGTCCGAGCAGAGTAATGCGAGATTGCTCTTAGATAAAAGGTCACCTATGTGAGAGAGAAGTGGGGCCACTTCGAAGGAGAATTGTGGGGGCTTAATTCTCTAAAACCTCTCACAGAACCAGGCAGATATTCACGGCCAAAATGAACATAACCATGAGAACTGAAACTATGCTGGAAAGATATCTGTGTGAGACATATCATCGTTTACACAAACGACAGAACATTTCAAAGACATCGCGTCTACTAATTAGTTAGTAAAGTAAATATATTCTCACAAGGGAAGGTTCAAAGGCTAACACCCATCTATCCTACGTAGGTATCAATCAGAGAACTTAATCATTTGGTTGCGTCGAGTCATTGTTTCTTAATGTTGATCAATTTCATTCATGTGGGGGATTGTGTGAAAACATATTGAGTGAATGGAAAGTTAATGCCTAAAATGGTAATGATTAAGCAAATCACTTTGATTAAAGATGAGATTATCTGAATATTGTGTGATTTATTCTGATTGATTTTGGCAGATCACTTTGGTCAAAATTTAGATATCAGAATATTGTGTGATTAATTCTAATTGATTGTTAGAAAATCATTTTGGGTAACAACTGATATTACCAAAATAAGTGTGATTATTTTTTATTGATTTTCAGAAAATCACTTTTGGTAACTGCTGATATTACCAGAATAAGTGTGGTTAATTCTTATTGATTTTCAGAAATTAAGATTCCAGATTTGTTGGATATTTGGACATTAATGCACTTGATTCTCATACATTTTCAACTTTTCATGAAGCCTATAAAAGGAGGTTTCTCCTCTCATTCTAGGACACACATATACAAAGTATCTCACACAATAGTCTTAGTCTCTTTCTCTAATCTATCTCTATAGTATTTTCTGGTGATAGAGGGAATGTTTGTTTCGAGTTCACCTAAGCAGACAAAGTGATGCTTTCATCCTGCTTGATAGTTGTTGTATCCTGGGAAGTGGTTGCTCACGAATCCTCTAGCACCGTTCAGGTAGAGGGGCAAATCTGCTTTAAGGAAAGTGTGTTTTGTGTGCCTCGGCTTTTGTTTATTCTTGTACTGTATTTTTTTGTATTTCCTTTCTTCAATTAAATATATTAATATATATGTTTCGTTATTCTTCACTATATTACTTCTAACACAAACAACATAAGAAATTGATTGCTTTTGTTATGTTTTAGTAACTTGTTGCTCTTATAATATGTCCTTGTTCTAATATATATATATATTGTACAAGCTATAGAATGCAAAAAAAAAAAAAAAAAAATCAGCATTAGAAAGTAGCAAGAACTACAACAAAAGAAAAAGTCTTATTACAAAAGAAGAAATCAAATAATATGAAAAAGAACAACAATAAAATTTAGACTTAGATGAATATATATATATAAAAGAATACATAAAAAAAACTCGAATTTATGAAAGAAAAGAGAAAGTGAAAAAAATTCAAATTTAGGGAAAAAGGAGAGAAAATTCATATTTGGATAAATAAATTAAAAGCTATAGCATAATAAAATTAAGATCTAAAATACCAGTAGAAGAAGCGATAAGATATTTCCACATCATTCAGATGATGGAAATAATGAGAGGGAGATTCTACTATAGGGGCTTCAAAAAGAGCCCCACCGGTGGGGCTCTTGTGTATTCCCGACCCATGAACAATTTTCGGGGCAATTTTTTTATGACTGTGTATTTTGTAGTTAGAGCATCTTGCAAATTTTTCAAAAAATTTCGAATGATTTACATTGCCGAAAACTAAGCTCAAATAGGTTGTTGCACGCGTGACTAAGTTCAAAATTTTATGCCGACAGAATTGAAAGAATTGAAGATACAGTTGCAGGAGTTTCTGGATCTAGGATTCATCAGGCCTAGTTACTCGCCATGGGGTGCTCCAGTTTTATTCGTGAAGAAGAAGGATGAGACTCTGAGAATGTGCATAGACTAAAAAGAATTGAACAAGTTGACTATCAAGAATAAGTACCCCTACCAAGGATTGATGACTTGTTCGATCAGTTGCAGGGTAAGACGGTGTTCTCGAAAATTGATCTTCGATCTGGTTATCACCAGCTGAGGATCAAGGATGAGGATATACCTAAGACGGCCTTCCGAACGAGGTATGGGCACTATGAGTTTCTGGTCATGTCGTTTGGTTTGACCAATGCCCCAGCAGCCTTTGTGGATCTAATGAGCAGGGTGTTCAAGGATTTTCTGGATCAATTCGTTATTGTCTTCATCGACGACATCTTGGTGTATTCTAGTTCGGAGGCAGAGCACGAGCTTCATCTTCGACAAGTTCTTCAGAGGTTGAGGGAGCATCAGTTGTATGCCAAGTTTAAGAAATGTAAATTTTGGTTACTAGAAGTGACATAACGTGGGTGCAGATGGGATTAAGGTGGATCCATCTAAGGTAGAGGCCGTTAGGGATTGGCCGTGGCCAAGGAACACCTCGGAGGTGCGGAGTTTTCTTGGTTTGGCGGGGTATTACAGACGGTTTGTAGAGGGCTTCTCGAAGATAGCGGCACCGATGACAGAATTAACACAGAAGAATTTGAAGTTTATCTGGTCAGACAAGTGTGAAGACAATTTCCAAGAGCTGAAGCGACGACTTATTACGGTGCCTGTGTTGAGTCTTCCTTCGGGGGAAGGAAATTTTGTGGTCTACTGCGATGCATCGAGGTTGGGTCTAGGCTGTGTGTTGATGCAGAACGAGAAGGTCATAGCTTATGCATCACGACAGCTGAAGGAGTATGAGCAGCGGTATCCTACCCATGATTTGGAGCTAGCAACAGTGGTATTCGCACTGAAGATTTGGCGACATTATTTGTATGGGGAAAAGTGCGAGGTATATACTGACCACAAGAGTCTGAAGTATTTCTTTACACAGAAGGACCTAAACATGAGATAGAGGCGTTGGCTGGAGTTAGTAAAGGACTATGATTGTGATATTCTTTACCATCCGGGGAAAGCCAATGTAGTGGCAGATGCATTGAGCCGGAGATGCCCAGGTCAGTTGTACAGTTCCACCCAGATCTCGAGAGAGCTGGCTGATGAGATGGTCAGAGCAGGGATAGAATTGGTAGTAGGCCGATTGGCTAATATTAATCTGTAGTCGACCCTGCTAGAGCGGATTAAAGAGGGACAGTTGGTAGACGCTCAGTTTCAGGGGATTAGAGAGAATGTCTTAGAGGGGGTAGCTAAGGACTATTCTATTTCTGAGGCTGGTGTGCTTCGGTATCAGGGACGGATTTGTGTTTCGGCTGATGAGGGGATCAGACGAGAGATATTAGATGAGTCTCATACGACGCTATACTCACTCCATCCGGGTACCACGAAGATGTACCAGGATCTACGGATGTTATATTGGTTGCCTGGGATGAGGAAGGATGTAGTGGAGTACGTAGCCAGATGTTTAACCTGTCAGCAGGTGAAAGCTGAGCATCAGTGATCAGCAGGGTTGCTTCAGCCTTTGGGTATTCCCGAGTGGAAATGGGAGGACATTACTATGGATTTTGTGGGAGGTTTACCCAGAATAGTGGGGCTTCATGACTCGGTGTGGGTGATAGTGGACATATACACCAAGTCAGCCCATTTTCTTCCAGTAAAATCGACATATATTGTGGATCAGTATGCTAAGTTGTATGTGAAGGAGATTGTACGTCTCCATGGGGTTCCTAAGTCTATAGTGTCAGACCGGGATCCTATCTTCACTTCCAAGTTTTGGGGTGGTTTGCAGAAGGCTTTAGGGACTCAATTGAAGTTCAGTACAGCCCTTCATCCTCAGACTGATGGACAGTCTGAGAGGACGATTCAGGTGTTGGAAGACATGCTCAGAGCGTGTGTGATTGATTTTGAGGGTTCGTGGAGTAAGTATCTTCCGTCGATTGAATTTTCGTATAACAATAGTTATCAATCAACGATTAGAATGGATTCCTATGAGTTTTTGTACGGGAGGAAGTGTAGATCACCCATTCATTGGGATGATATGGGTGAGAGGAGGTATTTGGGGCCAGATATGGTTCAGAGGACAAGTGAAGCTATAGAGAAGATCCGAGCTAGGATGCTCACCTCTTAGAGCAAACAAAAAAGCTACACCGATCCTAAGCGTAGGGACATGGATTTCCAGGTTGGGGACCACGTGTTTCTTCGAGTTTCTCCTTTGCGAGGGATGAGGAGGTTTGGAAAGAAGAGCAAGCTAAGCCCTAGATTCATTGGACCTTTTGAGATCCTAGAAAGAATTGGTCAGGTGGCTTACAGATTAGCTTTGCCACCATCGTTGTCTGGAGTTCATGACGTATTCCATGTTTCTATGCTCCGGAAGTATGTTTCAGATGCGACCCATGTATTAAGATATGAAGATTTGGAGTTACAGACAGATTTGGCCTATGAAGATCAACCAGTTCAAATCTTGGATCAAAAAGATAAATTATTACGGAATAAGACGACTCCTCTTGTTAAAGTGTTGTGGAGGAATAGTAGGGTCGAGGAGGCAACCTAGGAGCTTGAGACAGCGATGCGGGATCAATATCCCGAGTTATTCAGGTAAATTTTGAGGACGAAATTCTCATTAGGAGGGGATAGTTGTAACGACCCAATTTACTAATAAGGCTTAAGGGCCTTGATTAGTGTGCCGGGAGGGAATAATTGGAATGTATGTGATTTAATGATTAAAAGTATGTTATATGACTATTTGAATATCTGAGATGCATGACTATGTGTATTAGTATGCATGTAGGCCTAATTAGGTTAGAAGGGCATAATTGTAATTTTGGCCCATTGAGGGCATAACTGTATATAAATGTGATAAATTGTAAAGACCACATTATTATGTGCATATATCTGTGATCTGTGATTTGAGACGATCCTAGTGAGCGGGTTAGCGAAAAAGTCACGGCGGGGATTTATACCCGGCTCGGGGTGAGCTTGGGGGTATAAATGGGAATTTAGAGAATATATTGGGGTCAACTTTGACATTGAGGAATATAATTGGTGAATAATTAGGTATCGAGAAGTAAGTGGAAAGTAATAGAGACACTCGAGGAATTAGCGAGAATTGGGTGAAATGACCAAAATGCCCCTAGGTGGATTAAAAGATTTAGAATTAAGGGGAGGGTATTGTGGTCATTTTTCTTATAAAGGATAGGTATCAGTCAGACTTTATGCCTTAGTGGGAAGTGTAGAAAGGGCTGGAAATACTGAAGGAAAGAAAGGAAAGAAAAGAAAGGAAAAGAAGGGAAGGAAAAAGGGAAAGAAAGACGGGGCATTTCCAAGGTCGGTTTGGGATTTCTTCACCATTTCTTGGGTTCCTTTGGAGAAAAAACTCAGGAGGAGTTTGGGTAAGAGCTAGAGGCTAGGCTCCCTGTACTAGCTTAAGGCATTGGTAGAGCAATCCATCCAGTTGAGGTAAGACTTTGAGGTTTTCTTTGGTTTCTGGTTTTGATGTTGAGCTAAGATTTCTAAGCTGAATTCGGTGGGGAATTCTAGGGAAATTGGAGCTGAGATTTGAGGAGGTGAAGGCCAAGCTTGTGAGGAGGATAACCTAGGCTAAATTTATCCAGCAAAGGTAAGGGATTCTAGTTTGAACTTTGTGGTTTCAGTGGCTGTTTTGTTGAGTTTTTGAATTCTAGGTTCAACTATGGTGAAATGTTGGATTAGGGGTGCATGTGTTTAAGTTTTGTATGGTTGGGATGCTTGGGATGAGTTAGACATGTTAGTAAGCTTGATTCTAAGTTTGGTGGAAGTTTGGAGAAGTTTTGGTAAGGTTTGGCTCGGGGAAAATCGAACGAAGGAAAAACAGCATTTGCTGTTCTATGATTAGCGCTACAACGCTAGCCTTTAGGCGTTGTAGCACTAGGTCATTTACCCTTGGATGATTTTGGGCTCTGTTTGTAGCGATGTAGCGCCCTCCTTAGAGCGTTGTAGCGCTACCCTGCTTCCCGAAAAGGGTTTTTGAGTTATTTTCAAGGGTTTTTGCCCGAGGGTTCGAGGTTCAATTCCACCACCCCGTTTGGTGGAATTGGGGCTTCCCGTGGGCTCAGGATTGGTCCCGAGGTTAGGTTTTGGACTTGAGGTTTGGTGATGATTTTGATCTATGGTTGTGACTAGGTGTACGCTAGGGCTCAAGAGGGATCGTGCTCGAGGATCAAAGTGAACGAAGCTAGCGAATCTAAAGGTAAGGAAATTGCACCCAATTATGTGTTTGTGATGGGACTAAGTGATCCCGATATCTGTATAATTTCAAAGATGGTATTATGCCATGGGACATGAGATAGATGGCCTAAGGGTGTCGTATACAATATTTGCGCACAGGGCGCGACTTGGCCACTGGTAATCGAGGACAGCTTAATATTCACTGAGCTCGATTTAAGCGGGCCAGAGTCAGTGGGAAAAATAGAAGGTGCGGCCTAAGGGCGCTAACCCTAGTTATCATTTGTGAAATGATATGTGTTGGTATGCTGAACACTTGGTTATCATGGATGCTTAGACTGTTGAGAACATGTTTATGTGATATGAGATATTGGATTGTCTGTTGATTGATTATGCTCTGTTATTGTGTTTTCTTGCTGGGCCTTGGCTCACAGGTGCTACGTGGTGTAGGTAAGGCAAAGGCAAGTTGGACCAACCTTGAGATGGAGAACTGCGAGGCTGAATGTACATAGTCAGCTGTTCGACCGCCATGGCCGAGGAGTGGATCAGGACAAGGAATACTTAACATTCTGTTTTCCATTAGAGTGGCTAATTACTGTATTTAGATCCTAAATCTTTTGTAAACAGTCTTAATCTTATTATTTTTGGGATCCCATGTTTTAAAGATAATGTTTATTTATAAAAGATGAAGCTTTTGAGACCAAAATCTTTTAGCCCTAGTTCCACTATAGCTTCAGTAACACGTTTTTAACTAAATGACTTGATTAGCAAGTCTAGCACCTTTATAAACACACAGTGTAACGGTCTTGGCTATCCAGGGCATTACAAACCCATTGTCTCAGCAACAGCCCTGCCACAACAACTTTGGCCCCTGATCTGCCTTTGAGACTTCACTACAAGATTCAACAAAAGCTTCCTGTCGAAGACATGCTCATTCTCACTAAGTCAAAGAACTCGGTACTCAGGTCGATGAGATATTGAAATTGCTCCTCAAATCCACTACAAACCCATAAAAAAATGATGCATGGGGAAGGGTCAACTTACGAAATGCTTTTGCAAACTCATGAACACGAATTGGAAAAGGTTATAGACAAGGACTGTCTTTGAATAAGGCTCATGGATTTCGAGATGAGCCTGGTGGAATCACCAGGCGGAGCTGATGGTGTGTGGGAGTGTCACTAGGCGACGCACAGACAAGGCTTGATGTGGGGTTTCACTGGTGGGGGCAGTGTAGGAGGTAGCTGGCGGAGGCAGAAGTGATGGTGGTCGAAGATTAGGCGAGGCAGAGCTGGGCGATATTGGAGGACTAGGTTCAATGTAGAAGAATGAGACCAAAGAAGACGGTGGACGGTGGCAGTGGTGACTTTGAGAACATCGGCTTGGGTGGGATGGGTTTGAGACAGTATGAAATTTAGAGATGAAATTAGGGTTTATTTAATTTTTTTTTACTTAATGTGTTGTTTTGATTTTGTTTTTAAAGTTTTAATGAATTTTGTTATTTTAGATAATGTAATGTCTCAAATTACCTAATGAGGTTAGGGCCTTGATTAGGGGGCCAGGATGGAAAATTATGGAAATTATGTGTTTATGTGCATATATGTGTTATATGTGTGAGACCACATTATTATGTGGATATATTTAGGTTACTCGGCATGAGACGATCATAGGGAGCAAGTTAGCGGGAAAGTCACAACGGTGAGTCAAGCGGTATTTTGGGAATCTAGTACATTACCAGGTTATAGGGTTACGAGAATAAGTATTTGAGGATATATTTGGAGTTAGTGAGATTAGGAGGAAATTTCAAGGATTTTGACCATTTTACCCTCGGGGATGTTTTTGGGTAACCCAAGCCTCGAGATTTACTTAAGGTTACTTAAACCCTAGGTAAACCATACGAAATATAAAACACTAAGTGTTGACTGTGAATTTAGCCAACGACGTGAGAACGTCAACTACGACAACCTTCAAGAGAATTATAAACGACAACAGACAGTTTTTTATGAACGAAAGTAAATAACACGAGGTTTTTATAGTGGTTCAGCCCCGATGATCGGTAATAGCCTAATCCACTTAGAGATTTTATTACTATATTCGCACTCAAGATCAGATGAACCGTGTCAACTGAGTTTCTTCAGTGTGAGATATTCCAGAACACAAAAATGGGTTTTTCTCAAGAACAACACACTTTCTCTCTCTAGAATACAGATTCACTCTTGATTTTGCCAAAAAGTCCTTTTACGATCCTCCCAAGTCCCTATTTATAGACCTGGGTTCTCAACTGATATCCCCTTTTGATAGGGATATTCTATTATTTACCTAATATTTATATTACAAAATAAACATTCAAAATATAACTGATCCCTAATTTCGAGTGAGGATTGAGTGATTCCCGGATGCTTGGACCAATTCTCACTGAAGTAGTTTCGGGCAGTTTGACGTAGCTTCTCATGCATGTTGAATATTCTTCAAGCTTTACGTAGGTCAAAGGTGGCATACGCATGGCTATCCTTGGACCAAAGGCCAACTACACTCGAGGTATACTTCTCCATTGTGTCCGATCGGACACAATGGTTGTCTTCTTTGGCTCAAGGTGGTTCAAACCATCTTATTTGACTCCTTCAATCAAGGTCCAATATGACCTTACACTTTGCTCCTCGGACCAAGATGGTCCGAGCCATCTTCTTCCTAGCATATCCTCGGACCAACATGGTCCAAGCGCTCCTGCAGGCGTCTTGCGCGATCGCGGGAGGTCTTGTGCGATCGGGCATAATGCCCCTTGGACCTAAATGGTCCAAGCTTCCTTTGCTTAACCAAGGTCCGATCGGACCTTGGTTCTCTCTCTTCGGACCTAGGTGGTCTGAGCCACCACCTCTCCTTGGATCAAAATGGTCCAAGGTACTCATAAGTACCACGTCCGATCGGGCACACATCCTTCTCCTTGGGCCAACAAGGTTCGAACCTCTTCGCTCAACCAAACGCTCGATCGGGCATTAGGCTTTTCTCCTCGGACCAAGGTGGTCCGAGCCACCATCTACTTCTCCTTGACTTGAATGGTCCAAGGTACCTCCTATGTGTATGTTCGATCGGTCATAGTCATCCCTTTGGACCAAAATGGTCCAAAGTATCCATACGCATCATGTCCGATCGGACACCACCATTTCTACTCCTCACTTCATTCAAGCCCAAGTTCACTTTCTTGGTCTTGGCACCAATTTAATTATATGGGTCTTTAAACTGAGGTCTGAGCCAAGCAACCCCCAGTCTAAATACTCTCTTCGATTGGGCGTATTTGGCTTGACTCTCTGTCCCATTCCTTAACTAATGTATTAGGCCATTACTAAGCCAGATCACCCTACTAACTCATGCCACGTGTCCATTTCACCGCCACGTCATTCTTTTCAAATTTTTGGGATAACATTTGCCCCCCAAGTTTATTATATGATTTATTCACGTAATAAACTTTTTTCTCCGGCTGACGTCATTATAAAAAATAATAACTGTTCATCTTCATGCAGCAGACCCACGATCACTGCAAAAATCCACCCATGATCGTGGAGGAAAGATAATCCCAGAATACCAAAGGTCCAAAAGTAAATGAAAAATCCACATTTTTTCCCTTTAAATATCCCCACTCTACACTCTCTTCTTCACATATACAAAATCACTCTAAAAACCCTCCATATTCTCTCTTGGCCGAAATTCCCCACCTTGCCGACTTCACAAGCTTCAAAGGGAGTCCTCCATCTTCAAGCACCCTCCAAGCAAACTCAAAGTTCTCCAACCTTGGGTAAGCCTCCTTTCTCCATGCCTCTTAGATTGTTACATTTTTTTTTTTTTAGAAATTCTAAAAAAAAATCATGGCTGAAATGCTTGAGTGCCTTGAATGTTCTTGAAGTTCTTGAATATGTTTTGCCCAATGTGTTTGCTTATTGTTTTGATGAGGTTTGTGGCATGGGTAACCCGAATTTTCCCTTAATTTCATAGGAATTTCAAGACATTTTTGCTATTTTGACATGAACATGAACATGGGTTTTGAGAGTTTTGATATTGTAATGGGTTTTTAAGAACATGAAGAAAACCTTTCATTTTCATGTTTTGATCTTGTTTTTTGTTTGTGTAAATGATGGAATGTGTTTGAGGCTAGGGATTTTTAAGGCTGTCTATTTGGTTAGGATTCGGGGTAGGCAAAGTATGCCATTTAGGGACCATTTTTTACCTAGTTTTGCCCAGAAATTCTGGGCATAAGCGTGTGGTCGAGCTCGAGGTGTGCGTCCCTTCTGAACGAGGCGAGACAACCACCTCCGATCGGGCTCTGAAATACTTCAGATAAGTGTGTGGTCCGATCGGACCACACGCTCTTCCCCTTGCTTTTTAGTGCCCAGATTTTTAATAGTTAAATCCGAACCTCCCTAGACACCAATGCCCGATCGAACCTAACTTGTTGCTGCTGGCTAGAAGCTTTGGAGGCACGAGGCACACCAGGCGAACTCTCGGGACCTGGGTGCACACCTCTCCTCGGGCACGCTACGCCCGATCGGACGTTCTGGAGGCTTGCGCGAGGCTCGTGCGGTGGCGAGGCAGGACGTCTCCTGGCTGGAATGTGTCCGATCGGACCAATTGCATTTTTTTTCTGGGCTCGCGTGGATACACGACTCTTTGACCCATAGGCTCTGAACATCTCTTTGGTCATGCCTCGTCCGATCGGGCGTGTCACAGGCGCTTTGGGGTTAGGCTCGCATGGAGGTAAGGTCGAATGCCCTCCCAGCCAAGCTATGTACGATCGGATGCATAGAACCTCCCTCCTGAGCTCAAAATGTGGTCCGATCGGACCATACATACTTTTCTTAGGCTTTGGCCTTTTTTCCTTCCAAACGTGTAACCAACCTCTGTATGTTAACTGCGTACATAAGGAACCTAGCCTTATAGGAAAATCCCAAAAATGCCTCCTTCTACAAAGTTTAATAAGTTCAATACTTTAAGTGCCTTTTAGGCACTTTTGAGCATTAAAATTATTTTTTCCACATGCGCTATATTTTTATAACTTAGACAAAATTTTCCAAGTATAAAAATAAATCTTATTTTTGATGAATTTTTTCTGTTTGGTTACTCACCTCCCCATTTTTTATTCATTTTTGTAGATGAATCGCTCTGACTACAGGGGAGGTGACAATCATACGGACTCTGAATCATCTGCCCCGCAGACAATCGAAACTCCCTTGAATAGCGACTCCTCACCAGGCTCGTCTACCGGTTACACTCCAGAGGATCGTCTTCGCCGCTTCAAACAGATCCTCCCTCGCTCAGCCTTATATCTTCTCCACGAGGAACAGTTCCTTCGACAAACTTCTGAGTCGACGATGAGGGTGAAGCAATCTAACAGGCTCCCTCAGGAACACGATCCGCAGGTCGCCCGCAGAGCAGTACAGAAGATGGTACAGCGCAATCAAACCCGCACTACCACAGCTTCAAGAAAGCCGTCCCTGAAACTTGCTACCGCGATTCAGGATTTGGCTGTCCAGAAGCCACGTGATGAGGGAGAAGAAGAACCCTCCTGGTTCGTTGCCGAAGCTTCCAAACTTACTCCCGCGCTATTCCAGAAACATCTTGAAGCTTTAGGCTTGAGCGGGGCAAACGTGACATGTCCGGGCTCACATCAAAGAGCCAATAGGCCCGGTGGAAGGTACTGCGCCTGGTCCAGGCACCATGTACAAGCTGGAGCAACACTCCCGCTGCACATCTATTTCCGGTCTGTAGCAGACTACTTCAACATCTCCCCATTTCAGATCACGCCGAATGGGATACAGGCACTCTCTGCGCTGTATATTCTTTATTTTCTGAATGGTTGGGACGAGCCCACCCCTCATGAGGTGCATTACCTGTTTGATCTTCGGACCAACCCTTCTCACAACAACTCAGGTTTCTTCCATTTCTATCACAGGCATAGGGGGGTTACATATCTCAATGGCATCTCCCATAAGTCAAACGCCGGGAAGTATCATAAGGAATACTTCCTCACATTGGATATTGAGGCCAACAACTTGGCTTTTACGCGCTCGGGTCCGTTTGAGCGACCATTGCCTACTGAAGGGATGTTTAGGCGGGCCAAGAAATTGGCTAACATGAGTCTTAAAGAGAAGGATGTAAAAAAGTTGGTCACGCTGGACCTTCTTCAGATGGTGAGTCTGGTGCCATGTGAGCAGGATCTGGTGGTGGAAAGTACCACCGGGGAGAACGACACGCCTGGTCAGTCTAACGAGGGCACAGAGCAAATGACTGATCGACATTCTCCTGGGCCTTCTCCGCTTTCCCGTAGACCTGGCGACTTAGTCATTAGAGAGCCTGATCCTCAGCGTAGATCTACTATTCCCGCTCAACCTGGGAAAGGAAAAGCTATCCAGGTTGAAGGGGAACTTAGCTCATCCTCGGACGACGAGGATGAGTTCCTTGATCAGATCTTCAACGCAGGTAACACATGCCTAGTGAAAATAGGAATATTTTTGATAATTGGTAATTAGAGAGTATCACAATTGTAGTATACACTTGCATATGTTTCATTATGTTTATTTCTCTAACAATCTTGTTTTTTCATCCTTGGCAGATTCAGACATGTTCAGAGATTGCGTTGCTTCAAAGAGGAAAACTGGTGATGGAAGTGGCTCTATGCCTCCACAGAAGATTCAGAAGGTAGTACCGCCAAGTCAAGGGAGGCAACCTGGGGGACCGACTACACTTCCGCCATTGACCCCCTCTTCCCTTCCTCCTTCTGCGAGCCTAACTCCTACTCACCAGGGTAGTTCGAGTGAGCTTTTTCGTGCTGTTAGCGACCTGGGCAAGGGGCTTCTTGAGGATATTGGCCGTGATGCATCGACGCTTCAAAGCCTAGACTCCTACCCTCGAATTAGTGTCGAAGTTGTCTTGAAGAGAGGACTCGCTCAATTGATGAAGGTAAGCATTTTTCCTCGAGATACTTTGTTATTAGTATTTTTACTTGTATTAACTTTTTGTCTTCCATGCAGTCACTTGTCACCATTGGTCATGCTCAGCTTCGAGCCGTAGATTACAAGGAGCTGATCAAGGTGCAGGACGATCAACTGGTGGAGGCCAGGTCCAAGCTGGAGCAAGCAGAGAGAACTATAGCTGAACGGGACGAGTCTCTCAAAAAGCAGGCTCAAAACAATGCTTCCTTGACAACTCAATTGGAGAAGCAATCCCTTGATATTAAAGAGTTAGTTCGAGACAATGAGAGGTTGATTAGCGAGAACGAAGAGCTGAAGCAAGAAAAAGAGCTTGACTTGATTCGCTTTGAGGAGGCCAGTTTTGACTGCTTCTATAAGGTCTGGAAGCTGAACAAGCCTCTTAATCTTGATTGTTTCCCCAAGGAGGCCCAAGCAGAGGATCTTGCCAGATGTGAAGCAAGAGCCGCTGAAGAAGCTGCCAACCCTCCTGCACTCGCCCCAACCTGCTCTGCTATATCATTTCGAGCGAGAGGAGCAGCTGATGCAGAGGAGGGAGTCGATCAACCCTCTAGAGGAGCTCGCCTGTGACTCCCTCTCATAGTTCATCACAGTCTACTTTACTTTGTATTTTGTTGCTCGAACTAGTGAGCTATTTTGACATTTAGCACTTTACTCTTTCCTTGCTAACAATTTCAAACTTTTAAGTTTTTATTGTGCATAGCAAAGTTTTTAGATGTCTTTAATTTCACATGAGAATTTAGTTTCTTAACTTAGAAATTTTTACCATTCCATAAGTTCACACCAAATATACTTCCTCATGCTCTTATTGCTCTAACTTTTTATGAGCGTAAATGTCTTGTTGCACGAATATCAGTTTTTAACGTAGAATTTGAAAAATTCTAAGTTACTTAAGCTTTGTAAAACAAGTTAGCTTAACGGCTATTTTAGACTCCTAAACTTGCAAGTCAGCGCTATTTTAGACTCCTAAACTTACAAGTCAGCCCAAAAACAAACATATTTGCTCGTGCTCTTATTGCCTGTGTTGAAATACATACCAGTATACCCTATGTGCCCCCCAAGTGATTGAGGGTGGATAAATCCTTGATCACTTACTACTTGATCGGATTTGTTCGAGTAGTTACTACTCGTGAAACACATGAAATATACGAAAATATATCAGTAGTTGACCACTACATAAATATTATCTAAACGTTGGTCCTCCATATTATTATACCGACCAGTTGAACACTGTCCAGTATGTATTTACACTTAGTTTTTAAAAGACCTGTTTTGTTTAAATTATTATGACAGTTGAACACTGCCCAACAAAAATAATCAACACATATGCAAAGTTTGTAGCAAGGTACGACCACAATGCGTGTGGTCTCTTTTATTACTCGTAATAATAAATGACAAAACGTGTCTAACAACGAGTTCCAAACAAAATAACATTGTTCAAAATAATGCGACTGGGTAGCAAATAACCAGTTCACAAACAAAAAACTTAAATAATAAGTTAAGCACTTGATACAAAGCTACTACTCTGCAAGTAGTATTTATTGATAATATTTTCTCAAGTGCTCGCCATTCCAGTAGTTTCTGATCAGCTCCCCATTCAATCGAGCAAGCTTGTAAGTGCCGGGCGGTAAGACCTGTTCAATTTGATATGGTCCTTCCCAGTTCGGTCCTAGCACACCAGCTGCTGGGTCTCTAACAAACACCTTCCTTAGGACTAAATCTCCGACCTGGAACTTTCGATCTCGCACTCTGGAATTGAAGTAGCGTGCCACTTTTTGCTGATGAGCTGCTACTTTGAGGCTTGCCTCCTCTCTTCTCTCTTCGAGGAAGTCCAATGATTCTGCCAACAACTGATGGTTCTCCTCTTGGTTGTAAACGGTCCTTCTATGAGAGGGTGGATCTATCTCCACAGGTAACATGGCTTCATACCCATATGCTAAAGAGAATGGGGTATGGCCAGTTGCCGTCCGAGCGGTAGTCCTATACGACCAAAGGACCTCTGGTAACTCATCTGCCCAAGCACCCTTAGCTTGTTCCAAGCGCTTCTTCAAAGTGTCCTTCAATGTTTTGTTCACTGCTTCAACCTGCCCATTGGCCTGAGGATGGGCCACCGAGGAGAAACTTTTGGTGATGCCATGCCGAGTGCAAAAATCGGTAAATATGTCGCTGTCAAACTGGGTGCCATTGTCAGACACTATCTTTTTAGGTAGACCATAGCGACATATTATATTTTTAACAACAAAGTCCAACACTTTCTTTGATGTAATCGTGGCTAATGGTTCGGCCTCAGTCCATTTAGTAAAATAATCTACCGCGACCACAGCGAATTGCACTCCTCCCTTTCCTTTGGGTAACTTCCCGATCAAATCAATGCCCCATACTGCAAAAGGCCACGGACTTTGCATTTGCTTCAAAAGATTTGGGGGTGCTCTGGGTACCTTAGAAAATCTTTGGCATTTGTCACACCTTTTCACATATTCCATAGAGTCTTCGTTCATAGTAGGCCAGAAAAATCCTTGCCTCAAGATCTTTTTAGATAGACTCTGCCCCCCAGCATGATCTCCACAAAACCCCTCATGCACTTCAGCTAATAAGCTCTTTGACTGGTCGGGGGTTATGCACCTGAGGAGAGGTAAGGAGTATCCTCTCCTATATAACACTCCATCCACCATGGTGTACCTAGCAGCTTGCCTCATAACTTTCCTTGCTTCATTACGACCATCTGGGAGTGTCCCATGTTCAAGGTAAGCAATGATGGGAGTCATCCAGGTGTCGACTATCGTAATCGGCATGGCCTCTTCTCTATCAATACTTGGCTCTGCCAAGTATTCTACTGGAACTATATTCAGTGTTTCGGCATCTTTCGCACTTGCAAGCTTTGCCAGAGCATCAGCATTGGAATTCTGCTCCCTTGGTACTAGCTTGATGGTATACTCCTCGAACTGGGCTAGTAAATCTTTAGTTTTGTTTAAGTATGCCACCATGCGTAGGCCCCTCGTCTGGTACTCCCCTAATACTTGATAAACCACCAATTGGGAATCACTGTTTATCTCCACCGACCGGGCACGTACATCTCTAGCCAGTCGCAAGCCTGCTAAGAGGGCCTCATACTCTGCTTCGTTATTAGAAGCATTGAATCCGAACCTCAGTGCACAATGAATTCGGTGCTTCTCTGGTGTGACTAGTATAATCCCAGCTCCTGAATGGTGCTCGTTCGACGATCCATCAACGAAAAGTTGCCAAGCAGGAACTTCTTCTTTTAACCCAGTAACACTCTCTTGTTGGTTAGGGACCTCAACGATTCCGGTACACTCAGCGATGAAATCCGCCAAGGCTTGACCCTTAATAGCAGTCCTTGGTTGGTACTTGATTTCAAACTGGCCTAGCTCGACCGCCCATTTAAGTAGCCGACCAGACGACTCCGGTTTTTGCAAAACTTGGCGAAGAGGCTGGTCAGTGAGGACCTTGATGGGGTGTGCTTGGAAATACGGCCTCAACTTTCGTGATGCAAGTACCAAGCAGTAAGCCAACTTCTCAATCATGGGGTATCGGGACTCCGCTCCTATCAAACGCTTGCTAACGTAATACACTGGGTGCTGCACCTTATCCTCCTCACGTACTAAAGCAGCACTAACAGCGTGTTCCGTGACTGCAAAATATACAAGTAGGTCCTCTCCATCAACTGGTTTAGAAAGAATAGGAGGTTGAGCCAAATGTTCCTTTATCGCCTGGAAAGCTTGTTCACACTCTGCGGTCCACTCGAACTTCTTGCCTCCTTTAAGCAGGTTAAAAAACGGGACGCACTTGTCCGTTGATTTTGAGACGAACCTGCTTAGAGCCGCAATCCGCCCAGTCAAGCTTTGCACATCCTTTAATCTTGTGGGAGACTTCATCTCTATGAGAGCCTTGATCTTTTCAGGGTTTGCTTCTATTCCTCGGGAGTTGACAATAAACCCAAGGAATTTCCCAGAACCCACTCCAAACGAACATTTGAGGGGGTTTAATTTCATGTTATACTTCCTCAAGATTGCAAAGCAATCCTCTAAGTCTCCCACGTGCCCCCCAGCTTCCTTCGACTTCACCAGCATATCATCTACGTATACCTCCATGCTTTTGCCGATTAAGTCACGAAACATGCCATTCACCAAGCGCTGGTAGGTAGCTCCTGCATTCTTTAACCCGAAGGGCATCACTCTATAGCAATAGAGCCCTATATCCGTTCGGAAGCTGGTATGTTCTTCATCAGAAGGATGCATGCTGATTTGGTTGTATCCCGAATATGCGTCCATGAAGGACAAGGTCTCGTGACCAGAGGTTGCATCCACCAACTGGTCTATTCTCGGTAAAGGGAAACAATCCTTCGGGCATGCTTTGTTTAGATCAGTAAAATCTACACAAGTCCTCCACTTTCCATTGGGTTTAGGCACCAAGACTGGGTTTGAAACCCAAGCTGGGTAGTATGCCTCTCTAATAAACCCGTTCTCCTTCAACCGCTCTACTTCCTCCTTAAGAGCCTTTGCTCGATCCTTGTCAAGTAACCTTCTCTTCTGCTGTACCGCTGGATACCTTTCATCTACGTTGAGCACGTGGCTGATCACAGTTGGTGAGATACCCACCATATCCTTGTGAGACCAGGCGAAGACATCCTGATTCCTTCGCAAGAACTCTATCAGCTGTGCTCTCACCTCAGCTTTCAATTTCTTCCCAATCTTGACCCCTCTTGTCGGGTCATTCTCATCTATAGGGACCTCCTCTAACTCCTCGGACGGTCCCACATCACTCTCATAATCCCCAAAGCGAGGATCAATATCTCTTCCCTCGCTTTGGGCAACGCCCTATTTGGTGACTTCATCACCTGATGGGGTCTTCTGCTCTTTCAAACTGGGAGTGCTCTCCTGGTCACACTCCTTCAACACCTCTTCATCGTTTACTACGACAAGACTCTGGTCTACGTCCATCTCATCCACTTCCCCTCCTTCAACACACACAATCATGTTGTTTTCCTTGGCACCTTTCTTTGCCTTAGCTATGGAGGCATTATAACACTCTCTAGCTTCCCTTTGGTCTCCTTGGACGCAGCCTACGCCAGCGCTGGTCGGGAACTTCATAGAGAGGTGCCAAATTGAAACTACCGTATGCAAGTTGGTGAGTAGTGGTCGACCAATAACCACATTGTAGGCAGACGGGCAGTCAACAATCAAAAATTCAGTCATCACGGTTTCATGCTTGGGAGCTTCCCCCGTGGTGACTGGTAACTTTATTGTTCCAGCTGGTGATAGTCCCTCTCCAGTAAACCCGTAAATGACGTGAGAGCATGGCTTCAAGTCATTGATGGATAGCTTCATTTTTTCAAAAGAGGACTTATAAATAATGTTTACGGAACTTCCCGTATCAACCAGACATCTTTTCACCTTCATGTTAGCTATTTGAACTGTCACTACAAGAGGGTCATTGTGAGGATACCTCACGTGTTTGGCATCCTCCTCAGTGAAGGTGAGGGACTCACTTTCATCCCTTGGGTTCTTTGATGGTCTCTCCTCCACCGTCATAACCTCGGATGTGGACGCTGCCTCCAACTCATGACGAAGGGTGCGAGCATATCTTTCCCTCGCCTTGATGCTATCACCTGCAAGATGTGGTCCTCCACATATTGTATCTAGTGTGAAGTCCACAGGTTCAGGTTGCAAAGGTGGGGACCGTTGTCGCTTGAACCCAGGATTATTGTTGCTTCCCTCTCCCTGGGTCTTCTCTGCCTTATATTTTTTTAGTTTCCCCGAACGGAGGAGAAACTCTATCTCATCCTTAAGGTGGTTACACTCGTTCGTGTCATGACCATAGTCTCCATGGAAACGACAGAACTTGTTCTTATCCCTCTTACTCATTTCCTTCTTGATTGGAGGGGGCCTTCGGTAAGGGACCTCCTGATGGCTGGCTAGATAGATCTCCGCTCGGGTTGCCGAAAGAGTAGTGTAGTTGGTGAATCGAGGTTCATACTTCGTAGGTTTGTCATTCGACCCAGACTTAGCTTTCTTCTCACTGCGGTGGTCAGACCCGTTATTCCCACGTTTCTTACTACCGCCTTGATCATTTCCGCTATCCTTTGGAGTATCCCCCGATCCACTTGGGTTGTTCAACCCGTTCTCTCCTTTCTCAATGGCATCGTCCAACTTCATGTACTTATCTGCACGGTCCAAGAACTGTTGTAAAGTTGAAATTGGATGGCGGTGAATGCTGTCCCACAAAGGACTTCGATAAATAATACCCGAGGAGATCGCAACCATCTTCCCTTCATCTCCAACAGCGGTAGCCCGATTGGCTTCTCTCATGAACCTCTGTATGTAGTTCTTGAGAGATTCATCTTTGCCTTGCCTAATATCCACCAAGTGGTTGGCATAAACTGGAGGGGTTCGGGCAGTGCTGAACTGCCTGCAGAACTCCTTCCTAAAGCTCTCCCAAGAGGTGATGGAGTCGGGTTTGAACTTCCAGTACCACTCTTGGGCAGTGTCTGACAAGGTGGTGGGGAAGACTCTACAGCGGTAATCGTCACTCACCCCAAGCAGCTCCATCTGATCTTCGAACTTTCCAACGTTTCTCACCGGGTCTGCCTTTTCTGTATAAACTGGCAATACCGGCGCCTTGTATTTCCTTGGTGGTTGGGCTGCTCTTATTCTAGCACAAAAAGGGCTACCACTTCTGTGGTCTACTGGATCAATAACTGGTTGTTTGGATAAACCTTATACTGCCGCCGTCAAAGCATCAAGCTGGGCTTGGATGGCTGGGGCCACTGCTGGGGATGCACTTTCAGGACCGCTTGGTCGGGCACTCCTATCCGGCGTATCCACGTCAAGTATTTCTACTCGACTAGTAGGACGGATTGGCTCCTGCCCTTCGACCGGAGCGGTCCTCCTTCTGTCATCAATGATGTCCCTTAGGTCCTTCTGAGCAGTGCTCTTTCCCAACCGGTCGAACACCGTACTCCGAGTCTTTTCGGAGGGTCTACTAGGTGGAGCGTGCTCCTTGCCATTACGCTGGTTGGGATGTCGTGGTGGCTTCCCCGTTTGAGCTGGTTGATTATCTCCCCCTCGTCGGTTATTATTCTTCTCTTTCGACTGGTTGGTATGGTAACTGTCACCTTCATCACGCCCATGTCCATCTTTGAAGTGTGAAGTTTCCTTGCCACGAGAGGCTTTGTTGTGCCCCTGCTCAGAAGGTGTTTTCTTACTGCCAGACTTATGACTTCCTGACTTGGAAGTCTCTGATCTGTGGCTCCTTGAGGGGGTCTTAGAATTCCCCCTTTGGGTAGAGGCAGTGCGTGATCGTACTCCCTCCTCCTCATGACCAGGCGGGTTACCACCACCTCTTGCTGGTCTATCAGCTTTCTTTTGACCAGCCTCTGTGGTCCTTGCTTCTTGAGTGGGTATCACCCCAGGCGCAGCTTGAGCATTGGCTCGGGTCAACTGCGCAGCTGCCTTCAGAGCAAGTGCAGCTTCGCGGTGTCGCCTGTCGGCCTCCTCCTGCTGTCGACGGATCTCTTCGCTCCTAGCGTCCATCTCTTGTCTCTGCTTGGCCATTTCCTCAGGAAAGGCCTCCTGCCTAGCATTGAACTGGGCCAACTCATCCTGGAACGCGCTCATGGTCTCCTGGAGCTCCTCAACTTCAGGAGCTACATCCTCAAGCACGACCCTAGGCTCATTCTCACGATCTTGAACGTTAGGATTTTCCGATCTAGCATGCTCCCTGGAGGTGCTTGCCCTCTTGGAGGCCGCGGTGGTGTTCTTAGGCGCCATATCGCTTTAGGGACTGTCTGTTTTCTCTTCAGGCTCTCAATGAAAGCACCAAAATGTTGACTGTGAATTTAGCCAACGACGTGAGAACGTCAACTACGACAACCTTCAAGAGAATTATAAACGACAACAGACAGTTTTTTATGAACGAAAGTAAATAACACGAGGTTTTTATAGTGGTTCAGCCCCGATGATCGGTAATAGCCTAATCCACTTAGAGATTTTATTACTATATTCGCACTCAAGATCAGATGAACCGTGTCAACTGAGTTTCTTCAGTGTGAGATATTCCAGAACACAAAAATGGGTTTTTCTCAAGAACAACACACTTTCTCTCTCTAGAATACAGATTCACTCTTGATTTTGCCAAAAAGTCCTTTTACGATCCTCCCAAGTCCCTATTTATAGACCTGGGTTCTCAACTGATATCCCCTTTTGATAGGGATATTCTATTATTTACCTAATATTTATATTACAAAATAAACATTCAAAATATAACTGATCCCTAATTTCGAGTGAGGATTGAGTGATTCCCGGATGCTTGGACCAATTCTCACTGAAGTAGTTTCGGGCAGTTTGACGTAGCTTCTCATGCATGTTGACTATTCTTCAAGCTTTACGTAGGTCAAAGGTGGCATACGCATGGCTATCCTTGGACCAAAGGCCAACTACACTCGAGGTATACTTCTCCATTGTGTCCGATCGGACACAATGGTTGTCTTCTTTGGCTCAAGGTGGTTCAAACCATCTTATTTGACTCCTTCAATCAAGGTCCAATATGACCTTACACTTTGCTCCTCGGACCAAGATGGTCCGAGCCATCTTCTTCCTAGCATATCCTCGGACCAACATGGTCCAAGCGCTCCTGCAGGCGTCTTGCGCGATCGGGGGAGGTCATGTGCGATCGGGGGAGGTCTTGTGCGATCGGGCATAATGCCCCTTGGACCTAAATGGTCCAAGCTTCCTTTGCTTAACCAATGTCCGATCGGACCTTGGTTCTCTCTCTTCGGACCTAGGTGGTCTGAGCCACCACCTCTCCTTGGATCAAAATGGTCCAAGGTACTCATAAATACCACGTCCGATCGGGCACACATCCTTCTCCTTGGGCCAACAAGGTTCGAACCTCTTCGCTCAACCAAACGCTCGATCGGGCATTAGGCTTTTCTCCTCGGACCAAGGTGGTCCGAGCCACCATCTACTTCTCCTTGACCTGAATGGTCCAAGATACCTCCTATGTGTATGTTCGATCGGTCATAGTCATCCCTTTGGACCAAAATGGTCCAAAGTATCCATACGCATCATGTCCGATCGGACACCACCATTTCTACTCCTCACTTCATTCAAGCCCAAGTTCACTTTCTTGGTCTTGGCACCAATTTAATTATATGGGTCTTTAAACTGAGGTCTGAGCCAAGCAACCCCCAGTCTAAATACTCTCTTCGATTGGGCGTATTTGGCTTGACTCTCTGTCCCATTCCTTAACTAATGTATTAGGCCATTACTAAGCCAGATCACCCTACTAACTCATGCCACGTGTCCATTTCACCGCCACGTCATTCTTTTCAAATTTTTGGGATAACACTAAGCAAACACTTAAACTCTCATCAACACTCTTTCTCTCCCAACCGACTCATCTCTCTCTCTCTCTCAACTTTAGGCGTGGATTTCTTTAGGAAACTAAGGGAATTGAAAGCTTGGGTTAGGATTTGGATTTTTTGCAGCTAGGAGGTCATTAAACACAGCTGAGGTTAGCTCTAGTCCCTATTTTAGTTGAATTCTATCATGATGTTCTAGAGTTCTTTTAAGTGTTCTTGAGCTTTGTGGCTCAAGGTGTTGATTGTGTGTTTTGGTAGGATTTTGGGTGAACTTAAGGTTGGGTTTAGTTGTTAGGAATAGTGCCCTTAAAGCAATTGTAGTTGACAAATGCTTTAAATGAAATAAATAATTTAATTGAATTATTATTATATATATACTATGTCTGATATTATGTTGATAATATTAAGTAAATATCAGAAAATTCCAAAGTTTATCTATGTGGTCTTAACCTCATATTGGTATGAGAGGATAGAGATTAAGATAACAAACTTGAAACAGTTCACAGTAAAATAAAGTTATGGAATCTTTAGATTAATTACTAGTATTATGAATACAAGTGACCTAGATCCGAGTCACTAGTGTAGAAGGACACTTTAGTGCAGGTACTTTATATATAGTGATATATAAAACTAGACCATATGTGATTTGTTAATACTTGTTTAAACATTGTTTCATAGTACTAATCAAACACATCAAACGATGATCATATACATAATGAACTTAATCATGAGGTTACTATGAACTCTTATATATGTCATCTGATCCTTTGACTCGTGCCTTAAGGTTTTTTAGAATAATAAGGCCAAGAAAAATTGTTTTGGGGACTCAATGATAAATATGGTTGGGGACATAGTTTAATAGAAATGAAATCTATACCTTATTATAGATTGAATAATGGTTCCTTATCGGATTGAGTTTTGAAACTGTAAAGGTTATGAGCGCTCACGTCGCAAACTTGTTGTGACACAACCTTCACTAGTAAAGTCAATGGTACTCTAGAAATAAGATATAGCTAAAAGGGTAAAATGGTAATTTTATTCCCTTTTAATTATGAACAATTAATAGAGGATTTTCGTTGTATGTAATGATTATATCAATGGACAATTTATTCTTTAGGAAAGTACTCTGTAAATATATGTCTATGATTATCAAGAGTTCAATCTCATATTTATAGTGGAGTAATCATGAGATTAATAAATATGATTATTGAATCAAAGAGCTTTGATTAATAATCTAATATTTATTGGAGCTTGATATTATAAGTCCATAGATCCCCAGGGTGGCTCTATCAACACTATATCAAGGTAAGAGTTGATACAAGGATAAAACTGTAATTTTGAAATTTGAGAAGAATTTTGTTCTTCGGGTCAAATATACCATATCCAAAAAACAGACATGGATGACATGGCAGACATTTGGTACACGTGGCTGACATCTGGCAGAAGTCTTGTTCGACCATCGACCAGAAAGATAACTATGGCGCAACGCTCAATCGTTATATACGACTAGATTGGTCGTATACTCGTTATATTTGGAGAAAATCTTATGCAGTTATGAATATCCAAAATTATCTCCCATGATTTCCTGAGTATCCAATTATTTAGGAAAGAATATCTGTAACTGAATCATGTAATCCCCCTTGAGCCTATAAATAAAGGGAAATGGCTCAAGGAAGGGACTTTTGCTTTCTAATGACTGGAGATTAGAGATTTACGAGTGAATTAGAGCTATCACATTCGATATACTGTTTTGTTCTTCAGAGGTTGGTGAAACTCATTGAACCCAAGTTCTTTGATCACTCCTTTTGAATATTATATCAATAATAGCTCAAGTGGACGTAGGTTATTACCAGATTCTGGGGCCGAACCACTATAAATTCTTGTGTGCTTTACTGTTTTTGTCATTATCTTCATTTCAACATATTTGTCCACGTCAAGCATTTTTGACTCCGTGTCAGTTGACCAAAATCAGGGTCAACATATGATAATTGAGGTTGAATAATTAATTTGGAATTAATTATTAAATTTTCAAAATATGTTTATTAATTTAAATATATAATTTCAAAATATATATATAAATTAATTAATTAATTTTTGAAATTAATTATTTTATTTGAGTAGGAGAAAATAAAATTGGTAAGTCAAAATATTTTTTCATTTATTGAATTTTAAAAGATGATGATAATGATGATCATCAATTTGAATTTTGAATTTAAAATTTAAATATTGAAATATGGTTGTGATCTTTTCCTTAAAAAGTAATACTATATTTTGTGCGAATGAATGATTTTAATCAAATAAATAAATAAATAAAATACAATATCCCCGAAAAAGGAATAGTGCTACACTCATGACACAGTCCAGGGACTGTGACATGCGTGTAAGACAGTGTAGATAAAGTATATGTGTTGTTTTTATTTTATTTACTTAATTAATTAATAGTTTGAAAAAATATTTTTTTTTAATTCGGTAAGTTAGATATTTACCTAAATCAATTCATATCATCATTATGATATTATTATTATATTATTAGAAATAATAAGGTAGTATATAATCTCTAATATATATATATAAATATATATTATATAAGAAGAAGAAAAGTGAGAATTCAGAAAAAGTTTCAGAGTTTGTCAAACAAGAAATTGTCATCTTCTTCTTTTATTCTAACATTTGTCAAGCCATAATCCAAGTTCTCATGTGTTGAGATATACTTGTGATTTCTAAATTACAAACCCATGTTCTGTATGTGCCCACACACATCTTGAGGTGTACAGAACACTTTGAAAGATCGTGGTTTGAGTATTAAAAGTGTCGGATAGGAAGATTGATATATATAAGAAAAGACTCAAGGACACTTGATAGACTTCAAGAGGTAAATATTTTTGTTCTTGAATATTTGTATAAATGTGCATGTGATATATATTAGTATGTGTATAATTATAAATATGTTGCATGATTAATGATATTGCATATTAATATTTTTGTTTGGATGTTTTCTTGAACATATAAAATGTTTATATGAGAGATGGAAAACAAATTTGTTAATAAATTTGGGTCCACCACGCCATTTTCGTTGTGCACTCTTATTGCTTATCCAACAATATGTTGATTCTGTTATGGGGATTAATTATGGTTCTAGGAATTAGTTGGGGTGGTTTTTGTAGGAATTGGCCGAGGAGAAGATGGGAAATCTGGGTTAGTAGGGTTGCGCGGCGACCCTATTCTTGGGGCGCTGGGACCTGTGTGAACCCAAGGCTTAGGAGGGGTTTCTGTTTTAGAGGCGCTCTGCAGCCCTCATGGAAATTCATGACCCGTGTCTTGAATTCCAGACAGGGGAAGTGCATCGCAACCCTTAGGGTCAAGTCGCGGCCCGCCTGGGAAACTTTGGCCAGGTTAAGTCTTTTGTAATGGGAACTCAAACCTAGGGACTCGGGATCGATTCTAATACCCGGATTAGTAGAATTCGAGGTCTCACATGCTAGGACTCGGTCCGGAAGTCTTTATTTACTCAATATTGAGTAATATCATTTATTTGGTTATGACTAAGGTATCGCTAGGGCTCAGGAAAGAATCGTGCTCGATGGTCGTTCTTATTATTACATTGTACTCGGACCTAAGGTAAGAAAAATGCACCCAATACATGATATATGTGGTTAGGGCTTGACCTAGTTGTTTATTATAACTATGAATAGGGCTCGGGCCCTTGAGAATGATTGTGATTGAGTTATGTTTGTGCTCGTTGACTAAACATGCTTGAATGCTCCATTTCTAGCTAAGTGTTATATGATTGTTCGCATGGTCTGTGTAGTTAGGGCTTGGCCCGTTAAGGAACATGGTTATTACTATGTTTGCATTTAATTGATTTTGTTATATAATAAATATGTATGCGTACTTGTATTGTCTAAAGTATGTTTATCTGTATTCGTATCTGTATCTAAATACCAGGTTCAGGGCTTGACTTACTAGTCAAAGGCGGCAATAGTGCACTGCACGCTGGTCGAAAGGCTTATGCCCAATCAAGGACATACTATTACGTTGGCCAACCCTGTGGTCGTTGGAAAACAAAGCGCTTGGCAATCTGTATGGATAGTTACTTAGAGCTAAGGACAAGGGCCCCAGGTGACTCTATGGCCACATAGCTAGGACATAGGTCCCCGGGTTGATTCTATGGTCATCTATTCAGAGCAGCAGGCCCCAGAGTGATCCAATGATCATTTATTTGTAATTGTATGTATGCATGCATGAGAAGGTTATTACTGCTGGGCATACTAGATATGTATTTGGAATTTGTATTTGCTGTTCATGCACATGTTTAAGTTTTCTTGCTGAGCCTTGACTCACGGATGCTGTGTGGTCCAGGTAAGGGGAAAGGAAAGCTTGAACAACCATGAGTTGGAGAGCATTGGTGGCGGCGTGTACATATGTGGCTGCTCGTCCCTTATTTATCAGCTTAGGCCGGTCGGTTGTAACTTCTGATAGTATATACCGTTTCAAACATTTGTTTGTAACCTTTTTGGATCCCATGTATGTATTACACTTTTAAATGAAAAGTCAATGTTTCCTTGACAAGTTTTTTTAACCCTGACCCTTTACATTAACCTTAGTTACACGTTTATAACCAAATGACTTGATTAGCAAGTATGACACCATTTAATGTATACAATGTAACAGTCCTTGATTAGGAGGACGTTACAACTTGGTATTAGAGCTACCAAGGTTTAAGGGTTCTTGAAGACTAGTCAGGCATTTACACTCGCCACAAAAGACAAGCTCAACTTATGGTTTGGTAACTACTTATGTGATTAAGTGCTTAACTATTTAAAATTAATGTATATCCCTTATCTGCATGGCTGATTAGGGAGCATCAGATATTCTGATAGGGCCTGACCCTATACTGTTGCATGAATGATAAAGAAGATGCTTATTAGCATTGTTATTACTTGTGAATGCAAAGGAACCGCTTATTAGCATTATTATATGGACATGTAGGTCAGAACATGCTTATTAGCGTTGTTATTTTCATATAGGCCAGGAAATGCTTATTAGCACTATTAATACTGACAAGGATTAATAAACATGCTTATTAGCATTGTTATACATGTATAAATGCTTGAGCATGCTTATTTGAATCGTTAATTGTTTATGAATGTCAGAAAGGCTTATTAGTATTGTTAATTGCTGATGAATATTAGGAAGTTCTTATTAGCACCATGATTGAATATATTGTGTTGTCATGCTTATTTGTTTGTTCGGTCTTGGACCGTCAGGTGGCAAGAGGTATAGTTATTACTTACCTAACGACTGATTTGATCACTCTAGAGTGGGATAGTTATAAGTATGCTTCCTCAAAGGTCAGAGAGGTTGGCTGGCCAATAGATACAGGCCAGGAAAGAGATTAACCAGGACCAGGCCCCAACACTAGCTCCAGAAAACTGGCAACAGGAGCTTGTTGATATGCATGCTAGGTTACAGGGCCAGGAAGATGAGATTTGCTTCTTGAGACAGCGACATGTTCCATCAAGGAACCTACAACCTACAATACCGACAATGTTACAGCCAGAGGTACCAGCAGTAGTTCAGCCCCAGACAGGAGGAGATAGGTGGGAACCCCTGTATGAGAGGTTCTGAAAACTGCACCCTCTAGTTTTTTAGGGCAGCTCAGACCCACTGAAAGTCGAGCAGTGGATGACTATGATAACCACCATCCTGAATTTCATGAGGGTAGGTGGCGAGTGTAAATGCATGACTAGTCTTCAAGAACCCTTAAACCTTGGTAGCTCTAATACCAAGTTGTAACGTCCTCCTAATCAAGGATTGTTACCCTGTATACATTAAATGGTGTCATACTTGCTAATCAAGTCATTTGGTTATAAACGTGTAACTAAGGTTAATGTAAAGGGTCAGGGTTAAAAAAATTTGTCAAGGAAACATTGACTTTTCATTTAAAAATGTAATACATACATGGGATCCAAAAAGGTTACAAACAAATGTTTGAAAATGTATATACTGTCAGAAGTTACAACATACCAGCCTAAGCACCAACATCATTTATGGATATGATGAACATGGTGTTCTAAGAGTACCTGGATCAATTTGTGATCGTCTTTATTGACAATATATTAGTGTACTCTCAGTCAGAGACAGAGGACAAGCAACATCTCAGATTAGTACTACAGAGGCTTAGAGAGCACAAGTTGTATACAAAATTTAAGAAGTGTGAAGTTTTGATTGCCATGGGTGACCTTATTAGGCCACATAGTCAGTAAGGATGGAATTAAGGTGGATCCAATGAGGATTGAGGCGGTCAGAGATTGGCCAAGACAAAAGAATGCTTCAAAGATTAGAAGTTTCCTTGGAATGGAAGGTTATTACAGACAATTTTGGAGGGGTTTTCCAAGATTGTGTCACCACTGACAGAGTTGACACGCAAGAATCAAAAGTTCATATGGACAAACATGTGTGTGGATAGTTTCCAGAGACTGAAGAAGAATTTAATCACCACTCTAGTTCTAAGTCTTCCTACAGATTAGGACAAGTTTGTGGTTTATTGTGACGCCTTGAGGCAGGGCCTAGGTTGTGTCCATATGCAAACAAGGAAGGTGATTGCCTATTCATCATGTTAGTTGAAGAAGTATGAGAAGAGGTACCCCACACATGATTTGGAACTTGCAGCAGTGGTTTTTGCACTGAAGGTGTGGTGAAACTACCTATATGGTGAGAAGTGTGAGATATACACCGACAACAAGAGCTTAATGTACTTCTTCACACAACAAGATCTGAACATGAGATAGAGGCATTGGCTGGAGTTGGTGAAGGATTATGATTATGAAATCCTATATCACCCAGGGAAGGTCAACGTGGTAGCAGATGCCTTAAGCTGGAAGGGTCCGGGACGGTTGTATAGTGTTAGGCATATATCCATGGAGTTGGCTGAGGATAAGACAAGAGCAGGTATTGAGCTAGTGGTGGGCCATTTAGCCAACATCACCCTGCAGTCTACTCTTTTGGAGAGGATCAAGGAGAAGCAGTTGAGTGATCCACTATTGGGGAAAATCAGAGGGGACGTCCTAGTTGGAGTAGCTAAGGATTACACAGTGTTAGGCATGGGCTTATTGAGATACAAAGATCAGATCTGCGTTCTAATGGACATTGGGATCAGACGGAAGATTCTGGATGAATCTCATACTACCCCTTATTCTCTATATCCAGGCATAATGAAGATGTATCAGGATGTGAGATCACTATATTGGTGTCTTGGGATGAAGAGGGATGTGACCGAATATGTGGCTAAGTGCTTGACATGTCAACAGGTCAAGGCTCAGCACCAGAGACCAGCAGGGCTATTGCAGCTTCTAGATATCCCATAGTTAAAATGGGAGGACATCATGATGGATTTCGTGGTAGGATTGCCCAGGACAGTAGGCCAACATAATTCAATCTGGGTCATTGTAGACCGGTATACGAAATCAGCTCACTTTCTACTAGTAAGGATGAATTACACGGTTGACCAGTATGCAGATCTCTATGTGAGATAGATAATACGCCTTCATGGTACTACGAGGTCTATTGTGTCTGATAGGGACCCTATCTTTACTTCCAAGTTTTGGGGAAGTTTGCAGAAGGCGATGGGTACACAACTAAAGTTCAGTACAACTTATCATCCTCAAACTGATGGTCAGTCTGAGAGGACTATCCAGATATTGGAAGACATGCTGAGAGCATGTGTACTGTACATTGAAGGGTTCTGGAGTATATATTTTCCTATGATAAAGTTTTCCTATAATAACATCTACCAGTCGACTATTGGAGTGACACCTTATGAGATGTTGTATGGTTGGAAGTGTAGATCGCCCATTCATTGGGATGAGGTGGGTGAGAGGAAATATTTCAATTCTGAGGCAGTTCAAAGGACCACTGAGGCTATTGAAAAGATTAAACGTAGATGCTTACGTCTCAGAGTAGATAGACGAGTTTTTTTAGACCCAAGACGGAGGAATGTGGAGTTTCAAGTGGGAGACTATGTCTTCCTTAGGGTTTCACCACTGAGAGGGGTGAAGAGGTTTGGGAATAAGGACAAGCTGAGCCCTAGGTTTGTTGGACCATTTGAGATCCTGGAGAGGATCGATCAGGTGGCCTATAGGCTGCTCTTACCCCCTGCACTGTCTAGTGTGAACAACATATTTCATATTTCCATGTGAAAGAACTATGTATCAGATGGGACTCATGTGTTGAGTTACGATGATCTGGAACTGGAGACAGATTTATCCTATGAGGAGTAGCCAGTTCAGATTTTAGATAGGAAGGACAAGGTCATGAGAAACAAGACTATGCCTTTAGTTAAGGTATTATGGAGGAACAACAAGGATGAGGAAGTGGCCTGGAAGCTGGAGGCAGATATGCCGAATCAGTGTCACGAGCTATTTAGGTAAAATTTCGAGGACGAAATTTCTATAAGGATGGGATAGTTGTAATGCCCAAATTACCTAATAAGGCTTAGGGCCTTGATTAGGGGGCCAGGATGGAAAATTATTGAAATTGTGTGTTTATGTGCATATATGTGTCATATGTGTGAGACCGCATTATTATGTGGATATATTTGGGTTACTCAACACAAGACGATCCTAGGGAGCAAGTTAGCGGGAAAGTTACAACGGGACCTAATACTCGACTCGGGATGAGTCAAGGGATACATTACCGAGTTATCGGGTAACGAGAATAAGTATTTGAGGATATATTTGGAGTTAGTGAGATTAGGAGGGAATTTAAGGGATTTTGACCATTTTACCCTCAGGGTCGTATTTGGGTACCCTGAGCCTCGGGATTTACTAACCATATGAAATACAAAACACTCAGCAAACACTTCTCACCAGCTCTCTTTCTCTCTTAACTGACTTTCTCTCTCTCTCAACATTTGGTGTGGATTTCTTGAGGAAACTAAGGGAATTGAAAGCTTGGGTTAGGTTTGGATTTATTGCAGCTAGGAGGTCAATAAAAAAAGCTGAGGTAATCTCTAGTCCCTATTTTAGTTGAATTCTGTCATGATTTTCTATAGTTCTTGAAGTGTTCTTGAGCTTTGTGGATAAAGGTGTTGATTGTGTGTTTTGGTAGGATTTTGGGTGAACTTAAGTTTGGGTTTTGTTGCTGAGAATATGTTGATTCTGTTCTGGGGATTGAATTATGGTTCTAGGAATTATTTGGGGTGGTTTTGGTAGGATTTGACTCAGGAGAATGCTGGGAAATCTGGGTTCGTAAGGTCACGTCGCGGCCCTATTATTGGGGTGTCGCGACCCGTGTGAACCTAGGGCCTAGGAGGGGTTTCTGTTTTGGAGGCGTGCCGTGACCCTCAGGGGCAAGTTGCGACTCGTGTCTTAAATTCCAAATAGGGGGCTTTCTATTCTGGGAGGCGCGCCGCGACCCTTAGGGTCAAGTTGCGAACCGTCTGGGCAACATTGGCTAGGTTAGGTTTTAAGTAATGGGAACTTAAACCTAAGGGCTCAGGATTGATTCTACTACCCAGTTTAGTAGAATTCGAGGTCCTGGAGGCTAGGACTCAGTCTGGAAGTCTTTATTTACTCGATATTGATGAATATCATTTATTTGGTTATGAATAGGGTACTGCTAGGGCTCGAGAAAGGATCGCGCTCAAGGGTCGTTCTTATTATTATGTTGTACTCAGACCTGAGGTAAGAAAGCTGCACCCAATATGTGGTATGTGTGGTTAGGGCTTGGCCCAGTTGTTGATTATAACTATGAATAGGGCTTGGGCCCCTAAGAACGATTGTGATTGAGTTATGTTTGTGCTCGTTGACTAAACATGCTTAAATGCTCCATTTCTAGCTAATTGTTATATGATTGTTCGCATGGTCTGCGTAGTTAGGGATTGGCCCCGTTAAAAAACATGGTTATTACTATGTTTGCATTTAATTGATTATGTTAGATAATTAATATGTATGCATACTTGTATTGTCTGAAGTATGATTATATGTATCTGTATCTGAATACCAGGTTCAGGGCTTGACTTATTAGTTAAGGGCGGAAATAGCGCACTATGCGTTGGTCGAAAGGCTTAGCCCAATCAGGGTCATACTATTACGTTGGCCGACCTATGGTCGTTGGAGAACAAAGCGCTTGGTTAGCTCTATGGCTAGTTACTTAGAGCTAAAGGCAAGGGCCCTAGGTGACTCTATGGTCACATAGCTAGGGCATAGGGCCCCGGGTTGACTCTATGGTCATCTATTCAAGGCAGTGGGCACCAGAATGATCCAATGATCATTTATTTGTAATTGTATGCATGCATGAGTAAGTTATTACTATTGGGCATGCTAGATATGTATTTGGAATTTGAATTTGTTGTTCATGTACATGTTTAAGTTTTCTTTCTGAGCCTTGGTTACGGGTGCTATGTGGTGCAGGTAAGGGGAAATGAAAGCTTGACCAGCCATGAGTTGGAGAGCTATGGTGGTGGCGTGTACATATGCGACTGCTTGTCCACCGCGGCCGAGGATATCTTAGAGGAACTAGGGTTGTATCCCTTATTTTGCCGCTTAGGCCGGCTGGTTGTAACTTTTGACTGTATATACATTTTCAAACATTTGTTTGTAACCTTTTGGGGTCCCATGTATGAATTAAATTTTTAAATGAAAAGTCAACGTTTCATTAACCAAAAATTTTAACCCCAACCCTTGACATTAACCTTAGTTACACGTTTATAACCAAATGACTTGATTATCAAGTCTAACACTATTTAAAGTACACAGTGTAATGTTCCTTGATTTGGAGGACGTTATACATAAATACATTTTAGTTCTTTTATGTTTTTTTTTTAATTATTTTTATTTTAAAATCAATTTATATAAATTTTTTATTTAATTTCAATTTTTAATTATTTAATTAATTCATTAATTAATAAAATTCAGAGGTATTTTGGTCATATTGAAAAAATAGTTTTTTTTTTTGCTAAGATTTAAATAGTGGGGGGTTTTAATAAATTTAAATAGTGTGTTATACTAGTAAATTTGATCAAATTATATTATCTTGTTGTAGAGAATATATTTTAGTTATATATCTCTTTTTAATTTTTAAATATTATTTATTATACTTGATGAAAATATTAATTAATTATTTAATCAATTATTACTATATACTCTATTATTCATATTTGATCTCTATATATCAATTCCCACTTTTCTATTTTATGTTTGTTCTATACTTTTGGTATTTATTTAAAGAGATTTATTGTTTTTATTTTTAAATACATTGGATTTTTTTTATTCTTTTGATTTTGTTTAAAGTTTTAAATTTAAAAGGTAAAACTTTTTTGTTGAAGCTATTAGGATGATTTGAGTTTCATAATATTAATCATGTTTTTCTTTTTTCCTTATTGTGCTAAAATGTAATATTTGCATCTACTTTAATATTTTATAATCTAAATCCAAATTATAAATATTATTTAAAAGAATTAATTTAATTTTAATATTGGTAGATTTTTTAATTTAATTCTTTCTCAACTGTAGTATTATATGAGTTTTTTAGAAAATAATATATTAAGCTTTTTTAATTTTATATGTATGAAAAAAATATGCAGCTGTTCTATATTGTAATTAAATAATATTTTAATTAAATTTTAACTAATTAAAATTAAAGTTTAGATTTTAATTAAAAATACGTAAATTTTGTACATGTGCTCCGCACGTGCCCCACCTAGTATCTTTTAAAAACATTTAAGTTTGCCAAATGCGTGGAGGCACACTTAAAGCAATGAAATTTTATTAAAGTATCAAAAGATAGGGTAGTTCTATGGTGTACCCCCTCTTTAGTTTTTAGTTCGGAAAATATTTTCGGCGCAAATTTTTTTAATGGCTGTGTATATTGTAGTTATTTAGAGCTTTTTGCAAATTTTTAGGAAATTCTGAATAATTTACAATGCCGAAAATAATGTTCAAATAAGCTACTTTCCACACGCATAAAATAATAATTACGCGTACAACAATATATTTGAACCTTATTTTTTGGCACTATAAATTGTTCAAAATTTCCTAAAAAAACTTGCAGAATGCTCTAAATAACTACAATATACATGATGACCATAAAAATATTACGTCGAAAATACTTTCCCAGCCAAAAATTGAAGAAGAGATGCACTGGTGTGTGCCCATTTTTAAGAGTGTAACCAAGATTTTCCACAAAAGATATATGTGAATGAAACCATAATCAAATAAAAAAAATGTATAATTATTATTATTGATTTAGATATCATATCAAAAGAATATTGAATTATAGCATGTCGCATGATAAAATATTCAAAAACTTTTGAAGAAGAAAAAACCTAAAAAAAATTGAATAAAAAAGAAAAACAATTTTCAATTATCCATAATGATTAACTCACTTCATACAAATATTATTTGTTTTATAGCTTTGGAAATATATTGTAAAGAATGTTTGAATACACTATTATAATTTAATTCAATAAATATAACAAGAACGCCAGTATTATTATATTTAATTCAATAAATACAACAAGACCGCCAGTATTTCAACTGCTACTTTCATTCCTTAAATTCCGTATTTTGTACTTACCTAGTGATTAGACTTAAAAAAACTCATTTAAATATGGAATATAAATTAAGTTGTTTAAATAGATTTATGTCACATTACCACAATTGTGATGAATGTTAAAACAGAAATAGAAAACAAGTAAAAATTGACACAAGGGAATTTTTACGTGATTCAGAAATCTTTTCGGATAATCTACATCAACGAGGCCACGCCCAAAGAATAAACCAATTAGTAAATAACAAAGTTGTATGAAATCTTGACTTAAACAACGCAAGACTCCCTCTTAAATTATTGTCACAATCTTATTGTACTCTTCTTTACGAATTTGGTTTTGATGAAACATTGAATCTCTTGAACGCCCTCCAAGGATTAGTGAGTTCTATCTTCCTCCCGAAGTGAGACTTGATGAAATCTTCTCCCAAAAATCACAAAAAACGTTCACAAGAAATACAATATGTTACAAAGAACAAGATAGATACATAGAAAAGTGCAATTGACACAACCACAAAGATTAAGATGAACAACTTAATCTTTAAAGAGAAAATCTCTTCAAGGAAATAACAACAAGTGTTTTCAAATTCAAAATGGAAGAGATTATTTTTCCAAAGCCCTTGGCAAGGTATTTATAGCTGAGAAAATCGTACAAAGCCAACTCTTCTGAAATCTTGCAATTAATACAGAAAAAATTGTAAAGTTCTTTGACAAAAAAATCTGCCAGTCATGTTGATTCTATTCCGACAGAATAGGACACTGCTAAGTCAGCATGATCATCAGTTTTGACAGGCTATAACGAATTATGTCATTTTTCTTGACCATGTTCATTTTCAAATCTTGTTTGTCCTGAAATACTCAATCCCTGAAAAATACTTATTCAGAATAAGTCAAATATATTATTATTCCAATAAAGTCTATTTTGTGATAAAAATGGTAGGAATAGTACTGTAACACCCTACTACCCTAGAGTCGTTACCATGTGGTTTAAAAATGTGTATTTGACTCGCTAACTGAGGTGTTAGACCCAAAAATGTAATTAAATTAAAGTAAATACGCATTTAATAAAACTTCCATATAAAATGGGTTAGACTTTCATTAAAATCATAAAAGAGTTACATTGGGATCCCAAAATGTTGTTTAAGACATATTTACAATTCAACAGTCACTGTACAG
The DNA here is from genome assembly GCF_963169125.1 of Humulus lupulus. NCBI lineage: Eukaryota > Viridiplantae > Streptophyta > Magnoliopsida > Rosales > Cannabaceae > Humulus > Humulus lupulus. The sequence goes on from NC_084797.1 coordinate 28,313,936, forward strand.
TCGGCATAAGCAACAAAATCAAATATTTACACTGTGTTCCTAAAAGAACCCCAACCGTGGCGACTAGGTAGGCCAAACATGTACACATCGCTCCATGCCCTCCAACTCATGGTTGATCGGCATTTTCCTTGCCCTTACCTGCACCATAGAGCAACCTTGAGCTAAGGCCCAACAAATAAACTTCACTAGCACAGCATATAATAATTTATTTCAATAAGTGCATAACTAATCAAAGATAACAAACATTCCACAAGTTTCCATTAAAATTCACAATAGCAGCCTAAGCCGGTCAAGGTGTGTTACCAGGCACCAAGTTCACGGTCCTAACCGAGCAAGTGAGTACGACACCCTTAGATGGGCCTTCCATGGCGGCCGACATTCAGTATGCCTATTGGTGATCCTGACCATTGCCGCACAATCACAAACACATATATGACATAATAATTACAAACATTTACACATAATACTAAGCACAATACAAGAATAGATAATCGGGCCATGCCCTGCTCTACGTGCGCAGACAATTTTTTTACCCGAACTCCACAAGCTCTGAATAAACGACCTAGATACGATCCCCGTCAAATTCATTGATTTGCCCTAACTCACAATAATACAGAACCTCCATCAATCTCAGGTAAATAAAGACATACTAACCTAGTTCTAGCCTCCAGGACCTCAAATTCTACTAAATTGGGTAGTAGAATCCTTCCTGAGCCTCTAACTTTGAGTTCTCGAGATTAAAAACCCTATTTGGCCAACATTCTCTATTTCATCCATGACGCTCCTTAGAGGCGTCGTGGCTCTCTAGGGGCTCTCTCTTGGGAGAAACACGTCACGGTGCGCCCCAACCAGCACCGCGATGCTTAGGGAATTTAGAGAACCACACAAGCCATTTCACGCACACGGGTTGGGACGCTTGAAGAATAGCGCTGTGGCTCGAACTCGAAACCCATAAATTTCTCAGCGTCTTCAACCCAAAATCCTCAAAATTTTCTACCAAAACTCTTGTTTTCCCCAAAATCAAACCCCAAACAAGCTCACAACAGCATACACAACTTTTATAACCTATAAACTAGCTCAAAATTACCTCAAACCTCAAAATTTACACTTAAGCTAAAACTTCAAAAATACTTAATCATAAGCATTAGAAACCCAGAATTTAAGTGTTGAATCCTTACCTCAGTTGAATAGAATGACCTCAAGCTTTTTTGGCTTCAATCCTTTGCTTGTATTCCTCCCTTGATCCTCAAAAGTTAGCTCCATTTGCTCTTGGTTTCTGGTTTTCTCTAGAGAACCCATAAATGTCTAAGTGTTGAGAATAGAGAGAAAGGGAAGAAAGGCTTAGAACATACCACAAAGTTCTCAGCCAAATTACCACTTGCCCCTCCCCCTAATTAAACTCCTATACTACCCTCAAGGGCATCCCAGTCTTTTTCCCCCTTCTCTTGCAAAAATGCAATTTTCTCCACTTAATTTCTCACCAATATCAACTACTCTCAAGTATTACTAATAGTTACCCAAGTTACCAAAATACCACTAATTAACAAATATCACCACTTGTGACTTTCCGCTAAAATCGAGTGATGGGATCCATCGATGCCGGGAACATATAACACAATATAATAACCGTACGTACCCTCAATGGGTTAATTTTATGAAAATGCCCATGGTTACCAAGCATGGGACTTTAAACATAGTTAAATTTACATAATCACATTAACATTCATAATTAAACACATAATGCACTCATTATCAGTTACACCGCCCCTGGCACACCATCCTAAGCCTGAATTATCTTTCTTTTCGAATTTTCAGGACGTTACAATTATCCCCTCCTTACGAAAATTTAATCCTCAAAATTTTTCTTGAATAGCTTGGGATGCCGATCCCGCATATCTGGCTCAAGCTCCTAAGTTGCCTCTTCTACTTTGTTGTTTCTCCACAACAAGTTCACTAAGGCAATGGTCTTGTTCCACAAGACTTTATCCTTTCTATCTAGGATCTAAACCGGTTTCTCCTCATAAGACAAATCCTGATCCAACTCAAGGTTTTCGTAACTCAACACATGTGCAGGATCTGATACGTACTTCCGGAGCATAGACACATGAAACACATTGTGAACCCCTGATAAAGCTGGAGGCATAGCTAATTTGTAAGCCACCTCTCCAACTCGTTTTAGAATCTCAAATGGTCCAACAAACCTAGGACTCAATTTTCCTCTCACTCCAAATCGTTTCACTCCTCTCAAAGGATAAATTCTAAGAAACACATAGTCACCTACTTTAAACTTTACACCTCTACGTTTCAAGTCTAAATAACTCTTCTGTCTAATCTGGGAGGCGAGAGTTCGAGCTCTGATATTCTCAATTGCCTCATTAGTCCTTTGAACTGCCTCAAGACCTATATACTTTCTCTCACCCATCTCATCCCAATGAATGGGCGATCTGCATTTCCTCCCACACAACATTTCATACAGAGTCACTTTGATAGTTTCCTGATAACTATTATTATAAGAAAACTCAATCGAAGGGAGATACTTACTCCAAGATCCCCCAAAATCTAACACACATGCCTGCAACATATCCTTTAGTATTTGAATCATCCTCTTAGACTGTCCATCCGTCTAAGGATGATAGGCTGTATTGAATCTCAACATCGTGCCCATAGCCTTCTGCAAGCTTTCCCAAAACTTAGAGGTGAATGTTTGGTCCCTATCTAATACTATCAATTTCAGTGCCCCAAGGAGATGCACAATCTCTCTTACATGCAATTCAACATACTGCTCCACCGTATCATTTTTTCTAACGAGCTGATTAAGTATACCTATATACAGTCACCCATACAAAATCTTGTTGCCCCATTGTTCTCAGCAGTCCAACCACGAAGTCCATGGTAATATCTTCCCACTTCCATTCTAGAATCCCTAAAGGTTGCAGCAACCCTATTGGCCTTTGGTGTTCATCCTTCACCTGTTGATAGGTTAAACACTTGGCCACATAATCAACCATGTCCTCTTCATTACTGGCCACCAATATAGAACCTTTAGATCTTGGTACATTTTCATCGTGCCCAGATATAGGGAATAAGGAGTGGTATGAGACTAATCCAAAATCTCTCTCCTAATAACAAAATCCATCGGAATGCAAATTCAATTCTTATACTTCAACAAATCTGCCTTTGAAATAATAAAGCCTCTAGCCATTCCAACTAAGACATTCTCCCTATGTTTCTTCAACTAAGGATCCTCCTTCTGCGCTTCTCTGATTCTCTCAAAAAGTGTGGACTGAAGGGTAATGTTGGCTAGCTGGCCAACTACAAGTTCAATTCCTACTCTCGCCATTTCTTCAGCTAACTTTTCTGATATCTGTTTTGAACTGAACAATTGTTCTGCCAATGTGTCGGCCACCACATTGGCCTTCCCCGGATGGTACAAAATATCACAATCGTAGTCTTTTACCAACTCTAGCCAACACCTTTGGCGCATATTCAAATCTTTTTGAGTGAAGAAATACTTCAAACTTTTATGGTTAGTGTATATTTAGCACTTTTCTCCATACAGGTAGTGCCTCCATACCTTCAGTGTGAATACCACCGCTGCTAGTTCCAGGTCATGAGTGGTATACCCCTGTTCATACTCCTTCATCTGTCTAGAAGCATATGCTATCACCTTTCTAGCTTGCATCAGCACACTACCCAATCCCTACCATGACGCATCACAGTAGACCATAAACCTTTCCTTGTCTGATGGAAGACTCAGTACCAGAGCAGTAATCAGTCGCCACTTCAACTCCTTGAAACTGTTCTCACATCTATCTGTCTAGATAAACTTTGTCTTCTTACGTGTCAACTCAATCAATGATGCTGTTATTCTGGAGAATCCCTCAAGGAATCGTCAATAGTACCCTGCTAACCCAGGAAGCTTCCAACCTCTGGTACACTACTTGATCTCAACCAATCTCTCACTGCCCATATCTTGATTGGATACACTAGAATCCCCTCCGTACTCACAATATGGCCCAAAAATGTTACTTGGGGTAACCAGAATACTTACTAAACTTAGCATACAGGTTATGTTCCTTAAGCCACTGTAGTATCAAGCGAAGTTGTTGCTCGTGTTGTGTTTCTGATTGGGAGTACACCAGTATATCATCAATGAACACAATTACAGTAGGCACCAAATCTGGAAAAAATTTAGCTAATCGGTCAAACTTCAAAGCATACTCTGTTACTGTCATTCTATTCTGCGTTAAATTAGTGAATTCATCTGCCTTTGCAGCTCGAACTGCAATATTGTAATACTTTTCATTAAAAACATCCTTGAACTCATCCCAAGTCATAGTGACCACATCTCTCCTCTGAGACACAAATTCCCACCAAAAGCAGGCATCATCTCTTAGTTTTTAGCCAACTGATGTGGAGTCAAAACAATTAATTCGAGAGATTTCAATAGAACAATCAATGAACAGTAAATGAGCCAAGAAGCTAATAACAATGAGTAATAAATAATAAAGAACACCAGAATTTATAGAGGTTCGGCCCCAAGAACTGGTGATGACGTACTTCATCTTAGATTTGTATTAATCTTAAAGGTTTACATAAGATCACATGGGATCACAAGTGGATTCATATGTGTAAAATACAATACAATGAGGCAGAATTGTTGCTAGGTATAAAATAGGTTGTCTGGTATGTTCCTAAACACTAGTCGGTAGGATAAATTTTTGAACCTCGTCCACTGTGGTGGATGATTTGTGTTTATAATGCTATGTTGGCCCAGGAGCTGGACATGGTCTAACTTGATGGTGGAAATATCCCAAGCCCAAGTTAATTATTCTTAAAATTTGTTTAAGATAATTAAAAGTTATTTTAATTCAAAATTAAATGGATAAATGTCTTAATGGATCAAGACTACTTGTGAAGGTCCAAAGTTGAAAATAAAATCTCTTTAGGTTTTATTTAGTTTCTTACATTTTTGTGTATAATTTTGCAAGAGTTGTAATTTTTCTAGAAATACCCAAGACACCCGGCCCACATCTATTTATTTATTTAAATGTTTGAATGTGATTAAATTGTTTAATACTTTATCATGCATTTTTTGACATGCCATACATATTACCCACACAGTATTTAAAATTAGCATGCATCTCATATGAGTGGAAACATGCCTTAGGATTGTCCTTTGTGATTATATGCTTTATGTGATGGACTATATAATAATAAATCTAGTTATAACTAGTTCAAGAGCGGAAATAGATTTTAAAAGTAGTTTAATTTCTAGTATTTAATAAAATTATTTTATTAAATAATAAATGATATTTCTAGTCATTATAGTAAATTAAAATTGAATTAATTAGGGCATAGTTCTATAAATTTAATTTTTCTTAGTTGGATTAGTAATTATTAGAATATCATTTGGTAAAAATAGATCACTTTATTTTTAAACTAATTAAAAAGCGTAGGATGTTTTGAGAAAACACATATTTTAAAATAGTGAGTGGGAGAGGGAGTTATGACAATAAGTCCCATGGTTCCATTATTAGTTGGCACCGAGGTAACATGGAGAGGGCCTCACGGCACCATTGCTTGTGTCCCCCTAAGGAAGGCTTCCGACTGTGTTATTCTCAAGGCAAGCTTCTTTAAGAATAGGATTTAATGATGTATTTCAAGTTTGATTGACCCGAAGGCATACTCTTGAGTTAAGTCATTGAACTAAAATAATGGGTTACACTCACAAGGTACATTAGGCTTTCGAGCGGACTAGTGTATCCTTGACCAAACAAGCGATTGTTTATAAGTCAAAAGAGAAATGTTGATTTGAGTTTTCACTTATAAATTTGAGAACTTGTCTCGAAATTGATTTGGAATTAGTCTGACTTACCCTAAGGCTGGTCCATTAATGTTCAAATTAATTAATCGTGGAATTAGTAATTAATTTTCTATGTGTTCTTTAATTGTTGCATTCATGCATCACGTTTACTATTATGAAAATTACTGATATTTATTATATGCATAAATTCATTTTTGTTTATTAATTTATTCGTAGCAAAGATGTCTACTGGTGAATTACACACCGATGTTTTTCTTAGATCTTTGGTTTTTGAACCTGAAAACATGCAACACTGATTTCGAGGAATTTTGACCATTTTTTCTTATAAGAAATTGATGTCAACTGTCTGTAACAAACCTTCGCCTTGAGCTTGGAAGCTATCCGAAGTCATGCTAATAGTGCTTCGTACTCAGCCTCGTTATTTGACGATTCGAAGCCAAACTGTAAAGCTGAGTGAAAACGATTTCTTGTCGGAGTGATCAAAATGACTCCTGCCCCCGACCCATTTTTGTTAGAAGATCCATCGACGTAAAATCTCCACAACTGGCGAGCTGGGGTTATGAATTCTTCATTGGTCATTCTTGTACATTCAACTATAAAATTTGCTAAGACCTGCCCCATGATCATTATCCTTGGATGGTAGGTGATCTCGAACTGCCCAAGTTTGACAACCCATTTTAATAATCTTCCGGAGGCCTCAGGCTTAGATAACACTTGCCTTAATGGTTGATCAATCAATACGTGTGTAGGATGTGCTTGGAAATAAGGTCTAAGTTTTTGAGATGCATGTATCAGGCATAAAGGCAGCTTCTCCATTAAGGGATATCTTAATTCTTCCCCCAGTAACTGTTTACTAACATAGTAAACAGGTTTTGCACTTTCTTATCCTCTGTAACAAGTACCGCGCTGATTGCGTGCTTTGTTGTGGTGAGGTATAAGTATAATACTTCCCCCGTGATTGGCTTGGATAAGATTGGTGGTTTAGCGAGGTATTTCTTAAGGTTTTGAAACGTGAGTTCACACTCGTATGACCATTCAAACTTTTTGCCCCCTCTCAAAAGATTAAAGATTGGGAGGCATCGATCTGTAGATTTCGAGATGAACCTACTTAAGGCCGCCATTCGACCAGTTAGGCTCTGGACATCTTTATGTTTTCGAGGTGAGAGCATATCGATTAATGCCTTAATCTTATCAGGATTTGCCTCTATGCCCTGAGCATTCACTATGAATCCGAGAAACTTTCCTGAGGATACTCCAAATGAGTATTTCTGCATGTTAAGTCTTATATTGTACTTTCGGAGTACAGTGATGCATTCAGCGAGATCATCCACATGGTTACAGTTATGCTTGGACTTGACTAGCATATCACCCACATAAACTTCCATGGTATTCCCTATTTGTTCAACAAACATCATATTCACCAATCTTTGGTATGTGTCTCTAACGTTCTTGAGCCCGAAGGGCATCACATTGTAGCAATACAAGCATTTATCGATCATGAAGCTCGTATGTTCTTTTTCAGGTGCGTGCATGGCTATCTGGTTATATCCAGAGTATGCATCCATAAAGGACATGATGTCGTGACCTGCAGTGGCATCTACGAGCTCATCAATTCAAGGCAAGGGAAAGCAATCCTTTGGACATGCTTTTATTGAGATCTGAATAATCAATGCAAGTTCATCACTTACAATTGGGCTTCGAAACTAGCACAGGGTTGGCTATCCAATTAGAGTAGAAAGCATCATGGATAAACTGATTTGCCTACAACCTTTCGCCCTCTTCTTTCAGAGTTTTCTTCCTTTCATCGTCCAAGAGACTTCTTTTTTGTTGCTTCGGAGGGAAGATTTTGTCTATGTTGAGTGCATGACTTATAATGTTTGGGCTGATCCCCAGCATGTCTGACTGCTACCATGAAAACACATCCTTATTTTCCCTCAGGAAGCGAATTCATTGCAATCCCGCATGCTTAGGGAAGTTCTTCCCTATCTTTACCTCCTTAGTGGTATCCTTTTCATCGAGCTCCACTTCTTCGAGCTCCTCTATTGGTCCGAGATTGGCCCTATCCTATTCTACTCTAGGGTTGATCTCTTCTTTAACTTTGAGGACTTTTCCACTTATCTCCGGGCTGATAACAAGTGTTTATCCACTTGTTTGGCCCTTCCCTCTCATGGAAATGCCATTACATTCCCGAGTGGCCAGCTGATCTCCCTTTAGTGTCCCAATGCCACTAGATGTTGGGAACTTGATGGCCAAGTGCCTAACGGATGCCAATCACGACTGATCTCCCGAGCAGTACATTATAGGCCGATGGGGTGTCCATCACTATAAACTCCATCATCTGGGTTACCGAGACTGGATAGTCTCCCAAGGTTACTAGGAGCTCGATGGAACTCGTGCTGGCTATCCCTTCTCCTGAAAATTTGTACAACTTCGTCGCACAGGCTTTCAAGTCTTGAGCTGTGAGTCCCATCTTTTCCAAAGGGGTCTTGTAAAGCTGTTAACCGAACTCCTGTTATCTATCAGGACCCGATGCACCCATTTATTGGCAAGCTGGAGTGTGATGACCAGAGGATCATTGTGAGGTAACTGGACATGCAATACGTCTTCGTCTATGAAAGTAATAGGTTGAGTTTCAACCCTTTGTTGTTTTGGAGCTCGCGGTTCAAGTTCATAGGGAGATCCATCCCCCTTCTTGAGCTCGTTGACATATCTTTTCTGGGCATTTCGACCCGACCCAGCAAGGTGTGGTCCTCTGGAAATGGTTACCACATCTTCCTCATCTATCGGGGGAGGTCGATCTTCCTCCTTGATGCACATGGTCATGTTCTGTTGGGCAGGCTGTGTAGGAGCTGCCCTCTGTCCAGCTGACGCTTGGACCGGATTTCTGTTTCTTACATATTGCCCAAAATATCATCATGAGATTAGACCTTCAATCTTGTCCTTCAATTGTCTGTATTCATCGGTGGTATGATCGACGTCTCTATGGAATCTACAGTATTTATTAGTATCTCTCTTTGATTTTTGATTTCACATTGGATCAGGTCGTCTAAATGGGACCTAATTTTTGTTTGCAATAAAAAGGTTTTCATGAGGTTTTGTAAGGTCGGTATAAACTGTGTAAATGGAAAAATATTTATCTCCTTTTTTCTTTTTCCCCCCGTCCGCCTCCGAGTTATTCCCTTCATTTTTCTTCCTTTTTGAAGGGTTGTCTCTTGAGGGTCGCGATGTTGATGGGGCAACCGAGGTCGAGGCTAAGTTGAAGTTCATCGTTGCAGTTATAACACACTAGGGCATCAATTTTAATGCTGACCTTGCCTCCTCTACATTGACGAATCTCTGAGCCCTTTTGTTAAACTCAGTTATTGCCCTTATAGGTTTCCTTTGCATATCGTCCCAAAGGGGACTTCCTAGAAATATCCCAGCTCGTACTGCCATAAGATGACCATTGTCATCAACATTACGGGCTCGGGAATGTGGTTGGAAATAGCATGCACCTGAGCTCATAACTGACGTTGTTGGCGCACATTATTGTGTTAAACGTACTCAGATGGTTGTACGGGTCTGAGTTCCCGTCAAAAGGAGCCACAAGGGGTATCTTGAATCCGTAAGGAAACAGAGAGTTTGATATGTGCGAAGTAAAAGGCTTGAGCTCCTCATCAGAGTCGTATGCCTTGTTCTTATTTCTCTCATCTTGCAGGAGTCTGAATGCTCTTTCGAGCTGGTTGATTCTTTCTTGGACCAAGTCCACCGGAGGTTGAGCTTGCATTTGGGACAGCTGGTTATTGTTTGTGAAAACTCTAGCTCCCTGCCCCAGTATAGGATTATACTGATTCCCGTATAATAGCTGGATGGGCTCTTTTCAACTATTCAAATGTGCCCATAAATCTAGGTTTGAAGGGATAGCCTTCCCTTGGTTGTGATTCAAATGATCTCGAAGATCAGGGTTGTTGTTCTCATAATTCCCAATATTCCTGGATTCGGTGTTGTATGCATTCACTGACCTACTGAGGTCCAAACTTCCACTTGTGAAACTAACATTCTCTGGTTGTGTGGCTCGATGGTTGCAAGGTGGTTCTTCCACTGGCCCCCTCCCTCCAGTCGTTTGTGACCTTGACATAATGCTTCCCACTGGCTAGGATGCCCTATGTCCTCGAGGAGCTTCTCGTTCACCCCCATGTCTTGGTCGAGCCCTGTGGTTTCTATCTCGGTTACCACTCCAAGAGGGATTTTGTGGTGCTCTTTCCCCCGTTTGGTTCCCATTAGGAGTTGGCTGGGGTGCTTCTCGAACTGGAGATGGGTGCCTTATTGGTGATGGAGGATGCCTTATTGGCAATGGAAGGGGCCTTCCGTTGTTGGGTCTGGAAGGTCTAGAATTGGCTTAGACTGGCTCTGGGTTATTCCTGACAGGCTCGGGGTTATTGTTCCGAGCTACAGAGGGAGCTCAGTTATTCCCCATTCCAGCAGTTACACTCGCCGTCGGGTTGATAGTAGTAGCATTTTGAGTGTTTCTCCCAGAGCGACCATTGCCGGTATTTGCCCTAGGTCTCGCCTGGGATTGTTGGGCTCTTTGTTCAGCCATTATGGTGGTCGTACTCTAGTGGAGACACCCTCTGGTCCTCCGAGGAGGTGCCTGTGCCTCATCGGTTTGCCTAGCCAATTCCTTGCTACGTCATGTGGCTTCGGCTAACTGTTCGCGCAGTCTACAATTCTCAAATTCCACAATGGCAACGTGTCTTTCAAGATTATAGTATAAATCCCTTTCGGGCCTAGGGGTTGGAGCAGGTGGCCCCTTGGAGTCGGATGATGCACTTCCTTCATCCGGGCCCTGATCTGCCATAGGCTGCTTCCCAGGCCTTCATGGGTAGTTCTCAGTTTGAGGAATTCATTCCTCAGGGATTTGTGGCAATGGTCGCGCACCAGTTCCAGGATTGTTCGTAGCAACCATTGATGTTGTGCATGAGGTTTCTGATTAAAAAATGCATAAATTTGTTTAATTCTCTCAATGAAAGCACCAAATTGTTGACGCCGTTTTTCGTCAACTTAGATATGAAGAGCACTAAACAATGTTGTAGAAAAAACAGAAGAATTGACAAGCTTTTTACATGGTTCAGGAGTTGAAATTTGCCTAGTCCACGAGCCAATATTATTTCACTCAATACTCTCTCAAAGCTTTTTTCATAAAGCAATTTGGCAGAGTATTCTCTAGTACAATTTGTGCGTGACCACAAAAGAAATTCCCTAAGCTATTTATAGACCTGGTTGACATAATATATACCCCTTATTTCGAGAAGTTACAATCAATCATTTAAATTTGAAATAAATACGAATAAATGAATTAATTACATAATATCCCATGATAATAGGGATTTAATTATCTGATAACAACAAATCCCTGAGGAATAGGGATTTCCAACAGTTGTCGCATGCAAAACGTGTCGTTGAGCTCGATTATAAGGCTGATGCGCTTTTGAGACCTATCCAGACTTCCTCCTCCTAGTCAACCTCCACCTCATTCTAGTCAACCTCCTCCTCATTTAGCAATTTTGCCGTACTCATTCCTCGGAGAAGGTCAGTGCCGTTGAGCTTACAACCTAAGCTTGAACAATGTCACTCATGCTCGAGTATTAATAACTGACCAAACCTGGAGTCATGTCAATTTATACAAGTGTACAACCAAAACTTGTTATTTTCGAGCATACATTTCGTGACTATTTATTTTTTCTCGAATTTGGGTGTAATAGACTAATTATCATTAATTAGGTAGTTTAGGGCAATATAAATTGTAGAATGTTTAACACTTAATTAATTTTGTCAAGATATTTGACAAAAAGGTTAATTGTATGTTTTTAAATATATATATATATAAATGGTAGAATATATAGCATTAATTAATTTTCCAATGTGTTTTACAATAAGATTAATTAGATTTAAAAAAGAAAAAAGAAAAGTAGATGGTAAAATATTTAGCATTAATTATTTTTGTTAATATATTTGACAATAAGATTAGTTAGTTTTTTTAAGAAAAACTTTTATAGATGGTAGAATATTTAACATTAATTAATTCTTCTTGTATATGTGATAATAAGATTAATTTGATGTTATTTAACAAAAAAAATTATAAATCGTAGAATGTTTAACATTAATTAACCTTCACAAGTATTTGACAATAAAATTAATTATATATATTGTTATACCCCAAATTTTGAGACAAATTATATTATCTTGAAATGCAGGCTCGAAGAGATAATTGAATTAGGAATAAATATGTATATATATTATCAAATGTGTACATGTTGTCAATACTTGTGTCATGCCACCAGTTTGTTTCGAAATGGGGGTTTAGCTCAAAGGGTTTAGACCGTGACCAGAAGTTGACCTCCAAAGATCGAACGTTGATGACTAGGACAATGCTACAGGTGTCAGCTTGAATCATGGTGTAGGCTCAAAAGTGTATGTTTGAGAGATACCATGCATTTATGGTTAAATAATTAAAGTCTATAATCATGGATTTGGTTATGTGTTTGTTTAGTCTACCCAATTCCTAAGAGATTCTTTATATTTTAAATTCAAAATATATTGTTCATTTGTAAGAGACATGTTGAATTCCTGTACACAAAAACTCTTTTGAAATTGTTTTCTATGATTTAACGAAATGATATCAATAATAGTGACTCATGAACTATGTAAATTTAACTACTGAACCACGTAGAAAATCTCTTTTCTTCTTTCTTTCCTAATTTTATTGAAGCTTAATTATTGTTGTTTTTAGTTGATGAAAAATGTCGTCAAGATTTTGGTGCTTTCACTGAGAGCATTAAACATTCTTTCAACCCTCCCATTTGAATCTGTATTCATCACACAAATGGTTGTACCCACTGGAAACGTTCTTGTATTTGGAAGTGGGCGACCACTGCCCATAATTTTAGAAGAAAATGCACCACGAACAGAGGAACATCTTCAACGGGCCAACAAACGACCCATGAATGATGGCCAAATTCTAGATGAAGGGAGCGCATCTTCAATGTCGCGTGATCCCAGCCAAAGTTCAAGACCACCACATCAGGATTATTACAATTCTGAGAGATACGTCCCAATGGTTATATTAGAAAATCAAAGACAGCAAGAGAGGCTAGCTGAATCTACTTAGTTGAATGAAGAAATGGCGAGAATGGCTGCTGAAGCCCAAGCACCCCCAAGGAGGACTAGGGGACGTCCTCGAGGAAGTACCATAACTCGAATGGCCGAAGAAAGGTCTCAACAGAACCAGGAAGGATGAGCTGGGGTAAACACTGGAGTTAGCCAGTCAAGGGTTTCATCTCGAAATCCACCGCGTGCTAATACTAACGAGGCGAGGGAAGCCCTTGCCAATGCTGGGAATAATCGAGCAGCCCCACAAGTAGCTCAGAGTAATAACCTAGAACTTACGAGGATGGCCTCGAACAATGAGAGACCAACACCATCTTCGATTAGGCATCCTCCTTCTCCCATTAGACACCCATCGCTTGTACGAGATATACCACAAAATGTTCGGCCAAAAAGGCCAGTTTGGAGCGCGAGAAGCGCAGGTGGAGATCAAAATCCCAGGAATAGTCGAGAGAATCCTGCAGGAGCAGGTTAGGGAACAAGGCAAGCAAGGCAACCCCAGCAATCGTGGAGCCACTTATCCAGGTCCCGAGACATTGGGATCAAGATACATGTGGATAACACACCTCGAAATTATGCCTAGCTACAACAACAACAAGGGATGACCAATTTTATTGAGAGAAGTTATCGTACTAACAATCAAGATGTTAGAAGGTCAGTGAGTGTTTATAACACTTAACCAAGATATTATGAGAACTATCCTAACAATGCTTTCGATCTTTGAGACCATCTAAACCAAAAATGGGGGAAGTACAACCATCCAAACCCGAACCTGAGGGCTCATCTAAATGCACAGCAAGATCCTTTACAACAAGTATATGGGAATAATTATAACTCGATGCTGCAAAAAGGAGCTGGAGTTCCTCTGAACAATAACCAATTCCCCAGAGTACAGGCTCCACCCTTGGTAGATCTGGTTCAGGAGAGAATAAACATGCTCGAAGAACAGTTTAGGCTTCTTCCAGAAGGAAAAAACAAGGAAAAATCCTATGGCTAAGATGAGGAGCTGAGACCTTATGCTCCTCATATTTTGAGCACACCATTCCCAATTGGTTTTAAGATACCCCATGTGGCACCTTATGATGGAGGTACTGACCTTGGTAGTCATCTAAGCACCTTCAACATGGTTATGAGGGCCAGTGACGTGGGTCTCGAGCTCAGATGCATGCTGTTTCTAACCACGTTATCAGGAGCAGCAAAAATTTGGTTCGATAAATTCTGCAGACATTCCATCTCATCATGGGAGTAACTGTCTAAGGATTTCAAAAAGTAGTTTCAAGCGGTAAAAAGCATCAAGCTCGAGGCTTCATCCCTAGTGAACATTAAGCAACTACCAAATGAATCACTCAAAAAATATATTGGGATATTCAATATTGAGGTTGCCCAAGCCTGAGACATTGATAACAACAATCATCTAATGGATATCCGAACTGGAATCTTTCCAGCAAGCGCCTTTTAGGACAACTCGTAACGAAAAACAGTTCGAACCATAATGGAGTTCACAGAGCGACCACAGAGATTTATCAATGTAGAAGAGGCTAGGTCAGCATTACATCTAGCACCTCCTACCCCAATAACTACAATGATATATATGAACCCTACTGCAAGCTCGATGACTCCAACTACTGTACATCTTTCTAGTGATAATTATTCCAAACGGAAGAAGAATGAGGGAAATGCTCCTGAGGTAGGAGGGAGTAAGAAGAAAAAAGGAGATAAATACATCTACATTTTTATTGTTTATATCGAGCTAACAGAGACTCATGATAACATCTATGTGGTGAATGAGAACTAGGTCCCATTTCGATGACCTGAATCTATGTGCAATCAATGCGCCAAGCGAGATCAGAATAAGTACTGCTGATTCCATAGGGACATCAGACACATGATAGAAGAATGCTAGAAATTGAAGGATGAGATCGAGGGTTTAATCTCGAGAGGTTACCTTGGGCAGTATGTCCGAAATAGGAGCAATAACCAGGGGCAAGCCCCACAAAATGAAAGAGTGCACCAACCCAGCTTCTACCGCCACCTCAACTTGTAGCATCCCCTGCTCAAGATGACAATCGACCAACTCCAATTGATGGAGAAGATACAATAACCATCTCCGGAGGGCCCCATATAGTCGAAACAAGTAGGAATTACTAGAAAATATATGTGTATAAGCTAAAAGCTAAGGATGGTTCACCATATGTTCTAGAGCCCCAAGCTCCAAAACAACAATGGGTCGAATCCCAGCTAATAACCTTCATGGAAGACGAAGCCTATCATATACATTTCTTGCATAATGACCCTTTGGTTATCACCATCCAGCTCACCATTAAAAGGGGTCACCGAGTACTAAATTATAATGGGAGCTCTGTGAACATCTTGTATAAAAATACACTGGAGAAAATGGGCCTATCAGTTGGAGACTTAAAGGCTTGTGCAACTACCCTGTATAGATTTTCATGAGAAAGGATAGCAAGTACATGGGCCATCGAACTCCTCGTAACATTAGGGGAATACCCAGTCTCGGTCACTAAGATGTTCGAGTTCATAGTGGTTGATACACCCTCTGCTTACAATGTTCTACTAGGAGACTCGCCCTTGTTGGGATGGGGGCAGCAACATCTGTACGACACTTAGCAGTCAAGTTCCCAACACCAATTTGAATTGGGACATTGAAAGGAGACCAGCTAGTAGCTCAAGAATGCTATAACATTTCTACCAGAGGAAAGGGTCAACCTAGCGCCCAATCATTATTTGTGATCGAAGAGATGGAGGAAAGAGTTTTAGAGGTCGAAAATGAAATTGACCCTAGACTGGGAGAGGACCGATCGAAGAATTCGAAGATATGTAGCTCGATGAAATTGACATAACAAAAGTTATAAAAATTGGGAAAACCCATGTTATAGAGGCAAAATAGAAATTAACACGCTTCTTAAAAGAAAATCAAGATTTTTTTCTTGGTCACGCGTGGATATGATCTGGATCAATCCCAATATAATCAGTCATGCTCTGAATGTAGATAAAAGCTTCCCTTTGAAGTAACTAAAAAGCAGGCTCCTCGATGATGAGAGGAAGAAAGCTTTGAAGGAGGAAGTGGAATGGTTACAAGCCAACCAATTTATAAGAGATGGTTTCTGCCCAGATTGGATAGCTAATCCTGTGTTAGTTCCCAAACCAAACGAGAAATGGAGAACATGTATTAACTATTCAAATTTGAATAAAGCGTGTCCAAAAGACTATTTTCTATTGCCTCAAATTGACCAGCCCGTTGATGCAACCTTGGGACATGATGTCATATCATTTATGGGTGCCTATATTGGATATAATCAGATAGCTACAACGTGACACCTTTTAGGTTAAAAAATGCTTGAGCAACGTACCAAAGATTAGCAAACCGTATGTTCGTCGAGCAGATAAAAAATCATATGGAGGTGTACGTGGATGACATGTTAGTCAAATCCAAACACACCAATAACCATGTTCTTGATCTCACAAAATGTTATATTATTTTATAATATAATTTAATATTATATTATATTATAATGTTTTAGATTAAATAAATGTGACAAAGAGTGTCACATATTGTAACATATAATAGAGAGTTACAATATTTAGATACATGAGATATATCCAAATAATGTAACATATTTGGTGTTACAAATTTGTAACTTCCAAATATTACTCTTTATTATGTAAATTTTTTGTTACACAATATTGAGATGAATTTCATAAAGCCATATGTGATATGGCTGTTAGAGATATGATTTTAACCCCAATAATGTGTTTTGGGAGTTACAAAACCATTTGGGAAGGTTTGAAACCGTTTGGAAAAACAGCACATTTTTTGGTGCTGAAAATGGTCGGTGGCCGCGGCCTATGAATGTTGGTGGCCGCGGCTTGTGGGACAGAGGCTAGTGGTCGCGGCCACTAATGTCTCTGGCCGCGGCCACAGGCTAAAAACTGACCATTTTTTCAGTTTTTTCTATCTTTGTTGAACGGCTCAAAAAACCCAAATAACTCTCAAATCTCATTTTTAATTCCATATTAATCCAATTAAATATTGGTAACAGCCATGGGGGTTGGTGGAATTTGAAATTCAAAGGGTGTCTCTAAACTCTATAAATAGGAGCCTATAGCTCACTTGTAAGACATAACATTTCTATCCATTAGAGCACTTGGCTAGAAACACCTTGAGGCTTGATAATTCCATAAAGCATTTCCTATAATCTGTGAGAGACCCCTTAGTGCTTGAGTTAGGGGGAAATAAGCTTTTGGACAAAGGTTTCAAACCTTGTTCAAGTTGGTGATCCCCAACACTCTTCACTTTGGTAGTGTGAGTGAGAGTTGTTTATCTTTTGTTTCTTGTTCCTTTCTTTCATTCTATTGCTTTTCATCTTTATATTGTTCTTCTCTATTTACTTGTATTTCTTGTTCAAGATTTGTAATCTTTTCTTTTCTTTTGTTTCAAACACTTTCTTTATTTGTAACCTTTTGCTTAGAGTTGTATTTTACTATTCTCTTCTTCTTCATCATCTTCTTCATTTTCTTTGTTTATTTGTAATTATTAGTTATAGAGTTGTAACTCTTTTTAATCAATCATTATTTATTTGTAATATATTTCATAGAGTTGTAATTTATTATTATTTCCATTGAGGCAAAATACATATTTTCCTAACATTCAAAATCTTAACCCTTGTTTGTTTCAATGGAAGGTGAGACCATCAAGATCATGAACCAAGACCTAGTGAGGTTGGATAGGTTTGATGGATCCAATTTCACTAGGTGGCAAGACAAGGTGAAAATCCTTTTGACAACACTCAAGATAGCCTACATCCTTGAGTCATCCTTGGCACCTCTTGCCGAGCCATCCGACAAAGACACTCCCGAGGAGGTGGAGAAAAGAAGGAAAAGGGAGGAGGACAATCTCCTTTGTAGGGGTCATATCCTCAATGCCCTATTCGATAGGCTCTATGACCTCTACACCGAGACCAAATCGGCCAAGGAGATATGGGATGCACTTGAGAAAAGTTCAAGGCGGAAGAGGAAGGTACCAAAAAGTTTTTGATATCCCAATAGTTCGATTTCAAATTTTTTGGTGACAAACATATTCTTCCTCAAATTCATGAATTGCAAATAATTGTTAACAAACTGAAAGTTTTAAAGATTGAGCTTCCCAAGACCTTTCAAGTCGGTGCTATAGTGGCTAAATTACCACCAACTTGGAAGAGCTATAGGAAAAGAATCCTTCATAAAAATGAGGATTATTCTTTGGAGGAATTCCAAAAGCATATTTGAATCGAAGAGGAATTAATATGTAGAGATAAACTTGTGGAGGGGTCTAATGGAGAGACTTCCAAAGAAAATGCAGTGTCACAACCAAAACATCCCAAAAACAAAGGGAAAAAGGGTAACGAGAAACCTTTGGGTCCAAAAACCAACCCAAACAAGTTTAAGGGCGAGAAAGGTCCTTGCTTTATCTGTGGGAAAAAGGGTCACTATGCTAGAGAGTGTAGGCATAGAAAAGACCAACAAGGACCTAAGGTGAACGTAACTCAAGAGGAAAACATAGTTGCTACCCTTAGTGAGGTGAATGCGGTCCAAGGCAAGGTGAAAGGGTGGTGGTATGATACATGTGCCACTGTCTATGTCACCTATGAAAAATCATTGTTCAAGACCTTTGAAGAGTCAAAGAGCAACCATGAGATACAAATGGGCAATGAGGGCAAATCCAAGGTACTTGGAAAAGGTACTATTGAAGTCTACTTCACCTCCGGCATGAAAGTTACATTAGTGAATGTACTTTATGATCTTGAAATGAGTAGAAACTTGGTAAGTGGTGATTTGCTTGGCAAGCCCGGCATTAAAGCCGTTTTTGAGTCCGGTAAACTTATACTTACCAAATCAAATATATTATTGGGAAAAGGGTACTCTTGTGAGGGAATGGTTAAATTGTGCACCAATGATGTAACTTTCAATGTTATCAATAAAAATGCTAATTCCGCCGATATTATTGAGTATGATTCTTTATTTTTGTGGCATCTTAGACTATCACATATAGGTTTTTCTACCATGAAAAGAGTAGTAAAATGTGGTATGATTGCATGAAATATTAAAAACTATGGTAAATGTGAAACATGTGTTAAGGCAAAAATGATTAAGAAACCATTTCCTAGTGTAGAAAGATCATCTAATTTACTAGATTTAATCCATAGTGATCTTTGTGAATTAAATGGTGTTTTAACTAGAGGTGGTAAAATATATTTTCTTACTTTTATAGATGATTTTAGTAGATATACGTATGTGTTTCTTTTAAAGCATATAGATGAAACTTTTGATGCTTTTAAATTGTATAAATTAGAAGTTTAAAATCAACTAAATAAAAATATTAAGGTGCTAAGAAGTGATAGAGGAGGAGAGTACTTCTCTAATGAATTCAATACATTTTGTGAAGAAAATGGTGTAATTCATGAGTGCACTGCACCTTATACATCACAATACAATGGCGTTGCCGAAAGGAAAAATAGGAGTTATCTAGAGATGATAAATTCTATGTTGGTGTTTTCTAAGTTGAACTTCAACTTATGGGGTGAAGAGCTTTTAACCGCTTGTCACATTCTTAATCGAATACCGATGAAGAAAAATGAGATGTTGACCCTCAAATTGGTCAACGACACGGAGTCAGATAAATGATATAAAATAAGATGAAAATGAGAAGAAATCTAGACGGAATGATAAACGACATAAACTATATAAGCTACGTCCACTTAGTGTTGTTATTGATGTAGTATTCCAAGAACAATGATCAATGAACTAGGGTTCACGAGTTTCACTAAATCTCAGATAAATACAATTGTGATGGATAACAACACTCTTTTTCTTTCTTAAAATCTCTCAGCTCAAGCGTTTTCAAGCCAAATGTTTGAAAGTCAAAAAGTCCTCTCTCTTGAGCCCTTTGATTCTTATTTATAGGCTCAAGGAGTTCTAAATGGGCCAATGGGCCTTAATTACACTTAATACATGCGTATCTAAATAATAATGAAAATTACAATTAATACGTAATTACAAATGAGTATATGCGACCAGGCTGGTCTCCCATAATTATGATACTTGATAAGCCAATGATCTCCTGGTCGATGGCAAGGCAGGATACACTCACTTAAAACTGCCACGTGCATCCCATGTGTAGATCAATCCTGCCACGTCATCAGGTAGTCCATTTTTGGTTAAACATTTGCCCCCCAATTTTATTTTACTGCAACCAGCATAAAGTAAACTTAAACGATCGACCTTCCGCGTGACCTGTTAGACCTGTCAAAGTCGCCAATGCCTTTTCGGAAAAGGTAACCAATCATGCCATTGCAGTTTCCCAAAAAGCAATTTGACAGTTGACACATTTTTCCACGCTTCGAAAAATCATCCCCCATCATTACCTTATTAACCGTGCCTCGATCAATATAAAAAAATCCTTCAATTTCACTTTTTACTTTTTACTTTCCCTTTTTTCCTCAAGAACATTGAAGAATGAAGCACGAAGAACCCAGAAAACTCAGACGACTTTGGAGATCCATGGAGTATCTGTCCAGCCACTGGAATCAATGTTCGTAATTTTGCATCAATTTTTATCCAAGTAAGTTTCTTGAGCTACTTTGTCTTTGAGATTCCATGCAATAGTTATCCCTTGAGTTTTCTGATTTGTTGGTATCTGAGTTTCTGACTGTTCTTGAAAAAAATGATTTGGGGTAATCGGGCTTGTAGGTATTAATATGACAGGATAAGGAAAAAACACTAAATGAGGCTTAGGAACTGGCTTGGGAATTGGAATTACTGATCTAGGGTGCAAAATCAAAGTAAAAATTCAATTTTTAGGCACTCAGAAAAAACTAGGTTTTTCCCGCCTTTTCTCAGAGTAAAAAAGTTTTCCTCGATAAACCTTTCACTTCTACTTTTTAATCCGCTTTCCAAACTATTCGCATGCTATTTAGTGTTTACGTTATAATGCTGCTAGTCGTATAAAAGCTTAACTTTTATACACGAGCAACGTTATCCCATCATATTTTCTCCTTTTTCTTATTGGTCGTAGATTCTCATCTCCCATTCTCTGTTCGCAGATTTTCATGCACGACCCGTGGGGCGGTGAGAGGCCGATTGATGACGACTTGCTCGCACTATTGTTCGAAGATCAAGAACAATTGTTGTTGTAATTCTCGGAAATTCCTTTTTCTCAACACAACCACACATACAGACCTCCGACCAGCCCAACAAATATGGGTCGCGTAAAGTCCATTGCTCAAAGGAAGAAGACAACAAACCCTTCTGCTAATCAACCTGTCCCTTGTTCTGAAACTCTTCTGACCAACCCTCAACTTGTAAATACTTCACCGCCAGAATTACAAACCAAAGCCCGACCTCGCGACATCGTTAGGCTAGAGGTCGAATGGTATGTAGCACCTCCTAGCATCATTATAGATAGGATGGTTGGCAATTATCTCAAGAAGTACGACCTTCCTGGGATAACCCTCATCAAGCTTTTACCCGACCAGCGGGCAAACCTGCCTAGGGGCGCCTTCAGCGCCTGGTCGAGGTATCATATCGAGGCAGGGGCAACCTTACCTCTGCATCCGTTCTTCTAGGGGGTGGCCAATTATTTCGAGGTCGCCCATTCCAAATCACCCCTAATGGATATAGGGCACTTTCTGCCCTCTATATCCTCTACAACCACAAAAAGTGGCCCGTACCTACGCCACATGAGATCAACTACTTGTTTGATCTTAAGTCTAACCCTAACCACAACAACACGGGGTTCTTCCATTTCTACCATCAGGAATCTACTCGCACCTTCCTGAGTGACACTACCCACTAATCCAACGTAGGGAAGTACTTCCAGGAGTACTTTCTAACACTAGATCAGGTCGCCAATAACCTGGCCTTTACTCAAGGAGGTAAATCTTTTACCCACTGATCGTTTGATTTCTTTCAGCTCTTTTATACATTCTTTAGAACATTTTGGTGTTGTTCAGGTCCATGGCATCGACCAGACCCTACTCCAGAAATGGAGATAAGGAAAACAGCCCTGGCCAACATGACAAACATTGAGAAAAGTGTCAAAGAGCTGGTCACTGAGAACAACCTAAGGTTGTTCATCCTTCTTCCACCTTACCAGGATGTGAGGGAATCTACAGCGGGAAGTGTTACTGCGGGAGAAGTTCCCAAGCAACACCAGGATGTGTCGCAACCCTTGAGGATGAGGGCTACAGGAGTGACCATCAGGGAACCTTCAAGCACTCCGCGAGTAGCTTCTGTCCCTGCCCAACATGGGAAAGGCAAGTAGAAACCTCTTGCACACCCTGAGCCCATACTTGAGTCCTCAGATGAGAACAGTATTGACTTCTCACTCTTAGACAGTTTACCCATTCCCTGTCATTTATTTGATGGGGGCGGCAACTTTAAATACGTGACTAGTTCAAATTCAGACTTCTTCAAGGCAAAGAGTGAGTGTAGCAGTAGTACAATAGATAATGTAACGACTAGTAGTTGTAGCTCGGTTATTTCACTTATAATTTATTTTCTCTCCATTTCCTTGTCTTTTTTGCATGACAACTTGCCTTGACTGATCGTATGTTTCTTTTCTGCAGACATGCCTGTCGAGGATGCGTTCAATTTGTACACCAATCCCACTACCACAACTCCTGCGAACAGGAAAAAATCGAACCAGCATCAGCCCAGAGAAGGCTGCAGTGACTCTTCCGCAAAAAGGGCTCGGATAGAGGAGCCTCCTGCACTAACTCCCTCAAAAGAGAAAACTCCTCCTCCAGGTCCTGTCGACCAGAATCCTCCATCCCCCATCGACCCAAGGCCTCCTGCTCGGCCAGATAAAACTCGAGTTGAGGCTATGCTGAACTCTGCCTGCACTTCGGCAAGCGACAGGCTAAAGAAATTATCCAGACACCGGCGCAGTTTGGAATCCTTCAACTGCGCTCCCACCATGTCGATCGACCAGATCTTTAGTCACGCGCTAAACGAACTACTCATTGTAAGTCGCCGCTTTCACTATGGTTTGATTGTTTATCTCTTTGATTAATACTAACAACTTTTTTATTTTTTGCTTTGATCGAAGGGGATTCTAACCATGAGTACCGGTTGTCGCTGCTCGGAGGAGATGGTCGCCAAGCATCTTGAAGAGATCAAGGCGGTCGAGGAAAGGCTCGCCGAGCAACACAAGATGGTCGAGGCCAAGCATGCTGAGGAGTTGCGAGCAGCTGAGGTTATAATCGCCAAGCTCAAGGAGGAACTGAAGAAGAAGAAGGAGGAGTCAGTTGCCAGAATCACTGCCTCCAAGGATAATTATAAGGAGGCCTCGCTGATAAACTATCAAGAAGTCAACAAACTTTAAACAGACTTGGAAATCAGCCGTAAAGAGACTGCCGACCTCGAGGAGACCAACGCCCACAACCTAGAGAAGTATAAGGGAGCAGCGTTCCAGTGCTTCTATATGTTTTGGAAATGCAACCCCAAGGCGGACTTTACCTATCTACCAGACCATATAAGGGAGGTTGAGTTGGCGAAGTGTATTGCTCTCCTATAAGAGGAGGAGAAGGCTCAGGGATCCCCTGAGATATCTTTGGCAACAGACATTGAGGGCGTCAATGACGATGCTGGGGCCAGAGTCGACCAGCAGCCACAACAGCCTCAACAGGATCCTTCTGCTGCTTCATAATTTTAACTTTTTTTATTTTAATTTGTAACTTAGGACACACGAACTACGGTTCGTGATGTCAAGACAATTTTTCGCTGCACGGCCAGTTTTTTCTTTTAATTAACAATTCCATTCGAGCAGAAACTGCTAGCAGTGAAAAGGATTTTACTTTTGATATTATAATATTTTCACTTTATTATAATATTTGTTCGCATGACTGAACTTAGCATAGCACTTTGTTTTGATTTAAGAAAATTTAAACAAAATTTTAAAAAATACTCTAAGTACCGTAGCATGCTTTCCCATATTTTTCTTGTGTGTTTACATATATTTGTTGATATGCTTTACTTTGTACCTTATATGCCCCCTAAGTGATTGAGGAGCTTAAGGTCCTCGCCTTGACCAAGACCTATTCAAACATTACTGCTCATTACAAATACTAATAAAAATGATAATATAGTAAAATAACACACGTAATGAGCAAATACTTGTAATAAATACAATAATTTGCCAAAATAACTGGCTGCGCACAGTTCCTTTTATTTCTCGTAATAAATGGACAATCGTGTTTGTACGAGTGATCAAAAATTTGATCTTACACTTATAAGCGATTAGTCATATGGCTGACTAACCCTTGTTCATAAACTTGTAAAAAGTGAAATTAATACAGGCCATTTCTGTAAAAAGAACTGTTTATTGATAATACTTGCGCAAGTGTTCTCCATTCCAATAGCGAGGAATGAGATCTCCATTTAAGCGAGAAAGTTAATAGGTGTCTGGTTGAAGGACTTCTTCGATTTGGTATGGCCCTTCCCAGTTAGGTCCAAGCACTCCAGCAGCTTGATCGCGGGTGTTGAGGAAAACTCTTCTACGTACCAAATCTCCCACGTTAAATTTTCTTTTGCGTACTTTAGAGCTGAAATACTGAGTGACTTTTTACTAGCAAGCTACTACTCGAAGTTGAGCTTGCTCACGCCTTTCACCGACCAAATCCAGAGACTCCATCAATAACTGACTATTAACATCTTGATCGTACGCCAACCTTCGATGTGATGGTGGATCTAATTCAACAGGCAACATAGCTTCATACCCATAGTCCAAGGAAAATGGATTATGACATGTTGTTGTTCGGTGGGATGCTCTATACGACCAAAGGACTTTAGGTAACTGTTCTAGCCATGCCCCATTTGCTTCTTCGAGCCTTTTCTTTAGTGTATCCTTCAGTGTCTTGTTTACAGCTCCAACCTGTCCGTTTTCCTGTGGATGAGCTACTGAAGAAAAACTCTTGATAATCCTATGCCTTTCGCAAAAATCGTTGAACAGATCACTATCGAACTGTGTGCCATTGTCCGAGACAATTTTTCTTGGCAACCCATAGCGACACACAATGTTCTTGACCACAAAATCCAGCACCAAGTGGTTCAGCTTCGGCCCACTTCGTGAAGTAATCAACAGCAACCATAGCATACTTGACGTTGCCTTTTCCTGTGGGAAAAGACCCAATCAAGTCTATCCCCCATACAACGAATGGCCATAGCGTTTGCATCTGTTTTAGCTCGTTAGGGGCTGCTCGTGGTATCTTGGAAAATCTTTGGCACTTGTCGCACTTTTGAACAAAATCCACAGAGTCTTCATTCCTCATTGGCCAGAACTATCCTTGCCTTAGGATCTTTTTCGATAAACTCTACCCCCCAGCATGATCCCCGCATAAACCTTCATGGACTTCTCGCATTAATTCTTTGGCCTTTTCCTTTGTAACACACCTTAAGAGTGGCATGGAGTACACCCTTCTGTATAAAACTCCATCGACCAAGATGAACCGAGTCGATTGCCTCTGGAGGGCTCTTGCTTTGTTTCTGTCCGTTGACAGTACTCCATGCTTCAAGTACTCGATGAAGGGGGCCATCCACGTGTCTATTGCTTCGATTACCAAGGAGGACTCTTCTGCTTGGATGCTCGGTGCGGATGATCGTTCGACAAGCACTATATTTAAGGTGTCAGCATCCTTTGCACTTGGTAACTTGGCCAAAGCATCAACATTTGAGTTCTGGTCGCGAGGTACCTACTAGAGAGTATATTTTTCAAATTGTGCCAACAAATCCTTTGCTTTGTTTAAATAGGCCACCATCTTCAGACCCTGGGCTTGATATTCTCCAGTAATTTGATTAACCACTAACTGAGAGTCACTATAGACTTCAAATGACTTTATGTTCATATCCTTGGCTAATCTTAATCCTGTGAGCAACGCTTCGTATTCGGCTTCGTTATTGCATGCTGTGAAGTTGAATCTGATTGCACAGTGGAATCGATGTCCTTCAGGCATGACTAAAATTACACCTGCTCCAGCGTTGTGCTCGTTGGAAGAGCCATCTACAAACAACTTCCAAAAGGGAGTTCGGCTTTGAGGTTCAGGCTCTTCTATCGGCTCAATGTCCTGGAGCCCAGTAAGTTCTGCGACAAAATCTGCTAAAGCTTGTCCCTTCACTGCTACTCGTGGCAAGTAATAAATATCGAATTGTCCAAGTTCAACTACCCATTTCAATAATCGACCAGCGACTTCCAGTTTCTGCAGGACTTGTCGTAGTGGCTGGTCGGTGAGTACTGTGATGGGGTGAACTTGGAAGTACGGTCGCAGATTTCTGGAGGCTAAGATCAAGCAATAGGCTAATTTCTCAATAGGTGGATATCACAGTTTTGCTCTTATTAGCCTTTTGCTTATATAATACACAACTTTTTGTGCATGCTCCTCCTCTCTTACCAGGACAACACTAGCAGCATATTCTGTGACTGCCAAATAGATGAACAAAGTTTCCTTATCAACCGTCTTGGATAAAATCGGTGGCTGCGACATATGAGATTTTAGAGCCTGGAAAGCCAGCTCGCACTCTTCCTTCCACTCAAATTTCTTATTTCCCCTAAGTAGATTAAAAAATGGACCGCACTTGTCCGTTGATTTGGAAATAAATCTACTTAAAGCGGCGATCCTCCCAATTAAACTTTGAACATCTTTTATTTTTGTTGGCGACTTCATCTCGATCAGGGCCTTGATCTTTTTGGGATTAGCTTTGATGCCTCGTGAGTTCACTATAAATCCCAAAAATTTCCCTGATCTGACTCCAAAGGAACATTTAAGGGGATTCAGCTTCATCTGATGTTTGTTTAAAAGGTTGAAGCACTCTTGCAGGTCCTCGATGTGTTCTTCTGCCTTCTTCGACTTAACCAGCATGTCATCAACATATACCTCCATGTTTACACCGATCAGTTCTTTGAACATGTGATTGACTAGTTGCTGGTAAGTCGCACCAGCATTTTTCAAACCGAAAGGCATTACTTTGTAACAGTTAAGCCATGTATCAGTTTGAAAGCTAGTGTGTTCCTCATCAGGTGGGTGCATACTAATCTGATTATATCCAGAGTATGCATCCATAAATGATAGGATCTCATGCCCTGAAGTGGCATCGACCAGTTGAACGATCCTTGGGAGTGGGAAACAATCCTTTGAGCAGGCTTTATTAAGGTCAGTGAAATCCATGAATGTTCTTTACTTGCCATTTGGCTTGGGAACCAATACGGGATTAGAGACCCACGATGGATAAAATGCTACCCTGATGAATATGTTCTCCTTTAGCTTATCGACTTCTTCTTTTAAAGCTTTCGATCTATCTTTGTCGAGTTGCCTCCTTTTTTGTTGAACTGGTGGAAAACTTTTATCTATGTTCAAGACATGGCTGATAACTGCTGGGTCAATCCCAACCATATCTTTATGCGACCAGGCAAAGACCTCCTGGTTCTTCTTCAAAAATTCCACCAGTTTTTGTTTTGTTTTTGTCTCTAAGTTTTTACCGACTTTCACAACCCTGGTCGAATCTGCCTCATCGAGTTGAACCTCCTCGACTGGTCCTACATCTTCCTCAAAATCCCCAAAGCGAGGATCCAAATCACTATCCTCCCTTTGGGCAACACCCTATTTGGCAATGTGCTCACCTGATTGGGCTTGTATCTCATTGGCCAATTGCAACCCTTTTTCGGCTCCTTCCCTCGATCCACCCCTTTTCGCCTTAGTGATCGAGGAATTGTAGCATTCCCTTACTTCTCACTGGTTTCCCAACACGCATCCTATCCCTACGTTGGTTGGAAACTTCATGGCGAGGTGCCAGGCCGAGGTTATGGCTCGCAGGTCGACTATAATAGGCCTTCCAATCACAGCATTATATGCAAAAGGACAATCAACTACTATAAAAGTAGTGAGTAATGCCATGTTCGCAGGTGCAGTTCTTGCTGTGACCGGAAGCCTGATCGACCCTGTTGGCATGATCCCTTCGCCAGAAAAACCATAAATGATTTGGTTGCATGGCTCCAAATCCTTCACTGAAAACTTCATCCTTTCCAGCGAAGACTTGTACAGAATATTTATTGAGCTCCCTGTGTCCACTAACACCCACTTAACCATCATATTGGTGATCTGGACGTCCACGACCAGAGGGTCCGAATGAGAGAATCGGACATGCTAAGCGTCAAGCTCAAAGAAATTTATCAGCTCTTCCTCTGTTCGAGCTTTCTTGGAAGTTCGCTCCTCCACATTTAACATTTCAATGTCCTGGTCGTGGCGTAAGGTTCGGGCATATCGCTCCCTTGCCTTCCCACTATCTCATGCTAGGTGTGGACCGCCACAGATGGTTAGCAATGTACCCGCCACAGGAGCTGGTTGTAAAGGGGGCGAGCGTTGGCGTACAGGTGCCTGCTCGTTGCCTCCTTGAGCCTCTCACTGAGAACCTTCAGTGGCTCGTACATATCTCCTTAGGTGTCCTTGTCTGATAAGGAACTCAATTTCATCTTTCAGCTGGTTGCACTCATTGGTGTCATGACCATAGTCATTGTGAAAACGAAAAAACTTAGTTGTATCTCTTTTGGAGATATCTTTCCTTATCGGAGTTGGTCGCTTGTAAGGGACAATGGTGTTGGTCACCTGGTACACCTCCGCTCTGCTTTCGACTAGGGCCGTGTAATTGGTGAACCTTGGCTCGTACCTATTAATTTTTGGGCGTTTATTCTCAGATGTTGATGGCTCGTTGCTTGCCCTTTCTCCACCACTTTTCCCATCGTTTTTGTCGTTACCATTGGGTTTATCTGACTCGTTGGCGGCTTTGGCGGGATCTTCCTTTGGTCCCTTGTCTCCTGCAGGCGACTTCCCTTCGTTAGCGATCGCCTCTTTGAGCTTGATATACCGGTCTACTCGATCCAAGAATTCTTGGGTACTCTTCATCCCATTCTTCCTTAAACTATTCCAGAGGGGTGAGTGGCGTTGTACTCCAGCAGTAAGTTCCATCATTTTCCCCTCATCGCCAACCGTCTTAGGTCCAGCTGCCGCTCGCATAAAACGTTGGACATATTAATTTAAAGACTCTCCCTTCTTCTGGCGTATCTCAACCAGTTGGTTGGCTTCAGTCTGATGTACTCGACCAACATAGAATTGCCCGTAGAACTCCTTTACGAACATCTCCCATGACACTATGCTAGCAGGAGGGAATTTGAAAAACCATTCCTGAGCAGTATCAGATAAGGTGGCTGGAAAGATTCTGCAGGGAGCATCATCCGACACCTTCTGGATGTCCATCTGTATTTAAAATTTATTCACATGATATACTGGGTCCCCATCCATCGAAGTTGGGCAATATATGCATCTTAAATTTGCTTGGGGTTTCTGCCATCGCTATTCTTTGTATGAATGGAGTGCCTCTTCTCTAATCATACTCGATGTGTGATGTTCGCCTCCCCACTAACTACTAGACGGCCTGATTCAGCGCATCGATCTGGGCCTGTACTGCGTCTGGTATTGCTGGGGCAACCGGTGCTGGAGGGGCGCACTCGTCTTTCCTTTCTCTCCTATCGTTGAGCACGTCTCTCAAGTCATCATATCTACGCCTTTGCTCGCTAGCGCCCAATCGATCAAAGACATTAGGTTGCCTAGGCTTCCCCCTAGCGTTCTGGCTTGTCGGCGTATTTTCTCTTTATGGGGGATTCCTTTCTTCACCTTTCTCTCCTTGCCCTCGACCAGCATTTCTTCTGCGGGAATCAGCTTCATTGTAATCATGACTTTCCCTAAAACGTGACTGGCTATGGCGCGACCTGCTGATCGCACTATTTCTTCCTCTTGTTGGTACCTCCTGAGCGTCAGGGGGAGGTCTGCATTGGTCGGTGGGTCCCTGGGCATTATTATGTCACGGGGGGGCCCTAACCGCAGAGCCTGACTCGGCATGCCTTCTTAGGAGAAGGACGTTGTCCCCTACTGGATTCGGTTCCTTGGAAATTTGGCATCTAGGGCTTCGGGGAGGCTGCCCGGCCCTATTTTTCCTTTGACGCTGGGGATTATCTCGACCAACACGAGAAGGTGGCTGCTGCTCAGGATCTTGAAATGGAATATCTTGTTGAGCAGCAAGAGGTTGCTCCGGCCTCTGAAGGCTTGCCGGTTGAGGTGGATGACTTGGGTTTGGGCCTTGTTGTGGTGGTACACTTGGTGGCTAATCTGGTTGAGAAGTTGGCGCAAGTTGTCCCCGGGCCAACTGAATGGCTGCTTCCAGGGCAACAGTGGCGTCTCTCTGTCGGCGGTCCATGTCAGCCTTCCGCTCATTCAACTCTTGACGTTGACTGTCAATTTCCCTCTGTTGCAACACCATCATCTCAGCCACATTCTCTTGATTAGCCCTCAGATTGGCTAACTCCTCCTGCAACACAATCAGTGTTGATCTCAAGGTCTCATAATCCATTTCCTCCTCTTCGAATTCCAACTGTGGCTCATTTTCAGCCACATTTTGTGGAGGAGGCTGGGTGAATGCAGCACCAGAAGTTTGTCCCATCTTTCTGGATGTTTTCACCATTTGATTTTATTGGAAGTCTTGAGTTCAGCTCTCAACGAGAGCACCAAAATGTTGACCCTCAAATTGGTCAATGACACGGATTCATATAAATGGTATAAAATAAGATGAAAATGAGAAGAAATGCAGACGAAAAGATAAACGACACAAACAATTTATAGTGGTTCGGCCCCAATAGAATGGTAATAACCTACGTCCACTTAGTGTTCTTATTGATGTAGTATTCCAAGAATAGTGATCAATGAACTAGGGTTCACGAGTTTCGCTAAATCTTAGATAAATATAATTGTGATGGATAACAACACTCTTTTTCTCTCTTAGAATCTCTTTGCTCAAGCGTTTTCAAGCCAAATGTTCGAAAGTCAAAATGTCATCTCTCTTGAGCCCTTTGATTCTTATATATAGGCTCAATGAGTTCTACATGGGACAATGGGCCTTAATTACACTTAATACATGTGTATCTAAGTAATAATGAAAATTACAATTAATACGTAATTACAAGATTGCATCTCTGAAGGAAATAAATGAGTATATGCGACCAGGCTGGTCGCCCATAATTATGATACTTGATAAGCCAACGATCTCCTGGTCGATGGCCAGGCAGGATACACTCACTTAAAACTGCCACGTGCATCCCACGTGTAGATCAATCCAGCCACGTCATCTGGTAGTCCATTTTTGGGTAAACATATGACAACCTTCTAAAGCTCCAACCGGCGATTCCAACAATGTTTATCCATAACTCCTCCTTCTTCTTTTGCCGAAATCCTTCACAACTTCTCCTCCTTCTCCTCCTTCTTCTCTGTTTTATCATTGTACCGACAATGTTCATCCACAACATCTCCTCCTTCATTTTCTTTTGATGCTGCAATCTTCAAATCTGTTTTTTTTTTCCTAAATCTAAACCTTTTTTTTTTCTAGATCGGCAAAGTAACCATTAACATGCCTAAATTTTTAAGTTTTTTTAGGTCAACGATTACTCATATTATTCAGATTTGTTTTTTTTTTTCTTCATATCTGTGATAAATAGCTGGTTATCTTCACATTATGATATGTGTGCACATTTATGGGTTTTTTGAGGTAACCAATTACCTATGGTACAAAAAATATAGATTATTCTTCTTCCTTTTTTGATGAAGTGTTCTTATTTTTCTTCAATATTTTTTTTAGTTTTAATGGTTGTTTTAAGATCATATTAGGTTTATATTTGAGAATAGCAACTCATTACCATTACGCTCTACTATATGTGTATAATTTTAGATTTTTTAGGTAACTGCTTACCCTTCTTATGGTAGCAGGTTGTCAATCTCAAGGTAACTAGTTACCCCCCATGATAGCACATTATTTAACCTAGATTTACAACAACAAAAATTCAAAGTGGAAATATGAAAAATAATTGGTTATCTAGTCTTGGAAAAGAAATGTGCAATAAAAGTCTAAACTAGGGAAAAAAAATTGGTACAATAAGTAATAAAAATAATTCATATTACAAAAAAAAAAACTTTGCAAAACAATCACAGTAAAACTTAATATAAAAATGGTTATATAATATAATATTAATATAAACAAAATTAGTTAAGCTAAAAAAATAATAAGCAAAGTATAAAAATACCCTTCCAATTTAACAAAACTTGATCAAGAGTAAAACTATAACATAAACAAGTTTTTGTACAAGAAAAAAAAGGAAAATAAACCAATAAAATTGAGAATTCTTTAATATATTTATTTTTTTAAAAGCCATATTTTTTTTAAATTGTTAAAAAATGTTATATAAAATTTAATTTCCTCTTTATTATAACATCCTCTTGCCATCACCAATTTTGTCAACACACTCAACACTCTAACAAGTATCCGAAGATGTTGTGTCAAGTGTTATCATGAAAATTATTTTACAAAGAATGAATTATACTTTCTAGTAACATAATAGTGTGTAACTACTTACTAATATTTTTCAGTAAAAAAATGATGACTTTTTTTTTGTTGGTAACCCGTTACTCTTATGTTACTAGTTAATTAATAACCACAACTTTTTTTTTCTTTCTTTTGGATGCAAACTAGTAGACGATTACCACTCTAAAGTTGAGAAGAGTGGTAATCTGTTACCACTATAAAACTAGATAAAGAAGTAATTAATAATTTTGAAGGAATATTTTAGATTTTAGGAAAATTAATTTTAGGGCTAAGAGGATTTAATCCAAAAAACTATGGTAACCCTTGATTCTTTTGTTAGAATTTCATATGGAGTAATTATATTATTGACACATTAAAAATAATGGTTGGAAATTGAGAATAATAAAAAATAATGTAAAAAATTTGTAATTATAGAATATTATGAAGTTGTATATAATACCATATTACAAACGTTTTGTTACATAATGAAAAAAATATAAAATCCTACAATAATAATATTAAATTTATTAAAATATCATCAATAACAATACACTTTAATTAAAATTAGAACTCCACATTAATTATGGTTTATTTTTTGAAATTGATTCCCATAATTTTGATAAAATAACTCAAAATCCATATAACAAAATAAATTTTCCATTTAAATCTTAAGATAGAAAAAAAATCATATAAATTCTTCTTTATAAAGATGATCCATTTGACAATTTATGAATGGTTTTTAAGAAAAAAAGAATTAGTGGTGTATTTAATTATAATGTTTTGTTGGCAACATTAATCTTTCGACAAATAGATCATGCGACAATTTATGAATAATAACAACTAAGAAAAATAAAGATAAAAAAAAACAACAACTAACAAAAATAAAATTAGTAGTGTTGATTAGGGTGAATAGGATTCTTGTACATAGGTGCGAGAACATGATTCTCTTAGGCGCGAGACTAGGATTCTCATAAACGTGAGAATATGGCTCTCTTAGGCAAGAGAACAGGATTCTCTTAGGCGCGAGAACAGAGCTCTCTTAGGCGCGAGAGCAAGGCTCTCTTAGGCGCGAGAACAGGATTCTCATAGGCGCGAGAACTAAGCTCTCTTAGGTGCAAAAACACGATTCTCTTAGGCGCGAGAACATGGCTCTTTTAGGCGAGAACAGGATTCCCTTAACATCTTGGAAGAATTTTAAACATATCTTTGCATTCATGTTCGCCTAGTATAGGCTACAATGGGTGAACAGGTTCTCTTCCTTTGTGGAAACATATAAACGAACAGGTTCTTTACATGCTTTTGGCATGTTATTCCAGTCCTTCTTTGGTTGCTTTAGCCCCTAATAAAGACATAGAAGCAAGTAAAATTCCACACACTAGCCTTACAAGGTTTCCGAGCCCTCCTAACTTCCTGTTCGCCTAGTATAGACCATTATGGGAGAACATGTTTCCTTTTTTTGGATAGCTAGGATTGCCTGCTCCTTGTTCACCTTTGGAGTGTATGCACGAGTGCACAACTGCTCTTTGAGGATTTATGGTTTATACTCATAGGCGATCAGGTTGCACCTTCTGTTCTCATGTGTTGTATACAAGTGAACGAACAAGAGATCTTTTCTAGGTTTTCAAGCTTCGTTGCGGTATCCATCGATTCCATAAATGCATAAATGGACATAGGGTTCCAAGAAATGGTTTTATCACTGTTAACAACTTGAACAAGTCACCGCCATAGGTGGATCTTTCCTTGAACTGCCGTGATTGCTCCACCTTGTAACTCAGAATTGCTGGATTTTTTTATTCCAGCCTTATGCCCCAATTTGGTCGCAACTAAGTGAAATTATTTTTCACATAGATCTGTGATTTGTCTCGACGAATATGGTGTTTTCTTACAACTTTCAATTGCTCCGCAAATGGCCTGGATAAAAATGAACATGTGACTGATCTGGCCCTTGACGATGTGTGGAGTCCTCTGGAGATGATTTCATCAAAGTCCTTATTCATAGACTTCGTTATATTGAACCTCTTTTTCTTGAATCTGCTCTCTCAATAAAAGTACAAAATGGTTGACGTCGTTTTTCGTCAACTTGAGAACATAAGAGCATAGATTCAAGAATAGAGATATAATCAAATAAATAACGCAATATTTTATAGTGGTTCGGCCCCAAAAAGATGACCTACGTCCACTTAGTCACTTTTATTACTATTTAAGCTTGAAGAACCATAGTTTCTGACGAACCTACATCGCCAGCTGTCCTATAGTCGTCATTCGCTTTACATTACATAAGGATTGTTTATACAGGAATGATCATTTGGCATTCTGAATTGCCTCCCCTATTTCTATTCCATCTCCTCTTATTTATAATAAGGAGTTTAGGGTTACAATTCGATCATGGGCCTCAGTTATTAGGCTTGGCCCGTAAATAATACAAATACAATTATATTTGATAAATGACAACTTTGTATCCCTTTGCTAATTCTGTTAACGTGGATGTTGTGAGTTGAACGAACAGGATCCTCCTGTTAGCATGTAATGGTTTGCCTTGCGCGAACAGAGGTTGAAGAATGCTGCTATGCGACCAAATTCCTTTTGTTAGTGCTTGGTAGTCTATTTTGTACTCTGTGAGAACAAGAAGTACTTTGTGCTTCGTGAGAACAAGAGTACTTTGCACTTCGTGAGAACAGAAAGTATTTCGTAGTTTGTGAGAACAAGAATTATCTTGTACTTTGTGAGAACATGAACTATTTTGCACTTCGTGAGAGGCAAAGCGTTTAGTTCATCATCCCTTTATAATTGCTATATATTTTTTAAAATGTCATAAATACCCAAAAAAAAATGGGTATAACAAGTAGAGCACCCTATTGAAATGGTTTGTTGGCAAAAAAAAAAAAGATTATTAACCTTAACTAGGGTTATTACGACATAAATAACGAATTTTTTTTTCTATTTTATACACTTATATATATATATATATATCCAAATTACATTTAGTTGCAGTTGTCACTTCTTGTTTCGTTAAATGTTGGTAAGGCTGATTAGAATGACATGTATCATGTTTCTATTGCTCCATGCCATATTTTATAAAAAAAAATCTTATTAATTATTAAAAAAAAACTAATTTTAAATAATAAAAAATAAAATAAATTGATTAAAACAATTTTTTTAATTAAACCACTTTTCCTTTTTTCTCTTATCTTGATCTCACTCTCACCCTCACTCCTTTTTCTTTCATCTTCTTCATTAATATGACAAACTCACTCCTTCTTTCTTCCCCAAACTCACGTTCCCTCCTCCTTCCCCAAACACCCAAAAACCACTTAAATCAAACAATCAAGCCAACACTTCCCACAATCATTAAGAACCAAGCCCACCTTGCATTTTATCACCAAATGATTTAGATAACTGAAGGTTAAATTGAAAAGATTATGAAAATTCTCAGACCAACACCAGAACAATACTGCAATCACCCCTAATGCAAAATAAAAAATCAACTTCTCATTCAACCATTAAAGTTCAATATCCAAATCAAATACATGATAAACCATAACCAAATTAAACTTAGACATCATGCCCAACCAAACCAATAAAAGGGTTGAAAATCATATTGAAACGGTGGACTAAACAATGTTGTTATGCCCAGCCAAACCCATTGTTTCTGATGAGTCCTTGTCCACTTCGTTGGCTGTTAAGTTCGATCAACAACTAGGATTTGTTCGTCTTGGTGAGTTGAGCCCAACCATACAAATGACTCTGGAACTATGTTTGGATGTGGAAAAAAAGGCTTAAAACCCATGGTGCCGCCCGACTTCAAACAATTTTTGGAGGTGGCCAGCGGTGAGTGAGATCACAATGTTTTGTAGCTCAATCTTTCAGTGACTTTCTCTCCTCCTAGTGCAGCGCTTGGTGCCTAAAGGGTGCCAAAAACTGCTTTTGCAGAGGTGGTCAGAAACACATAGAGAAACAAGAAATAAAGAGAGGGTATTAGAGCATCTACAGTTGGGGTAACCACAGAAGTGGCTTCACCATATATGTCAGATAAAATGCCAACATGGCATTAAAAAGTGAGACTTTTATATATTGTGGCTAGAGATGTAGCCTGCAGACGGCAACGTTGCCCATTCTACTTTTAAATAATTAATAATATTTTAATATAATTTATGTACTTATGGCAACAAAAAAGATAGCTTGCACTGCGGATGCTCTTAGGGTGAAGAATGAGAGAGTGCTAAAAAATAAAATATATTTTTTTAATACATTAAAAGTATTTATAATTAATTTTTCTATTTTTATTATTTAAAATATAGTTTTAATTAGTTTTTTAAACATAAATTAACAAGTTAATTAATAAAATATGAGGTGGACAAATAGAAACGTGACACATGGCATCCTAATTAGCTTATTTAATGGAACTGACGGTGACGAATGCAATAAAACATTAACTTTCGGTTGTAATACCATTAAAAAAACAAAAACAAAATAGATATATAAATATATAAAATTGAAAACACTAGGCATTTATCACACAATTAACCTTTTTTAACTATAATGAATAAATTTGCACTATGAACAATGACTGCTCTGCTATTCATTTAATTCTAATTTATTGCAATTATAAATACAGTTTTATATAAAACAAGGTCATAAATTGTTTGTGACGTTAAAAGCAGATGCTATAAATTTAAGATACAAGATCTGAGCAGGCATTTACTGCTATATGCACTCCATCTTGGGAGCGATCTAAATTACTTAACAAAAATGACCAGCTAAAACGTAACCATTTATTCTATACCAGGTGGGGCACGTTCTCCGCACGTGTAGAAAAATTAAGTTTTTTAATTAAAATTTCAATTAAATTAATAAAAATATCATTTAATTGGAATAACGAAAGTTGTATATTTTTTTATACGTATAAATTAAAGAAAACTTAAATAACTAAAAAAATTATTTTCTAAAAAAATGATAAAATTGGGTTGAAAAAGAATTAAATTACATAAATATCTTTCAATATAAAAGTAAATTAAAACTTTTCAAAAATATTTATAATTTGGATTTATAATATAAAATATTAAAGTAGATGCAAATATTACAATTTAGTACAATACAATCTCGAAGGAAAAAGAAAAAAATTAATTAAAATCAAATCATCCTAATATAATAGCATCAACAAAATAAGTTTTAACTTTTAAATATTAAACTTTAAACAAAATAAAATGAATAAAAAAATTCAATGCATTTTTTTAAAAAAACCAATAAGTATTTTTAAATAAATACTAAAATTATAGAGCAAACGTAAAATAGAAAAGTGAGAATCGATACATAAAGATAAGGTATGAATGCTAGATTATATAGTAATAATTGATTAAATAAATAATTAATTATTTTCATCAAGTTTAATTAATAATATTAAACAAATAAAAAGAGATATATAACTAAAATATATTCTCCACGGCAAAATAATATAATTTGATTAAATTTATTAAACTAACTTACTATTTAAATTTATTAAAAAAAACCATTATTTAAATCTTAGCCAAAAAAATTCACTCTTTTCTTAAATAAAAATAATGATCAAACCAAGATAAACTTTATCTTGATCAAATCTTTATTTAAGAATGATATGAAAGTGCTACTATTGTGTTCATATAAATTACATTTCTATCATAATTAATTGCTACTTTTTAGTATATTAGATC
This sequence comes from Humulus lupulus, assembly GCF_963169125.1. NCBI lineage: Eukaryota > Viridiplantae > Streptophyta > Magnoliopsida > Rosales > Cannabaceae > Humulus > Humulus lupulus. Next base: position 28,352,039 of record NC_084797.1, read on the forward strand.
AATTTTGTGTAATAAAATGTTTTATATAATAACAACTTATGCTTTTTATATGGAAATAAAGACTTACGAGAGAGTATTTGAATTTATGTTAACTTTACATTTCTTTTCTCTTAGAATAATATAGTTTTATTATTTAAATTTTATCATGAAAAATAGAGTAATTTTCTTGATTTACAATTTTATAATGTAATGCATTTTACTTTTAATAAGTTGTAGTATAAAATGTTAGAATAAGATGAAATGTAGGCATATGAACAATCATATATACATGTAGGCGGAATTAATATATAGAATGAACATATACAAAAGATGATCGAATATTATATACCTCCAGCCATTGCAATTGTTAACCTCGATCTAACCTTAGATCTACAAAAGAAAAGAAGAAACAAAAGTTAGAACGAGTACACGGGCTTCCAATCTCTCACTAACTCTTTTAGATGAAGTTACTGAAAGTCAGAATGAGCAGTGAGCTTGGGGACCGGTACTCTATATTTATAGAGTGAGACCTACCATCAGAGTCTCTGCCACAGATTGAGATATTTTCTCAATCAGTTGGGATATGAAAAATCGGGTAAGAACAAAATCAGGTAACCAACAATGTTGACAATTAATTAGAATATTTTTGTCAATAAACTAAATATTGACTTTAATATATTAAATCAATTAGTTGTAACAAATTGATTTTATATACCAAATAAATAAATATTCTAACATAAAAAAGATTGGAAAATATAGTAATAATTGATTAAATAATTAAATAATTTTTCCATCAAGTGTAATTAATAATATTAAAAAAATAAAAAAATATATATAACTAAAATATATTCCTCACATAATATAATTTGATCAAATTTACTAAACTAATTTACTATTTAAATTTTTTTTTTTTTAAAAAGCACTATTTAAATCTTAGCCAAAAAAATTCACCCTTTTCTTAAATAAAAATAATAATCAAACCAAGATAAAATTTATGTGGAACAAATCTTTACTTAAGAACGATATGAAAGTGCTACTATTGTGTTCATATAAATCTCATTCATATCATAATTAATTGCTGCTTTTTGGTAATATTAGAAAAAATTTCTGTAATAAAATATTTTATATAATAACAACTTATACTTTTTATATGGAAATACTTACAGCAGAATATTTCAATTTATGTTAACTTTACATTTCTTTGCTCTTAGAATAATATGTTTATATTAATGAAAATTTTATCTATAACTCTTTTTTAAAAAATAATAATGAAAAATAGAGTAATTTTCTTCATTTAATATTTTATAATGTAATAAGTTTTACTTTTAATAAGTTGTAGTATAAAAAAGATTGAAAAAATATAGTAATAATTGATTGAATAATTAATTAATTTTTTCATCAAGTGTAATTAATAATATTAAAAAAAAAGTTAATATTAATAAGTTGTATTATAAAAAAGATTGAAAACAGAATAATTAGGCTTTATATTTCTTTGCTCTTAGAATAATATGTTTTTATTAATTAAAATTTTATCCATAACTTTTAAAAAAAATGAAAATAGAGTAGTTTTCATGATTTAAAATGTTATAATGTAATGCATTTTACTTTTAATAAGTTGTAGTATAAAAAATATTGAAAAAGAAAAAAGAAAAAGTATATTAGAAGAGTGAGATGATTACATTGGTCTTGAGTGAGACATAACAAGTTTATTTAGAAAAAGCAATAAAAAACAAATTACATGAACCAAACAATAAGACAAAATAGAAAGACAAAAAAAATGTGGATGAGACGTTATAGATACAGAATTATTATAGATGAACTTAAAATTTTTAAATATAAATTCTATAAAAAATTATAGTCTATAAAATTCAATTATTAAAAAAAAGACATTCATTAAAGGTAAGTGGTTTTAGTTTTTGAGAAGCATGATTCTCTATTTTGGATTGTTCGGTAACATTTATGAGTTCTGGTTTTAAAGATGCAATGAATAAATAAGATGTCACTGTTGGACAATTTTTTTATAAAAAAAAGCTCAACTAGCTAAAAGGAAGAAAGAAAAAGAAACTAGTACTATTTAAAATAAACTTGAATAATAATTAATAAGTGAGTGGAACACAAGAAGAAGAAAGAAGAATATTAAGATGTCCACACATGATGTATGCAATCACCTAAAATGTTTGGCTGCATTCGATGGATGTTATCATTCTCCCAATATATCTTCTTATTCAAAAAAGAAAAAAAAAAGTTTTTTTTTTTTGACAACTCACATGGATGTTCTTTATTGATAGTTCTTATAATCTTATAAAAGACTTGAGCAATATGGTAGATATGTGGACTTGAGATTTAACTAAGGCTATTTACAAAGGAAATCTACAAAAATACACTAAAAGTTAAAAAAAACATGAAAAATATAATGCATTACAAAAATATGGAATTTTTATATAAAAATACGGAGAAGCAAAAGTATAAATACGATGTGGCAAAATCGTAAATAAAAATAGTAAAATACAATCTTTTGTGAAACATTTACAAACTTGTAAATATCTATTACAAAATTGTAATATCTGTTACATGTTCGTAAATAATATTTACAAAAATCAGTTATAAAATTGTATATATTTTTTGTAGATAAAATTTACAAATAAATTCGTAACTAAATTTTTATTTTTGTAACAATAGTTTATAAATCTAGTTTTACAATTAAAAAACAAAATTTGTAACTAACATTTACGAAAATATTTTATAGTTAAGAAATCATAACCAAAATATACATAAAAATATTATATTTTTACATATTGTTACAATATTGTACCAAAAAATTACAGGAACCTTAAAAATTTTGATATAGGACTCAAAAATATAAACTTAAGATACTCATTATTTATAAAATATTTTATTGAATATATATAGTGGTGAGATACAATATTTTTTTAAACAAGTTTTACATTTTTTTAACAACATTTTCACAACAAAAAAGTTAATTTTTGTAACTAACATTTACATAAATATTTATAAATTCATTTAACATGATTGTTACAAAGATTTATAAAATTAAGTTGTGAATTTAGTACATATTTGTAACAAAAATTTATAAAACTAAGTTTGTTACAAAAAGATGTTATTTTATTTTGTAACTAATATATACAAAAATGTTTGATTGCATAAAACAAGTAACAAATATTAGAAAAAAATATATAACTGCTAGTATATAAATACATTATATTGATTAAAATATAATAATTTATGCAAGCATATTTGTTTAATATTAATAATACATTCATTTTAAATATATAAAATTCAAAAGAAAATGATTGAATATTATTATATCTCATCAATATAATTAAATTACATCAATTAACCATGTTTCTTTTTCATGAGTACACTACAAAATAAAAGTTCATCACACTACTCACAAAAGAAAGAAAGTTCATTACTTATTTGAGACTAAGATGATACATTAATGAGTTATATTTTTGTTTTTTAAATTATTTGTATTTATTGTATAACATATTTAAAAAAATTTCTAAACATACGGTATTTTATGTAATTAATCCTTATATATAACGTTTTTTAGTTATCTATGATTGTTGTTTATGATTAGGTTATTCTTTCCTTAAATCTTAAATATAAGTATATATATATAGTAGGTATATAGTTTGTTAGAAGTAACTAAAATAGTTCCCATAAGAAACAAATAATGATACATAGGTGGAGGAACCGTATTACGGTAATTACTTTTGATTACTGTATATTTCAAAAAAAAATTAATATTATTGTGACCTATGTAATTTTTCCTATTTATGACTATATTTGGTAGTGTTATTATTGATATGTTTTTAAAATAAATGGGCATTGTACAAAATGACCCTCAATAGTATGTGAAAGTAAGTAAATATCCATGTTTTTAATTTTGTAGTAAAATAGCCTAATCATCTCTTTAATATTATATATTACCAAATATGTCATTTAACAAATTACTATTTTATTCTAAATATTTTAATATTATGGTATATGCATATTAGTTTTGTTTAATTAGTTTTTATTTTAAAGTTATTTTAATTTTTTTTTCATTTTTGTAAATCATAAAATTGGCATATTTTATAGAAATATCTTTTTAATTAAAAGATCAATTTCTGTTTCTCTTTATTGAACTTTTCGGAAATTCACTTTCCCTTTTTGTGAATTTCAGACTATATTAGCTTCATTATTTAGTTTTATATTGTCTCAATTTGTTTATAAGGGGAACTTATATCTTGCAAATATTCAGTACTTACCCAAAGTCATTTCTGAAATATTTGTTTATATATTTTCGTGCAGCTCAAGAATTGAAAAACAGGAAACTGAATCCTTAATGTCATTAATTGTTGTTTCCTTTTTTAGCTTGTTTTTGATCCGATACAGGTCTGAGCTGTCCCCACCAAAAACGTATATGTCGTATCAGCATCTTCTAAAAAAGGCAACTCTTCATCAATCAAGAATATTTTCAAATATTCTTGCCTTTATTAGGAGATTCTTTCTCAGCCTTTATGAGCACGAAAAATGACTCTATAAATAGGATTCTAAAGGCAGTGAGAAAAGTGAACTCCAAGATGCATAATTTGTGAGCATAATTGTAATATTTGTGAGAGTTCCTCTTTGTATTCAAGATCATAAGTATTCACGTGATCTTGTAGAAATATGTGTGTTTAGTTTTTAGTGGTGAGTTTATACTATGTTCATGAGTGGATACACATTGTAATTTGAACACAACGTTTATAGTCTTCGGGAGAAGATTTTTACAAGTCTTGCGTCGGGAGGATGCATGTAACGCTCTGGATAGCCAAGACCGTTACACTGTGTGTTTATAAAGGTGTTGGACTTGCTAATCAAGTCATTTAATTGAAAACGTGTTACTGAAACTATAATGGAACTAGGGTTAAAAGATTTTGGTATCAAAAGCCGCATTTCCTATAAATAAACATTTTATGTTACACGGGATCCAAAAAATATAACGATTAAAGTCATTTACAAAGATCCAAAATTTAAATACAGTAATTAGCCACTCTAAGGCAAAACAGACTGATAGGCATTCCTTATCCTGATCCACCCCTTGGCCATGGCAACCGAACAGCTGACTATGTACATTCAGCCCCGCAACTCTCCATCTCAGGATTGGTCCAGCTTGCCTTTGCCTTTACCTACACCACGTAGCACCCGTGAGCCAAGGCCCAGCAAGAAAGCACAATAACAGAGCATAAACAATCAACATACAATCCAATATCTTATATCACATAAACATGTTCTCAACATATAAGCATTTATGATAACCAAGTATTCACTATACCAAACATGTCAACTTATATCAATCACCAACTTACAAATGATAACTAGGATTAATGCCCTTAGGCCGCACCCTCTGTTTATCCCACTGACTCCGGCCCGCTTAAACTGAGCTCAGTGAATATAAAGATGTCCTTGGCTACCAGTGGCCAAGCCGCGCCCTGTGCGCAAATATTGTGTACGGCACCCTTAGGCTGTTTATCACATGTCTCATGGCATAATACCATCATTTGACATTATATAGATATCGAGAGCACTTAGTCCCATCACAAACATATAACCAGGTGTAGTTTTCTTACCTTTAGATTTGCTAGCTTTGTTCACTTGATCCTTGAGCATGATCCCCCTTGAGCCCTAGCGCGCACCTAGTCACAACCATAGATCAAATTCATCACCAAACCTCAAGTCCAGATTCTAGCCTCGGGACCAATCCCGAGCCCTCGAGAAGCTCTAATTCCACCAAACAGGGTGGTGGGATCGAACCCCGAACCCCCGGGCAAAAACCCTTGAAAATAACTCAAAAACCCATTTTTGGATGCAAGGTTGCGCTACAACGCTCTTTGGAGGGCGCTACAGCGCTACAAGCAGATTCAAAATCCCCCAGACAACCAAGCCTAGCGCTACAACGCCCAAAGGCTAGCGCTGTAGCGCTAGTCACAGAACCAGCACCTCTGCATTTTTCCTTCCTGCGATTTCCCCGAGCCAATCCTAGCCAAAACGTTTCCAATCTTCAACCAAACTTAAAAACAAGCTTATCAACACACTCCACTCATCCCAAGCATCCCAACCACATAAAACTTAAACACATGCACCCCTAATCTCAAAATTCACCATGGTTGAACCTCAAACTCAGAAACTTCAGCAAAACAATCAAAACCTCAAAATTTAGAGCTTAGAATCTCATACCTTCAATGGGGATTCAACCTTGAGTTAGCCTCTCCACCTCCTTGGCTTACTCCTCCTCAAACCCTTGGCTTGAATTCCCTAGAATTCCCATCAAATTTAGCTTAGACACCTTAGTTCAAAACCAAAACTAGAAACTGAAGAAACTTCAAAGTCTTACCTCAACTGAATGGTTTGTTCTTGCTAAACCCTTGCCAATTCTTCAAGCCAAACCAATGACTCTAGCCTCAAGCGTTACTCTAGCTTCCCCCGAGTCTCTGCTCCAAAATACCTCAAGAATTGATGGAGATATGCCTAAACCGACCTTGGAAAATACCCTGCTCTTCTTTCCCTTCTTTTCCTTTCTTTTCTTTTCTTTCCTTCAGAGTTCTATTTCTTTCTACAAGTTCCACTAAACATTAAGCCTCAGTTATGCCTATCCTTTATAAGCCCAAATGACCACAATACCCTGCCCTTTAATTCTAACTCCTTTAATCCACCTAGGGGTATTTTGGTCATTTCACCCAATTCCCGCTAATTCCTCGAGTGTCTCTAATATTTTCCGCTTACCTCCCTATACCTAATTAATCACCAATTATATTCTCTAAATTCCCATTTACACCCCCATGCTCGCTCCGAGCCGGGTATAAATCCCCGCCGTGACTTTTTTCGCTAACCTTCTCACTAGGATCGTCTCGAATCACAGATCACAGACATATCCACATAATAATGTGGTCTCAACAATTATCACATGTATATACAGTTATGCCTTCAACGGGCCAAAATTACCATTATGTCATTTCTAACCTAATCAGGGCCTACATGCATACTAATACACATAGTCATGCATCTCAGATATTCAAATAGTCATATAGCATACTTTTAATCATTAAATCACATATATTCCAATTATGCCCTCTCGACACACTAATCAAGGCCCTTAAGCCTTATTAGTAAATTTGGGTCGTTACAATGCAAGCACTCGCTGGCCATTGAAGGGAGTTCAAGTGGTTGAGCGTTTCAATCAAGATCAGATTAGTGAAGAGAAGTACAACAAAGTTGCGACAAATCTCAAGATGGAGTCTTGTTTTGTTTAAGTCAATATTTTGTACTTGTGATTCTTTATTAATTGGTTTTATTCTCTGGGCGTGGCCCTAAGGAGTAGGTTATCCAAAAGGGTTTCTGAACCTTGTAAAAATTCGTTGTGTTCTTTATTGTTTTGCACTGTCTTTTTATTGTGTCCAGTTTGTGTCGTGACAAGTTCGAATTCTGTCCCGAAAGAACTGGAATCTGTGTAAACAGTTAATTACCATTCCACACTTTAATTAATTCAAATGGTTTAATTAATTTGGTAATTACTAAAAACAGAATTTCAGTTTTTATGGGTTGTTGAATGATATACTATACCACAAAATATATATATTGAGTTGAAAAATAATATACCATCAAAACTTACAAAATTATTACTAAAAAATGTATACACTATGCTAACAAAATTATATACTACCATTAAAATGTATTGTTATCCCCATTTCCTGCATGGGCTCAGGGCCTTCGTCCAGGCCCACCATCATGGGCCAGGTCAGCACGCGGGCCCGGCCCAAGGCCTCTTGTTATGGAGAGTGCCCGAAGGGAAGGGGTACGGACCGGGGGTTCATGTCCGGCCCCAGTGGAGGGGTCCGGAATGTCCCTCCGGGTCCATCCTCCGGGACAATAGTCCGGGCTGTGTACAGAGCGTTCGAACCACCGTGGCCTGCTCGTCCCAATCCCGGACCCCTGACACAGTCCGGGCCTATGGTAAACGAAGCGGGACAAAGATAAATGGATCCGGATCACCGGTAGAAGGGGCTAGGCTTCCAGGATTCTGACGCCGCCTTGCTCCGCGTGGGCGCTGTCCCCCACTTTTCACTTGCAGAAAAGGCCACCTCGGGATTGCACGCTGATGTGTCAGGACTGCGCAGCCAAGTACTCTGACTGGTCTTGTCTCCTAAATCGGCCTCGTGACTCGAAGTGATCAGACCAAAAGTGCTGTTTTGTCGGGCGAGACATAGTTCTAAGGTCAACCTGTTGGGCCTTAGCTGGCTTGGACTTCATGTATTTTGTACCTTTTGTATTGGGCCTCCACTAGAAAGGCCATCTATGTCCATTCCTCCGATGGGCCTGGGTCGGACCCGGTACAAACCCGGTGTTCCCATACGCCTATAAATATAAGCTACAGAACACTGAAAAAGGGGTCTCCTTTCACCAAGAAAAAAGACAGGAACCCTGCCAAAATATAGAGAGAAAACTCCATTGTAAAAGGTTCTTCAAGCTCTAATAATATAGACTCGTGGACTAAGGCTAGTTAACGCCCCAACCACGTAAAAACCCCGCGTTAATCTTCTGCTTTCATTATAATTATCCGTAAATATTAGTTATTAATAGAGTTGCCGAAAATCTCGGTTAACAGTTTGGTGCTTTCATTGAAAGCTGAAGGAAGCCAGTGCTAATGTTAGGCCTTTACTACGATGATGAACACATGACACACCACCTTTGACCCTACCAATCCCGAGCAGGGCAACGGAGACCCGCTGCCTTCGCAGCATGTTCCTCAGGACCTGCCCGAGGACGTGCCTCCTCAAATATCTCACCAAGACAAGTCGCAGGACTACGAGGGTGGGACAGAATTCGAAGTGGAAAACGAGGAGGAGTATTATGAGGAAAATGAGGGGGAATACCACGACGAAGCCGTGGATCCCAGGACCCCCCGCGACGATCAGCAGGACTTGGAGCTGACCAGACTAAGGCAGCAAGTCCTAGACCAGGAGGCCAGGATCGCTGAGCAGGCAGAGGCGCATCGCCGGATGCAAGAGTCTCTCCAATCCCTGCAGGCGCTCATGGCCGCGCAGGGTCCGACAGCCGACCCCACGGCTGGCCCACATCCAGAAACGCAGCAACCCACTCCCTGAGAGCAAGCCGGGGTCCCCAGAGGTGCCAGCCCGGTCCGTCCCTCGGAGCATTTTTCTGAACCGGCTCCAGGAGGCCCGGACAAGGAGCGACAGAAGACACGGGAGAAGACCACCCCCGTCGAGAAAGCCGGGGCACGTTCGCGGCCGCTACTGAGGAAAGAGAAAGTGCGCCCCGTCCCAGGACGAGGCCACCCGATCGATCCACAGGGGACGCGGCCACGAAATGTACAGCCCCGGCACGCCCCAGGGCCAAACGGGCGGGAAAGGTCTTTACACCCAAGTGCCTCGGTCAGCAAGAACCGTCGAGAACGGCCTTGCCACGAGGAGCGTCACGTCCTCAGTTCAGGGGACGACACTTCCCGGATAGACTTGCGCGACGGACTGAACGCTCGGAAAGAGCGGGCCCGCAAGGAAAAAATCCTCCCTCAAGACGGCGACCTCAGAAACAACATCAACGACAGGAGGAATGAGAGAATCCCCCTGGAGGATGGCACGGCCAAGCTACTCATGGAGCAGATGGCCGCATTAAAAAAGGTCACTGATCGCCTTGTCCGCAAGCAAGAAGGCGCAGACACCGACTCTGACGAAGAGGATAAAGAGCCATGCGCGAGGCACATCCTGGACGCCGTACTACCCAAGGGGTTCAAGATGCTGAGCCTCACTACCTATACTGGAAATACCAATCCTAGGGACCATTTGTCCCGGTACAACCGACTCATGACAGTGGCCCATGTCAGCGACGACAGAAAATTCCTCTGCTTTTCGATCACTTTGGGCGGCCCCGCCGAAGAGTGGTGGAAAAGGCTTAAACCGGGGTCCATCCAATCCTGGTCCGGGCTGTAGTCAGCGTTTCGAAAATAGTTCGTGGCTGCCATGAGGATGGATATGCAAATTAGCGCTCTCACCAATATTAAGCAACTCCCCACAGAGACATTGAGAGCCTACATCCAGCGCTTTACTGAAGAAGCCTCCAAGACGAAAGTCGACAACGGACAGCTCCTGGTGGCACTGCAATCTGGGATCCGGGCCGGGTCCCCCCTTTGGGATGACATGCAGCGCAGCAAGGCCGCCACCTTGGAAGAATTCATCAGGAGGGCCCAAGGATTCATCAACTGGGAGGAAGCCCAGATCCAGGCCTTCGGGTGGCCCCCGGCTCCTCATCCCGTCTCTCAGAAGATTCCGGGATATACGGGACAGTTCCCGGCACAGCCCTACGCCACGCCCCCCATTGCCCCGGGACCGGCTGTCACGCCTGGAATCAATTACACCCCTACGGTATACGGCCCTGCAACCTCGGGGTACGCCCCGGCCCAGTCAACCCACTTCTCCGGTTATGGCATCGCGCCGACAGGACACAACATGGCCCCCGTCGTGGCCCAGCAGTCACAAACGGGAGTAACTGAGGCAAACGTGAATCCCTCCCGAGGGAAGCGATTAGGCAAAGGCCAGAACCGGCCCGATCCGGCCAAGAAGGGGAAGAGGGGCTACGAGCCCCAATATTCAGAATACATCAACTTGGTGGACACCAGGGAAAACATCTATATGGCGACAGAGAGGGCGGTCCACTACCGGAAGCCTAGCCCCATGTATAAGGGGGGAAGGAATCCGAGAGACACCAGCAAAAGGTGCGCCTATCACAAGGACGTGAGCTACACCACCGACGAGTGTCGGCAGCTCAAAGATGAGATTGAAAATCTCATCAAGCTGGGGCACCTCCACCAGTGGGTAAGGATGCCCGTGGGAGTCCCGGGCGTGTCAGCAAGCCCTGGGCAACCCACGGCCCAGGGAAACACTCGGGCATACCCCCCTCATGGAGGGTATGCACAGGGACCTCCAGCGCAGGCCCCTCAGGGGGCCCTCACCGCGCAAGTTCCCAGCCCCGGAATGCCCTATCCCTCCGGGGCAGCACCCCCTCGGGTCGACGGGCATGTGGCAACCATCTCGGGCGGACCTCACCTGGGAGGGCCTTCAAGGAATGACCAAAAGCGCTATCTGAGCGAGCTGGACCACGACCAGGAAGTTTGCGCCCTTGTCCAGGCTCCGGCTCAACACCCTAAATTGATGAACCTCCCCATCATCTTCATGGAGGACGACGCCCGCAACGTCCATTTTCCGCACCATGACCCGCTGGTCATAGATGCCTAGATCGCCAACAAATTGGTGTCCCGCGTGTTGGTGGATGACGGAAGCTCAGTCAACTTGTTGTTCAAACCCGCCTTCACCACTATTGGCCTAACGGAAGTGGATCTGGCGTCCTTCTCGACCCAAATCTACGGCTTCAACGGATATGCGCTTCTCCCCATGGGAAAGAAACAGCTGCCGGTCACCCTGGGGGGTGAATTACAGCACTCGTTCAAGTTCTGCACCTTTGTCGTGGTGGACTGCCCCACCGCTTACAACGTCATCCTTGGCCGGCCCACACTGGTCGAGTTCGGGGCCATCACCTCCATCCACCATCTTTGCATGAAGTTCCCATGCGACAACGGAGGGGTAGGGACTGTCCGGGGAGACCAAAAGAGCGCCCGGAAGTGTTACCATGTCTCCGCCCGGCCCATATACATGGTCCGGGAGGAGCCCGTCGAACCAGCCCCTCTCCCTCCTACTGAGCGAGTGGTCCAGGAAGAGGATGATCTGGACCCGCATATAGGGGACGATCGAGTCCTGGAACCAATGGACAAAATAGAAGAGGTGTGCATCAGTGAAACCGATCCGACCAGGATTATCCAAGTAGGAAAGAACCTGCCGGCAGACATTCGGGCCGCCATCATCGCCCAAGTCCAGGGAAACCAGGACCTTCTGGCCTGGTCCCACTCCGACATGACCGAGATCGACCGCAAAATCATCTGTCACGCGTTAAGTATTGACCCAAACGCGATCCCGGTCCGCCAGAAGCGCAGGCCTTTGGGAACGAAGAGGGCCGAGGCCCTTAAGCTGGAGGTGGAGAAGCTGTCTTCCATCAACTTCATACGCGAGGCCATGTATCCCGTGTGGTTGGCCAATCCCGTCTTGGTGCCGAAACCGAACGGGACCTGAAGAACATGCATTGACTTCACGGACCTCAACAAAGCATGTCCGAAGGACTGTTTCCCACTCCCTTGAATCGACCAAATGGTGGATGCCACGTCTGGATACGAGATCTTGAGCTTCATGGATGCTTACTCCGGCTACAATCAGATCTCTATGCACGTGGCAGATCAGGAGCAAACCAGTTTCCAAACCGACAAGGGCATCTATTGCTACATAGTCATGCCTTTCGGACTCAAGAATGCCGGGCAATGTACCAAAGGCTCGTCAATCGGATGTTTCGGGCCCAGCTACGGCGAAACATGGAGGTATACATCGATGATATGCTGGTCAAGTCTAAGACATCCCGGAACCATTCGGACGACTTGGCGGAGGCTTTCGCAGTTATCCGGAAGTATGGGATGAAGCTGAACCCTAAGAAGTGCACTTTCGGCGTGGCTTTCGGGAAATTCCTAGGCTTCATAGTGAGCTTCCAGGGTATAGAGTCCAATCCGGACAAGATCAAGGCACTGATCGACATGGCCTCTCCCCGGAAGCACAAGGACGTGCAAAGCCTGACGGGGCGAGTGGCCGCCCTAAGCCGTTTCGTTTCTAAAGCCACGGATAAGTGTGTCCCTTTCTTCAACGTCCTTCGTGGGAGCCAGCGTTTCGAGTGGTCACCTGAGTGCGAAGAGGCCTTCCAGAAGCTAAAAGAACACCTGGCCAAAGCCCCTATCCTGGCGAAACCGGTAGAAGGAGAGCCACTGTATCTTTACCTGGCCGTGACCGAGCACGCGATCAGCGCCGCGTTGGTGCAAGAGGAAGAAAGGACATAACTCCCGGTATACTATGTGAGCAAGCGGTTACTAGACGCCGAGTCTCGGTACCCATTGATCGAAAAGCTGACTTTCTGCCTGTTTATGGCATCCCGGAAGCTTCGACCTTACTTCTAGGCTCACGCCATAAAGGTCTTAACCAACCATCCCCTGTGACAGGTGTTGCAGAATCCCGAGTCGTCGGGAAGACTCCTGAAGTGGGCAATGGAGCTGAGCCAGTTCGATATATCTTACGTGCCCCGGGTGTCCGTCAAGGGACAGGCCCTGGACGACTTCATCGTCGAATGTTCCGGGATTTCCCTGGAAGAAAATATTCCCGCAACCCTCGCGGCGCCCGTGTGGAAAATCTTCGTGGATGGAGCCTCGAACGAGCATGGGGCTGAGGCCGGGATCATCTTGGTGTCACCGCAGGGGCACCAGCTACAAAATGCCCTCCGTTTCCAGTTCAAGGCATCAAACAATGAGGCGGAGCATGAAGTTGTCCTAGCCGGTTTGCGCCTGGCCCAGGAGGTAGGGGCAGCGAACCTAGAAATTTACAGCGATTCCCAGCTAGTCGTCAGACAAATCTCAGGGGAGTATCAGACCAAGGGAGAGAGAATGGCAGCATACGTGACTCAAGCGAGGGAAATGCTCCAAACGTTCGCAGCGCATTCCATCCGCCAGATCCCCCGGGAGCAAAATGTCTTCGCGGATACACTAGCGAAGCTGGCGACCGACGCAGAGGTCGAGCTGGCCGGACTGGTCCCCGTCAACCATCTCCCCGTCCCGAGCATCAGGGCCGCCGCCGTCCACGCCGTTGACCACTCCGCTTCCTGGATGGGACCGCTGATCTGCTATCTGTCTGCCGGGGAAGTTCCAACTGACCGGGCCGCTGCCAGGAAACTCCAATATCAGGTCCACCGCTACGTCATGATGGATGGAAAGCTCTATCGCCGGGGTTTTTCCATGCCTTACCTGAGGTGTGTGTCTGGGACCGAGCTGGGCGCCATCATGCATGAGGTGCATGAAGGTTTTTGCGGAGATCACACGCCCGGGCCCAGTCTTTCCAAGAAGATCCTGCGCCAAGGATACTTCTGGCCCACCATGAAGAAAGACTGTATAGACTACGTCTGCAAGTGCGAACAGTGCCAAAGGTATGCGAAGGTCCCAAGGGCTCCCCCGACAGAGATAACCTTGATGAATAGTCCCTGGCCTTTCGCAGTGTGGGGGATCGATCTAGTTGGATCCCTCCCGACCGGGAAGGGAGGGGTTAAGTATGCCATCGTGGCTGTGGACTATTACACAAAATGGGTTGAGGCAGAGCCCATGAACACAATCACTTCCAAAAAGGCCTTAGATTTCATCATCCACAACATAATGTGTCGGTATGGCCTCCCCTACAAAATTGTGTCCGACAACGGGAAGCAGTTCGACAGAGCCTACTTCACGGATTTTTGCGAAAGGCACGGTATAGTGAAGAGCTTCTCTGCGGTTGCCAGACCTCAGGCAAACGGGCAGGCAGAAGCCGTGAACAAAATCCTAAAAGGGACATTGAAGAAAAAGCTCCAGGCCTGTAAGAGCAAATGGCCCGAGGAACTCCCCCGTGTACTATGGGCCTATCAGACGACCGAGAGGACGTCAACAGGACACACCCCCTACTCTATGGTCTATGGATGTGAAGCCGTCATCCCAATCGAAACGACCGTCCCATCCCACCGACGCGACACATATGATCCCACCCAGAACCACGCCTTACTCCAGGAATCGTTGGATCTCATCGAAGAAATCCGGGAAGAGTCGCAAGTGCAGCTGAAGATGTACCAGGGCAAGATTGCATAGCATTTCAACTCCAGAGTCAAGAGTCGTAAGTTTGGGACCGGTGATCTAGTCCTGCGAAGAGTCTTCCCTGCTACTCAAGATCCGGGAGTGGGGGTTCTGGGCCTTAATTAGGAGGGGCCATATGAGATCCAACACGAAGTATGCCCTGGAACGTATCGCTTGAAGCGGCTCGATGGCTCGGAGGTCTCGCGAGCCTGGAATGCGGAGCATCTCCGTAAATACTATCAATAGTCACGGAGCCTTTCCCAGTTTAATATTTTCGTTGTAAACAATGTACGCCTCGGGGGGAAATTCTTTCAAATAATGGAAATGACGTGTGCAAAACGTCATAAAGGGTTATTGTCAAAACTGTGCTAATCTTTCTCAAGTGACCCCAGACCTGTCTCCGCTCACTTGCGGGGGGTATCATCCCAGGTATAAGCAAACACCTGGCGGGGCACAAGCTTGGGCTAGTCCCGGCCCAGACCACAGTCCAGGAGACGCAAACCCCAAGGCCGATCCAGCCCCGGACGAACGATGTATGGGGGTATAAAAACGGGCCGTGCTAAGGCCGGTCCAGCCCCGGACGAACGATGTCCGGGGGTATAAAAGAGGACCGACCTAAAGGCGGTCCCACCCCGGATGAACGATGTCCAGGGGTATAAAAACGGACTGTGCCAAGGTCGGTCCAGCCCCGGACGAACGATGTCCGGGGGTATAAAAGAGGACCAACCT
Source organism: Humulus lupulus (assembly GCF_963169125.1). Taxonomy (NCBI): domain Eukaryota; kingdom Viridiplantae; phylum Streptophyta; class Magnoliopsida; order Rosales; family Cannabaceae; genus Humulus; species Humulus lupulus. The sequence goes on from NC_084797.1 coordinate 28,367,538, forward strand.
GAAGGCGGTCCCACCCCGGACAAACGATGTCCGGGGGTATAAAAGAGGACCGTCCCCAAGGCCGGTCCAGTCCCGGACGAATGACGTCCGAGGACGTAAAAGAGGACCGTGCCAAGGCCGGTCCAGCCCCGGACGAACGATGTCCGGGGGTACAAAAGAGGACCGACCTAAAGGCGGTCCCACCCTGGACGAACGATGTCCGGGGGTATAAAAATGGACCATGCCAAGGCCGGTCCATCCTCGGACGAACGATGTCCGGGGGTATAAAAACGGACCGTGCCAAGGCCGGTCCAGCCCCGGACGAACGATGTCCAGGGGTATAAAAACGGGCCGTGCCAAGGCCGGTCCAGCCCCGGACGAACGATGTCCGGGGGAATAAAAGAGGACCGACCTGAAGGCGGTCCCACCCCGGACGAACGATGTCCGGGGGTATAAAAGAGGACCGTGCCCAAGGCCGGTCCAGTCCCGGACGAACGACGTCCGGGGACATAAAAGAGGACCGTGCCAAGGCCGGTCCAGCCCCGAACGAACGATGTCCGGGGGTACAAAAGAGGACCGACCTAAAGGCGGTTCCACCCCGGACGAACGATGTCTGGGGGTATAAAAACTAGGGGTGGCAATTCGTGTTATCGTGTCGACATGATTATGACACGACACGATTAGAGTAAACCCGTACACGACACGATTATTATTCGTGTCAGAAATCCAAACCCGTACACGACACGATTATCTTAGCGGGTCACACGTGTCGACACGATAACACGTTTAATAAATTTGTCATTTGACACAAATCTAAAACTGACACGATTAATACACGTTTAATGACACGACACGATATTGACACGAAATTGACACGATTAACATAATAATGAAAATTATAAAACCTGTCACTCAAACACACAATAAACAACAATTACAAACACCATACATAAATTCATAAGTTTAATCTACTCAAACATAATATAAAGGTGATAAATTCAAAATTACAATCTTGGTCTCAAACATAATATAAATGATGAATTCAAAGTTCTAGTCTCTAAGTTAAACTAATAACAAGTTGGCTCATCAATCTCCATTGTTAGGCAGCTTCACTTTCAAACTTTGAAGTTCAACCTGCAGAGAGTATTAAAGAAAAATCAAGATTTACATACTGAGAATGGTGCACATAAAAAATTATAAATATAATAGCAAATAAAATATTCAAAATACCTTCCATTACTACATTACTGTCTTGTTGAACACTGTCATGGGAACTTTGATTTTGAGAAGATGTTGAATATGTATGGTCATTGATATCCAAGTTGAGCACATCATCAATAATTGTATCCACAGCCACACGAATAGATTTTGTGTTCTCTATATACATTTATAAAACAAAAATTAACATGTGATATATATATAATAAAATAGATGATAAAAAATCAATTAAATTACCCATATCTCCAAATAGCCAATCTCTTGTGCAAATCAATGACTCAACTATGTCTGGCTTAAGTGAACCCTTATATTGATCAAGTACCCGACCACCCACACTAAATGCAGCTTCTGAGGCAACAGTAGATATAGGAATGCTCAAAACATCACGAGCCATAGCAGCAAGCTCAGGATATCGAAACTGATTTCCTTTCCAATAGTCAAGAATATCACAATCTACATTGATACTTAATCTTGGTTCATCTAAATAAAACTCCAATTCAGATTTTTGTGTAGCTGCTTGTTCTTGATTTTCAAAAGAATAAAAGTCCTGCAATCATTTAAAAATCAAACTCAAACCAATATGAAAGTAATATAACAGAATAAAAATTCAAAAGATTAAACAAGTTATGTTTACCTTCATGAGAGTCTTATTTTTTTTAAGTACCGAGTTCCTGGAAGTGTTTGGAGCATCACTTTTAGAAGATAATGACATAGAAGGCTTCTTTGTAGAGTACTTAGAAAATAATTTGTGTAAATGCTCCTTTACCTCAAGAAATTGTGGTGATCCCTTTACACCATAAACTTTGGTATATGCATAATCCACAAAATTCAACTTGTAACGAGGATCAAGAACCACTGCAATGGCCAATATTATACTGAAATCTTTCCAGTACTTCTCAAATTTCTCAATCATTAAACTACCCATACTTGATAGATATGAATCATCACTCTCCTTTGCTGTTTTCAGTGAAAAATAACAAGAATACACTGATGGAAAATACAAATTAGATGTGGGATACTCAGTTCCAGAGAAACTACAAGTGACATTGTAAAATTGTTCTAAGAATTCATTAATCTTCTCAGCTTTTTCCCATTAGTATGGTAAAGGACAAGACTTGTAGCTTCTGTCAATTAATTCCAAATGGCAAAATGCCCGACGATAATATATAGCACTATCAAGCATAAGGAAAGTTGAATTCCATCTAGTTGGCACATCTTGCTTTAAACCCCTCTTAGATTCAAGACCTACAAGATTGACACATTCTAGAAACTTCTTCTTTCTAACTTGTGAACCTCTAACATATTTTGCGCTTTCACGAATTTTTAGAACCACACCATCTATATCTTTCAACCCCTCTTGCACTACCAAATTAAGAATATGGGCACAACAACGAATATGAAAAAATTTACCATTGCAAGGAAGTGCATTTTTAGCTGTCAAATCTTTTTGCAATAAATCAACAGTCACATTATTGGAAGAAGCATTATCCAAAGTAAGAGCAAACAACTTCTTTTCAATTCCCCATTCACATAGTAACTCATACATTGTTGAACATATTGCAACACCAGAATGTGGTGGAGGAATGAAACAAAAATTTAGAATTCTTTTTTGTAGCACCCAATCTTTATTAATGAAATGAGCAGTAATGGTTATGTAACCATCAGTCACTATAGAAGTCCACAAATCAGATGTCAAACAAATTCTACTAGAATTATTATTCAACATTGATTTAATCCTTGCCTTTTCTAATGCATACATCTTAACAACATCAGCCTTTGCAGTATTCCTAGTTACTAAAGTGATTCCAGGATACAAATATTCATATGTAGCTCTCACACCTTCATATTCAACAAATGAAAAAGGCAAATCATGTAAAATTATTGCACGAGTCATCAATTCACGAAAGTGATTCGGATCAAACCTTTTTTAGCCCAAGGCCACAATTCCTTTGTCTTGAGAAACCACTAGCTGCCCTATATCACGAGTGTCTCTTCTTTCACAATTTTTCATGTGACGACTTAAGTTTCCTGTCCCATACTTGGGGTCAGCATTATATATTTTACCATAATGCTTGCATTCAGCTCTTTGTGTTTGATTATCTTGATCCACAGGAAGTATATTAAAACAAGACCAAACATTTGAAGTCAATTTTCTTCTACGTTTTCCTTTTGCAGTTTTAGAATCTACCTCATTTTGAGTTGACTCTTCTGTGTTTTCAGTAGTCATATTAGTGTTATGTGACTGCACCAAACTCTCTTTAACACCCTGTGGTTGATCTTCCATCTAGCATAAATATTGAAGATAGAAATTAATAACAATTAGTATCACAGAGAAACAATTAATGAGAAAGAAACTACAAAAGAAAATCTGAAGAAAAAAAAAAAGAATTACTTGAAAAAAAAATAACAGAGTAAAATTACCTTGAATCAATGCCTTGAAAATACAAACTCCCTGCTCCAATATCTGCAAGATAAATTCACAAATCAAATCTCAGTGAAGCACCAAATCTTTAGAAAAATTCCCCATCAAATATGTTAAAATGCAGTCCCGTCCCATTTTTCTTGTCTAATAGTTACACATACACAGACCAAAACTTATATACTCAAACCAAGACATTGAAAGTGGTTCATAATTCACATAACATTGGGAGCATATAACCAATAAATACCAATCAACATAAATAAAAATGAACATAATATATAGCATTAATATTTACAGAATATAATAAAGCTAGTAGACAATTTGTACACTAACATAACATTTATGTATGAATTAGAATTAGCAAAATTTGTATTCACAATGAACTAGTGGATTTGATGCAAATTTAGTATGTAAACTCACTAGAAGACTTGAACACAAAAATTAAAAAATAAATAAAACCTAGTCTGTTTTCATCCAAGAAAGCAAAATACAATATCAGAATAAAGAAATCAAGTTTGGCTGGGAAATCTAGAAAATAAGTAGCTAACCATATAAAAATTACAAGTAAGGCAGAGCTCATATTCAGAACAAAATCAATATTAGAATCCACAAATAGAGAACCACTGTCTTTCGCTTGAGTGTAGAAATGCCCACCTAAAAACAAGGATATTAAAACTGAAACAAATCTAATTCACTCCCTATTGAAGTTGATATAACAACTTCAACATAAACTAAGTTTATTGTCTACATTATAATTTATAACTAGAAACAAATCTAAACATATATAAATAAAAATACCATTTTGTTGTGGCTGTGGGTGGCAGAATGACGAGAGGACAACCAAAGAAAGAGAGAGAGTGGTGGAGAGAGAAGCTAGCGCAGAAGAGGAGAGTGAGCCTCTCGTGTCTGAACTCCGAAGCCCATCCTGCTCCTCTGCTATTTACAGAACAAGAATGGAAGGGAGAGTGAGAATCGAAGGGAGAGTGAAAATGGGGAGGCTGTGTCGAGATGGGAGGTGAGGTTGTGTCGAGAGGGGAGGCTGTGTCGAGAGGGGAGGCGAGGCTGTGTCGATCGCAAGGGGGAGGCAAGGAGGTGAGGCTATGTTGATCGAGAGGGGCGGCTGTGTTCGTTCGAGAGGGGAGGCTATGTCTGTGTGAGTGTGATCTGAAACTGAAAGTGAGTTTTAGAGGGTTAGGGAAATATTATGTAACCCTAGTTAACTTTAAGTCATGGGCTTCAATTCAGATTGGGTTGGGCTCCTTAAATAAAAAGAAAAACTAAGGCTTTATTTTCATGTTTTCTATTAAGCTGCTGCTGCCGCCCCATAATATAAAAATAAATTAAAGTGTTTATATTATCTTAACGTGTCATAAACGTGTCATTTTCGGGTTAAGCGGGTTGACTCGAAAATGACACGTTTAATAAACGTGTTAAACGTGTCGACACGATTATGACACGAAAATTAAATGTGTCACCCTAACCCATTTATTTCGTGTCGTTTTCGAGTCGTGTCATCGTGTCGTATCGAAAATTGCCAGCCCTAATAAAAACGGACCGTGCCAAGGCCGGTCCATCCCCGGACGAACGATGTCCGGGGGTATAAAAATGGACCGTGCCAAGGCCGGTCCAACCCCGGACGAACGATGTTCGGGGGAATAAAAGAGGACCGACCTGAAGGCGGTCCCACCCTGGACGAACGATGTCCGGGGGTATAAAAGAGGACCGTGCCCAAGGCCAGTCCAGTCCCGGACGAACAACGTCCGGGGACGTAAAAGAGGACCGTGCCAAGGCCGGTCCAGCCCCGGACGAACGATGTCTTGGGGTACAAAAGAGGACTGACCTAAAGGCGGTCCCACCCCGGACGAACGATGTCCGGGGGTATAAAAACGGACCGTGCCAAGGCCGGTCCATCCCCGACGAACGATGTCCGGGGGTATAAAAGAGGACCAACCTAAAGGCAGTCCCACCCCCGGACGAACGATGTCCGGGGGTATAAAAACGGACCGTGCCAAGGCCGGTCCAGCCCCGGACAAACGATGTCCGGGGGAATAAAAGAGGACCGACCTAAAGGCGGTCCTACCCCAGACGAACGATGTCCGGGGGTATAAAAGAGAACCGTGCCCAAGGCAGGTCCAGCCCCGGACGGACGATGTCCGGGGTATAAAAGAGGACCGTGCCCAAGGCCGGTCCAGCCCCGGACGAACGATGTCCGGGGGTACAAAAGAGGACCGACCTGAAGGCGGTCCCACCCCGGACGAACGATGTCCGGGGGTATAAAAACAGACCGTACCAAGGCCGGTCCAGCCCCGGACGAACGATGTCCGGGGGTATAAAAGAGGACCGACCTAAAGGCGGTCCCACCCCGGACGAATGATGTCCGGGGGTATAAAAGAGGACCGACCTAAAGGTAGTCCCACCCGGACGAACGATGTCCGGGGGTATAAAAACGGACCGTGCCAAGGCCGGTCCATCCCCAGACGAACGATGTCCGGGGGTATAAAAGAGGACCGACCTAAACGCGGTCCCACCCCCGGACAAACGTGTTAACCCAAGATATGTTTCCAAGAGGGGGGGTGAATTGGAAATTTAAACTAATTTCGTAAATTTAAAACTTAATATGCCAAATTATGCAATAAATCAAATTTATCAAGTAAAAGCAAATAATATGGCAAACAAATAGAAGTAGCAAATAATCAAAATTGTAATGTAAAGAGTTGAAGGTTAAGAAATCGCAAACTCTCGAATTTTACAAGGTTCGGTAGAACTAAGCCACCTACGTCCTTGGTCTTCAAAGCTATGGACCTAGCTTTGAGTTCAACTATCGAGCCAAGTTAGCGGGCTTGACTAACCCTTACAACTGGGAATTTTTCACCAAGGTATTTCCAAACCTCTTACAATAGTTTTCCACCACCAAGGACTATCAACCTCTTTTTCGGATTGTTGAAGTGCCAATCTCACTCTAACCGAGTTGTTTACAAAACCGGTGCCAACCTCACCTCAATCTCAATATGGGAATGTGTTTGATATTACAAGAAAAAATCACTCTAGAAGTATGATAATACAATGAGAAACCTAGAGTGATTAGCAAGCACACTTAGAAGAAATAAATACAAATTTTGGCTCAAGTGTGTGAATATGTGTTTGGATGAGTTAAAATTTGAAAGCTCTTTGAACTCAATGGATTTGGTTTGATATATGTAATAAATGCTCAGCCAACCACCAACTTTGAGTGAAAAACGAGTTTATATAGAGTTTGGGAAAAAACTAGCCGTTAGGGATTAATTTTCGAAGCTGTCTGCCGCGAACCGGAAGTCCGGATGGGGAACCAGAATTCCGGTCTGGAAGCAACCAGAATTCCGGTTGCCAATCCGGAATTCCGGATGGCAAACAGAGAGCAAATACCGATTTATGCCTATTTTCCCGTTTTTCAATTCTTTATAACTTTTAGCTCGTTTATCCGATTTCAAAAATTCCAATTGCGTTACGACTGTATCGGAATTTATTTTCTTAAAAGTGAATTTAGGATAATTATTTCTCATTTTAAAAAATCACCATTTTTTAGTACGTGAGTGAGCCAAATTTTATACTTATGACTTAAAGTATACTTGCAATCACTTTACAAGACTAAGAAATGAAATTAAACCTTTATCTTGAGTTTCTTGAGTCTTGAAGTCCATTTCGGGTCATTTCCGGAAAATTTGGTAAAATGACCATTTTGCCCTTGGTCATAAGTTTGACTTTGGAGTGCTAATTCACTTTGGTTTTTGCTACAAAATCAACAAATAATTAGTAACAAATAATAATCAAATATTTGTTAATCATCAAAACAAGGAGACTTAAGAGTTTGGGTCAACAGAACGATGTCCAGGGGTATAAAAACGCACTGTGCCAAGGCCGGTCCAGCCCCGGACGAATGATGTCCGGGGGAATAAAAGAGGACCGACCTAAAGGCGGTCCTACCCCGGACGAACGATGTCCGGGGGTATAAAAGAGAACCGTGCCCAAGGCAAGTCCAGCCCCGGACGGACGATGTCCGGGGGTATAAAAGAGGATCGTGCCCAAGGCCGGTCCAGCCCCGGACGAACGATGTCCGGGGGTACAAAAGCGTCCGGTTTATCCCGGGGCAAAGCCAGGGCCTAAAACTGATAAAAGGAGAACAGAACTCCAGGTTAAACCAAGTCCCGAGGGCCCTGAATAGGGTGCCAGGATTAGAAACTTGGAAAGTTAAGTCGTTGGGTCTAGTCCAGGCCGTTGGAACCGAAACTAAACCCTTGCAATCTGTTAATCGCGACAACAAAATGAAATTCCTACTTGGAACAACGAAAGGAAACCTTCATAAAAACCAGAGAAGGTAGCAGTGTTTTAAATTTAATTACAAGTCAAAAACACAAATAAAAACTACAAGGCCGGGGTCTGGGCCTACAACGCATCCGCCCGGAGGTCTGCATCCTCCCTCTCCTTAGCCTCGTACTTGGCCCAATTTGACTCAGGATCGGGGAAGACAAGGAGATTCATACTCTTATCCTTGCACCAGGCCATGTAGATGGCCTCCTCAAAGGTGACATCTAGTAGGCCCTCGGCCTCCTCCTTTTCTCGACGGGTCGTTTCATGCGCCGCCTTCTCCTGGAGCAGAGAATCGCCCAGCTCGCAGACTCGGGTTTTCAAGGCCTGGATCTCCTCCTTATCCAGGGCGGACTGAGCCGCGGCCATCTCCAAGAGTGTCGCCCGCTCATTGACCTCCTTTATCTTCCGGGACAACTCCTCTTCCAACCCGGCCTTGGCTTGGCCGAGCTCCTCGCGCTCTGCCTTCACACGGGCCAACTCTGCCTGGACGCGGGCCGTCTCCCGGCCAAGAGCCTCCTTGGCGGCCTCCCTCTGATTCACGGCCGCCTCCAACTCCAGCTTGGCCGTCTCCATTTTTATGGCGAGCTCGGCCACAAGATCGGCACTCCGTTGGGATAGCAGATCAACCTGGAGCAAAGAAAAGTTAGAAAATAAAACTATCACCAAGTGAAGGAAGGAGAGTAAGAGAAGTGAAAATTACCGCAGTGGCCTGGTGGCGGAGAGCCTGAGAGACGAACAGTACGTCCGGGTTGGCTATCGTGGCGTACCTCTTGAGCTGAAGGTTGGACATGGTGCTCCCGACCTGGTCCAGCAGGTCGGCCGCCAGAGGGGCCGTGTCCTTGCCAAGTTTGGTGCGGAAGCCTGCTTCGGCGACTAGCCGGTCCATAATCGGCTGGGGAGCGCTGAACTCGGCAGGACGATCCGAGAATTCAACCTAGCGACGGATCGTCAGGGCCATGTAAGTGTCATCCCTCCAGCACCGGCCGTTTTCCCAAGTCCGGTTGATCAGCCGGGACTGCTCATCCCACAGGGCTAACTCCCCCTCCTCGAGAAGAGTCGGGCGTAAGGGAAGAACCGGCGGCGCAGGGATTTCCTTCGCGGTCAGCCGACTCTCCCCATGTGACTATTCTGTCGAGCCGGCCCGCATCGTTCGAGGCCTCTTCCCGGGGTTGCCTTCTCCGGCGTCAGCATCCGGGTCCTTCTTCCCAGAGTCCCGGCTGACAGTCGCGCCCGCCTCCAAATCAATCACGGGGGGCGGGTCGGAGGCGAAGTTTGCAGCAGGCTCCACGGCCTGGAAGGGGACCACGGCCAGAGTTCCTTCACCTGGACGGAGTTCCGTCCCAGATAGTTCCCCGGTAAGGTGGGTCTCCGGGCCCGTCGCATTGTTTCTCTTCCTGGCCGCCTTCTTTGCCGCCCTGTCCTTGATGAGCCGCCTCATTTCGCTGGCCGGGTTTGACATGTCAGAGTCCTCTGCAAAATTACAGAAAAAGGAGTTAGGACAGTAAACCAAACAGATGAAAACACAAATCAAAGTTAGAAATGGCCTGGGACGAACCCTCATCTAGGCCCCGGGCGAGACTCAATTCCCTTAAAGCAAATGAATGGACCCGATCCCCTATGTCATTCGGGTTCAAGAAGCCCTCGTACTGGAGGAACCCGGGTAAGAACATGAGGACCTCTGAGCCTACGGGGACGGTAACTGTAGGCCTCATCTCCCCGTCGGCCCCAAACACAGGGCCCGGGGGTACTAGCCTGTCCCTAGCTAAGTCCCCGATTCGGGGAGCATAAGTTAAGATTAAAGGGGAGTTACCTCGCCCCGATACGCTAGCCCCGGGAGTCCCGACATTTGGTAGGGCTTCTTCGAAGAGCTCATCCAGCTCTTCTAAGGTGGCCACTTCCGCTGGGGGCTGGTTCTTCTTACGCTGGGCTGCGTCGGCCCGCGCTGCCCTTACCACAGTGGCAATGTGGTCGAGGGCCAACTGCTCCCGAACGTCGACGTTCTTCTTGCAGGGGATGCCCCAAAGATTCGGGATAACAATGGTTTGGGTGGCCGCGAGCATCCCAACCAGCCGGAGGTTATCGTCCGTGACGTAGCCCCCTACGTCCAGATCCTCCGCGGTCAACTTAGCATAAAACCTCCTCCTTTCCAGGATGAACTCGGTAAGGGGGGTTTGAGCGAAGGGCCCTGCCACCCGGAAGACATGATAAGAGACGAGTGGAAAAGATGAATAAAAGAGAGAGGTCCAGGGAAATACTTACCCACTCGCTGGAAGTCCAGCAACAGTGTGGGGTTCTTGTCCACGAGGAACCCGGATGTCATGAACCAATAATGCCTGACATCCGGGGGGTGCCTCCAGGAGCTGGTAGGAGCGGGATAGTTGCTCCGCGACTTCAGCCTGTAAAAGCCATCCAGGGTCTTGTCCTTGACGTTAACCTGCGGCTCCAGCTTGTAGAAGTACAAGACTTCCACAGGGGTGGGCTCCGCGATCTCCTTCGCGGCGCTAAACACCTTCCACCCAGCGAGTAGGCAGTACGCTTGTGGCAAAAGCTGGAACGGTGCGATTCCCACGTACATCAGGAACCGCACGAAAAAGTCATGAAGCGGGAGCGTAGCTCCCGCGCTGATATGGCCAGCACTCCAGGCTCCAAATCCTTCCACGGACATATGCGCCCGCTCCTCGAGCCTGGCCAGGCGGTTGTGAAAGAGGCCCGGAGTTGATTTGATGCCTAGACGTTGCTTCAGGAGCAGTATCATCCGGTAATTCCGGAACGAGTTGGCCGTCACGTCCATTTCCCACCTGTTGCCCTTAGGCGTCTGGGATCCGGGAACGGTGACTGGGGCCCTATTGACCTCTTCTTCGGAATGGAGCGTAACGCCCGTTGCCATAATTGACGATCTGGGAACAAAGAAAGAAATACCAAGTAGTCAGTACCTAAACCCAAGAAAATCGGTCAAGGTACGGGGAATCTCCTAAGGACTGCTTGGAGTCCCATCGGATCAGGTCCGGAACTCTGGAGAGCCCCGGGACCCTGATCGGGAGAGGAGACTACTAAGGCCCGCCCCTCGTCCGGGATGCATCCGAATACAGAGCAATTCGAACAAAGAAGCCTTCCTAGCAATTCCTAAAGCACAGAGTCTAAACGCACGCATCAAAAGAACATAAGTTCACAAAGTTGTCAAGAGAGTTAAAAAGACTTTCTGTGTGGTGTCGGTCGTAGAAGATGATGGCTATCTGACTATAAGGACGGCAGAACCTCGTTCTTGAAATGGTGCAGCCGATGTAGTAGTTCGTCGGCAGGGCAAACCCGAGACACGTCTTCAGGCGCAAGAGCAGAAATTAGGGTTCTGGGGAACAAGCGGCGGCGCAGAGTGAGCAGGTGGCAATGTATGTCGTCGGCAATGTCGGACATGCAAGGCTCGAGTAGCGTTTATCGGTCCTTAAGCTGGTTAGAAGAGGTAAAAGGGCCAAATGAGGTTTTCGTGGGGTATTTATGCTGGCCCCAAGTTCTGGCCCACGATCCAACGGGCAGGTCTCTTCATCAGACGGTCAGGATTCGCGCAGGGACATTTATGAGTCCTTTCAGGTTGGATCCTCACCGTCTCAGATCTGACGGCCCAGGTGTGGCGGATGCCAAAGGTCGCCCCATCCTACGGTCCACCTCATTCCAGGGATATTAATGATGCCCCCCCCCCCCATGCGGATGGGATGCCTCGAGACGTGCCCTGACACCCTAGTCTAGGCCTAGCGACCCTTGGGAGGCCTAGGCGACCTTTCAAGACCCGTGCAGCAATCACCTGACGACACGCGTATCCTTACCCTGAAGTATGACAAAGGTAAATGTCCCCAGATCGTGGTAAACGATCCGGGCTAAGCATCCAACCAATGCCACGGCCTTCTGCCCGGACCCACGAATTCGGGCAAGAACTGGGGAGGCAACCAAGCGAGCGTCGTGGGGACGATGCAACCCTCCTCCTGTCAAACCCAAGCGAAGGCTTGGGGGGTAAATGTTATCCCCATTTCATGCATGGGCTCGGGGCCTTCGTCCAGGCCCACCGTCATGGGCCAGGTCAGCACGCGGGCCCGACCCAAGGCCTCTTGGTATGGAGAGTGCTCGAAGGGAAGGGGTACGGACCGGGGGTTCATGTCCGGGCCCAGTGGAGGGGTCCGGAATGTCCCTCCGGGTCCATCCTTCGGGATAATAGTTCGGGCTATGTACAGAGCGTTCGAACCACCGCGGCCTGCGCGTCCCGATTCCGGACCCCTGACATGGTCCGAGCCTATGGTAAACGAAGCGGGACAAAGGTAAATGGATCCAGATCACCGGTTGAAGGGGCCAGGCGTCCAGGACCCTGACGCCGCCTCGCTCCGCGTGGGCGCTGTCCCCCACTTTTCACCTGCAGAAAAGGCCACCTCAGGATTGCACGCCGATGTGTCAGGATTGCGCAGCCAAGTACTCTGACTGGTCTTGTCTCCTAAATCAGCCTCGTGACTCGAAGTGATCAGACCAAAAGTACCGTTTTGTCGGGCGAGACGTAGTTCTAAGGTCAACCTGTTGGGCCTTAGCTGGCTTGGACTTCATGTATTTTGTACCTTTTGTATTGGGCCTCCACTAGAAAGGCCATCTATGTCCATTCCTCTGATGGGCCTGGGTCGGACCCGGTACAGACCCGGTGTTCCCATACGCCTATAAATATAAGCTACAGAACACTGAAAAAGGGGTCTCCTTTCACCAAGAAAAAAAACAGGAACCCTGCCAAAATATAGAGAGAAAACTCCATTGTAAAAGGTTCTTCAAGCTCTAATAATATAGACTCGTGGACTAAGGCTATGTTGACCCAAGATTTGGCCAACTGACACGGAGTCAGAATATGCTTGATGTGAATGAAAGAGATGAGAAGAACATCATGACAAAAGTAAATAAGACACAGTATTTTATAGTGGTTCAGCCCCAGGATCTGGTAATGACCTACGTCCACTTAGAATGATATTGATATAAAAACCAGAAGAGTGATCAAAGAACTAGGGTTCAATGAGTTTCACCACTTTCTAAAGAACAATACAATATTCCTAGGATAATTACTATAATCTCTCACGATTCCAAAAGCCAAAAAAAGTCCCCTCCCTTGAGCTATCTCCTGCTATTTATAGGCTCAAGGGGGATTAAAAAAGATTGTTACAGATATTCTTTCCTGAATAATCGGATACTCAGGAGATTGTGTGAGATAAATTCGGGATTCATAAAGATCTTCCCATTAATGTAGCCTTGTACACGGAACTATCGACCAGACTGGTCGCAGGTAAGACAGGCTTGCACTGCTTCTAATGTGTCCTCTGGTCGATACTCTAGCAGAACGTTTCTAGGTGTCAGCCATGTGTCCAGGGATCACTTGCCACGTCACCAATGCTAATTTTATGGATAACATTTGCCCCCCAAGTTTATTTATCACGAGCAGTAAATAAACTTTTGAACGAACAGCTCTTCGGTAACCCCGCCTGACGTGTCAGAACCCTTCGTGTGTTCTTGAAAAAAGCAACCTACCTCTGTCAAATCACGTCCTTTCGGTTCCCCAGAAAAGATTTCGACGGCCATCCCGCTTCCCCATACTTCGAAAAAGGGAAACTAATGATTATACTTTTTACTATCAGAGACAAACTTATATAAGACCTTCGAAGCCTTTATTTTCTTTTTACGCACGCCATCGTCTCCACAAGAAAACCTAAAATCCAGAGCCCTTAACTTTCCTGAAGACCGTTCCGTCTGCTCTTTCAGGACCCCATTCGAGAGCTTCTTGATCTCTAAAGACCCTTCTTCCATCTTCACGATCACCTTTCTTGGTAAGTTTTCGAGTTCCCACGCTTCTAATTTTTTGTGATGCATGCTTCTGACTGTGTACTGTTTGAGTTTATCTGCTTCTGGTTCGAGACGCTTGTAGACAGAATATTTTGTAGGTGAAATAGGGTTACGAGTTAGTTTAAAATCTGGGATCATGCTTTTTAGGATGTAAAATCGAACTAAAAATTCGATCTTTAGGCTAGTTGAAAAATAAATTTTTCCCGCCCTAAGGGGAGTTGAAAAAGCTTTTTCAGAAAAACTTTTCACTTTCACCCTTTGATCCGTTTTTCAAATTGTTCGTGTAGAAAAATTTAGCCTTTTGTTAGAATGATGTTGTATAAAAACTTAATTTTTATACTCGACCAGCGTTATTCTAAAAAGCTTTTAAAAGTTTTCTATCATCACCTCCCCATTCTTCTGTATTCAGACTTTAATGCCAGATTTGTGGGGAGGTGAAAGGCCTATAGACGACGACCTTCTCGCCCAACTGCTCGAGGGAGAAGATCAACCAGATGACCGTGTCCACGAGATTCCTTTCTCACGATCTTCTTCCAGACCCCATCCTTCTCCTTCAATGGCCCGTTCCAAATCTTCAGGCAAGAAAAGACCCGAGTATGAAAACAACCCAAATTCTCTTGCCCGGCCTGATTCGCAGGCAAGGGCTCCCTCGACCAGTGGTCGAGAAAATCTTGTTCCTGACCCTAATATCCAAATTAGAGCCAGCCCTCGGCATCAAAACTTGCCTGACGTCGAGTGGTATACTTCCCCGGCCAGTTCAGTGACTCTTCGGATGATTGCTAACTGCTTCAGCAGATTCCCCCTCACAGGGGTTTCCATTATACAACCTGCCGCAGACCAGAGGGATAACCTCCCCAGAGGTGTCAACAGCGCCTGGTCTCGGTATCATATTGAGGCGGGAGCTTATCTCCCTCTTCATCCCTTTTTTGTGGGGGTGGCCAATTATTTTGGTGTCGCCCCCTTCCAAATAACTCCAAACGGATATAGAATGCTGGCCGCACTTTATATCCTGTATAAACTTAAGAAATGGCCAGAACCTTCACCCCACGAGGTCAACTATCTCTTTGACCTCAAGTCTAACCCGCAACAACAAGAAACGGGTTTCTTCCATTTTTGTCACCAGGAAACCAATCGAACATTCCTGAGTGACACTACGCATATCTCGAATGTGGGGCAGTATAATAAGGAGTACTTCCTTACCCCGGACATATCCAGCAACAACCTAGCCTTCGCACGAGGAGGTAAGCACCGCTTCTGACTGGTCGATACTTTTACTCAAGGTGTCTCCTTTTGTTTTTCTTAAACCGTAATCTGTTTTTCAGGCCCTTGATTACGTCCAACCCCAACACCAGACATGGTGTTGAGGTCTAATACTCTGGCCAGGATGTCCGACGCAGCAAAAAGCGTCAAGATCCTGGTGACTGAAGAAAACTTGAGGCGGTCTGGCCTCCTGGCTCCTCGCCATGAAACTAGAGGGTCCGTGGTGGACGAAGCCACTGTCGAGGGGGTTCCCGAGCAGCAACCTCCTGTGTCTCCTCGGAGGAGGAGCCCAACGGGGATTACTATTAGGGAGCCCACGGGCAATCCTTCCGCAGAAAGGCCTTCTGCTCCCCAAGGCAAGGGGAAACAAAAGGCCAAAGAGCCAGCTGTGGACTTGGGAGAGTCCTCTGATGAGAACGGTAACATTATTTTACTTTTAAATGGTTTGCCAATTCCCTGTCATTTGTTCAACGGGGAAGGCAACTTTACGTATGCTCCAAAATTAGGGCCAGACTTCTTCATGCCAGATAATGAGTATATGACTAATAGAGTCAATAGTGTAGCGACCAGTAGTTGTAGCTCGGGTATTCACTTTGTTGCCTTTCTTCTGTTGCATATAATATATTTTCATCTGCCTCTTATTCTTATCAGTTTCCTGTGTTTACTTGCATGCAGATATGGCCACTCCCAATATCTTTGACATGTACCAGGCCGAGGAGGAAGAGGAGGTTCCCCAACTCCAGCGGAGATCCAAGAGGAGAACTGGCGAATCCAGCCGAGGCCCTCCAGCCAAGAAGGGTCGAACATAAGACCTTCCCAAGGACGCGCCAACTGGGCAAACTCCTGGGTCGACAGGGCAAACTCATCCACCAGCTCCTACTGAGAAGCAGACTCCTCCTGCCCCACCAAATCATCCGGTTGCGCCCACTAGAGAGGAAATTACTCGTGAAGAAGCTCTCGGGGCCAAACTCATGAGCCGTACCCTTCGATCAGCCAGGGATCGCCTTGACCGCATTGGCAAAGGTGACCATGTCAGAGATGCAATGGTCGAGGCTGAAAACATGGGGGCCGACCAGGTTCTAAACAGGGCCCTGAATGAAATCTCCAGTGTGGGTATTTCTTCACTTTTTAAGTCTTAGTCTTTTATTCTTCACGGCAGGTTCTAACTTTTTCCTTTATTCACAGGCCTTGCTGTCTGCTATCACTGCTCGCACTCGTATCCAAGCTTCCATCGAGCAGGCCAAGGCAAAGGCCACTGAGAGGCATCAAGTGAAGGCAGCCGAGGAGCTATCGGCTACAGAGGCCAGGCACGCCAAGGAGTTGGAGGCACTGGCTCGAGAGAGGGATGCTGCGGTGACCAAACTGTCAGAGGCTGAAGCCGCAAAAGATGTCGTGGTGAAGTTGAGGCAGCAGTATCGAGAGTCCAATCAAACCCATCTTCGCGAGATCAAGAATTTGGGAGAGACACTTAAGTCCAAGGACGAGGCTATTGTCACTCTTGAAGGCAAGGTGAAGCAGCTGGAGCTTGACAACTCCAAAAATCTTGAAAAGTACAAGAGGACGACGCTCCGATGTTTCTACAACTTCTGGAAACATAATTAGGGTGCCGACTTTAGCTATCTTTCGGAGGAAGTCAGGACTGCTGAGTTGGCTCGCTGCACCTCTCAACTGGTCGAAGAGGAGGCAAGACTGAGGATCCCTGCCTCTCCAAGCATCGTTGGTGTAGAAGAAGAAGAAGTTGCCGAGGACGCAACCAACCAGGATGCTGCCCAGGACCCTCCGGCCCCAAATGCCTCTCAAACTTTCCCATTTATTTTTTCTTTCTTTTTGGCTATACGATCCACGGGTCGTAATGTAAAGACAATATATTTCTTTTTAAACTTTCCTGCACGGGTAGCAAATCTTTTTTCTTTTACTTGAACAGTTACATCCAAGCAGCGATGCTTGCGGTGTAAAAGCTTAAATCTTGATGCTATAATATCTTTATTTATTATAACATTTGTCCGTACGACCGAACTTAGCATAGTACTTTGGCATGATTTAACAAAACATAAATTTTGAAAAATACTCTAAGTACTGTAGCATGCTTTCACTCATTTTGTTCATGTGTTTACATACCTTGAGAGTATGCTTTGCTATCGATGTGCCTTATATGCTTCCCAAGTGATCGAGGAGCTTTAGGTCCTTGGTCACTTGCCCTGACCATGGCCTGTTCGAACATTCCTGTTCATGCGAAAAAATGATACTTGTAGTATAGCAAAACAACACACGTAATGAACAAATACTTGTAAATGTAAATTCACAAAGGTTGGCAAGAATGACTGGCTGTGCACAGTCCCTTATAATCTCGTATTAAAAATGGACTAAACATGTCTTTACGAGTGATTCTATAATAGAACCTTACATATACGAG
Organism: Humulus lupulus; assembly: GCF_963169125.1. NCBI lineage: Eukaryota > Viridiplantae > Streptophyta > Magnoliopsida > Rosales > Cannabaceae > Humulus > Humulus lupulus. The sequence continues at coordinate 28,385,027 of NC_084797.1, forward strand.
CAGTTAGCCATACAACGTGGCTAACCCTCTTTGCAAAACTTGTAAAAATTGAAATTTAATACAAGCCAGTCCTTTAAAAAGGGTTGTTTACTGATAATACTTGCGCAGGTGTTCTCCATTCTAATAGCGGGGAACGAGATCTCCATTTAAGCGTGCAAGTTTGTATGTGCCTGGATGAAGGACTTCTTCAATTTGGTAAGGTCCTTCCCAATTGGGTCCGAGCACTCCAGCGGTAGGGTCGCGGGTATTTAAGAAAACTCGTCGTAGCACCAAATCTCCGACGTTGAATTTTCTTTCTTTAACTTTGGAGTTAAAGTACCGGGCGACTTTTTGCTGGTATGCAGCAACTCGGAGTTGAGATTTCTCTCGTATTTCATCGATTGAGTCTAGGGACTCCATCATTAGCTGGCTGTTCTGATCCTGGTCGTAAGTCAAACGCCGATGTGAGGGGGATCTAACTCAACAGGCAACATAGCCTCATACCCATAGGCTAAGGAAAATGGAGTATGTCCAGTCGCTGTTCGGTGAGGCGTTCTATACGACCAGAGGACTTCAGGCAGCTGTTCTGGCGATGCTCCTTTAGCTTCTTCAAGTCTTTTCTTCAGGGTGTCCTTAAGAGTCTTGTTTACGGCTTCGACATGCCCGTTTGCTTGGGGGTGTGCAACTGAAGAAAAGCTTTTAATAACTCCATGCCTCTCACAAAAATCGGTGAATAAGTCGCTGTCAAATTGGGTCCCGTTGTCTGAAACTATCTTCCTGGGCAAACCATATCTGCATACAATGTTCTTGATGACGAAATCAAGAACTTTCTTGGTCGTGATGGTTGCGAGTGGTTCAGCTTCGGCCCATTTGGTGAAGTAATCAACTGCCACAACTGCGTACTTTACTCCGCCTTTCCTTGTAGGCAGGGATCCAATCAAATCTATCCCCCATACTGCAAAAGGCCACGGGCTCTGCATCTTCTTCAGTTTGTTTGGAGCTGCTCATGGAATCTTGGAGAACCTTTGACATTTATCACATCTTCGTACATACTCCATCGAATCCTCGTTCATCGTTGGCCAGAAGTAGCCTTGCCTTAGAATCTTTTTTGCCAAACTCTGCCCCCCAGCGTGATCTCCGCAGAAGCCTTCATGCACCTCCTTCATGAGCTCCTTAGCCTTTTCTGGTGTAACGCACCTGAGTAGTTGCATCGAGTATCCTCTTCGGTACATAACACCATCGACCAGTATGTACCTAGCAGCCCGTCTTTGTAGAGTTCTGGCTTTGTTCCTATCTGTTGGCAGCGCACCATTTGTCATAAACTCCAAGTAAGGCGCCATCCATGTATCCTCCATTCGAATCTCCATACTAGACTCAGTTGCTTGTATGCGCGGCTTACTCAGTCTTTCAACTGGCATAATGTTCAAAGTGTCAGCATCCTTTGCGCTCGCGAGTTTGGCTAAGGCGTCCGCGTTTGAATTCTGATCTCGCTGGATCTGCTGGAGGGTGTACTTCGTGAACTGGGCTAGCAGGTCCTTTGTTTTATTTAAGTAGGCTACCATTTTCAAACCTCGCGCTTGATATTCTCCTAGGACCTGATTCACCACCAGCTATGAATCACTGTAGATATCAAGCGTCTTTATGCTCATATCCTTTGCCATCCTCAATCCAGCGAGGAGTGCTTCGTATTTCGCTTCATTGTTTGATGCAGTGAAGTCGAACCTGATGGCGCAGTGAAATCGATGCCCTTCCGACGTTATCAATATCACTCCCGCTCCAGCGTGAGATTCGTTGGATGAACCATCCGTGAATAGCTTCCACGAAGGAGTTTTGTCTTGAGGCACGGGCGCCTCAGGCAGTTCGCACTGCTCACTGTCTGGGAGTTCGGTGAACTCCGCAATAAGATCGGCTAAGACTTGTCCCTTTACTGCTTCTCGCGGTGAATAGGTTATGTCGAACTACCCTAGCTCGACTGCCCATTTTAACAATCGCCCAGCCGCCTCGGGTTTTTGGAGGACTTGCCGAAGGGGCTGATAAGTTAGAATTGTGATAGGATGGGCTTGGAAGTAGGGGCGTAGCTTTCTAGAGGCCAGGATCAAGCAATATGCTAACCTCTCGATTGGCAGATATCTCAATTTTGCCCTGATCAATCTCTTGCTGACATAATAGACTGCTTTCTGTGCACCTTCTTCCTCTCGTACTAGCACTGCGCTGGCAGCAACTTTAGTAATCGCCAGATAAATAAACAAAGTTTCTCCTTCGATTGGCTTTGATAAGATGGGAGGCTGTGCCATATGAGCTTTCAACGCCTGGAATGCTTGCTCGCAGTCTTTTGTCCAATCAAACTTTTTATTTCCCCTAAGTAGATTGAAGAATGGGACGCACTTGTCTGTCGATTTTGAAATGAATCTACTTAGGGCAGCAATTCTCTGGGTTAAACTTTGTACATCTTTGATCCTTTCTGGCGACTTCATGTCGATCAGGGCCTTTATCTTGTCGGGGTTGGCCTCGATTCCTCTTGAATTTACGATAAACCCCAAAAACTTCCCTGATCCGACTCCAAAGGAACACTTGAGGGGATTTAATTTCATTTGGTACTTGTTTAACACATTAAAGCACTCTTGTAAATCCCTCACATGTCCTTCTGCCTTCTTAGACTTTACTAGCATGTCATCCACGTATACCTCCATGTTTACACCGATTAGCTCCTTGAACATGTGGTTGACTAGCCGTTGGTAAGTCGCACCTGCGTTTTTTAGTCCGAAGGGCATTACTCTGTAGCAATACAAGCCCATATCGGTCTGAAATCTGGTGTGATCCTCATCAGGGGGATGCATGCTAATCTGGTTATAGCCCGAATATGCATCCATGAATGAGAGGATCTCATGCCCTACAGTAGCATCGACCAGCTGGTCGATCCTTGGGAGTGGGAAGCAGTCCTTTGGGCAGGCTTTATTGAGGTCTGTAAAATCCACATAGGTCCGCCACTTTCCGTTAGGCTTGGGGACCAACACCGGATTGGAGACCCACGACGGATAAAAAGCCACCCTTATGAATCCATTCTCCTTTAGCCTTTCGACTTCTTCTTTTAAGGCTCGTGATCTATCTTTATCGAGCAACCTTCTCTTTTGTTGCACGGGTGGAAAGGTCTTGTCTATATTCAGGACATGGCTGATTACTGCAGGATCTATCCCAACCATGTCTTTATACGACCAGGAAAAAACCTCTTGGTTCTCTCGCAAGAATTCCACCAGTGCGTGCTTCGTGGTAGGCTCTAAGTTTTTCCCAACCTTTATGACTCTGGTTGGGTCTTCTTTGTCGAGTTGGACCTCCTCCAGGTCCTCGACGGGTCCAACATTTTCTTCAAAATCCCCAAAGCGAGGATCCAAATCTCCATCCTCACTTTGGGCAACACCCTATTTGGTGACTTCATCACCTGATTGGGCTTGCGTATCAACTGCCATCTGCAATCTATCTGGGGCAGTGCTCCTCGACGTTCCACTTTTCGCCTTTGTGATTGAGGCGTTGTAGCACTCCCTGGCTTCCCTTTGGTTTCCCAAAACGCGTCCTACCCCCGCGTCTGTTGGGAACTTTATGGCTAGGTGCCACATAGAGATGACGACCCGTAGATCAACCAGTATGGGCCTTCCAATAACGGCGTTGTACGCCGAAGGACAATCAACCACTACAAAAGTGGCGAGTAATGTCCTTGTTGCAGGCGTTGTACCCGTCATTACTGGGAGTTTGATCATTCCGGCTGGGGCGAGTCCTTCTCTAGAGAAGCCGTATATCGTTTGATTGCAGAGCTCCAAGTCTTTTACGGACAATTTCATGCGTTCCAGTGTTGACTTATACAGGATGTTCACTGAACTTCCTGTATCGACCAGTACCCTCTTCACCATCATATTGGCCATCTGGATATCCACGACCAGCGGATCGGAATGTGGGAACCGGACGTGTTGAGCATCGCCATCAGAGAAGGTTATCTCACCTTCCTCTGACCGAGCCTTTTTTGGTGCACGGTCCTCCACAGTCATCATCTCGATGTCCTGGTCGTGGCGCAGAGTCTGAGCATGTCGTTCTCTGGCCTTTCCGCTATTTCCCGCGAGGTGCGGGCCTCCGCAGATGGTTAAGAGTGTTCCAGCCACGGGGGCAAGCTATAATGGTGGCGAGCGTTGGCGTGTGGATGCTTGCTCGTTGCCACCCGGAGCTTCTCGTTGGGAATTTCCCGAGGCCCGTACGTATCTTCTCAAGTGTCCTTGTCTAATAAGGAACTCGATTTCGTCTTTTAACTGGTTGCATTCATTAGTGTCATGTCCGTAGTCGTTATGGTAACGACAAAACTTGGTAGTGTCTCTTTTCGAAATGTCCTTTCGAATGGGTCCAGGTTTCTTGTAAGGCACACTGGAGCTTGTAGCCTGGTAAACCTCTCCCCGAGACTCAACGAGGGCAGTGTAGTTAGTGAACCGAGGCTCATAACGATTACCCTTAGCTCGTTTGTGTCGGAGGTGGAAGGCTCGTTATACGGCCGTTTTCCACCATTCTTGCCATTACCGTTGCCGTTCCCGTTGCCTTTGCCGTTGCCATTAGGTTTGGAACCATTGGCGGCTTTGGCGGGTTCGGCAGCCTTCTTACCCTTGTTCGAGGGTTTTCCATCATCAGCAATGGCTTCTTCGAGCTTGATGTAGCGGTCAGCTCGGTCTAAGAGTTCTTGGGTAGTTCTCACTCCTTCTTTTCGGAGACTTTTCCAGAGGGGAGAGAAACGTTTAACCCCTGCGGTAATGGCCATCATCTTGCCTTCCTCTCCCACTATTTTTGCTCCAGCCGCCGCTCGCATAAAGCGCTGGACGTAATCCTTTACTGACTCCCCGTCCTGCTGGCGAATTTCGACTAGCTGGTTTGCTTCGGTTGGGTGCACACGACCAGCATAGAACTGTCCGTAGAACTCCCATACGAACTGTGAAGTGTAATCCATATGAAAATCTGAAATAGAACTACTGTTACTATGTTTTAATAGTTAGTTAAAAAGGTTGTTATATGTTAGTTGTTAGTTGAAGTCATAAGTCGGTTGGCTAAGTTTTGTAAAGCTATATAAGCTGTGCTATTAAGTCATTATAAACTGTATGTGAGATAGAGAAATATCTGAGACTAGAGATTGATAGAAAGATAGAGAGAGAAGCTGACCAAGATTCAAGAAGAAAGGTGCTACTTAACCATGGCATTCATGGTGGATTGACAAGCAAGAAGAAAGTCAGATTAGTGGTGTTCAGTTGTAACATTGCATAGCTTGAATTGGTGTTTGTAATCAATCTTTTGATAGTGGAGAAACTCCTTGAGGGAGAGCTGGATTAGGACTCACATTGAGATCCGAACCAGGATAAATTTCTTTGTCTTGTCTCTTTAATTTTTTCTCTGTTTTATAATTGATTTCATTTCTCGTTTAATCATATTGATTGTTTGAATTGCTGTGATATTGCTGTAGCAAAACTGAGTCTGTGTTGTAAGAAATCACAACAGTGGTATCAGAGCCAGGTTTGAAGAATCCGAGACTCAAGTTGCAACACAACCAAGAATCAAGAAAGAGTTGATCAATGGCCTCATCATCAACCAGATTCGATTTAGAGAGGTTTGATGGATCGGGGGATTTCAGTCTTTGGAGAGAAAAGATGATGGCAATCCTAATCTACCAAAAGTTAGATTGTGCATTAGAGGAAAAGATTGAAAAGACAGAAAAGGAACTTGATGCAACAAAGAAAAGTGAAACAGAAACAATCATGAAGCAAGCAAGATCAGCCATAATAATGAATCTTGCAGATAATGTATTGAGGCAAGTCATTGGAGAGAAAACAGCTTTGGGGATATGGAACAAGTTGCAGCAATTGTACATGGCTATGTCGACAGCCACCAAAATATTCTTAAAAGGAAAATTCTATGGCTTCAAGATGAATGCCACCATCTCATTAGAGCAGAATTTGGATGACCTCAACAAGATTGTTTTATCTCTAACCAACATGGGAGAAACAATCAAAGAAGAAGACCAAGCTGTGATCATACTGAATGCTCTACCAGATCAGTTCAAAGAAATGAGAACTGTGATAATGTACAGCAGAGACACCCTCACCCTCGAAGATATCATGAGCACACTGAGATCAAGGGATGCAGAATTGAATTGGCAAAAGGCAGCAAGACAAGAAGCCAGAACTGAGGAGGCACTAACAATTCGAGGAAGACAACCAAGAAGAGGAAATTCAAGATTCAGAGACAACTCTAAACCAAGATACAATTCAAGAACAAGAGGGAATAGCAGATCAAAGTCTAGACCAAGAGAAACTCGAAAATGCCATCACTGTGGCAAAACAGGTCACCTAATTCGATACTGCTGGGAACTTAGAGACAAAAGAAAGCAGAATAAAGATGAGGAAGAAAAAGGAAGTGATTCTAATGCTGCAGTTGATGACAACTACAGCTCAGATGGTGATGTCTTTGTAGCCATAAAAGATCAGAAAGAATCTTCAGATCTTGGAGAGGCTTGTACCAGTTCAGATTACAAAGACAATGAGGAATGGATTCTGGATAGTGGTTGTACTTACCACATGAGTCCAAACAAAGACTGGTTTAGTGATTATACCAAGATTAATGGTGGAAAGGTCATGATGGGAAATGACCATAAATGTCAGGTCATTGGTATTGGTTCGATATCCATCAGAAGCTATGATGGCACCATTAAAACTCTTAGCAATGTTAGACACATTCCAGAGTTGAAAAGAAACTTAATATCACTTGGTACATTAGATGATGAAGGCTTAGAATACAGAACAGGAAAAGGCACAATGAGAATCACTAAGGGATCACTACTGGTAATGAGGGGCATCAAATGAAATGGGTTATATTTTCTAGATGGAAAAACCATAACTCCAGCACAAGCTGCAGCTGTTACTAAATGCAAAACAGACTCGAAAATGTGGCATGCAAGATTAGGCCACATAAGTGAGCAAGGACTGGTAGAGCTATCAAAACAAGGTTTGCTTCTAAACTATACACATGCTAACTTACCTTTCTGTGAGATCTGTGTGCAGGGTAAGCAACACAAGATTAAATTTTCCAGGAGCAACTATAGAGCTAAGAAAATTCTGGAATACCTACATGCTGACCTTTGGGGAGCTAGCAGGGTCAAAACTCCAGGTGGAAATCAATATTTTTTATCTGTTATAGATGACTATAGCAGAAAGGTATGGGTTTTCTTATTGAGACACAAAAATGAATGCCTTGAAAAGTTTAGAAACTGGAAAATATTTGTTGAAAACCAAACTGACAGAAAAGTTAAAACTTTAAGAACTGATAATGGGCTTGAGTTTGTTAATGAAGAATTCGATAAGCTGTGTATAGAAACAGGTATCAGGAGACATAGAACTGTTGCAAAGAATCCACAACAGAATGGAGTTGCAGAAAGAATGAATCGAACACTGCTTAACAAGGTTAGATGCATTTTACTAAATTCTGGTTTGCCAAAAAGATATTGGGGTGAAGCTTTGTATACTTCCTGTTATCTAATAAACAGAAGCCCAAGTAGAGTAATTGATCTTAAAACACCAGAAGAATTATGGAATAATAAACCTCCTTCATTAATGCATCTAAGGACATTTGGTTGTGCTGCATATGCTCATGTTGTAGGAGATAAATTAGACAAAAGATCTGTTAAGTGTGTCTTACTAGGATACCAAATTGGTGTCAAGGGATATAGACTGTTATCAACTGAAAATTACAAAGTAATAGTCAGTAGAGATGTTGTGTTTAATGAAAATGATTTCCCTTTTAAAAGAAATGAGAAAGGTATCTTGTCTGATGTTTCAGGTACAAATTCTCAAAGTGGAGTTCAGATTGAGGTGGAACCACTGCAGCATGCAAATTTAGATTCAAATGATCACACTGATGTAGATCAAGAAATTGAAGAAGAAGGTCAATCTGAGGACTTAGAAGGCTACCAGTTAGCAAGAGACAGAACAAGAAGGGAAATAAGACCTCCTGCCAGATATGGTGAAGCTGACATTATTGCTTATGCTTTTGCTATAGCAAAGGAATCAAAAGAAGCTGTGCCAAACAACTATCAGGAAGCTTTAAAATGCAGGCACTCAGTGAAGTGGAAATCAGCTATGAATGAAGAAATTGCCTCATTAAAGAAGAATGAAACATGGTCATTAGTCTTGAAACCAGAAAGGCAAAAGATTATTGGATGCAGATGGCTTTTCAGAGTTAAAGATGGTATAACAGAAGCTGAACCAAAAATTTACAAGGCCAGACTAGTTGCAAAGGGATTCAACCAAGTTGAAGGGGTGGACTACCAAGAAATATTCTCACCAGTTGTTAAAATGAAGACCATCAGAATGATGATTGCAATAGCTGTTCAATTGGATTGGGACATACAGCAAATGGATGTGAAAACAGCATTTTTGAATGGTAAACTTGAAGAAACAGTCTACATGGATCAGCCTGATGGATTCAAGGTGAAATCAAAGGAAGGAGAGCTGGTATGCCTATTGAAGAGATCTCTATATGGACTTAAACAGTCCCCAAGGCAATGGTATAAGAAAATCGATTCAGTAATCACTAAGTTTGGTTATGTCAGATCCAACTTTGACACTTGTCTATACTTCACAAATTTGAAGTCACAAGCTGCTACTTTCTTACTAATCTATGTCGATGATTTGTTAATCATGGGAAAGGATCAAAATCAGATAAACAAGCTCAAGCATGTTCTGAACAGTGAATTTGAAATGAAAGACATGGGGGCAGCAAGGAAAATACTTGGCATCGAAATTTTAAGAAACAGAAAAGAAAGAAGCCTGATGCTAACTCAGAGATCATACATTGAAAAGGTAATAAAGAAATTCAACATGCAAGGTGGAAAGGAAACTCAGATTCCCTTAGCTGGCCATTTTATTCTGTCTACAGAACAATCACCAAAGGATGATCAGTCAAAGAAGAAAATGGAAGAAATCCCTTATGCCAAAGCAATTGGCAGTGTTATGTATGCTATGATAAGCACCAGGCCAGACATTGCATATTCAGTAAGCATTCTGAGCAGGTTTATGTCAAACCCTGGTGAAGACCACTGGACAGGTTTAAAATGGCTATTGAGATATCTGAAGACAACTTCAGATTATGGTTTGAAATTCGAAAAGGGAGGAAATGATCTAAACTTAGAAGGATATGTAGATGCTGACTATGCCTCCAACAGAGACACCAGAAAGTCAATGACCAGTTACTGTTTTATGTTAAATTCATGTTGCATAAACTGGAAATCCCAGCAGCAACATGTTGTTGCTTTATCCACTACTGAAGCAGAATTCATGGCTATTACTGAAGCTTTCAAAGAAGCAACATGGATCAAGGGAATCTTACAAGAAATATGCATGCTGAAAGGAAGTGTTTGTGTTTTCTCAGATAGTCAGTCAGCAATTCATTTGAGTAAAAATCCTGTCTACCATGAAAGATCCAAACACATTGACATAAGGATGTTTTGGAATAGAGACAAGATAGAAGCTGGTGAAATCAATTTGGAAAAGGTGCCTACTGAAGAGAACCCTGCTGATGCAGGAACCAAAGTGCTGCCTGTGAGCAAGTTCAATCACTGTTTGGACTTGCTCAACCTTGGACCTGTTTGAGCAATCAGGATCACTCCCTCAAGGACGAAGATACTTCTAATTTTCATGGATTAAGGTGGAATTTGTGAAGTGTAATCCATATGAAAATCTGAAATAGAACTACTGTTACTATGTTTTAATAGTTAGTTAAAAAGGTTGTTATATGTTAGTTGTTAGTTAAAGTCATAAGTCGGTTGGCTAAGTTTTGTAAAGCTATATAAGCTGTGCTATTAAGTCATTATAAACTGTATGTGAGATAGAGAAATATCTGAGACTAGAGATTGATAGAAAGATAGAGAGAGAAGCTGACCAAGATTCAAGAAGAAAGGTGCTACTTAACCATGGCATTCATGGTGGATTGACAAGCAAGAAGAAAGTCAGATTAGTGGTGTTCAGTTGTAACATTGCATAGCTTGAATTGGTGTTTGTAATCAATCTTTTGATAGTGGAGAAACTCCTTGAGGGAGAGCTGGATTAGGACTCACATTGAGATCCGAACCAGGATAAATTTCTTTGTCTTATCTCTTTAATTTTTTCTCTGTTTTATAATTGATTTCATTTCTCGTTTAATCATATTGATTGTTTGAATTGCTGTGATATTGCTGTAGCAAAACTGAGTCTGTGTTGTAAGAAATCACAACAGTGGTATCAGAGCCAGGTTTGAAGAATCCGAGACTCAAGTTGCAACACAACCAAGAATCAAGAAAGAGTTGATCAATGGCCTCATCATCAACCAGATTCGATTTAGAGAGGTTTGATGGATCGGGGGATTTCAGTCTTTGGAGAGAAAAGATGATGGCAATCCTAATCTACCAAAAGTTAGATTGTGCATTAGAGGAAAAGATTGAAAAGACAGAAAAGGAACTTGATGCAACAAAGAAAAGTGAAACAGAAACAATCATGAAGCAAGCAAGATCAGCCATAATAATGAATCTTGCAGATAATGTATTGAGGCAAGTCATTGGAGAGAAAACAGCTTTGGGGATATGGAACAAGTTGCAGCAATTGTACATGGCTATGTCGACAGCCACCAAAATATTCTTAAAAGGAAAATTCTATGGCTTCAAGATGAATGCCACCATCTCATTAGAGCAGAATTTGGATGACCTCAACAAGATTGTTTTATCTCTAACCAACATGGGAGAAACAATCAAAGAAGAAGACCAAGCTGTGATCATACTGAATGCTCTACCAGATCAGTTCAAAGAAATGAGAACTGTGATAATGTACAGCAGAGACACCCTCACCCTCGAAGATATCATGAGCACACTGAGATCAAGGGATGCAGAATTGAATTGGCAAAAGGCAGCAAGACAAGAAGCCAGAACTGAGGAGGCACTAACAATTCGAGGAAGACAACCAAGAAGAGGAAATTCAAGATTCAGAGACAACTCTAAACCAAGATACAATTCAAGAACAAGAGGGAATAGCAGATCAAAGTCTAGACCAAGAGAAACTCGAAAATGCCATCACTGTGGCAAAACAGGTCACCTAATTCGATACTGCTGGGAACTTAGAGACAAAAGAAAGCAGAATAAAGATGAGGAAGAAAAAGGAAGTGATTCTAATGCTGCAGTTGATGACAACTACAGCTCAGATGGTGATGTCCTTGTAGCCATAAAAGATCAGAAAGAATCTTCAGATCTTGGAGAGGCTTGTACCAGTTCAGATTACAAAGACAATGAGGAATGGATTCTGGATAGTGGTTGTACTTACCACATGAGTCCAAACAAAGACTGGTTTAGTGATTATACCAAGATTAATGGTGGAAAGGTCATGATGGGAAATGACCATAAATGTCAGGTCATTGGTATTGGTTCGATATCCATCAGAAGCTATGATGGCACCATTAAAACTCTTAGCAATGTTAGACACATTCCAGAGTTGAAAAGAAACTTAATATCACTTGGTACATTAGATGATGAAGGCTTAGAATACAGAACAGGAAAAGGCACAATGAGAATCACTAAGGGATCACTACTGGTAATGAGGGGCATCAAAAGAAATGGGTTATATTTTCTAGATGGAAAAACCATAACTCCAGCACAAGCTGCAGCTGTTACTAAATGCAAAACAGACTCGAAAATGTGGCATGCAAGATTAGGCCACATAAGTGAGCAAGGACTGGTAGAGCTATCAAAACAAGGTTTGCTTCTAAACTATACACATGCTAACTTACCTTTCTGTGAGATCTGTGTGCAGGGCAAGCAACACAAGATTAAATTTTCCAGGAGCAACTATAGAGCTAAGAAAATTCTGGAATACCTACATGCTGACCTTTGGGGAGCTAGCAGGGTCAAAACTCCAGGTGGAAATCAATATTTTTTATCTGTTATAGATGACTATAGCAGAAAGGTATGGGTTTTCTTATTGAGACACAAAAATGAATGCCTTGAAAAGTTTAGAAACTGGAAAATATTTGTTGAAAACCAAACTGACAGAAAAGTTAAAACTTTAAGAACTGATAATGGGCTTGAGTTTGTTAATGAAGAATTCGATAAGCTGTGTATAGAAACAGGTATCAGGAGACATAGAACTGTTGCAAAGAATCCACAACAGAATGGAGTTGCAGAAAGAATGAATCGAACACTGCTTAACAAGGTTAGATGCATTTTACTAAATTCTGGTTTGCCAAAAAGATATTGGGGTGAAGCTTTGTATACTTCCTGTTATCTAATAAACAGAAGCCCAAGTAGAGTAATTGATCTTAAAACACCAGAAGAATTATGGAATAATAAACCTCCTTCATTAATGCATCTAAGGACATTTGGTTGTGCTGCATATGCTCATGTTGTAGGAGATAAATTAGACAAAAGATCTGTTAAGTGTGTCTTACTAGGATACCAAATTGGTGTCAAGGGATATAGACTGTTATCAACTGAAAATTACAAAGTAATAGTCAGTAGAGATGTTGTGTTTAATGAAAATGATTTCCCTTTTAAAAGAAATGAGAAAGGTATCTTGTCTGATGTTTCAGGTACAAATTCTCAAAGTGGAGTTCAGATTGAGGTGGAACCACTGCAGCATGCAAATTTAGATTCAAATGATCACACTGATGTAGATCAAGAAATTGAAGAAGAAGGTCAATCTGAGGACTTAGAAGGCTACCAGTTAGCAAGAGACAGAACAAGAAGGGAAATAAGACCTCCTGCCAGATATGGTGAAGCTGACATTATTGCTTATGCTTTTGCTATAGCAAAGGAATCAAAAGAAGCTGTGCCAAACAACTATCAGGAAGCTTTAAAATGCAGGCACTCAGTGAAGTGGAAATCAGCTATGAATGAAGAAATTGCCTCATTAAAGAAGAATGAAACATGGTCATTAGTCTTGAAACCAGAAAGGCAAAAGATTATTGGATGCAGATGGCTTTTCAGAGTTAAAGATGGTATAACAGAAGCTGAACCAAAAATTTACAAGGCCAGACTAGTTGCAAAGGGATTCAACCAAGTTGAAGGGGTGGACTACCAAGAAATATTCTCACCAGTTGTTAAAATGAAGACCATCAGAATGATGATTGCAATAGCTGTTCAATTGGATTGGGACATACAGCAAATGGATGTGAAAACAGCATTTTTGAATGGTAAACTTGAAGAAACAGTCTACATGGATCAGCCTGATGGATTCAAGGTGAAATCAAAGGAAGGAGAGCTGGTATGCCTATTGAAGAGATCTCTATATGGACTTAAACAGTCCCCAAGGCAATGGTATAAGAAAATCGATTCAGTAATCACTAAGTTTGGTTATGTCAGATCCAACTTTGACACTTGTCTATACTTCACAAATTTGAAGTCACAAGCTGCTACTTTCTTACTAATCTATGTCGATGATTTGTTAATCATGGGAAAGGATCAAAATCAGATAAACAAGCTCAAGCATGTTCTGAACAGTGAATTTGAAATGAAAGACATGGGGGCAGCAAGGAAAATACTTGGCATCGAAATTTTAAGAAACAGAAAAGAAAGAAGCCTGATGCTAACTCAGAGATCATACATTGAAAAGGTAATAAAGAAATTCAACATGCAAGGTGGAAAGGAAACTCAGATTCCCTTAGCTGGCCATTTTATTCTGTCTACAGAACAATCACCAAAGGATGATCAGTCAAAGAAGAAAATGGAAGAAATCCCTTATGCCAAAGCAATTGGCAGTGTTATGTATGCTATGATAAGCACCAGGCCAGACATTGCATATTCAGTAAGCATTCTGAGCAGGTTTATGTCAAACCCTGGTGAAGACCACTGGACAGGTTTAAAATGGCTATTGAGATATCTGAAGACAACTTCAGATTATGGTTTGAAATTCGAAAAGGGAGGAAATGATCTAAACTTAGAAGGATATGTAGATGCTGACTATGCCTCCAACAGAGACACCAGAAAGTCAATGACCAGTTACTGTTTTATGTTAAATTCATGTTGCATAAACTGGAAATCCCAGCAGCAACATGTTGTTGCTTTATCCACTACTGAAGCAGAATTCATGGCTATTACTGAAGCTTTCAAAGAAGCAACATGGATCAAGGGAATCTTACAAGAAATATGCATGCTGAAAGGAAGTGTTTGTGTTTTCTCAGATAGTCAGTCAGCAATTCATTTGAGTAAAAATCCTGTCTACCATGAAAGATCCAAACACATTGACATAAGGATGTTTTGGATTAGAGACAAGATAGAAGCTGGTGAAATCAATTTGGAAAAGGTGCCTACTGAAGAGAACCCTGCTGATGCAGGAACCAAAGTGCTGCCTGTGAGCAAGTTCAATCACTGTTTGGACTTGCTCAACCTTGGACCTGTTTGAGCAATCAGGATCACTCCCTCAAGGACGAAGATACTTCTAATTTTCATGGATTAAGGTGGAATTTGTGAAGTGTAATCCATATGAAAATCTGAAATAGAACTACTGTTACTATGTTTTAATAGTTAGTTAAAAAGGTTGTTATATGTTAGTTGTTAGTTAAAGTCATAAGTCGGTTGGCTAAGTTTTGTAAAGCTATATAAGCTGTGCTATTAAGTCATTATAAACTGTATGTGAGATAGAGAAATATCTGAGACTAGAGATTGATAGAAAGATAGAGAGAGAAGCTGACCAAGATTCAAGAAGAAAGGTGCTACTTAACCATGGCATTCATGGTGGATTGACAAGCAAGAAGAAAGTCAGATTAGTGGTGTTCAGTTGTAACATTGCATAGCTTGAATTGGTGTTTGTAATCAATCTTTTGATAGTGGAGAAACTCCTTGAGGGAGAGCTGGATTAGGACTCACATTGAGATCCGAACCAGGATAAATTTCTTTGTCTTGTCTCTTTAATTTTTTCTCTGTTTTATAATTGATTTCATTTCTCGTTTAATCATATTGATTGTTTGAATTGCTGTGATATTGCTGTAGCAAAACTGAGTCTGTGTTGTAAGAAATCACAACACGAACATTTCCCAGGAAACAATGCTCGCGGGAGGGAACTTGAAGAACAACTCCTGCGCAGCTTCAGAAAGTGTTGCAGGGAAGATCCTGCACCGAGCGTCTTCGGACACTTTCTGAATGTCCATCTGAATTTCAAATTTATTGACATGCGAGGCTGGGTCTCCATACCCGTCAAAGTTTGGAAGCGTAGGCATCTTGAATTTGCTGGGAGTTTCGGCGTTAGCTATCCTTTGTACGAAAGGAGTGCCTTTTCTCCTATCGTGGTCGATGTAAGAAGTCCTTCCTCCGACCAGCTGCTGCACAGCCTGGTTGAGGGCGTCTATCTGGGCCTGCACTGCGGTAGGAATCGTTGTGGCCTCTGTTGCCGGGGGGACGTTCTCGTCGTGCCTCTTGCGGCGATCATTGAGTACATCTCTCAGGTCCTCTTCTCTTCTCTGCTGCTCGTTACCCCCGAGCCGGTCAAAGACATTATTTTGTCTGGGCTGCCCCCCAGCATCCTGTCTATTTGGTTGGTCATCTTGAGGTTCCTGGCTCCTGCCTTTACCTCTTTCTTCACTCCTTCCACCGGCATTTCCTTTGCCTGAGTCGGCCTCATTATATCTGTGGCCATCTCTGAACCTCGACTGGCTATGGTGAGATCGACTGTTCCCCCGATGTCCGTTTCTGGCTGAACCATCCCGAGCGTTAGAGGGTGGCCTGCGCTGGTCGTGGTGTCCTCGTGCATCATTGTGCCGTGGGGAACCCCAGACCGCAGAGCCTAACGCTGAGTCCCTCCTGTGGCCAGGAGGGTAGTGACCTCTGTTAGGTAGGTTCGGCCCATCATCCCTACGGCGTCTAGGGCTGCGAGGCTGATGCTCGGCCCTATTCTGCCTCCGTTGCGGGGGGTTACCCCGAGCAGTTTGGGACGGTGGCTGTACCTCACGCTCCAGTGGGACATCGTCATGGGGCATCTGAGGCTGTTCGGGTCTTTGCGGACTCGAAGGCTAGATCGGTGGGCTCGGGTTAGGACCCCTCTGGGGTGGGCCATTCACAGGTGGGTCAGGCTGCGAGGCAGGTGCAACCTGATTTCTAGCCAATAGCAAGGCTGCCTCAAGGGCTGCCATGACTTCGTTCTGACGACGGTCCACCTCCGCCTGCCTTTCGCTCAATTCTGCGCGCTGCCGTTCAATCTCCTGCTGCTGCCGTGCCATAACTTCAGCAGCAGTCTCCTGACTGGCGTTCAGACTAGCCAACTCTTCCTGCAACGCGCCCAGGGTACTCTTCAATGTTGCATCATCCATTTCCTCCTCCTCAAAATCCAGTTGTGGCTCATCCTCTGCCATGCTTGCAGGAGGAGGAGGAGGTGGCGGGTTTGACGGTGCAGCGGCGGCTGCTTGTCCAGTTTTCTTTCCAGCTTTCGCCATTAGTTTTCTCAACAACGATAAATCAAGCTCTCAATGAAAGCACCAGAATGTTGACCCAAGATTTGGCCAACTGACACGGAGTCAGAATATGCTTGATGTGAATGAAAGAGATGAGAAGAACATCATGACAAAAGTAAATAAGACACAGTATTTTATAGTGGTTCAGCCCCCAGGATCTGGTAATGACCTACGTCCACTTAGAATGATATTGATATAAAAACCAGAAGAGTGATAAGAACTAGGGTTCAATGAGTTTCACCACTTTCTGAAGAACAATACAATATTCCTAGGATAATTACTATAATCTCTCACGATTCCAAAAGCCAAAAAAAGTCCCCTCCCTTGAGCTATCTCCTGCTATTTATAGGCTCAAGGGGGATTACAAAAGATTGTTACAGATATTCTTTCCTGAATAATCAGATACTCAGGAGATTGTGTGAGATAAATTCGGGATTCATAAAGATCTTCCCATTAATGTCGCCTTGTACACGGAACTATCGACCAGACTGGTCGCAGGTAAGACAGGCTTGCACTGCTTCTAATGTGTCCTCTAGTCGATACTCTAGCAGAACGTTTCCAGGTGTCAGCCACGTGTCCAGGGATCACTTGCCACGTCACCAATGCTAATTTTATGGATAACAGGCTAGTTAACGCCCCAACCACGTAAAAACCCCGCGTTAATCTTCTGCTTTCATTATAATTATCCGTAAATATTAGTTATTAATAGAGTTGCCGAAAATCTCGGTTAACATGTATATACCATGATATAAAATTATTACTACCACTATGTATAATAAAATAAAAATTAAATATCACAAAAAAAAAATTATATACCATACCACAAAAAATATATACA